>NC_136068.1:1194235195-1196700195 GCF_964261635.1 Lissotriton helveticus
GGCTAGCAGTGTGCTCCCATCGTTGTTTCCTGTTAAAAGGGCTCCCGTGAGCCCCTAAGCTGACGAGCTTTTGGAGATGCACCTGCGCGCCTAAGAGGCAACGAAGCCTGTGACGGTTGTTTGGCGGCCTTCTTAACCACCCCAGAACTTTTCTCTACTGATGAGGGATACTATCCAGAAAAACGAGCCATGTCTCGTGTCTAGAGATTCTGGAAATATCAAGTACTTACTTGCACCAACTTTGGTGAAACACTCACAAACTTCTTCCCAAACTCTTCAAGTTACACGCACTGCATATACCAGAATGCAGAGGGGCGATCCGGAGGAGAGGCTAGCAGTGGGCTCCCATCGTTGTTTCCTGTTAAAAGGGATCACGTGAGCACCTAAGCTGACGAGCTTTTGGAGATGCACCTGCGCGCCTACGAGGCAACGAAGCCTGTGACGGTTGTTTGGCGGCCTTCTCAACCACCCCAGAACTTTTCTCTTCTGATGAGGGATACTATCCCGAAACACGAGCCATGTCTCGTGTCTTGAGATTCTGGAAATATCAAGTTCTTACTTGCACCAACTTTGGTGAAACACTCACAAACTTTTTCCCAAACTCTTCAAGTTACACGCACTGCATATACCAGAATGCATAGGGGCGATCCGGAGAAGAGGCTAGCAGTGTGCTCCCATTGTTGTTTCCTGTTAAAAGGGCTCCTGTGAGCCCCTAAGCTGACAAGCTTTTGGAGATGCACCTGCGCGCCTAAGAGGCAACGAAGCCTGTGACGGTTGTTTGGCGGCCTTCTCAACCACCCCAGAACTTTTCTCTACTGATGAGGGATACTATCCCGAAACACGAGCCATGTCTCGTGTCTAGAGATTCAGGAAATATCAAGTGCTTACTTGCACCAACTTTGGTGAAACACTCACAAACTTTTTCCCAAACTCTTCAAGTTACATGCACTGCATATACCAGAATGAAGAGGGGCGATCCGGAGGAGAGGCTAGCAGTGTGCTCCCATCGTTGTTTCCTGTTAAAAGGGCTCCCGTGAGCCCCTAAGCTGATGAGCTTTTGGAGATGCACCTGCGTGCCTAAGAGGCAACAAAGCCTCTGAGGGTTGTTTGGCGGCCTTCTCAACCACCCCAGAACTTTTCTCTACTGATGAGGGATACTATCCCGAAACACGAGCCATGTCTCGTGTCTAGAGATTCTGGAAATATCAAGTACTTACTTGCACCAACTTTGGTGAAACACTCACAAATTTTTCCCAAACTCTTCAAGTTACACGCACTGCATATACCAGAATGCATAGAGGCGATCCGGAGGAGAGGCTAGCAGTGTGCTCCGATTGTTGTTTCCTGTTAAAAGGGCTCCCGTGAGCCCCTAAGCTGACAAGCTTTTGGAGATGCACCTGCGCGCCTAAGAGGCAACGAAGCCTGTGACGGTTGTTTGGCGGCCTTCTCAACCACCCCAGAACTTTTCTCTACTGATGAGGGATACTATCCCGAAACACGAGCCATGTCTCGTGTCTAGAGATTCTGGAAATATCAAGTACTTACTTGCACCAACTTTGGTGAAACACTCACAAACTTTTTCCCAAACTCTTCAAGTTACACGCACTGCATATACCAGAATGCATAGAGGCGATCCGGAGGAGAGGCTAGCAGTGTGCTCCGATTGTTGTTTCCTGTTAAAAGGGCTCCCGTGAGCCCCTAAGCTGACAAGCTTTTGGAGATGCACCTGCGCGCCTAAGAGGCAACGAAGCCTGTGACGGTTGTTTGGCGGCCTTCTCAACCACCCCAGAACTTTTCTCTACTGATGAGGGATACTATCCCGAAACACGAGCCATGTCTCGTGTCTAGAGATTCTGGAAATATCAAGTACTTACTTGCACCAACTTTGGTGAAACACTCACAAACTTTTTCCCAAACTCTTCAAGTTACATGCACTGCATATACCAGAATGAAGAGGGGCGATCCGGAGGAGAGGCTAGCAGTGTGCTCCCATCGTTGTTTCCTGTTAAAAGGGCTCCCGTGAGCCCCTAAGCTGACGAGCTTTTGGACATGCACCTGCGTGCCTAAGAGGCAACCGAAGCCTCTGACGGTTGTTTGGCGGCCTTCTCAACCACTCCAGAACTTTTCTCTACTGATGAGGGATACTATCCCGAAACACGAGCCATGTCTCGTGTCTAGAGATTCTGGAAATATCAAGTACTTACTTGCACCAACTTTGGTGAAACACTCACAGACTTTTTCCCAAACTCTTCAAGTTACACGCATTGCATATACCAGAATGCAGAGGGGCGATCCGGAGGAGAGGCTAGCAGTGGGCTCCCACCGTTGTTTCCTGTTAAAAGGGCTCCCGTGAGCCCCAAAGCTGACAAGCTTTTGGAGATGCACCTGCGCGCCTAAGAGGCAACGAAGCCTGTGACGGTTGTTTGACGGCCTACTTAACCACCCCAGAACTTTTCTCTACTGATGAGGGATACTATGCCGAAACACGAGTCATGTCTCGTGTCTAGAGATTCTGGAAATATCAAGTACTTACTTGCACCAACTTTGGTGAAACACTCACGAACTTTTTCCCAAACTCTTCAAGTTACACGCACTGCATATACCAGAATGCATAGGGGCGATCCGGAGGAGAGGCTAGCAGTGTGCTCCCATTGTTGTTTCCTGTTAAAAGGGCTCCCGTGAGCCCCTAAGCTGACGAGCTTTTGGAGATGCACCTGCGCGCCTAAGAGGCAACGAAGCCTGTGACGGTTGTTTGGCGGCCTTCTCAACCACCCCAGAACTTTTCTCTACTGATGAGGGATACTATCCCGAAACACGAGCCATGTCTCGTGTCTAGAGATTCTGGAAATTTCAAGTACTTACTTGCACCAACTTTGGTGAAACACTCAAAAACCTTTTCCTAAACTCTTCAAGTTACATGCACTACATATACCAGAATGAAGAGGGGCGATCCGGAGGAGAGGCTAGCAGTGTGCTCCCATCGTTGTTTCCTGTTAAAAGGGCTCCTGTGAGCACCTAAGCTGACGAGCTTTTGGAGATGCACCTGCGTGCCTAAGAGGCAACCGAAGCCTCTGACGGTTGTTTGGCGGCCTTCTCAACCACCCCAGAACTTTTCTCTACTGATGAGGGATACTATCCCGAAACACGAGCCATGTCTCGTGTCTAGAGATTCTGGAAATATCAAGTACTTACTTGCACCAACTTTGGTGAAACACTCACGAACTTTTTCCCAAACTCTTCAAGTTACACGCATTGCATATACCAGAATGCAGAGGGGCGATCCGGAGTAGAGGCTAGCAGTGGGCTCCCACCGTTGTTTCCTGTTAAAAGGGCTCCCGTGAGCCCCAAAGCTGATGAGCTTTTGGAGATGCACCTGCGCGCCTAAGAGGCAACAAAGCCGGTGATGGTTGTTTGGCGGCATTCTCAACCACCCCAGAACTTTTCTCTACTGATGAGGGATAGTATCCCGAAACACGAGCCATGTCTCGTGTCTAGAGATTCTGGAAATATCAAGTACTTATTTGCACCAAATTTGGTGAAACACTCACGAACTTTTCCCAAACTCTTCAAGTTACACGCACTGCATATACCAGAATGCAGAGGGGGGATCCGGAGGAGAGACTAGCAGTGTGCTCCCATCGTTGTTTCCTGTTAAAAGGGCTCCCGTGAGCCCCTAAGCTGACGAGCTTTTGGAGATGCACCTGCGTGCCTAAGAGGCAACCGAAGCCTCTGACGGTTGTTTGGCGGCCTTCTCAACCACTCCAGAACTTTTCTCTACTGATGAGGGATACTATGCCGAAACACGAGTCATGTCTCGTGTCTAGAGATTCTGGAAATATCAAGTACTTACTTGCACCAACTTTGGTGAAACACTCACGAACTTTTTCCCAAACTCTTCAAGTTACACGCACTGCATATACCAGAATGCATAGGGGCGATCCGGAGGAGAGGCTAGCAGTGTGCTCCCATTGTTGTTTCTTGTTAAAAGGGCTCCCGTGAGCCCCTAAGCTGACGAGCTTTTGGAGATGCACCTGCGCGCCTAAGAGGCAACGAAGCCTGTGACGGTTGTTTGGCGGCCTTCTCAACCACCCCAGAACTTTTCTCTACTGATGAGGGATACTATCCCGAAACACGAGCCATGTCTCGTGTCTAGAGATTCTGGAAATATCAAGTACTTACTTGCACCAACTTTGGTGAAACACTCACGAACTTTTTCCCAAACTCTTCAAGTTACACGCATTGCATATACCAGAATGCAGAGGGGCGATCCGGAGTAGAGGCTAGCAGTGGGCTCCCACCGTTGTTTCCTGTTAAAAGGGCTCCCGTGAGCCCCAAAGCTGATGAGCTTTTGGAGATGCACCTGCGCGCCTAAGAGGCAACGAAGCCGGTGACGGTTGTTTGGCGGCATTCTCAACCACCCCAGAACTTTTCTCTACTGATGAGGGATAGTATCCCGAAACACGAGCCATGTCTCGTGTCTAGAGATTCTGGAAATATCAAGTACTTATTTGCACCAAATTTGGTGAAACACTCACGAACTTTTCCCAAACTCTTCAAGTTACACGCACTGCATATACCAGAATGCAGAGGGGGGATCCGGAGGAGAGACTAGCAGTGTGCTCCCATCGTTGTTTCCTGTTAAAAGGGCTCCCGTGAGCCCCAAAGCTGATGAGCTTTTGGAGATGCACCTGCGCGCCTAAGAGGCAACGAAGCCTGTGACGGTTGTTTGACGGCCTACTTAACCACCCCAGAACTTTTCTCTACTGATGAGGGATACTATGCCGAAACACGAGTCATGTCTCGTGTCTAGAGATTCTGGAAATATCAAGTACTTACTTGCACCAACTTTGGTGAAACACTCACAAACTTTTTCCCAAACTCTTCAAGTTACACGCACTGCATATACCAGAATGGAGAGGAGCGATCCGGAGGAGAGGCTAGCAGTGTGCTCCCATCGTTGTTTCCTGTTAAAAGGTCTCCCATGAGCCCCTAAGCTGACGAGCTTATGGAGATGCACCTGTGCGCCTAAGAGGCAACGAAGCCTGTGACGGTTGTTTGGCGGCCTTCTCAACCACCCCAGAACTTTTCTCTACTGATGAGGAATACTTTCCCGAAACACGAGCCATGTCTAGTGTCTAGAGATTCTGGAAATATCAAGTACCTACTTGCACCAACTTTGGTGAAACACTCACAAACTTTTTCCCAAATTCTTCAAGTTACACGCACTGCATATACCAGAACACAGAGGGGCGATCCGGAGGAGAGGCTAGCAGTGTACTCCCATCGTTGTTTCCTGTCAAAAGGGCTCCCGTGAGCCCCTAAGCTGGTGAGCTTTTGGAGATGCACCTGCGCGCCTAAGAGGCAACGAAGCCTGTGACGGTTGTTTGGCGGCCTTCTCAACCACCCTAGAACTTTTCTCTACTGATGAGGGATACTATCCCGAAACACGAGCCATGTCTCGTGTCTAGAGATTCTGGAAATATCATTTACTTACTTGCACCAACTTTGGTGAAACATTCACGATCTTTTTCACAAACTCTTCAAGTTACACGCACTGCATATACCAGAATGCATAGGGGCGATCCGGAGAAGAGGCTAGCAGTGTGCTCCCATTGTTGTTTCCTGTTAAAAGGGCTCCCGTGAGCCCCTAAGCTGACAAGCTTTTGGAGATGCACCTGCGCGCCTAAGAGGCAACGAAGCCTGTGACGGTTGTTTGGCGGCCTTCTCAACCACCCCAGAACTTTTCTCTACTGATGAGGGATACTATCCCGAAACACGAGCCATGTCTCGTGTCTAGAGATTCTGGAAATATCAAGTACTTACTTGCACCAACTTTGGTGAAACACTCACAAACTTTTTTCCCAAACTCTTCAAATTACACGCACTGCATATACCAGAATGCAGAGGGGCGATCCGGAGGAGAGGCTAGCAGTGTGCTCCCAGTGTTGTTTCCTGTTAAAAGGGCTCCCGTGAGCCCCTAAGCTGACGAACTTTTGGAGATGCACCTGGGCGCCTAAGAGGCAATGAAGCCTGTGACTGTTGTTTGGCGGCCTTCTCAACCACCCCAGAACTTTTCTCTACTGATGAAGGATACTATCCCGAAACACGAGCCATGTCGCGTGTCTAGAGATTCAGGAAATATCAAGTGCTTACTTGCACCAACTTTGGTGAAACACTCACAAACTTTTTCCCAAACTCTTCAAGTTACATGCACTGCATATACCAGAATGAAGAGGGGCGATCCGGAGGAGAGGCTAGCAGTGTGCTCCCATCGTTGTTTCCTGTTAAAAGGGCTCCCGTGAGCCCCTAAGCTGACGAGCTTTTGGAGATGCACCTGCGCGCCTAAGAGGCAACGAAGCCTGTGACGGTTGTTTGGCGGCCTTCTTAACTACCCCAGAACTTTTCTCTACTGATGAGGGATACTATCCAGAAACACGAGCCATGTCTCGTGTCTAGAGATTCTGGAAATATCAAGTACTTACTTGCACCAACTTTGGTGAAACACTCACAAACTTCTTCCCAAACTCTTCAAGTTACACGCACTGCATATACCAGAATGCAGAGGGGCGATCCGGAGGAGAGGCTAGCAGTGGGCTCCCATCGTTGTTTCCTGTTAAAAGGGATCACGTGAGCACCTAAGCTGACGAGCTTTTGGAGATGCACCTGCGCGCCTACGAGGCAACGAAGCCTGTGACGGTTGTTTGGCGGCCTTCTCAACCACCCCAGAACTTTTCTCTTCTGATGAGGGATAGTATCCCGAAACACGAGCCATGTCTCGTGTCTAGAGATTCTGGAAATATCAAGTACTTATTTGCACCAAATTTGGTGAAACACTCACGAACTTTTCCCAAACTCTTCAAGTTACACGCACTGCATATACCAGAATGCAGAGGGGGGATCCGGAGGAGAGACTAGCAGTGTGCTCCCATCGTTGTTTCCTGTTAAAAGGGCTCCCGTGAGCCCCAAAGCTGATGAGCTTTTGGAGATGCACCTGCGCACCTAAGAGGCAACGAAGCCTGTGACGGTTGTTTGACGGCCTACTTAACCACCCCAGAACTTTTCTCTACTGATGAGGTATACTATCCCGAAACACGAGCCATGTCTCGTGTCTAGAGATTCTGGAAATATCAAGTGCTTACTTGCACCAACTTTGGTGAAACACTCACAAACTTTTTCCCAAACTCTTCAAGTTACATGCACTGCATATACCAGAATGAAGAGGGGCGATCCGGAGGAGAGGCTAGCAGTGTGCTCCCATCGTTGTTTCCTGTTAAAAGGGCTCCCGTGAGCCCCTAAGCTGATGAGCTTTTGGAGATGCACCTGCGTGCCTAAGAGGCAACAAAGCCTCTGAGGGTTGTTTGGCGGCCTTCTCAACCACCCCAGAACTTTTCTCTACTGATGAGGGATACTATCCCGAAACACGAGCCATGTCTCGTGTCTAGAGATTCTGGAAATATCCAGTACTTACTTGCACCAACTTTGGTGAAACACTCACAAACTTTTTCCCAAACTCTTCAAGTTACACGCACTGCATATACCAGAATGCATAGAGGCGATCCGGAGGAGAGGCTAGCAGTGTGCTCCGATTGTTGTTTCCTGTTAAAAGGGCTCCCGTGAGCCCCTAAGCTGACAAGCTTTTGGAGATGCACCTGCGCGCCTAAGAGGCAACGAAGCCTGTGACGGTTGTTTGGCGGCCTTCTCAACCACCCCAGAACTTTTCTCTACTGATGAGGGATACTATCCCGAAACACGAGCCATGTCTCGTGTCTAGAGATTCTGGAAATATCAAGTGCTTACTTGCACCAACTTTGGTGAAACACACACAAACTTTTTCCCAAACTCTTCAAGTTACATGCACTGCATATACCAGAATGAAGAGGGGCGATCCGGAGGAGAGGCTAGCAGTGTGCTCCCATCGTTGTTTCCTGTTAAAAGGGCTCCCGTGAGCCCCTAAGCTGACGAGCTTTTGGAGATGCACCTGCGCGCCTAAGAGGCAACGAAGCCTGTGACGGTTGTTTGGCGGCCTTCTTAACCACCCCAGAACTTTTCTCTACTGATGAGGGATACTATCCAGAAACACGAGCCATGTCTCGTGTCTAGAGATTCTGGAAATATCAAGTACTTACTTGCACCAACTTTGGTGAAACACTCACAAACTTCTTCCCAAACTCTTCAAGTTACACGCACTGCATATACCAGAATGCAGAGGGGCGATCCGGAGGAGAGGCTAGCAGTGTGCTCCCATCGTTGTTTCCTGTTAAAAGGGCTCCCGTGAGCCCCTAAGCTGATGAGCTTTTGGAGATGCACCTGCGTGCCTAAGAGGCAACAAAGCCTCTGAGGGTTGTTTGGCGGCCTTCTCAACCACCCCAGAACTTTTCTCTACTGATGAGGGATACTATCCCGAAACACGAGCCATGTCTCGTGTCTAGAGATTCTGGAAATATCAAGTGCTTACTTGCACCAACTTTGGTGAAACACACACAAACTTTTTCCCAAACTCTTCAAGTTACATGCACTGCATATACCAGAATGAAGAGGGGTGATCCGGAGGAGAGGCTAGCAGTGTGCTCCCATCGTTGTTTCCTGTTAAAAGGGCTCCCGTGAGCCCCTAAGCTGACGAGCTTTTGGAGATGCACCTGCGCGCCTAAGAGGCAACGAAGCCTGTGACGGTTGTTTGGCGGCCTTCTTAACCACCCCAGAACTTTTCTCTACTGATGAGGGATACTATCCAGAAACACGAGCCATGTCTCGTGTCTAGAGATTCTGGAAATATCAAGTACTTACTTGCACCAACTTTGGTGAAACACTCACAAACTTCTTCCCAAACTCTTCAAGTTACACGCACTGCATATACCAGAATGCAGAGGGGCGATCCGGAGGAGAGGCTAGCAGTGGGCTCCCATCGTTGTTTCCTGTTAAAAGGGATCACGTGAGCACCTAAGCTGACGAGCTTTTGGAGATGCACCTGCGCGCCTACGAGGCAACGAAGCCTGTGACGGTTGTTTGGCGGCCTTCTCAACCACCCCAGAACTTTTCTCTTCTGATGAGGGATACTATCCCGAAACACGAGCCATGTCTCGTGTCTTGAGATTCTGGAAATATCAAGTTCTTACTTGCACCAACTTTGGTGAAACACTCACAAACTTTTTCCCAAACTCCTCAAGTTACACGCACTGCATATACCAGAATGCATAGGGGCGATCCGGAGAAGAGGCTAGCAGTGTGCTCCCATTGCTGTTTCCTGTTAAAAGGGCTCCTGTGAGCCCCTAAGCTGACAAGCTTTTGGAGATGCACCTGCGCGCCTAAGAGGCAACGAAGCCTGTGACGGTTGTTTGGCGGCCTTCTCAACCACCCCAGAACTTTTCTCTACTGATGAGGGATACTATCCCGAAACACGAGCCATGTCTCGTGTCTAGAGATTCAGGAAATATCAAGTGCTTACTTGCACCAACTTTGGTGAAACACTCACAAACTTTTTCCCAAACTCTTCAAGTTACATGCACTGCATATACCAGAATGAAGAGGGGCGATCCGGAGGAGAGGCTAGCAGTGTGCTCCCATCGTTGTTTCCTGTTAAAAGGGCTCCCGTGAGCCCCTAAGCTGATGAGCTTTTGGAGATGCACCTGCGTGCCTAAGAGGCAACAAAGCCTCTGAGGGTTGTTTGGCGGCCTTCTCAACCACCCCAGAACTTTTCTCTACTGATGAGGGATACTATCCCGAAACACGAGCCATGTCTCGTGTCTAGAGATTCTGGAAATATCAATTACTTACTTGCACCAACTTTGGTGAAACACTCACAAATTTTTCCCAAACTCTTCAAGTTACACGCACTGCATATACCAGAATGCATAGAGGCGATCCGGAGGAGAGGCTAGCAGTGTGCTCCGATTGTTGTTTCCTGTTAAAAGGGCTCCCGTGAGCCCCTAAGCTGACAAGCTTTTGGAGATGCACCTGCGCGCCTAAGAGGCAACGAAGCCTGTGACGGTTGTTTGGCGGCCTTCTCAACCACCCCAGAACTTTTCTCTACTGATGAGGGATACTATCCCGAAACACGAGCCATGTCTCGTGTCTAGAGATTCTGGAAATATCAAGTACTTACTTGCACCAACTTTGGTGAAACACTCACAAACTTTTTCCCAAACTCTTCAAGTTACACGCACTGCATATACCAGAATGCATAGAGGCGATCCGGAGGAGAGGCTAGCAGTGTGCTCCGATTGTTGTTTCCTGTTAAAAGGGCTCCTGTGAGCCCCTAAGCTGACAAGCTTTTGGAGATGCACCTGCGCGCCTAAGAGGCAACGAAGCCTGTGACGGTTGTTTGGCGGCCTTCTCAACCACCCCAGAACTTTTCTCTACTGATGAGGGATACTATCCCGAAACACGAGCCATGTCTCGTGTCTAGAGATTCTGGAAATATCAAGTACTTACTTGCACCAACTTTGGTGAAACACTCACAAACTTTTTCCCAAACTCTTCAAGTTACATGCACTGCATATACCAGAATGAAGAGGGGCGATCCGGAGGAGAGGCTAGCAGTGTGCTCCCATCGTTGTTTCCTGTTAAAAGGGCTCCCGTGAGCCCCTAAGCTGACGCGCTTTTGGAGATGCACCTGCGTGCCTAAGAGGCAACCGAAGCCTCTGACGGTTGTTTGGCGGCCTTCTCAACCACTCCAGAACTTTTCTCTACTGATGAGGGATACTATCCCGAAACACGAGCCATGTCCGTGTCTAGAGATTCTGGAAATATCAAGTACTTACTTGCACCAACTTTGGTGAAACACTCACAGACTTTTTCCCAAACTCTTCAAGTTACACGCATTGCATATACCAGAATGCAGAGGGGCGATCCGGAGGAGAGGCTAGCAGTGGGCTCCCACCGTTGTTTCCTGTTAAAAGGGCTCCCGTGAGCCCCAAAGCTGACAAGCTTTTGGAGATGCACCTGCGCGCCTAAGAGGCAACGAAGCCTGTGACGGTTGTTTGACGGCTTACTTAACCACCCCAGAACTTTTCTCTACTGATGAGGGATACTATGCCGAAACACGAGTCATGTCTCGTGTCTAGAGATTCTGGAAATATCAAGTACTTACTTGCACCAACTTTGGTGAAACACTCACGAACTTTTTCCCAAACTCTTCAAGTTACATGCACTGCATATACCAGAATGAAGAGGGGCGATCCGGAGGAGAGGCTAGCAGTGTGCTCCCATCGTTGTTTCCTGTTAAAAGGGCTCCCGTGAGCCCCTAAGCTGATGAGCTTTTGGAGATGCACCTGCGTGCCTAAGAGGCAACAAAGCCTCTGAGGGTTGTTTGGCGGCCTTCTCAACCACCCCAGAACTTTTCTCTACTGATGAGGGATACTATCCCGAAACACGAGCCATGTCTCGTGTCTAGAGATTCTGGAAATATCCAGTACTTACTTGCACCAACTTTGGTGAAACACTCACAAACTTTTTCCCAAACTCTTCAAGTTACACGCACTGCATATACCAGAATGCATAGAGGCGATCCGGAGGAGAGGCTAGCAGTGTGCTCCGATTGTTGTTTCCTGTTAAAAGGGCTCCCGTGAGCCCCTAAGCTGACAAGCTTTTGGAGATGCACCTGCGCGCCTAAGAGGCAACGAAGCCTGTGACGGTTGTTTGGCGGCCTTCTCAACCACCCCAGAACTTTTCTCTACTGATGAGGGATACTATCCCGAAACACGAGCCATGTCTCGTGTCTAGAGATTCTGGAAATATCAAGTGCTTACTTGCACCAACTTTGGTGAAACACACACAAACTTTTTCCCAAACTCTTCAAGTTACATGCACTGCATATACCAGAATGAAGAGGGGCGATCCGGAGGAGAGGCTA
Organism: Lissotriton helveticus; assembly: GCF_964261635.1. Taxonomy (NCBI): domain Eukaryota; kingdom Metazoa; phylum Chordata; class Amphibia; order Caudata; family Salamandridae; genus Lissotriton; species Lissotriton helveticus. The sequence continues at coordinate 1,194,247,044 of NC_136068.1, forward strand.
GCAGTGTGCTCCCATCGTTGTTTCCTGTTAAAAGGGCTCCCGTGAGCCCCTAAGCTGACGAGCTTTTGGAGATGCACCTGCGCGCCTAAGAGGCAACGAAGCCTGTGACGGTTGTTTGGCGGCCTTCTTAACCACCCCAGAACTTTTCTCTACTGATGAGGGATACTATCCAGAAACACGAGCCATGTCTCGTGTCTAGAGATTCTGGAAATATCAAGTACTTACTTGCACCAACTTTGGTGAAACACTCACAAACTTCTTCCCAAACTCTTCAAGTTACACGCACTGCATATACCAGAATGCAGAGGGGCGATCCGGAGGAGAGGCTAGCAGTGTGCTCCCATCGTTGTTTCCTGTTAAAAGGGCTCCCGTGAGCCCCTAAGCTGATGAGCTTTTGGAGATGCACCTGCGTGCCTAAGAGGCAACAAAGCCTCTGAGGGTTGTTTGGCGGCCTTCTCAACCACCCCAGAACTTTTCTCTACTGATGAGGGATACTATCCCGAAACACGAGCCATGTCTCGTGTCTAGAGATTCTGGAAATATCAAGTGCTTACTTGCACCAACTTTGGTGAAACACACACAAACTTTTTCCCAAACTCTTCAAGTTACATGCACTGCATATACCAGAATGAAGAGGGGCGATCCGGAGGAGAGGCTAGCAGTGTGCTCCCATCGTTGTTTCCTGTTAAAAGGGCTCCCGTGAGCCCCTAAGCTGACGAGCTTTTGGAGATGCACCTGCGCGCCTAAGAGGCAACGAAGCCTGTGACGGTTGTTTGGCGGCCTTCTTAACCACCCCAGAACTTTTCTCTACTGATGAGGGATACTATCCAGAAACACGAGCCATGTCTCGTGTCTAGAGATTCTGGAAATATCAAGTACTTACTTGCACCAACTTTGGTGAAACACTCACAAACTTCTTCCCAAACTCTTCAAGTTACACGCACTGCATATACCAGAATGCAGAGGGGCGATCCGGAGGAGAGGCTAGCAGTGGGCTCCCATCGTTGTTTCCTGTTAAAAGGGATCACGTGAGCACCTAAGCTGACGAGCTTTTGGAGATGCACCTGCGCGCCTACGAGGCAACGAAGCCTGTGACGGTTGTTTGGCGGCCTTCTCAACCACCCCAGAACTTTTCTCTTCTGATGAGGGATACTATCCCGAAACACGAGCCATGTCTCGTGTCTTGAGATTCTGGAAATATCAAGTTCTTACTTGCACCAACTTTGGTGAAACACTCACAAACTTTTTCCCAAACTCTTCAAGTTACACGCACTGCATATACCAGAATGCATAGGGGCGATCCGGAGAAGAGGCTAGCAGTGTGCTCCCATTGTTGTTTCCTGTTAAAAGGGCTCCTGTGAGCCCCTAAGCTGACAAGCTTTTGGAGATGCACCTGCGCGCCTAAGAGGCAACGAAGCCTGTGACGGTTGTTTGGCGGCCTTCTCAACCACCCCAGAACTTTTCTCTACTGATGAGGGATACTATCCCGAAACACGAGCCATGTCTCGTGTCTAGAGATTCAGGAAATATCAAGTGCTTACTTGCACCAACTTTGGTGAAACACTCACAAACTTTTTCCCAAACTCTTCAAGTTACATGCACTGCATATACCAGAATGAAGAGGGGCGATCCGGAGGAGAGGCTAGCAGTGTGCTCCCATCGTTGTTTCCTGTTAAAAGGGCTCCCGTGAGCCCCTAAGCTGATGAGCTTTTGGAGATGCACCTGCGTGCCTAAGAGGCAACAAAGCCTCTGAGGGTTGTTTGGCGGCCTTCTCAACCACCCCAGAACTTTTCTCTACTGATGAGGGATACTATCCCGAAACACGAGCCATGTCTCGTGTCTAGAGATTCTGGAAATATCAATTACTTACTTGCACCAACTTTGGTGAAACACTCACACATTTTTCCCAAACTCTTCAAGTTACACGCACTGCATATACCAGAATGCATAGAGGCGATCCGGAGGAGAGGCTAGCAGTGTGCTCCGATTGTTGTTTCCTGTTAAAAGGGCTCCCGTGAGCCCCTAAGCTGACAAGCTTTTGGAGATGCACCTGCGCGCCTAAGAGGCAACGAAGCCTGTGACGGTTGTTTGGCGGCCTTCTCAACCACCCCAGAACTTTTCTCTACTGATGAGGGATACTATCCCGAAACACGAGCCATGTCTCGTGTCTAGAGATTCTGGAAATATCAAGTACTTACTTGCACCAACTTTGGTGAAACACTCACAAACTTTTTCCCAAACTCTTCAAGTTACACGCACTGCATATACCAGAATGCATAGAGGCGATCCGGAGGAGAGGCTAGCAGTGTGCTCCGATTGTTGTTTCCTGTTAAAAGGGCTCCCGTGAGCCCCTAAGCTGACAAGCTTTTGGAGATGCACCTGCGCGCCTAAGAGGCAACGAAGCCTGTGACGGTTGTTTGGCGGCCTTCTCAACCACCCCAGAACTTTTCTCTACTGATGAGGGATACTATCCCGAAACACGAGCCATGTCTCGTGTCTAGAGATTCTGGAAATATCAAGTACTTACTTGCACCAACTTTGGTGAAACACTCACAAACTTTTTCCCAAACTCTTCAAGTTACATGCACTGCATATACCAGAATGAAGAGGGGCGATCCGGAGGAGAGGCTAGCAGTGTGCTCCCATCGTTGTTTCCTGTTAAAAGGGCTCCCGTGAGCCCCTAAGCTGACGAGCTTTTGGAGATGCACCTGCGTGCCTAAGAGGCAACCGAAGCCTCTGACGGTTGTTTGGCGGCCTTCTCAACCACTCCAGAACTTTTCTCTACTGATGAGGGATACTATCCCGAAACACGAGCCATGTCTCGTGTCTAGAGATTCTGGAAATATCAAGTACTTACTTGCACCAACTTTGGTGAAACACTCACAGACTTTTTCCCAAACTCTTCAAGTTACACGCATTGCATATACCAGAATGCAGAGGGGCGATCCGGAGGAGAGGCTAGCAGTGGGCTCCCACCGTTGTTTCCTGTTAAAAGGGCTCCCGTGAGCCCCAAAGCTGACAAGCTTTTGGAGATGCACCTGCGCGCCTAAGAGGCAACGAAGCCTGTGACGGTTGTTTGACGGCTTACTTAACCACCCCAGAACTTTTCTCTACTGATGAGGGATACTATGCCGAAACACGAGTCATGTCTCGTGTCTAGAGATTCTGGAAATATCAAGTACTTACTTGCACCAACTTTGGTGAAACACTCACGAACTTTTTCCCAAACTCTTCAAGTTACACGCACTGCATATACCAGAATGAAGAGGGGCGATCCGGAGGAGAGGCTAGCAGTGTGCTCCCATCGTTGTTTCCTGTTAAAAGGGCTCCTGTGAGCACCTAAGCTGACGAGCTTTTGGAGATGCACCTGCGTGCCTAAGAGGCAACCGAAGCCTCTGACGGTTGTTTGGCGGCCTTCTCAACCACCCCAGAACTTTTTTCTACTGATGAGGGATACTATCCCGAAACAGGAGCCATGTCTCGTGTCTAGAGATTCTGGAAATATCAAGTACTTACTTGCACCAACTTTGGTGAAACACTCACGAACTTTTTCCCAAACTCTTCAAGTTACACGCATTGCATATACCAGAATGCAGAGGGGCGATCCGGAGTAGAGGCTAGCAGTGGGCTCCCACCGTTGTTTCCTGTTAAAAGGGCTCCCGTGAGCCCCAAAGCTGATGAGCTTTTGGAGATGCACCTGCGCGCCTAAGAGGCAACAAAGCCGGTGACGGTTGTTTGGCGGCATTCTCAACCACCCCAGAACTTTTCTCTACTGATGAGGGATAGTATCCCGAAACACGAGCCATGTCTCGTGTCTAGAGATTCTGGAAATATCAAGTACTTATTTGCACCAAATTTGGTGTAACACTCACGAACTTTTCCCAAACTCTTCAAGTTACACGCACTGCATATACCAGAATGCAGAGGGGGGATCCGGAGGAGAGACTAGCAGTGTGCTCCCATCGTTGTTTCCTGTTAAAAGGGCTCCCGTGAGCCCCAAAGCTGATGAGCTTTTGGAGATGCACCTGCGCGCCTAAGAGGCAACGAAGCCTGTGACGGTTGTTTGACGGCCTACTTAACCACCCCAGAACTTTTCTCTACTGATGAGGGATACTATGCCGAAACACGAGTCATGTCTCGTGTCTAGAGATTCTGGAAATATCAAGTACTTACTTGCACCAACTTTGGTGAAACACTCACAAACTTTTTCCCAAACTCTTCAAGTTACACGCACTGCATATACCAGAATGCAGAGGAGCGATCCGGAGGAGAGGCTAGCAGTGTGCTCCCATCGTTGTTTCCTGTTAAAAGGTCTCCCATGAGCCCCTAAGCTGACGAGCTTATGGAGATGCGCCTGTGCGCCTAAGAGGCAACGAAGCCTGTGACGGTTGTTTGGCGGCCTTCTCAACCACCCCAGAACTTTTCTCTACTGATGAGGAATACTTTCCCGAAACACGAGCCATGTCTCGTGTCTAGAGATTCTGGAAATATCAAGTACTTATTTGCACCAAATTTGGTGAAACACTCACGAACTTTTCCCAAACTCTTCAAGTTACACGCACTGCATATACCAGAATGCAGAGGGGGGATCCGGAGGAGAGACTAGCAGTGTGCTCCCATCGTTGTTTCCTGTTAAAAGGGCTCCAGTGAGCCCCAAAGCAGATGAGCTTTTGGAGATGCACCTGCGCGCCTAAGAGGCAACGAAGCCTGTGACGGTTGTTTGGCGGCCTTCTCAACCACCCCAGAACTTTTCTCTACTGATGAGGAATACTTTCCCGAAACACGAGCCATGTCTCGTGATTCTGGAAATATCAAGTACCTACTTGCACCAACTTTGGTGAAACACTCACAAACTTTTTCCCAAATTCTTCAAGTTACACGCACTGCATATACCAGAACGCAGAGGGGTGATCCGGAGGAGAGGCTAGCAGTGTGCTCCCATCGTTGTTTCCTGTCAAAAGGGCTCCCGTGAGCCCCTAAGCTGGTGAGCTTTTGGAGATGCACCTGCGCGCCTAAGAGGCAACGAAGCCTGTGACGGTTGTTTGGCGGCCTTCTCAACCACCCTAGAACTTTTCTCTACTGATGAGGGATACTATCCCGAAACACGAGCCATGTCTCGTGTCTAGAGATTCTGGAAATATCATTTACTTACTTGCACCAACTTTGGTGAAACATTCACGATCTTTTTCCCAAACTCTTCAAGTTACACGCACTGCATATACCAGAATGCATAGGGGCGATCCGGAGAAGAGGCTAGCAGTGTGCTCCCATTGTTGTTTCCTGTTAAAAGGGCTCCCGTGAGCCCCTAAGCTGACAAGCTTTTGGAGATGCACCTGCGCGCCTAAGAGGCAACGAAGCCTGTGACGGTTGTTTGGCGGCCTTCTCAACCACCCCAGAACTTTTCTCTACTGATGAGGGATACTATCCCGAAACACAAGCCATGTCTCGTGTCTAGAGATTCTGGAAATATCAAGTACTTACTTGCACCAACTTTGGTGAAACACTCACAAACTTTTTTCCCAAACTCTTCAAATTACACGCACTGCATATACCAGAATGCAGAGGGGCGATCCGGAGGAGAGGCTAGCAGTGTGCTCCCAGTGTTGTTTCCTGTTAAAAGGGCTCCCGTGAGCCCCTAAGCTGACGAACTTTTGGAGATGCACCTGGGCGCCTAAGAGGCAATGAAGCCTGTGACGGTTGTTTGGCGGCCTTCTCAACCACCCCAGAACTTTTCTCTACTGATGAGGGATACTATCCCGAAACACGAGCCATGTCTCGTGTCTAGAGATTCAGGAAATATCAAGTGCTTACTTGCACCAACTTTGGTGAAACACTCACAAACTTTTTCCCAAACCCTTCAAGTTACATGCACTGCATATACCAGAATGAAGAGGGGCGATCCGGAGGAGAGGCTAGCAGTGTGCTCCCATCGTTGTTTCCTGTTAAAAGGGCTCCCGTGAGCCCCTAAGCTGACGAGCTTTTGGAGATGCACCTGCCCGCCTAAGAGGCAACGAAGCCTGTGACGGTTGTTTGGCGGCCTTCTTAACCACCCCAGAACTTTTCTCTACTGATGAGGGATACTATCCCGAAACACGAGCCATGTCTCATGTCTAGAGATTCTGGAAATATCAAGTACTTACTTGCACCAACTTTGGTGAAACACTCACAAACTTCTTCCCAAACTCTTCAAGTTACACGCACTGCATATACCAGAATGCAGAGGGGCGATCCAGAGGAGAGGCTAGCAGTGGGCTCCCATTGTTGTTTCCTGTTAAAAGGGATCACGTGAGCACCTAAGCTGACGAGCTTTTGGAGATGCACCTGCGCGCCTACGAGGCAACGAAGCCTGTGACGGTTGTTTGGCGGCCTTCTCAACCACCCCAGAACTTTTCTCTTCTGATGAGGGATACTATCCCGAAACACGAGCCATGTCTCGTGTCTTGAGATTCTGGAAATATCAAGTTCTTACTTGCACCATCTTTGGTGAAACACTCACAAACTTTTTCCCAAACTCTTCAAGTTACACGCACTGCATATACCAGAATGCATAGGGGCGATCCGGAGAAGAGGCTAGCAGTGTGCTCCCATTGTTGTTTCCTGTTAAAAGGGCTCCCGTGAGCCCCTAAGCTGACAAGCTTTTGGAGATGCACCTGCGCGCCTAAGAGGCAACGAAGCCTGTGACGGTTGTTTGGCGGCCTTCTCAACCACCCCAGAACTTTTCTCTACTGATGAGGGATACTATCCCGAAACACGAGCCATGTCTCGTGTCTAGAGATTCTGGAAATATCAAGTACTTACTTGCACCAACTTTGGTGAAACACTCACAAACTTTATTTCCCAAACTCTTCAAATTACAAGCACTGCATATACCAGAATGCAGAGGGGCGATCCGGAGGAGAGGCTAGCAGTGTGCTCCCAGTGTTGTTTCCTGTTAAAAGGGCTCCCGTGAGCCCCTAAGCTGACGAACTTTTGGAGATGCACCTGGGCGCCTAAGAGGCAACGAAGCCTGTGACGGTTGTTTGGCGGCCTTCTCAACCACCCCAGAACTTTTCTCTACTGATGAGGGATACTATCCCGAAACACGAGCCATGTCTCGTGTCTAGAGATTCAGGAAATATCAAGTGCTTACTTGCACCAACTTTGGTAAAACACTCACAAACTTTTTCCCAAACTCTTCAAGTTACATGCACTGCATATACCAGAATGAAGAGGGGCGATCCGGAGGAGAGGCTAGCAGTGTGCTCCCATCGTTGTTTCCTGTTAAAAGGGCTCCCGTGAGCCCATAAGCTGACGAGCTTTTGGAGATGCACCTGCGTGCCTAAGAGGCAACGAAGCCTCTGAGGGTTGTTTGGCGGCCTTCTCAACCACCCCAGAACTTTTCTCTACTGATGAGGGATACTATCCCGAATCACGAGCCATGTCTCGTGTCTAGAGATTCTGGAAATATCAAGTACTTACTTGCACCAACTTTGGTGAAACACTCACGAACTTTTTCCCAAACTCTTCAAGTTACACGCATTGCATATACCAGAATGCAGAGGGGCGATCCGGAGGAGAGGCTAGCAGTGGGCTCCCACCGTTGTTTCCTGTTAAAAGGGCTCCCGTGAGCCCCAAAGCTGACGAGCTTTTGGAGATGCACCTGCGCGCCTAAGAGGCAACGAAGCCTGTGCGGTTGTTTGACGGCCTACTTAACCACCCCAGAACTTTTCTCTACTGATGAGGGATACTATGCCGAAACATGAGTCATGTCTCGTGTCTAGAGATTCTGGAAATATCAAGTACTTACTTGCACCAACTTTGGTGAAACACTCACAAACTTTTTCCCAAACTCTTCAAGTTACACGCACTGCATATACCAGAATGCATAGAGGCGATCCGGAGGAGAGGCTAGCAGTGTGCTCCGATTGTTGTTTCCTGTTAAAAGGGCTCCCGTGAGCCCCTAAGCTGACAAGCTTTTGGAGATGCACCTGCGCGCCTAAGAGGCAACGAAGCCTGTGACGGTTGTTTGGCGGCCTTCTCAACCACCCCAGAACTTTTCTCTACTGATGAGGGATACTATCCCGAAACACGAGCCATGTCTCGTGTCTACAGATTCTGGAAATATCAAGTACTTACTTGCACCAACTTTGGTGAAACACTCACAAACTTTTTCCCAAACTCTTCAAGTTACATGCACTGCATATACCAGAATGAAGAGGGGCGATCCGGAGGAGAGGCTAGCAGTGTGCTCCCATCGTTGTTTCCTGTTAAAAGGGCTCCCGTGAGCCCCTAAGCTGACGAGCTTTTGGAGATGCACCTGCGTGCCTAAGAGGCTACGAAGCCTCTGAGGGTTGTTTGGCGGCCTTCTCAACCACCCCAGAACTTTTCTCTACTGATGAGGGATACTATCCCGAATCACGAGCCATGTCTCGTGTCTAGAGATTCTGGAAATATCAAGTACTTACTTGCACCAACTTTGGTGAAACACTCACGAACTTTTTCCCAAACTCTTCAAGTTACACGCATTGCATATACCAGAATGCAGAGGGGCGATCCGGAGGAGAGGCTAGCAGTGGGCTCCCACCGTTGTTTCCTGTTAAAAGGGCTCCCGTGAGCCCCAAAGCTGACGAGCTTTTGGAGATGCACCTGCGCGCCTAAGAGGCAACGAAGCCTGTGACGGTTGTTTGACGGCCTACTTAACCACCCCAGAACTTTTCTCTACTGATGAGGGATACTATGCCGAAACACGAGTCATGTCTCGTGTCTAGAGATTCTGGAAATATCAAGTACTTACTTGCACCAACTTTGGTGAAACACTCACGAACTTTTTCCCAAACTCTTCAAGTTACACGCACTGCATATACCAGAATGCATAGGGGCGATCCGGAGGAGAGGCTAGCAGTGTGCTCCCATTGTTGTTTCCTGTTAAAAGGGCTCCCGTGAGCCCCTAAGCTGATGAGCTTTTGGAGATGCACCTGCGCGCCTAGGAGGCAACAAAGCCTGTAACGGTTGTTTGGCGGCCTTCTCAACCACGCCAGAACTTTTCTCTACTGATGAGGGATACTATCCCGAAACACGAGCCATGTCTCGTGTCTAGAGATTCTGGAAATTTCAAGTACTTACTTGCACCAACTTTGGTGAAACACTCACAAACTTTTTCCTAAGCTCTTCAAGTTACATGCACTACATATACCAGAATGAAGAGGGGCGATCCGGAGGAGAGGCTAGCAGTGTGCTCCCATCGTTGTTTCCTGTTCAAAGGGCTCCCGTGAGCACATAAGCTGACGAGCTTTTGGAGATGCACCTGCGTGCCTAAGAGGCAACCGAAGCCTCTGACGGTTGTTTGGCGGCCTTCTCAACCACCCCAGAACTTTTCTCTACTGATGAGGGATACTATCCCGAAACACGAGCCATGTCTCGTGTCTAGAGATTCTGGAAATATCAAGTACTTACTTGCACCAACTTTGGTGAAACACTCACAAACTTTTTTCCCAAACTCTTCAAATTACAAGCACTGCATATACCAGAATGCAGAGGGGCGATCCGGAGGAGAGGCTAGCAGTGTGCTCCCAGTGTTGTTTCCTGTTAAAAGGGCTCCCGTGAGCCCCTAAGCTGACGAACTTTTGGAGATGCACCTGGGCGCCTAAGAGGCAACGAAGCCTGTGACGGTTGTTTGGCGGCCTTCTCAACCACCCCAGAACTTTTCTCTACTGATGAGGGATACTATCCCGAAACACGAGCCATGTCTCGTGTCTAGAGATTCAGGAAATATCAAGTGCTTACTTGCACCAACTTTGGTAAAACACTCACAAACTTTTTCCCAAACTCTTCAAGTTACATGCACTGCATATACCAGAATGAAGAGGGGCGATCCGGAGGAGAGGCTAGCAGTGTGCTCCCATCGTTGTTTCCTGTTAAAAGGGCTCCCGTGAGCCCATAAGCTGACGAGCTTTTGGAGATGCACCTGCGTGCCTAAGAGGCAACGAAGCCTCTGAGGGTTGTTTGGCGGCCTTCTCAACCACCCCAGAACTTTTCTCTACTGATGAGGGATACTATCCCGAATCACGAGCCATGTCTCGTGTCTAGAGATTCTGGAAATATCAAGTACTTACTTGCACCAACTTTGGTGAAACACTCACGAACTTTTTCCCAAACTCTTCAAGTTACACGCATTGCATATACCAGAATGCAGAGGGGCGATCCGGAGGAGAGGCTAGCAGTGGGCTCCCACCGTTGTTTCCTGTTAAAAGGGCTCCCGTGAGCCCCAAAGCTGACGAGCTTTTGGAGATGCACCTGCGCGCCTAAGAGGCAACGAAGCCTGTGACGGTTGTTTGACGGCCTACTTAACCACCCCAGAACTTTTCTCTACTGATGAGGGATACTATGCCGAAACATGAGTCATGTCTCGTGTCTAGAGATTCTGGAAATATCAAGTACTTACTTGCACCAACTTTGGTGAAACACTCACAAACTTTTTCCCAAACTCTTCAAGTTACACGCACTGCATATACCAGAATGCATAGAGGCGATCCGGAGGAGAGGCTAGCAGTGTGCTCCGATTGTTGTTTCCTGTTAAAAGGGCTCCCGTGAGCCCCGAAGCTGACAAGCTTTTGGAGATGCACCTGCGCGCCTAAGAGGCAACGAAGCCTGTGACGGTTGTTTGGCGGCCTTCTCAACCACCCCAGAACTTTTCTCTACTGATGAGGGATACTATCCCGAAACACGAGCCATGTCTCGTGTCTACAGATTCTGGAAATATCAAGTACTTACTTGCACCAACTTTGGTGAAACACTCACGAACTTTTTCCCAAACTCTTCAAGTTACACGCATTGCATATACCAGAATGCAGAGGGGCGATCCGGAGTAGAGGCTAGCAGTGGGCTCCCACCGTTGTTTCCTGTTAAAAGGGCTCCCGTGAGCCCCAAAGCTGATGAGCTTTTGGAGATGCACCTGCGCGCCTAAGAGGCAACGAAGCCAGTGACGGTTGTTTGGCGGCCTTCTCAACCACCCCAGGACTTTTCTCTACTGATGAGGGATACTATCCCGAAACACGAGCCATGTCTCGTGTCTAGAGATTCTGGAAATATCATTTACTTACTTGCACCAACTTTGGTGAAACATTCACGATCTTTTTCCCAAACTCTTCAAGTTACATGCACTGCATATACCAGTATGCAGAGGGGCGATCCGGAGGAGAGGCTAGCAGTGTGCTCCTATCGTTGTTTCCTGTTAAAAGGGCTCCCGTGCGCCCCTAAGCTGACGAGCTTTTGGAGATGCACCTGCGCGCCTAAGAGGCAACGAAGCCTGTGACGGTTGTTTGGCGGCCTTCTCAACCACCCCAGAACTTTTCTCTACTGATGAGGGATACTATCCCGAAACACGAGCCATGTCTCGTGTCTAGAGATTCTGGAAATATCAATTACTTACTTGCACCAACTTTGGTGAAACATTCACGATCTTTTTCCAAAACTCTTCAAGTTACACGCACTGCATATACCAGAATGCAGAGGGGCGATCCGGAGGAGAGGCTAGCAGTGTGCTCCCATCGTTGTTTCCTGTTAAAAGGGCTCCTGTGAGCCCCTAAGCTTACGAGCTTTTGGAGATGCACCTGCGCGCCTAAGAGGCAACGAAGCCTGTGACGGTTGTTTGGCGGCCTTCTCAACCACCCCAGAACTTTTCTCTACTGATGAGGGATACTATCCCGAAACACGAGCCATGTCTCGTGTCTAGAGATTCTGGAAATATCAAGTACTTACTTGCACTAACTTTGGTGAAACACTCACAAACTTTTTCCCCAACTCTTCAAGTTACACGCACTGCATATACCAGAATGCAGAGGGGCGATCTGGAGGAGAGGCTAGCAGTGTGCTCCCATAGTTGTTTCCTGTTAAAAGGGCTCCCGTGAGCCCCTAAGCTGACGAGCTTATGGAGATGCACCTGCGCGCCTAAGAGGCAATGAAGCCTGTGACGGTTGTTTGGCGGCCTTCTCAACCACCCCAGAACTTTTCTCTACTGATGAGGGATACTATCCCGAAACACGAGGCATGTCTCGTGTCTAAAGATTCTGGAAATATCAAGTACTTACTTGCACGAACTTTGGTAAAACACTCAAAAACTTTTTCCCAAACTCTTCAAGTTACATGCACTGCATATACCAGAATGCAGAGGGGTGACCCGGAGGAGATTCTAGCAGTGTGCTCCCATCGTTGTTTCCTGTTAAAAGGGCTCCCGTGAGCCCCTAAGCTGATGAGCTTTTGGAGATGCACCTGCGCGCCTAAGAGGCAACGAAGCCTGTGACGGTTGTTTGGAGGCCTTCTCAACCACCCCAGAACTTTTCTCTACTGTTGAGGGATACTATCCCGAAACACGAGCCATGTCTCGTGTCCAGAGATTCTGGAAATATCAAGTACTTACTTGCACCAACTTTGGTGAAACACTCACAAACTTTTTCCCAAACTCTTCAAGTTACATGCACTGCATATACCAGAATGCAGAGTGCCGATCCTGAGGAGAGGCTAGCAGTGTGCTCCCATCTTTGTTTCCTGTTAAAAGGGCTCCCGTGAGCCCCTAAGCTGACGAGCTTTTGGAGATGCACCTGCGCGCCTAAGAGGCAACGAAGCCTGTGACGGTTGTTTGGAGGCCTTCTCAACCACCCCAGAACTTTTCTCTACTGATGAGGGATACTATCCCGAAACACGAGCCATGTCTTGTGTTTAGAGATTCTGGAAATATCAAGTACTTACTTGCACCAACTTTTGGTGAAACACTCACAAACTTTTTCCCAAACTCTTCAAGTTACATGCACTGCATATACCAGAATGCAGAGGGGCGATCCGGAGGAGACGCTAGCAGTGTGCTCCCATCATTGTTTCCTGTTAAAAGGGCTCCCGTGAGCCCCTAAGCTGACGAGCTTTTGGAGATGCACCTGCGTGCCTAAGAGGCAACGAAGCCTGTGACGGTTGTTTGGCGGCATTCTCAACCACCCCAGAACTTTTCTCTACTGATGAGGGATAGTATCCCGAAACACGAGCCATGTCTCGTGTCTAGAGATTCTGGAAATATCAAGTACTTATTTGCACCATATTTGGTGAAACACTCACAAACTTTTCCCAAACTCTTCAAGTTACACGCACAGCAGATACCAGAATGCAGAGGGGCGATCCGGAAGAGAGGCTAGCAATGTGCGCCCATCGTTGTTTCCTGTTAAAAGGGCTCCCGTGAGCCCCTAAGCTGACGAGCTTTTGGAGATTCACCAGCGCGCCTAAGAGGCAACGAAGCCGGTGACGGTTGTTTGGCGGCCTTCTCAACCACCCCAGAACTTTTCTCTACTGATGAGGGATACCATCCCGAAACACGAGCCATGTCTCATGTCTAGAGATTCTGGAAATTTCAAGTACTTACTTGCACCAACTTTGGTGAAACACTCACAAACTTTTTCCTAAGCTCTTCAAGTTACATGCACTACATATACCAGAATGAAGAGGGGCGATCCGGAGGAGAGGCTAGCAGTGTGCTCCCATCGTTGTTTCCTGTTAAAAGGGCTCCCGTGAGCACCTAAGCTGACGAGCTTTTGGAGATGCACCTGCGTGCCTAAGAGGCAACCGAAGCCTCTGACGGTTGTTTGGCGGCCTTCTCAACCACCCCAGAACTTTTCTCTACTGATGAGGGATACTATCCCGAAACACGAGCCATGTCTCGTGTCTAGAGATTCTGGAAATATCAAGTACTTACTTGCACCAACTTTGGTGAAACACTCACGAACTTTTTCCCAAACTCTTCAAGTTACACGCATTGCATATACCAGAATGCAGAGGGGCGATCCGGAGTAGAGGCTAGCAGTGGGCTCCCACCGTTGTTTCCTGTTAAAAGGGCTCCCGTGAGCCCCAAAGCTGATGAGCTTTTGGAGATGCACCTGCGCGCCTAAGAGGCAACGAAGCCAGTGACGGTTGTTTGGCGGCCTTCTCAACCACCCCAGGACTTTTCTCTACTGATGAGGGATACTATCCCGAAACACGAGCCATGTCTCGTGTCTAGAGATTCTGGAAATATCATTTACTTACTTGCACCAACTTTGGTGAAACATTCACGATCTTTTTCCCAAACTCTTCAAGTTACATGCACTGCATATACCAGAATGCAGAGGGGCGATCCGGAGGAGAGGCTAGCAGTGTGCTCCTATAGTTGTTTCCTGTTAAAAGGGCTCCCGTGCGCCCCTAAGCTGACGAGCTTTTGGAGATGCACCTGCGCGCCTAAGAGGCAACGAAGCCTGTGACGGTTGTTTGGCGGCCTTCTCAACCACCCCAGAACTTTTCTCTACTGATGAGGGATACTATCCCGAAACACGAGCCATGTCTCGTGTCTAGAGATTCTGGAAATATCAATTACTTACTTGCACCAACTTTGGTGAAACATTCACGATCTTTTTCCAAAACTCTTCAAGTTACACGCACTGCATATACCAGAATGCAGAGGGGCGATCCGGAGGAGAGGCTAGCAGTGTGCTCCCATCGTTGTTTCCTGTTAAAAGGGCTCCTGTGAGCCCCTAAGCTTACGAGCTTTTGGAGATGCACCTGCGCGCCTAAGAGGCAACGAAGCCTGTGACGGTTGTTTGGCGGCCTTCTCAACCACCCCAGAACTTTTCTCTACTGATGAGGGATACTATCCCGAAACACGAGCCATGTCTCGTGTCTAGAGATTCTGGAAATATCAAGTACTTACTTGCACTAACTTTGGTGAAACACTCACAAACTTTTTCCCCAACTCTTCAAGTTACACGCACTGCATATACCAGAATGCAGAGGGGCGATCTGGAGGAGAGGCTAGCAGTGTGCTCCCATAGTTGTTTCCTGTTAAAAGGGCTCCCGTGAGCCCCTAAGCTGACGAGCTTATGGAGATGCACCTGCGCGCCTAAGAGGCAATGAAGCCTGTGACGGTTGTTTGGCGGCCTTCTCAACCACCCCAGAACTTTTCTCTACTGATGAGGGATACTATCCCGAAACACGAGGCATGTCTCGTGTCTAAAGATTCTGGAAATATCAAGTACTTACTTGCACGAACTTTGGTAAAACACTCAAAAACTTTTTCCCAAACTCTTCAAGTTACATGCACTGCATATACCAGAATGCAGAGGGGTGACCCGGAGGAGATTCTAGCAGTGTGCTCCCATCGTTGTTTCCTGTTAAAAGGGCTCCCGTGAGCCCCTAAGCTGATGAGCTTTTGGAGATGCACCTGCGCGCCTAAGAGGCAACGAAGCCTGTGACGGTTGTTTGGAGGCCTTCTCAACCACCCCAGAACTTTTCTCTACTGTTGAGGGATACTATCCCGAAACACGAGCCATGTCTCGTGTCCAGAGATTCTGGAAATATCAAGTACTTACTTGCACCAACTTTGGTGAAACACTCACAAACTTTTTCCCAAACTCTTCAAGTTACATGCACTGCATATACCAGAATGCAGAGTGCCGATCCTGAGGAGAGGCTAGCAGTGTGCTCCCATCTTTGTTTCCTGTTAAAAGGGCTCCCGTGAGCCCCTAAGCTGACGAGCTTTTGGAGATGCACCTGCGCGCCTAAGAGGCAACGAAGCCTGTGACGGTTGTTTGGAGGCCTTCTCAACCACCCCAGAACTTTTCTCTACTGATGAGGGATACTATCCCGAAACACGAGCCATGTCTTGTGTTTAGAGATTCTGGAAATATCAAGTACTTACTTGCACCAACTTTTGGTGAAACACTCACAAACTTTTTCCCAAACTCTTCAAGTTACATGCACTGCATATACCAGAATGCAGAGGGGCGATCCGGAGGAGACGCTAGCAGTGTGCTCCCATCATTGTTTCCTGTTAAAAGGGCTCCCGTGAGCCCCTAAGCTGACGAGCTTTTGGAGATGCACCTGCGTGCCTAAGAGGCAACGAAGCCTGTGACGGTTGTTTGGCGGCATTCTCAACCACCCCAGAACTTTTCTCTACTGATGAGGGATAGTATCCCGAAACACGAGCCATGTCTCGTGTCTAGAGATTCTGGAAATATCAAGTACTTATTTGCACCATATTTGGTGAAACACTCACAAACGTTTCCCAAACTCTTCAAGTTACACGCACAGCAGATACCAGAATGCAGAGGGGCGATCCGGAAGAGAGGCTAGCAATGTGCGCCCATCGTTGTTTCCTGTTAAAAGGGCTCCCGTGAGCCCCTAAGCTGACGAGCTTTTGGAGATTCACCAGCGCGCCTAAGAGGCAACGAAGCCGGTGACGGTTGTTTGGCGGCCTTCTCAACCACCCCAGAACTTTTCTCTACTGATGAGGGATACCATCCCGAAACACGAGCCATGTCTCATGTCTAGAGATTCTGGAAATATTAAGTACTTACTTGCACCAACTTTGGTGGAACACTCACGAACTTTTTCCCAAACTCTTCAAGTTACACGCACTGCATATACCAGAATGCAGAGGGGCGATCCGGAGGAGAGGCTAGC
Organism: Lissotriton helveticus; assembly: GCF_964261635.1. Classification (NCBI taxonomy): domain Eukaryota; kingdom Metazoa; phylum Chordata; class Amphibia; order Caudata; family Salamandridae; genus Lissotriton; species Lissotriton helveticus. Next base: position 1,194,263,493 of record NC_136068.1, read on the forward strand.
AGTGTGCTCCCATCGTTGTTTCCTGTTAATAGGGCTCCTGTGAGCCCCTAAGCTGACGAGCTTTTGGAGATGCACCTGCGCGCCTAAGAGGCAACGAAGCCTGTGACGGTTGTTTGGCGGCCTTCTCAACAACCCCAGAACCTTTTTCTACTAATGAGGGATACTATCCCGAAACACGAGCCATGTCTCGTGTCTAGAGATTCTGGAAATATCAAGTACTTACTTGCACCAACTTTGGTGAAACACTCACAAACTTTTTCCCAAACTCTTCAAGTTACACGCACTGCATATACCAGAATGCAGAGGGGCGATCCGGAGGATAGACTAGCAGTGTGCTCCCATCGTAGTTTCCTGTTAAAAGGTAACCCTCGGCAGGCAACTTCGCTACGCCCACGAAGTGAGGGTAGTGTTGCCTACTTCACCCTTTCCAAAGTAGGCGAAGCAGGCAACACTACGCCCACTCCTTGGGCGTAGCGAAGTTGCCCGCCACCCACCTCCCTCCCGCCCTCCTGAACATACCTAATTTAATTAAATGGGCACATAAAAATATATAAAATGCACTTATCTTGTCCGCGGCGTCCCGAGGCTCCCTCTGATCGTTCACGACGCCATCCGCTAACCAATGCGCGGGCGGCCGCGCATGTGCATTTCTCGCAAGAAATGCGCATGCGCGGCCGCCCGCGCATGCGCATTGGTTAGCAGACGGTGCCGTAAACGAGCAGAGGGAGCCCCGGGACGCCGTGGACAAGGTAAGTGCATTTTATTTATTTTTATGTGCCCATTTAATTAAATTAGGTATGTAGGGGAGGGGGGCATGCGGCGCGTAGTGGGGCTACGCAAAGTGCGCAGGTGGGCGTAGTTTCTCGCCCACTTTGCGTAGCTTCGCGTAGCCCTCCTACGCACACTACGCCCAGGGTTATTATAAGGGCTCCCGTGAGCCCCTAAGCTGACGAGCTTTTGGAGATGCACCTGCGCGCCTAAGAGGCAACGAAGCCTGTGACAGTTGTTTGGCGGCCTTCTCAACCACCCCAGAACTTTTCTCTACTGATGAGGGATACTATCCCGAAACACGAGCCATGTCTTGTGTCTAGAGATTCTGGAAATATCAAGTACTTACTTGCACCAACTTTGGTGAAACACTCACAAACGTTTTCCCAAACTCTTCAAGTTACACGCACTGCATATACCAGAATGCAGAGGGGCGATCCGGAGGAGAGGCTAGCAGTGTGCTCCCATCGTTGTTTCCTGTTAAAAGGGCTCCCGTGAGCCCCTAAGCTGACGAGCTTTTGGAGATGCACCTGCGCGCCTAAGAGGCAACGAAGCCCGTGACGGTTGTTTGGAGGCCTTCTCAACCACCCCAGAACTTTTCTCCACTGATGAGGGATACTATCCCGAAACACGAGCCATGTCTTGTGTTTAGAGATTCTGGAAATATCAAGTACTTACTTGCACCAACTTTGGTGAAACACTCACGAACTTTTTCCCAAACTCTTCAAGTTACACGCACTGCATATACCGGAATGCATAGGGGCGATCCGGAGGAGAGGCTAGCAGTGTGCTCCCATTGTTGTTTCCTGTTAAAAGGGCTCCCGTGAGCCCCTAAGCTGACGAGCTTTTGGAGATGCACCTGCGCGCCTAAGAGGCAACGAAGCCTGTGACGGTTGTTTGGCGGCCTTCTCAACCACCCCAGAACTTTTCTCTACTGATGAGGGATACTATCCCGAAACACGAGCCATGTCTCGTGTCTAGAGATTCTGGAAATTTCAAGTACTTACTTGCACCAACTTTGGTGAAACACTCACAAACTTTTTCCTAAACTTTTCAAGTTACATGTACTACATATACCAGAATGAAGAGGGGCGATCCGGAGGAGAGGCTAGCAGTGTGCTCCCATCGTTGTTTCCTGTTAAAAGGGCTCCCGTGAGCACCTAAGCTGACGAGCTTTTGGAGATGCACCTGCGTGCCTAAGAGGCAACCGAAGCCTCTGACGGTTGTTTGGCGGCCTTCTCAACCACCCCAGAACTTTTCTCTACTGATGAGGGATACTATCCCGAAACACGAGCCATGTGTCGTGTCTAGAGATTCTGGAAATATCAAGTACTTACTTGCACCAACTTTGGTGAAACACTCACGAACTTTTTCCCAAACTCTTCAAGTTACACGCATTGCATATACCAGAATGCAGAGGGGCGATCCGGAGTAGAGGCTAGCCATGGGCTCCCACCGTTGTTTCCTGTTAAAAGGGCTCCCGTGAGCCCCAAAGCTGATGAGCTTTTGGAGATGCACCTGCGCGCCTAAGAGGCAACGAAGCCGGTGACGGTTGTTTGGCGGCCTTCTCAACCACCCCAGGACTTTTCTCTACTGATGAGGGATAGTATCCCAAAACACGAGCCATGTCTCGTGTCTAGAGATTCTGGAAATATCAAGTACTTATTTGCACCATATTTGGTGAAACACTCACAAACTTTTCCCAAACTCTTCAAGTTACACGCACAGCAGATACCAGAATGCAGAGGGGCGATCCGGAAGAGAGGCTAGCAATCTGCGCCCATCGTTGTTTCCTGTTAAAAGGGCTCCCGTGAGCCCCTAAGCTGACGAGCTTTTGGAGATGCACCTGCGCGCCTAAGAGGCAACGAAGCCTGTGACGGTTGTTTGGCGGCCTTCTCAACCACCCCAGAACTTTTCTCTACTAATGAGGGATACTATCCCGAAACACGAGCCATGTCTCGTGTCTAGAGATTCTGGAAATATCAAGTACTTACTTGCACCAACTTTGGTGAAACACTCACAAACCTTTTCCTAAACTTTTCAAGTTACATGTACTACATATACCAGAATGAAGAGGGGCGATCCGGAGGAGAGGCTAGCAGTGTGCTCCCATCGTTGTTTCCTGTTAAAAGGGCTCCCGTGAGCACCTAAGCTGACGAGCTTTTGGAGATGCACCTGCGTGCCTAAGAGGCAACCAAAGCCTCTGACGGTTGTTTGGCGGCCTTCTCAACCACCCCAGAACTTTTCTCTACTGATGAGGGATACTATCCCGAAACACGAGCCATGTGTCGTGTCTAGAGATTCTGGAAATATCATTTACTTACTTGCACCAACTTTGGTGAAACATTCACGATCTTTTTCCCAAACTCTTCAAGTTACATGCACTGCATATACCAGAATGCAGAGGGGCGATCCGGAGGAGAGGCTAGCAGTGTGCTCCTATCGTTGTTTCCTGTTAAAAGGGCTCCCGTGAGCCCCTAAGCTGACGAGATTTTGGAGATGCACCTGCGCGCCTAAGAGGCAACGAAGCCTGTGACGGTTGTTTGGCGGCCTTCTCAACCACCCCAGAACTTTTCTCTACTGATGAGGGATACTATCCCGAAACACGAGCCATGTCTCGTGTCTAGAGATTCTGGAAATATCAATTACTTACTTGCACCAACTTTGGTGAAACATTCACGATCTTTTTCCCAAACTCTTCAAGTTACACGCACTGCATATACCAGAATGCAGAGGGGCGATCCGGAGGAGAGGCTAGCAGTGTGCTCCCATTGTTGTTTCCTGCTAAAAGGGCTCCTGTGAGCCCCTAAGCTTACGAGCTTTTGGAGATGCACCTGCGCGCCTAAGAGGCAATGAAGCCTGTGACGGTTGTTTGGCGGCCTTCTCAACCACCCCAGAACTTTTCTCTACTGATGAGGGATACTGTCCCGAAACACGAGCCATGTCTCGGGTCTAGAGATTCTGGAAATATCAAGTACTTACTTGCACCAACTTTGGTGAAACACTCACAAACTTTTTCCCCAACTCTTCAAGTTAAACGCACTGCATATACCAGAATGCAGAGGGGCGATCTGGAGGAGAGGCTAGCAGTGTGCTCCCATAGTTGTTTCCTGTTAAAAGGGCTCCCGTGAGCCCCTAAGCTGACGAGCTTATGGAGATGCACCTGCGCGCCTAAGAGGCAATGAAGCCTGTGACGGTTGTTTGGCGGCCTTCTCAACCACCCCAGAACTTTTCTCTACTGATGAGGGATACTATCCCGAAACACGAGGCATGTCTCGTGTCTAAAGATTCTGGAAATATCAAGTACTTACTTGCACCAACTTTGGTGAAACACTCACAAACTTTTTCCCAAACTCTTCAAGTTACATGCACTGCATATACCAGAATGCAGAGTGCCGATCCTGAGGAGAGGCTAGCAGTGTGCTCCCATCGTTGTTTCCTGTTAAAAGGGCTCCCGTGAGCCCCTAAGCTGACGAGCTTTTGGAGATGCACCTGCGCGCCTAAGAGGCAACGAAGCCTGTGACGGTTGTTTGGAGGCCTTCTCAACCACCCCAGAACTTTTATCTACTGATGAGGGATACTATCCCGAAACACGAGCCATGTCTTGTGTTTAGAGATTCAGGAAATATCAAGTACTTACTTGCACCAACTTTTGGTGAAACACTCACAAACTTTTTCCCAAACTCTTCAAGTTACATGCACTGCATATACCAGAATGCAGAGGGGCGATCTGGAGGAGAGGCTAGCAGTGTGCTCCCATCGTTGTTTCCTGTTAAAAGGGCTCCTGTGAGCCCCTAAGCTTACGAGCTTTTGGAGATGCACCTGCGCGCCCAAGAGGCAACGAAGCCTGTGACGGTTGTTTGGCGGCCTTCTCAACCACCCCAGAACTTTTCTCTACTGATGAGGGATACTATCCCGAAACACGAGCCATGTCTCGTGTCTAGAGATTCTGGAAATATCAAGTACTTACTTGCACCAACTTTGGTGAAACACTCACAAACTTTTTCCCCAACTCTTCAAATTACACGCACTGCATATACCAGAATGCAGAGGCCGATCTGGAGGAGAGGCTAGCAGTGTGCTCCCATAGTTGTTTCCTGTTAAAAGGGCTCCCGTGAGCCCCTAAGCTGACGAGCTTATGGAGATGCACCTGCGCGCCTAAGAGGCAATGAAGCCTGTGACGGTTGTTTGGCGGCCTTCTCAACCACCCCAGAACTTTTCTCTATTGATGAGGGATACTATCCCGAAACACGAGGCATGTCTCGTGTCTAAAGATTCTGGAAATATCAAGTACTTACTTGCACCAACTTTGGTGAAACACTCACAAACTTTTTCCCAAACTCTTCAAGTTACATGCACTGCATATACCAGAATGCAGAGTGCCGATCCTGAGGAGAGGCTAGCAGTGTGCTCCCATCGTTGTTTCCTGTTAAAAGGGCTCCCGTGAGCCCCTAAGCTGACGAGCTTTTGGAGATGCACCTGCGCGCCTAAGAGGCAACGAAGCCTGTGACGGTTGTTTGGAGGCCTTCTCAACCACCCCAGAACTTTTCTCTACTGATGAGGGATACTATCCCGAAACACGAGCCATGTCTTGTGTTTAGAGATTCTGGAAATATCAAGTACTTACTTGCACCAACTTTTGGTGAAACACTCACAAACTTTTTCCCAAACTCTTCAAGTTACATGCACTGCATATACCAGAATGCAGAGGGGCGATCCGGAGGAGACGCTAGCAGTGTGCTCCCATCATTGTTTCCTGTTAAAAGGGCTCCCGTGAGCCCCTAAGCTGACGAGCTTTTGGAGATGCACCAGCGCGCCTAAGAGGCAACGAAGCCGGTGACGGTTGTTTGGCGGCCTTCTCAACCACCCCAGAACTTTTCTCTACTGATGAGGGATACCATCCCGAAACACGAGCCATGTCTCATGTCTAGAGATTCTGGAAATATTAAGTGCTTACTTGCACCAACTTTGGTGGAACACTCACGAACTTTTTCCCAAACTCTTCAAGTTACACGCACTGCATATACCAGAATGCAGAGGGGCGATCCGGAGGAGAGGCTAGCAGTGTGCTCCCATCGTTGTTTCCTGTTAATAGGGCTCCCGTGAGCCCCTAAGCTGACGAGCTTTTGGAGATGCACCTGCGCGCCTAAGAGGCAACGAAGCCTGTGACGGTTGTTTGGCGGCCTTCTCAACAACCCCAGAACCTTTTTCTACTAATGAGGGATACTATCCCGAAACACGAGCCATGTCTCGTGTCTAGAGATTCTGGAAATATCAAGTACTTACTTGCACCAACTTTGGTGAAACACTCACAAACTTTTTCCCAAACTCTTCAAGTTACACGCACTGCATATACCAGAATGCAGAGGGGCGATCCGGAGGATAGACTAGCAGTGTGCTCCCATCGTAGTTTCCTGTTAAAAGGTAACCCTCGGCAGGCAACTTCGCTACGCCCACGAAGTGAGGGTAGTGTTGCCTACTTCGCCCTTTCCAAAGTAGGCGAAGCAGGCAACACTACGCCCACTCCTTGGGCGTAGCGAAGTTGCCCGCCACCCACCTCCCTCCCGCCCTCCTGAACATACCTAATTTAATTAAATGGGCACATAAAAATATATAAAATGCACTTATCTTGTCCGCGGCGTCCCGAGGCTCCCTCTGATCGTTCAGGACGCCATCCGCTAACCAATGCGCGGGCGGCCGCGCATGTGCATTTCTCGCAAGAAATGCGCATGCGCGGCCGCCCACGCATGTGCATTGGTTAGCAGACGGTGCCGTAAACGAGCAGAGGGAGCCCCGGGACGCCGTGGACAAGGTAAGTGCATTTTATTTATTTTTATGTGCCCATTTAATTAAATTAGGTATGTAGGGGAGGGGGGCATGCGGCGCGTAGTGGAGCTTCGCAAAGTGCGCAGGTGGGCGTAGTTTCTCGCCCACTTTGCGTAGCTTCGCGTAGCCCTACTACGCACACTACGCCCAGGGTTATTATAAGGGCTCCCGTGAGCCCCTAAGCTGACGAGCTTTTGGAGATGCACCTGCGCGCCTAAGAGGCAACGAAGCCTGTGACAGTTGTTTGGCGGCCTTCTCAACCACCCCAGAACTTTTCTCTACTGATGAGGGATACTATCCCGAAACACGAGCCATGTCTTGTGTCTAGAGATTCTGGAAATATCAAGTACTTACTTGCACCAACTTTGGTGAAACACTCACAAACGTTTTCCCAAACTCTTCAAGTTACACGCACTGCATATACCAGAATGCAGAGGGGCGATCCGGAGGAGAGGCTAGCAGTGTGCTCCCATGGTTGTTTCCTGTTAAAAGGGCTCCCGTGAGCCCCTAAGCTGACGAGCTTTTGGAGATGCACCTGCGCGCCTAAGAGGCAACGAAGCCCGTGACGGTTGTTTGGAGGCCTTCTCAACCACCCCAGAACTTTTCTCCACTGATGAGGGATACTATCCCGAAACACGAGCCATGTCTTGTGTTTAGAGATTCTGGAAATATCAAGTACTTACTTGCACCAACTTTGGTGAAACACTCACGAACTTTTTCCCAAACTCTTCAAGTTACACGCACTGCATATACCGGAATGCATAGGGGCGATCCGGAGGAGAGGCTACCAGTGTGCTCCCATTGTTGTTTCCTGTTAAAAGGGCTCCCGTGAGCCCCTAAGCTGACGAGCTTTTGGAGATGCACCTGCGCGCCTAAGAGGCAACGAAGCCTGTGACGGTTGTTTGGCGGCCTTCTCAACCACCCCAGAACTTTTCTCTACTGATGAGGGATACTATCCCGAAACACGAGCCATGTCTCGTGTCTAGAGATTCTGGAAATTTCAAGTACTTACTTGCACCAACTTTGGTGAAACACTCACAAACTTTTTCCTAAACTCTTCAAGTTACATGTACTACATATACCAGAATGAAGAGGGGCGATCCGGAGGAGAGGCTAGCAGTGTGCTCCCATCGTTGTTTCCTGTTAAAAGGGCTCCCGTGAGCACCTAAGCTGACGAGCTTTTGGAGATGCACCTGCGTGCCTAAGAGGCAACCGAAGCCTCTGATGGTTGTTTGGCGGCCTTCTCAACCACCCCAGAACTTTTCTCTACTGATGAGGGATACTATCCCGAAACACGAGCCATGTGTTGTGTCTAGAGATTCTGGAAATATCAAGTACTTACTTGCACCAACTTTGGTGAAACACTCACGAACTTTTTCCCAAACTCTTCAAGTTACACGCATTGCATATACCAAAATGCAGAGGGGCGATCCGGAGTAGAGGCTAGCCATGGGCTCCCACCGTTGTTTCCTGTTAAAAGGGCTCCCGTGAGCCCCAAAGCTGATGAGCTTTTGGAGATGCACCTGCGCGCCTAAGAGGCAACGAAGCCGGTGACGGTTGTTTGGCGACCTTCTCAACCACCCCAGGACTTTTCTCTACTGATGAGGGATACTATCCCGAAACACGAGCCATGTCTCGTGTCTAGAGATTCTGGAAATATCATTTACTTACTTGCACCAACTTTGGTGAAACATTCACGATCTTTTTCCCAAACTCTTCAAGTTACATGCACTGCATATACCAGAATGCAGAGGGGCGATCCGGAGGAGAGGCTAGCAGTGTGCTCCTATCGTTATTTCCTGTTAAAAGGGCTCCCGTGAGCCCCTAAGCTGACGAGCTTTTGGAGATGCACCTGCGCGCCTAAGAGGCAACGAAGCCTGTGACGGTTGTTTGGCGGCCTTCTCAACCACCCCAGAACTTTTCTCTACTGATGAGGGATACTATCCCGAAACACGAGCCATGTCTCGTGTCTAGAGATTCTGGAAATATCAATTACTTACTTGCACCAACTTTGGTGAAACATTCACGATCTTTTTCCCAAACTCTTCAAGTTACACACACTGCATATACCAGAATGCAGAGGGGCGATCTGGAGGAGAGGCTAGCAGTGTGCTCCCATAGTTGTTTCCTGTTAAAAGGGCTCCCGTGAGCCCCTAAGCTGACGAGCTTATGGAGATGTACCTGCGCGCCTAAGAGGCAATGAAGCCTGTGACGGTTGTTTGGCGGCCTTCTCAACCACCCCAGAACTTTTCTCTACTGATGAGGGATACTATCCCGAAACACGAGGCATGTCTCGTGTCTAAAGATTCTGGAAATATCAAGTACTTACTTGCACCAACTTTGGTGAAACACTCACAAACTTTTTCCCAAACTCTTCAAGTTACATGCACTGCATATTCCAGAATGCAGAGTGCCGATCCTGAGGAGAGGCTAGCAGTGTGCTCCCATCGTTGTTTCCTGTTAAAAGGGCTCCCGTGAGCCCCTAAGCTGACGAGCTTTTGGAGATGCACCTGCGCGCCTAAGAGGCAACGAAGCCTGTGACGGTTGTTTGGAGGCCTTCTCAACCACCCCAGAACTTTTCTCTACTGATGAGGGATACTATCCCGAAACACGAGCCATGTCTTGTGTTTAGAGATTCTGGAAATATCAAGTACTTACTTGCACCAACTTTTGGTGAAACACTCACAAACTTTTTCCCAAACTCTTCAAGTTACATGCACTGCATATACCAGAATGCAGAGGGGCGATCCGGAGGAGAGGCTAGCAGTGTGCTCCCATCGTTGTTTCCTGTTAAAAGGGCTCCTGTGAGCCCCTAAGCTTACGAGCTTTTGGAGATGCACCTGCGCGCCCAAGAGGCAACGAAGCCTGTGACGGTTGTTTGGCGGCCTTCTCAACCACCCCAGAACTTTTCTCTACTGATGAGGGATACTATCCCGAAACACGAGCCATGTCTCGTGTCTAGAGATTCTGGAAATTTCAAGTACTTACTTGCACCAACTTTGGTGAAACACTCACAAACTTTTTCCTAAACTCTTCAAGTTACATGTACTACATATACCAGAATGAAGAGGGGCGATCCGGAGGAGAGGCTAGCAGTGTGCTCCCATCGTTGTTTCCTGTTAAAAGGGCTCCCGTGAGCACCTAAGCTGACGAGCTTTTGGAGATGCACCTGCGTGCCTAAGAGGCAACCGAAGCCTCTGATGGTTGTTTGGCGGCCTTCTCAACCACCCCAGAACTTTTCTCTACTGATGAGGGATACTATCCCGAAACACGAGCCATGTGTCGTGTCTAGAGATTCTGGAAATATCAAGTACTTACTTGCACCAACTTTGGTGAAACACTCACAAACTTTTTCCCAAACTCTTCAAGTTACACGCATTGCATATACCAGAATGCAGATGGGCGATCCGGAGTAGAGGCTAGCCATGGGCTCCCACCGTTGTTTCCTGTTAAAAGGGCTCCCGTGAGCCCCAAAGCTGATGAGCTTTTGGAGATGCACCTGCGCGCCTAAGAGGCAACGAAGCCGGTGACGGTTGTTTGGGGGCCTTCTCAACCACCCCAGGACTTTTCTCTACTGATGAGGGATACTATCCCGAAACACGAGCCATGTCTCGTGTCTAGAGATTCTGGAAATATCATTTACTTACTTGCACCAACTTTGGTGAAACATTCACGATCTTTTTCCCAAACTCTTCAAGTTACATGCACTGCATATACCAGAATGCAGAGGGGCGATCCGGAGGAGAGGCTAGCAGTGTGCTCCTATCGTTATTTCCTGTTAAAAGGGCTCCCGTGAGCCCCTAAGCTGACGAGCTTTTGGAGATGCACCTGCGCGCCTAAGAGGCAACGAAGCCTGTGACGGTTGTTTGGCGGCCTTCTCAACCACCCCAGAACTTTTCTCTACTGATGAGGGATACTATCCCGAAACACGAGCCATGTCTCGTGTCTAGAGATTCTGGAAATATCAATTACTTACTTGCACCAACTTTGGTGAAACATTCACGATCTTTTTCCCAAACTCTTCAAGTTACACGCACTGCATATACCAGAATGCAGAGGGGCGATCCGGAGGAGAGGCTAGCAGTGTGCTCCCATCGTTGTTTCCTGCTAAAAGGGCTCCTGTGAGCCCCTAAGCTTACGAGCTTTTGGAGATGCACCTGCGCGCCTAAGAGGCAATGAAGCCTGTGACGGTTGTTTGGCGGCCTTCTCAACCACCCCAGAACTTTTCTCTACTGATGAGGGATACTATCCCGAAACACGAGCCATGTCTCGTGTCTAGAGATTCTGGAAATATCAAGTACTTACTTGCACCAACTTTGGTGAAACACTCACAAACTTTTTCCCCAACTCTTCAAGTTACACGCACTGCATATACCAGAATGCAGAGGGGCGATCTGGAGGAGAGGCTAGCAGTGTGCTCCCATAGTTGTTTCCTGTTAAAAGGGCTCCCGTGAGCCCCTAAGCTGACGAGCTTATGGAGATGCACCTGCGCGCCTAAGAGGCAATGAAGCCTGTGACGGTTGTTTGGCGGCCTTCTCAACCACCCCAGAACTTTTCTCTACTGATGAGGGATACTATCCCGAAACACGAGGCATGTCTCGTGTCTAAAGATTCTGGAAATATCAAGTACTTACTTGCACCAACTTTGGTGAAACACTCACAAACTTTTTCCCAAACTCTTCAAGTTACATGCACTGCATATACCAGAATGCAGAGTGCCGATCCTGAGGAGAGGCTAGCAGTGTGCTCCCATCGTTGTTTCCTGTTAAAAGGGCTCCCGTGAGCCCCTAAGCTGACGAGCTTTTGGAGATGCACCTGCGCGCCTAAGAGGCAACGAAGCCTGTGACGGTTGTTTGGAGGCCTTCTCAACCACCCCAGAACTTTTCTCTACTGATGAGGGATACTATCCCGAAACACGAGCCATGTCTTGTGTTTAGAGATTCTGGAAATATCAAGTACTTACTTGCACCAACTTTTGGTGAAACACTCACAAACTTTTTCCCAAACTCTTCAAGTTACATGCACTGCATATACCAGAATGCAGAGGGGCGATCCGGAGGAGAGGCTAGCAGTGTGCTCCCATCGTTGTTTCCTGTTAAAAGGGCTCCTGTGAGCCCCTAAGCTTACGAGCTTTTGGAGATGCACCTGCGCGTCCAAGAGGCAACGAAGCCTGTGACGGTTGTTTGGCGGCCTTCTCAACCACCCCAGAACTTTTCTCTACTGATGAGGGATACTATCCCGAAACACAAGCCATGTCTCGTGTCTGGAGATTCTGGAAATATCAAGTACTTACTTGCACCAACTTTGGTGAAACACTCACAAACTTTTTCCCCAACTCTTCAAGTTACACGCACTGCATATACCAGAATGCAGAGGGGCGATCTGGAGGAGAGGCTAGCAGTGTGCTCCCATAGTTGTTTCCTGTTAAAAGGGCTCCCGTGAGCCCCTAAGCTGACGAGCTTATGGAGATGCACCTGCGCGCCTAAGAGGCAATGAAGCCTGTGACGGTTGTTTGGCGGCCTTCTCAACCACCCCAGAACTTTTCTCTACTGATGAGGGATACTATCCCGAAACACGAGGCATGTCTCGTGTCTAAAGATTCTGGAAATATCAAGTACTTACTTGCACCAACTTTGGTGAAACACTCACAAACTTTTTCCCAAACTGTGGAAAAGTAAATTTTGCCATGTTGTATGTGCCTACGTGTTCCCCATATTATGCTATATGTGCATGATCGATATGCATGTATACCCCTCTGATCGATTAAAGACGCAATTACAGTTGTGTCCATCTCTAGTATGCCAGTTTCCAGTCCTCGTGAAAACAACGAATATTAGGCTTATGTAAACCTACGTTGCCACATTTTACGGTGTGCACGTTAACTCATTGAATTGTCCCCGTTTCTAGGCCTCAAAAGGGCCCGGACACCAGATTCAGCTCCTGTCTCCTGAACCCTCTCCGAGGAGCGATACAGCCCCCACCTGCATCCCTGACCCTTCGCTTACTTCATGCCTCGCAGTGCCCGGCCCGGCCTGGCTCTGCCTCCCAGTCTGCCAAGAGTATGTTATGTTTCTAGTTATCAGTCCAGCCCTCCTTCTCTGCATTCCTAAGCTACTGCATCGCATCAATAGTTTCCGTCATGGTCTAGCCTTTATGTCTCCATGTAAGAGAAATACTGTATTAATATTCATAGAATATTCCTCGTACACGCAATACATGTAGAATTATGCATGCATCAGTCCTAATGTCTAGTAGCCTTTGCCCTGATAACTTTTGGATTCTATCAATATGTACTCCAAACACCAGATACCAGATATGCCTTAGGTACATGTCGCTCTGACACTCCAGACTTTAGTCTCCTCTTCTAGCGCAGAAGTCATAGCCCCCAGTTCTCCCTGGTAACACGTCATTGCCCGTTTGCGCGCACCACTAGGTTAGAGGTCCCAGCTGCTCAGGTAGCCCCCTCCATGTTTCCGCCCCGTTTATGACACTTCTGTTACGTTACATCACATGTCTATGTATACGCCCTGTACACGCCTTCTTGTTACATCATTTTGCCCTTATCTTTCGCGACTGCTACGAGTCACGCCTATTGCTACGCCTACTGTATTGAATGTAATGCAATTGTTTTGATATATATACTATGAACTGTTACAAAAAGTTACCCAGTTTCCCTTGTCCCTTCCCTGGCAGCTGCCATCCCGTACTATTGCAGGCTGTCCTGTTCCTGTCCTTTATGCCTGATTAAAGCCTGTAGACTCAAGATACCTTGAATCCTGACTCTTATTTATTGAGCTATCTGTTTCATTCACTGTATTAAAAAATAGAACCGGTAATTAATTATTTATTTACCACATAATGGCGCCCGAATAGGGACTTGCCCTTTCCCCACGCGCCGGCGAAGCCACGCAGGCCCCCTGATCCTCTGCAGCCGTGACGGAACTCTACTGCGCACCGGCAGATATTTCTGCTTCAAGTATCCCTCAGGTCCACGGAGGAGACAGAGGTTGCGGTCCAGCATCCAGACGAGGCGGTAAGGAACGCGGCGAGTCCCGACCAGAGCCCAAGCCGAGAGTCCAAGGTCCGAGGTATCCAGAGGCCCACCTGTAACTGAAGTCCGAAGTTCGTAGTCCGTCGTCGTAGCAGTCCAGTCCAGTCCGAGGCCTTCCGTTCTTGCTGCCCGGTGAGTACCGTTGCTGGGGTAGTATCTAGACAGGGTCAATTCATTTGTCTCTGGTCCGTGGGTTTGGGTACACAGATCCAACACGAAGTGTTCACCTAGGTGGACGCGGGTCCTGACGTGTCTCTTTATGGGACCGGTAAGTTTCGCGCTGTTTTAGCAGTGCATCTAGTCATTCTAGTAAGTTCTGTTCTCGAGAAATTCATGTGTTCTGTCCAAACTGTTATTCTAAATGTTATTCCATGTGTTTTCAATGTCGTGATATGAGTGATTTGTTTTTCCAGTTATTATTGTGTTTATCGTGTATTGTATTGTGTCCAGATTCCAGCCTAGACAATGCCTCTATTCTCGAAATTACGTCAGTTAAAAACCAGAAAAGGGTTATTAGAGGAAGCAGTTCCTGTCCCTCCTAGGGACAGTCCAGGTCATTTTATGTATCATAAGCATGGCTTAAGTGCCATATTATATCTAGACTTATGGGTGGATTACACCAAGGAATTAGAAGAGAAATATAGATGGCCCGTATCAGGTACGTGGGATGCCGAGTGCATCATGCGAGTAGAAGAAGCATTATGGAAAAAGAAATCCAGACAGTCCCAGAAAGATGCCATCGAGTTATGGCGCAAAGAATCTCATAAAAGAACCGAAAAAGAGATCAGAAAAACAGAATTAAGTAGGGAATCCTGAGAAAGAGCCCAAGAAAGGGAATTAATCGAAGTAGGTGAACAAGTTAAAGCAGAACAGTCAGACCGACAGAGAAATGCCCTTATTAAGGGTATGTATCCTCTTCTTGCCGAGGGCTTGCCAAAAGCAACCCCGGAAGCACCATGTAATTTTCCGCCGCCATTAGTTCCGACTAAGCTACGTCACAAACCGACCGCAGCTGATATATTTCTCTCGTCCTATTTGGACGACACAGTCCCAGCCTATGCTAATCCTGTTCCGCCTGCCCCTGTAAATAATGTAATTCCTGTTCCTCCAGCCACCGGGGCACCCGTTGCAGCACCTGTCACGGCACCCCCGGTCCAGCCTACAGTACATGTACCCGCCACATCAGTCACTCTGCCCGCACGTACAATGCCTGTCGACGATTCTAGTCTAGGAGCAACGGGGGGAAGTCCTCCTGGAACCCCGCCTCAACACAGACGTCTGACGCTACTTGAACTACATGAACGAGCGTTACAGCGTTCGCCCAAACTTCAGTCCGTTGCAGATATCAAGCGAGCCCTTACCGAATGCCGTTATGATCCAGTCCCAGGCGATGATGATATGGTCCTGTATTCATTGCGTGTAAGACGGGTGACCGAATATTTGGACACCCTGCCGAATATGAAAGGATATCTAGACAGAATATATCGTTTTATCCGTACCGGAGTAGATCCAGAAAGTATTGGCGACGCCATGGTTCAAAGAAAAGTCGAGACTCAGCTCATGCTTTTAAAGTTTCTAATTAATTGTTTAATAAGAGAACAAGATTATCCGGATAAAGATCCGGAAGAAATGAAAGTCCTGACCAGGTGGAGTGACCATATAGCCGAGGGAAGACACAAGACACAGAACTGTATAGAGAGTATGTACAAGAAAATCCGTAGGGAAATAATAAAGTTACACGAGAAACGAGAAGCAGCACAAGTAACCGAGAAAGAAGACGACTCTGATAATGAAGAACTAGACGACGAGAATCCCTCCAGAATAGCGTATGTAGGTAGAACTAGACTTCCCGACCGACATTCACGCCTAGATCACAAGAAAGTTTTCCCTCCTCCAGCACCAGAACAAGGTTCTCTTGAGCAAGTATTCCAAGCTACCGATCACATTCTGAAATCACGAATCGGTTATAGTGAACTTAGTACCATGCATGAACAAGAACTAGCCCGATCAGCAGTCCGGTGGACTACTGATTCTACCACTTTTCCAGACGAAATAGTGGCACAAATGTTTCTGAAACTGCCCCCAGCCGAGCAGCGACTGGTGGGTATGTATATGATCCAGCACCTCATTACACTGTATGAGGGACAGCATTCTGATCCAGGTCCGCTACATGATGTATTGAACAAGTTACTCCAGTATAGATGGAGAGGTCTAGGTACTGATTTAATTAGTATCATTCTAGAACAGCGCCACAAATATCGAACGTTTCTGAATCCGCATTTTGTTCATGTCTCACCTCCAGAAAGTAAATCATTTTACATAGATAGACAGCATCCGTTACGAGAAGTACACCCAGTTAGAGGAACGGGTGGTGAACTAGAACGAGTATTTGTTTACACCCCTATCACAAAGATGGAACTCTTAGAGATGAAAAAGTTAATTCCTTGTCACGACAAAGATCCAGCAGGGTTCCATCGAGAATTAAAAGACATGCTCCGTATGGGAGAATACACGTATCCTGATATCATTAAAATGTTAAAGGTCCTGTTGCCCGTAGGGGTATATGAAAAACTCAAGGAAAAAGAATGGGAGGTGGGAGAGAAAAAGATCGATTGGACAGCTTTAGAAGCTGAAGATAATTCACGAGTACCAGGTACCGGTCTTGGGGGTAAAGTTAAAGAATTGCCAGAGTTATTGATAGAGGTTTTGCCAAGATTACTAGCCACGAAAAAGGAAGATTGGGATGCATTCTCAGCTTGTAAACAGAAACAAGATGAAGACACTAGTGATTTTTATTCTAGATTTGAAAAATGTTTTATTATTAACAGTGGTCTGAAAACAAGTAGTGAATCGTACCCTCATCTTTTTGTTACCAAACTGGTCGAGAATTTAAGTCCACAAGTTAAAAATCGAGTATTGAAAGTCGAAAGTAGTTGGCAAGCTAATACTCCGTCACAGATGTTACAAATGCTCCAGTATCACCAGAACAGAATCAGGGAAGAGCAGGAACACGAAAGAAGACGTATGAAAGACACGAAGATGAAAGTATTAGTTGCACAATCTGTTCCACAAGACAGTCAGAAGAGGGGTCCGAATCAAGCCAGTCATCCTGCAGCTCCCGTTAAAGGGACTTGCAATTACTGTAAACAGCCAGGTCATTTTATAAACGAGTGTGCAGTTCTGAAACACAACATAGCTACTGGTAAGACTAAAGAGAGACCACGTCCGCCTAGACAAGAACAAGTTTCACAGACTTCTCAGCCACCACAGAATGCACAACAGACAGTCACGGTACCGCAGCCTATAGCTGCAACACAACACGTTACACAGCAGATGTACCAGTACGCACAGTCAGAGTATCCAGATTATCAGCCATATTCATGAAACATCCTAGAGAGGGAGGTAGGCTTGCCTCTCATCGAGATACCTGTAGATCAAGAGGGTCCCTATGTGCACAGTCAAGTATTAGGGAAAGACAGAAAGTTTTTGATTGATACAGGGGCAAGTAGGACTACCATCAGTCATGACGAGGTTCCAGGGGCTCCACTCTCAGGCTCTAAAAATGTTTCCCTTGGATT
This sequence comes from Lissotriton helveticus, assembly GCF_964261635.1. Classification (NCBI taxonomy): domain Eukaryota; kingdom Metazoa; phylum Chordata; class Amphibia; order Caudata; family Salamandridae; genus Lissotriton; species Lissotriton helveticus. The sequence goes on from NC_136068.1 coordinate 1,194,280,716, forward strand.
TTCAGGAAAGCCAATTGTTAATGAAATTTCGAAACCAGTTACTCTAGAAGTTGGTCCATTGTCCCGAACTACTGATTTGTTACTCACGAAGTCTTGTCCAGAAAATTTGTTAGGCATTAAGACATTGAAAGAATTAGGAGCAGTTATTTGCTGCTCCCCAGAAGGGGTCCGATTGTTTCTGAGAGACTTTAAAGGTCATTATGTATTACGTGATTTTGATCCGAGATTATTGAATGTACCACAGCAGTTATGGGCGCAAGGTCCAACTGATGTAGGTTGTATGCATATCACACCCCATCGTGTGACTCTCAAACAAGGTGTAGTTTTGCCACGAATCAGACAGTACAAATTGCCACCTGAGGCTGTAGCAGCCTTATCCAAAATTATTGACGAGCTTATTGCTCAAGGAGTGGTTGTAGAAACTGACTCCAACGTATGTAATTCTCCTATCATTCCAGTTCTGAAACGTACTGATCCAAATGCACCTCCAGTATATCGATTAGTGATTGATCTTCGGGAGCTTAATAAATGTATCATACCCCAGTATCCAGTAGTCCCAGATATTTCATCCCTTTTGACAGCCATTGATTCTGAAGCTACGTTCTTCACAGTTATCGATCTCAAGAATGCATTTTTCAGTGTCCCCATTCATCCAGACAGCCAGTACCTTTTCGGTTTTTGTTTAAATGGAAGGAGCTATAAATTCACGCGAGCTCCTCAAGTTTTCACAGAAAGTCCTAGTATTTACAGTCAAGAACTTAAGAGACAACTAGACAATATCCGCATGCCAACTGACACTGCCCTGCTCCAGTATGTCGATGATCTACTGATCACAGCCCGTTCTGAACGTGACTGCGAGCGTGCGTCACTTACAGTTCTGTATTTTCTGGCCGAGCAGAGGCACAAGGTGTCCACTTCCAAATTACAATTCTGTGTCCAGCAAGTGGTATACTTGGGACACTTACTGTCCAAGTGGGGTAGGCAGTTGCCACCAGACCGTATCCAGTTAATAGCGAGTCTTCCACAGCCCAAGACACAGAAGGAGGTACGAGCTTTTATCGGCCTCACTTCTTACTGCAGACAATGGATTCCTCAGTATGCATTTCTAGCCAAGCCACTGATACAGTTAACGACACAGGAGGCAGCCGTATCGACTGTCCTCCCTTGGACCCAGGAACATACACTTGTATTCAATGAATTAAAGAAAGCCTTATGTCAAGCACCTGTTCTAGCGACACCAAACTACAGTAAGCCTTTTACACTTTTTGTTACAGAACGTGATGGTACTGCATTATCTGTTCTCACACAAGATCAAGCAGGACAATAGAAGCCCTGTGCTTATTTTTCTAGCACATTAGATCCAGTAGCCCAGGCTCTGCCTGCGTGCCTCAAGTCAGTTGCAGCCACAGCTCTAGCTATCAGACAAAGTGATTCCATAGTATTAGGACACTCCCTGACAGTACAAGTTCCACACACAACCGAACACAGACTCAACACTTGACAATTGCACGTTTAACAGGTTATGAACTGACACTGTTCCAGCCACACATAGAAATCAGACGCTGCAACATTCTAAATCCTGCTTCACTGTTACCGTCGGTTACTTCAAATCCTGCCACACATGACTGTGTGGAAGTTGTTAACGCTATGACAAAGCCAAGACAAGACCTGACAGATATTGCATTACCTGACCCCGACCTGACACTTTATGTGGATGGTTCATGTATGAGAACGAGTACAGGAGAACTAGTAGCCGCGTATGCAGTGACTACTGACACTGAAGTTATAGAGACACATCGTATTGACACCCTGTCTGCTCAAGCAGCAGAGCTAGTAGCTCTGACCCAAGCCTGCATACGTGCTAAGAACCTGAAAGTAAACATATATACAGATTCACGTTACGCATTCGGAGTTGTACACGACTTTGGAGTGCTCTGGCAGGAGAGAGGTTTCATGACTTCTCATGGAACCAAGATTCAGCATGGTCTCCTCATTCAAGCTCTGTTAGATGCAATACATTTACCGACAGCTATCGCTATCATGAAGTGCAAAGCACATACGAAAGTCACTGACATCATTTCCCAAGGTAACGATCTAGCAGATCGAACAGCCAAGCTTACAGCTCAGACTCCAGACATTCCAGTTAACACGACACAGACACTCACTCCAGATCAGACTACTTGTATGACAGTTAAGGACCCTACACAAGATGTCATAGACATACAGTTACATGCTACTCCTGAAGAAATAAAGAAATGGTCCGAACAAGGAGGGGTCCAGACAGATCAAGGATGGTTGACGAAGGGAAAAGCCACATGGTTTCTCCCCGACTCTATGGTTCAAGTCATTATTAATACCGCACATAGTCCAGCACATCTAGGAGAAAAAGCTATGTTAGACAGTATTCAGAACCTTTGGTTCAACAAGCATTTACGAGCTGCAGCCAAGCAGAAAGTCCGTACCTGTATGATATGTTGTCAGTTCAATCCAGGTAAAAGTGTCCCGGTGGAACAAGGCGGATTCCAACCTCCTGACCACCCTTTTGAAGTCCTCCAGATGGATTATATTCAGATGGAGAGATGTCGAGGTTTCAAGTATGTCCTCGTAGTTGTATGCGCTTTGTCCAGGTGGACAGAAGCATATCCGGTTCCAGATTATACAGCCGCGACCACTGCCAGGCAGTTGGTTCGTGAGTTCTTTCCCCGCTATGGACTCCCTAGGGTCGTGTATTCAGATAACGGCCAGCCATTCTCATCTGAGCTCATGAAACATGTTTCCCTTCTGTTAGGGTACCAGTGGAAGTTCCATTGTGTGCGCCATCCTGAAGCAGCCGGTCTCGTAGAGAGACATAATCAGACTTTGAAAATCCGCATTGCAAAAGTATGTAGAGAAAAAGGTGTAGACTGGCTAGTAGCTCTGCCAGTTGCTCTGTTCTATATGAGGATGGTTGCACATTCCAGATCGGGTCTGTCCCCGTATGAGGTCGTATTCGGCCGCACCCCAAACATGTGGGGTACACCTAGACCCCGCAGTATTACAGATGTTTCCAGTAATATGCTGACAGATTACCTAGCTTCCTTGATGTCTGCCCTACACTCTTGTCGTTCACAGGTTGCCGCCGCATTTCCAGACAACACCGAGGTGAAACCGCATGAAGTCGTTCCTGGTGAACATGTTTTGGTCCGCAATTTTGATCGTTCAAGTCCGCTGGAGCCCCGTTGGAAAGAACCTCGAATGGTGTTGTTAACAACAAGGACCGCTGTCAAACTTGAAGGCAGGAAGGGGTGGGTCCACCTCAGCCATATAAAGAAGTTCCATGGATTACGACAAAAGACATTTGTTAAGGACTGCCTTGTTCCTAAAGACTGCCTAAAAACAGACTCTGAACTCAAGCCTCCCCTGTTAGAGAAAACTCCGCAGCAGGAGTATAAAGAAAAATTAAGGTCTAGTAAAATAAGTCAGCCAGTTTAATTGTCTAAGTCCCTCTCGGGTGAAACGGTTAGACAGGTTCCTTACATGTATGAGATAGACCCACACAGTGAGAGAGTTAGTCAAAACTCTAAAAGATGTATCATCGTTCTATTCTTCTTGTTATTTTTGAGTCTTATGGTTACCTGCACAAGTTATGCTTTACATTTATGTTTTCCAATTTCACATGTACATATGTTTTCTAATGCTACAATAGAGCACACATTTAGTGATCTGCCTCCTCACGAGCTATCCTATCGTCTTGCTATGCGCAATAACACATTCATTCGAATGTTACACTATTCACACCAGACCAGCAATGCCACTAATTGTTGGGTGTGTGGTCGACTCCCCCCTTTCCAGACACCGAAGGGAGTTCTGCCACTCTTTCCTTATCCGTTTTTACATAATGGTTCCTGTGGAGCATGGTCCACGTTAACGTCATCCTCCAATGATATGTCCCTTCTGAATAGAACATGTTTTCCAGACAAGCAGGGTCTCTCCCATAGAACAGGGTTAGATCTAGAAAATGAAGTATATGATTTAGGTAATTATTCTTCGAATTGTATGGTCCTGAATGTTCAGTCTGATACTACTCCAGATTTGCCTGCTATTTCAGTACTACCAGTCAAAGGCGAATTATGTGTCAGAAAACATGGTTCCGCACATGTAGGACATAGTGATTGTACTACTATTTTCAAGTATAGTGACAGTGGGAAATCTATTTTCAAAGCCTCACGTCATTCTTATTTTGTTTGTGGTCAGACCGCATATGTTCGTCTGCCCCTCGATTGGGATGGAACATGTTACATTGCCTTCCTACTGCCACCAGTTTTTCTAGCCCCATCCGATTATCACAGAAACACACATCTAGTACACGTCAGACCTAGAAGGGAGATCGAGTCCCCAATTGTCGATCAAACTGAAACTACTCTAGAACAGTATCAAGACTTCAACAAAGGTTTCTTTTTCTTTATAGGACCTATCCAGAATAGTAAGTTAATACGTAGGTTAACCAGAACCCTTGAAGCTGTAGTGAATGAGACTACTTCTGCTCTAGGTAACTTAACTGAAGAGCAATCTGCTATGAGATTTGTCGTGCTCCAAAATCGTCTCGTTCTTGACGTCATCCTGGCCGATAGAGGCGGAGCATGTAGAGTCATCGGATCTAGTTGCTGCATTTTCATTCCTAATAACGCGCCGTCTGTTTATTCAGCTATAACCAGACTTCATAAAATTGCCCATCAGTTACACCAGAATCCAGGCACCTGGACATGGTCCGGTTGGCTCTGGAGTATTATATCTGCCTGGGGATGGAAAGTATTGTCATTCCTAGGTATTGCAGTAATGATCATATTCAGTTGCTGCCTCTGTATACAATGTGGCCCTGCGATTTGCGGCATGTGCGCTACCTCTTGTATTCCTAGTCCTAAATCCCGTTCCAAGACAAATCGAGACGAGCAAATGATGCTATATGAAATGATAGATGGTATCATGAATATTGATGTTTCCTGATGGAAACGTAGGGCACAAGGAGGGAATGTGGAAAAGTAAATTTTGCCATGTTGTATGTGCCTACGTGTTCCCCATATTATGCTATATGTGCATGATCGATATGCATGTATACCCCTCTGATCGATTAAAGACGCAATTACAGTTGTGTCCATCTCTAGTATGCCAGTTTCCAGTCCTCGTGAAAACAACGAATATTAGGCTTATGTAAACCTACGTTGCCACATTTTACGGTGTGCACGTTAACTCATTGAATTGTCCCCGTTTCTAGGCCTCAAAAGGGCCCGGACACCAGATTCAGCTCCTGTCTCCTGAACCCTCTCCGAGGAGCGATACAGCCCCCACCTGCATCCCTGACCCTTCGCTTACTTCATGCCTCGCAGTGCCCGGCCCGGCCTGGCTCTGCCTCCCAGTCTGCCAAGAGTATGTTATGTTTCTAGTTATCAGTCCAGCCCTCCTTCTCTGCATTCCTAAGCTACTGCATCGCATCAATAGTTTCCGTCATGGTCTAGCCTTTATGTCTCCATGTAAGAGAAATACTGTATTAATATTCATAGAATATTCCTCGTACACGCAATACATGTAGAATTATGCATGCATCAGTCCTAATGTCTAGTAGCCTTTGCCCTGATAACTTTTGGATTCTATCAATATGTACTCCAAACACCAGATACCAGATATGCCTTAGGTACATGTCGCTCTGACACTCCAGACTTTAGTCTCCTCTTCTAGCGCAGAAGTCATAGCCCCCAGTTCTCCCTGGTAACACGTCATTGCCCGTTTGCGCGCACCACTAGGTTAGAGGTCCCAGCTGCTCAGGTAGCCCCCTCCATGTTTCCGCCCCGTTTATGACACTTCTGTTACGTTACATCACATGTCTATGTATACGCCCTGTACACGCCTTCTTGTTACATCATTTTGCCCTTATCTTTCGCGACTGCTACGAGTCACGCCTATTGCTACGCCTACTGTATTGAATGTAATGCAATTGTTTTGATATATATACTATGAACTGTTACAAAAAGTTACCCAGTTTCCCTTGTCCCTTCCCTGGCAGCTGCCATCCCGTACTATTGCAGGCTGTCCTGTTCCTGTCCTTTATGCCTGATTAAAGCCTGTAGACTCAAGATACCTCGAATCCTGACTCTTATTTATTGAGCTATCTGTTTCATTCACTGTATTAAAAAATAGAACCGGTAATTAATTATTTATTTACCACATAACTCTTCAAGTTACATGCACTGCATATACCAGAATGCAGAGTGCCGATCCTGAGGAGAGGCTAGCAGTGTGCTCCCATCGTTGTTTCCTGTTAAAAGGGCTCCCGTGAGCCCCTAAGCTGACGAGCTTTTGGAGATGCACCTGCGCGCCTAAGAGGCAACGAAGCCTGTGACGGTTGTTTGGAGGCCTTCTCAACCACCCCAGAACTTTTCTCTACTGATGAGGGATACTATCCCGAAACACGAGCCATGTCTTGTGTTTAGAGATACTGGAAATATCAAGTACTTACTTGCACCAACTTTTGGTGAAACACTGACAAACTTTTTCCCAAACTCTTCAAGTTACATGCACTGCATATACCAGAATGCAGAGGGGCGATCCGGAGGAGACGCTAGCAGTGTGCTCCCATCATTGTTTCCTGTTAAAAGGGCTCCCGTGAGCCCCTAAGCTGACGAGCTTTTGGAGATGCACCTGCGTGCCTAAGAGGCAACGAAGCCTGTGACGGTTGTTTGGCGGCATTCTCAACCACCCCAGAACTTTTCTCTACTGATGAGGGATAGTATCCCGAAACACGAGCCATGTCTCGTGTCTAGAGATTCTGGAAATATCAAGTACTTATTTGCACCATATTTGGTGAAACACTCACAAACTTTTCCCAAACTCTTCAAGTTACACGCACAGCAGATACCAGAATGCAGAGGGGCGATCCGGAAGAGAGGCTAGCAATGTGCTCCCATCGTTGTTACCTGTTAAAAGGGCTCCCGTGAGCCCCTAAGCTGACGAGCTTTTGGAGATTCACCAGCGCGCCTAAGAGGCAACGAAGCCGGTGACGGTTGTTTGGCGGCCTTCTCAACCACCCCAGAACTTTTCTCTACTGATGAGGGATACCATCCCGAAACACGAGCCATGTCTCATGTCTAGAGATTCTGGAAATATCAAGTACTTACTTGCACCAACTTTGGTGGAACACTCACGAACTTTTTCCCAAACTCTTCAAGTTACACGCACTGCATATACCAGAATGCAGAGGGGCGATCCGGAGGAGAGGCTAGCAGTGTGCTCCCATCGTTGTTTCCTGTTAATAGGGCTCCCGTGAGCCCCTAAGCTGACGAGCTTTTGGAGATGCACCTGCGCGCCTAAGAGGCAACGAAGCCTGTGACGGTTGTTTGGAGGCCTTCTCAACCACCCCAGAACTTTTCTCTACTGATGAGGGATACTATCCCGAAACACGAGCCATGTCTTGTGTTTAGAGATTCTGGAAATATCAAGTACTTACTTGCACCAACTTTTGGTGAAACACTCACAAACTTTTTCCCAAACTCTTCAAGTTACATGCACTGCATATACCAGAATGCAGAGGGGCGATCCGGAGGAGACGCTAGCAGTGTGCTCCCATCGTAGTTTCCTGTTAAAAGGTAACCCTCGGCAGGCAACTTCGCTACGCCCACGAAGTGAGTGTAATGTTGCCTACTTCGCCCTTTCCAAAGTAGGCGAAGCAGGCAACATTACGCCCACTCCTTGGGAGTAGCGAAGTTGCCCGCCACCCACCTCCCTCCCGCCCTCCCGAACATACCTAATTTAATTAAATGGGCACATAAAAATATATAAAATGCACTTATCTTGTCCGCGGCGTCCCGAGGCTCCCTCTGATCGTTCACGACGCCATCCGCTAACCAATGCACGGGCGGCCGCGCATGTGCATTTCTCGCAAGAAATGCGCATGCGCGGCCGCCCGCGCATGCGCATTGGTTAGCAGACGGTGCCGTAAACGAGCAGAGGGAGCCCCGGGACGCCGTGGACAAGGTAAGTGCATTTTATTTATTTTTATGTGCCCATTTAATTAAATTAGGTATATAGGGGAGGGGGGCATGCGGCGCGTAGTGGGGCTACGCAAAGTGCGCAGGTGGGCGTAGTTTCTCGCCCACTTTGCGTAGCTTCGCGTAGCCCTACTACACACACTACGCCCAGGGTTATTAAAAGGGCTCCCGTGAGCCCCTAAGCTGACGAGCTTTTGGAGATGCACCTGCGCGCCTAAGAGGCAACGAAGCCTGTGACAGTTGTTTGGCGGCCTTCTCAACCACCCCAGAACTTTTCTCTACTGATGAGGGATACTATCCCGAAACACGAGCCATGTCTTGTGTCTAGAGATTCTGGAAATATCAAGTACTTACTTGCACCAACTTTGGTGAAACACTCACAAACGTTTTCCCAAACTCTTCAAGTTACACGCACTGCATATACCGGAATGCAGAGGGGCGATCCGGAGGAGAGGCTAGCAGTGTGCTCCCATCGTTGTTTTCTGTTAAAAGGGCTCCCATGAGCCCCTAAGCTGACGAGCTTTTGGAGATGCACCTGCGCGCCTAAGAGGCAACGAAGCCCGTGACGGTTGTTTGGAGGCCTTCTCAACCACCCCAGAACTTTTCTCCACTGATGAGGGATACTATCCCGAAACACGAGCCATGTCTTGTGTTTAGAGATTCTGGAAATATCAAGTACTTACTTGCACCAACTTTGGTGAAACACTCACGAACTTTTTCCCAAACTCTTCAAGTTACACGCACTGCGTATACCAGAATGCAGAGGGGCAATCCGGAGGAGAGGCTAGCAGTGTGCTCCCATCGTTGTTTCCTGTTAAAAGGGCTCCTGTGAGCCCCTAAGCTGACGAGCTTTTGGAGATGCACCTGCGCGCCTAAGAGGCATCGAAGCCTGTGACGATTGTTTGGCGGTCTTCTCAACCACCCCAGAACTTTTCTCTACTGATGAGGTATACTATCCCGAAACACGAGCCATGTCTCGTGTCTAGAGATTCTGGAAATATCAAGTACTTACTTGCACCAACTTTGGTGAAACACTCACAAACTTTTTCCCAAACTCTTCAAGTTACATGCACTGCATATACCAGAATAAAGAGGGGCGATCCGGAGGAGAGGCTAGCAGTGTGCTCCCATCGTTGTTTCCTGTTAAAAGGGATCCCGTGAGCCCCTAAGCTGACGAGCTTTTGGAGATGCACCTGCGCGACTAAGAGGCAACGAAGCCTGTGACGGTTGTTTGGCGGCCTTCTCAAACACCCTAGAACTTTTCTCTACTGATGAGGGATACTATCCCGAAACACGAGCCATGTCTCGTGTCTAGAGATTCTGGAAATATCAAGTACTTACTTGCACCAACTTTGGTGAAACACTCACAAACTTTTTCCCCAACTCTTTAAGTTACACGCACTGCATATACCAGAATGCAGAGGGGCGATCCGGAGGAGAGGCTAGCAGTGTGCTCCCATCGTTGTTTCCTGTTAAAAGGGCTCCCGTGAGCCCCTAAGCTGACGAGCTTATGGAGATGCACCTGCGCGCCTAAGAGGCAACGAAGCCTGTGACGGTTGTTTGGCGGCCTTCTCAACCACCCCAGAACTTTTCTCTACTGATGAGGGATACTATCCCGAAACACGAGCCATGTCTCTTGTCTAGAGATTCTGGAAATATCAAGTACTTACTTGCACCAACTTTGGTGAAACACTCACGAACTTTTTCCCAAACTCTTCAAGTTACACGCACTGCATATACCAGAATGCAGAGGGGCGATCCGGAGGAGAGGCTAGCAGTGGGCTCCCACCGTTGTTTCCTGTTAAAAGGGCTCCCGTGAGCCCCTAAGCTGACGAGCTTTTGGAGATGCACCTGCGCGCCTAAGAGGCAACAAAGCCTGTGACGGTTGTTTGGCGGCCTTCTCAACCACCCCAGAACTTTTCTCTACTGATGAGGGATACTATCCCGAAACACGAGCCATGTCTTGTGTCTAGGGATTCTGGAAATATCAAGTACTTACTTGCACCAACTTTGGTGAAACACTCACGAACTTCTTCCCAAACTCTTCAAGTTACACGCACTGCATATACCAGAATGCAGAGGGGCGATCCGGAGGAGAGGCTAGCAGTGTGCTCCCATTGTTGTTTCCTGTTAAAAGGGATCACGTGAGCACCTAAGCTGACGAGCTTTTGGAGATGCACCTGCACTCCTAAGAGGCAATGAAGCCTGTGACGGTTGTTTGGCGGCCTTCTCAACCACCCCAGAACTTTTCTCTTCTGATGAGGGATACTATCCCGAAACACGAGCCATGTCTCGTGTCTTGAGATTCTGGAAATATCAACTACTTACTTGCACCAACTTTGGTGAAACACTCACAAACTTTTTCCCAAACTCTTCAAGTTACACGCACTGCATATACCAGAATGCATAGGGGCGATCCGGAGGAGAGGCTAGCAGTGTGCTCCCATTGTTGTTTCCTGTTAAAAGGGCTCCCGTGAGCCCCTAAGCTGACAAGCTTTTGGAGATGCACCTGCGCGCCTAAGAGGCAACGAAGCCTGTGACGGTTGTTTGGCGGCCTTCTCAACCACCCCAGAACTTTTCTCTACTGATGAGGGATACTATCCCGAAACACGAGCCATGTCTCGTGTCTAGAGATTCAGGAAATATCAAGTGCTTACTTGCACCAACTTTGGTGAAACACTCACAAACTTTTTCCCAAACTCTTCAAGTTACATGCATTGCATATACCAGAATGAAGAGGGGCGATCCGGAGGAGAGGCTAGCAGTGTGCTCCCATCGTTGTTTCCTGTTAAAAGGACTCCCGTGAGCCCCTAAGCTGACGAGCTTTTGGAGATGCACCTGCGTGCCTAAGAGACAACGAAGCCTCTGACGGTTGTTTGGCGGCCTACTTAACCACCCCAGAACTTTTCTCTACTGATGAGGGATACTATCCCGAAACACGAGCCATGTCTCGTGTCTAGAGATTCTGAAAATATCAAGTACTTACTTGCCCCAACTTTGGTGAAACACTCACAAACTTTTTCCCAAACTCTTCAAGTTACACGCACTGCATATACCAGAATGCATAGGGGCGATCCTGAGGAGAGGCTAGCAGTGTGCTCCCACTGTTGTTTCCTGTTAAAAGGGCTCCCGTGAGCCCCTAAGCTGACAAGCTTTTGGAGATGCATCTGCGCGCCTAAGAGGCAACGAAGCCTGTGACGGTTGTTTGGCGGCCTTCTCAACCACCCCAGAACTTTTCTCCACTGATGAGGGATACTATCCCGAAACACGAGCCATGTCTTGTGTTTAGAGATTCTGGAAATATCAAGTACTTACTTGCACCAACTTTGGTGAAACACTCACGAACTTTTTCCCAAACTCTTCAAGTTACACGCACTGCATATACCGGAATGCATAGGGGCGATCCGGAGGAGAGGCTAGCAGTGTGCTCCCATTGTTGTTTCCTGTTAAAAGGGCTCCCGTGAGCCCCTAAGCTGACGAGCTTTTGGAGATGCACCTGCGCGCCTAAGAGGCAACGAAGCCTGTGACGGTTGTTTGGCGGCCTTCTCAACCACCCCAGAACTTTTCTCTACTGATGAGGGATACTATCCCGAAACACGAGCCATGTCTCGTGTCTAGAGATTCTGGAAATTTCAAGTACTTACTTGCACCAACTTTGGTGAAACACTCACAAACTTTTTCCTAAACTTTTCAAGTTACATGTACTACATATACCAGAATGAAGAGGGGCGATCCGGAGGAGAGGCTAGCAGTGTGCTCCCATCGTTGTTTCCTGTTAAAAGGGCTCCCGTGAGCACCTAAGCTGACGAGCTTTTGGAGATGCACCTGCGTGCCTAAGAGGCAACCGAAGCCTCTGACGGTTGTTTGGCGGCCTTCTCAACCACCCCAGAACTTTTCTCTACTGATGAGGGATACTATCCCGAAACACGAGCCATGTGTCGTGTCTAGAGATTCTGGAAATATCAAGTACTTACTTGCACCAACTTTGGTGAAACACTCACGAACTTTTTCCCAAACTCTTCAAGTTACACGCATTGCATATACCAGAATGCAGAGGGGCGATCCGGAGTAGAGGCTAGCCATGGGCTCCCACCGTTGTTTCCTGTTAAAAGGGCTCCCGTGAGCCCCAAAGCTGATGAGCTTTTGGAGATGCACCTGCGCGCCTAAGAGGCAACGAAGCCGGTGACGGTTGTTTGGCGGCCTTCTCAACCACCCCAGGACTTTTCTCTACTGATGAGGGATAGTATCCCAAAACACGAGCCATGTCTCGTGTCTAGAGATTCTGGAAATATCAAGTACTTATTTGCACCATATTTGGTGAAACACTCACAAACTTTTCCCAAACTCTTCAAGTTACACGCACAGCAGATACCAGAATGCAGAGGGGCGATCCGGAAGAGAGGCTAGCAATCTGCGCCCATCGTTGTTTCCTGTTAAAAGGGCTCCCGTGAGCCCCTAAGCTGACGAGCTTTTGGAGATGCACCTGCGCGCCTAAGAGGCAACGAAGCCTGTGACGGTTGTTTGGCGGCCTTCTCAACCACCCCAGAACTTTTCTCTACTAATGAGGGATACTATCCCGAAACACGAGCCATGTCTCGTGTCTAGAGATTCTGGAAATATCAAGTACTTACTTGCACCAACTTTGGTGAAACACTCACAAACCTTTTCCTAAACTTTTCAAGTTACATGTACTACATATACCAGAATGAAGAGGGGCGATCCGGAGGAGAGGCTAGCAGTGTGCTCCCATCGTTGTTTCCTGTTAAAAGGGCTCCCGTGAGCACCTAAGCTGACGAGCTTTTGGAGATGCACCTGCGTGCCTAAGAGGCAACCAAAGCCTCTGACGGTTGTTTGGCGGCCTTCTCAACCACCCCAGAACTTTTCTCTACTGATGAGGGATACTATCCCGAAACACGAGCCATGTGTCGTGTCTAGAGATTCTGGAAATATCATTTACTTACTTGCACCAACTTTGGTGAAACATTCACGATCTTTTTCCCAAACTCTTCAAGTTACATGCACTGCATATACCAGAATGCAGAGGGGCGATCCGGAGGAGAGGCTAGCAGTGTGCTCCTATCGTTGTTTCCTGTTAAAAGGGCTCCCGTGAGCCCCTAAGCTGACGAGCTTTTGGAGATGCACCTGCGCGCCTAAGAGGCAACGAAGCCTGTGACGGTTGTTTGGCGGCCTTCTCAACCACCCCAGAACTTTTCTCTACTGATGAGGGATACTATCCCGAAACACGAGCCATGTCTCGTGTCTAGAGATTCTGGAAATATCAATTACTTACTTGCACCAACTTTGGTGAAACATTCACGATCTTTTTCCCAAACTCTTCAAGTTACACGCACTGCATATACCAGAATGCAGAGGGGCGATCCGGAGGAGAGGCTAGCAGTGTGCTCCCATTGTTGTTTCCTGCTAAAAGGGCTCCTGTGAGCCCCTAAGCTTACGAGCTTTTGGAGATGCACCTGCGCGCCTAAGAGGCAATGAAGCCTGTGACGGTTGTTTGGCGGCCTTCTCAACCACCCCAGAACTTTTCTCTACTGATGAGGGATACTGTCCCGAAACACGAGCCATGTCTCGGGTCTAGAGATTCTGGAAATATCAAGTACTTACTTGCACCAACTTTGGTGAAACACTCACAAACTTTTTCCCCAACTCTTCAAGTTAAACGCACTGCATATACCAGAATGCAGAGGGGCGATCTGGAGGAGAGGCTAGCAGTGTGCTCCCATAGTTGTTTCCTGTTAAAAGGGCTCCCGTGAGCCCCTAAGCTGACGAGCTTATGGAGATGCACCTGCGCGCCTAAGAGGCAATGAAGCCTGTGACGGTTGTTTGGCGGCCTTCTCAACCACCCCAGAACTTTTCTCTACTGATGAGGGATACTATCCCGAAACACGAGGCATGTCTCGTGTCTAAAGATTCTGGAAATATCAAGTACTTACTTGCACCAACTTTGGTGAAACACTCACAAACTTTTTCCCAAACTCTTCAAGTTACATGCACTGCATATACCAGAATGCAGAGTGCCGATCCTGAGGAGAGGCTAGCAGTGTGCTCCCATCGTTGTTTCCTGTTAAAAGGGCTCCCGTGAGCCCCTAAGCTGACGAGCTTTTGGAGATGCACCTGCGCGCCTAAGAGGCAACGAAGCCTGTGACGGTTGTTTGGAGGCCTTCTCAACCACCCCAGAACTTTTATCTACTGATGAGGGATACTATCCCGAAACACGAGCCATGTCTTGTGTTTAGAGATTCAGGAAATATCAAGTACTTACTTGCACCAACTTTTGGTGAAACACTCACAAACTTTTTCCCAAACTCTTCAAGTTACATGCACTGCATATACCAGAATGCAGAGGGGCGATCTGGAGGAGAGGCTAGCAGTGTGCTCCCATCGTTGTTTCCTGTTAAAAGGGCTCCTGTGAGCCCCTAAGCTTACGAGCTTTTGGAGATGCACCTGCGCGCCCAAGAGGCAACGAAGCCTGTGACGGTTGTTTGGCGGCCTTCTCAACCACCCCAGAACTTTTCTCTACTGATGAGGGATACTATCCCGAAACACGAGCCATGTCTCGTGTCTAGAGATTCTGGAAATATCAAGTACTTACTTGCACCAACTTTGGTGAAACACTCACAAACTTTTTCCCCAACTCTTCAAGTTACACGCACTGCATATACCAGAATGCAGAGGGGCGATCTGGAGGAGAGGCTAGCAGTGTGCTCCCATAGTTGTTTCCTGTTAAAAGGGCTCCCGTGAGCCCCTAAGCTGACGAGCTTATGGAGATGCACCTGCGCGCCTAAGAGGCAATGAAGCCTGTGACGGTTGTTTGGCGCCTTCTCAACCACCCCAGAACTTTTCTCTATTGATGAGGGATACTATCCCGAAACACGAGGCATGTCTCGTGTCTAAAGATTCTGGAAATATCAAGTACTTACTTGCACTAACTTTGGTGAAACACTCACAAACTTTTTCCCAAACTCTTCAAGTTACATGCACTGCATATACCAGAATGCAGAGTGCCGATCCTGAGGAGAGGCTAGCAGTGTGCTCCCATCGTTGTTTCCTGTTAAAAGGGCTCCCGTGAGCCCCTAAGCTGACGAGCTTTTGGAGATGCACCTGCGCGCCTAAGAGGCAACGAAGCCTGTGACGGTTGTTTGGAGGCCTTCTCAACCACCCCAGAACTTTTCTCTACTGATGAGGGATACTATCCCGAAACACGAGCCATGTCTTGTGTTTAGAGATTCTGGAAATATCAAGTACTTACTTGCACCAACTTTTGGTGAAACACTCACAAACTTTTTCCCAAACTCTTCAAGTTACATGCACTGCATATACCAGAATGCAGAGGGGCGATCCGGAGGAGACGCTAGCAGTGTGCTCCCATCATTGTTTCCTGTTAAAAGGGCTCCCGTGAGCCCCTAAGCTGACGAGCTTTTGGAGATGCACCAGCGCGCCTAAGAGGCAACGAAGCCGGTGACGGTTGTTTGGCGGCCTTCTCAACCACCCCAGAACTTTTCTCTACTGATGAGGGATACCATCCCGAAACACGAGCCATGTCTCATGTCTAGAGATTCTGGAAATATTAAGTGCTTACTTGCACCAACTTTGGTGGAACACTCACGAACTTTTTCCCAAACTCTTCAAGTTACACGCACTGCATATACCAGAATGCAGAGGGGCGATCCGGAGGAGAGGCTAGCAGTGTGCTCCCATCGTTGTTTCCTGTTAATAGGGCTCCCGTGAGCCCCTAAGCTGACGAGCTTTTGGAGATGCACCTGCGCGCCTAAGAGGCAACGAAGCCTGTGACGGTTGTTTGGCGGCCTTCTCAACAACCCCAGAACCTTTTTCTACTAATGAGGGATACTATCCCGAAACACGAGCCATGTCTCGTGTCTAGAGATTCTGGAAATATCAAGTACTTACTTGCACCAACTTTGGTGAAACACTCACAAACTTTTTCCCAAACTCTTCAAGTTACACGCACTGCATATACCAGAATGCAGAGGGGCGATCCGGAGGATAGACTAGCAGTGTGCTCCCATCGTAGTTTCCTGTTAAAAGGTAACCCTCGGCAGGCAACTTCGCTACGCCCACGAAGTGAGGGTAGTGTTGCCTACTTCGCCCTTTCCAAAGTAGGCGAAGCAGGCAACACTACGCCCACTCCTTGGGCGTAGCGAAGTTGCCCGCCACCCACCTCCCTCCCGCCCTCCTGAACATACCTAATTTAATTAAATGGGCACATAAAAATATATAAAATGCACTTATCTTGTCCGCGGCGTCCCGAGGCTCCCTCTGATCGTTCAGGACGCCATCCGCTAACCAATGCGCGGGCGGCCGCGCATGTGCATTTCTCGCAAGAAATGCGCATGCGCGGCCGCCCACGCATGTGCATTGGTTAGCAGACGGTGCCGTAAACGAGCAGAGGGAGCCCCGGGACGCCGTGGACAAGGTAAGTGCATTTTATTTATTTTTATGTGCCCATTTAATTAAATTAGGTATGTAGGGGAGGGGGGCATGCGGCGCGTAGTGGAGCTTCGCAAAGTGCGCAGGTGGGCGTAGTTTCTCGCCCACTTTGCGTAGCTTCGCGTAGCCCTACTACGCACACTACGCCCAGGGTTATTATAAGGGCTCCCGTGAGCCCCTAAGCTGACGAGCTTTTGGAGATGCACCTGCGCGCCTAAGAGGCAACGAAGCCTGTGACAGTTGTTTGGCGGCCTTCTCAACCACCCCAGAACTTTTCTCTACTGATGAGGGATACTATCCCGAAACACGAGCCATGTCTTGTGTCTAGAGATTCTGGAAATATCAAGTACTTACTTGCACCAACTTTGGTGAAACACTCACAAACGTTTTCCCAAACTCTTCAAGTTACACGCACTGCATATACCAGAATGCAGAGGGGCGATCCGGAGGAGAGGCTAGCAGTGTGCTCCCATCGTTGTTTCCTGTTAAAAGGGCTCCCGTGAGCCCCTAAGCTGACGAGCTTATGGAGATGCACCTGCGCGCCTAAGAGGGAACGAAGCCTGTGACGGTTGTTTGGCGGCCTTCTCAACCACCCCAGAACTTTGCTCTACTGATGAGGAATACTATCCCGAAACACGAGCCATGTCTCGTGTCTAGAGATTCTGGAAATATCAAGTACTTACTTGCACCAACTTTGGTGAAACATTCACAAACTTTTTCCCAAACTCTTCAAGTTACACGCACTGCATATACCAGAATGCAGAGGGGTGATCCGGAGGAGAGGCTAGCAGTGTGCTCCCATCGTTGTTTCCTGTTAAAAGGGCTCCCGTGAGCCCCTAAGCTGACGAACTTTTGGAGATGCACCTGCGCGCCTAAGAGGCAACGAAGCCTGTGACGGTTGTTTGGCGGCCTTCTCAACCACCCCAGAACTTTTCTCTACTGATGAGGGATACTATCCCGAAACACGAGCCATGTCTCGTGTCTAGAGATTCTGGAAATATCAATTACTTACTTGCACCAACTTTGGTGAAACATTCACGATCTTTTTCCCAAACTCTTCAAGTTACACGCACTGCATATACCAGAATGCAGAGGGGCGATCCGGAGGAGAGGCTAGCAGTGTGCTCCCATCGTTGTTTCCTGCTAAAAGGGCTCCTGTGAGCCCCTAAGCTTACGAGCTTTTGGAGATGCACCTGCGCGCCTAAGAGGCAATGAAGCCTGTGACGGTTGTTTGGCGGCCTTCTCAACCACCCCAGAACTTTTCTCTACTGATGAGGGATACTATCCCGAAACACGAGCCATGTCTCGTGTCTAGAGATTCTGGAAATATCAAGTACTTACTTGCACCAACTTTGGTGAAACACTCACAAACTTTTTCCCCAACTCTTCAAGTTACACGCACTGCATATACCAGAATGCAGAGGGGCGATCTGGAGGAGAGGCTAGCAGTGTGCTCCCATAGTTGTTTCCTGTTAAAAGGGCTCCCGTGAGCCCCTAAGCTGACGAGCTTATGGAGATGCACCTGCGCGCCTAAGAGGCAATGAAGCCTGTGACGGTTGTTTGGCGGCCTTCTCAACCACCCCAGAACTTTTCTCTACTGATGAGGGATACTATCCCGAAACACGAGGCATGTCTCGTGTCTAAAGATTCTGGAAATATCAAGTACTTACTTGCACCAACTTTGGTGAAACACTCACAAACTTTTTCCCAAACTCTTCAAGTTACATGCACTGCATATACCAGAATGCAGAGTGGCGATCCTGAGGAGAGGCTAGCAGTGTGCTCCCATCGTTGTTTCCTGTTAAAAGGGCTCCCGTGAGCCCCTAAGCTGACGAGCTTTTGGAGATGCACCTGCGCGCCTAAGAGGCAACGAAGCCTGTGACGGTTGTTTGGAGGCCTTCTCAACCACCCCAGAACTTTTCTCTACTGATGAGGGATACTATCCCGAAACACGAGCCATGTCTTGTGTTTAGAGATTCTGGAAATATCAAGTACTTACTTGCACCAACTTTTGGTGAAACACTCACAAACTTTTTCCCAAACTCTTCAAGTTACATGCACTGCATATACCAGAATGCAGAGGGGCGATCCGGAGGAGAGGCTAGCAGTGTGCTCCCATCGTTGTTTCCTGTTAAAAGGGCTCCTGTGAGCCCCTAAGCTTACGAGCTTTTGGAGATGCACCTGCGCGTCCAAGAGGCAACGAAGCCTGTGACGGTTGTTTGGCGGCCTTCTCAACCACCCCAGAACTTTTCTCTACTGATGAGGGATACTATCCCGAAACACGAGCCATGTCTCGTGTCTGGAGATTCTGGAAATATCAAGTACTTACTTGCACCAACTTTGGTGAAACACTCACAAACTTTTTCCCCAACTCTTCAAGTTACACGCACTGCATATACCAGAATGCAGAGGGGCGATCTGGAGGAGAGGCTAGCAGTGTGCTCCCATAGTTGTTTCCTGTTAAAAGGGCTCCCGTGAGCCCCTAAGCTGACGAGCTTATGGAGATGCACCTGCGCGCCTAAGAGGCAATGAAGCCTGTGACGGTTGTTTGGCGGCCTTCTCAACCACCCCAGAACTTTTCTCTACTGATGAGGGATACTATCCCGAAACACGAGGCATGTCTCGTGTCTAAAGATTCTGGAAATATCAAGTACTTACTTGCACCAACTTTGGTGAAACACTCACAAACTTTTTCCCAAACTGTGGAAAAGTAAATTTTGCCATGTTGTATGTGCCTACGTGTTCCCCATATTATGCTATATGTGCATGATCGATATGCATGTATACCCCTCTGATCGATTAAAGACGCAATTACAGTTGTGTCCATCTCTAGTATGCCAGTTTCCAGTCCTCGTGAAAACAACGAATATTAGGCTTATGTAAACCTACGTTGCCACATTTTACGGTGTGCACGTTAACTCATTGAATTGTCCCCGTTTCTAGGCCTCAAAAGGGCCCGGACACCAGATTCAGCTCCTGTCTCCTGAACCCTCTCCGAGGAGCGATACAGCCCCCACCTGCATCCCTGACCCTTCGCTTACTTCATGCCTCGCAGTGCCCGGCCCGGCCTGGCTCTGCCTCCCAGTCTGCCAAGAGTATGTTATGTTTCTAGTTATCAGTCCAGCCCTCCTTCTCTGCATTCCTAAGCTACTGCATCGCATCAATAGTTTCCGTCATGGTCTAGCCTTTATGTCTCCATGTAAGAGAAATACTGTATTAATATTCATAGAATATTCCTCGTACACGCAATACATGTAGAATTATGCATGCATCAGTCCTAATGTCTAGTAGCCTTTGCCCTGATAACTTTTGGATTCTATCAATATGTACTCCAAACACCAGATACCAGATATGCCTTAGGTACATGTCGCTCTGACACTCCAGACTTTAGTCTCCTCTTCTAGCGCAGAAGTCATAGCCCCCAGTTCTCCCTGGTAACACGTCATTGCCCGTTTGCGCGCACCACTAGGTTAGAGGTCCCAGCTGCTCAGGTAGCCCCCTCCATGTTTCCGCCCCGTTTATGACACTTCTGTTACGTTACATCACATGTCTATGTATACGCCCTGTACACGCCTTCTTGTTACATCATTTTGCCCTTATCTTTCGCGACTGCTACGAGTCACGCCTATTGCTACGCCTACTGTATTGAATGTAATGCAATTGTTTTGATATATATACTATGAACTGTTACAAAAAGTTACCCAGTTTCCCTTGTCCCTTCCCTGGCAGCTGCCATCCCGTACTATTGCAGGCTGTCCTGTTCCTGTCCTTTATGCCTGATTAAAGCCTGTAGACTCAAGATACCTTGAATCCTGACTCTTATTTATTGAGCTATCTGTTTCATTCACTGTATTAAAAAATAGAACCGGTAATTAATTATTTATTTACCACATAATGGCGCCCGAATAGGGACTTGCCCTTTCCCCACGCGCCGGCGAAGCCACGCAGGCCCCCTGATCCTCTGCAGCCGTGACGGAACTCTACTGCGCACCGGCAGATATTTCTGCTTCAAGTATCCCTCAGGTCCACGGAGGAGACAGAGGTTGCGGTCCAGCATCCAGACGAGGCGGTAAGGAACGCGGCGAGTCCCGACCAGAGCCCAAGCCGAGAGTCCAAGGTCCGAGGTATCCAGAGGCCCACCTGTAACTGAAGTCCGAAGTTCGTAGTCCGTCGTCGTAGCAGTCCAGTCCAGTCCGAGGCCTTCCGTTCTTGCTGCCCGGTGAGTACCGTTGCTGGGGTAGTATCTAGACAGGGTCAATTCATTTGTCTCTGGTCCGTGGGTTTGGGTACACAGATCCAACACGAAGTGTTCACCTAGGTGGACGCGGGTCCTGACGTGTCTCTTTATGGGACCGGTAAGTTTCGCGCTGTTTTAGCAGTGCATCTAGTCATTCTAGTAAGTTCTGTTCTCGAGAAATTCATGTGTTCTGTCCAAACTGTTATTCTAAATGTTATTCCATGTGTTTTCAATGTCGTGATATGAGTGATTTGTTTTTCCAGTTATTATTGTGTTTATCGTGTATTGTATTGTGTCCAGATTCCAGCCTAGACAATGCCTCTATTCTCGAAATTACGTCAGTTAAAAACCAGAAAAGGGTTATTAGAGGAAGCAGTTCCTGTCCCGCCTAGGGACAGTCCAGGTCATTTTATGTATCATAAGCATGGCTTAAGTGCCATATTATATCTAGACTTATGGGTGGATTACACCAAGGAATTAGAAGAGAAATATAGATGGCCCGTATCAGGTACGTGGGATGCCGAGTGCATCATGCGAGTAGAAGAAGCATTATGGAAAAAGAAATCCAGACAGTCCCAGAAAGATGCCATCGAGTTATGGCGCAAAGAATCTCATAAAAGAACCGAAAAAGAGATCAGAAAAACAGAATTAAGTAGGGAATCCTGAGAAAGAGCCCAAGAAAGGGAATTAATCGAAGTAGGTGAACAAGTTAAAGCAGAACAGTCAGACCGACAGAGAAATGCCCTTATTAAGGGTATGTATCCTCTTCTTGCCGAGGGCTTGCCAAAAGCAACCCCGGAAGCACCATGTAATTTTCCGCCGCCATTAGTTCCGACTAAGCTACGTCACAAACCGACCGCAGCTGATATATTTCTCTCGTCCTATTTGGACGACACAGTCCCAGCCTATGCTAATCCTGTTCCGCCTGCCCCTGTAAATAATGTAATTCCTGTTCCTCCAGCCACCGGGGCACCCGTTGCAGCACCTGTCACGGCACCCCCGGTCCAGCCTACAGTACATGTACCCGCCACATCAGTCACTCTGCCCGCACGTACAATGCCTGTCGACGATTCTAGTCTAGGAGCAACGGGGGGAAGTCCTCCTGGAACCCCGCCTCAACACAGACGTCTGACGCTACTTGAACTACATGAACGAGCGTTACAGCGTTCGCCCAAACTTCAGTCCGTTGCAGATATCAAGCGAGCCCTTACCGAATGCCGTTATGATCCAGTCCCAGGCGATGATGATATGGTCCTGTATTCATTGCGTGTAAGACGGGTGACCGAATATTTGGACACCCTGCCGAATATGAAAGGATATCTAGACAGAATATATCGTTTTATCCGTACCGGAGTAGATCCAGAAAGTATTGGCGACGCCATGGTTCAAAGAAAAGTCGAGACTCAGCTCATGCTTTTAAAGTTTCTAATTAATTGTTTAATAAGAGAACAAGATTATCCGGATAAAGATCCGGAAGAAATGAAAGTCCTGACCAGGTGGAGTGACCATATAGCCGAGGGAAGACACAAGACACAGAACTGTATAGAGAGTATGTACAAGAAAATCCGTAGGGAAATAATAAAGTTACACGAGAAACGAGAAGCAGCACAAGTAACCGAGAAAGAAGACGACTCTGATAATGAAGAACTAGACGACGAGAATCCCTCCAGAATAGCGTATGTAGGTAGAACTAGACTTCCCGACCGACATTCACGCCTAGATCACAAGAAAGTTTTCCCTCCTCCAGCACCAGAACAAGGTTCTCTTGAGCAAGTATTCCAAGCTACCGATCACATTCTGAAATCACGAATCGGTTATAGTGAACTTAGTACCATGCATGAACAAGAACTAGCCCGATCAGCAGTCCGGTGGACTACTGATTCTACCACTTTTCCAGACGAAATAGTGGCACAAATGTTTCTGAAACTGCCCCCAGCCGAGCAGCGACTGGTGGGTATGTATATGATCCAGCACCTCATTACACTGTATGAGGGACAGCATTCTGATCCAGGTCCGCTACATGATGTATTGAACAAGTTACTCCAGTATAGATGGAGAGGTCTAGGTACTGATTTAATTAGTATCATTCTAGAACAGCGCCACAAATATCGAACGTTTCTGAATCCGCATTTTGTTCATGTCTCACCTCCAGAAAGTAAATCATTTTACATAGATAGACAGCATCCGTTACGAGAAGTACACCCAGTTAGAGGAACGGGTGGTGAACTAGAACGAGTATTTGTTTACACCCCTATCACAAAGATGGAACTCTTAGAGATGAAAAAGTTAATTCCTTGTCACGACAAAGATCCAGCAGGGTTCCATCGAGAATTAAAAGACATGCTCCGTATGGGAGAATACACGTATCCTGATATCATTAAAATGTTAAAGGTCCTGTTGCCCGTAGGGGTATATGAAAAACTCAAGGAAAAAGAATGGGAGGTGGGAGAGAAAAAGATCGATTGGACAGCTTTAGAAGCTGAAGATAATTCACGAGTACCAGGTACCGGTCTTGGGGGTAAAGTTAAAGAATTGCCAGAGTTATTGATACAGGTTTTGCCAAGATTACTAGCCACGAAAAAGGAAGATTGGGATGCAATCTCAGCTTGTAAACAGAAACAAGATGAAGACACTAGTGATTTTTATTCTAGATTTGAAAAATGTTTTATTATTAACAGTGGTCTGAAAACAAGTAGTGAATCGTACCCTCATCTTTTTGTTACCAAACTGGTCGAGAATTTAAGTCCACAAGTTAAAAATCGAGTATTGAAAGTCGAAAGTAGTTGGCAAGCTAATACTCCGTCACAGATGTTACAAATGCGCCAGTATCACCAGAACAGAATCAGGGAAGAGCAGGAACACGAAAGAAGACGTATGAAAGACACGAAGATGAAAGTATTAGTTGCACAATCTGTTCCACAAGACAGTCAGAAGAGGGGTCCGAATCAAGCCAGTCATCCTGCAGCTCCCGTTAAAGGGACTTGCAATTACTGTAAACAGCCAGGTCATTTTATAAACGAGTGTGCAGTTCTGAAACACAACATAGCTACTGGTAAGACTAAAGAGAGACCACGTCCGCCTAGACAAGAACAAGTTTCACAGACTTCTCAGCCACCACAGAATGCACAACAGACAGTCACGGTACCGCAGCCTATAGCTGCAACACAACACGTTACACAGCAGATGTACCAGTACGCACAGTCAGAGTATCCAGATTATCAGCCATATTCATGAAACATCCTAGAGAGGGAGGTAGGCTTGCCTCTCATCGAGATACCTGTAGATCAAGAGGGTCCCTATGTGCACAGTCAAGTATTAGGGAAAGACAGAAAGTTTTTGATTGATACAGGGGCAAGTAGGACTACCATCAGTCATGACGAGGTTCCAGGGGCTCCACTCTCAGGCTCTAAAAATGTTTCCCTTGGATTTTCAGGAAAGCCAATTGTTAATGAAATTTCGAAACCAGTTACTCTAGAAGTTGGTCCATTGTCCCGAACTACTGATTTGTTACTCACGAAGTCTTGTCCAGAAAATTTGTTAGGCATTAAGACATTGAAAGAATTAGGAGCAGTTATTTGCTGCTCCCCAGAAGGGGTCCGATTGTTTCTGAGAGACTTTAAAGGTCATTATGTATTACGTGATTTTGATCCGAGATTATTGAATGTACCACAGCAGTTATGGGCGCAAGGTCCAACTGATGTAGGTTGTATGCATATCACACCCCATCGTGTGACTCTCAAACAAGGTGTAGTTTTGCCACGAATCAGACAGTACAAATTGCCACCTGAGGCTGTAGCAGCCTTATCCAAAATTATTGACGAGCTTATTGCTCAAGGAGTGGTTGTAGAAACTGACTCCAACGTATGTAATTCTCCTATCATTCCAGTTCTGAAACGTACTGATCCAAATGCACCTCCAGTATATCGATTAGTGATTGATCTTCGGGAGCTTAATAAATGTATCATACCCCAGTATCCAGTAGTCCCAGATATTTCATCCCTTTTGACAGCCATTGATTCTGAAGCTACGTTCTTCACAGTTATCGATCTCAAGAATGCATTTTTCAGTGTCCCCATTCATCCAGACAGCCAGTACCTTTTCGGTTTTTGTTTAAATGGAAGGAGCTATAAATTCACGCGAGCTCCTCAAGTTTTCACAGAAAGTCCTAGTATTTACAGTCAAGAACTTAAGAGACAACTAGACAATATCCGCATGCCAACTGACACTGCCCTGCTCCAGTATGTCGATGATCTACTGATCACAGCCCGTTCTGAACGTGACTGCGAGCGTGCGTCACTTACAGTTCTGTATTTTCTGGCCGAGCAGAGGCACAAGGTGTCCACTTCCAAATTACAATTCTGTGTCCAGCAAGTGGTATACTTGGGACACTTACTGTCCAAGTGGGGTAGGCAGTTGCCACCAGACCGTATCCAGTTAATAGCGAGTCTTCCACAGCCCAAGACACAGAAGGAGGTACGAGCTTTTATCGGCCTCACTTCTTACTGCAGACAATGGATTCCTCAGTATGCATTTCTAGCCAAGCCACTGATACAGTTAACGACACAGGAGGCAGCCGTATCGACTGTCCTCCCTTGGACCCAGGAACATACACTTGTATTCAATGAATTAAAGAAAGCCTTATGTCAAGCACCTGTTCTAGCGACACCAAACTACAGTAAGCCTTTTACACTTTTTGTTACAGAACGTGATGGTACTGCATTATCTGTTCTCACACAAGATCAAGCAGGACAATAGAAGCCCTGTGCTTATTTTTCTAGCACATTAGATCCAGTAGCCCAGGCTCTGCCTGCGTGCCTCAAGTCAGTTGCAGCCACAGCTCTAGCTATCAGACAAAGTGATTCCATAGTATTAGGACACTCCCTGACAGTACAAGTTCCACACACAACCGAACACAGACTCAACACTTGACAATTACACGTTTAACAGGTTATGAACTGACACTGTTCCAGCCACACATAGAAATCAGACGCTGCAACATTCTAAATCCTGCTTCACTGTTACCGTCGGTTACTTCAAATCCTGCCACACATGACTGTGTGGAAGTTGTTAACGCTATGACAAAGCCAAGACAAGACCTGACAGATATTGCATTACCTGACCCCGACCTGACACTTTATGTGGATGGTTCATGTATGAGAACGAGTACAGGAGAACTAGTAGCCGCGTATGCAGTGACTACTGACACTGAAGTTATAGAGACACATCGTATTGACACCCTGTCTGCTCAAGCAGCAGAGCTAGTAGCTCTGACCCAAGCCTGCATACGTGCTAAGAACCTGAAAGTAAACATATATACAGATTCACGTTACGCATTCGGAGTTGTACACGACTTTGGAGTGCTCTGGCAGGAGAGAGGTTTCATGACTTCTCATGGAACCAAGATTCAGCATGGTCTCCTCATTCAAGCTCTGTTAGATGCAATACATTTACCGACAGCTATCGCTATCATGAAGTGCAAAGCACATACGAAAGTCACTGACATCATTTCCCAAGGTAACGATCTAGCAGATCGAACAGCCAAGCTTACAGCTCAGACTCCAGACATTCCAGTTAACACGACACAGACACTCACTCCAGATCAGACTACTTGTATGACAGTTAAGGACCCTACACAAGATGTCATAGACATACAGTTACATGCTACTCCTGAAGAAATAAAGAAATGGTCCGAACAAGGAGGGGTCCAGACAGATCAAGGATGGTTGACGAAGGGAAAAGCCACATGGTTTCTCCCCGACTCTATGGTTCAAGTCATTATTAATACCGCACATAGTCCAGCACATCTAGGAGAAAAAGCTATGTTAGACAGTATTCAGAACCTTTGGTTCAACAAGCATTTACGAGCTGCAGCCAAGCAGAAAGTCCGTACCTGTATGATATGTTGTCAGTTCAATCCAGGTAAAAGTGTCCCGGTGGAACAAGGCGGATTCCAACCTCCTGACCACCCTTTTGAAGTCCTCCAGATGGATTATATTCAGATGGAGAGATGTCGAGGTTTCAAGTATGTCCTCGTAGTTGTATGCGCTTTGTCCAGGTGGACAGAAGCATATCCGGTTCCAGATTATACAGCCGCGACCACTGCCAGGCAGTTGGTTCGTGAGTTCTTTCCCCGCTATGGACTCCCTAGGGTCGTGTATTCAGATAACGGCCAGCCATTCTCATCTGAGCTCATGAAACATGTTTCCCTTCTGTTAGGGTACCAGTGGAAGTTCCATTGTGTGCGCCATCCTGAAGCAGCCGGTCTCGTAGAGAGACATAATCAGACTTTGAAAATCCGCATTGCAAAAGTATGTAGAGAAAAAGGTGTAGACTGGCTAGTAGCTCTGCCAGTTGCTCTGTTCTATATGAGGATGGTTGCACATTCCAGATCGGGTCTGTCCCCGTATGAGGTCGTATTCGGCCGCACCCCAAACATGTGGGGTACACCTAGACCCCGCAGTATTACAGATGTTTCCAGTAATATGCTGACAGATTACCTAGCTTCCTTGATGTCTGCCCTACACTCTTGTCGTTCACAGGTTGCCGCCGCATTTCCAGACAACACCGAGGTGAAACCGCATGAAGTCGTTCCTGGTGAACATGTTTTGGTCCGCAATTTTGATCGTTCAAGTCCGCTGGAGCCCCGTTGGAAAGAACCTCGAATGGTGTTGTTAACAACAAGGACCGCTGTCAAACTTGAAGGCAGGAAGGGGTGGGTCCACCTCAGCCATATAAAGAAGTTCCATGGATTACGACAAAAGACATTTGTTAAGGACTGCCTTGTTCCTAAAGACTGCCTAAAAACAGACTCTGAACTCAAGCCTCCCCTGTTAGAGAAAACTCCGCAGCAGGAGTATAAAGAAAAATTAAGGTCTAGTAAAATAAGTCAGCCAGTTTAATTGTCTAAGTCCCTCTCGGGTGAAACGGTTAGACAGGTTCCTTACATGTATGAGATAGACCCACACAGTGAGAGAGTTAGTCAAAACTCTAAAAGATGTATCATCGTTCTATTCTTCTTGTTATTTTTGAGTCTTATGGTTACCTGCACAAGTTATGCTTTACATTTATGTTTTCCAATTTCACATGTACATATGTTTTCTAATGCTACAATAGAGCACACATTTAGTGATCTGCCTCCTCACGAGCTATCCTATCGTCTTGCTATGCGCAATAACACATTCATTCGAATGTTACACTATTCACACCAGACCAGCAATGCCACTAATTGTTGGGTGTGTGGTCGACTCCCCCCTTTCCAGACACCGAAGGGAGTTCTGCCACTCTTTCCTTATCCGTTTTTACATAATGGTTCCTGTGGAGCATGGTCCACGTTAACGTCATCCTCCAATGATATGTCCCTTCTGAATAGAACATGTTTTCCAGACAAGCAGGGTCTCTCCCATAGAACAGGGTTAGATCTAGAAAATGAAGTATATGATTTAGGTAATTATTCTTCGAATTGTATGGTCCTGAATGTTCAGTCTGATACTACTCCAGATTTGCCTGCTATTTCAGTACTACCAGTCAAAGGCGAATTATGTGTCAGAAAACATGGTTCCGCACATGTAGGACATAGTGATTGTACTACTATTTTCAAGTATAGTGACAGTGGGAAATCTATTTTCAAAGCCTCACGTCATTCTTATTTTGTTTGTGGTCAGACCGCATATGTTCGTCTGCCCCTCGATTGGGATGGAACATGTTACATTGCCTTCCTACTGCCACCAGTTTTTCTAGCCCCATCCGATTATCACAGAAACACACATCTAGTACACGTCAGACCTAGAAGGGAGATCGAGTCCCCAATTGTCGATCAAACTGAAACTACTCTAGAACAGTATCAAGACTTCAACAAAGGTTTCTTTTTCTTTATAGGACCTATCCAGAATAGTAAGTTAATACGTAGGTTAACCAGAACCCTTGAAGCTGTAGTGAATGAGACTACTTCTGCTCTAGGTAACTTAACTGAAGAGCAATCTGCTATGAGATTTGTCGTGCTCCAAAATCGTCTCGTTCTTGACGTCATCCTGGCCGATAGAGGCGGAGCATGTAGAGTCATCGGATCTAGTTGCTGCATTTTCATTCCTAATAACGCGCCGTCTGTTTATTCAGCTATAACCAGACTTCATAAAATTGCCCATCAGTTACACCAGAATCCAGGCACCTGGACATGGTCCGGTTGGCTCTGGAGTATTATATCTGCCTGGGGATGGAAAGTATTGTCATTCCTAGGTATTGCAGTAATGATCATATTCAGTTGCTGCCTCTGTATACAATGTGGCCCTGCGATTTGCGGCATGTGCGCTACCTCTTGTATTCCTAGTCCTAAATCCCGTTCCAAGACAAATCGAGACGAGCAAATGATGCTATATGAAATGATAGATGGTATCATGAATATTGATGTTTCCTGATGGAAACGTAGGGCACAAGGAGGGAATGTGGAAAAGTAAATTTTGCCATGTTGTATGTGCCTACGTGTTCCCCATATTATGCTATATGTGCATGATCGATATGCATGTATACCCCTCTGATCGATTAAAGACGCAATTACAGTTGTGTCCATCTCTAGTATGCCAGTTTCCAGTCCTCGTGAAAACAACGAATATTAGGCTTATGTAAACCTACGTTGCCACATTTTACGGTGTGCACGTTAACTCATTGAATTGTCCCCGTTTCTAGGCCTCAAAAGGGCCCGGACACCAGATTCAGCTCCTGTCTCCTGAACCCTCTCCGAGGAGCGATACAGCCCCCACCTGCATCCCTGACCCTTCGCTTACTTCATGCCTCGCAGTGCCCGGCCCGGCCTGGCTCTGCCTCCCAGTCTGCCAAGAGTATGTTATGTTTCTAGTTATCAGTCCAGCCCTCCTTCTCTGCATTCCTAAGCTACTGCATCGCATCAATAGTTTCCGTCATGGTCTAGCCTTTATGTCTCCATGTAAGAGAAATACTGTATTAATATTCATAGAATATTCCTCGTACACGCAATACATGTAGAATTATGCATGCATCAGTCCTAATGTCTAGTAGCCTTTGCCCTGATAACTTTTGGATTCTATCAATATGTACTCCAAACACCAGATACCAGATATGCCTTAGGTACATGTCGCTCTGACACTCCAGACTTTAGTCTCCTCTTCTAGCGCAGAAGTCATAGCCCCCAGTTCTCCCTGGTAACACGTCATTGCCCGTTTGCGCGCACCACTAGGTTAGAGGTCCCAGCTGCTCAGGTAGCCCCCTCCATGTTTCCGCCCCGTTTATGACACTTCTGTTACGTTACATCACATGTCTATGTATACGCCCTGTACACGCCTTCTTGTTACATCATTTTGCCCTTATCTTTCGCGACTGCTACGAGTCACGCCTATTGCTACGCCTACTGTATTGAATGTAATGCAATTGTTTTGATATATATACTATGAACTGTTACAAAAAGTTACCCAGTTTCCCTTGTCCCTTCCCTGGCAGCTGCCATCCCGTACTATTGCAGGCTGTCCTGTTCCTGTCCTTTATGCCTGATTAAAGCCTGTAGACTCAAGATACCTCGAATCCTGACTCTTATTTATTGAGCTATCTGTTTCATTCACTGTATTAAAAAATAGAACCGGTAATTAATTATTTATTTACCACATAACTCTTCAAGTTACATGCACTGCATATACCAGAATGCAGAGTGCCGATCCTGAGGAGAGGCTAGCAGTGTGCTCCCATCGTTGTTTCCTGTTAAAAGGGCTCCCGTGAGCCCCTAAGCTGACGAGCTTTTGGAGATGCACCTGCGCGCCTAAGAGGCAACGAAGCCTGTGACGGTTGTTTGGAGGCCTTCTCAACCACCCCAGAACTTTTCTCTACTGATGAGGGATACTATCCCGAAACACGAGCCATGTCTTGTGTTTAAAGATACTGGAAATATCAAGTACTTACTTGCACCAACTTTTGGTGAAACACTGACAAACTTTTTCCCAAACTCTTCAAGTTACATGCACTGCATATACCAGAATGCAGAGGGGCGATCCGGAGGAGACGCTAGCAGTGTGCTCCCATCATTGTTTCCTGTTAAAAGGGCTCCCGTGAGCCCCTAAGCTGACGAGCTTTTGGAGATGCACCTGCGTGCCTAAGAGGCAACGAAGCCTGTGACGGTTGTTTGGCGGCATTCTCAACCACCCCAGAACTTTTCTCTACTGATGAGGGATAGTATCCCGAAACACGAGCCATGTCTCGTGTCTAGAGATTCTGGAAATATCAAGTACTTATTTGCACCATATTTGGTGAAACACTCACAAACTTTTCCCAAACTCTTCAAGTTACACGCACAGCAGATACCAGAATGCAGAGGGGCGATCCGGAAGAGAGGCTAGCAATGTGCTCCCATCGTTGTTACCTGTTAAAAGGGCTCCCGTGAGCCCCTAAGCTGACGAGCTTTTGGAGATTCACCAGCGCGCCTAAGAGGCAACGAAGCCGGTGACGGTTGTTTGGCGGCCTTCTCAACCACCCCAGAACTTTTCTCTACTGATGAGGGATACCATCCCGAAACACGAGCCATGTCTCATGTCTAGAGATTCTGGAAATATCAAGTACTTACTTGCACCAACTTTGGTGGAACACTCACGAACTTTTTCCCAAACTCTTCAAGTTACACGCACTGCATATACCAGAATGCAGAGGGGCGATCCGGAGGAGAGGCTAGCAGTGTGCTCCCATCGTTGTTTCCTGTTAATAGGGCTCCCGTGAGCCCCTAAGCTGACGAGCTTTTGGAGATGCACCTGCGCGCCTAAGAGGCAACGAAGCCTGTGACGGTTGTTTGGAGGCCTTCTCAACCACCCCAGAACTTTTCTCTACTGATGAGGGATACTATCCCGAAACACGAGCCATGTCTTGTGTTTAGAGATTCTGGAAATATCAAGTACTTACTTGCACCAACTTTTGGTGAAACACTCACAAACTTTTTCCCAAACTCTTCAAGTTACATGCACTGCATATACCAGAATGCAGAGGGGCGATCCGGAGGAGACGCTAGCAGTGTGCTCCCATCGTAGTTTCCTGTTAAAAGGTAACCCTCGGCAGGCAACTTCGCTACGCCCACGAAGTGAGTGTAATGTTGCCTACTTCGCCCTTTCCAAAGTAGGCGAAGCAGGCAACATTACGCCCACTCCTTGGGAGTAGCGAAGTTGCCCGCCACCCACCTCCCTCCCGCGCTCCCGAACATACCTAATTTAATTAAATGGGCACATAAAAATATATAAAATGCACTTATCTTGTCCGCGGCGTCCCGAGGCTCCCTCTGATCGTTCACGACGCCATCCGCTAACCAATGCACGGGCGGCCGCGCATGTGCATTTCTCGCAAGAAATGCGCATGCGCGGCCGCCCGCGCATGCGCATTGGTTAGCAGACGGTGCCGTAAACGAGCAGAGGGAGCCCCGGGACGCCGTGGACAAGGTAAGTGCATTTTATTTATTTTTATGTGCCCATTTAATTAAATTAGGTATATAGGGGAGGGGGGCATGCGGCGCGTAGTGGGGCTACGCAAAGTGCGCAGGTGGGCGTAGTTTCTCGCCCACTTTGCGTAGCTTCGCGTAGCCCTACTACACACACTACGCCCAGGGTTATTAAAAGGGCTCCCGTGAGCCCCTAAGCTGACGAGCTTTTGGAGATGCACCTGCGCGCCTAAGAGGCAACGAAGCCTGTGACAGTTGTTTGGCGGCCTTCTCAACCACCCCAGAACTTTTCTCTACTGATGAGGGATACTATCCCGAAACACGAGCCATGTCTTGTGTCTAGAGATTCTGGAAATATCAAGTACTTACTTGCACCAACTTTGGTGAAACACTCACAAACGTTTTCCCAAACTCTTCAAGTTACACGCACTGCATATACCGGAATGCAGAGGGGCGATCCGGAGGAGAGGCTAGCAGTGTGCTCCCATCGTTGTTTTCTGTTAAAAGGGCTCCCATGAGCCCCTAAGCTGACGAGCTTTTGGAGATGCACCTGCGCGCCTAAGAGGCAACGAAGCCCGTGACGGTTGTTTGGAGGCCTTCTCAACCACCCCAGAACTTTTCTCCACTGATGAGGGATACTATCCCGAAACACGAGCCATGTCTTGTGTTTAGAGATTCTGGAAATATCAAGTACTTACTTGCACCAACTTTGGTGAAACACTCACGAACTTTTTCCCAAACTCTTCAAGTTACACGCACTGCGTATACCAGAATGCAGAGGGGCAATCCGGAGGAGAGGCTAGCAGTGTGCTCCCATCGTTGTTTCCTGTTAAAAGGGCTCCTGTGAGCCCCTAAGCTGACGAGCTTTTGGAGATGCACCTGCGCGCCTAAGAGGCATCGAAGCCTGTGACGATTGTTTGGCGGTCTTCTCAACCACCCCAGAACTTTTCTCTACTGATGAGGTATACTATCCCGAAACACGAGCCATGTCTCGTGTCTAGAGATTCTGGAAATATCAAGTACTTACTTGCACCAACTTTGGTGAAACACTCACAAACTTTTTCCCAAACTCTTCAAGTTACATGCACTGCATATACCAGAATAAAGAGGGGCGATCCGGAGGAGAGGCTAGCAGTGTGCTCCCATCGTTGTTTCCTGTTAAAAGGGATCCCGTGAGCCCCTAAGCTGACGAGCTTTTGGAGATGCACCTGCGCGACTAAGAGGCAACGAAGCCTGTGACGGTTGTTTGGCGGCCTTCTCAAACACCCTAGAACTTTTCTCTACTGATGAGGGATACTATCCCGAAACACGAGCCATGTCTCGTGTCTAGAGATTCTGGAAATATCAAGTACTTACTTGCACCAACTTTGGTGAAACTCTCACAAACTTTTTCCCCAACTCTTTAAGTTACACGCACTGCATATACCAGAATGCAGAGGGGCGATCCGGAGGAGAGGCTAGCAGTGTGCTCCCATCGTTGTTTCCTGTTAAAAGGGCTCCCGTGAGCCCCTAAGCTGACGAGCTTATGGAGATGCACCTGCGCGCCTAAGAGGCAACGAAGCCTGTAACGGTTGTTTGGCGGCCTTCTCAACCACCCCAGAACTTTTCTCTACTGATGAGGGATACTATCCCGAAACACGAGCCATGTCTCTTGTCTAGAGATTCTGGAAATATCAAGTACTTACTTGCACCAACTTTGGTGAAACACTCACGAACTTTTTCCCAAACTCTTCAAGTTACACGCACTGCATATACCAGAATGCAGAGGGGCGATCCGGAGGAGAGGCTAGCAGTGGGCTCCCACCGTTGTTTCCTGTTAAAAGGGCTCCCGTGAGCCCCTAAGCTGACGAGCTTTTGGAGATGCACCTGCGCGCCTAAGAGGCAACAAAGCCTGTGACGGTTGTTTGGCGGCCTTCTCAACCACCCCAGAACTTTTCTCTACTGATGAGGGATACTATCCCGAAACACGAGCCATGTCTTGTGTCTAGGGATTCTGGAAATATCAAGTACTTACTTGCACCAACTTTGGTGAAACACTCACGAACTTCTTCCCAAACTCTTCAAGTTACACGCACTGCATATACCAGAATGCAGAGGGGCGATCCGGAGGAGAGGCTAGCAGTGTGCTCCCATTGTTGTTTCCTGTTAAAAGGGATCACGTGAGCACCTAAGCTGACGAGCTTTTGGAGATGCACCTGCACTCCTAAGAGGCAATGAAGCCTGTGACGGTTGTTTGGCGGCCTTCTCAACCACCCCAGAACTTTTCTCTTCTGATGAGGGATACTATCCCGAAACACGAGCCATGTCTCGTGTCTTGAGATTCTGGAAATATCAACTACTTACTTGCACCAACTTTGGTGAAACACTCACAAACTTTTTCCCAAACTCTTCAAGTTACACGCACTGCATATACCAGAATGCATAGGGGCGATCCGGAGGAGAGGCTAGCAGTGTGCTCCCATTGTTGTTTCCTGTTAAAAGGGCTCCCGTGAGCCCCTAAGCTGACAAGCTTTTGGAGATGCACCTGCGCGCCTAAGAGGCAACGAAGCCTGTGACGGTTGTTTGGCGGCCTTCTCAACCACCCCAGAACTTTTCTCTACTGATGAGGGATACTATCCCGAAACACGAGCCATGTCTCGTGTCTAGAGATTCAGGAAATATCAAGTGCTTACTTGCACCAACTTTGGTGAAACACTCACAAACTTTTTCCCAAACTCTTCAAGTTACATGCATTGCATATACCAGAATGAAGAGGGGCGATCCGGAGGAGAGGCTAGCAGTGTGCTCCCATCGTTGTTTCCTGTTAAAAGGACTCCCGTGAGCCCCTAAGCTGACGAGCTTTTGGAGATGCACCTGCGTGCCTAAGAGACAACGAAGCCTCTGACGGTTGTTTGGCGGCCTACTTAACCACCCCAGAACTTTTCTCTACTGATGAGGGATACTATCCCGAAACACGAGCCATGTCTCGTGTCTAGAGATTCTGAAAATATCAAGTACTTACTTGCCCCAACTTTGGTGAAACACTCACAAACTTTTTCCCAAACTCTTCAAGTTACACGCACTGCATATACCAGAATGCATAGGGGCGATCCTGAGGAGAGGCTAGCAGTGTGCTCCCACTGTTGTTTCCTGTTAAAAGGGCTCCCGTGAGCCCCTAAGCTGACAAGCTTTTGGAGATGCATCTGCGCGCCTAAGAGGCAACGAAGCCTGTGACGGTTGTTTGGCGGCCTTCTCAACCACCCCAGAACTTTTCTCAACTGATGAGGGATACTATCCCGAAACACGAGCCTTATCTCGTGTCTAGAGATTGTGGAAATATCAAGTACTTACTTGCACCAACTTTGGTGAAACACTCACAAACTTTTTCCCAAACTCTTCAAGTTACACGCATTGCATATACCAGAATGCAGAGGGGCAATCCGGAGGAGAGGCTAGCAGTGGGCTCCCACCGTTGTTTCCTGTTAAAAG
The DNA here is from genome assembly GCF_964261635.1 of Lissotriton helveticus. NCBI lineage: Eukaryota > Metazoa > Chordata > Amphibia > Caudata > Salamandridae > Lissotriton > Lissotriton helveticus. Next base: position 1,194,316,333 of record NC_136068.1, read on the forward strand.
GGCTCCCGTGAGCCCCAAAGCTGACGAGCTTTTGGAGATGCACCTGCGCGCCTAAGAGGCAACGAAGCCTGTGACGGTTGTTTGACGGCCTACTTAACCACCCCAGAACTTTTCTCTACTGATGAGGGATACTATGCCGAAACACGAGTCATGTCTCGTGTCTAGAGATTCTGGAAATATCAAGTACTTACTTGCACCAACTTTGGTGAAACACTCACAAACTTTTTCCCAAACTCTTCAAGTTACACGCACTGCATATACCAGAATGCATAGGGGCGATCCGGAGGAGAGGCTAGCAGTGTGCTCCCATTGTTGTTTCCTGTTAAAAGGGCTCCGGTGAGCCCCTAAGCTGACGAGCTTTTGGAGATGCACCTGCGCGCCTAAGAGGCAACGAAGCCTGTGACGGTTGTTTGGCGGCCTTCTCAACCACCCCAGAACTTTTCTCTACTGATGAGGGATACTATCCCGAAACACGAGCCATGTCTCGTGTCTAGAGATTCTGGAAATTTCAAGTACTTACTTGCACCAACTTTGGTGAAACACTCACAAACTTTTTCCTAAACTCTTCAAGTTGCATGCCCTACATATACCAGAATGAAGAGGGGCGATCCGGAGGAGAGGCTAGCAGTGTGCTCCCATCGTTGTTTCCTGTTCAAAGGGCTCCCGTGAGCACCTAAGCTGATGAGCTTTTGGAGATGCACCTGCGTGCCTAAGAGGCAACCGAAGCCTCTGACGGTTGTTTGGCGGCCTTCTCAACCACCCCAGAACTTTTCTCTACTGATGAGGGATACTATGCCGAAACACGAGTCATGTCTCGTGTCTAGAGATTCTGGAAATATCAAGTACTTACTTGCACCAACTTTGGTGAAACACTCACAAACTTTTTCCCAAACTCTTCAAGTTACACGCACTGCATATACCAGAATGCATAGGGGCGATCCGGAGGAGAGGCTAGCAGTGTGCTCCCATTGTTGTTTCCTGTTAAAAGGGCTCCGGTGAGCCCCTAAGCTGACGAGCTTTTGGAGATGCACCTGCGCGCCTAAGAGGCAACGAAGCCTGTGACGGTTGTTTGGCGGCCTTCTCAACCACCCCAGAACTTTTCTCTACTGATGAGGGATACTATCCCGAAACACGAGCCATGTCTCTTGTCTAGAGATTCTGGAAATTTCAAGTACTTACTTGCACCAACTATGGTGAAACACTCACAAACTTTTTCCTAAACTCTTCAAGTTGCATGCCCTACATATACCAGAATGAAGAGGGGCGATCCGGAGGAGAGGCTAGCAGTGTGCTCCCATCGTTGTTTCCTGTTCAAAGGGCTCCCGTGAGCACCTAAGCTGATGAGCTTTTGGAGATGCACCTGCGTGCCTAAGAGGCAACCGAAGCCTCTGACGGTTGTTTGGCGGCCTTCTCAACCACCCCAGAACTTTTCTCTACTGATGAGGGATACTATCCCGAAACAGGAGCCATGTCTCGTGTCTAGAGATTCTGGAAATATCAAGTACTTACTTGCACCAACTTTGGTGAAACACTCACGAACTTTTTCCCAAACTCTTCAAGTTACACGCATTGCATATACCAGAATGCAGAGGGGCGATCCGGAGTAGAGGCTAGCAGTGGGCTCCCACCGTTGTTTCCTGTTAAAAGGGCTCCCGTGAGCCCCAAAGCTGATGAGCTTTTGGAGATGCACCTGCGCGCCTAAGAGGCAACGAAGCCGGTGACGGTTGTTTGGCGGCCTTCTCAACCACCCCAGGACTTTTCTCTACTGATGAGGGATACTATCCCGAAACACGAGCCATGTCTCGTGTCTAGAGATTCTGGAAATATCATTTACTTATTGCACCAACTTTGGTGAAACATTCACGATCTTTTTCCCAAACTCTTCAAGTTACATGCACTGCATATACCAGAATGCAGAGGGGCGATCCGGAGGAGAAGCTAGCAGTGTGCTCCTATCGTTGTTTCCTGTTAAAAGGGCTCCCGTGAGCCCCTAAGCTGACGAGCTTTTGGAGATGCACCTGCGCGCCTAAGAGGCAACGAAGCCTGTGACGGTTGTTTGGCGGCCTTCTCAACCACCCCAGAACTTTTCTCTACTGATGAGGGATACTATCCCGAAACACGAGCCATGTCTCGTGTCTAGAGATTCTGGAAATATCAATTACTTACTTGCACCAACTTTGGTGAAACATTCATGATCTTTTTCCCAAACTCTTCAAGTTACACGCACTGCATATACCAGAATGCAGAGGGGCGATCCGGAGGAGAGGCTAGCAGTGTGCTCCCATCGTTGTTTCCTGTTAAAAGGGCTCCCGTCAGCCCCTAAGCTTACGAGCTTTTGGAGATGCACCTGCGCGCCTAAGAGGCAACGAAGCCTGTGACGGTTGTTTGGCGGCCTTCTCAACCACCCCAGAACTTTTCTCTACTGATGAGGGATACTATCCCGAAACACGAGCCATGTCTCGTGTCTAGAGATTCTGGAAATATCAAGTACTTACTTGCACCAACTTTGGTGAAACACTCACAAACCTTTTCCCCAACTCTTCAAGTTACACGCACTGCATATACCAGAATGCAGAGGGGCGATCTGGAGGAGAGGCTAGCAGTGTGCTCCCATAGTTGTTTCCTGTTAAAAGGGCTCCCGTGAGCCCCTAAGCTGACAAGCTTTTGGAGATGCACCTGCGCGCCTAAGAGGCAACGAAGCCTGTGACGGTTGTTTGGCGGCCTTCTCAACCACCCCAGAACTTTTCTCTACTGATGAGGGATACTATCCCGAAACACGAGCCATGTCTCGTGTCTAGAGATTCAGGAAATATCAAGTGCTTCCTTGCACCAACTTTGGTGAAACACTCACAAACTTTTTCCCAAACTCTTCAAGTTACATGCACTGCATATACCAGAATGAAGAGGGGCGATCCGGAGGAGAGGCTAGCAGTGTGCTCCCATCGTTGTTTCCTGTTAAAAGGACTCCAGTGAGCCCCTAAGCTGACGAGCTTTTGGAGATGCACCTGCGTGCCTAAGAGGCAACGAAGCCTCTGACGGTTGTTTGGCGGCCTTCTCAACCACCCCAGAACTTTTCTCTACTGATGAGGGATACTATCCCGAAACACGAGCCATGTCTCGTGTCTAGAGATTCTGGAAATATCAAGTACTTACTTGCACCAACTTTGGTGAAACACTCACAAACTTTTTTGCAAACTCTTCAAGTTCCACGCATTGCATATACCAGAATGCAGAGGGGCGATCCGTAGGAGAGGCTAGCAGTGGGCTCCCACCGTTGTTTCCTGTTAAAAGGGCTCCCGTGAGCCCCAAAGCTGACGAGCTTTTGGAGATGCACCTGCGCGCCTAAGAGGCAACGAAGGCTGTGACGGTTGTTAGACGGCCTACTTAACCACCCCAGAACTTTTCTCTACTGATGAGGGATACTATGCCGAAACACGAGTCATGTCTCGTGTCTAGAGATTCTGGAAATATCAAGTACTTACTTGCACCAACTTTGGTGAAACCCTCACAAACTTTTTCCCAAACTCTTCAAGTTACACGCACTGCATATACCAGAATGCATAGGGGCGATCCGGAGGAGAGGCTAGCAGTGTGCTCCCACTGTTGTTTCCTGTTAAAAGGGCTCCCGTGAGCCCCTAAGCTGACAAGCTTTTGGAGATGCACCTGCGCCTAAGAGGCAACGAAGCCTGTGACGGTTGTTTGGCGGCCTTCTCAACCACCCCAGAACTTTTCTCAACTGATGAGGGATACTATCCCGAAACACGAGCCATGTCTCGTGTCTAGAGATTCTGGAAATATCAAGTAATTACTTGCACCAACTTTGGTGAAACACTCACAAACTTTTTCCCAAACTCTTCAAGTTACATGCACTGCATATACCAGAATGAAGAGGGGCGATCCGGAGGAGAGGCTAGCAGTGTGCTCCCATCGTTGTTTCCTGTTAAAAGGGCTCCCGTGAGCCCCTAAGCTGACGAGCTTTTGGAGAAGCACCTGCGTGCCTAAGAGGCAACCGAAGCCTCTGACGGTTGTTTGGCGGCCTTCTCAACCACCCCAGAACTTTTCTCTACTGATGAGAGATACTATCCCGAAACACGAGCCATGTCTCGTGTCTAGAGATTCTGGAAATATCAAGTACTTACTTGCACCAACTTTGGTGAAACACTCACGAACTTTTTCCCAAACTCTTCAAGTTACACGCATTGCATATACCAGAATGCAGAGGGGCGATCCGGAGTAGAGGCTAGCAGTGGGCTCCCACCGTTGTTTCCTGTTAAAAGGGCTCCCGTGAGCCCCAAAGCTGATGAGCTTTTGGAGATGCACCTGCGCGCCTAAGAGGCAACGAAGCCGGTGACGGTTGTTTGGCGGCCTTCTCAACCACCCCAGGACTTTTCTCTACTGATGAGGGATACTATCCCGAAACACGAGCCATGTCTCGTGTCTAGAGATTCTGGAAATATCATTTACTTATTGCACCAACTTTGGTGAAACATTCACGATCTTTTTCCCAAACTCTTCAAGTTACATGCACTGCATATACCAGAATGCAGAGGGGCGATCCGGAGGAGAAGCTAGCAGTGTGCTCCTATCGTTGTTTCCTGTTAAAAGGGCTCCCGTGAGCCCCTAAGCTGACGAGCTTTTGGAGATGCACCTGCGCGCCTAAGAGGCAACGAAGCCTGTGACGGTTGTTTGGCGGCCTTCTCAACCACCCCAGAACTTTTCTCTACTGATGAGGGATACTATCCCGAAACACGAGCCATGTCTCGTGTCTAGAGATTCTGGAAATATCAATTACTTACTTGCACCAACTTTGGTGAAACATTCATGATCTTTTTCCCAAACTCTTCAAGTTACACGCACTGCATATACCAGAATGCAGAGGGGCGATCCGGAGGAGAGGCTAGCAGTGTGCTCCCATCGTTGTTTCCTGTTAAAAGGGCTCCCGTCAGCCCCTAAGCTTACGAGCTTTTGGAGATGCACCTGCGCGCCTAAGAGGCAACGAAGCCTGTGACGGTTGTTTGGCGGCCTTCTCAACCACCCCAGAACTTTTCTCTACTGATGAGGGATACTATCCCGAAACACGAGCCATGTCTCGTGTCTAGAGATTCTGGAAATATCAAGTACTTACTTGCACCAACTTTGGTGAAACACTCACAAACCTTTTCCCCAACTCTTCAAGTTACACGCACTGCATATACCAGAATGCAGAGGGGCGATCTGGAGGAGAGGCTAGCAGTGTGCTCCCATAGTTGTTTCCTGTTAAAAGGGCTCCCGTGAGCCCCTAAGCTGACAAGCTTTTGGAGATGCACCTGCGCGCCTAAGAGGCAACGAAGCCTGTGACGGTTGTTTGGCGGCCTTCTCAACCACCCCAGAACTTTTCTCTACTGATGAGGGATACTATCCCGAAACACGAGCCATGTCTCGTGTCTAGAGATTCAGGAAATATCAAGTGCTTCCTTGCACCAACTTTGGTGAAACACTCACAAACTTTTTCCCAAACTCTTCAAGTTACATGCACTGCATATACCAGAATGAAGAGGGGCGATCCGGAGGAGAGGCTAGCAGTGTGCTCCCATCGTTGTTTCCTGTTAAAAGGACTCCAGTGAGCCCCTAAGCTGACGAGCTTTTGGAGATGCACCTGCGTGCCTAAGAGGCAACGAAGCCTCTGACGGTTGTTTGGCGGCCTTCTCAACCACCCCAGAACTTTTCTCTACTGATGAGGGATACTATCCCGAAACACGAGCCATGTCTCGTGTCTAGAGATTCTGGAAATATCAAGTACTTACTTGCACCAACTTTGGTGAAACACTCACAAACTTTTTTGCAAACTCTTCAAGTTCCACGCATTGCATATACCAGAATGCAGAGGGGCGATCCGTAGGAGAGGCTAGCAGTGGGCTCCCACCGTTGTTTCCTGTTAAAAGGGCTCCCGTGAGCCCCAAAGCTGACGAGCTTTTGGAGATGCACCTGCGCGCCTAAGAGGCAACGAAGGCTGTGACGGTTGTTTGACGGCCTACTTAACCACCCCAGAACTTTTCTCTACTGATGAGGGATACTATGCCGAAACACGAGTCATGTCTCGTGTCTAGAGATTCTGGAAATATCAAGTACTTACTTGCACCAACTTTGGTGAAACCCTCACAAACTTTTTCCCAAACTCTTCAAGTTACACGCACTGCATATACCAGAATGCATAGGGGCGATCCGGAGGAGAGGCTAGCAGTGTGCTCCCACTGTTGTTTCCTGTTAAAAGGGCTCCCGTGAGCCCCTAAGCTGACAAGCTTTTGGAGATGCACCTGCGCCTAAGAGGCAACGAAGCCTGTGACGGTTGTTTGGCGGCCTTCTCAACCACCCCAGAACTTTTCTCAACTGATGAGGGATACTATCCCGAAACACGAGCCATGTCTCGTGTCTAGAGATTCTGGAAATATCAAGTAATTACTTGCACCAACTTTGGTGAAACACTCACAAACTTTTTCCCAAACTCTTCAAGTTACATGCACTGCATATACCAGAATGAAGAGGGGCGATCCGGAGGAGAGGCTAGCAGTGTGCTCCCATCGTTGTTTCCTGTTAAAAGGGCTCCCGTGAGCCCCTAAGCTGACGAGCTTTTGGAGAAGCACCTGCGTGCCTAAGAGGCAACCGAAGCCTCTGACGGTTGTTTGGCGGCCTTCTCAACCACCCCAGAACTTTTCTCTACTGATGAGAGATACTATCCCGAAACACGAGCCATGTCTCGTGTCTAGAGATTCTGGAAATATCAAGTACTTACTTGCACCAACTTTGGTGAAACACTCACAAACTTTTTCCCAAACTCTTCAAGTCACATGCATTGCATATACCAGAATGCAGAGGGGCGATCCGTAGGAGAGGCTAGCAGTGGGCTCCCACCGTTGTTTCCTGTTAAAAGGGCTCCCTTGAGCCCCAAAGCTGACGAGCTTTTGGAGATGCACCTGCGCGCCTAAGAGGCAACGAAGCCTGTGACGGTTGTTTGACGGCCTACTTAACCACCCCAGAACTTTTCTCTACTGATGAGGGATACTATGCCGAAACACGAGTCATGTCTCGTGTCTAGAGATTCTGGAAATATCAAGTACTTACTTGCACCAACTTTGGTGAAACACTCACAAACTTTTTCCCAAACTCTTCAAGTTACACGCACTGCATATACCAGAATGCATAGGGGCGATCCGGAGGAGAGGCTAGCAGTGTGCTCCCACTGTTGTTTCCTGTTAAAAGGGCTCCCGTGAGCCCCTAAGCTGACAAGCTTTTGGAGATGCATCTGCGCGCCTAAGAGGCAACGAAGCCTGTGACGGTTGTTTGGCGGCCTTCTCAACCACCCCAGAACTTTTCTCAACTGATGAGGGATACTATCCCGAAACACGAGCCTTATCTCGTGTCTAGAGATTGTGGAAATATCAAGTACTTACTTGCACCAACTTTGGTGAAAGACTCACAAACTTTTTCCCAAACTCTTCAAGTTACATGCACTGCATATACCAGAATGAAGAGGGGCGATCCGGAGGAGAGGCTAGCAGTGTGCTCCCATCGTTGTTTCCTGTTAAAAGGGCTCCCGTGAGCCCCTAAGCTGACGAGCTTTTGGAGAAGCACCTGCGTGCCTAAGAGGCAACCAAAGCCTCTGACGGTTGTTTGGCGGCCTTCTCAACCACCCCAGAACTTTTCTCTACTGATGAGGGATACTATCCCGAAACACGAGCCATGTCTCGTGTCTAGAGATTCTGGAAATATCAAGTACTTACTTGCACCAACTTTGGTGAAACACTCACAAACTTTTTCCCAAACTCTTCAAGTTACACGCATTGCATATACCAGAATGCAGAGGGGCGATCCGGAGGAGAGGCTAGCAGTGGGCTCCGACCGTTGTTTCCTGTTAAAAGGGCTCCCGTGAGCCCCAAAGCTGACGAGCTTTTGGAGATGCACCTGCGCGCCTAAGAGGCAACGAAGCCTGTGACGGTTGTTTGACGGCCTACTTAACCACCCCAGAACTTTTCTCTACTGATGAGGGATACTATCCCGAAACACGAGCCATGTCTCGTGTCTAGAGATTCAGGAAATATCAAGTGCTTACTTGCACCAACTTTGGTGAAACACTCACAAACTTTTTCCCAAACTCTTCAAGTTACATGCACTGCATATACCAGAATGAAGAGGGGCGATCCGGAGGAGAGGCTAGCAGTGTGCTCCCATCGTTGTTTCCTGTTAAAAGGACTCCCGTGAGCCCCTAAGCTGACGAGCTTTTGGAGATGCACCTGCGTGCCTAAGAGGCAACGAAGCCTCTGACGGTTGTTTGGCGGCCTTCTCAACCACCCCAGAACTTTTCTCTACTGATGAGGGATACTATCCCGAAACACGAGCCATGTCTCGTGTCTAGAGATTCTGGAAATATCAAGTACTTACTTGCACCAACTTTGGTGAAACACTCACAAACTTTTTCCCAAACTCTTCAAGTTACACGCATTGCATATACCAGAATGCAGAGGGGCGATCCGTAGGAGAGGCTAGCAGTGGGCTCCCACCGTTGTTTCCTGTTAAAAGGGCTCCCGTGAGCCCCAAAGCTGACGAGCTTTTGGAGATGCACCTGCGCGCCTAAGAGGCAACGAAGGCTGTGACGTTTGTTTGACGGCCTACTTAACCACCCCAGAACTTTTCTCTACTGATGAGGGATACTATGCCGAAATACGAGTCATGTCTCGTGTCTAGAGATTCTGGAAATATCAAGTACTTACTTGCACCAACTTTGGTGAAACACTCACAAACTTTTTCCCAAACTCTTCAAGTTACACGCACTGCATATACCAGAATGCATAGGGGCGATCCGGAGGAGAGGCTAGCAGTGTGCTCCCACTGTTGTTTCCTGTTAAAAGGGCTCCCGTGAGCCCCTAAGCTGACAAGCTTTTGGAGATGCATCTGCGCGCCTAAGAGGCAACGAAGCCTGTGACGGTTGTTTGGCGGCCTTCTCAACCACCCCAGAACTTTTCTCAACTGATGAGGGATACTATCCCGAAACACGAGCCTTATCTCGTGTCTAGAGATTGTGGAAATATCAAGTACTTACTTGCACCAACTTTGGTGAAACACTCACAAACTTTTTCCCAAACTCTTCAAGTTACATGCACTGCATATACCAGAATGAAGAGGGGCGATCCGGAGGAGAGGCTAGCAGTGTGCTCCCATCGTTGTTTCCTGTTAAAAGGGCTCCCGTGAGCCCCTAAGCTTACGAGCTTTTGGAGATGCACCTGCGCGCCTAAGAGGCAACGAAGCCTGTGACGGTTGTTTGGCGGCCTTCTAAACCACCCCAGAACTTTTCTCAACTGATGAGGGATACTATCCCGAACCACGAGCCATGTCTCGTGTCTAGAGATTCTGGAAATATCAAGTAATTACTTGCACCAACTTTGGTGAAACACTCACAAACTTTTTCCCAAACTCTTCAAGTTACATGCACTGCATATACCAGAATGAAGAGGGGCGATCCGGAGGAGAGGCTAGCAGTGTGCTCCCATCGTTGTTTCCTGTTAAAAGGGCTCCCGTGAGCCCCTAAGCTGACGAGCTTTTGGAGAAGCACCTGCGTGCCTAAGAGGCAACCGAAGCCTCTGACGGTTGTTTGGCGGCCTTCTCAACCACCCCAGAACTTTTCTCTACTGATGAGGGATACTATCCCGAAACACGAGCCATGTCTCGTGTCTAGAGATTCTGGAAATATCAAGTACTTACTTGCACCAACTTTGGTGAAACACTCACAAAATTTTTCCCAAACTCTTCAAGTTACACGCATTGCATATACCAGAATGCAGAGGGGCGATCCGGAGGAGAGGCTAGCAGTGGGCTCCGACCGTTGTTTCCTGTTAAAAGGGCTCCCGTGAGCCCCAAAGCTGACGAGCTTTTGGAGATGCACCTGCGCGCCTAAGAGGCAACGAAGCCTGTGACGGTTGTTTGACGGCCTACTTAACCACCCCAGAACTTTTCTCTACTGATGAGAGGATACTATGCCGAAACACGAGTCATGTCTCGTGTCTAGAGATTCTGGAAATATCAAGTACTTACTTGCACCAACTTTGGTGAAACACTCACAAACTTTTTCCCAAACTCTTCAAGTTACACGCACTGCATATACCAGAATGCATAGGGGCGATCCGGAGGAGAGGCTAGCAGTGTGCTCCCACTGTTGTTTCCTGTTAAAAGGGCTCCCGTGAGCCCCTAAGCTGACAAGCTTTTGGAGATGCACCTGCGCCTAAGAGGCAACGAAGCCTGTGACGGTTGTTTGGCGGCCTTCTCAACCACCCCAGAACTTTTCTCAACTGATGAGGGATACTATCCCGAAACACGAGCCATGTCTCGTGTCTAGAGATTCTGGAAATATCAAGTAATTACTTGCACCAACTTTGGTGAAACACTCACAAACTTTTTCCCAAACTCTTCAAGTTACATGCACTGCATATACCAGAATGAAGAGGGGCGATCCGGAGGAGAGGCTAGGAGTGTGCTCCCATCGTTGTTTCCTGTTAAAAGGGCTCCCGTGAGCCCCTAAGCTGACGAGCTTTTGGAGAAGCACCTGCGTGCCTAAGAGGCAACCGAAGCCTCTGACGGTTGTTTGGCGGCCTTCTCAACCACCCCAGAACTTTTCTCTACTGATGAGAGATACTATCCCGAAACACGAGCCATGTCTCGTGTCTAGAGATTCTGGAAATATCAAGTACTTACTTGCACCAACTTTGGTGAAACACTCACAAACTTTTTCCCAAACTCTTCAAGTTACATGCATTGCATATACCAGAATGCAGAGGGGCGATCCGTAGGAGAGGCTAGCAGTGGGCTCCCACCGTTGTTTCCTGTTAAAAGGGCTCCCGTGAGCCCCAAAGCTGACGAGCTTTTGGAGATGCACCTGCGCGCCTAAGAGGCAACGAAGCCTGTGACGGTTGTTTGACGGCCTACTTAACCACCCCAGAACTTTTCTCTACTGATGAGGGATACTATGCCGAAACACGAGTCATGTCTCGTGTCTAGAGATTCTGGAAATATCAAGTACTTACTTGCACCAACTTTGGTGAAACACTCACAAACTTTTTCCCAAACTCTTCAAGTTACACGCACTGCATATACCAGAATGCATAGGGGCGATCCGGAGGAGAGGCTAGCAGTGTGCTCCCACTGTTGTTTCCTGTTAAAAGGGCTCCCGTGAGCCCCTAAGCTGACAAGCTTTTGGAAATGCATCTGCGCGCCTAAGAGGCAACGAAGCCTGTGACGGTTGTTTGGCGGCCTTCTCAACCACCCCAGAACTTTTCTCAACTGATGAGGGATACTATCCCGAAACACGAGCCTTATCTCGTGTCTAGAGATTGTGGAAATATCAAGTACTTACTTGCACCAACTTTGGTGAAAGACTCACAAACTTTTTCCCAAACTCTTCAAGTTACATGCACTGCATATACCAGAATGAAGAGGGGCGATCCGGAGGAGAGGCTAGCAGTGTGCTCCCATCGTTGTTTCCTGTTAAAAGGGCTCCCGTGAGCCCCTAAGCTGACGAGCTTTTGGAGAAGCACCTGCGGGCCTAAGAGGCAACCAAAGCCTCTGACGGTTGTTTGGCGGCCTTCTCAACCACCCCAGAACTTTTCTCTACTGATGAGGGATACTATCCCGAAACACGAGCCATGTCTCGTGTCTAGAGATTCTGGAAATATCAAGTACTTACTTGCACCAACTTTGGTGAAACACTCACAAACTTTTTCCCAAACTCTTCAAGTTACACGCATTGCATATACCAGAATGCAGAGGGGCGATCCGGAGGAGAGGCTAGCAGTGGGCTCCGACCGTTGTTTCCTGTTAAAAGGGCTCCCGTGAGCCCCAAAGCTGACGAGCTTTTGGAGATGCACCTGCGCGCCTAGAGGCAACGAAGCCTGTGACGGTTGTTTGACGGCCTACTTAACCACCCCAGAACTTTTCTCTACTGATGAGGGATACTATGCCGAAACACGAGTCATGTCTGGTGTCTAGAGATTCTGGAAATATCAAGTACTTACTTGCACCAACTTTGGTGAAACACTCACAAACTTTTTCCCAAACTCTTCAAGTTACACGCATTGCATATACCAGAATGCAGAGGGGTGATCCGGAGGAGAGGCTAGCAGTGGGCTCCGACCATTGTTTCCTGTGAAAAGGGCTCCCGTGAGCCCCTAAGCTGACAAGCTCTTGGAGATGCACCTGCGCGCCTAAGAGGCAACGAAGCCTGTGACGGTTGTTTGGCGGCCTTCTCAACCACCCCAGAACTTTTCTCTACTGATGAGGGATACTATCCCGAAACACGAGCCATGTCTCGTGTCTAGAGATTCAGGAAATATCAAGTGCTTACTTGCACCAACTTTGGTGAAACACTCACAAACTTTTTCCCAAACTCTTCAAGTTACATGCACTGCATATACCAGAATGAAGAGGGGCGATCCGGAGGAGAGGCTAGCAGTGTGCTCCCATCGTTGTTTCCTGTTAAAAGGACTCCCGTGAGCCCCTAAGCTGACGAGCTTTTGGAGATGCACCTGCGTGCCTAAGAGGCAACGAAGCCTCTGACGGTTGTTTGGCGGCCTTCTCAACCACCCCAGAACTTTTCTCTACTGATGAGGGATACTATCCCGAAACACGAGCCATGTCTCGTGTCTAGAGATTCTGGAAATATCAAGTACTTACTTGCACCAACTTTGGTGAAACACTCACAAACTTTTTCCCAAACTCTTCAAGTTACACGCATTGCATATACCAGAATGCAGAGGGGCGATCCGTAGGAGAGGCTAGCAGTGGGCTCCCACCGTTGTTTCCTGTTAAAAGGGCTCCCGTGAGCCCCAAAGCTGACGAGCTTTTGGAGATGCACCTGCGCGCCTAAGAGGCAACGAAGGCTGTGACGGTTGTTTGACGGCCTACTTAACCACCCCAGAACTTTTCTCTACTGATGAGGGATACTATGCCGAAATACGAGTCATGTCTCGTGTCTAGAGATTCTGGAAATATCAAGTACTTACTTGCACCAACTTTGGTGAAACACTCACAAACTTTTTCCCAAACTCTTCAAGTTACACGCACTGCATATACCAGAATGCATAGGGGCGATCCGGAGGAGAGGCTAGCAGTGTGCTCCCACTGTTGTTTCCTGTTAAAAGGGCTCCCGTGAGCCCCAAAGCTGACGAGCTTTTGGAGATGCACCTGCGCGCCTAAGAGGCAACGAAGCCTGTGACGGTTGTTTGGCGGCCTTCTCAACCACCCCAGAACTTTTCTCTACTGATGAGGGATACTATCCCGAAACACGAGCCATGTCTCGTGTCTAGAGATTCTGGAAATATCAAGTACTTACTTGCACCAACTTTGGTGAAACACTCACAAACTTTTTCCCAAACTCTTCAAGTTACACGCATTGCATATACCAGAATGCAGAGGGGCGATCCGTAGGAGAGGCTAGCAGTGGGCTCCCACCGTTGTTTCCTGTTAAAAGGGCTCCCGTGAGCCCCAAAGCTGACGAGCTTTTGGAGATGCACCTGCGCGCCTAAGAGGCAACGAAGGCTGTGACGTTTGTTTGACGGCCTACTTAACCACCCCAGAACTTTTCTCTACTGATGAGGGATACTATGCCGAAATACGAGTCATGTCTCGTGTCTAGAGATTCTGGAAATATCAAGTACTTACTTGCACCAACTTTGGTGAAACACTCACAAACTTTTTCCCAAACTCTTCAAGTTACACGCACTGCATATACCAGAATGCATAGGGGCGATCCGGAGGAGAGGCTAGCAGTGTGCTCCCACTGTTGTTTCCTGTTAAAAGGGCTCCCGTGAGCCCCTAAGCTGACAAGCTTTTGGAGATGCATCTGCGCGCCTAAGAGGCAACGAAGCCTGTGACGGTTGTTTGGCGGCCTTCTCAACCACCCCAGAACTTTTCTCAACTGATGAGGGATACTATCCCGAAACACGAGCCTTATCTCGTGTCTAGAGATTGTGGAAATATCAAGTACTTACTTGCACCAACTTTGGTGAAACACTCACAAACTTTTTCCCAAACTCTTCAAGTTACATGCACTGCATATACCAGAATGAAGAGGGGCGATCCGGAGGAGAGGCTAGCAGTGTGCTCCCATCGTTGTTTCCTGTTAAAAGGGCTCCCGTGAGCCCCTAAGCTTACGAGCTTTTGGAGATGCACCTGCGCGCCTAAGAGGCAACGAAGCCTGTGACGGTTGTTTGGCGGCCTTCTAAACCACCCCAGAACTTTTCTCAACTGATGAGGGATACTATCCCGAACCACGAGCCATGTCTCGTGTCTAGAGATTCTGGAAATATCAAGTAATTACTTGCACCAACTTTGGTGAAACACTCACAAACTTTTTCCCAAACTCTTCAAGTTACATGCACTGCATATACCAGAATGAAGAGGGGCGATCCGGAGGAGAGGCTAGCAGTGTGCTCCCATCGTTGTTTCCTGTTAAAAGGGCTCCCGTGAGCCCCTAAGCTGACGAGCTTTTGGAGAAGCACCTGCGTGCCTAAGAGGCAACCGAAGCCTCTGACGGTTGTTTGGCGGCCTTCTCAACCACCCCAGAACTTTTCTCTACTGATGAGGGATACTATCCCGAAACACGAGCCATGTCTCGTGTCTAGAGATTCTGGAAATATCAAGTACTTACTTGCACCAACTTTGGTGAAACACTCACAAAATTTTTCCCAAACTCTTCAAGTTACACGCATTGCATATACCAGAATGCAGAGGGGCGATCCGGAGGAGAGGCTAGCAGTGGGCTCCGACCGTTGTTTCCTGTTAAAAGGGCTCCCGTGAGCCCCAAAGCTGACGAGCTTTTGGAGATGCACCTGCGCGCCTAAGAGGCAACGAAGCCTGTGACGGTTGTTTGACGGCCTACTTAACCACCCCAGAACTTTTCTCTACTGATGAGAGGATACTATGCCGAAACACGAGTCATGTCTCGTGTCTAGAGATTCTGGAAATATCAAGTACTTACTTGCACCAACTTTGGTGAAACACTCACAAACTTTTTCCCAAACTCTTCAAGTTACACGCACTGCATATACCAGAATGCATAGGGGCGATCCGGAGGAGAGGCTAGCAGTGTGCTCCCACTGTTGTTTCCTGTTAAAAGGGCTCCCGTGAGCCCCTAAGCTGACAAGCTTTTGGAGATGCACCTGCGCCTAAGAGGCAACGAAGCCTGTGACGGTTGTTTGGCGGCCTTCTCAACCACCCCAGAACTTTTCTCAACTGATGAGGGATACTATCCCGAAACACGAGCCATGTCTCGTGTCTAGAGATTCTGGAAATATCAAGTAATTACTTGCACCAACTTTGGTGAAACACTCACAAACTTTTTCCCAAACTCTTCAAGTTACATGCACTGCATATACCAGAATGAAGAGGGGCGATCCGGAGGAGAGGCTAGGAGTGTGCTCCCATCGTTGTTTCCTGTTAAAAGGGCTCCCGTGAGCCCCTAAGCTGACGAGCTTTTGGAGAAGCACCTGCGTGCCTAAGAGGCAACCGAAGCCTCTGACGGTTGTTTGGCGGCCTTCTCAACCACCCCAGAACTTTTCTCTACTGATGAGAGATACTATCCCGAAACACGAGCCATGTCTCGTGTCTAGAGATTCTGGAAATATCAAGTACTTACTTGCACCAACTTTGGTGAAACACTCACAAACTTTTTCCCAAACTCTTCAAGTTACATGCATTGCATATACCAGAATGCAGAGGGGCGATCCGTAGGAGAGGCTAGCAGTGGGCTCCCACCGTTGTTTCCTGTTAAAAGGGCTCCCGTGAGCCCCAAAGCTGACGAGCTTTTGGAGATGCACCTGCGCGCCTAAGAGGCAACGAAGCCTGTGACGGTTGTTTGACGGCCTACTTAACCACCCCAGAACTTTTCTCTACTGATGAGGGATACTATGCCGAAACACGAGTCATGTCTCGTGTCTAGAGATTCTGGAAATATCAAGTACTTACTTGCACCAACTTTGGTGAAACACTCACAAACTTTTTCCCAAACTCTTCAAGTTACACGCACTGCATATACCAGAATGCATAGGGGCGATCCGGAGGAGAGGCTAGCAGTGTGCTCCCACTGTTGTTTCCTGTTAAAAGGGCTCCCGTGAGCCCCTAAGCTGACAAGCTTTTGGAAATGCATCTGCGCGCCTAAGAGGCAACGAAGCCTGTGACGGTTGTTTGGCGGCCTTCTCAACCACCCCAGAACTTTTCTCAACTGATGAGGGATACTATCCCGAAACACGAGCCTTATCTCGTGTCTAGAGATTGTGGAAATATCAAGTACTTACTTGCACCAACTTTGGTGAAAGACTCACAAACTTTTTCCCAAACTCTTCAAGTTACATGCACTGCATATACCAGAATGAAGAGGGGCGATCCGGAGGAGAGGCTAGCAGTGTGCTCCCATCGTTGTTTCCTGTTAAAAGGGCTCCCGTGAGCCCCTAAGCTGACGAGCTTTTGGAGAAGCACCTGCGGGCCTAAGAGGCAACCAAAGCCTCTGACGGTTGTTTGGCGGCCTTCTCAACCACCCCAGAACTTTTCTCTACTGATGAGGGATACTATCCCGAAACACGAGCCATGTCTCGTGTCTAGAGATTCTGGAAATATCAAGTACTTACTTGCACCAACTTTGGTGAAACACTCACAAACTTTTTCCCAAACTCTTCAAGTTACACGCATTGCATATACCAGAATGCAGAGGGGCGATCCGGAGGAGAGGCTAGCAGTGGGCTCCGACCGTTGTTTCCTGTTAAAAGGGCTCCCGTGAGCCCCAAAGCTGACGAGCTTTTGGAGATGCACCTGCGCGCCTAGAGGCAACGAAGCCTGTGACGGTTGTTTGACGGCCTACTTAACCACCCCAGAACTTTTCTCTACTGATGAGGGATACTATGCCGAAACACGAGTCATGTCTGGTGTCTAGAGATTCTGGAAATATCAAGTACTTACTTGCACCAACTTTGGTGAAACACTCACAAACTTTTTCCCAAACTCTTCAAGTTACACGCATTGCATATACCAGAATGCAGAGGGGTGATCCGGAGGAGAGGCTAGCAGTGGGCTCCGACCATTGTTTCCTGTGAAAAGGGCTCCCGTGAGCCCCTAAGCTGACAAGCTCTTGGAGATGCACCTGCGCGCCTAAGAGGCAACGAAGCCTGTGACGGTTGTTTGGCGGCCTTCTCAACCACCCCAGAACTTTTCTCTACTGATGAGGGATACTATCCCGAAACACGAGCCATGTCTCGTGTCTAGAGATTCAGGAAATATCAAGTGCTTACTTGCACCAACTTTGGTGAAACACTCACAAACTTTTTCCCAAACTCTTCAAGTTACATGCACTGCATATACCAGAATGAAGAGGGGCGATCCGGAGGAGAGGCTAGCAGTGTGCTCCCATCGTTGTTTCCTGTTAAAAGGACTCCCGTGAGCCCCTAAGCTGACGAGCTTTTGGAGATGCACCTGCGTGCCTAAGAGGCAACGAAGCCTCTGACGGTTGTTTGGCGGCCTTCTCAACCACCCCAGAACTTTTCTCTACTGATGAGGGATACTATCCCGAAACACGAGCCATGTCTCGTGTCTAGAGATTCTGGAAATATCAAGTACTTACTTGCACCAACTTTGGTGAAACACTCACAAACTTTTTCCCAAACTCTTCAAGTTACACGCATTGCATATACCAGAATGCAGAGGGGCGATCCGTAGGAGAGGCTAGCAGTGGGCTCCCACCGTTGTTTCCTGTTAAAAGGGCTCCCGTGAGCCCCAAAGCTGACGAGCTTTTGGAGATGCACCTGCGCGCCTAAGAGGCAACGAAGGCTGTGACGGTTGTTTGACGGCCTACTTAACCACCCCAGAACTTTTCTCTACTGATGAGGGATACTATGCCGAAATACGAGTCATGTCTCGTGTCTAGAGATTCTGGAAATATCAAGTACTTACTTGCACCAACTTTGGTGAAACACTCACAAACTTTTTCCCAAACTCTTCAAGTTACACGCACTGCATATACCAGAATGCATAGGGGCGATCCGGAGGAGAGGCTAGCAGTGTGCTCCCACTGTTGTTTCCTGTTAAAAGGGCTCCCGTGAGCCCCTAAGCTGACAAGCTTTTGGAGATGCATCTGCGCGCCTAAGAGGCAACGAAGCCTGTGACGGTTGTTTGGCGGCCTTCTCAACCACCCCAGAACTTTTCTCTACTGATGAGGGATACTATCCCGAAACACGAGCCATGTCTCGTGTCTAGAGATTCAGGAAATATCAAGTGCTTACTTGCACCAACTTTGGTGAAACACTCACAAACTTTTTCCCAAACTCTTCAAGTTACATGCACTGCATATACCAGAATGAAGAGGGGCGATCCGGAGGAGAGGCTAGCAGTGTGCTCCCATCGTTGTTTCCTGTTAAAAGGGCTCCCGTGAGCCCCTAAGCTTACGAGCTTTTGGAGATGCACCTGCGCGCCTAAGAGGCAACGAAGCCTGTGACGGTTGTTTGGCGGCCTTCTAAACCACCCCAGAACTTTTCTCAACTGATGAGGGATACTATCCCGAAACACGAGCCATGTCTCGTGTCTAGAGATTCTGGAAATATCAAGTAATTACTTGCACCAACTTTGGTGAAACACTCACAAACTTTTTCCCAAACTCTTCAAGTTACATGCACTGCATATACCAGAATGAAGAGGGGCGATCCGGAGGAGAGGCTAGCAGTGTGCTCCCATCGTTGTTTCCTGTTAAAAGGGCTCCCGTGAGCCCCTAAGCTGACGAGCTTTTGGAGAAGCACCTGCGTGCCTAAGAGGCAACCAAAGCCTCTGACGGTTGTTTGGCGGCCTTCTCAACCACCCCAGAACTTTTCTCTACTGATGAGGGATACTATCCCGAAACACGAGCCATGTCTCGTGTCTAGAGATTCTGGAAATATCAAGTACTTACTTGCACCAACTTTGGTGAAACACTCACAAACTTTTTCCCAAACTCTTCAAGTTACACGCATTGCATATACCAGAATGCAGAGGGGCGATCCGGAGGAGAGGCTAGCAGTGGGCTCCGACCGTTGTTTCCTGTTAAAAGGGCTCCCGTGAGCCCCAAAGCTGACGAGCTTTTGGAGATGCACCTGCGCGCCTAAGAGGCAACGAAGCCTGTGACGGTTGTTTGACGGCCTACTTAACCACCCCAGAACTTTTCTCTACTGATGAGGGATACTATCCCGAAACACGAGCCATGTCTCGTGTCTAGAGATTCAGGAAATATCAAGTGCTTACTTGCACCAACTTTGGTGAAACACTCAGAAACTTTTTCCCAAACTCTTCAAGTTACATGCACTGCATATACCAGAATGAAGAGGGGCGATCCGGAGGAGAGGCTAGCAGTGTGCTCCCATCGTTGTTTCCTGTTAAAAGGACTCCCGTGAGCCCCTAAGCTGACGAGCTTTTGGAGATGCACCTGCGTGCCTAAGAGGCAACGAAGCCTCTGACGGTTGTTTGGCGGCCTTCTCAACCACCCCAGAACTTTTCTCTACTGATGAGGGATACTATCCCGAAACACGAGCCATGTCTCGTGTCTAGAGATTCTGGAAATATCAAGTACTTACTTGCACCAACTTTGGTGAAACACTCACAAACTTTTTCCCAAACTCTTCAAGTTACACGCATTGCATATACCAGAATGCAGAGGGGCGATCCGTAGGAGAGGCTAGCAGTGGGCTCCCACCGTTGTTTCCTGTTAAAAGGGCTCCCGTGAGCCCCAAAGCTGACGAGCTTTTGGAGATGCACCTGCGCGCCTAAGAGGCAACGAAGGCTGTGACGTTTGTTTGACGGCCTACTTAACCACCCCAGAACTTTTCTCTACTGATGAGGGATACTATGCCGAAATACGAGTCATGTCTCGTGTCTAGAGATTCTGGAAATATCAAGTACTTACTTGCACCAACTTTGGTGAAACACTCACAAACTTTTTCCCAAACTCTTCAAGTTACACGCACTGCATATACCAGAATGCATAGGGGCGATCCGGAGGAGAGGCTAGCAGTGTGCTCCCACTGTTGTTTCCTGTTAAAAGGGCTCCCGTGAGCCCCTAAGCTGACAAGCTTTTGGAGATGCATCTGCGCGCCTAAGAGGCAACGAAGCCTGTGACGGTTGTTTGGCGGCCTTCTCAACCACCCCAGAACTTTTCTCAACTGATGAGGGATACTATCCCGAAACACGAGCCTTATCTCGTGTCTAGAGATTCTGGAAATATCAAGTACTTACTTGCACCAACTTTGGTGAAACACTCACAAACTTTTTCCCAAACTCTTCAAGTTACATGCACTGCATATACCAGAATGAAGAGGGGCGATCCGGAGGAGAGGCTAGCAGTGTGCTCCCATCGTTGTTTCCTGTTAAAAGGGCTCCCGTGAGCCCCTAAGCTTACGAGCTTTTGGAGATGCACCTGCGCGCCTAAGAGGCAACGAAGCCTGTGACGGTTGTTTGGCGGCCTTCTAAACCACCCCAGAACTTTTCTCAACTGATGAGGGATACTATCCCGAACCACGAGCCATGTCTCGTGTCTAGAGATTCTGGAAATATCAAGTAATTACTTGCACCAACTTTGGTGAAACACTCACAAACTTTTTCCCAAACTCTTCAAGTTACATGCACTGCATATACCAGAATGAAGAGGGGCGATCCGGAGGAGAGGCTAGCAGTGTGCTCCCATCGTTGTTTCCTGTTAAAAGGGCTCCCGTGAGCCCCTAAGCTGACGAGCTTTTGGAGAAGCACCTGCGTGCCTAAGAGGCAACCGAAGCCTCTGACGGTTGTTTGGCGGCCTTCTCAACCACCCCAGAACTTTTCTCTACTGATGAGGGATACTATCCCGAAACACGAGCCATGTCTCGTGTCTAGAGATTCTGGAAATATCAAGTACTTACTTGCACCAACTTTGGTGAAACACTCACAAAATTTTTCCCAAACTCTTCAAGTTACACGCATTGCATATACCAGAATGCAGAGGGGCGATCCGGAGGAGAGGCTAGCAGTGGGCTCCGACCGTTGTTTCCTGTTAAAAGGGCTCCCGTGAGCCCCAAAGCTGACGAGCTTTTGGAGATGCACCTGCGCGCCTAAGAGGCAACGAAGCCTGTGACGGTTGTTTGACGGCCTACTTAACCACCCCAGAACTTTTCTCTACTGATGAGAGGATACTATGCCGAAACACGAGTCATGTCTCGTGTCTAGAGATTCTGGAAATATCAAGTACTTACTTGCACCAACTTTGGTGAAACACTCACAAACTTTTTCCCAAACTCTTCAAGTTACACGCACTGCATATACCAGAATGCATAGGGGCGATCCGGAGGAGAGGCTAGCAGTGTGCTCCCACTGTTGTTTCCTGTTAAAAGGGCTCCCGTGAGCCCCTAAGCTGACAAGCTTTTGGAGATGCACCTGCGCCTAAGAGGCAACGAAGCCTGTGACGGTTGTTTGGCGGCCTTCTCAACCACCCCAGAACTTTTCTCAACTGATGAGGGATACTATCCCGAAACACGAGCCATGTCTCGTGTCTAGAGATTCTGGAAATATCAAGTAATTACTTGCACCAACTTTGGTGAAACACTCACAAACTTTTTCCCAAACTCTTCAAGTTACATGCACTGCATATACCAGAATGAAGAGGGGCGATCCGGAGGAGAGGCTAGGAGTGTGCTCCCATCGTTGTTTCCTGTTAAAAGGGCTCCCGTGAGCCCCTAAGCTGACGAGCTTTTGGAGAAGCACCTGCGTGCCTAAGAGGCAACCGAAGCCTCTGACGGTTGTTTGGCGGCCTTCTCAACCACCCCAGAACTTTTCTCTACTGATGAGAGATACTATCCCGAAACACGAGCCATGTCTCGTGTCTAGAGATTCTGGAAATATCAAGTACTTACTTGCACCAACTTTGGTGAAACACTCACAAACTTTTTCCCAAACTCTTCAAGTTACATGCATTGCATATACCAGAATGCAGAGGGGCGATCCGTAGGAGAGGCTAGCAGTGGGCTCCCACCGTTGTTTCCTGTTAAAAGGGCTCCCGTGAGCCCCAAAGCTGACGAGCTTTTGGAGATGCACCTGCGCGCCTAAGAGGCAACGAAGCCTGTGACGGTTGTTTGACGGCCTACTTAACCACCCCAGAACTTTTCTCTACTGATGAGGGATACTATGCCGAAACACGAGTCATGTCTCGTGTCTAGAGATTCTGGAAATATCAAGTACTTACTTGCACCAACTTTGGTGAAACACTCACAAACTTTTTCCCAAACTCTTCAAGTTACACGCACTGCATATACCAGAATGCATAGGGGCGATCCGGAGGAGAGGCTAGCAGTGTGCTCCCACTGTTGTTTCCTGTTAAAAGGGCTCCCGTGAGCCCCTAAGCTGACAAGCTTTTGGAAATGCATCTGCGCGCCTAAGAGGCAACGAAGCCTGTGACGGTTGTTTGGCGGCCTTCTCAACCACCCCAGAACTTTTCTCAACTGATGAGGGATACTATCCCGAAACACGAGCCTTATCTTGTGTCTAGAGATTGTGGAAATATCAAGTACTTACTTGCACCAACTTTGGTGAAAGACTCACAAACTTTTTCCCAAACTCTTCAAGTTACATGCACTGCATATACCAGAATGAAGAGGGGCGATCCGGAGGAGAGGCTAGCAGTGTGCTCCCATCGTTGTTTCCTGTTAAAAGGGCTCCCGTGAGCCCCTAAGCTGACGAGCTTTTGGAGAAGCACCTGCGTGCCTAAGAGGCAACCAAAGCCTCTGACGGTTGTTTGGCGGCCTTCTCAACCACCCCAGAACTTTTCTCTACTGATGAGGGATACTATCCCGAAACACGAGCCATGTCTCGTGTCTAGAGATTCTGGAAATATCAAGTACTTACTTGCACCAACTTTGGTGAAACACTCACAAACTTTTTCCCAAACTCTTCAAGTTACACGCATTGCATATACCAGAATGCAGAGGGGCGATCCGGAGGAGAGGCTAGCAGTGGGCTCCGACCGTTGTTTCCTGTTAAAAGGGCTCCCGTGAGCCCCAAAGCTGACGAGCTTTTGGAGATGCACCTGCGCGCCTAGAGGCAACGAAGCCTGTGACGGTTGTTTGACGGCCTACTTAACCACCCCAGAACTTTTCTCTACTGATGAGGGATACTATGCCGAAACACGAGTCATGTCTGGTGTCTAGAGATTCTGGAAATATCAAGTACTTACTTGCACCAACTTTGGTGAAACACTCACAAACTTTTTCCCAAACTCTTCAAGTTACACGCATTGCATATACCAGAATGCAGAGGGGTGATCCGGAGGAGAGGCTAGCAGTGGGCTCCGACCATTGTTTCCTGTGAAAAGGGCTCCCGTGAGCCCCTAAGCTGACAAGCTCTTGGAGATGCACCTGCGCGCCTAAGAGGCAACGAAGCCTGTGACGGTTGTTTGGCGGCCTTCTCAACCACCCCAGAACTTTTCTCTACTGATGAGGGATACTATCCCGAAACACGAGCCATGTCTCGTGTCTAGAGATTCAGGAAATATCAAGTGCTTACTTGCACCAACTTTGGTGAAACACTCACAAACTTTTTCCCAAACTCTTCAAGTTACATGCACTGCATATACCAGAATGAAGAGGGGCGATCCGGAGGAGAGGCTAGCAGCGTGCTCCCATCGTTGTTTCCTGTTAAAAGGACTCCCGTGAGCCCCTAAGCTGACGAGCTTTTGGAGATGCACCTGCGTGCCTAAGAGGCAACGAAGCCTCTGACGGTTGTTTGGCGGCCTTCTCAACCACCCCAGAACTTTTCTCTACTGATGAGGGATACTATCCCGAAACACGAGCCATGTCTCGTGTCTAGAGATTCTGGAAATATCAAGTACTTACTTGCACCAACTTTGGTGAAACACTCACAAACTTTTTCCCAAACTCTTCAAGTTACACGCATTGCATATACCAGAATGCAGAGGGGCGATCCGTAGGAGAGGCTAGCAGTGGGCTCCCACCGTTGTTTCCTGTTAAAAGGGCTCCCGTGAGCCCCAAAGCTGACGAGCTTTTGGAGATGCACCTGCGCGCCTAAGAGGCAACGAAGGCTGTGACGGTTGTTTGACGGCCTACTTAACCACCCCAGAACTTTTCTCTACTGATGAGGGATACTATGCCGAAATACGAGTCATGTCTCGTGTCTAGAGATTCTGGAAATATCAAGTACTTACTTGCACCAACTTTGGTGAAACACTCACAAACTTTTTCCCAAACTCTTCAAGTTACACGCACTGCATATACCAGAATGCATAGGGGCGATCCGGAGGAGAGGCTAGCAGTGTGCTCCCACTGTTGTTTCCTGTTAAAAGGGCTCCCGTGAGCCCCTAAGCTGACAAGCTTTTGGAGATGCATCTGCGCGCCTAAGAGGCAACGAAGCCTGTGACGGTTGTTTGGCGGCCTTCTCAACCACCCCAGAACTTTTCTCAACTGATGAGGGATACTATCCCGAAACACGAGCCTTATCTCGTGTCTAGAGATTGTGGAAATATCAAGTACTTACTTGCACCAACTTTGGTGAAACACTCACAAACTTTTTCCCAAACTCTTCAAGTTACATGCACTGCATATACCAGAATGAAGAGGGGCGATCCGGAGGAGAGGCTAGCAGTGTGCTCCCATCGTTGTTTCCTGTTAAAAGGGCTCCCGTGAGCCCCTAAGCTTACGAGCTTTTGGAGATGCACCTGCGCGCCTAAGAGGCAACGAAGCCTGTGACGGTTGTTTGGCGGCCTTCTAAACCACCCCAGAACTTTTCTCAACTGATGAGGGATACTATCCCGAAACACGAGCCATGTCTCGTGTCTAGAGATTCTGGAAATATCAAGTAATTACTTGCACCAACTTTGGTGAAACACTCACAAACTTTTTCCCAAACTCTTCAAGTTACATGCACTGCATATACCAGAATGAAGAGGGGCGATCCGGAGGAGAGGCTAGCAGTGTGCTCCCATCGTTGTTTCCTGTTAAAAGGGCTCCCGTGAGCCCCTAAGCTGACGAGCTTTTGGAGAAGCACCTGCGTGCCTAAGAGGCAACCGAAGCCTCTGACGGTTGTTTGGCGGCCTTCTCAACCACCCCAGAACTTTTCTCTACTGATGAGGGATACTATCCCGAAACACGAGCCATGTCTCGTGTCTAGAGATTCTGGAAATATCAAGTACTTACTTGCACCAACTTTGGTGAAACACTCACAAAATTTTTCCCAAACTCTTCAAGTTACACGCATTGCATATACCAGAATGCAGAGGGGCGATCCGGAGGAGAGGCTAGCAGTGGGCTCCGACCGTTGTTTCCTGTTAAAAGGGCTCCCGTGAGCCCCAAAGCTGACGAGCTTTTGGAGATGCACCTGCGCGCCTAAGAGGCAACGAAGCCTGTGACGGTTGTTTGACGGCCTACTTAACCACCCCAGAACTTTTCTCTACTGATGAGAGGATACTATGCCGAAACACGAGTCATGTCTCGTGTCTAGAGATTCTGGAAATATCAAGTACTTACTTGCACCAACTTTGGTGAAACACTCACAAACTTTTTCCCAAACTCTTCAAGTTACACGCACTGCATATACCAGAAGGCAGAGGGGCGATCCGGAGGAGATGCTAGCAGTGTACTCCCATCGTTGTTTCCTGTTAAAAGGGCTCCCGTGAGCCCCTAAGCTGACGAGCTTATGGAGATGCACCTGCGCGCCTAAGAGGCAACGAAGCCTGTGACGGTTGTTTGGCGGCCTTCTCAACCACCCCAGAACTTTTCTCTACTGATGAGGAATACTATCCCGAAACACGAGCCATGTCTCGTGTCTAGAGATTCTGGAAATATCAAGTACTTACTTGCACCAACTTTGGTGAAACACTCTCAAACTTTTTCCCAAACTCTTCAAGTTACATGCACTGCATATACCAGAATGAAGAGGGGCGATACGGAGGAGAGGCTAGCAGTGTGCTCCCATCGTTGTTTCCTGTTAAAAGGGCTCCCGTGAGCCCCTAAGCTGACGAGCTTTTGGAGATGCACCTGCGTGCCTAAGAGGCAACCGAAGCCTCTGACGGTTGTTTGGCGGCCTTCTCAACCACTCCTGAACTTTTCTCTACTGATGAGGGATACTAACCCGAAACACGAGCCATGTCTCGTGTCTAGAGATTCTGGAAATATCAAGTACTTACTTGCACCAACTTTGGTGAAACACTCACGAACTTTTTCCCAAACTCTTCAAGTTACACGCATTGCATATACCAGAATGCAGAGGGGCGATCCGGAGGAGAGGCTAGCAGTGGGCTCCCACCGTTGTTTCCTGTTAAAAGGGCTCCCGTGAGCCCCAAAGCTGACGAGCTTTTGGAGATGCACCTGCGCGCCTAAGAGGCAACGAAGCCTGTGACGGTTGTTTGACGGCCTACTTAACCACCCCAGAACTTTTCTCTACTGATGAGGGATACTATGCCGAAACACGAGTCATGTCTCGTGTCTAGAGATTCTGGAAATATCAAGTACTTACTTGCACCAACTTTGGTGAAACACTCACAAACTTTTTCCCAAACTCTTCAAGTTACACGCACTGCATATACCAGAAGGCAGAGCGGCGATCCGGAGGAGAGGCTAGCAGTGTGCTCCCATCGTTGTTTCCTGTTAAAAGGGCTCCCGTGAGCCCCTAAGCTGACGAGCTTATGGAGATGCACCTGCGCGCCTAAGAGGCAACGAAGCCTGTGACGGTTGTTTGGCGGCCTTCTCAACCACCCCAGAACTTTTCTCTACTGATGAGGAATACTATCCCGAAACACGAGCCATGTCTCGTGTCTATAGATTCTGGAAATATCAAGTACTTACTTGCACCAACTTTGGTGAAACACTCTCAAACTTTTTCCCAAACTCTTCAAGTTACACGCATTGCATATACCAGAATGCAGAGGGGCGATCCGGAGGAGAGGCTAGCAGTGGGCTCCCACAGTTGTTTCCTGTTAAAAGGGCTCCCGTGAGCCCCAAAGCTGACGAGCTTTTGGAGATGCACCTGCGCGCCTAAGAGGCAACGAAGGCTGTGACGGTTGTTTGACGGCCTACTTAACCACCCCAGAACTTTTCTCTACTGATGAGGGATACTATGCCGAAACACGAATCATGTCTCGTGTCTATAGATTCTGGAAATATCAAGTACTTACTTGCACCAACTTTGGTGAAACACTCACAAACTTTTTCCCAAACTCTTCAAGTTACACGCACTGCATATACCAGAATGCATAGGGGCGATCCGCAGGAGAGGCTAGCAGTGTGCTCCCACTGTTGTTTCCTGTTAAAAGGGCTCCCGTGAGCCCCTAAGCTGACAAGCTTTTGGAGATGCACCTGCGCGCCTAAGAGGCAACGAAGCCTGTGACGGTTGTTTGGCGGCCTTCTCAACCACCCCAGAACTTTTCTCAACTGATGAGGGATACTATCCCGAAACACGAGCCATGTCTCGTGTCTAGAGATTCTGGAAATATCAAGTAATTACTTGCACCAACTTTGGTGAAACACTCACAAACTTTTTCCCAAACTCTTCAAGGTACATGCACTGCATATACCAGAATGAAGAGGGGCGATCCGGAGGAGAGGCTAGCAGTGTGCTCCCATCGTTGTTTCCTGTTAAAAGGGCTCCCGTGAGCCCCTAAGCTGACGAGCTTTTGGAGAAGCACCTGCGTGCCTAAGAGGCAACCGAAGCCTGTGGCGGTTGTTTGGCGGCCTTCTCAACCACCCCAGAACTTTTCTCTACTGATGAGGGATACTATCCCGAAACACGAGCCATGTCTCGTGTCTAGAGATTCTGGAAATATCAAGTACTTACTTGCACCAACTTTGGTGAAACACTCACAAACTTTTTCCCAAACTCTTCAAGTTACATGCATTGCATATACCAGAATGCAGAGGGGCGATCCGTAGGAGAGGTTAGCAGTGGGCTCCCACCATTGTTTCCTGTTAAAAGGGCTCCCGTGAGCCCCAAAGCTGACGAGCTTTTGGAGATGCACCTGCGCGCCTAAGAGGCAACGAACCCTGTGACGGTTGTTTGACGGCCTACTTAACCACCCCAGAACTTTTCTCTACTGATGAGGGATACTATGCCGAAACACGAGTCATGTCTCGTGTCTAGAGATTCTGGAAATATCAAGTACTTACTTGCACCAACTTTGGTGAAACACTCACAAACTTTTTCCCAAACTCTTCAAGTTACACGCACTGCATATACCAGAATGCATAGGGGCGATCCGGAGGAGAGGCTAGCAGTGTGCTCCCACTGTTGTTTCCTGTTAAAAGGGCTCCCGTGAGCCCCTAAGCTGACAAGCTTTTGGAGATGCATCTGCGCGCCTAAGAGGCAACTAAGCCTGTGACGGTTGTTTGGCGGCCTTCTCAACCACCCCAGAACTTTTCTCAACTGATGAGGGATACTATCCCGAAACACGAGCCTTATCTCGTGTCTAGAGATTGTGGAAATATCAAGTACTTACTTGCACCAACTTTGGTGAAACACTCACAAACTTTTTCCCAAACTCTTCAAGTTACATGCACTGCATATACCAGAATGAAGAGGGGCGATCCGGAGGAGAGGCTAGCAGTGTGCTCCCATCGTTGTTTCCTGTTAAAAGGACTCCCGTGAGCCCCTAAGCTGACGAGCTTTTGGAGAAGCACCTGCGTGCCTAAGAGGCAACCGAAGCCTCTGACGGTTGTTTGGCGGCCTTCTCAACCACCCCAGAACTTTTCTCTACTGATGAGGGATACTATCCCGAAACACGAGCCATGTCTCGTGTCTAGAGATTCTGGAAATATCAAGTACTTACTTGCACCAACTTTGGTGAAACACTCACAAACTTTTTCCCAAACTCTTCAAGTTACACGCATTGCATATACCAGAATGCAGAGGGGCGATCCGGAGGAGAGGCTAGCAGTGGGCTCCGACCGTTGTTTCCTGTTAAAAGGGCTCCCGTGAGCCCCAAAGCTGACGAGCTTTTGGAGATGCACCAGCGCGCCTAAGAGGCAACGAAGCCTGTGACGGTTGTTTGACGGCCTACTTAACCACCCCAGAACTTTTCTCTACTGATGAGGGATACTATGCCAAAACACGAGTCATGTCTCGTGTCTAGAGATTCTGGAAATATCAAGTACTTACTTGCACCAACTTTGGTGAAACACTCACAAACTTTTTCCCAAACTCTTCAAGTTACACGCACTGCATATACCAGAAGGCAGAGGGGCGATCCGGAGGAGAGGCTAGCAGTGTGCTCCCATCGTTGTTTCCTGTTAAAAGGGCTCCCGTGAGCCCCTAAGCTGACGAGCTTATGGAGATGCACCTGCGCGCCTAAGAGGCAACGAAGCCTGTGACGGTTGTTTGGCGGCCTTCTCAACCACCCCAGAACTTTTCTCTACTGATGAGGAATACTATCCCGAAACACGAGCCATGTCTCGTGTCTAGAGATTCTGGAAGTATCAAGTACTTACTTGCACCAACTTTGGTGAAACACTCTCAAACTTTTTCCCAAACTCTTCAAGTTACATGCACTGCATATACCAGAATGAAGAGGGGCGATCCGGAGGAGAGGCTAGCAGTGTGCTCCCATCGTTGTTTCCTGTTAAAAGGGCTCCCGTGAGCCCCTAAGCTGACGAGCTTTTGGAGATGCACCTGCGTGCCTAAGAGGCAACCGAAGCCTCTGACGGTTGTTTGGCGGCCTTCTCAACCACTCCAGAACTTTTCTCTACTGATGAGGGATACTAACCCGAAACACGAGCCATGTCTCGTGTCTAGAGATTCTGGAAATATCAAGTACTTACTTGCACCAACTTTGGTGAAACACTCACGAACTTTTTCCCAAACTCTTCAAGTTACACGCATTGCATATACCAGAATGCAGAGGGGCGATCCGGAGGAGAGGCTAGCAGTGGGCTCCCACCGTTGTTTCCTGTTAAAAGGGCTCCAGTGAGCCCCAAAGCTGACGAGCTTTTGGAGATGCACCTGCGCGCCTAAGAGGCAACGAAGCCTGTGACGGTTGTTTGACGGCCTGCTTAACCACCCCAGAACTTTTCTCTACTGATGAGGGATACTATGCCGAAACACGAGTCATGTCTCGTGTCTAGAGATTCTGGAAATATCAAGTACTTACTTGCACCAACTTTGGTGAAACACTCACAAACTTTTTCCCAAACTTTTCAAGTTACACGCACTGCATATACCAGAATGCATAGGGGCGATCCGGAGGAGAGGCTAGCAGTGTGCTCCCATTGTTGTTTCCTGTTAAAAGGGCTCCCGTGAGCCCCTAAGCTGACAAGCTTTTGGAGATGCACCTGCGCGCCTAAGAGGCAACGAAGCCTGTGACGGTTGTTTGGCGGCCTTCTCAACCACCCCAGAACTTTTCTCTACTGATGAGGGATACTATCCCGAAACACGAGCCATGTCTCGTGTCTAGAGATTGTGAATATATCAAGTACTTACTTGCACCAACTTTGGTGAAACACTCACAAACTTTTTTCCCAAACTCTTCAAATTACACGCACTGCATATACCAGAATGCAGAGGGGCGATCCGGAGGAGAGGCTAG
The DNA here is from genome assembly GCF_964261635.1 of Lissotriton helveticus. NCBI lineage: Eukaryota > Metazoa > Chordata > Amphibia > Caudata > Salamandridae > Lissotriton > Lissotriton helveticus. The sequence continues at coordinate 1,194,346,907 of NC_136068.1, forward strand.
CAGTGTGCTCCCATTGTTGTTTCCTGTTAAAAGGTCTCCCGTGAGCCCCTAAGCTGACGAACTTTTGGAGATGCACCTGCGCGCCTAAGAGGCAACGAAGCCTGTGACGGTTGTTTGGCGGCATTCTCAACCACCCCAGAACTTTTCTCTACTGATGAGGGATACTATCCTGAAACACGAGCCATGTCTCGTGTCTAGAGATTCTGGAAATATCAAGTACTTTCTTGCACCAACTTTGGTGAAACACTCACAAACTTCTTCCTAAACTCTTCAAGTTACATGCACTGCATATACCAGAATGAAGAGGGGCGATCCGGAGGAGAGGCTAGCAGTGTGCTCCCATCGTTGTTTCCTGTTAAAAGGGATCCCGTGAGCCCCTAAGCTGACAAGCTTTTGGAGAAGCACCTGCGTGCCTAAGAGGCAACCAAAGCCTCTGACGGTTGTTTGGCGGCCTTCTCAACCACCCCAGAACTTTTCTCTACTGATGAGGGATACTATCCCGAAACACGAGCCATGTCTCGTGTCTAGAGATTCTGGAAATATCAAGTACTTACTTGCACCAACTTTGGTGAAACACTCACAAACTTTTTCCCAAACTCTTCAAGTTACACGCATTGCACATACCAGAATGCAGAGTGGCGATCCGGAGGAGAGGCTAGCAGTGGGCTCCGACCGTTGTTTCCTGTTAAAAGGGCTCCCGTGAGCCCCAAAGCTGACGAGCTTTTGGAGATGCACCTGCGCGCCTAAGAGGCAACGAAGCCTGTGACGGTTGTTTGACGGCCTACTTAACCACCCCAGAACTTTTCTCTACTGATGAGGGATACTATGCCGAAACACGAGTCATGTCTCGTGTCTAGAGATTCTGGAAATATCAAGTACTTACTTGCACCAACTTTGGTGAAACACTCACAAACTTTTTCCCAAACTCTTCAAGTTACACGCACTGCATATACCAGAATGCAGAGGGGCGATCCGGAGGAGAGGCTAGCAGTGTGCTCCCATCGTTGTTTCCTGTTAAAAGGGCTCCCGTGAGCCCCTAAGCTGACGAGCTTATGGAGATGCACCTGCGCGCCTAAGAGCCAACGAATCCTGTGACGGTTGTTTGGCGGCCTTCTCAACCACCCCAGAACTTTTCTCTACTGATGAGGAATACTATCCCGAAACACGAGCCATGTCTCGTGTCTAGAGATTCTGGAAATATCAAGTACTTACTTGCACCAACTTTGGTGAAACACTCTCAAACTTTTTCCCAAACTCTTCAAGTTACATGCACTGCATATACCAGAATGAAGAGGGGCGATCCGGAGGAGAGGCTAGCAGTGTGCTCCCATCGTTGTTTCCTGTTAAAAGGGCTCCCGTGAGCCCCTAAGCTGACTAGCTTTTGGAGATGCACCTGCGTGCCTAAGAGGCAACCGAAGCCTCTGACGGTTGTTTGGCGGCCTTCTCAACCACTCCAGAACTTTTCTCTACTGATGAGGGATACTAACCCGAAACACAAGCCATGTCTCGTGTCTAGAGATTCTGGAAATATCAAGGACTTACTTGCACCAACTTTGGTGAAACACTCACAAACTTTTTCCCAAACTCTTCAAGTTACACGCATTGCATATACCAGAATGCAGAGGGGCGATCCGTAGGAGAGGCTAGCAGTGGGCTCCCACCGTTGTTTCCTGTTAAAAGGGCTCCCGTGAGCCCCAAAGCTGACGAGCTTTTGGAGATGCACCTGCGCGCCTAAGAGGCAACGAAGCCTGTGACGGTTGTTTGACGGCCTACTTAACCACCCCAGAACTTTTCTCTACTGATGAGGGATACTATGCCGAAACACGAGTCATGTCTCGTGTCTAGAGATTCTGGAAATATCAAGTACTTACTTGCACCAACTTTGGTGAAACACTCACAAACTTTTTCCCAAACTCTTCAAGTTACACGCACTGCATATACCAGAATGCATAGGGGCGATCCGGAGGAGAGGCTAGCAGTGTGCTCCCACTGTTGTTTCCTGTTAAAAGGGCTCCCGTGAGCCCCTAAGCTGACAAGCTTTTGGAGATGCATCTGCGCGCCTAAGAGGCAACGAAGCCTGTGACGGTTGTTTGGCGGCCTTCTCAACTACCCCAGAACTTTTCTCTACTGATGACGAATACTATCCCGAAACACGAGCCATGTCTCGTGTCTAGAGATTCTGGAAATATCAAGTACTTACTTGCACCAACTTTGGTGAAACACTCTCAAACTTTTTCCCAAACTCTTCAAGTTACATGCACTGCATATACCAGAATGAAGAGTGGCGATCCGGAGGAGAGGCTAGCAGTGTGCTCCCATCGTTGTTTCCTGTTAAAAGGGCTCCTGTGAGCCCCTAAGCTGACGAGCTTTTGGAGATGCACCTGCGTGCCTAAGAGGCAACCGAAGCCTCTGACGGTTGTTTGGCGGCCTTCTCAACCACTCCAGAACTTTTCTCTACTGATGAGGGATACTAACGCGAAACACGAGCCATGTCTCGTGTCTAGAGATTCTGGAAATATCAAGTACTTACTTGCACCAACTTTGGTGAAACACTCACGAACTTTTTCCCAAACTCTTCAAGTTACACGCATTGCATATACCAGAATGCAGAGGGGCGATCCGGAGGAGAGGCTAGCAGTGGGCTCGCACCGTTGTTTCCTGTTAAAAGGGCTCCTGTGAGCCCCAAAGCTGACGAGCTTTTGGAGATGCACCTGCGCGCCTAAGAGGCAACGAAGCCTGTGACGGTTGTTTGACGGCCTACTTAACCACCCCAGAACTTTTCTCTACTGATGAGGGATACTATGCCGAAACACGAGTCATGTCTCGTGTCTAGAGATTCTGGAAATATCAAGTACTTACTTGCACCAACTTTGGTGAAACACTCACAAACTTTTTCCCAAACGCTTCAAGTTACACGCACTGCATATTCCAGAATGCATAGGGGCGATCCGGAGGAGAGGCTAGCAGTGTGCTCCCATCGTTGTTTCCTGTTAAAAGGGCTCCCGTGAGCCCCTAAGCTGACAAGCTTTTGGAGATGCACCTGCGCGCCTAAGAGGCACTGAAGCCTGTGACGGTTGTTTGGCGGCCTTCTCAACCACCCCAGAACTTTTCTCTACTGATGAGGGATACTATCCCGAAACACGAGCCATGTCTCGTGTCTAGAGATTGTGGAAATATCAAGTACTTACTTGCACCAACTTTGGTGAAACACTCACAAACTTTTTTCCCAAACTCTTCAAATTACACGCACTGCATATACCAGAATGCAGAGGGGCGATCCGGAGGAGAGGCTAGCAGTGTGCTCCCATTGTTGTTTCCTGTTAAAAGGGCTCCCGTGAGCCCCTAAGCTGACGAACTTTTGGAGATGCACCTGCGCGCCTAAGAGGCAACGAAGCCTGTGACGGTTGTTTGGCCGCATTCTCAACCACCCCAGAACTTTTCTCTACTGATGAGGGATACTATCCTGAAACACGAGCCATGTCTCGTGTCTAGAGATTCTGGAAATATCAAGTACTTTCTTGCACCAACTTTGGTGAAACACTCAAAAACTTGTTCCTAAACTCTTCAAGTTACATGCACTGCATATACCAGAATGAAGAGGGGCGATCCGGAGGAGAGGCTAGCAGTGTGCTCCCATCGTTGTTTCCTGTTAAAAGGGATCCCGTGAGCCCCTAAGCTGACGAGCTTTTGGAGAAGCACCTGCGTGCCTAAGAGGCAACCGAAGCCTCTGACGGTTGTTTGGCGGCCTTCTCAACCACCCCAGAACTTTTCTCTACTGATGAGGGATACTATCCCGAAACACGAGCCATGTCTCGTGTCTAGAGATTCTGGAAATATCAAGTACTTACTTGCACCAACTTTGGTGAAACACTCACAAACTTTTTCCCAAACTCTTCAAGTTACACGCATTGCACATACCAGAATGCAGAGGGGCGATCCGGAGGAGAGGCTAGCAGTGGGCTCCGACCGTTGTTTCCTGTTAAAAGGGCTCCCGTGAGCCCCAAAGCTGACGAGCTTTTGGAGATGCACCTGCGCGCCTAAGAGGCAACGAAGCCTGTGACGGTTGTTTGACGGCCTACTTAACCACCCCAGAACTTTTCTCTACTGATGAGGGATACTATGCCGAAACACGAGTCATGTCTCGTGTCTAGAGATTCTGGAAATATCAAGTACTTACTTGCACCAACTTTGGTGAAACACTCACAAACTTTTTCCCAAACTTTTCAAGTTACACGCACTGCATATACCAGAATGCATAGGGGCGATCCGGAGGAGAGGCTAGCAGTGTGCTCCCATTGTTGTTTCCTGTTAAAAGGGCTCCCGTGAGCCCCTAAGCTGACAAGCTTTTGGAGATGCACCTGCGCGCCTAAGAGGCAACGAAGCCTGTGACGGTTGTTTGGCGGCCTTCTCAACCACCCCAGAACTTTTCTCTACTGATGAGGGATACTATCCCGAAACACGAGCCATGTCTCGTGTCTAGAGATTGTGAATATATCAAGTACTTACTTGCACCAACTTTGGTGAAACACTCACAAACTTTTTTCCCAAACTCTTCAAATTACACGCACTGCATATACCAGAATGCAGAGGGGCGATCCGGAGGAGAGGCTAGCAGTGTGCTCCCATTGTTGTTTCCTGTTAAAAGGTCTCCCGTGAGCCCCTAAGCTGACGAACTTTTGGAGATGCACCTGCGCGCCTAAGAGGCAACGAAGCCTGTGACGGTTGTTTGGCGGCATTCTCAACCACCCCAGAACTTTTCTCTACTGATGAGGGATACTATCCTGAAACACGAGCCATGTCTCGTGTCTAGAGATTCTGGAAATATCAAGTACTTTCTTGCACCAACTTTGGTGAAACACTCACAAACTTCTTCCTAAACTCTTCAAGTTACATGCACTGCATATACCAGAATGAAGAGGGGCGATCCGGAGGAGAGGCTAGCAGTGTGCTCCCATCGTTGTTTCCTGTTAAAAGGGATCCCGTGAGCCCCTAAGCTGACAAGCTTTTGGAGAAGCACCTGCGTGCCTAAGAGGCAACCAAAGCCTCTGACGGTTGTTTGGCGGCCTTCTCAACCACCCCAGAACTTTTCTCTACTGATGAGGGATACTATCCCGAAACACGAGCCATGTCTCGTGTCTAGAGATTCTGGAAATATCAAGTACTTACTTGCACCAACTTTGGTGAAACACTCACAAACTTTTTCCCAAACTCTTCAAGTTACACGCATTGCACATACCAGAATGCAGAGTGGCGATCCGGAGGAGAGGCTAGCAGTGGGCTCCGACCGTTGTTTCCTGTTAAAAGGGCTCCCGTGAGCCCCAAAGCTGACGAGCTTTTGGAGATGCACCTGCGCGCCTAAGAGGCAACGAAGCCTGTGACGGTTGTTTGACGGCCTACTTAACCACCCCAGAACTTTTCTCTACTGATGAGGGATACTATGCCGAAACACGAGTCATGTCTCGTGTCTAGAGATTCTGGAAATATCAAGTACTTACTTGCACCAACTTTGGTGAAACACTCACAAACTTTTTCCCAAACTCTTCAAGTTACACGCACTGCATATACCAGAATGCAGAGGGGCGATCCGGAGGAGAGGCTAGCAGTGTGCTCCCATCGTTGTTTCCTGTTAAAAGGGCTCCCGTGAGCCCCTAAGCTGACGAGCTTATGGAGATGCACCTGCGCGCCTAAGAGCCAACGAATCCTGTGACGGTTGTTTGGCGGCCTTCTCAACCACCCCAGAACTTTTCTCTACTGATGAGGAATACTATCCCGAAACACGAGCCATGTCTCGTGTCTAGAGATTCTGGAAATATCAAGTACTTACTTGCACCAACTTTGGTGAAACACTCTCAAACTTTTTCCCAAACTCTTCAAGTTACATGCACTGCATATACCAGAATGAAGAGGGGCGATCCGGAGGAGAGGCTAGCAGTGTGCTCCCATCGTTGTTTCCTGTTAAAAGGGCTCCCGTGAGCCCCTAAGCTGACTAGCTTTTGGAGATGCACCTGCGTGCCTAAGAGGCAACCGAAGCCTCTGACGGTTGTTTGGCGGCCTTCTCAACCACTCCAGAACTTTTCTCTACTGATGAGGGATACTAACCCGAAACACAAGCCATGTCTCGTGTCTAGAGATTCTGGAAATATCAAGGACTTACTTGCACCAACTTTGGTGAAACACTCACAAACTTTTTCCCAAACTCTTCAAGTTACACGCATTGCATATACCAGAATGCAGAGGGGCGATCCGTAGGAGAGGCTAGCAGTGGGCTCCCACCGTTGTTTCCTGTTAAAAGGGCTCCCGTGAGCCCCAAAGCTGACGAGCTTTTGGAGATGCACCTGCGCGCCTAAGAGGCAACGAAGCCTGTGACGGTTGTTTGACGGCCTACTTAACCACCCCAGAACTTTTCTCTACTGATGAGGGATACTATGCCGAAACACGAGTCATGTCTCGTGTCTAGAGATTCTGGAAATATCAAGTACTTACTTGCACCAACTTTGGTGAAACACTCACAAACTTTTTCCCAAACTCTTCAAGTTACACGCACTGCATATACCAGAATGCATAGGGGCGATCCGGAGGAGAGGCTAGCAGTGTGCTCCCACTGTTGTTTCCTGTTAAAAGGGCTCCCGTGAGCCCCTAAGCTGACAAGCTTTTGGAGATGCATCTGCGCGCCTAAGAGGCAACGAAGCCTGTGACGGTTGTTTGGCGGCCTTCTCAACTACCCCAGAACTTTTCTCTACTGATGACGAATACTATCCCGAAACACGAGCCATGTCTCGTGTCTAGAGATTCTGGAAATATCAAGTACTTACTTGCACCAACTTTGGTGAAACACTCTCAAACTTTTTCCCAAACTCTTCAAGTTACATGCACTGCATATACCAGAATGAAGAGTGGCGATCCGGAGGAGAGGCTAGCAGTGTGCTCCCATCGTTGTTTCCTGTTAAAAGGGCTCCTGTGAGCCCCTAAGCTGACGAGCTTTTGGAGATGCACCTGCGTGCCTAAGAGGCAACCGAAGCCTCTGACGGTTGTTTGGCGGCCTTCTCAACCACTCCAGAACTTTTCTCTACTGATGAGGGATACTAACGCGAAACACGAGCCATGTCTCGTGTCTAGAGATTCTGGAAATATCAAGTACTTACTTGCACCAACTTTGGTGAAACACTCACGAACTTTTTCCCAAACTCTTCAAGTTACACGCATTGCATATACCAGAATGCAGAGGGGCGATCCGGAGGAGAGGCTAGCAGTGGGCTCGCACCGTTGTTTCCTGTTAAAAGGGCTCCTGTGAGCCCCAAAGCTGACGAGCTTTTGGAGATGCACCTGCGCGCCTAAGAGGCAACGAAGCCTGTGACGGTTGTTTGACGGCCTACTTAACCACCCCAGAACTTTTCTCTACTGATGAGGGATACTATGCCGAAACACGAGTCATGTCTCGTGTCTAGAGATTCTGGAAATATCAAGTACTTACTTGCACCAACTTTGGTGAAACACTCACAAACTTTTTCCCAAACGCTTCAAGTTACACGCACTGCATATTCCAGAATGCATAGGGGCGATCCGGAGGAGAGGCTAGCAGTGTGCTCCCATCGTTGTTTCCTGTTAAAAGGGCTCCCGTGAGCCCCTAAGCTGACAAGCTTTTGGAGATGCACCTGCGCGCCTAAGAGGCACTGAAGCCTGTGACGGTTGTTTGGCGGCCTTCTCAACCACCCCAGAACTTTTCTCTACTGATGAGGGATACTATCCCGAAACACGAGCCATGTCTCGTGTCTAGAGATTGTGGAAATATCAAGTACTTACTTGCACCAACTTTGGTGAAACACTCACAAACTTTTTACCCAAACTCTTCAAATTACACGCACTGCATATACCAGAATGCAGAGGGGCGATCCGGAGGAGAGGCTAGCAGTGTGCTCCCATTGTTGTTTCCTGTTAAAAGGGCTCCCGTGAGCCCCTAAGCTGACGAACTTTTGGAGATGCACCTGCGCGCCTAAGAGGCAACGAAGCCTGTGACGGTTGTTTGGCGGCATTCTCAACCACCCCAGAACTTTTCTCTACTGATGAGGGATACTAACCCGAAACACAAGCCATGTCTCGTGTCTAGAGATTCTGGAAATATCAAGGACTTACTTGCACCAACTTTGGTGAAACACTCACAAACTTTTTCCCAAACTCTTCAAGTTACACGCATTGCATATACCAGAATGCAGAGGGGCGATCCGTAGGAGAGGCTAGCAGTGGGCTCCCACCGTTGTTTCCTGTTAAAAGGGCTCCCGTGAGCCCCAAAGCTGACGAGCTTTTGGAGATGCACCTGCGCGCCTAAGAGGCAACGAAGCCTGTGACGGTTGTTTGACGGCCTACTTAACCACCCCAGAACTTTTCTCTACTGATGAGGGATACTATGCCGAAACACGAGTCATGTCTCGTGTCTAGAGATTCTGGAAATATCAAGTACTTACTTGCACCAACTTTGGTGAAACACTCACAAACTTTTTCCCAAACTCTTCAAGTTACACGCACTGCATATACCAGAATGCATAGGGGCGATCCGGAGGAGAGGCTAGCAGTGTGCTCCCACTGTTGTTTCCTGTTAAAAGGGGTCCCGTGAGCCCCTAAGCTGACAAGCTTTTGGAGATGCATCTGCGCGCCTAAGAGGCAACGAAGCCTGTGACGGTTGTTTGGCGGCCTTCTCAACTACCCCAGAACTTTTCTCTACTGATGACGAATACTATCCCGAAACACGAGCCATGTCTCGTGTCTAGAGATTCTGGAAATATCAAGTACTTACTTGCACCAACTTTGGTGAAACACTCTCAAACTTTTTCCCAAACTCTTCAAGTTACATGCACTGCATATACCAGAATGAAGAGTGGCGATCCGGAGGAGAGGCTAGCAGTGTGCTCCCATCGTTGTTTCCTGTTAAAAGGGCTCCTGTGAGCCCCTAAGCTGACGAGCTTTTGGAGATGCACCTGCGTGCCTAAGAGGCAACCGAAGCCTCTGACGGTTGTTTGGCGGCCTTCTCAACCACTCCAGAACTTTTCTCTACTGATGAGGGATACTAACGCGAAACACGAGCCATGTCTCGTGTCTAGAGATTCTGGAAATATCAAGTACTTACTTGCACCAACTTTGGTGAAACACTCACGAACTTTTTCCCAAACTCTTCAAGTTACACGCATTGCATATACCAGAATGCAGAGGGGCGATCCGGAGGAGAGGCTAGCAGTGGGCTCGCACCGTTGTTTCCTGTTAAAAGGGCTCCTGTGAGCCCCAAAGCTGACGAGCTTTTGGAGATGCACCTGCGCGCCTAAGAGGCAACGAAGCCTGTGACGGTTGTTTGACGGCCTACTTAACCACCCCAGAACTTTTCTCTACTGATGAGGGATACTATGCCGAAACACGAGTCATGTCTCGTGTCTAGAGATTCTGGAAATATCAAGTACTTACTTGCACCAACTTTGGTGAAACACTCACAAACTTTTTCCCAAACGCTTCAAGTTACACGCACTGCATATTCCAGAATGCATAGGGGCGATCCGGAGGAGAGGCTAGCAGTGTGCTCCCATCGTTGTTTCCTGTTAAAAGGGCTCCCGTGAGCCCCTAAGCTGACAAGCTTTTGGAGATGCACCTGCGCGCCTAAGAGGCACTGAAGCCTGTGACGGTTGTTTGGCGGCCTTCTCAACCACCCCAGAACTTTTCTCTACTGATGAGGGATACTATCCCGAAACACGAGCCATGTCTCGTGTCTAGAGATTGTGGAAATATCAAGTACTTACTTGCACCAACTTTGGTGAAACACTCACAAACTTTTTACCCAAACTCTTCAAATTACACGCACTGCATATACCAGAATGCAGAGGGGCGATCCGGAGGAGAGGCTAGCAGTGTGCTCCCATTGTTGTTTCCTGTTAAAAGGGCTCCCGTGAGCCCCTAAGCTGACGAACTTTTGGAGATGCACCTGCGCGCCTAAGAGGCAACGAAGCCTGTGACGGTTGTTTGGCGGCATTCTCAACCACCCCAGAACTTTTCTCTACTGATGAGGGATACTATCCTGAAACACGAGCCATGTCTCGTGTCTAGAGATTCTGGAAATATCAAGTACTTTCTTGCACCAACTTTGGTGAAACACTCAAAAACTTGTTCCTAAACTCTTCAAGTTACATGCACTGCATATACCAGAATGAAGAGGGGCGATCCGGAGGAGAGGCTAGCAGTGTGCTCCCATCGTTGTTTCCTGTTAAAAGGGATCCCGTGAGCCCCTAAGCTGACGAGCTTTTGGAGAAGCACCTGCGTGCCTAAGAGGCAACCGAAGCCTTTGACGGTTGTTTGGCGGCCTTCTCAACCACCCCAGAACTTTTCTCTACTGATGAGGGATACTATCCCGAAACACGAGCCATGTCTCGTGTCTAGAGATTCTGGAAATATCAAGTACTTACTTGCACCAACTTTGGTGAAACACTCACAAACTTTTTCCCAAACTCTTCAAGTTACACGCATTGCACATACCAGAATGCAGAGGGGCGATCCGGAGGAGAGGCTAGCAGTGGGCTCCGACCGTTGTTTCCTGTTAAAAGGGCTCCCGTGAGCCCCAAAGCTGACGAGCTTTTGGAGATGCACCTGCGCGCCTAAGAGGCAACGAAGCCTGTGACGGTTGTTTGACGGCCTACTTAACCACCCCAGAACTTTTCTCTACTGATGAGGGATACTATGCCGAAACACGAGTCATGTCTCGTGTCTAGAGATTCTGGAAATATCAAGTACTTACTTGCACCAACTTTGGTGAAACACTCACAAACTTTTTCCCAAACGCTTCAAGTTACACGCACTGCATATTCCAGAATGCATAGGGGCGATCCGGAGGAGAGGCTAGCAGTGTGCTCCCATCGTTGTTTCCTGTTAAAAGGGCTCCCGTGAGCCCCTAAGCTGACAAGCTTTTGGAGATGCACCTGCGCGCCTAAGAGGCACTGAAGCCTGTGACGGTTGTTTGGCGGCCTTCTCAACCACCCCAGAACTTTTCTCTACTGATGAGGGATACTATCCCGAAACACGAGCCATGTCTCGTGTCTAGAGATTGTGGAAATATCAAGTACTTACTTGCACCAACTTTGGTGAAACACTCACAAACTTTTTTCCCAAACTCTTCAAATTACACGCACTGCATATACCAGAATGCAGAGGGGCGATCCGGAGGAGAGGCTAGCAGTGTGCTCCCATTGTTGTTTCCTGTTAAAAGGGCTCCCGTGAGCCCCTAAGCTGACGAACTTTTGGAGATGTACCTGCGCGCCTAAGAGGCAACGAAGCCTGTGACGGTTGTTTGGCGGCATTCTCAACCACCCCAGAACTTTTCTCTACTGATGAGGGATACTATCCTGAAACACGAGCCATGTCTCGTGTCTAGAGATTCTGGAAATATCAAGTACTTTCTTGCACCAACTTTGGTGAAACACTCAAAAACTTGTTCCTAAACTCTTCAAGTTACATGCACTGCATATACCAGAATGAAGAGGGGCGATCCGGAGGAGAGGCTAGCAGTGTGCTCCCATCGTTGTTTCCTGTTAAAAGGGATCCCGTGAGCCCCTAAGCTGACGAGCTTTTGGAGAAGCACCTGCGTGCCTAAGAGGCAACCGAAGCCTCTGACGGTTGTTTGGCGGCCTTCTCAACCACCCCAGAACTTTTCTCTACTGATGAGGGATACTATCCCGAAACACGAGCCATGTCTCGTGTCTAGAGATTCTGGAAATATCAAGTACTTACTTGCACCAACTTTGGTGAAACACTCACAAACTTTTTCCCAAACTCTTCAAGTTACACGCATTGCACATACCAGAATGCAGAGGGGCGATCCGGAGGAGAGGCTAGCAGTGGGCTCCGACCGTTGTTTCCTGTTAAAAGGGCTCCCGTGAGCCCCAAAGCTGACGAGCTTTTGGAGATGCACCTGCGCGCCTAAGAGGCAACGAAGCCTGTGACGGTTGTTTGACGGCCTACTTAACCACCCCAGAACTTTTCTCTACTGATGAGGGATACTATGCCGAAACACGAGTCATGTCTCGTGTCTAGAGATTCTGGAAATATCAAGTACTTACTTGCACCAACTTTGGTGAAACAACTCACAAACTTTTTCCCAAACTCTTCAAGTTACACGCACTGCATATACCAGAATGCAGAGGGGCGATCCGGAGGAGAGGCTAGCAGTGTGCTCCCATCGTTGTTTCCTGTTAAAAGGGCTCCCGTGAGCCCCTAAGCTGACGAGCTTATGGAGATGCACCTGCGCGCCTAAGAGGCAACGAATCCTGTGACAGTTGTTTGGCGGCCTTCTCAACCACCCCAGAACTTTTCTCTACTGATGAGGAATACTATCCCGAAACACTAGCCATGTCTCGTGTCTAGAGATTCTGGAAATTTCAAGTACTTACTTGCACCAACTTTGGTGAAACACTCTCAAACTTTTTCCCAAACTCTTCAAGTTACGTGCACTGCATATACCAGAATGAAGAGGGGCGATCCGGAGGAGAGGCTAGCAGTGTGCTCCCATCGTTGTTTCCTGTTAAAAGGGCTCCCGTGAGCCCCTAAGCTGACTAGCTTTTGGAGATGCACCTGCGTGCCTAAGAGGCAACCGAAGCCTCTGACGGTTGTTTGGCGGCCTTCTCAACCACTCCAGAACTTTTCTCTACTGATGAGGGATACTAACCCGAAACACGAGCCATGTCTCGTGTCTAGAGATTCTGGAAATATCAAGGACTTACTTGCACCAACTTTGGTGAAACACTCACGAACTTTTTCCCAAACTCTTCAAGTTACACGCATTGCATATACCAGAATGCAGAGGGGCGATCCGGAGGAGAGGCTAGCAGTGGGCTCCCACCTTTGTTTCCTGTTAAAAGGGCTCCCGTGAGCCCCAAAGCTGACGAGCTTTTGGAGATGCACCTGCGCGCCTAAGAGGCAACGAAGCCTGTGACGGTTGTTTGACGGCCTACTTAACCACCCCAGAACTTTTCTCTACTGATGAGGGATACTATGCCGAAACACGAGTCATGTCTCGTGTCTAGAGATTCTGGAAATATCAAGTACTTACTTGCACCAACTTTGGTGAAACACTCACGATCTTTTTCCCAACTCTTCAAGTTACTTGCACTGCATATACCAGAATGCAGAGGGGCGATCCGGAGGAGAGGCTAGCAGTGTGCTCCCATCGTTGTTTCCTGTTAAAAGGGCTCCCGTGAGCCCCTAAGCTGACGAGCTTTTGGAGATGCACCTGCGCGCCTAAGAGGCAACGAAGCAGGTGACGGTTGTTTGGCGGCCTTCTCAACCACCCCAGAACTTTTCTCTACTGATGAGGGATACTATCCCGAACCACGAGCCATGTATCGTGTCTAGAGATTCTGGAAATATCAATTACTTACTTGTACCAACTTTGGTGAAACATTCACGATCTTTTTCCCAAACTCTTCAAGTTACACGCACTGCATATACCAGAATGCAGAGGGGCGATCCGGAGGAGAGGCTAGCAGTGTGCTCCCATCGTTGTTTCCTGTTAAAAGGGCTACCGTGAGCCCCTAAGCTGACGAGCTTTTGGAGATGCACCTGCGCGCCTAAGAGGCAACGAAGCCTGTGACGGTTGTTTGGCGGCCTTCTCAACCACCCCAGAACTTTTCTCTACTGATGAGGGATACTATCCCGAACCACGAGCCATGTATCGTGTCTAGAGATTCTGGAAATATCAATTACTTACTTGTACCAACTTTGGTGAAACATTCACGATCTTTTTCCCAAACTCTTCAAGTTACACGCACTGCATATACCAGAATGCAGAGGGGCGATCCGGAGGAGAGGCTAGCAGTGTGCTCCCATCGTTGTTTCCTGTTAAAAGGGCTCCCGTGAGCCCCTAAGCTGACGAGCTTTTGGAGATGCACCTGCGCGCCTAAGAGGCAACGAAGCCTGTGACGGTTGTTTGGCGGCCTTCTCAACCACCCCAGAACTTTTCTCTACTGATGAGGGATACTATCCCGAAACACGAGCCATGTCTCGTGTCTAGAGATTCTGGAAATATGAAGTACTTACTTGCACCAACTTTGGTGAAACACTCACAAACTTTTTCCCCAACTCTTCAAGTTACACGCACTGCATGTACCAGAATGCAGAGGGGCGATCTGGAGGAGAGGCTAGCAGTGTGCTCCCATCGTTGTTTCCTGTTAAAAGGGCTCCCGTGAGCCCCTAAGCTGACGAGCTTATGGAGATGCACCTGCGCGCCTAAGAGGCAACGAATCCTGTGACGGTTGTTTGGCGGCCTTCTCAACCACCCCAGAACTTTTCTCTACTGATGAGGAATACTATCCCGAAACACTAGCCATGTCTCGTGTCTAGAGATTCTGGAAATATCAAGTACTTACTTGCACCAACTTTGGTGAAACACTCTCAAACTTTTTCCCAAACTCTTCAAGTTACATGCACTGCATATACCAGAATGAAGAGGGGCGATCCGGAGGAGAGGCTAGCAGTGTGCTCCCATCGTTGTTTCCTGTTAAAAGGGCTCCCGTGAGCCCCTAAGCTGACTAGCTTTTGGAGATGCACCTGCGTGCCTAAGAGGCAACCGAAGCCTCTGACGGTTGTTTGGCGGCCTTCTCAACCACTCCAGAACTTTTCTCTACTGATGAGGGATACTAACCGAAACACGAGCCATGTCTCGTGTCTAGAGATTCTGGAAATATCAAGGACTTACTTGCACCAACTTTGGTGAAACACTCACGAACTTTTTCCCAAACTCTTCAAGTTACACGCATTGCATATACCAGAATGCAGAGGGGCGATCCGGAGGAGTGGCTAGCAGTGGGCTCCCACCGTTGTTTCCTGTTAAAAGGGCTCCCGTGAGCCCCAAAGCTGACGTGCTTTTGGAGATGCACCTGCGCGCCTAAGAGGCAACGAAGCCTGTGACGGTTGTTTGACGGCCTACTTAACCACCCCAGAACTTTTCTCTACTGATGAGGGATACTATGCCGAAACACGAGTCATGTCTCGTGTCTAGAGATTCTGGAAATATCAAGTACTTACTTGCACCAACTTTGGTGAAACACTCACAAACTTTTTCCCAAACTCTTCAAGTTACACGCACTGCATCTACCAGAATGCAGAGGGGCGATCCGGAGGAGAGGCTAGCAGTGTGCTCCCATCGTTGTTTCCTGTTAAAAGGGCTCCCGTGAGCCCCTAAGCTGGTGAGCTTTTGGAGATGCACCTGCGCGCCTAAGAGGCAATGAAGCCTGTGACGGTTGTTTGGCGGCCTTCTCAACCACCCTAGAACTTTTCTCTACTGATGAGGGATACTATCCCGAAACACGAGCCATTACTCGTGTCTAGAGATTCTGGAAATATCAAGTACTTACTTGCACCAACTTTGGTGAAACACTCACAAACTTTTTCCCAAACTCTTCAAGTTACAAGCACTGCATATACCAGAATGCAGAGGGGCGATCCGGAGGAGAGGCTAGCAGTGTGCTCCCATCGTTGTTTCCTGTTAAAAGTGCTCCCGTGAGCCCCTAAGCTGACGAGCTTTTGGAGATGCACCTGCGCGCCTAAGAGGCAACGAAGCCTGTGACGGTTATTTGGCGGCCTTCTCAACCACCCCAGAACTTTTCTCTACTGATGAGGGATACTATCCCGAAACACAAGCCATGTCTTGTGTCTAGAGATTCTGGAAATATCATTTACTTACTTGCACCAACTTTGGTGAAACATTCACGATCTTTTTCCCAACTCTTCAAGTTACTTGCACTGCATATACCAGAATGCAGAGGGGCGATCCGGAGGAGAGGCTAGCAGTGTGCTCCCATCGTTGTTTCCTGTTAAAAGGGCTCCCGTGAGCCCCTAAGCTGATGAGCTTTTGGAGATGCACCTGCGCGCCTAAGAGGCAACGAAGCAGGTGACGGTTGTTTGGCGGCCTTCTCAACCACCCCAGAACTTTTCTCTACTGATGAGGGATACTATCCCGAACCACGAGCCATGTATCGTGTCTAGAGATTCTGGAAATATCAATTACTTACTTGTACCAACTTTGGTGAAACATTCACGATCTTTTTCCCAAACTCTTCAAGTTACACGCACTGCATATACCAGAATGCAGAGGGGCGATCCGGAGGAGAGGCTAGCAGTGTGCTCCCATCGTTGTTTCCTGTTAAAAGGGCTCCCGTGAGCCCCTAAGCTGACGAGCTTTTGGAGATGCACCTGCGCGCCTAAGAGGCAACGAAGCCTGTGACGGTTGTTTGGCGGCCTTCTCAACCACCCAAGAACTTTTCTCTACTGATGAGGGATACTATCCCGAAACACGAGCCATGTCTCGTGTCTAGAGATTCTGGAAATATCAAGTACTTACTTGCACCAACTTTGGTGAAACACTCACAAACTTTTTCCCCAACTCTTCAAGTTACACGCACTGCATGTACCAGAATGCAGAGGGGCGATCTGGAGGAGAGGCTAGCAGTGTGCTCCCATCGTTGTTTCCTGTTAAAAGGGCTCCCGTGAGCCCCTAAGCTGACGAGCTTATGGAGATGCACCTGCGCGCCTCAGAGGGAACGAAGCCTGTGACGGTTGTTTGGCGGCCTTCTCAACCACCCCAGAACTTTGCTCTACTGATGAGGAATACTATCCCGAAACACGAGCCATGTCTCGTGTCTAGAGATTCTGGAAATATCAAGTACTTACTTGCACCAACTTTGGTGAAACACTCACAAACTTTTTCCCAAACTCTTCAAGTTACACGCACTGCATATACCAGAATGCAGAGGGGCGATCCAGAGGAGAGGCTAGCAGTGTGCTCCCAGTGTTGTTTCCTGTTAAAAGGGCTCCCGTGAGCCCCTAAGCTGACGAACTTTTGGAGATGCACCTGGGCGCCTAAGAGGCAACGAAGCCTGTGACGGTTGTTTGGCGGCCTTCTCAACCACCCCAGAACTTTTCTCTACTGATGAGGGATACTATCCCGAAACACGAGCCATGTCTCGTGTCTAGAGATTCAGGAAATATCAAGTGCTTACTTGCACCAACTTTGGTGAAACACTCACAAACTTTTTCCCAAACTCTTCAAGTTACATGCACTGCATATACCAGAATGAAGAGGGGCGATCCGGAGGAGAGGCTAGCAGTGTGCTCCCATCGTTGTTTCCTGTTAAAAGGGCTCCCGTGAGCCCCTAAGCTGACGAGCTTTTGGAGATGCACCTGCGTGCCTAAGAGGCAACGAAGCCTCTGAGGGTTGTTTGGCGGCCTTCTCAACCACCCCAGAACTTTTCTCTACTGATGAGGGATACTATCCCGAAACACGAGCCATGTCTCGTGTCTAGAGATTCTGGAAATATCAAGTACTTACTTGCACCAACTTTGGTGAAACACTCACGAACTTTTTCCCAAACTCTTCAAGTTACACGCATTGCATATACCAGAATGCAGAGGGGCGATCCGGAGGAGAGGCTAGCAGTGGGCTCCCACCGTTGTTTCCTGTTAAAAGGGCTCCCGTGAGCCCCAAAGCTGACGAGCTTTTGGAGATGCACCTGCGCGCCTAAGAGGCAACGAAGCCTGTGACGGTTGTTTGACGGCCTACTTAACCACCCCAGAACTTTTCTCTACTGATGAGGGATACTATGCCGAAACACGAGTCATGTCTCGTGTCTAGAGATTCTGGAAATATCAAGTACTTACTTGCACCAACTTTGGTGAAACACTCACAAACTTTTTCCCAAACTCTTCAAGTTACATGCACTGCATATACCAGAATGAAGAGGGGCGATCCGGAGGAGAGGCTAGCAGTGTGCTCCCATCGTTGTTTCCTGTTAAAAGGGCTCCCGTGAGCCCCAAAGCTGACGAGCTTTTGGAGATGCACCTGCGCGCCTAAGAGGCAACGAAGCCTGTGACGGTTGTTTGACGGCCTACTTAACCACCCCAGAACTTTTCTCTACTGATGAGGGATACTATGCCGAAACACGAGTCATGTCTCGTGTCTAGAGATTCTGGAAATATCAAGTACTTACTTGCACCAACTTTGGTGAAACACTCACAAACTTTTTCCCAAACTCTTCAAGTTACATGCACTGCATATACCAGAATGAAGAGGGGCGATCCGGAGGAGAGGCTAGCAGTGTGCTCCCATCGTTGTTTCCTGTTAAAAGGGCTCCCGTGAGCCCCTAAGCTGACGAGCTTTTGGAGATGCACCTGCGTGCCTAAGAGGCAACGAAGCCTCTGAGGGTTGTTTGGCGGCCTTCTCAACCACCCCAGAACTTTTCTCTACTGATGAGGGATACTATCCCGAAACACGAGCCATGTCTCGTGTCTAGAGATTCTGGAAATATCAAGTACTTACTTGCACCAACTTTGGTGAAACACTCACGAACTTTTTCCCAAACTCTTCAAGTTACACGCATTGCATATACCAGAATGCAGAGGGGCGATCCGGAGGAGAGGCTAGCAGTGGGCTCCCACCGTTGTTTCCTGTTAAAAGGGCTCCCGTGAGCCCCAAAGCTGACGAGCTTTTGGAGATGCACCTGCGCGCCTAAGAGGCAACGAAGCCTGTGACGGTTGTTTGACGGCCTACTTAACCACCCCAGAACTTTTCTCTACTGATGAGGGTTACTATGCCGAAACACGAGTCATGTCTCGTGTCTAGAGATTCTGGAAATATCAAGTACTTACTTGCACCAACTTTGGTGAAACACTCACAAACTTTTTCCCAAACTCTTCAAGTTACACGCACTGCATATACCAGAATGCATAGAGGCGATCCGGAGGAGAGGCTAGCAGTGTGCTCCGATTGTTGTTTCCTGTTAAAAGGGCTCCCGTGAGCCCCTAAGCTGACAAGCTTTTGGAGATGCACCTGCGTGCCTAAGAGGCAACGAAGCCTGTGACGGTTGTTTGGCGGCCTTCTCAACCACCCCAGAACTTTTCTCTAATGATGAGAGATACTATCCCGAAACACGAGCCATGTCTCGTGTCTAGAGATTCTGGAAATATCAAGTACTTACTTGCACCAACTTTGGTGAAACACTCACAAACTTTTTCCCAAACTCTTCAAGTTACATGCACTGCATATACCAGAATGAAGAGGGGCGATCCGGAGGAGAGGCTTGCAGTGTGCTCCCATCGTTGTTTCCTGTTAAAAGGGCTCCCGTGAGCCCCAAAGCTGACGAGCTTTTGGAGATGCACCTGCGCGCCTAAGAGGCAACGAAGCCTGTGACGGTTGTTTGACGGCCTACTTAACCACCCCAGAACTTTTCTCTACTGATGAGGGATACTATGCCGAAACACGAGTCGTGTCTAGAGATTCTGGAAATATCAAGTACTTACTTGCACCAACTTTGGTGAAACACTCACGAACTTTTTCCCAAACTCTTCAAGTTACACGCACTGCATATACCAGAATGCATAGGGGCGATCCGGAGGAGAGGCTAGCAGTGTGCTCCCAATGTTGTTTCCTGTTAAAAGGGCTCCCGTGAGCCCCTAAGCTGACGAGCTTTTGGAGATGCACCTGCGCGCCTAAGAGGCAACGAAGCCTGTGACGGTTGTTTGGCGGCCTTCTCAACCACCCCAGAACTTTTCTCTACTGATGAGGGATACTATCCCGAAACACGAGCCATGTCTCGTGTCTAGAGATTCTGGAAATTTCAAGTACTTACTTGCACCAACTTTGGTGAAACACTCACAAACTTTTTTCCTAAACTCTTCAAGTTACATGCACTACATATACCAGAATGAAGAGGGGCGATCCGGAGGAGAGGCTAGCTGTGTGCTCCCATCGTTGTTTCCTGTTAAAAGGGCTCCCATGAGCACCTAAGCTGACGAGCTTTTAGAGATGCACCTGCGTGCCTAAGAGGCAACCGAAGCCTCTGACGGTTGTTTGGCGGCCTTCTCAACCACCCCAGAACTTTTCTCTACTGATGAGGGATACTATCCCGAAACACGAGCCATGTCTCGTGTCTAGAGATTCTGGAAATATCAAGTACTTACTTGCACCAACTTTGGTGAAACACTCACGAACTTTTTCCCAAACTCTTCAAGTTACACGCATTGCATATACCAGAATGCAGAGGGGCGATCCGGAGTAGAGGCTAGCAGTGGGCTCCCACCGTTGTTTCCTGTTAAAAGGGCTCCCGTGAGCCCCAAAGCTGATGAGCTTTTGGAGATGCACCTGCGCGCCTAAGAGGCAACGAAGCCGGTGACGGTTGTTTGGCGGCCTTCTCAAGCACCCCAGGACTTTTCTCTACTGATGAGGGATACTATCCCGAAACACGAGCCATGTCTCGTGTCTAGAGATTCTGGAAATATCATTTACTTACTTGCACCAACTTTGGTGAAACATTCACGATCTTTTTCCCAAACTCTTCAAGTTACATGCACTGCATATACCAGAATGCAGAGGGGCGATCCGGAGGAGAGGCTAGCAGTGTGCTCCTATCGTTGTTTCCTGTTAAAAGGGCTCCCGTGAGCCCCTAAGCTGACGAGCTTTTGGAGATGCA
Source organism: Lissotriton helveticus (assembly GCF_964261635.1). NCBI lineage: Eukaryota > Metazoa > Chordata > Amphibia > Caudata > Salamandridae > Lissotriton > Lissotriton helveticus. The sequence continues at coordinate 1,194,367,390 of NC_136068.1, forward strand.
CCTGCGCGCCTAAGAGGCAACGAAGCCTGTGACGGTTGTTTGGCGGCCTTCTCAACCACCCCAGAACTTTTCTCTACTGATGAGGGATACTATCCCGAAACACGAGCCATGTCTCGTGTCTAGAGATTCTGGAAATATCAAGTACTTACTTGCACCAACTTTGGTGAAACACTCACAAACTTTTTCCCCAACTCTTCAAGTTACATGCACTGCATATACCAGAATGCAGAGGGGCGATCTGGAGGAGAGGCTAGCAGTGTGCTCCCATAGTTGTTTCCTGTTAAAAGGGCTCCCGTGAGCCCCAAAGCTGACGAGCCTATGGAGATGCACCTGCGCGCCTAAGAGGCAATGAAGCCTGTGATGGTTGTTTGGCGGCCTTCTCAACCACCCCAGAAATTTTCTCTACTGATGAGGGATACTATCCCGAAACACGAGGCATGTCTCGTGTCTAAAGATTCTGGAAATATCAAGTACTTACTTGCACGAACTTTGGTAAAACACTCAAAAACTTTTTCCCAAACTCTTCAAGTTACACGCACTGCATATACCAGAATGCAGAGGGGTGATCCGGAGGAGATTCTAGCAGTGTGCTCCCATCGTTGTTTCCTGTTAAAAGGGCTCCCGTGAACCCCTAAGCTGATGAGCTTTTGGAGATGCACCTGCGCGCCTAAGAGGCAACGAAGCCTGTGACGGTTGTTTGGCGGCCTTCTCAATCACCCCAGAACTTTTCTCTACTGTTGAGGGATACTATCCCGAAACACGAGCCATGTCTCGTGTCTAGAGATTCTGGAAATATCAAGTACTTACTTGCACCAACTTTGGTGAAACACTCACAAACTTTTTCCCAAACTCTTCAAGTTACATGCACTGCATATACCAGAATGCAGAGTGCTGATCCTGAGGAGAGGCAAGCAGTGTGCTCCCATCGTTGTTTCCTGTTAAAAGGGCTCCCGTGAGCCCCTAAGCTGACGAGCTTTTGGAGATGCACCTGCGCGCCTAAGAGGCAACGAACCCTGTGACGGTTGTTTGGAGGCCTTCTCAACCACCCCAGAACTTTTCTCTACTGATGAGGGATACTATCCCGAAACACGAGCCATGTCTTGTGTTTAGAGATTCTGGAAATATCAAGTACTTACTTGCACCAACTTTTGGTGAAACACTCACAAACTTTTTCCCAAACTCTTCAAGTTACATTTACTGCATATACCAGAATGCAGAGGGGCGATCCGGAGGAGAGGCTAGCAGTGTGCTCCCATCATTGTTTCCTGTTAAAAGGGCTCCCGTGAGCCCCTAAGCTGACGAGCTTTTGGAGATGCACCTGCGTGCCTAAGAGGCAACGAAGCCTGTGACGGTTGTTTGGCGGCATTCTCAACCACCCCAGAACTTTTCTCTACTGATGAGGGATAGTATCCCGAAACACGAGCCATGTCTCGTGTCTAGAGATTCTGGAAATATCAAGTACTTATTTGCACCATATTTGGTGAAACACTCACAAACTTTTCCCAAACTCTACAAGTTACACGCACAGCAGATACCAGAATGCAGAGGGGCGATCCGGAAGAGAGGCTAGCAATGTGCTCCCATCGTTGTTTCCTGTTAAAAGGGCTACCGTGAGCCCCTAAGCTGACGAGCTTTTGGAGATTCATCAGCGCGCCTAAGAGGCAACGAAGCCGGTGACGGTTGTTTGACGGCCTACTTAACCACCCCAGAACTTTTCTCTACAGATGAGGGATACTATGCCGAAACACGAGTCATGTCTCGTGTCTAGAGATTCTGGAAATATCAAGTACTTACTTGCACCAACTTTGGTGAAACACTCACAAACTTTTTCCCAAACTCTTCAAGTTACACGCACTGCATATACCAGAATGCATAGAGGCGATCCGGAGGAGAGGCTAGCAGTGTGCTCCGATTGTTGTTTCCTGTTAAAAGGGCTCCCGTGAGCCCCTAAGCTGACAAGCTTTTGGAGATGCACCTGCGCGCCTAAGAGGCAACGAAGCCTGTGACGGTTGTTTGGAGGCCTTCTCAACCACCCCAGAACTTTTCTCTACTGATGAGGGATACTATCCCGAAACACGAGCCATGTCTTGTGTTTAGAGATTCTGGAAATATCAAGTACTTACTTGCACCAACTTTGGTGAAACACTCACAAAATATTTCCCAAACTCTTCAAGTTACACGCATTGCATATACCAGAATGCAGAGGGGCGATCCGGAGGAGAGGCTAGCAGTGGGCTCCCACCGTTGTTTCCTGTTAAAAGGGCTCCCGTGAGCCCCAAAGCTGACGAGCTTTTGGAGATGCACCTGCGCGCCTAAGAGGCAACGAAGCCTGTGACGGTTGTTTGACGGCCTACTTAACCACCCCAGAACTTTTCTCTACTGATGAGGGATACTATGCTGAAACACGAGTCATGTCTCGTGTCTAGAGATTCTGGAAATATCAAGTACTTACTTGCACCAACTTTGGTGAAACACTCACGAACTTTTTCCCAAACTCTTCAAGTTACACGCACTGCATATATACCAGAATGCATAGGGGCGATCCGGAGGAGAGGCTAGCAGTGTGCTCCCATTGTTGTTTCCTGTTAAAAGGGCTCCCGTGAGCCCCTAAGCTGACGAGCTTTTGGAGATGCACCTGCGCGCCTAAGAGGCAACGAAGCCTGTGACGGTTGTTTGGCGGCCTTCTCAACCACCCCAGAACTTTTCTCTACTGATGAGGGATACTATCCCGAAACACGAGCCATGTCTTGTGTCTAGAGATTCTGGAAATTTCAAGTACTTACTTGCACCAACTTTGGTGAAACACTCACAAACTTTTTCCTAAACTCTTCAAGTTACATGCACTACATATACCAGAATGAAGAGGGGCGATCCGGAGGAGAGGCTAGCAGTGTGCTCCCATCGTTGTTTCCTGTTAAAAGGGCTCCCGTGAGCACCTAAGCTGACGAGCTTTTGGAGATGCACCTGCGTGCCTAAGAGGCAACCGAAGCCTCTGACGGTTGTTTGGCGGCCTTCTCAACCACCCCAGAACTTTTCTCTACTGATGAGGGATACCATCCCGAAACATGAGCCATGTCTCATGTCTAGAGATTCTGGAAATATCAAGTACTTACTTGCACCAACTTTGGTGGAACACTCACGAACTTTTCCCCAAACTCTTCAAGTTACACGCATTGCATATACCAGAATGCAGAGGGGCGATCCGGAGTAGAGGCTAGCAGTGGGCTCCCACCGTTGTTTCCTGTTAAAAGGGCTCCCGTGAGCCCCAAAGCTGATGAGCTTTTGGAGATGCACCTGCGCGCCTAAGAGGCAACGAAGCCTGTGACGGTTGTTTGGCGGCCTTCTCAACAACCCCAGAACCTTTTTCTACTAATGAGGGATACTATCCCGAAACACGAGCCATGTCTCGTGTCTAGAGATTCTGGAAATATCAAGTACTTACTTGCACCAACTTTGGTGAAACACTCACAAACTTTTTCCCAAACTCTTCAAGTTACACGCACTGCATATACCAGAATGCAGAGGGGCGATCCGGAGGAGAGACTAGCAGTGTGCTCCCATCGTAGTTTCCTGTTAAAAGGTAACCCTGGGCAGGCAACTTCGCTACGCCCACGAAGTGAGCGTAGTGTTGCCTACTTCGCCCTTTCCAAAGTAGGCGAAGCAGGCAACACTACGCCCACTCCTTGGGCGTAGCGAAGTTGCCCGCCACCCACCTCCCTCCCGCCCTCCCGAACATACCTAATTTAATTAAATGGGCACATAAAAATATATAAAATGCACTTATCTTGTCCGCGGCGTCCCGAGGCTCCCTCTGATCGTTCACGACACCATCCGCTAACCAATGCGCGGGCGGCTGCGCATGTGCATTTCTCGCAAGAAATGCGCATGCGCGGCCGCCCGCGCATGCGCATTGGTTAGCAGACGGTGCCATAAATGAGCAGAGGGAGCCCCGGGACGCCGTGGACAAGGTAAGTGCATTTTATTTATTTTTAGGTGCCCATTTAATTAAATTAGGTATGTAGGGGAGGGGGGCATGCGGCGCGTAGTGGGGCTACGCAAAGTGCGCAGGTGGGCGTAGTTTCTCGCCCACTTTGCGTAGCTTCGCGTAGCCCTACTACGCACACTACGCCCAGGGTTATTAAAAGGGCTCCCGTGAGCCCCTAAGCTGACGAGCTTTTGGAGATGCACCTGCGCGCCTAAGAGGCAACGAAGCCTGTGACAGTTGTTTGGCGGCCTTCTCAACCACCCCAGAACTTTTCTCTACTGATGAGGGATACTATCCCGAAACACGAGGCATGTCTCGTGTCTAGAGATTCTGGAAATATCACGTACTTACTTGTACCAACTTTGGTGAAACACTCACAAACTTTTTCCCAAACTCTTCAAGTTACATGCACTGCATATACCAGAATGCAGAGTGCCGATCCTGAGGAGAGGCAAGCAGTGTGCTCCCATCGTTGTTTTCTGTTAAAAGGGCTCCCATGAGCCCCTAAGCTGACGAGCTTTTGGAGATGCATCTGCGCGCCTAAGAAGCAACGAAGCCTGTGACGGTTGTTTGGAGGCCTTCTCAACCACCCCAGAACTTTTCTCTACTGATGAGGGATACTATCCCGAAACACGAGCCATGTCTTGTGTTTAGAGATTCTGGAAATATCAAGTACTTACTTGCACCAACTTTTGGTGAAACACTCACAAACTTTTTCCCAAACTCTTCAAGTTACATGCACTGCATATACCAGAATGCAGAGGGGCGATCCGGAGGAGAGGCTAGCAGTGTGCTCCCATCATTGTTTCCTGTTAAAAGGGCTCCCGTGAGCCCCTAAGCTGACGAGCTTTTGGAGATGCACCTGCGTGCCTAAGAGGCAACGAAGCCTGTGACGGTTGTTTGGCGGCATTCTCAACCACCCCAGAACTTTTCTCTACTGATGAGGGATAGTATCCCGAAACACGAGCCATGTCTCGTGTCTAGAGATTCTGGAAATATCAAGTACTTATTTGCACCATATTTGGTGAAACACTCACAAACTTTTCCCAAACTCTTCAAGTTACACGCACAGCAGATACCAGAATGCAGAGGGGCGATCCGGAAGAGAGGCTAGCAATGTGCTCCCATCGTTGTTTCCTGTTAAAAGGGCTCCCGTGAGTCCCTAAGCTGACGAGCTTTTGGAGATTCACCAGCGCGCCTAAGAGGCAACGAAGCCGGTGACGGTTGTTTGGCGGCCTTCTCAACCACCCCAGAACTTTTCTCTACTGATGAGGGATACCATCCCGAAACATGAGCCATGTCTCATGTCTAGAGATTCTGGAAATATCAAGTACTTACTTGCACCAACTTTGGTGGAACACTCACGAACTTTTTCCCAAACTCTTCAAGTTACACGCACTGCATATACCAGAATGCAGAGGGGCGATCCGGAGGAGAGGCTAGCAGTGTGCTCCCATCGTTGTTTCCTGTTAATAGGGCTCCCGTGAGCCCCTAAGCTGACGAGCTTTTGAAGATGCACCTGCGCGCCTAAGAGGCAACGAAGCCTGTGACGGTTGTTTGGCGGCCTTCTCAACAACCCCAGAACCTTTTTCTACTAATGAGGGATACTATCCCGAAACACGAGCCATGTCTCGTGTTTAGAGATTCTGGAAATATCAAGTACTTACTTGCACCAACTTTGGTGAAACACTCACAAACTTTTTCCCAAACTCTTCAAGTTACACGCACTGCATATACCAGAATGCAGAGGGGCGATCCGGAGGAGAGACTAGCAGTGTGCTCCCATCGTAGTTTCCTGTTAAAAGGTAACCCTGGGCAGGCAACTTCGCTACGCCCACGAAGTGAGCGTAGTGTTGCCTACTTCGCCCTTTCCAAAGTAGGCGAAGCAGGCAACACTACGCCCACTCCTTGGGCGTAGCGAAGTTGCCCGCCACCCACCTCCCTCCCGCCCTCCCGAACATACCTAATTTAATTAAATGGGCACATAAAAATATATAAAATGCACTTATCTTGTCCGCGGCGTCCCGAGGCTCCCTCTGATCGTTCACGACGCCATCCGCTAACCAATGCGCGGGCGGCTGCGCATGTGCATTTCTCGCAAGAAATGCGCATGCGCGGCCGCCCGCGCATGCGCATTGGTTAGCAGACGGTGCCATAAATGAGCAGAGGGAGCCCCGGGACGCCGTGGACAAGGTAAGTGCATTTTATTTATTTTTAGGTGCCCATTTAATTAAATTAGGTATGTAGGGGAGGGGGGCATGCGGCGCGTAGTGGGGCTACGCAAAGTGCGCAGGTGGGCGTAGTTTCTCGCCCACTTTGCGTAGCTTCGCGTAGCCCTACTACGCACACTATGCCCAGGGTTATTAAAAGGGCTCCCGTGAGCCCCTAAGCTGACGAGCTTTTGGAGATGCACCTGCGCGCCTAAGAGGCAACGAAGCCTGTGACAGTTGTTTGGCGGCCTTCTCAACCACCCCAGAACTTTTCTCTACTGATGAGGGATACTATCCCGAAACACGAGCCATGTCTTGTGTCTAGAGATTCTGGAAATATCAAGTACTTACTTGCACCAACTTTGGTGAAACACTCACAAACGTTTTCCCAAACTCTTCAAGTTACACGCACTGCATATACCAGAATGCAGAGGGGCGATCCGGAGGAGAGGCTAGCAGTGTGCTCCCATCGTTGTTTCCTGTTAAAAGGGCTCCCGTGAGCCCCTAAGCTGACGAGCTTTTGGAGATGCACCTGCGCGCCTAAGAGGCAACGAAGCCCGTGACGGTTGTTTGGAGGCCTTCTCAACCACCCCAGAACTTTTCTCCACTGATGAGGGATACTATCCCGAAACACGAGCCATGTCTTGTGTTTAGAGATTCTGGAAATATCAAGTACTTACTTGCACCAACTTTGGTGAAACACTCACAAACATTTTCCCAAACTCTTCAAGTTACACGCACTGCGTACACCAGAATGCAGAGGGGCAATCCGGAGGAGAGGCTAGCAGTGTGCTCCCATCGTTGTTTCCTGTTAAAAGGGCTCCTGTGAGCCCCTAAGCTGACGAGCTTTTGGAGATGCACCTACGCGCCTAAGAGGCATCGAAGCCTGTGACGATTGTTTGGCGGCCTTCTCAACCACCCCAGAACTTTTCTCTACTGATGAGGGATACTATCCCGAAACACGAGCCATGTCTCGTGTCTAGAGATTCTGGAAGTATCAAGTACTTACTTGCACCAACTTTGGTGAAACACTCACAAACTTTTTCCCAAACTCTTTAAGTTACATGCACTGCATATACCAGAATGCAGAGGGGCGATCCGGAGGAGAGGCTAGCAGTGTGCTCCCATCGTTGTTTCCTGTTAAAAGGGATCCCGTGAGCCCCTAAGCTGACGAGCTTTTGGAGATGCACCTGTGCGACTAAGAGGCAACGAAGCCTGTGACGGTTGTTTGGCGGCCTTCTCAACCACCCCAGAACTTTTCTCTACTGATGAGGGATACTATCCCGAAACACGAGCCATGTCTCGTGTCTAGAGATTCTGGAAATATCAAGTACTTACTTGCACCAACTTTGGTGAAACACTCACGAACTTTTTCCCAAACTCTTCAAGTTACACGCACTGCATATACCAGAATGCAGAGGGGCGATCCGGAGGAGAGGCTAGCAGTGGGCTCCCACCGTTGTTTCCTGTTAAAAAGGCTCCTGTGAGCCCCTAAGCTGACGAGCTTTTGGAGATGCACCTGCACGCCTAAGAGGCAACAAAGCCTGTGACGGTTGTTTGGCGGCCTTCTCAACCACCCCAGAACTTTTCTCTACTGATGAGGGATACTATCCCGAAACACGAGCCATGTCTTGTGTCTAGAGATTCTGGAAATATCAAGTACTTACTTGCACCAACTTTGGTGAAACACTCACGAACTTCTTCCCAAACTCTTCAAGTTACACACACTGCATATACCAGAATGCAGAGGGGCGATCCGGAGGAGAGGCTAGCAGTGTGCTCCCATCGTTGTTTCCTGTTAAAAGGGATCACGTGAGCACCTAAGCTGACGAGCTTTTGGAGATGCACCTGCGCGCCTAAGAGGCAATGAAGCCTGTGACGGTTGTTTGGCGGCCTTCTCAACCACCCCAGAACTTTTATCTTCTGATGAGGGATACTATCCCAAAACACGAGCCATGTCTCGTGTCTTGAGATTCTGGAAATATCAAGTACTTACTTGCACCAACTTTGGTGAAACACTCACAAACTTTTTCCCAAACTCTTCAAGTTACACGCACTGCATATACCAGAATGCATAGGGGCGATCCGGAGGAGAGGCTAGCAGTGTGCTCCCATTGTTGTTTCCTGTTAAAAGGGCTCCCGTGAGCCCCTAAGCTGACAAGCTTTTGGAGATGCACCTGCGCGCCTAAGAGGCAACGAAGCCTGTGACGGTTGTTTGGCGGCCTTCTCAGCCACCCCAGAACTTTTCTCTACTGATGAGGGATACTATCCCGAATCACGAGCCATGTCTCGTGTCTAGAGATTCAGGAAATATCAAGTGCTTACTTGCACCAACTTTGGTGAAACACTCACAAACTTTTTCCCAAACTCTTCAAGTTACATGCACTGCATATACCAGAATGAAGAGGGGCGATCCGGAGGAGAGGCTAGCAGTGTGCTCCCATCGTTGTTTCCTGTTAAAAGGACTCCCGTGAGCCCCTAAGCTGACGAGCTTTTGGAGATGCACCTGCGTGCCTAAGAGGCAACGAAGCCTCTGACGGTTGTTTGGCGGCCTTCTCAACCACCCCAGAACTTTTCTCTACTGATGAGGGATACTATCCCGAAACACGAGCCATGTCTCGTGTCTACAGATTCTGGAAATATCAAGTACTTACTTGCACCAACTTTGGTGAAACACTCACAAACTTTTTCCCCAACTCTTCAAGTTACATGCACTGCATATACCAGAATGCAGAGGGGCGATCTGGAGGAGAGGCTAGCAGTGTGCTCCCATAGTTGTTTCCTGTTAAAAGGGCTCCCGTGAGCCCCAAAGCTGACGAGCCTATCGAGATGCACCTGCGCGCCTAAGAGGCAATGAAGCCTGTGACGGTTGTTTGGCGGCCTTCTCAACCACCCCAGAAATTTTCTCTACTGATGAGGGATACTATCCCGAAACACGAGGCATGTCTCGTGTCTAAAGATTCTGGAAATATCAAGTACTTACTTGCACGAACTTTGGTAAAACACTCAAAAACTTTTTCCCAAACTCTTCAAGTTACACGCACTGCATATACCAGAATGCAGAGGGGTGATCCGGAGGAGATTCTAGCAGTGTGCTCCCATCGTTGTTTCCTGTTAAAAGGGCTCCCGTGAACCCCTAAGCTGATGAGCTTTTGGAGATGCACCTGCACGCCTAAGAGGCAACGAAGCCTGTGACTGTTGTTTGGAGGCCTTCTCAACCACCCCAGAACTTTTCTCTACTGTTGAGGGATACTATCCCGAAACACGAGCCATGTCTCGTGTCTAGAGATTCTGGAAATATCAAGTACTTACTTGCACCAACTTTGGTGAAACACTCACAAACTTTTTCCCAAACTCTTCAAGTTACATGCACTGCATATACCAGAATGCAGAGTGCTGATACTGAGGAGAGGCAAGCAGTGTGCTCCCATCGTTGTTTCCTGTTAAAAGGGCTCCCGTGAGCCCCTAAGCTGACGAGCTTTTGGAGATGCACCTGCGCGCCTAAGAGGCAACGAAGCCTGTGACGGTTGTTTGGAGGCCTTCTCAACCACCCCAGAACTTTTCTCTACTGATGAGGGATACTATCCCGAAACACGAGCCATGTCTTGTGTTTAGAGATTCTGGAAATATCAAGTACTTACTTGCACCAACTTTTGGTGAAACACTCACAAACTTTTTCCCAAACTCTTCAAGTTACATGCACTGCATATACCAGAATGCAGAGGGGCGATCCGGAGGAGAGGCTAGCAGTGTGCTCCCATCATTGTTTCCTGTTAAAAGGGCTCCCGTGAGCCCCTAAGCTGACGAGCTTTTGGAGATGCACCTGCGTGCCTAAGAGGCAACGAAGCCTGTGACGGTTGTTTGGCGGCATTCTCAACCACCCCAGAACTTTTCTCTACTGATGAGGGATAGTATCCCGAAACACGAGCCATGTCTCGTGTCTAGAGATTCTGGAAATATCAAGTACTTATTTGCACCATATTTGGTGAAACACTCACAAACTTTTCCCAAACTCTACAAGTTACACGCACAGCAGATACCAGAATGCAGAGGGGCGATCCGGAAGAGAGGCTAGCAATGTGCTCCCATCGTTGTTTCCTGTTAAAAGGGCTACAGTGAGCCCCTAAGCTGACGAGCTTTTGGAGATTCACCAGCGCGCCTAAGAGGCAACGAAGCCGGTGACGGTTGTTTGACGGCCTACTTAACCACCCCAGAACTTTTCTCTACTGATGAGGGATACTATGCCGAAACACGAGTCATGTCTCGTGTCTAGAGATTCTGGAAATATCAAGTACTTACTTGCACCAACTTTGGTGAAACACTCACAAACTTTTTCCCAAACTCTTCAAGTTACACGCACTGCATATACCAGAATGCATAGAGGCGATCCGGAGGAGAGGCTAGCAGTGTGCTCCGATTGTTGTTTCCTGTTAAAAGGGCTCCCGTGAGCCCCTAAGCTGACAAGCTTTTGGAGATGCACCTGCGCGCCTAAGAGGCAACGAAGCCTGTGACGGTTGTTTGGAGGCCTTCTCAACCACCCCAGAACTTTTCTCTACTGATGAGGGATACTATCCCGAAACACGAGCCATGTCTTGTGTTTAGAGATTCTGGAAATATCAAGTACTTACTTGCACCAACTTTGGTGAAACACTCACAAAATTTTTCCCAAACTCTTCAAGTTACACGCATTGCATATACCAGAATGCAGAGGGGCGATCCGGAGGAGAGGCTAGCAGTGGGCTCCCACCGTTGTTTCCTGTTAAAAGGGCTCCCGTGAGCCCCAAAGCTGACGAGCTTTTGGAGATGCACCTGCGCGCCTAAGAGGCAACGAAGCCTGTGACGGTTGTTTGACGGCCTACTTAACCACCCCAGAACTTTTCTCTACTGATGAGGGATACTATGCCGAAACACGAGTCATGTCTCGTGTCTAGAGATTCTGGAAATATCAAGTACTTACTTGCACCAACTTTGGTGAAACACTCACGAACTTTTTCCCAAACTCTTCAAGTTACACGCACTGCATATACCAGAATGCATAGGGGCGATCCGGAGGAGAGGCTAGCAGTGTGCTCCCATTGTTGTTTCCTGTTAAAAGGGCTCCCGTGAGCCCCTAAGCTGACGAGCTTTTGGAGATGCACCTGCGCGCCTAAGAGGCAACGAAGCCTGTGACGGTTGTTTGGCGGCCTTCTCAACCACCCCAGAACTTTTCTCTACTGATGAGGGATACTATCCCGAAACACGAGCCATGTCTTGTGTCTAGAGATTCTGGAAATTTCAAGTACTTACTTGCACCAACTTTGGTGAAACACTCACAAACTTTTTCCTAAACTCTTCAAGTTACATGCACTACATATACCAGAATGAAGAGGGGCGATCCGGAGGAGAGGCTAGCAGTGTGCTCCCATCGTTGTTTCCTGTTAAAAGGGCTCCCGTGAGCACCTAAGCTGACGAGCTTTTGGAGATGCACCTGCGTGCCTAAGAGGCAACCGAAGCCTCTGACGGTTGTTTGGCGGCCTTCTCAACCACCCCAGAACTTTTCTCTACTGATGAGGGATACCATCCCGAAACATGAGCCATGTCTCATGTCTAGAGATTCTGGAAATATCAAGTACTTACTTGCACCAACTTTGGTGGAACACTCACGAACTTTTCCCCAAACTCTTCAAGTTACACGCATTGCATATACCAGAATGCAGAGGGGCGATCCGGAGTAGAGGCTAGCAGTGGGCTCCCACCGTTGTTTCCTGTTAAAAGGGCTCCCGTGAGCCCCAAAGCTGATGAGCTTTTGGAGATGCACCTGCGCGCCTAAGAGGCAACGAAGCCTGTGACGGTTGTTTGGCGGCCTTCTCAACAACCCCAGAACCTTTTTCTACTAATGAGGGATAATATCCCGAAACACGAGCCATGTCTCGTGTCTAGAGATTCTGGAAATATCAAGTACTTACTTGCACCAACTTTGGTGAAACACTCACAAACTTTTTCCCAAACTCTTCAAGTTACACGCACTGCATATACCAGAATGCAGAGGGGCGATCCGGAGGAGAGGCTAGCAGTGTGCTCCCATCGTTGTTTCCTGTTAAAAGGGCTCCCGTGAGCCCCTAAGCTGACGAGCTTTTGGAGATGCACCTGCGCGCCTAAGAGGCAACGAAGCCCGTGACGGTTGTTTGGAGGCCCTCTCAACCACCCCAGAACTTTTCTCCACTGATGAGGGATACTATCCCGAAACACGAGCCATGTCTTGTGTTTAGAGATTCTGGAAATATCAAGTACTTACTTGCACCAACTTTGGTGAAACACTCACAAACTTTTTCCCAAACTCTTCAAGTTACACGCACTGCGTATACCAGAATGCAGAGGGGCAATCCGGAGGAGAGGCTAGCAGTGTGCTCCCATCGTTGTTTCCTGTTAAAAGGGCTCCTGTGAGCCCCTAAGCTGACGAGCTTTTGGAGATGCACCTACGCGCCTAAGAGGCATCGAAGCCTGTGACGATTGTTTGGCGGCCTTCTCAACCACCCCAGAACTTTTCTCTACTGATGAGGGATACTATCCCGAAACACGAGCCATGTCTCGTGTCTAGAGATTCTGGAAGTATCAAGTACTTACTTGCACCAACTTTGGTGAAACACTCACAAACTTTTTCCCAAACTCTTTAAGTTACATGCACTGCATATACCAGAATGCAGAGGGGCGATCCGGAGGAGAGGCTAGCAGTGTGCTCCCATCGTTGTTTCCTGTTAAAAGGGCTCCCGTGAGCCCCTAAGCTGACGAGCTTTTGGAGATGCACCTGCGCGCCTAAGAGGCAACGAAGCCCGTGACGGTTGTTTGGAGGCCCTCTCAACCACCCCAGAACTTTTCTCCACTGATGAGGGATACTATCCCGAAACACGAGCCATGTCTTGTGTTTAGAGATTCTGGAAATATCAAGTACTTACTTGCACCAACTTTGGTGAAACACTCACAAACTTTTTCCCAAACTCTTCAAGTTACACGCACTGCGTATACCAGAATGCAGAGGGGCAATCCGGAGGAGAGGCTAGCAGTGTGCTCCCATCGTTGTTTCCTGTTAAAAGGGCTCCTGTGAGCCCCTAAGCTGACGAGCTTTTGGAGATGCACCTACGCGCCTAAGAGGCATCGAAGCCTGTGACGATTGTTTGGCGGCCTTCTCAACCACCCCAGAACTTTTCTCTACTGATGAGGGATACTATCCCGAAACACGAGCCATGTCTCGTGTCTAGAGATTCTGGAAGTATCAAGTACTTACTTGCACCAACTTTGGTGAAACACTCACAAACTTTTTCCCAAACTCTTTAAGTTACATGCACTGCATATACCAGAATGCAGAGGGGCGATCCGGAGGAGAGGCTAGCAGTGTGCTCCCATCGTTGTTTCCTGTTAAAAGGGATCCCGTGAGCCCCTAAGCTGACGAGCTTTTGGAGATGCACCTGTGCGACTAAGAGGCAACGAAGCCTGTGACGGTTGTTTGGCGGCCTTCTCAACCACCCCAGAACTTTTCTCTACTGATGAGGGATACTATCCCGAAACACGAGCCATGTCTCGTGTCTAGAGATTCTGGAAATATCAAGTACTTACTTGCACCAACTTTGGTGAAACACTCACGAACTTTTTCCCAAACTCTTCAAGTTACACGCACTGCATATACCAGAATGCAGAGGGGCGATCCGGAGGAGAGGCTAGCAGTGGGCTCCCACTGTTGTTTCCTGTTAAAAAGGCTCCTGTGAGCCCCTAAGCGGACGAGCTTTTGGAGATGCACCTGCACGCCTAAGAGGCAACGAAGCCTGTGACGGTTGTTTGGGGGCCTTCTCAACCACCCCAGAACTTTTCTCTACTGATGAGGGATACTATCCCGAAACACGAGCCATGTCTTGTGTCTAGAGATTCTGGAAATATCAAGTACTTACTTGCACCAACTTTGGTGAAACACTCACGAACTTCTTCCCAAACTCTTCAAGTTACACACACTGCATATACCAGAATGCAGAGGGGCGATCCGGAGGAGAGGCTAGCAGTGTGCTCCCATCGTTGTTTCCTGTTAAAAGGGATCACGTGAGCACCTAAGCTGACGAGCTTTTGGAGATGCACCTGCGCGCCTAAGAGGCAATGAAGCCTGTGACGGTTGTTTGGCGGCCTTCTCAACCACCCCAGAACTTTTATCTTCTGATGAGGGATACTATCCCAAAACACGAGCCATGTCTCGTGTCTTGAGATTCTGGAAATATCAAGTACTTACTTGCACCAACTTTGGTGAAACACTCACAAACTTTTTCCCAAACTCTTCAAGTTACACGCACTGCATATACCAGAATGCATAGGGGCGATCCGGAGGAGAGGCTAGCAGTGTGCTCCCATTGTTGTTTCCTGTTAAAAGGGCTCCCGTGAGCCCCTAAGCTGACAAGCTTTTGGAGATGCACCTGCGCGCCTAAGAGGCAACGAAGCCTGTGACGGTTGTTTGGCGGCCTTCTCAACCACCCCAGAACTTTTCTCTACTGATGAGGGATACTATCCCGAATCACGAGCCATGTCTCGTGTCTAGAGATTCAGGAAATATCAAGTGCTTACTTGCACCAACTTTGGTGAAACACTCACAAACTTTTTCCCAAACTCTTCAAGTTACATGCACTGCATATACCAGAATGAAGAGGGGCGATCCGGAGGAGAGGCTAGCAGTGTGCTCCCATCGTTGTTTCCTGTTAAAAGGACTCCCGTGAGCCCCTAAGCTGACGAGCTTTTGGAGATGCACCTGCGTGCCTAAGAGGCAACGAAGCCTCTGACGGTTGTTTGGCGGCCTTCTCAACCACCCCAGAACTTTTCTCTACTGATGAGGGATACTATCCCGAAACACGAGCCATGTCTCGTGTCTACAGATTCTGGAAATATCAAGTACTTACTTGCACCAACTTTGGTGAAACACTCACAAACTTTTTCCCCAACTCTTCAAGTTACATGCACTGCATATACCAGAATGCAGAGGGGCGATCTGGAGGAGAGGCTAGCAGTGTGCTCCCATAGTTGTTTCCTGTTAAAAGGGCTCCCGTGAGCCCCAAAGCTGACGAGCCTATGGAGATGCACCTGCGCGCCTAAGAGGCAATGAAGCCTGTGACGGTTGTTTGGCGGCCTTCTCAACCACCCCAGAAATTTTCTCTACTGATGAGGGATACTATCCCGAAACACGAGGCATGTCTCGTGTCTAAAGATTCTGGAAATATCAAGTACTTACTTGCACGAACTTTGGTAAAACACTCAAAAACTTTTTCCCAAACTCTTCAAGTTACACGCACTGCATATACCAGAATGCAGAGGGGTGATCCGGAGGAGATTCTAGCAGTGTGCTCCCATCGTTGTTTCCTGTTAAAAGGGCTCCCGTGAACCCCTAAGCTGATGAGCTTTTGGAGATGCACCTGCACGCCTAAGAGGCAACGAAGCCTGTGACGGTTGTTTGGAGGCCTTCTCAACCACCCCAGAACTTTTCTCTACTGTTGAGGGATACTATCCCGAAACACGAGCCATGTCTCGTGTCTAGAGATTCTGGAAATATCAAGTACTTACTTGCACCAACTTTGGTGAAACACTCACAAACTTTTTCCCAAACTCTTCAAGTTACATGCACTGCATATACCAGAATGCAGAGTGCTGATCCTGAGGAGAGGCAAGCAGTGTGCTCCCATCGTTGTTTCCTGTTAAAAGGGCTCCCGTGAGCCCCTAAGCTGACGAGCTTTTGGAGATGCACCTGCGCGCCTAAGAGGCAACGAAGCCTGTGACGGTTGTTTGGAGGCCTTCTCAACCACCCCAGAACTTTTCTCTACTGATGAGGGATACTATCCCGAAACACGAGCCATGTCTCGTGTCTAGAGATTCTGGAAATATCAAGTACTTATTTGCACCATATTTGGTGAAACACTCACAAACTTTTCCCAAACTCTACAAGTTACACGCACAGCAGATACCAGAATGCAGAGGGGCGATCCGGAAGAGAGGCTAGCAATGTGCTCCCATCGTTGTTTCCTGTTAAAAGGGCTACCGTGAGCCCCTAAGCTGACGAGCTTTTGGAGATTCACCAGCGCGCCTAAGAGGCAACGAAGCCGGTGACGGTTGTTTGACGGCCTACTTAACCACCCCAGAACTTTTCTCTACTGATGAGGGATACTATGCCGAAACACGAGTCATGTCTCGTGTCTAGAGATTCTGGAAATATCAAGTACTTACTTGCACCAACTTTGGTGAAACACTCACAAACTTTTTCCCAAACTCTTCAAGTTACACGCACTGCATATACCAGAATGCATAGAGGCGATCCGGAGGAGAGGCTAGCAGTGTGCTCCGATTGTTGTTTCCTGTTAAAAGGGCTCCCGTGAGCCCCTAAGCTGACAAGCTTTTGGAGATGCACCTGCGCGCCTAAGAGGCAACGAAGCCTGTGACGGTTGTTTGGAGGCCTTCTCAACCACCCCAGAACTTTTCTCTACTGATGAGGGATACTATCCCGAAACACGAGCCATGTCTTGTGTTTAGAGATTCTGGAAATATCAAGTACTTACTTGCACCAACTTTGGTGAAACACTCAAAAAAATTTTCCCAAACTCTTCAAGTTACACGCATTGCATATACCAGAATGCAGAGGGGCGATCCGGAGGAGAGGCTAGCAGTGGGCTCCCACCGTTGTTTCCTGTTAAAAGGGCTCCCGTGAGCCCCAAAGCTGACGAGCTTTTGGAGATGCACCTGCGCGCCTAAGAGGCAACGAAGCCTGTGACGGTTGTTTGACGGCCTACTTAACCACCCCAGAACTTTTCTCTACTGATGAGGGATACTATGCCGAAACACGAGTCATGTCTCGTGTCTAGAGATTCTGGAAATATCAAGTACTTACTTGCACCAACTTTGGTGAAACACTCACGAACTTTTTCCCAAACTCTTCAAGTTACACGCACTGCATATACCAGAATGCATAGGGGCGATCCGGAGGAGAGGCTAGCAGTGTGCTCCCATTGTTGTTTCCTGTTAAAAGGGCTCCCGTGAGCCCCTAAGCTGACGAGCTTTTGGAGATGCACCTGCGCGCCTAAGAGGCAACGAAGCCTGTGACGGTTGTTTGGCGGCCTTCTCAACCAACCCAGAACTTTTCTCTACTGATGAGGGATACTATCCCGAAACACGAGCCATGTCTTGTGTCTAGAGATTCTGGAAATTTCAAGTACTTACTTGCACCAACTTTGGTGAAACACTCACAAACTTTTTCCTAAACTCTTCAAGTTACATGCACTACATATACCAGAATGAAGAGGGGCGATCCGGAGGAGAGGCTAGCAGTGTGCTCCCATCGTTGTTTCCTGTTAAAAGGGCTCCCGTGAGCACCTAAGCTGACGAGCTTTTGGAGATGCACCTGCGTGCCTAAGAGGCAACCGAAGCCTCTGACGGTTGTTTGGCGGCCTTCTCAACCACCCCAGAACTTTTCTCTACTGATGAGGGATACCATCCCGAAACATGAGCCATGTCTCATGTCTAGAGATTCTGGAAATATCAAGTACTTACTTGCACCAACTTTGGTGGAACACTCACGAACTTTTCCCCAAACTCTTCAAGTTACACGCATTGCATATACCAGAATGCAGAGGGGCGATCCGGAGTAGAGGCTAGCAGTGGGCTCCCACCGTTGTTTCCTGTTAAAAGGGCTCCCGTGAGCCCCAAAGCTGATGAGCTTTTGGAGATGCACCTGCGCGCCTAAGAGGCAACGAAGCCTGTGACGGTTGTTTGGCGGCCTTCTCAACAACCCCAGAACCTTTTTCTACTAATGAGGGATAATATCCCGAAACACGAGCCATGTCTCGTGTCTAGAGATTCTGGAAATATCAAGTACTTACTTGCACCAACTTTGGTGAAACACTCACAAACTTTTTCCCAAACTCTTCAAGTTACACGCACTGCATATACCAGAATGCAGAGGGGCGATCCGGAGGAGAGACTAGCAGTGTGCTCCCATCGTAGTTTCCTGTTAAAAGGTAACCCTGGGCAGGCAACTTCGCTACGCCCACGAAGTGAGCGTAGTGTTGCCTACTTCGCCCTTTCCAAAGTAGGCGAAGCAGGCAACACTACGCCCACTCCTTGGGCGTAGCGAAGTTGCCCGCCACCCACCTCCCTCCCGCCCTCCCGAACATACCTAATTTAATTAAATGGGCACATAAAAAAATATAAAATGCACTTATCTTGTCCGCGGCGTCCCGAGGCTCCCTCTGATCGTTCACGACGCCATCCGCTAACCAATGCGCGGGCGGCTGCGCATGTGCATTTCTCACAAGAAATGCGCATGCGCGGCCGCCCGCGCATGCGCATTGGTTAGCAGACGGTGCCATAAATGAGCAGAGGGAGCCCCGGGACGCCGTGGACAAGGTAAGTGCATTTTATTTATTTTTAGGTGCCCATTTAATTAAATTAGGTATGTAGGGGAGGGGGGCATGCGGCGCGTAGTGGGGCTACGCAAAGTGCGCAGGTGGGCGTAGTTTCTCGCCCACTTTGCGTAGCTTCGCGTAGCCCTACTACGCACACTACGCCCAGGGTTATTAAAAGGGCTCCCGTGAGCCCCTAAGCTGACGAGCTTTTGGAGATGCACCTGCGCGCCTAAGAGGCAACGAAGCCTGTGACAGTTGTTTGGCGGCCTTCTCAACCACCCCAGAACTTTTCTCTACTGATGAGGGATACTATCCCGAAACACGAGGCATGTCTCGTGTCTAGAGATTCTGGAAATATCAAGTACTTACTTGTACCAACTTTGGTGAAACACTCACAAACTTTTCCCCAAACTCTTCAAGTTACATGCACTGCATATACCAGAATGCAGAGTGCCGATCCTGAGGAGAGGCAAGCAGTGTGCTCCCATCGTTGTTTTCTGTTAAAAGGGCTCCCATGAGCCCCTAAGCTGACGAGCTTTTGGAGATGCATCTGCGCGCCTAAGAGGCAACGAAGCCTGTGACGGTTGTTTGGAGGCCTTCTCAACCACCCCAGAACTTTTCTCTACTGATGAGGGATACTATCCCGAAACACGAGCCATGTCTTGTGTTTAGAGATTCTGGAAATATCAAGTACTTACTTGCACCAACTTTTGGTGAAACACTCACAAACTTTTTCCCAAACTCTTCAAGTTACATGCACTGCATATACCAGAATGCAGAGGGGCGATCCGGAGGAGAGGCTAGCAGTGTGCTCCCATCATTGTTTCCTGTTAAAAGGGCTCCCGTGAGCCCCTAAGCTGACGAGCTTTTGGAGATGCACCTGCGTGCCTAAGAGGCAACGAAGCCTGTGACGGTTGTTTGGCGGCATTCTCAACCACCCCAGAACTTTTCTCTACTGATGAGGGATAGTATCCCGAAACACGAGCCATGTCTCGTGTCTAGAGATTCTGGAAATATCAAGTACTTATTTGCACCATATTTGGTGAAACACTCACAAACTTTTCCCAAACTCTTCAAGTTACACGCACAGCAGATACCAGAATGCAGAGGGGCGATCCGGAAGAGAGGCTAGCAATGTGCTCCCATCGTTGTTTCCTGTTAAAAGGGCTCCCGTGAGTCCCTAAGCTGACGAGCTTTTGGAGATTCACCAGCGCGCCTAAGAGGCAACGAAGCCGGTGACGGTTGTTTGGCGGCCTTCTCAACCACCCCAGAACTTTTCTCTACTGATGAGGGATACCATCCCGAAACATGAGCCATGTCTCATGTCTAGAGATTCTGGAAATATCAAGTACTTACTTGCACCAACTTTGGTGGAACACTCACGAACTTTTTCCCAAACTCTTCAAGTTACACGCACTGCATATACCAGAATGCAGAGGGGCGATCCGGAGGAGAGGCTAGCAGTGTGCTCCCATCGTTGTTTCCTGTTAATAGGGCTCCCGTGAGCCCCTAAGCTGACGAGCTTTTGGAGATGCACCTGCGCGCCTAAGAGGCAACGAAGCCTGTGACGGTTGTTTGGCGGCCTTCTCAACAACCCCAGAACCTTTTTCTACTAATGAGGGATACTATCCCGAAACACGAGCCATGTCTCGTGTTTAGAGATTCTGGAAATATCAAGTACTTACTTGCACCAACTTTGGTGAAACACTCACAAACTTTTTCCCAAACTCTTCAAGTTACACGCACTGCATATACCAGAATGCAGAGGGGCGATCCGGAGGAGAGACTAGCAGTGTGCTCCCATCGTAGTTTCCTGTTAAAAGGTAACCCTGGGCAGGCAACTTCGCTACGCCCACGAAGTGAGCGTAGTGTTGCCTACTTCGCCCTTTCCAAAGTAGGCGAAGCAGGCAACACTACGCCCACTCCTTGGGCGTAGCGAAGTTGCCCGCCACCCACCTCCCTCCCGCCCTCCCGAACATACCTAATTTAATTAAATGGGCACATAAAAATATATAAAATGCACTTATCTTGTCCGCGGCGTCCCGAGGCTCCCTCTGATCGTTCACGACGCCATCCGCTAACCAATGCGCGGGCGGCTGCGCATGTGCATTTCTCGCAAGAAATGCGCATGCGCGGCCGCCCGCGCATGCGCATTGGTTAGCAGACGGTGCCATAAATGAGCAGAGGGAGCCCCGGGACGCCGTGGACAAGGTAAGTGCATTTTATTTATTTTTAGGTGCCCATTTAATTAAATTAGGTATGTAGGGGAGGGGGGCATGCGGCGCGTAGTGGGGCTACGCAAAGTGCGCAGGTGGGCGTAGTTTCTCGCCCACTTTGCGTAGCTTCGCGTAGCCCTACTACGCACACTATGCCCAGGGTTATTAAAAGGGCTCCCGTGAGCCCCTAAGCTGACGAGCTTTTGGAGATGCACCTGCGCGCCTAAGAGGCAACGAAGCCTGTGACAGTTGTTTGGCGGCCTTCTCAACCACCCCAGAACTTTTCTCTACTGATGAGGGATACTATCCCGAAACACGAGCCATGTCTTGTGTCTAGAGATTCTGGAAATATCAAGTACTTACTTGCACCAACTTTGGTGAAACACTCACAAACGTTTTCCCAAACTCTTCAAGTTACACGCACTGCATATACCAGAATGCAGAGGGGCGATCCGGAGGAGAGGCTAGCAGTGTGCTCCCATCGTTGTTTCCTGTTAAAAGGGCTCCCGTGAGCCCCTAAGCTGACGAGCTTTTGGAGATGCACCTGCGCGCCTAAGAGGCAACGAAGCCCGTGACGGTTGTTTGGAGGCCTTCTCAACCACCCCAGAACTTTTCTCCACTGATGAGGGATACTATCCCGAAACACGAGCCATGTCTTGTGTTTAGAGATTCTGGAAATATCAAGTACTTACTTGCACCAACTTTGGTGAAACACTCACAAACTTTTTCCCAAACTCTTCAAGTTACACGCACTGCGTATACCAGAATGCAGAGGGGCAATCCGGAGGAGAGGCTAGCAGTGTGCTCCCATTGTTGTTTCCTGTTAAAAGGGCTCCTGTGAGCCCCTAAGCTGACGAGCTTTTGGAGATGCACCTACGCGCCTAAGAGGCATCGAAGCCTGTGACGATTGTTTGGCGGCCTTCTCAACCACCCCAGAACTTTTCTCTACTGATGAGGGATACTATCCCGAAACACGAGCCATGTCTCGTGTCTAGAGATTCTGGAAGTATCAAGTACTTACTTGCACCAACTTTGGTGAAACACTCACAAACTTTTTCCCAAACTCTTTAAGTTACATGCACTGCATATACCAGAATGCAGAGGGGCGATCCGGAGGAGAGGCTAGCAGTGTGCTCCCATCGTTGTTTCCTGTTAAAAGGGATCCCGTGAGCCCCTAAGCTGACGAGCTTTTGGAGATGCACCTGTGCGACTAAGAGGCAACGAAGCCTGTGACGGTTGTTTGGCGGCCTTCTCAACCACCCCAGAACTTTTCTCTACTGATGAGGGATACTATCCCGAAACACGAGCCATGTCTCGTGTCTAGAGATTCTGGAAATATCAAGTACTTACTTGCACCAACTTTGGTGAAACACTCACGAACATTTTCCCAAACTCTTCAAGTTACACGCACTGCATATACCAGAATGCAGAGGGGCGATCCGGAGGAGAGGCTAGCAGTGGGCTCCCACCGTTGTTTCCTGTTAAAAAGGCTCCTGTGAGCCCCTAAGCTGACGAGCTTTTGGAGATGCACCTGCACGCCTAAGAGGCAACAAAGCCTGTGACGGTTGTTTGGCGGCCTTCTCAACCACCCCAGAACTTTTCTCTACTGATGAGGGATACTATCCCGAAACACGAGCCATGTCTTGTGTCTAGAGATTCTGGAAATATCAAGTACTTACTTGCACCAACTTTGGTGAAACACTCACGAACTTCTTCCCAAACTCTTCAAGTTACACACACTGCATATACCAGAATGCAGAGGGGCGATCCGGAGGAGAGGCTAGCAGTGTGCTCCCATCGTTGTTTCTTGTTAAAAGGGATCACGTGAGCACCTAAGCTGACGAGCTTTTGGAGATGCACCTGCGCGCCTAAGAGGCAATGAAGCCTGTGACGGTTGTTTGGCGGCCTTCTCAACCACCCCAGAACTTTTCTCTTCTGATGAGGGATACTATCCCAAAACACGAGCCATGTCTCGTGTCTTGAGATTCTGGAAATATCAAGTACTTACTTGCACCAACTTTGGTGAAACACTCACAAACTTTTTCCCAAACTCTTCAAGTTACACGCACTGCATATACCAGAATGCATAGGGGCGATCCGGAGGAGAGGCTAGCAGTGTGCTCCCATTGTTGTTTCCTGTTAAAAGGGCTCCCGTGAGCCCCTAAGCTGACAAGCTTTTGGAGATGCACCTGCGCGCCTAAGAGGCAACGAAGCCTGTGACGGTTGTTTGGCGGCCTTCTCAACCACCCCAGAACTTTTCTCTACTGATGAGGGATACTATCCCGAATCACGAGCCATGTCTCGTGTCTAGAGATTCAGGAAATATCAAGTGCTTACTTGCACCAACTTTGGTGAAACACTCACAAACTTTTTCCCAAACTCTTCAAGTTACATGCACTGCATATACCAGAATGAAGAGGGGCGATCCGGAGGAGAGGCTAGCAGTGTGCTCCCATCGTTGTTTCCTGTTAAAAGGACTCCCGTGAGCCCCTAAGCTGACGAGCTTTTGGAGATGCACCTGCGTGCCTAAGAGGCAACGAAGCCTCTGACGGTTGTTTGGCGGCCTTCTCAACCACCCCAGAACTTTTCTCTACTGATGAGGGATACTATCCCGAAACACGAGCCATGTCTCGTGTCTACAGATTCTGGAAATATCAAGTACTTACTTGCACCAACTTTGGTGAAACACTCACAAACTTTTTCCCAAACTCTTCAAGTTCCACGCATTGCATATACCAGAATGCAGAGGGGCGATCCGTAGGAGAGGCTAGCAGTGGGCTCCCACCGTTGTTTCCTGTTAAAAGGGCTCCCGTGAGCCCCAAAGCTGACGAGCTTTTGGAGATGCACCTGCGCGCCTAAGAGGCAACGAAGGCTGTGACGGTTGTTTGACGGCCTACTTAACCACCCCAGAACTTTTCTCTACTGATGAGGGATACTATGCCGAAACACGAGTCATGTCTCGTGTCTAGAGATTCTGGAAATATCAAGTACTTACTTGCACCAACTTTGGTGAAACACTCACAAACTTTTTCCCAAACTCTTCAAGTTACACGCACTGCATATACCAGAATGCATAGGGGCGATCCGGAGGAGAGGCTAGCAGTGTGCTCCCACAGTTGTTTCCTGTTAAAAGGGCTCCCGTGAGCCCCTAAGCTGACAAGCTTTTGGAGATGCACCTGCGCGCCTAAGAGGCAACGAAGCCTGTGACGGTTGTTTGGCGGCCTTCTTAACCACCCCAGAACTTTTCTCAACTGATGAGGGATACTATCCCGAAACACGAGCCATGTCTCGTGTCTAGAGATTCTGGAAATATCAAGTAATTACTTGCACCAACTTTGGTGAAACACTCACAAACTTTTCCCCAAACTCTTCAAGTTACATGCACTGCATATACCAGAATGAAGAGGGGCGATCCGGAGGAGAGGCTAGCAGTGTGCTCCCATCGTTGTTTCCTGTTAAAAGGGCTCCCGTGAGCCCCTAAGCTGACGAGCTTTTGGAGAAGCACCTGTGTGCCTAAGAGGCAACCGAAGCCTCTGACGGTTGTTTGGCGGCCTTCTCAACCACCCCAGAACTTTTCTCTACTGATGAGGGATACTATCCCGAAACACGAGCCATGTCTCGTGTCTAGAGATTCTGGAAATATCAAGTACTTACTTGCACCAACTTTGGTGAAACACTCACAAACTTTTTCTCAAACTCTTCAAGTTACATGCATTGCATATACCAGAATGCAGAGGGGCGATCCGTAGAAGAGGCTAGCAGTGGGCTCCCACCGTTGTTTCCTGTTAAAAGGGCTCCCGTGAGCCCCAAAGCTGACGAGCTTTTGGAGATGCACCTGCGCGCCTAAGAGGCAACGAAGCCTGTGACGGTTGTTTGACGGCCTACTTAACCACCCCAGAACTTTTTTCTACTGATGAGGGATACTATGCCGAAACACGAGTCATGTCTCGTGTCTAGAGATTCTGGAAATATCAAGTACTTACTTGCACCAACTTTGGTGAAACACTCACAAACTTTTTCCCAAACTCTTCAAGTTACACGCACTGCATATACCAGAATGCATAGGGGCGATCCGGAGGAGAGGCTAGCAGTGTGCTCCCACTGTTGTTTCCTGTTAAAAGGGCTCCCGTGAGCCCCTAAGCTGACAAGCTTTTGGAGATGCATCTGCGCGCCTAAGAGGCAACGAAGCCTGTGACGGTTGTTTGGCGGCCTTCTCAACCACCCCAGAACTTTTCTCAACTGATGAGGGATACTATCCCGAAACACGAGCCTTATCTCGTGTCTAGAGATTGTGGAAATATCAAGTACTTACTTGCACCAACTTTGGTGAAACACTCACAAACTTTTTCCCAAACTCTTCAAGTTACATGCACTGCATATACCAGAATGAAGAGGGGCGATCCGGAGGAGAGGCTAGCAGTGTGCTCCCATCGTTGTTTCCTGTTAAAAGGGCTCCCGTGAGCCCCTAAGCTGACGAGCTTTTGGAGAAGCACCTGCATGCCTAAGAAGCAAACGAAGCCTCTGACGGTTGTTTGGCGGCCTTCTCGACCACCCCAGAACTTTTCTCTACTGATGAGGGATACTATCCCGAAACACGAGCCATGTCTCGTGTCTACAGATTCTGGAAACATCAAGTACTTACTTGCACCAACTTTGGAGAAACACTCACAAACTTTTTCCCAAACTCTTCAAGTTCCACGCATTGCATATACCAGAATGCAGAGGGGCGATCCGTAGGAGAGGCTAGCAGTGGGCTCCCACCGTTGTTTCCTGTTAAAAGGGCTCCCGTGAGCCCCAAAGCTGACGAGCTTTTGGAGATGCACCTGCGCGCCTAAGAGGCAACGAAGGCTGTGACGGTTGTTTGACGGCCTACTTAACCACCCCAGAACTTTTCTCTACTGATGAGGGATACTATGCCGAAACACGAGTCATGTCTCGTGTCTAGAGATTCTGGAAATATCAAGTACTTACTTGCACCAACTTTGGTGAAACACTCACAAACTTTTTCCCAAACTCTTCAAGTTACACGCACTGCATATACCAGAATGCATAGGGGCGATCCGGAGGAGAGGCTAGCAGTGTGCTCCCACTGTTGTTTCCTGTTAAAAGGGCTCCCGTGAGCCCCTAAGCTGACAAGCTTTTGGAGATGCACCTGCGCGCCTAAGAGGCAACGAAGCCTGTGACGGTTGTTTGGCGGCCTTCTCAACCACCCCAGAACTTTTCTCAACTGATGAGGGATACTATCCCGAAACACGAGCCATGTCTCGTGTCTAGAGATTCTGGAAATATCAAGTAATTACTTGCACCAACTTTGGTGAAACACTCACAAACTTTTCCCCAAACTCTTCAAGTTACATGCACTGCATATACCAGAATGAAGAAGGGCGATCCGGAGGAGAGGCTAGCAGTGGGCTCCGACCGTTGTTTCCTGTTAAAAGGGCTCCCGTGAGCCCCAAAGCTGACGAGCTTTTGGAGATGCACCTGCGCGCCTAAGAGGCAACGAAGCCTGTGACGGTTGTTTGACGGCCTACTTAACCACCCCAGAACTTTTCTCTACTGATGAGGGATACTATGCCGAAACACGAGTCATGTCTCGTGTCTAGAGATTCTGGAAATATCAAGTACTTACTTGCACCAACTTTGGTGAAACACTCACAAACTTTTTCCCAAACTCTTCAAGTTACACGCACTGCATATACCAGAAGGCAGAGGGGCGATCCGGAGGAGAGGCTAGCAGTGTGCTCCCATCGTTGTTTCCTGTTAAAAGGGCTCCCGTGAGCCCCTAAGCTGACGAGCTTATGGAGATGCACCTGCGCGCCTAAGAGGCAACGAAGCCTGTGACGGTTGTTTGGCGGCCTTCTCAACCACCCCAGAACTTTTCTCTACTGATGAGGAATACTATCCCGAAACACGAGCCATGTCTCGTGTCTAGAGATTCTGGAAATATCAAGTACTTACTTGCACCAACTTTGGTGAAACACTCTCAAACTTTTTCCCAAACTCTTCAAGTTACATGCACTGCATATACCAGAATGAAGAGGGGCGATCCGGAGGAGAGGCTAGCAGTGTGCTCCCATCGTTGTTTCCTGTTAAAAGGGCTCCCGTGAGCCCCTAAGCTCACGAGCTTTTGGAGATGCACCTGCGTGCCTAAGAGGCAACCGAAGCCTCTGACGGTTGTTTGGCGGCCTTCTCAACCACTCCAGAACTTTTCTCTACTGATGAGGGATACTAACCCGAAACACGAGCCATGTCTCGTGTCTAAAGATTCTGGAAATATCAAGTACTTACTTGCACCAACTTTGGTGAAACACTCACGAACTTTTTCCCAAACTCTTCAAGTTACACGCATTGCATATACCAGAATGCAGAGGGGCGATCCGGAGGAGAGGCTAGCAGTGGGCTCCCACCGTTGTTTCCTGTTAAAAGGGCTCCCGTGAGCCCCAAAGCTGACGAGCTTTTGGAGATGCACCTGCGCGCCTAAGAGGCAACGAAGCCTGTGACGGTTGTTTGACGGCCTACTTAACCACCGCAGAACTTTTCTCTACTGATGAGGGATACTATGCCGAAACACGAGTCATGTCTCGTGTCTAGAGATTCTGGAAATATCAAGTACTTACTTGCACCAACTTTGGTGAAACACTCACAAACTTTTTCCCAAACTCTTCAAGTTACACGCACTGCATATACCAGAATGCAGAGGAGCGATCCGGAGGAGAGGCTAGCAGTGTGCTCCCATCGTTGTTTCCTGTTAAAAGGGCTCCCGTGAGCCCCTAAGCTGACGAGCTTTTGAAGATGCACCTGCGCGCCTAAGAGGCAACGAAGCCTGTGACGGTTGTTTGGCGGACTTCTCAACCACCCCAGAACTTTTCTCTACTGATGAGGGATACTATCCCGAAACACGAGCCATGACTCGTGTCTAGAGATTCTGGAAATATCAAGTACTTACTTGCACCAACTTTGGTGAAACACTCACGAACTTTTTCCCAAACTCTTCAAGTTACACGCACTGCATATACCAGAATGCATAGGGGCGATCCGGAGGAGAGGCTAGCAGTGTGCTCCCATTGTTGTTTCCTGTTAAAAGGGCTCCCGTGAGCCCCTAAGCTGACAAGCTTTTGGAGATGCACCTGCGTGCCTAAGAGGCAACGAAGCCTGTGACGGTTGTTTGGCGGCCTTCTCAACCACCCCAGAACTTTTCTCTACTGATGAGGGATACTATCCCGAAACACGAGCCATGTCTCGTGTCTAGAGATTGTGGAAATATCAAGTACTTACTTGCACCAACTTTGGTGAAACACTCACAAACTTTTTCCCAAACTCTTCAAGTTACACGCACTGCATATACCAGAATGCAGAGGAGCGATCCGGAGGAGAGGCTAGCAGTGGGCTCCCACCGTTGTTTCCTGTTAAAAGGGCTCCCGTGAGCCCCAAAGCTGACGAGCTTTTGGAGATGCACTTGCGCGCCTAAGAGGCAACGAAGCCTGTGACGGTTGTTTGACGGCCTACTTAACCACCCCAGAACTTTTCTCTACTGATGAGGGATACTATGCCGAAACACGAGTCATGTCTCGTGTCTAGAGATTCTGGAAATATCAAGTACTTACTTGCACCAACTTTGGTGAAACACTCACAAACTTTTTCCCAAACTCTTCAAGTTACACGCACTGCATATACCAGAATGCAGAGGAGCGATCCGGAGGAGAGGCTAGCAGTGTGCTCCCATCGTTGTTTCCTGTTAAAAGGGCTCCCGTGAGCCCCTAAGCTGACGAGCTTTTGAAGATGCACCTGCGCGCCTAAGAGGCAACGAAGCCTGTGACGGTTGTTTGGCGGACTTCTCAACCACCCCAGAACTTTTCTCTACTGATGAGGGATACTATCCCGAAACACGAGCCATGACTCGTGTCTAGAGATTCTGGAAATATCAAGTACTTACTTGCACCAACTTTGGTGAAACACTCACTAACTTTTTCCCAAACTCTTCAAGTTACACGCACTGCATATACCAGAATGCATAGGGGCGATCCGGAGGAGAGGCTAGCAGTGTGCTCCCATTGTTGTTTCCTGTTAAAAGGGCTCCCGTGAGCCCCTAAGCTGACAAGCTTTTGGAGATGCACCTGCGCGCCTAAGAGGCAACGAAGCCTGTGACGGTTGTTTGGCGGCCTTCTCAACCACCCCAGAACTTTTCTCTACTGATGAGGGATACTATCCCGAAACACGAGCCATGTCTCGTGTCTAGAGATTGTGGAAATATCAAGTACTTACTTGCACCAACTTTGGTGAAACACTCACAAACTTTTTTCCCAAACTCTTCAAATTACACGCACTGCATATACCAGAATGCAGAGGAGCGATCCGGAGGAGAGGCTAGCAGTGGGCTCCCACCGTTGTTTCCTGTTAAAAGGGCTCCCGTGAGCCCCAAAGCTGACGAGCTTTTGGAGATGCACCTGCGCGCCTAAGAGGCAACGAAGCCTGTGACGGTTGTTTGGCGGCCTTCTTAACCACCCCAGAACTTTTCTCAACTGATGAGGGATACTATCCCGAAACACGAGCCATGTCTCGTGTCTAGAGATTCTGGAAATATCAAGTAATTACTTGCACCAACTTTGGTGAAACACTCACAAACTTTTCCCCAAACTCTTCAAGTTACATGCACTGCATATACCAGAATGAAGAGGGGCGATCCGGAGGAGAGGCTAGCAGTGTGCTCCCATCGTTGTTTCCTGTTAAAAGGGCTCCCGTGAGCCCCAAAGCTGACGAGCTTTTGGAGATGCACCTGCGCGCCTAAGAGGCAACGAAGCCTGTGACGGTTGTTTGACGGCCTACTTAACCACCCCAGAACTTTTTTCTACTGATGAGGGATACTATGCCGAAACACGAGTCATGTCTCGTGTCTAGAGATTCTGGAAATATCAAGTACTTACTTGCACCAACTTTGGTGAAACACTCACAAACTTTTTCCCAAACTCTTCAAGTTACACGCACTGCATATACCAGAATGCATAGGGGCGATCCGGAGGAGAGGCTAGCAGTGTGCTCCCACTGTTGTTTCCTGTTAAAAGGGCTCCCGTGAGCCCCTAAGCTGACAAGCTTTTGGAGATGCATCTGCGCGCCTAAGAGGCAACGAAGCCTGTGACGGTTGTTTGGCGGCCTTCTCAACCACCCCAGAACTTTTCTCAACTGATGAGGGATACTATCCCGAAACACGAGCCATGTCTCGTGTCTAGAGATTCTGGAAATATCAAGTAATTACTTGCACCAACTTTGGTGAAACACTCACAAACTTTTCCCCAAACTCTTCAAGTTACATGCACTGCATATACCAGAATGAAGAAGGGCGATCCGGAGGAGAGGCTAGCAGTGTGCTCCCATCGTTGTTTCCTGTTAAAAGGGCTCCCGTGAGCCCCTAAGCTGACGAGCTTTTGGAGAAGCACCTGCGTGCCTAAGAGGCAACCGAAGCCTCTGACGGTTGTTTGGCGGCCTTCTCAACCACCCCAGAACTTTTCTCTACTGATGAGGGATACTATCCCGAAACACAAGCCATGTCTCGTGTCTAGAGATTCTGGAAATATCAAGTACTTACTTGCACCAACTTTGGTGAAACACTCACAAACTTTTTCCCAAACTCTTCAAGTTACATGCATTGCATATACCAGAATGCAGAGGGGCGATCCGTAGGAGAGGCTAGCAGTGGGCTCCCACCGTTGTTTCCTGTTAAAAGGGCTCCCGTGAGCCCCAAAGCTGACGAGCTTTTGGAGATGCACCTGCGCGCCTAAGAGGCAACGAAGCCTGTGACGGTTGTTTGACGGCCTACTTAACCACCCCAGAACTTTTTTCTACTGATGAGGGATACTATGCCGAAACACGAGTCATGTCTCGTGTCTAGAGATTCTGGAAATATCAAGTACTTACTTGCACCAACTTTGGTGAAACACTCACAAACTTTTTCCCAAACTCTTCAAGTTACACGCACTGCATATACCAGAATGCATAGGGGCGATCCGGAGGAGAGGCTAGCAGTGTGCTCCCACTGTTGTTTCCTGTTAAAAGGGCTCCCGTGAGCCCCTAAGCTGACAAGCTTTTGGAGATGCATCTGCGCGCCTAAGAGGCAACGAAGCCTGTGACGGTTGTTTGGCGGCCTTCTCAACCACCCCAGAACTTTTCTCAACTGATGAGGGATACTATCCCGAAACACGAGCCTTATCTCGTGTCTAGAGATTGTGGAAATATCAAGTACTTACTTGCACCAACTTTGGTGAAACACTCACAAACTTTTTCCCAAACTCTTCAAGTTACATGCACTGCATATACCAGAATGAAGAGGGGCGATCCGGAGGAGAGGCTAGCAGTGTGCTCCCATCGTTGTTTCCTGTTAAAAGGGCTCCCGTGAGCCCCTAAGCTGACGAGCTTTTGGAGAAGCACCTGCATGCCTAAGAGGCAACCGAAGCCTCTGACGGTTGTTTGGCGGCCTTCTCGACCACCCCAGAACTTTTCTCTACTGATGAGGGATACTATCCCGAAACACGAGCCATGTCTTGTGTCTAGAGATTCTGGAAATATCAAGTACTTACTTGCACCAACTTTGGTGAAACACTCACAAACTTTTTCCCAAACTCTTCAAGTTACACGCATTGCATATACCAGAATGCAGAGGGGCGATCCGGAGGAGAGGCTAGCAGTGGGCTCCGACCGTTGTTTCCTGTTAAAAGGGCTCCCGTGAGCCCCAAAGCTGACGAGCTTTTGGAGATGCACCTGCGCGCCTAAGAGGCAACGAAGCCTGTGACGGTTGTTTGACGGCCTACTTAACCACCCCAGAACTTTTCTCTACTGATGAGGGATACTATGCCGAAACACGAGTCATGTCTCGTGTCTAGAGATTCTGGAAATATCAAGTACTTACTTGCACCAACTTTGGTGAAACACTCACAAACTTTTTCCCAAACTCTTCAAGTTACACGCACTGCATATACCAGAAGGCAGAGGGGCGATCCGGAGGAGAGGCTAGCAGTGTGCTCCCATCGTTGTTTCCTGTTAAAAGGGCTCCCGTGAGCCCCTAAGCTGACGAGCTTATGGAGATGCACCTGCGCGCCTAAGAGGCAACGAAGCCTGTGACGGTTGTTTGGCGGCCTTCTCAACCACCCCAGAACTTTTCTCTACTGATGAGGAATACTATCCCGAAACACGAGCCATGTCTCGTGTCTAGAGATTCTGGAAATATCAAGTACTTACTTGCACCAACTTTGGTGAAACACTCTCAAACTTTTTCCCAAACTCTTCAAGTTACATGCACTGCATATACCAGAATGAAGAGGGGCGATCCGGAGGAGAGGCTAGCAGTGTGCTCCCATCGTTGTTTCCTGTTAAAAGGGCTCCCGTGAGCCCCTAAGCTCACGAGCTTTTGGAGATGCACCTGCGTGCCTAAGAGGCAACCGAAGCCTCTGACGGTTGTTTGGCGGCCTTCTCAACCACTCCAGAACTTTTCTCTACTGATGAGGGATACTAACCCGAAACACGAGCCATGTCTCGTGTCTAAAGATTCTGGAAATATCAAGTACTTACTTGCACCAACTTTGGTGAAACACTCACGAACTTTTTCCCAAACTCTTCAAGTTACACGCATTGCATATACCAGAATGCAGAGGAGCGATCCGGAGGAGAGGCTAGCAGTGTGCTCCCATCGTTGTTTCCTGTTAAAAGGGCTCCCGTGAGCCCCTAAGCTGACGAGCTTTTGAAGATGCACCTGCGCGCCTAAGAGGCAACGAAGCCTGTGACGGTTGTTTGGCGGACTTCTCAACCACCCCAGAACTTTTCTCTACTGATGAGGGATACTATCCCGAAACACGAGCCATGTCTCGTGTCTACAGATTCTGGAAATATCAAGTACTTACTTGCACCAACTTTGGTGAAACACTCACAAACTTTTTCCCAAACTCTTCAAGTTCCACGCATTGCATATACCAGAATGCAGAGGGGCGATCCGTAGGAGAGGCTAGCAGTGGGCTCCCACCGTTGTTTCCTGTTAAAAGGGCTCCCGTGAGCCCCAAAGCTGACGAGCTTTTGGAGATGCACCTGCGCGCCTAAGAGGCAACGAAGGCTGTGACGGTTGTTTGACGGCCTACTTAACCACCCCAGAACTTTTCTCTACTGATGAGGGATACTATGCCGAAACACGAGTCATGTCTCGTGTCTAGAGATTCTGGAAATATCAAGTACTTACTTGCACCAACTTTGGTGAAACACTCACAAACTTTTTCCCAAACTCTTCAAGTTACACGCACTGCATATACCAGAATGCATAGGGGCGATCCGGAGGAGAGGCTAGCAGTGTGCTCCCACTGTTGTTTCCTGTTAAAAGGGCTCCCGTGAGCCCCTAAGCTGACAAGCTTTTGGAGATGCACCTGCGCGCCTAAGAGGCAACGAAGCCTGTGACGGTTGTTTGGCGGCCTTCTCAACCACCCCAGAACTTTTCTCAACTGATGAGGGATACTATCCCGAAACACGAGCCATGTCTCGTGTCTAGAGATTCTGGAAATATCAAGTAATTACTTGCACCAACTTTGGTGAAACACTCACAAACTTTTCCCCAAACTCTTCAAGTTACATGCACTGCATATACCAGAATGAAGAAGGGCGATCCGGAGGAGAGGCTAGCAGTGTGCTCCCATCGTTGTTTCCTGTTAAAAGGGCTCCCGTGAGCCCCTAAGCTGACGAGCTTTTGGAGAAGCACCTGCGTGCCTAAGAGGCAACCGAAGCCTCTGACGGTTGTTTGGCGGCCTTCTCAACCACCCCAGAACTTTTCTCTACTGATGAGGGATACTATCCCGAAACACGAGCCATGTCTCGTGTCTAGAGATTCTGGAAATATCAAGTAATTACTTGCACCAACTTTGGTGAAACACTCACAAACTTTTCCCCAAACTCTTCAAGTTACATGCACTGCATATACCAGAATGCAGAGGGGCGATCCGGAGGAGAGGCTAGCAGTGAGCTCCCATTGTTGTTTCCTGTTAAAAGGGCTCCCGTGAGCCCCTAAGCTGACGAACTTTTGGAGATGCACCAGCGCGCCTAAGAGGCAACGAAGCCTGTGACGGTTGTTTGGTGGCATTCTCAACCATCCCAGAACTTTTCTCTACTGATGAGGGATACTATCCCGAAACACGAGCCATGTCTCGTGTCTAGAGATTCTGGAAATATCAAGTACTTTCTTGCACCAACTTTGGTGAAACACTCACAAACTTGTTCCTAAACTCTTCAAGTTACATGCACTGCATATACCAAAATGAAGAGGGGCGATCCGGAGGAGAGGCTAGCAGTGTGCTCCCATCGTTGTTTCCTGTTAAAAGGGCTCCCGTGAGCCCCTAAGCTGACGAGCTTTTGGAGAAGCACCTGCGTGCCTAAGAGGCAACCGAAGCCTCTGACGGTTGTTTGGCGGCCTTCTCAACCACCCCAGAACTTTTCTCTACTGATGAGGGATACTATGCCGAAACACGAGTCATGTCTCGTGTCTAGAGATTCTGGAAATATCAAGTACTTACTTGCACCAACTTTGGTGAAACACTCACAAACTTTTTCCCAAACTCTTCAAGTTACACGCACTGCATATACCAGAATGCAGAGGGGCGATCCGGAGGAGAGGCTAGCAGTGTGCTCCCATCGTTGTTTCCTGTTAAAAGGGCTCCCGTGAGCCCCTAAGCTGACGAGCTTATGGAGATGCACCTGCGCGCCTAAGAGGCAACGAATCCTGTGACGGTTGTTTGGCGGCCTTCTCAACCACCCCAAAACTTTTCTCTACTGATGAGGAATACTATCCCGAAACACGAGCCATGTCTCGTGTCTAGAGATTCTGGAAATATCAAGTACTTACTTGCACCAACTTTGGTGAAACACTCTCAAACTTTTTCCCAAACTCTTCAAGTTACATGCACTGCATATACCAGAATGAAGAGGGGCGATCCGGAGGAGAGGCTAGCAGTGTGCTCCCATCGTTGTTTCCTGTTAAAAGGGCTCCCGTGAGCCCCTAAGCTGACTAGCTTTTGGAGATGCACCTGCGTGCCTAAGAGGCAACCGAAGCCTCTGACGGTTGTTTGGCGGCCTTCTCAACCACCCCAGAACTTTTCTCTACTGATGAGGGATACTATCCCGAAACACGAGCCATGTCTCGTGTCTAGAGATTCTGGAAATATCAAGTACTTACTTGCACCAACTTTGGTGAAACACTCACAAACTTTTTCCCAAACTCTTCAAGTTACACGTATTGCATATACCAGAATGCAGAGGGGCGATCCGGAGGAGAGGCTAGCAGTGGGCTCCGACCGTTGTTTCCTGTTAAAAGGGCTCCCGTGAGCCCCAAAGCTGACGAGCTTTTGGAGATGCACCTGCGCGCCTAAGAGGCAACGAAGCCTGTGACGGTTGTTTGACGGCCTACTTAACCACCCCAGAACTTTTCTCTACTGATGAGGGATACTATGCCGAAACACGAGTCATGTCTCGTGTCTAGAGATTCTGGAAATATCAAGTACTTACTTGCACCAACTTTGGTGAAACACTCACAAACTTTTTCCCAAACTCTTCAAGTTACACGCACTGCATATACCAGACTGCAGAGGGGCGATCCGGAGGAGAGGCTAGCAGTGTGCTCCCATCGTTGTTTCCTGTTAAAAGGGCTCCCGTGAGCCCCAAAGCTGACGAGCTTTTGGAGATGCACCTGCGCCCCTAAGAGGCAACGAAGCCTGTGACGGTTGTTTGACAGCCTACTTAACCACCCCAGAACTTTTCTCTACTGATGAGGGATACTATGCCGAAACACGAGTCATGTCTCGTGTCTAGAGATTCTGGAAATATCAAGTACTTACTTGCACCAACTTTGGTGAAACACTCGCAAACTTTTTCCCAAACTCTTCAAGTTACACGCACTGCATATACCAGAATGCAGAGGAGCGATCCGGAGGAGAGGCTAGCAGTGTGCTCCCATCGTTGTTTCCTGTTAAAAGGGCTCCCGTGAGCCCCTAAGCTGACGAGCTTTTGAAGATGCACCTGCGCGCCTAAGAGGCAACGAAGCCTGTGACGGTTGTTTGGCGGACTTCTTAACCACCCCAGAACTTTTCTCTACTGATGAGGGATACTATCCCGAAACACGAGCCATGACTCGTGTCTAGAGATTCTGGAAATATCAAGTACTTACTTGCACCAACTTTGGTGAAACACTCACGAACTTTTTCCCAAACTCTTGAAGTTACACGCACTGCATATACCAGAATGCATAGGGGCGATCCGGAGGAGAGGCTAGCAGTGTGCTCCCATTGTTGTTTCCTGTTAAAAGGGCTCCCGTGAGCCCCTAAGCTGACAAGCTTTTGGAGATGCACCTGCACGCCTAAGAGGCAACGAAGCCTGTGACGGTTGTTTGGAGGCCTTCTCAACCA
The DNA here is from genome assembly GCF_964261635.1 of Lissotriton helveticus. Classification (NCBI taxonomy): domain Eukaryota; kingdom Metazoa; phylum Chordata; class Amphibia; order Caudata; family Salamandridae; genus Lissotriton; species Lissotriton helveticus. The sequence continues at coordinate 1,194,403,609 of NC_136068.1, forward strand.
CCCCAGAACTTTTCTCTACTGATGAGGGATACTATCCCGAAACACGAGCCATGTCTCGTGTCTAGAGATTGTGGAAATATCAAGTACTTACTTGCACCAACTTTGGTGAAACACTCACAAACTTTTTCCCAAACTCTTCAAATTACACGCACTGCATATACCAGAATGCAGAGGGGCGATCCGGAGGAGAGGCTAGCAGTGTGCTCCCATTGTTGTTTCCTGTTAAAAGGGCTCCCGTGAGCCCCTAAGCTGACGAACTTTTGGAGATGCACCTGCGCGCCTAAGAGGCAACAAAGCCTGTGACGGTTGTTTGGCGGCATTCTCAACCACCCCAGAACTTTTCTCTACTGATGAGGGATACTATCCCGAAACACGAGCCATGTCTCGTGTCTAGAGATTCTGGAAATATCAAGTACTTTCTTGCACCAACTTTGGTGAAACACTCACAAACTTGTTCCTAAACTCTTCAAGTTACATGCACTGCATATACCAGAATGAAGAGGGGCGATCCGGAGGAGAGGCTAGCAGTGTGCTCCCATCGTTGTTTCCTGTTAAAAGGGCTCCCGTGAGCCCCTAAGCTGACGAGCTTTTGGAGATGCACCTGCGTGCCTAAGAGGCAACCAAAGCCTCTGACGGTTGTTTGGCGGCCTTCTCAACCACCCCAGAACTTTTCTCTACTGATGAGGGATACTATCCCGAAACACGAGCCATGTCTCGTGTCTAGAGATTCTGGAAATATCAAGTACTTACTTGCACCAACTTTGGTGAAACACTCACAAACTTTTTCCCAAACTCTTCAAGTTACACGCATTGCATATACCAGAATGCAGAGGGGCGATCCGGAGGAGAGGCTAGCAGTGGGCTCCCATCGTTGTTTCCTGTTAAAAGGGCTCCCGTGAGCCCCAAAGCTGACGAGCTTTTGGAGATGCACCTGCGCGCCTAAGAGGCAACGAAGCCTGTGACGGTTGTTTGACGGCCTACTTAACCATCCCAGAACTTTTCTCTACTGATGAGGGATACTATGCCGAAACACGAGTCATGTCTCGTGTCTAGAGATTCTGGAAATATCACGTACTTACTTGCACCAACTTTGGTGAAACACTCACAAACTTTTTCCCAAACTCTTCAAGTTACACGCACTGCATATACTAGAATGCAGAGGGGCGATCCAGAGGAGAGGCTAGCAGTGTGCTCCCATCATTGTTTCCTGTTAAAAGGGCTCCCGTGAGCCCCTAAGCTGACGAGCTTATGGAGATGCACCTGCGCGCCTAAGAGGCAACGAAGCCTGTGACGGTTGTTTGGCGGCCTTCTCAACCACCCCAGAACTTTTCTCTACTGATGAGGAATACTATCCCGAAACACGAGCCATGTCTCGTGTCTAGAGATTCTGGAAATATCAAGTACCTACTTGCACCAACTTTGGTGAAACACTCACAAACTTGTTCCCAAACTCTTCAAGTTACACGCACTGCATACACCAGAACGCAGAGGGGCGATCCGTAGGAGAGGCTAGCAGTGTGCTCCCATCGTTGTTTCCTGTCAAAAGGGCTCCCGTGAGCCCCTAAGCTGGTGAGCGTTTGGAGATGCACCTGCGCGCCTAAGAGGCAATGAAGCCTGTGACGGTTGTTTGGCGGCCTTCTCAACCACCCCAGAACTTTTCTCTACTGATGAGGGATACTATCCCGAAACACGAGCCATTACTCGTGTCTAGAGATTCTGGAAATATCAAGTACTTACTTGCACCAACTTTGGTGAAACACTCACAAACTTTTTCCCAAACTCTTCAAGTTACAAGCACTGCATATACCAGAATGCAGAGGGGCGATCCGGAGGAGAGGCTAGCAGTGTGCTCCCATCGTTGTTTCCTGTTAAAAGGGCTCCCGTGAGCCCCTAAGCTGACGAGCTTTTGGAGATGCACCTGCGCGCCTAAGAGGCAACGAAGCAGGTGACGGTTGTTTGGCGGCCTTCTCAACCACCCCAGAACTTTTCTCTACTGATGAGGGATACTATCCCGAACCACGAGCCATGTATCGTGTCTAGAGATTCTGGAAATATCAATTACTTACTTGTACCAACTTTGGTGAAACATTCACGATCTTTTTCCCAAACTCTTCAAGTTACACGCACTGCATATACCAGAATGCAGAGGGGCGATCCGGAGGAGAGGCTAGCAGTGTGCTCCCATCGTTGTTTCCTGTTAAAAGGGCTCCCGTGAGCCCCTAAGCTGATGAGCTTTTGGAGATGCACCTGCGCGCCTAAGAGGCAACGAAGCCTGTGACGGTTGTTTGGCGGCCTTCTCAACCACCCCAGAACTTTTCTCTACTGATGAGGGATACTATCCCGAAACACGAGCCATGTCTCGTGTCTAGAGATTCTGGAAATATCAAGTACTTACTTGCACCAACTTTGGTGAAACACTCACAAACTTTTTCCCCAACTCTTCAAGTTACACGCACTGCATGTACCAGAATGCAGAGGGGCGATCCGGAGGAGAGGCTAGCAGTGTGCTCCCATCGTTGTTTCCTGTTAAAAGGGCTCCCGTGAGCCCCTAAGCTGACGAGCTTTTGGAGATGCACCTGCGCGCCTAAGAGGCAACGAAGCAGGTGACGGTTGTTTGGCGGCCTTCTCAACCACCCCAGAACTTTTCTCCACTGATGAGGGATACTATCCCGAACCACGAGCCATGTATCGTGTCTAGAGATTCTGGAAATATCAATTTCTTACTTGTACCAACTTTGGTGAAACATTCAGGATCTTTTTCCCAAACTCTTCAAGTTACACGCACTGCATATACCAGAATGCAGAGGGGTGATCCGGAGGAGAGGCTAGCAGTGTGCTCCCATCGTTGTTTCCTGTTAAAAGGGCTCCCGTGAGCCCCTAAGCTGACGAGCTTTTGGAGATGCACCTGCGCGACTAAGAGGCAACGAAGCCTGTGACGGTTGTTTGGCGGCCTTCTCAACCACCCCAGAACTTTTCTCTACTGATGAGGGATACTATCCCGAAACACGAGCCATGTCTCGTGTCTAGAGATTCTGGAAATATCAAGTACTTACTTGCACCAACTTTGGTGAAACACTCACAAACTTTTTCCCCAACTCTTCAAGTTACACGCACTGCATGTACCAGAATGTAGAGGGGCGATCTGGAGGAGAGGCTAGCAGTGTGCTCCCATCGTTGTTTCCTGTTAAAAGGGCTCCCGTGAGCCCCTAAGCTGACGAGCTTATGGAGATGCACCTGCGCGCCTAAGAGGGAACGAAGCCTGTGACGGTTGTTTGGCGGCCTTCTCAACCACCCCAGAACTTTGCTCTACTGATGAGGAATACTATCCCGAAACACGAGCCATGTCTCGTGTCTAGAGATTCTGGAAATATCAAGTACTTACTTGCACCAACTGTGGTGAAACACTCACAAACTTTTTCCCAAACTCTTCAAGTTACACGCACTGCATATACCAGAATGCAGAGGGGCGATCCGGAGGAGAGGCTAGCAGTGGGCTCCCATCGCTGTTTCCTGTTAAAAGGGCTCCCGTGAGCCCCTAAGCTGACGAGCTTTTGGAGATGCACCTGCGCGCCTAAGAGGCAACGTAGCCTGTGACGGTTGTTTGGCGGCCTTCTCAACCACCCCAGAACTTTTCTCTACTGATGAGGGATACTATCCCGAAACATGAGCCATGTCTCGTGTCTAGAGATTCTGGAAATAGCAAGTACTTACTTGCACCAACTTTGGTGAAACACTCACGAACTTTTTCCCAAACTCTTCAAGTTACACACACTGCATATACCAGAATGCAGAGGGGCGATCCGGAGGAGAGGCTAGCAGTGTGCTCCCATCGTTGTTTCCTGTTAAAAGGGCTCCCGTGAGCCCCTAAGCTGACAAGCTTTTGGAGATGCACCTGCGCGCCTAAGAGGCAACGAAGCCTGTGACGGTTGTTTGGCGGCCTTCTCAACCACCCCAGAACTTTTCTCTACTGATGAGGGATACTATCCCGAAACACGAGCCATGTCTCGTGTCTAGAGATTCTGGAAATATCAAGTACTTACATGCACCAACTTTGGTGAAACACTCACAAACTTTTTCCCCAACTCTTCAAGTTACACGCACTGCATGTACCAGAATGCAGAGGGGCGATCTGGAGGAGAGGCTAGCAGTGTGCTCCCATCGTTGTTTCCTGTTAAAAGGGCTCCCGTGAGCCCCTAAGCTGACGAGCTTATGGAGATGCACCTGCGCTCCTAAGAGGGAATGAAGCCTGTGACGGTTGTTTGGCGGCCTTCTCAACCACCCCAGAACTTTTCTCTACTGATGAGGGATACTATCCCGAAACACGAGCCATGTCTCGTGTCTAGAGATTCTGGAAATAGCAAGTACTTACTTGCACCAACTTTGGTGAAACACTCACGAACTTTTTCCCAAACTCTTCAAGTTACACGCACTGCATATACCAGAATGCAGAGGGGCGATCCGGAGGAGAGGCTAGCAGTGTGCTCCCATCGTTGTTTGCTGTTAAAAGGGTTACTGTGAGCCCCTAAGCTGACGAGCTTTTGGAGATGCACCTGCGCGCCTAAGAGGCAACGAAGTTTGTGACGGTTGTTTGGCGGCCTTCTCAACCACCCCAGACCTTTTCTCCACTGATGAGGGATACTATCCCGAAACACGAGCCATGTCTCGTGTCTAGAGATTCTGGAAATATCAAGTACTTACTTGCACCAACTTTGGTGAAACACTCACAAACTTTTTTCCCAAACTCTTCAAATTACACGCACTGCATATACCAGAATGCAGAAGGGCGATCCGGAGGAGAGGTTAGCAGTGTGCTCCCATTGTTGTTTTCTGTTAAAAGGGCTTCCGTGAGCCCCTAAGCTGACGAACTTTTGGAGATGCACCTGCGCGCCTAAGAGGCAAAGAAGCCTGTGACGGTTGTTTGGCGGCCTTCTCAACCACCCCAGAACTTTTCTCTACTGATGAGGGATACTATCCCAAAACACGAGCCATGTCGCGTGTCTAGAGATTCTGGAAATATCAAGTACTTACTTGCACCAACTTTGGTGAAACACTCACAAACTTTTTCCTAAACTCTTCAAGTTACATGCACTGCATATACCAGAATGAAGAGGGGCGATCCGAAGGAGAGGCTAGCAGTGTGCTCCCATCGTTGTTTCCTGTTAAAAGGGCTCCCGTGAGCCCCTAAGCTGACGAGCTTTTGGAGATGCACCTGCGTGCCTAAGAGGCAACCGAAGCCTCTGACGGTTGTTTGGCGGCCTTCTCAACCACCCCAGAACTTTTCTCTACTGATGAGGGATACTATCCCGAAACACGAGCCATGTCTCGTGTCTAGAGATTCTGGAAATATCAAGTACTTACTTGCACCAACTTTGGTGAAACACTCACAAACTTTTTCCCAAACTCTTCAAGTTACTCGCATTGCATATACCAGAATGAAGAGGGGCGATCCGGAGGAGAGGCTAGCAGTGTGCTGCCATCGTTGTTTCCTGTTAAAAGTGCTCCCGTGAGCCCCTAAGCTGACGAACTTTTGGAGATGCACCTGCGCGCCTAAGAGGCAACGAAGCCTGTGACGGTTGTTTGGCAGCCTTCTCAACCACCCCAGAACTTTTCTCTACTGATGAGGGATACTATCCCGAAACACGAGCCATGTCTCGTGTCTAGAGATTCTGGAAATATCATTTACTTACTTGCACCAATTTTGGTGAAACATTCACAATCTTTTTCCCAAACTCTTCAAGTTACACGCACTGCATATACCAGAATGCAGAGGGGCGATCCGGAGGAGAGGCTAGCAGTGTGCTCCCATCGTTGTTTCTTGTTAAAAGGGCTCCCCTGAGCCCCTAAGCTGACGAGCTTTTGGAGATGCACCTGCGCGCCTAAGAGGCAACGAAGCCTGTGACGGTTGTTTGGCGGCCTTCTCAACCACCCCAGAACTTTTCTCTACTGATGAGGGATACTATCCCGAAACACGAGCCATGTCTCGTGTCTAGAGATTCTGGAAATATCAATTACTTACTTGTACCAACTTTGGTGAAACATTCACGATCTTTTTCCCAAACTCTTCAAGTTACACGCACTGCATATACCAGAATGCAGAGGGGTGATCCGGAGGAGAGGCTAGCAGTGTGCTCCCATCGTTGTTTCCTGTTAATAGGGCTCCCGTGAGCCCCTAAGCTGACGAGCTTTTGGAGATGCACCTGCGCGCCTAAGAGGCAACGAAGCCTGTGACGGTTGTTTGGCGGCCTTCTCAACCACCCCAGAACTTTTCTCTACTGATGAGGGATACTATCCCGAAACACGAGCCATGTCTCGTGTCTAGAGATTCTGGAAATATCAACTACTTACTTGCACCAACTTTGGTGAAACACTCACAAACTTTTTCCCCAACTCTTCAAGTTACACGCACTGCATGTACCAGAATGTAGAGGGGCGATCTGGAGGAGAGGCTAGCAGTGTGCTCCCATCGTTGTTTCCTGTTAAAAGGGCTCCCGTGAGCACCTAAGCTGACGAGCTTTTGGTGATGCACCTGCGCGCCTAAGAGGCAACGAAGCCTGTGACGGTTGTTTGGCAGCCTTCTCAACCACCCCAGAACTTTTCTCTACTGATGAGGGATACTATCCCGAAACACGAGCCATGTCTTGTGTCTAGAGATTCTGGAAATATCATTTACTTACTTGCACCAATTTTGGTGAAACATTCACAATCTTTTTCCCAAACTCTTCAAGTTACACGCACTGCATATACCAGAATGCAGAGGGGCGATCCGGAGGAGAGGCTAGCAGTGTGCTCCCATCGTTGTTTCTTGTTAAAAGGGCTCCCCTGAGCCCCTAAGCTGAAGAGCTTTTGGAGATGCACCTGCGCGCCTAAGAGGCAACGAAGCCTGTGACGGTTGTTTGGCGGCCTTCTCAACCACCCCAGAACTTTTCTCTACTGATGAGGGATACTATCCCGAAACACGAGCCATGTCTCGTGTCTAGAGATTCTGGAAATATCAATTACTTACTTGTACCAACTTTGGTGAAACATTCACGATCTTTTTCCCAAACTCTTCAAGTTACACGCACTGCATATACCAGAATGCAGAGGGGTGATCCGGAGGAGAGGCTAGCAGTGTGCTCCCATCGTTGTTTCCTGTTAATAGGGCTCCCGTGAGCCCCTAAGCTGACGAGCTTTTGGAGATGCACCTGCGCGCCTAAGAGGCAACGAAGCCTGTGACGGTTGTTTGGCGGCCTTCTCAACCACCCCAGAACTTTTCTCTACTGATGAGGGATACTATCCCGAAACACGAGCCATGTCTCGTGTCTAGAGATTCTGGAAATATCAACTACTTACTTGCACCAACTTTGGTGAAACACTCACAAACTTTTTCCCCAACTCTTCAAGTTACACGCACTGCATGTACCAGAATGTAGAGGGGCGATCTGGAGGAGAGGCTAGCAGTGTGCTCCCATCGTTGTTTCCTGTTAAAAGGGCTCCCGTGAGCCCCTAAGCTGACGAGCTTATGGAGATGCACCTGCGCGCCTAAGAGGGAACGAAGCCTGTGACGGTTGTTTGGCGGCCTTCTCAACCACCCCAGAACTTTGCTCTACTGATGAGGAATACTATCCCGAAACACGAGCCATGTCTCGTGTCTAGAGATTCTGGAAATATCAAGTACTTACTTGCACCAACTTTGGTGAAACACTCACAAACTTTTTCCCAAACTCTTCAAGTTACACGCACTGCATATACCAGAATGCAGAGGGGCGATCCGGAGGAGAGGCTAGCAGTGGGCTCCCATCGCTGTTTCCTGTTAAAAGGGCTCCCGTGAGCCCCTAAGCTGACGAGCTTTTGGAGATGCACCTGCGCGCCTAAGAGGCAACGAAGCCTGTGACGGTTGTTTGGCGGCCTTCTCAACCACCCCAGAACTTTTCTCTACTGATGAGGGATACTATCCCGAAATTACGAGCCATGTCTCGTGTCTAGAGATTCTGGAAATAGCAAGTACTTACTTGCACCAACTTTGGTGAAACACTCACGAACTTTTTTCCAAACTCTTCAAGTTACACACACTGCATATACCAGAATGCAGAGGGGCGATCCGGAGGAGAGGCTAGCAGTGTGCTCCCATCGTTGTTTCCTGTTAAAAGGGCTCCCGTGAGCCCCTAAGCTGACAAGCTTTTGGAGATGCACCTGCGCGCCTAAGAGGCAACGAAGCCTGTGACGGTTGTTTGGCGGCCTTCTCAACCACCCCAGAACTTTTCTCTACTGATGAGGGATACTATCCCGAAACACGAGCCATGTCTCGTGTCTAGAGATTCTGGAAATATCAAGTACTTACTTGCACCAACTTTGGTGAAACACTCACAAACTTTTTCCCCAACTCTTCAAGTTACACGCACTGCATGTACCAGAATGCAGAGGGGCGATCTGGAGGAGAGGCTAGCAGTGTGCTCCCATCGTTGTTTCCTGTTAAAAGGGCTCCCGTGAGCCCCTAAGCTGACGAGCTTATGGAGATGCACCTGCGCGCCTAAGAGGGAACGAAGCCTGTGACGGTTGTTTGGCGGCCTTCTCAACCACCCCAGAACTTTGCTCTACTGATGAGGAATACTATCCCAAAACACGAGCCATGTCTCGTGTCTAGAGATTCTGGAAATATCAAGTACTTACTTGCACCAACTTTGGTGAAACACTCACAAACTTTTTCCCAAACTCTTTAAGTTACACGCACTGCATATACCAGAATGCAGAGGGGCGATCCAGAGGAGAGGCTAGCAGTGTGCTCCCATCGTTGTTTCCTGTTAAAAGGGCTCCCGTGAGCCCCTAAGCTGACGAACTTTTGGAGATGCACCTGCGCGCCTAAGAGGCAACGAAGCCTGTGACGGTTGTTTGGCAGCCTTCTCAACCACCCCAGAACTTTTCTCTACTGATGAGGGATACTATCCCGAAACACGAGCCATGTCTCGTGTCTAGAGATTCTGGAAATATCATTTACTTACTTGCACCAACTTTGGTGAAACATTCACGATCTTTTTCCCAAACTCTTCAAGTTACACGCACTGCATATACCAGAATGCAGAGGGGCGATCCGGAGGAGAGGCTAGCAGTGTGCTCCCATCGTTGTTTCTTGTTAAAAGGGCTCCCCTGAGCCCCTAAGCTGACGAGCTTTTGGAGATGCACCTGCGCGCCTAAGAGGCAACGAAGCCTGTGACGGTTGTTTGGCGGCCTTCTCAACCACCCCAGAACTTTTCTCTACTGATGAGGGATACTATCCCGAAACACGAGCCATGTCTCTTGTCTAGAGATTCTGGAAATAGCAAGTACTTACTTGCACCAACTTTGGTGAAACACTCACAAACTTTTTCCCAAACTCTTCAAGTTACACGCACTGCATATACCAGAATGCAGAGGGGCGATCCGGAGGAGAGGCTAGCAGTGTGCTCCCATCGTTGTTTGCTGTTAAAAGGGTTCCTGTGAGCCCCTAAGCTGACGAGCTTTTGGAGATGCACCTGCGCGCCTAAGAGGCAACGAAGTCTGTGACGGTTGTTTGGCGGCCTTCTCAACCACCCCAGAACTTTTCTCCACTGATGAGGGATACTATCCCGAAACACGAGCCATGTCTCGTGTCTAGAGATTCTGGAAATATCAAGTACTTACTTGCACCAACTTTGGTGAAACACTCACAAACTTTTTTCCCAAACTCTTCAAATTACACGCACTGCATATACCAGAATGCAGAGGGGCGATCCGGAGGAGAGGTTAGCAGTGTGCTCCCATTGTTGTTTCCTGTTAAAAGGGCTTCCGTGAGCCCCTAAGCTGATGAACTTTTGGAGATGCACCTGCGCGCCTAAGAGGCAAAGAAGCCTGTGACGGTTGTTTGGCGGCCTTCTCAACCACCCCAGAACTTTTCTCTACTGATGAGGGATACTATCCCGAAACACGAGCCATGTCTCGTGTCTAGAGATTCTTGAAATATCAAGTACTTACTTGCACCAACTTTGGTGAAACACTCACAAACTTTTTCCTAAACTCTTCAAGTTACATGCACTGCATATACCAGAATGAAGAGGGGCGATCCGGAGGAGAGGCTAGCAGTGTGCTCCCATCGTTGTTTCCTGTTAAAAGGGCTCCCGTGAGCTCCTAAGCTGACGAGCTTTTGGAGATGCACCTGCGTGCCTAAGAGGCAACCGAAGCCTCTGACGGTTGTTTGGCGGCCTTCTCAACCACCCCAGAACTTTTCTCTACTGATGAGGGATACTATCCCGAAACACGAGCCATGTCTCGTGTCTAGAGATTCTGGAAATATCAAGTACTTACTTGCACCAACTTTGGTGAAACACTCACAAACTTTTTCCCAAACTCTTCAAGTTACAAGCACTGCATATACCAGAATGCAGAGGGGCGATCCGGAGGAGAGGCTAGCAGTGTGCTCCCATCGTTGTTTCCTGTTAAAAGGGCTCCCGTGAGCCCCTAAGCTGACGAGCTTTTGGAGATGCACCTGCGCGCCTAAGAGGCAACGAAGCAGGTGACGGTTGTTTGGCGGCCTTCTCAACCACCCCAGAACTTTTCTCTACTGATGAGGGATACTATCCCGAACCACGAGCCATGTATCGTGTCTAGAGATTCTGGAAATATCAATTACTTACTTGTACCAACTTTGGTGAAACATTCACGATCTTTTTCCCAAACTCTTCAAGTTACACGCACTGCATATACCAGAATGCAGAGGGGCGATCCGGAGGAGAGGCTAGCAGTGTGCTCCCATCGTTGTTTCCTGTTAAAAGGGCTCCCGTGAGCCCCTAAGCTGACGAGCTTTTGGAGATGCACCTGCGCGCCTAAGAGGCAACGAAGCCTGTGACGGTTGTTTGGCGGCCTTCTCAACCACCCCAGAACTTTTCTCTACTGATGAGGGATACTATCCTGAAACACGAGCCATGTCTCGTGTCTAGAGATTCTGGAAATATCAAGTACTTACTTGCACCAACTTTGGTGAAACACTCACAAACTTTTTCCCCAACTCTTCAAGTTACACGCACTGCATGTACCAGAATGCAGAGGGGCGATACGGAGGAGAGGCTAGCAGTGTGCTCCCATCATTGTTTCCTGTCAAAAGGGCTCCCGTGAGCCCCTAAGCTGGTGAGCTTTTGGAGATGCACCTGCGCGCCTAAGAGGCAATGAAGCCTGTGACGGTTGTTTGGCGGCCTTCTCAACCTCCCCAGAACTTTTCTCTACTGATGAGTGATACTATCCCGAAACACGAGCCATTACTCGTGTCTAGAGATTCTGGAAATATCAAGTACTTACTTGCACCAACTTTGGTGAAACACTCACAAACTTTTTCCCAAACTCTTCAAGTTACAAGCACTGCATATACCAGAATGCAGAGGGGCGATCCGCAGGAGAGGCTAGCAGTGTGCTCCCATCGTTGTTTCCTGTTAAAAGGGCTCCCGTGAGCCCCTAAGCTGACGAGCTTTTGGAGATGCACCTGCACGCCTAGGAGGCAACAAAGCCTATGACGGTTGTTTGGCGGCCTTTTCAACCACCCCAGAACTTTTCTCTACTGATGAGGGATACTATCCCGAAACACAAGCCATGTCTTGTGGCTAGAGATTCTGGAAATATCATTTACTTACTTGTACCAACTTTGGTGAAACATTCACGATCTTTTTCCCAAACTCTTCAAGTTACACGCACTGCATATACCAGAATGCAGAGGGGCGATCCGGAGGAGAGGCTAGCAGTGTGCTCCCATCGTTGTTTCCTGTTAAAAGGGCTCCCGTGAGCCCCTAAGCTGACGAGCTTTTGGAGATGCACCTGCGCGCCTAAGAGGCAACGAAGCCTGTGACGGTTGTTTGGCGGCCTTCTCAACCACCCCAGAACTTTTCTCTACTGATGAGGGATACTATCCTGAAACACGAGCCATGTCTCGTGTCTAGAGATTCTGGAAATATCAAGTACTTACTTGCACCAACTTTGGTGAAACACTCACAAACTTTTTCCCCAACTCTTCAAGTTACACGCACTGCATGTACCAGAATGCAGAGGGGCGATACGGAGGAGAGGCTAGCAGTGTGCTCCCATCATTGTTTCCTGTCAAAAGGGCTCCCGTGAGCCCCTAAGCTGGTGAGCTTTTGGAGATGCACCTGCGCGCCTAAGAGGCAATGAAGCCTGTGACGGTTGTTTGGCGGCCTTCTCAACCTCCCCAGAACTTTTCTCTACTGATGAGTGATACTATCCCGAAACACGAGCCATTACTCGTGTCTAGAGATTCTGGAAATATCAAGTACTTACTTGCACCAACTTTGGTGAAACACTCACAAACTTTTTCCCAAACTCTTCAAGTTACAAGCACTGCATATACCAGAATGCAGAGGGGCGATCCGCAGGAGAGGCTAGCAGTGTGCTCCCATCGTTGTTTCCTGTTAAAAGGGCTCCCGTGAGCCCCTAAGCTGACGAGCTTTTGGAGATGCACCTGCACGCCTAGGAGGCAACAAAGCCTATGACGGTTGTTTGGCGGCCTTTTCAACCACCCCAGAACTTTTCTCTACTGATGAGGGATACTATCCCGAAACACAAGCCATGTCTTGTGGCTAGAGATTCTGGAAATATCATTTACTTACTTGCACCAACTTTGGTGAAACATTCACCATCTTTTTCCCAAACTCTTCAAGTTACTTGCACTGCATATACCAGAATGCAGAGGGGCGATCCGGAGGAGAGGCTAGCAGTGTGCTCCCATCGTTGTTTCCTGTTAAAAGGGCTCCCGTGAGCCCCTAAGCTGACGAGCTTTTGGAGATGCACCTGCGCGCCTAAGAGGCAACGAAGCAGGTGACGGTTGTTTGGCGGCCTTCTCAACCACCCCAGAACTTTTCTCCACTGATGAGGGATACTATCCCGAACCACGAGCCATGTATCGTGTCTAGAGATTCTGGAAATATCAATTACTTACTTGTACCAACTTTGGTGAAACATTCACGATCTTTTTCCCAAACTCTTCAAGTTACACGCACTGCATATACCAGAATGCAGAGGGGTGATCCGGAGGAGAGGCTAGCAGTGTGCTCCCATCATTGTTTCCTGTTAAAAGGGCTCCCGTGAGCCCCTAAGCTGACGAGCTTTTGGAGATGCACCTGCGCGCCTAAGAGGCAACGAAGCCTGTGACGGTTGTTTGGCGGCCTTCTCAACCACCCCAGAACTTTTCTCTACTGATGAGGGATACTATCCCGAAACACGAGCCATGTCTCGTGTCTAGAGATTCTGGAAATATCAAGTACTTACTTGCACCAACTTTGGTGAAACACTCACAAACTTTTTCCCCAACTCTTCAAGTTACACGCACTGCATGTACCAGAATGTAGAGGGGCGATCTGGAGGAGAGGCTAGCAGTGTGCTCCCATCGTTGTTTCCTGTTAAAAGGGCTCCCGTGAGCCCCTAAGCTGACGAGCTTATGGAGATGCACCTGCGCGCCTAAGAGGGAACGAAGCCTGTGACGGTTGTTTGGCGGCCTTCTCAACCACCCCAGAACTTTGCTCTACTGATGAGGAATACTATCCCGAAACACGAGCCATGTCTCGTGTCTAGAGATTCTGGAAATATCAAGTACTTACTTGCACCAACTTTGGTGAAACACTCACAAACTTTTTCCCAAACTCTTCAAGTTACACGCACTGCATATACCAGAATGCAGAGGGGCGATCCGGAGGAGAGGCTAGCAGTGGGCTCCCATCGCTGTTTCCTGTTAAAAGGGCTCCCGTGAGCCCCTAAGCTGACGAGCTTTTGGAGATGCACCTGCGCGCCTAAGAGGCAACGAAGCCTGTGACGGTTGTTTGGCGGCCTTCTCAACCACCCCAGAACTTTTCTCTACTGATGAGGGATACTATCCTGAAACACGAGCCATGTCTCGTGTCTAGAGATTCTGGAAATAGCAAGTACTTACTTGCACCAACTTTGGTGAAACACTCACGAACTTTTTCCCAAACTCTTCAAGTTACACACACTGCATATACCAGAATGCAGAGGGGCGATCCGGAGGAGAGGCTAGCAGTGTGCTCCCATCGTTGTTTCCTGTTAAAAGGGCTCCCGTGAGCCCCTAAGCTGACAAGCTTTTGGAGATGCACCTGCGCGCCTAAGAGGCAACGAAGCCTGTGACGGTTGTTTGGCGGCCTTCTCAACCACCCCAGAACTTTTCTCTACTGATGAGGGATACTATCCCGAAACACGAGCCATGTCTCGTGTCTAGAGATTCTGGAAATATAAAGTACTTACTTGCACCAACTTTGGTGAAACACTCACAAACTTTTTCCCCAACTCTTCAAGTTACACGCACTGCATGTACCAGAATGCAGATGGGCGATCTGGAGGAGAGGCTAGCAGTGTGCTCCCATCATTGTTTCCTGTTAAAAGGGCTCCCGTGAGCCCCTAAGCTGACGAGCTTATGGAGATGCACCTGCGCGCCTAAGAGGGAACGAAGCCTGTGACGGTTGTTTGGCGGCCTTCTCAACCACCCCAGAACTTTGCTCTACTGATGAGGAATACTATCCCGAAACACGAGCCATGTTTCGTGTCTAGAGATTCTGGAAATATCAAGTACTTACTTGCACCAACTTTGGTGAAACACTCACGAACTTTTTCCCAAACTCTTCAGGTAACACGCACTGCATATACCAGAATGCAGAGGGGCGATCCGGAGGAGAGGCTAGCAGTGTGCTCCCATCGTTGTTTCCTGTTAAAAGGGCTCCCGTGAGCCCCTAAGCTGACGAGCTTTTGGAGATGCACCTGCGCGCCTAAGAGGCAACGAAGCCTGTGACGGTTGTTTGGCGGCCTTCTCAACCACCCCAGAACTTTTCTCTACTGATGAGGGATACTATCCCGAAACACGAGCCATGTCTCGTGTCTAGAGATTCTGGAAATATGAAGTACTTACTTGCACCAACTTTGGTGAAACACTCACAAACTTTTTCCCCAACTCTTCAAGTTACACGCACTGCATGTACCAGAATGCAGAGGGGCGATACGGAGGAGAGGCTAGCAGTGTGCTCCCATCATTGTTTCCTGTCAAAAGGGCTCCCGTGAGCCCCTAAGCTGGTGAGCTTTTGGAGATGCACCTGCGCGCCTAAGAGGCAATGAAGCCTGTGACGGTTGTTTGGCGGCCTTCTCAACCTCCCCAGAACTTTTCTCTACTGATGAGGGATACTATCCCGAAACACGAGCCATTACTCGTGTCTAGAGATTCTGGAAATATCAAGTACTTACTTGCACCAACTTTGGTGAAACACTCACAAACTTTTTCCCAAACTCTTCAAGTTACAAGCACTGCATATACCAGAATGCAGAGGGGCGATCCGCAGGAGAGGCTAGCAGTGTGCTCCCATCGTTGTTTCCTGTTAAAAGGGCTCCCGTGAGCCCCTAAGCTGACGAGCTTTTGGAGATGCACCTGCACGCCTAGGAGGCAACAAAGCCTATGACGGTTGTTTGGCGGCCTTCTCAACCACCCCAGAACTTTTCTCTACTGATGAGGGATACTATCCCGAAACACAAGCCATGTCTTGTGGCTAGAGATTCTGGAAATATCATTTACTTACTTGCACCAACTTTGGTGAAACATTCACGATCTTTTTCCCAAACTCTTCAAGTTACTTGCACTGCATATACCAGAATGCAGAGGGGCGATCCGGAGGAGAGGCTAGCAGTGTGCTCCCATCGTTGTTTCCTGTTAAAAGGGCTCCCGTGAGCCCCTAAGCTGACGAGCTTTTGGAGATGCACCTGCGCGCCTAAGAGGCAACGAAGCAGGTGACGGTTGTTTGGCGGCCTTCTCAACCACCCCAGAACTTTTCTCCACTGATGAGGGATACTATCCCGAACCACGAGCCATGTATCGTGTCTAGAGATTCTGGAAATATCAATTACTTACTTGTACCAACTTTGGTGAAACACTCACAAACTTTTTCCCCAACTCTTCAAGTTACACGCACTGCATATACCAGAATGCAGAGGGGTGATCCATAGGAGAGGCTAGCAGTGTGCTCCCATCATTGTTTCCTGTTAAAAGGGCTCCCGTGAGCCCCTAAGCTGACGAGCTTTTGGAGATGCACCTGCGCGCCTAAGAGGCAACGAAGCCTGTGACGGTTGTTTGGCGGCCTTCTCAACCACCCCAGAACTTTTCTCTACTGATGAGGGATACTATCCCGAAACACGAGCCATGTCTCGTGTCTAGAGATTCTGGAAATATCAAGTACTTACTTGCACCAACTTTGGTGAAACACTCACAAACTTTTTCCCCAACTCTTCAAGTTACACGCACTGCATGTACCAGAATGTAGAGGGGCGATCTGGAGGAGAGGCTAGCAGTGTGCTCCCATCGTTGTTTCCTGTTAAAAGGGCTCCCGTGAGCCCCTAAGCTGACGAGCTTATGGAGATGCACCTGCGCGCCTAAGAGGGAACGAAGCCTGTGACGGTTGTTTGGCGGCCTTCTCAACCACCCCAGAACTTTGCTCTACTGATGAGGAATACTATCCCGAAACACGAGCCATGTCTCGTGTCTAGAGATTCTGGAAATATCAAGTACTTACTTGCACCAACTTTGGTGAAACACTCACAAACTTTTACCCAAACTCTTCAAGTTACACGCACTGCATATACCAGAATGCAGAGGGGCGATCCGGAGGAGAGGCTAGCAGTGGGCTCCCATCGCTGTTTCCTGTTAAAAGGGCTCCCGTGAGCCCCTAAGCTGACGAGCTTTTGGAGATGCACCTGCGCGCCTAAGAGGCAACGAAGCCTGTGACGGTTGTTTGGCGGCCTTCTCAACCACCCCAGAACTTTTCTCTACTGATGAGGGATACTATCCTGAAACACGAGCCATGTCTCGTGTCTAGAGATTCTGGAAATAGCAAGTACTTACTTGCACCAACTTTGGTGAAACACTCACGAACTTTTTCCCAAACTCTTCAAGTTACACACACTGCATATACCAGAATGCAGAGGGGCGATCCGGAGGAGAGGCTAGCAGTGTGCTCCCATCGTTGTTTCCTGTTAAAAGGGCTCCCGTGAGCCCCTAAGCTGACAAGCTTTTGGAGATGCACCTGCGCGCCTAAGAGGCAACGAAGCCTGTGACGGTTGTTTGGCGGCCTTCTCAACCACCCCAGAACTTTTCTCTACTGATGAGGGATACTATCCCGAAACACGAGCCATGTCTCGTGTCTAGAGATTCTGGAAATATAAAGTACTTACTTGCACCAACTTTGGTGAAACACTCACAAACTTTTTCCCCAACTCTTCAAGTTACACGCACTGCATGTACCAGAATGCAGAGGGGCGATCTGGAGGAGAGGCTAGCAGTGTGCTCCCATCATTGTTTCCTGTTAAAAGGGCTCCCGTGAGCCC
Source organism: Lissotriton helveticus (assembly GCF_964261635.1). NCBI lineage: Eukaryota > Metazoa > Chordata > Amphibia > Caudata > Salamandridae > Lissotriton > Lissotriton helveticus. The sequence goes on from NC_136068.1 coordinate 1,194,420,967, forward strand.
CTAAGCTGACGAGCTTATGGAGATGCACCTGCGCGCCTAAGAGGGAACGAAGCCTGTGACGGTTGTTTGGCGGCCTTCTCAACCACCCCAGAACTTTGCTCTACTGATGAGGAATACTATCCCGAAACACGAGCCATGTCTCGTGTCTAGAGATTCTGGAAATATCAAGTACTTACTTGCACCAACTTTGGTGAAACACTCACAAACTTTTTTCCCAAACTCTTCAAATTACACGCACTGCATATACCAGAATACAGAAGGGCGATCCGGAGGAGAGGTTAGCAGTGTGCTCCCATTGTTGTTTCCTGTTAAAAGGGCTTCCGTGAGCCCCTAAGCTGACGAACTTTTGGAGATGCACCTGCGCGCCTAAGAGGCAAAGAAGCCTGTGACGGTTGTTTGGCGGCCTTCTCAACCAACCCAGAACTTTTCTCTACTGATGAGGGATACTATCCCGAAACACGAGCCATGTCTCGTGTCTAGAGATTCTGGAAATATCAAGTACTTACTTGCACCAACTTTGGTGAAACACTCACAAACTTTTTCCTAAACTCTTCAAGTTACATGCACTGCATATACCAGAATGAAGAGGGGCGATCCGGAGGAGAGGCTAGCAGTGTGCTCCCATCGTTGTTTCCTGTTAAAAGGGCTCCCGTGAGCCCCTAAGCTGACGAGCTTTTGGAGATGCACCTGCGTGCCTAAGAGGCAACCGAAGCCTCTGACGGTTGTTTGGCGGCCTTCTCAACCACCCCAGAACTTTTCTCTACTGATGAGGGATACTATCCCGAAACACGAGCCATGTCTCGTGTCTAGAGATTCTGGAAATATCAAGTACTTACTTGCACCAACTTTGGTGAAACACTCACAAACTTTTTCCCAAACTCTTCAAGTTACTCGCATTGCATATACCAGAATGAAGAGGGGCGATCCGGAGGAGAGGCTAGCAGTGTGCTGCCATCGTTGTTTCCTGTTAAAAGGGCTCCCGTGAGCCCCTAAGCTGACGAACTTTTGGAGATACACCTGCGCGCCTAAGAGGCAACGAAGCCTGTGACGGTTGTTTGGCAGCCTTCTCAACCACCCCAGAACTTTTCTCTACTGATGAGGGATACTATCCCGAAACACGAGCCATGTCTCGTGTCTAGAGATTCTGGAAATATCATTTACTTACTTGCACCAATTTTGGTGAAACATTCACGATCTTTTTCCCAAACTCTTCAAGTTACACGCACTGCATATACCAGAATGCAGAGGGGCGATCCGGAGGAGAGGCTAGCAGTGTGCTCCCATCGTTGTTTCTTGTTAAAAGGGCTCCCCTGAGCCCCTAAGCTGACGAGCTTTTGGAGATGCACCTGCGCGCCTAAGAGGCAACGAAGCCTGTGACGGTTGTTTGGCGGCCTTCTCAACCACCCCAGAACTTTTCTCTACTGATGAGGGATACTATCCCGAAACACGAGCCATGTCTCGTGTCTAGAGATTCTGGAAATATCAATTACTTACTTGTACCAACTTTGGTGAAACATTCACGATCTTTTTCCCAAACTCTTCAAGTTACACGCACTGCATATAGCAGAATGCAGAGGGGTGATCCGGAGGAGAGGCTAGCAGTGTGCTCCCATCGTTGTTTCCTGTTAAAAGGGCTCCCGTGAGCCCCTAAGCTGACGAGCTTTTGGAGATGCACCTGCGCGCCTAAGAGGCAACGAAGCCTGTGACGGTTGTTTGGCGGCCTTCTCAACCACCCCAGAACTTTTCTCTACTGATGAGGGATACTATCCCGAAACACGAGCCATGTCTCGTGTCTAGAGATTCTGGAAATATCAAGTACTTACTTGCACCAACTTTGGTGAAACACTCACAAACTTTTTCCCCAACTCTTCAAGTTACACGCACTGCATGTACCAGAATGTAGAGGGGCGATCTGGAGGAGAGGCTAGCAGTGTGCTCCCATCGTTGTTTCCTGTTAAAAGGGCTCCCGTGAGCCCCTAAGCTGACGAACTTATGGAGATGCACCTGCGCGCCTAAGAGGGAACGAAGCCTGTGACGGTTGTTTGGCGGCCTTCTCAACCACCCCAGAACTTTGCTCTACTGATGAGGGATACTATCCCGAAACACGAGCCATGTCTCGTGTCTAGAGATTCTGGAAATAGCAAGTACTTACTTGCACCAACTTTGGTGAAACACTCACGAACTTTTTCCCAAACTCTTCAAGTTACACACACTGCATATACCAGAATGCAGAGGGGCGATCCGGAGGAGAGGCTAGCAGTGTGCTCCCATCGTTGTTTCCTGTTAAAAGGGCTCCCGTGAGCCCCTAAGCTGACAAGCTTTTGGAGATGCACCTGCGCGCCTAAGAGGCAACGAAGCCTGTGACGGTTGTTTGGCGGCCTTCTCAACCACCCCAGAACTTTTCTCTACTGATGAGGGATACTATCCCGAAACACGAGCCATGTCTCGTGTCTAGAGATTCTGGAAATATCAAGTACTTACTTGCACCAACTTTGGTGAAACACTCACAAACTTTTTCCCCAACTCTTCAAGTTACACGCACTGCATGTACCAGAATGCAGAGGGGCGATCTGGAGGAGAGGCTAGCAGTGTGCTCCCATCGTTGTTTCCTGTTAAAAGGGCTCCCGTGAGCCCCTAAGCTGACGAGCTTATGGAGATGCACCTGCGCGCCTAAGAGGGAACGAAGCCTGTGACGGTTGTTTGGCTGCCTTCTCAACCACCCCAGAACTTTGCTCTACTGATGAGGAATACTATCCCGAAACACGAGCCATGTCTCGTGTCTAGAGATTCTGGAAATATCAAGTACTTACTTGCACCAACTTTGGTGAAACACTCACAAACTTTTTCCCAAACTCTTCAAGTTACACGCACTGCATATACCAGAATGCAGAGGGGCGATCCAGAGGAGAGGCTAGCAGTGTGCTCCCATCGTTGTTTCCTGTTAAAAGGGCTCCCGTGAGCCCCTAAGCTGACGAACTTTTGGAGATGCACCTGCGCGCCTAAGAGGCAACGAAGCCTGTGACGGTTGTTTGGCAGCCTTCTCAACCACCCCAGAACTTTTCTCTACTGATGAGGGATACTATCCCGAAACACGAGCCATGTCTCGTGTCTAGAGATTCTTGAAATATCAAGTACTTACTTGCACCAACTTTGGTGAAACACTCACAAACTTTTTCCTAAACTCTTCAAGTTACATGCACTGCATATACCAGAATGAAGAGGGGCGATCCGGAGGAGAGGCTAGCAGTGTGCTCCCATCGTTGTTTCCTGTTAAAAGGGCTCCCGTGAGCTCCTAAGCTGACGAGCTTTTGGAGATGCACCTGCGTGCCTAAGAGGCAACCGAAGCCTCTGACGGTTGTTTGGCGGCCTTCTCAACCACCCCAGAACTTTTCTCTACTGATGAGGGATACTATCCCGAAACACGAGCCATGTCTCGTGTCTAGAGATTCTGGAAATATCAAGTACTTACTTGCACCAACTTTGGTGAAACACTCACAAACTTTTTCCCAAACTCTTCAAGTTACAAGCACTGCATATACCAGAATGCAGAGGGGCGATCCGGAGGAGAGGCTAGCAGTGTGCTCCCATCGTTGTTTCCTGTTAAAAGGGCTCCCGTGAGCCCCTAAGCTGACGAGCTTTTGGAGATGCACCTGCGCGCCTAAGAGGCAACGAAGCAGGTGACGGTTGTTTGGCGGCCTTCTCAACCACCCCAGAACTTTTCTCTACTGATGAGGGATACTATCCCGAACCACGAGCCATGTATCGTGTCTAGAGATTCTGGAAATATCAATTACTTACTTGTACCAACTTTGGTGAAACATTCACGATCTTTTTCCCAAACTCTTCAAGTTACACGCACTGCATATACCAGAATGCAGAGGGGCGATCCGGAGGAGAGGCTAGCAGTGTGCTCCCATCGTTGTTTCCTGTTAAAAGGGCTCCCGTGAGCCCCTAAGCTGACGAGCTTTTGGAGATGCACCTGCGCGCCTAAGAGGCAACGAAGCCTGTGACGGTTGTTTGGCGGCCTTCTCAACCACCCCAGAACTTTTCTCTACTGATGAGGGATACTATCCCGAAACACGAGCCATGTCTCGTGTCTAGAGATTCTGGAAATATCAAGTACTTACTTGCACCAACTTTGGTGAAACACTCACAAACTTTTTCCCCAACTCTTCAAGTTACACGCACTGCATGTACCAGAATGCAGAGGGGCGATACGGAGGAGAGGCTAGCAGTGTGCTCCCATCATTGTTTCCTGTCAAAAGGGCTCCCGTGAGCCCCTAAGCTGGTGAGCTTTTGGAGATGCACCTGCGCGCCTAAGAGGCAATGAAGCCTGTGACGGTTGTTTGGCGGCCTTCTCAACCTCCCCAGAACTTTTCTCTACTGGTGAGTGATACTATCCCGAAACACGAGCCATTACTCGTGTCTAGAGATTCTGGAAATATCAAGTACTTACTTGCACCAACTTTGGTGAAACACTCACAAACTTTTTCCCAAACTCTTCAAGTTACAAGCACTGCATATACCAGAATGCAGAGGGGCGATCCGCAGGAGAGGCTAGCAGTGTGCTCCCATCGTTGTTTCCTGTTAAAAGGGCTCCCGTGAGCCCCTAAGCTGACGAGCTTTTGGAGATGCACCTGCACGCCTAGGAGGCAACAAAGCCTATGACGGTTGTTTGGCGGCCTTCTCAACCACCCCAGAACTTTTCTCTACTGATGAGGGATACTATCCCGAAACACAAGCCATGTCTTGTGGCTAGAGATTCTGGAAATATCATTTACTTACTTGCACCAACTTTGGTGAAACATTCACCATCTTTTTCCCAAACTCTTCAAGTTACTTGCACTGCATATACCAGAATGCAGAGGGGCGATCCGGAGGAGAGGCTAGCAGTGTGCTCCCATCGTTGTTTCCTGTTAAAAGGGCTCCCGTGAGCCCCTAAGCTGACGAGCTTTTGGAGATGCACCTGCGCGCCTAAGAGGCAACGAAGCAGGTGACGGTTGTTTGGCGGCCTTCTCAACCACCCCAGAACTTTTCTCCACTGATGAGGGATACTATCCCGAACCACGAGCCATGTATCGTGTCTAGAGATTCTGGAAATATCAATTACTTACTTGTACCAACTTTGGTGAAACATTCACGATCTTTTTCCCAAACTCTTCAAGTTACACGCACTGCATATACCAGAATGCAGAGGGGTGATCCGGAGGAGAGGCTAGCAGTGTGCTCCCATCATTGTTTCCTGTTAAAAGGGCTCCCGTGAGCCCCTAAGCTGACGAGCTTTTGGAGATGCACCTGCGCGCCTAAGAGGCAACGAAGCCTGTGACGGTTGTTTGGCGGCCTTCTCAACCACCCCAGAACTTTTCTCTACTGATGAGGGATACTATCCCGAAACACGAGCCATGTCTCGTGTCTAGAGATTCTGGAAATATCAAGTACTTACTTGCACCAACTTTGGTGAAACACTCACAAACTTTTTCCCCAACTCTTCAAGTTACACGCACTGCATGTACCAGAATGTAGAGGGGCGATCTGGAGGAGAGGCTAGCAGTGTGCTCCCATCGTTGTTTCCTGTTAAAAGGGCTCCCGTGAGCCCCTAAGCTGACGAGCTTTTGGAGATGCACCTGCGCGCCTAAGAGGCAACGAAGCCTGTGACGGTTGTTTGGCGGCCTTCTCAACCACCCCAGAACTTTTCTCTACTGATGAGGGATACTATCCCGAAACACGAGCCATGTCTCGTGTCTAGAGATTCTGGAAATATAAAGTACTTACTTGCACCAACTTTGGTGAAACACTCACAAACTTTTTCCCCAACTCTTCAAGTTACACGCACTGCATGTACCAGAATGCAGAGGGGCGATCTGGAGGAGAGGCTAGCAGTGTGCTCCCATCATTGTTTCCTGTTAAAAGGGCTCCCGTGAGCCCCTAAGCTGACGAGCTTATGGAGATGCACCTGCGCGCCTAAGAGGGAACGAAGCCTGTGACGGTTGTTTGGCGGCCTTCTCAACCACCCCAGAACTTTGCTCTACTGATGAGGAATACTATCCCGAAACACGAGCCATGTCTCGTGTCTAGAGATTCTGGAAATATCAAGTACTTACTTGCACCAACTTTGGTGAAACACTCACGAACTTTTTCCCAAACTCTTCAGGTAACACGCACTGCATATACCAGAATGCAGAGGGGCGATCCGGAGGAGAGGCTAGCAGTGTGCTCCCATCGTTGTTTCCTGTTAAAAGGGCTCCCGTGAGCCCCTAAGCTGACGAGCTTTTGGAGATGCACCTGCGCGCCTAAGAGGCAACGAAGCCTGTGACGGTTGTTTGGCGGCCTTCTCAACCACCCCAGAACTTTTCTCTACTGATGAGGGATACTATCCCGAAACACGAGCCATGTCTCGTGTCTAGAGATTCTGGAAATATCAAGTACTTACTTGCACCAACTTTGGTGAAACACTCACAAACTTTTTCCCCAACTCTTCAAGTTACACGCACTGCATGTACCAGAATGCAGAGGGGCGATACGGAGGAGAGGCTAGCAGTGTGCTCCCATCATTGTTTCCTGTCAAAAGGGCTCCCGTGAGCCCCTAAGCTGGTGAGCTTTTGGAGATGCACCTGCGCGCCTAAGAGGCAATGAAGCCTGTGACGGTTGTTTGGCGGCCTTCTCAACCTCCCCAGAACTTTTCTCTACTGATGAGGGATACTATCCCGAAACACGAGCCATTACTCGTGTCTAGAGATTCTGGAAATATCAAGTACTTACTTGCACCAACTTTGGTGAAACACTCACAAACTTTTTCCCAAACTCTTCAAGTTACAAGCACTGCATATACCAGAATGCAGAGGGGCGATCCGCAGGAGAGGCTAGCAGTGTGCTCCCATCGTTGTTTCCTGTTAAAAGGGCTCCCGTGAGCCCCTAAGCTGACGAGCTTTTGGAGATGCACCTGCACGCCTAGGAGGCAACAAAGCCTATGACGGTTGTTTGGCGGCCTTCTCAACCACCCCAGAACTTTTCTCTACTGATGAGGGATACTATCCCGAAACACAAGCCATGTCTTGTGGCTAGAGATTCTGGAAATATCATTTACTTACTTGCACCAACTTTGGTGAAACATTCACGATCTTTTTCCCAAACTCTTCAAGTTACTTGCACTGCATATACCAGAATGCAGAGGGGCGATCCGGAGGAGAGGCTAGCAGTGTGCTCCCATCGTTGTTTCCTGTTAAAAGGGCTCCCGTGAGCCCCTAAGCTGACGAGCTTTTGGAGATGCACCTGCGCGCCTAAGAGGCAACGAAGCAGGTGACGGTTGTTTGGCGGCCTTCTCAACCACCCCAGAACTTTTCTCCACTGATGAGGGATACTATCCCGAACCACGAGCCATGTATCGTGTCTAGAGATTCTGGAAATATCAATTACTTACTTGTACCAACTTTGGTGAAACATTCACGATCTTTTTCCCAAACTCTTCAAGTTACACGCACTGCATATACCAGAATGCAGAGGGGTGATCCATAGGAGAGGCTAGCAGTGTGCTCCCATCATTGTTTCCTGTTAAAAGGGCTCCCGTGAGCCCCTAAGCTGACGAGCTTTTGGAGATGCACCTGCGCGCCTAAGAGGCAACGAAGCCTGTGACGGTTGTTTGGCGGCCTTCTCAACCACCCCAGAACTTTTCTCTACTGATGAGGGATACTATCCCGAAACACGAGCCATGTCTCGTGTCTAGAGATTCTGGAAATATCAAGTACTTACTTGCACCAACTTTGGTGAAACACTCACAAACTTTTTCCCCAACTCTTCAAGTTACACGCACTGCATGTACCAGAATGTAGAGGGGCGATCTGGAGGAGAGGCTAGCAGTGTGCTCCCATCGGTGTTTCCTGTTAAAAGGGCTCCCGTGAGCCCCTAAGCTGACGAGCTTATGGAGATGCACCTGCGCGCCTAAGAGGGAACGAAGCCTGTGACGGTTGTTTGGCGGCCTTCTCAACCACCCCAGAACTTTGCTCTACTGATGAGGAATACTATCCCGAAACACGAGCCATGTCTCGTGTCTAGAGATTCTGGAAATATCAAGTACTTACTTGCACCAACTTTGGTGAAACACTCACAAACTTTTACCCAAACTCTTCAAGTTACACGCACTGCATATACCAGAATGCAGAGGGGCGATCCTGGGGAGAGGCTAGCAGTGGGCTCCCATCGCTGTTTCCTGTTAAAAGGGCTCCCGTGAGCCCCTAAGCTGACGAGCTTTTGGAGATGCACCTGCGCGCCTAAGAGGCAACGAAGCCTGTGACGGTTGTTTGGCGGCCTTCTCAACCACCCCAGAACTTTTCTCTACTGATGAGGGATACTATCCTGAAACACGAGCCATGTCTCGTGTCTAGAGATTCTGGAAATAGCAAGTACTTACTTGCACCAACTTTGGTGAAACACTCACGAACTTTTTCCCAAACTCTTCAAGTTACACACACTGCATATACCAGAATGCAGAGGGGCGATCCGGAGGAGAGGCTAGCAGTGTGCTCCCATCGTTGTTTCCTGTTAAAAGGGCTCCCGTGAGCCCCTAAGCTGACAAGCTTTTGGAGATGCACCTGCGCGCCTAAGAGGCAACGAAGCCTGTGACGGTTGTTTGGCGGCCTTCTCAACCACCCCAGAACTTTTCTCTACTGATGAGGGATACTATCCCGAAACACGAGCCATGTCTCGTGTCTAGAGATTCTGGAAATATAAAGTACTTACTTGCACCAACTTTGGTGAAACACTCACAAACTTTTTCCCCAACTCTTCAAGTTACACGCACTGCATGTACCAGAATGCAGAGGGGCGATCTGGAGGAGAGGCTAGCAGTGTGCTCCCATCATTGTTTCCTGTTAAAAGGGCTCCCGTGAGCCCCTAAGCTGACGAGCTTATGGAGATGCACCTGCGCGCCTAAGAGGGAACGAAGCCTGTGACGGTTGTTTGGCGGCCTTCTCAACCACCCCAGAACTTTGCTCTACTGATGAGGAATACTATCCTGAAACACGAGCCATGTCTCGTGTCTAGAGATTCTGGAAATATCAAGTACTTACTTGCACCAACTTTGGTGAAACACTCACAAACTTTTTCCCAAACTCTTCAAGTTACACGCACTGCATATACCAGAATGCAGAGGGGCGATCCAGAGGAGAGGCTAGCAGTGTGCTCCCATCGTTGTTTCCTGTTAAAAGGGCTCCCGTGAGCCCCTAAGCTGACGAACTTTTGGAGATGCACCTGCGCGCCTAAGAGGCAACGAAGCCTGTGACGGTTGTTTGGCAGCCTTCTCAACCACCCCAGAACTTTTCTCTACTGATGAGGGATACTATCCCGAAACATGAGCCATGTCTCGTGTCTAGAGATTCTGGAAATATCATTTACTTACTTGCACCAACTTTGGTGAAACATTCACGATCTTTTTCCCAAACTCTTCAAGTTACACGCACTGCATATACCAGAATGCAGAGGGGCGATCCGGAGGAGAGGCTAGCAGTGTGCTCCCATCGTTGTTTCTTGTTAAAAGGGCTCCCCTGAGCCCCTAAGCTGACGAGCTTTTGGAGATGCACCTGCGCGCCTAAGAGGCAACGAAGCCTGTGACGGTTGTTTGGCGGCCTTCTCAACCACCCCAGAACTTTTCTCTACTGATGAGGGATACTATCCCGAAACACGAGCCATGTCTCGTGTCTAGAGATTCTGGAAATAGCAAGTACTTACTTGCACCAACTTTGGAGAAACACTCACAAACTCTTTCCCAAACTCTTCAAGTTACACGCACTGCATATACCAGAATGCAGAGGGGCGATCCGGAGGAGAGGCTAGCAGTGTGCTCGCATCGTTGTTTGCTGTTAAAAGGGTTCCTGTGAGCCCCTAAGCTGACGAGCTTTTGGAGATGCACCTGCGCGCCAAAGAGGCAACGAAGTTTGTGACGGTTGTTTGGAGGCCTTCTCAACCACCCCAGAACTTTTCTCCACTGATGAGGGATACTATCCCGAAACACGAGCCATGTCTCGTGTCTAGAGATTCTGGAAATATCAAGTACTTACTTGCACCAACTTTGGTGAAACACTCACAAACTTTTTCCTAAACTCTTCAAGTTACATGCACTGCATATACCAGAATGAAGAGGGGCGATCCGGAGGAGAGGCTAGCAGTGTGCTCCCATCGTTGTTTCCTGTTAAAAGGGCTCCCGTGAGCCCCTAAACTGACGAGCTTTTGGAGATGCACCTGCGTGCCTAAGAGGCAACCGAAGCCTCTGACGGTTGTTTGGCGGCCTTCTCAACCACCCCAGAACTTTTCTCTACTGATGAGGGATACTATCCCGAAACACGAGCCATGTCTCGTGTCTAGAGATTCTGGAAATATCAAGTACTTACTTGCACCAACTTTGGTGAAACACTCACAAACTTTTTCCCAAACTCTTCAAGTTACTCGCATTGCATATACCAGAATGAAGAGGGGCGATCCGGAGGAGAGGCTATCAGTGTGCTGCCATCGTTGTTTCCTGTTAAAAGGGCTCCCGTGAGCCCCTAAGCTGACGAACTTTTGGAGATACACCTGCGCGCCTAAGAGGCAACGAAGCCTGTGACGGTTGTTTGGCAGCCTTCTCAACCACCCCAGAACTTTTCTCTACTGATGAGGGATACTATCCCGAAACACGAGCCATGTCTCGTGTCTAGAGATTCTGGAAATATCATTTACTTACTTGCACCAATTTTGGTGAAACATTCACGATCTTTTTCCCAAACTCTTCAAGTTACACGCACTGCATATACCAGAATGCAGAGGGGCGATCCGGAGGAGAGGCTAGCAGTGTGCTCCCATCGTTGTTTCTTGTTAAAAGGGCTCCCCTGAGCCCCTAAGCTGACGAGCTTTTGGAGATGCACCTGCGCGCCTAAGAGGCAACGAAGCCTGTGACGGTTGTTTGGCGGCCTTCTCAACCACCCCAGAACTTTTCTCTACTGATGAGGGATACTATCCCGAAACACGAGCCATGTCTCGTGTCTAGAGATTCTGGAAATATCAATTACTTACTTGTACCAACTTTGGTGAAACATTCACGATCTTTTTCCCAAACTCTTCAAGTTACACGCACTGCATATAGCAGAATGCAGAGGGGTGATCCGGAGGAGAGGCTAGCAGTGTGCTCCCATCGTTGTTTCCTGTTAAAAGGGCTCCCGTGAGCCCCTAAGCTGACGAGCTTTTGGAGATGCACCTGCGCGCCTAAGAGGCAACGAAGCCTGTGACGGTTGTTTGGCGGCCTTCTCAACCACCCCAGAACTTTTCTCTACTGATGAGGGATACTATCCCGAAACACGAGCCATGTCTCGTGTCTAGAGATTCTGGAAATATCAAGTACTTACTTGCACCAACTTTGGTGAAACACTCACAAACTTTTTCCCCAACTCTTCAAGTTACACGCACTGCATGTACCAGAATGTAGAGGGGCGATCTGGAGGAGAGGCTAGCAGTGTGCTCCCATCGTTGTTTCCTGTTAAAAGGGCTCCCGTGAGCCCCTAAGCTGACGAACTTATGGAGATGCACCTGCGCGCCTAAGAGGGAACGAAGCCTGTGACGGTTGTTTGGCGGCCTTCTCAACCACCCCAGAACTTTGCTCTACTGATGAGGGATACTATCCCGAAACACGAGCCATGTCTCGTGTCTAGAGATTCTGGAAATAGCAAGTACTTACTTGCACCAACTTTGGTGAAACACTCACGAACTTTTTCCCAAACTCTTCAAGTTACACACACTGCATATACCAGAATGCAGAGGGGCGATCCGGAGGAGAGGCTAGCAGTGTGCTCCCATCGTTGTTTCCTGTTAAAAGGGCTCCCGTGAGCCCCTAAGCTGACAAGCTTTTGGAGATGCACCTGCGCGCCTAAGAGGCAACGAAGCCTGTGACGGTTGTTTGGCGGCCTTCTCAACCACCCCAGAACTTCTCTCTACTGATGAGGGATACTATCCCGAAACACGAGCCATGTCTCGTGTCTAGAGATTCTGGAAATATCAAGTACTTACTTGCACCAACTTTGGTGAAACACTCACAAACTTTTTCCCCAACTCTTCAAGTTACACGCACTGCATGTACCAGAATGCAGAGGGGCGATCTGGAGGAGAGGCTAGCAGTGTGCTCCCATCGTTGTTTCCTGTTAAAAGGGCTCCCGTGAGCCCCTAAGCTGACGAGCTTATGGAGATGCACCTGCGCACCTAAGAGGGAACGAAGCCTGTGACGGTTGTTTGGCGGCCTTCTCAACCACCCCAGAACTTTGCTCTACTGATGAGGAATACTATCCCGAAACACGAGCCATGTCTCGTGTCTAGAGATTCTGGAAATATCAAGTACTTACTTGCACCAACTTTGGTGAAACACTCACAAACTTTTTCCCAAACTCTTCAAGTTACACGCACTGCATATACCAGAATGCAGAGGGGCGATCCAGAGGAGAGGCTAGCAGTGTGCTCCCATCGTTGTTTCCTGTTAAAAGGGCTCCCGTGAGCCCCTAAGCTGACGAACTTTTGGAGATGCACCTGCGCGCCTAAGAGGCAACGAAGCCTGTGACGGTTGTTTGGCAGCCTTCTCAACCACCCCAGAACTTTTCTCTACTGATGAGGGATACTATCCCGAAACACGAGCCATGTCTCGTGTCTAGAGAGTCTGGAAATATAATTTACTTACTTGCACCAACTTTGGTGAAACATTCACGATCTTTTCCCCAAACTCTTCAAGTTACACGCACTGCATATACCAGAATGCAGAGGGGCGATCCGGAGGAGAGGCTAGCAGTGTGCTCCCATCGTTGTTTCTTGTTAAAAGGGCTCCCCTGAGCCCCTAAGCTGACGAGCTTTTGGAGATGCACCTGCGCGCCTAAGAGGCAACGAAGCCTGTGACGGTTGTTTGGCGGCCTTCTCAACCACCCCAGAACTTTTCTCTACTGATGAGGGATACTATCCCGAAACACGAGCCATGTCTCGTGTCTAGAGATTCTGAAAATAGCAAGTACTTACTTGCACCAACTTTGGTGAAACACTCACAAACTTTTTCCCAAACTCTTCAAGTTACACGCACTGCATATACCAGAATGCAGAGGGGCGATCCGGAGGAGAGGCTAGCAGTGTGCTCCCATCGTTGTTTGCTGTTAAAAGGGTTCCTGTGAGCCCCTAAGCTGACGAGCTTTTGGAGATGCACCTGCGCGCCTAAGAGGCAACGAAGTTTGTGACGGTTGTTTGGCGGCCTTCTCAACCACCCCAGAACTTTTCTACACTGATGAGGGATACTATCCCGAAACACGAGCCATGTCTCGTGTCTAGAGATTCTGGAAATATCAAGTACTTACTTGCACCAACTTTGGTGAAACACTCACAAACTTTTTTCCCAAACTCTTCAAGTTACACGCACTGCATATAGCAGAATGCAGAGGGGTGATCCGGAGGAGAGGCTAGCAGTGTGCTCCCATCGTTGTTTCCTGTTAAAAGGGCTCCCGTGAGCCCCTAAGCTGACGAGCTTTTGGAGATGCACCTGCGCGCCTAAGAGGCAACGAAGCCTGTGACGGTTGTTTGGCGGCCTTCTCAACCACCCCAGAACTTTTCTCTACTGATGAGGGATACTATCCCGAAACACGAGCCATGTCTCGTGTCTAGAGATTCTGGAAATATCAAGTACTTACTTGCACCAACTTTGGTGAAACACTCACAAACTTTTTCCCCAACTCTTCAAGTTACACGCACTGCATGTACCAGAATGTAGAGGGGCGATCTGGAGGAGAGGCTAGCAGTGTGCTCCCATCGTTGTTTCCTGTTAAAAGGGCTCCCGTGAGCCCCTAAGCTGACGAACTTATGGAGATGCACCTGCGCGCCTAAGAGGGAACGAAGCCTGTGACGGTTGTTTGGCGGCCTTCTCAACCACCCCAGAACTTTGCTCTACTGATGAGGGATACTATCCCGAAACACGAGCCATGTCTCGTGTCTAGAGATTCTGGAAATAGCAAGTACTTACTTGCACCAACTTTGGTGAAACACTCACGAACTTTTTCCCAAACTCTTCAAGTTACACAAACTGCATATACCAGAATGCAGAGGGGCGATCCGGAGGAGAGGCTAGCAGTGTGCTCCCATCGTTGTTTCCTGTTAAAAGGGCTCCCGTGAGCCCCTAAGCTGACAAGCTTTTGGAGATGCACCTGCGCGCCTAAGAGGCAACGAAGCCTGTGACGGTTGTTTGGCGGCCTTCTCAACCACCCCAGAACTTTTCTCTACTGATGAGGGATACTATCCCGAAACACGAGCCATGTCTCGTGTCTAGAGATTCTGGAAATATCAAGTACTTACTTGCACCAACTTTGGTGAAACACTCACAAACTTTTTCCCCAACTCTTCAAGTTACACGCACTGCATGTACCAGAATGCAGAGGGGCGATCTGGAGGAGAGGCTAGCAGTGTGCTCCCATCGTTGTTTCCTGTTAAAAGGGCTCCCGTGAGCCCCTAAGCTGACGAGCTTATGGAGATGCACCTGCGCGCCTAAGAGGGAACGAAGCCTGTGACGGTTGTTTGGCGGCCTTCTCAACCACCCCAGAACTTTGCTCTACTGATGAGGAATACTATCCCGAAACACGAGCCATGTCTCGTGTCTAGAGATTCTGGAAATATCAAGTACTTACTTGCACCAACTTTGGTGAAACACTCACAAACTTTTTCCCAAACTCTTCAAGTTACACGCACTGCATATACCAGAATGCAGAGGGGCGATCCAGAGGAGAGGCTAGCAGTGTGCTCCCATCGTTGTTTCCTGTTAAAAGGGCTCCCGTGAGCCCCTAAGCTGACGAACTTTTGGAGATGCACCTGCGCGCCTAAGAGGCAACGAAGCCTGTGACGGTTGTTTGGCAGCCTTCTCAACCACCCCAGAACTTTTCTCTACTGATGAGGGATACTATCCCGAAACACGAGCCATGTCTCGTGTCTAGAGATTCTTGAAATATCAAGTACTTACTTGCACCAACTTTGGTGAAACACTCACAAACTTTTTCCTAAACTCTTCAAGTTACATGCACTGCATATACCAGAATGAAGAGGGGCGATCCGGAGGAGAGGCTAGCAGTGTGCTCCCATCGTTGTTTCCTGTTAAAAGGGCTCCCGTGAGCTCCTAAGCTGACGAGCTTTTGGAGATGCACCTGCGTGCCTAAGAGGCAACCGAAGCCTCTGACGGTTGTTTGGCGGCCTTCTCAACCACCCCAGAACTTTTCTCTACTGATGAGGGATACTATCCCGAAACACGAGCCATGTCTCGTGTCTAGAGATTCTGGAAATATCAAGTACTTACTTGCACCAACTTTGGTGAAACACTCACAAACTTTTTCCCAAACTCTTCAAGTTACAAGCACTGCATATACCAGAATGCAGAGGGGCGATCCGGAGGAGAGGCTAGCAGTGTGCTCCCATCGTTGTTTCCTGTTAAAAGGGCTCCCGTGAGCCCCTAAGCTGACGAGCTTTTGGAGATGCACCTGCGCGCCTAAGAGGCAACGAAGCAGGTGACGGTTGTTTGGCGGCCTTCTCAACCACCCCAGAACTTTTCTCTACTGATGAGGGATACTATCCCGAACCACGAGCCATGTATCGTGTCTAGAGATTCTGGAAATATCAATTACTTACTTGTACCAACTTTGGTGAAACATTCACGATCTTTTTCCCAAACTCTTCAAGTTACACGCACTGCATATACCAGAATGCAGAGGGGCGATCCGGAGGAGAGGCTAGCAGTGTGCTCCCATCGTTGTTTCCTGTTAAAAGGGCTCCCGTGAGCCCCTAAGCTGACGAGCTTTTGGAGATGCACCTGCGCGCCTAAGAGGCAACGAAGCCTGTGACGGTTGTTTGGCGGCCTTCTCAACCACCCCAGAACTTTTCTCTACTGATGAGGGATACTATCCCGAAACACGAGCCATGTCTCGTGTCTAGAGATTCTGGAAATATCAAGTACTTACTTGCACCAACTTTGGTGAAACACTCACAAACTTTTTCCCCAACTCTTCAAGTTACACGCACTGCATGTACCAGAATGCAGAGGGGCGATACGGAGGAGAGGCTAGCAGTGTGCTCCCATCATTGTTTCCTGTCAAAAGGGCTCCCGTGAGCCCCTAAGCTGGTGAGCTTTTGGAGATGCACCTGCGCGCCTAAGAGGCAATGAAGCCTGTGACGGTTGTTTGGCGGCCTTCTCAACCTCCCCAGAACTTTTCTCTACTGATGAGTGATACTATCCCGAAACACGAGCCATTACTCGTGTCTAGAGATTCTGGAAATATCAAGTACTTACTTGCACCAACTTTGGTGAAACACTCACAAACTTTTTCCCAAACTCTTCAAGTTACAAGCACTGCATATACCAGAATGCAGAGGGGCGATCCGCAGGAGAGGCTAGCAGTGTGCTCCCATCGTTGTTTCCTGTTAAAAGGGCTCCCGTGAGCCCCTAAGCTGACGAGCTTTTGGAGATGCACCTGCACGCCTAGGAGGCAACAAAGCCTATGACGGTTGTTTGGCGGCCTTCTCAACCACCCCAGAACTTTTCTCTACTGATGAGGGATACTATCCCGAAACACAAGCCATGTCTTGTGGCTAGAGATTCTGGAAATATCATTTACTTACTTGCACCAACTTTGGTGAAACATTCACCATCTTTTTCTCAAACTCTTCAAGTTACTTGCACTGCATATACCAGAATGCAGAGGGGCGATCCGGAGGAGAGGCTAGCAGTGTGCTCCCATCGTTGTTTCCTGTTAAAAGGGCTCCCGTGAGCCCCTAAGCTGACGAGCTTTTGGAGATGCACCTGCGCGCCTAAGAGGCAACGAAGCAGGTGACGGTTGTTTGGCGGCCTTCTCAACCACCCCAGAACTTTTCTCCACTGATGAGGGATACTATCCCGAACCACGAGCCATGTATCGTGTCTAGAGATTCTGGAAATATCAATTACTTACTTGTACCAACTTTGGTGAAACATTCACGATCTTTTTCCCAAACTCTTCAAGTTACACGCACTGCATATACCAGAATGCAGAGGGGTGATCCGGAGGAGAGGCTAGCAGTGTGCTCCCATCATTGTTTCCTGTTAAAAGGGCTCCCGTGAGCCCCTAAGCTGACGAGCTTTTGGAGATGCACCTGCGCGCCTAAGAGGCAACGAAGCCTGTGACGGTTGTTTGGCGGCCTTCTCAACCACCCCAGAACTTTTCTCTACTGATGAGGGATACTATCCCGAAACACGAGCCATGTCTCGTGTCTAGAGATTCTGGAAATATCAAGTACTTACTTGCACCAACTTTGGTGAAACACTCACAAACTTTTTCCCCAACTCTTCAAGTTACACGCACTGCATGTACCAGAATGTAGAGGGGCGATCTGGAGGAGAGGCTAGCAGTGTGCTCCCATCGTTGTTTCCTGTTAAAAGGGCTCCCGTGAGCCCCTAAGCTGACGAGCTTATGGAGATGCACCTGCGCGCCTAAGAGGGAACGAAGCCTGTGACGGTTGTTTGGCGGCCTTCTCAACCACCCCAGAACTTTGCTCTACTGATGAGGAATACTATCCCGAAACACGAGCCATGTCTCGTGTCTAGAGATTCTGGAAATATCAAGTACTTACTTGCACCAACTTTGGTGAAACACTCACAAACTTTTTCCCAAACTCTTCAAGTTACACGCACTGCATATACCAGAATGCAGAGGGGCGATCCGGAGGAGAGGCTAGCAGTGGGCTCCCATCGCTGTTTCCTGTTAAAAGGGCTCCCGTGAGCCCCTAAGCTGACGAGCTTTTGGAGATGCACCTGCGCGCCTAAGAGGCAACGAAGCCTGTGACGGTTGTTTGGCGGCCTTCTCAACCACCCCAGAACTTTTCTCTACTGATGAGGGATATTATCCTGAAACACGAGCCATGTCTCGTGTCTAGAGATTCTGGAAATAGCAAGTACTTACTTGCACCAACTTTGGTGAAACACTCACGAACTTTTTCCCAAACTCTTCAAGTTACACACACTGCATATACCAGAATGCAGAGGGGCGATCCGGAGGAGAGGCTAGCAGTGTGCTCCCATCGTTGTTTCCTGTTAAAAGGGCTCCCGTGAGCCCCTAAGCTGACAAGCTTTTGGAGATGCACCTGCGCGCCTAAGAGGCAACGAAGCCTGTGACGGTTGTTTGGCGGCCTTCTCAACCACCCCAGAACTTTTCTCTACTGATGAGGGATACTATCCCGAAACACGAGCCATGTCTCGTGTCTAGAGATTCTGGAAATATAAAGTACTTACTTGCACCAACTTTGGTGAAACACTCACAAACTTTTTCCCCAACTCTTCAAGTTACACGCACTGCATGTACCAGAATGCAGAGGGGCGATCTGGAGGAGAGGCTAGCAGTGTGCTCCCATCATTGTTTCCTGTTAAAAGGGCTCCCGTGAGCCCCTAAGCTGACGAGCTTTTGGAGATGCACCTGCACGCCTAGGAGGCAACAAAGCCTATGACGGTTGTTTGGCGGCCTTCTCAACCACCCCAGAACTTTTCTCTACTGATGAGGGATACTATCCCGAAACACAAGCCATGTCTTGTGGCTAGAGATTCTGGAAATATCATTTACTTACTTGCACCAACTTTGGTGAAACATTCACCATCTTTTTCTCAAACTCTTCAAGTTACTTGCACTGCATATACCAGAATGCAGAGGGGCGATCCGGAGGAGAGGCTAGCAGTGTGCTCCCATCGTTGTTTCCTGTTAAAAGGGCTCCCGTGAGCCCCTAAGCTGACGAGCTTTTGGAGATGCACCTGCGCGCCTAAGAGGCAACGAAGCAGGTGACGGTTGTTTGGCGGCCTTCTCAACCACCCCAGAACTTTTCTCCACTGATGAGGGATACTATCCCGAACCACGAGCCATGTATCGTGTCTAGAGATTCTGGAAATATCAATTACTTACTTGTACCAACTTTGGTGAAACATTCACGATCTTTTTCCCAAACTCTTCAAGTTACACGCACTGCATATACCAGAATGCAGAGGGGTGATCCGGAGGAGAGGCTAGCAGTGTGCTCCCATCATTGTTTCCTGTTAAAAGGGCTCCCGTGAGCCCCTAAGCTGACGAGCTTTTGGAGATGCACCTGCGCGCCTAAGAGGCAACGAAGCCTGTGACGGTTGTTTGGCGGCCTTCTCAACCACCCCAGAACTTTTCTCTACTGATGAGGGATACTATCCCGAAACACGAGCCATGTCTCGTGTCTAGAGATTCTGGAAATATCAAGTACTTACTTGCACCAACTTTGGTGAAACACTCACAAACTTTTTCCCCAACTCTTCAAGTTACACGCACTGCATGTACCAGAATGTAGAGGGGCGATCTGGAGGAGAGGCTAGCAGTGTGCTCCCATCGTTGTTTCCTGTTAAAAGGGCTCCCGTGAGCCCCTAAGCTGACGAGCTTATGGAGATGCACCTGCGCGCCTAAGAGGGAACGAAGCCTGTGACGGTTGTTTGGCGGCCTTCTCAACCACCCCAGAACTTTGCTCTACTGATGAGGAATACTATCCCGAAACACGAGCCATGTCTCGTGTCTAGAGATTCTGGAAATATCAAGTACTTACTTGCACCAACTTTGGTGAAACACTCACAAACTTTTTCCCAAACTCTTCAAGTTACACGCACTGCATATACCAGAATGCAGAGGGGCGATCCGGAGGAGAGGCTAGCAGTGGGCTCCCATCGCTGTTTCCTGTTAAAAGGGCTCCCGTGAGCCCCTAAGCTGACGAGCTTTTGGAGATGCACCTGCGCGCCTAAGAGGCAACGAAGCCTGTGACGGTTGTTTGGCGGCCTTCTCAACCACCCCAGAACTTTTCTCTACTGATGAGGGATATTATCCTGAAACACGAGCCATGTCTCGTGTCTAGAGATTCTGGAAATAGCAAGTACTTACTTGCACCAACTTTGGTGAAACACTCACGAACTTTTTCCCAAACTCTTCAAGTTACACACACTGCATATACCAGAATGCAGAGGGGCGATCCGGAGGAGAGGCTAGCAGTGTGCTCCCATCGTTGTTTCCTGTTAAAAGGGCTCCCGTGAGCCCCTAAGCTGACAAGCTTTTGGAGATGCACCTGCGCGCCTAAGAGGCAACGAAGCCTGTGACGGTTGTTTGGCGGCCTTCTCAACCACCCCAGAACTTTTCTCTACTGATGAGGGATACTATCCCGAAACACGAGCCATGTCTCGTGTCTAGAGATTCTGGAAATATAAAGTACTTACTTGCACCAACTTTGGTGAAACACTCACAAACTTTTTCCCCAACTCTTCAAGTTACACGCACTGCATGTACCAGAATGCAGAGGGGCGATCTGGAGGAGAGGCTAGCAGTGTGCTCCCATCATTGTTTCCTGTTAAAAGGGCTCCCGTGAGCCCCTAAGCTGACGAGCTTATGGAGATGCACCTGCGCGCCTAAGAGGGAACGAAGCCTGTGACGGTTGTTTGGCGGCCTTCTCAACCACCCCAGAACTTTGCTCTACTGATGAGGAATACTATCCCGAAACACGAGCCATGTCTCGTGTCTAGAGATTCTGGAAATATCAAGTACTTACTTGCACCAACTTTGGTGAAACACTCACGAACTTTTTCCCAAACTCTTCAGGTAACACGCACTGCATATACCAGAATGCAGAGGGGCGATCCGGAGGAGAGGCTAGCAGTGTGCTCCCATCGTTGTTTCCTGTTAAAAGGGCTCCCGTGAGCCCCTAAGCTGACGAGCTTTTGGAGATGCACCTGCGCGCCTAAGAGGCAACGAAGCCTGTGACGGTTGTTTGGCGGCCTTCTCAACCACCCCAGAACTTTTCTCTACTGATGAGGGATACTATCCCGAAACACGAGCCATGTCTCGTGTCTAGAGATTCTGGAAATATCAAGTACTTACTTGCACCAACTTTGGTGAAACACTCACAAACTTTTTCCCCAACTCTTCAAGTTACACGCACTGCATGTACCAGAATGCAGAGGGGCGATACGGAGGAGAGGCTAGCAGTGTGCTCCCATCATTGTTTCCTGTCAAAAGGGCTCCCGTGAGCCCCTAAGCTGGTGAGCTTTTGGAGATGCACCTGCGCGCCTAAGAGGCAATGAAGCCTGTGACGGTTGTTTGGCGGCCTTCTCATCCTCCCCAGAACTTTTCTCTACTGATGAGGGATACTATCCCGAAACACGAGCCATTACTCGTGTCTAGAGATTCTGGAAATATCAAGTACTTACTTGCACCAACTTTGGTGAAACACTCACAAACTTTTTCCCAAACTCTTCAAGTTACAAGCACTGCATATACCAGAATGCAGAGGGGCGATCCGCAGGAGAGGCTAGCAGTGTGCTCCCATCGTTGTTTCCTGTTAAAAGGGCTCCCGTGAGCCCCTAAGCTGACGAGCTTTTGGAGATGCACCTGCACGCCTAGGAGGCAACAAAGCCTATGACGGTTGTTTGGCGGCCTTCTCAACCACCCCAGAACTTTTCTCTACTGATGAGGGATACTATCCCGAAACACAAGCCATGTCTTGTGGCTAGAGATTCTGGAAATATCATTTACTTACTTGCACCAACTTTGGTGAAACATTCACGATCTTTTTCCCAAACTCTTCAAGTTACTTGCACTGCATATACCAGAATGCAGAGGGGCGATCCGGAGGAGAGGCTAGCAGTGTGCTCCCATCGTTGTTTCCTGTTAAAAGGGCTCCCGTGAGCCCCTAAGCTGACGAGCTTTTGGAGATGCACCTGCGCGCCTAAGAGGCAACGAAGCAGGTGACGGTTGTTTGGCGGCCTTCTCAACCACCCCAGAACTTTTCTCCACTGATGAGGGATACTATCCCGAACCACGAGCCATGTATCGTGTCTACAGATTCTGGAAATATCAATTACTTACTTGTACCAACTTTGGTGAAACATTCACGATCTTTTTCCCAAACTCTTCAAGTTACACGCACTGCATATACCAGAATGCAGAGGGGTGATCCATAGGAGAGGCTAGCAGTGTGCTCCCATCATTGTTTCCTGTTAAAAGGGCTCCCGTGAGCCCCTAAGCTGACGAGCTTTTGGAGATGCACCTGCGCGCCTAAGAGGCAACGAAGCCTGTGACGGTTGTTTGGCGGCCTTCTCAACCACCCCAGAACTTTTCTCTACTGATGAGGGATACTATCCCGAAACACGAGCCATGTCTCGTGTCTAGAGATTCTGGAAATATCAAGTACTTACTTGTACCAACTTTGGTGAAACATTCACGATCTTTTTCCCAAACTCTTCAAGTTACTTGCACTGCATATACCAGAATGCAGAGGGGCGATCCGGAGGAGAGGCTAGCAGTGTGCTCCCATCGTTGTTTCCTGTTAAAAGGGCTCCCGTGAGCCCCTAAGCTGACGAGCTTTTGGAGATGCACCTGCGCGCCTAAGAGGCAACGAAGCAGGTGACGGTTGTTTGGCGGCCTTCTCAACCACCCCAGAACTTTTCTCCACTGATGAGGGATACTATCCCGAACCACGAGCCATGTATCGTGTCTACAGATTCTGGAAATATCAATTACTTACTTGTACCAACTTTGGTGAAACATTCACGATCTTTTTCCCAAACTCTTCAAGTTACACGCACTGCATATACCAGAATGCAGAGGGGTGATCCATAGGAGAGGCTAGCAGTGTGCTCCCATCATTGTTTCCTGTTAAAAGGGCTCCCGTGAGCCCCTAAGCTGACGAGCTTTTGGAGATGCACCTGCGCGCCTAAGAGGCAACGAAGCCTGTGACGGTTGTTTGGCGGCCTTCTCAACCACCCCAGAACTTTTCTCTACTGATGAGGGATACTATCCCGAAACACGAGCCATGTCTCGTGTCTAGAGATTCTGGAAATATCAAGTACTTACTTGCACCAACTTTGGTGAAACACTCACAAACTTTTTCCCCAACTCTTCAAGTTACACGCACTGCATGTACCAGAATGTAGAGGGGCGATCTGGAGGAGAGGCTAGCAGTGTGCTCCCATCGTTGTTTCCTGTTAAAAGGGCTCCCGTGAGCCCCTAAGCTGACGAGCTTATGGAGATGCACCTGCGCGCCTAAGAGGGAACGAAGCCTGTGACGGTTGTTTGGCGGCCTTCTCAACCACCCCAGAACTTTGCTCTACTGATGAGGAATACTATCCCGAAACACGAGCCATGTCTCGTGTCTAGAGATTCTGGAAATATCAAGTACTTACTTGCACCAACTTTGGTGAAACACTCACGAACTTTTTCCCAAACTCTTCAGGTAACACGCACTGCATATACCAGAATGCAGAGGGGCGATCCGGAGGAGAGGCTAGCAGTGTGCTCCCATCGTTGTTTCCTGTTAAAAGGGCTCCCGTGAGCCCCTAAGCTGACGAGCTTTTGGAGATGCACCTGCGCGCCTAAGAGGCAACGAAGCCTGTGACGGTTGTTTGGCGGCCTTCTCAACCACCCCAGAACTTTTCTCTACTGATGAGGGATACTATCCCGAAACACGAGCCATGTCTCGTGTCTAGAGATTCTGGAAATATCAAGTACTTACTTGCACCAACTTTGGTGAAACACTCACAAACTTTTTCCCCAACTCTTCAAGTTACACGCACTGCATGTACCAGAATGCAGAGGGGCGATACGGAGGAGAGGCTAGCAGTGTGCTCCCATCATTGTTTCCTGTCAAAAGGGCTCCCGTGAGCCCCTAAGCTGGTGAGCTTTTGGAGATGCACCTGCGCGCCTAAGAGGCAATGAAGCCTGTGACGGTTGTTTGGCGGCCTTCTCAACCTCCCCAGAACTTTTCTCTACTGATGAGGGATACTATCCCGAAACACGAGCCATTACTCGTGTCTAGAGATTCTGGAAATATCAAGTACTTACTTGCACCAACTTTGGTGAAACACTCACAAACTTTTTCCCAAACTCTTCAAGTTACAAGCACTGCATATACCAGAATGCAGAGGGGCGATCCGCAGGAGAGGCTAGCAGTGTGCTCCCATCGTTGTTTCCTGTTAAAAGGGCTCCCGTGAGCCCCTAAGCTGACGAGCTTTTGGAGATGCACCTGCACGCCTAGGAGGCAACAAAGCCTATGACGGTTGTTTGGCGGCCTTCTCAACCACCCCAGAACTTTTCTCTACTGATGAGGGATACTATCCCGAAACACAAGCCATGTCTTGTGGCTAGAGATTCTGGAAATATCATTTACTTACTTGCACCAACTTTGGTGAAACATTCACGATCTTTTTCCCAAACTCTTCAAGTTACTTGCACTGCATATACCAGAATGCAGAGGGGCGATCCGGAGGAGAGGCTAGCAGTGTGCTCCCATCGTTGTTTCCTGTTAAAAGGGCTCCCGTGAGCCCCTAAGCTGACGAGCTTTTGGAGATGCACCTGCGCGCCTAAGAGGCAACGAAGCAGGTGACGGTTGTTTGGCGGCCTTCTCAACCACCCCAGAACTTTTCTCCACTGATGAGGGATACTATCCCGAACCACGAGCCATGTATCGTGTCTAGAGATTCTGGAAATATCAATTACTTACTTGTACCAACTTTGGTGAAACATTCACGATCTTTTTCCCAAACTCTTCAAGTTACACGCACTGCATATACCAGAATGCAGAGGGGTGATCCATAGGAGAGGCTAGCAGTGTGCTCCCATCATTGTTTCCTGTTAAAAGGGCTCCCGTGAGCCCCTAAGCTGACGAGCTTTTGGAGATGCACCTGCGCGCCTAAGAGGCAACGAAGCCTGTGACGGTTGTTTGGCGGCCTTCTCAACCACCCCAGAACTTTTCTCTACTGATGAGGGATACTATCCCGAAACACGAGCCATGTCTCGTGTCTAGAGATTCTGGAAATATCAAGTACTTACTTGCACCAACTTTGGTGAAACACTCACAAACTTTTTCCCCAACTCTTCAAGTTACACGCACTGCATGTACCAGAATGTAGAGGGGCGATCTGGAGGAGAGGCTAGCAGTGTGCTCCCATCGGTGTTTCCTGTTAAAAGGGCTCCCGTGAGCCCCTAAGCTGACGAGCTTATGGAGATGCACCTGCGCGCCTAAGAGGGAACGAAGCCTGTGACGGTTGTTTGGCGGCCTTCTCAACCACCCCAGAACTTTGCTCTACTGATGAGGAATACTATCCCGAAACACGAGCCATGTCTCGTGTCTAGAGATTCTGGAAATATCAAGTACTTACTTGCACCAACTTTGGTGAAACACTCACAAACTTTTACCCAAACTCTTCAAGTTACACGCACTGCATATACCAGAATGCAGAGGGGCGATCCTGGGGAGAGGCTAGCAGTGGGCTCCCATCGCTGTTTCCTGTTAAAAGGGCTCCCGTGAGCCCCTAAGCTGACGAGCTTTTGGAGATGCACCTGCGCGCCTAAGAGGCAACGAAGCCTGTGACGGTTGTTTGGCGGCCTTCTCAACCACCCCAGAACTTTTCTCTACTGATGAGGGATACTATCCTGAAACACGAGCCATGTCTCGTGTCTAGAGATTCTGGAAATAGCAAGTACTTACTTGCACCAACTTTGGTGAAACACTCACGAACTTTTTCCCAAACTCTTCAAGTTACACACACTGCATATACCAGAATGCAGAGGGGCGATCCGGAGGAGAGGCTAGCAGTGTGCTCCCATCGTTGTTTCCTGTTAAAAGGGCTCCCGTGAGCCCCTAAGCTGACAAGCTTTTGGAGATGCACCTGCGCGCCTAAGAGGCAACGAAGCCTGTGACGGTTGTTTGGCGGCCTTCTCAACCACCCCAGAACTTTTCTCTACTGATGAGGGATACTATCCCGAAACACGAGCCATGTCTCGTGTCTAGAGATTCTGGAAATATAAAGTACTTACTTGCACCAACTTTGGTGAAACACTCACAAACTTTTTCCCCAACTCTTCAAGTTACACGCACTGCATGTACCAGAATGCAGAGGGGCGATCTGGAGGAGAGGCTAGCAGTGTGCTCCCATCATTGTTTCCTGTTAAAAGGGCTCCCGTGAGCCCCTAAGCTGACGAGCTTATGGAGATGCACCTGCGCGCCTAAGAGGGAACGAAGCCTGTGACGGTTGTTTGGCGGCCTTCTCAACCACCCCAGAACTTTGCTCTACTGATGAGGAATACTATCCTGAAACACGAGCCATGTCTCGTGTCTAGAGATTCTGGAAATATCAAGTACTTACTTGCACCAACTTTGGTGAAACACTCACAAACTTTTTCCCAAACTCTTCAAGTTACACGCACTGCATATACCAGAATGCAGAGGGGCGATCCAGAGGAGAGGCTAGCAGTGTGCTCCCATCGTTGTTTCCTGTTAAAAGGGCTCCCGTGAGCCCCTAAGCTGACGAACTTTTGGAGATGCACCTGCGCGCCTAAGAGGCAACGAAGCCTGTGACGGTTGTTTGGCAGCCTTCTCAACCACCCCAGAACTTTTCTCTACTGATGAGGGATACTATCCCGAAACATGAGCCATGTCTCGTGTCTAGAGATTCTGGAAATATCATTTACTTACTTGCACCAACTTTGGTGAAACATTCACGATCTTTTTCCCAAACTCTTCAAGTTACACGCACTGCATATACCAGAATGCAGAGGGGCGATCCGGAGGAGAGGCTAGCAGTGTGCTCCCATCGTTGTTTCTTGTTAAAAGGGCTCCCCTGAGCCCCTAAGCTGACGAGCTTTTGGAGATGCACCTGCGCGCCTAAGAGGCAACGAAGCCTGTGACGGTTGTTTGGCGGCCTTCTCAACCACCCCAGAACTTTTCTCTACTGATGAGGGATACTATCCCGAAACACGAGCCATGTCTCGTGTCTAGAGATTCTGGAAATATCAAGTACTTACTTGCACCAACTTTGGTGAAACACTCACAAACTTTTTCCCCAACTCTTCAAGTTACACGCACTGCATGTACCAGAATGTAGAGGGGCGATCTGGAGGAGAGGCTAGCAGTGTGCTCCCATCGGTGTTTCCTGTTAAAAGGGCTCCCGTGAGCCCCTAAGCTGACGAGCTTATGGAGATGCACCTGCGCGCCTAAGAGGGAACGAAGCCTGTGACGGTTGTTTGGCGGCCTTCTCAACCACCCCAGAACTTTGCTCTACTGATGAGGAATACTATCCCGAAACACGAGCCATGTCTCGTGTCTAGAGATTCTGGAAATATCAAGTACTTACTTGCACCAACTTTGGTGAAACACTCACAAACTTTTACCCAAACTCTTCAAGTTACACGCACTGCATATACCAGAATGCAGAGGGGCGATCCTGGGGAGAGGCTAGCAGTGGGCTCCCATCGCTGTTTCCTGTTAAAAGGGCTCCCGTGAGCCCCTAAGCTGACGAGCTTTTGGAGATGTACCTGCGCGCCTAAGAGGCAACGAAGCCTGTGACGGTTGTTTGGCGGCCTTCTCAACCACCCCAGAACTTTTCTCTACTGATGAGGGATACTATCCTGAAACACGAGCCATGTCTCGTGTCTAGAGATTCTGGAAATAGCAAGTACTTACTTGCACCAACTTTGGTGAAACACTCACGAACTTTTTCCCAAACTCTTCAAGTTACACACACTGCATATACCAGAATGCAGAGGGGCGATCCGGAGGAGAGGCTAGCAGTGTGCTCCCATCGTTGTTTCCTGTTAAAAGGGCTCCCGTGAGCCCCTAAGCTGACAAGCTTTTGGAGATGCACCTGCGCGCCTAAGAGGCAACGAAGCCTGTGACGGTTGTTTGGCGGCCTTCTCAACCACCCCAGAACTTTTCTCTACTGATGAGGGATACTATCCCGAAACACGAGCCATGTCTCGTGTCTAGAGATTCTGGAAATATAAAGTACTTACTTGCACCAACTTTGGTGAAACACTCACAAACTTTTTCCCCAACTCTTCAAGTTACACGCACTGCATGTACCAGAATGCAGAGGGGCGATCTGGAGGAGAGGCTAGCAGTGTGCTCCCATCATTGTTTCCTGTTAAAAGGGCTCCCGTGAGCCCCTAAGCTGACGAGCTTATGGAGATGCACCTGCGCGCCTAAGAGGGAACGAAGCCTGTGACGGTTGTTTGGCGGCCTTCTCAACCACCCCAGAACTTTGCTCTACTGATGAGGAATACTATCCTGAAACACGAGCCATGTCTCGTGTCTAGAGATTCTGGAAATATCAAGTACTTACTTGCACCAACTTTGGTGAAACACTCACAAACTTTTTCCCAAACTCTTCAAGTTACACGCACTGCATATACCAGAATGCAGAGGGGCGATCCAGAGGAGAGGCTAGCAGTGTGCTCCCATCGTTGTTTCCTGTTAAAAGGGCTCCCGTGAGCCCCTAAGCTGACGAACTTTTGGAGATGCACCTGCGCGCCTAAGAGGCAACGAAGCCTGTGACGGTTGTTTGGCAGCCTTCTCAACCACCCCAGAACTTTTCTCTACTGATGAGGGATACTATCCCGAAACATGAGCCATGTCTCGTGTCTAGAGATTCTGGAAATATCATTTACTTACTTGCACCAACTTTGGTGAAACATTCACGATCTTTTTCCCAAACTCTTCAAGTTACACGCACTGCATATACCAGAATGCAGAGGGGCGATCCGGAGGAGAGGCTAGCAGTGTGCTCCCATCGTTGTTTCTTGTTAAAAGGGCTCCCCTGAGCCCCTAAGCTGACGAGCTTTTGGAGATGCACCTGCGCGCCTAAGAGGCAACGAAGCCTGTGACGGTTGTTTGGCGGCCTTCTCAACCACCCCAGAACTTTTCTCTACTGATGAGGGATACTATCCCGAAACACGAGCCATGTCTCGTGTCTAGAGATTCTGGAAATAGCAAGTACTTACTTGCACCAACTTTGGAGAAACACTCACAAACTCTTTCCCAAACTCTTCAAGTTACACGCACTGCATATACCAGAATGCAGAGGGGCGATCCGGAGGAGAGGCTAGCAGTGTGCTCGCATCGTTGTTTGCTGTTAAAAGGGTTCCTGTGAGCCCCTAAGCTGACGAGCTTTTGGAGATGCACCTGCGCGCCAAAGAGGCAACGAAGTTTGTGACGGTTGTTTGGAGGCCTTCTCAACCACCCCAGAACTTTTCTCCACTGATGAGGGATACTATCCCGAAACACGAGCCATGTCTCGTGTCTAGAGATTCTGGAAATATCAAGTACTTACTTGCACCAACTTTGGTGAAACACTCACAAACTTTTTCCTAAACTCTTCAAGTTACATGCACTGCATATACCAGAATGAAGAGGGGCGATCCGGAGGAGAGGCTAGCAGTGTGCTCCCATCGTTGTTTCCTGTTAAAAGGGCTCCCGTGAGCCCCTAAACTGACGAGCTTTTGGAGATGCACCTGCGTGCCTAAGAGGCAACCGAAGCCTCTGACGGTTGTTTGGCGGCCTTCTCAACCACCCCAGAACTTTTCTCTACTGATGAGGGATACTATCCCGAAACACGAGCCATGTCTCGTGTCTAGAGATTCTGGAAATATCAAGTACTTACTTGCACCAACTTTGGTGAAACACTCACAAACTTTTTCCCAAACTCTTCAAGTTACTCGCATTGCATATACCAGAATGAAGAGGGGCGATCCGGAGGAGAGGCTATCAGTGTGCTGCCATCGTTGTTTCCTGTTAAAAGGGCTCCCGTGAGCCCCTAAGCTGACGAACTTTTGGAGATACACCTGCGCGCCTAAGAGGCAACGAAGCCTGTGACGGTTGTTTGGCAGCCTTCTCAACCACCCCAGAACTTTTCTCTACTGATGAGGGATACTATCCCGAAACACGAGCCATGTCTCGTGTCTAGAGATTCTGGAAATATCATTTACTTACTTGCACCAATTTTG
The DNA here is from genome assembly GCF_964261635.1 of Lissotriton helveticus. Taxonomy (NCBI): domain Eukaryota; kingdom Metazoa; phylum Chordata; class Amphibia; order Caudata; family Salamandridae; genus Lissotriton; species Lissotriton helveticus. The sequence continues at coordinate 1,194,450,774 of NC_136068.1, forward strand.
GTGAAACATTCACGATCTTTTTCCCAAACTCTTCAAGTTACACGCACTGCATATACCAGAATGCAGAGGGGCGATCCGGAGGAGAGGCTAGCAGTGTGCTCCCATCGTTGTTTCTTGTTAAAAGGGCTCCCCTGAGCCCCTAAGCTGACGAGCTTTTGGAGATGCACCTGCGCGCCTAAGAGGCAACGAAGCCTGTGACGGTTGTTTGGCGGCCTTCTCAACCACCCCAGAACTTTTCTCTACTGATGAGGGATACTATCCCGAAACACGAGCCATGTCTCGTGTCTAGAGATTCTGGAAATATCAATTACTTACTTGTACCAACTTTGGTGAAACATTCACGATCTTTTTCCCAAACTCTTCAAGTTACACGCACTGCATATAGCAGAATGCAGAGGGGTGATCCGGAGGAGAGGCTAGCAGTGTGCTCCCATCGTTGTTTCCTGTTAAAAGGGCTCCCGTGAGCCCCTAAGCTGACGAGCTTTTGGAGATGCACCTGCGCGCCTAAGAGGCAACGAAGCCTGTGACGGTTGTTTGGCGGCCTTCTCAACCACCCCAGAACTTTTCTCTACTGATGAGGGATACTATCCCGAAACACGAGCCATGTCTCGTGTCTAGAGATTCTGGAAATATCAAGTACTTACTTGCACCAACTTTGGTGAAACACTCACAAACTTTTTCCCCAACTCTTCAAGTTACACGCACTGCATGTACCAGAATGTAGAGGGGCGATCTGGAGGAGAGGCTAGCAGTGTGCTCCCATCGTTGTTTCCTGTTAAAAGGGCTCCCGTGAGCCCCTAAGCTGACGAACTTATGGAGATGCACCTGCGCGCCTAAGAGGGAACGAAGCCTGTGACGGTTGTTTGGCGGCCTTCTCAACCACCCCAGAACTTTGCTCTACTGATGAGGGATACTATCCCGAAACACGAGCCATGTCTCGTGTCTAGAGATTCTGGAAATAGCAAGTACTTACTTGCACCAACTTTGGTGAAACACTCACGAACTTTTTCCCAAACTCTTCAAGTTACACACACTGCATATACCAGAATGCAGAGGGGCGATCCGGAGGAGAGGCTAGCAGTGTGCTCCCATCGTTGTTTCCTGTTAAAAGGGCTCCCGTGAGCCCCTAAGCTGACAAGCTTTTGGAGATGCACCTGCGCGCCTAAGAGGCAACGAAGCCTGTGACGGTTGTTTGGCGGCCTTCTCAACCACCCCAGAACTTCTCTCTACTGATGAGGGATACTATCCCGAAACACGAGCCATGTCTCGTGTCTAGAGATTCTGGAAATATCAAGTACTTACTTGCACCAACTTTGGTGAAACACTCACAAACTTTTTCCCCAACTCTTCAAGTTACACGCACTGCATGTACCAGAATGCAGAGGGGCGATCTGGAGGAGAGGCTAGCAGTGTGCTCCCATCGTTGTTTCCTGTTAAAAGGGCTCCCGTGAGCCCCTAAGCTGACGAGCTTATGGAGATGCACCTGCGCACCTAAGAGGGAACGAAGCCTGTGACGGTTGTTTGGCGGCCTTCTCAACCACCCCAGAACTTTGCTCTACTGATGAGGAATACTATCCCGAAACACGAGCCATGTCTCGTGTCTAGAGATTCTGGAAATATCAAGTACTTACTTGCACCAACTTTGGTGAAACACTCACAAACTTTTTCCCAAACTCTTCAAGTTACACGCACTGCATATACCAGAATGCAGAGGGGCGATCCAGAGGAGAGGCTAGCAGTGTGCTCCCATCGTTGTTTCCTGTTAAAAGGGCTCCCGTGAGCCCCTAAGCTGACGAACTTTTGGAGATGCACCTGCGCGCCTAAGAGGCAACGAAGCCTGTGACGGTTGTTTGGCAGCCTTCTCAACCACCCCAGAACTTTTCTCTACTGATGAGGGATACTATCCCGAAACACGAGCCATGTCTCGTGTCTAGAGAGTCTGGAAATATAATTTACTTACTTGCACCAACTTTGGTGAAACATTCACGATCTTTTCCCCAAACTCTTCAAGTTACACGCACTGCATATACCAGAATGCAGAGGGGCGATCCGGAGGAGAGGCTAGCAGTGTGCTCCCATCGTTGTTTCTTGTTAAAAGGGCTCCCCTGAGCCCCTAAGCTGACGAGCTTTTGGAGATGCACCTGCGCGCCTAAGAGGCAACGAAGCCTGTGACGGTTGTTTGGCGGCCTTCTCAACCACCCCAGAACTTTTCTCTACTGATGAGGGATACTATCCCGAAACACGAGCCATGTCTCGTGTCTAGAGATTCTGAAAATAGCAAGTACTTACTTGCACCAACTTTGGTGAAACACTCACAAACTTTTTCCCAAACTCTTCAAGTTACACGCACTGCATATACCAGAATGCAGAGGGGCGATCCGGAGGAGAGGCTAGCAGTGTGCTCCCATCGTTGTTTGCTGTTAAAAGGGTTCCTGTGAGCCCCTAAGCTGACGAGCTTTTGGAGATGCACCTGCGCGCCTAAGAGGCAACGAAGTTTGTGACGGTTGTTTGGCGGCCTTCTCAACCACCCCAGAACTTTTCTACACTGATGAGGGATACTATCCCGAAACACGAGCCATGTCTCGTGTCTAGAGATTCTGGAAATATCAAGTACTTACTTGCACCAACTTTGGTGAAACACTCACAAACTTTTTTCCCAAACTCTTCAAATTACACGCACTGCATATACCAGAATGCAGAAGGGCGATCCGGAGGAGAGGTTAGCAGTGTGCTCCCATTGTTGTTTCCTGTTAAAAGGGCTTCCGTGAGCCCCTAAGCTGACGAACTTTTGGAGATGCACCTGCGCGCCTAAGAGGCAAAGAAGTCTGTGACGGTTGTTTGGCGGCCTTCTCAACCACCCCAGAACTTTTCTCTACTGATGAGGGATACTATCCCGAAACACGAGCCATGTCGCGTGTCTAGAGATTCTGGAAATATCAAGTACTTACTTGCACCAACTTTGGTGAAACACTCACAAACTTTTTCCTAAACTCTTCAAGTTACATGCACTGCATATACCAGAATGAAGAGGGGCGATCCGGAGGAGAGGCTAGCAGTGTGCTCCCATCGTTGTTTCCTGTTAAAAGGGCTCCCGTGAGCCCCTAAGCTGACGAACTTTTGGAGATGCACCTGCGCGCCTAAGAGGCAACGAAGCCTGTGACGGTTGTTTGGCAGCCTTCTCAACCACCCCAGAACTTTTCTCTACTGATGAGGGATACTATCCCGAAACATGAGCCATGTCTCGTGTCTAGAGATTCTGGAAATATCATTTACTTACTTGCACCAACTTTGGTGAAACATTCACGATCTTTTTCCCAAACTCTTCAAGTTACACGCACTGCATATACCAGAATGCAGAGGGGCGATCCGGAGGAGAGGCTAGCAGTGTGCTCCCATCGTTGTTTCTTGTTAAAAGGGCTCCCCTGAGCCCCTAAGCTGACGAGCTTTTGGAGATGCACCTGCGCGCCTAAGAGGCAACGAAGCCTGTGACGGTTGTTTGGCGGCCTTCTCAACCACCCCAGAACTTTTCTCTACTGATGAGGGATACTATCCCGAAACACGAGCCATGTCTCGTGTCTAGAGATTCTGGAAATAGCAAGTACTTACTTGCACCAACTTTGGTGAAACACTCACAAACTCTTTCCCAAACTCTTCAAGTTACACGCACTGCATATACCAGAATGCAGAGGGGCGATCCGGAGGAGAGGCTAGCAGTGTGCTCGCATCGTTGTTTGCTGTTAAAAGGGTTCCTGTGAGCCCCTAAGCTGACGAGCTTTTGGAGATGCACCTGCGCGCCTAAGAGGCAACGAAGTTTGTGACGGTTGTTTGGAGGCCTTCTCAACCACCCCAGAACTTTTCTCCACTGATGAGGGATACTATCCCGAAACACGAGCCATGTCTCGTGTCTAGAGATTCTGGAAATATCAAGTACTTACTTGCACCAACTTTGGTGAAACACTCACAAACTTTTTTCCCAAACTCTTCAAATTACACGCACTGCATATACCAGAATACAGAAGGGCGATCCGGAGGAGAGGTTAGCAGTGTGCTCCCATTGTTGTTTCCTGTTAAAAGGGCTTCCGTGAGCCCCTAAGCTGACGAACTTTTGGAGATGCACCTGCGCGCCTAAGAGGCAAAGAAGCCTGTGACGGTTGTTTGGCGGCCTTCTCAACCAACCCAGAACTTTTCTCTACTGATGAGGGATACTATCCCGAAACACGAGCCATGTCTCGTGTCTAGAGATTCTGGAAATATCAAGTACTTACTTGCACCAACTTTGGTGAAACACTCACAAACTTTTTCCTAAACTCTTCAAGTTACATGCACTGCATATACCAGAATGAAGAGGGGCGATCCGGAGGAGAGGCTAGCAGTGTGCTCCCATCGTTGTTTCCTGTTAAAAGGGCTCCCGTGAGCCCCTAAACTGACGAGCTTTTGGAGATGCACCTGCGTGCCTAAGAGGCAACCGAAGCCTCTGACGGTTGTTTGGCGGCCTTCTCAACCACCCCAGAACTTTTCTCTACTGATGAGGGATACTATCCCGAAACACGAGCCATGTCTCGTGTCTAGAGATTCTGGAAATATCAAGTACTTACTTGCACCAACTTTGGTGAAACACTCACAAACTTTTTCCCAAACTCTTCAAGTTACTCGCATTGCATATACCAGAATGAAGAGGGGCGATCCGGAGGAGAGGCTATCAGTGTGCTGCCATCGTTGTTTCCTGTTAAAAGGGCTCCCGTGAGCCCCTAAGCTGACGAACTTTTGGAGATACACCTGCGCGCCTAAGAGGCAACGAAGCCTGTGACGGTTGTTTGGCAGCCTTCTCAACCACCCCAGAACTTTTCTCTACTGATGAGGGATACTATCCCGAAACACGAGCCATGTCTCGTGTCTAGAGATTCTGGAAATATCATTTACTTACTTGCACCAATTTTGGTGAAACATTCACGATCTTTTTCCCAAACTCTTCAAGTTACACGCACTGCATATACCAGAATGCAGAGGGGCGATCCGGAGGAGAGGCTAGCAGTGTGCTCCCATCGTTGTTTCTTGTTAAAAGGGCTCCCCTGAGCCCCTAAGCTGACGAGCTTTTGGAGATGCACCTGCGCGCCTAAGAGGCAACGAAGCCTGTGACGGTTGTTTGGCGGCCTTCTCAACCACCCCAGAACTTTTCTCTACTGATGAGGGATACTATCCCGAAACACGAGCCATGTCTCGTGTCTAGAGATTCTGGAAATATCAATTACTTACTTGTACCAACTTTGGTGAAACATTCACGATCTTTTTCCCAAACTCTTCAAGTTACACGCACTGCATATAGCAGAATGCAGAGGGGTGATCCGGAGGAGAGGCTAGCAGTGTGCTCCCATCGTTGTTTCCTGTTAAAAGGGCTCCCGTGAGCCCCTAAGCTGACGAGCTTTTGGAGATGCACCTGCGCGCCTAAGAGGCAACGAAGCCTGTGACGGTTGTTTGGCGGCCTTCTCAACCACCCCAGAACTTTTCTCTACTGATGAGGGATACTATCCCGAAACACGAGCCATGTCTCGTGTCTAGAGATTCTGGAAATATCAAGTACTTACTTGCACCAACTTTGGTGAAACACTCACAAACTTTTTCCCCAACTCTTCAAGTTACACGCACTGCATGTACCAGAATGTAGAGGGGCGATCTGGAGGAGAGGCTAGCAGTGTGCTCCCATCGTTGTTTCCTGTTAAAAGGGCTCCCGTGAGCCCCTAAGCTGACGAACTTATGGAGATGCACCTGCGCGCCTAAGAGGGAACGAAGCCTGTGACGGTTGTTTGGCGGCCTTCTCAACCACCCCAGAACTTTGCTCTACTGATGAGGGATACTATCCCGAAACACGAGCCATGTCTCGTGTCTAGAGATTCTGGAAATAGCAAGTACTTACTTGCACCAACTTTGGTGAAACACTCACGAACTTTTTCCCAAACTCTTCAAGTTACACACACTGCATATACCAGAATGCAGAGGGGCGATCCGGAGGAGAGGCTAGCAGTGTGCTCCCATCGTTGTTTCCTGTTAAAAGGGCTCCCGTGAGCCCCTAAGCTGACAAGCTTTTGGAGATGCACCTGCGCGCCTAAGAGGCAACGAAGCCTGTGACGGTTGTTTGGCGGCCTTCTCAACCACCCCAGAACTTCTCTCTACTGATGAGGGATACTATCCCGAAACACGAGCCATGTCTCGTGTCTAGAGATTCTGGAAATATCAAGTACTTACTTGCACCAACTTTGGTGAAACACTCACAAACTTTTTCCCCAACTCTTCAAGTTACACGCACTGCATGTACCAGAATGCAGAGGGGCGATCTGGAGGAGAGGCTAGCAGTGTGCTCCCATCGTTGTTTCCTGTTAAAAGGGCTCCCGTGAGCCCCTAAGCTGACGAGCTTATGGAGATGCACCTGCGCGCCTAAGAGGGAACGAAGCCTGTGACGGTTGTTTGGCGGCCTTCTCAACCACCCCAGAACTTTGCTCTACTGATGAGGAATACTATCCCGAAACACGAGCCATGTCTCGTGTCTAGAGATTCTGGAAATATCAAGTACTTACTTGCACCAACTTTGGTGAAACACTCACAAACTTTTTCCCAAACTCTTCAAGTTACACGCACTGCATATACCAGAATGCAGAGGGGCGATCCAGAGGAGAGGCTAGCAGTGTGCTCCCATCGTTGTTTCCTGTTAAAAGGGCTCCCGTGAGCCCCTAAGCTGACGAACTTTTGGAGATGCACCTGCGCGCCTAAGAGGCAACGAAGCCTGTGACGGTTGTTTGGCAGCCTTCTCAACCACCCCAGAACTTTTCTCTACTGATGAGGGATACTATCCCGAAACACGAGCCATGTCTCGTGTCTAGAGAGTCTGGAAATATAATTTACTTACTTGCACCAACTTTGGTGAAACATTCACGATCTTTTCCCCAAACTCTTCAAGTTACACGCACTGCATATACCAGAATGCAGAGGGGCGATCCGGAGGAGAGGCTAGCAGTGTGCTCCCATCGTTGTTTCTTGTTAAAAGGGCTCCCCTGAGCCCCTAAGCTGACGAGCTTTTGGAGATGCACCTGCGCGCCTAAGAGGCAACGAAGCCTGTGACGGTTGTTTGGCGGCCTTCTCAACCACCCCAGAACTTTTCTCTACTGATGAGGGATACTATCCCGAAACACGAGCCATGTCTCGTGTCTAGAGATTCTGGAAATAGCAAGTACTTACTTGCACCAACTTTGGTGAAACACTCACGAACTTTTTCCCAAACTCTTCAAGTTACACGCACTGCATATACCAGAATGCAGAGGGGCGATCCGGAGGAGAGGCTAGCAGTGTGCTCCCATCGTTGTTTGCTGTTAAAAGGGTTCCTGTGAGCCCCTAAGCTGACGAGCTTTTGGAGATGCACCTGCGCGCCTAAGAGGCAACGAAGTTTGTGACGGTTGTTTGGCGGCCTTCTCAACCACCCCAGAACTTTTCTACACTGATGAGGGATACTATCCCGAAACACGAGCCATGTCTCGTGTCTAGAGATTCTGGAAATATCAAGTACTTACTTGCACCAACTTTGGTGAAACACTCACAAACTTTTTTCCCAAACTCTTCAAATTACACGCACTGCATATACCAGAATGCAGAAGGGCGATCCGGAGGAGAGGTTAGCAGTGTGCTCCCATTGTTGTTTCCTGTTAAAAGGGCTTCCGTGAGCCCCTAAGCTGACGAACTTTTGGAGATGCACCTGCGCGCCTAAGAGGCAAAGAAGTCTGTGACGGTTGTTTGGCGGCCTTCTCAACCACCCCAGAACTTTTCTCTACTGATGAGGGATACTATCCCGAAACACGAGCCATGTCGCGTGTCTAGAGATTCTGGAAATATCAAGTACTTACTTGCACCAACTTTGGTGAAACACTCACAAACTTTTTCCTAAACTCTTCAAGTTACATGCACTGCATATACCAGAATGAAGAGGGGCGATCCGGAGGAGAGGCTAGCAGTGTGCTCCCATCGTTGTTTCCTGTTAAAAGGGCTCCCGTGAGCCCCTAAGCTGTCGAGCTTTTGGAGATGCACCTGCGTGCCTAAGAGGCAACCGAAGCCTCTGACGGTTGTTTGGCGGCCTTCTCAACCACCCCAGAACTTTTCTCTACTGATGAGGGATACTATCCCGAAACACGAGCCATGTCTCGTGTCTAGAGATTCTGGAAATATCAAGTACTTACTTGCACCAACTTTGGTGAAACACTCACAAACTTTTCCCCAAACTCTTCAAGTTACTCGCATTGCATATACCAGAATGAAGAGGGGCGATCCGGAGGAGAGGCTAGCAGTGTGCTGCCATCGTTGTTTCCTGTTAAAAGGGCTCCCGTGAGCCCCTAAGCTGACGAACTTTTGGAGATACACCTGCGCGCCTAAGAGGCAACGAAGCCTGTGACGGTTGTTTGGCAGCCTTCTCAACCACCCCAGAACTTTTCTCTACTGATGAGGGATACTATCCCGAAACACGAGCCATGTCTCGTGTCTAGAGATTCTGGAAATATCATTTACTTACTTGCACCAATTTTGGTGAAACATTCACGATCTTTTTCCCAAACTCTTCAAGTTACACGCACTGCATATACCAGAATGCAGAGGGGCGATCCGGAGGAGAGGCTAGCAGTGTGCTCCCATCGTTGTTTCTTGTTAAAAGGGCTCCCCTGGGCCCCTAAGCTGACGAGCTTTTGGAGATGCACCTGCGCGCCTAAGAGGCAACGAAGCCTGTGACGGTTGTTTGGCGGCCTTCTCAACCACCCCAGAACTTTTCTCTACTGATGAGGGATACTATCCCGAAACACGAGCCATGTCTCGTGTCTAGAGATTCTGGAAATATCAATTACTTACTTGTACCAACTTTGGTGAAACATTCACGATCTTTTTCCCAAACTCTTCAAGTTACACGCACTGCATATAGCAGAATGCAGAGGGGTGATCCGGAGGAGAGGCTAGCAGTGTGCTCCCATCGTTGTTTCCTGTTAAAAGGGCTCCCGTGAGCCCCTAAGCTGACGAGCTTTTGGAGATGCACCTGCGCGCCTAAGAGGCAACGAAGCCTGTGACGGTTGTTTGGCGGCCTTCTCAACCACCCCAGAACTTTTCTCTACTGATGAGGGATACTATCCCGAAACACGAGCCATGTCTCGTGTCTAGAGATTCTGGAAATATCAAGTACTTACTTGCACCAACTTTGGTGAAACACTCACAAACTTTTTCCCCAACTCTTCAAGTTACACGCACTGCATGTACCAGAATGTAGAGGGGCGATCTGGAGGAGAGGCTAGCAGTGTGCTCCCATCGTTGTTTCCTGTTAAAAGGGCTCCCGTGAGCCCCTAAGCTGACGAACTTATGGAGATGCACCTGCGCGCCTAAGAGGGAACGAAGCCTGTGACGGTTGTTTGGCGGCCTTCTCAACCACCCCAGAACTTTGCTCTACTGATGAGGGATACTATCCCGAAACACGAGCCATGTCTCGTGTCTAGAGATTCTGGAAATAGCAAGTACTTACTTGCACCAACTTTGGTGAAACACTCACGAACTTTTTCCCAAACTCTTCAAGTTACACACACTGCATATACCAGAATGCAGAGGGGCGATCCGGAGGAGAGGCTAGCAGTGTGCTCCCATCGTTGTTTCCTGTTAAAAGGGCTCCCGTGAGCCCCTAAGCTGACAAGCTTTTGGAGATGCACCTGCGCGCCTAAGAGGCAACGAAGCCTGTGACGGTTGTTTGGCGGCCTTCTCAACCACCCCAGAACTTTTCTCTACTGATGAGGGATACTATCCCGAAACACGAGCCATGTCTCGTGTCTAGAGATTCTGGAAATATCAAGTACTTACTTGCACCAACTTTGGTGAAACACTCACAAACTTTTTCCCCAACTCTTCAAGTTACACGCACTGCATGTACCAGAATGCAGAGGGGCGATCTGGAGGAGAGGCTAGCAGTGTGCTCCCATCGTTGTTTCCTGTTAAAAGGGCTCCCGTGAGCCCCTAAGCTGACGAGCTTATGGAGATGCACCTGCGCGCCTAAGAGGGAACGAAGCCTGTGACGGTTGTTTGGCGGCCTTCTCAACCACCCCAGAACTTTGCTCTACTGATGAGGAATACTATCCCGAAACACGAGCCATGTCTCGTGTCTAGAGATTCTGGAAATATCAAGTACTTACTTGCACCAACTTTGGTGAAACACTCACAAACTTTTTCCCAAACTCTTCAAGTTACACGCACTGCATATACCAGAATGCAGAGGGGCGATCCAGAGGAGAGGCTAGCAGTGTGCTCCCATCGTTGTTTCCTGTTAAAAGGGCTCCCGTGAGCCCCTAAGCTGACGAACTTTTGGAGATGCACCTGCGCGCCTAAGAGGCAACGAAGCCTGTGACGGTTGTTTGGCAGCCTTCTCAACCACCCCAGAACTTTTCTCTACTGATAAGGGATACTATCCCGAAACACGAGCCATGTCTCGTGTCTAGAGATTCTTGAAATATCAAGTACTTACTTGCACCAACTTTGGTGAAACACTCACAAACTTTTTCCTAAACTCTTCAAGTTACATGCACTGCATATACCAGAATGAAGAGGGGCGATCCGGAGGAGAGGCTAGCAGTGTGCTCCCATCGTTGTTTCCTGTTAAAAGGGCTCCCGTGAGCTCCTAAGCTGACGAGCTTTTGGAGATGCACCTGCGTGCCTAAGAGGCAACCGAAGCCTCTGACGGTTGTTTGGCGGCCTTCTCAACCACCCCAGAACTTTTCTCTACTGATGAGGGATACTATCCCGAAACACGAGCCATGTCTCGTGTCTAGAGATTCTGGAAATATCAAGTACTTACTTGCACCAACTTTGGTGAAACACTCACAAACTTTTTCCCAAACTCTTCAAGTTACAAGCACTGCATATACCAGAATGCAGAGGGGCGATCCGGAGGAGAGGCTAGCAGTGTGCTCCCATCGTTGTTTCCTGTTAAAAGGGCTCCCGTGAGCCCCTAAGCTGACGAGCTTTTGGAGATGCACCTGCGCGCCTAAGAGGCAACGAAGCAGGTGACGGTTGTTTGGCGGCCTTCTCAACCACCCCAGAACTTTTCTCTACTGATGAGGGATACTATCCCGAACCACGAGCCATGTATCGTGTCTAGAGATTCTGGAAATATCAATTACTTACTTGTACCAACTTTGGTGAAACATTCACGATCTTTTTCCCAAACTCTTCAAGTTACACGCACTGCATATACCAGAATGCAGAGGGGCGATCCGGAGGAGAGGCTAGCAGTGTGCTCCCATCGTTGTTTCCTGTTAAAAGGGCTCCCGTGAGCCCCTAAGCTGACGAGCTTTTGGAGATGCACCTGCGCGCCTAAGAGGCAACGAAGCCTGTGACGGTTGTTTGGCGGCCTTCTCAACCACCCCAGAACTTTTCTCTACTGATGAGGGATACTATCCCGAAACACGAGCCATGTCTCGTGTCTAGAGATTCTGGAAATATCAAGTACTTACTTGCACCAACTTTGGTGAAACACTCACAAACTTTTTCCCCAACTCTTCAAGTTACACGCACTGCATGTACCAGAATGCAGAGGGGCGATACGGAGGAGAGGCTAGCAGTGTGCTCCCATCATTGTTTCCTGTCAAAAGGGCTCCCGTGAGCCCCTAAGCTGGTGAGCTTTTGGAGATGCACCTGCGCGCCTAAGAGGCAATGAAGCCTGTGACGGTTGTTTGGCGGCCTTCTCAACCTCCCCAGAACTTTTCTCTACTGATGAGTGATACTATCCCGAAACACGAGCCATTACTCGTGTCTAGAGATTCTGGAAATATCAAGTACTTACTTGCACCAACTTTGGTGAAACACTCACAAACTTTTTCCCAAACTCTTCAAGTTACAAGCACTGCATATACCAGAATGCAGAGGGGCGATCCGCAGGAGAGGCTAGCAGTGTGCTCCCATCGTTGTTTCCTGTTAAAAGGGCTCCCGTGAGCCCCTAAGCTGACGAGCTTTTGGAGATGCACCTGCACGCCTAGGAGGCAACAAAGCCTATGACGGTTGTTTGGCGGCCTTCTCAACCACCCCAGAACTTTTCTCTACTGATGAGGGATACTATCCCGAAACACAAGCCATGTCTTGTGGCTAGAGATTCTGGAAATATCATTTACTTACTTGCACCAACTTTGGTGAAACATTCACCATCTTTTTCTCAAACTCTTCAAGTTACTTGCACTGCATATACCAGAATGCAGAGGGGCGATCCGGAGGAGAGGCTAGCAGTGTGCTCCCATCGTTGTTTCCTGTTAAAAGGGCTCCCGTGAGCCCCTAAGCTGACGAGCTTTTGGAGATGCACCTGCGCGCCTAAGAGGCAACGAAGCAGGTGACGGTTGTTTGGCGGCCTTCTCAACCACCCCAGAACTTTTCTCCACTGATGAGGGATACTATCCCGAACCACGAGCCATGTATCGTGTCTAGAGATTCTGGAAATATCAATTACTTACTTGTACCAACTTTGGTGAAACATTCACGATCTTTTTCCCAAACTCTTCAAGTTACACGCACTGCATATACCAGAATGCAGAGGGGTGATCCGGAGGAGAGGCTAGCAGTGTGCTCCCATCATTGTTTCCTGTTAAAAGGGCTCCCGTGAGCCCCTAAGCTGACGAGCTTTTGGAGATGCACCTGCGCGCCTAAGAGGCAACGAAGCCTGTGACGGTTGTTTGGCGGCCTTCTCAACCACCCCAGAACTTTTCTCTACTGATGAGGGATACTATCCCGAAACACGAGCCATGTCTCGTGTCTAGAGATTCTGGAAATATCAAGTACTTACTTGCACCAACTTTGGTGAAACACTCACAAACTTTTTCCCCAACTCTTCAAGTTACACGCACTGCATGTACCAGAATGTAGAGGGGCGATCTGGAGGAGAGGCTAGCAGTGTGCTCCCATCGTTGTTTCCTGTTAAAAGGGCTCCCGTGAGCCCCTAAGCTGACGAGCTTATGGAGATGCACCTGCGCGCCTAAGAGGGAACGAAGCCTGTGACGGTTGTTTGGCGGCCTTCTCAACCACCCCAGAACTTTGCTCTACTGATGAGGAATACTATCCCGAAACACGAGCCATGTCTCGTGTCTAGAGATTCTGGAAATATCAAGTACTTACTTGCACCAACTTTGGTGAAACACTCACAAACTTTTTCCCAAACTCTTCAAGTTACACGCACTGCATATACCAGAATGCAGAGGGGCGATCCGGAGGAGAGGCTAGCAGTGGGCTCCCATCGCTGTTTCCTGTTAAAAGGGCTCCCGTGAGCCCCTAAGCTGACGAGCTTTTGGAGATGCACCTGCGCGCCTAAGAGGCAACGAAGCCTGTGACGGTTGTTTGGCGGCCTTCTCAACCACCCCAGAACTTTTCTCTACTGATGAGGGATATTATCCTGAAACACGAGCCATGTCTCGTGTCTAGAGATTCTGGAAATAGCAAGTACTTACTTGCACCAACTTTGGTGAAACACTCACGAACTTTTTCCCAAACTCTTCAAGTTACACACACTGCATATACCAGAATGCAGAGGGGCGATCCGGAGGAGAGGCTAGCAGTGTGCTCCCATCGTTGTTTCCTGTTAAAAGGGCTCCCGTGAGCCCCTAAGCTGACAAGCTTTTGGAGATGCACCTGCGCGCCTAAGAGGCAACGAAGCCTGTGACGGTTGTTTGGCGGCCTTCTCAACCACCCCAGAACTTTTCTCTACTGATGAGGGATACTATCCCGAAACACGAGCCATGTCTCGTGTCTAGAGATTCTGGAAATATAAAGTACTTACTTGCACCAACTTTGGTGAAACACTCACAAACTTTTTCCCCAACTCTTCAAGTTACACGCACTGCATGTACCAGAATGCAGAGGGGCGATCTGGAGGAGAGGCTAGCAGTGTGCTCCCATCATTGTTTCCTGTTAAAAGGGCTCCCGTGAGCCCCTAAGCTGACGAGCTTATGGAGATGCACCTGCGCGCCTAAGAGGGAACGAAGCCTGTGACGGTTGTTTGGCGGCCTTCTCAACCACCCCAGAACTTTGCTCTACTGATGAGGAATACTATCCCGAAACACGAGCCATGTCTCGTGTCTAGAGATTCTGGAAATATCAAGTACTTACTTGCACCAACTTTGGTGAAACACTCACGAACTTTTTCCCAAACTCTTCAGGTAACACGCACTGCATATACCAGAATGCAGAGGGGCGATCCGGAGGAGAGGCTAGCAGTGTGCTCCCATCGTTGTTTCCTGTTAAAAGGGCTCCCGTGAGCCCCTAAGCTGACGAGCTTTTGGAGATGCACCTGCGCGCCTAAGAGGCAACGAAGCCTGTGACGGTTGTTTGGCGGCCTTCTCAACCACCCCAGAACTTTTCTCTACTGATGAGGGATACTATCCCGAAACACGAGCCATGTCTCGTGTCTAGAGATTCTGGAAATATCAAGTACTTACTTGCACCAACTTTGGTGAAACACTCACAAACTTTTTCCCCAACTCTTCAAGTTACACGCACTGCATGTACCAGAATGCAGAGGGGCGATACGGAGGAGAGGCTAGCAGTGTGCTCCCATCATTGTTTCCTGTCAAAAGGGCTCCCGTGAGCCCCTAAGCTGGTGAGCTTTTGGAGATGCACCTGCGCGCCTAAGAGGCAATGAAGCCTGTGACGGTTGTTTGGCGGCCTTCTCAACCTCCCCAGAACTTTTCTCTACTGATGAGGGATACTATCCCGAAACACGAGCCATTACTCGTGTCTAGAGATTCTGGAAATATCAAGTACTTACTTGCACCAACTTTGGTGAAACACTCACAAACTTTTTCCCAAACTCTTCAAGTTACAAGCACTGCATATACCAGAATGCAGAGGGGCGATCCGCAGGAGAGGCTAGCAGTGTGCTCCCATCGTTGTTTCCTGTTAAAAGGGCTCCCGTGAGCCCCTAAGCTGACGAGCTTTTGGAGATGCACCTGCACGCCTAGGAGGCAACAAAGCCTATGACGGTTGTTTGGCGGCCTTCTCAACCACCCCAGAACTTTTCTCTACTGATGAGGGATACTATCCCGAAACACAAGCCATGTCTTGTGGCTAGAGATTCTGGAAATATCATTTACTTACTTGCACCAACTTTGGTGAAACATTCACGATCTTTTTCCCAAACTCTTCAAGTTACTTGCACTGCATATACCAGAATGCAGAGGGGCGATCCGGAGGAGAGGCTAGCAGTGTGCTCCCATCGTTGTTTCCTGTTAAAAGGGCTCCCGTGAGCCCCTAAGCTGACGAGCTTTTGGAGATGCACCTGCGCGCCTAAGAGGCAACGAAGCAGGTGACGGTTGTTTGGCGGCCTTCTCAACCACCCCAGAACTTTTCTCCACTGATGAGGGATACTATCCCGAACCACGAGCCATGTATCGTGTCTACAGATTCTGGAAATATCAATTACTTACTTGTACCAACTTTGGTGAAACATTCACGATCTTTTTCCCAAACTCTTCAAGTTACACGCACTGCATATACCAGAATGCAGAGGGGTGATCCATAGGAGAGGCTAGCAGTGTGCTCCCATCATTGTTTCCTGTTAAAAGGGCTCCCGTGAGCCCCTAAGCTGACGAGCTTTTGGAGATGCACCTGCGCGCCTAAGAGGCAACGAAGCCTGTGACGGTTGTTTGGCGGCCTTCTCAACCACCCCAGAACTTTTCTCTACTGATGAGGGATACTATCCCGAAACACGAGCCATGTCTCGTGTCTAGAGATTCTGGAAATATCAAGTACTTACTTGTACCAACTTTGGTGAAACATTCACGATCTTTTTCCCAAACTCTTCAAGTTACTTGCACTGCATATACCAGAATGCAGAGGGGCGATCCGGAGGAGAGGCTAGCAGTGTGCTCCCATCGTTGTTTCCTGTTAAAAGGGCTCCCGTGAGCCCCTAAGCTGACGAGCTTTTGGAGATGCACCTGCGCGCCTAAGAGGCAACGAAGCAGGTGACGGTTGTTTGGCGGCCTTCTCAACCACCCCAGAACTTTTCTCCACTGATGAGGGATACTATCCCGAACCACGAGCCATGTATCGTGTCTACAGATTCTGGAAATATCAATTACTTACTTGTACCAACTTTGGTGAAACATTCACGATCTTTTTCCCAAACTCTTCAAGTTACACGCACTGCATATACCAGAATGCAGAGGGGTGATCCATAGGAGAGGCTAGCAGTGTGCTCCCATCATTGTTTCCTGTTAAAAGGGCTCCCGTGAGCCCCTAAGCTGACGAGCTTTTGGAGATGCACCTGCGCGCCTAAGAGGCAACGAAGCCTGTGACGGTTGTTTGGCGGCCTTCTCAACCACCCCAGAACTTTTCTCTACTGATGAGGGATACTATCCCGAAACACGAGCCATGTCTCGTGTCTAGAGATTCTGGAAATATCAAGTACTTACTTGCACCAACTTTGGTGAAACACTCACAAACTTTTTCCCCAACTCTTCAAGTTACACGCACTGCATGTACCAGAATGTAGAGGGGCGATCTGGAGGAGAGGCTAGCAGTGTGCTCCCATCGTTGTTTCCTGTTAAAAGGGCTCCCGTGAGCCCCTAAGCTGACGAGCTTATGGAGATGCACCTGCGCGCCTAAGAGGGAACGAAGCCTGTGACGGTTGTTTGGCGGCCTTCTCAACCACCCCAGAACTTTGCTCTACTGATGAGGAATACTATCCCGAAACACGAGCCATGTCTCGTGTCTAGAGATTCTGGAAATATCAAGTACTTACTTGCACCAACTTTGGTGAAACACTCACGAACTTTTTCCCAAACTCTTCAGGTAACACGCACTGCATATACCAGAATGCAGAGGGGCGATCCGGAGGAGAGGCTAGCAGTGTGCTCCCATCGTTGTTTCCTGTTAAAAGGGCTCCCGTGAGCCCCTAAGCTGACGAGCTTTTGGAGATGCACCTGCGCGCCTAAGAGGCAACGAAGCCTGTGACGGTTGTTTGGCGGCCTTCTCAACCACCCCAGAACTTTTCTCTACTGATGAGGGATACTATCCCGAAACACGAGCCATGTCTCGTGTCTAGAGATTCTGGAAATATCAAGTACTTACTTGCACCAACTTTGGTGAAACACTCACAAACTTTTTCCCCAACTCTTCAAGTTACACGCACTGCATGTACCAGAATGCAGAGGGGCGATACGGAGGAGAGGCTAGCAGTGTGATCCCATCATTGTTTCCTGTCAAAAGGGCTCCCGTGAGCCCCTAAGCTGGTGAGCTTTTGGAGATGCACCTGCGCGCCTAAGAGGCAATGAAGCCTGTGACGGTTGTTTGGCGGCCTTCTCAACCTCCCCAGAACTTTTCTCTACTGATGAGGGATACTATCCCGAAACACGAGCCATTACTCGTGTCTAGAGATTCTGGAAATATCAAGTACTTACTTGCACCAACTTTGGTGAAACACTCACAAACTTTTTCCCAAACTCTTCAAGTTACAAGCACTGCATATACCAGAATGCAGAGGGGCGATCCGCAGGAGAGGCTAGCAGTGTGCTCCCATCGTTGTTTCCTGTTAAAAGGGCTCCCGTGAGCCCCTAAGCTGACGAGCTTTTGGAGATGCACCTGCACGCCTAGGAGGCAACAAAGCCTATGACGGTTGTTTGGCGGCCTTCTCAACCACCCCAGAACTTTTCTCTACTGATGAGGGATACTATCCCGAAACACAAGCCATGTCTTGTGGCTAGAGATTCTGGAAATATCATTTACTTACTTGCACCAACTTTGGTGAAACATTCACGATCTTTTTCCCAAACTCTTCAAGTTACTTGCACTGCATATACCAGAATGCAGAGGGGCGATCCGGAGGAGAGGCTAGCAGTGTGCTCCCATCGTTGTTTCCTGTTAAAAGGGCTCCCGTGAGCCCCTAAGCTGACGAGCTTTTGGAGATGCACCTGCGCGCCTAAGAGGCAACGAAGCAGGTGACGGTTGTTTGGCGGCCTTCTCAACCACCCCAGAACTTTTCTCCACTGATGAGGGATACTATCCCGAACCACGAGCCATGTATCGTGTCTACAGATTCTGGAAATATCAATTACTTACTTGTACCAACTTTGGTGAAACATTCACGATCTTTTTCCCAAACTCTTCAAGTTACACGCACTGCATATACCAGAATGCAGAGGGGTGATCCATAGGAGAGGCTAGCAGTGTGCTCCCATCATTGTTTCCTGTTAAAAGGGCTCCCGTGAGCCCCTAAGCTGACGAGCTTTTGGAGATGCACCTGCGCGCCTAAGAGGCAACGAAGCCTGTGACGGTTGTTTGGCGGCCTTCTCAACCACCCCAGAACTTTTCTCTACTGATGAGGGATACTATCCCGAAACACGAGCCATGTCTCGTGTCTAGAGATTCTGGAAATATCAAGTACTTACTTGCACCAACTTTGGTGAAACACTCACAAACTTTTTCCCCAACTCTTCAAGTTACACGCACTGCATGTACCAGAATGTAGAGGGGCGATCTGGAGGAGAGGCTAGCAGTGTGCTCCCATCGTTGTTTCCTGTTAAAAGGGCTCCCGTGAGCCCCTAAGCTGACGAGCTTATGGAGATGCACCTGCGCGCCTAAGAGGGAACGAAGCCTGTGACGGTTGTTTGGCGGCCTTCTCAACCACCCCAGAACTTTGCTCTACTGATGAGGAATACTATCCCGAAACACGAGCCATGTCTCGTGTCTAGAGATTCTGGAAATATCAAGTACTTACTTGCACCAACTTTGGTGAAACACTCACAAACTTTTACCCAAACTCTTCAAGTTACACGCACTGCATATACCAGAATGCAGAGGGGCGATCCGGAGGAGAGGCTAGCAGTGGGCTCCCATCGCTGTTTCCTGTTAAAAGGGCTCCCGTGAGCCCCTAAGCTGACGAGCTTTTGGAGATGCACCTGCGCGCCTAAGAGGCAACGAAGCCTGTGACGGTTGTTTGGCGGCCTTCTCAACCACCCCAGAACTTTTCTCTACTGATGAGGGATACTATCCTGAAACACGAGCCATGTCTCGTGTCTAGAGATTCTGGAAATAGCAAGTACTTACTTGCACCAACTTTGGTGAAACACTCACGAACTTTTTCCCAAACTCTTCAAGTTACACACACTGCATATACCAGAATGCAGAGGGGCGATCCGGAGGAGAGGCTAGCAGTGTGCTCCCATCGTTGTTTCCTGTTAAAAGGGCTCCCGTGAGCCCCTAAGCTGACAAGCTTTTGGAGATGCACCTGCGCGCCTAAGAGGCAACGAAGCCTGTGACGGTTGTTTGGCGGCCTTCTCAACCACCCCAGAACTTTTCTCTACTGATGAGGGATACTATCCCGAAACACGAGCCATGTCTCGTGTCTAGAGATTCTGGAAATATAAAGTACTTACTTGCACCAACTTTGGTGAAACACTCACAAACTTTTTCCCCAACTCTTCAAGTTACACGCACTGCATGTACCAGAATGCAGAGGGGCGATCTGGAGGAGAGGCTAGCAGTGTGCTCCCATCATTGTTTCCTGTTAAAAGGGCTCCCGTGAGCCCCTAAGCTGACGAGCTTATGGAGATGCACCTGCGCGCCTAAGAGGGAACGAAGCCTGTGACGGTTGTTTGGCGGCCTTCTCAACCACCCCAGAACTTTGCTCTACTGATGAGGAATACTATCCTGAAACACGAGCCATGTCTCGTGTCTAGAGATTCTGGAAATATCAAGTACTTACTTGCACCAACTTTGGTGAAACACTCACAAACTTTTTCCCAAACTCTTCAAGTTACACGCACTGCATATACCAGAATGCAGAGGGGCGATCCAGAGGAGAGGCTAGCAGTGTGCTCCCATCGTTGTTTCCTGTTAAAAGGGCTCCCGTGAGCCCCTAAGCTGACGAACTTTTGGAGATGCACCTGCGAGCCTAAGAGGCAACGAAGCCTGTGACGGTTGTTTGGCAGCCTTCTCAACCACCCCAGAAATTTTCTCTACTGATGAGGGATACTATCCCGAAACATGAGCCATGTCTCGTGTCTAGAGATTCTGGAAATATCATTTACTTACTTGCACCAACTTTGGTGAAACATTCACGATCTTTTTCCCAAACTCTTCAAGTTACACGCACTGCATATACCAGAATGCAGAGGGGCGATCCGGAGGAGAGGCTAGCAGTGTGCTCCCATCGTTGTTTCTTGTTAAAAGGGCTCCCCTGAGCCCCTAAGCTGACGAGCTTTTGGAGATGCACCTGCGCGCCTAAGAGGCAACGAAGCCTGTGACGGTTGTTTGGCGGCCTTCTCAACCACCCCAGAACTTTTCTCTACTGATGAGGGATACTATCCCGAAACACGAGCCATGTCTCGTGTCTAGAGATTCTGGAAATAGCAAGTACTTACTTGCACCAACTTTGGTGAAACACTCACAAACTCTTTCCCAAACTCTTCAAGTTACACGCACTGCATATACCAGAATGCAGAGGGGCGATCCGGAGGAGAGGCTAGCAGTGTGCTCGCATCGTTGTTTGCTGTTAAAAGGGTTCCTGTGAGCCCCTAAGCTGACGAGCTTTTGGAGATGCACCTGCGCGCCTAAGAGGCAACGAAGTTTGTGACGGTTGTTTGGAGGCCTTCTCAACCACCCCAGAACTTTTCTCCACTGATGAGGGATACTATCCCGAAACACGAGCCATGTCTCGTGTCTAGAGATTCTGGAAATATCAAGTACTTACTTGCACCAACTTTGGTGAAACACTCACAAACTTTTTTCCCAAACTCTTCAAATTACACGCACTGCATATACCAGAATACAGAAGGGCGATCCGGAGGAGAGGTTAGCAGTGTGCTCCCATTGTTGTTTCCTGTTAAAAGGGCTTCCGTGAGCCCCTAAGCTGACGAACTTTTGGAGATGCACCTGCGCGCCTAAGAGGCAAAGAAGCCTGTGACGGTTGTTTGGCGGCCTTCTCAACCAACCCAGAACTTTTCTCTACTGATGAGGGATACTATCCCGAAACACGAGCCATGTCTCGTGTCTAGAGATTCTGGAAATATCAAGTACTTACTTGCACCAACTTTGGTGAAACACTCACAAACTTTTTCCTAAACTCTTCAAGTTACATGCACTGCATATACCAGAATGAAGAGGGGCGATCCGGAGGAGAGGCTAGCAGTGTGCTCCCATCGTTGTTTCCTGTTAAAAGGGCTCCCGTGAGCCCCTAAACTGACGAGCTTTTGGAGATGCACCTGCGTGCCTAAGAGGCAACCGAAGCCTCTGACGGTTGTTTGGCGGCCTTCTCAACCACCCCAGAACTTTTCTCTACTGATGAGGGATACTATCCCGAAACACGAGCCATGTCTCGTGTCTAGAGATTCTGGAAATATCAAGTACTTACTTGCACCAACTTTGGTGAAACACTCACAAACTTTTTCCCAAACTCTTCAAGTTACTCGCATTGCATATACCAGAATGAAGAGGGGCGATCCGGAGGAGAGGCTAGCAGTGTGCTGCCATCGTTGTTTCCTGTTAAAAGGGCTCCCGTGAGCCCCTAAGCTGACGAACTTTTGGAGATACACCTGCGCGCCTAAGAGGCAACGAAGCCTGTGACGGTTGTTTGGCAGCCTTCTCAACCACCCCAGAACTTTTCTCTACTGATGAGGGATACTATCCCGAAACACGAGCCATGTCTCGTGTCTAGAGATTCTGGAAATATCATTTACTTACTTGCACCAATTTTGGTGAAACATTCACGATCTTTTTCCCAAACTCTTCAAGTTACACGCACTGCATATACCAGAATGCAGAGGGGCGATCCGGAGGAGAGGCTAGCAGTGTGCTCCCATCGTTGTTTCTTGTTAAAAGGGCTCCCCTGAGCCCCTAAGCTGACGAGCTTTTGGAGATGCACCTGCGCGCCTAAGAGGCAACGAAGCCTGTGACGGTTGTTTGGCGGCCTTCTCAACCACCCCAGAACTTTTCTCTACTGATGAGGGATACTATCCCGAAACACGAGCCATGTCTCGTGTCTAGAGATTCTGGAAATATCAATTACTTACTTGTACCAACTTTGGTGAAACATTCACGATCTTTTTCCCAAACTCTTCAAGTTACACGCACTGCATATAGCAGAATGCAGAGGGGTGATCCGGAGGAGAGGCTAGCAGTGTGCTCCCATCGTTGTTTCCTGTTAAAAGGGCTCCCGTGAGCCCCTAAGCTGACGAGCTTTTGGAGATGCACCTGCGCGCCTAAGAGGCAACGAAGCCTGTGACGGTTGTTTGGCGGCCTTCTCAACCACCCCAGAACTTTTCTCTACTGATGAGGGATACTATCCCGAAACACGAGCCATGTCTCGTGTCTAGAGATTCTGGAAATATCAAGTACTTACTTGCACCAACTTTGGTGAAACACTCACAAACTTTTTCCCCAACTCTTCAAGTTACACGCACTGCATGTACCAGAATGTAGAGGGGCGATCTGGAGGAGAGGCTAGCAGTGTGCTCCCATCGTTGTTTCCTGTTAAAAGGGCTCCCGTGAGCCCCTAAGCTGACGAACTCATGGAGATGCACCTGCGCGCCTAAGAGGGAACGAAGCCTGTGACGGTTGTTTGGCGGCCTTCTCAACCACCCCAGAACTTTGCTCTACTGATGAGGGATACTATCCCGAAACACGAGCCATGTCTCGTGTCTAGAGATTCTGGAAATAGCAAGTACTTACTTGCACCAACTTTGGTGAAACACTCACGAACTTTTTCCCAAACTCTTCAAGTTACACACACTGCATATACCAGAATGCAGAGGGGCGATCCGGAGGAGAGGCTAGCAGTGTGCTCCCATCGTTGTTTCCTGTTAAAAGGGCTCCCGTGAGCCCCTAAGCTGACAAGCTTTTGGAGATGCACCTGCGCGCCTAAGAGGCAACGAAGCCTGTGACGGTTGTTTGGCGGCCTTCTCAACCACCCCAGAACTTCTCTCTACTGATGAGGGATACTATCCCGAAACACGAGCCATGTCTCGTGTCTAGAGATTCTGGAAATATCAAGTACTTACTTGCACCAACTTTGGTGAAACACTCACAAACTTTTTCCCCAACTCTTCAAGTTACACGCACTGCATGTACCAGAATGCAGAGGGGCGATCTGGAGGAGAGGCTAGCTGTGTGCTCCCATCGTTGTTTCCTGTTAAAAGGGCTCCCGTGAGCCCCTAAGCTGACGAGCTTATGGAGATGCACCTGCGCGCCTAAGAGGGAACGAAGCCTGTGACGGTTGTTTGGCGGCCTTCTCAACCACCCCAGAACTTTGCTCTACTGATGAGGAATACTATCCCGAAACACGAGCCATGTCTCGTGTCTAGAGATTCTGGAAATATCAAGTACTTACTTGCACCAACTTTGGTGAAACACTCACAAACTTTTTCCCAAACTCTTCAAGTTACACGCACTGCATATACCAGAATGCAGAGGGGCGATCCAGAGGAGAGGCTAGCAGTGTGCTCCCATCGTTGTTTCCTGTTAAAAGGGCTCCCGTGAGCCCCTAAGCTGACGAACTTTTGGAGATGCACCTGCGCGCCTAAGAGGCAACGAAGCCTGTGACGGTTGTTTGGCAGCCTTCTCAACCACCCCAGAACTTTTCTCTACTGATGAGGGATACTATCCCGAAACACGAGCCATGTCTCGTGTCTAGAGAGTCTGGAAATATAATTTACTTACTTGCACCAACTTTGGTGAAACATTCACGATCTTTTCCCCAAACTCTTCAAGTTACACGCACTGCATATACCAGAATGCAGAGGGGCGATCCGGAGGAGAGGCTAGCAGTGTGCTCCCATCGTTGTTTCTTGTTAAAAGGGCTCCCCTGAGCCCCTAAGCTGACGAGCTTTTGGAGATGCACCTGCGCGCCTAAGAGGCAACGAAGCCTGTGACGGTTGTTTGGCGGCCTTCTCAACCACCCCAGAACTTTTCTCTACTGATGAGGGATACTATCCCGAAACACGAGCCATGTCTCGTGTCTAGAGATTCTGGAAATAGCAAGTACTTACTTGCACCAACTTTGGTGAAACACTCACGAACTTTTTCCCAAACTCTTCAAGTTACACGCACTGCATATACCAGAATGCAGAGGGGCGATCCGGAGGAGAGGCTAGCAGTGTGCTCCCATCGTTGTTTGCTGTTAAAAGGGTTCCTGTGAGCCCCTAAGCTGACGAGCTTTTGGAGATGCACCTGCGCGCCTAAGAGGCAACGAAGTTTGTGACGGTTGTTTGGCGGCCTTCTCAACCACCCCAGAACTTTTCTACACTGATGAGGGATACTATCCCGAAACACGAGCCATGTCTCGTGTCTAGAGATTCTGGAAATATCAAGTACTTACTTGCACCAACTTTGGTGAAACACTCACAAACTTTTTTCCCAAACTCTTCAAATTACACGCACTGCATATACCAGAATGCAGAAGGGCGATCCGGAGGAGAGGTTAGCAGTGTGCTCCCATTGTTGTTTCCTGTTAAAAGGGCTTCCGTGAGCCCCTAAGCTGACGAACTTTTGGAGATGCACCTGCGCGCCTAAGAGGCAAAGAAGTCTGTGACGGTTGTTTGGCGGCCTTCTCAACCACCCCAGAACTTTTCTCTACTGATGAGGGATACTATCCCGAAACACGAGCCATGTCGCGTGTCTAGAGATTCTGGAAATATCAAGTACTTACTTGCACCAACTTTGGTGAAACACTCACAAACTTTTTCCTAAACTCTTCAAGTTACATGCACTGCATATACCAGAATGAAGAGGGGCGATCCGGAGGAGAGGCTAGCAGTGTGCTCCCATCGTTGTTTCCTGTTAAAAGGGCTCCCGTGAGCCCCTAAGCTGTCGAGCTTTTGGAGATGCACCTGCGTGCCTAAGAGGCAACCGAAGCCTCTGACGGTTGTTTGGCGGCCTTCTCAACCACCCCAGAACTTTTCTCTACTGATGAGGGATACTATCCCGAAACACGAGCCATGTCTCGTGTCTAGAGATTCTGGAAATATCAAGTACTTACTTGCACCAACTTTGGTGAAACACTCACAAACTTTTTCCCAAACTCTTCAAGTTACTCGCATTGCATATACCAGAATGAAGAGGGGCGATCCGGAGGAGAGGCTAGCAGTGTGCTGCCATCGTTGTTTCCTGTTAAAAGGGCTCCCGTGAGCCCCTAAGCTGACGAGCTTATGGAGATGCACCTGCGCGCCTAAGAGGCAACGAAGCCTGTGACGGTTGTTTGGTGGCCTTCTCAACCACCCCAGAACTTTTCTCTACTGATGAGGAATACTATCCCGAAACACGAGCCATGTCTCGTGTCTAGAGATTCTGGAAATATAAAGTACTTACTTGCACCAACTTTGGTGAAACACTCACAAACTTTTTCCCCAACTCTTCAAGTTACACGCACTGCATGTACCAGAATGCAGAGGGGCGATCTGGAGGAGAGGCTAGCAGTGTGCTCCCATCGTTGTTTCCTGTTAAAAGGGCTCCCGTGAGCCCCTAAGCTGACGAGCTTATGGAGATGCACCTGCGCGCCTAAGAGGGAACGAAGCCTGTGACTGTTGTTTGGCGGCCTTCTCAACCACCCCAGAACTTTGCTCTACTGATGAGGAATACTATCCCGAAACACGAGCCATGTCTCGTGTCTAGAGATTCTGGAAATATCAAGTACTTACTTGCACCAACTTTGGTGAAACACTCACAAACTTTTTCCCAAACTCTTCAAGTTACACGCACTGCATATACCAGAATGCAGAGGGGCGATCCAGAGGAGAGGCTAGCAGTGTGCTCCCATCGTTGTTTCCTGTTAAAAGGGCTCCCGTGAGCCCCTAAGCTGACGAACTTTTGGAGATGCACCTGCGCGCCTAAGAGGCAACGAAGCCTGTGACGGTTGTTTGGCAGCCTTCTCAACCACCCCGAACTTTTCTCTACTGATGAGGGATACTATCCCGAAACATGAGCCATGTCTCGTGTCTAGAGATTCTGGAAATATCATTTACTTACTTGCACCAACTTTGGTGAAACATTCACGATCTTTTTCCCAAACTCTTCAAGTTACACGCACTGCATATACCAGAATGCAGAGGGGCGATCCGGAGGAGAGGCTAGCAGTGTGCTCCCATCGTTGTTTCTTGTTAAAAGGGCTCCCCTGAGCCCCTAAGCTGACGAGCTTTTGGAGATGCACCTGCGCGCCTAAGAGGCAACGAAGCCTGTGACGGTTGTTTGGCGGCCTTCTCAACCACCCCAGAACTTTTCTCTACTGATGAGGGATACTATCCCGAAACACGAGCCATGTCTCGTGTCTAGAGATTCTGGAAATAGCAAGTACTTACTTGCACCAACTTTGGTGAAACACTCACAAACTCTTTCCCAAACTCTTCAAGTTACACGCACTGCATATACCAGAATGCAGAGGGGCGATCCGGAGGAGAGGCTAGCAGTGTGCTCCCATCGTTGTTTGCTGTTAAAAGGGTTCCTGTGAGCCCCTAAGCTGACGAGCTTTTGGAGATGCACCTGCGCGCCTAAGAGGCAACGAAGTTTGTGACGGTTGTTTGGAGGCCTTCTCAACCACCCCAGAACTTTTCTCCACTGATGAGGGATACTATCCCGAAACACGAGCCATGTCTCGTGTCTAGAGATTCTGGAAATATCAAGTACTTACTTGCACCAACTTTGGTGAAACACTCACAAACTTTTTTCCCAAACTCTTCAAATTACACGCACTGCATATACCAGAATACAGAAGGGCGATCCGGAGGAGAGGTTAGCAGTGTGCTCCCATTGTTGTTTCCTGTTAAAAGGGCTTCCGTGAGCCCCTAAGCTGACGAACTTTTGGAGATGCACCTGCGCGCCTAAGAGGCAAAGAAGCCTGTGACGGTTGTTTGGCGGCCTTCTCAACAAACCCAGAACTTTTCTCTACTGATGAGGGATACTATCCCGAAACACGAGCCATGTCTCGTGTCTAGAGATTCTGGAAATATCAAGTACTTACTTGCACCAACTTTGGTGAAACACTCACAAACTTTTTCCTAAACTCTTCAAGTTACATGCACTGCATATACCAGAATGAAGAGGGGCGATCCGGAGGAGAGGCTAGCAGTGTGCTCCCATCGTTGTTTCCTGTTAAAAGGGCTCCCGTGAGCCCCTAAGCTGACGAGCTTTTGGAGATGCACCTGCGTGCCTAAGAGGCAACCGAAGCCTCTGACGGTTGTTTGGCGGCCTTCTCAACCACCCCAGAACTTTTCTCTACTGATGAGGGATACTATCCCGAAACACGAGCCATGTCTCGTGTCTAGAGATTCTGGAAATATCAAGTACTTACTTGCACCAACTTTGGTGAAACACTCACAAACTTTTCCCCAAACTCTTCAAGTTACTCGCATTGCATATACCAGAATGAAGAGGGGCGATCCGGAGGAGAGGCTAGCAGTGTGCTGCCATCGTTGTTTCCTGTTAAAAGGGCTCCCGTGAGCCCCTAAGCTGACGAACTTTTGGAGATACACCTGCGCGCCTAAGAGGCAACGAAGCCTGTGACGGTTGTTTGGCAGCCTTCTCAACCACCCCAGAACTTTTCTCTCCTGATGAGGGATACTATCCCGAAACACGAGCCATGTCTCGTGTCTAGAGATTCTGGAAATATCATTTACTTACTTGCACCAATTTTGGTGAAACATTCACGATCTTTTTCCCAAACTCTTCAAGTTACACGCACTGCATATACCAGAATGCAGAGGGGCGATCCGGAGGAGAGGCTAGCAGTGTGCTCCCATCGTTGTTTCTTGTTAAAAGGGCTCCCCTGGGCCCCTAAGCTGACGAGCTTTTGGAGATGCACCTGCGCGCCTAAGAGGCAACGAAGCCTGTGACGGTTGTTTGGCGGCCTTCTCAACCACCCCAGAACTTTTCTCTACTGATGAGGGATACTATCCCGAAACACGAGCCATGTCTCGTGTCTAGAGATTCTGGAAATATCAATTACTTACTTGTACCAACTTTGGTGAAACATTCACGATCTTTTTCCCAAACTCTTCAAGTTACACGCACTGCATATAGCAGAATGCAGAGGGGTGATCCGGAGGAGAGGCTAGCAGTGTGCTCCCATCGTTGTTTCCTGTTAAAAGGGCTCCCGTGAGCCCCTAAGCTGACGAGCTTATGGAGATGCACCTGCGCGCCTAAGAGGGAACGAAGCCTGTGACGGTTGTTTGGCGGCCTTCTCAACCACCCCAGAACTTTGCTCTACTGATGAGGAATACTATCCCGAAACACGAGCCATGTCTCGTGTCTAGAGATTCTGGAAATATCAAGTACTTACTTGCACCAACTTTGGTGAAACACTCACAAACTTTTTCCCAAACTCTTCAAGTTACACGCACTGCATATACCAGAATGCAGAGGGGCGATCCAGAGGAGAGGCTAGCAGTGTGCTCCCATCGTTGTTTCCTGTTAAAAGGGCTCCCGTGAGCCCCTAAGCTGACGAACTTTTGGAGATGCACCTGCGCGCCTAAGAGGCAACGAAGCCTGTGACGGTTGTTTGGCGGCCTTCTCAACCACCCCAGAACTTTTCTCTACTGATGAGGGATACTATCCCGAAACACGAGCCATGTCTCGTGTCTAGAGAGTCTGGAAATATCATTTACTTACTTGCACCAACTTTGGTGAAACATTCACGATCTTTTCCCCAAACTCTTCAAGTTACACGCACTGCATATACCAGAATGCAGAGGGGCGATCCGGAGGAGAGGCTAGCAGTGTGCTCCCATCGTTGTTTCTTGTTAAAAGGGCTCCCCTGAGCCCCTAAGCTGACGAGCTTTTGGAGATGCACCTGCGCGCCTAAGAGGCAACGAAGCCTGTGACAGTTGTTTGGCGGCCTTCTCAACCACCCCAGAACTTTTCTCTACTGATGAGGGATACTATCCCGAAACACGAGCCATGTCTCGTGTCTAGAGATTCTGGAAATAGCAAGTACTTACTTGCACCAACTTTGGTGAAACACTCACGAACTTTTTCCCAAACTCTTCAAGTTACACGCACTGCATATACCAGAATGCAGAGGGGCGATCCGGAGGAGAGGCTAGCAGTGTGCTCCCATCGTTGTTTGCTGTTAAAAGGGTTCCTGTGAGCCCCTAAGCTGACGAGCTTTTGGAGATGCACCTGCGCGCCTAAGAGGCAACGAAGTTTGTGACGGTTGTTTGGCGGCCTTCTCAACCACCCCAGAACTTTTCTACACTGATGAGGGATACTATCCCGAAACACGAGCCATGTCTCGTGTCTAGAGATTCTGGAAATATCAAGTACTTACTTGCACCAACTTTGGTGAAACACTCACAAGCTTTTTTCCCAAACTCTTCAAATTACACGCACTGCATATACCAGAATGCAGAAGGGCGATCCGGAGGAGAGGTTAGCAGTGTGCTCCCATTGTTGTTTCCTGTTAAAAGGGCTTCCGTGAGCCCCTAAGCTGACGAACTTTTGGAGATGCACCTGCGCGCCTAAGAGGCAAAGAAGTCTGTGACGGTTGTTTGGCGGCCTTCTCAACCACCCCAGAACTTTTCTCTACTGATGAGGGATACTATCCCGAAACACGAGCCATGTCGCGTGTCTAGAGATTCTGGAAATATCAAGTACTTACTTGCACCAACTTTGGTGAAACACTCACAAACTTTTTCCTAAACTCTTCAAGTTACATGCACTGCATATACCAGAATGAAGAGGGGCGATCCGGAGGAGAGGCTAGCAGTGTGCTCCCATCGTTGTTTCCTGTTAAAAGGGCTCCCGTGAGCCCCTAAGCTGTCGAGCTTTTGGAGATGCACCTGCGTGCCTAAGAGGCAACCGAAGCCTCTGACGGTTGTTTGGCGGCCTTCTCAACCACCCCAGAACTTTTCTCTACTGATGAGGGATACTATCCCGAAACACGAGCCATGTCTCGTGTCTAGAGATTCTGGAAATATCAAGTACTTACTTGCACCAACTTTGGTGAAACACTCACAAACTTTTTCCCAAACTCTTCAAGTTACTCGCATTGCATATACCAGAATGAAGAGGGGCGATCCGGAGGAGAGGCTAGCAGTGTGCTGCCATCGTTGTTTCCTGTTAAAAGGGCTCCCGTGAGCCCCTAAGCTGACGAGCTTATGGAGATGCACCTGCGCGCCTAAGAGGCAACGAAGCCTGTGACGGTTGTTTGGTGGCCTTCTCAACCACCCCAGAACTTTTCTCTACTGATGAGGAATACTATCCCGAAACACGAGCCATGTCTCGTGTCTAGAGACTCTGGAAATATCAAGTACCTACTTTCACCAACTTTGGTGAAACACTCACAAACTTTTTCCCAAACTCTTCAAGTTACACGCACTGCAAATACCAGAACGCAGAGGGGCGATCCGGAGGAGAGGCTAGCAGTGTGCTCCTATCGTTGTTTCCTGTCAAAAGGGCTCCCGTGAGCCCCTAAGCTGGTGAGCTTTTGGAGATGCACCTGCGTGCCTAAGAGGCAACGAAGCCTGTGACGGTTGTTTGGCGGCCTTCTCAACCACCCCAGAACTTTTCTCTACTGATGAGGGATACTATCCCGAAACACGAGCCATTACTCGTGTCTAGAGATTCTGGAAATATCAAGTACTTACTTGCACCAACTTTGGTGAAACACTCACAAACTTTTTCTCAAACTCTTCAAGTTACAAGCACTGCATATACCAGAATGCAGAGGGGCGATCCGGAGGAGAGGCTAGCAGTGTGCTCCCATCGTTGTTTCCTGTTAAAAGGGCTCCCGTGAGCCCCTAAGCTGACGAGCTTTTGGAGATGCACCTGCGCGCCTAAGAGGCAACGAAGCCTGTGACGGTTGTTTGGGGGCCTTCTCAACCACCCCAGAACTTTTCTCTACTGATGAGGGATACTATCCCGAAACACGAGCCATGTCTCGTGTCTAGAGATTCTGGAAATATCAATTACTTACTTGCACCAACTTTGGTGAAACATTCACGATCTTTTTCCCAAACTCTTCAAGTTACACGCACTTCATATACCAGAACGCAGAGGGGTGATCCGGAGGAGAGTCTAGCAGTGTGCTCCCATCGTTGTTTCCTGTTAAAAGGGCTCCCGTGAGCCCCTAAGCTGACGAGCTTTTGGAGATTCACCTGCGCGCCTTGGAGGCAACGAAGCCTGTGACGGTTGTTTGGCGGCCTTCTCAACAACCCCAGAACTTTTCTCTACTGATGAGGATACTATCCCGAAACACGAGCCATGTCTCGTGTCTAGAGATTCTGGAAATAGCAAGTACTTACTTGCACCAACTTTGGTGAAACACTCACGAAGTTTTTCCCAAACTCTTCAAGTTACACACACTGCATATACCAGAATGCAGAGGGGCGATCCGGAGGAGAGGCTAGCAGTGTGCTCCCATCGTTGTTTCCTGTTAAAAGGGCTCCCGTGAGCCCCTAAGCTGACAAGCTTTTGGAGATGCACCTGCGCGCCTAAGAGGCAACGAAGCCTGTGACGGTTGTTTGGCGGCCTTCTCAACCACCCCAGAACTTTTCTCTACTGATGAGAGATACTATCCCGAAACACGAGCCATGTCTCGTGTCTAGAGATTCTGGAAATATCAAGTACTTACTTGCACCAACTTTGGTGAAACACTCACAAACTTTTTCCCCAACTCTTCAAGTTACACGCACTGCATGTACCAGAATGCAGAGGGGCGATCTGGAGGAGAGGCTAGCAGTGTGCTCCCATCGTTGTTTCCTGTTAAAAGGGCTCCCGTGAGCCCCTAAGCTGACGAGCTTATGGAGATGCACCTGCGCGCCTAAGAGGGAACGAAGCCTGTGACGGTTGTTTGGCGGCCTTCTCAACCACCCCAGAACTTTGCTCTACTGATGAGGAATACTATCCCGAAACACGAGCCATGTCTCGTGTCTAGAGATTCTGGAAATATCAAGTACTTACTTGCACCAACTTTGGTGAAACACTCACAAACTTTTTCCCAAACTCTTCAAGTTACACGCACTGCATATACCAGAATGCAGAGGGGCAATCCAGAGGAGAGGCTAGCAGTGTGCTCCCATCGTTGTTTCCTGTTAAAAGGGCTCCCGTGAGCCCCTAAGCTGACGAACTTTTGGAGATGCACCTGCGCGCCTAAGAGGCAACGAAGCCTGTGACGGTTGTTTGGCAGCCTTCTCAACCACCCCAGAACTTTTCTCTACTGATGAGGGATACTATCCCGAAACACGAGCCATGTCTCGTGTCTAGAGATTCTGGAAATATCATTTACTTACTTGCACCAACTTTGGTGAAACATTCACGATCTTTTTCCCAAACTCTTCAAGTTACACGCACTGCATATACCAGAATGCAGAGGGGCGATCCGGAGGAGAGGCTAGCAGTGTGCTCCCATCGTTGTTTCTTGTTAAAAGGGCTCCCCTGAGCCCCTAAGCTGACGAGCTTTTGGAGATGCACCTGCGCGCCTAAGAGGCAACGAAGCCTGTGACGGTTGTTTGGCGGCCTTCTCAACCACCCCAGAACTTTTCTCTACTGATGAGGGATACTATCCCGAAACACGAGCCATGTCTCGTGTCTAGAGATTCTGGAAATAGCAAGTACTTACTTGCACCAACTTTGGTGAAACACTCACAAACTTTTTCCCAAACTCTTCAAGTTACACGCACTGCATATACCAGAATGCAGAGGGGCGATCCGGAGGAGAGGCTAGCAGTGTGCTCCCATCGTTGTTTGCTGTTAAAAGGGTTCCTGTGAGCCCCTAAGCTGACGAGCTTTTGGAGATGCACCTGCGCGCCTAAGAGGCAACGAAGTCTGTGACGGTTTTGGCGGCCTTCTCAACCACCCCAGAACTTTTCTCCACTGATGAGGGATACTATCCCGAAACACGAGCCATGTCTCGTGTCTAGAGATTCTGGAAATATCAAGTACTTACTTGCACCAACTTTGTTGAAACACTCACAAACTTTTTTCCCAAACTCTTCAAATTACACGCACTGCATATACCAGAATGCAGAGGGGCGATCCGGAGGAGAGGTTAGCAGTGTGCTCCCATTGTTGTTTCCTGTTAAAAGGGCTTCCGTGAGCCCCTAAGCTGACGAACTTTTGGAGATGCACCTGCGCGCCTAAGAGGCAAAGAAGCCTGTGACGGTTGTTTGGCGGCCTTCTCAACCACCCCAGAACTTTTCTCTACTGATGAGGGATACTATCCCGAAACACGAGCCATGTCTCGTGTCTAGAGATTCTGGAAATAGCAAGTACTTACTTGCACCAACTTTGGTGAAACACTCACAAACTTTTTCCCAAACTCTTCAAGTTACACGCACTGCATATACCAGAATGCAGAGGGGCGATCCGGAGGAGAGGCTAGCAGTGTGCTCCCATCGTTGTTTGCTGTTACAAGGGTTCCTGTGAGCCCCTAAGCTGACGAGCTTTTGGAGATGCACCTGCGCGCCTAAGAGGCAACGAAGTCTGTGACGGTTGTTTGGCGGCCTTCTCAACCACCCCAGAACTTTTCTCCACTGATGAGGGATACTATCCCGAAACACGAGCCATGTCTCGTGTCTAGAGATTCTGGAAATATCAAGTACTTACTTGCACCAACTTTGGTGAAACACTCACAAACTTTTTTCCCAAACTCTTCAAATTACACGCACTGCATATACCAGAATGCAGAGGGGCGATCCGGAGGAGAGGTTAGCAGTGTGCTCCCATTGTTGTTTCCTGTTAAAAGGGCTTCCATGAGCCCCTAAGCTGACGAACTTTTGGAGATGCACCTGCGCGCCTAAGAGGCAAAGAAGCCTGTGACGGTTGTTTGGCGGCCTTCTCAACCACCCCAGAACTTTTCTCTACTGATGAGGGATACTATCCCGAAACACGAGCCATGTCTCGTGTCTAGAGATTCTGGAAATATCAAGTACTTACTTGCACCAACTTTGGTGAAACACTCACAAACTTTTTCCTAAACTCTTCAAGTTACATGCACTGCATATACCAGAATGAAGAGGGGCAATCCGGAGGAGAGGCTAGCAGTGTGCTCCCATCGTTGTTTCCTGTTAAAAGGGCTCCCGTGAGCTCCTAAGCTGACGAGCTTTTGGAGATGCACCTGCGTGCCTAAGAGGCAACCGAAGCCTCTGACGGTTGTTTGGCGGCCTTCTCAACCACCCCAGAACTTTTCTCTACTGATGAGGGATACTATCCCGAAACACGAGCCATGTCTCGTGTCTAGAGATTCTGGAAATATCAAGTACTTACTTGCACCAACTTTGGTGAAACACTCACAAACTTTTTCCCAAACTCTTCAAGTTACAAGCACTGCATATACCAGAATGCAGAGGGGCGATCCGGAGGAGAGGCTAGCAGTGTGCTCCCATCGTTGTTTCCTGTTAAAAGGGCTCCCGTGAGCCCCTAAGCTGACGCGCTTTTGGAGATGCACCTGCGCGCCTAAGAGGCAACGAAGCAGGTGACGGTTGTTTGGCGGCCTTCTCAACCACCCCAGAACTTTTCTCTACTGATGAGGGATACTATCCCGAACCACGAGCCATGTATCGTGTCTAGAGATTCTGGAAATATCAATTACTTACTTGTACCAACTTTGGTGAAACATTCACGATCCTTTTCCCAAACTCTTCAAGTTACACGCACTGCATATACCAGAACGCAGAGGGGCGATCCGGAGGAGAGGCTAGCAGTGTGCTCCCATCGTTGTTTCCTGTTGAAAGGGCTCCCGTGAGCCCCTAAGCTGACGAGCTTTTGGAGATGCACCTGCGTGCCTAAGTGGCAACGAAGCCTGTGACGGTTGTTTGGCGGCCTTCTCAACCACCCCAGAACTTTTCTCTACTGATGAGGAATACTATCCCGAAACACGAGCCATGTCTCGTGTCTAGAGATTCTGGAAATATCAAGTACTTACTTGAACCAACTTTGGTGAAACACTCACAAACTTTTTCCCCAACTCTTCAAGTTACACGCACTGCATATACCAGAATGCAGAAGGGCGATCCGGAGGAGAGGTTAGCAGTGTGCTCCCATTGTTGTTTCCTGTTAAAAGGGCTTCCGTGAGCCCCTAAGCTGACGAACTTTTGGAGATGCACCTGCGCGCCTAAGAGGCAAAGAAGCCTGTGACGGTTGTTTGGCGGCCTTCTCAACCAACCCAGAACTTTTCTCTACTGATGAGGGATACTATCCCGAAACACGAGCCATGTCTCGTGTCTAGAGATTCTGGAAATATCAAGTACTTACTTGCACCAACTTTGGTGAAACACTCACAAACTTTTTTCCCAAACTCTTCAAATTACACGCACTGCATATACCAGAATGCAGAGGGGCGATCCGGAGGAGAGGTTAGCAGTGTGCTCCCATTGTTGTTTCCTGTTAAAAGGGCTTCCATGAGCCCCTAAGCTGACGAACTTTTGGAGATGCACCTGCGCGCCTAAGAGGCAAAGAAGCCTGTGACGGTTGTTTGGCGGCCTTCTCAACCACCCCAGAACTTTTCTCTACTGATGAGGGATACTATCCCGAAACACGAGCCATGTCTCGTGTCTAGAGATTCTGGAAATATCAAGTACTTACTTGCACCAACTTTGGTGAAACACTCACAAACTTTTTCCTAAACTCTTCAAGTTACATGCACTGCATATACCAGAATGAAGAGGGGCAATCCGGAGGAGAGGCTAGCAGTGTGCTCCCATCGTTGTTTCCTGTTAAAAGGGCTCCCGTGAGCTCCTAAGCTGACGAGCTTTTGGAGATGCACCTGCGTGCCTAAGAGGCAACCGAAGCCTCTGACGGTTGTTTGGCGGCCTTCTCAACCACCCCAGAACTTTTCTCTACTGATGAGGGATACTATCCCGAAACACGAGCCATGTCTCGTGTCTAGAGATTCTGGAAATATCAAGTACTTACTTGCACCAACTTTGGTGAAACACTCACAAACTTTTTCCCAAACTCTTCAAGTTACAAGCACTGCATATACCAGAATGCAGAGGGGCGATCCGGAGGAGAGGCTAGCAGTGTGCTCCCATCGTTGTTTCCTGTTAAAAGGGCTCCCGCGAGCCCCTAAGCTGACAAGCTTTTGGAGATGCACCTGCGCGCCTAAGAGGCAACGAAGCCTGTGACGGTTGTTTGGCGGCCTTCTCAACCACCCCAGAACTTTTCTCTACTGATGAGAGATACTATCCCGAAACACGAGCCATGTCTCGTGTCTAGAGATTCTGGAAATATCAAGTACTTACTTGCACCAACTTTGGTGAAACACTCACAAACTTTTTCCCCAACTCTTCAAGTTACACGCACTGCATGTACCAGAATGCAGAGGGGCGATCTGGAGGAGAGGCTAGCAGTGTGCTCCCATCGTTGTTTCCTGTTAAAAGGGCTCCCGTGAGCCCCTAAGCTGACGAGCTTATGGAGATGCACCTGCGCGCCTAAGAGGGAACGAAGCCTGTGACGGTTGTTTGGCGGCCTTCTCAACCACCCCAGAACTTTGCTCTACTGATGAGGAATACTATCCCGAAACACGAGCCATGTCTCGTGTCTAGAGATTCTGGAAATATCAAGTACTTACTTGCACCAACTTTGGTGAAACACTCACAAACTTTTTCCCAAACTCTTCAAGTTACACGCACTGCATATACCAGAATGCAGAGGGGCAATCCAGAGGAGAGGCTAGCAGTGTGCTCCCATCGTTGTTTCCTGTTAAAAGGGCTCCCGTGAGCCCCTAAGCTGACGAACTTTTGGAGATGCACCTGCGCGCCTAAGAGGCAACGAAGCCTGTGACGGTTGTTTGGCAGCCTTCTCAACCACCCCAGAACTTTTCTCTACTGATGAGGGATACTATCCCGAAACACGAGCCATGTCTCGTGTCTAGAGATTCTGGAAATATCATTTACTTACTTGCACCAACTTTGGTGAAACATTCACGATCTTTTTCCCAAACTCTTCAAGTTACACGCACTGCATATACCAGAATGCAGAGGGGCGATCCGGAGGAGAGGCTAGCAGTGTGCTCCCATCGTTGTTTCTTGTTAAAAGGGCTCCCCTGAGCCCCTAAGCTGACGAGCTTTTGGAGATGCACCTGCGCGCCTAAGAGGCAACGAAGCCTGTGACGGTTGTTTGGCGGCCTTCTCAACCACCCCAGAACTTTTCTCTACTGATGAGGGATACTATCCCGAAACACGAGCCATGTCTCGTGTCTAGAGATTCTGGAAATAGCAAGTACTTACTTGCACCAACTTTGGTGAAACACTCACAAACTTTTTCCCAAACTCTTCAAGTTACACGCACTGCATATACCAGAATGCAGAGGGGCGATCCGGAGGAGAGGCTAGCAGTGTGCTCCCATCGTTGTTTGCTGTTAAAAGGGTTCCTGTGAGCCCCTAAGCTGACGAGCTTTTGGAGATGCACCTGCGCGCCTAAGAGGCAACGAAGTCTGTGACGGTTTTGGCGGCCTTCTCAACCACCCCAGAACTTTTCTCCACTGATGAGGGATACTATCCCGAAACACGAGCCATGTCTCGTGTCTAGAGATTCTGGAAATATCAAGTACTTACTTGCACCAACTTTGTTGAAACACTCACAAACTTTTTTCCCAAACTCTTCAAATTACACGCACTGCATATACCAGAATGCAGAGGGGCGATCCGGAGGAGAGGTTAGCAGTGTGCTCCCATTGTTGTTTCCTGTTAAAAGGGCTTCCGTGAGCCCCTAAGCTGACGAACTTTTGGAGATGCACCTGCGCGCCTAAGAGGCAAAGAAGCCTGTGACGGTTGTTTGGCGGCCTTCTCAACCACCCCAGAACTTTTCTCTACTGATGAGGGATACTATCCCGAAACACGAGCCATGTCTCGTGTCTAGAGATTCTGGAAATAGCAAGTACTTACTTGCACCAACTTTGGTGAAACACTCACAAACTTTTTCCCAAACTCTTCAAGTTACACGCACTGCATATACCAGAATGCAGAGGGGCGATCCGGAGGAGAGGCTAGCAGTGTGCTCCCATCGTTGTTTGCTGTTACAAGGGTTCCTGTGAGCCCCTAAGCTGACGAGCTTTTGGAGATGCACCTGCGCGCCTAAGAGGCAACGAAGTCTGTGACGGTTGTTTGGCGGCCTTCTCAACCACCCCAGAACTTTTCTCCACTGATGAGGGATACTATCCCGAAACACGAGCCATGTCTCGTGTCTAGAGATTCTGGAAATATCAAGTACTTACTTGCACCAACTTTGGTGAAACACTCACAAACTTTTTTCCCAAACTCTTCAAATTACACGCACTGCATATACCAGAATGCAGAGGGGCGATCCGGAGGAGAGGTTAGCAGTGTGCTCCCATTGTTGTTTCCTGTTAAAAGGGCTTCCATGAGCCCCTAAGCTGACGAACTTTTGGAGATGCACCTGCGCGCCTAAGAGGCAAAGAAGCCTGTGACGGTTGTTTGGCGGCCTTCTCAACCACCCCAGAACTTTTCTCTACTGATGAGGGATACTATCCCGAAACACGAGCCATGTCTCGTGTCTAGAGATTCTGGAAATATCAAGTACTTACTTGCACCAACTTTGGTGAAACACTCACAAACGTTTTCCTAAACTCTTCAAGTTACATGCACTGCATATACCAGAATGAAGAGGGGCAATCCGGAGGAGAGGCTAGCAGTGTGCTCCCATCGTTGTTTCCTGTTAAAAGGGCTCCCGTGAGCTCCTAAGCTGACGAGCTTTTGGAGATGCACCTGCGTGCCTAAGAGGCAACCGAAGCCTCTGACGGTTGTTTGGCGGCCTTCTCAACCACCCCAGAACTTTTCTCTACTGATGAGGGATACTATCCCGAAACACGAGCCATGTCTCGTGTCTAGAGATTCTGGAAATATCAAGTACTTACTTGCACCAACTTTGGTGAAACACTCACAAACTTTTTCCCAAACTCTTCAAGTTACAAGCACTGCATATACCAGAATGCAGAGGGGCGATCCGGAGGAGAGGCTAGCAGTGTGCTCCCATCGTTGTTTCCTGTTAAAAGGGCTCCCGTGAGCCCCTAAGCTGACGCGCTTTTGGAGATGCACCTGCGCGCCTAAGAGGCAACGAAGCAGGTGACGGTTGTTTGGCGGCCTTCTCAACCACCCCAGAACTTTTCTCTACTGATGAGGGATACTATCCCGAACCACGAGCCATGTATCGTGTCTAGAGATTCTGGAAATATCAATTACTTACTTGTACCAACTTTGGTGAAACATTCACGATCCTTTTCCCAAACTCTTCAAGTTACACGCACTGCATATACCAGAACGCAGAGGGGCGATCCGGAGGAGAGGCTAGCAGTGTGCTCCCATCGTTGTTTCCTGTTGAAAGGGCTCCCGTGAGCCCCTAAGCTGACGAGCTTTTGGAGATGCACCTGCGTGCCTAAGTGGCAACGAAGCCTGTGACGGTTGTTTGGCGGCCTTCTCAACCACCCCAGAACTTTTCTCTACTGATGAGGGATACTATCCCGAAACACGAGCCATGTCTCGTGTCTAGAGATTCTGGAAATATCAAGTACTTACTTGAACCAACTTTGGTGAAACACTCACAAACTTTTTCCCCAACTCTTCAAGTTACACGCACTGCATATACCAGAATGCAGAAGGGCGATCCGGAGGAGAGGTTAGCAGTGTGCTCCCATTGTTGTTTCCTGTTAAAAGGGCTTCCGTGAGCCCCTAAGCTGACGAACTTTTGGAGATGCACCTGCGCGCCTAAGAGGCAAAGAAGCCTGTGACGGTTGTTTGGCGGCCTTCTCAACCAACCCAGAACTTTTCTCTACTGATGAGGGATACTATCCCGAAACACGAGCCATGTCTCGTGTCTAGAGATTCTGGAAATATCAAGTACTTACTTGCACCAACTTTGGTGAAACACTCACAAACTTTTTCCTAAACTCTTCAAGTTACATGCACTGCATATACCAGAATGAAGAGGGGCGATCCGGAGGAGAGGCTAGCAGTGTGCTCCCATCGTTGTTTCCTGTTAAAAGGGCTCCCGTGAGCCCCTAAGCTGACGAGCTTTTGGAGATGCACCTGCGTGCCTAAGAGGCAACCGAAGCCTCTGACGGTTGTTTGGCGGCCTTCTCAACCACCCCAGAACTTTTCTCTACTGATGAGGGATACTATCCCGAAACACGAGCCATGTCTCGTGTCTAGAGATTCTGGAAATATCAAGTACTTACTTGCACCAACTTTGGTGAAACACTCACAAACTTTTTCCCAAACTCTTCAAGTTACTCGCATTGCATATACCAGAATGAAGAGGGGCGATCCGGAGGAGAGGCTAGCAGTGTGCTGCCATCGTTGTTTCCTGTTAAAAGGGCTCCCGTGAGCCCCTAAGCTGACGAACTTTTGGAGATGCACCTGCGCGCCTAAGAGGCAACGAAGCCTGTGACGGTTGTTTGGCAGCCTTCTCAACCACCCCAGAACTTTTCTCTACTGATGAGGGATACTATCCCGAAACACGAGCCATGTCTCGTGTCTAGAGATTCTGGAAATATCATTTACTTACTTGCACCAATTTTGGTGAAACATTCACGATCTTTTTCCCAAACTCTTCAAGTTACACGCACTGCATATACCAGAATGCAGAGGGGCGATCCGGAGGAGAGGCTAGCAGTGTGCTCCCATCGTTGTTTCTTGTTAAAAGGGCTCCGCCGAGCCCCTAAGCTGACGAGCTTCTGGAGATGCACCTGCGCACCTAAGAGGCAACGAAGCCTGTGACGGTTGTTTGGCGGCCTTCTCAACCACCCCAGAACTTTTCTCTACTGATGAGGGATACTATCCCGAAACACGAGCCATGTCTCGTGTCTAGAGATTCTGGAAATATCAATTACTTACTTGTACCAACTTTGGTGAAACATTCACGATCTTTTTCCCAAACTCTTCAAGTTACACGCACTGCATATACCAGAATGCAGAGGGGTGATCCGGAGGAGAGGCTAGCAGTGTGCTCCCATCGTTGTTTCCTGTTAAAAGGGCTCCCGTGAGCCCCTAAGCTGACGAGCTTTTGGAGATGCACCTGCGCGCCTAAGAGGCAACGAAGCCTGTGACGGTTGTTTGGCGGCCTTCTCAACAACCCCAGAACTTTTCTCTACTGATGAGGGATACTATCCCGAAACACGAGCCATGTCTCGTGTCTAGAGATTCTGGAAATATCAAGTACTTACTTGCACCAACTTTGGTGAAACACTCACAAACTTTTTCCCCAACTCTTCAAGTTACACGCACTGCATGTACCAGAATGTAGAGAGGCGATCTGGAGGAGAGGCTAGCAGTGTGCTCCCATCGTTGTTTCCTGTTAAAAGGGCTCCCATGAGCCCCTAAGCTGACGAGCTTATGGAGATGCACCTGCGCGCCTAAGAGGGAACGAAGCCTGTGACGGTTGTTTGGCGTCCTTCTCAACCACCCCGGAACTTTGCTCTACTGATGAGGAATACTATCCCGAAACACGAGCCATGTCTCGTGTCTAGAGATTCTGGAAATATCAAGTACTTACTTGCACCAACTTTGGTGAAACACTCACAAACTTTTTCCCAAACTCTTCAAGTTACACGCACTGCATATACCAGAATGCAGAGGGGCGATCCGGAGGAGAGGCTAGCAGTGGGCTCCCATCGCTGTTTCCTGTTAAAAGGGCTCCCGTGAGCCCCTAAGCTGACGAGCTTTTGGAGATGCACCTGCGCGCCTAAGAGGCAACGAAGCCTGTGACGGTTGTTTGGCGGCCTTCTCAACCACCCCAGAACTTTTCTCTACTGATGAGGGATACTATCCCGAAACACGAGCCATGTCTCGTGTCTAGAGATTCTGGAAATAGCAAGTACTTACTTGCACCAACTTTGGTGAAACACTCACGAAGTTTTTCCCAAACTCTTCAAGTTACACACACTGCATATACCAGAATGCAGAGGGGCGATCCGGAGGAGAGGCTAGCAGTGTGCTCCCATCGTTGTTTCCTGTTAAAAGGGCTCCCGTGAGCCCCTAAGCTGACAAGCTTTTGGAGATGCACCTGCGCGCCTAAGAGGCAACGAAGCCTGTGACGGTTGTTTGGCGGCCTTCTCAACCACCCCAGAACTTTTCTCTACTGATGAGGGATACTATCCCGAAACACGAGCCATGTCTCGTGTCTAGAGATTCTGGAAATATCAAGTACTTACTTGCACCAACTTTGGTGAAACACTCACAAACTTTTTCCCCAACTCTTCAAGTTACACGCACTGCATGTACCAGAATGCAGAGGGGCGATCTGGAGGAGAGGCTAGCAGTGTGCTCCCATCGTTGTTTCCTGTTAAAAGGGCTCCCGTGAGCCCCTAAGCTGACGAGCTTATGGAGATGCACCTGCGCGCCTAAGAGGGAACGAAGCCTGTGACGGTTGTTTGGCGGCCTTCTCAACCACCCCAGAACTTTGCTCTACTGATGAGGAATACTATCCCGAAACACGAGCCATGTCTCGTGTCTAGAGATTCTGGAAATATCAAGTACTTACTTGCACCAACTTTGGTGAAACACTCACAAACTTTTTCCCAAACTCTTCAAGTTACACGCACTGCATATACCAGAATGCAGAGGGGCGATCCAGAGGAGAGGCTAGCAGTGTGCTCCCATCGTTGTTTCCTGTTAAAAGGGCTCCCGTGAGCCCCTAAGCTGACGAACTTTTGGAGATGCACCTGCGCGCCTAAGAGGCAACGAAGCCTGTGACGGTTGTTTGGCAGCCTTCTCAACCACCCCAGAACTTTTCTCTACTGATGAGGGATACTATCCCGAAACACGAGCCATGTCTCGTGTCTAGAGATTCTGGAAATATCATTTACTTACTTGCACCAACTTTGGTGAAACATTCACGATCTTTTTCCCAAACTCTTCAAGTTACACGCACTGCATATACCAGAATGCAGAGGGGCGATCCGGAGGAGAGGCTAGCAGTGTGCTCCCATCGTTGTTTCTTGTTGAAAGGGCTCCCCTGAGCCCCTAAGCTGACGAGCTTTTGGAGATGCACCTGCGCGCCTAAGAGGCAACGAAGCCTGTGACGGTTGTTTGGCGGCCTTCTCAACCACCCTAGAACTTTTCTCTACTGATGAGGGATACTATCCCGAAACACGAGCCATGTCTCGTGTCTAGAGATTCTGGAAATAGCAAGTACTTACTTGCACCAACTTTGGTGAAACACTCACGAACTTTTTCTCAAACTCTTCAAGTTACACGCACTGCATATACCAGAATGCAGAGGGGCGATCCGGAGGAGAGGCTAGCAGTGTGCTCCCATCGTTGTTTGCTGTTAAAAGGGTTCCTGTGAGCCCCTAAGCTGACGAGCTTTTGGAGATGCACCTGCGCGCCTAAGAGGCAACGAAGTCTGTGACGGTTGTTTGGCGGCCTTCTCAACCACCCCAGAACTTTTCTCCACTGATGAGGGATACTATCCCGAAACACGAGCCATGTCTCGTGTCTAGAGATTCTGGAAATATCAAGTACTTACTTGCACCAACTTTGGTGAAACACTCACAAACTTTTTTCCCAAACTCTTCAAATTACACGCACTGCATATACCAGAATGCAGAGGGGCGATCCGGAGGAGAGGTTAGCAGTGTGCTCCCATTGTTGTTTCCTGTTAAAAGGGCTTCCGTGAGCCCCTAAGCTGACAAACTTTTGGAGATGCACCTGCGCGCCTAAGAGGCAAAGAAGCCTGTGACGGTTGTTTGGCGGCCTTCTCAACCACCCCAGAACTTTTCTCTACTGATGAGGGATACTATCCCGAAACACGAGCCATGTCTTGTGTCTAGAGATTCTGGAAATATCATTTACTTACTTGCACCAATTTTGGTGAAACATTCACGATCTTTTTC
This sequence comes from Lissotriton helveticus, assembly GCF_964261635.1. Taxonomy (NCBI): domain Eukaryota; kingdom Metazoa; phylum Chordata; class Amphibia; order Caudata; family Salamandridae; genus Lissotriton; species Lissotriton helveticus. The sequence continues at coordinate 1,194,494,572 of NC_136068.1, forward strand.
CCAAACTCTTCAAGTTACATGCACTGCATATACCAGAATGAAGAGGGGCGATCCGGAGGAGAGGCTAGCAGTGTGCTCCCATCATTGTTTCCTGTTAAAAGGGCTCCCGTGAGCCGCTAAGCTGACGAGCTTTTGGAGATGCACCTGCGTGCCTAAGAGGCAACCGAAGCCTCTGACGGTTGTTTGGCGGCCTTCTCAACCACCCCAGAACTTTTCTCTACTGATGAGGGATACTATCCCGAAACACGAGCCATGTCTCGTGTCTAGAGATTCTGGAAATATCAAGTACTTACTTGCACCAACTTTGGTGAAACACTCACAAACTTTTTCCCAAACTCTTCAAGTTGCTCGCATTGCATATACCAGAATGAAGAGGGGCGATCCGGAGGAGAGGCTAGCAGTGTGCTGCCATCGTTGTTTCCTGTTAAAAGGGCTCCCGTGAGCCCCTAAGCTGACAAACTTTTGGAGATGCACCTGCGCGCCTAAGAGGCAACGAAGCCTGTGACGGTTGTTTGGCAGCCTTCTCAACCACCCCAGAACTTTTCTCTACTGATGAGGGATACTATCCCGAAACACGAGCCATGTCTCGTGTCTAGAGATTCTGGAAATATCATTTACTTACTTGCACCAATTTTGGTGAAACATTCACGATCTTTTTCCCAAACTCTTCAAGTTACACGCACTGCATATACCAGAATGCAGAGGAGCGATCCGGAGGAGAGGCTAGCAGTGTGCTCCCATCGTTGTTTGCTGTTAAAAGGGTTCCTGTGAGCCCCTAAGCTGACGAGCTTTTGGAGATGCACCTGCACGCCTAAGAGGCAACGAAGTCTGTGACGGTTGTTTGGCGGCTTTCTCAACCACCCCAGAACTTTTCTCCACTGATGAGGGATACTATCCCGAAACACGAGCCATGTCTCGTGTCTAGAGATTCTGGAAATATCAAGTACTTACTTGCACCAACTTTGGTGAAACACTCACAAACTTTTTTCCCAAACTCTTCACATTACACGCACTGCATATACCAGAATGCAGAGGGGCGATCCGGAGGAGAGGTTAGCAGTGTGCTCCCATTGTTGTTTCCTGTTAAAAGGGCTTCCGTGAGCCCCTAAGCTGACAAACTTTTGGAGATGCACCTGCGCGCCTAAGAGGCAAAGAAGCCTGTGACGGTTGTTTGGCGGCCTTCTCAACCACCCCAGAACTTTTCTCTACTGATGAGGGATACTATCCCGAAACACGAGCCATGTCTCGTGTCTAGAGCTTCTGGAAATATCAAGTACTTACTTGCACCAACTTTGGTGAAACACTCACAAACTTTTTCCTAAACTCTTCAAGTTACATGCACTGCATATACCAGAATGAAGAGGGGCGATCCGGAGGAGAGGCTAGCAGTGTGCTCCCATCGTTGTTTCCTGTTAAAAGGGCTCCCGTGAGCCCCTAAGCTGTCGAGCTTTTGGAGATGCACCTGCGTGCCTAAGAGGCAACCGAAGCCTCTGACGGTTGTTTGGCGGCCTTCTCAACCACCCCAGAACTTTTCTCTACTGATGAGGGATACTATCCCGAAACACGAGCCATGTCTCGTGTCTAGAGATTCTGGAAATATCAAGTACTTACTTGCACCAACTTTGGTGAAACACTCACAAACTTTTTCCCAAACTCTTCAAGTTACTCGCATTGCACATACCAGAATGAAGAGGGGCGATCCGGAGGAGAGGCTAGCAGTGTGCTGCCATCGTTGTTTCCTGTTAAAAGGGCTCCCGTGAGCCCCTAAGCTGACGAGCTTATGAAGATGCACCTGCGCGCCTAAGAGGCAACGAAGCCTGTGACGGTTGTTTGGTGGCCTTCTCAACCACCCCAGAACTTTTCTCTACTGATGAGGAATACTATCCCGAAACACGAGCCATGTCTCGTGTCTAGAGACTCTGGAAATATCAAGTACCTACTTTCACCAACTTTGGTGAAACACTCACAAACTTTTTCCCAAACTCTTCAAGTTACACGCACTGCATATACCAGAACGCAGAGGGGCGATCCGGAGGAGAGGCTAGCAGTGTGCTCCTATCGTTGTTTCCTGTCAAAAGGGCTCCCGTGAGCCCCTAAGCTGGTGAGCTTTTGGAGATGCACCTGCGTGCCTAAGAGGCAACGAAGCCTGTGACGGTTGTTTGGCGGCCTTCTCAACCACCCCAGAACTTTTCTCTACTGATGAGGGATACTATCCCGAAACACGAGCCATTACTCGTGTCTAGAGATTCTGGAAATATCAAGTACTTACTTGCACCAACTTTGGTGAAACACTCACAAACTTTTTCCCAAACTCTTCAAGTTACAAGCACTGCATATACCAGAATGCAGAGGGGCGATCCGGAGGAGAGGCTAGCAGTGTGCTCCCATCGTTGTTTGCTGTTAAAAGGGCTCCCGTGAGCCCCTAAGCTGACGAGCTTTTGGAGATGCACCTGCGCGCCTAAGAGGCAACGAAGCCTGTGACGGTTGTTTGGCGCCCTTCTCAACCACCCCAGAACTTTTCTCTACTGATGAGGGATACTATCCCGAAACACGAGCCATGTCTCGTTTCTAGAGATTCTGGAAATATCATTTACTTACTTGCACCAACTTTGGTGAAACATTCACGATCTTTTTCCCAAACTCTTCAAGTTACACGCACTGCATATACCAGAATGCAGAGGGGCGATCCGGAGGAGAGGCTAGCAGTGTGCTCCCATCGTCGTTTCCTGTTAAAAGGGCTCCCGTGAGCCCCTAAGCTGACGAGCTTTTGGAGATGCACCTGCGCGCCTAAGAGGCAACGAAGCCTGTGACGGTTGTTTGGGGGCCTTCTCAACCACCCCAGAACTTTTCTCTACTGATGAGGGATACTATCCCGAAACACGAGCCATGTCTCGTGTCTAGAGATTCTGGAAATATCAATTACTTACTTGCACCAACTTTGGTGAAACATTCACGATCTTTTTCCCAAACTCTTCAAGTTACAGGCACTTCATATACCAGAACGCAGAGGGGTGATCCGGAGGAGAGTCTAGCAGTGTGCTCCCATCGTTGTTTCCTGTTAAAAGGGCTCCCTTGAGCCCCTAAGCTGACGAGCTTTTGAAGATTCACCTGCGCGCCTTGGAGGCAACGAAGCCTGTGACGGTTGTTTGGCGGCCTTCTCAACAACCCCAGAACTTTTCTCTACTGATGAGGGATACTATCCCGAAACACGAGCCATGTCTCGTGTCTAGAGATTCTGGAAATATCAAGTACTTACTTGCACCAACTTTGGTGAAACACTCACAAACTTTTTCCCAAACTCTTCAAGTTACACGCATTGCATATACCAGAATGCAGAGGGGCGATCCGGAGGAGAGGCTAGCAGTGGGCTCCCACCGTTGTTTCCTGTTAAAAGGGCTCCCGTGAGCCCCAAAGCTGACGAGCTTTTGGAGATGCACCTGCGCGCCTAAGAGGCAACGAAGCCTGTGACGGTTGTTTGACGGCCTACTTAACCACCCCAGAACTTTTCTCTACTGATGAGGGATACTATGCCGAAACACGAGTCATTTCTCGTGTCTAGAGATTCTGGAAATATAAAGTACTTACTTGCACCAACTTTGGTGAAACACTCACAAACTTTTTCCCAAACTCTTCAAGTTACACGCTTTGCATATACCAGAATGCAGAGGGGCGATCCGGAGGAGAGGCTAGCAGTGTGCTCCCATCGTTGTTTCCTGTTAAAAGGGCTCCCGTGAGCCCCTAAGCTGACGAGCTTATGGAGATGCACCTGCGCGCCTAAGAGGCAACGAAGCCTGTGACGGTTGTTTGGCGGCCTTCTCAACCACCCCAGAACTTTTCTCCACTGATGAGGGATACTATCCCGAAACACGAGCCATGTCTCGTGTCTAGAGATTCTGGAAATATCAAGTACTTACTTGCACCAACTTTGGTGAAACACTCACAAACTTTTTTCCCAAACTCTTCAAATTACACGCACTGCATATACCAGAATGCAGAGGGGCGATCCGGAGGAGAGGTTAGCAGTGTGCTCCCATTGTTGTTTCCTGTTAAAAGGGCTTCCGTGAGCCCCTAAGCTGACAAACTTTTGGAGATGCACCTGCGCGCCTAAGAGGCAAAGAAGCCTGTGACGGTTGTTTGGCGGCCTTCTCAACCACCCCAGAACTTTTCTCTACTGATGAGGGATACTATCCCGAAACACGAGCCATGTCTCGTGTCTAGAGATTCTGGAAATATCATTTACTTACTTGCACCAATTTTGGTGAAACATTCACGATCTTTTTCCCAAACTCTTCAAGTTACATGCACTGCATATACCAGAATGAAGAGGGGCGATCCGGAGGAGAGGCTAGCAGTGTGCTCCCATCATTGTTTCCTGTTAAAAGGGCTCCCGTGAGCCGCTAAGCTGACGAGCTTTTGGAGATGCACCTGCGTGCCTAAGAGGCAACCGAAGCCTCTGACGGTTGTTTGGCGGCCTTCTCAACCACCCCAGAACTTTTCTCTACTGATGAGGGATACTATCCCGAAACACGAGCCATGTCTCGTGTCTAGAGATTCTGGAAATATCAAGTACTTACTTGCACCAACTTTGGTGAAACACTCACAAACTTTTTCCCAAACTCTTCAAGTTGCTCGCATTGCATATACCAGAATGAAGAGGGGCGATCCGGAGGAGAGGCTAGCAGTGTGCTGCCATCGTTGTTTCCTGTTAAAAGGGCTCCCGTGAGCCCCTAAGCTGACGAACTTTTGGAGATGCACCTGCGCGCCTAAGAGGCAACGAAGCCTGTGACGGTTGTTTGGCAGCCTTCTCAACCACCCCAGAACTTTTCTCTACTGATGAGGGATACTATCCCGAAACACGAGCCATGTCTCGTGTCTAGAGATTCTGGAAATATCATTTACTTACTTGCACCAATTTTGGTGAAACATTCACGATCTTTTTCCCAAACTCTTCAAGTTACACGCACTGCATATACCAGAATGCAGAGGAGCGATCCGGAGGAGAGGCTAGCAGTGTGCTCCCATCGTTGTTTGCTGTTAAAAGGGTTCCTGTGAGCCCCTAAGCTGATGAGCTTTTGGAGATGCACCTGCGCGCCTAAGAGGCAACGAAGTCTGTGACGGTTGTTTGGCGGCTTTCTCAACCACCCCAGAACTTTTCTCCACTGATGAGGGATACTATCCCGAAACACGAGCCATGTCTCGTGTCTAGAGATTCTGGAAATATCAAGTACTTACTTGCACCAACTTTGGTGAAACACTCACAAACTTTTTTCCCAAACTCTTCACATTACACGCACTGCATATACCAGAATGCAGAGGGGCGATCCGGAGGAGAGGTTAGCAGTGTGCTCCCATTGTTGTTTCCTGTTAAAAGGGCTTCCGTGAGCCCCTAAGCTGACAAACTTTTGGAGATGCACCTGCGCGCCTAAGAGGCAAAGAAGCCTGTGACGGTTGTTTGGCGGCCTTCTCAACCACCCCAGAACTTTTCTCTACTGATGAGGGATACTATCCCGAAACACGAGCCATGTCTCGTGTCTAGAGCTTCTGGAAATATCAAGTACTTACTTGCACCAACTTTGGTGAAACACTCACAAACTTTTTCCTAAACTCTTCAAGTTACATGCACTGCATATACCAGAATGAAGAGGGGCGATCCGGAGGAGAGGCTAGCAGTGTGCTCCCATCGTTGTTTCCTGTTAAAAGGGCTCCCGTGAGCCCCTAAGCTGTCGAGCTTTTGGAGATGCACCTGCGTGCCTAAGAGGCAACCGAAGCCTCTGACGGTTGTTTGGCGGCCTTCTCAACCACCCCAGAACTTTTCTCTACTGATGAGGGATACTATCCCGAAACACGAGCCATGTCTCGTGTCTAGAGATTCTGGAAATATCAAGTACTTACTTGCACCAACTTTGGTGAAACACTCACAAACTTTTTCCCAAACTCTTCAAGTTACTCGCATTGCACATACCAGAATGAAGAGGGGCGATCCGGAGGAGAGGCTAGCAGTGTGCTGCCATCGTTGTTTCCTGTTAAAAGGGCTCCCGTGAGCCCCTAAGCTGACGAGCTTATGAAGATGCACCTGCGCGCCTAAGAGGCAACGAAGCCTGTGACGGTTGTTTGGTGGCCTTCTCAACCACCCCAGAACTTTTCTCTACTGATGAGGAATACTATCCCGAAACACGAGCCATGTCTCGTGTCTAGAGACTCTGGAAATATCAAGTACCTACTTTCACCAACTTTGGTGAAACACTCACAAACTTTTTCCCAAACTCTTCAAGTTACACGCACTGCATATACCAGAACGCAGAGGGGCGATCCGGAGGAGAGGCTAGCAGTGTGCTCCTATCGTTGTTTCCTGTCAAAAGGGCTCCCGTGAGCCCCTAAGCTGGTGAGCTTTTGGAGATGCACCTGCGTGCCTAAGAGGCAACGAAGCCTGTGACGGTTGTTTGGCGGCCTTCTCAACCACCCCAGAACTTTTCTCTACTGATGAGGGATACTATCCCGAAACACGAGCCATTACTCGTGTCTAGAGATTCTGGAAATATCAAGTACTTACTTGCACCAACTTTGGTGAAACACTCACAAACTTTTTCCCAAACTCTTCAAGTTACAAGCACTGCATATACCAGAATGCAGAGGGGCGATCCGGAGGAGAGGCTAGCAGTGTGCTCCCATCGTTGTTTGCTGTTAAAAGGGCTCCCGTGAGCCCCTAAGCTGACGAGCTTTTGGAGATGCACCTGCGCGCCTAAGAGGCAACGAAGCCTGTGACGGTTGTTTGGCGCCCTTCTCAACCACCCCAGAACTTTTCTCTACTGATGAGGGATACTATCCCGAAACACGAGCCATGTCTCGTTTCTAGAGATTCTGGAAATATCATTTACTTACTTGCACCAACTTTGGTGAAACATTCACGATCTTTTTCCCAAACTCTTCAAGTTACACGCACTGCATATACCAGAATGCAGAGGGGCGATCCGGAGGAGAGGCTAGCAGTGTGCTCCCATCGTCGTTTCCTGTTAAAAGGGCTCCCGTGAGCCCCTAAGCTGACGAGCTTTTGGAGATGCACCTGCGCGCCTAAGAGGCAACGAAGCCTGTGACGGTTGTTTGGGGGCCTTCTCAACCACCCCAGAACTTTTCTCTACTGATGAGGGATACTATCCCGAAACACGAGCCATGTCTCGTGTCTAGAGATTCTGGAAATATCAATTACTTACTTGCACCAACTTTGGTGAAACATTCACGATCTTTTTCCCAAACTCTTCAAGTTACAGGCACTTCATATACCAGAACGCAGAGGGGTGATCCGGAGGAGAGTCTAGCAGTGTGCTCCCATCGTTGTTTCCTGTTAAAAGGGCTCCCTTGAGCCCCTAAGCTGACGAGCTTTTGAAGATTCACCTGCGCGCCTTGGAGGCAACGAAGCCTGTGACGGTTGTTTGGCGGCCTTCTCAACAACCCCAGAACTTTTCTCTACTGATGAGGGATACTATCCCGAAACACGAGCCATGTCTCGTGTCTAGAGATTCTGGAAATATCAAGTACTTACTTGCACCAACTTTGGTGAAACACTCACAAACTTTTTCCCAAACTCTTCAAGTTACACGCATTGCATATACCAGAATGCAGAGGGGCGATCCGGAGGAGAGGCTAGCAGTGGGCTCCCACCGTTGTTTCCTGTTAAAAGGGCTCCCGTGAGCCCCAAAGCTGACGAGCTTTTGGAGATGCACCTGCGCGCCTAAGAGGCAACGAAGCCTGTGACGGTTGTTTGACGGCCTACTTAACCACCCCAGAACTTTTCTCTACTGATGAGGGATACTATGCCGAAACACGAGTCATTTCTCGTGTCTAGAGATTCTGGAAATATAAAGTACTTACTTGCACCAACTTTGGTGAAACACTCACAAACTTTTTCCCAAACTCTTCAAGTTACACGCTTTGCATATACCAGAATGCAGAGGGGCGATCCGGAGGAGAGGCTAGCAGTGTGCTCCCATCGTTGTTTCCTGTTAAAAGGGCTCCCGTGAGCCCCTAAGCTGACGAGCTTATGGAGATGCACCTGCGCGCCTAAGAGGCAACGAAGCCTGTGACGGTTGTTTGGCGGCCTTCTCAACCACCCCAGAACTTTGCTCTACTGATGAGGAATACTATCCCGAAACACGAGCCATGTCTCGTGTCTAGAGATTTTGGAAATATCAAGTACCTACTTGCACCAACTTTGGTGAAACACTCACAAACTTTTTCCCAAGCTCTTCAAGTTACACGCTCTGCATATACCAGAACGCAGAGGGGCGATCCGGAGGAGAGGCTAGCAGTGTGCTGCCATCATTGTTTCCTGTCAAAAGGGCTCCCGTGAGCCCCTAAGCTGGTGAGCTTTTGGAGATGCACCTGCGCGCCTAAGAGGCAACGAAGCCTGTGACGGTTGTTTGGCGGCCTTCTCAACCACCCCAGAACTTTTCTCTACTGATGAGGGGTACTATCCCGAAACACGAGCCATGTCTCGTGTCTAGAGATTCTGGAAATATCAATGACTTACTTGCACCAACTTTGGTGAAACACTCACAAACTTTTTCCCAAACTTTTCAAGTTACACGCACTGCATATACCAGAATGCAGAGGGGCGATCCGGAGGAGAGTCTAGCAGTGTGCTCCCATCGTTGTTTTCTGTTAAAAGGGCTCCCGTGAGCCCCTAAGCTGACGAACTTTTGGAGATGCACCTGCGCGCCTAAGAGGCAACAAAGCCTGTGACGGTTGTTTGGCGGCCTTCTCAACCACCCCAGCACTTTTCTCTACTGATGAGGGATACTATCCCGAAACACGAGCCATGTCTCGTGTCTAGAGATTCTGGAAATATCAAGTACTTACTTGCACCAACTTTGGTGAAACACTCACAAACTTTTTCCCAAACTCTTCAAGTTACATGCACTGCATATACCAGAATGCAGAGGGGCGATCCGGAGGAGAGGCTAGCAGTGTGCTCCCATCGTTGTTTCCTGTTAAAAGGGATCCCGTGAGCCCCTAAGCTGACGAGCTTTTGGAGATGCACCCTAGAACTTTTCTCTACTGATGAGGGATACTATCCCGAAACACGAGCCATGTCTCGTGTCTAGAGATTCTGGAAATAGCAAGTACTTACTTGCACCAACTTTTGTGAAACACTCACAAACTTTTTCCCAAACTCTTCAAGTTATACGCACTGTATATACCAGAATGCAGAGGGGCGATCCGGAGGAGAGGCTAGCAGTGGGCTCCCACCGTTGTTTCCTGTTAAAAGGGCTCCCGTGAGCCCCTAAGCTGATGAGCTTTTGGAGATGCACCTGCGCGCCTAAGAGGCAACGAAGCCTATGACGGTTGTTTGGCGGCCTTCTTAACCACCCCAGAACTTTTCTCTACTGATGAGGGATACTATCCCAAAACACGAGCCATGTCTCGTGTCTAGAGATTCTGGAAATATTAAGTACTTACTTGCACCAACTTTGGTGAAACACTCACAAACTTTTTCCCCAACTCTTTAACTTACACGCACTGCATATACCAGAATGCAGAGGGGCGATCCGGAGGAGAGGCTAGCAGTGTGCTCCCATCGTTGTTTCCTGTTAAAAGGGCTCCCGTGAGCCCCTAAGCTGACGAGCTTATGGAGATGCACCTGCGCGCCTAAGAGGCAACGAAGCCTGTGACGGTTGTTTGGCGGCCTTCTCAACCACCCCAGAACTTTTCTCTACTGATGAGGGATACTATCCCGAAACACGAGCCATGTCTCGTGTCTAGAGATTCTGGAAATATCAAGTACTTACTTGCACCAACTTTGGTGAAACACTCACGAACTTTTTCCCAAACTCTTCAGGTAACACGCACTGCATATACCAGAATGCAGAGGGGCGATCCGGAGGAGAGGCTAGCAGTGGGCTCCCACCGTTGTTTCCTGTTAAAAGGTCTCCCGTGAGCCCCTAAGCTGACGAGCTTTTGGAGATGCACCTGCGCGCCTAAGAGGCAACGAAGCCTGTGACGGTTGTTTGGCGGCCTTATTAACCACCCCAGAACTTTTCTCTACTGATGAGGGATACTATCCTGAAACACGAGCCATGTCTCGTGTCTAGAGATTCTGGAAATATCAAGTACTTACTTGCAGCAACTTTGGTGAAACACTCACAAACTTTTTCCCCAACTCTTTAAGTTACACGCACTGCATATACCAGAATGCAGAGGGGCGATCCGGAGGAGAGGCTAGCAGTGTGCTCCCATCGTTGTTTCCTGTTAAAAGGGCTCCAGTGAGCCCCTAAGCTGACGAGCTTATGGAGATGCACCTGCGCGCCTAAGAGGCAACGAAGCCTGTGACGGTTGTTTGGCGGCCTTCTCAACCACCCCAGAACTTTTCTCTACTGATGAGGGATACTATCCCGAAACACGAGCCATGTCTTGTGTCTAGAGATTCTGGAAATATCAAGTACTTACTTGCACCAACTTTGGTGAAACACTCACGAACTTCTTCCCGAACTCTTCAAGTTACACGCACTGCATATACCAGAATGCAGAGGGGCGATCCGGAGGAGAGGCTAGCAGTGTGCTCCCATCGTTGTTTCCTGTTAAAAGGGATCACGTGAGCACCTAAGCTGACGAGCTTTTGGAGATGCACCTGCGCGCCTAAGAGGCAATGAAGCCTGTGAAGGTTGTTTGGCGGCCTTCTCAACCACCCCAGAACTTTTCTCTTCTGATGAGGGATACTATCCCGAAACACGAGCCATGTCTCGTGTCTTGAGATTCTGGAAATATCAAGTACTTACTTGCACCAACTTTGGTGAAACACTCATAAACTTTTTCCCAAACTCTTCAAGTTACACGCACTGCATATACCAGAATGCATAGGGGCGATCCGGAGGAGAGGCTAGCAGTGTGCTCCCATTGTTGTTTCCTGTTAAAAGGGCTCCCGTGAGCCCCTAAGCTGACAAGCTTTTGGAGATGCACCTGCGCGCCTAAGAGGCAACGAAGCCTGTGATGGTTGTTTGGCGGCCTTCTCAACCACCCCAGAACTTTTCTCTACTGATGAGGGATACTATCCCGAAACACGAGCCATGTCTCGTGTCTAGAGATTCTGGAAATATCAAGTACTTACTTGCACCAACTTTGGTGAAACACTCACAAACTTTTTTCCCAAACTCTTCAAATTACACGCACTGCATATACCAGAATGCAGAGGGGCGATCCGGAGGAGAGGCTAGCAGTGTGCTCCCATTGTTGTTTCCTGTTAAAAGGGCTCCCGTGAGCCCCTAAGCTGACGAACTTTTGGAGATGCACCTGGGCGCCTAAGAGGCAACGAAGCCTGTGACGGTTGTTTGGCGGCCTTCTCAACCACCCCAGAACTTTTCTCTACTGATGAGGGATACTATCCCGAAACACGAGCCATGTCTCGTGTCTAGAGATTCAGGAAATATCAAGTGCTTACTTGCACCAACTTTGGTGAAACACTCACAAACTTTTTCCCAAACTCTTCAAGTTATATGCACTGCATATACCAGAATGAAGAGGGGCGATCCGGAGGAGAGGCTAGCAGTGTGCTCCCATCGTTGTTTCCTGTTAAAAGGGCTCCCCTGAGCCTCTAAGCTGACGAGCTTTTGGAGATGCACCTGCGTGCCTAAGAGGCAACGAAGCCTCTGACGGTTGTTTGGCGGCCTTCTCAACCACCCCAGAACTTTTCTCTACTGATGAGGGATACTATCCCGAAACACGAGCCATGTCTCGTGTCTAGAGATTCTGGAAATATCAAGTACTTACTTGCACCAACTTTGGTGAAACACTCACGAACTTTTTCCCAAACTCTTCAAGTTACACGCATTGCATATACCAGAATGCAGAGGGGCGATCCGGAGGAGAGGCTAGCAGTGGGCTCCCACCGTTGTTTCCTGTTAAAAGGGCTCCCGTGAGCCCCAAAGCTGACGAGCTTTTGGAGATGCACCTGCGCGCCTAAGAGGCAACGAAGCCTGTGACGGTTGTTTGACGGCCTACTTAACCACCCCAGAAGTTTTCTCTACTGATGAGGGATACTATGCCGAAACACGAGTCATGTCTCGTGTCTAGAGATTCTGGAAATATCAAGTACCTACTTGCACCAACTTTGCAAACTTTTTCCCAAGCTCTTCAAGTTACACGCTCTGCAAATACCAGAACGCAGAGGGGCGATCAGGAGGAGAGGCTAGCAGTGTGCTCCCATCATTGTTTCCTGTCAAAAGGGCTCCCGTGAGCCCCTAAGCTGGTGAGCTTTTGGAGATGCACCTGCGCGCCTAAGAGGCAACAAAGCCTGTGACGGTTGTTTGGCGGCCTTCTCAACCACCGCAGCACTTTTCTCTACTGATGAGGGATACTATCCCGAAACACGAGCCATGTCTCGTGTCTAGAGATTCTGGAAATATCAAGTACTTACTTGCACCAACTTTGGTGAAACACTCACAAACTTTTTCCCAAACTCTTCAAGTTACATGCACTGCATATACCAGAATGCAGAGGGGCGATCCGGAGGAGAGGCTAGCAGTGTGCTCCCATCGTTGTTTCCTGTTAAAAGGGATCCCGTGAGCCCCTAAGCTGACGAGCTTTTGGAGATGCACCCTAGAACTTTTCTCTACTGATGAGGGATACTATCCCGAAACACGAGCCATGTCTCGTGTCTAGAGATTCTGGAAATAGCAAGTACTTACTTGCACCAACTTTTGTGAAACACTCACAAACTTTTTCCCAAACTCTTCAAGTTATACGCACTGTATATACCAGAATGCAGAGGGGCGATCCGGAGGAGAGGCTAGCAGTGGGCTCCCACCGTTGTTTCCTGTTAAAAGGGCTCCCGTGAGCCCCTAAGCTGATGAGCTTTTGGAGATGCACCTGCGCGCCTAAGAGGCAACGAAGCCTATGACGGTTGTTTGGCGGCCTTCTTAACCACCCCAGAACTTTTCTCTACTGATGAGGGATACTATCCCGAAACACGAGCCATGTCTCGTGTCTAGAGATTCTGGAAATATCAAGTACTTACTTGCACCAACTTTGGTGAAACACTCACAAACTTTTTCCCAAACTCTTCAGGTAACACGCACTGCATATACCAGAATGCAGAGGGGCGATCCGGAGGAGAGGCTAGCAGTGGGCTCCCACCGTTGTTTCCTGTTAAAAGGTCTTCCGTGAGCCCCTAAGCTGACGAGCTTTTGGAGATGCACCTGCGCGCCTAAGAGGCAACGAAGCCTGTGACGGTTGTTTGGCGGCCTTATTAACCACCCCAGAACTTTTCTCTACTGATGAGGGATACTATCCTGAAACACGAGCCATGTCTCGTGTCTAGAGATTCTGGAAATATCAAGTACTTACTTGCAGCAACTTTGGTGAAACACTCACAAACTTTTTCCCCAACTCTTTAAGTTACACGCACTGCATATACCAGAATGCAGAGGGGCGATCCGGAGGAGAGGCTAGCAGTGTGCTCCCATCGTTGTTTCCTGTTAAAAGGGCTCCAGTGAGCCCCTAAGCTGACGAGCTTATGGAGATGCACCTGCGCGCCTAAGAGGCAACGAAGCCTGTGACGGTTGTTTGGCGGCCTTCTCAACCACCCCAGAATTTTTCTCTACTGATGAGGGATACTATCCCGAAACACGAGCCATGTCTTGTGTCTAGAGATTCTGGAAATATCAAGTACTTACTTGCACCAACTTTGGTGAAACACTCACGAACTTCTTCCCAAACTCTTCAAGTTACACGCACTGCATATACCAGAATGCAGAAGGGCGATCCGGAGGAGAGGCTAGCAGTGTGCTCCCATCGTTGTTTCCTGTTAAAAGGGATCACGTGAGCACCTAAGCTGACGAGCTTTTGGAGATGCACCTGCGCGCCTAAGAGGCAATGAAGCCTGTGAAGGTTGTTTGGCGGCCTTCTCAACCACCCCAGAACTTTTCTCTTCTGATGAGGGATACTATCCCGAAACACGAGCCATGTCTCGTGTCTTGAGATTCTGGAAATATCAAGTACTTACTTGCACCAACTTTGGTGAAACACTCACAAACTTTTTCCCCAAACTCTTCAAATTACACGCACTGCATATACCAGAATGCAGAGGGGCCATCCGCAGGAGAGGCTAGCAGTGTGCTCCCATTGTTGTTTCCTGTTAAAAGGGCTCCCGTGAGCCCCTAAGCTGACAAGCTTTTGGAGATGCACCTGCGCGCCTAAGAGGCAACGAAGCCTGTGATGGTTGTTTGGCGGCCTTCTCAACCCCCCCAGAACTTTTCTCTACTGATGAGGGATACTATCCCGAAACACGAGCCATGTCTCGTGTCTAGAGATTCTGGAAATATCAAGTACTTACTTGCACCAACTTTGGTGAAACACTCACAAACTTTTTTCCCAAACTCTTCAAATTACACGCACTGCATATACCAGAATGCAGAGGGGCGATCCGGAGGAGAGGCTAGCAGTGTGCTCCCATTGTTGTTTCCTGTTAAAAGGGCTCCCGTGAGCCCCTAAGCTGACGAACTTTTGGAGATGCACCTGGGCGCCTAAGAGGCAACGAAGCCTGTGACGGTTGCTTGGCGGCCTTCTCAACCACCCCAGAACTTTTCTCTACTGATGAGGGATACTATCCCGAACCACGAGCCATGTCTCGTGTCTAGAGATTCAGGAAATATCAAGTGCTTACTTGCACCAACTTTGGTGAAACACTCACAAACTTTTTCCCAAACTCTTCAAGTTACATGCACTGCATATACCAGAATGAAGAGGGGCGATCCGGAGGAGAGGCTAGCAGTGTGCTCCCATCGTTGTTTCCTGTTAAAAGGGCTCCCGTGAGCCCCTAAGCTGACGAGCTTTTGGAGATGCACCTGCGTGCCTAAGAGGCAACGAAGCCTCTGACGGTTGTTTGGCGGCCTTCTCAACCACCCCAGAACTTTTCTCTACTGATGAGGGATACTATCCCGAAACACGAGCCATGTCTTGTGTCTAGAGATTCTGGAAATATCAAGTACTTACTTGCACCAACTTTGGTGAAACACTCACGAACTTTTTCCCAAACTCTTCAAGTTACACGCATTGCATATACCAGAATGCAGAGGGGCGATCCGGAGGAGAGGCTAGCAGTGGGCTCCCACCGTTGTTTCCTGTTAAAAGGGCTCCCGTGAGCCCCAAAGCTGACGAGCTTTTGGAGATGCACCTGCGCTCCTAAGAGGCAACGAAGCCTGTGACGGTTGTTTGACGGCCTACTTAACCACCCCAGAAGTTTTCTCTACTGATGAGGGATACTATGCCGAAACACGAGTCATGTCTTGTGTCTAGAGATTCTGGAAATATCAAGTACTTCCTTGCATCAACTTTGGTTAAACACTCACGAACTTTTTCCCAAACTCTTCAAGTTACACGCACTGCATATACCAGAATGCATAGGGGCGATCCGGAGGAGAGGCTAGCAGTGTGCTCCCATTGTTGTTTCCTGTTAAAAGGGCTCCCGTGAGCCCCTAAGCTGACAAGCTTTTGGAGATGCACCTGCGCGCCTAAGAGGCAACGAAGCCTGTGACGGTTGTTTGGCGGCCTTCTCAACCACCCAGAACTTTTCTCAACTGATGAGGGATACTATCCCGAAACACGAGCCATGTCTCGTGTCTAGAGATTCTGGAAATATCAAGTAATTACTTGCACCAACTTTGGTGAAACACTCACAATCTTTTTCCCAAACTCTTCAAGTTACATGCACTGCATATACCAGAATGAAGAGGGGCGATCCGGAGGAGAGGCTAGCAGTGTGCTCCCATCGTTGTTTCCTGTTAAAAGGGCTCCCGTGAGCCCCTAAGCTGACGAGCTTTTGGAGAAGCACCTGCGTGCCTAAGAGGCAACCGAAGCCTCTGACGGTTGTTTGGCGGCCTTCTCAACCACCCCAGAACTTTTCTCTACTGATGAGGGATACTATCCCGAAACACGAGCCATGTCTCGTGTCTAGAGATTCTGGAAATATCAAGTACTTACTTGCACCAACTTTGGTGAAACACTCACAAACTTTTTCCCAAACTCTTCAAGTTACACGCATTGCATATACCAGAATGCAGAGGGGCGATCCGGAGGAGAGGCTAGCAGTGGGCTCTGACCGTTGTTTCCTGTTAAAAGGGCTCCCGTGAGCCCCAAAGCTGACGAGCTTTTGGAGATGCACCTGCGCGCCTAAGAGGCAACGAAGCCTGTGACGGTTGTTTGACGGCCTACTTAACCACCCCAGAACTTTTCTCTACTGATGAGGGATACTATGCCGTAACACGAGTCATGTCTCGTGTCTAGAGATTCTGGAAATATCAAGTACTTACTTGCACCAACTTTGGTGAAACACTCTCAAACTTTTTCCCAAACTCTTCAAGTTACATGCACTGCATATACCAGAATGACGAGGGGCGATCCGGAGGAGAGGCTAGCAGTGTGCTCCCATCGTTGTTTCCTGTTAAAAGGGCTCCCGTGAGCCCCTAAGCTGACGAGCTTTTGGAGATGCACCTGCGTGCCTAAGAGGCAACGAAGCCTCTGACGGTTGTTTGGCGGCCTTCTCAACCACCCCAGAACTTTCCTCTACTGATGAGGGATACTATCCCGAAACACGAGCCATGTCTCGTGTCTAGAGATTCTGGAAATATCAAGTACTTACTTGCACCAACTTTGGTGAAACACTCACAAACTTTTTCCCAAACTCTTCAAGTTACACGCATTGCATATACCAGAATGCAGAGGGGCGATCCGGAGGAGAGGCTAGCAGTGGGCTCCCACCGTTGTTTCCTGTTAAAAGGGCTCCCGTGAGCCCCAAAGCTGACGAGCTTTTGGAGATGCACCTGCGCGCCTAAGAGGCAACGAAGCCTGTGACGGTTGTTTGACGGCCTACTTAACCACCCCAGACGTTTTCTCTACTGATGAGGGATACTATGCCGAAACACGAGTCATGTCTCGTGTCTAGAGATTCTGGAAATTTCAAGTACTTACTTGCACCAACTTTGGTGAAACACTCACAAACTTTTTCCCAAACTCTTCAAGTTACACGCACTGCATATACCAGAATGCATAGGGGCGATCCGGAGGAGAGGCTAGCAGTGTGCTCCCATTGTTGTTTCCTGTTAAAAGGGCTCCCGTGAGCCCCTAAGCTGACAAGCTTTTGGAGATGCACCTGCGCGCCTAAGAGGCAATGAAGCCTGTGACGGTTGTTTGGCGGCCTTCTCAACCACCCAGAACTTTTCTCAACTGATGAGGGATACTATCCCGAAACACGAGCCATGTCTCGTGTCTAGAGATTCTGGAAATATCAAGTAATTACTTGCACCAACTTTGGTGAAACACTCACAAACTTTTTCCCAAACTCTTCAAGATACATGCACTGCATATACCAGAATGAAGAGGGGCGATCCGGAGGAGAGGCTAGCAGTGTGCTCCCATCGTTGTTTCCTGTTAAAAGGGCTCCCGTGAGCCCCTAAGCTGACGAGCTTTTGGAGAAGCACCTGCGTGCCTAAGAGGCAACCGAAGCCTCTGACGGTTGTTTGGCGGCCTTCTCAACCACCCCAGAACTTTTCTCTACTGATGAGGGATACTATCCCGAAACACGAGCCATGTCTCGTGTCTAGAGAATCTGGAAATATCAAGTACTTACTTGCACCAACTTTGGTGAAACACTCACAAACTTTTTCCCAAACTCTTCAAGTTACACGCATTGCATATACCAGAATGCAGAGGGGCGATCTGGAGGAGAGGCTAGCAGTGGGCTCCGACCGTTGTTTCCTGTTAAAAGGGCTCCCGTGAGCCCCAAAGCTGACGAGCTTTTGGAGATGCACCTGCGCGCCTAAGAGGCAACGAAGCCTGTGACGGTTGTTTGACGGCCTACTTAACCACCCCAGAACTTTTCTCTACTGATGAGGGATACTATGCCGAAACACGAGTCATGTCTCGTGTCTAGAGATTCTGGAAATATCAAGTACTTACTTGCACCAACTTTGGTGAAACACTCACAAACTTTTTCCCAAACTCTTCAAGTTACACGCACTGCATATACCAGAATGCAGAGGGGCGATCCGGAGGAGAGGCTAGCAGTGTGCTCCCATCGTTGTTTCCTGTTAAAAGGGCTCCCGTGAGCCCCTAAGCTGACGAGCTTATGGAGATGCACCTGCGCGCCTAAGAGGCAACGAAGCCTGTGACGGTTGTTTGGCGACCTTCTCAACCACCCCAGAACTTTTCTCTACTGATGAGGAATACTATCCCGAAACACGAGCCATGTCTCGTGTCTAGAGATTCTGGAAATATCAAGTACTTACTTGCACCAACTTTGGTGAAACACTCTCAAACTTTTTCCCAAACTCTTCAAGTTACATGCACTGCATATACCAGAATGACGAGGGGCGATCCGGAGGAGAGGCTAGCAGTGTGCTCCCATCGTTGTTTCCTGTTAAAAGGGCTCCCGTGAGCCCCTAAGCTGACGAGCTTTTGGAGATGCACCTGCGTGCCTAAGAGGCAACGAAGCCTCTGACGGTTGTTTGGCGGCCTTCTCAACCACCCCAGAACTTTTCTCTACTGATGAGGGATACTATCCCGAAACACGAGCCATGTCTCGTGTCTAGAGATTCTGGAAATATCAAGTACTTACTTGCACCAACTTTGGTGAAACACTCACGAACTTTTTCCCAAACTCTTCAAGTTACACGCATTGCATATACCAGAATGCAGAGGGGCGATCCGGAGGAGAGGCTAGCAGTGGGCTCCCACCGTTGTTTCCTGTTAAAAGGGCTCCCGTGAGCCCCAAAGCTGACGAGCTTTTGGAGATGCACCTGCGCGCCTAAGAGGCAACGAAGCCTGTGACGGTTGTTTGACGGCCTACTTAACCACACCAGAAGTTTTCTCTACTGATGAGGGATACTATGCCGAAACACGAGTCATGTCTTGTGTCTAGAGATTCTGGAAATATCAAGTACTTACTTGCACCAACTTTGGTGAAACACTCACAAACTTTTTCCCAAACTCTTCAAGTTACACGCACTGCATATACCAGAATGCATAGGGGCGATCCGGAGGAGAGGCTAGCAGTGTGCTCCCATTGTTGTTTCCTGTTAAAAGGGCTCCCGTGAGCCCCTAAGCTGACAAGCTTTTGGAGATGCACCTGCGCGCCTAAGAGGCAACGAAGCCTGTGACGGTTGTTTGGCGGCCTTCTCAACAACCCAGAACTTTTCTCCATGGATGAGGGATACTATCCCGAAACACGAGCCATGTCTCGTGTCTAGAGATTCTGGAAATATCAAGTACTTACTTGCACCAACTTTGGTGAAACACTCACAAACGTTTTCCCAAACTCTTCAAGTTACACGCATTGCATATACCAGAATGCAGAGGGGCGATCCGGAGGAGAGGCTAGCAGTGGGCTCCGACCGTTGTTTCCTGTTAAAAGGGCTCCCGTGAGCCCCAAAGCTGACGAGCTTTTGGAGATGCACCTGCGCGCCTAAGAGGCAACGAAGCCTGTGACGGTTGTTTGACGGCCTACTTAACCACCCCAGAAGTTTTCTCTACTGATGAGGGATACTATGCCGAAACACGAGTCATGTCTCGTGTCTAGAGATTCTGGAAATATCAAGTACTTACTTGCACCAACTTTGGTGAAACACTCACAAACTTTTTCCCAAACTCTTCAAGTTACACGCACTGCATATACCAGAATGCATAGGGGCGATCCGGAGGAGAGGCTAGCAGTGTGCTCCCATTGTTGTTTCCTGTTAAAAGGGCTCCCGTGAGCCCCTAAGCTGACAAGCTTTTGGAGATGCACCTGCGCGCCTAAGAGGCAACGAAGCCTGTGACGGTTGTTTGGCGGCCTTCTCAACCACCCAGAACTTTTCTCAACTGATGAGGGATACTATCCCGAAAAACGAGCCATGTCTCGTGTCTAGAGATTCTGGAAATATCAAGTAATTACTTGCACCAACTTTGGTGAAACACTCACAAACTTTTTCCCAAACTCTTCAAGTTACATGCACTGCATATACCAGAATGAAGAGGGGCGATCCGGAGGAGAGGCTAGCAGTGTGCTCCCATCGTTGTTTCCTGTTAAAAGGGCTCCCGTGAGCCCCTAAGCTGACGAGCTTTTGGAGAAGCACCTGCGTGCCTAAGAGGCAACCGAAGCCTCTGACGGTTGTTTGGCGGCCTTCTCAACCACCCCAGAACTTTTCTCTACTGATGAGGGATACTATCCCGAAACACAAGCCATATCTCGTGTCTAGAGATTCTGGAAATATCAAGTACTTACTTGCACCAACTTTGGTGAAACACTCACAAACTTTTTCCCAAACTCTTCAAGTTACACGCATTGCATATACCAGAATGCAGAGGGGCGATCCGGAGGAGAGGCTAGCAGTGGGCTCCGACCGTTGTTTCCTGTTAAAAGGGCTCCCGTGAGCCCCAAAGCTGACGAGCTTTTGGAGATGCACCTGCGCGCCTAAGAGGCAACGAAGCCTGTGACGGTTGTTTGACGGCCTACTTAACCACCCCAGAACTTTTCTCTACTGATGAGGAATACTATCCCGAAACACGAGCCATGTCTCGTGTCTAGAGATTCTGGAAATATCAAGTACTTACTTGCACCAACCTTGGTGAAACACTCACAAACTTTTTCCCAAACTCTTCAAGTTACAAGCACTGCATATACCAGAATGCAGAGGGGCGATCCAGAGGAGAGGCTAGCAGTGTGCTCCCATCGTTGTTTCCTGTTAAAAGGGCTCCTGTGAGCCCCTAAGCTAACAAGCTTTTGGAGATGCACCTGCGCGCCTAAGAGGCAACGAAGCAGGTGACGGTTGTTTGGCGGCCTTCTCAACCACCCCAGAACTTTTCTCAACTGATGAGGGATACTATCCCGAAACACGAGCCATGTCTCGTGTCTAGAGATTCTGGAAATATCAAGTAATTTCTTGCACCAACTTTGGTGAAACACTCACAAACTTTTTCCCAAACTCTTCAAGTTACATGCACTGCATATACCAGAATGAAGAGGGGCGATCCGGAGGAGAGGCTAGCAGTGTGCTCCCATCGTTGTTTCCTGTTAAAAGGGCTCCCGTGAGCCCCTAAGCTGACGAGCTTTTGGAGAAGCACCTGCGTGCCTAAGAGGCAACCGAAGCCTCTGACGGTTGTTTGGCGGCCTTCTCAACCACCCCAGAACTTTTCTCTACTGATGAGGGATACTATCCCGAAACACAAGCCATGTCTCGTGTCTAGAGATTCTGGAAATATCAAGTACTTACTTGCACCAACTTTGGTGAAACACTCACAAACTTTTTCCCAAACTCTTCAAGTTACACGCATTGCATATACCAGAATGCAGAGGGGCGATCCGGAGGAGAGGCTAGCAGTGGGCTCCGACCGTTGTTTCCTGTTAAACGGGCTCCCATGAGCCCCTAAGCTGACGAGCTTTTGGAGATGCACCTGCGTGCCTAAGAGGCAACCAAAGCCTCTGACGGTTGTTTCTCAACCACCCCAGAACTTTTCTCTACTGATGAGGGATACTATCCCGAAACACGAGCCTTGTCTCGTGTCTAGAGATTCTGGAAATACCAAGTACTTACTTGCACCAACTTTGGTGAAACACTCACAAACTTTTTCCGAAACTCTTCAAGTTACACGCATTGCATATACCAGAATGCAGAGGGGCGATCCAGAGGAGAGGCTAGCAGTGGGCTCCCATCGTTGTTTCCTGTTAAAAGGGCTCCCGTGAGCCCCAAAGCTGACGATTTTTTGGAGATGCACCTGCGTGCCTAAGAGGCAACGAAGCCTGTGACGGTTGTTTGACGGCCTACTTAACCACCCCAGAACTTTTCTCTACTGATGAGGGATACTATGCCGAAACACGAGTCATGTCTCGTGTCTAGAGATTCTGGAAATATCAAGTACTTACTTGCACCAACTTTGGTGAAACACTCACAAACTTTTTCCTAAACTCTTCAAGTTACATGCACTGCATATACCAGAATGAAGAGGGGCGATCCGGAGGAGAGGCTAGCAGTGTGCTCCCATCGTTGTTTCCTGTTAAACGGGCTCCCATGAGCCCCTAAGCTGACGAGCTTTTGGAGATGCACCTGCGTGCCTAAGAGGCAACCAAAGCCTCTGACGGTTGTTTGGCGGCCTTCTCAACCACCCCAGAACTTTGCTCTACTGATGAGGGATACTATCCCGAAACACGAGCCTTGTCTCGTGTCTAGAGATTCTGGAAATACCAAGTACTTACTTGCACCAACTTTGGTGAAACACTCACAAACTTTTTCCCAAACTCTTCAAGTTACACGCATTGCATATACCAGAATGCAGAGGGGCGATCCGGAGGAGAGGCTAGCAGTGGGCTCCCATCGTTGTTTCCTGTTAAAAGGGCTCCCGTGAGCCCCAAAGCTGACGATTTTTTGGAGATGCACCTGCGCGCCTAAGAGGCAACGAAGCCTGTGACGGTTGTTTGACGGCCTACTTAACCACCCCAGAACTTTTCTCTACTGATGAGGGATACTATGCCGAAACACGAGTCATGTCTCGTGTCTAGAGATTCTGGAAATATCAAGTACTTACTTGCACCAACTTTGGTGAAACACTCACAAACTTTTTCCTAAACTCTTCAAGTTACACTAAAAACCATGGTCGAATTAGGTCCTGTAGAAAAGTTTACAATAAAGCTAAACATAAGGCTAAAACTAATTGGGATGAGGACAGGTGGTCCAGAATGCAGAGGGGCGATCCGGAGGAGAGGCTAGCAGTGTGCTCCCATCGTTGTTTCCTGTTAAAAGGGCTCCCGTGAGCCCCTAAGCTGACGAGCTTATGGAGATGCACCTGCGCGCCTAAGAGGCAACGAAGCCTGTGACGGTTGTTTGGCGGCCTTCTCAACCACCCCAGAACTTTTCTCTACTGATGAGGAATACTATCCCGAAACACGAGCCATGTCTCGTGTCTAGAGATTCTGGAAATATCAAGTACTTACTTGCACCAACCTTGGTGAAACACTCACAAACTTTTTCCCAAACTCTTCAAGTTACAAGCACTGCATATACCAGAATGCAGAGGGGCGATCCAGAGGAGAGGCTAGCAGTGTGCTCCCATCGTTGTTTCCTGTTAAAAGGGCTCCCGTGAGCCCCTAAGCTAACAAGCTTTTGGAGATGCACCTGCGCGCCTAAGAGGCAACGAAGCAGGTGACGGTTGTTTGGCGGCCTTCTCAACCACCCCAGAACTTTTCTCTACTGATGAGGGATACTATCCCGAACCACGAGCCATGTCTCGTGTCTAGAGATTCTGGAAATATCAATTACTTACTTGTACCAACTTTGGTGAAACATTCACGATCTTTTTCCCAAACTCTTCAAGTTACACGCACTGCATATACCAGAATGCAGAGGGGCGATCCGGAGGAGAGGCTAGCAGTGTGCTCCCATCGTTGTTTCCTGTTAAAAGGGCTCCCGTGAGCCCCTAAGCTGACGAGCTTTTGGAGATGCACCTGCGCGCCTAAGAGGCAACGAAGCCTGTGACGGTTGTTTGGCGGCCTTCTCAACCACCCCAGAACTTTTCTCTACTGATGAGGGATACTATCCCGAAACACGAGCCATGTCTCGTGTCTAGAGATTCTGGAAATAGCAAGTACTTACTTGCACCAACTTTTGTGAAACACTCACAAACTTTTTCCCAAACTCTTCAAGTTACACGCACTGTATATACCAGAATGCAGAGGGGCGATCCGGAGGAGAGGCTAGCAGTGGGCTCCCACCATTGTTTCCTGTTAAAAGGGCTCCCAAGAGCCCCTAAGCTGATGAGCTTTTGGAGATGCACCTGCGCGCCTAAGAGGCAACGAAGCCTATGACGGTTGTTTGGCGGCCTTCTTAACCACCCCAGAACTTTTCTCTACTGATGAGGGATACTATCCCGAAACACGAGCCATGTCTCGTGTCTAGAGATTCTGGAAATATCAAGTACTTACTTGCACCAACTTTGGTGAAACACTCACAAACTTTTTCCCCAACTCTTTAAGTTACACGCACTGCATATACCAGAATGCAGAGGGGCGATCCGGAGGAGAGGCTAGCAGTGTGCTCCCATCGTTGTTTCCTGTTAAAAGGGCTCCCGTGAGCCCCTAAGCTGACGAGCTTATGGAGATGCACCTGCGCGCCTAAGAGGCAACGAAGCCTGTGACGGTTGTTTGGCGGCCTTCTCAACCACCCCAGAACTTTTCTCTACTGATGAGGGATACTATCCCGAAACACGAGCCATGTCTCGTGTCTAGAGATTCTGGAAATATCAAGTACTTACTTGCACCAACTTTGGTGAAACACTCACAAACATTTTCCCAAACTCTTCAAGTTACATGCACTGCATATACCAGAATGCAGAGGGGCGATCCGGAGGAGAGGCTATCAGTGTGCTCCCATCGTTGTTTCCTGTTAAAAGGGATCCCGTGAGCCCCTAAGCTGACGAGCTTTTGGAGATGCACCTGCGCGCCTAAGAGGCAACGTAGCCTATTACGGTTGTTTGGCGGCCTTCTTAACCACCCCAGAACTTTTCTCTACTGATGAGGGATACTATCCCGAAACACGAGCCATGTCTCGTGTCTAGAGATTCTGGAAATATCAAGTACTTACTTGCAGCAACTTTGGTGAAACACTCACAAACTTTTTCCCCAACTCTTTAAGTTACACGCACTGCATATACCAGAATGCAGAGGGGCGATCCGGAGGAGAGGCTAGCAGTGTGCTCCCATCGTTGTTTCCTGTTAAAAGGGCTCCAGTGAGCCCCTAAGCTGACGAGCTTATGGATATGCACCTGCGCGCCTAAGAGGCAACGAAGCCTGTGACGGTTGTTTGGCGGCCTTCTCAACCACCCCAGAACTTTTCTCTACTGATGAGGGATACTATCCCGAAACACGAGCCATGTCTTGTGTCTAGAGATTCTGGAAATATCAAGTACTTACTTGCACCAACTTTGGTGAAACACTCACGAACTTCTTCCCAAACTCTTCAAGTTACACGCACTGCATATACCAGAATGCAGAGGGGCGATCCGGAGGAGAGGCTAGCAGTGTGCTCCCATCGTTGTTTCCTGTTAAAAGGGATCACGTGAGCACCTAAGCTGACGAGCTTTTGGAGATGCACCTGCGCGCCTAAGAGGCAATGAAGCCTGTGACGGTTGTTTGGCGGCCTTCTCAACCACCCCAAAACTTTTCTCTTCTGATGAGGGATACTATCCCGAAACACGAGCCATGTCTCGTGTCTAGAGATTCTGGAAATATCAAGTACTTACTTGCACCAACTTTGGTGAAACACTCACAAAGTTTTTTTACCAAACTCTTCAAATTACACGCCCTGCATATACCAGAATGCAGAGGGGCGATCAGGAGGAGAGGCTAGCAGTGTGCTCCCATTGTTGTTTCCTGTTAAAAGGGCTCCCGTGAGTCCCTAAGCTGACGAACTTTTGGAGATGCACCTGTGCGCCTAAGAGGCAACGAAGCCTGTGACGGTTGTTTGGCGGCCTTCTCAACCACCCCAGAACTTTTCTCTACTGATGAGGGATACTATCCCGAAACACGAGCCATGTCTCGTGTCTAGAGATTCAGGAAATATCAAGTGCTTACTTGCACCAACTTTGGTGAAACACTCACAAACTTTTTCCCAAACTCTTCAAGTTACATGCACTGCATATACCAGAATGAAGAGTGGCGATCCGGAGGAGAGGCTAGCAGTGTGCTCCCATCGTTGTTTCCTGTTAAAAGGGCTCCCGTGAGCCCCTAAGCTGACGAGCTTTTGGAGATGCACCTGCGTGCCTAAGAGGCAACGAAGCTTCTGACGGTTGTTTGGAGGCCTTCTCAACCACCCCAGAACTTTTCTCTACTGATGAGGGATACTATCCCGAAACACGAGCCATGTCTCGTGTCTAGAGATTCTGGAAATATCAAGTACTTACTTGCACCAACTTTGGTGAAACACTCACGAACTTTTTCCCAAACTCTTCAAGTTACACGCATTGCATATACCAGAATGCAGAGGGGCGATCCGGAGGAGAGGCTAGCAGTGGGCTCCCACCGTTGTTTCCTGTTAAAAGGGCTCCCGTGAGCCCCAAAGCTGACGAGCTTTTGGAGATGCACCTGCGCGCCTAAGAGGCAACGAAGCCTGTGACGGTTGTTTGACGGCCTACTTAACCACCCCAGAACTTTTCTCTACTGATGAGGGATTCTATGCCGAAACACGAGTCATGTCTCGGGTCTAGAGATTCTGGAAATATCAAGTACTTACTTGCACCAACTTTGGTGAAACACTCACAAACTTTTTCCCAAACTCTTCAAGTTACACGCACTGCATATACCAGAATGCATAGGGGCGATCCGGAGGAGAGGCTAGCAGTGTGCTCCCATTGTTGTTTCCTGTTAAAAGGGCTCCCGTGAGCCCCTAAGCTGACAAGCTTTTGGAGATGCACCTGCGCGCCTAAGAGGCAACGAAGCCTGTGACGGTTGTTTGGCGGCCTTCTCAACCACCCAGAACTTTTCCCAACTGATGAGGGATACTATCCCGAAACACGAGCCATGTCTCGTGTCTAGAGATTCTGGAAATATCAAGTAATTACTTGCACCAACTTTGGTGAAACACTCACAAACTTTTTCCCAAACTCTTCAAGTTACATGCACTGCATATACCAGAATGAAGAGGGGCGATCCGGAGGAGAGGCTAGCAGTGTGCTCCCATCGTTGTTTCCTGTTAAAAGGGCTCCCGTGAGCCCCTAAGCTGACAAGCTTTTGGAGAAGCACCTGCGTGCCTAAGAGGCAACCGAAGCCTCTGACGGTTGATTGGCGGCCTTCTCAACCACCCCAGAACTTTTCTCTACTGATGAGGGATACTATCCCGAAACACGAGCCATGTCTCGTGTCTAGAGATTCTGGAAATATCAAGTACTTACTTGCACCAACTTTGGTGAAACACTCACAAACTTTTTCCCAAACTCTTCAAGTTACATGCATTGCATATACCAGAATGCAGAGGGGCGATCCGGAGGAGAGGCTAGCAGTGGGCTCCGACCGTTGTTTCCTGTTAAAAGGGCTCCCGTGAGCCCCAAAGCTGACGAGCTTTTGGAGATGCACCTGCGCGCCTAAGAGGCAACGAAGCCTGTGATGGTTGTTTGACGGCCTACTTAACCACCCAGAACTTTTCTCTACTGATGAGGGATACTATGCCGAAACACGAGTCATGTCTCGTGTCTAGAGATTCTGGAAATATCAAGTACTTACTTGCACCAACTTTGGTGAAACACTCACAAACTTTTTCCCAAACTCTTCAAGTTACACGCACTGCATATACCAGAATGCAGAGGGGCGATCCGGAGGAGAGGCTAGCAGTGTGCTCCCATCATTGTTTCCTGTTAAAAGGGCTTCCGTGAGCCCCTAAGCTGACGAGCTTATGGAGATGCACCTGCGCGCCTAAGAGGCAACGAAGCCTATGACGGTTGTTTGGCGGCCTTCTCAACCACCCCAGAACTTTTCTCTACTGATGAGGAATACTATCCCGAAACACGAGCCATGTCTCGTGTCTAGAGATTCTGGAAATATCAAGTACTTACTTGCACCAACTTTGGTGAAACACTCTCAAACTTTTTCCCAAACTCTTCAAGTTACATGCACTGCATATACCAGAATAAAGAGGGGCGATCCGGAGGAGAGGCTAGCAGTGTGCTCCCTTGTTGTTTCCTGTTAAAAGGGCTCCCGTGAGCCCCTAAGCTGATGAGCTTTTGGAGATGCACCTGCGTGCCTAAGAGGCAACCGAAGCCTCTGACGGTTGTTTGGCGGCCTTCTCAACCACTCCAGAACTTTTCTCTACTGATGAGGGATACTATCCCGAAACACGAGCCATGTCTCGTGTCTAGAGATTCTGGAAATATCAAGTACTTACTTGCACAAACTTTGGTGAAACACTCACGAACTTTTTCCCAAACTCTTCAAGTTACACGCATTGCATATACCAGAATGCAGAGGGGCGATCCGGAGGAGAGGCTAGCAGTGGGCTCCCATCGTTGTTTCCTGTTAAAAGGGCTCCCGTGAGCCCAAAAGCTGACGAGCTTTTGGAGATGCACCTGCGCGCCTAAGAGGCAACGAAGCCTGTGACGGTTGTTTGACGGCCTACTTAACCACCCCAGAACTTTTCTCTACTGATGAGGGATACTATGCCGAAACACGAGTCATGTCTCGTGTCTATAGATTCTGGAAATATCAAGTACTTACTTGCACCAACTTTGGTGAAACACTCACAAACTTTTTCCCAAACTCTTCAAGTTACACGCACTGCATATACCAGAATGCAGAGGAGCGATCCGGAGGAGAGGCTAGCAGTGTGCTCCCATTGTTGTTTCCTGTTAAAAGGGCTCCCGTTAGCCCCTAAGCTGACGAACTTTTGGAGATGCACCTCCGCGCCTAAGAGGCAACGAAGCCTGTGACGGTTGTTTAGCGGCATTCTCAACCACCCCAGAACTTTTCTCTACTGATGAGGGATACTATCCCGAAACACGAGCCATGTCTCGTGTCTAGAGATTCTGGAAATATCAAGTACTTTCTTGCACCAACTTTGGTGAAACACTCACAAACTTTTTCCTAAACTCTTCAAGTTACATGCACTGCATATACCAGAATGAAGAGGGGCGATCCGGAGGAGAGGCTAGCAGTGTGCTCCCATCGTTGTTTCCTGTTAAAAGGGCTCCCATGAGCCCCTAAGCTGACGAGCTTTTGGAGATGCACCTGCGTGCCTAAGAGGCAACCAAAGCCTCTGACGGTTGTTTGGCGGCCTTCTCAACCACCCCAGAACTTTTCTCTACTGATGAGGGATACTATCCCGAAACACGAGCCATGTCTCGTGTCTAGAGATTCTGGAAATACCAAGTACTTACTTGCACCAACTTTGGTGAAACACTCACAAACTTTTTCCCAAACTCTTCAAGTTACACGCATTGCATATACCAGAATGCAGAGGGGCGATCCGGAGGAGAGGCTAGCAGTGGGCTCCCATCGTTGTTTCCTGTTAAAAGGGCTCCCGTGAGCCCCAAAGCTGACGAGCTTTTGGAGATGCACCTGCGCGCCTAAGAGGCAACGAAGCCTGTGACGGTTGTTTGACGGCCTACTTAACCACCCCAGAACTTTTCTCTACTGATGAGGGATACTATGCCGAAACACGAGTCATGTCTCGTGTCTAGAGATTCTGGAAATATCAAGTACTTACTTGCACCAACTTTGGTGAAACACTCACAAATTTTTTCCCAAACTCTTCAAGTTACACGCACTGCATATACCAGAATACAGAGGGGCGATCCGGAGGAGAGGCTAGCAGTGTGCTCCCATCGTTGTTTCCTGTTAAAAGGGCTCCCGTGAGCCCCTAAGCTGACGAGCTTATGGAGATGCACCTGCGCGCCTAAGAGGCAACGAAGCCTGTGACGGTTGTTTGGCGGCCTTCTCAACCACCCTAGAACTTTTCTCTACTGATGAGGAATACTATCCCGAAACACGACCCATGTCTCGTGTCTAGAGATTCTGGAAATATCAAGTACCTACTTGCACCAACTTTGGTGAAACACTCACAAACTTTTTCCCAAACTCTTCAAGTTACACGCACTGCATATACCAGAACGCAGAGGGGCGATCCGTATGAGAGGCTAGCAGTGTGCTCCCATTGTTGTTTCCTGTCAAAAGCGCTCCCGTGAGCCCCTAAGCTGGTGAGCTTTTGGAGATGCACCTGCGCGCCTAAGAGGCAACGAAGCCTGTGACGGTTGTTTGGCGGCCTTCTCAACCACCCCAGAACTTTTCTCTACTGATGAGGGATACTATCCCGAAACACGAGCCATTACTCGTGTCTAGAGATTCTGGAAATATCAAGTACTTACTTGCACCAACCTTGGTGAAACACTCACAAACTTTTTCCCAAACTCTTCAAGTTACAAGCACTGCATATACCAGAATGCAGAGGGGCGATCCAGAGGAGAGGCTAGCAGTGTGCTCCCATCGTTGTTTCCTGTTAAAAGGGCTCCCGTGAGCCCCTAAGCTAACGAGCTTTTGGAGATGCACCTGCGCGCCTAAGAGGCAACGAAGCAGGTGACGGTTGTTTGGCGGCCTTCTCAACCACCCTAGAACTTTTCTCTACTGATGAGGGATACTATCCCAAACCACGAGCCATGTCTCGTGTCTAGAGATTCTGGAAATATCAATTACTCACTTGTACCAACTTTGGTGAAACATTCACGATCTTTTTCCCAAACTCTTCAAGTTACACGCACTGCATATACCAGAATGCAGAGGGGCGATCCGGAGGAGAGGCTAGCAGTGGGCTCCCATCGTTGTTTCCTGTTAAAAGGGCTCCCGTGAGCCCCTAAGCTGACAAGCTTTTGGAGATACACCTGCGCGCCTAAGAGGCAACGAAGCCTGTGACGGTTGTTTGGCGGCCTTCTCAACCACCCCAGAACTTTTCTCTACTGATGAAGGATACTATCCCGAAACACGAGCCATGTCTCGTGTCTAGAGATTCTGGAAATATCAAGTACTTACTTGCACCAACTTTGGTGAAACACTCACAAACTTTTTCCCAAACTCTTCAAGTTACATGCACTGCATATACCAGAATGCAGAGGGGCGATCCGGAGGAGAGGCTAGCAGTGTGCTCCCATCGTTGTTTCCTGTTAAAAGGGATCCCGTGAGCCCCTAAGCTGACGAGCTTTTGGAGATGCACCTGCGCGCCTAAGAGGCAACGAAGCCTGTGACGGTTGTTTGGCGGCCTTCTCAACCACCCTAGAACTTTTATCTACTGATGAGGGATACTATCCCGAAACACGGGCCATGTCTCGTGTCTAGAGATTCTGGAAATAGCAAGTACTTACTTGCACCAACTTTTGTGAAACACTCACAAACTTTTTCCCAAACTCTTCAAGTTACACGCACTGTATATACCAGAATGCAGAGGGGCGATCCGGAGGAGAGGCTAGCAGTGGGCTCCCACCGTTGTTTCCTGTTAAAAGGGCTCCCAAGAGCCCCTAAGCTGATGAGCTTTTGGAGATGCACCTGCGCGCCTAAGAGGCAACGAAGCCTATGACGGTTGTTTGGCGGCCTTCTTAACCACCCCAGAGCTTTTCTCTACTGATGAGGGATACTATCCCGAAACACGAGCCATGTCTCGTGTCTAGAGATTCTGGAAATATCAAGTACTTACTTGCACCAACTTTGGTGAAACACTCACAAACTTTTTCCCCAACTCTTTAAGTTACACGCACTGCATATACCAGAATTCAGAGGGGCGATCCGGAGGAGAGGCTAGCAGTGGGCTCCCATCGTTGTTTCCTGTTAAAAGGGCTCCCGTGAGCCCCAAAGCTGACGATTTTTTGGAGATGCACCTGCGTGCCTAAGAGGCAACGAAGCCTGTGACGGTTGTTTGACGGCCTACTTAACCACCCCAGAACTTTTCTCTACTGATGAGGGATACTATGCCGAAACACGAGTCATGTCTCGTGTCTAGAGATTCTGGAAATATCAAGTACTTACTTGCACCAACTTTGGTGAAACACTCACAAACTTTTTCCTAAACTCTTCAAGTTACATGCACTGCATATACCAGAATGAAGAGGGGCGATCCGGAGGAGAGGCTAGCAGTGTGCTCCCATCGTTGTTTCCTGTTAAACGGGCTCCCATGAGCCCCTAAGCTGACGAGCTTTTGGAGATGCACCTGCGTGCCTAAGAGGCAACCAAAGCCTCTGACGGTTGTTTGGCGGCCTTCTCAACCACCCCAGAACTTTGCTCTACTGATGAGGGATACTATCCCGAAACACGAGCCTTGTCTCGTGTCTAGAGATTCTGGAAATACCAAGTACTTACTTGCACCAACTTTGGTGAAACACTCACAAACTTTTTCCCAAACTCTTCAAGTTACACGCATTGCATATACCAGAATGCAGAGGGGCGATCCGGAGGAGAGGCTAGCAGTGGGCTCCCATCGTTGTTTCCTGTTAAAAGGGCTCCCGTGAGCCCCAAAGCTGACGATTTTTTGGAGATGCACCTGCGCGCCTAAGAGGCAACGAAGCCTGTGACGGTTGTTTGACGGCCTACTTAACCACCCCAGAACTTTTCTCTACTGATGAGGGATACTATGCCGAAACACGAGTCATGTCTCGTGTCTAGAGATTCTGGAAATATCAAGTACTTACTTGCACCAACTTTGGTGAAACACTCACAAACTTTTTCCCAAACTCTTCAAGTTACACTAAAAACCATGGTCGAATTAGGTCCTGTAGAAAAGTTTACAATAAAGCTAAACATAAGGCTAAAACTAATTGGGATGAGGACAGGTGGTCCAGAATGCAGAGGGGCGATCCGGAGGAGAGGCTAGCAGTGTGCTCCCATCGTTGTTTCCTGTTAAAAGGGCTCCCGTGAGCCCCTAAGCTGACGAGCTTATGGAGATGCACCTGCGCGCCTAAGAGGCAACGAAGCCTGTGACGGTTGTTTGGCGGCCTTCTCAACCACCCCAGAACTTTTCTCTACTGATGAGGAATACTATCCCGAAACACGAGCCATGTCTCGTGTCTAGAGATTCTGGAAATATCAAGTACTTACTTGCACCAACCTTGGTGAAACACTCACAAACTTTTTCCCAAACTCTTCAAGTTACAAGCACTGCATATACCAGAATGCAGAGGGGCGATCCAGAGGAGAGGCTAGCAGTGTGCTCCCATCGTTGTTTCCTGTTAAAAGGGCTCCCGTGAGCCCCTAAGCTAACAAGCTTTTGGAGATGCACCTGCGCGCCTAAGAGGCAACGAAGCAGGTGACGGTTGTTTGGCGGCCTTCTCAACCACCCCAGAACTTTTCTCTACTGATGAGGGATACTATCCCGAACCACGAGCCATGTCTCGTGTCTAGAGATTCTGGAAATATCAATTACTTACTTGTACCAACTTTGGTGAAACATTCACGATCTTTTTCCCAAACTCTTCAAGTTACACGCACTGCATATACCAGAATGCAGAGGGGCGATCCGGAGGAGAGGCTAGCAGTGTGCTCCCATCGTTGTTTCCTGTTAAAAGGGCTCCCGTGAGCCCCTAAGCTGACGAGCTTTTGGAGATGCACCTGCGCGCCTAAGAGGCAACGAAGCCTGTGACGGTTGTTTGGCGGCCTTCTCAACCACCCCAGAACTTTTCTCTACTGATGAGGGATACTATCCCGAAACACGAGCCATGTCTCGTGTCTAGAGATTCTGGAAATAGCAAGTACTTACTTGCACCAACTTTTGTGAAACACTCACAAACTTTTTCCCAAACTCTTCAAGTTACACGCACTGTATATACCAGAATGCAGAGGGGCGATCCGGAGGAGAGGCTAGCAGTGGGCTCCCACCATTGTTTCCTGTTAAAAGGGCTCCCAAGAGCCCCTAAGCTGATGAGCTTTTGGAGATGCACCTGCGCGCCTAAGAGGCAACGAAGCCTATGACGGTTGTTTGGCGGCCTTCTTAACCACCCCAGAACTTTTCTCTACTGATGAGGGATACTATCCCGAAACACGAGCCATGTCTCGTGTCTAGAGATTCTGGAAATATCAAGTACTTACTTGCACCAACTTTGGTGAAACACTCACAAACTTTTTCCCCAACTCTTTAAGTTACACGCACTGCATATACCAGAATGCAGAGGGGCGATCCGGAGGAGAGGCTAGCAGTGTGCTCCCATCGTTGTTTCCTGTTAAAAGGGCTCCCGTGAGCCCCTAAGCTGACGAGCTTATGGAGATGCACCTGCGCGCCTAAGAGGCAACGAAGCCTGTGACGGTTGTTTGGCGGCCTTCTCAACCACCCCAGAACTTTTCTCTACTGATGAGGGATACTATCCCGAAACACGAGCCATGTCTCGTGTCTAGAGATTCTGGAAATATCAAGTACTTACTTGCACCAACTTTGGTGAAACACTCACAAACATTTTCCCAAACTCTTCAAGTTACATGCACTGCATATACCAGAATGCAGAGGGGCGATCCGGAGGAGAGGCTATCAGTGTGCTCCCATCGTTGTTTCCTGTTAAAAGGGATCCCGTGAGCCCCTAAGCTGACGAGCTTTTGGAGATGCACCTGCGCGCCTAAGAGGCAACGTAGCCTATTACGGTTGTTTGGCGGCCTTCTTAACCACCCCAGAACTTTTCTCTACTGATGAGGGATACTATCCCGAAACACGAGCCATGTCTCGTGTCTAGAGATTCTGGAAATATCAAGTACTTACTTGCAGCAACTTTGGTGAAACACTCACAAACTTTTTCCCCAACTCTTTAAGTTACACGCACTGCATATACCAGAATGCAGAGGGGCGATCCGGAGGAGAGGCTAGCAGTGTGCTCCCATCGTTGTTTCCTGTTAAAAGGGCTCCAGTGAGCCCCTAAGCTGACGAGCTTATGGATATGCACCTGCGCGCCTAAGAGGCAACGAAGCCTGTGACGGTTGTTTGGCGGCCTTCTCAACCACCCCAGAACTTTTCTCTACTGATGAGGGATACTATCCCGAAACACGAGCCATGTCTTGTGTCTAGAGATTCTGGAAATATCAAGTACTTACTTGCACCAACTTTGGTGAAACACTCACGAACTTCTTCCCAAACTCTTCAAGTTACACGCACTGCATATACCAGAATGCAGAGGGGCGATCCGGAGGAGAGGCTAGCAGTGTGCTCCCATCGTTGTTTCCTGTTAAAAGGGATCACGTGAGCACCTAAGCTGACGAGCTTTTGGAGATGCACCTGCGCGCCTAAGAGGCAATGAAGCCTGTGACGGTTGTTTGGCGGCCTTCTCAACCACCCCAAAACTTTTCTCTTCTGATGAGGGATACTATCCCGAAACACGAGCCATGTCTCGTGTCTTGAGATTCTGGAAATATCAAGTACTTACTTGCACCAACTTTGGTGAAACACTCACAAACTTTTTCCCAAACTCTTCAAGTTACACGCACTGCA
This sequence comes from Lissotriton helveticus, assembly GCF_964261635.1. NCBI lineage: Eukaryota > Metazoa > Chordata > Amphibia > Caudata > Salamandridae > Lissotriton > Lissotriton helveticus. Next base: position 1,194,529,506 of record NC_136068.1, read on the forward strand.
TATACGAGAATGCATAGGGGCGGTCCGGAGGAGAGGCTAGCAGTGTGCTCCCATTGTTGTTTCCTGTTAAAAGGGCTCCCGTGAGCCCCTAAGCTGACAAGCTTTTGGAGATGCACCTGCGCGCCTAAGAGGCAACGAAGCCTGTGATGGTTGTTTGGCGGCCTTCTCAACCACCCCAGAACTTTTCTCTACTGATGAGGGATACTATCCCGAAACACGAGCCATGTCTCGTGTCTAGAGATTCTGGAAATATCAAGTACTTACTTGCACCAACTTTGGTGAAACACTCACAAAGTTTTTTTACCAAACTCTTCAAATTACACGCCCTGCATATACCAGAATGCAGAGGGGCGATCAGGAGGAGAGGCTAGCAGTGTGCTCCCATTGTTGTTTCCTGTTAAAAGGGCTCCCGTGAGTCCCTAAGCTGACGAACTTTTGGAGATGCACCTGTGCGCCTAAGAGGCAACGAAGCCTGTGACGGTTGTTTGGCGGCCTTCTCAACCACCCCAGAACTTTTCTCTACTGATGAGGGATACTATCCCGAAACACGAGCCATGTCTCGTGTCTAGAGATTCAGGAAATATCAAGTGCTTACTTGCACCAACTTTGGTGAAACACTCACAAACTTTTTCCCAAACTCTTCAAGTTACATGCACTGCATATACCAGAATGAAGAGTGGCGATCCGGAGGAGAGGCTAGCAGTGTGCTCCCATCGTTGTTTCCTGTTAAAAGGGCTCCCGTGAGCCCCTAAGCTGACGAGCTTTTGGAGATGCACCTGCGTGCCTAAGAGGCAACGAAGCTTCTGACGGTTGTTTGGAGGCCTTCTCAACCACCCCAGAACTTTTCTCTACTGATGAGGGATACTATCCCGAAACACGAGCCATGTCTCGTGTCTAGAGATTCTGGAAATATCAAGTACTTACTTGCACCAACTTTGGTGAAACACTCACGAACTTTTTCCCAAACTCTTCAAGTTACACGCATTGCATATACCAGAATGCAGAGGGGCGATCCGGAGGAGAGGCTAGCAGTGGGCTCCCACCGTTGTTTCCTGTTAAAAGGGCTCCCGTGAGCCCCAAAGCTGACGAGCTTTTGGAGATGCACCTGCGCGCCTAAGAGGCAACGAAGCCTGTGACGGTTGTTTGACGGCCTACTTAACCACCCCAGAACTTTTCTCTACTGATGAGGGATACTATGCCGAAACACGAGTCATGTCTCGGGTCTAGAGATTCTGGAAATATCAAGTACTTACTTGCACCAACTTTGGTGAAACACTCACAAACTTTTTCCCAAACTCTTCAAGTTACACGCACTGCATATACCAGAATGCATAGGGGCGATCCGGAGGAGAGGCTAGCAGTGTGCTCCCATTGTTGTTTCCTGTTAAAAGGGCTCCCGTGAGCCCCTAAGCTGACAAGCTTTTGGAGATGCACCTGCGCGCCTAAGAGGCAACGAAGCCTGTGACGGTTGTTTGGCGGCCTTCTCAACCACCCAGAACTTTTCCCAACTGATGAGGGATACTATCCCGAAACACGAGCCATGTCTCGTGTCTAGAGATTCTGGAAATATCAAGTAATTACTTGCACCAACTTTGGTGAAACACTCACAAACTTTTTCCCAAACTCTTCAAGTTACATGCACTGCATATACCAGAATGAAGAGGGGCGATCCGGAGGAGAGGCTAGCAGTGTGCTCCCATCGTTGTTTCCTGTTAAAAGGGCTCCCGTGAGCCCCTAAGTTGACAAGCTTTTGGAGAAGCACCTGCGTGCCTAAGAGGCAACCGAAGCCTCTGACGGTTGTTTGGCGGCCTTCTCAACCACCCCAGAACTTTTCTCTACTGATGAGGGATACTATCCCGAAACACGAGCCATGTCTCGTGTCTAGAGATTCTGGAAATATCAAGTACTTACTTGCACCAACTTTGGTGAAACACTCACAAACTTTTTCCCAAACTCTTCAAGTTACATGCATTGCATATACCAGAATGCAGAGGGGCGATCCGGAGGAGAGGCTAGCAGTGGGCTCCGACCGTTGTTTCCTGTTAAAAGGGCTCCCGTGAGCCCCAAAGCTGACGAGCTTTTGGAGATGCACCTGCGCGCCTAAGAGGCAACGAAGCCTGTGATGGTTGTTTGACGGCCTACTTAACCACCCAGAACTTTTCTCTACTGATGAGGGATACTATGCCGAAACACGAGTCATGTCTCGTGTCTAGAGATTCTGGAAATATCAAGTACTTACTTGCACCAACTTTGGTGAAACACTCACAAACTTTTTCCCAAACTCTTCAAGTTACACGCACTGCATATACCAGAATGCAGAGGGGCGATCCGGAGGAGAGGCTAGCAGTGTGCTCCCATCATTGTTTCCTGTTAAAAGGGCTTCCGTGAGCCCCTAAGCTGACGAGCTTATGGAGATGCACCTGCGCGCCTAAGAGGCAACGAAGCCTATGACGGTTGTTTGGCGGCCTTCTCAACCACCCCAGAACTTTTCTCTACTGATGAGGAATACTATCCCGAAACACGAGCCATGTCTCGTGTCTAGAGATTCTGGAAATATCAAGTACTTACTTGCACCAACTTTGGTGAAACACTCTCAAACTTTTTCCCAAACTCTTCAAGTTACATGCACTGCATATACCAGAATGAAGAGGGGCGATCCGGAGGAGAGGCTAGCAGTGTGCTCCCATCGTTGTTTCCTGTTAAAAGGGCTCCCGTGAGCCCCTAAGCTGATGAGCTTTTGGAGATGCACCTGCGTGCCTAAGAGGCAACCGAAGCCTCTGACGGTTGTTTGGCGGCCTTCTCAACCACTCCAGAACTTTTCTCTACTGATGAGGGATACTATCCCGAAACACGAGCCATGTCTCGTGTCTAGAGATTCTGGAAATATCAAGTACTTACTTGCACAAACTTTGGTGAAACACTCACGAACTTTTTCCCAAACTCTTCAAGTTACACGCATTGCATATACCAGAATGCAGAGGGGCGATCCGGAGGAGAGGCTAGCAGTGGGCTCCCATCGTTGTTTCCTGTTAAAAGGGCTCCCGTGAGCCCAAAAGCTGACGAGCTTTTGGAGATGCACCTGCGCGCCTAAGAGGCAACGAAGCCTGTGACGGTTGTTTGACGGCCTACTTAACCACCCCAGAACTTTTCTCTACTGATGAGGGATACTATGCCGAAACACGAGTCATGTCTCGTGTCTAGAGATTCTGGAAATATCAAGTACTTACTTGCACCAACTTTGGTGAAACACTCACAAACTTTTTCCCAAACTCTTCAAGTTACACGCACTGCATATACCAGAATGCAGAGGAGCGATCCGGAGGAGAGGCTAGCAGTGTGCTCCCATTGTTGTTTCCTGTTAAAAGGGCTCCCGTTAGCCCCTAAGCTGACGAACTTTTGGAGATGCACCTCCGCGCCTAAGAGGCAACGAAGCCTGTGACGGTTGTTTAGCGGCATTCTCAACCACCCCAGAACTTTTCTCTACTGATGAGGGATACTATCCCGAAACACGAGCCATGTCTCGTGTCTAGAGATTCTGGAAATATCAAGTACTTTCTTGCACCAACTTTGGTGAAACACTCACAAACTTTTTCCTAAACTCTTCAAGTTACATGCACTGCATATACCAGAATGAAGAGGGGCGATCCGGAGGAGAGGCTAGCAGTGTGTTCCCATCGTTGTTTCCTGTTAAAAGGGCTCCCATGAGCCCCTAAGCTGACGAGCTTTTGGAGATGCACCTGCGTGCCTAAGAGGCAACCAAAGCCTCTGACGGTTGTTTGGCGGCCTTCTCAACCACCCCAGAACTTTTCTCTACTGATGAGGGATACTATCCCGAAACACGAGCCATGTCTCGTGTCTAGAGATTCTGGAAATACCAAGTACTTACTTGCACCAACTTTGGTGAAACACTCACAAACTTTTTCCCAAACTCTTCAAGTTACACGCATTGCATATACCAGAATGCAGAGGGGCGATCCGGAGGAGAGGCTAGCAGTGGGCTCCCATCGTTGTTTCCTGTTAAAAGGGCTCCCGTGAGCCCCAAAGCTGACGAGCTTTTGGAGATGCACCTGCGCGCCTAAGAGGCAACGAAGCCTGTGACGGTTGTTTGACGGCCTACTTAACCACCCCAGAACTTTTCTCTACTGATGAGGGATACTATGCCGAAACACGAGTCATGTCTCGTGTCTAGAGATTCTGGAAATATCAAGTACTTACTTGCACCAACTTTGGTGAAACACTCACAAATTTTTTCCCAAACTCTTCAAGTTACACGCACTGCATATACCAGAATACAGAGGGGCGATCCGGAGGAGAGGCTAGCAGTGTGCTCCCATCGTTGTTTCCTGTTAAAAGGGCTCCCGTGAGCCCCTAAGCTGACGAGCTTATGGAGATGCACCTGCGCGCCTAAGAGGCAACGAAGCCTGTGACGGTTGTTTGGCGGCCTTCTCAACCACCCTAGAACTTTTCTCTACTGATGAGGAATACTATCCCGAAACACGAGCCATGTCTCGTGTCTAGAGATTCTGGAAATATCAAGTACCTACTTGCACCAACTTTGGTGAAACACTCACAAACTTTTTCCCAAACTCTTCAAGTTACACGCACTGCATATACCAGAACGCAGAGGGGCGATCCGTATGAGAGGCTAGCAGTGTGCTCCCATTGTTGTTTCCTGTCAAAAGCGCTCCCGTGAGCCCCTAAGCTGGTGAGCTTTTGGAGATGCACCTGCGCGCCTAAGAGGCAACGAAGCCTGTGACGGTTGTTTGGCGGCCTTCTCAACCACCCCAGAACTTTTCTCTACTGATGAGGGATACTATCCCGAAACACGAGCCATTACTCGTGTCTAGAGATTCTGGAAATATCAAGTACTTACTTGCACCAACCTTGGTGAAACACTCACAAACTTTTTCCCAAACTCTTCAAGTTACAAGCACTGCATATACCAGAATGCAGAGGGGCGATCCAGAGGAGAGGCTAGCAGTGTGCTCCCATCGTTGTTTCCTGTTAAAAGGGCTCCCGTGAGCCCCTAAGCTAACGAGCTTTTGGAGATGCACCTGCGCGCCTAAGAGGCAACGAAGCAGGTGACGGTTGTTTGGCGGCCTTCTCAACCACCCTAGAACTTTTCTCTACTGATGAGGGATACTATCCCAAACCACGAGCCATGTCTCGTGTCTAGAGATTCTGGAAATATCAATTACTCACTTGTACCAACTTTGGTGAAACATTCACGATCTTTTTCCCAAACTCTTCAAGTTACACGCACTGCATATACCAGAATGCAGAGGGGCGATCCGGAGGAGAGGCTAGCAGTGGGCTCCCATCGTTGTTTCCTGTTAAAAGGGCTCCCGTGAGCCCCTAAGCTGACGAGCTTTTGGAGATACACCTGCGCGCCTAAGAGGCAACGAAGCCTGTGACGGTTGTTTGGCGGCCTTCTCAACCACCCCAGAACTTTTCTCTACTGATGAGGGATACTATCCCGAAACACGAGCCATGTCTCGTGTCTAGAGATTCTGGAAATATCAAGTACTTACTTGCACCAACTTTGGTGAAACACTCACAAACTTTTTCCCAAACTCTTCAAGTTACATGCAATGCATATACCAGAATGCAGAGGGGCGATCCGGAGGAGAGGCTAGCAGTGTGCTCCCATCGTTGTTTCCTGTTAAAAGGGATCCCGTGAGCCCCTAAGCTGACGAGCTTTTGGAGATGCACCTGCGCGCCTAAGAGGCAACGAAGCCTGTGACGGTTGTTTGGCGGCCTTCTCAACCACCCTAGAACTTTTATCTACTGATGAGGGATACTATCCCGAAACACGGGCCATGTCTCGTGTCTAGAGATTCTGGAAATAGCAAGTACTTACTTGCACCAACTTTTGTGAAACACTCACAAACTTTTTCCCAAACTCTTCAAGTTACACGCACTGTATATACCAGAATGCAGAGGGGCGATCCGGAGGAGAGGCTAGCAGTGGGCTCCCACCGTTGTTTCCTGTTAAAAGGGCTCCCAAGAGCCCCTAAGCTGATGAGCTTTTGGAGATGCACCTGCGCGCCTAAGAGGCAACGAAGCCTATGACGGTTGTTTGGCGGCCTTCTTAACCACCCCAGAGCTTTTCTCTACTGATGAGGGATACTATCCCGAAACACGAGCCATGTCTCGTGTCTAGAGATTCTGGAAATATCAAGTACTTACTTGCACCAACTTTGGTGAAACACTCACAAACTTTTTCCCCAACTCTTTAAGTTACACGCACTGCATATACCAGAATTCAGAGGGGCGATCCGGAGGAGAGGCTAGCAGTGTGCTCCCATCGTTGTTTCCTGTTAAAAGGGCTCCCGTGAGCCCCTAAGCTGACGAGCTTATGGAGATGCACCTGCGCGCCTAAGAGGCAACGAAGCCTGTGACGGTTGTTTGGCGGCCTTCTCAACCACCCCAGAACTTTTCTCTACTGATGAGGGATACTATCCCGAAACACGAGCCATGTCTCGTGTCTAGAGATTCTGGAAATATCAAGTACTTACTTGCACCAACTTTGGTGAAACACTCACGAACTGTTTCCCAAACTCTTCAGGTAACACGCACTGCATATACCAGAATGCAGAGGGGCGATCCGGAGGAGAGGCTAGCAGTGGGCTCCCACCGTTGTTTCCTGTTAAAAGGGCTCCCGTGAGCCCCTAAGCTGACGAGCTTTTGGAGATGCACCTGCGCGCCTAAGAGGCAACGAAGCCTGTGACGGTTGTTTGGCGGCCTTATTATCCACCCCAGAACTTTTCTCTACTGATGAGGGATACTATCCCGAAACACGAGCCATGTCTCGTGTCTAGAGATTCTGGAAATATCAAGTACTTACTTGCAGCAACTTTGGTGAAACACTCACAAACTTTTTCCCCAACTCTTTAAGTTACACGCACTGCATATACCAGAATGCAGAGGGGCGATCCGGAGGAGAGGCTAGCAGTGTGCTCCCATCGTTGTTTCCTGTTAAAAGGGCTCCAGTGAGCCCCTAAGCTGACGAGCTTATGGAGATGCACCTGCGCGCCTAAGAGGCAACGAAGCCTGTGACGGTTGTTTGGCGGCCTTCTCAAACACCCCAGAACTTTTCTCTACTGATGAGGGATACTATCCCGAAACATGAGCCATGTCTTGTGTCTAGAGATTCTGGAAATATCAAGTACTTACTTGCACCAACTTTGGTGAAACACTCACGAACTTCTTCCCAAACTCGTCAAGTTACACGCACTGTATATACCAGAATGCAGAGGGGCGATCCGGAGGAGAGGCTAGCAGTGTGCTCCCATCGTTGTTTCCTGTTAAAAGGTATCACGTGAGCAACTAAGCTGACGAGCTTTTGGAGATGCACCTGCGCGCCTAAGAGCCAATGAAGCCTGTGACGGTTGTTTGGCGGCCTTCTCAACCACCCCAGAACTTTTCTCTTCTGATGAAGGATACTATCCTGAAACACGAGCCATGTCTCGTGTCTAGAGATTCTGGAAATATCAAGTACTTATTTGCAGCAACTTTGGTGAAACACTCACAAACTTTTTCCCAAACTCTTCGAGTTACATGCACTGCATATACCAGAATGCAGAGGGGCGATCCGGAGGAGAGGCTAGCAGTGTGCTCCCATCGTTGTTTCCTGTTAAAAGGGATCCCGTGAGCCCCTAAGCTGACGAGCTTTTGGAGATGCACCCTAGAACTTTTCTCTACTGATGAGGGATACTATCCCGAAACACAAGCCATGTCTCGTGTCTCGAGATTCTGGAAATAGCAAGTACTTACTTGCACCAACTTTTGTGAAACACTCACAAACTTTTTCCCAAACTCTTCAAGTTATACGCACTGTATATACCAGAATGCAGAGGGGCGATCCGGAGGAGAGGCTAGCAGTGGGCTCCCACCGTTGTTTCCTGTTAAAAGGGCTCCCGTGAGCCCCTAAGCTGATGAGCTTTTGGAGATGCACCTGCGCGCCTAAGAGGCAACGAAGCCTATGACGGTTGTTTGGCGGCCTTCTTAACCACCCCAGAACTTTTCTCTACTGATGAGGGATACTATCCCGAAACACGAGCCATGTCTCGTGTCTAGAGATTCTGGAAATATTAAGTACTTACTTGCACCAACTTTGGTGAAACACTCACAAACTTTTTCCCCAACTCTTTAACTTACACGCACTGCATATACCAGAATGCAGAGGGGCGATCCGGAGGAGAGGCTAGCAGTGTGCTCCCATCGTTGTTTCCTGTTAAAAGGGCTCCCGTGAGCCCCTAAGCTGACGAGCTTATGGAGATGCACCTGCGCGCCGAAGAGGCAACGAAGCCTGTGACGGCTGTTTGGCGGCCTTCTCAACCACCCCAGAACTTTTCTCTACTGATGAGGGATACTATCCCGAAACACGAGCCATGTCTCGTGTCTAGAGATTCTGGAAATATCAAGTACTTACTTGCACCAACTTTGGTGAAACACTCACGAACTTTTTCCCAAACTCTTCAGGTAACACGCACTGCATATACCAGAATGCAGAGGGGCGATCCGGAGGAGAGGCTAGCAGTGGGCTCCCACCGTTGTTTCCTGTTAAAAGGTCTCCCGTGAGCCCCTAAGCTGACGAGCTTTTGGAGATGCACCTGCGCGCCTAAGAGGCAACGAAGCCTGTGACGGTTGTTTGGCGGCCTTATTAACCACCCCAGAACTTTTCTCTACTGATGAGGGATACTATCCTGAAACACGAGCCATGTCTCGTGTCTAGAGATTCTGGAAATATCAAGTACTTACTTGCAGCAACTTTGGTGAAACACTCACAAACTTTTTCCCCAACTCTTTAAGTTACACGCACTGCATATACCAGAATGCAGAGGGGCGATCCGGAGGAGAGGCTAGCAGTGTGCTCCCATCGTTGTTTCCTGTTAAAAGGGCTCCAGTGAGCCCCTAAGCTGACGAGCTTATGGAGATGCACCTGCGCGCCTAAGAGGCAACGAAGCCTGTGACGGTTGTTTGGCGGCCTTATTAACCACCCCAGAACTTTTCTCTACTGATGAGGGATACTATCCTGAAACACGAGCCATGTCTTGTGTCTAGAGATTCTGGAAATATCAAGTACTTACTTGCACCAACTTTGGTGAAACACTCACGAACTTCTTCCCAAACTCTTCAAGTTACACGCACTGCATATACCAGAATGCAGAGGGGCGATCCGGAGGAGAGGCTAGCAGTGTGCTCCCATCGTTGTTTCCTGTTAAAAGGGATCACGTGAGCACCTAAGCTGACGAGCTTTTGGAGATGCACCTGCGCGCCTAAGAGGCAATGAAGCCTGTGACGGTTGTTTGGCGGCCTTCTCAACCACCCCAGAACTTTTCTCTTCTGATGAGGGATACTATCCCGAAACACGAGCCATGTCTCGTGTCTTGAGATTCTGGAAATATCAAGTACTTACTTGCACCAACTTTGGTGAAACACTCATAAACTTTTTCCCAAACTCTTCAAGTTACACGCACTGCATATACCAGAATGCATAGGGGCGATCCGGAGGAGAGGCTAGCAGTGTGCTCCCATTGTTGTTTCCTGTTAAAAGGGCTCCCGTGAGCCCCTAAGCTGACAAGCTTTTGGAGATGCACCTGCGCGCCTAAGAGGCAACGAAGCCTGTGATGGTTGTTTGGCGGCCTTCTCAACCACCCCAGAACTTTTCTCTACTGATGAGGGATACTATCCCGAAACACGAGCCATGTCTCGTGTCTAGAGATTCTGGAAATATCAAGTACTTACTTGCACCAACTTTGGTGAAACACTCACAAACTTTTTCCCAAACTCTTCAAGTTACACGCATTGCATATACCAGAATGCAGAGGGGCGATCCGGAGGAGAGGCTAGCAGTGGGCTCCGACCGTTGTTTCCTGTTAAAAGGGCTCCCGTGAGCCTCAAAGCTGACGAGCTTTTGGAGATGCACCTGCGCGCCTAAGAGGCAACGAAGCCTGTGACGGTTGTTTGACGGCCTACTTAACCACCGCAGAACTTTTCTCTACTGATGAGGGATACTATGCCGAAACACGAGTCATGTCTCGTGTCTAGAGATTCTGGAAATATCAAGTACTTACTTGCACCAACTTTGGTGAAACACTCACAAACTTTTTCCCAAACTCTTCAAGTTACACGCACTGCATATACCAGAATGCAGAGGGGCGATCCGGAGGAGAGGCTAGCAGTGTGCTCCCATCGTTATTTCCTGTTAAAAGGGCTCCCGTGAGCCCCTAAGCTGACGAGCTTATGGAGATGCACCTGCGCGCCTAAGAGGCATCGAAGCCTGTGACGGTTGTTTGGCGGCCTTCTCAACCACCCCAGAACTTTTCTCTACTGATGAGGAATACTATCCCGAAACACGAGCCATGTCTCGTGTCTAGAGATTCTGGAAATATCAAGTACTTACTTGCGCCAACTTTGGTGAAACACTCTCAAACTTTTTCCCAAACTCTTCAAGTTACATGCACTTCATATACCAGAATGACGAGGGGCGATCCGGAGGAGAGGCTAGCAGTGTGCTCCCATCGTTGTTTCCTGTTAAAAGGGCTCCCGTGAGCCCCTAAGCTGACGAGCTTTTGGAGATGCACCTGCGTGCCTAAGAGGCAACGAAGCCTCTGACGGTTGTTTGGCGGCCTTCTCAACCACCCCAGAACTTTTCTCTACTGATGAGGGATACTATCCCGAAACACGAGCCATGTCTCGTGTCTAGAGATTCTGGAAATATCAAGTACTTACTTGCACCAACTTTGGTGAAACACTCACAAACTTTTTCCCAAACTCTTCAAGTTACACGCATTGCATATACCAGAATGCAGAGGGGCGATCCGGAGGAGAGGCTAGCAGTGGGCTCCCACCGTTGTTTCCTGTTAAAAGGGCTCCCGTGAGCCCCAAAGCTGACGAGCTTTTGGAGATGCACCTGCGCGCCTAAGAGGCAACGAAGCCTGTGACGGTTGTTTGACGGCCTACTTAACCACCCCAGAAGTTTTCTCTACTGATGAGGGATACTATGCCGAAACACGAGTCATGTCTCGTGTCTAGAGATTCTGGAAATATCAAGTACTTACTTGCACCAACTTTGGTGAAACACTCACAAACTTTTTCCCAAACTCTTCAAGTTACACGCACTGCATATACCAGAATGCATAGGGGCGATCCGGAGGAGAGGCTAGCAGTGTGCTCCCATTGTTGTTTCCTGTTAAAAGGGCTCCCGTGAGCCCCTAAGCTGACAAGCTTTTGGAGATGCACCTGCGCGCCTAAGAGGCAACGAAGCCTGTGACGGTTGTTTGGCGGCCTTCTCTACCACCCAGAACTTTTCTCAACTGATGAGGGATACTATCCCGAAACACGAGCCATGTCTCGTGTCTAGAGATTCTGGAAATATCAAGTAATTACTTGCACCAACTTTGGTGAAACACTCACAAACTTTTTCCCAAACTCTTCAAGTTACATGCACTGCATATACCAGAATGAAGAGGGGCGATCCGGAGGAGAGGCTAGCAGTGTGCTCCCATCGTTGTTTCCTGTTAAAAGGGCTCCCGTGAGCCCCTAAGCTGACGAGCTTTTGGAGAAGCACATGCGTGCCTAAGAGGCAACCGAAGCCTCTGACGGTTGTTTGGCGGCCTTCTCAACCACCCCAGAACTTTTCTCTACTGATGAGGGATACTATCCCGAAACACGAGCCATGTCTCGTGTCTAGAGATTCTGGAAATATCAAGTACTTACTTGCACCAACTTTGGTGAAACACTCACAAACTTTTTCCCAAACTCTTCAAGTTACACGCATTGCATATACCAGAATGCAGAGGGGCGATCCGGAGGAGAGGCTAGCAGTGGGCTCCGACCGTTGTTTCCTGTTAAAAGGGCTCCCGTGAGCCCCAAAGCTGACGAGCTTTTGGAGATGCACCTGCGCGCCTAAGAGGCAACGAAGCCTGTGACGGTTGTTTGACGGCCTACTTAACCACCCCAGAACTTTTCTCTACTGATGAGGGATACTATGCCGAAACACGAGTCATGTCTCGTGTCTAGAGATTCTGGAAATATCAAGTACTTACTTGCACCAACTTTGGTGAAACACTCACAAACTTTTTCCCAAACTCTTCAAGTTACACGCACTGCATATACCAGAATGCAGAGGGGCGTTCCGGAGGAGAGGCTAGCAGTGTGCTCCCATCGTTGTTTCCTGTTAAAAGGGCTCCGGTGAGCCCCTAAGCTGACGAGCTTATGGAGATGCACCTGCGCGCCTAAGAGGCAACGAAGCCTGTGACGGTTGTTTGGCGGCCTTCTCAACCACCCCAGAACTTTTCTCTGCTGATGAGGAATACTATCCCGAAACACGAGCCATGTCTCGTGTCTAGAGATTCTGGAAATATCAAGTACTTACTTGCACCAACTTTGGTGAAACACTCTCAAACTTTTTCCCAAACTCTTCAAGTTACATGCACTGCATATACCAGAATGACGAGGGGCGATCCGGAGGAGAGGCTAGCAGTGTGCTCCCATCGTTGTTTCCTGTTAAAAGGGCTCCCGTGAGCCCCTAAGCTGACGAGCTTTTGGAGATGCACCTGCGTGCCTAAGAGGCAACAAAGCCTCTGACGGTTGTTTGGCGGCCTTCTCAACCACCCCAGAACTTTTCTCTACTGATGAGGGATACTATCCCGAAACACGAGCCATGTCTCGTGTCTAGAGATTCTGGAAATATCAAGTACTTACTTGCACCAACTTTGGTGAAACACTCACGAACTTTTTCCCAAACTCTTCAAGTTACACGCATTGCATATACCAGAATGCAGAGGGGCGATCCGGAGGAGAGGCTAGCAGTGGGCTCCCACCGTTGTTTCCTGTTAAAAGGGCTCCCGTGAGCCCCAAAGCTGACGAGCTTTTGGAGATGCACCTGCGCGCCTAAGAGGCAACGAAGCCTGTGACTGTTGTTTGACGGCCTACTTCACCACCCCAGAAGTTTTCTCTACTGATGAGGGATACTATGCCGAAACACGAGTCATGTCTCGTGTCTAGAGATTCTGGAAATATCAAGTACTTACTTGCACCAACTTTGGTGAAACACTCACAAACTTTTTCTCAAACTCTTCAAGTTACACGCACTGCATATACCAAAATGCATAGGGGCGATCCAGAGGAGAGGCTAGCAGTGTGCTCCCATTGTTGTTTCCTGTTAAAAGGGCTCCCGTGAGCCACTAAGCTGACAAGCTTTTGGAGATGCACCTGCGCGCCTAAGAGGCAACGAAGCCTGTGACGGTTGTTTGGCGGCCTTCTCAACCACCCAGAACTTTTCTCAACTGATGAGGGATACTATCCCGAAACACGAGCCATGTCTCGTGTCTAGAGATTCTGGAAATATCAAGTACTTACTTGCACCAACTTTGGTGAAACACTCACAAACTTTTTCCCAAACTCTTCAAGTTACACGCATTGCATATACCAGAATGCAGAGGGGCGATCCGGAGGAGAGGCTAGCAGTGGGCTCCGACCGTTGTTTCCTGTTAAAAGGGCTCCCGTGAGCCCCAAAGCTGACGAGCTTTTGGAGATGCACCTGCGCGCCTAAGAGGCAACGAAGCCTGTGACGGTTGTTTGACGGCCTACTTAACCACCCCAGAACTTTTCTCTACTGATGAGGGATACTATGCCGAAACACGAGTCATGTCTCGTGTCTAGAGATTCTGGAAATATCAAGTACTTACTTGCACAAACTTTGGTGAAACACTCACAAACTTTTTGCCAAACTCTTCAAGTTACACGCACTGCATATACCAGAATGCAGAGGGGCGATCCGGAGGAGAGGCTAGCAGTGTGCTCCCATCGTTGTTTCCTGTTAAAAGGGCTCCCGTGAGCCCCTAAGCTGACGAGCTTATGGAGATGCACCTGCGCGCCTAAGAGGCAACGAAGCCTGTGACGGTTGTTTGGCGGCCTTCTCAACCACCCCAGAACTTTTCTCTACTGATGAGGAATACTATCCCGAAACACGAGCCATGTCTCGTGTCTAGAGATTCTGGAAATATCAAGTACTTACTTGCACCAACTTTGGTGAAACACTCTCAAACTTTTTGCCAAACTCTTCAAGTTACACGCACTGCATATACCAGAATGACGAGGGGCGATCCGGAGGAGAGGCTAGCAGTGTGCTCCCATCGTTGTTTCCTGTTAAAAGGGCTCCCGTGAGCCCCTAAGCTGACGAGCTTTTGGAGATGCACCTGCGTGCCTAAGAGGCAACCGAAGCCTCTGACGGTTGTTTGGCGGCCTTCTCAACCACTCCAGAACTTTTCTCTACTGATGAGGGATACTATCCTGAAACACGAGCCATGTCTCGTGTCTAGAGATACTGGAAATATCAAGTACTTACTTGCACCAACTTTGGTGAAACACTCAAAAACTTTTCCCAAACTCTTCAAGTTACACGCACTGCATATACCAGAATTCAGAGGAGCGATCCGGAGGAGAGGCTAGCAGTGTGCTCCCATCGTTGTTTCCTGTTAAAAGGGCTCCCGTGAGCCCCTAAGCTGACGAGCTTTAGGAGATGCACCTGCGCGCCTAAGAGGCAACGAAGCCTGTGACGGTTGTTTGGCGGACTTCTCAACCACCCCAGAACTTTTCTCTACTGATGAGGGATACTATCCCGAAACACGAGCCATGTCTCGTGTCTAGAGATTCTGGAAATATCAAGTAATTACTTGCACCAACTTTGGTGAAACACTCACAAACTTTTTCCCAAACTCTTCAAGTTACATGCACTGCATATACCAGAATGAAGAGGGGCGATCCGGAGGAGAGGTTAGCAGTGTGCTCCCATTGTTGTTTCCTGTTAAAAGGGCTCCCATGAGCCCCTAAGCTGACAAGCTTTTGGAGATGCACCTGCGCGCCTAAGAGGCAACGAAGCCTGTGACGGTTGTTTGGCGGCCTTCTCAACCACCCCAGAACTTTTCTCTACTGATGAGGGATACTATCCCGAAACACGAGCCATGTCTCGTGTCTAGAGATTCTGGAAATATCAAGTACTTACTTGCACCAACTTTGGTGAAACACTCACAAACTTTTTCCTAAACTCTTCAAGTTACATGCACTGCATATACCAGAATGAAGAGGGGCGATCCGGAGGAGAGGCTAGCAGTGTGCTCCCATCGTTGTTTCCTGTTAAACGGGCTCCCATGAGCCCCTAAGCTGACGAGCTTTTGGAGATGCACCTGCGTGCCTAAGAGGCAACCAAATCCTCTGACGGTTGTTTGGCGGCCTTCTCAACCACCCCAGAACTTTTCTCTACTGATGAGGGATACTATCCCGAAACACGAGCCTTGTCTCGTGTCTAGAGATTCTGGAAATACCAAGTACTTACTTGCACCAACTTTGGTGAAACACTCACAAACTTTTTCCCAAACTCTTCAAGTTACACGCATTGCATATACCAGAATGCAGAGGGGCGATCCGGAGGAGAGGCTAGCAGTGGGCTCCCATCGTTGTTTCCTGTTAAAAGGGCTCCCGTGAGCCCCAAAGCTGACGATTTTTTGGAGATGCACCTGCGCGCCTAAGAGGCAACGAAGCCTGTGACGGTTGTTTGACGGCCTACTTAACCACCCCAGAACTTTTCTCTACTGATGAGGGATACTATGCCGAAACACGAGTCATGTCTCGTGTCTAGAGATTCTGGAAATATCAAGTACTTACTTGCACCAACTTTGGTGAAACACTCACAAACTTTTTCCCAAACTCTTCAAGTTACACGCACTGCATATACCAGAATGCAGAGGGGCGATCCGGAGGAGAGGCTAGCAGTGTGCTCCCATCGTTGTTTCCTGTTAAAAGGGCTCCCGTGAGCCCCTAAGCTGACGAGCTTATGGAGATGCACCTGCGCGCCTAAGAGGCAACGAAGCCTGTGACGGTTGTTTGGCGGCCTTCTCAACCACCCCAGAACTTTTCTCTACTGATGAGGAATACTATCCCGAAACACGAGCCATGTCTCGTGTCTAGAGATTCTGGAAATATCAAGTACTTACTTGCACCAACCTTGGTGAAACACTCACAAACTTTTTCCCAAACTCTTCAAGTTACAAGCACTGCATATACCAGAATGCAGAGGGGCGATCCAGAGGAGAGGCTAGCAGTGTGCTCCCATCGTTGTTTCCTGTTAAAAGGGCTCCCGTGAGCCCCTAAGCTAACAAGCTTTTGGAGATGCACCTGCGCGCCTAAGAGGCAACGAAGCAGGTGACGGTTGTTTGGCGGCCTTCTCAACCACCCCTGAACTTTTCTCTACTGATGAGGGATACTATCCCGAACCACGAGCCATGTCTCGTGTCTAGAGATTCTGGAAATATCAATTACTTACTTGTACCAACTTTGGTGAAACATTCACAAACTTTTTCCCAAACTCTTCAAGTTACACGCACTGTATATACCAGAATGCAGAGGGGCGATCTGGAGGAGAGGCTAGCAGTGGGCTCCCACCATTGTTTCCTGTTAAAAGGGCTCCCAAGAGCCCCTAAGCTGATGAGCTTTTGGAGATGCACCTGCGCGCCTAAGAGGCAACGAAGCCTATGACGGTTGTTTGGCGGCCTTCTGAACCACCCCAGAACTTTTCTCTACTGATTAGGGATACTATCCCGAAACACGAGCCATGTCTCGTGTCTAGAGATTCTGGAAATATCAAGTACTTACTTGCACCAACTTTGGTGAAACACTCACAAACTTTTTCCCCAACTCTTTAAGTTACACGCACTGCATATACCAGAATGCAGAGGGGCGATCCGGAGGAGAGGCTAGCAGTGTGCTCCCATCGTTGTTTCCTGTTAAAAGGGCTCCCGTGAGCCCCTAAGCTGACGAGCTTATGGAGATGCACCTGCGCGCCTAAGAGGCAACGAAGCCTGTGACGGTTGTTTGGCGGCATTCTCAACCACCCCAGAACTTTTCTCTACTGATGAGGGATACTATCCCGAAACACGAGCCATGTCTCGTGTCTAGAGATTCTGGAAATATCAAGTACTTACTTGCACCAACTTTGGTGAAACACTCACAAACTTTTTCCCAAACTCTTCAAGTTACATGCACTGCATATACCAGAATGCAGAGGGGCGATCCGGAGGAGAGGCTAGCAGTGTGCTCCCATCGTTGTTTCCTGTTAAAAGGGATCCCGTGAGCCCCTAAGCTGACGAGCTTTTGGAGATGCACCTGCGCGCCTAAGAGGCAACGAAGCCTATGACGGTTGTTTGGCGGCCTTCTTAACCACCCCAGAACTTTTCTCTACTGATGAGGGATACTATCCCGAAACACGAGCCATGTCTCGTGTCTAGAGATTCTGGAAATTTCAAGTACTTACTTGCACCAACTTTGGTGAAACACTCTCAAACTTTTTGCCAAACTCTTCAAGTTACATGCACTGCATATACCAGAATGACGAGGGGCGATCCGGAGGAGAGGCTAGCAGTGTGCTCCCATCGTTGTTTCCTGTTAAAAGGGCTCCCGTGAGCCCCTAAGCTGACGAGCTTTTGGAGATGCACCTGCGTGCCTAAGAGGCAACCGAAGCCTCTGACGGTTGTTTGGCGGCCTTCTCAACCACTCCAGAACTTTTCTCTACTGATGAGGGATACTATCCCGAAACACGAGCCATGTCTCGTGTCTAGAGATTCTGGAAATATCAAGTACTTACTTGCACCAACTTTGGTGAAACACTCACAAACTTTTTCCCAAACTCTTCAAGTTACACGCACTGCATATACCAGAATGCAGAGGAGCGATCCGGAGGAGAGGCTAGCAGTGTGCTCCCATCGTTGTTTCCTGTTAAAAGGGCTCCCGTGAGCCCCTAAGCTGACGAGCTTTAGGAGATGCACCTGCGCGCCTAAGAGGCAACGAAGCCTGTGACGGTTGTTTGGCGGACTTCTCAACCACCCCAGAACTTTTCTCTACTGATGAGGGATACTATCCCGAAACACGAGCCATGTCTCGTGTCTAGAGATTCTGGAAATATCAAGTAATTACTTGCACCAACTTTGGTGAAACACTCACAAACTTGTTCCCAAACTCTTCAAGTTACATGCACTGCATATACCAGAATGAAGAGGGGCGATCCGGAGGAGAGGCTAGCAGTGTGCTCCCATTGTTGTTTCCTGTTAAAAGGGCTCCCATGAGCCCCTAAGCTGACAAGCTTTTGGAGATGCACCTGCGCGCCTAAGAGGCAACGAAGCCTGTGACGGTTGTTTGGCGGCCTTCTCAACCACCCCAGAACTTTTCTCTACTGATGAGGGATACTATCCCGAAACACGAGCCATGTCTTGTGTCTAGAGATTCTGGAAATATCAAGTACTTACTTGCACCAACTTTGGTGAAACACTCACAAACTTTTTCCCAAACTCTTCAAGTTACACGCATTGCATATACCAGAATGCAGAGGGGCGATCCGGAGGAGAGGCTAGCAGTGGGCTCCCATCGTTGTTTCCTGTTAAAAGGGCTCCCGTGAGCCCCAAAGCTGACGATTTTTTGGAGATGCACCTGCGCGCCTAAGAGGCAACGAAGCCTGTGACGGTTGTTTGACGGCCTACTTAACCACCCCAGAACTTTTCTCTACTGATGAGGGATACTATGCCGAAACACGAGTCATGTCTCGTGTCTAGAGATTCTGGAAATATCAAGTACTTACTTGCACCAACTTTGGTGAAACACTCACAAACTTTTTCCCAAACTCTTCAAGTTACACGCACTGCATATACCAGAATGCAGAGGGGCGATCCGGAGGAGAGGCTAGCAGTGTGCTCCCATCGTTGTTTCCTGTTAAAAGGGCTCCCGTGAGCCCCTAAGCTGACGAGCTTATGGAGATGCACCTGCGCGCCTAAGAGGCAACGAAGCCTGTGACGGTTGTTTGGCGGCCTTCTCAACCACCCCAGAACTTTTCTCTACTGATGAGGAATACTATCCCGAAACACGAGCCATGTCTCGTGTCTAGAGATTCTGGAAATATCAAGTACTTACTTGCACCAACCTTGGTGAAACACTCACAAACTTTTTCCCAAACTCTTCAAGTTACAAGCACTGCATATACCAGAATGCAGAGGGGCGATCCAGAGGAGAGGCTAGCAGTGTGCTCCCATCGTTGTTTCCTGTTAAAAGGGCTCCCGTGAGCCCCTAAGCTAACAAGCTTTTGGAGATGCACCTGCGCGCCTAAGAGGCAACGAAGCAGGTGACGGTTGTTTGGCGGCCTTCTCAACCACCCCAGAACTTTTCTCTACTGATGAGGGATACTATCCCGAACCACGAGCCATGTCTCGTGTCTAGAGATTCTGGAAATATCAATTACTTACTTGTACCAACTTTGGTGAAACATTCACAAACTTTTTCCCAAACTCTTCAAGTTACACGCACTGTATATACCAGAATGCAGAGGGGCGATCCGGAGGAGAGGCTAGCAGTGGGCTCCCACCATTGTTTCCCGTTAAAAGGGCTCCCAAGAGCCCCTAAGCTGATGAGCTTTTGGAGATGCACCTGCGCGCCTAAGAGGCAACGAAGCCTATGACGGTTGTTTGGCGGCCTTCTTAACCACCCCAGAACTTTTCTCTACTGATGAGGGATACTATCCCGAAACACGAGCCATGTCTCGTGTCTAGAGATTCTGGAAATATCAAGTACTTACTTGCACCAACTTTGGTGAAACACTCACAAACTTTTTCCCCAACTCTTTAAGTTACACGCACTGCATATACCAGAATGCAGAGGGGCGATCCGGAGGAGAGGCTAGCAGTGTGCTCCCATCGTTGTTTCCTGTTAAAAGGGCTCCCGTGAGCCCCTAAGCTGACGAGCTTATGGAGATGCACCTGCGCGCCTAAGAGGCAACAAAGCCTGTGACGGTTGTTTGGCGGCCTTCTCAACCACCCCAGAACTTTTCTCTACTGATGAGGGATACTATCCCGAAACACGAGCCATGTCTCGTGTCTAGAGATTCTGGAAATATCAAGTACTTACTTGCACCAACTTTGGTGAAACACTCACAAACTTTTTCCCAAACTCTTCAAGTTACATGCACTGCATATACCAGAATGCAGAGGGGCGATCCGGAGGAGAGGCTAGCAGTGTGCTCCCATCGTTGTTTCCTGTTAAAAGGGATCCCGTGAGCCCCTAAGCTGACGAGCTTTTGGAGATGCACCTGCGCGCCTAAGAGGCAACGAAGCCTATGTCGGTTGTTTGGCGGCCTTCTTAACCACCCCAGAACTTTTCTCTACTGATGAGGGATACTATCCCGAAACACGAGCCATGTCTCGTGTCTAGAGATTCTGGAAATATCAAGTACTTACTTGCAGCAACTTTGGTGAAACACTCACAAACTTTTTCCCCAACTCTTTAAGTTACACGCACTGCATATACCAGAATGCAGAGGGGCGATCCGGAGGAGAGGCTAGCAGTGTGCTCCCATCGTTGTTTCCTGTTAAAAGGGCTCCAGTGAGCCCCTAAGCTGACGAGCTTATGGAGATGCACCTGCGCGCCTAAGAGGCAACGAAGCCTGTGACGGTTGTTTGGCGGCCTTCTCAACCACCCCAGAACTTTTCTCTACTGATGAGGGATACTATCCCGAAACACGAGCCATGTCTTGTGTCTAGAGATTCTGGAAATATCAAGTACTTACTTGCACCAACTTTGGTGAAACACTCACGAACTTCTTCCCAAACTCTTCAAGTTACACGCACTGCATATACCAGAATGCAGAGGGGCGATCCGGAGGAGAGGCTAGCAGTGTGCTCCCATCGTTGTTTCCTGTTAAAAGGGATCACGTGAGCACCTAAGCTGACGAGCTTTTGTAGAAGCACCTGCGCGCCTAAGAGGCAATGAAGCCTGTGACGGTTGTTTGGCGGCCTTCTCAACCACCCCACAACTTTTCTCTTCTGATGAGGGATACTATCCCGAAACACGAGCCATGTCTCGTGTCTTGAGATTCTGGAAATATCAAGTACTTACTTGCACCAACTTTGGTGAAACACTCACGAACTTTTTCCCAAACTCTTCAAGTTACACGCACTGCATATACCAGAATGCATAGGGGCGATCCGGAGGAGAGGCTAGCAGTGTGCTCCCATTGTTGTTTCCTATTAAAAGGGCTCCCGTGAGCCCCTAAGCTGACAAGCTTTTGGAGATGCACCTGCGCGCCTAAGAGACAACGAAGCCTGTGACGGTTGTTTGGCGGCCTTCTCAACCACCCCAGAACTTTTCTCTACTGATGAGGGATACTATCCCGAAACACGAGCCATGTCTCGTGTCTAGAGATTCAGGAAATATCAAGTGCTTACTTGCACCAACTTTGGTGAAACACTCACAAACTTTTTCCCAAACTCTTCAAGTTACATGCACTGCATATACCAGAATGAAGAGTGGCGATCCGGAGGAGAGGCTAGCAGTGTGCTCCCATCGTTGTTTCCTGTTAAAAGGGCTCCCGTGAGTCCCTAAGCTGACAAGCTTTTGGAGATGCACCTGCGTGCCTAAGAGGCAACGAAGCCTCTGACGGTTGTTTGGAGGCCTTCTCAACCACCCCAGAACTTTTCTCTACTGATTAGGGATACTATCCCGAAACACGAGCCATGTCTCGTGTCTAGAGATTCTGGAAATATCAAGTACTTACTTGCACCAACTTTGGTGAAACACTCACGAACTTTTTCCCAAACTCTTCAAGTTACACGCATTGCATATACCAGAATGCAGAGGGGCGATCCGGAGGAGAGGCTAGCAGTGGGCTCCCACCGTTGTTTCCTGTTAAAAGGGCTCCCGTGAGCCCCAAAGCTGACGAGCTTTTGGAGATGCACCTGCGCCCCTAAGAGGCAACGAAGCCTGTGACGGTTGTTTGACGGCCTACTTAACCACCCCAGAACTTTTCTCTACTGATGAGGGATACCATGCCGAAACACGAGTCATGTCTCGGGTCTAGAGATTCTGGAAATATCAAGTACTTACTTGCACCAACTTTTGTGAAACACTCACAAACTTTTTCCCAAACTCTTCAAGTTACACGCACTGCATATACCAGAATGCAGAGGGGCGATCCGGAGGAGAGGCTAGCAGTGTGCTCCCATCGTTGTTTCCTGTTAAAAGGGCTCCCGTGAGCCCCTAAGCTGACGAGCTTATGGAGATGCACCTGCGCGCCTAAGAGGCAACGAAGCCTGTGACGGTTGTTTGGCGGCCTTCTCAACCACCCCAGAACTTTTCTCTACTGATGAGGAATACTATCCCGAAACACGAGCCATGTCTCGTGTCTAGAGATTCTGGAAATATCAAGTACTTACTTGCACCAACCTTGGTGAAACACTCACAAACTTTTTCCCAAACTCTTCAAGTTACAAGCACTGCATATACCAGAATGCAGAGGGGCGATCCAGAGGAGAGGCTAGCAGTGTGCTCCCATCGTTGTTTCCTGTTAAAAGGGCTCCCGTGAGCCCCTAAGCTAACAAGCTTTTGGAGATGCACCTGCGCGCCTAAGAGGCAACGAAGCAGGTGACGGTTGTTTGGCGGCCTTCTCAACCACCCCAGAACTTTTCTCTACTGATGAGGGATACTATCCCGAACCACGAGCCATGTCTCGTGTCTAGAGATTCTGGAAATATCAATTACTTACTTGTACCAACTTTGGTGAAACATTCACAAACTTTTTCCCAAACTCTTCAAGTTACACGCACTGTATATACCAGAATGCAGAGGGGCGATCCGGAGGAGAGGCTAGCAGTGGGCTCCCACCATTGTTTCCCGTTAAAAGGGCTCCCAAGAGCCCCTAAGCTGATGAGCTTTTGGAGATGCACCTGCGCGCCTAAGAGGCAACGAAGCCTATGACGGTTGTTTGGCGGCCTTCTTAACCACCCCAGAACTTTTCTCTACTGATGAGGGATACTATCCCGAAACACGAGCCATGTCTCGTGTCTAGAGATTCTGGAAATATCAAGTACTTACTTGCACCAACTTTGGTGAAACACTCACAAACTTTTTCCCCAACTCTTTAAGTTACACGCACTGCATATACCAGAATGCAGAGGGGCGATCCGGAGGAGAGGCTAGCAGTGTGCTCCCATCGTTGTTTCCTGTTAAAAGGGCTCCCGTGAGCCCCTAAGCTGACGAGCTTATGGAGATGCACCTGCGCGCCTAAGAGGCAACGAAGCCTGTGACGGTTGTTTGGCGGCCTTCTCAACCACCCCAGAACTTTTCTCTACTGATGAGGGATACTATCCCGAAACACGAGCCATGTCTCGTGTCTAGAGATTCTGGAAATATCAAGTACTTACTTGCACCAACTTTGGTGAAACACTCACAAACTTTTTCCCAAACTCTTCAAGTTACATGCACTGCATATACCAGAATGCAGAGGGGCGATCCGGAGGAGAGGCTAGCAGTGTGCTCCCATCGTTGTTTCCTGTTAAAAGGGATCCCGTGAGCCCCTAAGCTGACGAGCTTTTGGAGATGCACCTGCGCGCCTAAGAGGCAACGAAGCCTATGTCGGTTGTTTGGCGGCCTTCTTAACCACCCCAGAACTTTTCTCTACTGATGAGGGATACTATCCCGAAACACGAGCCATGTCTCGTGTCTAGAGATTCTGGAAATATCAAGTACTTACTTGCAGCAACTTTGGTGAAACACTCACAAACTTTTTCCCCAACTCTTTAAGTTACACGCACTGCATATACCAGAATGCAGAGGGGCGATCCGGAGGAGAGGCTAGCAGTGTGCTCCCATCGTTGTTTCCTGTTAAAAGGGCTCCAGTGAGCCCCTAAGCTGACGAGCTTATGGAGATGCACCTGCGCGTCTAAGAGGCAACGAAGCCTGTGACGGTTGTTTGGCGGCCTTCTCAACCACCCCAGAAATTTTCTCTACTGATGAGGGATACTATCCCGAAACACGAGCCATGTCTTGTGTCTAGAGATTCTGGAAATATCAAGTACTTACTTGCACCAACTTTGGTGAAACACTCACGAACTTCTTCCCAAACTCTTCAAGTTACACGCACTGCATATACCAGAATGCAGAGGGGCGATCCGGAGGAGAGGCTAGCAGTGTGCTCCCATCGTTGTTTCCTGTTAAAAGGGATCACGTGGGCACCTAAGCTGACGAGCTTTTGGAGAAGCACCTGCGCGCCTAAGAGGCAATGAAGCCTGTGACGGTTGTTTGGCGGCCTTCTCAACCACCCCACAACTTTTCTCTTCTGATGAGGGATACTATCCCGAAACACGAGCCATGTCTCGTGTCTTGAGATTCTGGAAATATCAAGTACTTACTTGCACCAACTTTGGTGAAACACTCACAAACTTTTTCCCAAACTCTTCAAGTTACACGCACTGCATATACCAGAATGCAGAGGGGCGATCCGGAGGAGAGGCTAGCAGTGTGCTCCCATCGTTGTTTCCTGTTAAAAGGGCTCCCGTGAGCCCCTAAGCTGACGAGCTTATGGAGATGCACCTGCGCGCCTAAGAGGCAACGAAGCCTGTGACGGTTGTTTGGCGGCCTTCTCAACCACCCCAGAACTTTTCTCTACTGATGAGGGATACTATCCCGAAACACGAGCCATGTCTCGTGTCTAGAGATTCTGGAAATATCAAGTACTTACTTGCACCAACTTTGGTGAAACACTCACAAACTTTTTCCCAAACTCTTCAAGTTACATGCACTGCATATACCAGAATGCAGAGGGGCGATCCGGAGGAGAGGCTAGCAGTGTGCTCCCATCGTTGTTTCCTGTTAAAAGGGATCCCGTGAGCCCCTAAGCTGACGAGCTTTTGGAGATGCACCTGCGCGCCTAAGAGGCAACGAAGCCTATGTCGGTTGTTTGGCGGCCTTCTTAACCACCCCAGAACTTTTCTCTACTGATGAGGGATACTATCCCGAAACACGAGCCATGTCTCGTGTCTAGAGATTCTGGAAATATCAAGTACTTACTTGCAGCAACTTTGGTGAAACACTCACAAACTTTTTCCCCAACTCTTTAAGTTACACGCACTGCATATACCAGAATGCAGAGGGGCGATCCGGAGGAGAGGCTAGCAGTGTGCTCCCATCGTTGTTTCCTGTTAAAAGGGCTCCAGTGAGCCCCTAAGCTGACGAGCTTATGGAGATGCACCTGCGCGTCTAAGAGGCAACGAAGCCTGTGACGGTTGTTTGGCGGCCTTCTCAACCACCCCAGAAATTTTCTCTACTGATGAGGGATACTATCCCGAAACACGAGCCATGTCTTGTGTCTAGAGATTCTGGAAATATCAAGTACTTACTTGCACCAACTTTGGTGAAACACTCACGAACTTCTTCCCAAACTCTTCAAGTTACACGCACTGCATATACCAGAATGCAGAGGGGCGATCCGGAGGAGAGGCTAGCAGTGTGCTCCCATCGTTGTTTCCTGTTAAAAGGGATCACGTGGGCACCTAAGCTGACGAGCTTTTGGAGAAGCACCTGCGCGCCTAAGAGGCAATGAAGCCTGTGACGGTTGTTTGGCGGCCTTCTCAACCACCCCACAACTTTTCTCTTCTGATGAGGGATACTATCCCGAAACACGAGCCATGTCTCGTGTCTTGAGATTCTGGAAATATCAAGTACTTACTTGCACCAACTTTGGTGAAACACTCACAAACTTTTTCCCAAACTCTTCAAGTTACACGCACTGCATATACCAGAATGCATAGGGGCGATCCGGAGGAGAGGCTAGCAGTGTGCTCCCATTGTTGTTTCCTGTTAAAAGGGCTCCCGTGAGCCCCTAAGCTGACAAGCTTTTGGAGATGCACCTGCGCGCCTAAGAGACAACGAAGCCTGTGACGGTTGTTTGGCGGCCTTCTCAACCACCCCAGAACTTTTCTCTACTGATGAGGGATACTATCCCGAAACACGAGCCATGTCTCGTGTCTAGAGATTCAGGAAATATCAAGTGCTTACTTGCACCAACTTTGGTGAAACACTCACAAACTTTTTCCCAAACTCTTCAAGTTACATGCACTGCATATACCAGAATGAAGAGTGGCGATCCGGAGGAGAGGCTAGCAGTGTGCTCCCATCGTTGTTTCCTGTTAAAAGGGCTCCCGTGAGTCCCTAAGCTGACAAGCTTTTGGAGATGCACCTGCGTGCCTAAGAGGCAACGAAGCCTCTGACGGTTGTTTGGAGGCCTTCTCAACCACCCCAGAACTTTTCTCTACTGATGAGGGATACTATCCCGAAACACGAGCCATGTCTCGTGTCTAGAGATTCTGGAAATATCAAGTACTTACTTGCACCAACTTTGGTGAAACACTCACGAACTTTTTCCCAAACTCTTCAAGTTACACGCATTGCATATACCAGAATGCAGAGGGGCGATCCGGAGGAGAGGCTAGCAGTGGGCTCCCACTGTTGTTTCCTGTTAAAAGGGCTCCCGTGAGCCCCAAAGCTGACGAGCTTTTGGAGATGCACCTGCGCCCCTAAGAGGCAACGAAGCCTGTGACGGTTGTTTGACGGCCTACTTAACCACCCCAGAACTTTTCTCTACTGATGAGGGATACCATGCCGAAACACGAGTCATGTCTCGGGTCTAGAGATTCTGGAAATATCAAGTACTTACTTGCACCAACTTTGGTGAAACACTCACAAACTTTTTCCCAAACTCTTCAAGTTACACGCACTGCATATACCAGAATGCATAGGGGCGATCCGGAGGAGAGGCTAGCAGTGTGCTCCCATTGTTGTTTCCTGTTAAAAGGGCTCCCGTGAGCCCCTAAGCTGACAAGCTTTTGGAGATGCACCTGCGCGCCTAAGAGGCAACGAAGCCTGTGACGGTTGTTTGGCGGCCTTCTCAACCACCCAGAACTTTTCCCAACTGATGAGGGATACTATCCCGAAACACGAGCCATGTCTCGTGTCTAGAGATTCTGGAAATATCAAGTAATTACTTGCACCAACTTTGGTGAAACACTCACAAACTTTTTCCCAAACTCTTCAAGTTACATGCACTGCATATACCAGAATGAAGAGTGGCGATCCGGAGGAGAGGCTAGCAGTGTGCTCCCATCGTTGTTTCCTGTTAAACGGGCTCCCATGAGCCCCTAAGCTGACGAGCTTTTGGAGATGCACCTGCGTGCCTAAGAGGCAACCAAATCCTCTGACGGTTGTTTGGCGGCCTTCTCAACCACCCCAGAACTTTTCTCTACTGATGAGGGATACTATCCCGAAACACGAGCCTTGTCTCGTGTCTAGAGATTCTGGAAATACCAAGTACTTACTTGCACCAACTTTGGTGAAACACTCACAAACTTTTTCCCAAACTCTTCAAGTTACACGCATTGCATATACCAGAATGCAGAGGGGCGATCCGGAGGAGAGGCTAGCAGTGGGCTCCCATCGTTGTTTCCTGTTAAAAGGGCTCCCGTGAGCCCCAAAGCTGACGATTTTTTGGAGATGCACCTGCGCGCCTAAGAGGCAACGAAGCCTGTGACGGTTGTTTGACGGCCTACTTAACCACCCCAGAACTTTTCTCTACTGATGAGGGATACTATGCCGAAACACGAGTCATGTCTCGTGTCTAGAGATTCTGGAAATATCAAGTACTTACTTGCACCAACTTTGGTGAAACACTCACAAACTTTTTCCCAAACTCTTCAAGTTACACGCACTGCATATACCAGAATGCAGAGGGGCGATCCGGAGGAGAGGCTAGCAGTGTGCTCCCATCGTTGTTTCCTGTTAAAAGGGCTCCCGTGAGCCCCTAAGCTGACGAGCTTATGGAGATGCACCTGCGCGCCTAAGAGGCAACGAAGCCTGTGACGGTTGTTTGGCGGCCTTCTCAACCACCCCAGAACTTTTCTCTACTGATGAGGAATACTATCCCGAAACACGAGCCATGTCTCGTGTCTAGAGATTCTGGAAATATCAAGTACTTACTTGCACCAACCTTGGTGAAACACTCACAAACTTTTTCCCAAACTCTTCAAGTTACAAGCACTGCATATACCAGAATGCAGAGGGGCGATCCAGAGGAGAGGCTAGCAGTGTGCTCCCATCGTTGTTTCCTGTTAAAAGGGCTCCCGTGAGCCCCTAAGCTAACAAGCTTTTGGAGATGCACCTGCGCGCCTAAGAGGCAACGAAGCAGGTGACGGTTGTTTGGCGGCCTTCTCAACCACCCCTGAACTTTTCTCTACTGATGAGGGATACTATCCCGAACCACGAGCCATGTCTCGTGTCTAGAGATTCTGGAAATATCAATTACTTACTTGTACCAACTTTGGTGAAACATTCACAAACTTTTTCCCAAACTCTTCAAGTTACACGCACTGTATATACCAGAATGCAGAGGGGCGATCTGGAGGAGAGGCTAGCAGTGGGCTCCCACCATTGTTTCCTGTTAAAAGGGCTCCCAAGAGCCCCTAAGCTGATGAGCTTTTGGAGATGCACCTGCGCGCCTAAGAGGCAACGAAGCCTATGACGGTTGTTTGGCGGCCTTCTGAACCACCCCAGAACTTTTCTCTACTGATTAGGGATACTATCCCGAAACACGAGCCATGTCTCGTGTCTAGAGATTCTGGAAATATCAAGTACTTACTTGCACCAACTTTGGTGAAACACTCACAAACTTTTTCCCCAACTCTTTAAGTTACACGCACTGCATATACCAGAATGCAGAGGGGCGATCCGGAGGAGAGGCTAGCAGTGTGCTCCCATCGTTGTTTCCTGTTAAAAGGGCTCCCGTGAGCCCCTAAGCTGACGAGCTTATGGAGATGCACCTGCGCGCCTAAGAGGCAACGAAGCCTGTGATGGTTGTTTGGCGGCATTCTCAACCACCCCAGAACTTTTCTCTACTGATGAGGGATACTATCCCGAAACACGAGCCATGTCTCGTGTCTAGAGATTCTGGAAATATCAAGTACTTACTTGCACAAACTTTGGTGAAACACTCACAAACTTTTTCCCAAACTCTTCAAGTTACATGCACTGCATATACCAGAATGCAGAGGGGCGATCCGGAGGAGAGGCTAGCAGTGTGCTCCCATCGTTGTTTCCTGTTAAAAGGGATCCCGTGAGCCCCTAAGCTGACGAGCTTTTGGAGATGCACCTGCGCGCCTAAGAGGCAACGAAGCCTATGACGGTTGTTTGGCGGCCTTCTTAACCACCCCAGAACTTTTCTCTACTGATGAGGGATACTATCCCGAAACACGAGCCATGTCTCGTGTCTAGAGATTCTGGAAATTTCAAGTACTTACTTGCACCAACTTTGGTGAAACACTCTCAAACTTTTTGCCAAACTCTTCAAGTTACACGCACTGCATATACCAGAATGACGAGGGGCGATCCGGAGGAGAGGCTAGCAGTGTGCTCCCATCGTTGTTTCCTGTTAAAAGGGCTCCCGTGAGCCCCTAAGCTGACGAGCTTTTGGAGATGCACCTGCGTGCCTAAGAGGCAACCGAAGCCTCTGACGGTTGTTTGGCGGCCTTCTCAACCACTCCAGAACTTTTCTCTACTGATGAGGGATACTATCCCGAAACACGAGCCATGTCTCGTGTCTAGAGATTCTGGAAATATCAAGTACTTACTTGCACCAACTTTGGTGAAACACTCACAAACTTTTTCCCAAACTCTTCAAGTTACACGCACTGCATATACCAGAATGCAGAGGAGCGATCCGGAGGAGAGGCTAGCAGTGTGCTCCCATCGTTGTTTCCTGTTAAAAGGGCTCCCGTGAGCCCCTAAGCTGACGAGCTTTAGGAGATGCACCTGCGCGCCTAAGAGGCAACGAAGCCTGTGACGGTTGTTTGGCGGACTTCTCAACCACCCCAGAACTTTTCTCTACTGATGAGGGATACTATCCCGAAACACGAGCCATGTCTCGTGTCTAGAGATTCTGGAAATATCAAGTAATTACTTGCACCAACTTTGGTGAAACACTCACAAACTTGTTCCCAAACTCTTCAAGTTACATGCACTGCATATACCAGAATGAAGAGGGGCGATCCGGAGGAGAGGCTAGCAGTGTGCTCCCATTGTTGTTTCCTGTTAAAAGGGCTCCCATGAGCCCCTAAGCTGACAAGCTTTTGGAGATGCACCTGCGCGCCTAAGAGGCAACGAAGCCTGTGACGGTTGTTTGGCGGCCTTCTCAACCACCCCAGAACTTTTCTCTACTGATGAGGGATACTATCCCGAAACACGAGCCATGTCTCGTGTCTAGAGATTCTGGAAATATCAAGTACTTACTTGCACCAACTTTGGTGAAACACTCACAAACTTTTTCCCAAACTCTTCAAGTTACACGCATTGCATATACCAGAATGCAGAGGGGCGATCCGGAGGAGAGGCTAGCAGTGGGCTCCCATCGTTGTTTCCTGTTAAAAGGGCTCCCGTGAGCCCCAAAGCTGACGATTTTTTGGAGATGCACCTGCGCGCCTAAGAGGCAACGAAGCCTGTGACGGTTGTTTGACGGCCTACTTAACCACCCCAGAACTTTTCTCTACTGATGAGGGATACTATGCCGAAACACGAGTCATGTCTCGTGTCTAGAGATTCTGGAAATATCAAGTACTTACTTGCACCAACTTTGGTGAAACACTCACAAACTTTTTCCCAAACTCTTCAAGTTACACGCACTGCATATACCAGAATGCAGAGGGGCGATCCGGAGGAGAGGCTAGCAGTGTGCTCCCATCGTTGTTTCCTGTTAAAAGGGCTCCCGTGAGCCCCTAAGCTGACGAGCTTATGGAGATGCACCTGCGCGCCTAAGAGGCAACGAAGCCTGTGACGGTTGTTTGGCGGCCTTCTCAACCACCCCAGAACTTTTCTCTACTGATGAGGAATACTATCCCGAAACACGAGCCATGTCTCGTGTCTAGAGATTCTGGAAATATCAAGTACTTACTTGCACCAACCTTGGTGAAACACTCACAAACTTTTTCCCAAACTCTTCAAGTTACAAGCACTGCATATACCAGAATGCAGAGGGGCGATCCAGAGGAGAGGCTAGCAGTGTGCTCCCATCGTTGTTTCCTGTTAAAAGGGCTCCCGTGAGCCCCTAAGCTAACAAGCTTTTGGAGATGCACCTGCGCGCCTAAGAGGCAACGAAGCAGGTGACGGTTGTTTGGCGGCCTTCTCAACCACCCCAGAACTTTTCTCTACTGATGAGGGATACTATCCCGAACCACGAGCCATGTCTCGTGTCTAGAGATTCTGGAAATATCAATTACTTACTTGTACCAACTTTGGTGAAACATTCACAAACTTTTTCCCAAAGTCTTCAAGTTACACGCACTGTATATACCAGAATGCAGAGGGGCGATCCGGAGGAGAGGCTAGCAGTGGGCTCCCACCATTGTTTCCCGTTAAAAGGGCTCCCAAGAGCCCCTAAGCTGATGAGCTTTTGGAGATGCACCTGCGCGCCTAAGAGGCAACGAAGCCTATGACGGTTGTTTGGCGGCCTTCTTAACCACCCCAGAACTTTTCTCTACTGATGAGGGATACTATCCCGAAACACGAGCCATGTCTCGTGTCTAGAGATTCTGGAAATATCAAGTACTTACTTGCACCAACTTTGGTGAAACACTCACAAACTTTTTCCCCAACTCTTTAAGTTACACGCACTGCATATACCAGAATGCAGAGGGGCGATCCGGAGGAGAGGCTAGCAGTGTGCTCCCATCGTTGTTTCCTGTTAAAAGGGCTCCCGTGAGCCCCTAAGCTGACGAGCTTATGGAGATGCACCTGCGCGCCTAAGAGGCAACGAAGCCTGTGACGGTTGTTTGGCGGCCTTCTCAACCACCCCAGAACTTTTCTCTACTGATGAGGGATACTATCCCGAAACACGAGCCATGTCTCGTGTCTAGAGATTCTGGAAATATCAAGTACTTACTTGCACCAACTTTGGTGAAACACTCACAAACTTTTTCCCAAACTCTTCAAGTTACATGCACTGCATATACCAGAATGCAGAGGGGCGATCCGGAGGAGAGGCTAGCAGTGTGCTCCCATCGTTGTTTCCTGTTAAAAGGGATCCCGTGAGCCCCTAAGCTGACGAGCTTTTGCAGATGCACCTGCGCGCCTAAGAGGCAACGAAGCCTATGTCGGTTGTTTGGCGGCCTTCTTAACCACCCCAGAACTTTTCTCTACTGATGAGGGATACTATCCCGAAACACGAGCCATGTCTCGTGTCTAGAGATTCTGGAAATATCAAGTACTTACTTGCAGCAACTTTGGTGAAACACTCACAAACTTTTTCCCCAACTCTTTAAGTTACACGCACTGCATATACCAGAATGCAGAGGGGCGATCCGGAGGAGAGGCTAGCAGTGTGCTCCCATCGTTGTTTCCTGTTAAAAGGGCTCCAGTGAGCCCCTAAGCTGACGAGCTTATGGAGATGCACCTGCGCGCCTAAGAGGCAACGAAGCCTGTGACGGTTGTTTGGCGGCCTTCTCAACCACCCCAGAACTTTTCTCTACTGATGAGGGATACTATCCCGAAACACGAGCCATGTCTTGTGTCTAGAGATTCTGGAAATATCAAGTACTTACTTGCACCAACTTTGGTGAAACACTCACGAACTTCTTCCCAAACTCTTCAAGTTACACGCACTGCATATACCAGAATGCAGAGGGGCGATCCGGAGGAGAGGCTAGCAGTGTGCTCCCATCGTTGTTTCCTGTTAAAAGGGATCACGTGAGCACCTAAGCTGACGAGCTTTTGGAGAAGCACCTGCGCGCCTAAGAGGCAATGAAGCCTGTGACGGTTGTTTGGCGGCCTTCTCAACCACCCCACAACTTTTCTCTTCTGATGAGGGATACTATCCCGAAACACGAGCCATGTCTCGTGTCTTGAGATTCTGGAAATATCAAGTACTTACTTGCACCAACTTTGGTGAAACACTCACGAACTTTTTCCCAAACTCTTCAAGTTACACGCACTGCATATACCAGAATGCATAGGGGCGATCCGGAGGAGAGGCTAGCAGTGTGCTCCCATTGTTGTTTCCTGTTAAAAGGGCTCCCGTGAGCCCCTAAGGTGACAAGCTTTTGGAGATGCACCTGCGCGCCTAAGAGACAACGAAGCCTGTGACGGTTGTTTGGCGGCCTTCTCAACCACCCCAGAACTTTTCTCTACTGATGAGGGATACTATCCCGAAACACGAGCCATGTCTCGTGTCTAGAGATTCAGGAAATATCAAGTGCTTACTTGCACCAACTTTGGTGAAACACTCACAAACTTTTTCCCAAACTCTTCAAGTTACATGCACTGCATATACCAGAATGAAGAGTGGCGATCCGGAGGAGAGGCTAGCAGTGTGCTCCCATCGTTGTTTCCTGTTAAAAGGGCTCCCGTGAGTCCCTAAGCTGACAAGCTTTTGGAGATGCACCTGCGTGCCTAAGAGGCAACGAAGCCTCTGACGGTTGTTTGGAGGCCTTCTCAACCACCCCAGAACTTTTCTCTACTGATGAGGGATACTATCCCGAAACACGAGCCATGTCTCGTGTCTAGAGATTCTGGAAATATCAAGTACTTACTTGCACCAACTTTGGTGAAACACTCACGAACTTTTTCCCAAACTCTTCAAGTTACACGCATTGCATATACCAGAATGCAGAGGGGCGATCCGGAGGAGAGGCTAGCAGTGGGCTCCCACCGTTGTTTCCTGTTAAAAGGGCTCCCGTGAGCCCCAAAGCTGACGAGCTTTTGGAGATGCACCTGCGCCCCTAAGAGGCAACGAAGCCTGTGACGGTTGTTTGACGGCCTACTTAACCACCCCAGAACTTTTCTCTACTGATGAGGGATACCATGCCGAAACACGAGTCATGTCTCGGGTCTAGAGATTCTGGAAATATCAAGTACTTACTTGCACCAACTTTTGTGAAACACTCACAAACTTTTTCCCAAACTCTTCAAGTTACACGCACTGCATATACCAGAATGCAGAGGGGCGATCCGGAGGAGAGGCTAGCAGTGTGCTCCCATCGTTGTTTCCTGTTAAAAGGGCTCCCGTGAGCCCCTAAGCTGACGAGCTTATGGAGATGCACCTGCGCGCCTAAGAGGCAACGAAGCCTGTGACGGTTGTTTGGCGGCCTTCTCAACCACCCCAGAACTTTTCTCTACTGATGAGGAATACTATCCCGAAACACGAGCCATGTCTCGTGTCTAGAGATTCTGGAAATATCAAGTACTTACTTGCACCAACCTTGGTGAAACACTCACAAACTTTTTCCCAAACTCTTCAAGTTACAAGCACTGCATATACCAGAATGCAGAGGGGCGATCCAGAGGAGAGGCTAGCAGTGTGCTCCCATCGTTGTTTCCTGTTAAAAGGGCTCCCGTGAGCCCCTAAGCTAACAAGCTTTTGGAGATGCACCTGCGCGCCTAAGAGGCAACGAAGCAGGTGACGGTTGTTTGGCGGCCTTCTCAACCACCCCAGAACTTTTCTCTACTGATGAGGGATACTATCCCGAACCACGAGCCATGTCTCGTGTCTAGAGATTCTGGAAATATCAATTACTTACTTGTACCAACTTTGGTGAAACATTCACAAACTTTTTCCCAAACTCTTCAAGTTACACGCACTGTATATACCAGAATGCAGAGGGGCGATCCGGAGGAGAGGCTAGCAGTGGGCTCCCACCATTGTTTCCCGTTAAAAGGGCTCCCAAGAGCCCCTAAGCTGATGAGCTTTTGGAGATGCACCTGCGCGCCTAAGAGGCAACGAAGCCTATGACGGTTGTTTGGCGGCCTTCTTAACCACCCCAGAACTTTTCTCTACTGATGAGGGATACTATCCCGAAACACGAGCCATGTCTCGTGTCTAGAGATTCTGGAAATATCAAGTACTTACTTGCACCAACTTTGGTGAAACACTCACAAACTTTTTCCCCAACTCTTTAAGTTACACGCACTGCATATACCAGAATGCAGAGGGGCGATCCGGAGGAGAGGCTAGCAGTGTGCTCCCATCGTTGTTTCCTGTTAAAAGGGCTCCCGTGAGCCCCTAAGCTGACGAGCTTATGGAGATGCACCTGCGCGCCTAAGAGGCAACGAAGCCTGTGACGGTTGTTTGGCGGCCTTCTCAACCACCCCAGAACTTTTCTCTACTGATGAGGGATACTATCCCGAAACACGAGCCATGTCTCGTGTCTAGAGATTCTGGAAA
The DNA here is from genome assembly GCF_964261635.1 of Lissotriton helveticus. Taxonomy (NCBI): domain Eukaryota; kingdom Metazoa; phylum Chordata; class Amphibia; order Caudata; family Salamandridae; genus Lissotriton; species Lissotriton helveticus. The sequence continues at coordinate 1,194,564,577 of NC_136068.1, forward strand.
TATCAAGTACTTACTTGCACCAACTTTGGTGAAACACTCACAAACTTTTTCCCAAACTCTTCAAGTTACATGCACTGCATATACCAGAATGCAGAGGGGCGATCCGGAGGAGAGGCTAGCAGTGTGCTCCCATCGTTGTTTCCTGTTAAAAGGGATCCCGTGAGCCCCTAAGCTGACGAGCTTTTGGAGATGCACCTGCGCGCCTAAGAGGCAACGAAGCCTATGTCGGTTGTTTGGCGGCCTTCTTAACCACCCCAGAACTTTTCTCTACTGATGAGGGATACTATCCCGAAACACGAGCCATGTCTCGTGTCTAGAGATTCTGGAAATATCAAGTACTTACTTGCAGCAACTTTGGTGAAACACTCACAAACTTTTTCCCCAACTCTTTAAGTTACACGCACTGCATATACCAGAATGCAGAGGGGCGATCCGGAGGAGAGGCTAGCAGTGTGCTCCCATCGTTGTTTCCTGTTAAAAGGGCTCCAGTGAGCCCCTAAGCTGACGAGCTTATGGAGATGCACCTGCGCGCCTAAGAGGCAACGAAGCCTGTGACGGTTGTTTGGCGGCCTTCTCAACCACCCCAGAAATTTTCTCTACTGATGAGGGATACTATCCCGAAACACGAGCCATGTCTTGTGTCTAGAGATTCTGGAAATATCAAGTACTTACTTGCACCAACTTTGGTGAAACACTCACGAACTTCTTCCCAAACTCTTCAAGTTACACGCACTGCATATACCAGAATGCAGAGGGGCGATCCGGAGGAGAGGCTAGCAGTGTGCTCCCATCGTTGTTTCCTGTTAAAAGGGATCACGTGAGCACCTAAGCTGACGAGCTTTTGGAGAAGCACCTGTGCGCCTAAGAGGCAATGAAGCCTGTGACGGTTGTTTGGCGGCCTTCTCAACCACCCCACAACTTTTCTCTTCTGATGAGGGATACTATCCCGAAACACGAGCCATGTCTCGTGTCTTGAGATTCTGGAAATATCAAGTACTTACTTGCACCAACTTTGGTGAAACACTCACAAACTTTTTCCCAAACTCTTCAAGTTACACGCACTGCATATACCAGAATGCATAGGGGCGATCCGGAGGAGAGGCTAGCAGTGTGCTCCCATTGTTGTTTCCTGTTAAAAGGGCTCCCGTGAGCCCCTAAGCTGACAAGCTTTTGGAGATGCACCTGCGCGCCTAAGAGACAACGAAGCCTGTGACGGTTGTTTGGCGGCCTTCTCAACCACCCCAGAACTTTTCTCTACTGATGAGGGATACTATCCCGAAACACGAGCCATGTCTCGTGTCTAGAGATTCAGGAAATATCAAGTGCTTACTTGCACCAACTTTGGTGAAACACTCACAAACTTTTTCCCAAACTCTTCAAGTTACATGCACTGCATATACCAGAATGAAGAGTGGCGATCCGGAGGAGAGGCTAGCAGTGTGCTCCCATCGTTGTTTCCTGTTAAAAGGGCTCCCGTGAGTCCCTAAGCTGACAAGCTTTTGGAGATGCACCTGCGTGCCTAAGAGGCAACGAAGCCACTGACGGTTGTTTGGAGGCCTTCTCAACCACCCCAGAACTTTTCTCTACTGATGAGGGATACTATCCCGAAACACGAGCCATGTCTCGTGTCTAGAGATTCTGGAAATATCAAGTACTTACTTGCACCAACTTTGGTGAAACACTCACGAACTTTTTCCCAAACTCTTCAAGTTACACGCATTGCATATACCAGAATGCAGAGGGGCGATCCGGAGGAGAGGCTAGCAGTGGGCTCCCACCGTTGTTTCCTGTTAAAAGGGCTCCCGTGAGCCCCAAAGCTGACGAGCTTTTGGAGATGCACCTGCGCCCCTAAGAGGCAACGAAGCCTGTGACGGTTGTTTGACGGCCTACTTAACCACCCCAGAACTTTTCTCTACTGATGAGGGATACCATGCCGAAACACGAGTCATGTCTCGGGTCTAGAGATTCTGGAAATATCAAGTACTTACTTGCACCAACTTTGGTGAAACACTCACAAACTTTTTCCCAAACTCTTCAAGTTACACGCACTGCATATACCAGAATGCATAGGGGCGATCCGGAGGAGAGGCTAGCAGTGTGCTCCCATTGTTGTTTCCTGTTAAAAGGGCTCCCGTGAGCCCCTAAGCTGACAAGCTTTTGGAGATGCACCTGCGCGCCTAAGAGGCAACGAAGCCTGTGACGGTTGTTTGGCGGCCTTCTCAACCACCCAGAACTTTTCCCAACTGATGAGGGATACTATCCCGAAACACGAGCCATGTCTCGTGTCTAGAGATTCTGGAAATATCAAGTAATTACTTGCACCAACTTTGGTGAAACACTCACAAACTTTTTCCCAAACTCTTCAAGTTACATGCACTGCATATACCAGAATGAAGAGGGGCGATCCGGAGGAGAGGCTAGCAGTGTGCTCCCATCGTTGTTTCCTGTTAAAAGGGCTCCCGTGAGCCCCTAAGCTGACAAGCTTTTGGAGAAGCACCTGCGTGCCTAAGAGGCAACCGAAGCCTCTGACGGTTGTTTGGCGGCCTTCTCAACCACCCCAGAACTTTTCTCTACTGATGAGGGATACTATCCCGAAACACGAGCCATGTCTCGTGTCTAGAGATTCAGGAAATATCAAGTGCTTACTTGCACCAACTTTGGTGAAACACTCACAAACTTTTTCCCAAACTCTTCAAGTTACATGCACTGCATATACCAGAATGAAGAGTGGCGATCCGGAGGAGAGGCTAGCAGTGTGCTCCCATCGTTGTTTCCTGTTAAAAGGGCTCCCGTGAGTCCCTAAGCTGACAAGCTTTTGGAGATGCACCTGCGTGCCTAAGAGGCAACAAAGCCTCTGACGGTTGTTTGGAGGCCTTCTCAACCACCCCAGAACTTTTCTCTACTGATGAGGGATACTATCCCGAAACACGAGCCATGTCTCGTGTCTAGAGATTCTGGAAATATCAAGTACTTACTTGCACCAACTTTGGTGAAACACTCACGAACTTTTTCCCAAACTCTTCAAGTTACACGCATTGCATATACCAGAATGCAGAGGGGCGATCCGGAGGAGAGGCTAGCAGTGGGCTCCCACCGTTGTTTCCTGTTAAAAGGGCTCCCGTGAGCCCCAAAGCTGACGAGCTTTTGGAGATGCACCTGCGCCCCTAAGAGGCAACGAAGCCTGTGACGGTTGTTTGACGGCCTACTTAACCACCCCAGAACTTTTCTCTACTGATGAGGGATACCATGCCGAAACACGAGTCATGTCTCGGGTCTAGAGATTCTGGAAATATCAAGTACTTACTTGCACCAACTTTGGTGAAACACTCACAAACTTTTTCCCAAACTCTTCAAGTTACACGCACTGCATATACCAGAATGCATAGGGGCGATCCGGAGGAGAGGCTAGCAGTGTGCTCCCATTGTTGTTTCCTGTTAAAAGGGCTCCCGTGAGCCCCTAAGCTGACAAGCTTTTGGAGATGCACCTGCGTGCCTAAGAGGCAACGAAGCCTGTGACGGTTGTTTGGCGGCCTTCTCAACCACCCAGAACTTTTCCCAACTGATGAGGGATACTATCCCGAAACACGAGCCATGTCTCGTGTCTAGAGATTCTGGAAATATCAAGTAATTACTTGCACCAACTTTGGTGAAACACTCACAAACTTTTTCCCAAACTCTTCAAGTTACATGCACTGCATATACCAGAATGAAGAGGGGCGATCCGGAGGAGAGGCTAGCAGTGTGCTCCCATCGTTGTTTCCTGTTAAAAGGGCTCCCGTGAGCCCCTAAGCTGACAAGCTTTTGGAGAAGCACCTGCATGCCTAAGAGGCAACCGAAGCCTTTGACGGTTGTTTGGCGGCCTTCTCAACCACCCCAGAACTTTTCTCTACTGATGAGGGATACTATCCCGAAACACGAGCCATGTCTCGTGTCTAGAGATTCTGGAAATATCAAGTACTTACTTGCACCAACTTTGGTGAAACACTCACAAACTTTTTCCCAAACTCTTCAAGTTACACGCATTGCATATACCAGAATGCAGAGGGGCGATCCGGAGGAGAGGCTAGCAGTGGGCTCCGACCGTTGTTTCCTGTTAAAAGGGCTCCCGTGAGCCCCAAAGCTGACGAGCTTTTGGAGATGCACCTGCGCGCCTAAGAGGCAACGAAGCCTGTGACGGTTGTTTGACGGCCTACTTAACCACCCCAGAACTTTTCTCTACTGATGAGGGATACTATGCCGAAACACGAGTCATGTCTCGTGTCTAGAGATTCTGGAAATATCAAGTACTTACTTGCACCAACTTTGGTGAAACACTCACAAACTTTTTCCCAAACTCTTCAAGTTACACGCACTGCATATACCAGAATGCAGAGGGGCGATCCGGAGGAGAGGCTAGGAGTGTGCTCCCATCATTGTTTCCTGTTAAAAGGGCTCCCGTGAGCCCCTAAGCTGACGAGCTTATGGAGATGCACCTGCGCGCCTAAGAGGCAACGAAGCCTATGACGGTTGTTTGGCGGCCTTCTCAACCACCCCAGAACTTTTCTCTACTGATGAGGAATACTATCCCGAAACACGAGCCATGTCTCGTGTCTAGAGATTCTGGAAATATCAAGTACTTACTTGCACCAACTTTGGTGAAACACTCTCAAACTTTTTCCCAAACTCTTCAAGTTACATGCACTGCATATACCAGAATGAAGAGGGGCGATCCGGAGGAGAGGCTAGCAGTGTGCTCCCATCGTTGTTTCCTGTTAAAAGGGCTCCCGTGAGCCCCTAAGCTGATGAGCTTTTGGAGATGCACCTGCGTGCCTAAGAGGCAACCGAAGCCTCTGACGGTTGTTTGGCGGCCTTCTCAACCACTCCAGAACTTTTCTCTACTGATGAGGGATACTATCCCGAAACACGAGCCATGTCTCGTGTCTAGAGATTCTGGAAATATCAAGTACTTACTTGCACCAACTTTGGTGAAACACTCACGAACTTTTTCCCAAACTCTTCAAGTTACACGCATTGCATATACCAGAATGCAGAGGAGCGATCCGGAGGAGAGGCTAGCAGTGTGCTCCCATTGTTGTTTCCTGTTAAAAGGGCTCCCATGAGCCCCTAAGCTGACAAGCTTTTGGAGATGCACCTGCGCGCCTAAGAGGCAACAAAGCCTGTGACGGTTGTTTGGCGGCCTTCTCAACCACCCCAGAACTTTTCTCTACTGATGAGGGATACTATCCCGAAACACGAGCCATGTCTCGTGTCTAGAGATTCTGGAAATATCAAGTACTTACTTGCACCAACTTTGGTGAAACACTCACAAACTTTTTTCCCAAACTCTTCAAATTACACGCACTGCATATACCAGAATGCAGAGGGGCGATCCGGAGGAGAGGCTAGCAGTGTGCTCCCATTGTTGTTTCCTGTTAAAAGGGCTCCCGTGAGCCCCAAAGCTGACGAGCTTTTGGAGATGCACCTGCGCGCCTAAGAGGCAACGAAGCCTGTGACGGTTGTTTGACGGCCTACTTAACCACCCCAGAACTTTTCTCTACTGATGAGGGATACTATGCCGAAACACGAGTCATGTCTCGTGTCTAGAGATTCTGGAAATATCAAGTACTTACTTGCACCAACTTTGGTGAAACACTCACAAACTTTTTCCCAAACTCTTCAAGTTACATGCACTGCATATACCAGAATACAGAGGGGCGATCCGGAGGAGAGGCTAGCAGTGTGCTCCCATCGTTGTTTCCTGTTAAAAGGGCTCCCGTGAGCCCCTAAGCTGACGAGCTTATGGAGATGCACCTGCGCGCCTAAGAGGCAACGAAGCCTGTGACGGTTGTTTGGCGGCCTTCTCAACCACCCCAGAACTTTTCTCTACTGATGAGGAATACTATCCCGAAACACGAGCCATGTCTCGTGTCTAGAGATTCTGGAAATATCAAGTACCTACTTGCACCAACTTTGGTGAAACACTCACAAACTTTTTCCCAAACTCTTCAATTTACACGCACTGCATATACCAGAACGCAGAGGGGCGATCCGTATGAGAGGCTAGCAGTGTGCTCCCATTGTTGTTTCCTGTCAAAAGCGCTCCCGTGAGCCCCTAAGCTGGTGAGCTTTTGGAGATGCACTTGCGCGCCTAAGAGGCAACGAAGCCTATGACGGTTGTTTGGCGGCCTTCTTAACCACCCCAGAACTTTTCTCTACTGATGAGGGATACTATCCCGAAACACGAGCCATGTCTCGTGTCTAGAGATTCTGGAAATATCAAGTACTTACTTGCACCAACTTTGGTGAAACACTCACAAACTTTTTCCCCAACTCTTTAAGTTACACGCACTGCATATACCAGAATGCAGAGGGGCGATCCGGAGGAGAGGCTAGCAGTGTGCTCCCATCGTTGTTTCCTGTTAAAAGGGCTCCCGTGAGCCCCTAAGCTGACGAGCTTATGGAGATGCACCTGCGCGCCTAAGAGGCAACGAAGCCTGTGACGGTTGTTTGGCGGCCTTCTCAACCACCCCAGAACTTTTCTCTACTGATGAGGGATACTATCCCGAAACACGAGCCATGTCTCGTGTCTAGAGATTCTGGAAATATCAAGTACTTACTTGCACCAACTTTGGTGAAACACTCACAAACTTTTTCCCAAACTCTTCAAGTTACATGCACTGCATATACCAGAATGCAGAGGGGCGATCCGGAGGAGAGGCTAGCAGTGTGCTCCCATCGTTGTTTCCTGTTAAAAGGGATCCCGTGAGCCCCTAAGCTGACGAGCTTTTGCAGATGCACCTGCGCGCCTAAGAGGCAACGAAGCCTATGTCGGTTGTTTGGCGGCCTTCTTAACCACCCCAGAACTTTTCTCTACTGATGAGGGATACTATCCCGAAACACGAGCCATGTCTCGTGTCTAGAGATTCTGGAAATATCAAGTACTTACTTGCAGCAACTTTGGTGAAACACTCACAAACTTTTTCCCCAACTCTTTAAGTTACACGCACTGCATATACCAGAATGCAGAGGGGCGATCCGGAGGAGAGGCTAGCAGTGTGCTCCCATCGTTGTTTCCTGTTAAAAGGGCTCCAGTGAGCCCCTAAGCTGACGAGCTTATGGAGATGCACCTGCGCGCCTAAGAGGCAACGAAGCCTGTGACGGTTGTTTGGCGGCCTTCTCAACCACCCCAGAACTTTTCTCTACTGATGAGGGATACTATCCCGAAACACGAGCCATGTCTTGTGTCTAGAGATTCTGGAAATATCAAGTACTTACTTGCACCAACTTTGGTGAAACACTCACGAACTTCTTCCCAAACTCTTCAAGTTACACGCACTGCATATACCAGAATGCAGAGGGGCGATCCGGAGGAGAGGCTAGCAGTGTGCTCCCATCGTTGTTTCCTGTTAAAAGGGATCACGTGAGCACCTAAGCTGACGAGCTTTTGGAGAAGCACCTGCGCGCCTAAGAGGCAATGAAGCCTGTGACGGTTGTTTGGCGGCCTTCTCAACCACCCCACAACTTTTCTCTTCTGATGAGGGATACTATCCCGAAACACGAGCCATGTCTCGTGTCTTGAGATTCTGGAAATATCAAGTACTTACTTGCACCAACTTTGGTGAAACACTCACGAACTTTTTCCCAAACTCTTCAAGTTACACGCACTGCATATACCAGAATGCATAGGGGCGATCCGGAGGAGAGGCTAGCAGTGTGCTCCCATTGTTGTTTCCTGTTAAAAGGGCTCCCGTGAGCCCCTAAGGTGACAAGCTTTTGGAGATGCACCTGCGCGCCTAAGAGACAACGAAGCCTGTGACGGTTGTTTGGCGGCCTTCTCAACCACCCCAGAACTTTTCTCTACTGATGAGGGATACTATCCCGAAACACGAGCCATGTCTCGTGTCTAGAGATTCAGGAAATATCAAGTGCTTACTTGCACCAACTTTGGTGAAACACTCACAAACTTTTTCCCAAACTCTTCAAGTTACATGCACTGCATATACCAGAATGAAGAGTGGCGATCCGGAGGAGAGGCTAGCAGTGTGCTCCCATCGTTGTTTCCTGTTAAAAGGGCTCCCGTGAGTCCCTAAGCTGACAAGCTTTTGGAGATGCACCTGCGTGCCTAAGAGGCAACGAAGCCTCTGACGGTTGTTTGGAGGCCTTCTCAACCACCCCAGAACTTTTCTCTACTGATGAGGGATACTATCCCGAAACACGAGCCATGTCTCGTGTCTAGAGATTCTGGAAATATCAAGTACTTACTTGCACCAACTTTGGTGAAACACTCACGAACTTTTTCCCAAACTCTTCAAGTTACACGCATTGCATATACCAGAATGCAGAGGGGCGATCCGGAGGAGAGGCTAGCAGTGGGCTCCCACCGTTGTTTCCTGTTAAAAGGGCTCCCGTGAGCCCCAAAGCTGACGAGCTTTTGGAGATGCACCTGCGCCCCTAAGAGGCAACGAAGCCTGTGACGGTTGTTTGACGGCCTACTTAACCACCCCAGAACTTTTCTCTACTGATGAGGGATACCATGCCGAAACACGAGTCATGTCTCGGGTCTAGAGATTCTGGAAATATCAAGTACTTACTTGCACCAACTTTTGTGAAACACTCACAAACTTTTTCCCAAACTCTTCAAGTTACACGCACTGCATATACCAGAATGCAGAGGGGCGATCCGGAGGAGAGGCTAGCAGTGTGCTCCCATCGTTGTTTCCTGTTAAAAGGGCTCCCGTGAGCCCCTAAGCTGACGAGCTTATGGAGATGCACCTGCGCGCCTAAGAGGCAACGAAGCCTGTGACGGTTGTTTGGCGGCCTTCTCAACCACCCCAGAACTTTTCTCTACTGATGAGGAATACTATCCCGAAACACGAGCCATGTCTCGTGTCTAGAGATTCTGGAAATATCAAGTACTTACTTGCACCAACCTTGGTGAAACACTCACAAACTTTTTCCCAAACTCTTCAAGTTACAAGCACTGCATATACCAGAATGCAGAGGGGCGATCCAGAGGAGAGGCTAGCAGTGTGCTCCCATCGTTGTTTCCTGTTAAAAGGGCTCCCGTGAGCCCCTAAGCTAACAAGCTTTTGGAGATGCACCTGCGCGCCTAAGAGGCAACGAAGCAGGTGACGGTTGTTTGGCGGCCTTCTCAACCACCCCAGAACTTTTCTCTACTGATGAGGGATACTATCCCGAACCACGAGCCATGTCTCGTGTCTAGAGATTCTGGAAATATCAATTACTTACTTGTACCAACTTTGGTGAAACATTCACAAACTTTTTCCCAAACTCTTCAAGTTACACGCACTGTATATACCAGAATGCAGAGGGGCGATCCGGAGGAGAGGCTAGCAGTGGGCTCCCACCATTGTTTCCCGTTAAAAGGGCTCCCAAGAGCCCCTAAGCTGATGAGCTTTTGGAGATGCACCTGCGCGCCTAAGAGGCAACGAAGCCTATGACGGTTGTTTGGCGGCCTTCTTAACCACCCCAGAACTTTTCTCTACTGATGAGGGATACTATCCCGAAACACGAGCCATGTCTCGTGTCTAGAGATTCTGGAAATATCAAGTACTTACTTGCACCAACTTTGGTGAAACACTCACAAACTTTTTCCCCAACTCTTTAAGTTACACGCACTGCATATACCAGAATGCAGAGGGGCGATCCGGAGGAGAGGCTAGCAGTGTGCTCCCATCGTTGTTTCCTGTTAAAAGGGCTCCCGTGAGCCCCTAAGCTGACGAGCTTATGGAGATGCACCTGCGCGCCTAAGAGGCAACGAAGCCTGTGACGGTTGTTTGGCGGCCTTCTCAACCACCCCAGAACTTTTCTCTACTGATGAGGGATACTATCCCGAAACACGAGCCATGTCTCGTGTCTAGAGATTCTGGAAATATCAAGTACTTACTTGCACCAACTTTGGTGAAACACTCACAAACTTTTTCCCAAACTCTTCAAGTTACATGCACTGCATATACCAGAATGCAGAGGGGCGATCCGGAGGAGAGGCTAGCAGTGTGCTCCCATCGTTGTTTCCTGTTAAAAGGGATCCCGTGAGCCCCTAAGCTGACGAGCTTTTGGAGATGCACCTGCGCGCCTAAGAGGCAACGAAGCCTATGTCGGTTGTTTGGCGGCCTTCTTAACCACCCCAGAACTTTTCTCTACTGATGAGGGATACTATCCCGAAACACGAGCCATGTCTCGTGTCTAGAGATTCTGGAAATATCAAGTACTTACTTGCAGCAACTTTGGTGAAACACTCACAAACTTTTTCCCCAACTCTTTAAGTTACACGCACTGCATATACCAGAATGCAGAGGGGCGATCCGGAGGAGAGGCTAGCAGTGTGCTCCCATCGTTGTTTCCTGTTAAAAGGGCTCCAGTGAGCCCCTAAGCTGACGAGCTTATGGAGATGCACCTGCGCGCCTAAGAGGCAACGAAGCCTGTGACGGTTGTTTGGCGGCCTTCTCAACCACCCCAGAAATTTTCTCTACTGATGAGGGATACTATCCCGAAACACGAGCCATGTCTTGTGTCTAGAGATTCTGGAAATATCAAGTACTTACTTGCACCAACTTTGGTGAAACACTCACGAACTTCTTCCCAAACTCTTCAAGTTACACGCACTGCATATACCAGAATGCAGAGGGGCGATCCGGAGGAGAGGCTAGCAGTGTGCTCCCATCGTTGTTTCCTGTTAAAAGGGATCACGTGAGCACCTAAGCTGACGAGCTTTTGGAGAAGCACCTGTGCGCCTAAGAGGCAATGAAGCCTGTGACGGTTGTTTGGCGGCCTTCTCAACCACCCCACAACTTTTCTCTTCTGATGAGGGATACTATCCCGAAACACGAGCCATGTCTCGTGTCTTGAGATTCTGGAAATATCAAGTACTTACTTGCACCAACTTTGGTGAAACACTCACAAACTTTTTCCCAAACTCTTCAAGTTACACGCACTGCATATACCAGAATGCATAGGGGCGATCCGGAGGAGAGGCTAGCAGTGTGCTCCCATTGTTGTTTCCTGTTAAAAGGGCTCCCGTGAGCCCCTAAGCTGACAAGCTTTTGGAGATGCACCTGCGCGCCTAAGAGACAACGAAGCCTGTGACGGTTGTTTGGCGGCCTTCTCAACCACCCCAGAACTTTTCTCTACTGATGAGGGATACTATCCCGAAACACGAGCCATGTCTCGTGTCTAGAGATTCAGGAAATATCAAGTGCTTACTTGCACCAACTTTGGTGAAACACTCACAAACTTTTTCCCAAACTCTTCAAGTTACATGCACTGCATATACCAGAATGAAGAGTGGCGATCCGGAGGAGAGGCTAGCAGTGTGCTCCCATCGTTGTTTCCTGTTAAAAGGGCTCCCGTGAGTCCCTAAGCTGACAAGCTTTTGGAGATGCACCTGCGTGCCTAAGAGGCAACGAAGCCTCTGACGGTTGTTTGGAGGCCTTCTCAACCACCCCAGAACTTTTCTCTACTGATGAGGGATACTATCCCGAAACACGAGCCATGTCTCGTGTCTAGAGATTCTGGAAATATCAAGTACTTACTTGCACCAACTTTGGTGAAACACTCACGAACTTTTTCCCAAACTCTTCAAGTTACACGCATTGCATATACCAGAATGCAGAGGGGCGATCCGGAGGAGAGGCTAGCAGTGGGCTCCCACCGTTGTTTCCTGTTAAAAGGGCTCCCGTGAGCCCCAAAGCTGACGAGCTTTTGGAGATGCACCTGCGCCCCTAAGAGGCAACGAAGCCTGTGACGGTTGTTTGACGGCCTACTTAACCACCCCAGAACTTTTCTCTACTGATGAGGGATACCATGCCGAAACACGAGTCATGTCTCGGGTCTAGAGATTCTGGAAATATCAAGTACTTACTTGCACCAACTTTGGTGAAACACTCACAAACTTTTTCCCAAACTCTTCAAGTTACACGCACTGCATATACCAGAATGCATAGGGGCGATCCGGAGGAGAGGCTAGCAGTGTGCTCCCATTGTTGTTTCCTGTTAAAAGGGCTCCCGTGAGCCCCTAAGCTGACAAGCTTTTGGAGATGCACCTGCGCGCCTAAGAGGCAACGAAGCCTGTGACGGTTGTTTGGCGGCCTTCTCAACCACCCAGAACTTTTCCCAACTGATGAGGGATACTATCCCGAAACACGAGCCATGTCTCGTGTCTAGAGATTCTGGAAATATCAAGTAATTACTTGCACCAACTTTGGTGAAACACTCACAAACTTTTTCCCAAACTCTTCAAGTTACATGCACTGCATATACCAGAATGAAGAGGGGCGATCCGGAGGAGAGGCTAGCAGTGTGCTCCCATCGTTGTTTCCTGTTAAAAGGGCTCCCGTGAGCCCCTAAGCTGACAAGCTTTTGGAGAAGCACCTGCGTGCCTAAGAGGCAACCGAAGCCTCTGACGGTTGTTTGGCGGCCTTCTCAACCACCCCAGAACTTTTCTCTACTGATGAGGGATACTATCCCGAAACACGAGCCATGTCTCGTGTCTAGAGATTCAGGAAATATCAAGTGCTTACTTGCACCAACTTTGGTGAAACACTCACAAACTTTTTCCCAAACTCTTCAAGTTACATGCACTGCATATACCAGAATGAAGAGTGGCGATCCGGAGGAGAGGCTAGCAGTGTGCTCCCATCGTTGTTTCCTGTTAAAAGGGCTCCCGTGAGTCCCTAAGCTGACAAGCTTTTGGAGATGCACCTGCGTGCCTAAGAGGCAACAAAGCCTCTGACGGTTGTTTGGAGGCCTTCTCAACCACCCCAGAACTTTTCTCTACTGATGAGGGATACTATCCCGAAACACGAGCCATGTCTCGTGTCTAGAGATTCTGGAAATATCAAGTACTTACTTGCACCAACTTTGGTGAAACACTCACGAACTTTTTCCCAAACTCTTCAAGTTACACGCATTGCATATACCAGAATGCAGAGGGGCGATCCGGAGGAGAGGCTAGCAGTGGGCTCCCACCGTTGTTTCCTGTTAAAAGGGCTCCCGTGAGCCCCAAAGCTGACGAGCTTTTGGAGATGCACCTGCGCCCCTAAGAGGCAACGAAGCCTGTGACGGTTGTTTGACGGCCTACTTAACCACCCCAGAACTTTTCTCTACTGATGAGGGATACCATGCCGAAACACGAGTCATGTCTCGGGTCTAGAGATTCTGGAAATATCAAGTACTTACTTGCACCAACTTTGGTGAAACACTCACAAACTTTTTCCCAAACTCTTCAAGTTACACGCACTGCATATACCAGAATGCATAGGGGCGATCCGGAGGAGAGGCTAGCAGTGTGCTCCCATTGTTGTTTCCTGTTAAAAGGGCTCCCGTGAGCCCCTAAGCTGACAAGCTTTTGGAGATGCACCTGCGTGCCTAAGAGGCAACGAAGCCTGTGACGGTTGTTTGGCGGCCTTCTCAACCACCCAGAACTTTTCCCAACTGATGAGGGATACTATCCCGAAACACGAGCCATGTCTCGTGTCTAGAGATTCTGGAAATATCAAGTAATTACTTGCACCAACTTTGGTGAAACACTCACAAACTTTTTCCCAAACTCTTCAAGTTACATGCACTGCATATACCAGAATGAAGAGGGGCGATCCGGAGGAGAGGCTAGCAGTGTGCTCCCATCGTTGTTTCCTGTTAAAAGGGCTCCCGTGAGCCCCTAAGCTGACAAGCTTTTGGAGAAGCACCTGCATGCCTAAGAGGCAACCGAAGCCTTTGACGGTTGTTTGGCGGCCTTCTCAACCACCCCAGAACTTTTCTCTACTGATGAGGGATACTATCCCGAAACACGAGCCATGTCTCGTGTCTAGAGATTCTGGAAATATCAAGTACTTACTTGCACCAACTTTGGTGAAACACTCACAAACTTTTTCCCAAACTCTTCAAGTTACACGCATTGCATATACCAGAATGCAGAGGGGCGATCCGGAGGAGAGGCTAGCAGTGGGCTCCGACCGTTGTTTCCTGTTAAAAGGGCTCCCGTGAGCCCCAAAGCTGACGAGCTTTTGGAGATGCACCTGCGCGCCTAAGAGGCAACGAAGCCTGTGACGGTTGTTTGACGGCCTACTTAACCACCCCAGAACTTTTCTCTACTGATGAGGGATACTATGCCGAAACACGAGTCATGTCTCGTGTCTAGAGATTCTGGAAATATCAAGTACTTACTTGCACCAACTTTGGTGAAACACTCACAAACTTTTTCCCAAACTCTTCAAGTTACACGCACTGCATATACCAGAATGCAGAGGGGCGATCCGGAGGAGAGGCTAGGAGTGTGCTCCCATCATTGTTTCCTGTTAAAAGGGCTCCCGTGAGCCCCTAAGCTGACGAGCTTATGGAGATGCACCTGCGCGCCTAAGAGGCAACGAAGCCTATGACGGTTGTTTGGCGGCCTTCTCAACCACCCCAGAACTTTTCTCTACTGATGAGGAATACTATCCCGAAACACGAGCCATGTCTCGTGTCTAGAGATTCTGGAAATATCAAGTACTTACTTGCACCAACTTTGGTGAAACACTCTCAAACTTTTTCCCAAACTCTTCAAGTTACATGCACTGCATATACCAGAATGAAGAGGGGCGATCCGGAGGAGAGGCTAGCAGTGTGCTCCCATCGTTGTTTCCTGTTAAAAGGGCTCCCGTGAGCCCCTAAGCTGATGAGCTTTTGGAGATGCACCTGCGTGCCTAAGAGGCAACCGAAGCCTCTGACGGTTGTTTGGCGGCCTTCTCAACCACTCCAGAACTTTTCTCTACTGATGAGGGATACTATCCCGAAACACGAGCCATGTCTCGTGTCTAGAGATTCTGGAAATATCAAGTACTTACTTGCACCAACTTTGGTGAAACACTCACGAACTTTTTCCCAAACTCTTCAAGTTACACGCATTGCATATACCAGAATGCAGAGGAGCGATCCGGAGGAGAGGCTAGCAGTGTGCTCCCATTGTTGTTTCCTGTTAAAAGGGCTCCCATGAGCCCCTAAGCTGACAAGCTTTTGGAGATGCACCTGCGCGCCTAAGAGGCAACGAAGCCTGTGACGGTTGTTTGGCGGCCTTCTCAACCACCCCAGAACTTTTCTCTACTGATGAGGGATACTATCCCGAAACACGAGCCATGTCTCGTGTCTAGAGATTCTGGAAATATCAAGTACTTACTTGCACCAACTTTGGTGAAACACTCACAAACTTTTTTCCCAAACTCTTCAAATTACACGCACTGCATATACCAGAATGCAGAGGGGCGATCCGGAGGAGAGGCTAGCAGTGTGCTCCCATTGTTGTTTCCTGTTAAAAGGGCTCCCGTGAGCCCCAAAGCTGACGAGCTTTTGGAGATGCACCTGCGCGCCTAAGAGGCAACGAAGCCTGTGACGGTTGTTTGACGGCCTACTTAACCACCCCAGAACTTTTCTCTACTGATGAGGGATACTATGCCGAAACACGAGTCATGTCTCGTGTCTAGAGATTCTGGAAATATCAAGTACTTACTTGCACCAACTTTGGTGAAACACTCACAAACTTTTTCCCAAACTCTTCAAGTTACACGCACTGCATATACCAGAATACAGAGGGGCGATCCGGAGGAGAGGCTAGCAGTGTGCTCCCATCGTTGTTTCCTGTTAAAAGGGCTCCCGTGAGCCCCTAAGCTGACGAGCTTATGGAGATGCACCTGCGCGCCTAAGAGGCAACGAAGCCTGTGACGGTTGTTTGGCGGCCTTCTCAACCACCCCAGAACTTTTCTCTACTGATGAGGAATACTATCCCGAAACACGAGCCATGTCTCGTGTCTAGAGATTCTGGAAATATCAAGTACCTACTTGCACCAACTTTGGTGAAACACTCACAAACTTTTTCCCAAACTCTTCAATTTACACGCACTGCATATACCAGAACGCAGAGGGGCGATCCGTATGAGAGGCTAGCAGTGTGCTCCCATTGTTGTTTCCTGTCAAAAGCGCTCCCGTGAGCCCCTAAGCTGGTGAGCTTTTGGAGATGCACTTGCGCGCCTAAGAGGCAACGAAGCCTGTGACGGTTGTTTGGCGGCCTTCTCAACCACCCCAGGACTTTTCTCTACTGATGAGGGATACTATCCCGAAACACGAGCCATTACTCGTGTCTAGAGATTCTGGAAATATCAAGTACTTACTTGCACCAACCTTGGTGAAACACTCACAAACTTTTTCCCAAACTCTTCAAGTTACAAGCACTGCATATACCAGAATGCAGAGGGGCGATCCAGAGGAGAGGCTAGCAGTGTGCTCCCATCGTTGTTTCCTGTTAAAAGGGCTCCCGTGAGCCCCTAAGCTAACGAGCTTTTGGAGATGCACCTGCGCGCCTAAGAGGCAACGAAGCAGGTGACGGTTGTTTGGAGGCCTTCTCAACCACCCCAGAACTTTTCTCTACTGATGAGGGATACTATCCCAAACCACGAGCCATGTCTCGAGTCTAGAGATTCTGGAAATATCAATTACTTACTTGTACCAACTTTGGTGAAACATTCACGATCTTTTTCCCAAACTCTTCAAGTTACACGCACTGCATATACCAGAATGCAGAGGGGCGATCCGGAGGAGAGGCTAGCAGTGTGCTCCCATCATTGTTTCCTGTTAAAAGGGCTCCCGTGAGCCCCTAAGCTGACGAGCTTATGGAGATGCACCTGCGCGCCTAAGAGGCAACGAAGCCTATGACGGTTGTTTGGCGGCCTTCTCAACCACCCCAGAACTTTTCTCTACTGATGAGGAATACTATCCCGAAACACGAGCCATGTCTCGTGTCTAGAGATTCTGGAAATATCAAGTACTTACTTGCACCAACTTTGGTGAAACACTCTCAAACTTTTTCCCAAACTCTTCAAGTTACATGCACTGCATATACCAGAATGAAGAGGGGCGATCCGGAGGAGAGGCTAGCAGTGTGCTCCCATCGTTGTTTCCTGTTAAAAGGGCTCCCGTGAGCCCCTAAGCTGATGAGCTTTTGGAGATGCACCTGCGTGCCTAAGAGGCAACCGAAGCCTCTGACGGTTGTTTGGCGGCCTTCTCAACCACTCCAGAACTTTTCTCTACTGATGAGGGATACTATCCCGAAACACGAGCCATGTCTCGTGTCTAGAGATTCTGGAATTATCAAGTACTTACTTGCACCAACTTTGGTGAAACACTCACAAACTTTTTCCCAAACTCTTCAAGTTACACGCATTGCATACACCAGAATGCAGAGGGGCGATCCGGAGGAGAGGCTAGCAGTGGGCTCCCATCGTTGTTTCCTGTTAAAAGGGCTCCCGTGAGCCCCAAAGCTGACGAGCTTTTGGAGATGCACCTGCGCGCCTAAGAGGCAACGAAGCCTGTGACGGTTGTTTGACGGCCTACTTAACCACCCCAGAACTTTTCTCTACTGATGAGGGATACTATGCCGAAACACAAGTCATGTCTCGTGTCTAGAGATTCTGGAAATATCAAGTACTTACTTGCACCAACTGTGGTGAAACACTCACAAACTTTTCCCCAAACTCTTCAAGTTACACGCACTGCATATACCAGAATGCAGAGGAGCGATCCGGAGGAGAGGCTAGCAGTGTGCTCCCATCGTTGTTTCCTGTTAAAAGGGCTCCCGTGAGCCCCTAAGCTGATGAGCTTTTGGAGATGCACCTGCGCGCCTAAGAGGCAACGAAGCCTGTGACGGTTGTTTGGCAGACTTCTCAACCACCCCAGAACTTTTCTCTACTGATGAGGGATACTATCCCGAAACACGAGCCATGACTCGTGTCTAGAGATTCTGGAAATATCAAGTACTTACTTGCACCAACTTTGGTGAAACACTCACAAACTTTTTTCCCAAACTCTTCAAATTACACGCACTGCATATACCAGAATGCAGAGGGGCGATCCGGAGGAGAGGCTAGCAGTGTGCTCCCATTGTTGTTTCCTGTTAAAAGGGCTCCCGTGAGCCCCTAAGCTGACGAACTTTTGGAGATGCACCTCCGCGCCTAAGAGGCAACGAAGCCTGTGACGGTTGTTTGGCGGCATTCTCAACCACCCCAGAACTTTTCTCTACTGATGAGGGATACTATCCCGAAACACGAGCCATGTCTCGTGTCTAGAGATTCTGGAAATATCAAGTACTTTCTTGCACCAACTTTGGTGAAACACTCACAAACTTTTTCCTAAACTCTTCAAGTTACATGCACTGCATATACCAGAATGAAGAGGGGCGATCCGGAGGAGAGGCTAGCAGTGTGCTCCCATCGTTGTTTCCTGTTAAAAGGGCTCCCATGAGCCCCTAAGCTGACGAGCTTTTGGAGATGCACCTGCGTGCCTAAGAGGCAACCAAAGCCTCTGACGGTTGTTTGGCGGCCTTCTCAACCACCCCAGAACTTTTCTCTACTGATGAGGGATACTATCCCGAAACACGAGCCATGTCTCGTGTCTAGAGATTCTGGAAATACCAAGTACTTACTTGCACCAACTTTGGTGAAACACTCACAAACTTTTTCCCAAACTCTTCAAGTTACACGCATTGCATATACCAGAATGCAGAGGGGCGATCCGGAGGAGAGGCTAGCAGTGGGCTCCCATCGTTGTTTCCTGTTAAAAGGGCTCCCGTGAGCCCCAAAGCTGACGAGCTTTTGGAGATGCACCTGCGCGCCTAAGAGGCAACGAAGCCTGTGACGGTTGTTTGACGGCATACTTAACCACCCCAGAACTTTTCTCTACTGATGAGGGATACTATGCCGAAACACGAGTCATGTCTCGTGTCTAGAGATTCTGGAAATATCAAGTACTTACTTGCACCAACTTTGGTGAAACACTCACAAACTTTTTCCCAAACTCTTCAAGTTACACGCACTGCATATACCAGAATACAGAGGGGCGATCCGGAGGAGAGGCTAGCAGTGTGCTCCCATCGTTGTTTCCTGTTAAAAGGGCTCCCGTGAGCCCCTAAGCTGACGAGCTTATGGAGATGCACCTGCGCGCCTAAGAGGCAACGAAGCCTGTGACGGTTGTTTGGCGGCCTTCTCAACCACCCCAGAACTTTTCTCTACTGATGAGGAATACTATCCCGAAACACGAGCCATGTCTCGTGTCTAGAGATTCTGGAAATATCAAGTACCTACTTGCACCAACTTTGGTGAAACACTCACAAACTTTTTCCCAAACTCTTCAAGTTACACGCACTGCATATACCAGAACGCAGAGGGGCGATCCGTATGAGAGGCTAGCAGTGTGCTCCCATTGTTGTTTCCTGTCAAAAGCGCTCCCGTGAGCCCCTAAGCTGGTGAGCTTTTGGAGATGCACCTGCGCGCCTAAGAGGCAACGAAGCCTGTGACGGTTGTTTGGCGGCCTTCTCAACCACCCCAGAACTTTTCTCTACTGATGAGGGATACTATCCCGAAACACGAGCCATGTCTTGTGTCTAGAGATTCTGGAAATATCAAGTACTTACTTGCACCAACTTTGGTGAAACACTCACGAACTTCTTCCCAAACTCTTCAAGTTACACGCACTGCATATACCAGAATGCAGAGGGGCGATCCGGAGGAGAGGCTAGCAGTGTGCTCCCATCGTTGTTTCCTGTTAAAAGGGATCACGTGAGCACCTAAGCTGACGAGCTTTTGGAGATGCACCTGCGCGCCTAAGAGGCAATGAAGCCTGTGACGGTTGTTTGGCGGCCTTCTCAACCACCCCACAACTTTTCTCTTCTGATGAGGGATACTATCCCGAAACACGAGCCATGTCTCGTGTCTTGAGATTCTGGAAATATCAATTACTTACTTGCACCAACTTTGGTGAAACACTCACAAACTTTTTCCCAAACTCTTCAAGTTACACGCACTGCATATACCAGAATGCATAGGGGCGATCCGGAGGAGAGGCTAGCAGTGTGCTCCCATTGTTGTTTCCTGTTAAAAGGGCTCCCGTGAGCCCCTAAGCTGACAAGCTTTTGGAGATGCACCTGCGCGCCTAAGAGGCAACGAAGCCTGTGATGGTTGTTTGGCGGCCTTCTCAACCACCCCAGAACTTTTCTCTACTGATGAGGGATACTATCCCGAAACACGAGCCATGTCTCGTGTCTAGAGATTCTGGAAATATCAAGTACTTACTTGCACCAACTTTGGTGAAACACTCACAAATTTTTTTACCAAACTCTTCAAATTACACGCCCTGCATATACCAGAATGCAGAGGGGCGATCAGGAGGAGAGGCTAGCAGTGTGCTCCCATTGTTGTTTCCTGTTAAAAGGGCTCCCGTGAGCCCCTAAGCTGACGAAATTTTGGAGATGCACCTGTGCGCCTAAGAGGCAACGAAGCCTGTGACGGTTGTTTGGCGGCCTTCTCAACCACCCCAGAACTTTTCTCTACTGATGAGGGATACTATCCCGAAACACGAGCCATGTCTCGTGTCTAGAGATTCAGGAAATATCAAGTGCTTACTTGCACCAACTTTGGTGAAACACTCACAAACTTTTTCCCAAACTCTTCAAGTTACATGCACTGCATATACCAGAATGAAGAGTGGCGATCCGGAGGAGAGGCTACCAGTGTGCTCCCATCGTTGTTTCCTGTTAAAAGGGCTCCCGTGAGTCCCTAAGCTGACGAGCTTTTGGAGATGCACCTGCGTGCCTAAGAGGCAACGAAGCCTTTGACGATTGTTTGGAGGCCTTCTCAACCACCCCAGAACTTTTCTCTACTGATGAGGGATACTATCCCGAAACACGAGCCATGTCTCGTGTCTAGAGATTCTGGAAATATCAAGTACTTACTTGCACCAACTTTGGTGAAACACTCACGAACTTTTTCCCAAACTCTTCAAGTTACACGCATTGCATATACCAGAATGCAGAGGGGCGATCCGGAGGAGAGGCTAGCAGTGGGCTCCCACCGTTGTTTCCTGTTAAAAGGGCTCCCGTGAGCCCCAAAGCTGACGAGCTTTTGGAGATGCACCTGCGCCCCTAAGAGGCAACGAAGCCTGTGACGGTTGTTTGACGGCCTACTTAACCACCCCAGAACTTTTCTCTACTGATGAGGGATACTATGCCGAAACACGAGTCATGTCTCGGGTCTAGAGATTCTGCAAATATCAAGTACTTACTTGCACCAACTTTGGTGAAACACTCACAAACTTTTTCCCAAACTCTTCAAGTTACACGCACTGCATATACCAGAATGCAGAGGGGCAATCCGGAGGAGAGGCTAGCAGTGTGCTCCCATCATTGTTTCCTGTTAAAAGGGCTCCCGTGAGCCCCTAAGCTGACGAGCTTATGGAGATGCACCTGCGCGCCTAAGAGGCAACGAAGCCTATGACGGTTGTTTGGCGGCCTTCTCAACCACCCCAGAACTTTCTCTACTGATGAGGAATACTATCCCGAAACACGAGCCATGTCTCGTGTCTAGAGATTCTGGAAATATCAAGTACTTACTTGCACCAACTTTGGTGAAACACTCTCAAACTTTTTCCCAAACTCTTCAAGTTACATGCACTGCATATACCAGAATGAAGAGGGGCGATCCGGAGGAGAGGCTAGCAGTGTGCTCCCATCGTTGTTTCCTGTTAAAAGGGCTCCCGTGAGCCCCTAAGCTGATGAGCTTTTGGAGATGCACCTGCGTGCCTAAGAGGCAACCGAAGCCTCTGACGGTTGTTTGGCGGCCTTCTCAACCACTCCAGAACTTTTCTCTACTGATGAGGGATACTATCCCGAAACACGAGCCATGTCTCGTGTCTAGAGATTCTGGAAATATCAAGTACTTACTTGCACCAACTTTGGTGAAACACTCACAAACTTTTTCCCAAACTCTTCAAGTTACACGCATTGCATATACCAGAATGCAGAGGGGCGATCCGGAGGAGAGGCTAGCAGTGGCCTCCCATCGTTGTTTCCTGTTAAAAGGGCTCCCGTGAGCCCCAAAGCTGACGAGCTTTTGGAGATGCACCTGCGCGCCTAAGAGGCAACGAAGCCTGTGACGGTTGTTTGGCAGACTTCTCAACCACCCCAGAACTTTTCTCTACTGATGAGGGATACTATCCCGAAACACGAGCCATGACTCGTGTCTAGAGATTCTGGAAATATCAAGTACTTACTTGCACCAACTTTGGTGAAACACTCACGAACTTTTTCCCAAACTCTTCAAGTTACACGCACTGCATATACCAGAATGCATAGGGGCGATCTGGAGGAGAGGCTAGCAGTGTGCTCCCATTGTTGTTTCCTGTTAAAAGGGCTCCCATGAGCCCCTAAGCTGACAAGCTTTTGGAGATGCACCTGCGCGCCTAAGAGGCAACGAAGCCTGTGACGGTTGTTTGGCGGCCTTCTCAACCACCCCAGAACTTTTCTCTACTGATGAGGGATACTATCCCGAAACACGAGCCATGTCTCGTGTCTAGAGATTCTGGAAATATCAAGTACTTACTTGCACCAACTTTGGTGAAACACTCACAAACTTTTTTCCCAAACTCTTCAAATTACACGCACTGCATATACCAGAATGCAGAGGGGCGATCCGGAGGAGAGGCTAGCAGTGTGCTCCCATTGTTGTTTCCTGTTAAAAGGGCTCCCGTGAGCCCCTAAGCTGACGAACTTTTGGAGATGCACCTCCGCGCCTAAGAGGCAACGAAGCCTGTGACGGTTGTTTGGCGGCATTCTCAACCACCCCAGAACTTTTCTCTACTGATGAGGGATACTATCCCGAAACACGAGCCATGTCTTGTGTCTAGAGATTCTGGAAATATCAAGTACTTTCTTGCACCAACTTTGGTGAAACACTCACAAACTTTTTCCTAAACTCTTCAAGTTACATGCACTGCATATACCAGAATGAAGAGGGGCGATCCGGAGGAGAGGCTAGCAGTGTGCTCCCATCGTTGTTTCCTGTTAAAAGGGCTCCCATGAGCCCCTAAGCTGACGAGCTTTTGGAGATGCACCTGCGTGCCTAAGAGGCAACCAAAGCCTCTGACGGTTGTTTGGCGGCCTTCTCAACCACCCCAGAACTTTTCTCTACTGATGAGGGATACTATCCTGAAACACGAGCCATGTCTCGTGTCTAGAGATTCTGGAAATACCAAGTACTTACTTGCACCAACTTTGGTGAAACACTCACAAACTTTTTCCCAAACTCTTCAAGTTACACGCATTGCATATACCAGAATGCAGAGGGGCGATCCGGAGGAGAGGCTAGCAGTGGGCTCCCATCGTTGTTTCCTGTTAAAAGGGCTCCCGTGAGCCCCAAAGCTGACGAGCTTTTGGAGATGCACCTGCACGCCTAAGAGGCAACGAAGCCTGTGACGGTTGTTTGACGGCCTACTTAACCACCCCAGAACAGTTCTCTACTGATGAGGGATACTATGCCGAAACACGAGTCATGTCTCGTGTCTAGAGATTCTGGAAATATCAAGTACTTACTTGCACCAACTTTGGTGAAACACTCACAAACTTTTTCCCAAACTCTTCAAGTTACACGCACTGCATATACCAGAATACAGAGGGGCGATCCGGAGGAGAGGCTAGCAGTGTGCTCCCATCGTTGTTTCCTGTTAAAAGGGCTCCCGTGAGCCCCTAAGCTGACAAGCTTATGGAGATGCACCTGCGCGCCTAAGAGGCAACGAAGCCTGTGACGGTTGTTTGGCGGCTTTCTCAACCACCCCAGAACTTTTCTCTACTGATGAGGAATACTACCCCGAAACACGAGCCATGTCTCGTGTCTAGAGATTCTGGAAATATCAAGTACCTACTTGCACCAACTTTGGTGAAACACTCACAAACTTTTTCCCAAACTCTTCAAGTTACACGCACTGCATATACCAGAACGCAGAGGGGCGATCCGTATGAGAGGCTAGCAGTGTGCTCCCATTGTTGTTTCCTGTCAAAAGCGCTCCCGTGAGCCCCTAAGCTGGTGAGCTTTTGGAGATGCACCTGCGCGCCTAAGAGGCAACGAAGCCTGTGACGGTTGTTTGGTGGCCTTCTCAACCACCCCAGAACTTTTCTCTACTGATGAGGGATACTATCCCGAAACACGAGCCATGTCTTGTGTCTAGAGATTCTGGAAATATCAAGTACTTACTTGCACCAACTTTGGTGAAACACTCACGAACTTCTTCCCAAACTCTTCAAGTTACACGCACTGCATATACCAGAATGCAGAGGGGCGATCCGGAGGAGAGGCTAGCAGTGTGCTCCCATTGTTGTTTCCTGTTAAAAGGGCTCCCGTGAGCCCCTAAGCTGACAAGCTTTTGGAGATGCACCTGCGCGCCTAAGAGGCAACGAAGCCTGTGATGGTTGTTTGGCGGCCTTCTCAACCACCCCAGAACTTTTCTCTACTGATGAGGGATACTATCCCGAAACACGAGCCATGTCTCGTGTCTAGAGATTCTGGAAATATCAAGTACTTACTTGCACCAACTTTGGTGAAACACTCACAATTTTTTTTACCAAACTCTTCAAATTACACGCCCTGCATATACCAGAATGCAGAGGGGCGATCAGGAGGAGAGGCTAGCAGTGTGCTCCCATTGTTGTTTCCTGTTAAAAGGGCTCCCGTGAGCCCCTAAGCTGACGAACTTTTGGAGATGCACCTGTGCGCCTAAGAGGCAACGAAGCCTGTGACGGTTGTTTGGCGGCCTTCTCAACCACCCCAGAACTTTTCTCTACTGATGAGGGATACTATCCCGAAACACGAGCCATGTCTCGTGTCTAGAGATTCAGGAAATATCAAGTGCTTACTTGCACCAACTTTGGTGAAACACTCACAAACTTTTTCCCAAACTCTTCAAGTTACACGCATTGCATATGCCAGAATGCAGAGGGGCGATCCGGAGGAGAGGCTAGCAGTGGGCTCCCACCGTTGTTTCCTGTTAAAAGGACTCCCGTGAGCCCCAAAGCTGACGAGCTTTTGGAGATGCACCTGCGCCCCTAAGAGGCAACGAAGCCTGTGAGGGTTGTTTGACGGCCTACTTAACCACCCCAGAACTTTTCTCTACTGATGAGGGATACTATGCCGAAACACGAGTCATGTCTCGGGTCTAGAGATTCTGGAAATATCAAGTACTTACTTGCACCAACTTTGGTGAAACACTCACAAACTTTTTCCCAAACTCTTCAAGTTACACGCACTGCATATACCAGAATGCATAGGGGCGATCCGGAGGAGAGGCTAGCAGTGTGCTCCCATTGTTGTTTCCTGTTAAAAGGGCTCCCGTGAGCCCCTAAGCTGACAAGCTTTTGGAGATGCACCTGCGCGCCTAAGAGGCAACGAAGCCTGTGACGGTTGTTTGGCGGCCTTCTCAACCACCCAGAACTTTTCCCAACTGATGAGGGATACTATCCCGAAACACGAGCCATGTCTCGTGTCTAGAGATTCTGGAAATATCAAGTAATTACTTGCACCAACTTTGGTGAAACACTCACAAACTTTTTCCCAAACTCTTCAAGTTACATGCACTGCATATACCAGAATGAAGAGGGGCGATCCGGAGGAGAGGCTAGCAGTGTGCTCCCATCGTTGTTTCCTGTTAAAAGGGCTCCCGTGAGCCCCAAAGCTGACGAGCTTTTGGAGATGCACCTGCGCGCCTAAGAGGCAACGAAGCCTGTGATGGTTGTTTGACGGCCTACTTAACCACCCCAGAACTTTTCTCTACTGATGAGGGATACTATGCCGAAACACGAGTCATGTCTCGTGTCTAGAGATTCTGGAAATATCAAGTACTTACTTGCACCAACTTTGGTGAAACACTCACAAACTTTTTCCCAAACTCTTCAAGTTACACGCACTGCATATACCAGAATGCAGAGGGGCAATCCGGAGGAGAGGCTAGCAGTGTGCTCCCATCATTGTTTCCTGTTAAAAGGACTCCCGTGAGCCCCTAAGCTGACGAGCTTATGGAGATGCACCTGCGCGCCTAAGAGGCAACGAAGCCTATGACGGTTGTTTGGCGGCCTTCTCAACCACCCCAGAACTTTCTCTACTGATGAGGAATACTATCCCGAAACACGAGCCATGTCTCGTGTCTAGAGATTCTGGAAATATCAAGTACTTACTTGCACCAACTTTGGTGAAACACTCTCAAACTTTTTCCCAAACTCTTCAAGTTACATGCACTGTATATACCAGAATGAAGAGGGGCGATCCGGAGGAGAGGCTAGCAGTGTGCTCCCATCGTTGTTTCCTGTTAAAAGGGCTCCCGTGAGCCCCTAAGCTGATGAGCTTTTGGAGATGCACCTGCGTGCCTAAGAGGCAACCGAAGCCTCTGACGATTGTTTGGTGGCCTTCTCAACCACTCCAGAACTTTTCTCTACTGATGAGGGATACTATCCCGAAACACGAGCCATGTCTCGTGTCTAGAGATTCTGGAAATATCAAGTACTTACTTGCACCAACTTTGGTGAAACACTCACGAACTTTTTCCCAAACTCTTCAAGTTACACGCATTGCATATACCAGAATGCAGAGGGGCGATCCGGAGGAGAGGCTAGCAGTGGGCTCCCATCGTTGTTTCCTGTTAAAAGGGCTCCCGTGAGCCCCAAAGCTGACGAGCTTTTGGAGATGCACCTGCGCGCCTAAGAGGCAACGAAGCCTGTGACGGTTGTTTGACGGCCTACTTAACCACCCCAGAACTTTTCTCTACTGATGAGGGATACTATGCCGAAACACGAGTCATGTCTCGTGTCTAGAGATTCTGGAAATATCAAGTACTTACTTGCACCAACTTTGGTGAAACACTCACAAACTTTTCCCCAAACTCTTCAAGTTACACGCACTGCATATACCAGAATGCAGAGGAGCGATCCGGAGGAGAGGCTAGCAGTGTGCTCCCATCGTTGTTTCCTGTTAAAAGGGCTCCCGTGAGCCCCTAAGCTGACGAGCTTTTGGAGATGCACCTGCGCGCCTAAGAGGCAACGAAGCCTGTGACGGTTGTTTGGCAGACTTCTCAACCACCCCAGAACTTTTCTCTACTGATGAGGGATACTATCCCGAAACACGAGCCATGACTCGTGTCTAGAGATTCTGGAAATATCAAGTAC
Source organism: Lissotriton helveticus (assembly GCF_964261635.1). Taxonomy (NCBI): domain Eukaryota; kingdom Metazoa; phylum Chordata; class Amphibia; order Caudata; family Salamandridae; genus Lissotriton; species Lissotriton helveticus. Next base: position 1,194,591,575 of record NC_136068.1, read on the forward strand.
TTACTTGCACCAACTTTGGTGAAACACTCACGAACTTTTTCCCAAACTCTTCAAGTTACACGCACTGCATATACCAGAATGCATAGGGGCGATCCGGAGGAGAGGCTAGCAGTGTGCTCCCATTGTTGTTTCCTGTTAAAAGGGCTCCCATGAGCCCCTAAGCTGACAAGCTTTTGGAGATGCACCTGCGCGCCTAAGAGGCAACGAAGCCTGTGACGGTTGTTTGGCAGCCTTCTCAACCACCCCAGAACTTTTCTCTACTGATGAGGGATACTATCCCGAAACACGAGCCATGTCTCGTGTCTAGAGATTCTGGAAATATCAAGTACTTACTTGCACCAACTTTGGTGAAACACTCACAAACTTTTTTCCCAAACTCTTCAAATTACACGCACTGCATATACCAGAATGCAGAGGGGCGATCCGGAGGAGAGGCTAGCAGTGTGCTCCCATTGTTGTTTCCTGTTAAAAGGGCTCCCGTGAGCCCCTAAGCTGACGAACTTTTGGAGATGCACCTCCGCGCCTAAGAGGCAACGAAGCCTGTGACGGTTGTTTGGCGGCATTCTCAACCACCCCAGAACTTTTCTCTACTGATGAGGGATACTATCCCGAAACACGAGCCATGTCTCGTGTCTAGAGATTCTGGAAATATCAAGTACTTTCTTGCACCAACTTTGGTGAAACACTCACAAACTTTTTCCTAAACTCTTCAAGTTACATGCACTGCATATACCAGAATGAAGAGGGGTGATCCGGAGGAGAGGCTAGCAGTGTGCTCCCATCGTTGTTTCCTGTTAAAAGGGCTCCCATGAGCCCCTAAGCTGACGAGCTTTTGGAGATGCACCTGCGTGCCTAAGAGGCAACCAAAGCCTCTGACGGTTGTTTGGCGGCCTTCTCAACCACCCCAGAACTTTTCTCTACTGATGAGGGATACTATCCCGAAACACGAGCCATGTCTTGTGTCTAGAGATTCTGGAAATACCAAGTACTTACTTGCACCAACTTTGGTGAAACACTCACAAACTTTTTCCCAAACTCTTCAAGTTACACGCATTGCATATACCAGAATGCAGAGGGGCGATCCGGAGGAGAGGCTAGCAGTGGGCTCCCATCGTTGTTTCCTGTTAAAAGGGCTCCCGTGAGCCCCAAAGCTGACGAGCTTTTGGAGATGCACCTGCGCGCCTAAGAGGCAACGAAGCCTGTGACGGTTGTTTGACGGCCTACTTAACCACCCCAGAACTTTTCTCTACTGATGAGGGATACTATGCCGAAACACGAGTCATGTCTCGTGTCTAGAGATTCTGGAAATATCAAGTACTTACTTGCACCAACTTTGGTGAAACACTCACAAACTTTTTCCCAAACTCTTCAAGTTACACGCACTGCATATACCAGAATACAGAGGGGCGATCCGGAGGAGAGGCTAGCAGTGTGCTCCCATCGTTGTTTCCTGTTAAAAGGGCTCCCGTGAGCCCCTAAGCTGACGAGCTTATGGAGATGCACCTGCGCGCCTAAGAGGCAACGAAGCCTGTGACGGTTGTTTGGCGGCCTTCTCAACCACCCCAGAACTTTTCTCTAGTGATGAGGAATACTATCCCGAAACACGAGCCATGTCTCGTGTCTAGAGATTCTGGAAATATCAAGTACCTACTTGCACCAACTTTGGTGAAACACTCACAAACTTTTTCCCAAACTCTTCAAGTTACACGCACTGCATATACCAGAACGCAGAGGGGCGATCCGTATGAGAGGCTAGCAGTGTGCTCCCATTGTTGTTTCCTGTCAAAAGCGCTCCCGTGAGCCCCTAAGCTGGTGAGCTTTTGGAGATGCACCTGCGCGCCTAAGAGGCAACGAAGCCTGTGACGGTTGTTTGGCGGCCTTCTCAACCACCCCAGAACTTTTCTCTACTGATGAGGGATACTATCCCGAAACACGAGCCATTACTCGTGTCTAGAGATTCTGGAAATATCAAGTACTTACTTGCACCAACCTTGGTGAAACACTCACAAACTTTTTCCCAAACTCTTCAAGTTACAAGCACTGCATATACCAGAATGCAGAGGGGCGATCCAGAGGAGAGGCTAGCAGTGTGCTCCCATCGTTGTTTCCTGTTAAAAGGGCTCCCGTGAGCCCCTAAGCTAACGAGCTTTTGGAGATGCACCTGTGCGCCTAAGAGGCAACGAAGCAGGTGACGGTTGTTTGGAGGCCTTCTCAACCACCCCAGAACTTTTCTCTACTGATGAGGGATACTATCCCAAACCACGAGCCATGTCTCGTGTCTAGAGATTCTGGAAATATCAATTACTTACTTGTACCAACTTTGGTGAAACATTCACGATCTTTTTCCCAAACTCTTCAAGTTACACGCACTGCATATACCAGAATGCAGAGGGGCGATCCGGAGGAGAGGCTAGCAGTGGGCTCCCATCGTTGTTTCCTGTTAAAAGGGCTCCCGTGAGCCCCTAAGCTGACGAGCTTTTGGAGATACACCTGCGCGCCTAAGAGGCAACGAAGCCTGTGACGGTTGTTTGGCGGCCTTCTCAACCACCCCAGAACTTTTCTCTACTGATGAGGGATACTATCCCGAAACACGAGCCATGTCTCGTGTCTAGAGATTCTGGAAATATCAAGTACTTACTTGCACCAACTTTGGTGAAACACTCACAAACTTTTTCCCAAACTCTTCAAGTTACATGCACTGCATATACCAGAATGCAGAGGGGCGATCCGGAGGAGAGGCTAGCAGTGTGCTCCCATCGTTGTTTCCTGTTAAAAGGGATCCCGTGAGCCCCTAAGCTGACGAGCTTTTGGAGATGCACCTGCGTGCCTAAGAGGCAACGAAGCCTGTGACGGTTGTTTGGCGGCCTTCTCAACCACCCTAGAACTTTTATCTACTGATGAGGGATACTATCCCGAAACACGAGCCATGTCTCGTGTCTAGAGATTCTGGAAATAGCAAGTACTTACTTGCACCAACTTTTGTGAAACACTCACAAACTTTTTCCCAAACTCTTCAAGTTACACGCACTGTATATACCAGAATGCAGAGGGGCGATCCGGAGGAGAGGCTAGCAGTGGGCTCCCACCGTTGTTTCCTGTTAAAAGGGCTCCCAAGAGCCCCTAAGCTGATGAGCTTTTGGAGATGCACCTGCGCGCCTAAGAGGCAACGAAGCCTATGACGGTTGTTTGGCGGCCTTCTTAACCACCCCAGAACTTTTCTCTACTGATGAGGGATACTATCCCGAAACACGAGCCATGTCTCGTGTCTAGAGATTCTGGAAATATCAAGTACTTACTTGCACCAACTTTGGTGAAACACTCACAAACTTTTTCCCCAACTCTTTAAGTTACACGCACTGCATATACCAGAATTCAGAGGGGCGATCCGGAGGAGAGGCTAGCAGTGTGCTCCCATCGTTGTTTCCTGTTAAAAGGGCTCCCGTGAGCCCCTAAGCTGACGAGCTTATGGAGATGCACCTGCGCGCCTAAGAGGCAAGGAAGCCTGTGACGGTTGTTTGGCGGCCTTCTCAACCACCCCAGAACTTTTCTCTACTGATGAGGGATACTATCCCGAAACACGAGCCATGTCTCGTGTCTAGAGATTCTGGAAATATCAAGTACTTACTTGCATCAACTTTGGTGAAACACTCACGAACTGTTTCCCAAACTCTTCAGGTAACACGCACTGCATATACCAGAATGCAGAGGGGCGATCCGGAGGAGAGGCTAGCAGTGGGCTCCCACCGTTGTTTCCTGTTAAAAGGGCGCCCGTGAGCCCCTAAGCTGACGAGCTTTTGGAGATGCACCTGCGCGCCTAAGAGGCAACGAAGCCTGTGACGGTTGTTTGGCGGCCTTCTCAACCACCCCAGAACTTTTCTCTACTGATGAGGGATACTATCCCGAAACACGAGCCATGTCTCGTGTCTAGAGATTCTGGAAATATCAAGTACTTACTTGCACCAACTTTGGTGAAACACTCACAAACTTTTTCCCAAACTCTTCAAGTTACATGCACTGCATATACCAGAATGCAGAGGGGCGATCCGGAGGAGAGGCTAGCAGTGTGCTCCCATCGTTGTTTCCTGTTAAAAGGGATCCCGTGAGCCCCTAAGCTGACGAGCTTTTGGAGATGCACCTGCGTGCCTAAGAGGCAACGAAGCCTGTGACGGTTGTTTGGCGGCCTTCTCAACCACCCTAGAACTTTTATCTACTGATGAGGGATACTATCCCGAAACACGAGCCATGTCTCGTGTCTAGAGATTCTGGAAATAGCAAGTACTTACTTGCACCAACTTTTGTGAAACACTCACAAACTTTTTCCCAAACTCTTCAAGTTACACGCACTGTATATACCAGAATGCAGAGGGGCGATCCGGAGGAGAGGCTAGCAGTGGGCTCCCACCGTTGTTTCCTGTTAAAAGGGCTCCCAAGAGCCCCTAAGCTGATGAGCTTTTGGAGATGCACCTGCGCGCCTAAGAGGCAACGAAGCCTATGACGGTTGTTTGGCGGCCTTCTTAACCACCCCAGAACTTTTCTCTACTGATGAGGGATACTATCCCGAAACACGAGCCATGTCTCGTGTCTAGAGATTCTGGAAATATCAAGTACTTACTTGCACCAACTTTGGTGAAACACTCACAAACTTTTTCCCCAACTCTTTAAGTTACACGCACTGCATATACCAGAATTCAGAGGGGCGATCCGGAGGAGAGGCTAGCAGTGTGCTCCCATCGTTGTTTCCTGTTAAAAGGGCTCCCGTGAGCCCCTAAGCTGACGAGCTTATGGAGATGCACCTGCGCGCCTAAGAGGCAAGGAAGCCTGTGACGGTTGTTTGGCGGCCTTCTCAACCACCCCAGAACTTTTCTCTACTGATGAGGGATACTATCCCGAAACACGAGCCATGTCTCGTGTCTAGAGATTCTGGAAATATCAAGTACTTACTTGCATCAACTTTGGTGAAACACTCACGAACTGTTTCCCAAACTCTTCAGGTAACACGCACTGCATATACCAGAATGCAGAGGGGCGATCCGGAGGAGAGGCTAGCAGTGGGCTCCCACCGTTGTTTCCTGTTAAAAGGGCGCCCGTGAGCCCCTAAGCTGACGAGCTTTTGGAGATGCACCTGCGCGCCTAAGAGGCAACGAAACCTGTGACGGTTGTTTGGCGGCCTTATTAACCACCCCAGAACTTTTCTCTACTGATGACGGATACTATCCCGAAACACGAGCCATGTCTCGTGTCTAGAGATTCTGGAAATATCAAGTACTTACTTGCAGCAACTTTGGTGAAACACTCACAAACTTTTTCCCCAACTCTTTAAGTTACACGCACTGCATATACCAGAATGCAGAGGGGCGATCCGGAGGAGAGGCTAGCAGTGTGCTCCCATCGTTGTTTCCTGTTAAAAGGGCTCCAGTGAGCCCCTAAGATGACGAGCTTATGGAGATGCACCTGCGCGCCTAAGAGGCAACGAAGCCTGTGACGGTTGTTTGGCGGCCTTCTCAACCACCCCAGAACTTTTCTCTACTGATGAGGGATACTATCCCGAAACACGAGCCATGTCTTGTGTCTAGAGATTCTGGAAATATCAAGTACTTACTTGCACCAACTTTGGTGAAACACTCACGAACTTCTTCCCAAACTCTTCAAGTTACACGCACTGCATATACCAGAATGCAGAGGGGCGATCCGGAGGAGAGGCTAGCAGTGTGCTCCCATCGTTGTTTCCTGTTAAAAGGTATCACGTGAGCAACTAAGCTGACGAGCTTTTGGAGATGCACCTGCGCGCCTAAGAGGCAACGAAGCCTGTGATGGTTGTTTGGCGGCCTTCTCAACCACCCCAGAACTTTTCTCTACTGATGAGGGATACTATCCCGAAACACCAGCCATGTCTCGTGTCTAGAGATTCTGGAAATATCAAGTACTTACTTGCACCAACTTTGGTGAAACACTCACAAACTTTTTTCCCAAACTCTTCAAATTACACGCACTGCATATACCAGAATGCAGAGGGGCGATCCGGAGGAGAGGCTAGCAGTGTGCTCCCATTGTTGTTTCCTGTTAAAAGGGCTCCCGTGAGCCCCTAAGCTGACGAACTTTTGGAGATGCACCTGGGTGCCTAAGAGGCAACGAAGCCGGTGACGGTTGTTTGGCGGCCTTCTCAACCACCCCAGAACTTTTCTCTACTGATGAGGGATACTATCCCGAAACACGAGCCATGTCTCGTGTCTAGAGATTCAGGAAATATTAAGTGCTTACTTGCACCAACTTTGGTAAAACACATACAAACTTTTTCCCAAACTCTTCAAGTTACATGCACTGCATATACCAGAATGAAGAGGGGCGATCAGGAGGAGAGGCTAGCAGTGTGCTCCCATCGTTGTTTCCTGTTAAAAGGGCTCCCGTTAGCCCCTAAGCTGACGAGCTTTTGGAGATGCACCTGCGTGCCTAAGAGGCAACGAAGCCTCTGACGGTTGTTTGGCGGCCTTCTCAACCACCTCAGAACTTTTCTCTACTGATGAGGGATACTATCCCGAAACACGAGCCATGTATCGTGTCTAGAGATTCTGGAAATATCAAGTACTTACTTGCACCAACTTTGGTGAAACACTCACGAACTTTTTCCCAAACTCTTCAAGTTACACGCATTGCATATACCAGAATGCAGAGGGGCGATCCGGAGGAGAGGCTAGCAGTGGGCTCCCACCGTTGTTTCCTGTTAAAAGGGCTCCCGTGAGCCCCTAAGCTGACGAGCTTTTGGAGAAGCACCTGTGTGCCTAAGAGGCAACCGAAGCCTCTGACGGTTGTTTGGCGGCCTTCTCAACCACCCCAGAACTTTTCTCTACTGATGAGGGATACTATCCCGAAACACGAGCCATGTCTCGTGTCTTGAGATTCTGGAAATATCAAGTACTTACTTGCACCAACTTTGGTGAAACACTCACAAACCTTTTCCCAAACTCTTCAAGTTACACGCATTGCATATACCAGAATGCAGAGGGGCGATCCGGAGGAGAGGCTAGCAGTGGGCTCCGACCGTTGTTTCCTGTTAAAAGGGCTCCTGTGAGCCCCAAAGCTGACGAGCTTTTGGAGATGCACCTGCGCGCCTAAGAGGCAACGAAGCCTGTGACGGTTGTTTGACGCCTACTTAACCACCCCAGAACTTTTCTCTACTGATGAGGGATACTATGCCGAAACACGAGTCATGTCTCGTGTCTAGAGATTCTGGAAATATCAAGTACTTACTTGCACCAACTTTGGTGAAACACTCACAAACTTTTTCCCAAACTCTTCAAGTTACACGCACTGCATATACCAGAATGCAGAGGGGCGATCCGGAGGAAAGGCTAGCAGTGTGCTCCCATCTTTGTTTCCTGTTAAAAGGGCTCCCGTGAGCCCCTAAGCTGACGAGCTTATGGAGATGCACTTGCGCGCCTAAGAGGCAACGAAGCCTGTGACGGTTGTTTGGCGGCCTTCTCAACCACCCCAGAACTTTTCTCTACTGATGAGGGATACTATCCCGAAACACGAGCCATGTCTTGTGTCTTGAGATTCTGGAAATATCAAGTACTTACTTGCACCAACTTTGGTGAAACACTCACAAACTTTTTCCCAAACTCTTCAAGTTACACGCATTGCATATACCAGAATGCAGAGGGGCGATCCGGAGGAGAGGCTAGCAGTGGGCTCCGACCATTGTTTCCTGTTAAAAGGGCTCCCGGGAGCCCCAAAGCTGACGAGCTTTTGGAGATGCACCTGCGAGCCTAAGAGGCAACGAAGCCTGTGACGGTTGTTTGACGGCCTACTTAACCACCCCAGAACTTTTCTCTACTGATGAGGGATACTATGCCGAAACACGAGTCATGTCTCATGTCTAGAGATTCTGGAAATATCAAGTACTTACTTGCACCAACTTTGGTGAAACACTCACAAACTTTTTCCCAAACTCTTCAAGTTACACGCACTGCATATACCAGAATGCAGAGGGGCGATCCGGAGGAGAGGCTAGCAGTGTGCTCCCATCGTTGTTTCCTGTTGAAAGGGCTCCCGTGAGCCCCTAAGCTGACGAGCTTATGGAGATGCACCTGCGCGCCTAAGAGGCAACGAAGCCTGTGACGGTTGTTTGGCGGCCTTCTCAACCACCCCAGAACTTTGCTCTACTGATGAGGAATACTATCTCGAAACACGAGCCATGTCTCGTGTCTAGAGATTCTGGAAATATCAAGTACTTACTTGCACCAACTTTGGTGAAACACTCTCAAACTTTTTCCCAAACTCTTCAAGTTACATGCACTGCATATACCAGAATGAAGAGGGGCGATCCGGAGGAGAGGCTAGCAGTGTGCTCCCATTGTTGTTTCCTGTTAAAAGGGCTCCCGTGAGCCCCTAAGCTGACGAACTTTTGGAGATGCACCTGGGTGCCTAAGAGGCAACGAAGCCGGTGACGGTTGTTTGGCGGCCTTCTCAACCACCCCAGAACTTTTCTCTACTGATGAGGGATACTATCCCGAAACACGAGCCATGTCTCGTGTCTAGAGATTCAGGAAATATTAAGTGCTTACTTGCACCAACTTTGGTAAAACACATACAAACTTTTTCCCAAACTCTTCAAGTTACATGCACTGCATATACCAGAATGAAGAGGGGCGATCAGGAGGAGAGGCTAGCAGTGTGCTCCCATCGTTGTTTCCTGTTAAAAGGGCTCCCGTTAGCCCCTAAGCTGACGAGCTTTTGGAGATGCACCTGCGTGCCTAAGAGGCAACGAAGCCTCTGACGGTTGTTTGGCGGCCTTCTCAACCACCTCAGAACTTTTCTCTACTGATGAGGGATACTATCCCGAAACACGAGCCATGTATCGTGTCTAGAGATTCTGGAAATATCAAGTACTTACTTGCACCAACTTTGGTGAAACACTCACGAACTTTTTCCCAAACTCTTCAAGTTACACGCATTGCATATACCAGAATGCAGAGGGGCGATCCGGAGGAGAGGCTAGCAGTGGGCTCCCACCGTTGTTTCCTGTTAAAAGGGCTCCCGTGAGCCCCTAAGCTGACGAGCTTTTGGAGAAGCACCTGTGTGCCTAAGAGGCAACCGAAGCCTCTGACGGTTGTTTGGCGGCCTTCTCAACCACCCCAGAACTTTTCTCTACTGATGAGGGATACTATCCCGAAACACGAGCCATGTCTCGTGTCTTGAGATTCTGGAAATATCAAGTACTTACTTGCACCAACTTTGGTGAAACACTCACAAACTTTTTCCCAAACTCTTCAAGTTACACGCATTGCATATACCAGAATGCAGAGGGGCGATCCGGAGGAGAGGCTAGCAGTGGGCTCCGACCGTTGTTTCCTGTTAAAAGGGCTCCTGTGAGCCCCAAAGCTGACGAGCTTTTGGAGATGCACCTGCGCGCCTAAGAGGCAACGAAGCCTGTGACGGTTGTTTGACGCCTACTTAACCACCCCAGAACTTTTCTCTACTGATGAGGGATACTATGCCGAAACACGAGTCATGTCTCGTGTCTAGAGATTCTGGAAATATCAAGTACTTACTTGCACCAACTTTGGTGAAACACTCACAAACTTTTTCCCAAACTCTTCAAGTTACACGCACTGCATATACCAGAATGCAGAGGGGCGATCCGGAGGAAAGGCTAGCAGTGTGCTCCCATCTTTGTTTCCTGTTAAAAGGGCTCCCGTGAGCCCCTAAGCTGACGAGCTTATGGAGATGCACTTGCGCGCCTAAGAGGCAACGAAGCCTGTGACGGTTGTTTGGCGGCCTTCTCAACCACCCCAGAACTTTTCTCTACTGATGAGGGATACTATCCCGAAACACGAGCCATGTCTTGTGTCTTGAGATTCTGGAAATATCAAGTACTTACTTGCACCAACTTTGGTGAAACACTCACAAACTTTTTCCCAAACTCTTCAAGTTACACGCATTGCATATACCAGAATGCAGAGGGGCGATCCGGAGGAGAGGCTAGCAGTGGGCTCCGACCATTGTTTCCTGTTAAAAGGGCTCCCGGGAGCCCCAAAGCTGACGAGCTTTTGGAGATGCACCTGCGAGCCTAAGAGGCAACGAAGCCTGTGACGGTTGTTTGACGGCCTACTTAACCACCCCAGAACTTTTCTCTACTGATGAGGGATACTATGCCGAAACACGAGTCATGTCTCATGTCTAGAGATTCTGGAAATATCAAGTACTTACTTGCACCAACTTTGGTGAAACACTCACAAACTTTTTCCCAAACTCTTCAAGTTACACGCACTGCATATACCAGAATGCAGAGGGGCGATCCGGAGGAGAGGTTAGCAGTGTGCTCCCATCGTTGTTTCCTGTTGAAAGGGCTCCCGTGAGCCCCTAAGCTGACGAGCTTATGGAGATGCACCTGCGCGCCTAAGAGGCAACGAAGCCTGTGACGGTTGTTTGGCGGCCTTCTCAACCACCCCAGAACTTTGCTCTACTGATGAGGAATACTATCTCGAAACACGAGCCATGTCTCGTGTCTAGAGATTCTGGAAATATCAAGTACTTACTTGCACCAACTTTGGTGAAACACTCTCAAACTTTTTCCCAAACTCTTCAAGTTACATGCACTGCATATACCAGAATGAAGAGGGGCGATCCGGAGGAGAGGCTAGCAGTGTGCTCCCATCGTTGTTTCCTGTTAAAAGGGCTCCCGTGAGCCCCTAAGCTGACGAGCTTTTGGAGATGCACCTGCGTGCCTAAGAGGCAACCGAAGCCTCTGACGGTTGTTTGGCGGCCTTCTCAACCACTCCAGAACTTTTCTCTACTGATGAGGGATACTATCCCAAAACACGAGCCATGTCTCGTGTCTAGAGATTCTGGAAATATCAAGTACTTACTTGCACCAACTTTGGTGAAACACTCACGAACTTTTTCCCAAACTCTTCAAGTTACACGCATTGCATATACCAGAATGCAGAGGGGCGATCCGGAGGAGAGGCTAGCAGTGGGCTCCCATCAATGTTTCCTTTTAAAAGGGCTCCCGTGAGCCCCAAAGCTGACGAGCTTTTGGAGATGCACCTGCGCGCCTAAGAGGCAATGAAACCTGTGACGGTTGTTTGACGGCCTACTTAACCACCCCAGAACTTTTCTCTACTGATGAGGGATACTATGCCGAAACACGAGTCATGTCTCGTGTCTAGAGATTCTGGAAATATCAAGTACTTACTTGCACCAACTTTGGTGAAACACTCACAAACTTTTTCCCAAACTCTTCAAGTTACACGCACTGCATATACCAGAATGCAGAGGAGCGATCCGGAGGAGAGGCTAGCAGTGTGCTCCCATCGTTGTTTCATGTTAAAAGGGCTCCAGTGAGCCCCTAAGCTGACGAGCCTTTGGAGATGCACCTGCGTGCCTAAGAGGCAACGAAGCCTGTGACGGTTGTTTGGCGGACTTCTCAACCACCCCAGAACTTTTCTCTACTGATGAGGGATACTATCCCGAAACACGAGCCATGACTCGTGTCTAGAGATTCTGGAAATATCAAGTACTTACTTGCACCAACTTTGGTGAAACACTCACAAACTTTTTCCCAAACTCTTCAAGTTACACGCACTGCATATACCAGAATGCATAGGGGCGATCCGGAGGAGAGGCTAGCAGTGTGCTCCCATTGTTGTTTCCTGTTAAAAGGGCTCCCATAGCCCCTAAGCTGACAAGCTTTTGGAGATGCACCTGCGCGCCTAGGAGGCAACGAAGCCTGTGACGGTTGTTTGGCGGCCTTCTCAACCACCCCAGAACTTTCCTCTACTGATGAGGGATACTATCCCGAAACACGAGCCATGTCTCGTGTCTAGAGATTCTGGAAATATCAAGTACTTACTTGCACCAACTTTGGTGAAACACTCACAAACTTTTTTCGCAAACTCTTCAAATTACACGCACTGCATATACCAGAATGCAGAGGGGCGATCCGGAGGAGAGGCTAGCAGTGTGCTCCCATTGTTGTTTCCTGTTAAAAGGGCTCCCGTGAGCCCCTAAGCTGACGAACTTTTGGAGATGCACCTGCGCGCCTAAGAGGCAACGAAGCCTGTGACGGTTGTTTGGCGGCATTCTCAACCACCCCAGAACTTTTCTCTACTGATGAGGGATACTATCCCGAAACACGAGCCATGTCTCGTGTCTAGAGATTCTGGAAATATCAAGTACTTTCTTGCACCAACTTTGGTGAAACACTCACAAACTTTTTCCTAAACTCTTCAAGTTACATGCACTTCATCTACCAGAATGAAGAGGGGCGATCCGGAGGAGAGGCTAGCAGTGTGCTCCCATCGTTGTTTCCTGTTAAAAGGGCACCCATGAGCCCCTAAGCTGACGAGCTTTTGGAGATGCACCTGCGTGCCTAAGAGGCAACCAAAACCTCTGACGGTTGTTTGGCGGCCTTGTCAACCACCCCAGAACTTTTCTCTACTGATGAGGGATACTATCCCGAAACACGAGCCATGTCTCGTGTCTAGAGATTCTGGAAATACCAAGTACTTACTTGCACCAACTTTGGTGAAACACTCACAAACTTTTTCCCAAACTCTTCAAGTTACACGCATTGCATATACCAGAATGCAGAGGGGCGATCTGGAGGAGAGCCTAGCAGTGGGCTCCCATCGTTGTTTCCTGTTAAAAGGGCTCCCGTGAGCCCCAAAGCTGACGAGCTTTTGGAGATGCACCTGCGCGCCTAAGAGGCAACGAAGCCTGTGACGGTTGTTTGACGGCCTACTTAACCACCCCAGAACTTTTCTCTACTGATGAGGGATACTATGCCGAAACACGAGTCATGTCTCGTGTCTAGAGATTCTGGAAATATCAAGTACTTACTTGCACCAACTTTGGTGAAACACTCACAAACTTTTTCCCAAACTCTTCAAGTTACACGCACTGCATATACCAGAATGCAGAGGGGCGATCCGGAGGAGTGGCTAGCAGTGTGCTCCCATCGTTGTTTCCTGTTAAAAGGGCTCCCGTGAGCCCCTAACCTGACGAGCTTATGGAGATGCACCTGCGCGCCTAAAAGGCAACGAAGCCTGTGACGGTTGTTTGGCGGCCTTCTCAACCACCCCAGAACTTTTCTCTACTGATGAGGAATACTATCCCGAAACACGAGCCATGTCTCGTGTCTAGAGATTCTGGAAATATCAAGTACCTACTTGCACCAACTTTGGTGAAACACTCACAAACTTTTTCCCAAACTCTTCAAGTTACACGCACTGCATATACCAGTACGCAGAGGGGCGATCCGTATGAGAGGCTAGCAGTGTGCTCCCATCGTTGTTTCCTTTCAAAAGGGCTCCCGTGAGCCCCGAAGCTGGTGAGCTTTTGGAGATGCACCTGCGCGCCTAAGAGGCAACGAAGCCTGTGACGGTTGTTTGGCGGCCTTCTCAACCACCCCAGAACTTTTCTCCACTGATGAGGGATACTATCCCGAAACACGAGCCATTACTCGTGTCTAGAGATTCTGGAAATATCAAGTACTTACTTGCACCAACTTTGGTGAAACACTCACAAACTTTTTCCCAAACTCTTCAAGTTACAAGCACTGCATATACCAGAATGCAGAGGGGCGATCCGGAGGAGAGGCTAGCAGTGTGCTCCCATCGTTGTTTCCTGTTAAAAGGGCTCCCGTGAGCCCCTAAGCTGACGAGCTTATGGAGATGCACCTGCGCGCCTAAGAGGGAACGAAGCCTGTGACGGTTGTTTGACGGCCTACTTAACCACCCCAGAACTTTTCTCTACTGATGAGGGATACTATGCCGAAACACGAGTCATGTCTCGTGTCTAGAGATTCTGGAAATATCAAGTACTTACTTGCACCAACTTTGGTGAAACACTCACAAACTTTTTCCCAAACTCTTCAAGTTACACGCACTGCATATACCAGAATGCAGAGGGGCGATCCGGAGGAGAGGCTAGCAGTGTGCTCCCATCGTTGTTTCCTGTTAAAAGGGCTCCCGTGAGCCCCTAAGCTGACGAGCTTATGGAGATGCACCTGCGCGCCTAAGAGGCAACGAAGCCTGTGACGGTTGTTTGGCGGCCTTCTCAACCACCCCAGAACTTTTCTCTACTGATGAGGAATACTATCCCGAAACACGAGCCATGTCTCGTGTCTAGAGATTCTGGAAATATCAAGTACTTACTTGCACCAACTTTGGTGAAACACTCTCAAACTTTTTCCCAAACTCTTCAAGTTAAATGCACTGCATATACCAGAATGAAGAGGGGCGATCCGGAGGAGAGGCTAGCAGTGTGCTCCCATCGTTGTTCCTGTTAAAAGGGCTCCCGTGAGCCCCTAAGCTGACGAGCTTTTGGAGATGCACCTGCGTGCCTAAGAGGCAACCGAAGCCTCTGACGGTTGTTTGGCGGCCTTCTCAACCACTACAGAAATTTTCTCTACTGATGAGGGATACTATCCCGAAACACGAGCCATGTCTCGTGTCTAGAGATTCTGGAAATATCAAGTACTTACTTGCACCAACTTTGGTGAAACACTCACAAACTTTTTCCCAAACTCTTCAAGTTCCACGCATTGCATATACCAGAATGCAGAGGAGCGATCCGGAGGAGAGGCTAGCAGTGGGCTCCCATCGTTGTTTCCTGTTAAAAGGGCTCCCGTGAGCCCCAAAGCTGACGAGCTTTTGGAGATGCACCTGCGCGCCTAAGAGGCAACGAAGCCTGTGACGGTTGTTTGACGGCCTACTTAACCACCCCAGAACTTTTCTCTACTGATGAGGGATACTATGCCGAAACACGAGTCATGTCTCGTGTCTAGAGATTCCGGAAATATCAAGTACTTACTTGCACCAACTTTGGTGAAACACTCACGAACTTTTTCCCAAACTCTTCAAGTTACACGCACTGCATATACCAGAATGCAGAGGAGCGATCCGGAGGAGAGGCTAGCAGTGTGCTCCCATCGTTGTTTCCTGTTAAAAGGGCTCCCGTGAGCCCCTAAGCTGACGAGCTTTTGGAGATGCACCTGCGCGCCTAAGAGGCAACGAAGCCTGTGACGGTTGTTTGGCGGACTTCTCAACCACCCCAGAACTTTTCTCTACTGATGAGGGATACTATCCCGAAACACGAGCCATGACTCGTGTCTAGAGATTCTGGAAATATCAAGTACTTACTTGCACCAACTTTGGTGAAACACTCACAAACTTTTTCCCAAACTCTTCAAGTTACACGCACTGCATATACCAGAATGCATAGGGGCGATCCGGAGGAGAGGCTAGCAGTGTGCTCCCATTGTTGTTTCCTGTTAAAAGGGCTCCCATGAGCCCCTAAGCTGACAAGCTTTTGGAGATGCACGTGCGCGCCTAAGAGGCAACGAAGCCTGTGACGGTTGTTTGGCGGCCTTCTCAACCACCCCAGAACTTTTCTCTACTGATGAGGGATACTATCCCGAAACACGAGCCATGTCTCGTGTCTAGAGATTCTGGAAATATCAAGTACTTACTTGCACCAACTTTGGTGAAACACTCACAAACTTTTTCCCCAAACTCTTCAAGTTACACGCACTGCATATACCAGAATGCAGAGGGGCGATCCGGAGGAGAGGCTAGCAGTGTGCTCCCATCGTTGTTTCCTGTTAAAAGGGCTCCCGTGAGCCCCTAAGCTGACGAGCTTATGGAGATGCACCTGCGCGCCTAAGAGGCAACGAAGCCTGTGACGGTTGTTTGGCGGCCTTCTCAACCACCCCAGAACTTTTCTCTACTGATGAGGAATACTATCCCGAAACACGAGCCATGTCTCGTGTCTAGAGATTCTGGAAATATCAAGTACTTACTTGCACCAACTTTGGTGAAACACTCTCAAACTTTTTCCCAAACTCTTCAAGTTAAATGCACTGCATATACCAGAATGAAGAGGGGCGATCCGGAGGAGAGGCTAGCAGTGTGCTCCCATCGTTGTTCCTGTTAAAAGGGCTCCCGTGAGCCCCTAAGCTGACGAGCTTTTGGAGATGCACCTGCGTGCCTAAGAGGCAACCGAAGCCTCTGACGGTTGTTTGGCGGCCTTCTCAACCACTCCAGAAATTTTCTCTACTGATGAGGGATACTATCCCGAAACACGAGCCATGTCTCGTGTCTAGAGATTCTGGAAATATCAAGTACTTACTTGCACCAACTTTGGTGAAACACTCACAAACTTTTTCCCAAACTCTTCCAGTTCCACGCATTGCATATACCAGAATGCAGAGGAGCGATCCGGAGGAGAGGCTAGCAGTGGGCAACCCATCGTTGTTTCCTGTTAAAAGGGCTCCCGTGAGCCCCAAAGCTGACGAGCTTTTGGAGATGCACCTGCGCGCCTAAGAGGCAACGAAGCCTGTGACGGTTGTTTGACGGCCTACTTAACCACCCCAGAACTTTTCTCTACTGATGAGGGATACTATGCCGAAACACGAGTCATGTCTCGTGTCTAGAGATTCTGGAAATATCAAGTACTTACTTGCACCAACTTTGGTGAAACACTCACAAACTTTTTCCCAAACTCTTCAAGTTACACGCACTGCATATACCAGAATGCAGAGGAGCGATCCGGAGGAGAGGCTAGCAGTGTGCTCCCATCGTTGTTTCCTGTTAAAAGGGCTCCCGTGAGCCCCTAAGCTGACGAGCTTTTGGAGATGCACCTGCGCGCCTAAGAGGCAACGAAGCCTGTGACGGTTGTTTGGCGGACTTCTCAACCACCCCAGAACTTTTCTCGACTGATGAGGGATACTATCCCGAAACACGAGCCATGACTCGTGTCTAGAGATTCTGGAAATATCAAGTACTTACTTGCACCAACTTTGGTGAAACACTCACGAACTTTTTCCCAAACTCTTCAAGTTACACGCACTGCATATACCAGAATGCATAGGGGCGATCCGGAGGAGAGGCTAGCAGTGTTCTCCCATTGTTGTTTCCTGTTAAAAGGGCTCCCATGAGCCCCTAAGCTGACAAGCTTTTGGAGATGCACGTGCGCGCCTAAGAGGCAACGAAGCCTGTGACGGTTGTTTGGCGGCCTTCTCAACCACCCCAGAACTTTTCTCTACTGATGAGGGATACTATCCCGAAACACGAGCCATGTCTCGTGTCTAGAGATTCTGGAAATATCAAGTACTTACTTGCACCAACTTTGGTGAAACACTCACAAACTTTTTCCCCAAACTCTTCAAATTACACGCACTGCATATACCAGAATGCAGAGGGGCCATCCGCAGGAGAGGCTAGCAGTGTGCTCCCATTGTTGTTTCCTGTTAAAAGGGCTCCCGTGAGCCCCTAAGCTGACGAACTTTTGGAGATGCACCAGCGCGCCTAAGAGGCAACGAAGCCTGTGACGGTTGTTTGGCGGCATTCTCAACCACCCCAGAACTTTTCTCTACTGATGAGGGATACTATCCCGAAACACGAGCCATGTCTCGCGTCTAGAGATTCTGGAAATATCAAGTACTTTCTTGCACCAACTTTGGTGAAACACTCACAAACCTTTTCCTAAACTCTTCAAGTTACATGCACTGCATATACCAGAATGAAGAGGGGCGATCCGGAGGAGAGGCTAGCAGTGTGCTCCCATCGTTGTTTCCTGTTAAAAGGGCTCCCATGAGCCCCTAAGCTGACGAGCTTTTGGAGATGCAGCTGCGTGCCTAAGAGGCAACCAAAGCCTCTGACGGTTGTTTGGCGGCCTTCTCAACCACCCCAGAACTTTTCTCTACTGATGAGGGATACTATCCCGAAACACGAGCCATGTCTTGTGTCTAGAGATTCTGGAAATACCAAGTACTTACTTGCACCAACTTTGGTGAAACACTCACAAACTTTTTCCCAAACTCTTCAAGTTACACGCATTGCATATACCAGAATGCAGAGGGGCGATCCGGAGGAGAGGCTAGCAGTGGGCTCCCATCATTGTTTCCTGTTAAAAGGGCTCCCGTGAGCCCCAAAGCTGACGAGCTTTTGGAGATGCACCTGCGCGCCTAAGAGGCAACGAAGCCTGTGACGGTTGTTTGACGGCCTACTTAACCACCCCAGAACTTTTCTCTACTGATGAGGGATACTATGCCGAAACACGAGTCATGTCTCGTGTCTAGAGATTCTGGAAATATCAAGTACTTACTTGCACCAACTTTGGTGAAACACTCACAAACTTTTTCCCAAACTCTTCAAGTTACACGCACTGCATATACCAGAATGCAGAGGGGCGATCCGGAGGAGAGGCTAGCAGTGTGCTCCCATCGTTGTTTCCTGTTAAAAGGGCTCCCGTGAGCCCCTAAGCTGACGAGCTTATGGAGATGCACCTGCGCGCCTAAGAGGCAACGAAGCCTGTGACGGTTGTTTGGCGGCCTTCTCAACCACCCCAGAACTTTTCTCTACTGATGAGGAATACTATCCCGAAACACGAGCCATGTCTCGTGTCTAGAGATTCTGGAAATATCAAGTACCTACTTGCACCAACTTTGGTGAAACACTCACAAACTTTTTCCCAAACTCTTCAAGTTACACGCACTGCATATACCAGAACGCAGAGGGGCGATCCGTATGAGAGGCTAGCAGTGTGCTCCCATCGTTGTTTCCTGTCAAAAGGGCTCCCGTGAGCCCCTAAGCTGGTGAGCTTTTGGAGATGCACCTGCGTGCCTAAGAGGCAACGAAGCCTGTGACGGTTGTTTGGCGGCCTTCTCAACCACCCCAGAACTTTTCTCTACTGATGAGGGATACTATCCCGAAACACGAGCCATTATTCGTGTCTAGAGATTCTGGAAATATCAAGTACTTACTTGCACCAACTTTGGTGAAACACTCACAAACTTTTTCCCAAACTCTTCAAGTTACAAGCACTGCATATCCCAGAATGCAGAGGGGGGATCCGGAGGAGAGGCTAGCAGGGTGCTCCCATCGTTGTTTCCTGTTAAAAGGGCTCCCGTGAGCCCCTAAGCTAACGAGCTTTTGGAGATGCACCTGCGCGCCTAAGAGGCAACGAAGCAAGTGACGGTTGTTTTGCGGCCTTCTCAACCACCCCAGAACTTTTCTCTACTGATGAGGGATACTATCCCGAACCACGAGCCATGTCTCGTGTCTAGAGATTCTGGAAATATCAATTACTTACTTGTACCAACTTTGGTGAAACATTCACGATCTTTTTCCCAAACTCTTCAAGTTACACGCACTGCATATACCAGAATGCAGAGGGGCGATCCGGAGGAGAGGCTAGCAGTGTGCTCCCATCGTTGTTTCCTGTTAAAAGGGCTCCCGTGAGCCCCTAAGCTGACGAGCTTATGGAGATGCACCTGCGTGCCTAAGAGGGAACGAAGCCTGTGACGGTTGTTTGGCGGCCTTCTCAACCACCCCAGAACTTTGCTCTACTGATGAGGAATACTATCCCGAAACACGAGCCATGTCTCGTGTCTAGAGATTCTGGAAATATCAAGTACTTACTTGCACCAACTTTGGTGAAACACTCACAAACTTTTTCCCAAACTCTTCAAGTTACACGCACTGCATATACCAGAATGCAGAGGGGTGATCCGGAGGAGAGGCTAGCAGTGTGCTCCCATCGTTGTTTCCTGTTAAAAGGGCTCCCGTGAGCCCCTAAGCTGACGAGCTTTTGGAGATGCACCTGCGTGCCTAAGAGGCAACCGAAGCCTCTGACGGTTGTTTGGCGGCCTTCTCAACCACTCCAGAAATTTTCTCTACTGATGAGGGATACTATCCCGAAACACGAGCCATGTCTCGTGTCTAGAGATTCTGGAAATATCAAGCACTTACTTGCACCAACTTTGGTGAAACACTCACGAACTTTTTCCCAAACTCTTCAAGTTCCACGCATTGCATATACCAGAATGCAGAGGGGCGATCCGGAGGAGAGGCTAGCAGTGGGCTCCCATCGTTGTTTCCTGTTAAAAGGGCTCCCGTGAGCCCCTAAGCTGACGAGCTTTTGGAGATGCACCTGCGCGCCTAAGAGGCAACGAAGCCTGTGACGGTTGTTTGGCGGACTTCTCAACCACCCCAGAACTTTTCTCTACTGATGAGGGATACTATCCCGAAACACGAGCCATGTCTCGTGTCTAGAGATTCTGGAAATATCAAGTACTTACTTGCACCAACTTTGGTGAAACACTCACAAACTTTTTTCCCAAACTCTTCAAATTACACGCACTGCATATACCAGAATGCAGAGGGGCGATCCGCAGGAGAGGCTAGCAGTGTGCTCCCATTGTTGTTTCCTGTTAAAAGGGCTCCCGTGAGCCCCTAAGCTGACGAACTTTTGGAGATGCACCAGCGCGCCTAAGAGGCAACGAAGCCTGTGACGGTTGTTTGGCGGCATTCTCAACCACCCCAGAACTTTTCTCTACTGATCAGGGATACTATCCCGAAACACGAGCCATGTCTCGTGTCTAGAGATTCTGGAAATATCAAGTACTTTCTTGCACCAACTTTGGTGAAACACTCACAAACCTTTTCCTAAACTCTTCAAGTTACATGCACTGCATATACCAGAATGAAGAGGGGCGATCCGGAGGAGAGGCTAGCAGTGTGCTCCCATCGTTGTTTCCTGTTAAAAGGGCTCCCATGAGCCCCTAAGCTGACAAGCTTTTGGAGATGCAGCTGCGTGCCTAAGAGGCAACCAAAGCCTCTGACGGTTGTTTGGCGGCCTTCTCAACCACCCCAGAACTTTTCTCTACTGATGAGGGATACTATCCCGAACCACGAGCCATGTCTCGTGTCTAGAGATTCTGGAAATATCAATTACTTACTTGTACCAACTTTGGTGAAACATTCACGATCTTTTTCCCAAACTCTTCAAGTTACACGCACTGCATATACCAGAATGCAGAGGGGCGATCCGGAGGAGAGGCTAGCAGTGTGCTCCCATCGTTGTTTCCTGTTAAAAGGGCTCCCGTGAGCCCCTAAGCTGACGAGCTTATGGAGATGCACCTGCGTGCCTAAGAGGGAACGAAGCCTGTGACGGTTGTTTGGCGGCCTTCTCAACCACCCCAGAACTTTGCTCTACTGATGAGGAATACTATCCCGAAACACGAGCCATGTCTCGTGTCTAGAGATTCTGGAAATATCAAGTACTTACTTGCACCAACTTTGGTGAAACACTCACAAACTTTTTCCCAAACTCTTCAAGTTACACGCACTGCATATACCAGAATGCAGAGGGGTGATCCGGAGGAGAGGCTAGCAGTGTGCTCCCATCGTTGTTTCCTGTTAAAAGGGCTCCCGTGAGCCCCTAAGCTGACGAGCTTTTGGAGATGCACCTGCGTGCCTAAGAGGCAACCGAAGCCTCTGACGGTTGTTTGGCGGCCTTCTCAACCACTCCAGAAATTTTCTCTACTGATGAGGGATACTATCCCGAAACACGAGCCATGTCTCGTGTCTAGAGATTCTGGAAATATCAAGCACTTACTTGCACCAACTTTGGTGAAACACTCACGAACTTTTTCCCAAACTCTTCAAGTTCCACGCATTGCATATACCAGAATGCAGAGGGGCGATCCGGAGGAGAGGCTAGCAGTGGGCTCCCATCGTTGTTTCCTGTTAAAAGGGCTCCCGTGAGCCCCTAAGCTGACGAGCTTTTGGAGATGCACCTGCGCGCCTAAGAGGCAACGAAGCCTGTGACGGTTGTTTGGCGGACTTCTCAACCACCCCAGAACTTTTCTCTACTGATGAGGGATACTATCCCGAAACACGAGCCATGTCTCGTGTCTAGAGATTCTGGAAATATCAAGTACTTACTTGCACCAACTTTGGTGAAACACTCACAAACTTTTTTCCCAAACTCTTCAAATTACACGCACTGCATATACCAGAATGCAGAGGGGCGATCCGCAGGAGAGGCTAGCAGTGTGCTCCCATTGTTGTTTCCTGTTAAAAGGGCTCCCGTGAGCCCCTAAGCTGACGAACTTTTGGAGATGCACCAGCGCGCCTAAGAGGCAACGAAGCCTGTGACGGTTGTTTGGCGGCATTCTCAACCACCCCAGAACTTTTCTCTACTGATCAGGGATACTATCCCGAAACACGAGCCATGTCTCGTGTCTAGAGATTCTGGAAATATCAAGTACTTTCTTGCACCAACTTTGGTGAAACACTCACAAACCTTTTCCTAAACTCTTCAAGTTACATGCACTGCATATACCAGAATGAAGAGGGGCGATCCGGAGGAGAGGCTAGCAGTGTGCTCCCATCGTTGTTTCCTGTTAAAAGGGCTCCCATGAGCCCCTAAGCTGACAAGCTTTTGGAGATGCAGCTGCGTGCCTAAGAGGCAACCAAAGCCTCTGACGGTTGTTTGGCGGCCTTCTCAACCACCCCAGAACTTTTCTCTACTGATGAGGGATACTATCCCGAAACACGAGCCATGTCTCGTGTCTAGAGATTCTGGAAATACCAAGTACTTACTTGCACCAACTTTGGTGAAACACTCACAAACTTTTTCCCAAACTCTTCAAGTTACACGCATTGCATATACCAGAATGCAGAGGGGCGATCCGGAGGAGAGGCTAGCAGTGGGCTCCCATCATTGTTTCCTGTTAAAAGGGCTCCCGTGAGCCCCAAAGCTGACGAGCTTTTGGAGATGCACCTGCGCGCCTAAGAGGCAACGAAGCCTGTGACGGTTGTTTGACGGCCTACTTAACCACCCCAGAACTTTTCTCTACTGATGAGGGATACTATGCCGAAACACGAGTCATGTCTCGTGTCTAGAGATTCTGGAAATATCAAGTACTTACTTGCACCAACTTTGGTGAAACACTCACAAACTTTTTCCCAAACTCTTCAAGTTACACGCACTGCATATACCAGAATGCAGAGGGGCGATCCGGAGGAGAGGCTAGCAGTGTGCTCCCATCGTTGTTTCCTGTTAAAAGGGCTCCCGTGAGCCCCTAAGCTGACGAGCTTATGGAGATGCACCTGCGCGCCTAAGAGGCAACGAAGCCTGTGACGGTTGTTTGGCGGCCTTCTCAATCACCCCAGAACTTTTCTCTACTGATGAGGAATACTATCCCGAAACACGAGCCATGTCTCGTGTCTAGAGATTCTGGAAATATCAAGTACCTACTTGCACCAACTTTGGTGAAACACTCACAAACATTTTCCCAAACTCTTCAAGTTACACGCACTGCATATACCAGAACGCAGAGGGGCGATCCGTATGAGAGGCTAGCAGTGTGCTCCCATCGTTGTTTCCTGTCAAAAGGGCTCCCGTGAGTCCCTAAGCTGGTGAGCTTTTGGAGATGCACCTGCGCGCCTAAGAGGCAACGAAGTCTGTGACGGTTGTTTGGCGGCCTTCTCAACCACCCCAGAACTTTTCTCTACTGATGAGGGATACTATCCCGAAACACGAGCCATTATTCGTGTCTAGAGATTCTGGAAATATCAATTATTTACATGCACCAACTTTGGTGAAACACTCACAAACTTTTTCCCAAACTCTTCAAGTTACAAGCACTGCATATACCAGAATGCAGAGGGGCGATCCGGAGGAGAGGCTAGCAGGGTGCTCCCATCGTTGTTTCCTGTTAAAAGGGCTCCCGTGAGCCCCTAAGCTAACGAGCTTTTGGAGATGCACCTGCGCGCCTAAGAGGCAACGAAGCAAGTGACGGTTGTTTTGCGGCCTTCTCAACCACCCCAGAACTTTTCTCTACTGATGAGGGATACTATCCCGAACCACGAGCCATGTCTCGTGTCTAGAGATTCTGGAAATATCAATTACTTACTTGTACCAACTTTGGTGAAACATTCACGATCTTTTTCCCAAACTCTTCAAGTTACACGCACTGCATATACCAGAATGCAGAGGGGCGATCCGGAGGAGAGGCTAGCAGTGTGCTCCCATCGTTGTTTCCTGTTAAAAGGGCTCCCGTGAGCCCCTAAGCTGACGAGCTTTTGGAGATGCACCTGTGCGCCTAAGAGGCAACGAAGCCTGTGACGGTTGTTTGGCGGCCTTCTCAACCACCCCAGAACTTTTCTCTACTGATGAGGGATACTATCCCGAAACACGAGCCATGTCTCGTGTCTAGAGATTCTGGAAATATCAAGTACTTACTTGCACCAACTTTGGTGAAACACTCACAAACTTTTTCCCCAACTCTTCAAGTTACACGCACTGCATGTACCAGAATGCAGAGGGGCGATCTGGAGGAGAGGCTAGCAGTGTGCTCCCATCGTTGTTTCCTGTTAAAAGGGCTCCCGTGAGCCCCTAAGCTGACGAGCTTATGGAGATGCACCTGCGCGCCTAAGAGGGAACGAAGCCTGTGACGGTTGTTTGGCGGCCTTCTCAACCACCCCAGAACTTTGCTCTACTGATGAGGAATACTATCCCGAAACACGAGCCATGTCTCGTGTCTAGAGATTCTGGAAATATCAAGTACTTACTTGCACCAACTTTGGTGAAACATTCACAAACTTTTTCCCAAACTCTTCAAGTTACACGCACTGCATATACCAGAATGCAGAGGGGTGATCCGGAGGAGAGGCTAGCAGTGTGCTCCCATCGTTGTTTCCTGTTAAAAGGGCTCCCGTGAGCCCCTAAGCTGACGAACTTTTGGAGATGCACCTGCGCGCCTAAGAGGCAACGAAGCCTGTGACGGTTGTTTGGCGGCCTTCTCAACCACCCCAGAACTTTTCTCTACTGATGAGGGATACTATCCCGAAACATGAGCCATGTCTCGTGTCTAGAGATTCTGGAAATATCATTTACTTACTTGCACCAACTTTGGTGAAACATTCACGATCTTTTTCCCAAACTCTTCCAGTTACACGCACTGCATATACCAGAATGCAGAGGGGCGATCCGGAGGAGAGGCTAGCAGTGTGCTCCCATCGTTGTTTCCTGTTAAAAGGGCTCCCCTGAGCCCCTAAGCTGACGAACTTTTGGAGATGCACCTGCGCGCCTAAGAGGCAACGAAGCCTGTGACGGTTGTTTGGCGGCCTTCTCAACCACCCCAGAACTTTTCTCTACTGATGAGGGATACTATCCCGAAACACGAGCCATGTCTCGTGTCTGGAGATTCTGGAAATATCAAGTACTTTCTTGCACCAACTTTGGTGAAACACTCACAAACTTTTTCCTAAACTCTTCAAGTTACATGCACTGCATATACCAGAATGAAGAGGGGCGATCCGGAGGAGAGGCTAGCAGTGTGCTCCCATCGTTGTTTCCTGTTAAAAGGGCTCCTGTGAGCCCCTAAGCTGACGAGCTTTTGGAGATGCACCTGCGTGCCTAAGAGGCAACCAAAGCCTCTGACGGTTGTTTGGCGGCCTTCTCAACCACCCCAGAACCTTTCTCTACTGATGAGGGATACTATCCCAAAACACGAGCCATGTCTCGTGTCTAGAGATTCTGGAAATATCAAGTACTTACTTGCACCAACTTTGGTGAAACACTCACAAACTTTTTCCCAAACTCTTCAAGTTACACGCATTGCATATACCAGAATGCAGAGGGGCGATCCGGAGGAGAGGCTAGCAGTGGGCTCCCATCGTTGTTTCCTGTTAAAAGGGCTCCCATGAGCCCCAAAGCTGAAGAGCTTTTGGAGATGCACCTGTGCGCCTAAGAGGCAACGAAGCCTGTGACTGTTGTTTGACGGCCTACTTAACCACCCCAGAACTTTTCTCTACTGATGAGGGAGGGATACTATGCCGAAACACGAGTCATGTCTCGTGTCTAGAGATTCTGGAAATATCAAGTACTTACTTGCACCAACTTTGGTGAAACACTCACAAACTTTTTCCCAAACTCTTCAAGTTACACGCACTGCATATACCAGAATGCAGAGGGGCGATCCGGAGGAGAGGCTAGCAGTGTGCTCCCATCGTTGTTTCCTGTTAAATGGCTCCCGTGAGCCCCTAAGCTGACGAGCTTATGGAGATGCACCTGCGCGCCTAAGAGGCAACGAAGCCTGTGACGGTTGTTTGGCGGCCTTCTCAACCACCCCAGAACTTTTCTCTACTGATGAGGGATACTATCCCGAAACACGAGCCATGTCTCGTGTCTAGAGATTCTGGAAATATCAAGTACTTTCTTGCACCAACTTTGGTGAAACACTCACAAACTTTTTCCTAAACTCCTCAAGTTACATGCACTGCATATACCAGAATGAAGAGGGGCGATCCGGAGGAGAGGCTAGCAGTGTGCTCCCATCGTTGTTTCCTGTTAAAAGGGCTCCCATCAGCCCCTAAGCTGACGAGCTTTTGGAGATGCACCTGCGTGCCTAAGAGGCAACCAAAGCCTCTGACGGTTGTTTGGCGGCCTTCTCAACCACCCCAGAACTTTTCTCTACTGACGAGGGATACTATCCCGAAACACGAGCCATGTCTCGTGTCTAGAGATTCTGGAAATATAAAGTACTTACTTGCACCAACTTTGGTGAAACACTCACAAACTTTTTCCCAAACTCTTCAAGTTACACGCATTGCATATACCAGAATGCAGAGGGGCGATCCGGAGGAGAGGCTAGCAGTGGGCTCCCATCGTTGTTTCCTGTTAAAAGGGCTCCCGTGAGCCCCAAAGCTGACGAGCTTTTGGAGATGTACCTGCATGCCTAAGAGGCAACCAAGCCTGTGACGGTTGTTTGACGGCCTACTTAACCACCCCAGAACTTTTCTCTACTGATGAGGGATACTATGCCGAAACACGAGCCATGTCTCGTGTCTAGAGATTCTGCAAATACCAAGTACTTACTTGCACCAACTTTGGTGAAACACTCACAAACTTTTTCCCAAACTCTTCAAGTTACACGCATTGCATATACCAGAATGCAGAGGGGCGATCCGGAGGAGAGGCTAGCAGTGTGCTCCCATCGTTGTTTCCTATTAAAAGGGCTCCCGTGAGCCCCTAAGCTGACGAGCTTTTGGAGATGCACCTGCGTGCCTAAGAGGCAACCAAAGCCTCTGACGGTTGTTTGGCGGCCTTCTCAACCACCCCAGAACTTTTCTCTACTGATGAGGGATACTATCCCAAAACACGAGCCATGTCTCGTGTCTAGAGATTCTGCATATACCAAGTACTTACTTGCACCAACTTTGGTGAAACACTCACAAACTTTTTCCCAAACTCTTCAAGTTACACGCATTGCATATACCAGAATGCAGAGGGGCGATCCGGAGGAGAGGCTAGCAGTGGGCTCCCATCGTTGTTTCCTGTTAAAAGGGCTCCCGTGAACCCCAAAGCTGAAGAGCTTTTGGAGATGCACCTGCGCGCCTAAGAGGCAACGAAGCCTGTGACGGTTGTTTGACGGCCTACTTAACCACCCCAGAACTTTTCTCTACTGATGAGGGAGGGATACTATGCCGAAACACGAGTCATGTCTCGTGTCTAGAGATTCTGGAAATATCAAGTACTTACTTGCACCAACTTTGGTGAAACACTCACAAACTTTTTCCCAAACTCTTCAAGTTACACGCACTGCATATACCAGAATGCAGAGGGGCGATCCGGAGGAGAGGCTAGCAGTGTGCTCCCATCGTTGTTTCCTGTTAAATGGCTCCCGTGAGCCCCTAAGCTGACGAGCTTATGGAGATGCACCTGCGCGCCTAAGAGGCAACGAAGCCTGTGACGGTTGTTTGGCGGCCTTCTCAACCACCCCAGAACTTTTCTCTACTGATGAGGGATACTATCCCGAAACACGAGCCATGTCTCGTGTCTAGAGATTCTGGAAATATCAAGTACTTTCTTGCACCAACTTTGGTGAAACACTCACAAACTTTTTCCTAAACTCCTCAAGTTACATGCACTGCATATACCAGAATGAAGAGGGGCGATCCGGAGGAGAGGCTAGCAGTGTGCTCCCATCGTTGTTTCCTGTTAAAAGGGCTCCCATCAGCCCCTAAGCTGACGAGCTTTTGGAGATGCACCTGCGTGCCTAAGAGGCAACCAAAGCCTCTGACGGTTGTTTGGCGGCCTTCTCAACCACCCCAGAACTTTTCTCTACTGACGAGGGATACTATCCCGAAACACGAGCCATGTCTTGTGTCTAGAGATTCTGGAAATATAAAGTACTTACTTGCACCAACTTTGGTGAAACACTCACAAACTTTTTCCCAAACTCTTCAAGTTACACGCATTGCATATACCAGAATGCAGAGGGGCGATCCGGAGGAGAGGCTAGCAGTGGGCTCCCATCGTTGTTTCCTGTTAAAAGGGCTCCCGTGAGCCCCAAAGCTGACGAGCTTTTGGAGATGTACCTGCACGCCTAAGAGGCAACCAAGCCTGTGACGGTTGTTTGACGGCCTACTTAACCACCCCAGAACTTTTCTCTACTGATGAGGGATACTATGCCGAAACACGAGTCATGTCTCGTGTCTAGAGATTCTGGAAATATCAAGTACTTACTTGCATCAACTTTGGTGAAACACTCACAAACTTTTTCCCAAACTCTTCAAGTTACACACACTGCATATACCAGAATGCAGAGGGGCGATCCGGAGGAGAGGCTAGCAGTGTGCTCCCATCGTTGTTTCCTATTAAAAGGGCTCCCGTGAGCCCCTAAGCTGACGAGCTTTTGGAGATGCACCTGCGTGCCTAAGAGGCAACCAAAGCCTCTGACGGTTGTTTGGCGGCCTTCTCAACCACCCCAGAACTTTTCTCTACTGATGAGGGATACTATCCCAAAACACGAGCCATGTCTCGTGTCTAGAGATTCTGCAAATACCAAGTACTTACTTGCACCAACTTTGGTGAAACACTCACAAACTTTTTCCCAAACTCTTCAAGTTACACGCATTGCATATACCAGAATGCAGAGGGGCGATCCGGAGGAGAGGCTAGCAGTGGGCTCCCATCGTTGTTTCCTGTTAAAGGGGCTCCCGTGAACCCCAAAGCTGAAGAGCTTTTGGAGATGCACCTGCGCGCCTAAGAGGCAACGAAGCCTGTGACGGTTGTTTGACGGCCTACTTAACCACCCCAGAACTTTTCTCTACTGATGAGGGAGGGATACTGTGCCGAAACACGAGTCATGTCTCGTGTCTAGAGATTCTGGAAATTTCAAGTACTTACTTGCACCAACTTTGGTGAAACACTCTCAAACTTTTTCCCAAACTCTTCAAGTTAAATGCACTGCATATACCAGAATGAAGAGGGGCGATCCCGAGGAGAGGCTAGCAGTGTGCTCCCATCGTTGTTCCTGTTAAAAGGGCTCCCGTGAGCCCCTAAGCTGACGAGCTTTTGGAGATGCACCTGCGTGCCTAAGAGGCAACCGAAGCCTCTGACGGTTGTTTGGCGGCCTTCTCAACCACTCCAGAAATTTTCTCTACTGATGAGGGATACTATCCCGAAACACGAGCCATGTCTCGTGTCTAGAGATTCTGGAAATATCAAGTACTTACTTGCACCAACTTTGGTGAAACACTCACAAACTTTTTCCCAAACTCTTCAAGTTCCACGCATTGCATATACCAGAATGCAGAGGGGCGATCCGGAGGAGAGGCTAGCAGTGGGCTCCCATCGTTGTTTCCTGTTAAAAGGGCTCCCGTGAACCCCAAAGCTGACGAGCTTTTGGAGATGCACCTGCGCGCCTAAGAGGCAACGAAGCTTGTGACGGTTGTTTGACGGCCTACTTAACCACCCCAGAACTTTTCTCTACTGATGAGGGATACTATGCCGAAACACGAGTCATGTCTCGTGTCTAGAGATTCTGGAAATATCAAGTACTTACTTGCACCAACTTTGGTGAAACACTCACAAACTTTTTCCCAAACTCTTCAAGTTACACGCACTGCATATACCAGAATGCAGAGGAGCGATCCGGAGGAGAGGCTAGCAGTGTGCTCCCATCGTTGTTTCCTGGTAAAAGGGCTCCCGTGAGCCCCTAAGCTGACGAGCTTTTGGAGATGCACCTGCGCGCCTAAGAGGCAACGAAGCCTGTGACGGTTGTTTGGCGGCCTTCTCAACCACCCCAGAACTTTTCTCTACTGATGAGGGATACTATCCCGAAACACGAGCCATGTCTCGTGTCTAGAGATTCTGGAAATATCAAGTACTTACTTGCACCAACTTTGGTGAAACACTCACAAACTTTTTTCCCAAACTCTTCAAATTACACGCACTGCATATACCAGAATGCAGAGGGGCGATCCGCAGGAGAGGCTAGCAGTGTGCTCCCATTGTTGTTTCCTGTTAAAAGGGCTCCCGTGAGCCCCTAAGCTGACGAACTTTTGGAGATGCACCAGCGCGCCTAAGAGGCAACGAAGCCTATGACGGTTGTTTGGCGGCCTTCTCAACCACCCCAGAACTTTTCTCTACTGATGAGGGATACTATCCCGAAACACGAGCCATGTCTCGTGTCTAGAGATTCTGGAAATATCAAGTACTTTCTTGCACCAACTTTGGTGAAACACTCACAAACTTTTTCCTAAACTCTTCAAGTTACATGCACTGCATATACCAGAATGCAGAGGGGAGATCCGGAGGAGAGGCTAGCAGTGTGCTCCCATCGTTGTTTCCTGTTAAAAGGGCTCCCATCAGCCCCTAAGCTGACGAGCTTTTGGAGATGCACCTGCGTGCCTAAGAGGCAACCAAAGCCTCTGACGGTTGTTTGGCGGCCTTCTCAACCACCCCAGAACTTTTCTCTACTGACGAGGGATACTATCCCGAAACACGAGCCATGTCTCGTGTCTAGAGATTCTGGAAATATAAAGTACTTACTTGCACCAACTTTGGTGAAACACTCACAAACTTTTTCCCAAACTCTTCAAGTTACACGCATTGCATATACCAGAATGCAGAGGGGCGATCCGGAGGAGAGGCTAGCAGTGTGCTCCCATCGTTGTTTCCTATTAAAAGGGCTCCCGTGAGCCCCTAAGCTGACGAGCTTATGGAGATGCACCTGCGCGCCTAAGAGGCAACGAAGCCTGTGACGGTTGTTTGGCGGCCTTCTCAACCACCCCAGAACTTTTCTCTACTGATGAGGAATACTATCCCGAAACACGAGCCATGTCTCGTGTCTAGAGATTCTGGAAATATCAAGTACCTACTTGCACCAACTTTGGTGAAACACTCACAAACTTTTTCCCAAACTCTTCAAGTTACACGCACTGCATATACCAGAACGCAGAGGGGCGATCCGTATGAGAGGCTAGCAGTGTGCTCCCATCGTTGTTTCCTGTCAAAAGGGCTCCCGTGAGCCCCTAAGCTGGTTAGCTTTTGGAGATGCACCTGCGCGCCTAAGAGGCAACGAAGCCTGTGACGGTTGTTTGGCGGCCTTCTCAACCACCCCAGAACTTTTCTCTACTGATGAGGGATACTATCCCGAAACACGAGCCATTACTCGTGTCTAGAGATTCTGGAAATATCAAGTACTTACTTGCACCAACTTTGGTGAAACACTCACAAACTTTTTCCCAAACTCTTCAAGTTACAAGCACTGCATATACCAGAATGCAGAGGGGCGACCTGGAGGAGAGGCTAGCAGGGTGCTCCCATCGTTGTTTCCTGTTAAAAGGGCTCCCGTGAGCCCCTAAGCTAACGAGCTTTTGGAGATGCACCTGCGCGCCTAAGAGGCAACGAAGCAGGTGACGGTTGTTTGGTGGCCTTCTCAACCACCCCAGAACTTTTCTCTACTGATGAGGGATACTATCCCGAACCACGAGCCATGTCTCGTGTCTAGAGATTCTGGAAATATCAATTACTTACTTGTACCAACTTTGGTGAAACATTCACGATCTTTTTCCCAAACTCTTCAAGTTACAAGCACTGCATGTACCAGAATGCAGAGGGGCGATCTGGAGGAGAGGCTGGCAGTGTGCTCCCATCGTTGTTTCCTGTTAAAAGGGCTCCCGTGAGCCCCTAAGCTGACGAGCTTATGGAGATGCACCTGCGTGCCTAAGAGGGAACGAAGCCTGTGACGGTTCTTTGGCGGCCTTCTCAACCACCCCAGAACTTTTCTCTACTGATGAGGGATACTATCCCGAAACATGAGCCATGTCTCGTGTCTAGAGATTCTGGAAATATCAAGTACTTACTTGCACCAACTTTGGTGAAACACTCACAAACTTTTTCCCAAACTCTTCAAGTTACACGCACTGCATATACCAGAATGCAGAGGAGCGATCCGGAGGAGAGGCTAGCAGTGTGCTCCCATCGTTGTTTCCTGTTAAAAGGGCTCCCGTGAGCCCCTAAGCTGACGAGCTTTTGGAGATGCACCTGCGCGCCTAAGAGGCAACGAAGCCTGTGACGGTTGTTTGGCGGACTTCTCAACCACCCCAGAACTTTTCTCTACTGATGAGGGATACTATCCCGAAACACGAGCCATGACTCGTGTCTAGAGATTCTGGAAATATCAAGTACTTACTTGCACCAACTTTGGTGAAACACTCACGAACTTTTTCCCAAACTCTTCAAGTTACACGCACTGCATATACCAGAATGCATAGGGGCGATCCGGAGGAGAGGCTAGCAGTGTGCTCCCATTGTTGTTTCCTGTTAAAAGGGCTCCCATGAGCCCCTAAGCTGACAAGCTTTTGGAGATGCACCTGCGCGCCTAAGAGGCAACGAAGCCTGTGACGGTTGTTTGGCGGCCTTCTCAACCACCCCAGAACTTTTCTCTACTGATGAGGGATACTATCCCGAAACACGAGCCATGTCTCGTGTCTAGAGATTCTGGAAATATCAAGTACTTACTTGCACCAACTTTGGTGAAACACTCACAAACTTTTTTCCCAAACTCTTCAAATTACACGCACTGCATATACCAGAATGCAGAGGGGCGATCCGCAGGAGAGGCTAGCAGTGTGCTCCCATTGTTGTTTCCTGTTAAAAGGGCTCCCGTGAGCCCCTAAGCTGACGAACTTTTGGAGATGCACCAGCGCGCCTAAGAGGCAACGAAGCCTGTGACGGTTGTTTGGCGGCATTCTCAACCACCCCAGAACTTTTCTCTACTGATGAGGTATACTATCCCGAAACACGAGCCATGTCTCGTGTCTAGAGATTCTGGAAATATCAAGTACTTTCTTGCACCAACTTTGGTGAAACACTCACAAACTTTTTCCTAAACTCTTCAAGTTACATGCACTGCATATACCAGAATGAAGAGGGGCGATCCGGAGGAGAGGCTAGCAGTGTGCTCCCATCGTTGTTTCCTGTTAAAAGGGCTCCCATGAGCCCCTAAGCTGACGAGCTTTTGGAGATGCAGCTGCGTGCCTAAGAGGCAACCAAAGCCTCTGACGGTTGTTTGGCGGCCTTCTCAACCACCCCAGAACTTTTCTCTACTGATGAGGGATACTATCTCGAAACACGAGCCATGTCTCGTGTCTAGAGATTCTGGAAATACCAAGTACTTACTTGCACCAACTTTGGTGAAACACTCACAAACTTTTTCCCAAACTCTTCAAGTTACACGCATTGCATATACCAGAATGCAGAGGGGCGATCCGGAGGAGAGGCTCGCAGTGGGCTCCCATCATTGTTTCCTGTTAAAACGGCTCCCGTGAGCCCCAAAGCTGACGAGCTTTTGGAGATGCACCTGCGCGCCTAAGAGGCAACGAAGCCTGTGACGGTTGTTTGACGGCCTACTTAACCACCCCAGAACTTTTCTCTACTGATGAGGGATACTATGCCGAAACACGAGTCATGTCTCGTGTCTAGAGATTCTGGAAATATCAAGTACTTACTTGCACCAACTTTGGTGAAACACTCACAAACTTTTTCCCAAACTCTTCAAGTTACACGCACTGCATATACCAGAATGCAGAGGGGCGATCCGGAGGAGAGGCTAGCAGTGTGCTCCCATCGTTGTTTCCTGTTAAAAGGGCTCCCGTGAGCCCCTAAGCTGACGAGCTTATGGAGATGCACCTGCGCGCCTAAGAGGCAACGAAGCCTGTGACGGTTGTTTGGCGGCCTTCTCAACCACCCCAGAACTTTTCTCTACTGATGAGGAATACTATCCCGAAACACGAGCCATGTCTCGTGTCTAGAGATTCTGGAAATATCAAGTACCTACTTGCACCAACTTTGGTGAAACACTCACAAACTTTTTCCCAAACTCTTCAAGTTACACGCACTGCATATACCAGAACGCAGAGGGGCGATCCGTATGAGAGGCTAGCAGTGTGCTCCCATCGTTGTTTCCTGTCAAAAGGGCTCCCGTGAGCCCCTAAGCTGGTGAGCTTTTGGAGATGCACCTGCGCGCCTAAGAGGCAACGAAGCCTGTGACGGTTGTTTGGCGGCCTTCTCAACCACACCAGAACTTTTCTCTACTGATGAGGGATACTATCCCGAAACACGAGCCATTATTCGTGTCTAGAGATTCTGGAAATATCAAGTACTTACTTGCACCAACTTTGGTGAAACACTCACAAACTTTTTCCCAAACTCTTCAAGTTACAAGCACTGCATATACCAGAATGCAGAGGGGCAATCCGGAGGAGAGGCTAGCAGGGTGCTCCCATCGTTGTTTCCTGTTAAAAGGGCTCCCGTGAGCCCCTAAGCTAACGAGCTTTTGGAGATGCACCTGCGCGCCTAAGAGGCAACGAAGCAAGTGACGGTTGTTTTGCGGCCTTCTCAACCACCCCAGAACTTTTCTCTACTGATGAGGGATACTATCCCGAACCACGAGCCATGTCTCGTGTCTAGAGATTCTGGAAATATCAATTACTTACTTGTACCAACTTTGGTGAAACATTCACGATCTTTTTCCCAAACTCTTCAAGTTACACGCACTGCATATACCAGAATGCAGAGGGGCGATCCGGAGGAGAGGCTAGCAGTGTGCTCCCATCGTTGTTTCCTGTTAAAAGGGCTCCCGTGAGCCCCTAAGCTGACGAGCTTTTGGAGATGCACCTGTGCGCCTAAGAGGCAACGAAGCCTGTGACGGTTGTTTGGCGGCCTTCTCAACCACCCCAGAACTTTTCTCTACTGATGAGGGATACTATCCCGAAACACGAGCCATGTCTCGTGTCTAGAGATTCTGGAAATATCAAGTACTTACTTGCACCAACTTTGGTGAAACACTCACAAACTTTTTCCCCAACTCTTCAAGTTACACGCACTGCATGTACCAGAATGCCGAGGGGCGATCTGGAGGAGAGGCTAGCAGTGTGCTCCCATCGTTGTTTCCTGTTAAAAGGGCTCCCGTGAGCCCCTAAGCTGACGAGCTTATGGAGATGCACCTGCGCGCCTAAGAGGGAACGAAGCCTGTGACGGTTGTTTGGCGGCCTTCTCAACCACCCCAGAACTTTGCTCTACTGATGAGGAATACTATCCCGAAACACGAGCCATGTCTCGTGTCTAGAGATTCTGGAAATATCAAGTACTTACTTGCACCAACTTTGGTGAAACACTCACAAACTTTTTCCCAAACTCTTCAAGTTACACGCACTGCATATACCAGAATGCCGAGGGGCGATCCGGAGGAGAGGCTAGCAGTGTGCTCCCATCGTTGTTTCCTGTTAAAAGGGCTCCCGTGAGCCCCTAAGCTGACGTACTTTTGGAGATGCACCTGCGCGCCTAAGAGGCAACGAAGCCTGTGACGGTTGTTTGGCGGCCTTCTCAACCACCCCAGAACTTTTCTCTACTGATGAGGGATACTATCCCGAAACATGAGCCATGTCTCGTGTCTAGAGATTCTGGAAATATCATTTACTTACTTGCACCAACTTTGGTGAAACATTCACGATCTTTTTCCCAAACTCTTCCAGTTACACGCACTGCATATACCAGAATGCAGAGGGGCGATCCGGAGGAGAGGCTAGCAGTGTGCTCCCATCGTTGTTTCCTGTTAAAAGGGCTCCCCTGAGCCCCTAAGCTGACGAACATTTGGAGATGCACCTGCGCGCCTAAGAGGCAACGAAGCCTGTGACGGTTGTTTGGCGGCCTTCTCAACCACCCCAGAACTTTTCTCTACTGATGAGGGATACTATCCCAAAACACGAGCCATGTCTCGTGTCTAGAGATTCTGCAAATACCAAGTACTTACTTGCACCAACTTTGGTGAAACACTCACAAACTTTTTCCCAAACTCTTCAAGTTACACGCACTGCATATACCAGAACGCAGAGGGGCGATCCGTATGAGAGGCTAGCAGTGTGCTCCCATCGTTGTTTCCTGTCAAAAGGGCTCCCGTGAGCCCCTAAGCTGGTGAGCTTTTGGAGATGCACCTGCGCGCCTAAGAGGCAACGAAGCCTGTGACGGTTGTTTGGCGGCCTTCTCAACCACCCCACAACTTTGCTCTACTGATGAGGAATACTATCCCGAAACACGAGCCATATCAAGTTACACGCATTGCATATACCAGAATGCAGAGGGGCGATCCGGAGGAGAGGCTAGCAGTGGGCTCCCATCGTTGTTTCCTGTTAAAAGGGCTCCCGTGAGCCCCTAAGCTGACGAGCTTATGGAGATGCACCTGCGCGCCTAAGAGGGAACGAAGCCTGTGACGGTTGTTTGGCGGCCTTCTCAACCACCCCAGAACTTTGCTCTACTGATGAGGAATACTATCCCGAAACACGAGCCATGTCTCGTGTCTAGAGATTCTGGAAATATCAAGTACTTACTTGCACCAACTTTGGTGAAACACTCACAAACTTTTTCCCAAACTCTTCAAGTTACACGCACTGCATATACCAGAATGCAGAGGGGCGATCCGGAGGAGAGGCTAGCAGTGTGCTCCCATCGTTGTTTCCTGTTAAAAGGGCTCCCGTGAGCCCCTAAGCTGACGAACTTTTGGAGATGCACCTGCGCGCCTAAGAGGCAACGAAGCCTGTGACGGTTGTTTGGCGGCCTTCTCAACCACCCCAGAACTTTGCTCTACTGATGAGGAATACTATCCCGAAACACGAGCCATGTCTCGTGTCTAGAGATTCTGGAAATATCAAGTACTTACTTGCACCAACTTTGGTGAAACACTCACAAACTTTTTCCCAAACTCTTCAAGTTACACGCACTGCATATACCAGAATGCAGAGGGGCGATCCGGAGGAGAGGCTAGCAGTGTGCTCCCATCGTTGTTTCCTGTTAAAAGGGCTCCCGTGAGCCCCTAAGCTGACGAACTTTTGGAGATGCACCTGCGCGCCTAAGAGGCAACGAAGCCTGTGACGGTTGTTTGGCGGCCTTCTCAACCACCCCAGAACTTTTCTCTACTGATGAGGGATACTATCCCGAAACATGAGCCATGTCTCGTGTCTAGAGATTCTGGAAATATCATTTACTTACTTGCACCAACTTTGGTGAAATATTCACGATCTTTTTCCCAAACTCTTCCAGTTACACGCACTGCATATACCAGAATGCAGAGGGGCGATCCGGAGGAGAGGCTAGCAGTGTGCTCCCATCGTTGTTTCCTGTTAAAAGGGCTCCCCTGAGCCCCTAAGCTGACGAACTTTTGGAGATGCACCTGCGCGCCTAAGAGGCAACGAAGCCTGTGACGGTTGTT
Organism: Lissotriton helveticus; assembly: GCF_964261635.1. Taxonomy (NCBI): domain Eukaryota; kingdom Metazoa; phylum Chordata; class Amphibia; order Caudata; family Salamandridae; genus Lissotriton; species Lissotriton helveticus. Next base: position 1,194,628,926 of record NC_136068.1, read on the forward strand.
TGGCGGCCTTCTCAACCACCCCAGAACTTTTCTCTACTGATGAGGGATACTATCCCGAAACACGAGCCATGTCTCGTGTCTGGAGATTCTGGAAATATCAAGTACTTTCTTGCACCAACTTTGGTGAAACACTCACAAACTTTTTCCTAAACTCTTCAAGTTACATGCACTGCATATACCAGAATGAAGAGGGGCGATCCGGAGGAGAGGCTAGCAGTGTGCTCCCATCGTTGTTTCCTGTTAAAAGGACTCCCGTGAGCCCCTAAGCTGACGAGCTTTTGGAGATGCACCTGCATGCCTAAGAGGCAACCAAAGCCTCTGACGGTTGTTTGGCGGCCTTCTCAACCACCCCAGAACTTTTCTCTACTGATGAGGGATACTATCCCAAAACACGAGCCATGTCTCGTGTCTAGAGATTCTGCAAATACCAAGTACTTACTTGCACCAATTTTGGTGAAACACTCACAAACTTTTTCCCAAACTCTTCAAGTTACACGCATTGCATATACCAGAATGCAGAGGGGCGATCCGGAGGAGAGGCTAGCAGTGGGCTCCCATCGTTGTTTCCTGTTAAAAGGGCTCCCGTGAGCCCCAAAGCTGAAGAGCTTTTGGAGATGCACCTGTGCGCCTAAGAGGCAACGAAGCCTGTGACTGTTGTTTGACGGCCTACTTAACCACCCCAGAACTTTTCTCTACTGATGAGGGAGGGATACTATGCCGAAACACGAGTCATGTCTCGTGTCTAGAGATTCTGGAAATATCAAGTACTTACTTGCACCAACTTTGGTGAAACACTCACAAACTTTTTCCCAAACTCTTCAAGTTACACGCACTGCATATACCAGAATGCAGAGGGGCGATCCGGAGGAGAGGCTAGCAGTGTGCTCCCATCGTTGTTTCCTGTTAAATGGCTCCCGTGAGCCCCTAAGCTGACGAGCTTATGGAGATGCACCTGCGCGCCTAAGAGGCAACGAAGCCTGTGACGGTTGTTTGGCGGCCTTCTCAACCACCCCAGAACTTTTCTCTACTGATGAGGGATACTATCCCGAAACACGAGCCATGTCTCGTGTCTAGAGATTCTGGAAATATCAAGTACTTTCTTGCACCAACTTTGGTGAAACACTCACAAACTTTTTCCTAAACTCTTCAAGTTACATGCACTGCAAATACCAGAATGAAGAGGGGCGATCCGGAGGAGAGGCTAGCAGTGTGCTCCCATCGTTGTTTCCTGTTAAAAGGGCTCCCATCAGCCCCTAAGCTGACGAGCTTTTGGAGATGCACCTGCGTGCCTAAGAGGCAACCAAAGCCTCTGACGGTTGTTTGGCGGCCTTCTCAACCACCCCAGAACTTTTCTCTACTGACGAGGGATACTATCCCGAAACACGAGCCATGTCTCGTGTCTAGAGATTCTGGAAATATAAAGTACTTACTTGCACCAACTTTGGTGAAACACTCACACACTTTTTCCCAAACTCTTCAAGTTACACGCATTGCATATACCAGAATGCAGAGGGGCGATCCGGAGGAGAGGCTAGCAGTGGGCTCCAATCGTTGTTTCCTGTTAAAAGGGCTCCCGTGAGCCCCAAAGCTGACGAGCTTTTGGAGATGCACCTGCGCGCCTAAGAGGCAACGAAGCCTGTGACGGTTGTTTGACGGCCTACTTAACCACCCCAGAACTTTTCTCTACTGATGAGGGATACTATGCCGAAACACGAGTCATGTCTCGTGTCTAGAGATTCTGGAAATATCAAGTACTTACTTGCATCAACTTTGGTGAAACACTCACAAACTTTTTCCCAAACTCTTCAAGTTACACGCACTGCATATACCAGAATGCAGAGGGGCGATCCGGAGGAGAGGCTAGCAGTGTGCTCCCATCGTTGTTTCCTATTAAAAGGGCTCCCGTGAGCCCCTAAGCTGACGAGCTTATGGAGATGCACCTGCGCGCCTAAGAGGCAACGAAGCCTGTGACGGTTGTTTGGCGGCCTTCTCAACCACCCCAGAACTTTTCTCTACTGATGAGGAATACTATCCCGAAACACGAGCCATGTCTCGTGCTAGAGATTCTGGAAATATCAAGTACCTACTTGCACCAACTTTGGTGAAACACTCACAAACTTTTTCCCAAACTCTTCAAGTTACACGCACTGCATATACCAGAACGCAGAGGGGCGATCCGTATGAGAGGCTAGCAGTGTGCTCCCATCGTTGTTTCCTGTCAAAAGGGCTCCCGTGAGCCCCTAAGCTGGTGAGCTTTTGGAGATGCACCTGCGCGCCTAAGAGGCAACGAAGCCTGTGACGGTTGTTTGGCGGCCTTCTCAACCACCCCAGAACTTTTCTCTACTGATGAGGGATACTATCCCGAAACACGAGCCATTACTCGTGTCTAGAGATTCTGGAAATATCAAGTACTTACTTGCACCAACTTTGGTGAAACACTCACAAACTTTTTCCCAAACTCTTCAAGTTACAAGCACTGCATATACCAGAATGCAGAGGGGCGATCCGGAGGAGAGGCTAGCAGGGTGCTCCCATCGTTGTTTCCTGTTAAAAGGGCTCCCGTGAGCCCCTAAGCTAACGAGCTTTTGGAGATGCACCTGCGCGCCTAAGAGGCAACGAAGCAGGTGACGGTTGTTTGGCGGCCTTCTCAACCACCCCAGAACTTTTCTCTACTGATGAGGGATACTATCCCGAACCACGAGCCATGTCTCGTGTCTAGAGATTCTGGAAATATCAATTACTTACTTGTACCAACTTTGGTGAAACATTCACGATCTTTTTCCCAAACTCTTCAAGTTACACGCACTGCATATACCAGAATGCAGAGGGGCGATCCGGAGGAGAGGCTAGCAGTGTGCTCCCATCGTTGTTTCCTGTTAAAAGGGCTCCCGTGAGCCCCTAAGCTGACGAGCTTTTGGAGATGCACCTGCATGCCTAAGAGGCAACCAAAGCCTCTGACGGTTGTTTGGCGGCCTTCTCAACCACCCCAGAACTTTTCTCTACTGATGAGGGATACTATCCCAAAACACGAGCCATGTCTCGTGTCTAGAGATTCTGCAAATACCAAGTACTTACTTGCACCAACTTTGGTGAAACACTCACAAACTTTTTCCCAAACTCTTCAAGTTACACGCATTGCATATACCAGAATGCAGAGGGGCGATCCAGAGGAGAGGCTAGCAGTGGGCTCCCATCGTTGTTTCCTGTTAAAAGGGCTCCCGTGAGCCCCAAAGCTGAAGAGCTTTTGGAGATGCACCTGTGCGCCTAAGAGGCAACGAAGCCTGTGACTGTTGTTTGACGGCCTACTTAACCACCCCAGAACTTTTCTCTACTGATGAGGGAGGGATACTATGCCGAAACACGAGTCATGTCTCGTGTCTAGAGATTCTGGAAATATCAAGTACTTACTTGCACCAACTTTGGTGAAACACTCACAAACTTTTTCCCAAACTCTTCAAGTTACACGCACTGCATATACCAGAATGCAGAGGGGCGATCCGGAGGAGAGGCTAGCAGTGTGCTCCCATCGTTGTTTCCTGTTAAATGGCTCCCGTGAGCCCCTAAGCTGACGAGCTTATGGAGATGCACCTGCGCGCCTAAGAGGCAACGAAGCCTGTGACGGTTGTTTGGCGGCCTTCTCAACCACCCCAGAACTTTTCTCTACTGATGAGGGATACTATCCCGAAACACGAGCCATGTCTCGTGTCTAGAGATTCTGGAAATATCAAGTACTTACTTGCACCAACTTTGGTGAAACACTCACAAACTTTTTCCTAAACTCTTCAAGTTACATGCACTGCAAATACCAGAATGAAGAGGGGCGATCCGGAGGAGAGGCTAGCAGTGTGCTCCCATCGTTGTTTCCTGTTAAAAGGGCTCCCATCAGCCCCTAAGCTGACGAGCTTTTGGAGATGCACCTGCGTGCCTAAGAGGCAACCAAAGCCTCTGACGGTTGTTTGGCGGCCTTCTCAACCACCCCAGAACTTTTCTCTACTGACGAGGGATACTATCCCGAAACACGAGCCATGTCTCGTGTCTAGAGATTCTGGAAATATAAAGTACTTACTTGCACCAACTTTGGTGAAACACTCACACACTTTTTCCCAAACTCTTCAAGTTACACGCATTGCATATACCAGAATGCAGAGGGGCGATCCGGAGGAGAGGCTAGCAGTGGGCTCCAATCGTTGTTTCCTGTTAAAAGGGCTCCCGTGAGCCCCAAAGCTGACGAGCTTTTGGAGATGCACCTGCGCGCCTAAGAGGCAACGAAGCCTGTGACGGTTGTTTGACGGCCTACTTAACCACCCCAGAACTTTTCTCTACTGATGAGGGATACTATGCCGAAACACGAGTCATGTCTCGTGTCTAGAGATTCTGGAAATATCAAGTACTTACTTGCATCAACTTTGGTGAAACACTCACAAACTTTTTCCCAAACTCTTCAAGTTACACGCACTGCATATACCAGAATGCAGAGGGGCGATCCGGAGGAGAGGCTAGCAGTGTGCTCCCATCGTTGTTCCCTGTTAAAAGGGCTCCCGTGAGCCCCTAAGCTGACGAGCTTTTGGAGATGCACCTGTGCGCCTAAGAGGCAACGAAGCCTGTGACGGTTGTTTGGCGGCCTTCTCAACCACCCCAGAACTTTTCTCTACTGATGAGGGATACTATCCCGAAACACGAGCCATGTCTCGTGTCTAGAGATTCTGGAAATATCAAGTACTTACTTGCACCAACTTTGGTGAAACACTCACAAACTTTTTCCCCAACTCTTCAAGTTACACGCACTGCATGTACCAGAATGCCGAGGGGCGATCTGGAGGAGAGGCTAGCAGTGTGCTCCCATCGTTGTTTCCTGTTAAAAGGGCTCCCGTGAGCCCCTAAGCTGACGAGCTTATGGAGATGCACCTGCGCGCCTAAGAGGGAACGAAGCCTGTGACGGTTGTTTGGCGGCCTTCTCAACCACCCCAGAACTTTGCTCTACTGATGAGGAATACTATCCCGAAACACGAGCCATGTCTCGTGTCTAGAGATTCTGGAAATATCAAGTACTTACTTGCACCAACTTTGGTGAAACACTCACAAACTTTTTCCCAAACTCTTCAAGTTACACGCACTGCATATACCAGAATGCAGAGGGGCGATCCGGAGGAGAGGCTAGCAGTGTGCTCCCATCGTTGTTTCCTGTTAAAAGGGCTCCCGTGAGCCCCTAAGCTGACGTACTTTTGGAGATGCACCTGCGCGCCTAAGAGGCAACGAAGCCTGTGACGGTTGTTTGGCGGCCTTCTCAACCACCCCAGAACTTTTCTCTACTGATGAGGGATACTATCCCGAAACATGAGCCATGTCTCGTGTCTAGAGATTCTGGAAATATCATTTACTTACTTGCACCAACTTTGGTGAAACATTCACGATCTTTTTCCCAAACTCTTCCAGTTACACACACTGCATATACCAGAATGCAGAGGGGCGATCCGGAGGAGAGGCTAGCAGTGTGCTCCCATCGTTGTTTCCTGTTAAAAGGGCTCCCCTGAGCCCCTAAGCTGACGAACATTTGGAGATGCACCTGCGCGCCTAAGAGGCAACGAAGCCTGTGACGGTTGTTTGGCGGCCTTCTCAACCACCCCAGAACTTTTCTCTACTGATGAGGGATACTATCCCAAAACACGAGCCATGTCTCGTGTCTAGAGATTCTGCAAATACCAAGTACTTACTTGCACCAACTTTGGTGAAACACTCACAAACTTTTTCCCAAACTCTTCAAGTTACACGCACTGCATATACCAGAACGCAGAGGGGCGATCCGTATGAGAGGCTAGCAGTGTGCTCCCATCGTTGTTTCCTGTCAAAAGGGCTCCCGTGAGCCCCTAAGCTGGTGAGCTTTTGGAGATGCACCTGCGCGCCTAAGAGGCAACGAAGCCTGTGACGGTTGTTTGGCGGCCTTCTCAACCACCCCACAACTTTGCTCTACTGATGAGGAATACTATCCCGAAACACGAGCCATATCAAGTTACACGCATTGCATATACCAGAATGCAGAGGGGCGATCCGGAGGAGAGGCTAGCAGTGGGCTCCCATCGTTGTTTCCTGTTAAAAGGGCTCCCGTGAGCCCCTAAGCTGACGAGCTTATGGAGATGCACCTGCGCGCCTAAGAGGGAACGAAGCCTGTGACGGTTGTTTGGCGGCCTTCTCAACCACCCCAGAACTTTGCTCTACTGATGAGGAATACTATCCCGAAACACGAGCCATGTCTCGTGTCTAGAGATTCTGGAAATATCAAGTACTTACTTGCACCAACTTTGGTGAAACACTCACAAACTTTTTCCCAAACTCTTCAAGTTACACGCACTGCATATACCAGAATGCAGAGGGGCGATCCGGAGGAGAGGCTAGCAGTGTGCTCCCATCGTTGTTTCCTGTTAAAAGGGCTCCCGTGAGCCCCTAAGCTGACGAACTTTTGGAGATGCACCTGCGCGCCTAAGAGGCAACGAAGCCTGTGACGGTTGTTTGGCGGCCTTCTCAACCACCCCAGAACTTTGCTCTACTGATGAGGAATACTATCCCGAAACACGAGCCATGTCTCGTGTCTAGAGATTCTGGAAATATCAAGTACTTACTTGCACCAACTTTGGTGAAACACTCACAAACTTTTTCCCAAACTCTTCAAGTTACACGCACTGCATATACCAGAATGCAGAGGGGCGATCCGGAGGAGAGGCTAGCAGTGTGCTCCCATCGTTGTTTCCTGTTAAAAGGGCTCCCGTGAGCCCCTAAGCTGACGAACTTTTGGAGATGCACCTGCGCGCCTAAGAGGCAACGAAGCCTGTGACGGTTGTTTGGCGGTCTTCTCAACCACCCCAGAACTTTTCTCTACTGATGAGGGATACTATCCCGAAACATGAGCCATGTCTCGTGTCTAGAGATTCTGGAAATATCATTTACTTACTTGCACCAACTTTGGTGAAATATTCACGATCTTTTTCCCAAACTCTTCCAGTTACACGCACTGCATATACCAGAATGCAGAGGGGCGATCCGGAGGAGAGGCTAGCAGTGTGCTCCCATCGTTGTTTCCTGTTAAAAGGGCTCCCCTGAGCCCCTAAGCTGACGAACTTTTGGAGATGCACCTGCGCGCCTAAGAGGCAACGAAGCCTGTGACGGTTGTTTGGCGGCCTTCTCAACCACCCCAGAACTTTTCTCTACTGATGAGGGATACTATCCCGAAACACGAGCCATGTCTCGTGTCTGGAGATTCTGGAAATATCAAGTACTTTCTTGCACCAACTTTGGTGAAACACTCACAAACTTTTTCCTAAACTCTTCAAGTTACATGCACTGCATATACCAGAATGAAGAGGGGCGATCCGGAGGAGAGGCTAGCAGTGTGCTCCCATCGTTGTTTCCTGTTAAAAGGACTCCCGTGAGCCCCTAAGCTGACGAGCTTTTGGAGATGCACCTGCATGCCTAAGAGGCAACCAAAGCCTCTGACGGTTGTTTGGCGGCCTTCTCAACCACCCCAGAACTTTTCTCTACTGATGAGGGATACTATCCCAAAACACGAGCCATGTCTCGTGTCTAGAGATTCTGCAAATACCAAGTACTTACTTGCACCAATTTTGGTGAAACACTCACAAACTTTTTCCCAAACTCTTCAAGTTACACGCATTGCATATACCAGAATGCAGAGGGGCGATCCGGAGGAGAGGCTAGCAGTGGGCTCCCATCGTTGTTTCCTGTTAAAAGGGCTCCCGTGAGCCCCAAAGCTGAAGAGCTTTTGGAGATGCACCTGTGCGCCTAAGAGGCAACGAAGCCTGTGACTGTTGTTTGACGGCCTACTTAACCACCCCAGAACTTTTCTCTACTGATGAGGGAGGGATACTATGCCGAAACACGAGTCATGTCTCGTGTCGAGAGATTCTGGAAATATCAAGTACTTACTTGCACCAACTTTGGTGAAACACTCACAAACTTTTTCCCAAACTCTTCAAGTTACACGCACTGCATATACCAGAATGCAGAGGGGCGATCCGGAGGAGAGGCTAGCAGTGTGCTCCCATCGTTGTTTCCTGTTAAATGGCTCCCGTGAGCCCCTAAGCTGACGAGCTTATGGAGATGCACCTGCGCGCCTAAGAGGCAACGAAGCCTGTGACGGTTGTTTGGCGGCCTTCTCAACCACCCCAGAACTTTTCTCTACTGATGAGGGATACTATCCCGAAACACGAGCCATGTCTCGTGTCTAGAGATTCTGGAAATATCAAGTACTTTCTTGCACCAACTTTGGTGAAACACTCACAAACTTTTTCCTAAACTCTTCAAGTTACATGCACTGCAAATACCAGAATGAAGAGGGGCGATCCGGAGGAGAGGCTAGCAGTGTGCTCCCATCGTTGTTTCCTGTTAAAAGGGCTCCCATCAGCCCCTAAGCTGACGAGCTTTTGGAGATGCACCTGCGTGCCTAAGAGGCAACCAAAGCCTCTGACGGTTGTTTGGCGGCCTTCTCAACCACCCCAGAACTTTTCTCTACTGACGAGGGATACTATCCCGAAACACGAGCCATGTCTCGTGTCTAGAGATTCTGGAAATATAAAGTACTTACTTGCACCAACTTTGGTGAAACACTCACACACTTTTTCCCAAACTCTTCAAGTTACACGCATTGCATATACCAGAATGCAGAGGGGCGATCCGGAGGAGAGGCTAGCAGTGGGCTCCAATCGTTGTTTCCTGTTAAAAGGGCTCCCGTGAGCCCCAAAGCTGACGAGCTTTTGGAGATGCACCTGCGCGCCTAAGAGGCAACGAAGCCTGTGACGGTTGTTTGACGGCCTACTTAACCACCCCAGAACTTTTCTCTACTGATGAGGGATACTATGCCGAAACACGAGTCATGTCTCGTGTCTAGAGATTCTGGAAATATCAAGTACTTACTTGCATCAACTTTGGTGAAACACTCACAAACTTTTTCCCAAACTCTTTAAGTTACACGCACTGCATATACCAGAATGCAGAGGGGCGATCCGGAGGAGAGGCTAGCAGTGTGCTCCCATCGTTGTTTCCTATTAAAAGGGCTCCCGTGAGCCCCTAAGCTGACGAGCTTATGGAGATGCACCTGCGCGCCTAAGAGGCAACGAAGCCTGTGACGGTTGTTTGGCGGCGTTCTCAACCACCCCAGAACTTTTCTCTACTGATGAGGAATACTATCCCGAAACACGAGCCATGTCTCGTGCTAGAGATTCTGGAAATATCAAGTACCTACTTGCACCAACTTTGGTGAAACACTCACAAACTTTTTCCCAAACTCTTCAAGTTACACGCACTGCATATACCAGAACGCAGAGGGGCGATCCGTATGAGAGGCTAGCAGTGTGCTCCCATCGTTGTTTCCTGTCAAAAGGGCTCCCGTGAGCCCCTAAACTGGTGAGCTTTTGGAGATGCACCTGCGCGCCTAAGAGGCAACGAAGCCTGTGACGGTTGTTTGGCGGCCTTCTCAACCACCCCAGAACTTTTCTCTACTGATGAGGGATACTATCCCGAAACACGAGCCATTACTCGTGTCTAGAGATTCTGGAAATATCAAGTACTTACTTGCACCAACTTTGGTGAAACACTCACAAACTTTTTCCCAAACTCTTCAAGTTACAAGCACTGCATATACCAGAATGCAGAGGGGCGATCCGGAGGAGAGGCTAGCAGGGTGCTCCCATCGTTGTTTCCTGTTAAAAGGGCTCCCGTGAGCCCCTAAGCTAACGAGCTTTTGGAGATGCACCTGCGCGCCTAAGAGGCAACGAAGCAGGTGACGGTTGTTTGGCGGCCTTCTCAACCACCCCAGAACTTTTCTCTACTGATGAGGGATACTATCCCGAACCACGAGCCATGTCTCGTGTCTAGAGATTCTGGAAATATCAATTACTTACTTGTACCAACTTTGGTGAAACATTCACGATCTTTTTCCCAAACTCTTCAAGTTACACGCACTGCATATACCAGAATGCAGAGGGGCGATCCGGAGGAGAGGCTAGCAGTGTGCTCCCATCGTTGTTTCCTGTTAAAAGGGCTCCCGTGAGCCCCTAAGCTGACGAGCTTTTGGAGATGCACCTGCATGCCTAAGAGGCAACCAAAGCCTCTGACGGTTGTTTGGCGGCCTTCTCAACCACCCCAGAACTTTTCTCTACTGATGAGGGATACTATCCCAAAACACGAGCCATGTCTCGTGTCTAGAGATTCTGCAAATACCAAGTACGTACTTGCACCAACTTTGGTGAAACACTCACAAACTTTTTCCCAAACTCTTCAAGTTACACGCATTGCATATACCAGAATGCAGAGGGGCGATCCAGAGGAGAGGCTAGCAGTGGGCTCCCATCGTTGTTTCCTGTTAAAAGGGCTCCCGTGAGCCCCAAAGCTGAAGAGCTTTTGGAGATGCACCTGTGCGCCTAAGAGGCAACGAAGCCTGTGACTGTTGTTTGACGGCCTACTTAACCACCCCAGAACTTTTCTCTACTGATGAGGGAGGGATACTATGCCGAAACACGAGTCATGTCTCGTGTCTAGAGATTCTGGAAATATCAAGTACTTACTTGCACCAACTTTGGTGAAACACTCACAAACTTTTTCCCAAACTCTTCAAGTTACACGCACTGCATATACCAGAATGCAGAGGGGCGATCCGGAGGAGAGGCTAGCAGTGTGCTCCCATCGTTGTTTCCTGTTAAATGGCTCCCGTGAGCCCCTAAGCTGACGAGCTTATGGAGATGCACCTGCGCGCCTAAGAGGCAACGAAGCCTGTGACGGTTGTTTGGCGGCCTTCTCAACCACCCCAGAACTTTTCTCTACTGATGAGGGATACTATCCCGAAACACGAGCCATGTCTCGTGTCTAGAGATTCTGGAAATATCAAGTACTTACTTGCACCAACTTTGGTGAAACACTCACAAACTTTTTCCTAAACTCTTCAAGTTACATGCACTGCAAATACCAGAATGAAGAGGGGCGATCCGGAGGAGAGGCTAGCAGTGTGCTCCCATCGTTGTTTCCTGTTAAAAGGGCTCCCATCAGCCCCTAAGCTGACGAGGTTTTGGAGATGCACCTGCGTGCCTAAGAGGCAACCAAAGCCTCTGACGGTTGTTTGGCGGCCTTCTCAAACACCCCAGAACTTTTCTCTACTGACGAGGGATACTATCCCGAAACACGAGCCATGTCTCGTGTCTAGAGATTCTGGAAATATAAAGTACTTACTTGCACCAACTTTGGTGAAACACTCACACACTTTTTCCCAAACTCTTCAAGTTACACGCATTGCATATACCAGAATGCAGAGGGGCGATCCGGAGGAGAGGCTAGCAGTGGGCTCCAATCGTTGTTTCCTGTTAAAAGGGCTCCCGTGAGCCCCAAAGCTGACGAGCTTTTGGAGATGCACCTGCGCGCCTAAGAGGCAACGAAGCCTGTGACGGTTGTTTGACGGCCTACTTAACCACCCCAGAACTTTTCTCTACTGATGAGGGATACTATGCCGAAACACGAGTCATGTCTCGTGTCTAGAGATTCTGGAAATATCAAGTACTTACTTGCATCAACTTTGGTGAAACACTCACAAACTTTTTCCCAAACTCTTCAAGTTACACGCACTGCATATACCAGAATGCAGAGGGGCGATCCGGAGGAGAGGCTAGCAGTGTGCTCCCATCGTTGTTTCCTATTAAAAGGGCTCCCGTGAGCCCCTAAGCTGACGAGCTTATGGAGATGCACCTGCGCGCCTAAGAGGCAACGAAGCCTGTGACGGTTGTTTGGCGGCCTTCTCAACCACCCCAGAACTTTTCTCTACTGATGAGGAATACTATCCCGAAACACGAGCCATGTCTCGTGCTAGAGATTCTGGAAATATCAAGTACCTACTTGCACCAACTTTGGTGAAACACTCACAAACTTTTTCCCAAACTCTTCAAGTTACACGCACTGCATATACCAGAACGCAGAGGGGCGATCCGTATGAGAGGCTAGCAGTGTGCTCCCATCGTTGTTTCCTGTCAAAAGGGCTCCCGTGAGCCCCTAAGCTGGTGAGCTTTTGGAGATGCACCTGCGCGCCTAAGAGGCAACGAAGCCTGTGACGGTTGTTTGGCGGCCTTCTCAACCACCCCAGAACTTTTCTCTACTGATGAGGGATACTATCCCGAAACACGAGCCATTACTCGTGTCTAGAGATTCTGGAAATATCAAGTACTTACTTGCACCAACTTTGGTGAAACACTCACAAACTTTTTCCCAAACTCTTCAAGTTACAAGCACTGCATATACCAGAATGCAGAGGGGCGATCCGGAGGAGAGGCTAGCAGGGTGCTCCCATCGTTGTTTCCTGTTAAAAGGGCTCCCGTGAGCCCCTAAGCTAACGAGCTTTTGGAGATGCACCTGCGCGCCTAAGAGGCAACGAAGCAGGTGACGGTTGTTTGGCGGCCTTCTCAACCACCCCAGAACTTTTCTCTACTGATGAGGGATACTATCCCGAACCACGAGCCATGTCTCGTGTCTAGAGATTCTGGAAATATCAATTACTTACTTGTACCAACTTTGGTGAAACATTCACGATCTTTTTCCCAAACTCTTCAAGTTACACGCACTGCATATACCAGAATGCAGAGGGGCGATCCGGAGGAGAGGCTAGCAGTGTGCTCCCATCGTTGTTTCCTGTTAAAAGGGCTCCCGTGAGCCCCTAAGCTGACGAGCTTTTGGAGATGCACCTGCGCGCCTAAGAGGCAACGAAGCCTGTGACGGTTGTTTGGCGGCCTTCTCAACCACCCCAGAACTTTTCTCTACTGATGAGGGATACTATACCGAAACACGAGCCATGTCTCGTGTCTAGAGATTCTGGAAATATCAAGTACTTACTTGCACCAACTTTGGTGAAACACTCACAAACTTTTTCCCAAACTCTTCAAGTTACACGCACTGCATATACCAGAATGCAGAGAGGCGATCCGGAGGAGAGGCTAGCAGTGTGCTCCCATCGTTGTTTCCTGTTAAAAGGGCTCCCGTGAGCCCCTAAGCTGACGAACCTTTGGAGATGCACCTGCGCGCCTAAGAGGCAACGAAGCCTGTGACGGTTGTTTGGCGGCCTTCTCAACCACCCCAGAACTTTTCTCTACTGATGAGGGATACTATCCCGAAACATGAGCCATGTCTCGTGTCTAGAGATTCTGGAAATATCATTTACTTACTTGCACCAACTTTGGTGAAACATTCACGATCTTTTTCCCAAACTTTTCCAGTTACACGCACTGCATATACCAGAATGCAGAGGGGCGATCCGGAGGAGAGGCTAGCAGTGTGCTCCCATCGTTGTTTCCTGTTAAAAGGGCTCCCCTGAGCCCCTAAGCTGACGAACTTTTGGAGATGCACCTGCGCGCCTAAGAGGCAACGAAGCCTGTGACGGTTGTTTGGCGGCCTTCTCAACCACCCCAGAACTTTTCTCTACTGATGAGGGATACTATCCCGAAACACGAGCCATGTCTCGTGTCTGGAGATTCTGGAAATATCAAGTACTTTCTTGCACCAACTTTGGTGAAACACTCACAAACTTTTTCCTAAACTCTTCAAGTTACATGCACTGCATATACCAGAATGAAGAGGGGCGATCCGGAGGAGAGGCTAGCAGTGTGCTCCCATCGTTGTTTCCTGTTAAAAGGGCTCCCGTGAGCCCCTAAGCTGACGAGCTTTTGGAGATGCACCTGCGTGCCTAAGAGGCAACCAAAGCCTCTGACGGTTGTTTGGCGGCCTTCTCAACCACCACAGAACTTTTCTCTACTGATGAGGGATACTATCCCAAAACACGAGCTATGTCTCGTGTCTAGAGATTCTGCAAATACCAAGTACTTACTTGCACTAACTTTGGTGAAACACTCACAAACTTTTTCCCAAACTCTTCAAGTTACACGCACTGCATATACCAGAATGCAGAGGGGCGATCCGGAGGAGAGGCTAGCAGTGTGCTCCCATCGTTGTTTCCTGTTAAATGGCTCCCGTGAGCCCCTAAGCTGACGATCTTATGGAGATGCACCTGCGCGCCTAAGAGGCAACGAAGCCTGTGACGGTTGTTTGGCGGCCTTCTCAACCACCCCAGAACTTTTCTCTACTGATGAGGAATACTATCCCGAAACACGAGCCATGTCTCGTGTCTAGAGATTCTGGAAATATCAAGTACCTACTTGCACCAACTTTGGTGAAACACTCACAAACTTTTTCCCAAACTCTTCAAGTTACAAGCACTGCATATACCAGAATGCAGAGGGGCGATCCGGAGGAGAGGCTAGCAGTGTGCTCCCATCGTTGTCTTCTGTTAAAAGGGCTCCCGTGAGCCCCTAAGCTGATGAGCTTTTGGAGATGCACCTGCGCGCCTAAGAGGCATCGAAGCCTGTGACGGTTGTTTGGCGGCCTTCTCAACCACCCCAGAACTTTTCTCTACTGATGAGGGATACTATCCCGAAACACAAGCCATGTCTTGTGTCTAGAGATTCTGGAAATATCATTTACTTACTTGCACCAACTTTGGTGAAACATTCACGATCTTTTTCCCAAACTCTTCAAGTTACTCGCACTGCATATACCAGAATGCAGAGGGGCGATCCGGAGGAGAGGCTAGCAGTGTGCTCCCATCGTTGTTTTCTGTTAAAAGGGCTCCCGTGAGCCCCTACGCTGACGAGCTTTTGGAGATGCACCTGCACGCCTAAGAGGCAACGAAGCAGGTGACGGTTGTTTGGCGGCCTTCTCAACCACCCTAGAAGTTTTCTCTACTGATGAGGGATACTATCCCGAAACACGAGCCATGTCTCGTGTCTAGAGATTCTGGAAATATCAAGTACTTACTTGCACCAACTTTGGTGAAACACTCACAAACTTTTTCCCCAACTCTTCAAGTTACACGCACTGCATGTACCAGAATGCAGAGGGGCGATCTGGAGGAGAGGCTAGCAGTGTGCTCCCATCGTTGTTTCCTGTTAAAAGGGCTCCCGTGAGCCCCTAAGCTGACAAGCTTATGGAGATGCACCTGCGCGCCTAAGAGGGAACGAAGCCTGTGACGGTTGTTTGGCGGCCTTCTCAACCACCCCAGAACTTTGCTCTACTGATGAGGAATACTATCCCGAAACACGAGCCATGTCTCGTGTCTAGAGATTCTGGAAATATCAAGTACTTACTTGCACCAACTTTGGTGAAACACTCACAAACTTTTTCCCCAACTCTTCAAGTTACACGCACTGCATGTACCAGAATGCCGAGGGGCGATCTGGAGGAGAGGCTAGCAGTGTGCTCCCATCGTTGTTTCCTGTTAAAAGGGCTCCCGTGAGCCCCTAAGCTGACGAGCTTATGGAGATGCACCTGCGCGCCTAAGAGGGAACGAAGCCTGTGACGGTTGTTTGGCGGCCTTCTCAACCACCCCAGAACTTTGCTCTACTGATGAGGAATACTATCCCGAAACACGAGCCATGTCTCGTGTCTAGAGATTCTGGAAATATCAAGTACTTACTTGCACCAACTTTGGTGAAACACTCACAAACTTTTTCCCAAACTCTTCAAGTTACACGCACTGCATATACCAGAATGCAGAGGGGCGATCCGGAGGAGAGGCTAGCAGTGTGCTCCCATCGTTGTTTCCTGTTAAAAGGGCTGCCGTGAGCCCCTAAGCTGACGTACTTTTGGAGATGCACCTGCGCGCCTAAGAGGCAACGAAGCCTGTGACGGTTGTTTGGCGGCCTTCTCAACCACCCCAGAACTTTTCTCTACTGATGAGGGATACTATCCCGAAACATGAGCCATGTCTCGTGTCTAGAGATTCTGGAAATATCATTTACTTACTTGCACCAACTTTGGTGAAACATTCACGATCTTTTTCCCAAACTCTTCCAGTTACACGCACTGCATATACCAGAATGCAGAGGGGCGATCCGGAGGAGAGGCTAGCAGTGTGCTCCCATCGTTGTTTCCTGTTAAAAGGGCTCCCCTGAGCCCCTAAGCTGACGAACTTTTGGAGATGCACCTGCGCGCCTAAGAGGCAACGAAGCCTGTGACGGTTGTTTGGCGGCCTTCTCAACCACCCCAGAACTTTTCTCTACTGATGAGGGATACTATCCCGAAACACGAGCCATGTCTCGTGTCTGGAGATTCTGGAAATATCATGTACTTTCTTGCACCAACTTTGGTGAAACACTCACAAACTTTTTCCTAAACTCTTCAAGTTACATGCACTGCATATACCAGAATGAAGAGGGGCGATCCGGAGGAGAGGCTAGCAGGGTGCTCCCATCGTTGTTTCCTGTTAAAAGGGCTCCCGTGAGCCCCTAAGCTGACGAGCTTTTGGAGATGCACCTGCGTGCCTAAGAGGCAACCAAAGCCTCTGACGGTTGTTTGGCGGCCTTCTCAACCACCCCAGAACTTTTCTCTACTGATGAGGGATACTATCCCAAAACACGAGCCATGTCTCGTGTCTAGAGATTCTGCAAATACCAAGTACTTACTTGCACCAACTTTGGTGAAACACTCACAAACTTTTTCCCAAACTCTTCAAGTTACACGCACTGCATATACCAGAACGCAGAGGGGCGATCCGTATGAGAGGCTAGCAGTGTGCTCCCATCGTTGTTTCCTGTTAAATGGCTCCCGTGAGCCCCTAAGCTGACGAGCTTATGGAGATGCACCTGCGCGCCTAAGAGGCAACGAAGCCTGTGACGGTTGTTTGGCGGCCTTCTCAACCACCCCAGAACTTTTCTCTACTGATGAGGGATACTATCCCGAAACACGAGCCATGTCTCGTGTCTAGAGATTCTGGAAATATCAAGTACTTACTTGCACCAACTTTGGTGAAACACTCACAAACTTTTTCCTAAACTCTTCAAGTTACATGCACTGCAAATACCAGAATGAAGAGGGGCGATCCGGAGGAGAGGCTAGCAGTGTGCTCCCATCGTTGTTTCCTGTTAAAAGGGCTCCCATCAGCCCCTAAGCTGACGAGCTTTTGGAGATGCACCTGCGTGCCTAAGAGGCAACCAAAGCCTCTGACGGTTGTTTGGCGGCCTTCTCAACCACCCCAGAACTTTTCTCTACTGACGAGGGATACTATCCCGAAACACGAGCCATGTCTCGTGTCTAGAGATTCTGGAAATATAAAGTACTTACTTGCACCAACTTTGGTGAAACACTCACACACTTTTTCCCAAACTCTTCAAGTTACACGCATTGCATATACCAGAATGCAGAGGGGCGATCCGGAGGAGAGGCTAGCAGTGGGCTCCAATCGTTGTTTCCTGTTAAAAGGGCTCCCGTGAGCCCCAAAGCTGACGAGCTTTTGGAGATGCACCTGCGCGCCTAAGAGGCAACGAAGCCTGTGACGGTTGTTTGACGGCCTACTTAACCACCCCAGAACTTTTCTCTACTGATGAGGGATACTATGCCGAAACACGAGTCATGTCTCGTGTCTAGAGATTCTGGAAATATCAAGTACTTACTTGCATCAACTTTGGTGAAACACTCACAAACTTTTTCCCAAACTCTTCAAGTTACACGCACTGCATATACCAGAATGCAGAGGGGCGATCCGGAGGAGAGGCTAGCAGTGTGCTCCCATCGTTGTTTCCTATTAAAAGGGCTCCCGTGAGCCCCTAAGCTGACGAGCTTATGGAGATGCACCTGCGCGCCTAAGAGGCAACGAAGCCTGTGACGGTTGTTTGGCGGCCTTCTCAACCACCCCAGAACTTTTCTCTACTGATGAGGAATACTATCCCGAAACACGAGCCATGTCTCGTGCTAGAGATTCTGGAAATATCAAGTACCTACTTGCACCAACTTTGGTGAAACACTCACAAACTTTTTCCCAAACTCTTCAAGTTACACGCACTGCATATACCAGAACGCAGAGGGGCGATCCGTATGAGAGGCTAGCAGTGTGCTCCCATCGTTGTTTCCTGTCAAAAGGGCTCCCGTGAGCCCCTAAGCTGGTGAGCTTTTGGAGATGCACCTGCGCGCCTAAGAGGCAACGAAGCCTGTGACGGTTGTTTGGCGGCCTTCTCAACCACCCCAGAACTTTTCTCTACTGATGAGGGATACTATCCCGAAACACGAGCCATTACTCGTGTCTAGAGATTCTGGAAATATCAAGTACTTACTTGCACCAACTTTGGTGAAACACTCACAAACTTTTTCCCAAACTCTTCAAGTTACAAGCACTGCATATACCAGAATGCAGAGGGGCGATCCGGAGGAGAGGCTAGCAGGGTGCTCCCATCGTTGTTTCCTGTTAAAAGGGCTCCCGTGAGCCCCTAAGCTAACGAGCTTTTGGAGATGCACCTGCGCGCCTAAGAGGCAACGAAGCAGGTGACGGTTGTTTGGCGGCCTTCTCAACCACCCCAGAACTTTTCTCTACTGATGAGGGATACTATCCCGAACCACGAGCCATGTCTCGTGTCTAGAGATTCTGGAAATATCAATTACTTACTTGTACCAACTTTGGTGAAACATTCACGATCTTTTTCCCAAACTCTTCAAGTTACACGCACTGCATATACCAGAATGCAGAGGGGCGATCCGGAGGAGAGGCTAGCAGTGTGCTCCCATCGTTGTTTCCTGTTAAAAGGGCTCCCGTGAGCCCCTAAGCTGACGAGCTTTTGGAGATGCACCTGCGCGCCTAAGAGGCAACGAAGCCTGTGACGGTTGTTTGGCGGCCTTCTCAACCACCCCAGAACTTTTCTCTACTGATGAGGGATACTATACCGAAACACGAGCCATGTCTCGTGTCTAGAGATTCTGGAAATATCAAGTACTTACTTGCACCAACTTTGGTGAAACACTCACAAACTTTTTCCCAAACTCTTCAAGTTACACGCACTGCATATACCAGAATGCAGAGAGGCGATCCGGAGGAGAGGCTAGCAGTGTGCTCCCATCGTTGTTTCCTGTTAAAAGGGCTCCCGTGAGCCCCTAAGCTGACGAACCTTTGGAGATGCACCTGCGCGCCTAAGAGGCAACGAAGCCTGTGACGGTTGTTTGGCGGCCTTCTCAACCACCCCAGAACTTTTCTCTACTGATGAGGGATACTATCCCGAAACATGAGCCATGTCTCGTGTCTAGAGATTCTGGAAATATCATTTACTTACTTGCACCAACTTTGGTGAAACATTCACGATCTTTTTCCCAAACTTTTCCAGTTACACGCACTGCATATACCAGAATGCAGAGGGGCGATCCGGAGGAGAGGCTAGCAGTGTGCTCCCATCGTTGTTTCCTGTTAAAAGGGCTCCCCTGAGCCCCTAAGCTGACGAACTTTTGGAGATGCACCTGCGCGCCTAAGAGGCAACGAAGCCTGTGACGGTTGTTTGGCGGCCTTCTCAACCACCCCAGAACTTTTCTCTACTGATGAGGGATACTATCCCGAAACACGAGCCATGTCTCGTGTCTGGAGATTCTGGAAATATCAAGTACTTTCTTGCACCAACTTTGGTGAAACACTCACAAACTTTTTCCTAAACTCTTCAAGTTACATGCACTGCATATACCAGAATGAAGAGGGGCGATCCGGAGGAGAGGCTAGCAGTGTGCTCCCATCGTTGTTTCCTGTTAAAAGGGCTCCCGTGAGCCCCTAAGCTGACGAGCTTTTGGAGATGCACCTGCGTGCCTAAGAGGCAACCAAAGCCTCTGACGGTTGTTTGGCGGCCTTCTCAACCACCACAGAACTTTTCTCTACTGATGAGGGATACTATCCCAAAACACGAGCTATGTCTCGTGTCTAGAGATTCTGCAAATACCAAGTACTTACTTGCACTAACTTTGGTGAAACACTCACAAACTTTTTCCCAAACTCTTCAAGTTACACGCACTGCATATACCAGAATGCAGAGGGGCGATCCGGAGGAGAGGCTAGCAGTGTGCTCCCATCGTTGTTTCCTGTTAAATGGCTCCCGTGAGCCCCTAAGCTGACGAGCTTATGGAGATGCACCTGCGCGCCTAAGAGGCAACGAAGCCTGTGACGGTTGTTTGGCGGCCTTCTCAACCACCCCAGAACTTTTCTCTACTGATGAGGAATACTATCCCGAAACACGAGCCATGTCTCGTGTCTAGAGATTCTGGAAATATCAAGTACCTACTTGCACCAACTTTGGTGAAACACTCACAAACTTTTTCCCAAACTCTTCAAGTTACAAGCACTGCATATACCAGAATGCAGAGGGGCGATCCGGAGGAGAGGCTAGCAGTGTGCTCCCATCGTTGTCTTCTGTTAAAAGGGCTCCCGTGAGCCCCTAAGCTGATGAGCTTTTGGAGATGCACCTGCGCGCCTAAGAGGCATCGAAGCCTGTGACGGTTGTTTGGCGGCCTTCTCAACCACCCCAGAACTTTTCTCTACTGATGAGGGATACTATCCCGAAACACAAGCCATGTCTTGTGTCTAGAGATTCTGGAAATATCATTTACTTACTTGCACCAACTTTGGTGAAACATTCACGATCTTTTTCCCAAACTCTTCAAGTTACTCGCACTGCATATACCAGAATGCAGAGGGGCGATCCGGAGGAGAGGCTAGCAGTGTGCTCCCATCGTTGTTTTCTGTTAAAAGGGCTCCCGTGAGCCCCTACGCTGACGAGCTTTTGGAGATGCACCTGCACGCCTAAGAGGCAACGAAGCAGGTGACGGTTGTTTGGCGGCCTTCTCAACCACCCTAGAAGTTTTCTCTACTGATGAGGGATACTATCCCGAAACACGAGCCATGTCTCGTGTCTAGAGATTCTGGAAATATCAAGTACTTACTTGCACCAACTTTGGTGAAACACTCACAAACTTTTTCCCCAACTCTTCAAGTTACACGCACTGCATGTACCAGAATGCAGAGGGGCGATCTGGAGGAGAGGCTAGCAGTGTGCTCCCATCGTTGTTTCCTGTTAAAAGGGCTCCCGTGAGCCCCTAAGCTGACAAGCTTATGGAGATGCACCTGCGCGCCTAAGAGGGAACGAAGCCTGTGACGGTTGTTTGGCGGCCTTCTCAACCACCCCAGAACTTTGCTCTACTGATGAGGAATACTATCCCGAAACACGAGCCATGTCTCGTGTCTAGAGATTCTGGAAATATCAAGTACTTACTTGCACCAACTTTGGTGAAACACTCACAAACTTTTTCCCCAACTCTTCAAGTTACACGCACTGCATGTACCAGAATGCCGAGGGGCGATCTGGAGGAGAGGCTAGCAGTGTGCTCCCATCGTTGTTTCCTGTTAAAAGGGCTCCCGTGAGCCCCTAAGCTGACGAGCTTATGGAGATGCACCTGCGCGCCTAAGAGGGAACGAAGCCTGTGACGGTTGTTTGGCGGCCTTCTCAACCACCCCAGAACTTTGCTCTACTGATGAGGAATACTATCCCGAAACACGAGCCATGTCTCGTGTCTAGAGATTCTGGAAATATCAAGTACTTACTTGCACCAACTTTGGTGAAACACTCACAAACTTTTTCCCAAACTCTTCAAGTTACACGCACTGCATATACCAGAATGCAGAGGGGCGATCCGGAGGAGAGGCTAGCAGTGTGCTCCCATCGTTGTTTCCTGTTAAAAGGGCTGCCGTGAGCCCCTAAGCTGACGTACTTTTGGAGATGCACCTGCGCGCCTAAGAGGCAACGAAGCCTGTGACGGTTGTTTGGCGGCCTTCTCAACCACCCCAGAACTTTTCTCTACTGATGAGGGATACTATCCCGAAACATGAGCCATGTCTCGTGTCTAGAGATTCTGGAAATATCATTTACTTACTTGCACCAACTTTGGTGAAACATTCACGATCTTTTTCCCAAACTCTTCCAGTTACACGCACTGCATATACCAGAATGCAGAGGGGCGATCCGGAGGAGAGGCTAGCAGTGTGCTCCCATCGTTGTTTCCTGTTAAAAGGGCTCCCCTGAGCCCCTAAGCTGACGAACTTTTGGAGATGCACCTGCGCGCCTAAGAGGCAACGAAGCCTGTGACGGTTGTTTGGCGGCCTTCTCAACCACCCCAGAACTTTTCTCTACTGATGAGGGATACTATCCCGAAACACGAGCCATGTCTCGTGTCTGGAGATTCTGGAAATATCAAGTACTTTCTTGCACCAACTTTGGTGAAACACTCACAAACTTTTTCCTAAACTCTTCAAGTTACATGCACTGCATATACCAGAATGAAGAGGGGCGATCCGGAGGAGAGGCTAGCAGGGTGCTCCCATCGTTGTTTCCTGTTAAAAGGGCTCCCGTGAGCCCCTAAGCTGACGAGCTTTTGGAGATGCACCTGCGTGCCTAAGAGGCAACCAAAGCCTCTGACGGTTGTTTGGCGGCCTTCTCAACCACCCCAGAACTTTTCTCTACTGATGAGGGATACTATCCCAAAACACGAGCCATGTCTCGTGTCTAGAGATTCTGCAAATACCAAGTACTTACTTGCACCAACTTTGGTGAAACACTCACAAACTTTTTCCCAAACTCTTCAAGTTACACGCACTGCATATACCAGAACGCAGAGGGGCGATCCGTATGAGAGGCTAGCAGTGTGCTCCCATCGTTGTTTCCTGTCAAAAGGGCTCCTGTGAGCCCCTAAGCTGGTGAGCTTTTGGAGATGCACCTGCGCGCCTAAGAGGCAACGAAGCCTGTGACGGTTGTTTGGCGGCCTTCTCAACCACCCCACAACTTTGCTCTACTGATGAGGAATACTATCCCGAAACACGAGCCATGTCAAGTTACACGCATTGCATATACCAGAATGCAGAGGGGCGATCCGGAGGAGAGGCTAGCAGTGGGCTCCCATCGTTGTTTCCTGTTAAAAGGGCTCCCGTGAGCCCCTAAGCTGACGAGCTTATGGAGATGCACCTGCGCGCCTAAGAGGGAACGAAGCCTGTGACGGTTGTTTGGCGGCCTTCTCAACCACCCCAGAACTTTGCTCTACTGATGAGGAATACTATCCCGAAACACGAGCCATGTCTCGTGTCTAGAGATTCTGGAAATATCAAGTACTTACTTGCACCAACTTTGGTGAAACACTCACAAACTTTTTCCCAAACTCTTCAAGTTACACGCACTGCATATACCAGAATGCAGAGGGGCGATCCGGAGGAGAGGCTAGCAGTGTGCTCCCATCGTTGTTTCCTGTTAAAAGGGCTCCCGTGAGCCCCTAAGCTGACGAACTTTTGGAGATGCACCTGCGCGCCTAAGAGGCAACGAAGCCTGTGACGGTTGTTTGGCGGCCTTCTCAACCACCCCAGAACTTTTCTCTACTGATGAGGGATACTATCCCGAAACATGAGCCATGTCTCGTGTCTAGAGATTCTGGAAATATCATTTACTTACTTGCACCAACTTTGGTGAAATATTCACGATCTTTTTCCCAAACTCTTCCAGTTACACGCACTGCATATACCAGAATGCAGAGGGGCGATCCGGAGGAGAGGCTAGCAGTGTGCTCCCATCGTTGTTT
Organism: Lissotriton helveticus; assembly: GCF_964261635.1. Lineage (NCBI taxonomy): Eukaryota > Metazoa > Chordata > Amphibia > Caudata > Salamandridae > Lissotriton > Lissotriton helveticus. The sequence goes on from NC_136068.1 coordinate 1,194,652,371, forward strand.
CCTGTTAAAAGGGCTCCCCTGAGCCCCTAAGCTGACGAACTTTTGGAGATGCACCTGCGCGCCTAAGAGGCAACGAAGCCTGTGACGGTTGTTTGGCGGCCTTCTCAACCACCCCAGAACTTTTCTCTACTGATGAGGGATACTATCCCGAAACACGAGCCATGTCTCGTGTCTGGAGATTCTGGAAATATCAAGTACTTTCTTGCACCAACTTTGGTGAAACACTCACAAACTTTTTCCTAAACTCTTCAAGTTACATGCACTGCATATACCAGAATGAAGAGGGGCGATCCGGAGGAGAGGCTAGCAGTGTGCTCCCATCGTTGTTTCCTGTTAAAAGGGCTCCCGTGAGCCCCTAAGCTGACGAGCTTTTGGAGATGCACCTGCATGCCTAAGAGGCAACCAAAGCCTCTGACGGTTGTTTGGCGGCCTTCTCAACCACCCCAGAACTTTTCTCTACTGATGAGGGATACTATCCCAAAACACGAGCCATGTCTCGTGTCTAGAGATTCTGCAAATACCAAGTACTTACTTGCACCAACTTTGGTGAAACACTCACAAACTTTTTCCCAAACTCTTCAAGTTACACGCATTGCATATACCAGAATGCAGAGGGGCGATCCGGAGGAGAGGCTAGCAGTGGGCTCCCATCGTTGTTTCCTGTTAAAAGGGCTCCCGTGAGCCCCAAAGCTGAAGAGCTTTTGGAGATGCACCTGTGCACCTAAGAGGCAACGAAGCCTGTGACTGTTGTTTGACGGCCTACTTAACCACCCCAGAACTTTTCTCTACTGATGAGGGAGGGATACTATGCCGAAACACGAGTCATGTCTTGTGTCTAGAGATTCTGGAAATATCAAGTACTTACTTGCACCAACTTTGGTGAAACACTCACAAACTTTTTCCCAAACTCTTCAAGTTACACGCACTGCATATACCAGAATACAGAGGGGCGATCCGGAGGAGAGGCTAGCAGTGTGCTCCCATCGTTGTTTCCTGTTAAATGGCTCCCGTGAGCCCCTAAGCTGACGAGCTTATGGAGATGCACCTGCGCGCCTAAGAGGCAACGAAGCCTGTGACGGTTGTTTGGCGGCCTTCTCAACCACCCCAGAACTTTTCTCTACTGATGAGGGATACTATCCCGAAACACGAGCCATGTCTCGTGTCTAGAGATTCTGAAAATATCAAGTACTTTCTTGCACCAACTTTGGTGAAACACTCACAAACTTTTTCCTAAACTCTTCAAGTTACATGCACTGCATATACCAGAATGAAGAGGGGCGATCCGGAGGAGAGGCTAGCAGTGTGCTCCCATCGTTGTTTCCTGTTAAAAGGGCTCCCATCAGCCCCTAAGCTGACGAGCTTTTGGAGATGCACCTGCGTGCCTAAGAGGCAACCAAAGCCTCTGACGGTTGTTTGGCGGCCTTCTCAACCACCCCAGAACTTTTCTCTACTGACGAGGGATACTATCCCGAAACACGAGCCATGTCTCGTGTCTAGAGATTCTGAAAATATAAAGTACTTACTTGCACCAACTTTGGTGAAACACTCACAAACTTTTTCCCAAACTCTTCAAGTTACACGCATTGCATATACCAGAATGCAGAGGGGCGATCCGGAGGAGAGGCTAGCAGTGGGCTCCCATCGTTGTTTCCTGTTAAAAGGGCTCCCGTGAGCCCCAAAGCTGACGAGCTTTTGGAGATGCACCTGCGCGCCTAAGAGGCAACGAAGCCTGTGACGGTTGTTTGACGGCCTACTTAACCACCCCAGAACTTTTCTCTACTGATGAGGGATACTATGCCGAAACACGAGTCATGTCTCGTGTCTAGAGATTCTGGAAATATCAAGTACTTACTTGCATCAACTTTGGTGAAACACTCACAAACTTTTTCCCAAACTCTTCAAGTTACACGCACTGCATATACCAGAATGCAGAGGGGCGATCCGGAGGAGAGGCTAGCAGTGTGCTCCCATCGTTGTTTCCTATTAAAAGGGCTCCCGTGAGCCCCTAAGCTGACGAGCTTATGGAGATGCACCTGCGCGCCTAAGAGGCAACGAAGCCTGTGACGGTTGTTTGGCGGCCTTCTCAACCACCCCAGAACTTTTCTCTACTGATGAGGAATACTATCCCGAAACACGAGCCATGTCTCGTGCTAGAGATTCTGGAAATATCAAGTACCTACTTGCACCAACTTTGGTGAAACACTCACAAACTTTTTCCCAAACTCTTCAAGTTACACGCACTGCATATACCAGAACGCAGAGGGGCGATCCGTATGAGAGGCTAGCAGTGTGCTCCCATCGTTGTTTCCTGTCGAAAGGGCTCCCGTGAGCCCCTAAGCTGGTGAGCTTTTGGAGATGCACCTGCGCGCCTAAGAGGCAACGAAGCCTGTGACGGTTGTTTGGCGGCCTTCTCAACCACCCCAGAACTTTTCTCTACTGATGAGGGATACTATCCCGAAACACGAGCCATTACTCGTGTCTAGAGATTCTGGAAATATCAAGTACTTACTTGCACCAACTTTGGTGAAACACTCACAAACTTTTTCCCAAACTCTTCAAGTTACAAGCACTGCATATACCAGAATGCAGAGGGGCGATCCGGAGGAGAGGCTAGCAGGGTGCTCCCATCGTTGTTTCCTGTTAAAAGGGCTCCCGTGAGCCCCTAAGCTAACGAGCTTTTGGAGATGCACCTGCGCGCCTAAGAGGCAACGAAGCAGGTGACGGTTGTTTGGCGGCCTTCTCAACCACCCCAGAACTTTTCTATACTGATGAGGGATACTATCCCGAACCACGAGCCATGTCTCGTGTCTAGAGATTCTGGAAATATCAATTACTTACTTGTACCAACTTTGGTGAAACATTCACGATCTTTTTCCCAAACTCTTCAAGTTACACGCACTGCATATACCAGAATGCAGAGGGGCGATCCGGAGGAGAGGCTAGCAGTGTGCTCCCATCGTTGTTTCCTGTTAAAAGGGCTCCCGTGAGCCCCTAAGCTGACGAGCTTTTGGAGATGCACCTGCGCGCCCAAGAGGCAACGAAGCCTGTGACGGTTGTTTGGCGGCCTTCTCAACCACCCCAGAACTTTTCTCTACTGATGAGGGATACTATACCGAAACACGAGCCATGTCTCGTGTCTAGAGATTCTGGAAATATCAAGTACTTACTTGCACCAACTTTGGTGAAACACTCACAAACTTTTTCCCAAACTCTTCAAGTTACACGCACTGCATATACCAGAATGCAGAGAGGCGATCCGGAGGAGAGGCTAGCAGTGTGCTCCCATCGTTGTTTCCTGTTAAAAGGGCTCCCGTGAGCCCCTAAGCTGACGAACCTTTGGAGATGCACCTGCGCGCCTAAGAGGCAACGAAGCCTGTGACGGTTGTTTGGCGGCCTTCTCAACCACCCCAGAACTTTTCTCTACTGATGAGGGATACTATCCCGAAACATGAGCCATGTCTCGTGTCTAGAGATTCTGGAAATATCATTTACTTACTTGCACCAACTTTGGTGAAACATTCACGATCTTTTTCCCAAACTTTTCCAGTTACACGCACTGCATATACCAGAATGCAGAGGGGCGATCCGGAGGAGAGGCTAGCAGTGTGCTCCCATCGTTGTTTCCTGTTAAAAGGGCTCCCCTGAGCCCCTAAGCTGACGAACTTTTGGAGATGCACCTGCGCGCCTAAGAGGCAACGAAGCCTGTGACGGTTGTTTGGCGGCCTTCTCAACCACCCCAGAACTTTTCTCTACTGATGAGGGATACTATCCCAAAACACGAGCTATGTCTCGTGTCTAGAGATTCTGCAAATACCAAGTACTTACTTGCACTAACTTTGGTGAAACACTCACAAACTTTTTCCCAAACTCTTCAAGTTACACGCATTGCATATACGAGAATGCAGAGGGGCGATCCGGAGGAGAGGCTAGCAGTGGGCTCCCATAGTTGTTTCCTGTTAAAAGGGCTCCCGTGAGCCCCAAAGCTGAAGAGCTTTTGGAGATGCACCTGCGCGCCTAAGAGGCAACGAAGCCTGTGACGGTTGTTTGACGGCCTTCTTAACCACCCCAGAACTTTTCTCTACTGATGAGGGAGGGATACTATGCCGAAACACGAGTCATGTCTCGTGTCTAGAGATTCTGGAAATATCAAGTACTTACTTGCACCAACTTTGGTGAAACACTCACAAACTTTTTCCCAAACTCTTCAAGTTACACGCACTGCATATACCAGAATGCAGAGGGGCGATCCGGAGGAGAGGCTAGCAGTGTGCTCCCATCGTTGTTTCCTGTTAAATGGCTCCCGTGAGCCCCTAAGCTGACGAGCTTATGGAGATGCACCTGCGCGCCTAAGAGGCAACGAAGCCTGTGACGGTTGTTTGGCGGCCTTCTCAACCACCCCAGAACTTTTCTCTACTGATGAGGAATACTATCCCGAAACACGAGCCATGTCTCGTGTCTAGAGATTCTGGAAATATCAAGTACCTACTTGCACCAACTTTGGTGAAACACTCACAAACTTTTTCCCAAACTCTTCAAGTTACAAGCACTGCATATACCAGAATGCAGAGGGGCGATCCGGAGGAGAGGCTAGCAGTGTGCTCCCATCGTTGTCTTCTGTTAAAAGGGCTCCCGTGAGCCCCTAAGCTGATGAGCTTTTGGAGATGCACCTGCGCGCCTAAGAGGCATCGAAGCCTGTGACGGTTGTTTGGCGGCCTTCTCAACCACCCCAGAACTTTTCTCTACTGATGAGGGATACTATCCCGAAACACAAGCCATGTCTTGTGTCTAGAGATTCTGGAAATATCATTTACTTACTTGCACCAACTTTGGTGAAACATTCACGATCTTTTTCCCAAACTCTTCAAGTTACTCGCACTGCATATACCAGAATGCAGAGGGGCGATCCGGAGGAGAGGCTAGCAGTGTGCTCCCATCGTTGTTTTCTGTTAAAAGGGCTCCCGTGAGCCCCTACGCTGACGAGCTTTTGGAGATGCACCTGCGCGCCTAAGAGGCAACGAAGCAGGTGACGGTTGTTTGGCGGCCTTCTCAACCACCCCAGAACTTTTTTCTACTGATGAGGGATACTATCCCGAACCACGAGCCATGTCTCGTGTCTAGAGATTCTGGAAATATCAATTACTTACTTGTACCAACTTTGGTGAAACATTCACGATCTTTTTCCCAAACTCTTCAAGTTACACGCACTGCATATACCAGAATGCAGAGGGGCGATCCGGAGGAGAGGCTAGCAGTGTGCTCCCATCGTTGTTTCCTGTTAAAAGGGCTCCCGTGAGCCCCTAAGCTGACGAGCTTTTGGAGATGCACCTGCGCGCCTAAGAGGCAACGAAGCCTGTGACGGTTGTTTGGCGGCCTTCTCAACCACCCCAGAACTTTGCTCTACTGATGAGGAATACTATCCCGAAACACGAGCCATGTCTCGTGTCTAGAGATTCTGGAAATATCAAGTACTTACTTGCACCAACTTTGGTGAAACACTCACAAACTTTTTCCCCAACTCTTCAAGTTACACGCACTGCATGTACCAGAATGCAGAGGGGTGATCTGGAGGAGAGGCTAGCAGTGTGCTCCCATCGTTGTTTCCTGTTAAAAGGGCTCCCGTGAGCCCCTAAGCTGACGAGCTTATGGAGATGCACCTGCGCGCCTAAGAGGGAACGAAGCCTGTGACGGTTGTTTGGCGGCCTTCTCAACCACCCCAGAACTTTTCTCTACTGATGAGGGATACTATCCCGAAACACGGCGCAATGTCTCGTGTCTAGAGATTCTGGAAATATCAAGTACTTACTTGCACCAACTTTGGTGAAACACTCACAAACTTTTTCCCCAACTCTTCAAGTTACATGCACTGCATGTACCAGATTGCAGAGGGGCGATCTGGAGGAGAGGCTAGCAGTGTGCTCCCATCGTTGTTTCCTGTTAAAAGGGCTCCCGTGAGCCCCTAAGCTGACAAGCTTATGGAGATGCACCTGCGCGCCTAAGAGGGAACGAAGCCTGTGACGGTTGTTTGGCGGCCTTCTCAACCACCCCAGAACTTTGCTCTACTGATGAGGAATACTATCCCGAAACACGAGCCATGTCTCGTGTCTAGAGATTCTGGAAATATCAAGTACTTACTTGCACCAACTTTGGTGAAACACTCACAAACTTTTTCCCAAACTCTTCAAGTTACACGCACTGCATATACCAGAATGCAGAGGGGCGATCCGGAGGAGAGGCTAGCAGTGTGCTCCCATCGTTGTTTCCTGTTAAAAGGGCTCCCCTGAGCCCCTACGCTGACGAACTTTTGGAGATGCACCTGCGCGCCTAAGAGGCAACGAAGCCTGTGACGGTTGTTTGGCGGCCTTCTCAACCACCCCAGAACTTTTCTCTACTGATGAGGAATACTATCCCGAAACACGAGCCATGTCTCGTGTCTAGAGATTCTGGAAATATCAAGTACCTACTTGCACCAACTTTGGTGAAACACTCACAAACTTTTTCCCAAACTCTTCAAGTTACAAGCACTGCATATACCAGAATGCAGAGGGGCGATCCGGAGGAGAGGCTAGCAGTGTGCTCCCATCGTTGTCTTCTGTTAAAAGGGCTCCCGTGAGCCCCTAAGCTGATGAGCTTTTGGAGATGCACCTGCGCGCCTAAGAGGCATCGAAGCCTGTGACGGTTGTTTGGCGGCCTTCTCAACCACCCCAGAACTTTTCTCTACTGATGAGGGATACTATCCCGAAACACAAGCCATGTCTTGTGTCTAGAGATTCTGGAAATATCATTTACTTACTTGCACCAACTTTGGTGAAACATTCACGATCTTTTTCCCAAACTCTTCAAGTTACTCGCACTGCATATACCAGAATGCAGAGGGGCGATCCGGAGGAGAGGCTAGCAGTGTGCTCCCATCGTTGTTTTCTGTTAAAAGGGCTCCCGTGAGCCCCTACGCTGACGAGCTTTTGGAGATGCACCTGCGCGCCTAAGAGGCAACGAAGCAGGTGACGGTTGTTTGGCGGCCTTCTCAACCACCCCAGAACTTTTCTCTACTGATGAGGGATACTATCCCGAACCACGAGCCATGTCTCGTGTCTAGAGATTCTGGAAATATCAATTACTTACTTGTACCAACTTTGGTGAAACATTCACGATCTTTTTCCCAAACTCTTCAAGTTACACGCACTGCATATACCAGAATGCAGAGGGGCGATCCGGAGGAGAGGCTAGCAGTGTGCTCCCATCGTTGTTTCCTGTTAAAAGGGCTCCCGTGAGCCCCTAAGCTGACGAGCTTTTGGAGATGCACCTGCGCGCCTAAGAGGCAACGAAGCCTGTGACGGTTGTTTGGCGGCCTTCTCAACCACCCCAGAACTTTGCTCTACTGATGAGGAATACTATCCCGAAACACGAGCCATGTCTCGTGTCTAGAGATTCTGGAAATATCAAGTACTTACTTGCACCAACTTTGGTGAAACACTCACAAACTTTTTCCCCAACTCTTCAAGTTACACGCACTGCATGTACCAGAATGCAGAGGGGTGATCTGGAGGAGAGGCTAGCAGTGTGCTCCCATCGTTGTTTCCTGTTAAAAGGGCTCCCGTGAGCCCCTAAGCTGACGAGCTTATGGAGATGCACCTGCGCGCCTAAGAGGGAACGAAGCCTGTGACGGTTGTTTGGCGGCCTTCTCAACCACCCCAGAACTTTTCTCTACTGATGAGGGATACTATCCCGAAACACGGCGCAATGTCTCGTGTCTAGAGATTCTGGAAATATCAAGTACTTACTTGCACCAACTTTGGTGAAACACTCACAAACTTTTTCCCCAACTCTTCAAGTTACATGCACTGCATGTACCAGAATGCAGAGGGGCGATCTGGAGGAGAGGCTAGCAGTGTGCTCCCATCGTTGTTTCCTGTTAAAAGGGCTCCCGTGAGCCCCTAAGCTGACAAGCTTATGGAGATGCACCTGGGCGCCTAAGAGGGAACGAAGCCTGTGACGGTTGTTTGGCGGCCTTCTCAACCACCCCAGAACTTTGCTCTACTGATGAGGAATACTATCCCGAAACACGAGCCATGTCTCGTGTCTAGAGATTCTGGAAATATCAAGTACTTACTTGCACCAACTTTGGTGAAACACTCACAAACTTTTTCCCAAACTCTTCAAGTTACACGCACTGCATATACCAGAATGCAGAGGGTCGATCCGGAGGAGAGGCTAGCAGTGTGCTCCCATCGTTGTTTCCTGTTAAAAGGGCTCCCGTGAGCCCCTAAGCTGACGAACTTTTGGAGATGCACCTGCGCGCCTAAGAGGCAACGAAGCCTGTGACGGTTGCTTGGCGGCCTTCTCAACCACCCCAGAACTTTTCTCTACTGATGAGGGATATTATCCCGAAACATGAGCCATGTCTCGTGTCTAGAGATTCTGGAAATATCATTTACTTACTTGCACCAACTTTGGTGAAACATTCACGATCTTTTTCCCAAACTCTTCCAGTTACACGCACTGCATATACCAGAATGCAGAGGGGCGATCCGGAGGAGAGGCTAGCAGTGTGCTCCCATCGTTGTTTCCTGTTAAAAGGGCTCCCCTGAGCCCCTACGCTGACGAACTTTTGGAGATGCACCTGCGCGCCTAAGAGGCAACGAAGCCTGTGACGGTTGTTTGGCGGCCTTCTCAACCACCCCAGAACTTTTCTCTACTGATGAGGGATACTATCCCGAAACACGAGCCATGTCTCGTGTCTGGAGATTCTGGAAATATCAAGTACTTTCTTGCACCAACTTTGGTGAAACACTCACAAACTTTTTCCTAAACTCTTCAAGTTACATGCACTGCATATACCAGAATGAAGAGGGGCGATCCGGAGGAGAGGCTAGCAGTGTGCTCCCATCGTTGTTTCCTGTTAAAAGGGCTCCCGTGAGCCCCTAAGCTGACGAGCTTTTGGAGATGCACCTGCATGCCTAAGAGGCAACCAAAGCCTCTGACGGTTGTTTGGCGGCCTTCTCAACCACCCCAGAACTTTTCTCTACTGATGAGGGATACTATCCCAAAACACGAGCCATGTCTCGTGTCTAGAGATTCTGCAAATACCAAGTACTTACTTGCACCAACTTTGGTGAAACACTCACAAACTTTTTCCCAAACTCTTCAAGTTACACGCATTGCATATACCAGAATGCAGAGGGGCGATCCGGAGGAGAGGCTAGCAGTGGGCTCCCATCGTTGTTTCCTGTTAAAAGGGCTCCCGTGAGCCCCAAAGCTGAAGAGCTTTTGGAGATGCACCTGTGCGCCTAAGAGGCAACGAAGCCTGTGACTGTTGTTTGACGGCCTACTTAACCACCCCAGAACTTTTCTCTACTGATGAGGGAGGGATACTATGCCGAAACACGAGTCATGTCTCGTGTCTAGAGATTCTGGAAATATCAAGTACTTACTTGCACCAACTTTGGTGAAACACTCACAAACTTTTTCCCAAACTCTTCAAGTTACACGCACTGCATATACCAGAATGCAGAGGGGCGATCCGGAGGAGAGGCTAGCAGTGTGCTCCCATCGTTGTTTCCTGTTAAATGGCTCCCGTGAGCCCCTAAGCTGACGAGCTTATGGAGATGCACCTGCGCGCCTAAGAGGCAACGAAGCCTGTGACGGTTGTTTGGCGGCCTTCTCAACCACCCCAGAACTTTTCTCTACTGATGAGGGATACTATCCCGAAACACGAGCCATGTCTCGTGTCTAGAGATTCTGGAAATATCAAGTACTTTCTTGCACCAACTTTGGTGAAACACTCACAAACTTTTTCCTAAACTCTTCAAGTTACATGCACTGCATATACCAGAATGAAGAGGGGCGATCCGGAGGAGAGGCTAGCAGTGTGCTCCCATCGTTGTTTCCTGTTAAAAGGGCTCCCATCAGCCCCTAAGCTGACGAGCTTTTGGAGATGCACCTGCGTGCCTAAGAGGCAACCAAAGCCTCTGACGGTTGTTTGGCGGCCTTCTCAACCACCCCAGAACTTTTCTCTACTGACGAGGGATACTATCCCGAAACACGAGCCATGTCTCGTGTCTAGAGATTCTGGAAATATAAAGTACTTACTTGCACCAACTTTGGTGAAACACTCACAAACTTTTTCCCAAACTCTTCAAGTTACACGCATTGCATATACCAGAATGCAGAGGGGCGATCCGGAGGAGAGGCTAGCAGTGGGCTCCCATCGTTGTTTCCTGTTAAAAGGGCTCCCGTGAGCCCCAAAGCTGACGAGCTTTTGGAGATGCACCTGCGCGCCTAAGAGGCAACGAAGCCTGTGACGGTTGTTTGACGGCCTACTTAACCACCCCAGAACTTTTTTCTACTGATGAGGGATACTATGCCGAAACACGAGTCATGTCTCGTGTCTAGAGATTCTGGAAATATCAAGTACTTACTTGCATCAACTTTGGTGAAACACTCACAAACTTTTTCCCAAACTCTTCAAGTTACACGCACTGCATATACCAGAATGCAGAGGGGCGATCCGGAGGAGAGGCTAGCAGTGTGCTCCCATCGTTGTTTCCTATTAAAAGGGCTCCCGTGAGCCCCTAAGCTGACGAGCTTATGGAGATGCACCTGCGCGCCTAAGAGGCAACGAAGCCTGTGACGGTTGTTTGGCGGCCTTCTCAACCACCCCAGAACTTTTCTCTACTGATGAGGAATACTATCCCGAAACACGAGCCATGTCTCGTGTCTAGAGATTCTGGAAATATCAAGTACCTACTTGCACCAACTTTGGTGAAACACTCACAAACTTTTTCCCAAACTCTTCAAGTTACACGCACTGCATATACCAGAACGCAGAGGGGCGATCCGTATGAGAGGCTAGCAGTGTGCTCCCATCGTTGTTTCCTGTCAAAAGGGCTCCCGTGAGCCCCTAAGCTGGTGAGCTTTTGGAGATGCACCTGCGCGCCTAAGAGGCAACGAAGCCTGTGACGGTTGTTTGGCGGCCTTCTCAACCACCCCAGAACTTTTCTCTACTGATGAGGGATACTATCCCGAAACACGAGCCATTACTCGTGTCTAGAGATTCTGGAAATATCAAGTACTTACTTGCACCAACTTTGGTGAAACACTCACAAACTTTTTCCCAAACTCTTCAAGTTACAAGCACTGCATATACCAGAATGCAGAGGGGCGATCCGGAGGAGAGGCTAGCAGGGTGCTCCCATCGTTGTTTCCTGTTAAAAGGGCTCCCGTGAGCCCCTAAGCTAACGAGCTTTTGGAGATGCACCTGCGCGCCTAAGAGGCAACGAAGCAGGTGACGGTTGTTTGGCGGCCTTCTCAACCACCCCAGAACTTTTCTCTACTGATGAGGGATACTATCCCGAACCACGAGCCAAGTCTCGTGTCTAGAGATTCTGGAAATATCAATTACTTACTTGTACCAACTTTGGTGAAACATTCACGATCTTTTTCCCAAACTCTTCAAATTACACGCACTGCATATACCAGAATGCAGAGGGGCGATCCGGAGGAGAGGCTAGCAGTGTGCTCCCATCGTTGTTTCCTGTTAAAAGGGCTCCCGTGAGCCCCTAAGCTGACGAGCTTTTGGAGATGCACCTGCGCGCCTAAGAGGCAACGAAGCCTGTGACGGTTGTTTGGCGGCCTTCTCAACCACCCCAGAACTTTTCTCTACTGATGAGGGATACTATACCGAAACACGAGCCATGTCTCGTGTCTAGAGATTCTGGAAATATCAAGTACTTACTTGCAGCAACTTTGGTGAAACACTCACAAACTTTTTCCCAAACTCTTCAAGTTACACGCACTGCATATACCAGAATGCAGAGAGGCGATCCGGAGGAGAGGCTAGCAGTGTGCTCCCATCGTTGTTTCCTGTTAAAAGGGCTCCCGTGAGCCCCTAAGCTGACGAACCTTTGGAGATGCACCTGCGCGCCTAAGAGGCAACGAAGCCTGTGACGGTTGTTTGGCGGCCTTCTCAACCACCCCAGAACTTTTCTCTACTGATGAGGGATACTATCCCGAAACATGAGCCATGTCTCGTGTCTAGAGATTCTGGAAATATCATTTACTTACTTGCACCAACTTTGGTGAAACATTCACGATCTTTTTCCCAAACTTTTCCAGTTACACGCACTGCATATACCAGAATGCAGAGGGGCGATCCGGAGGAGAGGCTAGCAGTGTGCTCCCATCGTTGTTTCCTGTTAAAAGGGCTCCCCTGAGCCCCTAAGCTGACGAACTTTTGGAGATGCACCTGCGCGCCTAAGAGGCAACGAAGCCTGTGACGGTTGTTTGGCGGCCTTCTCAACCACCCCAGAACTTTTCTCTACTGATGAGGGATACTATCCCGAAACACGAGCCATGTCTCGTGTCTGGAGATTCTGGAAATATCAAGTACTTTCTTGCACCAACTTTGGTGAAACACTCACAAACTTTTTCCTAAACTCTTCAAGTTACATGCACTGCATATACCAGAATGAAGAGGGGCGATCCGGAGGAGAGGCTAGCAGTGTGCTCCCATCGTTTTTTCCTGTTAAAAGGGCTCCCGTGAGCCCCTAAGCTGACGAGCTTTTGGAGATGCACCTGCGTGCCTAAGAGGCAACCAAAGCCTCTGACGGTTGTTTGGCGGCCTTCTCAACCACCCCAGAACTTTTCTCTACTGATGAGGGATACTATCCCAAAACACGAGCCATGTCTCGTGTCTAGAGATTCTGCAAATACCAAGTACTTACTTGCACTAACTTTGGTGAAACACTCACAAACTTTTTCCCAAACTCTTCAAGTTACACACATTGCATATACGAGAATGCAGAGGGGCGATCCGGAGGAGAGGCTAGCAGTGGGCTCCCATCGTTGTTTCCTGTTAAAAGGGCTCCCGTGAGCCCCAAAGCTGAAGAGCTTTTGGAGATGCACCTGCGCGCCTAAGAGGCAACGAAGCCTGTGAAGGTTGTTTGACGGCCTTCTTAACCACCCCAGAACTTTTCTCTACTGATGAGGGAGGGATACTATGCCGAAACACGAGTCATGTCTCGTGTCTAGAGATTCTGGAAATATCAAGTACTTACTTGCACCAACTTTGGTGAAACACTCACAAACTTTTTCCCAAACTCTTCAAGTTACACGCACTGCATATACCAGAATGCAGAGGGGCGATCCGGAGGAGAGGCTAGCAGTGTGCTCCCATCGTTGTTTCCTGTTAAATGGCTCCCGTGAGCCCCTAAGCTGACGAGCTTATGGAGATGCACCTGCGCGCCTAAGAGGCAACGAAGCCTGTGACGGTTGTTTGGCGGCCTTCTCAACCACCCCAGAACTTTTCTCTACTGATGAGGGATACTATACCGAAACACGAGCCATGTCTCGTGTCTAGAGATTCTGGAAATATCAAGTACTTACTTGCAGCAACTTTGGTGAAACACTCACAAACTTTTTCCCAAACTCTTCAAGTTACACGCACTGCATATACCAGAATGCAGAGAGGCGATCCGGAGGAGAGGCTAGCAGTGTGCTCCCATCGTTGTTTCCTGTTAAAAGGGCTCCCGTGAGCCCCTAAGCTGACGAACCTTTGGAGATGCACCTGCGCGCCTAAGAGGCAACGAAGCCTGTGACGGTTGTTTGGCGGCCTTCTCAACCACCCCAGAACATTTCTCTACTGATGAGGGATACTATCCCGAAACATGAGCCATGTCTCGTGTCTAGAGATTCTGGAAATATCATTTACTTACTTGCACCAACTTTGGTGAAACATTCACGATCTTTTTCCCAAACTTTTCCAGTTACACGCACTGCATATACCAGAATACAGAGGGGCGATCCGGAGGAGAGGCTAGCAGTGTGCTCCCATCGTTGTTTCTTGTTAAAAGGGCTCCCCTGAGCCCCTAAGCTGACGAACTTTTGGAGATGCACCTGCGCGCCTAAGAGGCAACGAAGCCTGTGACGGTTGTTTGGCGGCCTTCTCAACCACCCCAGAACTTTTCTCTACTGATGAGGGATACTATCCCAAAACACGAGCCATGTCTCGTGTCTGGAGATTCTGGAAATATCAAGTACTTTCTTGCACCAACTTTGGTGAAACACTCACAAACTTTTTCCTAAACTCTTCAAGTTACATGCACTGCATATACCAGAATGAAGAGGGGCGATCCGGAGGAGAGGCTAGCAGTGTGCTCCCATCGTTGTTTCCTGTTAAAAGGGCTCCCGTGAGCCCCTAAGCTGACGAGCTTTTGGAGATGCACCTGCGTGCCTAAGAGGCAACCAAAGCCTCTGACGGTTGTTTGGCGGCCTTCTCAACCACCCCAGAACTTTTCTCTACTGATGAGGGATACTATCCCAAAACACGAGCCATGTCTCGTGTCTAGAGATTCTGCAAATACCAAGTACTTACTTGCACTAACTTTGGTGAAACACTCACAAACTTTTTCCCAAACTCTTCAAGTTACACACATTGCATATACGAGAATGCAGAGGGGCGATCCGGAGGAGAGGCTAGCAGTGGGCTCCCATCGTTGTTTCCTGTTAAAAGGGCTCCCGTGAGCCCCAAAGCTGAAGAGCTTTTGGAGATGCACCTGCGCGCCTAAGAGGCAACGAAGCCTGTGAAGGTTGTTTGACGGCCTTCTTAACCACCCCAGAACTTTTCTCTACTGATGAGGGAGGGATACTATGCCAAAACACGAGTCATGTCTCGTGTCTAGAGATTCTGGAAATATCAAGTACTTACTTGCACCAACTTTGGTGAAACACTCACAAACTTTTTCCCAAACTCTTCAAGTTACACGCACTGCATATACCAGAATGCAGAGGGGCGATCCGGAGGAGAGGCTAGCAGTGTGCTCCCATCGTTGTTTCCTGTTAAATGGCTCCCGTGAGCCCCTAAGCTGACGAGCTTATGGAGATGCACCTGCGCGCCTAAGAGGCAACGAAGCCTGTGACGGTTGTTTGGCGGCCTTCTCAACCACCCCAGAACTTTTCTCTACTGATGAGGAATACTATCCCGAAACACGAGCCATGTCTCGTGTCTAGAGATTCTGGAAATATCAAGTACTTACTTGCACCAACTTTGGTGAAACACTCACAAACTTTTTCCCAAACTCTTCAAGTTACACGCACTGCATATACCAGAATGCAGAGGGGCGATCCGGAGGAGAGGCTAGCAGTGTGCTCCCATCGTTGTTTTCTGTTAAAAGGGCTCCCGTGAGCCCCTAAGCTGACGAGCTTTTGGAGATGCACCTGCGCGCCTAAGAGGCATCGAAGCCTGTGACGGTTGT
This sequence comes from Lissotriton helveticus, assembly GCF_964261635.1. NCBI lineage: Eukaryota > Metazoa > Chordata > Amphibia > Caudata > Salamandridae > Lissotriton > Lissotriton helveticus. Next base: position 1,194,667,619 of record NC_136068.1, read on the forward strand.
TTGGCGGCCTTCTCAACCACCCCAGAACTTTTCTCTACTGATGAGGGATACTATCCCGAAACACAAGCCATGTCTTGTGTCTAGAGATTCTGGAAATATCATTTACTTACTTGCACCAACTTTGGTGAAACATTCACGATCTTTTTCCCAAACTCTTCAAGTTACTCGCACTGCATATACCAGAATGCAGAGGGGCGATCCGGAGGAGAGGCTAGCAGTGTGCTCCCATCGTTGTTTTCTGTTAAAAGGGCTCCCGTGAGCCCCTACGCTGACGAGCTTTTGGAGATGCACCTGCGCGCCTAAGAGGCAACGAAGCAGGTGACGGTTGTTTGGCGGCCTTCTCAACCACCCCAGAACTTTTCTCTACTGATGAGGGATACTATCCCGAACCACGAGCCATGTCTCGTGTCTAGAGATTCTGGAAATATCAATTACTTACTTGTACCAACTTTGGTGAAACATTCACGATCTTTTTCCCAAACTCTTCAAGTTACACGCACTGCATATACCAGAATGCAGAGGGGCGATCCGGAGGAGAGGCTAGCAGTGTGCTCCCATCGTTGTTTCCTGTTAAAAGGGCTCCCGTGAGCCCCTAAGCTGACGAGCTTTTGGAGATGCACCTGCGCGCCTAAGAGGCAACGAAGCCTGTGACGGTTGTTTGGCGGCCTTCTCAACCACCCCAGAACTTTGCTCTACTGATGAGGAATACTATCCCGAAACACGAGCCATGTCTCGTGTCTAGAGATTCTGGAAATATCAAGTACTTACTTGCACCAACTTTGGTGAAACACTCACAAACTTTTTCCCCAACTCTTCAAGTTACACGCACTGCATGTACCAGAATGCAGAGGGGCGATCTGGAGGAGAGGCTAGCAGTGTGCTCCCATCGTTGTTTCCTGTTAAATGGCTCCCGTGAGCCCCTAAGCTGACGAGCTTATGGAGATGCACCTGCGCGCCTAAGAGGCAACGAAGCCTGTGACGGTTGTTTGGCGGCCTTCTCAACCACCCCAGAACTTTTCTCTACTGATGAGGAATACTATCCCGAAACACGAGCCATGTCTCGTGTCTAGAGATTCTGGAAATATCAAGTACCTACTTGCACCAACTTTGGTGAAACACTCAAAAACTTTTTCCCAAACTCTTCAAGTTACAAGCACTGCATATACCAGAATGCAGAGGGGCGATCCGGAGGAGAGGCTAGCAGTGTGCTCCCATCGTTGTTTTCTGTTAAAAGGGCTCCCGTGAGCCCCTAAGCTGACGAGCTTTTGGAGATGCACCTGCGCGCCTAAGAGGCATCGAAGCCTGTGACGGTTGTTTGGCGGCCTTCTCAACCACCCCAGAACTTTTCTCTACTGATGAGGGATACTATCCCGAAACACAAGCCATGTCTTGTGTCTAGAGATTCTGGAAATATCATTTACTTACTTGCACCAACTTTGGTGAAACATTCACGATCTTTTTCCCAAACTCTTCAAGTTACTCGCACTGCATATACCAGAATGCAGAGGGGCGATCCGGAGGAGAGGCTAGCAGTGTGCTCCCATCGTTGTTTTCTGTTAAAAGGGCTCCCGTGAGCCCCTACGCTGACGAGCTTTTGGAGATGCACCTGCGCGCCTAAGAGGCAACGAAGCAGGTGACGGTTGTTTGGCGGCCTTCTCAACCACCCCAGAACTTTTCTCTACTGATGAGGGATACTATCCCGAACCACGAGCCATGTCTCGTGTCTAGAGATTCTGGAAATATCAATTACTTACTTGTACCAACTTTGGTGAAACATTCACGATCTTTTTCCCAAACTCTTCAAGTTACACGCACTGCATATACCAGAATGCAGAGGGGCGATCCGGAGGAGAGGCTAGCAGTGTGCTCCCATCGTTGTTTCCTGTTAAAAGGGCTCCCGTGAGCCCCTAAGCTGACGAGCTTTTGGAGATGCACCTGCGCGCCTAAGAGGCAACGAAGCCTGTGACGGTTGTTTGGCGGCCTTCTCAACCACCCCAGAACTTTGCTCTACTGATGAGGAATACTATCCCGAAACACGAGCCATGTCTCGTGTCTAGAGATTCTGGAAATATCAAGTACTTACTTGCACCAACTTTGGTGAAACACTCACAAACTTTTTCCCCAACTCTTCAAGTTACACGCACTGCATGTACCAGAATGCAGAGGGGCGATCTGGAGGAGAGGCTAGCAGTGTGCTCCCATCGTTGTTTCCTGTTAAAAGGGCTCCCGTGAGCCCCTAAGCTGACGAGCTTATGGAGATGCACCTGCATGCCTAAGAGGCAACCAAAGCCTCTGACGGTTGTTTGGCGGCCTTCTCAACCACCCCAGAACTTTTCTCTACTGATGAGGGATACTATCCCAAAACACGAGCCATGTCTCGTGTCTAGAGATTCTGCAAATACCAAGTACTTACTTGCACCAACTTTGGTGAAACACTCACAAACTTTTTCCCAAACTCTTCAAGTTACACGCATTGCATATACCAGAATGCAGAGGGGCGATCCGGAGGAGAGGCTAGCAGTGGGCTCCCATCGTTGTTTCCTGTTAAAAGGGCTCCCGTGAGCCCCAAAGCTGAAGAGCTTTTGGAGATGCACCTGCGTGCCTAAGAGGCAACCAAAGCCTCTGACGGTTGTTTGGCGGCCTTCTCAACCACCCCAGAACTTTTCTCTACTGACGAGGGATACTATCCCGAAACACGAGCCATGTCTCGTGTCTAGAGATTCTGGAAATATAAAGTACTTACTTGCACCAACTTTGGTGAAACACTCACAAACTTTTTCCCAAACTCTTCAAGTTACACGCATTGCATATACCAGAATGCAGAGGGGCGATCCGGAGGAGAGGCTAGCAGTGGGCTCCCATCGTTGTTTCCTGTTAAAAGGGCTCCCGTGAGCCCCAAAGCTGACGAGCTTTTGGAGATGCACCTGCGCGCCTAAGAGGCAACGAAGCCTGTGACGGTTGTTTGACGGCCTACTTAACCACCCCAGAACTTTTCTCTACTGATGAGGGATACTATGCCGAAACACGAGTCATGTCTCGTGTCTAGAGATTCTGGAAATATCAAGTACTTACTTGCATCAACTTTGGTGAAACACTCACAAACTTTTTCCCAAACTCTTCAAGTTACACGCACTGCATATACCAGAATGCAGAGGGGCGATCCGGAGGAGAGGCTAGCAGTGTGCTCCCATCGTTGTTTCCTATTAAAAGGGCTCCCGTGAGCCCCTAAGCTGACGAGCTTATGGAGATGCACCTGCGCGCCTAAGAGGCAACGAAGCCTGTGACGGTTGTTTGGCGGCCTTCTCAACCACCCCAGAACTTTTCTCTACTGATGAGGAATACTATCCCGAAACACGAGCCATGTCTCGTGTCTAGAGATTCTGGAAATATCAAGTACCTACTTGCACCAACTTTGGTGAAACACTCACAAACTTTTTCCCAAACTCTTCAAGTTACACGCACTGCATATACCAGAACGCAGAGGGGCGATCCGTATGAGAGGCTAGCAGTGTGCTCCCATCGTTGTTTCCTGTCAAAAGGGCTCCCGTGAGCCCCTAAGCTGGTGAGCTTTTGGAGATGCACCTGCGCGCCTAAGAGGCAACGAAGCCTGTGACGGTTGTTTGGCGGCCTTCTCAACCACCCCAGAACTTTTCTCTACTGATGAGGGATACTATCCCGAAACACGAGCCATTACTCGTGTCTAGAGATTCTGGAAATATCAAGTACTTACTTGCACCAACTTTGGTGAAACACTCACAAACTTTTTCCCAAACTCTTCAAGTTACAAGCACTGCATATACCAGAATGCAGAGGGGCGATCCGGAGGAGAGGCTAGCAGGGTGCTCCCATCGTTGTTTCCTGTTAAAAGGGCTCCCGTGAGCCCCTAAGCTAACGAGCTTTTGGAGATGCACCTGCGCGCCTAAGAGGCAACGAAGCAGGTGACGGTTGTTTGGCGGCCTTCTCAACCACCCCAGAACTTTTCTCTACTGATGAGGGATACTATCCCGAACCACGAGCCAAGTCTCGTGTCTAGAGATTCTGGAAATATCAATTACTTACTTGTACCAACTTTGGTGAAACATTCACGATCTTTTTCCCAAACTCTTCAAATTACACGCACTGCATATACCAGAATGCAGAGGGGCGATCCGGAGGAGAGGCTAGCAGTGTGCTCCCATCGTTGTTTCCTGTTAAAAGGGCTCCCGTGAGCCCCTAAGCTGACGAGCTTTTGGAGATGCACCTGCGCGCCTAAGAGGCAACGAAGCCTGTGACGGTTGTTTGGCGGCCTTCTCAACCACCCCAGAACTTTTCTCTACTGATGAGGGATACTATACCGAAACACGAGCCATGTCTCGTGTCTAGAGATTCTGGAAATATCAAGTACTAACTTGCAGCAACTTTGGTGAAACACTCACAAACTTTTTCCCAAACTCTTCAAGTTACACGCACTGCATATACCAGAATGCAGAGAGGCGATCCGGAGGAGAGGCTAGCAGTGTGCTCCCATCGTTGTTTCCTGTTAAAAGGGCTCCCGTGAGCCCCTAAGCTGACGAACCTTTGGAGATGCACCTGCGCGCCTAAGAGGCAACGAAGCCTGTGACGGTTGTTTGGCGGCCTTCTCAACCACCCCAGAACTTTTCTCTACTGATGAGGGATACTATCCCGAAACATGAGCCATGTCTCGTGTCTAGAGATTCTGGAAATATCATTTACTTACTTGCACCAACTTTGGTGAAACATTCACGATCTTTTTCCCAAACTTTTCCAGTTACACGCACTGCATATACCAGAATGCAGAGGGGCGATCCGGAGGAGAGGCTAGCAGTGTGCTCCCATCGTTGTTTCCTGTTAAAAGGGCTCCCCTGAGCCCCTAAGCTGACGAACTTTTGGAGATGCACCTGCGCGCCTAAGAGGCAACGAAGCCTGTGACGGTTGTTTGGCGGCCTTCTCAACCACCCCAGAACTTTTCTCTACTGATGAGGGATACTATCCCGAAACACGAGCCATGTCTCGTGTCTGGAGATTCTGGAAATATCAAGTACTTTCTTGCACCAACTTTGGTGAAACACTCACAAACTTTTTCCTAAACTCTTCAAGTTACATGCACTGCATATACCAGAATGAAGAGGGGCGATCCGGAGGAGAGGCTAGCAGTGTGCTCCCATCGTTTTTTCCTGTTAAAAGGGCTCCCGTGAGCCCCTAAGCTGACGAGCTTTTGGAGATGCACCTGCGTGCCTAAGAGGCAACCAAAGCCTCTGACGGTTGTTTGGCGGCCTTCTCAACCACCCCAGAACTTTTCTCTACTGATGAGGGATACTATCCCAAAACACGAGCCATGTCTCGTGTCTAGAGATTCTGCAAATACCAAGTACTTACTTGCACTAACTTTGGTGAAACACTCACAAACTTTTTCCCAAACTCTTCAAGTTACACACATTGCATATACGAGAATGCAGAGGGGCGATCCGGAGGAGAGGCTAGCAGTGGGCTCCCATTGTTGTTTCCTGTTAAAAGGGCTCCCGTGAGCCCCAAAGCTGAAGAGCTTTTGGAGATGCACCTGCGCGCCTAAGAGGCAACGAAGCCTGTGAAGGTTGTTTGACGGCCTTCTTAACCACCCCAGAACTTTTCTCTACTGATGAGGGAGGGATACTATGCCGAAACACGAGTCATGTCTCGTGTCTAGAGATTCTGGAAATATCAAGTACTTACTTGCACCAACTTTGGTGAAACACTCACAAACTTTTTCCCAAACTCTTCAAGTTACACGCACTGCATATACCAGAATGCAGAGGGGCGATCCGGAGGAGAGGCTAGCAGTGTGCTCCCATCGTTGTTTCCTGTTAAATGGCTCCCGTGAGCCCCTAAGCTGACGAGCTTATGGAGATGCACCTGCGCGCCTAAGAGGCAACGAAGCCTGTGACGGTTGTTTGGCGGCCTTCTCAACCACCCCAGAACTTTTCTCTACTGATGAGGGATACTATACCGAAACACGAGCCATGTCTCGTGTCTAGAGATTCTGGAAATATCAAGTACTTACTTGCAGCAACTTTGGTGAAACACTCACAAACTTTTTCCCAAACTCTTCAAGTTACACGCACTGCATATACCAGAATGCAGAGAGGCGATCCGGAGGAGAGGCTAGCAGTGTGCTCCCATCGTTGTTTCCTGTTAAAAGGGCTCCCGTGAGCCCCTAAGCTGACGAACCTTTGGAGATGCACCTGCGCGGCTAAGAGGCAACGAAGCCTGTGACGGTTGTTTGGCGGCCTTCTCAACCACCCCAGAACATTTCTCTACTGATGAGGGATACTATCCCGAAACATGAGCCATGTCTCGTGTCTAGAGATTCTGGAAATATCATTTACTTACTTGCACCAACTTTGGTGAAACATTCACGATCTTTTTCCCAAACTTTTCCAGTTACACGCACTGCATATACCAGAATGCAGAGGGGCGATCCGGAGGAGAGGCTAGCAGTGTGCTCCCATCGTTGTTTCTTGTTAAAAGGGCTCCCCTGAGCCCCTAAGCTGACGAACTTTTGGAGATGCACCTGCGCGCCTAAGAGGCAACGAAGCCTGTGACGGTTGTTTGGCGGCCTTCTCAACCACCCCAGAACTTTTCTCTACTGATGAGGGATACTATCCCAAAACACGAGCCATGTCTCGTGTCTGGAGATTCTGGAAATATCAAGTACTTTCTTGCACCAACTTTGGTGAAACACTCACAAACTTTTTCCTAAACTCTTCAAGTTACATGCACTGCATATACCAGAATGAAGAGGGGCGATCCGGAGGAGAGGCTAGCAGTGTGCTCCCATCGTTGTTGCCTGTTAAAAGGGCTCCCGTGAGCCCCTAAGCTGACGAGCTTTTGGAGATGCACCTGCGTGCCTAAGAGGCAACCAAAGCCTCTGACGGTTGTTTGGCGGCCTTCTCAACCACCCCAGAACTTTTCTCTACTGATGAGGGATACTATCCCAAAACACGAGCCATGTCTCGTGTCTAGAGATTCTGCAAATACCAAGTACTTACTTGCACTAACTTTGGTGAAACACTCACAAACTTTTTCCCAAACTCTTCAAGTTACACACATTGCATATACGAGAATGCAGAGGGGCGATCCGGAGGAGAGGCTAGCAGTGGGCTCCCATCGTTGTTTCCTGTTAAAAGGGCTCCCGTGAGCCCCAAAGCTGAAGAGCTTTTGGAGATGCACCTGCGCGCCTAAGAGGCAATGAAGCCTGTGAAGGTTGTTTGACGGCCTTCTTAACCACCCCAGAACTTTTCTCTACTGATGAGGGAGGGATACTATGCCGAAACACGAGTCATGTCTCGTGTCTAGAGATTCTGGAAATATCAAGTACTTACTTGCACCAACTTTGGTGAAACACTCACAAACTTTTTCCCAAACTCTTCAAGTTACACGCACTGCATATACCAGAATGCAGAGGGGCGATCCGGAGGAGAGGCTAGCAGTGTGCTCCCATCGTTGTTTCCTGTTAAATGGCTCCCGTGAGCCCCTAAGCTGACGAGCTTATGGAGATGCACCTGCGCGCCTAAGAGGCAACGAAGCCTGTGACGGTTGTTTGGCGGCCTTCTCAACCACCCCAGAACTTTTCTCTACTGATGAGGAATACTATCCCGAAACACGAGCCATGTCTCGTGTCTAGAGATTCTGGAAATATCAAGTACCTACTTGCACCAACTTTGGTGAAACACTCAAAAACTTTTTCCCAAACTCTTCAAGTTACAAGCACTGCATATACCAGAATGCAGAGGGGCGATCCGGAGGAGAGGCTAGCAGTGTGCTCCCATCGTTGTTTTCTGTTAAAAGGGCTCCCGTGAGCCCCTAAGCTGACGAGCTTTTGGAGATGCACCTGCGCGCCTAAGAGGCATCGAAGCCTGTGACGGTTGTTTGGCGGCCTTCTCAACCACCCCAGAACTTTTCTCTACTGATGAGGGATACTATCCCGAAACACAAGCCATGTCTTGTGTCTAGAGATTCTGGAAATATCATTTACTTACTTGCACCAACTTTGGTGAAACATTCACGATCTTTTTCCCAAACTCTTCAAGTTACTCGCACTGCATATACCAGAATGCAGAGGGGCGATCCGGAGGAGAGGCTAGCAGTGTGCTCCCATCGTTGTTTTCTGTTAAAAGGGCTCCCGTGAGCCCCTACGCTGACGAGCTTTTGGAGATGCACCTGCGCGCCTAAGAGGCAACGAAGCAGGTGACGGTTGTTTGGCGGCCTTCTCAACCACCCCAGAACTTTTCTCTACTGATGAGGGATACTATCCCGAACCACGAGCCATGTCTCGTGTCTAGAGATTCTGGAAATATCAATTACTTACTTGTACCAACTTTGGTGAAACATTCACGATCTTTTTCCCAAACTCTTCAAGTTACACGCACTGCATATACCAGAATGCAGAGGGGCGATCCGGAGGAGAGGCTAGCAGTGTGCTCCCATCGTTGTTTCCTGTTAAAAGGGCTCCCGTGAGCCCCTAAGCTGACGAGCTTTTGGAGATGCACCTGCGCGCCTAAGAGGCAACGAAGCCTGTGACGGTTGTTTGGCGGCCTTCTCAACCACCCCAGAACTTTGCTCTACTGATGAGGAATACTATCCCGAAACACGAGCCATGTCTCGTGTCTAGAGATTCTGGAAATATCAAGTACTTACTTGCACCAACTTTGGTGAAACACTCACAAACTTTTTCCCCAACTCTTCAAGTTACACGCACTGCATGTACCAGAATGCAGAGGGGCGATCTGGAGGAGAGGCTAGCAGTGTGCTCCCATCGTTGTTTCCTGTTAAATGGCTCCCGTGAGCCCCTAAGCTGACGAGCTTATGGAGATGCACCTGCGCGCCTAAGAGGCAACGAAGCCTGTGACGGTTGTTTGGCGGCCTTCTCAACCACCCCAGAACTTTTCTCTACTGATGAGGAATACTATCCCGAAACACGAGCCATGTCTCGTGTCTAGAGATTCTGGAAATTTCAAGTACCTACTTGCACCAACTTTGGTGAAACACTCAAAAACTTTTTCCCAAACTCTTCAAGTTACAAGCACTGCATATACCAGAATGCAGAGGGGCGATCCGGAGGAGAGGCTAGCAGTGTGCTCCCATCGTTGTTTTCTGTTAAAAGGGCTCCCGTGAGCCCCTAAGCTGACGAGCTTTTGGAGATGCACCTGCGCGCCTAAGAGGCATCGAAGCCTGTGACGGTTGTTTGGCGGCCTTCTCAACCACCCCAGAACTTTTCTCTACTGATGAGGGATACTATCCCGAAACACAAGCCATGTCTTGTGTCTAGAGATTCTGGAAATATCATTTACTTACTTGCACCAACTTTGGTGAAACATTCACGATCTTTTTCCCAAACTCTTCAAGTTACTCGCACTGCATATACCAGAATGCAGAGGGGCGATCCGGAGGAGAGGCTAGCAGTGTGCTCCCATCGTTGTTTTCTGTTAAAAGGGCTCCCGTGAGCCCCTACGCTGACGAGCTTTTGGAGATGCACCTGCGCGCCTAAGAGGCAACGAAGCAGGTGACGGTTGTTTGGCGGCCTTCTCAACCACCCCAGAACTTTTCTCTACTGATGAGGGATACTATCCCGAACCACGAGCCATGTCTCGTGTCTAGAGATTCTGGAAATATCAATTACTTACTTGTACCAACTTTGCTGAAACATTCACGATCTTTTTCCCAAACTCTTCAAGTTACACGCACTGCATATACCAGAATGCAGAGGGGCGATCCGGAGGAGAGGCTAGCAGTGTGCTCCCATCGTTGTTTCCTGTTAAAAGGGCTCCCGTGAGCCCCTAAGCTGACGAGCTTTTGGAGATGCACCTGCGCGCCTAAGAGGCAACGAAGCCTGTGACGGTTGTTTGGCGGCCTTCTCAACCACCCCAGAACTTTGCTCTACTGATGAGGAATACTATCCCGAAACACGAGCCATGTCTCGTGTCTAGAGATTCTGGAAATATCAAGTACTTACTTGCACCAACTTTGGTGAAACACTCACAAACTTTTTCCCCAACTCTTCAAGTTACACGCACTGCATGTACCAGAATGCAGAGGGGCGATCTGGAGGAGAGGCTAGCAGTGTGCTCCCATCGTTGTTTCCTGTTAAAAGGGCTCCCGTGAGCCCCTAAGCTGACGAGCTTATGGAGATGCACCTGCATGCCTAAGAGGCAACCAAAGCCTCTGACGGTTGTTTGGCGGCCTTCTCAACCACCCCAGAACTTTTCTCTACTGATGAGGGATACTATCCCAAAACACGAGCCATGTCTCGTGTCTAGAGATTCTGCAAATACCAAGTACTTACTTGCACCAACTTTGGTGAAACACTCACAAACTTTTTCCCAATCTCTTCAAGTTACACGCATTGCATATACCAGAATGCAGAGGGGCGATCCGGAGGAGAGGCTAGCAGTGGGCTCCCATCGTTGTTTCCTGTTAAAAGGGCTCCCGTGAGCCCCAAAGCTGAAGAGCTTTTGGAGATGCACCTGTGCGCCTAAGAGGCAACGAAGCCTGTGACTGTTGTTTGACGGCCTACTTAACCACCCCAGAACTTTTCTCTACTGATGAGGGAGGGATACTATGCCGAAACACGAGTCATGTCTCGTGTCTAGAGATTCTGGAAATATCAAGTACTTACTTGCACCAACTTTGGTGAAACACTCACAAACTTTTTCCCAAACTCTTCAAGTTACACGCACTGCATATACCAGAATGCAGAGGGGCGATCCGGAGGAGAGGCTAGCAGTGTGCTCCCATCGTTGTTTCCTGTTAAATGGCTCCCGTGAGCCCCTAAGCTGACGAGCTTATGGAGATGCACCTGCGCGCCTAAGAGGCAACGAAGCCTGTGACGGTTGTTTGGCGGCCTTCTCAACCACCCCAGAACTTTTCTCTACTGATGAGGGATACTATCCCGAAACACGAGCCATGTCTCGTGTCTAGAGATTCTGGAAATATCAAGTACTTTCTTGCACCAACTTTGGTGAAACACTCACAAACTTTTTCCTAAACTCTTCAAGTTACATGCACTGCATATACCAGAATGAAGAGGGGCGATCCGGAGGAGAGGCTAGCAGTGTGCTCCCATCGTTGGTTCCTGTTAAAAGGGCTCCCATCAGCCCCTAAGCTGACGAGCTTTTGGAGATGCACCTGCGTGCCTAAGAGGCAACCAAAGCCTCTGACGGTTGTTTGGCGGCCTTCTCAACCACCCCAGAACTTTTCTCTACTGACGAGGGATACTATCCCGAAACACGAGCCATGTCTCGTGTCTAGAGATTCTGGAAATATAAAGTACTTACTTGCACCAACTTTGGTGAAACACTCACAAACTTTTTCCCAAACTCTTCAAGTTACACGCATTGCATATACCAGAATGCAGAGGGGCGATCCGGAGGAGAGGCTAGCAGTGGGCTCCCATCGTTGTTTCCTGTTAAAAGGGCTCCCGTGAGCCCCAAAGCTGACGAGCTTTTGGAGATGCACCTGCGCGCCTAAGAGGCAACGAAGCCTGTGACGGTTGTTTGACGGCCTACTTAACCACCCCAGAACTTTTCTCTACTGATGAGGGATACTATGCCGAAACACGAGTCATGTCTCGTGTCTAGAGATTCTGGAAATATCAAGTACTTACTTGCATCAACTTTGGTGAAACACTCACAAACTTTTTCCCAAACTCTTCAAGTTACACGCACTGCATATACCAGAATGCAGAGGGGCGATCCGGAGGAGAGGCTAGCAGTGTGCTCCCATCGTTGTTTCCTATTAAAAGGGCTCCCGTGAGCCCCTAAGCTGACGAGCTTATGGAGATGCACCTGCGCGCCTAAGAGGCAACGAAGCCTGTGACGGTTGTTTGGCGGCCTTCTCAACCACCCCAGAACTTTTCTCTACTGATGAGGAATACTATCCCGAAACACGAGCCATGTCTCGTGTCTAGAGATTCTGGAAATATCAAGTACCTACTTGCACCAACTTTGGTGAAACACTCACAAACTTTTTCCCAAACTCTTCAAGTTACACGCACTGCATATACCAGAACGCAGAGGGGCGATCCGTATGAGAGGCTAGCAGTGTGCTCCCATCGTTGTTTCCTGTCAAAAGGGCTCCCGTGAGCCCCTAAGCTGGTGAGCTTTTGGAGATGCACCTGCGCGCCTAAGAGGCAACGAAGCCTGTGACGGTTGTTTGGCGGCCTTCTCAACCACCCCAGAACTTTTCTCTACTGATGAGGGATACTATCCCGAAACACGAGCCATTACTCGTGTCTAGAGATTCTGGAAATATCAAGTACTTACTTGCACCAACTTTGGTGAAACACTCACAAACTTTTTCCCAAACTCTTCAAGTTACAAGCACTGCATATACCAGAATGCAGAGGGGCGATCCGGAGGAGAGGCTAGCAGGGTGCTCCCATCGTTGTTTCCTGTTAAAAGGGCTCCCGTGAGCCCCTAAGCTAACGAGCTTTTGGAGATGCACCTGCGCGCCTAAGAGGCAACGAAGCAGGTGACGGTTGTTTGGCGGCCTTCTCAACCACCCCAGAACTTTTCTCTACTGATGAGGGATACTATCCCGAACCACGAGCCAAGTCTCGTGTCTAGAGATTCTGGAAATATCAATTACTTACTTGTACCAACTTTGGTGAAACATTCACGATCTTTTTCCCAAACTCTTCAAATTACACGCACTGCATATACCAGAATGCAGAGGGGCGATCCGGAGGAGAGGCTAGCAGTGTGCTCCCATCGTTGTTTCCTGTTAAAAGGGCTCCCGTGAGCCCCTAAGCTGACGAGCTTTTGGAGATGCACCTGCGCGCCTAAGAGGCAACGAAGCCTGTGACGGTTGTTTGGCGGCCTTCTCAACCACCCCAGAACTTTTCTCTACTGATGAGGGATACTATACCGAAACACGAGCCATGTCTCGTGTCTAGAGATTCTGGAAATATCAAGTACTAACTTGCAGCAACTTTGGTGAAACACTCACAAACTTTTTCCCAAACTCTTCAAGTTACACGCACTGCATATACCAGAATGCAGAGAGGCGATCCGGAGGAGAGGCTAGCAGTGTGCTCCCATCGTTGTTTCCTGTTAAAAGGGCTCCCGTGAGCCCCTAAGCTGACGAACCTTTGGAGATGCACCTGCGCGCCTAAGAGGCAACGAAGCCTGTGACGGTTGTTTGGCGGCCTTCTCAACCACCCCAGAACTTTTCTCTACTGATGAGGGATACTATCCCGAAACATGAGCCATGTCTCGTGTCTAGAGATTCTGGAAATATCATTTACTTACTTGCACCAACTTTGGTGAAACATTCACGATCTTTTTCCCAAACTTTTCCAGTTACACGCACTGCATATACCAGAATGCAGAGGGGCGATCCGGAGGAGAGGCTAGCAGTGTGCTCCCATCGTTGTTTCCTGTTAAAAGGGCTCCCCTGAGCCCCTAAGCTGACGAACTTTTGGAGATGCACCTGCGCGCCTAAGAGGCAACGAAGCCTGTGACGGTTGTTTGGCGGCCTTCTCAACCACCCCAGAACTTTTCTCTACTGATGAGGGATACTATCCCGAAACACGAGCCATGTCTCGTGTCTGGAGATTCTGCAAATACCAAGTACTTACTTGCACTAACTTTGGTGAAACACTCACAAACTTTTTCCCAAACTCTTCAAGTTACACACATTGCATATACGAGAATGCAGAGGGGCGATCCGGAGGAGAGGCTAGCAGTGGGCTCCCATCGTTGTTTCCTGTTAAAAGGGCTCCCGTGAGCCCCTAAGCTGACGAGCTTTTGGAGATGCACCTGCGTGCCTAAGAGGCAACCAAAGCCTCTGACGGTTGTTTGGCGGCCTTCTCAACCACCCCAGAACTTTTCTCTACTGATGAGGGATACTATCCCAAAACACGAGCCATGTCTCGTGTCTAGAGATTCTGCAAATACCAAGTACTTACTTGCACTAACTTTGGTGAAACACTCACAAACTTTTTCCCAAACTCTTCAAGTTACACACATTGCATATACGAGAATGCAGAGGGGCGATCCGGAGGAGAGGCTAGCAGTGGGCTCCCATCGTTGTTTCCTGTTAAAAGGGCTCCCGTGAGCCCCAAAGCTGAAGAGCTTTTGGAGATGCACCTGCGCGCCTAAGAGGCAACGAAGCCTGTGAAGGTTGTTTGACGGCCTTCTTAACCACCCCAGAACTTTTCTCTACTGATGAGGGAGGGATACTATGCCGAAACACGAGTCATGTCTCGTGTCTAGAGATTCTGGAAATATCAAGTACTTACTTGCACCAACTTTGGTGAAACACTCACAAACTTTTTCCCAAACTCTTCAAGTTACACGCACTGCATATACCAGAATGCAGAGGGGCGATCCGGAGGAGAGGCTAGCAGTGTGCTCCCATCGTTGTTTCCTGTTAAATGGCTCCCGTGAGCCCCTAAGCTGACGAGCTTATGGAGATGCACCTGCGCGCCTAAGAGGCAACGAAGCCTGTGACGGTTGTTTGGCGGCCTTCTCAACCACCCCAGAACTTTTCTCTACTGATGAGGGATACTATACCGAAACACGAGCCATGTCTCGTGTCTAGAGATTCTGGAAATATCAAGTACTTACTTGCAGCAACTTTGGTGAAACACTCACAAACTTTTTCCCAAACTCTTCAAGTTACACGCACTGCATATACCAGAATGCAGAGAGGCGATCCGGAGGAGAGGCTAGCAGTGTGCTCCCATCGTTGTTTCCTGTTAAAAGGGCTCCCGTGAGCCCCTAAGCTGACGAACCTTTGGAGATGCACCTGCGCGCCTAAGAGGCAACGAAGCCTGTGACGGTTGTTTGGCGGCCTTCTCAACCACCCCAGAACATTTCTCTACTGATGAGGGATACTATCCCGAAACATGAGCCATGTCTCGTGTCTAGAGATTCTGGAAATATCATTTACTTACTTGCACCAACTTTGGTGAAACATTCACGATCTTTTTCCCAAACTTTTCCAGTTACACGCACTGCATATACCAGAATGCAGAGGGGCGATCCGGAGGAGAGGCTAGCAGTGTGCTCCCATCGTTGTTTCTTGTTAAAAGGGCTCCCCTGAGCCCCTAAGCTGACGAACTTTTGGAGATGCACCTGCGCGCCTAAGAGGCAACGAAGCCTGTGACGGTTGTTTGGCGGCCTTCTCAACCACCCCAGAACTTTTCTCTACTGATGAGGGATACTATCCCAAAACACGAGCCATGTCTCGTGTCTGGAGATTCTGGAAATATCAAGTACTTTCTTGCACCAACTTTGGTGAAACACTCACAAACTTTTTCCTAAACTCTTCAAGTTACATGCACTGCATATACCAGAATGAAGAGGGGCGATCCGGAGGAGAGGCTAGCAGTGTGCTCCCATCGTTGTTGCCTGTTAAAAGGGCTCCCGTGAGCCCCTAAGCTGACGAGCTTTTGGAGATGCACCTGCGTGCCTAAGAGGCAACCAAAGCCTCTGACGGTTGTTTGGCGGCCTTCTCAACCACCCCAGAACTTTTCTCTACTGATGAGGGATACTATCCCAAAACACGAGCCATGTCTCGTGTCTAGAGATTCTGCAAATACCAAGTACTTACTTGCACTAACTTTGGTGAAACACTCACAAACTTTTTCCCAAACTCTTCAAGTTACACACATTGCATATACGAGAATGCAGAGGGGCGATCCGGAGGAGAGGCTAGCAGTGGGCTCCCATCGTTGTTTCCTGTTAAAAGGGCTCCCGTGAGCCCCAAAGCTGAAGAGCTTTTGGAGATGCACCTGCGCGCCTAAGAGGCAATGAAGCCTGTGAAGGTTGTTTGACGGCCTTCTTAACCACCCCAGAACTTTTCTCTACTGATGAGGGAGGGATACTATGCCGAAACACGAGTCATGTCTCGTGTCTAGAGATTCTGGAAATATCAAGTACTTACTTGCACCAACTTTGGTGAAACACTCACAAACTTTTTCCCAAACTCTTCAAGTTACACGCACTGCATATACCAGAATGCAGAGGGGCGATCCGGAGGAGAGGCTAGCAGTGTGCTCCCATCGTTGTTTCCTGTTAAATGGCTCCCGTGAGCCCCTAAGCTGACGAGCTTATGGAGATGCACCTGCGCGCCTAAGAGGCAACGAAGCCTGTGACGGTTGTTTGGCGGCCTTCTCAACCACC
The DNA here is from genome assembly GCF_964261635.1 of Lissotriton helveticus. Classification (NCBI taxonomy): domain Eukaryota; kingdom Metazoa; phylum Chordata; class Amphibia; order Caudata; family Salamandridae; genus Lissotriton; species Lissotriton helveticus. The sequence goes on from NC_136068.1 coordinate 1,194,683,782, forward strand.
CCAGAACTTTTCTCTACTGATGAGGAATACTATCCCGAAACACGAGCCATGTCTCGTGTCTAGAGATTCTGGAAATATCAAGTACCTACTTGCACCAACTTTGGTGAAACACTCAAAAACTTTTTCCCAAACTCTTCAAGTTACAAGCACTGCATATACCAGAATGCAGAGGGGCGATCCGGAGGAGAGGCTAGCAGTGTGCTCCCATCGTTGTTTTCTGTTAAAAGGGCTCCCGTGAGCCCCTAAGCTGACGAGCTTTTGGAGATGCACCTGCGCGCCTAAGAGGCATCGAAGCCTGTGACGGTTGTTTGGCGGCCTTCTCAACCACCCCAGAACTTTTCTCTACTGATGAGGGATACTATCCCGAAACACAAGCCATGTCTTGTGTCTAGAGATTCTGGAAATATCATTTACTTACTTGCACCAACTTTGGTGAAACATTCACGATCTTTTTCCCAAACTCTTCAAGTTACTCGCACTGCATATACCAGAATGCAGAGGGGCGATCCGGAGGAGAGGCTAGCAGTGTGCTCCCATCGTTGTTTTCTGTTAAAAGGGCTCCCGTGAGCCCCTACGCTGACGAGCTTTTGGAGATGCACCTGCGCGCCTAAGAGGCAACGAAGCAGGTGACGGTTGTTTGGCGGCCTTCTCAACCACCCCAGAACTTTTCTCTACTGATGAGGGATACTATCCCGAACCACGAGCCATGTCTCGTGTCTAGAGATTCTGGAAATATCAATTACTTACTTGTACCAACTTTGGTGAAACATTCACGATCTTTTTCCCAAACTCTTCAAGTTACACGCACTGCATATACCAGAATGCAGAGGGGCGATCCGGAGGAGAGGCTAGCAGTGTGCTCCCATCGTTGTTTCCTGTTAAAAGGGCTCCCGTGAGCCCCTAAGCTGACGAGCTTTTGGAGATGCACCTGCGCGCCTAAGAGGCAACGAAGCCTGTGACGGTTGTTTGGCGGCCTTCTCAACCACCCCAGAACTTTGCTCTACTGATGAGGAATACTATCCCGAAACACGAGCCATGTCTCGTGTCTAGAGATTCTGGAAATATCAAGTACTTACTTGCACCAACTTTGGTGAAACACTCACAAACTTTTTCCCCAACTCTTCAAGTTACACGCACTGCATGTACCAGAATGCAGAGGGGCGATCTGGAGGAGAGGCTAGCAGTGTGCTCCCATCGTTGTTTCCTGTTAAATGGCTCCCGTGAGCCCCTAAGCTGACGAGCTTATGGAGATGCACCTGCGCGCCTAAGAGGCAACGAAGCCTGTGACGGTTGTTTGGCGGCCTTCTCAACCACCCCAGAACTTTTCTCTACTGATGAGGAATACTATCCCGAAACACGAGCCATGTCTCGTGTCTAGAGATTCTGGAAATTTCAAGTACCTACTTGCACCAACTTTGGTGAAACACTCAAAAACTTTTTCCCAAACTCTTCAAGTTACAAGCACTGTATATACCAGAATGCAGAGGGGCGATCCGGAGGAGAGGCTAGCAGTGTGCTCCCATCGTTGTTTTCTGTTAAAAGGGCTCCCGTGAGCCCCTAAGCTGACGAGCTTTTGGAGATGCACCTGCGCGCCTAAGAGGCATCGAAGCCTGTGACGGTTGTTTGGCGGCCTTCTCAACCACCCCAGAACTTTTCTCTACTGATGAGGGATACTATCCCGAAACACAAGCCATGTCTTGTGTCTAGAGATTCTGGAAATATCATTTACTTACTTGCACCAACTTTGGTGAAACATTCACGATCTTTTTCCCAAACTCTTCAAGTTACTCGCACTGCATATACCAGAATGCAGAGGGGCGATCCGGAGGAGAGGCTAGCAGTGTGCTCCCATCGTTGTTTTCTGTTAAAAGGGCTCCCGTGAGCCCCTACGCTGACGAGCTTTTGGAGATGCACCTGCGCGCCTAAGAGGCAACGAAGCAGGTGACGGTTGTTTGGCGGCCTTCTCAACCACCCCAGAACTTTTCTCTACTGATGAGGGATACTATCCCGAACCACGAGCCATGTCTCGTGTCTAGAGATTCTGGAAATATCAATTACTTACTTGTACCAACTTTGGTGAAACATTCACGATCTTTTTCCCAAACTCTTCAAGTTACACGCACTGCATATACCAGAATGCAGAGGGGCGATCCGGAGGAGAGGCAGGCAGTGTGCTCCCATCGTTGTTTCCTGTTAAAAGGGCTCCCGTGAGCCCCTAAGCTGACGAGCTTTTGGAGATGCACCTGCGCGCCTAAGAGGCAACGAAGCCTGTGACGGTTGTTTGGCGGCCTTCTCAACCACCCCAGAACTTTGCTCTACTGATGAGGAATACTATCCCGAAACACGAGCCATGTCTCGTGTCTAGAGATTCTGGAAATATCAAGTACTTACTTGCACCAACTTTGGTGAAACACTCACAAACTTTTTCCCCAACTCTTCAAGTTACACGCACTGCATGTACCAGAATGCAGAGGGGCGATCTGGAGGAGAGGCTAGCAGTGTGCTCCCATCGTTGTTTCCTGTTAAAAGGGCTCCCGTGAGCCCCTAAGCTGACGAGCTTATGGAGATGCACCTGCATGCCTAAGAGGCAACCAAAGCCTCTGACGGTTGTTTGGCGGCCTTCTCAACCACCCCAGAACTTTTCTCTACTGATGAGGGATACTATCCCAAAACACGAGCCATGTCTCGTGTCTAGAGATTCTGCAAATACCAAGTACTTACTTGCACCAACTTTGGTGAAACACTCACAAACTTTTTCCCAAACTCTTCAAGTTACACGCATTGCATATACCAGAATGCAGAGGGGCGATCCGGAGGAGAGGCTAGCAGTGGGCTCCCATCGTTGTTTCCTGTTAAAAGGGCTCCCGTGAGCCCCAAAGCTGAAGAGCTTTTGGAGATGCACCTGTGCGCCTAAGAGGCAACGAAGCCTGTGACTGTTGTTTGACGGCCTACTTAACCACCCCAGAACTTTTCTCTACTGATGAGGGAGGGATACTATGCCGAAACACGAGTCATGTCTCGTGTCTAGAGATTCTGGAAATATCAAGTACTTACTTGCACCAACTTTGGTGAAACACTCACAAACTTTTTCCCAAACTCTTCAAGTTACACGCACTGCATATACCAGAATGCAGAGGGGCGATCCGGAGGAGAGGCTAGCAGTGTGCTCCCATCGTTGTTTCCTGTTAAATGGCTCCCGTGAGCCCCTAAGCTGACGAGCTTATGGAGATGCACCTGCGCGCCTAAGAGGCAACGAAGCCTGTGACGGTTGTTTGGCGGCCTTCTCAACCACCCCAGAACTTTTCTCTACTGATGAGGGATACTATCCCGAAACACGAGCCATGTCTCGTGTCTAGAGATTCTGGAAATATCAAGTACTTTCTTGCACCAACTTTGGTGAAACACTCACAAACTTTTTCCTAAACTCTTCAAGTTACATGCACTGCATATACCAGAATGAAGAGGGGCGATCCGGAGGAGAGGCTAGCAGTGTGCTCCCATCGTTGGTTCCTGTTAAAAGGGCTCCCATCAGCCCCTAAGCTGACGAGCTTTTGGAGATGCACCTGCGTGCCTAAGAGGCAACCAAAGCCTCTGACGGTTGTTTGGCGGCCTTCTCAACCACCCCAGAACTTTTCTCTACTGACGAGGGATACTATCCCGAAACACGAGCCATGTCTCGTGTCTAGAGATTCTGGAAATATAAAGTACTTACTTGCACCAACTTTGGTGAAACACTCACAAACTTTTTCCCAAACTCTTCAAGTTACACGCATTGCATATACCAGAATGCAGAGGGGCGATCCGGAGGAGAGGCTAGCAGTGGGCTCCCATCGTTGTTTCCTGTTAAAAGGGCTCCCGTGAGCCCCAAAGCTGACGAGCTTTTGGAGATGCACCTGCGCGCCTAAGAGGCAACGAAGCCTGTGACGGTTGTTTGACGGCCTACTTAACCACCCCAGAACTTTTCTCTACTGATGAGGGATACTATGCCGAAACACGAGTCATGTCTCGTGTCTAGAGATTCTGGAAATATCAAGTACTTACTTGCATCAACTTTGGTGAAACACTCACAAACTTTTTCCCAAACTCTTCAAGTTACACGCACTGCATATACCAGAATGCAGAGGGGCGATCCGGAGGAGAGGCTAGCAGTGTGCTCCCATCGTTGTTTCCTATTAAAAGGGCTCCCGTGAGCCCCTAAGCTGACGAGCTTATGGAGATGCACCTGCGCGCCTAAGAGGCAACGAAGCCTGTGACGGTTGTTTGGCGGCCTTCTCAACCACCCCAGAACTTTTCTCTACTGATGAGGAATACTATCCCGAAACACGAGCCATGTCTCGTGTCTAGAGATTCTGGAAATATCAAGTACCTACTTGCACGAACTTTGGTGAAACACTCACAAACTTTTTCCCAAACTCTTCAAGTTACACGCACTGCATATACCAGAACGCAGAGGGGCGATCCGTATGAGAGGCTAGCAGTGTGCTCCCATCGTTGTTTCCTGTCAAAAGGGCTCCCGTGAGCCCCTAAGCTGGTGAGCTTTTGGAGATGCACCTGCGCGCCTAAGAGGCAACGAAGCCTGTGACGGTTGTTTGGCGGCCTTCTCAACCACCCCAGAACTTTTCTCTACTGATGAGGGATACTATCCCGAAACACGAGCCATTACTCGTGTCTAGAGATTCTGGAAATATCAAGTACTTACTTGCACCAACTTTGGTGAAACACTCACAAACTTTTTCCCAAACTCTTCAAGTTACAAGCACTGCATATACCAGAATGCAGAGGGGCGATCCGGAGGAGAGGCTAGCAGGGTGCTCCCATCGTTGTTTCCTGTTAAAAGGGCTCCCGTGAGCCCCTAAGCTAACGAGCTTTTGGAGATGCACCTGCGCGCCTAAGAGGCAACGAAGCAGGTGACGGTTGTTTGGCGGCCTTCTCAACCACCCCAGAACTTTTCTCTACTGATGAGGGATACTATCCCGAACCACGAGCCAAGTCTCGTGTCTAGAGATTCTGGAAATATCAATTACTTACTTGTACCAACTTTGGTGAAACATTCACGATCTTTTTCCCAAACTCTTCAAGTTACACGCACTGCATATACCAGAATGCAGAGGGGCGATCCGGAGGAGAGGCTAGCAGTGTGCTCCCATCGTTGTTTCCTGTTAAAAGGGCTCCCGTGAGCCCCTAAGCTGACGAGCTTTTGGAGATGCACCTGCGCGCCTAAGAGGCAACGAAGCCTGTGACGGTTGTTTGGCGGCCTTCTCAACCACCCCAGAACTTTTCTCTACTGATGAGGGATACTATACCGAAACACGAGCCATGTCTCGTGTCTAGAGATTCTGGAAATATCAAGTACTTACTTGCAGCAACTTTGGTGAAACACTCACAAACTTTTTCCCAAACTCTTCAAGTTACACGCACTGCATATACCAGAATGCAGAGAGGCGATCCGGAGGAGAGGCTAGCAGTGTGCTCCCATCGTTGTTTCCTGTTAAAAGGGCTCCCGTGAGCCCCTAAGCTGACGAACCTTTGGAGATGCACCTGCGCGCCTAAGAGGCAACGAAGCCTGTGACGGTTGTTTGGCGGCCTTCTCAACCACCCCAGAACTTTTCTCTACTGATGAGGGATACTATCCCGAAACATGAGCCATGTCTCGTGTCTAGAGATTCTGGAAATATCATTTACTTACTTGCACCAACTTTGGTGAAACATTCACGATCTTTTTCCCAAACTTTTCCAGTTACACGCACTGCATATACCAGAATGCAGAGGGGCGATCCGGAGGAGAGGCTAGCAGTGTGCTCCCATCGTTGTTTCCTGTTAAAAGGGCTCCCCTGAGCCCCTAAGCTGACGAACTTTTGGAGATGCACCTGCGCGCCTAAGAGGCAACGAAGCCTGTGACGGTTGTTTGGCGGCCTTCTCAACCACCCCAGAACTTTTCTCTACTGATGAGGGATACTATCCCGAAACACGAGCCATGTCTCGTGTCTGGAGATTCTGGAAATATCAAGTACTTTCTTGCACCAACTTTGGTGAAACACTCACAAACTTTTTCCTAAACTCTTCAAGTTACATGCACTGCATATACCAGAATGAAGAGGGGCGATCCGGAGGAGAGGCTAGCAGTGTGCTCCCATCGTTTTTTCCTGTTAAAAGGGCTCCCGTGAGCCCCTAAGCTGACGAGCTTTTGGAGATGCACCTGCGTGCCTAAGAGGCAACCAAAGCCTCTGACGGTTGTTTGGCGGCCTTCTCAACCACCCCAGAACTTTTCTCTACTGATGAGGGATACTATCCCAAAACACGAGCCATGTCTCGTGTCTAGAGATTCTGCAAATACCAAGTACTTACTTGCACTAACTTTGGTGAAACACTCACAAACTTTTTCCCAAACTCTTCAAGTTACACACATTGCATATACGAGAATGCAGAGGGGCGATCCGGAGGAGAGGCTAGCAGTGGGCTCCCATCGTTGTTTCCTGTTAAAAGGGCTCCCGTGAGCCCCAAAGCTGAAGAGCTTTTGGAGATGCACCTGCGCGCCTAAGAGGCAACGAAGCCTGTGAAGGTTGTTTGACGGCCTTCTTAACCACCCCAGAACTTTTCTCTACTGATGAGGGAGGGATACTATGCCGAAACACGAGTCATGTCTCGTGTCTAGAGATTCTGGAAATATCAAGTACTTACTTGCACCAACTTTGGTGAAACACTCACAAACTTTTTCCCAAACTCTTCAAGTTACACGCACTGCATATACCAGAATGCAGAGGGGCGATCCGGAGGAGAGGCTAGCAGTGTGCTCCCATCGTTGTTTCCTGTTAAATGGCTCCCGTGAGCCCCTAAGCTGACGAGCTTATGGAGATGCACCTGCGCGCCTAAGAGGCAACGAAGCCTGTGACGGTTGTTTGGCGGCCTTCTCAACCACCCCAGAACTTTTCTCTACTGATGAGGGATACTATACCGAAACACGAGCCATGTCTCGTGTCTAGAGATTCTGGAAATATCAAGTACTTACTTGCAGCAACTTTGGTGAAACACTCACAAACTTTTTCCCAAACTCTTCAAGTTACACGCACTGCATATACCAGAATGCAGAGAGGCGATCCGGAGGAGAGGCTAGCAGTGTGCTCCCATCGTTGTTTCCTGTTAAAAGGGCTCCCGTGAGCCCCTAAGCTGACGAACCTTTGGAGATGCACCTGCGCGCCTAAGAGGCAACGAAGCCTGTGACGGTTGTTTGGCGGCCTTCTCAACCACCCCAGAACATTTCTCTACTGATGAGGGATACTATCCCGAAACATGAGCCATGTCTCGTGTCTAGAGATTCTGGAAATATCATTTACTTACTTGCACCAACTTTGGTGAAACATTCACGATCTTTTTCCCAAACTTTTCCAGTTACACGCACTGCATATACCAGAATGCAGAGGGGCGATCCGGAGGAGAGGCTAGCAGTGTGCTCCCATCGTTGTTTCTTGTTAAAAGGGCTCCCCTGAGCCCCTAAGCTGACGAACTTTTGGAGATGCACCTGCGCGCCTAAGAGGCAACAAAGCCTGTGACGGTTGTTTGGCGGCCTTCTCAACCACCCCAGAACTTTTCTCTACTGATGAGGGATACTATCCCAAAACACGAGCCATGTCTCGTGTCTGGAGATTCTGGAAATATCAAGTACTTTCTTGCACCAACTTTGGTGAAACACTCACAAACTTTTTCCTAAACTCTTCAAGTTACATGCACTGCATATACCAGAATGAAGAGGGGCGATCCGGAGGAGAGGCTAGCAGTGTGCTCCCATCGTTGTTTCCTGTTAAAAGGGCTCCCGTGAGCCCCTAAGCTGACGAGCTTTTGGAGATGCACCTGCGTGCCTAAGAGGCAACCAAAGCCTCTGACGGTTGTTTGGCGGCCTTCTCAACCACCCCAGAACTTTTCTCTACTGATGAGGGATACTATCCCAAAACACGAGCCATGTCTCGTGTCTAGAGATTCTGCAAATACCAAGTACTTACTTGCACTAACTTTGGTGAAACACTCACAAACTTTTTCCCAAACTCTTCAAGTTACACACATTGCATATACGAGAATGCAGAGGGGCGATCCGGAGGAGAGGCTAGCAGTGGGCTCCCATCGTTGTTTCCTGTTAAAAGGGCTCCCGTGAGCCCCAAAGCTGAAGAGCTTTTGGAGATGCACCTGCGCGCCTAAGAGGCAACGAAGCCTGTGAAGGTTGTTTGACGGCCTTCTTAACCACCCCAGAACTTTTCTCTACTGATGAGGGAGGGATACTATGCCGAAACACGAGTCATGTCTCGTGTCTAGAGATTCTGGAAATATCAAGTACTTACTTGCACCAACTTTGGTGAAACACTCACAAACTTTTTCCCAAACTCTTCAAGTTACACGCACTGCATATACCAGAATGCAGAGGGGCGATCCGGAGGAGAGGCTAGCAGTGTGCTCCCATCGTTGTTTCCTGTTAAATGGCTCCCGTGAGCCCCTAAGCTGACGAGCTTATGGAGATGCACCTGCGCGCCTAAGAGGCAACGAAGCCTGTGACGGTTGTTTGGCGGCCTTCTCAACCACCCCAGAACTTTTCTCTACTGATGAGGAATACTATCCCGAAACACGAGCCATGTCTCGTGTCTAGAGATTCTGGAAATATCAAGTACCTACTTGCACCAACTTTGGTGAAACACTCAAAAACTTTTTCCCAAACTCTTCAAGTTACAAGCACTGCATATACCAGAATGCAGAGGGGCGATCCGGAGGAGAGGCTAGCAGTGTGCTCCCATCGTTGTTTCCTGTTAAAAGGGCTCCCGTGAGCCCCTAAGCTGACGAGCTTTTGGAGATGCACCTGCGCGCCTAAGAGGCAACGAAGCCTGTGACGGTTGTTTGGCGGCCTTCTCAACCACCCCAGAACATTTCTCTACTGATGAGGGATACTATCCCGAAACATGAGCCATGTCTCGTGTCTAGAGATTCTGGAAATATCATTTACTTACTTGCACCAACTTTGGTGAAACATTCACGATATTTTTCCCAAACTTTTCCAGTTACACGCACTGCATATACCAGAATGCAGAGGGGCGATCCGGAGGAGAGGCTAGCAGTGTGCTCCCATCGTTGTTTCTTGTTAAAAGGGCTCCCCTGAGCCCCTAAGCTGACGAACTTTTGGAGATGCACCTGCGCGCCTAAGAGGCAACGAAGCCTGTGACGGTTGTTTGGCGGCCTTCTCAACCACCCCAGAACTTTTCTCTACTGATGAGGGATACTATCCCAAAACACGAGCCATGTCTCGTGTCTGGAGATTCTGGAAATATCAAGTACTTTCTTGCACCAACTTTGGTGAAACACTCACAAACTTTTTCCTAAACTCTTCAAGTTACATGCACTGCATATACCAGAATGAAGAGGGGCGATCCGGAGGAGAGGCTAGCAGTGTGCTCCCATCGTTGTTTCCTGTTAAAAGGGCTCCCGTGAGCCCCTAAGCTGACGAGCTTTTGGAGATGCACCTGCGTGCCTAAGAGGCAACCAAAGCCTCTGACGGTTGTTTGGCGGCCTTCTCAACCACCCCAGAACTTTTCTCTACTGATGAGGGATACTATCCCAAAACACGAGCCATGTCTCGTGTCTAGAGATTCTGCAAATACCAAGTACTTACTTGCACTAACTTTGGTGAAACACTCACAAACTTTTTCCCAAACTCTTCAAGTTACACGCACTGCATATACCAGAATGCAGAGGGGCGATCCGGAGGAGAGGCTAGCAGTGTGCTCCCATCGTTGTTTCCTGTTAAATGGCTCCCGTGAGCCCCTAAGCTGACGAGCTTATGGAGATGCACCTGCGCGCCTAAGAGGCAACGAAGCCTGTGACGGTTGTTTGGCGGCCTTCTCAACCACCCCAGAACTTTTCTCTACTGATGAGGAATACTATCCCGAAACACGAGCCATGTCTCGTGTCTAGAGATTCTGGAAATATCAAGTACCTACTTGCACCAACTTTGGTGAAACACTCAAAAACTTTTTCCCAAACTCTTCAAGTTACAAGCACTGCATATACCAGAATGCAGAGGGGCGATCCGGAGGAGAGGCTAGCAGTGTGCTCCCATCGTTGTTTTCTGTTAAAAGGGCTCCCGTGAGCCCCTAAGCTGACGAGCTTTTGGAGATGCACCTGCGCGCCTAAGAGGCATCGAAGCCTGTGACGGTTGTTTGGCGGCCTTCTCAACCACCCCAGAACTTTTCTCTACTGATGAGGGATACTATCCCGAAACACAAGCCATGTCTTGTGTCTAGAGATTCTGGAAATATCATTTACTTACTTGCACCAACTTTGGTGAAACATTCACGATCTTTTTCCCAAACTCTTCAAGTTACTCGCACTGCATATACCAGAATGCAGAGGGGCGATCCGGAGGAGAGGCTAGCAGTGTGCTCCCATCGTTGTTTTCTGTTAAAAGGGCTCCCGTGAGCCCCTACGCTGACGAGCTTTTGGAGATGCACCTGCGCGCCTAAGAGGCAACGAAGCAGGTGACGGTTGTTTGGCGGCCTTCTCAACCACCCCAGAACTTTTCTCTACTGATGAGGGATACTATCCCGAACCACGAGCCATGTCTCGTGTCTAGAGATTCTGGAAATATCAATTACTTACTTGTACCAACTTTGGTGAAACATTCACGATCTTTTTCCCAAACTCTTCAAGTTACACGCACTGCATATACCAGAATGCAGAGGGGCGATCCGGAGGAGAGGCTAGCAGTGTGCTCCCATCGTTGTTTCCTGTTAAAAGGGCTCCCGTGAGCCCCTAAGCTGACGAGCTTTTGGAGATGCACCTGCGCGCCTAAGAGGCAACGAAGCCTGTGACGGTTGTTTGGCGGCCTTCTCAACCACCCCAGAACTTTGCTCTACTGATGAGGAATACTATCCCGAAACACGAGCCATGTCTCGTGTCTAGAGATTCTGGAAATATCAAGTACTTACTTGCACCAACTTTGGTGAAACACTCACAAACTTTTTCCCCAACTCTTCAAGTTACACGCACTGCATGTACCAGAATGCAGAGGGGCGATCTGGAGGAGAGGCTAGCAGTGTGCTCCCATCGTTGTTTCCTGTTAAATGGCTCCCGTGATCCCCTAAGCTGACGAGCTTATGGAGATGCACCTGCGCGCCTAAGAGGCAACGAAGCCTGTGACGGTTGTTTGGCGGCCTTCTCAACCACCCCAGAACTTTTCTCTACTGATGAGGAATACTATCCCGAAACACGAGCCATGTCTCGTGTCTAGAGATTCTGGAAATATCAAGTACCTACTTGCACCAACTTTGGTGAAACACTCAAAAACTTTTTCCCAAACTCTTCAAGTTACAAGCACTGCATATACCAGAATGCAGAGGGGCGATCCGGAGGAGAGGCTAGCAGTGTGCTCCCATCGTTGTTTTCTGTTAAAAGGGCTCCCGTGAGCCCCTAAGCTGACGAGCTTTTGGAGATGCACCTGCGCGCCTAAGAGGCATCGAAGCCTGTGACGGTTGTTTGGCGGCCTTCTCAACCACCCCAGAACTTTTCTCTACTGAAGAGGGATACTATCCCGAAACACAAGCCATGTCTTGTGTCTAGAGATTCTGGAAATATCATTTACTTACTTGCACCAACTTTGGTGAAACATTCACGATCTTTTTCCCAAACTCTTCAAGTTACTCGCACTGCATATACCAGAATGCAGAGGGGCGATCCGGAGGAGAGGCTAGCAGTGTGCTCCCATCGTTGTTTTCTGTTAAAAGGGCTCCCGTGAGCCCCTACGCTGACGAGCTTTTGGAGATGCACCTGCGCGCCTAAGAGGCAACGAAGCAGGTGACGGTTGTTTGGCGGCCTTCTCAACCACCCCAGAACTTTTCTCTACTGATGAGGGATACTATCCCGAACCACGAGCCATGTCTCGTGTCTAGAGATTCTGGAAATATCAATTACTTACTTGTACCAACTTTGGTGAAACATTCACGATCTTTTTCCCAAACTCTTCAAGTTACACGCACTGCATATACCAGAATGCAGAGGGGCGATCTGGAGGAGAGGCTAGCAGTGTGCTCCCATCGTTGTTTCCTGTTAAAAGGGCTCCCGTGAGCCCCTAAGCTGACGAGCTTTTGGAGATGCACCTGCGCGCCTAAGAGGCAACGAAGCCTGTGACGGTTGTTTGGCGGCCTTCTCAACCACCCCAGAACTTTGCTCTACTGATGAGGAATACTATCCCGAAACACGAGCCATGTCTCGTGTCTAGAGATTCTGGAAATATCAAGTACTTACTTGCACCAACTTTGGTGAAACACTCACAAACTTTTTCCCCAACTCTTCAAGTTACACGCACTGCATGTACCAGAATGCAGAGGGGCGATCTGGAGGAGAGGCTAGCAGTGTGCTCCCATCGTTGTTTCCTGTTAAAAGGGCTCCCGTGAGCCCCTAAGCTGACGAGCTTATGGAGATGCACCTGCGCGCCTAAGAGGGAACGAAGCCTGTGACGGTTGTTTGGCGGCCTTCTCAACCACCCCAGAACTTTTCTCTACTGATGAGGGATACTATCCCGAAACACGAGCCATGTCTCGTGTCTAGAGATTCTGGAAATATCAAGTACTTACTTGCACCAACTTTGGTGAAACACTCACAAACTTTTTCCCCAACTCTTCAAGTTACACGCACTGCATGTACCAGAATGCAGAGGGGCGATCTGGAGGAGAGGCTAGCAGTGTGCTCCCATCGTTTTTTCCTGTTAAAAGGGCTCCCGTGAGCCCCTAAGCTGACGAACTTTTGGAGATGCACCTGCGCGCCTAAGAGGCAACGAAGCCTGTGACGGTTGTTTGGCGGCCTTCTCAACCACCCCAGGACTTTTCTCTACTGATGAGGAATACTATCCCGAAACACGAGCCATGTCTCTTGTCTAGAGACTCTGGAAATATCAAGTACCTACTTGCACCAACTTTGGTGAAACACTCACAAACTTTTTCCCAAACTCTTCAAGTTACAAGCACTGCATATACCAGAACGCAGAGGGACGATCCGGAGGAGAGGCTAGCAGTGTGCTCCCATTGTTGTTTCCTGTCAAAAGGGCTCCCGTGAGCCCCTAAGCTGGTGAGCTTTTGGAGATGCACCTGCGCGCCTAAGAGGCAACGAAGCCTGTGACGGTTGTTTGGCGGCCTTCTCAACCACCCCAGAACTTTTCTCTACTGATGAGGGATACTATCCCGAAACACGAGCCATGTCTCGTTTCTAGAGATTCTGGAAATATCATTTACTTACTTGCACCAACTTTTGTGAAACATTCACGATCTTTTTCCCAAACTCTTCAAGTTACACGCACTGCATATACCAGAATGCAGAGGGGCGATCCGGAGGAGAGGCTAGCAGTGTGCTCCCATCGTTGTTTCCTGTCAAAAGGGCTCCCGTGAGCCCCTAAGCTGGTGAGCTTTTGGAGATGCACCTGCGCGCCTAAGAGGCAACGAAGCCTGTGACGGTTGTTTGGCGGCCTTCTCAACCACCCCAGAACTTTTCTCTACTGATGAGGGATACTATCCCGAACCACGAGCCATGTCTCGTGTCTAGAGATTCTGGAAATATCAATTACTTACTTGTACCAACTTTGGTGAAACATTCACGATCTTTTTCCCAAACTCTTCAAGTTACACGCACTCCATATACCAGAATGCAGAGGGGCGATCCGGAGGAGAGGCTAGCAGTGTGCTCCCATCGTTGTTTCCTGTTAAAAGGGCTCCCGTGAGCCCCTAAGCTGACGAGCTTTTGGAGATGCACCTGTGCGCCTAAGAGGCAACGAAGCCTGTGACGGTTGTTTGGCGGCCTTCTCAACCACCCCAGAACTTTTCTCTACTGATGAGGGATACTATCCCGAAACACGAGCCATGTCTCGTGTCTAGAGATTCTGGAAATATCAAGTACTTACTTGCACCAACTTTGGTGAAACACTCACAAACTTTTTCCCCAACTCTTCAAGTTACACGCACTGCATGTACCAAAATGCAGAGGGGCGATCTGGAGGAGAGGCTAGCAGTGTGCTCCCATCGTTGTTTCCTGTTAAAAGGGCTTCCGTGAGCCCCTAAGCTGACGAGCTTATGGAGATGCACCTGCGCGCCTAAGAGGGAACGAAGCCTGTGACGGTTGTTTGGCGGCCTTCTCAACCACCCCAGAACTTTGCTCTACTGATGAGGAATACTATCCCGAAACACGAGCCATGTCTCGTGTCTAGAGATTCTGGAAATATCAAGTACTTACTTGCACCAACTTTGGTGAAACACTCACAAACTTTTCCCCAAACTCTTCAAGTTACACGCACTGCATATACCAGAATGCAGAGGGGCGATCCGGAGGAGAGGCTAGCAGTGTGCTCCCATCGTTGTTTCCTGTTAAAAGGGCTCCCGTGAGCCCCTAAGCTGACAAACTTTTGGAGATGCACCTGCGCGCCTAAGAGGCAACGAAGCCTGTGACGGTTGTTTGGCGGCCTTCTCAACCACCCCAGAACTTTTCTCTACTGATGAGGGATACTATCCCGAAACATGAGCCATGTCTCGTGTCTAGAGATTCTGGAAATATCATTTACTTACTTGCACCAACTTTGGTGAAACATTCACGATCTTTTTCCCAAACTCTTCCAGTTACACGCACTGCATATACCAGAAGGCAGAGGGGCGATCCGGAGGAGAGGCTAGCAGTGTGCTCCCATCGTTGTTTCCTGTTAAAAGGGCTCCCCTGAGCCCCTAAGCTGACGAACTTTTGGAGATGCACCTGCGCGCCTAAGAGGCAACGAAGCCTGTGACGGTTGTTTGGTGGCCTTCTCAACCACCCCAGAACTTTTCTCTACTGATGAGGGATACTATCCCGAAACACGAGCCATGTCTCGTGTATGGAGATTCTGGAAATATCAAGTACTTTCTTGCACCAACTTTGGTGAAACACTCACAAACTTTTTCCTAAACTCTTCAAGTTACATGCACTGCATATACCAGAATGAAGAGGGGCGATCCGGAGGAGAGGCTAGGAGTGTGCTCCCATCGTTGTTTCCTGTTAAAAGGGCTCCCGTGAGCCCCTAAGCTGACGAGCTTTTGGAGATGCACCTGCGTGCCTAAGAGGAAACCAAAGCCTCTGACGTTTGTTTGGCGGCCTTCTCAACCACCCCAGAACTTTTCTCTACTGATGAGGGATACTATCCCAAAACACGAGCCATGTCTCGTGTCTAGAGATTCTGCAAATACCAAGTACTTACTTGCACCAACTTTGGTGAAACACTCACAAACTTTTTCCCAAACTCTTCAAGTTACACGCATTGCATATACCAGAATGCAGAGGGGCGATCCGGAGGAGAGGCTAGCAGTGGGCTCCCATCGTTGTTTCCTGTTAAAAGGGCTCCCGTGAGCCCAAAAGCTGAAGAGCTTTTGGAGATGCACCTGTGCGCCTAAGAGGCAACGATACCTGTGACTGTTGTTTGACGGCCTACTTAACCACCCCAGAACTTTTCTCTACTGATGAGGGAGGGATACTATGCCGAAACACGAGTCATGTCTCGTGTCTAGAGATTCTGGAAATATCAAGTACTTACTTGCACCAACTTTGGTGAAACACTCACAAACTTTTTCCCAAACTCTTCAAGTTACACGCACTGCATATACCAGAATGCAGAGGGGCGATCCGGAGGAGAGGCTAGCAGTGTGCTCCCATCGTTGTTTCCTGTTAAATGGCTCCCGTGAGCCCCTAAGCTGACGAGCTTATGGAGATGCACCTGCGCGCCTAAGAGGCAACGAAGCCTGTGACGGTTGTTTGGCGGCCTTCTCAACCACCCCAGAACTTTTCTCTACTGATGAGGGATACTATCCCGAAACATGAGCCATGTCTCGTGTCTAGAGATTCTGGAAATATCAAGTACTTTCTTGCACCAACTTTGGTGAAACACTCACAAACTTTTTCCTGAACTCTTCAAGTTACATGCACTGCATATACCAGAATGAAGAGGGGCGATCCGGAGGAGAGGCTAGCAGTGTGCTCCCATCGTTGCTTCCTGTTAAAAGGGCTCCCATCAGCCCCTAAGCTGACGAGCTTTTGGAGATGCACCTGCGTGCCTAAGAGGCAACCAAAGCCTCTGACGGTTGTTTGGCGGCCTTCTCAACCACCCCAGAACTTTTCTCTACTGACGAGGGATACTATCCCGAAACACGAGCCATGTCTCGTGTCTAGAGATTCTGGAAATATAAAGTACTTACTTGCACCAACTTTGGTGAAACACTCACAAACTTTTTCCCAATTTCTTCAAGTTACACGCATTGCATATACCAGAATGCAGAGGGGCGATCCGGAGGAGAGGCTAGCAGTGGGCTCCCATCGTTGTTTCCTGTTAAAAGGGCTCCCGTGAGCCCCAAAGCTGACGAGCTTTTGGAGATGCACCTGCGCGCCTAAGAGGCAACGAAGCCTGTGACGGTTGTTTGACGGCCTACTTAACCACCCCAGAACTTTTCTCTACTGATGAGGGATACTATGCCGAAACACGTGTCATGTCTCGTGTCTAGAGATTCTGGAAATATCAAGTACTTACTTGCATCAACTTTGGTGAAACACTCACAAACTTTTTCCCAAACTCTTCAAGTTACACGCACTGCATATACCAGAATGCAGAGGGGCGATCCGGAGGAGAGGCTAGCAGTGTGCGCCCATCGTTGTTTCCTATTAAAAGGGCTCCCGTGAGCCCCTAAGCTGATGAGCTTTTGGAGATGCACCTGCGCGCCTAAGAGGCAACGAAGCCTGTGACGGTTGTTTGGCGGCCTTCTCAACCACCCCAGAACTTTTCTCTACTGATGAGGGATACTATCCCGAAACACGAGCCATTACTCGTGTCTAGAGATTCTGGAAATATCAAGTACTTACTTGCACCAACTTTGGTGAAACACTCACAAACTTTTTCCCAAACTCTTCAAGTTACAAGCACTGCATATACCAGAATGCAGAGGGGCGATCCGGAGGAGAGGCTAGCAGGGTGCTCCCATCACTGTTTCCTGTTAAAAGGGCTCCCCTGAGCCCCTAAGCTGACGAACTTTTGGAGATGCACCTGCGCGCCTAAGAGGCAACGAAGCCTGTGACGGTTGTTTGGCGGCCTTCTCAACCACCCCAGAACTTTTCTCTACTGATGAGGGATACTATCCCGAAACACGAGCCATGTCTCGTGTCTGGAGATTCTGGAAATATCAAGTACTTTCTTGCACCAACTTTGGTGAAACACTCACAAACTTTTTCCTAAACTCTTCAAGTTACATGCACTGCATATACCAGAATGAAGAGGGGCGATCCGGAGGAGAGGCTAGCAGTGGGCTCCCATCGTTGTTTCCTGTTAAAAGGGCTCCCGTGAGCCCCTAAGCTGACGAGCTTTTGGAGATGCACCTGCGTGCCTAAGAGGCAACCAAAGCCTCTGACGGTTGTTTGGCGGCCTTCTCAACCACCCCAGAACTTTGCTCTACTGATGAGGAATACTATCCCGAAACACGAGCCATGTCTCGTGTCTAGAGATTCTGGAAATATCAAGTACTTACTTGCACCAACTTTGGTGAAACACTCACAAACTTTTTCCCCAACTCTTCAAGTTACACGCACTGCATGTACCAGAATGCAGAGGGGCGATCTGGAGGAGAGGCTAGCAGTGTGCTCCCATCGTTGTTTCCTGTTAAAAGGGCTCCCGTGAGCCCCTAAGCTGACGAGCTTATGGAGATGCACCTGCGCGCCTAAGAGGGAACGAAGCCTGTGACGGTTGTTTGGCGGCCTTCTCAACCACCCCAGAACTTTTCTCTACTGATGAGGGATACTATCCCGAAACACGAGCCATGTCTCGTGTCTAGAGATTCTGGAAATATCAAGTACTTACTTGCACCAACTTTGGTGAAACACTCACAAACTTTTTCCCCAACTCTTCAAGTTACACGCACTGCATGTACCAGAATGCAGAGGGGCGATCTGGAGGAGAGGCTAGCAGTGTGCTCCCATCGTTGTTTCCTGTTAAAAGGGCTCCCGTGAGCCCCTAAGCTGACGAGCTTATGGAGATGCACCTGCGCGCCTAAGAGGGAACGAAGCCTGTGACGGTTGTTTGGCGGCCTTCTCAACCACCCCAGAACTTTGCTCTACTGATGAGGAATACTATCCCGAAACACGAGCCATGTCTCGTGTCTAGAGATTCTGGAAATATCAAGTACTTACTTGCACCAACTTTGGTGAAACACTCACAAACTTTTTCCCAAACTCTTCAAGTTACACGCACTGCATATACCAGAATGCAGAGGGGCGATCCGGAGGAGAGGCTAGCAGTGTGCTCCCATCGTTGTTTCCTGTTAAAAGGGCTCCCGTGAGCCCCTAAGCTGACGAACTTTTGGAGATGCACCTGCGCGCCTAAGAGGCAACGAAGCCTGTGACGGTTGTTTGGCGGCCTTCTCAACCACCCCAGAACTTTTCTCTACTGATGAGGGATACTATCCCGAAACATGAGCCATGTCTCGTGTCTAGAGATTCTGGAAATATCATTTACTTACTTGCACCAACTTTGGTGAAACATTCACGATCTTTTTCCCAAACTCTTCCAGTTACACGCACTGCATATACCAGAATGCAGAGGGGCGATCCGGAGGAGAGGCTAGCAGTGTGCTCCCATCGTTGTTTCCTGTTAAAAGGGCTCCCCTGAGCCCCTAAGCTGACGAACTTTTGGAGATGCACCTGCGCGCCTAAGAGGCAACGAAGCCTGTGACGGTTGTTTGGCGGCCTTCTCAACCACCCCAGAACTTTTCTCTACTGATGAGGGATACTATCCCGAAACACGAGCCATGTCTCGTGTCTGGAGATTCTGGAAATATCAAGTACTTTCTTGCACCAACTTTGGTGAAACACTCACAAACTTTTTCCTAAACTCTTCAAGTTACATGCACTGCATATACCAGAATGAAGAGGGGCGATCCGGAGGAGAGGCTAGCAGTGTGCTCCCATCGTTGTTTCCTGTTAAAAGGGCTCCCGTGAGCCCCTAAGCTGACGAGCTTTTGGAGATGCACCTGCATGCCTAAGAGGCAACCAAAGCCTCTGACGGTTGTTTGGCGGCCTTCTCAACCACCCCAGAACTTTTCTCTACTGATGAGGGATACTATCCCAAAACACGAGCCATGTCTCGTGTCTAGAGATTCTGCAAATACCAAGTACTTACTTGCACCAACTTTGGTGAAACACTCACAAACTTTTTCCCAAACTCTTCAAGTTACACGCATTGCATATACCAGAATGCAGAGGGGCGATCCGGAGGAGAGGCTAGCAGTGGGCTCCCATCGTTGTTTCCTGTTAAAAGGGCTCCCGTGAGCCCCAAAGCTGAAGAGCTTTTGGAGATGCACCTGTGCGCCTAAGAGGCAACGAAGCCTGTGACTGTTGTTTGACGGCCTACTTAACCACCCCAGAACTTTTCTCTACTGATGAGGGAGGGATACTATGCCGAAACACGAGTCATGTCTCGTGTCTAGAGATTCTGGAAATATCAAGTACTTACTTGCACCAACTTTGGTGAAACACTCACAAACTTTTTCCCAAACTCTTCAAGTTACACGCACTGCATATACCAGAATGCAGAGGGGCGATCCGGAGGAGAGGCTAGCAGTGTGCTCCCATCGTTGTTTCCTGTTAAATGGCTCCCGTGAGCCCCTAAGCTGACGAGCTTATGGAGATGCACCTGCGCGCCTAAGAGGCAACGAAGCCTGTGACGGTTGTTTGGCGGCCTTCTCAACCACCCCAGAACTTTTCTCTACTGATGAGGGATACTATCCCGAAACACGAGCCATGTCTCGTGTCTAGAGATTCTGGAAATATCAAGTACTTTCTGGCACCAACTTTGGTGAAACACTCACAAACTTTTTCCTAAACTCTTCAAGTTACATGCACTGCATATACCAGAATGAAGAGGGGCGATCCGGAGGAGAGGCTAGCAGTGTGCTCCCATCGTTGTTTCCTGTTAAAAGGGCTCCCATCAGCCCCTAAGCTGACGAGCTTTTGGAGATGCACCTGCGTGCCTAAGAGGCAACCAAAGCCTCTGACGGTTGTTTGGCGGCCTTCTCAACCACCCCAGAACTTTTCTCTACTGACGAGGGATACTATCCCGAAACACGAGCCATGTCTCGTGTCTAGAGATTCTGGAAATATAAAGTACTTACTTGCACCAACTTTGGTGAAACACTCACAAACTTTTTCCCAAACTCTTCAAGTTACACGCATTGCATATACCAGAATGCAGAGGGGCGATCCGGAGGAGAGGCTAGCAGTGGGCTCCCATCGTTGTTTCCTGTTAAAAGGGCTCCCGTGAGCCCCAAAGCTGACGAGCTTTTGGAGATGCACCTGCGCGCCTAAGAGGCAACGAAGCCTGTGACGGTTGTTTGACGGCCTACTTAACCACCCCAGAACTTTTCTCTACTGATGAGGGATACTATGCCGAAACACGAGTCATGTCTCGTGTCTAGAGATTCTGGAAATATCAAGTACTTACTTGCATCAACTTTGGTGAAACACTCACAAACTTTTTCCCAAACTCTTCAAGTTACACGCACTGCATATACCAGAATGCAGAGGGGCGATCCGGAGGAGAGGCTAGCAGTGTGCTCCCATCGTTGTTTCCTATTAAAAGGGCTCCCGTGAGCCCCTAAGCTGACGAGCTTATGGAGATGCACCTGCGCGCCTAAGAGGCAACGAAGCCTGTGACGGTTGTTTGGCGGCCTTCTCAACCACCCCAGAACTTTTCTCTACTGATGAGGAATACTACCCCGAAACACGAGCCATGTCTCGTGTCTAGAGATTCTGGAAATATCAAGTACCTACTTGCACCAACTTTGGTGAAACACTCACAAACTTTTTCCCAAACTCTTCAAGTTACACGCACTGCATATACCAGAACGCAGAGGGGCGATCCGTATGAGAGGCTAGCAGTGTGCTCCAGTCGTTGTTTCCTGTCAAAAGGGCTCCCGTGAGCCCCTAAGCTGGTGAGCTTTTGGAGATGCACCTGCGCGCCTAAGAGGCAACGAAGCCTGTGAGGGTTGTTTGGCGGCCTTCTCAACCACCCCAGAACTTTTCTCTACTGATGAGGGATACTATCCCGAAACACGAGCCATTACTCGTGTCTAGAGATTCTGGAAATATCAAGTACTTACTTGCACCAACTTTGGTGAAACACTCACAAACTTTTTCCCAAACTCTTCAAGTTACAAGCACTGCATATACCAGAATGCAGAGGGGCGATCCGGAGGAGAGGCTAGCAGGGTGCTCCCATCGTTGTTTCCTGTTAAAAGGGCTCCCGTGAGCCCCTAAGCTAACGAGCTTTTGGAGATGCACCTGCGCGCCTAAGAGGCAACGAAGCAGGTGACGGTTGTTTGGCGGCCTTCTCAACCACCCCAGAACTTTTCTCTACTGATGAGGGATACTATCCCGAACCACGAGCCATGTCTCGTGTCTAGAGATTCTGGAAATATCAATTACTTACTTGTACCAACTTTGGTGAAACATTCACGATCTTTTTCCCAAACTCTTCAAGTTACACGCACTGCATATACCAGAATGCAGAGGGGCGATCCGGAGGAGAGGCTAGCAGTGTGCTCCCATCGTTGTTTCCTGTTAAAAGGGCTCCCGTGAGCCCCTAAGCTGACGAGCTTTTGGAGATGCACCTGCGCGCCTAAGAGGCAACGAAGCCTGTGACGGTTGTTTGGCGGCCTTCTCAACCACCCCAGAACTTTTCTCTACTGATGAGGGATACTATACCGAAACACGAGCCATGTCTCGTGTCTAGAGATTCTGGAAATATCAAGTACTTACTTGCACCAACTTTGGTGAAACACTCACAAACTTTTTCCCAAACTCTTCAAGTTACACGCACTGCATATACCAGAATGCAGAGAGGCGATCCGGAGGAGAGGCTAGCAGTGTGCTCCCATCGTTGTTTCCTGTTAAAAGGGCTCCCGTGAGCCCCTAAGCTGACGAACCTTTGGAGATGCACCTGCGCGCCTAAGAGGCAACGAAGCCTGTGACGGTTGTTTGGCGGCCTTCTCAACCACCCCAGAACTTTTCTCTACTGATGAGGGATACTATCCCGAAACATGAGCCATGTCTCGTGTCTAGAGATTCTGGAAATATCATTTACTTACTTGCACCAACTTTGGTGAAACATTCACGATCTTTTTCCCAAACTTTTCCAGTTACACGCACTGCATATACCAGAATGCAGAGGGGCGATCCGGAGGAGAGGCTAGCAGTGTGCTCCCATCGTTGTTTCCTGTTAAAAGGGCTCCCCTGAGCCCCTAAGCTGACGAACTTTTGGAGATGCACCTGCGCGCCTAAGAGGCAACGAAGCCTGTGACGGTTGTTTGGCGGCCTTCTCAACCACCCCAGAACTTTTCTCTACTGATGAGGGATACTATCCCGAAACACGAGCCATGTCTCGTGTCTGGAGATTCTGGAAATATCAAGTACTTTCTTGCACCAACTTTGGTGAAACACTCACAAACTTTTTCCTAAACTCTTCAAGTTACATGCACTGCATATACCAGAATGAAGAGGGGCGATCCGGAGGAGAGGCTAGCAGTGTGCTCCCATCGTTGTTTCCTGTTAAAAGGGCTCCCGTGAGCCCCTAAGCTGACGAGCTTTTGGAGATGCACCTGCGTGCCTAAGAGGCAACCAAAGCCTCTGACGGTTGTTTGGCGGCCTTCTCAACCACCCCAGAACTTTTCTCTACTGATGAGGGATACTATCCCAAAACATGAGCCATGTCTCGTGTCTAGAGATTCTGCAAATACCAAGTACTTACTTGCACTAACTTTGGTGAAACACTCACAAACTTTTTCCCAAACTCTTCAAGTTACACGCATTGCATATACGAGAATGCAGAGGGGCGATCCGGAGGAGAGGCTAGCAGTGGGCTCCCATCGTTGTTTCCTGTTAAAAGGGCTCCCGTGAGCCCCAAAGCTGAAGAGCTTTTGGAGATGCACCTGCGCGCCTAAGAGGCAACGAAGCCTGTGACGGTTGTTTGACGGCCTTCTTAACCACCCCAGAACTTTTCTCTACTGATGAGGGAGGGATACTATGCCGAAACACGAGTCATGTCTCGTGTCTAGAGATTCTGGAAATATCAAGTACTTACTTGCACCAACTTTGGTGAAACACTCACAAACTTTTTCCCAAACTCTTCAAGTTACACGCACTGCATATACCAGAATGCAGAGGGGCGATCCGGAGGAGAGGCTAGCAGTGTGCTCCCATCGTTGTTTCCTGTTAAATGGCTCCCGTGAGCCCCTAAGCTGACGAGCTTATGGAGATGCACCTGCGCGCCTAAGAGGCAACGAAGCCTGTGACGGTTGTTTGGCGGCCTTCTCAACCACCCCAGAACTTTTCTCTACTGATGAGGAAT
The DNA here is from genome assembly GCF_964261635.1 of Lissotriton helveticus. NCBI lineage: Eukaryota > Metazoa > Chordata > Amphibia > Caudata > Salamandridae > Lissotriton > Lissotriton helveticus. Next base: position 1,194,707,195 of record NC_136068.1, read on the forward strand.
ACTATCCCGAAACACGAGCCATGTCTCGTGTCTAGAGATTCTGGAAATATCAAGTACCTACTTGCACCAACTTTGGTGAAACACTCACAAACTTTTTCCCAAACTCTTCAAGTTACAAGCACTGCATATACCAGAATGCAGAGGGGCGATCCGGAGGAGAGGCTAGCAGTGTGCTCCCATCGTTGTTTTCTGTTAAAAGGGCTCCCGTGAGCCCCTAAGCTGACGAGCTTTTGGAGATGCACCTGCGCGCCTAAGAGGCATCGAAGCCTGTGACGGTTGTTTGGCGGCCTTCTCAACCACCCCAGAACTTTTCTCTACTGATGAGGGATACTATCCCGAAACACAAGCCATGTCTTGTGTCTAGAGATTCTGGAAATATCATTTACTTACTTGCACCAACTTTGGTGAAACATTCACGATCTTTTTCCCAAACTCTTCAAGTTACTCGCACTGCATATACCAGAATGCAGAGGGGCGATCCGGAGGAGAGGCTAGCAGTGTGCTCCCATCGTTGTTTTCTGTTAAAAGGGCTCCCGTGAGCCCCTACGCTGACAAGCTTTTGGAGATGCACCTGCGCGCCTAAGAGGCAACGAAGCAGGTGACGGTTGTTTGGCGGCCTTCTCAACCACCCCAGAACTTTTCTCTACTGATGAGGGATACTATCCCGAACCACGAGCCATGTCTCGTGTCTAGAGATTCTGGAAATATCAATTACTTACTTGTACCAACTTTGGTGAAACATTCACGATCTTTTTCCCAAACTCTTCAAGTTACACGCACTGCATATACCAGAATGCAGAGGGGCGATCCGGAGGAGAGGCTAGCAGTGTGCTCCCATCGTTGTTTCCTGTTAAAAGGGCTCCCGTGAGCCCCTAAGCTGACGAGCTTTTGGAGATGCACCTGCGCGCCTAAGAGGCAACGAAGCCTGTGACGGTTGTTTGGCGGCCTTCTCAACCACCCCAGAACTTTTCTCTACTGATGAGGGATACTATCCCGAAACACGAGCCATGTCTCGTGTCTAGAGATTCTGGAAATATCAAGTACTTACTTGCACCAACTTTGGTGAAACACTCACAAACTTTTTCCCCAACTCTTCAAGTTACACGCACTGCATGTACCAGAATGCAGAGGGGCGATCTGGTGGAGATGCTAGCAGTGTGCTCCCATCGTTGTTTCCTGTTAAAAGGGCTCCCGTGAGCCCCTAAGCTGACGAGCTTATGGAGATGCACCTGCGCGCCTAAGAGGGAACGAAGCCTGTGACGGTTGTTTGGCGGCCTTCTCAACCACCCCAGAACTTTGCTCTACTGATGAGGAATACTATCCAGAAACACGAGCCATGTCTCGTGTCTAGAGATTCTGGAAATATCAAGTACTTACTTGCACCAACTTTGGTGAAACACTCACAAACTTTTTCCCAAACTCTTCAAGTTACACGCACTGCATATACCAGAATGCAGAGGGGCGATCCGGAGGAGAGGCTAGCAGTGTGCTCCCATCGTTGTTTCCTGTTAAAAGGGCTCCCGTGAGCCCCTAAGCTGACGAACTTTTGGAGATGCACCTGCGCGCCTAAGAGGCAACGAAGCCTGTGACGGTTGTTTGGCGGCCTTCCAACCACCCCAGAACTTTTCTCTACTGATGAGGGATACTATCCCGAAACACGAGCCATGTCTCGTGTCTAGAGATTCTGGAAATATCAATGACTTACTTGCACCAACTTTGGTGAAACACTCACAAACTTTTTCCCAAACTCTTCAAGTTACACGCACTGCATATACCAGAATGCAGAGGGGCGATCCGGAGGAGAGGCTAGCAGTGGGCTCCCATCGTTGTTTCCTGTTAAAAGGGCTCCCGTGAGCCCCTAAGCTGACGAGCTTTTGGAGATGCACCTGCGCGCCTAAGAGGCAACGAAGCCTGTGACGGTTATTTGGCGGCCTTCTCAACCACCCCAGAACTTTTCTATACTGATGAGGGATACTGTCCCGAAACACGAGCCATGTCTTGTGTCTAGAGATTCTGGAAATAGCAAGTACTTACTTGCACCAACTTTGGTGAAACACTCACAAACCTTTTTCCCAAACTCTTCAAATTACACGCACTGCATATTCAAGAATGCAGAGGGGCGATCCGGAGGAGAGGCTAGCAGTGTGCTCCCATTGTTGTTTCCTGTTAAAAGGGCTCCCGTGAGCCCCTAAGCTGACGAACTTTTGGAGATGCACCTGCGCGCCTAAGAGGCAACGAAGCCTGTGACGGTTGTTTGGCGGCCTTCTCAACCACCCCAGGACTTTTCTCTACTGATGAGGAATACTATCCCGAAACACGAGCCATGTCTCTTGTCTAGAGACTCTGGAAATATCAAGTACCTACTTGCACCAACTTTGGTGAAACACTCACAAACTTTTTCCCAAACTCTTCAAGTTACAAGCACTGCATATACCAGAACGCAGAGGGACGATCCGGAGGAGAGGCTAGCAGTGTGCTCCCATTGTTGTTTCCTGTCAAAAGGGCTCCCGTGAGCCCCTAAGCTGGTGAGCTTTTGGAGATTCACCTGCGCGCCTAAGAGGCAACGAAGCCTGTGACGGTTGTTTGGCGGCCTTCTCAACCACCCCAGAACTTTTCTCTACTGATGAGGGATACTATCCCGAAACACGAGCCATGTCTCGTTTCTAGAGATTCTGGAAATATCATTTACTTACTTGCACCAACTTTGGTGAAACATTCACGATCTTTTTCCCAAACTCTTCAAGTTACACGCACTGCATATACCAGAATGCAGAGGGGCGATCCGGAGGAGAGGCTAGCAGTGTGCTCCCACCGTTGTTTCCTGTCAAAAGGGCTCCCGTGAGCCCCTAAGCTGGTGAGCTTTTGGAGATGCACCTGCGCGCCTAAGAGGCAACGAAGCCTGTGACGGTTGTTTCGCGGCCTTCTCAACCACCCCAGAACTTTTCTCTACTGATGAGGGATACTATCCCGAAACACGAGCCATTATTCGTGTCTAGAGATTCTGGAAATATCAAGTACTTACTTGCACCAACTTTGGTGAAACACTCACAAACTTTTTCCCAAACTCTTCAAGTTACAAGCACTGCATATACCAGAATGCAGAGGGGCGATCCGGAGGAGAGGCTAGCAGGGTGCTCCCATCGTTGTTTCCTGTTGAAAGGGCTCCCGTGAGCCCCTAAGCTAACAAGCTTTTGGAGATGCACCTGCGCGCCTAAGAGGCAACGAAGCAAGTGACGGTTGTTTTGCGGCCTTCTCAACCACCCCAGAACTTTTCTCTACTGATGAGGGATACTATCCCGAACCACGAGCCATGTCTCGTGTCTAGAGATTCTGGAAATATCAATTACTTACTTGTACCAACTTTGGTGAAACATTCACGATCTTTTTCCCAAACTCTTCAAGTTACACGCACTGCATATACCAGAATGCAGAGGGGCGATCCGGAGGAGAGGCTAGCAGTGTGCTCCCATCGTTGTTTCCTGTTAAAAGGGATCCCGTGAGCCCCTAAGCTGACGAGCTTTTGGAGATGCACCTGTGCGCCTAAGAGGCAACGAAGCCTGTGACGGTTGTTTGGCGGCCTTCTCAACCACCCCAGAACTTTTCTCTACTGATGAGGGATACTATCCCGAAACACGAGCCATGTCTCGTGTCTAGAGATTCTGGAAATATCAAGTACTTACTTGCACCAACTTTGGTGAAACACTCACAAACTTTTTCCCCAACTCTTCAAGTTACACACACTGCATGTACCAGAATGCAGAGGGGCGATCTGGAGGAGAGGCTAGCAGTGTGCTCCCATCGTTGTTTCCTGTTAAAAGGGCTCCCGTGAGCCCCTAAGCTGACGAGCTTATGGAGATGCACCTGCGCGCCTAAGAGGGAACGAAGCCTGTGACGGTTGTTTGGCGGCCTTCTCAACCACCCCAGAACTTTGCTCTACTGATGAGGAATACTATCCCGAAACACGAGCCATGTCTCGTGTCTAGAGATTCTGGAAATATCAAGTACTTACTTGCACCAACTTTGGTGAAACACTCACAAACTTTTTCCCAAACTCTTCAAGTTACACGCACTGCATATACCAGAATGCAGAGGGGCGATCCGGAGGAGAGGCTAGCAGTGTGCTCCCATCGTTGTTTCCTGTTAAAAGGGCTCCCGTGAGCCCCTAAGCTGACGAACTTTTGGAGATGCACCTGCGCGCCTAAGAGGCAACGAAGCCTGTGACGGTTGTTTGGCGGCCTTCTCAACCACCCCAGAACTTTTCTCTACTGATGAGGGATACTATCCCGAAACATGAGCCATGTCTCGTGTCTAGAGATTCTGGAAATATCATTTACTTACTTGCACCAACTTTGGTGAAACATTCACGATCTTTTTCCCAAACTCTTCCAGTTACACGCACTGCATATACCAGAATGCAGAGGGGCGATCTGGAGGAGAGGCTAGCAGTGTGCTCCCATCGTTGTTTCCTGTTAAAAGGGCTTCCCTGAGCCCCTAAGCTGACGAACTTTTGGAGATGCACCTGCGCGCCTAAGAGGCAACGAAGCCTGTGTCGGTTGTTTGGCGGCCTTCTCAACCACCCCAGAACTTTTCTCTACTGATGAGGGATACTATCCCGAAACACGAGCCATGTCTCGTGTCTGGAGATTCTGGAAATATCAAGTACTTTCTTGCACCAACTTTGGTGAAACACTCACAAACTTTTTCCTAAACTCTTCAAGTTACATGCACTGCATATACCAGAATGAAGAGGGGCGATCCGGAGGAGAGGCTAGCAGTGTGCTCCCATCGTTGTTTCCTGTTAAAAGGGCTCCCGTGAGCCCCTAAGCTGACGAGCTTTTGGAGATGGACCTGCGTGCCTAAGAGGCAACCAAAGCCTCTGACGGTTGTTTGGCGGCCTTCTCAACCACCCCAGAACTTTTCTCTACTGATGAGGGATACTATCCCAAAACACGAGCCATGTCTCGTGTCTAGAGATTCTGCAAATACCAAGTACTTACTTGCACCAACTTTGGTGAAACACTCACAAACTTTTTCCCAAACTCTTCAAGTTACACGCATTGCATATACCAGAATGCAGAGGGGCGATCCGGAGGAGAGGCTAGCAGTGGGCTCCCATCGTTGTTTCCTGTTAAAAGGGCTCCCGTGAGCCCCAAAGCTGAAGAGCTTTTGGAGATGCACCTGTGCGCCTAAGAGGCAACGATACCTGTGACTGTTGTTTGACGGCCTACTTAACCACCCCAGAACTTTTCTCTACTGATGAGGGAGGGATACTATGCCGAAACACGAGTCATGTCTCGTGTCTAGAGATTCTGGAAATATCAAGTACTTACTTGCACCAACTTTGGTGAAACACTCACAAACTTTTTCCCAAACTCTTCAAGTTACACGCACTGCATATACCAGAATGCAGAGGGGCGATCCGGAGGAGAGGCTAGCAGTGTGCTCCCATCGTTGTTTCCTGTTAAATGGCTCCCGTGAGCCCCTAAGCTGATGAGCTTATGGAGATGCACCTGCGCGCCTAAGAGGCAACGAAGCCTGTGACGGTTGTTTGGCGGCCTTCTCAACCATCCCAGAACTTTTCTCTACTGATGAGGGATACTATCCCGAAACACGAGCCATGTCTCGTGTCTGGAGATTCTGGAAATATCAAGTACTTTCTTGCACCAACTTTGGTGAAACACTCACAAACTTTTTCCTAAACTCTTCAAGTTACATGCACTGCATATACCAGAATGAAGAGGGGCAATCCGGAGGAGAGGCTAGCAGTGTGCTCCCATCGTTGTTTCCTGTTAAAAGGGCTCCCGTGAGCCCCTAAGCTGACGAGCTTTTGGAGATGGACCTGCGTGCCTAAGAGGCAACCAAAGCCTCTGACGGTTGTTTGGCGGCCTTCTCAACCACCCCAGAACTTTTCTCTACTGATGAGGGATACTATCCCAAAACACGAGCCATGTCTCGTGTCTAGAGATTCTGCAAATACCAAGTACTTACTTGCACCAACTTTGGTGAAACACTCACAAACTTTTTCCCAAACTCTTCAAGTTACACGCATTGCATATACCAGAATGCAGAGGGGCGATCCGGAGGAGAGGCTAGCAATGGGCTCCCATCGTTGTTTCCTGTTAAAAGGGCTCCCGTGAGCCCCAAAGCTGAAGAGCTTTTGGAGATGCACCTGTGCGCCTAAGAGGCAACGATACCTGTGACTGTTGTTTGACGGCCTACTTAACCACCCCAGAACTTTTCTCTACTGATGAGGGAGGGATACTATGCCGAAACACGAGTCATGTCTCGTGTCTAGAGATTCTGGAAATATCAAGTACTTACTTGCACCAACTTTGGTGAAACACTCACAAACTTTTTCCCAAACTCTTCAAGTTACACGCACTGCATATACCAGAATGCAGAGGGGCGATCCGGAGGAGAGGCTAGCAGTGTGCTCCCATCGTTGTTTCCTGTTAAATGGCTCCCGTGAGCCCCTAAGCTGACGAGCTTATGGAGATGCACCTGCGCGCCTAAGAGGCAACGAAGCCTGTGACGGTTGTTTGGCGGCCTTCTCAACCACCCCAGAACTTTTCTCTACTGATGAGGGATACTATCCCGAAACATGAGCCATGTCTCGTGTCTAGAGATTCTGGAAATATCAAGTACTTTCTTGCACCAACTTTGGTGAAACACTCACAAACTTTTTCCTAAACTCTTCAAGTTACATGCACTGCATATACCAGAATGAAGAGGGGCGATCCGGAGGAGAGGCTAGCAGTGTGCTCCCATCGTTGCTTCCTGTTAAAAGGGCTCCCATCAGCCCCTAAGCTGACGAGCTTTTGGAGATGCACCTGCGTGCCTAAGAGACAACCAAAGCCTCTGACGGTTGTTTGGCGGCCTTCTCAACCACCCCAGAACTTTTCTCTACTGACGAGGGATACTATCCCGAAACACGAGCCATGTCTCGTGTCTAGAGATTCTGGAAATATAAAGTACTTACTTGCACCAACTTTGGTGAAACACTCACAAACTTTTTCCCAATTTCTTCAAGTTACACGCATTGCATATACCAGAATGCAGAGGGGCGATCCGGAGGAGAGGCTAGCATTGGGCTCCCATCGTTGTTTCCTGTTAAAAGGGCTCCCGTGAGCCCCAAAGCTGACGAGCTTTTGGAGATGCACCTGCGCGCCTAAGAGGCAACGAAGCCTGTGACGGTTGTTTGACGGCCTACTTAACCACCCCAGAACTTTTCTCTACTGATGAGGGATACTATGCCGAAACACGAGTCATGTCTCGTGTCTAGAGATTCTGGAAATATCAAGTACTTACTTGCATCAACTTTGGTGAAACACTCACAAACTTTTTCCCAAACTCTTCAAGTTACACGCACTGCATATACCAGAATGCAGAGGGGCGATCCGGAGGAGAGGCTAGCAGTGTGCGCCCATCGTTGTTTCCTATTAAAAGGGCTCCCGTGAGCCCCTAAGCTGACGAGCTTATGGAGATGCACCTGCGCGCCTAAGAGGCAACGAAGCCTGTGACGGTTGTTTGGCAGCCTTCTCAACCACCCCAGAACTTTTCTCTACTGATGAGGAATACTATCCCGAAACACGAGCCATGACTCGTGTCTAGAGATTCTGGAAATATCAAGTACCTACTTGCACCAACTTTGGTGAAACACTCACAAACTTTTTCCCAAACTCTTCAAGTTACACGCACTGCATATACCAGAACGCAGAGGGGCGATCCGTATGAGAGGCTAGCAGTGTGCTCCCATCGTTGTTTCCTGTCAAAAGGGCTCCCGTGAGCCCCTAAGCTGGTGAGCTTTTGGAGATGCACCTGCGCGCCTAAGAGGCAACGAAGCCTGTGACGGTTGTTTGGCGGCCTTCTCAACCACCCCAGAACTTTTCTCTACTGATGAGGGATACTATCCCAAAACACGAGCCATGTCTCGTGTCTAGAGATTCTGGAAATATCAAGTACTTACTTGCACCAACTTTGGTGAAACACTCACAAACTTTTTCCCAAACTCTTCAAGTTACACGCATTGCATATACCAGAATGCAGAGGGACGATCCGGAGGAGAGGCTAGCAGGGTGCTCCCATCGTTGTTTTCTGTTAAAAGGGCTCCCCTGTGCCCCTAAGCTGACGAACTTTTGGAGATGCACCTGCGCGCCTAAGAGGCAACGAAGCCTGTGACGGTTGTTTGGCGGCCTTCTCAACCACCCCAGAACTTTTCTCTACTGATGAGGGATACTATCCCGAAACACGAGCCATGTCTCGTGTCTGGAGATTCTGGAAATATCAAGTACTTTCTTGCACCAACTTTGGTGAAACACTCACAAACTTTTTCCTAAACTCTTCAAGTTACATGCACTGCATATACCAGAATGAAGAGGGGCGATCCGGAGGAGAGGCTAGCAGTGTGCTCCCATCGTTGTTTCCTGTTAAAAGGGCTCCCGTGAGCCCCTAAACTGACGAGCTTTTGGAGATGCACCTGCGTGCCTAAGAGGCAACCAAAGCCTCTGACGGTTGTTTGGCGGCCTTCTCAACCACCCCAGAACTTTTCTCTACTGATGAGGGATACTATCCCAAAACACGAGCCATGTCTCGTGTCTAGAGATTCTGCAAATACCAAGTACTTACTTGCACCAACTTTGGTGAAACACTCACAAACTTTTTCCCAAACTCTTCAAGTTACACGCATTGCATATACCAGAATGCAGAGGGACGATCCGGAGGAGAGGCTAGCAGTGGGCTCCCATCGTTGTTTCCTGTTAAAAGGGCTCCCGTGAGCCCCAAAGCTGAAGAGCTTTTGGAGATGCACCTGTGCGCCTAAGAGGCAACGATACCTGTGACTGTTGTTTGACGGCCTACTTAACCACCCCAGAACTTTTCTCTACTGATGAGGGAGGGATACTATGCCGAAACACGAGTCATGTCTCGTGTCTAGAGATTCTGGAAATATCAAGTACTTACTTGCACCAACTTTGGTGAAACACTCACAAACTTTTTCCCAAACTCTTCAAGTTACACGCACTGCATATACCAGAATGCAGAGGGGCGATCCGGAGGAGAGGCTAGCAGTGTGCTCCCATCGTTGTTTCCTGTTAAATGGCTCCCGTGAGCCCCTAAGCTGACGAGCTTATGGAGATGCACCTGCGCGCCTAAGAGGCAACAAAGCCTGTGACGGTTGTTTGGCGGCCTTCTCAACCACCCCAGAACTTTTCTCTACTGATGAGGAATACTATCCCGAAACACGAGCCATGTCTCGTGTCTAGAGATTCTGGAAATATCAAGTACCTACTTGCACCAACTTTGGTGAAACACTCACAAACTTTTTCCCAAACTCTTCAAGTTACAAGCACTGCATATACCAGAATGCAGAGGGGCGATCCGGAGGAGAGGCTAGCAGTGTGCTCCCATCGTTGTTTTCTGTTAAAAGGGCTCCCGTGAGCCCCTAAGCTGACGAGCTTTTGGAGATGCACCTGCGCGCCTAAGAGGCATCGAAGCCTGTGACGGTTGTTTGGCGGCCTTCTCAACCACCCCAGAACTTTTCTCTACTGATGAGGGATACTATCCCGAAACACAAGCCATGTCTTGTGTCTAGAGATTCTGGAAATATCATTTACTTACTTGCACCAACTTTGGTGAAACATTCACGATCTTTTTCCCAAACTCTTCAAGTTACTCGCACTGCATATACCAGAATGAAGAGGGGCGATCCGGAGGAGAGGCTAGCAGTGTGCTCCCATCGTTGTTTTCTGTTAAAAGGGCTCCCGTGAGCCCCTACGCTGACGAGCTTTTGGAGATGCACCTGCGCGCCTAAGAGGCAACGAAGCAGGTGACGGTTGTTTGGCGGCCTTCTCAACCACCCCAGAACTTTTCTCTACTGATGAGGGATACTATCCCGAACCACGAGCCATGTCTCGTGTCTAGAGATTCTGGAAATATCAATTACTTACTTGTACCAACTTTGGTGAAACATTCACGATCTTTTTCCCAAACTCTTCAAGTTACACGCACTGCATATACCAGAATGCAGAGGGGCGATCCGGAGGAGAGGCTAGCAGTGTGCTCCCATCGTTGTTTCCTGTTAAAAGGGCTCCCGTGAGCCCCTAAGCTGACGAGCTTTTGGAGATGCACCTGCGCGCCTAAGAGGCAACGAAGCCTGTGACGGTTGTTTGGCGGCCTTCTCAACCACCCCAGAACTTTTCTCTACTGATGAGGGATACTATCCCGAAACACGAGCCATGTCTCGTGTCTAGAGATTCTGGAAATATCAAGTACTTACTTGCACCAACTTTGGTGAAACACTCACAAACTTTTTCCCCAACTCTTCAAGTTACACGCACTGCATGTACCAGAATGCAGAGGGGCGATCTGGTGGAGATGCTAGCAGTGTGCTCCCATCGTTGTTTCCTGTTAAAAGGGCTCCCGTGAGCCCCTAAGCTGACGAGCTTATGGAGATGCACCTGCGCGCCTAAGAGGGAACGAAGCCTGTGACGGTTGTTTGGCGGCCTTCTCAACCACCCCAGAACTTTGCTCTACTGATGAGGAATACTATCCAGAAACACGAGCCATGTCTCGTGTCTAGAGATTCTGGAAATATCAAGTACTTACTTGCACCAACTTTGGTGAAACACTCACAAACTTTTTCCCAAACTCTTCAAGTTACACGCACTGCATATACCAGAATGCAGAGGGGCGATCCGGAGGAGAGGCTAGCAGTGTGCTCCCATCGTTGTTTCCTGTTAAAAGGGCTCCCGTGAGCCCCTAAGCTGACGAACTTTTGGAGATGCACCTGCGCGCCTAAGAGGCAACGAAGCCTGTGACGGTTGTTTGGCGGCCTTCCAACCACCCCAGAACTTTTCTCTACTGATGAGGGATACTATCCCGAAACACGAGCCATGTCTCGTGTCTAGAGATTCTGGAAATATCAATGACTTACTTGCACCAACTTTGGTGAAACACTCACAAACTTTTTCCCAAACTCTTCAAGTTACACGCACTGCATATACCAGAATGCAGAGGGGCGATCCGGAGGAGAGGCTAGCAGTGGGCTCCCATCGTTGTTTCCTGTTAAAAGGGCTCCCGTGAGCCCCTAAGCTGACGAGCTTTTGGAGATGCACCTGCGCGCCTAAGAGGCAACGAAGCCTGTGACGGTTATTTGGCGGCCTTCTCAACCACCCCAGAACTTTTCTATACTGATGAGGGATACTGTCCCGAAACACGAGCCATGTCTTGTGTCTAGAGATTCTGGAAATAGCAAGTACTTACTTGCACCAACTTTGGTGAAACACTCACAAACCTTTTTCCCAAACTCTTCAAATTACACGCACTGCATATTCAAGAATGCAGAGGGGCGATCCGGAGGAGAGGCTAGCAGTGTGCTCCCATTGTTGTTTCCTGTTAAAAGGGCTCCCGTGAGCCCCTAAGCTGACGAACTTTTGGAGATGCACCTGCGCGCCTAAGAGGCAACGAAGCCTGTGACGGTTGTTTGGCGGCCTTCTCAACCACCCCAGGACTTTTCTCTACTGATGAGGAATACTATCCCGAAACACGAGCCATGTCTCTTGTCTAGAGACTCTGGAAATATCAAGTACCTACTTGCACCAACTTTGGTGAAACACTCACAAACTTTTTCCCAAACTCTTCAAGTTACAAGCACTGCATATACCAGAACGCAGAGGGACGATCCGGAGGAGAGGCTAGCAGTGTGCTCCCATTGTTGTTTCCTGTCAAAAGGGCTCCCGTGAGCCCCTAAGCTGGTGAGCTTTTGGAGATGCACCTGCGCGCCTAAGAGGCAACGAAGCCTGTGACGGTTGTTTGGCGGCCTTCTCAACCACCCCAGAACTTTTCTCTACTGATGAGGGATACTATCCCGAAACACGAGCCATGTCTCGTTTCTAGAGATTCTGGAAATATCATTTACTTACTTGCACCAACTTTGGTGAAACATTCACGATCTTTTTCCCAAACTCTTCAAGTTACACGCACTGCATATACCAGAATGCAGAGGGGCGATCCGGAGGAGAGGCTAGCAGTGTGCTCCCATCGTTGTTTCCTGTCAAAAGGGCTCCCGTGAGCCCCTAAGCTGGTGAGCTTTTGGAGATGCACCTGCGCGCCTAAGAGGCAACGAAGCCTGTGACGGTTGTTTCGCGGCCTTCTCAACCACCCCAGAACTTTTCTCTACTGATGAGGGATACTATCCCGAAACACGAGCCATTATTCGTGTCTAGAGATTCTGGAAATATCAAGTACTTACTTGCACCAACTTTGGTGAAACACTCACAAACTTTTTCCCAAACTCTTCAAGTTACAAGCACTGCATATACCAGAATGCAGAGGGGCGATCCGGAGGAGAGGCTAGCAGGGTGCTCCCATCGTAGTTTCCTGTTAAAAGGGCTCCCGTGAGCCCCTAAGCTAACGAGCTTTTGGAGATGCACCTGCGCGCCTAAGAGGCAACGAAGCAAGTGACGGTTGTTTTGCGGCCTTCTCAACCACCCCAGAACTTTTCTCTACTGATGAGGGATACTATCCCGAACCACGAGCCATGTCTCGTGTCTAGAGATTCTGGAAATATCAATTACTTACTTGTACCAACTTTGGTGAAACATTCACGATCTTTTTCCCAAACTCTTCAAGTTACACGCACTGCATATACCAGAATGCAGAGGGGCGATCCGGAGGAGAGGCTAGCAGTGTGCTCCCATCGTTGTTTCCTGTTAAAAGGGCTCCCGTGAGCCCCTAAGCTGACGAGCTTTTGGAGATGCACCTGTGCGCCTAAGAGGCAACGAAGCCTGTGACGGTTGTTTGGCGGCCTTCTCAACCACCCCAGAACTTTTCTCTACTGATGAGAGATACTATCCCGAAACACGAGCCATGTCTCGTGTCTAGAGATTCTGGAAATATCAAGTACTTACTTGCACCAACTTTGGTGAAACACTCACAAACTTTTTCCCCAACTCTTCAAGTTACACACACTGCATGTACCAGAATGCAGAGGGGCGATCTGGAGGAGAGGCTAGCAGTGTGCTCCCATCGTTGTTTCCTGTTAAAAGGGCTCCCGTGAGCCCCTAAGCTGACGAGCTTATGGAGATGCACCTGCGCGCCTAAGAGGGAACGAAGCCTGTGACGGTTGTTTGGCGGCCTTCTCAACCACCCCAGAACTTTGCTCTACTGATGAGGAATACTATCCCGAAACACGAGCCATGTCTCGTGTCTAGAGATTCTGGAAATATCAAGTACTTACTTGCACCAACTTTGGTGAAACACTCACAAACTTTTTCCCAAACTCTTCAAGTTACACGCACTGCATATACCAGAATGCAGAGGGGCGATCCGGAGGAGAGGCTAGCAGTGTGCTCCCATCGTTGTTTCCTGTTAAAAGGGCTCCCGTGAGCCCCTAAGCTGACGAACTTTTGGAGATGCACCTGCGCGCCTAAGAGGCAACGAAGCCTGTGACGGTTGTTTGGCGGCCTTCTCAACCACCCCAGAACTTTTCTCTACTGATGAGGGATACTATCCCGAAACATGAGCCATGTCTCGTGTCTAGAGATTCTGGAAATATCATTTACTTACTTGCACCAACTTTGGTGAAACATTCACGATCTTTTTCCCAAACTCTTCCAGTTACACGCACTGCATATACCAGAATGCAGAGGGGCGATCTGGAGGAGAGGCTAGCAGTGTGCTCCCATCGTTGTTTCCTGTTAAAAGGGCTCCCCTGAGCCCCTAAGCTGACGAACTTTTGGAGATGCACCTGCGCGCCTAAGAGGCAACGAAGCCTGTGACGGTTGTTTGGCGGCCTTCTCAACCACCCCAGAACTTTTCTCTACTGATGAGGGATACTATCCCGAAACACGAGCCATGTCTCGTGTCTGGAGATTCTGGAAATATCAAGTACTTTCTTGCACCAACTTTGGTGAAACACTCACAAACTTTTTCCTAAACTCTTCAAGTTACATGCACTGCATATACCAGAATGAAGAGGGGCGATCCGGAGGAGAGGCTAGCAGTGTGCTCCCATCGTTGTTTCCTGTTAAAAGGGCTCCCTTGAGCCCCTAAGCTGACGAGCTTTTGGAGATGGACCTGCGTGCCTAAGAGGCAACCAAAGCCTCTGACGGTTGTTTGGCGGCCTTCTCAACCACCCCAGAACTTTTCTCTACTGATGAGGGATACTATCCCAAAACACGAGCCATGTCTCGTGTCTAGAGATTCTGCAAATACCAAGTACTTACTTGCACCAACTTTGGTGAAACACTCACAAACTTTTTCCCAAACTCTTCAAGTTACACGCATTGCATATACCAGAATGCAGAGGGGCGATCCGGAGGAGAGGCTAGCAGTGGGCTCCCATTGTTGTTTCCTGTTAAAAGGGCTCCCGTGAGCCCCAAAGCTGAAGAGCTTTTGGAGATGCACCTGTGCGCCTAAGAGGCAACGATACCTGTGACTGTTGTTTGACGGCCTACTTAACCACCCCAGAACTTTTCTCTACTGATGAGGGAGGGATACTATGCCGAAACACGAGTCATGTCTCGTGTCTAGAGATTCTGGAAATATCAAGTACTTACTTGCACCAACTTTGGTGAAACACTCACAAACTTTTTCCCAAACTCTTCAAGTTACACGCACTGCATATACCAGAATGCAGAGGGGCGATCCGGAGGAGAGGCTAGCAGTGTGCTCCCATCGTTGTTTCCTGTTAAATGGCTCCCGTGAGCCCCTAAGCTGATGAGCTTATGGAGATGCACCTGCGCGCCTAAGAGGCAACGAAGCCTGTGACGGTTGTTTGGCGGCCTTCTCAACCACCCCAGAACTTTTCTCTACTGATGAGGGATACTATCCCGAAACACGAGCCATGTCTCGTGTCTGGAGATTCTGGAAATATCAAGTACTTTCTTGCACCAACTTTGGTGAAACACTCACAAACTTTTTCCTAAACTCTTCAAGTTACATGCACTGCATATACCAGAATGAAGAGGGGCGATCCGGAGGAGAGGCTAGCAGTGTGCTCCCATCGTTGTTTCCTGTTAAAAGGGCTCCCGTGAGCCCCTAAGCTGACGAGCTTTTGGAGATGGACCTGCGTGCCTAAGAGGCAACCAAAGCCTCTGACGGTTGTTTGGCGGCCTTCTCAACCACCCCAGAACTTTTCTCTACTGATGAGGGATACTATCCCAAAACACGAGCCATGTCTCGTGTCTAGAGATTCTGCAAATACCAAGTACTTACTTGCACCAACTTTGGTGAAACACTCACAAACTTTTTCCCAAACTCTTCAAGTTACACGCATTGCATATACCAGAATGCAGAGGGGCGATCCGGAGGAGAGGCTAGCAGTGGGCTCCCATCGTTGTTTCCTGTTAAAAGGGCTCCCGTGAGCCCCAAAGCTGAAGAGCTTTTGGAGATGCACCTGTGCGCCTAAGAGGCAACGATACCTGTGACTGTTGTTTGACGGCCTACTTAACCACCCCAGAACTTTTCTCTACTGATGAGGGAGGGATACTATGCCGAAACACGAGTCATGTCTCGTGTCTAGAGATTCTGGAAATATCAAGTACTTACTTGCACCAACTTTGGTGAAACACTCACAAACTTTTTCCCAAACTCTTCAAGTTACACGCACTGCATATACCAGAATGCAGAGGGGCGATCCGGAGGAGAGGCTAGCAGTGTGCTCCCATCGTTGTTTCCTGTTAAATGGCTCCCGTGAGCCCCTAAGCTGACGAGCTTATGGAGATGCACCTGCGCGCCTAAGAGGCAACGAAGCCTGTGACGGTTGTTTGGCGGCCTTCTCAACCACCCCAGAACTTTTCTCTACTGATGAGGGATACTATCCCGAAACATGAGCCATGTCTCGTGTCTAGAGATTCTGGAAATATCAAGTACTTTCTTGCACCAACTTTGGTGAAACACTCACAAACTTTTTCCTAAACTCTTCAAGTTACATGCACTGCATATACCAGAATGAAGAGGGGCGATCCGGAGGAGAGGCTAGCAGTGTGCTCCCATCGTTGCTTCCTGTTAAAAGGGCTCCCATCAGCCCCTAAGCTGACGAGCTTTTGGAGATGCACCTGCGTGCCTAAGAGGCAACCAAAGCCTCTGACGGTTGTTTGGCGGCCTTCTCAACCACCCCAGAACTTTTCTCTACTGACGAGGGATACTATCCCGAAACACGAGCCATGTCTCGTGTCTAGAGATTCTGGAAATATAAAGTACTTACTTGCACCAACTTTGGTGAAACACTCACAAACTTTTTCCCAATTTCTTCAAGTTACACGCATTGCATATACCAGAATGCAGAGGGGCGATCCGGAGGAGAGGCTAGCATTGGGCTCCCATCGTTGTTTCCTGTTAAAAGGGCTCCCGTGAGCCCCAAAGCTGACGAGCTTTTGGAGATGCACCTGCGCGCCTAAGAGGCAACGAAGCCTGTGACGGTTGTTTGACGGCCTACTTAACCACCCCAGAACTTTTCTCTACTGATGAGGGATACTATGCCGAAACACGAGTCATGTCTCGTGTCTAGAGATTCTGGAAATATCAAGTACTTACTTGCATCAACTTTGGTGAAACACTCACAAACTTTTTCCCAAACTCTTCAAGTTACACGCACTGCATATACCAGAATGCAGAGGGGCGATCCGGAGGAGAGGCTAGCAGTGTGCGCCCATCGTTGTTTCCTATTAAAAGGGCTCCCGTGAGCCCCTAAGCTGATGAGCTTATGGAGATGCACCTGCGCGCCTAAGAGGCAACGAAGCCTGTGACGGTTGTTTGGCAGCCTTCTCAACCACCCCAGAACTTTTCTCTACTGATGAGGAATACTATCCCGAAACACGAGCCATGTCTCGTGTCTAGAGATTCTGGAAATATCAAGTACCTACTTGCACCAACTTTGGTGAAACACTCACAAACTTTTTCCCAAACTCTTCAAGTTACACGCACTGCATATACCAGAACGCAGAGGGGCGATCCGTATGAGAGGCTAGCAGTGTGCTCCCATCGTTGTTTCCTGTCAAAAGGGCTCCCGTGAGCCCCTAAGCTGGTGAGCTTTTGGAGATGCACCTGCGCGCCTAAGAGGCAACGAAGCCTGTGACGGTTGTTTGGCGGCCTTCTCAACCACCCCAGAACTTTTCTCTACTGATGAGGGATACTATCCCAAAACACGAGCCATGTCTCGTGTCTAGAGATTCTGGAAATATCAAGTACTTACTTGCACCAACTTTGGTGAAACACTCACAAACTTTTTCCCAAACTCTTCAAGTTACACGCATTGCATATACCAGAATGCAGAGGGACGATCCGGAGGAGAGGCTAGCAGGGTGCTCCCATCGTTGTTTCCTGTTAAAAGGGCTCCCCTGTGCCCCTAAGCTGACGAACTTTTGGAGATGCACCTGCGCGCCTAAGAGGCAACGAAGCCTGTGACGGTTGTTTGGCGGCCTTCTCAACCACCCCAGAACTTTTCTCTACTGATGAGGGATACTATCCCGAAACACGAGCCATGTCTCGTGTCTGGAGATTCTGGAAATATCAAGTACTTTCTTGCACCAACTTTGGTGAAACACTCACAAACTTTTTCCTAAACTCTTCAAGTTACATGCACTGCATATACCAGAATGAAGAGGGGCGATCCGGAGGAGAGGCTAGCAGTGTGCTCCCATCGTTGTTTCCTGTTAAAAGGGCTCCCGTGAGCCCCTAAACTGACGAGCTTTTGGAGATGCACCTGCGTGCCTAAGAGGCAACCAAAGCCTCTGACGGTTGTTTGGCGGCCTTCTCAACCACCCCAGAACTTTTCTCTACTGATGAGGGATACTATCCCAAAACACGAGCCATGTCTCGTGTCTAGAGATTCTGCAAATACCAAGTACTTACTTGCACCAACTTTGGTGAAACACTCACAAACTTTTTCCCAAACTCTTCAAGTTACACGCATTGCATATACCAGAATGCAGAGGGACGATCCGGAGGAGAGGCTAGCAGTGGGCTCCCATCGTTGTTTCCTGTTAAAAGGGCTCCCGTGAGCCCCAAAGCTGAAGAGCTTTTGGAGATGCACCTGTGCGCCTAAGAGGCAACGATACCTGTGACTGTTGTTTGGCGGCCTTCTCAACCACCCCAGAACTTTTCTCTACTGATGAGGGATACTATCCCGAAACATGAGCCATGTCTCGTGTCTAGAGATTCTGGAAATATCAATTACTTTCTTGCACCAACTTTGGTGAAACACTCACAAACTTTTTCCTAAACTCTTCAAGTTACATGCACTGCATATACCAGAATGAAGAGGGGCGATCCGGAGGAGAGGCTAGCAGTGTGCTCCCATCGTTGCTTCCTGTTAAAAGGGCTCCCATCAGCCCCTAAGCTGACAAGCTTTTGGAGATGCACCTGCGTGCCTAAGAGGCAACCAAAGCCTCTGACGGTTGTTTGGCGGCCTTCTCAACCACCCCAGAACTTTTCTCTACTGACGAGGGATACTATCCCGAAACACGAGCCATGTCTCGTGTCTAGAGATTCTGGAAATATAAAGTACTTACTTGCACCAACTTTGGTGAAACACTCACAAACTTTTTCCCAATTTCTTCAAGTTACACGCATTGCATATACCAGAATGCAGAGGGGCGATCCGGAGGAGAGGCTAGCATTGGGCTCCCATCGTTGTTTCCTGTTAAAAGGGCTCCCGTGAGCCCCAAAGCTGACGAGCTTTTGGAGATGCACCTGCGCGCCTAAGAGGCAACGAAGCCTGTGACGGTTGTTTGACGGCCTACTTAACCACCCCAGAACTTTTCTCTACTGATGAGGGATACTATGCCGAAACACGAGTCATGTCTCGTGTCTAGAGATTCTGGAAATATCAAGTACTTACTTGCATCAACTTTGGTGAAACACTCACAAACTTTTTCCCAAACTCTTCAAGTTACACGCACTGCATATACCAGAATGCAGAGGGGCGATCCGGAGGAGAGGCTAGCAGTGTGCGCCCATCGTTGTTTCCTATTAAAAGGGCTCCCGTGAGCCCCTAAGCTGACGAGCTTATGGAGATGCACCTGCGCGCCTAAGAGGCAACGAAGCCTGTGACGGTTGTTTGGCAGTCTTCACAACCACCCCAGAACTTTTCTCTACTGATGAGGAATACTATCCCGAAACACGAGCCATGTCTCGTGTCTAGAGATTCTGGAAATATCAAGTACCTACTTGCACCAACTTTGGTGAAACACTCACAAACTTTTTCCCAAACTCTTCAAGTTACACGCACTGCATATACCAGAACGCAGAGGGGCGATCCGTATGAGAGGCTAGCAGTGTGCTCCCATCGTTGTTTCCTGTCAAAAGGGCTCCCGTGAGCCCCTAAGCTGGTGAGCTTTTGGAGATGCACCTGCGCGCCTAAGAGGCAACGAAGCCTGTGACGGTTGTTTGGCGGCCTTCTCAACCACCCCAGAACTTTTCTCTACTGATGAGGGATACTATCCCAAAACACGAGCCATGTCTCGTGTCTAGAGATTCTGGAAATATCAAGTACTTACTTGCACCAACTTTGGTGAAACACTCACAAACTTTTTCCCAAACTCTTCAAGTTACACGCATTGCATATACCAGAATGCAGAGGGACGATCCGGAGGAGAGGCTAGCAGGGTGCTCCCATCGTTGTTTCCTGTTAAAAGGGCTCCCCTGTGCCCCTAAGCTGACGAACTTTTGGAGATGCACCTGCGCGCCTAAGAGGCAACGAAGCCTGTGACGGTTGTTTGGCGGCCTTCTCAACCACCCCAGAACTTTTCTCTACTGATGAGGGATACTATCCCGAAACACGAGCCATGTCTCGTGTTTGGAGATTCTGGAAATATCAAGTACTTTCTTGCACCAACTTTGGTGAAACACTCACAAACTTTTTCCTAAACTCTTCAAGTTACATGCACTGCATATACCAGAATGAAGAGGGGCGATCCGGAGGAGAGGCTAGCAGTGTGCTCCCATCGTTGTTTCCTGTTAAAAGGGCTCCCGTGAGCCCCTAAACTGACGAGCTTTTGGAGATGCACCTGCGTGCCTAAGAGGCAACCAAAGCCTCTGACGGTTGTTTGGCGGCCTTCTCAACCACCCCAGAACTTTTCTCTACTGATGAGGGATACTTTCCCAAAACACGAGCCATGTCTCGTGTCTAGAGATTCTGCAAATACCAAGTACTTACTTGCACCAACTTTGGTGAAACACTCACAAACTTTTTCCCAAACTCTTCAAGTTACACGCATTGCATATACCAGAATGCAGAGGGACGATCCGGAGGAGAGGCTAGCAGTGGGCTCCCATCGTTGTTTCCTGTTAAAAGGGCTCCCGTGAGCCCCAAAGCTGAAGAGCTTTTGGAGATGCACCTGTGCGCCTAAGAGGCAACGATACCTGTGACTGTTGTTTGACGGCCTACTTAACCACCCCAGAACTTTTCTCTACTGATGAGGGAGGGATACTATGCCGAAACACGAGTCATGTCTCGTGTCTAGAGATTCTGGAAATATCAAGTACTTACTTGCACCAACTTTGGTGAAACACTCACAAACTTTTTCCCAAACTCTTCAAGTTACACGCACTGCATATACCAGAATGCAGAGGGGCGATCCGGAGGAGAGGCTAGCAGTGTGCTCCCATCGTTGTTTCCTGTTAAATGGCTCCCGTGAGCCCCTAAGCTGACGAGCTTATGGAGATGCACCTGCGCGCCTAAGAGGCAACGAAGCCTGTGACGGTTGTTTGGCGGCCTTCTCAACCACCCCAGAACTTTTCTCTACTGATGAGGGATACTATCCCGAAACATGAGCCATGTCTCGTGTCTAGAGATTCTGGAAATATCAAGTACTTTCTTGCACCAACTTTGGTGAAACACTCACAAACTTTTTCCTAAACTCTACAAGTTACATGCACTGCATATACCAGAATGAAGAGGGGCGATCCGGAGGAGAGGCTAGCAGTGTGCTCCCATCGTTGCTTCCTGTTAAAAGGGCTCCCATCAGCCCCTAAGCTGACGAGCTTTTGGAGATGCACCTGCGTGCCTAAGAGGCAACCAAAGCCTCTGACGGTTGTTTGGCGGCCTTCTCAACCACCCCAGAACTTTTCTCTACTGACGAGGGATACTATCCCGAAACACGAGCCATGTCTCGTGTCTAGAGATTCTGGAAATATAAAGTACTTACTTGCACCAACTTTGGTGAAACACTCACAAACTTTTTCCCAAACTCTTCAAGTTACACGCATTGCATATACCAGAATGGAGAGGGGCGATCCGGAGGAGAGGCTAGCAGTGGGCTCCCATCGTTGTTTCCTGTTAAAAGGGCTCCCGTGAGCCCCAAAGCTGACGAGCTTTTGGAGATGCACCTGCGCGCCTAAGAGGCAACGAAGCCTGTGACGGTTGTTTGACGGCCTACTTAACCACCCCAGAACTTTTCTCTACTGATGAGGGATACTATGCCGAAACACGAGTCATGTCTCGTGTCTAGAGATTCTGGAAATATCAAGTACTTACTTGCATCAACTTTGGTGAAACACTCACAAACTTTTTCCCAAACTCTTCAAGTTACACGCACTGCATATACCAGAATGCAGAGGGGCGATCCGGAGGAGAGGCTAGCAGTGTGCGCCCATCGTTGTTTCCTATTAAAAGGGCTCCCGTGAGCCCCTAAGCTGACGAGCTTATGGAGATGCACCTGCGCGCCTAAGAGGCAACGAAGCCTGTGACGGTTGTTTGGCGGCCTTCTCAACCACCCCAGAACTTTTCTCTACTGATGAGGAATACTATCCCGAAACACGAGCCATGTCTCGTGTCTAGAGATTCTGGAAATATCAAGTACCTACTTGCACCAACTTTGGTGAAACACTCACAAACTTTTTCCCAAACTCTTCAAGTTACACGCACTGCACATACCAGAACGCAGAG
Source organism: Lissotriton helveticus (assembly GCF_964261635.1). Lineage (NCBI taxonomy): Eukaryota > Metazoa > Chordata > Amphibia > Caudata > Salamandridae > Lissotriton > Lissotriton helveticus. Next base: position 1,194,729,081 of record NC_136068.1, read on the forward strand.
GGGCGATCCGTATGAGAGGCTAGCAGTGTGCTCCCATCGTTGTTTCCTGTCAAAAGGGCTCCCGTGAGCCCATAAGCTGGTGAGCTTTTGGAGATGCACCTGCGCGCCTAAGAGGCAACGAAGCCTGTGACGGTTGTTTGGCGGCCTTCTCAACCACCCCAGAACTTTTCTCTACTGATGAGGGATACTATCCCGAAACACGAGCCATTACTCGTGTCTAGAGATTCTGGAAATATCAAGTACTTACTTGCACCAACTTTGGTGAAACACTCACAAACTTTTTCCCAAACTCTTCAAGTTACAAGCACTGCATATACCAGAATGCAGAGGGGCGATCCGGAGGAGAGGCTAGCAGGGTGCTCCCATCGTTGTTTCCTGTTAAAAGGGCTCCCGTGAGCCCCTAAGCTAACAAGCTTTTGGAGATGCACCTGCGCGCCTAAGAGGCAACGAAGCAGGTGACGGTTGTTTGGCGGCCTTCTCAACCACCCCAGAACTTTTCTCTACTGATGAGGGATACTATCCCGAACCACGAGCCATGTCTCGTGTCTAGAGATTCTGGAAATATCAATTACTTACTTGTACCAACTTTGGTGAAACATTCACGATCTTTTTCCCAAACTCTTCAAGTTACACGCACTGCATATACCAGAATGCAGAGGGGCGATCCGGAGGAGAGGCTAGCAGTGTGCTCCCATCGTTGTTTCCTGTTAAAAGGGCTCCCGTGAGCCCCTAAGCTGACAAGCTTTTGGAGATGCACCTGCGCGCCTAAGAGGCAACGAAGCCTGTGACGGTTGTTTGGCGGCCTTCTCAACCACCCCAGAACTTTTCTCTACTGATGAGGGATACTATACCGAAACACGAGCCATGTCCAGTGTCTAGAGATTCTGGAAATATCAAGTACTTACTTGCACCAACTTTGGTGAAACACTCACAAACTTTTTCCCCAACTCTTCAAGTAACACGCACTGCATGTACCAGAATGCAGAGGGGCGATCTGGAGGAGAGGCTAGCAGTGTGCTCCCATCGTTGTTTCCTGTTAAAAGGGCTTCCGTGAGCCCCTAAGCTGATGAGCTTATGGAGATGCACCTGCGCGCCTAAGAGGGAACGTAGCCTGTGACGGTTGTTTGGCGGCCTTCTCAACCACCCCAGAACTTTGCTCTACTGATGAGGAATACTATCCCGAAACACGAGCCATGTCTCGTGTCTAGAGATTCTGGAAATATCAAGTACTTACTTGCACCAACTTTGGTGAAACACTCACAAACTTTTTCCCAAACTCTTCAAGTTACACGCACTGCATATACCAGAATGCAGAGAGGCGATCCGGAGGAGAGGCTAGCAGTGTGCTCCCATCGTTGTTTCCTGTTAAAAGGGCTCCCGTGAGCCCCTAAGCTGACGTACTTTTGGAGATGCACCTGCGTGCCTAAGAGGCAACGAAGCCTGTGACGGTTGTTTGGCGGCCTTCTCAACCACCCCAGAACTTTTCTCTACTGATGAGGGATACTATCCCGAAACATGAGCCATGTCTCGTGTCTAGAGATTCTGGAAATATCATTTACTTACTTGCACCAACTTTGGTGAAACATTCACTATCTTTTTCCTAAACTCTTCCAGTTACACGCACTGCATATACCAGAATGCAGAGGGGCGATCCGGAGGAGAGGCTAGCAGTGTGCTCCCATCGTTGTTTCCTGTTAAAAGGGCTCCCCTGAGCCCCTAAGCTGACGAACTTTTGGAGATGCGCCTGCGCGCCTAAGAGGCAACGAAGCCTGTGACGGTTGTTTGGCGGCCTTCTCAACCACCCCAGAACTTTTCTCTACTGATGAGGGATACTATCCCGAAACACGAGCCATGTCTCGTGTCTGGAGATTCTGGAAATATCAAGTACTTTCTTGCACCAACTTTGGTGAAACACTCACAAACTTTTTCCTAAACTCTTCAAGTTACATGCACTGCATATACCAGAATGAAGAGGGGCGATCCGGAGGAGAGGCTAGCAGTGTGCTCCCATCGTTGTTTCCTGTTAAAAGGGCTCCCGTGAGCCCCTAAGCTGACGAGCTTTTGGAGATGCACCTGCGTGCCTAAGAGGCAACCAAAGCCTCTGACGGTTGTTTGGCGGCCTTCTCAACCACCCCAGAACTTTTCTCTACTGATGAGGGATACTATCCCAAAACACGAGCCATGTCTCGTGTCTAGAGATTCTGCAAATACTAAGTACTTACTTGCACCAACTTTGGTGAAACACTCACAAACTTTTTCCCAAACTCTTCAAGTTACACGCATTGCATATACCAGAATGCAGAGGGGCGATCCGGAGGAGAGGCTAGCAGTGGGCTCCCATCGTTGTTTCCTGTTAAAAGGGCTCCCGTGAGCCCCAAAGCTGAAGAGCTTTTGGAGATGCACCTGCGCGCCTAGGAGGCAACGAAGCCTGTGACGGTTGTTTGACGGCCTACTTAACCACCCCAGAACTTTTCTCTACTGATGAGGGAGGGATACTATGCCGAAACACGAGTCATGTCTCGTGTCTAGAGATTCTGGAAATATCAAGTACTTACTTGCACCAACTTTGGTGAAACACTCACAAACTTTTTCCCAAACTCTTCAAGTTACACGCACTGCATATACCAGAATGCAGAGGGGCGATCCGGAGGAGAGGCTAGCAGTGTGCTCCCATCGTTGTTTCCTGTTAAATGGCTCCCGTGAGCCCCTAAGCTGACGAGCTTATGGAGATGCACCTGCGCGCCTAAGAGGCAACGAAGCCTGTGACGGTTGTTTGGCGGCCTTCTCAACCACCCCAGAACTTTTCTCTACTGATGAGGAATACTATCCCGAAACACGAGCCATGTCTCGTGTCTAGAGATTCTGGAAATATCAAGTACCTACTTGCACCAACTTTGGTGAAACACTCACAAACTTTTTCCCAAACTCTTCAAGTTACAAGCACTGCATATACCAGAATGCAGAGGGGCGATCCGGAGGAGAGGCTAGAAGTGTGCTCCCATCGTTGTTTCCTGTTAAAAGGGCTCCTGTGAGCCCCTAAGCTGACGAGCTTTTGGAGATGCACCTGCGCGCCTAAGAGGCATCGAAGCCTGTGACGGTTGTTTGGCGGCCTTCTCAACCACCCCAGAACTTTTCTCTACTGATGAGGGATACTATCCCGAAACACAAGCCATGTCTTGTGTCTAGAGATTCTGCAAATATCATTTACTTACTTGCACCAACTTTGGTGAAACATTCACGATCTTTTTCCCAAACTCTTCAAGTTACTCGCACTGCATATACCAGAATGCAGAGGGGCGATCCGGAGGAGAGGCTAGCAGTGTGCTCCCATCGTTGTTTTCTGTTAAAAGGGCTCCCGTGAGCCCCTAAGCTGACGAGCTTTTGGAGATGCACCTGCGCGCCTAAGAGGCAACAAAGCAGGTGACGGTTGTTTGGCGGCCTTCTCAACCACCCCAGAACTTTTCTCTACTGATGAGGGATACTATCCCGAACCACGAGCCATGTCTCGTGTCTAGAGATTCTGGAAATATCAATTACTTACTTGTACCAACTTTGGTGAAACATTCACGATCTTTTTCCCAAACTCTTCAAGTTACACGCACTGCATATACCAGAATGCAGAGGGGCGATCCGGAGGAGAGGCTAGCAGTGTGCTCCCATCGTTGTTTCCTGTTAAAAGGGCTCCCGTGAGCCCCTAAGCTGACGAGCTTTTGGAGATGCACCTGCGCGCCTAAGAGGCAACGAAGCCTGTGACGGTTGTTTGGCGGCCTTCTCAACCACCCCAGAACTTTTCTCTACTGATGAGGGATACTATCCCGAAACACGAGCCATGTCTCGTGTCTAGAGATTCTGGAAATATCAAGTACTTACTTGCACCAACTTTGGTGAAACACTCACAAACTTTTTCCCCAACTCTTCAAGTTACACGCACTGCATGTACCAGAATGCAGAGGGGCGATCTGGAGGAGAGGCTAGCAGTGTGCTCCCATCGTTGTTTCCTGTTAAAAGGGCTCCCGTGAGCCCCTAAGCTGACGAGCTTATGGAGATGCACCTGCGCGCCTAAGAGGGAACGAAGCCTGTGACGGTTGTTTGGCGGCCTTCTCAACCACCCCAGAACTTTGCTCTACTGATGAGGAATACTATCCCGAAACACGAGCCATGTCTCGTGTCTAGAGATTCTGGAAATATCAAGTACTTACTTGCACCAACTTTGGTGAAACACTCACAAACTTTTTCCCAAACTCTTCAAGTTACACGCACTGCATATACCAGAATGCAGAGGGGCGATCCGGAGGAGAGGCTAGCAGTGTGCTCCCATCGTTGTTTCCTGTTAAAAGGGCTCCCGTGAGCCCCTAAGCTGACGAACTTTTGGAGATGCACCTGCGCGCCTAAGAGGCAACGAAGCCTGTGACGGTTGTTTGGCGGCCTTCTCAACCACCCCAGAACTTTGCTCTACTGATGAGGAATACTATCTCGAAACACGAGCCATGTCTCGTGTCTAGAGATTCTGGAAATATCAAGTACTTACTTGCACCAACTTTGGTGAAACACTCACAAACTTTTTCCCAAACTCTTCAAGTTACACGCACTGCATGTACCAGAATGCAGAGGGGCGATCTGGAGGAGAGGCTAGCAGTGTGCTCCCATCGTTGTTTCCTGTTAAAAGGGCTCCCGTGAGCCCCTAAGCTGACGAGCTTATGGAGATGCACCTGCGCGCCTAAGAGGGAACGAAGCCTGTGACGGTTGTTTGGCGGCCTTCTCAACCACCCCAGGACTCTTCTCTACTGATGAGGAATACTATCCCGAAACACGAGCCATGTCTCTTGTCTAGAGACTCTGGAAATATCAAGTACCTACTTGCACCAACTTTGGTGAAACACTCACAAACTTTTTCCCAAACTCTTCAAGTTACAAGCACTGCATATACCAGAATGCAGAGGGACGATCCGGAGGAGAGGCTAGCAGTGTGCTCCCATTGTTGTTTCCTGTCAAAAGGGCTCCCGTGAGCCCCTAAGCTGGTGAGCTTTTGGAGATGCACCTGCGCGCCTAAGAGGCAACGAAGCCTGTGACGGTTGTTTGGCGGCCTTCTCAACCACCCCAGAACTTTTCTCTACTGATGAGGGATACTATCCCGAAACACGAGCCATTACTCGTGTCTAGAGATTCTGGAAATATCAAGTACTTACTTGCACCAACTTTGGTGAAACACTCACAAACTTTTTCCCAAACTCTTCAAGTTACAAGCACTGCATATACCAGAATGCAGAGGGGCGATCCGGAGGAGAGGCTAGCAGTGTGCTCCCATCGTTGTTTCCTGTTAAAAGGGCTCCCGTGAGCCCCTAAGCTGACGAGCTTTTGGAGATGCACCTGCGCGCCTAAGAGGCAACGAAGCCTGTGACGGTTGTTTGGCGGCCTTCTCAACCACCCCAGAACTTTTCTCTACTGATGAGGGATACTATCCCGAAACACGAGCCATGTCTCGTTTCTAGAGATTCTGGAAATATCAATTACTTACTTGCACCAACTTTGGTGAAACATTCACGATCTTTTTCCCAAACTCTTCAAGTTACAAGCACTGCATATACCAGAATGCAGAGGGGCGATCCGGAGGAGAGGCTAGCAGTGTGCTCCCATCGTTGTTTCCTGTTAAAAGGGCTCCCGTGAGCCCCTAAGCTGACGAGCTTTTGGAGATGCACCTGCGCGCCTAAGAGGCAACGAAGCCTGTGACGGTTGTTTGGCGGCCTTCTCAACCACCCCAGAACTTTTCTCTACTGATGAGGGATACTATCCCGAAACACGAGCCATGTCTCGTTTCGAGAGATTCTGGAAATATCATTTACTTACTTGCACCAACTTTGGTGAAACATTCACGATCTTTTTCCCAAACTCTTCAAGTTACACGCACTGCATATACCAGAATGCAGAGGGGCGATCCGGAAGAGAGGCTAGCAGTGTGCTCCCATCGTTGTTTCCTGTTAAAAGGGCTCCCGTGAGCCCCTAAGCTGACGAGCTTTTGGAGATGCACCTGCGCGCCTAAGAGGCAACGAAGCCTGTGACGGTTGTTTGGCGGCCTTCTCAACCACCCCAGAACTTTTCTCTACTGATGAGGGATACTATCCCGAAACACGAGCCATGTCTCGTGTCTAGAGATTCTGGAAATATCAATTACTTACTTGCACCAACTTTGGTGAAACATTCACGATCTTTTTCCCAAACTCTTCAAGTTACACGCACTGCATATACCAGAACGCAGAGGGGCGATCCGGAGGAGAGTCTAGCAGTGTGCTCCCATCGTTGTTTCCTGTTAAAAGGGCTCCCGTGAGCCCCTAAGCTGACGAGCTTTTGGAGATGCACCTGCGCGCCTAGGAGGCAACGTAGCCTGTGACGGTTGTTTGGCGGCCTTCTCAACCACCCCAGAACTTTTCTCTACTGATGAGGGATACTATCCCGAAACACGAGCCATGTCTCGTGTCTAGAGATTCTGGAAATATCAAGTACTTACCACCAACTTTGGTGAAACACTCACAAACTTTCTCCTAAACTCTTCAAGTTACATGCACTGCATATACCAGAATGAAGAGGGGCGATCCGGAGGAGAGGCTAGCAGTGTGCTCCCATCGTTGTTTCCTGTTAAAAGGGCTCCCGTGAGCCCCTAAGCTGACGAGCTTTTGGAGATGCACCTGCGTGCCTAAGAGGCAACCGAAGCCTCTGACGGTTGTTTGGCGGCCTTCTCAACCACCCCAGAACTTTTCTCTACTGATGAGGGATACTATCCCGAAACACGAGCCATGTCTCGTGTCTAGAGATTCTGGAAATATCAACTACTTACTTGCACCAACTTTGGTGAAACACTCACAAACTTTTTCCCAAACTCTTCAAGTTACACGCATTGCATATACCAGAATGCAGAGGGGCGATCCGGAGGAGAGGCTAGCAGTGGGCTCCCACCGTTGTTTCCTGTTAAAAGGGCTCCCGTGAGCCCCAAAGCTGACGAGCTTTTGGAGATGCACCGGCGCGCCTAAGAGGCAACGAAGCCTGTGACGGTTGTTTGGCGGCCTTCTCAACAACCCCGGAACTTTTCTCTACTGATGAGGGATACTATGCCGAAACACGAGTCATTTCTCGTGTCTAGAGATTCTGGAAATATCAAGTACTTACTTGCACCAACTTTGGTGAAACACTCACAAACTTTTTCCCAAACTCTTCAAGTTACATGCTTTGCATATACCAGAATGCAGAGGGGCGATCCGGAGGAGAGGCTAGCAGTGTGCTCCCATCGTTGTTTCCTGTTAAAAAGGCTCCCGTGAGCCCCTAAGCTGACGAGCTTATGGAGATGCACCTGCGCGCCTAAGAGGCAACGAAGCCTGTGACGGTTGTTTGGCGGCCTTCTCAACCACCCCAGAACTTTGCTCTACTGATGAGGAATACAATCCCGAAACACAAGCCATGTCTCGTGTCTAGAGATTCTGGAAATATCAAGTACTTACTTGCACCAACTTTGGTGAAACACTCACAAACTTTTTCCCAAACTCTTCAAGTTACAAGCACTGCATATACCAGAATGCAGAGGGGCGATCCGGAGGAGAGGCTAGCAGTGTGCTCCCATCGTTGTTTCCTGTTAAAAGGGCTCCCGTGAGCCCCTAAGCTGACGAGCTTTTGGAGATGCACCTGCGCGCCTAGGAGGCAACGAAGCCTGTGACGGTTGTTTGGCGGCCTTCTCAACCACCCCAGAACTTTTCTCTACTGATGAGGGATACTATCCCGAAACACGAGCCATGTCTCGTGTCTAGAGATTCTGGAAATATCAAGTACTTACTTGCACCAACTTTGGTGAAACACTCACAAACTTTTTCCTAAACTCTTTAAGTTACATGCACTGCATATACCAGAATGAAGAGGGGCGATCCGGAGGAGAGGCTAGCAGTGTGCTCCCATCGTTGTTTCCTGTTAAAAGGGCTCTCGTGAGCCCCTAAGCTGACGAGCTTTTGGAGATGCACCTGCGTGCCTAAGAGGCAACCGAAGCCTCTGACGGTTGTTTGGCGGCCTTCTCAACCACCCCAGAACTTTTCTCTACTGATGAGGGATACTATCCCGAAACACGAGCCATGTCTCGTGTCTAGAGATTCTGGAAATATCAACTACTTACTTGCACCAACTTTGGTGAAACACTCACAAACTTTTTCCCAAACTCTTCAAGTTACACGCATTGCATATACCAGAATGCAGAGGGGCGATCCGGAGGAGAGGCTAGCAGTGGGCTCCCACCGTTGTTTCCTGTTAAAAGGGCTCCCGTGAGCCCCAAAGCTGACGAGCTTTTGGAGATGCACCGGCGCGCCTAAGAGGCAACGAAGCCTGTGACGGTTGTTTGGCGGCCTTCTCAACAACCCCGGAACTTTTCTCTACTGATGAGGGATACTATGCCGAAACACGAGTCATTTCTCGTGTCTAGAGATTCTGGAAATATCAAGTACTTACTTGCACCAACTTTGGTGAAACACTCACAAACTTTTTCCCAAACTCTTCAAGTTACATGCTTTGCATATACCAGAATGCAGAGGGGCGATCCGGAGGAGAGGCTAGCAGTGTGCTCCCATCGTTGTTTCCTGTTAAAAAGGCTCCCGTGAGCCCCTAAGCTGACGAGCTTATGGAGATGCACCTGCGCGCCTAAGAGGCAACGAAGCCTGTGACGGTTGTTTGGCGGCCTTCTCAACCACCCCAGAACTTTGCTCTACTGATGAGGAATACAATCCCGAAACACGAGCCATGTCTCGTGTCTAGAGATTCTGGAAATATCAAGTACTTACTTGCACCAACTTTGGTGAAACACTCACAAACTTTTTCCCAAACTCTTCAAGTTACAAGCACTGCATATACCAGAATGCAGAGGGGCGATCCGGAGGAGAGGCTAGCAGTGTGCTCCCATCGTTGTTTCCTGTTAAAAGGGCTCCCGTGAGCCCCTAAGCTGACGAGCTTTTGGAGATGCACCTGCGCGCCTAGGAGGCAACGAAGCCTGTGACGGTTGTTTGGCGGCCTTCTCAACCACCCCAGAACTTTTCTCTACTGATGAGGGATACTATCCCGAAACACGAGCCATGTCTCGTGTCTAGAGATTCTGGAAATATCAAGTACTTACTTGCACCAACTTTGGTGAAACACTCACAAACTTTTTCCTAAACTCTTTAAGTTACATGCACTGCATATACCAGAATGAAGAGGGGCGATCCGGAGGAGAGGCTAGCAGTGTGCTCCCATCGTTGTTTCCTGTTAAAAGGGCTCCCGTGAGCCCCTAAGCTGACGAGCTTTTGGAGATGCACCTGCGTGCCTAAGAGGCAACCGAAGCCTCTGACGGTTGTTTGGCGGCCTTCTCAACCACCCCAGAACTTTTCTCTACTGATGAGGGATACTATCCCGAAACACGAGCCATGTCTCGTGTCTAGAGATTCTGGAAATATCAACTACTTACTTGCACCAACTTTGGTGAAACACTCACAAACTTTTTCCCAAACTCTTCAAGTTACACGCATTGCATATACCAGAATGCAGAGGGGCGATCCGGAGGAGAGGCTAGCAGTGTGCTCCCATCGTTGTTTCCTGTTAAAAGGGCTCCCGTGAGCCCCTAAGCTGACGAGCTTTTGGAGATGCACCTGCGCGCCTAGGAGGCAACGAAGCCTGTGACGGTTGTTTGGCGGCCTTCTCAACCACCCCAGAACTTTTCTCTACTGATGAGGGATACTATCCCGAAACACGAGCCATGTCTCGTGTCTAGAGATTCTGGAAATATCAAGTACTTACTTGCACCAACTTTGGTGAAACACTCACAAACTTTTTCCTAAACTCTTTAAGTTACATGCACTGCATATACCAGAATGAAGAGGGGCGATCCGGAGGAGAGGCTAGCAGTGTGCTCCCATCGTTGTTTCCTGTTAAAAGGGCTCCCGTGAGCCCCTAAGCTGACGAGCTTTTGGAGATGCACCTGCGTGCCTAAGAGGCAACCGAAGCCTCTGACGGTTGTTTGGCGGCCTTCTCAACCACCCCAGAACTTTTCTCTACTGATGAGGGATACTATCCCGAAACACGAGCCATGTCTCGTGTCTAGAGATTCTGGAAATATCAACTACTTACTTGCACCAACTTTGGTGAAACACTCACAAACCTTTTCCCAAACTCTTCAAGTTACACGCATTGCATATACCAGAATGCAGAGGGGCGATCCGGAGGAGAGGCTAGCAGTGGGCTCCCACCGTTGTTTCCTGTTAAAAGGGCTCCCGTGAGCCCCAAAGCTGACGAGCTTTTGGAGATGCACCTGCGCGCCTAAGAGGCAATGAAGCCTGTGACGGTTGTTTGGCGGCCTTCTCAACCACCCCAGAACTTTTCTCTACTGATGAGGGATACTATGCCGAAACACGAGTCATTTCTCGTGTCTAGAGATTCTGGAAATATCAAGTACTTACTTGCACCAACTTTGGTGAAACACTCACAAACTTTTTCCCAAACTCTTCAAGTTACATGCTTTGCATATACCAGAATGCAGAGGGGCGATCCGAAGGAGAGGATAGCAGTGTGCTCCCATCGTTGTTTCCTGTTAAAAGGGCTCCCGTGAGCCCCTAAGCTGACGAGCGTATGGAGATGCACCTGCGCGCCTAAGAGGCAACTAAGCCTGTGACGGTTGTTTGGCGGCCTTCTCAACCACCCCAGAACTTTGCTCTACTGATGAGGAATACTATCCCGAAACACGAGCCATGTCTCGTGTCTAGAGATTCTGGAAATATCAAGTACTTACTTGCACCAACTTTGGTGAAACACTCACAAACTTTTTCCCAAACTCTTCAAGTTACAAGCACTGCATATACCAGAATGCAGAGGGGCGATCCGGAGGAGAGGCTAGCAGTGTGCTCCCATCGTTGTTTCCTGTTAAAAGGGGTCCCGTGAGCCCCTAAGCTGACGAGCTTTTGGAGATGCACCTGCGCGCCTAAGAGGCAACGAAGCCTGTGACGGTTGTTTGGGGGCCTTCTCAACCACCCCAGAACTTTTCTCTACTGATGAGGGATACTATCCCGAAACACGAGCCATGTCTCGTGTCTAGAGATTCTGGAAATATCAATTACTTACTTGCACCAACTTTGGTGAAACATTCACGATCTTTTTCCCAAACTCTTCAAGTTACACGCACTGCATATACCAGAACGCAGAGGGGCGATCCGGAGGAGAGTCTAGCAGTGGGCTCCCACCGTTGTTTCCTGTTAAAAGGGCTCCCGTGAGCCCCAAAGCTGACGAGCTTTTGGAGATGCACCGGCGCGCCTAAGAGGCAACGAAGCCTGTGACGGTTGTTTGGCGGCCTTCTCAACAACCCCGGAACTTTTCTCTACTGATGAGGGATACTATGCCGAAACACGAGTCATTTCTCGTGTCTAGAGATTCTGGAAATATCAAGTACTTACTTGCACCAACTTTGGTGAAACACTCACAAACTTTTTCCCAAACTCTTCAAGTTACATGCTTTGCATATACCAGAATGCAGAGGGGCGATCCGGAGGAGAGGCTAGCAGTGTGCTCCCATCGTTGTTTCCTGTTAAAAAGGCTCCCGTGAGCCCCTAAGCTGACGTGCTTATGGAGATGCACCTGCGCGCCTAAGAGGCAACGAAGCCTGTGACGGTTGTTTGGCGGCCTTCTCAACCACCCCAGAACTTTGCTCTACTGATGAGGAATACAATCCCGAAACACGAGCCATGTCTCGTGTCTAGAGATTCTGGAAATATCAAGTACTTACTTGCACCAACTTTGGTGAAACACTCACAAACTTTTTCCCAAACTCTTCAAGTTACAAGCACTGCATATACCAGAATGCAGAGGGGCGATCCAGAGGAGAGGCTAGCAGTGTGCTCCCATCGTTGTTTCCTGTTAAAAGGGCTCCCGTGAGCCCCTAAGCTGACGAGCTTTTGGAGATGCACCTGCGCGCCTAGGAGGCAACGAAGCTGTGACGGTTGTTTGGCGGCCTTCTCAACCACCCCAGAACTTTTCTCTACTGATGAGGGATACTATCCCGAAACACGAGCCATGTCTCGTGTCTAGAGATTCTGGAAATATCAAGTACTTACTTGCACCAACTTTGGTGAAACACTCACAAACTTTTTCCTAAACTCTTTAAGTTACATGCACTGCATATACCAGAATGAAGAGGGGCGATCCGGAGGGGAGGCTAGCAGTGTGCTCCCATCGTTGTTTCCTGTTAAAAGGGCTCCCGTGAGCCCCTAAGCTGACGAGCTTTTGGAGATGCACCTGCGTGCCTAAGAGGCAACCGAAGCCTCTGACGGTTGTTTGGCGGCCTTCTCAACCACCCCAGAACTTTTCTCTACTGATGAGGGATACTATCCCGAAACACGAGCCATGTCTCGTGTCTAGAGATTCTGGAAATATCAACTACTTACTTGCACCAACTTTGGTGAAACACTCACAAACTTTTTCCCAAACTCTTCAAGTTACACGCATTGCATATACCAGAATGCAGAGGGGCGATCCGGAGGAGAGGCTAGCAGTGGGCTCCCACCGTTGTTTCCTGTTAAAAGGGCTCCCGTGAGCCCCTAAGCTGACGAGCTTATGGAGATGCACCGGCGCGCCTAAGAGGCAACGAAGCCTGTGACGGTTGTTTGGCGGCCTTCTCAACAACCCCGGAACTTTTCTCTACTGATGAGGGATACTATGCCGAAACACGAGTCATGTCTCGTGTCTAGAGATTCTGGAAATATCAAGTACTTACTTGCACCAACTTTGGTGAAACACTCACAAACTTTTTCCCAAACTCTTCAAGTTACAAGCACTGCATATACCAGAATGCAGAGGGGCGATCCGGAGGAGAGGCTAGCAGTGTGCTCCCATCGTTGTTTCCTGTTAAAAGGGCTCCCGTGAGCCCCTAAGCTGACGAGCTTTTGGAGATGCACCTGCGCGCCTAGGAGGCAACGAAGCCTGTGACGGTTGTTTGGCGGCCTTCTCAACCACCCCAGAACTTTTATCTACTGATGAGGGATACTATCCCGAAACACGAGCCATGTCTCGTGTCTAGAGATTCTGGAAATATCAAGTACTTACTTGCACCAACTTTGGTGAAACACTCACAAACTTTTTCCTAAACTCTTTAAGTTACATGCACTGCATATACCAGAATGAAGAGGGGCGATCCGGAGGAGAGGCTAGCAGTGTGCTCCCATCGTTGTTTCCTGTTAAAAGGGCTCCCGTGAGCCCCTAAGCTGACGAGCTTTTGGAGATGCACCTGCGTGCCTAAGAGGCAACCGAAGCCTCTGACGGTTGTTTGGCGGCCTTCTCAACCACCCCAGAACTTTTCTCTACTGATGAGGGATACTATCCCGAAACACGAGCCATGTCTCGTGTCTAGAGATTCTGGAAATATCAACTACTTACTTGCACCAACTTTGGTGAAACACTCACAAACTTTTTCCCAAACTCTTCAAGTTACACGCATTGCATATACCAGAATGCAGAGGGGCGATCCGGAGGAGAGGCTAGCAGTGGGCTCCCACCGTTGTTTCCTGTTAAAAGGGCTCCCGTGAGCCCCAAAGCTGACGAGCTTTTGGAGATGCACCTGCGCGCCTAAGAGGCAATGAAGCCTGTGACGGTTGTTTGGCGGCCTTCTCAACCACCCCAGAACTTTTCTCTACTGATGAGGGATACTATGCCGAAACACGAGTCATTTCTCGTGTCTAGAGATTCTGGAAATATCAAGTACTTACTTGCACCAACTTTGGTGAAACACTCACAAACTTTTTCCCAAACTCTTCAAGTTACATGCTTTGCATATACCAGAATGCAGAGGGGCGATCCGGAGGAGAGGATAGCAGTGTGCTCCCATCGTTGTTTCCTGTTAAAAGGGCTCCCGTGAGCCCCTAAGCTGACGAGCGTATGGAGATGGACCTGCGCGCCTAAGAGGCAACTAAGCCTGTGACGGTTGTTTGGCGGCCTTCTCAACCACCCCAGAACTTTGCTCTACTGATGAGGAATACTATCCCGAAACACGAGCCATGTCTCGTGTCTAGAGATTCTGGAAATATCAAGTACTTACTTGCACCAACTTTGGTGAAACACTCACAAACTTTTTCCCAAACTCTTCAAGTTACAAGCACTGCATATACCAGAATGCAGAGGGGCGATCCGGAGGAGAGGCTAGCAGTGTGCTCCCATCGTTGTTTCCTGTTAAAAGGGGTCCCGTGAGCCCCTAAGCTGACGAGCTTTTGGAGATGCACCTGGGCGCCTAAGAGGCAACGAAGCCTGTGACGGTTGTTTGGGGGCCTTCTCAACCACCCCAGAACTTTTCTCTACTGATGAGGGATACTATCCCGAAACACGAGCCATGTCTCGTGTCTAGAGATTCTGGAAATATCAATTACTTACTTGCACCAACTTTGGTGAAACATTCACGATCTTTTTCCCAAACTCTTCAAGTTACACGCACTGCATATACCAGAACGCAGAGGGGCGATCCGGAGGAGAGTCTAGCAGTGTGCTCCCATCGTTGTTTCCTGTTAAAAGGGCTCCCGTGAGCCCCTAAGCTGACGAGCTTTTGGAGATGCACCTGCGCGCCTAGGAGGCAACGAAGCCTGTGACGGTTGTTTGGCGGCCTTCTCAACCACCCCAGAACTTTTCTCTACTGATGAGGGATACTATCCCGAAACACGAGCCATGTCTCGTGTCTAGAGATTCTGGAAATTTCAAGTACTTACTTGCACCAACTTTGGTGAAACACTCACAAACTTTTTCCTAAACGCTTCAAGTTACATGCACTGCATATACCAGAATGAAGAGGGGCGATCCGGAGGAGAGGCTAGCAGCGTGCTCCCATCGTTGTTTCCTGTTAAAAGGGCTCCCGTGAGCCCCTAAGCTGACGAGCTTTTGGAGATGCACCTGCGTGCCTAAGTGGCAACCGAAGCCTCTGACGGTTGTTTGGCGGCCTTCTCAACCACCCCAGAACTTTTCTCTACTGATGAGGGATACTATCCCGAAACACGAGCCATGTCTCGTGTCTAGAGATTCTGGAAATATCAAGTACTTACTTGCACCAACTTTGGTGAAACACTCACAAACTTTTTCCCAAACTCTTCAAGTTACACGCATTGCATATACCAGAATGCAGAGGGGCGATCCGGAGGAGAGGCTAGCAGTGGGCTCCCACCGTTGTTTCCTGTTAAAAGGGCTCCTGTGAGCCCCAAAGCTGACGAGCTTTTGGAGATGCACCTGCGCGCCTAAGAGGCAACGAAGCCTGTGACGGTTGTTTGACGGCCTACTTAACCACCCCAGAACTTTTCTCTACTGGTGAGGGATACTATGCCGAAACACGAGTCATTTCTCGTGTCTAGAGATTCTGGAAATATCAAGTACTTACTTGCACCAACTTTGGTGAAACACTCACAAACTTTTTCCCAAACTCTTCAAGTTACATGCTTTGCATATACCAGAATGCAGAGGGGCGATCCGGAGGAGAGGCTAACAGTGTGCTCCCATCGTTGTTTCCTGTTAAAAGGGCTCCCGTGAGCCCCTAAGCTGACGAGCTTATGGAGATGCACCTGCGCGCCTAAGAGGCAACGAAGCCTGTGACGGTTGTTTGGCGGCCTTCTCAACCACCCCAGAACATTGCTCTACTGATGAGGAATACTATCCCGAAACACGAGCCATGTTTCGTGTCTAGAGATTCTGGAAATATCAAGTACCTACTTGCACCAGCTTTGGTGAAACACTCACAAACTTTTTCCCAAACTCTTCAAGTTACACGCACTGCATATACCAGAACGCAGAGGGGCGATCCAGAGGAGAGGCTAGCAGTGTGCTCCCATCGTTGTTTGCTGTTAAAAGGGCTCCTGTGAGCCCCTAAGCTGACGAGCGTATGGAGATGGACCTGCGCGCCTAAGAGGCAACTAAGCCTGTGACGGTTGTTTGGCGGCCTTCTCAACCACCCCAGAACTTTGCTCTACTGATGAGGAATACTATCCCGAAACACGAGCCATGTCTCGTGTCTAGAGATTCTGGAAATATCAAGTACTTACTTGCACCAACTTTGGTGAAACACTCACAAACTTTTTCCCAAACTCTTCAAGTTACAAGCACTGCATATACCAGAATGCAGAGGGGCGATCCGGAGGAGAGGCTAGCAGTGTGCTCCCATCGTTGTTTCCTGTTAAAAGGGGTCCCGTGAGCCCCTAAGCTGACGAGCTTTTGGAGATGCACCTGGGCGCCTAAGAGGCAACGAAGCCTGTGACGGTTGTTTGGGGGCCTTCTCAACCACCCCAGAACTTTTCTCTACTGATGAGGGATACTATCCCGAAACACGAGCCATGTCTCGTGTCTAGAGATTCTGGAAATATCAATTACTTACTTGCACCAACTTTGGTGAAACATTCACGATCTTTTTCCCAAACTCTTCAAGTTACACGCACTGCATATACCAGAACGCAGAGGGGCGATCCGGAGGAGAGTCTAGCAGTGTGCTCCCATCGTTGTTTCCTGTTAAAAGGGCTCCCGTGAGCCCCTAAGCTGACGAGCTTTTGGAGATGCACCTGCGCGCCTAGGAGGCAACGAAGCCTGTGACGGTTGTTTGGCGGCCTTCTCAACCACCCCAGAACTTTTCTCTACTGATGAGGGATACTATCCCGAAACACGAGCCATGTCTCGTGTCTAGAGATTCTGGAAATTTCAAGTACTTACTTGCACCAACTTTGGTGAAACACTCACAAACTTTTTCCTAAACGCTTCAAGTTACATGCACTGCATATACCAGAATGAAGAGGGGCGATCCGGAGGAGAGGCTAGCAGCGTGCTCCCATCGTTGTTTCCTGTTAAAAGGGCTCCCGTGAGCCCCTAAGCTGACGAGCTTTTGGAGATGCACCTGCGTGCCTAAGTGGCAACCGAAGCCTCTGACGGTTGTTTGGCGGCCTTCTCAACCACCCCAGAACTTTTCTCTACTGATGAGGGATACTATCCCGAAACACGAGCCATGTCTCGTGTCTAGAGATTCTGGAAATATCAAGTACTTACTTGCACCAACTTTGGTGAAACACTCACAAACTTTTTCCCAAACTCTTCAAGTTACACGCATTGCATATACCAGAATGCAGAGGGGCGATCCGGAGGAGAGGCTAGCAGTGGGCTCCCACCGTTGTTTCCTGTTAAAAGGGCTCCTGTGAGCCCCAAAGCTGACGAGCTTTTGGAGATGCACCTGCGCGCCTAAGAGGCAACGAAGCCTGTGACGGTTGTTTGACGGCCTACTTAACCACCCCAGAACTTTTCTCTACTGATGAGGGATACTATGCCGAAACACGAGTCATTTCTCGTGTCTAGAGATTCTGGAAATATCAAGTACTTACTTGCACCAACTTTGGTGAAACACTCACAAACTTTTTCCCAAACTCTTCAAGTTACATGCTTTGCATATACCAGAATGCAGAGGGGCGATCCGGAGGAGAGGCTAACAGTGTGCTCCCATCGTTGTTTCCTGTTAAAAGGGCTCCCGTGAGCCCCTAAGCTGACGAGCTTATGGAGATGCACCTGCGCGCCTAAGAGGCAACGAAGCCTGTGACGGTTGTTTGGCGGCCTTCTCAACCACCCCAGAACATTGCTCTACTGATGAGGAATACTATCCCGAAACACGAGCCATGTTTCGTGTCTAGAGATTCTGGAAATATCAAGTACCTACTTGCACCAGCTTTGGTGAAACACTCACAAACTTTTTCCCAAACTCTTCAAGTTACACGCACTGCATATACCAGAACGCAGAGGGGCGATCCAGAGGAGAGGCTAGCAGTGTGCTCCCATCGTTGTTTGCTGTTAAAAGGGCTCCTGTGAGCCCCTAAGCTGACGAGCTTTTGGAGATGCACCTGCGCGCCTAAGAGACAACGAAGTCTGTGACGGTTGTTTGGCGGCCTTCTCAACCACCCCAGAAGTTTTCTCCACTGATGAGGGATACTTCCCGAAACACGAGCCATGTCTCGTGTCTAGAGATTCTGGAAATATCAAGTACTTAATTGCACCAACTTTGGTGAAACACTCACAAACTTTTTTCCCAAACTCTTCAAATTACACGCACGGCATATTCCACAATGCAGAGGGGCGATCCGGAGGAGAGGCTAGCAGTGTGCTCCCATTGTTGTTTCCTGTTAAAAGGGCTCCCGTGAGCCCCTAAGCTGACGAACTTTTGGAGATGCACCTGCGCGCCTAAGAGGCAACGAAGCCTGTGACGGTTGTTTGGCAGCCTTCTCAACCACCCCAGAACTTTTCTCTACTGATGAGGGATACTATCCCGAAACACGAGCCATGTCTCGTGTCTAGAGATTCTGGAAATATCAAGTACTTACTTGCACCAACTTTGGTGAAACACTCACAAACTTTTTCCTAAACTCTTCAAGTTACATGCACTGCATATACCAGAATGAAGAGGGGCGATCCGGAGGAGAGGCTAGCTGTGTGCTCCCATCGTTGTTTCCTGTTAAAAGGGCTCCTGTGAGCCCCTAAGCTGACGAGCTTTTGGAGATGCACCTGCGTGCCTAAGAGGCAACCGAAGCCTCTGACGGTTGTTTGGCGGCCTTCTCAACCACCCCAGAACTTTTCTCTACTGATGAGGGATACTATCCCGAAACACGAGCCATGTCTCGTGTCTAGAGATTCTGGAAATATCAAGTACTTACTTGCACCAACTTTGGTGAAACACTCACAAACTTTTTCCTAAACGCTTCAAGTTACATGCACTGCATATACCAGAATGAAGAGGGGCGATCCGGAGGAGAGGCTAGCAGCGTGCTCCCATCGTTGTTTCCTGTTAAAAGGGCTCCCGTGAGCCCCTAAGCTGACGAGCTTTTGGAGATGCACCTGCGTGCCTAAGTGGCAACCGAAGCCTCTGACGGTTGTTTGGCGGCCTTCTCAACCACCCCAGAACTTTTCTCTACTGATGAGGGATACTATCCCGAAACACGAGCCATGTCTCGTGTCTAGAGATTCTGGAAATATCAAGTACTTACTTGCACCAACTTTGGTGAAACACTCACAAACTTTTTCCCAAACTCTTCAAGTTACACGCATTGCATATACCAGAATGCAGAGGGGCGATCCGGAGGAGAGGCTAGCAGTGGGCTCCCACCGTTGTTTCCTGTTAAAAGGGCTCCCGTGAGCCCCAAAGCTGACGAGCTTTTGGAGATGCACCTGCGCGCCTAAGAGGCAACGAAGCCTGTGACGGTTGTTTGACGGCCTACTTAACCACCCCAGAACTTTTCTCTACTGATGAGGGATACTATGCCGAAACACGAGTCATTTCTCGTGTCTAGAGATTCTGGAAATATCAAGTACTTACTTGCACCAACTTTGGTGAAACACTCACAAACTTTTTCCCAAACTCTTCAAGTTACATGCTTTGCATATACCAGAATGCAGAGGGGCGATCCGGAGGAGAGGCTAACAGTGTGCTCCCATCGTTGTTTCCTGTTAAAAGGGCTCCCGTGAGCCCCTAAGCTGACGAGCTTATGGAGATGCACCTGCGCGCCTAAGAGGCAACGAAGCCTGTGACGGTTGTTTGGCGGCCTTCTCAACCACCCCAGAACATTGCTCTACTGATGAGGAATACTATCCCGAAACACGAGCCATGTTTCGTGTCTAGAGATTCTGGAAATATCAAGTACCTACTTGCACCAGCTTTGGTGAAACACTCACAAACTTTTTCCCAAACTCTTCAAGTTACACGCACTGCATATACCAGAACGCAGAGGGGCGATCCAGAGGAGAGGCTAGCAGTGTGCTCCCATCGTTGTTTGCTGTTAAAAGGGCTCCTGTGAGCCCCTAAGCTGACGAGCTTTTGGAGATGCACCTGCGCGCCTAAGAGACAACGAAGTCTGTGACGGTTGTTTGGCGGCCTTCTCAACCACCCCAGAACTTTTCTCCACTGATGAGGGATACTTCCCGAAACACGAGCCATGTCTCGTGTCTAGAGATTCTGGAAATATCAAGTACTTAATTGCACCAACTTTGGTAAAACACTCACAAACTTTTTTCCCAAACTCTTCAAATTACACGCACGGCATATTCCACAATGCAGAGGGGCGATCCGGAGGAGAGGCTAGCAGTGTGCTCCCATTGTTGTTTCCTGTTAAAAGGGCTCCCGTGAGCCCCTAAGCTGACGAACTTTTGGAGATGCACCTGCGCGCCTAAGAGGCAACGAAGCCTGTGACGGTTGTTTGGCAGCCTTCTCAACCACCCCAGAACTTTTCTCTACTGATGAGGGATACTATCCCGAAACACGAGCCATGTCTCGTGTCTAGAGATTCTGGAAATATCAATTACTTACTTGCACCAACTTTGGTGAAACACTCACAAACTTTTTCCTAAACTCTTCAAGTTACATGCACTGCATATACCAGAATGAAGAGGGGCGATCCGGAGGAGAGGCTAGCTGTGTGCTCCCATCGTTGTTTCCTGTTAAAAGGGCTCCCGTGAGCCCCTAAGCTGACGAGCTTTTGGAGATGCACCTGCGTGCCTAAGAGGCAACCGAAGCCTCTGACGGTTGTTTGGCGGCCTTCTCAACCACCCCAGAACTTTTCTCTACTGATGAGGGATACTATCCCGAAACACGAGCCATGTCTCGTGTCTAGAGATTCTGGAAATATCAAGTACTTACTTGCACCAACTTTGGTGAAACACTCACAAACTTTTTCCCAGACTCTTCAAGTTACACGCATTGCATATACCAGAATGAAGAGGGGCGATCCGGAGGAGAGGCTAGCAGTGTGCTCCCATCGTTGTTTCCTGTTAAAAGGGCTCCCGTGAGCCCCTAAGCTGACGAGCTTATGGAGATGCACCTGCGCGCCTAAGAGGCAACGAAGCCTGTGACGGTTGTTTGGTGGCCTTCTCAACCACCCCAGAACTTTTCTCTACTGATGAGGAATACTATCCCGAAACACTCGCCATGTCTCGTGTCTAGAGACTCTGGAAATATCAAGTACCTACTTGCACCAACTTTGGTGAAACACTCACAAACTTTTTCCCAAACTCTTCAAGTTACACGCACTGCATATACCAGAACGCAGAGGGGCGATCTGGAGGAGAGGCTAGCAGTGTGCTCCCATCGTTGTTTCCTGTCAAAAGGGCTCCCGTGAGCCCCTAAGCTGGTGAGCTTTTGGAGATGCACCTGCGCGCCTAAGAGGCAACGAAGCCTGTGACGGTTGTTTGGCGGCCTTCTCAACCACCCCAGAACTTTTCTCTACTGATGATGGATACTATCCCGAAACACGAGCCATTACTCGTGTCTAGAGATTCTGGAAATATCAAGTACTTACTTGCACCAACTATGGTGAAACACTCACAAACTTTTTCCCAAACTCTTCAAGTTACACGCACTGCATATACCAGAATGCAGCAGGGCGATCCGGAGGAGAGGCTAGCAGTGTGCTCCCATCGTTGTTTCCTGTTAAAAGGGCTCCCGTGAGCCCCTAAGCTGACGAGCTTTTGGAGATGCACCTGCGCGCCTAAGAGGCAACGAAGCCTGTGACGGTTGTTTGGCGGCCTTCTCAACCACCCCAGAACTTTTCTCTACTGATGAGGGATACTATCCCGAAACACGAGCCATGTCTCGTGTCTAGAGATTCTGGAAATATCAAGTACTTACTTGCACCAACTTTGGTGAAACACTCACAAACTTTTTCCTAAACTCTTCAAGTTACATGCACTGCATATACCAGAATGAAGAGGGGCGATCCGGAGGAGAGGCTAGCAGTGTGCTCCCATCGTTGTTTCCTGTTAAAAGGGCTCCCTTGAGCCCCTAAGCTGACGAGCTTTTGGAGATGCACCTGCGTGCCTAAGAGGCAACCGAAGCCTCTGACGGTTGTTTGGCGGCCTTCTCAACCACCCCAGAACTTTTCTCTACTGATGAGGGATACTATCCCGAAACACGAGCCATGTCTCGTGTCTAGAGATTCTGGAAATATCAAGTACTTACTTGCACCAACTTTGGTGAAACACTCACAAACTTTTTCCCAAACTCTTCAAGTTACACGCATTGCATATACCAGAATGCAGAGAGGCGATCCGGAGGAGAGGCTAGCAGTGGGCTCCCACCGTTGTTTCCTGTTAAAAGGGCTCCTGTGAGCCCCAAAGCTGACGAGCTTTTGGAGATGCACCTGCGCGCCTAAGAGGCAACGAAGCCTGTGACGGTTGTTTGACGGCCTACTTAACCACCCCAGAACTTTTCTCTACTGATGAGGGATACTATGCCGAAACACGAGTCATTTCTCGTGTCTAGAGATTCTGGAAATATCAAGTACTTACTTGCACCAACTTTGGTGAAACACTCACAAACTTTTTCCCAAACTCTTCAAGTTACATGCTTTGCATATACCAGAATGCAGAGGGGGGATCCGGAGGAGAGGCTAGCAGTGTGCTCCCATCGTTGTTTCCTGTTAAAAGGGCTCCCGTGAGCCCCTAAGCTGACGAGCTTATGGAGATGCACCTGCGCGCCTAAGAGGCAACGAAGCCTGTGACGGTTGTTTGGCGGCCTTCTCAACCACCCCAGAACTTTTCTCTAGTGATGAGGAATACTATCCCGAAACACTAGCCATGTCTCGTGTCTAGGGATTCTGGAAATATCAAGTACCTACTTGCACCAACTTTGGTGAAACACTCACAAACTTTTTCCCAAACTCTTCAAGTTACACGCACTGCATATACCAGAACGCAGAGGGGCGATCCGGAGGAGAGGCTAGCAGTGTGCTCCCATCGTTGTTTCCTGTCAAAAGGGCTCCCGTGAGCCCCTAAGCTGGTGAGCTTTTGGAGATGCACCTGCGCGCCTAAGAGGCAACGAGGGTATGTACAAGGGGGTTTTACCCAAAATAAGTCACTGGGACCTGGGTCATAGTAAGTACTAGAGGAAGGGGGTCCCAATGTAGAACCAGATTACTTTACACACAATTAAATAATAATCACACAATTAAAGAATCTGCAATGTTTTATTCACACAGCAGACGCCATTAGGATATAGTATCCAGCATTTTGCATTATAAAGACGGTTGATTAGTGCCCAGGAGGGGGAAGTGGTCAAGTGAGGTAAGTGCAGGTAGGGAAAGTGATCATAAAAACAGACAATAATCTGAAAAAATGTATCCTGATTTGGAAAGTACATATGAACACAAATCACATCGAATCAATTAAGCAACCCATGCCCCATATGGTACATCAATGTTACAATTTATGGAGATAGGGGCTGGAGTCCAGGGGATTAATTGCCCCAGGGGATTGATTGTCGACGTTTCGACCCACTAAAAGTCAGGAATTCGTAGAGCCCTTGCTGCGGGGTCTTCATCAGGACAGGAGAGGGGCTATCAACCTATTGATATTAACAATGGGTATATATTAATGAGTGGTCTACAGATCACTGTTAGAAACATTATAATTAGGCACACGTTGAAAAAAGAAGAGTCGGAGCATACCTAGCGGGTAGCCGTAGGACATCTTAGTTGAGACAGTAGGCTTTAATGAGGTTGGACATACCTACAGGGTACGAACATTAATAGTTAAGTGGGGCATTGGACGAAATACACTTGGATTTCATGAGTAGAAAAGCTGGCCTGCAATGAATGGAGGAAATAAAAGGACTTACACGTAAATTGATGCCAACCGCGTGTAGGCGGGGTTCAGGGGCGGCCCAGGGACGTAGGGCACAAAGAAATTCTTGAAGCTGCGAATCAATGGGGGAGCGGATTAGTGTATTCACACCTGATATGCAAACACGTAGATAGCGTTAATAAGAAAGTGTTGCTTACCCAGGGTTGAAGATGAAATCAAAATCGTCCCATATAGTTAAGGCGGCGTGGCGCTCGAAATTGTGGGAACCCGCTGCACAAGTACTGTCGATTAATAGAGGAACAGGTTAGTGAGTTCGCCGAGGTATAAGGCGGCTCAAAATGCACACGAGAGGCAGTATGGCTTACCAGGGGTAGTTAGTGTAATCAGTGTCTCACCCGTTGTTAGGGCGGCGTGCCGCTCACGTACGTAGAATTTCGCTGTAATGACAAACAACAGCGCTAAGTATACGGAAGGGGCCAACTTGATAAATAAAGTCAAAAGGTGGACAGGCCAGTATTTTTACCGCGGGGAAATGAATCTGCCCGGCGTCTCCGTATCTCGGTCAGAAGTCTTGGTCGACTTTCTGTAGTGGATGTTGTTATGGGAACCAAGTCACATGTTGCCTGACTGACATGGTGAAAAGACTATCGCATCAAATTGAGCCGATGTATGTCGTCTAGGGGAAGAGGTATATCGATCTATAGGAAAAAAGTCATGTTTTTAGGTGGAGTAACCAGCAATAGAGTAGGTGTATAATAGAAGTAGAAGTAGAAAACACATTAAGTCTGTTCTCACAGAGGAGGAGCTTGGCGGGCATCAGTGATGGCCGCGTGAGCACAGCGCTCTCCGGACCCCCGCCACTCCCGGCATGATATCCTGACCATATCCTGATTCTTTGCGAGGATTTGTGTAGAGGACACTGGGCTGATCTTCCTGGGACTTTTGGAATTTGATTTGGACCCGGGACGCCGAAGATACGACGGCTTGAACTTTGGGGGTCCGCCCTTGAGGTGCGCCCGGGACTGGGTGCGGCGTTGTGGCCGTCTTGGAGTTGAACAACAGCGGCAGGGGGATTGGACTTGTGGGTCCCCCTCTTAAGTTTCGGTTTCGATTCTGCCTCTGACTGAGACATCTGGCAGAAGAGTCCGGCCTTTGCTGGGTCCGGCGCACGAGACGGCTGTCGGGCCTTTGGCTTGCTTATTCTCCTTCCAGGCTAGTTCACTCCTAGTGGTACCCTCGTCGCTGCCTTTTGGTCCCGACGCCCTACTTTCCTGCGGCCATTTCCATCGGGTCGAGTGAGTCTCCTGGTGACGCGGCCTCCGACATGGCGGGCAGGGGGGACCGAGAGACCCGAAAGACCAAGACGCCCCTGCGTGGGGGCCCGGTCCAGTCTAACGTTATGGACCGTTACACCCATACGAAGGGGTCCCCTGGAGCCGCCCTGCCTGGTCCAAGTGCGGTTGACCACATTGTGGACGCGTCAACGGAGCCGTCCTTGCAGGACATCATGGGCGCCATTTCTGGCATGAAGGAAACAATAGGCCAACAGTATGAAGCTCTGGCCCACAAAATCGACACCGCGTCCATTGAAGTGAACCTGATTCGGGCCGACCTATCTAAAACCAATGAGAAGGTGAAGTCATTGGATCTCAAGTCATCCAGCCTCACGGCAGACGTCTCGGAGATACAGACGGAGATTGGCAATCTCCGTAGGGTGAACGATTTCATGACCCGGCGCTTGGAGGACTTTGAGAACAGGGCACGTCACTGTAATGTGCGTGTGGTTGGCGTTCCGGAGAATCCAGACCCGCACTCTGTTGATCTCCTGGTCGAGGACCTGATCCAGAACTACCTCTCTCCGTCTGGATTGAGTACATTTTTCGCAGTGGAACGTGCCCATCGTGTTCTGGGAGGCCAGGGTAAGCCGGGCGCCCCGCCGAGGCCTATTGTTGCAAAACTCTTCCACTATAGAGATCGGGACGCTATCCTGCAGGCATCGCGCGTGAAGGGCCCGGTGGCCTTTGAGAATGCCACGGTGAACTTTTACCCGGACTTTTCTCAACAGGTTCAGAAACAGCGTATGGGTTTCCGTGGAGTCAAGAAGCGCCTCCGAGACATGGGATTGCGATATGCTATGCTTTTTCCGACCAGGCTGCGAGTTGAGTACAATGACCGAACCTTTTTCTTTGATCGGCCTGATTCAGTGAATGACTGGTTGGACTCTCTGCCGGACCGACCTCCTGTGACTGAGCCCGCCGACCACCCGGGTGGTGCTGAGGGTGGTGCAGAAAGCTGAACTATTTGTCTATGCCCGGGTCTTCGTGTAGAGTAACTTCTTCTGGGATTTTATGCCTAAGTGCCTCTACTGTCTGTGTGTTCTCCTCGTTAGTTGTCTTGATCGGGGTGGCGGGTGGGTCAGGGCCTTTCCTCCTCCGGGGTCTTTTTGTAGAATGGGGGTTCTTGGGCGACAGGCACACTGCATGTTGGGGTGGCTTTTTAGCTTCTTGCAGGGGTGCAGGGTGGGGGGTGTTTCCTTGATCGTTGGGGGGTGGGTGGAAGGGATGTTTGATGTTTGTGTTTTGTTTTCTCAAGGCGATTCTATCTTGCTAATGATGTTTTTGATGTCATGCTCATTGAGGGGGGGTTTCGGCGTTGCTGTGTGGGATGGGGGGTAGCGGGTTGAGGTTTATTTCGTGGAATGTCAATGGTCTGGGGGATCGTATTAAGCGAGGTGTGGTGTTGCGATGTCTACGACGTTTGTCTCCAGATATTGTTTTTCTACAGGAGACTCATTTGGTGGGCAATACATGTCGTGCAATGAATAGGTGGGGCTATCGCCTCGCCGCACATTCGGGGTTTACCACGGGTTCCAGGGGGGTGGGTATCCTTGTTCGGGCTTCCCTCCCCCTGGCTATTGATGATGTGATCCTTGATGATCGGGGGCGTTACGCCGTCCTCGTGGGACGCTATGAGGGTCGGACCCTTTCCTTGTTTGCCGTCTATGTGCCCCCCGGTCTACAGACCTCTACTTTTTCCGATTTGGGCCGGGTGTTGTTGAACCTCCCTGATAGTACTCTTTTTATAGCGGGGGACTTTAATTCAGTGTTCTCCGGTCTACACGATCGTCACCCCCCTAGGGATACTCCTTCGGCCCAACGGTGGCTGGGTGGGTTTCTGGATACGTTTGGCTTGGTGGATTGTTGGAGGCTTATGCATCCTACTCAGCTTCAATACACTTTTCATTCTGGGGCCCATGGGAGTTTGTCTAGACTGGATTATTTCCTGATGCCTGCGGCGCAGTCGCCGGCGGTTCGTGAGATTAGACACCTCCCCCGGGGCATCTGTGATCATTCACCGCTCTGGCTTTGTTTTGAGGTGGGGGTGGAGGCGGCGGGCCGTGTGGCTCCTATTAACCCATGGTACCTCACCTCCCCCGAGACCCGCGGTCTCTTGATTAAGTCTTTGGACAATTATTTCCTAGACAACAAGGGGTCCGTCTCATTGGCGGTATCCCTGTGGGAGGCCTTTAAGACAGTGATTCGCGGGCAGGCCCTTTCCCTTATTGCTGAATCTAAAAAGGCGAGGAATCGGGAGGTGGTGGACCTTGAGAGGGAGATTGCAGAGATAGAGGCTGACCTGGAGTCGAATGTCACACCTGGTAAACTCCACGCCCTGGGTCTGAAACAATTTGCCTATAGGTCTTTGGTTACAGATGCGGCTAAATTGATGTTTCGGGAGCAACAGGGTCGTTTGTATGATGTGGGGGACAAAGCGGGTAAATTGCTGGCATGGCTGGATAAGAAGGAGAGGGCGAATCGTGTGGTGCCTGTGATTCAGACTTTGAATGGTGTGAAAGTGACTGACCCGGTTGGAATAGTCGAATGTTTTGCGGACTATTTTCGTGTGGTTTATTCCCCTGTGTCTGCACGGGATGTTGATGACTCTCGCCTTTTGTTGCGTGATATAGCTCTGCCCAGTGTTTCCGATTTAGACCGAGTTTCTTTGGAGTCCCCTTTCACTACAGACGAGATAGCGACGGCTATTCGCTCACTCCGTTCGGGCAAAGCTTTGGGCCCGAATGGATTGCCTATTGAATTGTACAAGCTACGTCCTGATAAGCTGGCGCCCTATCTTCGCGCTATGTTTCTGGAATCCCGGGAGCGGGGTATTCTCCCATATGATCAGCGTCTGGCTACGATTGTTGTTATTCCCAAAGAAGGTAAACCTTGGGACCTTTGTTCGTCTTATAGGCCCATTTCCCTGTTGAATGTTGAACCCAAGGTTCTGGCTAAGCTTCTGGCTACCCGCCTCTTGACGGTCATTGGTGGCTTGGTTCATCCGGATCAATCCGGATTTATCCCGCATCGCAACACGGCTCTTAACCTACGTCGTCTCCACGGAGCTGTTGCGAGGGCGGGGCTTCTGACGGAGCCGGCCATTTTGGCTTCGTTGGACGCCTCAATGGCCTTTGATACGGTGGAGTGGCCCTATCTTTGGGCAGCTCTTGAGAAATTTGGTTTCGGACCTGAGTTTATTGGTTGGGTGAAGTTGTTATACGCCGAACCCTTGGCACAGGTGGTGGTAAATGGTCGGGTTTCTGTCCCCTTCTGCCTTGGTAGAGGGACCCGTCAGGGATGCCCCTTGTCTCCGTTGCTTTTCGCGCTCGCCCTGGAACCGTTAGCTGCGTGGCTTCGATGGGAACCTTCACTCAAAGGGATCCGTTGGTCACCGGATTTTGAAGACCGCGTCTCGCTTTACGCGGATGACATTCTTCTGTATCTTACTTCCCCGCGTAAATCTTTAAATGTATTATTTGACGTTCTTACTTCGTTTGGTGCTAACTCAGGTCTGGTTATTAATTGGGCTAAGTCTTGTGTGTATGTTCTTTCAGGTGTGTTGCCCCCCTTGCCAGACAGATTTCCTATCCAGGTTGTCCAATCTGGCTTCAAGTATTTGGGGATCTTTATATCACTGGACTCTTCACTCCGGTTCGAGCGTAATCTCCTCCCCCCGCTTCTTAGACTGCTACTGGACGTGGCCCGCTGGCGTAAGCTACCCCCGTCTCCTCTGGGCAGGGCTGCCCTTTTTAAAATGATGTCTTTGCCACGATTCCTATACGCACTTCAAAACTCTTTTGACGACGTTCCCGCTACCTATTTCCGAGAGATCGAGAGTCTTCAAAGATAACTGATCTGGGACGGGCGTCCACGTATTGCCCTGGCGAAACTTACCATCCCTTGGTACGACGGGGGCATGGCGCTCCCCGATATCAAGAGATATTATTGGGCCACCCAGCTGTCTGCCATTAACCACGCAATGTATTCCCCGGGTCGCGATCCGGCCTTTGAGATGGATAAACTCCAGCTGCCGGGAGGGGATTTTAATAGAGCGCTTTATTCCAGATCGGCCGGGCGCCATCTTACGGGCCCGTCCAGGATCGCAGTCAATGTGTGGCGCGCCGCGAATGTGAGTTTGGGATGGGAGAATCGACTGACAATGGCGACTCCGCTTTATGCTTCCGAACGTTTGGGATGTCTCTGGTCCTCTAAGGGCTTTGACCGCTGGGATATGATTGGGATATGTAAAGTGGGTGATGTCTGTGTGATGGGTGGAGTGAAGTCTTTCCAGGCCCTTAAGGCCGAGTATGACTTGAGTGACAGAGAGTTTTTTCGATATCTGCAGGTCCGGCATGCCCTGGCCTCAGTTCTGACTCCTGATGTGCCACTGCCCGAGTCCTCCCCCCTTGAGGACCGCATTCTGGATGGACACCTGCCCGATAGCACTATCTCCCTGATTTACAAGAAACTGATTAATAATCGCACTGACTTACTGGTCCGACTTAGGGAGGTTTGGGTCGGGGACGGGTTGGACTTAGATGACGAGGATTGGCAGTCGGCCCTCTCTTCTCCGAAAGAGGTCGCCATCCCAGCCCGTCTTCGCTTGGTTCAACTTAAGATCCTCCACCGGGTGTATGTAACTGGTCCGCGTCTGGTAGCAATGGGTTTTTCCCCGGATGGTTTATGCAAACGTGGTTGTGGGATGAGTGCTACATTTCTGCATATTCTTTGGGAGTGCCCAGTGGTGGCAGCCTATTGGACTGATGTGCTTGCGGTGATGACTGCTGTGACTGGTATTGCCCTGCGGCCTGAGGCCCGACGATGCCTGTTGAATGTGTGGGAACCCACCGACTGTTCTGTGGCTCAGACCCGATGGGCGACCTTGGGATACATGGTCGCAAAACGGGACATTGCGCAACTCTGGGGCGCTTCCAGACCTCCCGAGGTCTTGGTGTGGGAAGATAACATGGACTGGTCCATGTTTCGAGAGAAGACCGTCTATGTGGCTAGGGGCAGACCCAGGGCGTGGACGAAGATTTGGAGTCAGTGGAACGAATATCGTGGTGACATCTGTACCCCTCCCTTGGTTGACACTCCCGATGTTACCCTATCTCCCTAGGCTGGCGTTCCCGAAATTTTCATATTGTTCTAAGATTTTCCTGTCCTCCCCGCTGTCCCCCCCCCCGGCCTTGCCGAGTCCCATTGACTGTGCTTTCGTCTTCCTGATTAGTGGCTTTCCCCTCCGCCTTCTGGGCTGACTTTGATTATTGTGTATTCGCCTTGTTTAGAGTTAGTTGTTTCTGTGTTTGAAAAAACAAATTTTTTTTATGTCCTGTCCTATGGTTTGAGCAATACTTGATATCTGATTTGTGCCTGGCCACGGAAGTGTTTGTTTGCTTCTTATGTTGTGCGTTGCTATTAGCGGCCAGCCCGTGTGGTTGTAGGCCCATCTTTGTACTTTTTACTTTAATTGCTCAATAAAAGTTTAAAAAAAAAAAAAAAAAAAAGTCTGTTCTCACATTTTCCACAAAAGGTATCTTAACAAATTATATAATTAAATATGCGTAATACATTAGTTCCCATAAGATTGACATTTTAAGGGACATAATACAAACGGGTCAGTTCAGTATGTACAACAAACACTAGTATATGTAAAACAGGTAAGATATCCAAGGGTGTACCTATCCCATGATGGTATAACCCAGATGTGATCCATTATAGCAGAGTATTATGGGTGCATTAGTTCCCAAAAGATTGACATTTTGAGGGACATAATACAAACAGGTCAGTTCAGTATGTACAACAAATACTAGTATATGTAAAACACGTAAGATATCCAAGGGTGTACCTATCACATGATGGTATAACCCAGATATGATCCATTAAAGCAGAGTATTATGGGTGTATTAGTACCAGTTCATCCCTAGAGTTGAGAGGGGGAGAGGTGGGAACCCGTATGGAAGCATGTCAATTTACAGGCAGGTCTGCAGGTGATACTCATACAAGTTTTGAAAGAGGGGAGGATGAAATCAGCCAGGTTGTTATGTCAGTGTGGCTAATTGGGAGAATGAATTGTCATGTTCGTTCAGACCAGATTGAATCGAATTAAAGAAAAACATCCATTTGAGCTCTCGGATGTTTAGAATTGAGGTGATGTTGCCACCTCTGGGTCCCAACTTGGCTTGTTCCAATACCACCCACTGGAGGCTCTCAGGTGCATGGGATGCTGATTTAAAGTGGTCTACCAGAGGAGCTCCCTGGGTTTCACTTCGGATCCTACTCATGTGCTGTAGGATACGTACTTTTGCCTTTTGCTGTGTCTGGCCAATATATATTAATTCGCAGGGACACATTATGGCATAAATGATGTTGGTGGTGTTACAATTGCTAAATGATTTTAGAGGAACTTTCCAATGTTTGTAGTGGAATTCTTTTGTCTGCACAGTGGATTCACAGGCCTTACAGTTCCCACATCTGTGGTGGCCAATTATAGGCGGAAGATTCCATACGGATGTAATCGTCGGTTCTTCTGGAGTCGGTAGTAGGGAACGTACCACAAAATCTTTTACACTTTTCGATTTCTTAAAAGCGTGTAATGGAGGGCTAGCTTGATTGATATCATCCGATATCAAATCCCAATGTCGGTTAATAATGTGTCTGATCTTGTTGCTCTTGGTTGAGAAGGTGGTGACGCATACTAAGCGATCTAATGATTGTGCACTCTTGTCCTTCTGAGTCAATAGTTCCTCGCGTGGATAGAACCAAGCTCTTTTGCGAGCTTTTGACACCAGTCTTTTCGGATACCCCCGTTCTTTTAGACGACTTGCCAGCTCCTCAGATTGCTCAAAATAGTGTTCTTTAATAGAACAGTTTCGACGAATTCGCAAAAACTGTCCAAAGGGCAGATTGTCGCGCAAAGCTCGCTGGTGGTGACTACTGTATTGTAGTAAAGAGTTCCTTTCAGCAGGCTTACGATACAGGGTTGTCAATAGAGTCCCTTGGTCCTCATAGATAGTGATGTCCGAGAAATCCACACTACGGTTATCAGATTGAATGGTAAATTGGAGGTGGGGTAGTTGTTGATTTAACCACTTGTGGAAAGATGATAAATCGGTTGGATTCCCATTCCAGATTATCAAAATATCATCGATATACCTCATCCAGAGATATATGCTATCTCTGAATGGGTTGTGTCTGCACAGGACCGTGTCTTCCTCAAAAGCTGCCATATACAGTATGGCCACATCAGGGGCAAAGGGAGCCCCCATCGTCACCCCTTGTGTCTGCAAGAAGAATTTGTTCTTAAAAATGAAAAAGTTTTTGGTCATTGCTATCTGTAATAGTGCGACGATGAACTCCGTCGGTACTTGGACAGGCGCTGGTCTTGTCCGTAGGAACTTGGTTACGACTGCAAGCGCTTCCCGTTGGGGAATGCATGTATACAGGGAAACCACATCGCAGGTTACGAGCAGTTGTTGTCGTGGATCAAATGGAAGTTTCTCAATGATATTGATGGTATGGAGAGTGTCCCGGAGGTAGGTCTGTGTTGTTTCAGCCAGCGGTTTCAAGAAGAAATCAATATATCTTCCCAAAGGTTCGAGGATTGAACCACAGCCAGATACGATGGGCCGACCCGGCGGCTTCTCCATGTTCTTGTGAATTTTGGGGAGTGTGTAGATCGTAGCCAGCCGGGGATGTTGTTGGTTCAAATACTCAAATTCATTTTTGGACAGAAAACCTTGATCCAAGCCTTCCTTGGTTATCTCCAGGATTTCTTGGGATATAGCTTTCGAAGGATCCGCTCTGAGTTGTTGGTAGCTTGTCCCATCCATCAATTGTCGATTGATTTCAGACTCATACTTGGAGACGTCTTGCACCACAATGGCTCCACATTTATCTGCCGGTTTGATAACGATCTCGGTGTTTTTCGCAAGAGAAAGGAGGGCTGCTCTCTCAGATTTACTGGTGTTTTATTTGATGAAGGATTTCTCAGTTAATACATTGTTAGTGTCTCTCCATACCACCGCCTCAAATGCCAAAATTTTGTGTGACATACTGCCAGAGGAGGGAACGAAAGTAGATGGAATCCGTAGACCAGTGTTAGAAGGATTCGAATAAGGATTGGCATTCCGAAAAAAATACCTCAGTCTTATTTTGCGGAAAAATTTAAATAATTCCGTCTTTACCGTAAAAGGATCTGGTCTATTGGTGGGAACATAGGACAGTTGGTCAATATTTTAACTTCTTGTTCACTCAAGGAGTAATTGGAAATGTTGACAACAGGATTGGTGATAGGTGAATCAGCTACCACCGGTAGGTCTTGTTGCGAGTCACTCTCTCGCCATGCTGGTCTTGTTGGAAGTGGACCTGCTTGGGCACTTGGCCCCGTCCCATATCCCAGTTGCCGGTATTCTGGGTCTGTCCTCGTTGTTGTCCACGTATGGTATTGCTGCCCCTTCCTCTCGGGGGTCGCCGTGATCCTCTGCGTTGTCCTAAAAAAGGATTATAGTGCGGGGGTGGGGGGTATCCGTAGTCTTGGTAGTTGTATGAATGACTGGGACCCGCTTGTTCTTGTTCACCCTCAGAACTGTAGGATGAGTCCGAGAAAGTGTAATAATTGCGTCGACCTCTGTAACTACCACGACCTCTGGATGTGAAACGGCCTTGTGTGTCTTGGCGGTAGTAGTCTTCTTGGAGGTAGGGTTATGTCTTTTTTTTGTCGTAAAGCCTCACGTCTCGGGCAAGTTTCTCCAATTTCCGGTTCTGTGTAGTTAGATCAAAATCTTTCAAAGATGCTTCCAAGTTATTAAGGGTTTCTTTTGCACTAGCAAAATTAGCATCAGCTGCGATTTCGTCTTTTAAAGTCTTGAGTTCCGCCGAGATAAGTTGGACCTGTTCAGCAGCGGTTTCGACGCCTAGCACCATCCAGTGCCATGAACAATTATTAGCCACATGACGTTTTTCCTATAGATCGATATACCTCTTCCCCTAGACGACATACATCGGCTCAATTTGATGCGATACTCTTTTCACCATGTCAGTCAGGCAACATGTGACTTGGTTCCCATAACAACATCCACTACAGAAAGTCGACCAAGACTTCTGACCGAGATACGGAGACGCCGGGCAGATTCATTTCCCCGCGGTAAAAATACTGGCCTGTCCACCTTTTGACTTTATTTATCAAGTTGGCCCCTTCCGTATACTTAGCGCTGTTGTTTGTCATTACAGCGAAATTCTACGTACGTGAGCGGCACGCCGCCCTAACAACGGGTGAGACACTGATTACACTAACTACCCCTGGTAAGCCATACTGCCTCTCGTGTGCATTTTGAGCCGCCTTATACCTCGGCGAACTCACTAACCTGTTCCTCTATTAATCTACAGTACTTGTGCAGCGGGCTCCGACAATTTCGAGCGCCACGCTGCCTTAACTATATGGGACGATTTTGATTTCATCTTCAACCCTGGGTAAGCAACACTTTCTTATTAACGCTATCTACGTGTTTGCATATCAGGTGTGAATACACTAATCCGCTCCCCCATTGATTCGCAGCTTCAAGAATTTCTTTGTGCCCTACGTCCCTGGGCCGCCCCTGAACCCCGCCTACACGCGGTTGGCATCAATTTACGTGTAAGTCCTTTTATTTCCTCCATTCATTGCGGGCCAGCTTTTCTACTCATGAAATCCAAGTGTATTTCGTCCAATGCCCCACTTAACTATTAATGTTCGTACCCTGTAGGTATGTCCAACCTCAGTAAAGCCTACTGTCTCAACTAAGATGTCCTACGGCTACCCGCTAGGTATGCTCCGACTCTTCCTTTTTTCAAAGTGTGCCTAATTATAATGTTTCTAACAGTGATCTGTAGACCACTCATTAATATATACCCATTGTTAATATCAATAGGTTGATAGCCCCTCTCCTGTCCTGATGAAGACCCCGCCGCAAGGGCTCTACGAATTCCTGCCTCTTAGTGGGTCGAAACGTCGACAATCAATATCCTGGGCCAATTAATCCCCTGGACTCCAGCCCCTATCTCCATAAATTGTAACATTGATGTACCATATGGGGCATGGGTTGCTTTATTGATTCGATGTGATTTGTGTTCATATGTACTTTCCAAATCAGGATACATTTTTTCAGATTATTGTCTGTTTTTATGATCACTTTCCCTACCTGCACTTACCTCACTTGACCACTTCCCCCTCCTGGGCACTAATCAACCGTCTTTATAATGCAAAATGCTGGATAATATATCCTAATGGCGTCTGCTGTGTGAATAAAACATTGCAGATTCTTTAATTGTGTGATTATTATTTAATTAAGAGGCAACGAAGCCTCTGACGGTTGTTTGGCGGCCTTCTCAACCACCCCAGAACTTTTCTCTACTGATGAGGGATACTATCCCGAAACACAAGCCATGTCTCGTGTCTAGAGATTCTGGAAATATCAAGCACTTACTTGCACCAACTTTGGTGAAACACTCACAAACTTTTTCCCAAACTCTTCAAGTTACACGCATTGCATATACCAGAATGAAGAGGGGCGATCCGGAGGAGAGGCTAGCAGTGTGCTCCCATCGTTGTTTCCTGTTAAAAGTGCTCCCGTGAGCCCCTAAGCTGACGAGCTTATGGAGATGCACCTGCGCGCCTAAGAGGCAACGAAGCCTGTGACGGTTGTTTGGCGGCCTTCTCAACCACCCCAGAACTTTTCTCTAGTGATGAGGAATACTATCCCGAAACACGAGCCATGTCTCGTGTCTAGAGATTCTGGAAATATCAAGTACTTACTTGCACCAACTTTGGTGAAACACTCACAAACTTTTTCCCAAACTCTTCAAGTTACAAGCACTGCATATACCAGAATGCAGAGGGGCGATCCGGAGGAGAGGCTAGCAGTGTGCTCCCATCGTTGTTTCCTGTTAAAAGGGCTCCCGTGAGCCCCTAAGCTGACGAGCTTTTGGAGATGCACCTGCGTGCCTAAGAGGCAACGAAGGCTGTGACGGTTGTTTGGCGGCCTTCTCAACCACCCCAGAACTTTTCTCTACTGATGAGGGATACTATCCCGAAACACGAGCCATGTCTCGTGTCTAGAGATTCTGGAAATAGCAAGTACTTACTTGCACCAACTTTGGTGAAACACTCATAAACTTTTTCCCAAACTCTTCAAGTTACACGCATTGCATATACCAGAATGCAGAGGGGTGATCCTGAGGAGAGGCTAGCAGTGGGCTACCACCGTTGTTTCCTGTTAAAAGGGCTCCCGTGAGCCCCAAAGCTGACGAGCTTTTGGAGATGCACCTGCGCGCCTAAGAGGCAATGAAGCCTGTGACGGTTGTTTGACGGCCTACTTAACCACCCCAGGACTTTT
Organism: Lissotriton helveticus; assembly: GCF_964261635.1. Lineage (NCBI taxonomy): Eukaryota > Metazoa > Chordata > Amphibia > Caudata > Salamandridae > Lissotriton > Lissotriton helveticus. The sequence continues at coordinate 1,194,765,385 of NC_136068.1, forward strand.
CTCTACTGATGAGGGATACTATGCCAAAACACGAGTCATATCTCGTGTCTAGAGATTCTGGAAATATCAAGTACTTACTTGCACCAACTTTGGTGAAACACTCACAAACGTTTTCCCAAACTCTTCAAGTTACACGCATTGCATATACCAGAATGCAGAGGAGTGATCCGGAGGAGAGGCTAGCAGTGTGCTCCCATCGTTGTTTCCTGTTAAAAGGGCTCCCGTGAGCCCCTAAGCTGACGAGCTTATGGAGATGCACCTGCGCGCCTAAGAGGCAACGAAGCCTGTGACGGTTGTTTGGCGGCCTTCTCAACCACCCCAGAACTTTTCTCTACTGATGAGGAATACTATCCCGAAACACGAGCCATGTCTCGTGTCTAGAGATTCTGGAAATATCAAGTACCTACTTGCACCAACTTTGGTGAAACACTCACAAACTTTTTCCCAAACTCTTCAAGTTACATGCACTACATATACCAGAACGCAGAGGGGCGATCCGGAGGAGAGGCTAGCAGTGTGCTCCCATCGTTGTTTCCTGTCAAAAGGGCTCCCGTGAGCCCCTAAGCTGGTGAGCTTTTGGAGATGCACCTGCGCGCCTAAGAGGCAACGAAGCCTGTGACGGTTGTTTGGCGGCCTTCTCAACCACCCCAGAACTTTTCTCTACTGATGAGGGATACTATCTCGAAACACGAGCCATTACTCGTGTCTAGAGATTCTGGAAATATCAAGTACTTACTTGCACCAACTTTGGTGAAACACTCACAAACTTTTTCCCAAACTCTTCAAGTTACAAGCACTGCATATACCAGAATGCAGAGGGGCGATCCGGAGGAGAGGCTAGCAGTGTGCTCCCATCGTTGTTTCCTGTTAAAAGGGCTCCCGTGAGCCCCTAAGCTGACGAGGTTTTGGAGATGCACCTGCGCGCCTAAGAGGCAACGAAGCCTGTGACGGTTGTTTGGCGGCCTTCTCAACCACCCCAGAACTTTTCTCTACTGATGAGGGATACTATCCCGAAACACGAGCCATGTCTCGTGTCTAGAGATTCTGGAAATATCATTTACTTACTTGCACCAACTTTGGTGAAACATTCACGATCTTTTTCCCAAACTCTTCAAGTTACACGCACTGCATATACCAGAATGCAGAGGGGCGATCCGGAGGAGAGGCTAGCAGTGTGCTCCCATCGTTGTTTCCTGTTAAAAGGGCTCCCGTGAGCCCCTAAGCTGACAAGCTTTTGGAGATGCACCTGCGCGCCTAAGAGGCAACAAAGCCTGTGACGGTTGTTTGGCGGCCTTCTCAACCACCCCAGAACTTTTCTCTACTGATGAGGGATACTATCCCGAAACACGAGCCATGTCTCGTGTCTAGAGTTTCTGGAAATATCAATTACTTACTTGCACCAACTTTGGTGAAACATTCACGATCTTTTTCCCAAACTCTTCAAGTTACACGCACTGCATATACCAGAATGCAGAGGGGCGATCCGGAGGAGAGGCTAGCAGTGTGCTCCCATCGTTGTTTCCTGTTAAAAGGGCTCCCGTGAGCTCCTAAGCTGACGAGCTTTTGGAGATGCACCTGCGCGCCTAAGAGGCAACAAAGCCTTTGACGGTTGTTTGGCGGCCTTCTCAACCACCCCAGAACTTTTCTCTACTGATGAGGGATACTATCCCGAAACACGAGCCATGTCTCGTGTCTAGAGATTCTGGAAATATCAAGTACTTACTTGCACCAACTTTGGTGAAACAGTCACAAACTTTTTCCCCAACTCTTCAAGTTACACGCACTGCATATACCAGAATGCAGAGGGGTGATCCGGAGGAGAGGCTAGCAGTGTGCTCCCATCGTTGTTTCCTGTTAAAAGGGCTCCCGTGAGCCCCTAAGCTGACGAGCTTTTGGAGATGCACCTGCGCGCCTAAGAGGCAACGAAGCCCGTGACGGTTGTTTGGCGGCCTTCTCAACCACCCCAGAACTTTTCTCTACTGATGAGGGATACTATCCCGAAACACGAGCCTTGTCTTGTGTCTAGAGATTCTGGAAATATCAATGACTTACTTGCACCAACTTTGGTGAAACACTCACAAACTTTTTCCCAAACTCTTCAATTTACAAGCACTGCATATACCAGAATGCAGAGGGGCGATCCGGAGGAGAGGCTAGCAGTGTGCTCCCATCGTTGTTTCCTGTTAAAAGGGCTCCCGTGAGCCCCTAAGCTGACGAGCTTTTGGAGATGCACCTGCGCGCCTAAGAGGCAACGAAGCCTGTGACGGTTGTTTGGCGGCCTTCTCAACCACCCCAGAACTTTTCTCTACTGATGAGGGATACTATCCCGAAACACGAGCCATGTCTCGTGTCTAGAGATTCTGGAAATATCATTTACTTACTTGCACCAACTTTGGTGAAACATTCACGATCTTTTTCCCAAACTCTTCAAGTTACACGCACTGCATATACCAGAATGCAGAGGGGTGATCCGGAGGAGAGGCTAGCAGTGTGCTCCCATCGTTGTTTCCTGTTAACCCCTTCGCTGCTAGGCCTTTTCCCCTCCTGTGCTGAGGCTTTTTTTGGCGTTTTGGAGTAGTGCGCGCTTAGGCCCTTGTAACTTTTTGACCACATAAGGTATCCACGCCAAATTTGCGTCCTTTTCTTCCAACATCATGTGGATTCTAAAGGCGCCCTGGGTTTGTGGATTCCCTTGGAGGGGGCCCAGAAATTTAGCAAAATATAGTGATTTTTTTGTTTTTTTCAGAAAAATGGGAAAAACGGGCTGCAAATGAAAGCCTCTGGGTGTTTCCCTGAAAATGGTATCACAAAAAGGTTTGTGGGGCTGAAATCTCCATTTTCTCAGCTTTCAGGGAATGACAGACTTTTGTCAGAGAACCGAAATTTTTCACTCAGTTTTGGCATTTTTCTGGGACATAGCCTATTTTTGCTATTTTTAGAGCTTTCCACCTCCTTCCAGTTAATGGTAGAAATTAGTTTGAAAGCAATAATGGATCCTGGAAAGCTTTACATTTTCGAAAAGTAGACAAAATTCTGAATTCAGAAAGGGGTCATTTGTCTAAATCCATGAAGGTTTCGTTATAGAAACTAACAGTTAGATATTGGAATATTTGAAATTTTGTTGAAAAAAACAGCCTTTTGTCTCAACGTTTTCACCTATAACTTTTTCTAATTTTGACAGCTCTTGGAAAGCAATATACCGTTACATCCGTTAGACCTTCCTGGTTGTGGGGATATATAGGACTTGTAGTTTCACCAAGAACCCGACGAACCCAGATCCAAAAACTGAGCAGCAACCTGCAATGGTATTTTTTCATTTACTGGGTATAGTGCACTTTGTCTTGGAAAATGTATACATGGAATAATCTGTATGAAAGACACCTATGTATTTCTGAATTGGGTACAAATTATAGACTTCAGAAACAGTATATAATTGCACATTTTCAAAGTTGGGAATACTCATACTAGCATGAGAATTATTGGTCATTTTTCATAAAGATTTTTTTTTTACTCAATGTCTTTCATTCAAAGGGAGAAATGCATGAAAGCTCAATTGGTAATAACAGTTGATTTACAAATCTGAATTACCCCAAGTGTCCCGATAAAAACGGTACCTCACTTGTGTGGGTCGGCCTTGTGCCTACGACAGGAAACGGCGGAAAATGCAACGTGGTCACACCTAAATTTAGCAGTTACAAATTGACCCTTTTTTGGCAAAGTGCCTACCTGTAGTTTTTGCACCCTAGCTCTGCCGGCACCTAGGGAAACCTTGCAAACCTATACATTTTTGAAAAGTAGACACCCAGGGGAATTCAGGATGGGGTGACTCGACTGCCTACCACCAGGTTTTGTTACCCAGAATCCCTTGCAAAGCTAAATTTTTCACAAAATAAACACATTTTCCTCACATTTCTGTGGTGGAAAGTTCTGGAATCTGCGTGGATCAACAAATTTCCACCCACCCAGCGTGCCCCAAGGTCTCCCGAAAAAAATGGTACCTCACTTGCGTGGGTAGGCATAGTGGCTGCGACATGAAACAGCGCAAAACGCAGCATGGTCGCACCTCAATTTCCCAGTGAAATTTAGCACGATTCGGACAAAAAGACTACCTTTTGTTTTTGCGCCGTAGCTCTGCCAGCACCTAGGGAAACCTAGCAAACCTATACATTTTTGAAAACTAGACACCCAGGGCAATTCAGGATGGGGTGACTCGCCTGCCTACCCCCAGGTTTTGTTACCCAGAATCCCTTGAACACATAAAAATTTGACCAAAAAAACACATTTTCCTCACATTTCTGTGGTGGAAAGTTCTGGAATCTGCGTGGATCAACAAATTTCCACCCACCCAGCGTGCCCCCAGGTCTCCCGAAAAAAACGGTACCTCACTTGCGTGGGTAGGCATAGTGGCTGCGACATGAAACAGCGCAAAACGCAGCATGGTCGCACCTCAATTTCCCAGTGAAATTTAGCACGATTCGGACAAAAAGACTACCTTTTGTTTTTGCGCCGTAGCTCTGCCAGCACCTAGGGAAACCTAGCAAACCTATACATTTTTGAAAACTAGACACCCAGGGGAATTCAGGATGGGGTGACTCGCCTGCCTACCCCCAGGTTTTGTTACCCAGAATCCCTTGCAAACATAAAAATTTGACCAAAAAAACACATTTTCCTCACATTTCTGTGGTGGAAAGTTCTGGAATCTGCGTGGATCAACAAATTTCCACCCACCCAGCGTGCCCCCAGGTCTCCCGAAAAAAACGGTACCTCACTTGCGTGGGTAGGCATAGTGGCTGCGACATGAAACAGCGCAAAACGCAGCATGGTCGCACCTCAATTTCCCAGTGAAATTTAGCACGATTCGGACAAAAAGACTACCTTTTGTTTTTGCGCCGTAGCTCTGCCAGCACCTAGGGAAACCTAGCAAACCTATACATTTTTGAAAACTAGACACCCAGGGGAATTCAGGATGGGGTGACTCGTCTGCCCACCCCCAGGTTTTGTTACCCAGAATCCCTTGCAAACATAAAAATTTGACCAAAAAAACACATTTTCCTCACATTTCTGTGGTGGAAAGTTCTGGAATCTGCGTGGATCAACAAATTTCCACCCACCCAGCGTGCCCCCAGGTCTCCCGAAAAAAACGGTACCTCACTTGCGTGGGTAGGCATAGTGGCTGCGACATGAAACAGCGCAAAACGCAGCATGGTCGCACCTCAATTTCCCAGTGAAATTTAGCACGATTCGGACAAAAAGACTACCTTTTGTTTTTGCGCCGTAGCTCTGCCAGCACCTAGGGAAACCTAGCAAACCTATACATTTTTGAAAACTAGACACCCAGGGGAATTCAGGATGGGGTGACTCGCCTGCCTACCCCCAGGTTTTGTTACCCAGAATCCCTTGCAAACATAAAAATTTGACCAAAAAAACACATTTTCCTCACATTTCTGTGGTGGAAAGTTCTGGAATCTGCGTGGATCAACAAATTTCCACCCACCCAGCGTGCCCCCAGGTCTCCCAAAAAAAACGGTACCTCACTTGCGTGGGTAGGCATAGTGGCTGCGACATGAAACAGCGCAAAACGCAGCATGGTCGCACCTCAATTTCCCAGTGAAATTTAGCACGATTCGGACAAAAAGACTACCTTTTGTTTTTGCGCCATAGCTCTGCCAGCACCTAGGGAAACCTAGCAAACCTATACATTTTTGAAAAGTAGACACCCAGGGGAATTCAGGATGGGGTGACTCGCCTGCCTACCCCCAGGTTTTGTTACCCAGAATCCCTTGCAAACATAAAAAGTTGACCAAAAAAACACATTTTCCTCACATTTCGGTGGTGGAAAGTTCTGGAATCTGCGTGGATCAACAAATTTCCACCCACCCAGCGTGCCCCCAGGTCTCCCAAAAAAAACGGTACCTCACTTGCGTGGGTAGGCATAGTGGCTGCGACATGAAACAGCGCAAAACGCAGCATGGTCGCACCTCAATTTCCCAGTGAAATTTAGCACGATTCGGACAAAAAGACTACCTTTTGTTTTTGCGCCGTAGCTCTGCCAGCACCTAGGGAAACCTAGCAAACCTATACATTTTTGAAAACTAGACACCCAGGGAAATTCAGGATGGGGTGACTCGCCTGCCTACCCCCAGGTTTTGTTACCCAGAATCCCTTGCAAACATAAAAATTTGACCAAAAAAACACATTTTCCTCACATTTCTGTGGTGGAAAGTTCTGGAACCTGCGTGGATCAACAAATTTCCCCCCACCCAGCGTGCCCCCAGGTCTCCCGAAAAAAACGGTACCTCACTTGCGTGGGTAGGCATAGTGGCTGCGACATGAAACAGCGCAAAACGCAGCATGGTCGCACCTCAATTTCCCAGTGAAATTTAGCACGATTCGGACAAAAAGACTACCTTTTGTTTTTGCGCCGTAGCTCTGCCAGCACCTAGGGAAACCTAGCAAACCTATACATTTTTGAAAACTAGACACCCAGGGAAATTCAGGATGGGGTGACTCGCCTGCCTACCTCCAGGTTTTGTTACCCAGAATCCCTTGCAAACATAAAAATGTGACCAAAAAAACACATTTTCCTCACATTTCTGTGGTGGAAAGTTCTGGAATCTGCGTGGATCAACAAATTTCCACCCACCCAGCGTGCCCCCAGGTCTCCCGAAAAAAACGGTACCTCACTTGCGTGGGTAGGCATAGTGGCTGCGACATGAAACAGCGCAAAACGCAGCATGGTCGCACCTCAATTTCCCAGTGAAATTTAGCACGATTCGGACAAAAAGACTACCTTTTGTTTTTGCGCCGTAGCTCTGCCAGCACCTAGGGAAACCTAGCAAACCTATACATTTTTGAAAACTAGACACCCAGGGGAATTCAGGATGGGGTGACTCGCCTGCCTACCCCCAGGTTTTGTTACCCAGAATCCCTTGCAAACATAAAAATTTGACCAAAAAAACACATTTTCCTCACATTTCTGTGGTGGAAAGTTCTGGAATCTGCGTGGATCAACAAATTTCCACCCACCCAGCGTGCCCCCAGGTCTCCCGAAAAAAACGGTACCTCACTTGCGTGGGTAGGCATAGTGGCTGCGACATGAAACAGCGCAAAACGCAGCATGGTCGCACCTCAATTTCCCAGTGAAATTTAGCACGATTCGGACAAAAAGACTACCTTTTGTTTTTGCGCCGTAGCTCTGCCAGCACCTAGGGAAACCTAGCAAACCTATACATTTTTGAAAACTAGACACCCAGGGGAATTCAGGATGGGGTGACTCGCCTGCCTACCCCCAGGTTTTGTTACCCAGAATCCCTTGCAAAAATAAAAATTTGACCAAACAAACACATTTTCCTCACATTTCTGTGGTGGAAAGTTCTGGAATCTGCGTGGATCAACAAATTTCCACCCACCCAGCGTGCCCCCAGGTCTCCCGAAAAAAACGGTACCTCACTTGCGTGGGTAGGCATAGTGGCTGCGACATGAAACAGCGCAAAACGCAGCATGGTCGCACCTCAATTTCCCAGTGAAATTTAGCACGATTCGGACAAAAAGACTACCTTTTGTTTTTGCGCCGTAGCTCTGCCAGCACCTAGGGAAACCTAGCAAACCTATACATTTTTGAAAACTAGACACCCAGGGGAATTCAGGATGGGGTGACTCGCCTGCCTACCCCCAGGTTTTGTTACCCAGAATCCCTTGCAAACATAAAAATTTGACCAAAAAAACACATTTTCCTCACATTTCTGTGGTGGAAAGTTCTGGAATCTGCGTGGATCAACAAATTTCCACCCACCCAGCGTGCCCCCAGGTCTCCCGAAAAAAACGGTACCTCACTTGCGTGGGTAGGCATAGTGGCTGCGACATGAAACAGCGCAAAACGCAGCATGGTCGCACCTCAATTTCCCAGTGAAATTTAGCACGATTCGGACAAAAAGACTACCTTTTGTTTTTGCGCCGTAGCTCTGCCAGCACCTAGGGAAACCTAGCAAACCTATACATTTTTGAAAACTAGACACCCAGGGGAATTCAGGATGGGGTGACTCGCCTGCCTACCCCCAGGTTTTGTTACCCAGAATCCCTTGCAAACATAAAAATTTGACCAAAAAAACACATTTTCCTCACATTTCTGTGGTGGAAAGTTCTGGAATCTGCGTGGATCAACAAATTTCCACCCACCCAGCGTGCCCCCAGGTCTCCCGAAAAAAACGGTACCTCACTTGCGTGGGTAGGCATAGTGGCTGCGACATGAAACAGCGCAAAACGCAGCATGGTCGCACCTCAATTTCCCAGTGAAATTTAGCACGATTCGGACAAAAAGACTACCTTTTGTTTTTGCGCCGTAGCTCTGCCAGCACCTAGGGAAACCTAGCAAACCTATACATTTTTGAAAACTAGACACCCAGGGGAATTCAGGATGGGGTGACTCGCCTGCCTACCCCCAGGTTTTGTTACCCAGAATCCCTTGCAAACATAAAAATTTGACCAAAAAAACACATTTTCCTCACATTTCTGTGGTGGAAAGTTCTGGAATCTGCGTGGATCAACAAATTTCCACCCACCCAGCGTGCCCCCAGGTCTCCCGAAAAAAACGGTACCTCACTTGCGTGGGTAAACATAGTGGCTGCAACAGGAAACGGTTCAAATTGTACGGTGGTGAATTTACATTACCTTATTGCAAAACTACCTTGATTTTGGGGGGGGGGGCATCTGAGTTTGTGGCCCGGGGCTCGGTGGTATTCTTTGCAAAGTAGCAAACCCAAACAGTTCTGAAAACTAGACACCCGGGGGACTCCAGGGAGGTATGGCATGCATGGGTCCCCCAATGTTTTCCTACCCAGAACTCTCTGCAAACCTTAAAATTAGGTAAAAATTGCACTTTTCCAAACTTTTTGGCGTGGGATCGCCGGGTCGGCAAAAAAGTCATACCACCTTGCGTTCCCCTTGTTCTCCCGAGTAAAAGGATACCTCACTTGTGTGGGTGCCCCAAAGCAGAATACGCCAAAAATGAATTTTGAAAAAAGTAGTTTTTACTCATATTTACGTTTTACAAATTAAGCACCCCAGCCTAAGTCACATGCCTTTGGCCCACCCACACAAGTGAGGTATCATTTTACTCGGGAGAACAAGGGAAACACTGGGTGGTAGGACATTTGTTCCGGCAGCGAGATCCCACCCAAAAAAGTATGGAAAAGTGGGTTTTTTGACCAAAATTTCAGGTTTGCAGGGGTTTCTGGGTAGGAAAACATTGGGGGACCCACGCATGCCATACCACCCTGGACTCCCCCGAGTGTCTAGTTCTCAGAACTGTTTGGGTTTGGTAGTTTCCAAAGATGCCTGCCAAGCCCCGGGCCAAAAGCTCAGGTGACCCCCTCAAAAAATAAGATTATTTGGCTAAAGGTAAAGTTTTTGTCTCCACAGTATGAATTGGGCCTTTTCCTAAAGCAGCCGCTATGCCTACCCACGCAAGTGAGGTACCATTTTTATCGGGAGACCTTGGGGAACGCTGGGTGGGAGGTAATTTGTGTGTGCCCAGTGATGCCACGCTTTCCCACACTAAAACGTGTGAAAAAACTGATTTTTTACCATGCAAAAAATGAGGTTTGCAAGGGATTCTGGGTAAAGGAACGTTGGAGGATCCACGCAAGCCATACCTCCTTGGAAGCCCCCGGTTGTCTACTTTTCAGAAATGTGTGGGATTGGTAGGTTTCCCTAGATGGCTGTCTCGCACGGGGCCAAAAACCCAGGTAACCCCTCTTGCAAAAGCTGGTGGACTTAGGGGTTACCTGGGTTTCTGGCCCCGTGCGAGACAGCCATCTATGGAAACCTACCAAACCCACACATTTCTGAAAATTAGACACCCGGGCGCTTCCAAGGAGGTATGGCTTGCGTGGATCCGCCAACGTTCCTTTACCTAGAATCCCTTGCAAACCTCAATTTTAGCAGAAAAAAATCAATTTTTTCACACGTTGTAGTCTGGGAAAGCGTGGCATCACTGGGCTCACACAAATTACCTCCCACCCAGCATTCCCCCAGGTCTCCCGATAAAAACGGTACCTCACTTGCGTGGGTAGCCATAGTGGCTGCAACAGGAAAAGGTCCAAATCTAACAGTGGTGAATATAAAATACCCTGAAGCAATATAACTTTGATTTTTTGGGGGGGAGGCACCTGAGTTTTTGGCCCGGGGTGGGTGGTATTCTTTGGAAAGTAGCAAACCCAAACAGTTCTGAAAACTAGACACCCGGGAGAGTCCAGGGAGGTATGGCATGTGTGGGTCCACCAATGTTTTCCTACCCAGAACTCCTTGCAAACCTTAAAAATAGGTAAAAATAGCACTTTTCCAAACATTTTGGCGTGGGATCGCCGTGCCGGCAAAAAAGTCCTACCACCCTGCGCTCCCCTTGTTCTCCCAAGTAAAAGGATACCACACCTTAACAGAGTTACTCAAAAGTGAAACATTCAAGCACGGCTATCTATTCCTCAAAGACACACACATACAGGTTGGATTTGGCACGAGGGCGAGTGATGGTTCAGTACATAAAATTTTATTAACAAGATATTTCAAAAAAATGAAATGCTCTGTCAATAAATAAATGCATAAAAACTGAACCAGTGACTCGCAACTCGTGAGCTGTAAAGCCACGACAAGGCACCAACCGTTTTACAGGCCATTCACGCACCTTTCATACCTGATACAAACCAGACCATTGACACCATCCGAATGGAAAAGCAACACATAACAACAATCACAATAAGGGGCAAGGTACACCCTACTGCAGAAATTAGAAAAAAAACAATTATTACTGCACACCCATCTAATCCGCAAGCACACACACATACTGGTTGGATTTGGCACGAGGGTGAGTGATGATTCAGTACATACAATTGGATACGCAAGTAATTTCATCAAAAATGAAATACACTGCGTATAATTGAAAGTATGACAAACTGAACCACTGACTCGCAGCTCGTGAGCTGTAAAGCCACGTCAAGGCACCAACCTCTTTACAGGCCATTCATACACCTTTCGTACGCGTGACACATACAAAACATTCACACCGCCAGCCGCGGACCCATCACATTTCAACACTCACACCAGCAAACAGCGCCATTCAAGGGCCCATCACTTTCACACGCCCACATTTCTGACACTGCAACTACACAAAATGATGGACTGTGTGGAGTGTCACTCAACTAGCAGTGTGTGTAGTGACCAACAGAAAGTAACTACTCACACACCGCCTGCCGAGCGCCAGTCCACCCACACCACCATCCAAGCACCAGACCATGCACACTGCCAGCCAAACACCACTCAGCACACACCGACAGCCAACTACCACTCCACACACACCACCAGCCAAGCATCACTCCACGCACACCACCAGCCAAGCGCCACTCCACAAACACAACACCATCCAAGCACCACTCCACACACGCCGCCAGCCAAGCACCACTCCACACACACCGCCAGCCAAGCACCACTCCACTCACACCGCCAGCCAAGCACCTAACCATACACTCCGCCAGCCAAGCAAAAATCCACTAACCCCCCCAGCACAACTCCAATCCATGCACTATTCCAGCCAAGCACCAGACCACGCACACCACCAGCCAAGCGCCTGTCCACGCACACCAACAATCCAAGCACAATCCTGCACACACCACCATCGAAATTAGAATTTTTTAAAGAAATACCATAAATCAAATGTAGAAACCTACAAATCTGCTAACACAAATTCAAAACCTAAATGCTTTGCACTAATGCAAACCTAAAAGCAAACAAAAAAATATTACAGAAAACAAACCAGACAGTACACTTACAAGCTCAATGAAACTCCCAAAACTTCTTTTGTGTGTGGTACGATTTAAAACAAGCTGGCACACACAATCCAGGATTTGAAGGACAGTCAGGACAGTGCATACGAGACTCCCTCCGCACTTCTCTTCGCCAACAGACTCTACATCTTTTAGTGGGATTGTCTTTTGCAGTTGTGGGAGGAATGTATTCTGGAAAGTGGCGATCTTTCAGTCTAGCCACTTCCTCCACCACTCCAATCTTGGCACACTTGCCTGTTCCACTAGTACAAGGCTGCCTATTATAGTCTCCTGAAACTTAACAAAAGGCATCTTTGACACAGGACAAGATTTCTGGAAAACAACAAAAGCATTAAAGGATGCCAAGTGGAAAAGATGGATAGCCAACTTCTTGTACCAAACGTAAGCCTTTCGAAGAGCAGCATAAGGTTCCAACCTCTGATCTACTCTGTCAACACCACCCATGTGCCTATTATAGTCTAAAATGCACACAGGTTTACGCACTTCAGCAGTCTCACCCTGAACTGGCAGAGCTTCAGTGCTTTCGTCATGGATAGTAGTCAGCATGTAAACATCTCTCCTGTCTGAAAACTTCACAGCTAGAAGCTTCCCACATCGCAATGCAGTAGACTGTCCCCGCACAAGCCTTTTGCAAACAAGTTCTATTGGAAAACCTTTCCGGTTACTGCGCATCGTGCCACATGCAACAGTGCCCACTTTGGCCAACTCCTTGAACAAACGCACACTAGTGTAGAAGTTATCTACATATAAATGGTGGCCTTTGTTAAATAATCGTCTACCTAGTTCCCACACAATTTTCTCAGTCACTCCAAAAGTGGACGGACAAGCAGAAGTGTTAATGCTGGAATCCTTACCGGTGTACACCCTGAAATTATAAACATATCCAGTCTCACTGTCACACAGCATATACAGTTTGATGCCATAGCGTGCCCTCTTACTAGGAATGTATTGCCTAAAAACCAAGCGGCCCTTGAACAACACCAAAGACTCGTCCACAGCTATTTCTCTTCCAGGTGCAAACATCTCAGGAAAACGATCAACAAAGTGATCAAGGACAGGCCGAATCTTAAAAAGACGGTCACAATCAGGGTGATCGCGTGGCAACGCTAAACCATTATCAACAAAATGCATCATGCGAAGAAGAAGCATATATCGATCACGAGTCATAACTGCTGGAAATATAGATGTTGCCATCAAGGGACTAGTGGACCAATAAGAAGACATTGATGGCTTCCTTAGCAAGCCCATCAAAAAAGTTAATCCCAAAAACTTCTTCATCTCTTCAACATATGTGGGAGACCAATGGGTAGCTCTGGAATGGGGCTTAAGGCTGGCACTGTGGTCCCTCAAATACTGCTCTGCATACAAATTAGTTTGCTCCACAATCTCCTGCAAAAACTCATCGTCAAAAAACAATTGAAAATATTGAATTGGCAAAAAATTGTCAGTATCCACTCTACACCCTGGAACACCAGTGAAGTCTGGCAATTCCGGCTGCACCATGCCAGGGGCAACCCAGACGTCATCACTAACATGAGGAGAAGAAGCCACCCTAGCCTGCAGGCCAGATGCCTCTTGCTGCACTACATCAACGGGAACACTAGCATCCCCAGATGCCTCTTGCCTCACTACACCAACAGGAATACTAGCATCCCCAGATACATTTTGCATCTCTTCACCAACAGAAGAACTCACATCCCCAGCTGCCTCTTGCATCTCAACATCAACAGAAGAACTCGCATCCCCAGATGCCACTTGCTGCTCAACAACAACAGAAAGACTAGCAGCACCAGATGCCTCATGCTGCTCAACAACAGGAAGACTAGCAGCACCAGATAACCTTTGGCGCACCACAGCAATGTGAAACCTTTTGGGCGCAGCCTTTACCACACTTGCCTGTTCCTGACGAGAAAAAAAGGGAAACCTTGAGGACCTAGGCTGCCGCTCACATGGCTCTTCCCTCTCTACCGGCACATCAACGTCCCTCTCTACCACAGGCACTTCATCAGCACTAGAAGAAGAATCATCATCCGATGATACCATGCGAAGAGAAAACTCACTGCCTGAATCTTCTGCACCTAACTCAAGCTCCGAATCGGAGTCAGTGTCTGGACCATGGTCAGAGGAAGACTCAAAAAGCAAACTAACAACCTGCTTAGCAGTAATCCTGCGAGCAGCCATTATCCTTACAAATCAAGAAGACTACACACACAAGTGAACAACAACCTACACTGTGCAAAGGAAGAAGTAAACAAGGTAGAGTCTTCACACAAAAATCAATACACTCAAAAACAATTCAAATCTAACCAAATATAAGAAGACTCACCAGCACCTACTCTGCTGAAACACAGCAAAAAGAAAGGAAATCCCACTGGAAAGAAAAAAAAACAAGTATAGATTAGACAAAGTACACATCAAGCAGCAATACAAAAAAAAAAGTTAACAATCAAGAAACACAAAGCCACACAAACAGCAATAACTTCACTTTTCATAACAACACATTTATCTAGGAAAAATAGTACAAAAAACATTTACTTACCAAGCACATGCAACTACACAAGCTGCAAAACCAGCATTAACCGAACCACAACCTACACCAATACAAACAGCAAAAGCCTGGATCAAAAACAAAGAAGAAAAAAAATAATTTAATACTACATTTCACAAACAACATAACAAATGAATAAACAATACACAAATGTACCCCCAAAATCACATCCACACAGATGGGCCATCAAAAAGGACAAAACGGACAAAAGTACGGGTTGATTTGCCCACCGGGGGGGGGGGCCAGAAAATCTAAATTTAAAATCCGACCCACCTGAAAGCGACCCTTGCACAATGGGTCACTTCCTACAATCTAAAATAAAATCCCTGGTGCTAGTGAGGGCATTTCCACCGCACAATCGCAATGCTGTGCGCGACCGTGAGCCAGAAATGCCCTGCAAAGAGACATCAGAAGAGAGGAAAATCACTTACCTCTCCCCTGAAGCCTCTTTGCAAACCCCCCCAAATATCTCAAAACCAACCTAACACCTCCAGGCGCAGGAAGCAAATGGCTTCCCGACCGCCTGGGAATCCCTGAAGATGTTGGCGCGTGCTGTGCGCGCTGACATCATCAGGGATTCTCATGGGGAGGGGGACAACAGAATTACTGTGGTTAACTGCGATGCTGGACAGAGGCACTTGCATCCTTGATTTTCACAAGCGCAATCCTAAAACAGTTCCTATGACCAGGAGCTTCTTTCTCCCCATCTGCTGCTCTCAACAGTCTCTGACCATTTATACACATAAGAGGCATGTGAACTCACACAGAAGATCCCCTATTGGCAACGCCCACCAACTAGCGGAGTGCACCATCTTTCCTAAATTTACCCACTATGATGGACAGCTCACTCAAGGGACCTGTGCACACATTGGTGCGATGGCATAGTAACACACACGGACACTGGAGACAAAGCAAGCGCTCGAGTTGCAGCACAAATTTAGGAAAACATTCATCAGCCCAAAAACATTTGTGACCTTCCCACTATGATTCACAGCTCACACAAGGGACCCCTGCGCACATCTGTGCAATTGCATAGTAACGCACACATGGACACTGGAGACAAAGATGGGGCTCGAGTTGCAGCACAAACTCAGGAAAGCAATCATCAGCCCAAAAACATTTGTGAACTTCCCACTATGATGAACAAATGGTCTCTGTTTCCAGATACCTAAGAGCCTTGCTAGTTTATTCAGATAACAACCAACACACACTGGGGTCGATTGTGAAAATATGGTATTGTGTACAAAAAAGGGGAGAAATGCTCCTCTTTTAGGTGTCCCCTCACTCACCAGGGTTGCCCCACGGTGACATGCTTCATCATTGGGGCCATCCCAGTCCTCTACGGGCTGGGGCGTGCTGCGACTTGCGAAAGTTACGTAGGAGCACTTTATTAGACTATGTGTGGTGCATGTGTATTTGAGGAGTGGACTATGTGATGTGTGAAATACCTGCCCAGTAGGTTTACAATAAACTTTATTCTTGCCTCTAGGTGGTAATAAACGGGGTGGAAAGATAGGCTGCCCTAAACGTAATGTGTCCAGATGTACCTATCAACTCCTATCGTCGACATGTTTCGTGCATACACCAAGCACTATGATGGACATCTCACACAAGGGACCCCTGCGCACATCTGTGCAATTGCATAGTAACGCACACATGGACACTGGAGATGGCGCTCGAGTTGCGGCACAAACTCAGGAAAACAATCATCAACACAAAAACATTTGTGAGCTTCCCACTATGATGGACAGCTCACTCAAGGGACCCCTGCGCACATTTGTGCAGTTGCATAGTAACGCACACATGGTCAATGGAGACAAAGATGGCGCTAGAGTTGCAGCACAAATTCAGGTAACAATCAACAGCCCAAAAACATTTGTGAGCTTCCCACTATGATGGACAGCTCACTCAAGGGACCCCTTCGCACATGGCATAGTAACACACACATGGTCACTGGAGACAAAGCATGTGTTTGAAAAGCAGCACACAAAAAAAAACATTCATCAGGCCAAAAACACTAGTGAGCTTTGCCTAGGCAGCACAGGTGTGTTTTTTAGCCACTTCAGAAACACACATCAGTATAAGTAATGAAGGACAGAGGCACTTGCATCCTTCATTACAATGAGCACTATCATTTTACTTTATAAATGACCCCCATCAGCATTTTTGTACAAAAAACGGCCTTTCCACAACATTGCAGCCAAGAAAAGACTTCATAGATAATGTTCCCCCAACAAGGGGAGTGACCCTTCCCCAAGGGGCCGCTCCCCGAACTAAGAAACTGATCACAAAACCAAAAAAAAAAAAATCCCTAACATTCCTGCTGCACGATCGCACGATCGTGCAGCAGGAAACCTCTAAAATGCCACCGAGGGAAAGGAAAAGCCTTTCCTTTCCCTCGATGCAAGTTGCATCACAATCCCCCCCGCCCCAGCCGCAAAACTAACCTCTTTGTGCAACGACGCGCAGGAAGCAAATGGCTTCCCTGCGCGTCTGTAAACAAAGGAAGCCTCCGGTGACATCAGCGCGCCTCGCGCGCTGACGTCATTGATGACGTGGGCGGGGAGGGCGGGGGGAGGCAGGGGAAGGTCTTCCCCTGCCATCCCCGCAAAAACAAAAAAAATCA
Organism: Lissotriton helveticus; assembly: GCF_964261635.1. Lineage (NCBI taxonomy): Eukaryota > Metazoa > Chordata > Amphibia > Caudata > Salamandridae > Lissotriton > Lissotriton helveticus. The sequence continues at coordinate 1,194,782,393 of NC_136068.1, forward strand.
GGCAGACTCGGAGGGAGCGCTGGCGCTTCCCCCGAGGGTGGGGCTCATGACGAGCTGGGCTCGTCATGAGCGTGCGAGGAGGCTACGCCATGACGAGCCCAGCTCGTCATCAGCCCCGAAGGGGTTAAAAGGGCTCCCGTGAGCTCCTAAGCTGACGAGCTTTTGGAGATGCACCTGCGCGCCTAAGAGGCAACGAAGCCTTTGACGGTTGTTTGGCGGCCTTCTCAACCACCCCAGAACTTTTCTCTACTGATGAGGGATACTATCCCGAAACACGAGCCATGTCTCGTGTCTAGAGATTCTGGAAATATCAAGTACTTACTTGCACCAACTTTGGTGAAACAGTCACAAACTTTTTCCCCAACTCTTCAAGTTACACGCACTGCATATACCAGAATGCAGAGGGGTGATCTGGAGGAGAGGCTAGCAGTGTGCTCCCATAGTTGTTTCCTGTTAAAAGGGCTCCCGTGAGCCCCTAAGCTGACGAGCTTTTGGAGATGCACCTGCGCGCCTAAGAGGCAACGAAGCCTGTGACGGTTGTTTGGCGGCCTTCTCAACCACCCCAGAACTTTTCTCTACTGATGAGGGATACTATCCCGAGACACGAGCCATGTCTTGTGTCTAGAGATTCTGGAAATATCAATGACTTACTTGCACCAACTTTGGTGAAACACTCACAAACTTTTTCCCAAACTCTTCAAGTTACACGCACTGCATATACCAGAATGCAGAGGGGCGATCCGGAGGAGAGGCTAGCAGTGTGCTCCCATCGTTGTTTCCTGTTAAAAGGGATCCCGTGAGCCCCTAAGCTGACGAGCTTTTGGAGATGCACCTGCGCGCCTAAGAGGCAATGAAGCCTGTGACGGTTGATAGGCGGCCTTCTCAACCACCCAAGAACTTTTCTCTACTGATGAGGGATACTATCCCGAAACAAGAGCCATGTCTCGTGTCTAGAGATTCTGGAAATAGCAAGTACTTACTTGCACCAACTTTGGTGAAACACTCACAAACTTTTTCCCAAACTCTTCAAGTTACACGCACTGCATATACCAGAATGCAGAGAGGCGATCCGGAGGCGAGGCTAGCAGTGTGCTCCCATCGTTGTTTCCTGTTAAATGGGCTCCTGTGAGCCCCTAAGCTGATGAGCTTTTGGAGATGCACCTGCGCGCCTAAGAGGCAACGAAGCCTGTGACGGTTGTTTGGCGGCCTTCTCAACCACCCCAGAACTTTTCTCAAACTGATGAGGGATACTATCCCGAAACACGAGCCATGTCTCGTGTCTAGAGATTCTGGAAATATCAAGTACTTACTTGCACCAACTTTGGGAAACACTCACAAACTTTTTCCCCAACTCTTCAAGTTACACGCACTGCATATACCAGAATGCAGAGGGGCGATCCGGAGGAGAGGCTAGCAGTGTGCTCCCATTGTTGTTTCCTGTTACAAGGGCTCCCGTGAGCCCCTAAGCTGACGAGCTTATGGAGATGCACCTGCGCGCCTAAGAGGCAACGAAGCCTGTGACGGTTGTTTGGCGGCCTTCTCAACCACCCCAGAACTTTTCTCTACTGATGAGGAATACTATCCCGAAACACGAGCCATGTCTCGTGTCTAGAGATTCTGGAAATATCAAGTACCTACTTGCACCAACTTTGGTGAAACACTCACAAACATTTTCCCAAACTCTTCAAGTTACACGCTTTGCATATACCAGAATGCAGAGGGGCGATCCGGAGGAGAGGCTAGCAGTGTGCTCCCATCGTTGTTTCCTGTTAAAAGGGCTCCCATGAGCCCCTAAGCTGACGAGCTTATGTAGATGCACCTGCGCGCCTAAGAGGCAACGAAGCCTGTGACGGTTGTTTGGCGGCCTTCTCAACCACCCCAGAACTTTGCTCTACTGATGAGGAATACTATCCCGAAACACGAGCCATGTCTCGTGTCTAGAGATTCTGGAAATATCAAGTACCTACTTGCACCAACTTTGGTGAAACACTCACAAACTTTTTCCCAAAATCTTCAAGTTACACGCACTGCATATACCAGAACGCAGAGGGGCGATCCGGAGGAGAGGCTAGCAGTGTGCTCCCATCGTTGTTTCCTGTCAAAAGGGCTCCCGTGAGCCCCTAAGCTGGTGAGCTTTTGGAGATGCACCTGCGCGCGTAAGAGGCAACGAAGCCTGTGACGGTTGTTTGGCGGCCTTCTCAACCACCCCAGAACTTTTCTCTACTGATGAGGGATACTATCCCGAAACACGAGCCATGTCTCGTGTCTAGAGATTCTGGAAATATCAATGACTTACTTGCACCAACTTTGGTGAAACACTCACAAACGTTTTCCCAAACTCTTCAAGCTACACGCACTGCATATACCAGAATGCAGAGGGGCGATCCGGAGGAGAGTCTAGCAGTGTGCTCCCATCGTTGTTTCCTGTTAAAAGGGATCCCGTGAGCCCCTAAGCTGTTGAGCTTTTGGAGATGCACCTGCGCGCCTAAGAGGCAACGAAGCCTGTGACGGTTGTTTGGCGGCCTTCTCAACCAGCCAAGAACTTTTCTCTACTGATGAGGGATACTATCCCGAAACACGAGCCATGTCTCGTGTCTAGAGATTCTGGAAATAGCAAGTACTTACTTGCACCAACTTTGGTGAAACACTCACAAACTTTTTCCCAAACTCTTCAAGTTACACGCACTGCATATACCAGAATGCTGAGGGGCGATCAGGAGGAGAGGCTAGCAGTGTGCTCCCATCGTTGTTTCCTGTTAAAAGGGATCCCGTGAGCCCCTAAGCTGACGAGCTTTTGGAGATGCACCTGCGCGCCTAAGAGGCAACAAAGCCTGTGAATGTTGTTTGGCGGCCTTCTCAACCACCCAAGAACTTTTCTCTACTGATGAGGGATACTATCCCGAAACACGAGCCATGTCTCGTGTCTAGAGATTCTGGAAATAGCAAGTACTTACTTGCACCAACTTTGGTGAAACACTCACAAACTTTTTCCCAAACTCTTCAAGTTACACGCACTGCATACCAGAATGCAGAGGGGCGATCCGGAGGAGAGGCTAGCAGTGTGCTTCCATCGTTGTTTCCTGTTAAAAGGGCTCCTGTGAGCCTCTAAGCTGACGAGCTTTTGGAGATGCACCTGCGCGCCTAAGAGGCAACGAAGCCTGTGACAGTTGTTTGGCGGCCTTCTCAACCACCCCAGAACTTTTCTCTACTGATGAGGGATACTATCCCGAAACACGAGCCGTGTCTCGTGTCTAGAGATTCTGGAAATATCAAGTACTTACTTGCACCAACTTTGGTGAAACACTCACAAACTTTTTCCCCAAACTCTTCAAATTACACGCACTGCATATACCAGAATGCAGAGGGGCGATCCGGAGGAGAGGCTAGCAGTGTGCTCCCATTGTTGTTTCCTGTTAAAAGGGCTCCCGTGAGCCCCTAAGCTGACGAACATTTGGAGATGCACCTGCGCGCCTAAGAGGCAACGAAGCCTGTGACGGTTGTTTGGCGGCCTTCTCAACCACCCCAGAACTTTTCTCTACTGATGAGGGATACTATCCCGAAACACGAGCCATGTCTCGTGTCTAGAGATTCTGGAAATATCAAGTACTTACTTGCACCAACTTTGGTGAAACACTCACAAACTTTTTCCCAAACTCTTCAAGTTACACGCATTGCATATACCAGAATGCAGAGGGGCGATCCGGAGGAGAGGCTAGCAGTGGGCTCCCACCGTTGTTTCCTGTTAAAAGGGCTCCCATGAGCCCCAAAGCTGACGAGCTTTTGGAGATGCACCTGCGCGCCTAAGAGGCAACGAAGCCTGTGACGGTTGTTTGACGGCCTACTTAACCACCCCAGAACTTTTCTCTACTGATGAGGGATACTATGCCGAAACACGAGTCATGTCTCGTGTCTAGAGATTCTGGAAATATCAAGTACTTACTCGCACCAACTTTGGTGAAACACTCACAAACTTTTTCCTAAACTCTTCAAGTTACACGCACTGCATATACCAGAATGCATAGAGGCGATCCGGAGGAGAGGCTAGCAGTGTGCTCCCATCGTTGTTTCCTGTTAAAAGGGCTCCTGTGAGCCCCTAAGCTGACAAGCTTTTGGAGATGCACCTGCGCGCCTAAGAGGCAACAAAGCCTTTGACGGTTGTTTGGCGGCCTTCTCAACCACCCCAGAACTTTTCTCTACTGATGAGGGATACTATCGCGAAACACGAGCCATGTCTCGTGTCTAGAGATTCTGGAAATATCAAGTACTTACTTGCACCAACTTTGGTGAAAAACTCACAAACTTTTTCCTAAACTCTTCAAGTTACATGCACTGCATATACCAGAATGAAGAGGGGCGATCCGGAGGAGAGGCTAGCAGTGTGCTCCCATCGTTGTTTCCTGTTAAAAGGGCTCCCGTGAGCCCCTAAGCTGACGAGCATTTGGAGATGCACCTGCGTGCCTAAGAGGCAACCGAAGCCTCTGACGGTTGTTTGGCGGCCTTCTCAACCACCCCAGAACTTTTCTCTACTGATGAGGGATACTATCCCGAAACATGAGCCATGTCTCGTGTCTAGAGATTCTGGAAATATCAAGTACTTACTTGCACCAATTTTGGTGAAACACTCACAAACCTTTTCCCAAACTCTTCAAGTTACACGCATTGCATATACCAGAATGCAGAGGGTTGATCCGGAGGAGAGGCTAGCAGTGGGCTCCCACCGTGTTTCCTGTTAAAAGTGCTCCTGTGAGCCCCAAAGCTGACGAGCTTTTGGAGATGCACCTGCGCGCCTAAGAGGCAATGAAGCCTGTGACGGTTGTTTGACGGCCTACTTAACCACCCCAGAACTTTTCTCTACTGATGAGGGATACTATCCCGAAACACGAGTCATGTCTCGTGTCTAGAGATTCTGGAAATATCAAGTACTTACTTGCACCAACTTTGGTGAAACACTCACAAACTTTTTCCCAAACTCTTCAAGTTACACGCATTGCATATACCAGAATGCAGAGGGGCGATCCGGAGGAGATGCTAGCAGTGTGCTCCCATCGTTGTTTCCTGTTAAAAGGGCTCCCGTGAGCCCCTAAGCTGACGAGCTTATGGAGATGCACCTGCGCGCCTAAGAGGCAACGAAGCCTGTGACGGTTGTTTGGCGGCCTTCTCAACCACCCCAGAACTTTTCTCTACTGATGAGGAATACTATCCCGAAACACGAGCCAAGTCTCGTGTCTAGGGATTCTGGAAATATCAAGTACCTACTTGCACCAACTTTGGTGAAACACTCACGAACTTTTTCCCAAACTCTTCAAGTTACACGCACTGCATATACCAGAATGCTGAGGGGCGATCAGGAGGAGAGGCTAGCAGTGTGCTCCCATCGTTGTTTCCTGTTAAAAGGGATCCCGTGAGCCCCTAAGCTGACGAGCTTTTGGAGATGCACCTGTGCGCCTAAGAGGCAATGAAGCCTGTGACGGTTGTTTGGCGGCCTTCTCAACCACCCCAGAACTTTTCTCTACTGATGAGGGATACTATCCCGAAACACGAGTCATGTCTTGTGTCTAGAGATTCTGGAAATATCAATGACTTGCGTGCACCAACTTTGGTGAAACACTCACATACTTTTTCCCAAACTCTTCAAGTCACACGCACTGCATATAGCAGAATGCAGAGGGGCGATCCGGAGGAGAGGCTAGCAGTGTGCTCCCATCGTTGTTTCCTGTTAAAAGGGATCCCGTGAGCCCCTAAGCTGACGAGCTTTTGGAGATGCACCTGCGCGCCTAAGAGGCAACGAAGCCTGTGACGGTTGTTTGGCGGCCTTCTCAACCACCCCAGAACTTTTCTCTACTGATGAGGGATACTATCCCGAAACACGAGCCATGTCTCGTGTCTAGAGATTCTGGAAATATCATTTACTTACTTGCACCAACTTTGGTGAAACATTCACGATCTTTTTCCCAAACTCTTCAAGTTACACGCACTGCATATACCAGAATGCAGAGGGGCAATCCGGAGGAGAGGCTAGCAGTGTGCTCCCATCGTTGTTTCCTGTTAAAAGGGCTACCGTGAGCCCCTAAGCTGACAAGCTTTTGGAGATGCACCTGCGCGCCTAAGAGGCAACGAAGCCTGTGACGGTTGTTTGGCGGCCTTCTCAACCACCCCAGAACTTTTCTCTACTGATGAGGGATACTATCCCGAAACACGAGCCATGTCTCGTGTCTAGAGATTCTGGAAATACCAATTACTTACTTGCACCAACTTTGGTGAAACATTCACGATCTTTTTCCCAAACTCTTCAAGTTACACGCACTGCATATACCAGAATGCAGAGGGGCGATCCAGAGGAGAGGCTAGCAGTGTTCTCCCATCGTTGTTTCCTGTTAAAAGGGCTCCCGTGAGCCCCTAAGCTGACGAGCTTTTGGAGATGCACCTGCGCGCCTAAGAGGCAACGAAGCCTTTGACGGTTGTTTGGCGGCCTTCTCAACCACCCCAGAACTTTTCTCTACTGATGAGGGATACTATCCCGAAACACGAGCCATGTCTCGTGTCTAGAGATTCTGGAAATATCAAGTACTTACTTTCACCAACTTTGGTGAAACAGTCACAAACTTTTTCCCCAACTCTTCAAGTTACACGCACTGCATATACCAGAATGCAGAGGGGCGATCTGGAGGAGAGGCTAGCAGTGTGCTCCCATCGTTGTTTCCTGTTAAAAGGGCTCCCGTGAGCCCCTAAGCTGACGAGCTTTTGGAGATGCACCTGTGCGCCTAAGAGGCAATGAAGCCTGTGACGGTTGTTTGGCGGCCTTCTCAACCACCCCAGAACTTTTCTCTACTGATGAGGGATACTATCCCGAAACATGAGCCATGTCTCGTGTCTAGAGATTCTGGAAATATCAAGTACTTACTTGCACCAATTTTGGTGAAACACTCACAAACTTTTTCCCAAACTCTTCAAGTTACACGCATTGCATATACCAGAATGCAGAGGGTTGATCCGGAGGAGAGGCTAGCAGTGGGCTCCCACCGTGTTTCCTGTTAAAAGTGCTCCCGTGAGCCCCAAAGCTGACGAGCTTTTGGAGATGCACCTGCGCGCCTAAGAGGCAATGAAGCCTGTGACGGTTGTTTGACGGCCTACTTAACCACCCCAGAATTTTTCTCTACTGATGAGGGATACTATCCCGAAACACGAGTCATGTCTCGTGTCTAGAGATTCTGGAAATATCAAGTACTTACTTGCACCAACTTTGGTGAAACACTCACAAACTTTTTCCCAAACTCTTCAAGTTACACGCATTGCATATACCAGAATGCAGAGGGGCGATCCGGAGGAGATGCTAGCAGTGTGCTCCCATCGTTGTTTCCTGTTAAAAGGGCTCCCGTGAGCCCCTAAGCTGACGAGCTTATGGAGATGCACCTGCGCGCCTAAGAGGCAACGAAGCCTGTGACGGTTGTTTGGCGGCCTTCTCAACCACCCCAGAACTTTTCTCTACTGATGAGGAATACTATCCCGAAACACGAGCCAAGTCTCGTGTCTAGAGATTCTGGAAATATCAATGACTTACTTGCACCAACTTTGGTGAAACACTCACAAACGTTTTCCCAAACTCTTCAAGCTACACGCACTGCATATACTAGAATGCAGAGGGGCGATCCGGAGGAGAGTCTAGCAGTGTGCTCCCATCGTTGTTTCCTGTTAAAAGGGATCCCGTGAGCCCCTAAGCTGTTGAGCTTTTGGAGATGCACCTGCGCGCCTAAGAGGCAACGAAGCCTGTGACGGTTGTTTGGCGGCCTTCTCAACCACCCAAGAACTTTTCTCTACTGATGAGGGATACTATCCCGAAACACGAGCCATGTCTCGTGTCTAGAGATTCTGGAAATAGCAAGTACTTACTTGCACCAACTTTGGTGAAACACTCACAAACTTTTTCCCAAACTCTTCAAGTTACACGCACTGCATATACCAGAATGCTGAGGGGCGATCAGGAGGAGAGGCTAGCAGTGTGCTCCCATCGTTGTTTCCTGTTAAAAGGGATCCCGTGAGCCCCTAAGCTGACGAGCTTTTGGAGATGCACCTGCGCGCCTAAGAGGCAACAAAGCCTGTGAATGTTGTTTGGCGGCCTTCTCAACCACCCAAGAACTTTTCTCTACTGATGAGGGATACTATCCCGAAACACGAGCCATGTCTCGTGTCTAGAGATTCTGGAAATAGCAAGTACTTACTTGCACCAACTTTGGTGAAACACTCACAAACTTTTTCCCAAACTCTTCAAGTTACACGCACTGCATACCAGAATGCAGAGGGGCGATCCGGAGGAGAGGCTAGCAGTGTGCTCCCATCGTTGTTTCCTGTTAAAAGGGCTCCTGTGAGCCTCTAAGCTGACGAGCTTTTGGAGATGCACCTGCGCGCCTAAGAGGCAACGAAGCCTGTGACAGTTGTTTGGCGGCCTTCTCAACCACCCCAGAACTTTTCTCTACTGATGAGGGATACTATCCCGAAACACGAGCCGTGTCTCGTGTCTAGAGATTCTGGAAATATCAAGTACTTACTTGCACCAACTTTGGTGAAACACTCACAAACTTTTTCCCCAAACTCTTCAAATTACACGCACTGCATATACCAGAATGCAGAGGGGCGATCCGGAGGAGAGGCTAGCAGTGTGCTCCCATTGTTGTTTCCTGTTAAAAGGGCTCCCGTGAGCCCCTAAGCTGACGAACATTTGGAGATGCACCTGCGCGCCTAAGAGGCAACGAAGCCTGTGACGGTTGTTTGGCGGCCTTCTCAACCACCCCAGAACTTTTCTCTACTGATGAGGGATACTATCCCGAAACACGAGCCATGTCTCGTGTCTAGAGATTCTGGAAATATCAAGTACTTACTTGCACCAACTTTGGTGAAACACTCACAAACTTTTTCCCAAACTCTTCAAGTTACACGCATTGCATATACCAGAATGCAGAGGGGCGATCCGGAGGAGAGGCTAGCAGTGGGCTCCCACCGTTGTTTCCTGTTAAAAGCGCTCCCATGAGCCCCAAAGCTGACGAGCTTTTGGAGATGCACCTGCGCGCCTAAGAGGCAACGAAGCCTGTGACGGTTGTTTGACGGCCTACTTAACCACCCCAGAACTTTTCTCTACTGATGAGGGATACTATGCCGAAACACGAGTCATGTCTCGTGTCTAGAGATTCTGGAAATATCAAGTACTTACTCGCACCAACTTTGGTGAAACACTCACAAACTTTTTCCTAAACTCTTCAAGTTACACGCACTGCATATACCAGAATGCATAGAGGCGATCCGGAGGAGAGGCTAGCAGTGTGCTCCCATCGTTGTTTCCTGTTAAAAGGGCTCCTGTGAGCCCCTAAGCTGACAAGCTTTTGGAGATGCACCTGCGCGCCTAAGAGGCAACAAAGCCTTTGACGGTTGTTTGGCGGCCTTCTCAACCACCCCAGAACTTTTCTCTACTGATGAGGGATACTATCGCGAAACACGAGCCATGTCTCGTGTCTAGAGATTCTGGAAATATCAAGTACTTACTTGCACCAACTTTGGTGAAAAACTCACAAACTTTTTCCTAAACTCTTCAAGTTACATGCACTGCATATACCAGAATGAAGAGGGGCGATCCGGAGGAGAGGCTAGCAGTGTGCTCCCATCGTTGTTTCCTGTTAAAAGGGCTCCCGTGAGCCCCTAAGCTGACGAGCATTTGGAGATGCACCTGCGTGCCTAAGAGGCAACCGAAGCCTCTGACGGTTGTTTGGCGGCCTTCTCAACCACCCCAGAACTTTTCTCTACTGATGAGGGATACTATCCCGAAACATGAGCCATGTCTCGTGTCTAGAGATTCTGGAAATATCAAGTACTTACTTGCACCAATTTTGGTGAAACACTCACAAACTTTTTCCCAAACTCTTCAAGTTACACGCATTGCATATACCAGAATGCAGAGGGTTGATCCGGAGGAGAGGCTAGCAGTGGGCTCCCACCGTGTTTCCTGTTAAAAGTGCTCCCGTGAGCCCCAAAGCTGACGAGCTTTTGGAGATGCACCTGCGCGCCTAAGAGGCAATGAAGCCTGTGACGGTTGTTTGACGGCCTACTTAACCACCCCAGAACTTTTCTCTACTGATGAGGGATACTATCCCGAAACACGAGTCATGTCTCGTGTCTAGAGATTCTGGAAATATCAAGTACTTACTTGCACCAACTTTGGTGAAACACTCACAAACTTTTTCCCAAACTCTTCAAGTTACACGCATTGCATATACCAGAATGCAGAGGGGCGATCCGGAGGAGATGCTAGCAGTGTGCTCCCATCGTTGTTTCCTGTTAAAAGGGCTCCCGTGAGCCCCTAAGCTGACGAGCTTATGGAGATGCACCTGCGCGCCTAAGAGGCAACGAAGCCTGTGACGGTTGTTTGGCGGCCTTCTCAACCACCCCAGAACTTTTCTCTACTGATGAGGAATACTATCCCGAAACACGAGCCAAGTCTCGTGTCTAGGGATTCTGGAAATATCAAGTACCTACTTGCACCAACTTTGGTGAAACACTCACGAACTTTTTCCCAAACTCTTCAAGTTACACGCACTGCATATACCAGAATGCTGAGGGGCGATCAGGAGGAGAGGCTAGCAGTGTGCTCCCATCGTTGTTTCCTGTTAAAAGGGATCCCGTGAGCCCCTAAGCTGACGAGCTTTTGGAGATGCACCTGTGCGCCTAAGAGGCAATGAAGCCTGTGACGGTTGTTTGGCGGCCTTCTCAACCACCCCAGAACTTTTCTCTACTGATGAGGGATACTATCCCGAAACACGAGTCATGTCTTGTGTCTAGAGATTCTGGAAATATCAATGACTTGCGTGCACCAACTTTGGTGAAACACTCACAAACTTTTTCCCAAACTCTTCAAGTCACACGCACTGCATATAGCAGAATGCAGAGGGGCGATCCGGAGGAGAGGCTAGCAGTGTGCTCCCATCGTTGTTTCCTGTTAAAAGGGATCCCGTGAGCCCCTAAGCTGACGAGCTTTTGGAGATGCACCTGCGCGCCTAAGAGGCAACGAAGCCTGTGACGGTTGTTTGGCGGCCTTCTCAACCACCCCAGAACTTTTCTCTACTGATGAGGGATACTATCCCGAAACACGAGCCATGTCTCGTGTCTAGAGCTTCTGGAAATATCATTTACTTACTTGCACCAACTTTGGTGAAACATTCACGATCTTTTTCCCAAACTCTTCAAGTTACACGCACTGCATATACCAGAATGCAGAGGGGCAATCCGGAGGAGAGGCTAGCAGTGTGCTCCCATCGTTGTTTCCTGTTAAAAGGGCTACCGTGAGCCCCTAAGCTGACAAGCTTTTGGAGATGCACCTGCGCGCCTAAGAGGCAACGAAGCCTGTGACGGTTGTTTGGCGGCCTTCTCAACCACCCCAGAACTTTTCTCTACTGATGAGGGATACTATCCCGAAACACGAGCCATGTCTCGTGTCTAGAGATTCTGGAAATACCAATTACTTACTTGCACCAACTTTGGTGAAACATTCACGATCTTTTTCCCAAACTCTTCAAGTTACACGCACTGCATATACCAGAATGCAGAGGGGCGATCCAGAGGAGAGGCTAGCAGTGTTCTCCCATCGTTGTTTCCTGTTAAAAGGGCTCCCGTGAGCCCCTAAGCTGACGAGCTTTTGGAGATGCACCTGCGCGCCTAAGAGGCAACGAAGCCTTTGACGGTTGTTTGGCGGCCTTCTCAACCACCCCAGAACTTTTCTCTACTGATGAGGGATACTATCCCGAAACACGAGCCATGTCTCGTGTCTAGAGATTCTGGAAATATCAAGTACTTACTTTCACCAACTTTGGTGAAACAGTCACAAACTTTTTCCCCAACTCTTCAAGTTACACGCACTGCATATACCAGAATGCAGAGGGGCGATCTGGAGGAGAGGCTAGCAGTGTGCTCCCATCGTTGTTTCCTGTTAAAAGGGCTCCCGTGAGCCCCTAAGCTGACGAGCTTTTGGAGATGCACCTGTGCGCCTAAGAGGCAATGAAGCCTGTGACGGTTGTTTGGCGGCCTTCTCAACCACCCCAGAACTTTTCTCTACTGATGAGGGATACTATCCCGAAACATGAGCCATGTCTCGTGTCTAGAGATTCTGGAAATATCAAGTACTTACTTGCACCAATTTTGGTGAAACACTCACAAACTTTTTCCCAAACTCTTCAAGTTACACGCATTGCATATACCAGAATGCAGAGGGTTGATCCGGAGGAGAGGCTAGCAGTGGGCTCCCACCGTGTTTCCTGTTAAAAGTGCTCCCGTGAGCCCCAAAGCTGACGAGCTTTTGGAGATGCACCTGCGCGCCTAAGAGGCAATGAAGCCTGTGACGGTTGTTTGACGGCCTACTTAACCACCCCAGAATTTTTCTCTACTGATGAGGGATACTATCCCGAAACACGAGTCATGTCTCGTGTCTAGAGATTCTGGAAATATCAAGTACTTACTTGCACCAACTTTGGTGAAACACTCACAAACTTTTTCCCAAACTCTTCAAGTTACACGCATTGCATATACCAGAATGCAGAGGGGCGATCCGGAGGAGATGCTAGCAGTGTGCTCCCATCGTTGTTTCCTGTTAAAAGGGCTCCCGTGAGCCCCTAAGCCGACGAGCTTATGGAGATGCACCTGCGCGCCTAAGAGGCAACGAAGCCTGTGACGGTTGTTTGGCGGCCTTCTCAACCACCCCAGAACTTTTCTCTACTGATGAGGAATACTATCCCGAAACACGAGCCAAGTCTCGTGTCTAGAGATTCTGGAAATATCAATGACTTACTTGCACCAACTTTGGTGAAACACTCACAAACGTTTTCCCAAACTCTTCAAGCTACACGCACTGCATATACTAGAATGCAGAGGGGCGATCCGGAGGAGAGTCTAGCAGTGTGCTCCCATCGTTGTTTCCTGTTAAAAGGGATCCCGTGAGCCCCTAAGCTGTTGAGCTTTTGGAGATGCACCTGCGCGCCTAAGAGGCAACGAAGCCTGTGACGGTAGTTTGGCGGCCTTCTCAACCACCCAAGAACTTTTCTCTACTGATGAGGGATACTATCCCGAAACACGAGCCATGTCTCGTGTCTAGAGATTCTGGAAATAGCAAGTACTTACTTGCACCAACTTTGGTGAAACACTCACAAACTTTTTCCCAAACTCTTCAAGTTACACGCACTGCATATACCAGAATGCTGAGGGGCGATCAGGAGGAGAGGCTAGCAGTGTGCTCCCATCGTTGTTTCCTGTTAAAAGGGATCCCGTGAGCCCCTAAGCTGACGAGCTTTTGGAGATGCACCTGCGCGCCTAAGAGGCAACAAAGCCTGTGAATGTTGTTTGGCGGCCTTCTCAACCACCCAAGAACTTTTCTCTACTGATGAGGGATACTATCCCGAAACACGAGCCATGTCTCGTGTCTAGAGATTCTGGAAATAGCAAGTACTTACTTGCACCAACTTTGGTGAAACACTCACAAACTTTTTCCCAAACTCTTCAAGTTACACGCACTGCATACCAGAATGCAGAGGGGCGATCCGGAGGAGAGGCTAGCAGTGTGCTCCCATCGTTGTTTCCTGTTAAAAGGGCTCCTGTGAGCCTCTAAGCTGACGAGCTTTTGGAGATGCACCTGCGCGCCTAAGAGGCAACGAAGCCTGTGACAGTTGTTTGGCGGCCTTCTCAACCACCCCAGAACTTTTCTCTACTGATGAGGGATACTATCCCGAAACACGAGCCGTGTCTCGTGTCTAGAGATTCTGGAAATATCAAGTACTTACTTGCACCAACTTTGGTGAAACACTCACAAACTTTTTCCCCAAACTCTTCAAATTACACGCACTGCATATACCAGAATGCAGAGGGGCGATCCGGAGGAGAGGCTAGCAGTGTGCTCCCATTGTTGTTTCCTGTTAAAAGGGCTCCCGTGAGCCCCTAAGCTGACGAACATTTGGAGATGCACCTGCGCGCCTAAGAGGCAACGAAGCCTGTGACGGTTGTTTGGCGGCCTTCTCAACCACCCCAGAACTTTTCTCTACTGATGAGGGATACTATCCCGAAACACGAGCCATGTCTCGTGTCTAGAGATTCTGGAAATATCAAGTACTTACTTGCACCAACTTTGGTGAAACACTCACAAACTTTTTCCCAAACTCTTCAAGTTACACGCATTGCATATACCAGAATGCAGAGGGGCGATCCGGAGGAGAGGCTAGCAGTGGGCTCCCACCGTTGTTTCCTGTTAAAAGCGCTCCCATGAGCCCCAAAGCTGACGAGCTTTTGGAGATGCACCTGCGCGCCTAAGAGGCAACGAAGCCTGTGACGGTTGTTTGACGGCCTACTTAACCACCCCAGAACTTTTCTCTACTGATGAGGGATACTATGCCGAAACACGAGTCATGTCTCGTGTCTAGAGATTCTGGAAATATCAAGTACTTACTCGCACCAACTTTGGTGAAACACTCACAAACTTTTTCCTAAACTCTTCAAGTTACACGCACTGCATATACCAGAATGCATAGAGGCGATCCGGAGGAGAGGCTAGCAGTGTGCTCCCATCGTTGTTTCCTGTTAAAAGGGCTCCTGTGAGCCCCTAAGCTGACAAGCTTTTGGAGATGCACCTGCGCGCCTAAGAGGCAACAAAGCCTTTGACGGTTGTTTGGCGGCCTTCTCAACCACCCCAGAACTTTTCTCTACTGATGAGGGATACTATCGCGAAACACGAGCCATGTCTCGTGTCTAGAGATTCTGGAAATATCAAGTACTTACTTGCACCAACTTTGGTGAAAAACTCACAAACTTTTTCCTAAACTCTTCAAGTTACATGCACTGCATATACCAGAATGAAGAGGGGCGATCCGGAGGAGAGGCTAGCAGTGTGCTCCCATCGTTGTTTCCTGTTAAAAGGGCTCCCGTGAGCCCCTAAGCTGACGAGCATTTGGAGATGCACCTGCGTGCCTAAGAGGCAACCGAAGCCTCTGACGGTTGTTTGGCGGCCTTCTCAACCACCCCAGAACTTTTCTCTACTGATGAGGGATACTATCCCGAAACATGAGCCATGTCTCGTGTCTAGAGATTCTGGAAATATCAAGTACTTACTTGCACCAATTTTGGTGAAACACTCACAAACTTTTTCCCAAACTCTTCAAGTTACACGCATTGCATATACCAGAATGCAGAGGGTTGATCCGGAGGAGAGGCTAGCAGTGGGCTCCCACCGTGTTTCCTGTTAAAAGTGCTCCCGTGAGCCCCACAGCTGACGAGCTTTTGGAGATGCACCTGCGCGCCTAAGAGGCAATGAAGCCTGTGACGGTTGTTTGACGGCCTACTTAACCACCCCAGAACTTTTCTCTACTGATGAGGGATACTATCCCGAAACACGAGTCATGTCTCGTGTCTAGAGATTCTGGAAATATCAAGTACTTACTTGCACCAACTTTGGTGAAACACTCACAAACTTTTTCCCAAACTCTTCAAGTTACACGCATTGCATATACCAGAATGCAGAGGGGCGATCCGGAGGAGATGCTAGCAGTGTGCTCCCATCGTTGTTTCCTGTTAAAAGGGCTCCCGTGAGCCCCTAAGCTGACGAGCTTATGGAGATGCACCTGCGCGCCTAAGAGGCAACGAAGCCTGTGACGGTTGTTTGGCGGCCTTCTCAACCACCCCAGAACTTTTCTCTACTGATGAGGAATACTATCCCGAAACACGAGCCAAGTCTCGTGTCTAGGGATTCTGGAAATATCAAGTACCTACTTGCACCAACTTTGGTGAAACACTCACGAACTTTTTCCCAAACTCTTCAAGTTACACGCACTGCATATACCAGAATGCTGAGGGGCGATCAGGAGGAGAGGCTAGCAGTGTGCTCCCATCGTTGTTTCCTGTTAAAAGGGATCCCGTGAGCCCCTAAGCTGACGAGCTTTTGGAGATGCACCTGTGCGCCTAAGAGGCAATGAAGCCTGTGACGGTTGTTTGGCGGCCTTCTCAACCACCCCAGAACTTTTCTCTACTGATGAGGGATACTATCCCGAAACACGAGTCATGTCTTGTGTCTAGAGATTCTGGAAATATCAATGACTTGCGTGCACCAACTTTGGTGAAACACTCACAAACTTTTTCCCAAACTCTTCAAGTCACACGCACTGCATATAGCAGAATGCAGAGGGGCGATCCGGAGGAGAGGCTAGCAGTGTGCTCCCATCGTTGTTTCCTGTTAAAAGGGATCCCGTGAGCCCCTAAGCTGACGAGCTTTTGGAGATGCACCTGCGCGCCTAAGAGGCAACGAAGCCTGTGACGGTTGTTTGGCGGCCTTCTCAACCACCCCAGAACTTTTCTCTACTGATGAGGGATACTATCCCGAAACACGAGCCATGTCTCGTGTCTAGAGATTCTGGAAATATCATTTACTTACTTGCACCAACTTTGGTGAAACATTCACGATCTTTTTCCCAAACTCTTCAAGTTACACGCACTGCATATACCAGAATGCAGAGGGGCAATCCGGAGGAGAGGCTAGCAGTGTGCTCCCATCGTTGTTTCCTGTTAAAAGGGCTACCGTGAGCCCCTAAGCTGACAAGCTTTTGGAGATGCACCTGCGCGCCTAAGAGGCAACGAAGCCTGTGACGGTTGTTTGGCGGCCTTCTCAACCACCCCAGAACTTTTCTCTACTGATGAGGGATACTATCCCGAAACACGAGCCATGTCTCGTGTCTAGAGATTCTGGAAATACCAATTACTTACTTGCACCAACTTTGGTGAAACATTCACGATCTTTTTCCCAAACTCTTCAAGTTACACGCACTGCATATACCAGAATGCAGAGGGGCGATCCAGAGGAGAGGCTAGCAGTGTTCTCCCATCGTTGTTTCCTGTTAAAAGGGCTCCCGTGAGCCCCTAAGCTGACGAGCTTTTGGAGATGCACCTGCGCGCCTAAGAGGCAACGAAGCCTTTGACGGTTGTTTGGCGGCCTTCTCAACCACCCCAGAACTTTTCTCTACTGATGAGGGATACTATCCCGAAACACGAGCCATGTCTCGTGTCTAGAGATTCTGGAAATATCAAGTACTTACTTTCACCAACTTTGGTGAAACAGTCACAAACTTTTTCCCCAACTCTTCAAGTTACACGCACTGCATATACCAGAATGCAGAGGGGCGATCTGGAGGAGAGGCTAGCAGTGTGCTCCCATCGTTGTTTCCTGTTAAAAGGGCTCCCGTGAGCCCCTAAGCTGACGAGCTTTTGGAGATGCACCTGTGCGCCTAAGAGGCAATGAAGCCTGTGACGGTTGTTTGGCGGCCTTCTCAACCACCCCAGAACTTTTCTCTACTGATGAGGGATACTATCCCGAAACATGAGCCATGTCTCGTGTCTAGAGATTCTGGAAATATCAAGTACTTACTTGCACCAATTTTGGTGAAACACTCACAAACTTTTTCCCAAACTCTTCAAGTTACACGCATTGCATATACCAGAATGCAGAGGGTTGATCCGGAGGAGAGGCTAGCAGTGGGCTCCCACCGTGTTTCCTGTTAAAAGTGCTCCCGTGAGCCCCAAAGCTGACGAGCTTTTGGAGATGCACCTGCGCGCCTAAGAGGCAATGAAGCCTGTGACGGTTGTTTGACGGCCTACTTAACCACCCCAGAATTTTTCTCTACTGATGAGGGATACTATCCCGAAACACGAGTCATGTCTCGTGTCTAGAGATTCTGGAAATATCAAGTACTTACTTGCACCAACTTTGGTGAAACACTCACAAACTTTTTCCCAAACTCTTCAAGTTACACGCATTGCATATACCAGAATGCAGAGGGGCGATCCGGAGGAGATGCTAGCAGTGTGCTCCCATCGTTGTTTCCTGTTAAAAGGGCTCCCGTGAGCCCCTAAGCTGACGAGCTTATGGAGATGCACCTGCGCGCCTAAGAGGCAACGAAGCCTGTGACGGTTGTTTGGCGGCCTTCTCAACCACCCCAGAACTTTTCTCTACTGATGAGGAATACTATCCCGAAACACGAGCCAAGTCTCGTGTCTAGGGATTCTGGAAATATCAAGTACCTACTTGCACCAACTTTGGTGAAACACTCACAAACTTTTTCCCAAACTCTTCAAGTTACACGCACTGCATATACCAGAATGCTGAGGGGCGATCAGGAGGAGAGGCTAGCAGTGTGCTCCCATCGTTGTTTCCTGTTAAAAGGGATCCCGTGAGCCCCTAAGCTGACGAGCTTTTGGAGATGCACCTGCGCGCCTAAGAGGCAACGAAGCCTGTGACGGTTGTTTGGCGGCCTTCTCAACCACCCCAGAACTTTTCTCTACTGATGAGGGATACTATCTCGAAACACGAGCCATTACTCTTGTCTAGAGATTCTGGAAATATCAAGTACTTACTTGCACCAACTTTGGTGAAACACTCACAAACTTTTTCCCAAACTCTTCAAGTTACAAGCACTGCATATACCAGAATGCAGAGGGGCGATCCGGAGGAGAGGCTAGCAGTGTGCTCCCATCGTTGTTTCCTGTTAAAAGGGCACCCGTGAGCCCCTAAGCTGACGAGCTTTTGGAGATGCACCTGCGCGCCTAAGAGGCAACGAAGCCTGTGACGGTTGTTTGGCGGCCTTCTCAACCACCTCAGAACTTTTCTCTACTGATGAGGGATACTATCCCGAAACACGAGCCATGTCTCGTGTCTAGAGATTCTGGAAATATCATTTACTTACTTGCACCAACTTTGGTGAAACATTCACGATCTTTTTCCCAAACTCTTCAAGTTACACGCACTGCATATACCAGAATGCAGAGGGGCAATCCGGAGGAGAGGCTAGCAGTGTGCTCCCATCGTTGTTTCCTGTTAAAAGGGCTACCGTGAGCCCCTAAGCTGACAAGCTTTTGGAGATGCACCTGCGCGCCTAAGAGGCAACGAAGCCTGTGACGGTTGTTTGGCGGCCTTCTCAACCACCCCAGAACTTTTCTCTACTGATGAGGGATACTATCCCGAAACACGAGCCATGTCTCGTGTCTAGAGATTCTGGAAATACCAATTACTTACTTGCACCAACTTTGGTGAAACATTCACGATCTTTTTCCCAAACTCTTCAAGTTACACGCACTGCATATACCAGAATGCAGAGGGGCGATCCAGAGGAGAGGCTAGCAGTGTTCTCCCATCGTTGTTTCCTGTTAAAAGGGCTCCCGTGAGCCCCTAAGCTGACGAGCTTTTGGAGATGCACCTGCGCGCCTAAGAGGCAACGAAGCCTTTGACGGTTGTTTGGCGGCCTTCTCAACCACCCCAGAACTTTTCTCTACTGATGAGGGATACTATCCCGAAACACGAGCCATGTCTCGTGTCTAGAGATTCTGGAAATATCAAGTACTTACTTTCACCAACTTTGGTGAAACAGTCACAAACTTTTTCCCCAACTCTTCAAGTTACACGCACTGCATATACCAGAATGCAGAGGGGCGATCTGGAGGAGAGGCTAGCAGTGTGCTCCCATCGTTGTTTCCTGTTAAAAGGGCTCCCGTGAGCCCCTAAGCTGACGAGCTTTTGGAGATGCACCTGTGCGCCTAAGAGGCAATGAAGCCTGTGACGGTTGTTTGGCGGCCTTCTCAACCACCCCAGAACTTTTCTCTACTGATGAGGGATACTATCCCGAAACACGAGTCATGTCTTGTGTCTAGAGATTCTGGAAATATCAATGACTTGCGTGCACCAACTTTGGTGAAACACTCACAAACTTTTTCCCAAACTCTTCAAGTCACACGCACTGCATATAGCAGAATGCAGAGGGGCGATCCGGAGGAGAGGCTAGCAGTGTGCTCCCATCGTTGTTTCCTGTTAAAAGGGATCCCGTGAGCCCCTAAGCTGACGAGCTTTTGGAGATGCACCTGCGCGCCTAAGAGGCAATGAAGCCTGTGACGGTTGTTTGGCGGCCTTCTCAACCACCCAAGAACTTTTCTCTACTGATGAGGGATACTATCCCGAAACACGAGCCATGTCTCGTGTCTAGAGATTCTGGAAATAGCAAGTACTTACTTGCACCAACTTTTGTGAAACACTCACAAACTATTTCCCAAACTCTTCAAGTTACACGCACTGCATATACCAGAATGCAGAGAGGCGATCCGGAGGAGAGGCTAGCAGTGTGCTCCCATCGTTGTTTCCTGTTAAATGGTCTCCTGTGAGCCCCTAAGCTGACGAGCTTTTGGAGATGCACCTGCGCGCCTAAGAGGCAACGAAGCCTGTGACGGTTGTTTGGTGGCCTTCTCAACCACCCCAGAACTTTTCTCTACTGATGAGGGATACTATCCCGAAACACGAGCCATGTCTCGTGTCTAGAGATTCTGGAAATATCAAGTACTTACTTGCACCAACTTTGGTGAAACACTCACAAACTTTTTCCCCAACTCTTCAAGTTACACGCACTGCATATACCAGAATGCAGAGGGGCGATCCGGAGGAGAGGCTAGCAGTGTGCTCCCATTGTTGTTTCCTGTTAAAAGGGCTCCCGTGAGCCCCTAAGCTGACGAGCTTATGGAGATGCACCTGCGCGCCTAAGAGGCAACGAAGCCTGTGACGGTTGTTTGGCGGCCTTCTCAACCACCCCAGAACTTTTCTCTACTGATGAGAAATACTATCCCGAAACACGAGCCATGTCTCGTGTCTAGAGATTCTGGAAATATCAAGTACCTACTTGCACCAACTTTGGTGAAACACTCACAAACATTTTCCCAAACTCTTCAAGTTACACGCACTGCATATACCAGAACGCAGAGGGGCGATCTGGAGGAGAGGCTAGCAGTGTGCTCCCATCGTTGTTTCCTGTCAAAAGGGCTCCCGTGAGCCCCTAAGCTGGTGAGCTTTTGGAGATGCACCTGCGCGCCTAAGAGGCAACGAAGCCTGTGACGGTTGTTTGGCGGCCTTCTCAACCACCCCAGAACATTTCTCTACTGATGAGGGATACTATCCCGAAACACGAGCCATGTCTCGTGTCTAGAGATTCTGGAAATATCATTTACTTACTTGCACCAACTTTGGTGAAACATTCACGATCTTTTTCCCAAACTCTTCAAGTTACACGCACTGCATATACCAGAATGCAGAGGGGCGATCCGGAGGAGAGGCTAGCAGAGTGCTCCCATCGTTGTTTCCTGTTAAAAGGGCTCCCCTGAGCCCCTAAGCTGACGAGCTTTTGGAGATGCACCTGCGCGCCTAAGAGGCAACGAAGCCTGTGACGGTTGTTTGGCGGCTTTCTCAACCACCCCAGAACTTTTCTCTACTGATGAGGGATACTATCCCGAAACACGAGCCATGTCTCGTGTCTAGTGATTCTGGAAATATCAATGACTTACTTGCACCAACTTTGGTGAAACACTCACAAACTTTTTCCCAAACTCTGCAAGTTACGCGCACTGCATATACCAGAATGCAGAGGGGCGATCAGGAGGAGAGGCTAGCAGTGTGCTCCCATCGTTGTTTCCTGTTAAAAGGGATCCCGTGAGCCCCTAAGCTGACGAGCTTTTGGAGATGCACCTGCGCGCCTAAGAGGCAACGAAGCCTGTGACGGTTGTTTGGCGGCCTTCTCAACCACCCAAGAACTTTTCTCTACTGATGAGGGATACTATCCCGAAACACGAGCCATGTCTCGTGTCTAGAGATTCTGGAAATAGCAAGTACTTACTTGCACCAACTTTGGTGAAACACTCACGAACTTTTTCCCAAACTCTTCAAGTTACATGCACTGCATATACCAGAATGAAGAGGGGCGATCCGGAGGAGAGGCTAGCAGTGTGCTCCCATCGTTGTTTCCTGTTAAAAGGGCTCCAGTGAGCCCCTAAGCTAACGAGCTTTTGGAGATGCACCTGCGTGCCTAAGAGGCAACGAAGCCTCTGATGGTTGTTTGGCGGCCTTCTCAACCACCCCAGAACTTTTCTCTACTGATGAGGGATACTATCCCGAAACACGAGCCATGTCTCTTGTCTAGAGATTCTGGAAATATCAAGTACTTACTTGCACCAACTTTGGTGAAACACTCACAAACTTTTTCACAAACTCTGCAAGTTACACGCACTGCATATACCAGAATGCAGAGGGGCGATCAGGAGGAGAGGCTAGCAGTGTGCTCCCATCATTGTTTCCTGTTAAAAAAAAGGGATCCCGTGAGCCCCTAAGCTGACGAGCTTTTGGAGATGCACCTGCGCGCCTAGGAGGCAACGAAGCCTGTGACGGTTGTTTGGCGGCCTTCTCAACCACCCAAGAACTTTTCTCTACTGATGAGGGATACTATCCCGAAACACGAGCCATGTCTCGTGTCTAGAGATTCTGGAAATAGCAAGTACTTACTTGCACCAACTTTGGTGAAACACTCACAAACTTTTTCCCAAACTCTTCAAGTTACAGGCACTGCATATACCAGAATGCAGAGGGGCGATCCGGAGGAGAGGCTAGCAGTGTGCTCCCATCGTTGTTTCCTGTTAAAAGGGATCCCGTGAGCCCCTAAGCTGACGAGCTTTTGGAGATGCACCTGCGCGCCTAAGAGGCAATGAAGCCTGTGACGGTTGTTTGGCGGCCTTCTCAACCACCCAAGAACTTTTCTCTACTGATGAGGGATACTATCCCGAAACACGAGCCATGTCTCGTGTCTAGAGATTCTGGAAATAGCAAGTACTTACTTGCACCAACTTTTGTGAAACACTCACAAACTATTTCCCAAAGTCTTCAAGTTACACGCACTGCATATACCAGAATGCAGAGAGGCGATCCGGAGGAGAGGCTAGCAGTGTGCTCCCATCGTTGTTTCCTGTTAAATGGTCTCCTGTGAGCCCCTAAGCTGACGAGGTTTTGGAGATGCACCTGCGCGCCTAAGAGGCAACGAAGCCTGTGACGGTTGTTTGGTGGCCTTCTCAACCACCCCAGAACTTTTCT
Organism: Lissotriton helveticus; assembly: GCF_964261635.1. NCBI lineage: Eukaryota > Metazoa > Chordata > Amphibia > Caudata > Salamandridae > Lissotriton > Lissotriton helveticus. Next base: position 1,194,805,338 of record NC_136068.1, read on the forward strand.
CTACTGATGAGGGATACTATCCCGAAACACGAGCCATGTCTCGTGTCTAGAGATTCTGGAAATATCAAGTACTTACTTGCACCAACTTTGGTGAAACACTCACAAACTTTTTCCCCAACTCTTCAAGTTACATGCACTGCATATACCAGAATGCAGAGGGGCGATCCGGAGGAGAGGCTAGCAGTGTGCTCCCATTGTTGTTTCCTGTTAAAAGGGCTCCCGTGAGCCCCTAAGCTGATGAGCTTATGGAGATGCACCTGCGCGCCTAAGAGGCAACGAAGCCTGTGACGGTTGTTTGGCGGCCTTCTCAACCACCCCAGAACTTTTCTCTACTGATGAGAAATACTATCCCGAAACACGAGCCATGTCTCGTGTCTAGAGATTCTGGAAATATCAAGTACCTACTTGCACCAACTTTGGTGAAACACTCACAAACATTTTCCCAAACTCTTCAAGTTACACGCACTGCATATACCAGAACGCAGAGGGGCGATCTGGAGGAGGGGCTAGCAGTGTGCTCCCATCGTTGTTTCCTGTCAAAAGGGCTCCCGTGAGCCCCTAAGCTGGTGAGCTTTTGGAGATGCACCTGCGCGCCTAAGAGGCAACGAAGCCTGTGACGGTTGTTTGGCGGCCTTCTCAACCACCCCAGAACATTTCTCTACTGATGAGGGATACTATCCCGAAACACGAGCCATGTCTCGTGTCTAGAGATTCTGGAAATATCATTTACTTACTTGCACCAACTTTGGTGAAACATTCACGATCTTTTTCCCAAACTCTTCAAGTTACACGCACTGCATATACCAGAATGCAGAGGGGCGATCCGGAGGAGAGGCTAGCAGAGTGCTCCCATCGTTGTTTCCTGTTAAAAGGGCTCCCCTGAGCCCCTAAGCTGACGAGCTTTTGGAGATGCACCTGCGCGCCTAAGAGGCAACGAAGCCTGTGACGGTTGTTTGGCGGCTTTCTCAACCACCCCAGAACTTTTCTCTACTGATGAGGGATACTATCCCGAAACACGAGCCATGTCTCGTGTCTAGTGATTCTGGAAATATCAATGACTTACTTGCACCAACTTTGGTGAAACACTCACAAACCTTTTCCCAAACTCTGCAAGTTACACGCACTGCATATACCAGAATGCAGAGGGGCGATCAGGAGGAGAGGCTAGCAGTGTGCTCCCATCGTTGTTTCCTGTTAAAAGGGATCCCGTGAGCCCCTAAGCTGACGAGCTTTTGGAGATGCACCTGCGCGCCTAAGAGGCAACGAAGCCTGTGACGGTTGTTTGGCGGCCTTCTCAACCACCCCAGAACTTTTCTCTACTGATGAGGGATACTATCTCGAAACACGAGCCATTACTCTTGTCTAGAGATTCTGGAAATATCAAGTACTTACTTGCACCAACTTTGGTGAAACACTCACAAACTTATTCCCAAACTCTTCAAGTTACAAGCACTGCATATACCAGAATGCAGAGGGGCGATCCGGAGGAGAGGCTAGCAGTGTGCTCCCATCGTTGTTTCCTGTTAAAAGGGCTCCCGTGAGCCCCTAAGCTGACGAGCTTTTGGAGATGCACCTGCGCGCCTAAGAGGCAACGAAGCCTGTGACGGTTGTTTGGCGGCCTTCTCAACCACCCCAGAACTTTTCTCTACTGATGAGGGATACTATCCCGAAACACGAGCCATGTCTCGTGTCTAGAGATTCTGGAAATATCATTTACTTACTTGCACCAACTTTGGTGAAACATTCACGATCTTTTTCCCAAACTCTTCAAGTTACACGCACTGCATATACCAGAATGCAGAGGGGCAATCCGGAGGAGAGGCTAGCAGTGTGCTCCCATCGTTGTTTCCTGTTAAAAGGGCTACCGTGAGCCCCTAAGCTGACAAGCTTTTGGAGATGCACCTGCGCGCCTAAGAGGCAACGAAGCCTGTGACGGTTGTTTGGCGGCCTTCTCAACCACCCCAGAACTTTTCTCTACTGATGAGGGATACTATCCCGAAACACGAGCCATGTCTCGTGTCTAGAGATTCTGGAAATACCAATTACTTACTTGCACCAACTTTGGTGAAACATTCACGATCTTTTTCCCAAACTCTTCAAGTTACACGCACTGCATATACCAGAATGCAGAGGGGCGATCCAGAGGAGAGGCTAGCAGTGTTCTCCCATCGTTGTTTCCTGTTAAAAGGGCTCCCGTGAGCCCCTAAGCTGACGAGCTTTTGGAGATGCACCTGCGCGCCTAAGAGGCAACGAAGCCTTTGACGGTTGTTTGGCGGCCTTCTCAACCACCCCAGAACTTTTCTCTACTGATGAGGGATACTATCCCGAAACACGAGCCATGTCTCGTGTCTAGAGATTCTGGAAATATCAAGTACTTACTTTCACCAACTTTGGTGAAACAGTCACAAACTTTTTCCCCAACTCTTCAAGTTACACGCACTGCATATACCAGAATGCAGAGGGGCGATCTGGAGGAGAGGCTAGCAGTGTGCTCCCATCGTTGTTTCCTGTTAAAAGGGCTCCCGTGAGCCCCTAAGCTGACGAGCTTTTGGAGATGCACCTGTGCGCCTAAGAGGCAATGAAGCCTGTGACGGTTGTTTGGCGGCCTTCTCAACCACCCCAGAACTTTTCTCTACTGATGAGGGATACTATCCCGAAACACGAGTCATGTCTTGTGTCTAGAGATTCTGGAAATATCAATGACTTGCGTGCACCAACTTTGGTGAAACACTCACAAACTTTTTCCCAAACTCTTCAAGTCACACGCACTGCATATAGCAGAATGCAGAGGGGCGATCCGGAGGAGAGGCTAGCAGTGTGCTCCCATCGTTGTTTCCTGTTAAAAGGGATCCCGTGAGCCCCTAAGCTGACGAGCTTTTGGAGATGCACCTGCGCGCCTACGAGGCAATGAAGCCTGTGACGGTTGTTTGGCGGCCTTCTCAACCACCCAAGAACTTTTCTCTACTGATGAGGGATACTATCCCGAAACACGAGCCATGTCTCGTGTCTAGAGATTCTGGAAATAGCAAGTACTTACTTGCACCAACTTTTGTGAAACACTCACAAACTATTTCCCAAACTCTTCAAGTTACACGCACTGCATATACCAGAATGCAGAGAGGCGATCCGGAGGAGAGGCTAGCAGTGTGCTCCCATCGTTGTTTCCTGTTAAATGGTCTCCTGTGAGCCCCTAAGCTGACGAGCTTTTGGAGATGCACCTGCGCGCCTAAGAGGCAACGAAGCCTGTGACGGTTGTTTGGTGGCCTTCTCAACCACCCCAGAACTTTTCTCTACTGATGAGGGATACTATCCCGAAACACGAGCCATGTCTCGTGTCTAGAGATTCTGGAAATATCAAGTACTTACTTGCACCAACTTTGGTGAAACACTCACAAACTTTTTCCCCAACTCTTCAAGTTACACGCACTGCATATACCAGAATGCAGAGGGGCGATCCGGAGGAGAGGCTAGCAGTGTGCTCCCATTGTTGTTTCCTGTTAAAAGGGCTCCCGTGAGCCCCTAAGCTGACGAGCTTATGGAGATGCACCTGCGCGCCTAAGAGGCAACGAAGCCTGTGACGGTTGTTTGGCGGCCTTCTCAACCACCCCAGAACTTTTCTCTACTGATGAGAAATACTATCCCGAAACACGAGCCATGTCTCGTGTCTAGAGATTCTGGAAATATCAAGTACCTACTTGCACCAACTTTGGTGAAACACTCACAAACATTTTCCCAAACTCTTCAAGTTACACGCACTGCATATACCAGAACGCAGAGGGGGGATCTGGAGGAGAGGCTAGCAGTGTGCTCCCATCGTTGTTTCCTGTCAAAAGGGCTCCCGTGAGCCCCTAAGCTGGTGAGCTTTTGGAGATGCACCTGCGCGCCTAAGAGGCAACGAAGCCTGTGACGGTTGTTTGGCGGCCTTCTCAACCACCCCAGAACATTTCTCTACTGATGAGGGATACTATCCCGAAACACGAGCCATGTCTCGTGTCTAGAGATTCTGGAAATATCATTTACTTACTTGCACCAACTTTGGTGAAACATTCACGATCTTTTTCCCAAACTCTTCAAGTTACACGCACTGCATATACCAGAATGCAGAGGGGCGATCCGGAGGAGAGGCTAGCAGAGTGCTCCCATCGTTGTTTCCTGTTAAAAGGGCTCCCCTGAGCCCCTAAGCTGACGAGCTTTTGGAGATGCACCTGCGCGCCTAAGAGGCAACGAAGCCTGTGACGGTTGTTTGGCGGCTTTCTCAACCACCCCAGAACTTTTCTCTACTGATGAGGGATACTATCCCGAAACACGAGCCATGTCTCGTGTCTAGTGATTCTGGAAATATCAATGACTTACTTGCACCAACTTTGGTGAAACACTCACAAACTTTTTCCCAAACTCTGCAAGTTACGCGCACTGCATATACCAGAATGCAGAGGGGCGATCAGGAGGAGAGGCTAGCAGTGTGCTCCCATCGTTGTTTCCTGTTAAAAGGGATCCCGTGAGCCCCTAAGCTGACGAGCTTTTGGAGATGCACCTGCGCGCCTAAGAGGCAACGAAGCCTGTGACGGTTGTTTGGCGGCCTTCTCAACCACCCAAGAACTTTTCTCTACTGATGAGGGATACTATCCCGAAACACGAGCCATGTCTCGTGTCTAAAGATTCTGGAAATAGCAAGTACTTACTTGCACCAACTTTGGTGAAACACTCACGAACTTTTTCCCAAACTCTTCAAGTTACATGCACTGCATATACCAGAATGAAGAGGGGCGATCCGGAGGAGAGGCTAGCAGTGTGCTCCCATCGTTGTTTCCTGTTAAAAGGGCTCCAGTGAGCCCCTAAGCTAACGAGCTTTTGGAGATGCACCTGCGTGCCTAAGAGGCAACGAAGCCTCTGATGGTTGTTTGGCGGCCTTCTCAACCACCCCAGAACTTTTCTCTACTGATGAGGGATACTATCCCGAAACACGAGCCATGTCTCTTGTCTAGAGATTCTGGAAATATCAAGTACTTACTTGCACCAACTTTGGTGAAACACTCACAAACTTTTTCACAAACTCTGCAAGTTACACGCACTGCATATACCAGAATGCAGAGGGGCGATCAGGAGGAGAGGCTAGCAGTGTGCTCCCATCATTGTTTCCTGTTAAAAAAAAGGGATCCCGTGAGCCCCTAAGCTGACGAGCTTTTGGAGATGCACCTGCGCGCCTAAGAGGCAACGAAGCCTGTGACGGTTGTTTGGCGGCCTTCTCAACCACCCAAGAACTTTTCTCTACTGATGAGGGATACTATCCCGAAACACGAGCCATGTCTCGTGTCTAGAGATTCTGGAAATAGCAAGTACTTACTTGCACCAACTTTGGTGAAACACTCACAAACTTTTTCCCAAACTCTTCAAGTTACAGGCACTGCATATACCAGAATGCAGAGGGGCGATCCGGAGGAGAGGCTAGCAGTGTGCTCCCATCGTTGTTTCCTGTTAAAAGGGATCCCGTGAGCCCCTAAGCTGACGAGCTTTTGGAGATGCACCTGCGCGCCTAAGAGGCAATGAAGCCTGTGACGGTTGTTTGGCGGCCTTCTCAACCACCCAAGAACTTTTCTCTACTGATGAGGGATACTATCCCGAAACACGAGCCATGTCTCGTGTCTAGAGATTCTGGAAATAGCAAGTACTTACTTGCACCAACTTTTGTGAAACACACACAAACTATTTCCCAAAGTCTTCAAGTTACACGCACTGCATATACCAGAATGCAGAGAGGCGATCCGGAGGAGAGGCTAGCAGTGTGCTCCCATCGTTGTTTCCTGTTAAATGGTCTCCTGTGAGCCCCTAAGCTGACGAGGTTTTGGAGATGCACCTGCGCGCCTAAGAGGCAACGAAGCCTGTGACGGTTGTTTGGTGGCCTTCTCAACCACCCCAGAACTTTTCTCTACTGATGAGGGATACTATCCCGAAACACGAGCCATGTCTCGTGTCTAGAGATTCTGGAAATATCAAGTACTTACTTGCACCAACTTTGGTGAAACACTCACAAACTTTTTCCCCAACTCTTCAAGTTACATGCACTGCATATACCAGAATGCAGAGGGGCGATCCGGAGGAGAGGCTAGCAGTGTGCTCCCATTGTTGTTTCCTGTTAAAAGGGCTCCCGTGAGCCCCTAAGCTGACGAGCTTATGGAGATGCACCTGCGCGCCTAAGAGGCAACGAAGCCTGTGACGGTTGTTTGGCGGCCTTCTCAACCACCCCAGAACTTTTCTCTACTGATGAGAAATACTATCCCGAAACACGAGCCATGTCTCGTGTCTAGAGATTCTGGAAATATCAAGTACCTACTTGCACCAACTTTGGTGAAACACTCACAAACATTTTCCCAAACTCTTCAAGTTACACGCACTGCATATACCAGAACGCAGAGGGGCGATCTGGAGGAGAGGCTAGCAGTGTGCTCCCATCGTTGTTTCCTGTCAAAAGGGCTCCCGTGAGCCCCTAAGCTGGTGAGCTTTTGGAGATGCACCTGCGCGCCTAAGAGGCAACGAAGCCTGTGACGGTTGTTTGGCGGCCTTCTCAACCACCCCAGAACATTTCTCTACTGATGAGGGATACTATCCCGAAACACGAGCCATGTCTCGTGTCTAGAGATTCTGGAAATATCATTTACTTACTTGCACCAACTTTGGTGAAACATTCACCATCTTTTTCCCAAACTCTTCAAGTTACACGCACTGCATATACCAGAATGCAGAGGGGCGATCCGGAGGAGAGGCTAGCAGAGTGCTCCCATCGTTGTTTCCTGTTAAAAGGGCTCCCCTGAGCCCCTAAGCTGACGAGCTTTTGGAGATGCACCTGCGCGCCTAAGAGGCAACGAAGCCTGTGACGGTTGTTTGGCGGCTTTCTCAACCACCCCAGAACTTTTCTCTACTGATGAGGGATACTATCCCGAAACACGAGCCATGTCTCGTGTCTAGTGATTCTGGAAATATCAATGACTTACTTGCACCAACTTTGGTGAAACACTCACAAACTTTTTCCCAAACTCTGCAAGTTACACGCACTGCATATACCAGAATGCAGAGGGGCGATCAGGAGGAGAGGCTAGCAGTGTGCTCCCATCGTTGTTTCCTGTTAAAAGGGATCCCGTGAGCCCCTAAGCTGACGAGCTTTTGGAGATGCACCTGCGCGCCTAAGAGGCAACGAAGCCTGTGACGGTTGTTTGGCGGCCTTCTCAACCACCCAAGAACTTTTCTCTACTGATGAGGGATACTATCCCGAAACACGAGCCATGTCTCGTGTCTAGAGATTCTGGAAATAGCAAGTACTTACTTGCACCAACTTTGGTGAAACACTCACGAACTTTTTCCCAAACTCTTCAAGTTACATGCACTGCATATACCAGAATGAAGAGGGGCGATCCGGAGGAGAGGCTAGCAGTGTGCTCCCATCGTTGTTTCCTGTTAAAAGGGCTCCAGTGAGCCCCTAAGCTAACGAGCTTTTGGAGATGCACCTGCGTGCCTAAGAGGCAACGAAGCCTCTGATGGTTGTTTGGCGGCCTTCTCAACCACCCCAGAACTTTTCTCTACTGATGAGGGATACTATCCCGAAACACGAGCCATGTCTCTTGTCTAGAGATTCTGGAAATATCAAGTACTTACTTGCACCAACTTTGGTGAAACACTCACAAACTTTTTCCCAAACTCTGCAAGTTACACGCACTGCATATACCAGAATGCAGAGGGGCGATCAGGAGGAGAGGCTAGCAGTGTGCTCCCATCGTTGTTTCCTGTTAAAAAAAAGGGATCCCGTGAGCCCCTAAGCTGACGAGCTTTTGGAGATGCACCTGCGCGCCTAAGAGGCAACGAAGCCTGTGACGGTTGTTTGGCGGCCTTCTCAACCACCCAAGAACTTTTCTCTACTGATGAGGGATACTATCCCGAAACACGAGCCATGTCTCGTGTCTAGAGATTCTGGAAATAGCAAGTACTTACTTGCACCAACTTTGGTGAAACACTCACAAACTTTTTCCCAAACTCTTCAAGTTACAGGCACTGCATATACCAGAATGCAGAGGGGCGATCCGGAGGAGAGGCTAGCAGTGTGCTCCCATCGTTGTTTCCTGTTAAAAGGGATCCCGTGAGCCCCTAAGCTGACGAGCTTTTGGAGATGCACCTGCGCGCCTAAGAGGCAATGAAGCCTGTGACGGTTGTTTGGCGGCCTTCTCAACCACCCAAGAACTTTTCTCTACTGATGAGGGATACTATCCCGAAACACGAGCCATGTCTCGTGTCTAGAGATTCTGGAAATAGCAAGTACTTACTTGCACCAACTTTTGTGAAACACTCACAAACTATTTCCCAAACTCTTCAAGTTACACGCACTGCATATACCAGAATGCAGAGAGGCGATCCGGAGGAGAGGCTAGCAGTGTGCTCCCATCGTTGTTTCCTGTTAAATGGTCTCCTGTGAGCCCCTAAGCTGACGAGCTTTTGGAGATGCACCTGCGCGCCTAAGAGGCAACGAAGCCTGTGACGGTTGTTTGGTGGCCTTCTCAACCACCCCAGAACTTTTCTCTACTGATGAGGGATACTATCCCGAAACACGAGCCATGTCTCGTGTCTAGAGATTCTGGAAATATCAAGTACTTACTTGCACCAACTTTGGTGAAACACTCACAAACTTTTTCCCCAACTCTTCAAGTTACACGCACTGCATATACCAGAATGCAGAGGGGCGATCCGGAGGAGAGGCTAGCAGTGTGCTCCCATTGTTGTTTCCTGTTAAAAGGGCTCCCGTGAGCCCCTAAGCTGACGAGCTTATGGAGATGCACCTGCGCGCCTAAGAGGCAACGAAGCCTGTGACGGTTGTTTTGCGGCCTTCTCAACCACCCCAGAACTTTTCTCTACTGATGAGAAATACTATCCCGAAACACGAGCCATGTCTCGTGTCTAGAGATTCTGGAAATATCAAGTACCTACTTGCACCAACTTTGGTGAAACACTCACAAACATTTTCCCAAACTCTTCAAGTTACACGCACTGCATATACCAGAACGCAGAGGGGCGATCTGGAGGAGAGGCTAGCAGTGTGCTCCCATCGTTGTTTCCTGTCAAAAGGGCTCCCGTGAGCCCCTAAGCTGGTGAGCTTTTGGAGATGCACCTGCGCGCCTAAGAGGCAACGAAGCCTGTGACGGTTGTTTGGCGGCCTTCTCAACCACCCCAGAACATTTCTCTACTGATGAGGGATACTATCCCGAAACACGAGCCATGTCTCGTGTCTAGAGATTCTGGAAATATCATTTACTTACTTGCACCAACTTTGGTGAAACATTCACGATCTTTTTCCCAAACTCTTCAAGTTACACGCACTGCATATACCAGAATGCAGAGGGGCGATCCGGAGGAGAGGCTAGCAGAGTGCTCCCATCGTTGTTTCCTGTTAAAAGGGCTCCCCTGAGCCCCTAAGCTGACGAGCTTTTGGAGATGCACCTGCGCGCCTAAGAGGCAACGAAGCCTGTGACGGTTGTTTGGCGGCTTTCTCAACCACCCCAGAACTTTTCTCTACTGATGAGGGATACTATCCCGAAACACGAGCCATGTCTCGTGTCTAGTGATTCTGGAAATATCAATGACTTACTTGCACCAACTTTGGTGAAACACTCACAAACTTTTTCCCAAACTCTGCAAGTTACACGCACTGCATATACCAGAATGCAGAGGGGCGATCAGGAGGAGAGGCTAGCAGTGTGCTCCCATCGTTGTTTCCTGTTAAAAGGGATCCCGTGAGCCCCTAAGCTGACGAGCTTTTGGAGATGCACCTGCGCGCCTAAGAGGCAACGAAGCCTGTGACGGTTGTTTGGCGGCCTTCTCAACCACCCAAGAACTTTTCTCTACTGATGAGGGATACTATCCCGAAACACGAGCCATGTCTCGTGTCTAGAGATTCTGGAAATAGCAAGTACTTACTTGCACCAACTTTGGTGAAACACTCACGAACTTTTTCCCAAACTCTTCAAGTTACATGCACTGCATATACCAGAATGAAGAGGGGCGATCCGGAGGAGAGGCTAGCAGTGTGCTCCCATCGTTGTTTCCTGTTAAAAGGGCTCCAGTGAGCCCCTAAGCTAACGAGCTTTTGGAGATGCACCTGCGTGCCTAAGAGGCAACGAAGCCTCTGATGGTTGTTTGGCGGCCTTCTCAACCACCCCAGAACTTTTCTCTACTGATGAGGGATACTATCCCGAAACACGAGCCATGTCTCTTGTCTAGAGATTCTGGAAATATCAAGTACTTACTTGCACCAACCTTGGTGAAACACTCACAAACTTTTTCCCAAACTCTGCAAGTTACACGCACTGCATATACCAGAATGCAGAGGGGCGATCAGGAGGAGAGGCTAGCAGTGTGCTCCCATCGTTGTTTCCTGTTAAAAAAAAGGGATCCCGTGAGCCCCTAAGCTGACGAGCTTTTGGAGATGCACCTGCGCGCCTAAGAGGCAACGAAGCCTGTGACGGTTGTTTGGCGGCCTTCTCAACCACCCAAGAACTTTTCTCTACTGATGAGGGATACTATCCCGAAACACGAGCCATGTCTCGTGTCTAGAGATTCTGGAAATAGCAAGTACTTACTTGCACCAACTTTGGTGAAACACTCACAAACTTTTTCCCAAACTCTTCAAGTTACAGGCACTGCATATACCAGAATGCAGAGGGGCGATCCGGAGGAGAGGCTAGCAGTGTGCTCCCATCGTTGTTTCCTGTTAAAAGGGCTCCCGTGCGCCCCTAAGCTGACGAACTTTTGGAGATGCACCTGCGCGCCTAAGAGGCAACGAAGCCTGTGACGGTTGTTTGGCGGCCTTCTCAACCACCCCAGAACTTTTCTCTACTGATGAGGGATACTATCCCGAAACACGAGCCATGTCTCGTGTCTAGAGATTCTGGAAATATCAAGTACTTACTTGCACCAACTTTGGTGAAACACTCACGAACTTTTTCCCAAACTCTTCAAGTTACATGCACTGCATATACCAGAATGAAGAGGGGCGATCCGGAGGAGAGGCTAGCAGTGTGTTCCCATCGTTGTTTCCTGTTAAAAGGGCTCCAGTGAGACCCTAAGCTGACGAGCTTTTGGAGATGCACCTGCGTGCCTAAGAGGCAACGAAGCCTCTGATGGTTGTTTGGCGGCCTTCTCAACCACCCCAGAACTTTTCTCTACTGATGAGGGATACTATCCCGAAACACGAGCCATGTCTCTTGTCTAGAGATTCTGGAAATATCAAGTACTTACTTGCACCAACTTTGGTGAAACACTCACAAACTTTTTCCCAAACTCTTCAAGTTACACGCACTGCATATACCAGAATGCAGAGGGGCAATCCGGAGGAGAGGCTAGCAGTGTGCTCCCATCGTTGTTTCCTAATCCCTAAAAGCCCTCTTTCCTATTTGCAACTATTCTAAAGAAGTAAGCTATTAACATAAAGTAATGTATCTTCAACAAATTATGGTTTAAAAAAACCATAATGCAAGTATCATTACCAGCATGCAAAAAACACCACAATTGTAGCTGTCCTGTTGCTTTTGGTTAGATTCTACCACCAACTGCCATTGCTCATAGTAGGGACGCTTCAATACCTGTAGGAAAGCCCTTTAGAGACATACGAATGGTTATGTTAAATATTTCGTAAATAGTCTTGATAGGTCTGAAGTTTGCTAAACAGTGAAACATAAACTATTATTGTCTTTGATAAAGGCTTCAAAATCTGAAAAAAAATATTAAAGAAATAAGATTTTTAGTACCGAGAGTTTAAACTTTATGGTAGAGATGTCTGCTCTTGATACATTACAAAGCAAAATCATTTAAAAAAAATGACTATTAAAATTATTTAAAAAAATATTTAGGCACTTCAAACTATTACAACTAGTCATATTGTTCAACAATAACTTTCAAAACTAACTGATAAATGATGAAAAACTTGCACTTACCAAAAGTATCCCAGTATCGAATGAACACCAGTATGACAGTATAAAAACATTTTTGAAAAATTTCAGCAGTTTATAACCAGTTATAACCAGCTATATTTTTCACAAATAAGATAAACAACTATAAATGAGAAATAAATGTTAAAAAACTTGCACTTACCAAAAGTATTTAATGACAGCCAGTATTTGTCGGACAAAGAACAGTGTCCATTTTCTCAAAAGGTACCTGTAGAGTAAAAAATGTGATCATGAATAACTTTACATTATTCCAAAATCCATACGTTTATACTATCAACAATTCGAAAATGTGAATGTCAATTCAATCAATATTCCAAATAAACAAACTTCCCTTGAAAAACATTTTACATTTGTCCTACTCTTCAAAACGTTACTCTAAGTCTATTTTACTCTCAAACATTAATTCAATGAATAAGTAACTTTGAATATTCCTTTGCACCAGTAACAGTGAAAAGTCACATAAGAGATATGAATATTTACCCGAAAAGCAGAAGAACGATACTTGCCGAGGAATATACAGGACGACACTGTTGCAGAGATTGCTAAACACTAAGGTTAAAATAAAAGGATTTCAGTACACACGTTGATGAAGAATAATTATTTTTGGCTAGGTCTGTGTGTTATTGATGAAAATATACATACATTTGGTCTTGACATACATATTTTTTTGAAAGGTAGGCATCGATTACCTATAAAAAAATATGAAAACACATGAGCTTCAACCACCATGTACATACTACGCCATTAGCCATACTAAACACATTTTAGATGTTATAGAAATTAATCTCATTGGTCCCTTTTTAGTTAAAGGTACATATGGGGGTGGGAGTCATTCAATCAATAATACATTGATATCTGAATCCACATCTTCTTGGTGGATTTGTGCTGTTACTGTCGGGCTGATTATATATTCCTTAAATATTAGCAATCTATGCTCTCGATCTAAACATACCTTCTTCTTGTGAACTTCCATATCGTTCAATTCCTTATACTTCTGATACTGTCTTCGTTTCTTCTTTCCTTTGTACTTTTTCCGCCTTAACTGCCGCCCCTTTACTTCTTTCTTCCACATACGCAAACTGTCAAACATAGCTGGCCTAACTTTCTTTAAAAACAAAAGTTTCTCTAAATACTCGAGTTTGTGAGGGTCCATTGTCCCCTCTAATGGCCACTGCAACTGGGGATCCCCTTTTGTGTGTTTGTTCCACAATGCACTATACATGATGGGACAAATATCATATTTAATGTACTTCTCAAATTTCGGCATACCTTCTCATGGCGCCGGCTGACTTGCTTATCGCAGCAGCAGCAACAAAACTTCCAAAGTGTGCTAAATACAGGCATGTTATATACAATATAAAGACTCATAAACAGAGAGAAATGAAAAGATATTCTCATATTACCTGTAAGAAAAAATGTTAATCAATATCAAAAAGCAAGTTCCAAAGAAGGTTCAAAACAAATTCCAAACAGATTCCAAACAAAATTCCAAACAAATTCCAGACAAATTCCAAGTAACAAAAAGAACCGGTTCAATACAGATCTACCTTATTGATAGTCTTCAACTCCCACCTGTCGATCCTCCTTGATCCAAAAGAATGACCATCCGAGGGCCCCAGTGAAGGTTAGCAGCCGTCAGGAAAATCAGAGTCGGAGAGCTGAAAAATCACCTTGGACACAAGAAATAGTCTCTTCAGGTGGTGCGCTCCTCAGTGAAGTTTGTCTTACCGACACGATCTCCTTCCCCTGTCAGACTGCAAGCCTTTGAAGCGGCCCCACGTTTGGGCGGCAGTTTGTGGAAGCGGATTATTGAAAACCCACTGGTGCAGGGTCACCCTTAGTCCACGGGCTTTTAACAAGTAAGGAGGAATTGACACTGGAGTGAAGTACAAACCAAGGGTCATTTATTAGCATTCATGAATGGGGGCTAATCCAACAAGCACCTGTCATGAGCCTACCTCCATCAAGAACATCATGGACATAGAGTCAGTGGTTCTCTGTCTCTCATGAGGTTCTTTGACCCTCATGATTCATATGTCCCCAGGGGGGGGCGTGGCTTAGACGCTGATGTAGACAGAGGAGAGCTCCGGAGCTCCTCCGCGGCTGCCCTCCACAAATACTGATCCTGGCCACCAATCCTGTGACCCGGCACCACAATCCGTCCATGAAGGTCCGGTGCCCCTTTTGAGCGCTACTGCTGTGGTCGGCGGAGGCGAGAAGGGGCCGAAAGCCGGGATTACATACCTCCCTCCCTGCACGGCATGATTTCAGGTGGCAAGATGGTGTCCGCGATTGGCGAGACTGGCGCCAGGCAGTGAGAGGGACTGTCGAGTCTGGCGGCCGCACCGGAGAAGCTGAAACCCTGCTGCTGGGACCGGATGAGAGGCTGCTGCTCCTGCTCGTGACTGCGGTGAGGAGGTGTGCCATGCCGGCGGGCGGGGGCCCTACAATTGCATCTGTTTTGCCCCGGCTGCCTGACTTTAAGATGGCGGCGCCCGGGACAGGACGGGCGCCATTTGAGAATCGGCGCGTATTCGTCTATTGAGGGCCCTACAAGTTTTCCACTGAAGGCAGTGGGAGCCACTACACTGACTGAGACCCAGGGCGCCTCGAGGAGATCTGCGGAGCAGCCCGTGAGGGAATCGAGGCGCACGGTATACCGAGTGGCTAACTCCACGCGCCAGCTACCAACCTGCGTCCCAACCTGGTCCGGACAGAGGGCTCCCCTGGAGCAGTGATATGGATTGCACCTCGGCCCTGTAGTTGAGGCGACTGACGATACGCCCCAGGGACGCTGAGGGAGTTCCTCCACGGAGCCTCTGGTAGATGACTGGAGAAGATCCACCTGGCTGAAAGCTCTGGACAACGCGCCCATACACCCCTGCATCCTGAGGGGTCGTCGACCTACTGTGAGGTGCCAAGGGGCCTGACGCTGGTGACAAGCTTGTGACAGATATAGGTGAAGTGTGAACGGCAAGACGGATAGCGGGCGGCACCGCCTTGGCATTGCCTGCTACGGATCGGACGACTTGGCGCTGGGAGAGGCTGTAGGCGGGGCCCCTACGCAGCATCGAGCCTGAACAGATCCAGGAGGGTGCCCTGGACTGGTTAGAGGTGGTGCCCCACTGCTGTGAGGTGCGGACGCGGGATCCCCCCAGAGCTGCTGCTACTGAAAACGCCTCCCCACGGCAATGGGTCGCATATCCAGAAAAAAGGGATTTGAAGTGCTACGCCTAGATGAGCTGGAACGCCACACGGAACACGAAGATGGGGATACAGAGAGACCGGGGCCGAGCACACCTGGAGATCCTACCCTGGGCGAAATAATGCAGGCCATCATGGCGTCACGCGAAGCATTGGAGAAACGGGTGGACGTCATTGGAACGGACCTCACGCTGCTGAAGGACGACCACAGGAAGCTCAAGGAGAGAGTGGCGATGCAGGAAACCAACATGAAAAGTATTCCTGATGAGGTGACCGCCCTACGACGCTCCTTGAGTGAAGTGACGCACAGAGTCAAGGCCCTGGAGGTTCGAGCGGAGGACAGCGAAGGCCGCTCACGGCGTAACAACCTCCGCATCGTGGGTGTGCCGGAGCGCGAGGAGGGCCCAGATGCGGTCCAATTTCTGGAGAACTGCCTGCGGACAGAGGTTGCCCCAGAGGGCCTCTCCCCATTCTCTGCGCTGGAGCGAGCGTACAGGGTCCCGGCCCGCCCACCCAAGCCTGGTGCTCCGCCCGGACCGATAGTGGCGCGGCTGCTGCATTATTGCGACCGGGACTTCATCCTACAAAGGCCTCGAGAGCAACAGAACCTGCAAATAGGCAACAGCCGAGTGATGATATTCCCGGACTACACCAGGGAAGTACAACGGCAACGGTCCTCCTTTTTGGCCGTCAAGAAGAAGCTACAACTGCTCAACATCCCATACGCCATGCTCTTCCCAGCACGGCTGCGGGTAACGGCGGATGCGAGGGCCTATTTTTTCCTTACTCCGCAGACATCATGGGACTGGTTGGAGAGCCGGGGTGGCGCGACGGGGGGTTCCTCGCGGCCAACTTCACCTTGAGAACGACAAGAATCTGCCTCGCCAAGGGAAAGCCCCACTTCCCCAGTGGCTCAGAGACATGAACGAGACGAGGCAATCCGGGCTGTGGTGGTCATCAGCCAGGGAGTGACCAGCCCGTCGAGTGTTGTCACTGAAGCAGCGAAGAGTGGAACGGGGAGCCCGGGCTCCGGCAGCTCCCAGGGCCTCTTCGAAATGGAGCTACCGAATGTGACCCCACAGACAGCGGATGGAATGTTTGGATGATGGGCCTGCAGAAGTCATGGTGGGTACATGATGTTGGGCCGGTTACACTACCTGCTTTTGGGGGGCGACTGAACATGGGGCAGCGCGACTGGTGATGATCTCGAGAATGCCGGGGTCTCAGCTGGCTGTAAAGGGTTTTTCCCTAAGGGGGGAGGCCGGGGGGGAGAGCTCTGGGGACATTGAGTGCGAGCCAAAAGTTTCCTCCTAGTTGCAGTTATGCTTTCGGGCAGTTTGGTTTGGATGGGAACCTGTTCTTGCGTGCCTGTCCTGGGGAGTGGGAGTTGGGGCAGTTTATGTGTTAGGGGGGCTGGGGGAGGATCGGACATGCCGCTAGGGGGGGGTGCAGTAAATTTGTACATACGACAGATCCATGGGTTCCTCCATAGGCCTTAAAGTCATGACCTGGAACGTCCGAGGGATGCATACCATGTGCAGACGACACAAAATACACGCATACTTGGTACGGAGGGGAGTGCAGGTCGCTCTCCTTCAGGAAACACACTTGACGGAGGTAGAGGGAAAGGCACTACAACATCGCTGGAGAGGCCAGGTCTTTCACACCACTTACTCGGCACATGCCAGGGGAACACTAGTTTGGATAAGAGCAGGAGTACCGTTTCAATGTTTGAGGCAGTTGGTTGACCCCAAGGGTAGATTTACAGTGGTCACAGGGAGACTAGATGGATGGGACATTACGTTAGGAAGTATATATGCCCCCAATATAGATCAATCCACTTTTCTTGCACAACTATCACAGAAACTGGCGGGGATGCTCACGGGGCCTGTGTTAATGGGGGGGGATTTTAACTGTGTAGCAGACGTGGACCTGGACCGTTCCCATCCACCACTCCCTGATGCCCCTACTCGTAGAATAGCAGAAGGCTGGCGGGATTGGCAGCGGAGCTGGGGACTTACAGACACCTGGAGGGACCACCACCCCAGGGAACGTGACTACTCTTATTTTTCTGCAGTTCATGAACTGCATGTCAGATTGGATGCGGTCTTGTGCTCCCCGGACATTCATATGCAGGTTACGATGAGTGAATACCTCACCAGAACGGCCTCTGATCACAATCCCCTGCTGGTGGTCTTAAATTGGGTTCGGGTTAGAACGGCGATTCCTAACTGGCGGCTCCGGCCGGAGGCCTTGGAAGACCAGGTCTTCCGGACCACTATAGGCACAGCCATAGGGGAGTACTTTCAGCATAATGCGGGCACCTCCTCCAGTCTGCATAATGAATGGGATGCGTTCAAAGCGGTGATCCGCGGGCGGTGCACTGGAGAGGCGGTGGGTGTTCACAGAACTCTATTGAGCGAGGTACAGGGGGCGGAACAGCGGCTTCGGGACAAGGAACGAGAAAGGCCGGGGCGGATAGAGGTCCAGGAGGAGCTACTAAGGGCAAAAGAGGAGCTGGCCATACAAGTGGAGAGGCTGAGATGTTTTGATTATAAGGCCTACATGGTGCGAGCACATGCGGAACGCGATAAGTCAGGGGCGCTCCTGGCCTGGTTAGCAAATCCGGACCGCAGGGGCACACCGATCCTTGAGCTACGAGACGAGGGGGGGACATCCCACTTTGGGCAGCAGGCAATCAACATGCAATTCCTAGATTACTACTACATGCTGTATCGTAGCGCGTTAGACCCCAGGGAACTGGAGGACGGGGATTTCCTAGGTATATAATTACCACAGATTGAAGCAAAGGAGGCAGAAAACTTGGGCCGCCCGGTGGAAGAGGGAGAGGTCCGGAGTGCCCTTAAACGCATGGCTAAGAACAAAACCCCAGGCACCGACGGGTTCCCGTCAGAGTTTTACGTCGCTTATATTGATATACTTGCCCCTCAGCTGGTGTCTCTCTACAACCGGTCAAACAGGTTGGCTATTTGCCCACCTCGACGAGAGAGGCAGTGATTGTCCCGCTCCTTAAACCGGGGAAACCGGAGTGGGATCGAACAGCGTATCGCCCCCTCGGGATGTTAAACATTGACTATAAGGTACTGAGTGGCATGTTGGCACATCGCCTGATGGTGCACATGACGACCCTGGTACATGTGGACGAATCTGGTTTCATCCCCACCCGAAACACGGCGGTGAATATTAGGAGGTTGTGTCACTTACTGCAGGCGTCGGAGGCCGGAGGGGAAGAGGCATGTGTGCTATCCATTGACATTGAAAAAGCCTTTGATAGCCTAGAGTGGCCATACTTGTTTCGGGTTTTGAGGGCCTTCGGACTGGGTGAAGGGTTTGTGGCATGGACGCAGATCCTGTACTCCAATTCGACAGCCAGAGTCCGGACAGGGGGGGTGATTTCGGGAGCATGTGCGGTAGGTAGGGGAACGAGGCAAGGTTGCCCATTATCTCCCCTCCTGTTTGCCCTAGCAATGGAGCCCCTAGCAGTGCGTGCACGGAGGGGGGAGCACAACAGGGTCCTTGAGGTGCTGGGTCGAATGCACCATATTGCCCTGTAGGCCGGCGATTTACTGATGTTCCTCGCCGATAACATTGGGGCGCTCCGTGGAGCTCGGGAACTGCTGGAGAGATTGGGAAGGGTAGCGGGGCCTAGGGTTAACTGGGCCAAGACCTACCTGTTTCCGATGCGGGGTGACCGTGGTGCTCCCCCGGAGGAGCTGGATGTGAGATGGGAGGGTAGCTATTTACCATACTTGGGAGTGCGGGTTTACCGTGGCACAGCCGATTTATTTGAAGGTAACATAGGCCGGGCCCTCCGAAACACTAAGAATAACCTGGACTTCTGGGGGTCACTACCCCTGTCGGTCGCGGGACGAGTGGCACTACTAAAAGTGATAACTCTCCCCCGGTTGCTCTACTACTTTGTGACTCTGCCACTCTGGATACCGGGGAGGTACTTTGCCCAGCTCAACTCAATGATCTCGGGCTTCTTGTGGGGTTCAGGAAGGCGCAGAGTGGCACTGCCTACCCTGATGCGCCCAAGATGGGAGGGAGGCCTTGCAGTCCCTGATTTCGAGGCCTACTACCACGCGGCCCAATTTCAATGGTTTGCCCAGAAATTGGCGGGGAGGCTGGGCCTGGAGATAGCTCAGAGAGGCTGGGATGCAGAGATGCACCACCTTGCGCGGATTCTTCTGCGCCTCCCGCTGCGGGAAAGGGAGGTCCCCGGGGAGCTCTGGGTCCTGAGGCTCTGCTGGAATAGGGCCCTACGACGCCATAAGGGTGGTACGGCATATTCCCCGAGATTCCGATATGGCTCTGCATGGAACTCCCGCATGGGGGGAATTGGCTGCGGCTGCACGAGTGGGAGGAATTCAGGATCTCCACCCTTGGGGATCTGTACGAAGATGGGGCACTCCTACCGTTTCAAGAACTAGTGGACAGGCATGAGCTGCCTGCACAGGACTTCATCCTACACTCGGCCGTGCCGGCTGCGATGCGCAAACATTGGAAGGGAGGACTAGAGGAACCGTGGGTTTTCTCCCCTTGCCAATACGTGGTCACCTCTGCGGGAAAGGTCAAAGCGGTCACGTGCCTGTACCGCAGATTGACACAGAGCTTGAGGACCCCGCTGGAGAGATTGCGTGTCAAATGGGAGGTGGACCTAGGAACTCCCATCGAGCCTAAACCTTGGGAAACGCTGATGGAAAGAGCATGGAAATGTTCTCAAAACACCAGATTTCAACTCATCCAATTCTACGTGTTCCATCAGGCGTACCTCACTCCTTCCAAACTTAATGAGTTCTTTGACTCTCATGCTGCCTGTCCACGATGCAGACTGGAGGATGCAGGGTACATGCATATGTTCTGGGATTGTCCTGTACTCTGGGGGTACTGGGGAGAGATAATGACTAAATTGACTGAGGTAACAGAGAGGGACCTGCAAAACACTCCAGCTGTATGTCTGCTGCACTGGTTCCCCCACACTGCCCGCAACAAGACTACTAGTAGGTTTATGGATTTGGGTCTGGTTCTAGCCAAGCGCGAAATCACTAGTCATTGGAAAGCGGCCACAGGCCCTAATGTAGGGCGCTGGCTCAGAGAATTTCTCAAATGGGTGGACTATGAGGGGACCCTCCAACTCCAACTAGCACGCAGAACTGACAATGACAAGCTATGGGACACAGCTAGAGCCTGGGTAGCACTGACAGATCTACTTAAAGACCCGACTGACGGAGAGGACTGATCCCCCTGATCATATGTGCCCTATAGGTTGCCTGGGACTCCAGTTGCGGACAGTGTGATGACAAAGTAGGCGGGAGGTGGGATCTCCTGATTGGGTGCATTCTCCCGGATAGAGATTAGATCACTGACACAGGTCTCATTTGGAATGTGCGGAATGCATTGTGAGTGACACGCATGATATTGAAGAAGCGGCATGTCTGAGGGGAGGGGGAGGGCAGGGGGGGGAAGGGTTGTGGGGGAGATGTGTAAGTTGGTTGGGGGAGGGGGAGGGGTAGGAGAGTTGGATGTTCGGTTCCTTGATCTATTGAATGGAAGACGACTATACCTAGTATGATTGAGTACCGAATAGCTTGAGTCCTGCGGAGATATCTTGCTTAGCGATGAAGCTGTGACACCTGACTCAAGGAAGGCTGCGCAGGGCACGCTGAAAGGGCAGAGAATGCAACTGACTGGCTAAACGGTGAAGCAATGTTTTACTATGTCTACTTGTATAACTTGGACGTTATGAGCCTACCATGCATTTAATGGTTCCTTGAAAATGATGTATGCCCTCACAACAAAAAACCCAATAAATTCTGTTTTTAAAAAAAATGATTCATATGTCCCCAATTGAAACCCACCCCTGTCCCGTGCATCCTGAACTCCTAGGGCCAGATGTAGGTAGCCAAATACCGGTCGGTAACGTCCAAAAATCGGTAATTTCGGCCGTTACCGACCGGTATTTGGACATTGAGATGTAGGGCGCCCAAAATGTCCCAAATCGGTAAAAATTCAGAATCGGTAGATTTACCGTATCGAAAAAATTTCCGAATCAGTAAAAGTACCGAATCGGAAAATTTACCGAATCGGAAAATATACCGAGTCGGTAAATGTTCCAAATCGGTAAAATGACCGATTCGGAAAATATACCGAGTCGGTAAATGTTCCGAATCGGTAAAATTACCGAATCGGAAATTAAGAAATGGAAAAAATAACACCCTTGAGATGTAGGTGACCCAGAAAATACCGATTTTGTTGCAAAATCGGTATTTAAGAGTCGGTATTTAACATGGATTGAAAGCAGGTGGTAACCAGCTGCAGCCTATAAAATAGGGCCCCAAAATGCAACACTGTAACCAGAATGGCGGCATTCTACGTCATAGCAAGGCGGCTACGGCTACAGGCAGCAGGAGAGAGGGAATGGAGAAGGGAGGAGCAGGTCTACAGGCAGAGGATTACACTCTTCCAACTGACAGAGCCAGAGATACTGCAAAGATACAGACGGCACCCCCAAACCATCATGGACCTGATCAGGGACCTGCACCCACTCCTGGAGCACCCAAAACCAAGGGCCCACGCCATCCCACCCCATGTGCAGGTGCTCTGTAGCATACACCTGCTTGCATCTGGAAGTTACCAGAGTGTTGTTGCTGCGGTAGGTGGGGTGTCCCAGAGCTTCCTGTCCCGTTTTTTCAGGAAGTTCCTGGATGCCATGATGCAAAGAATGGAGCATTACATCCACTTCCCAGACACTGATGCGGACTTGCTCAGGACCAAGACTGACTTTTACCTCATGGCAAATTTCCCACACGTGATTGGCTGCATTGATGGCACCCACATCCCAATATGTCCACCAGCTGCCACTGAGCACATATACAGGAACAGGTAGTCATCACACACAATTAATGTACAAGTAATCTGTGATGCCAAGTACATGATCACAGATATAGTGGCCAGGTACCCAGGTAGCATCCACGACTCCTACATCTTCCAAAACAGTGGGATCTACACCCGCCTGACAGCGGGTGAATTTGGGGAAGGATACCTGCTAGGTAAATTACTGTGTGACACTCCCTTGATAGATGATGCAGACGTATGTTAATGTGTGCCTGTGAGTAATGTTTTTCTCCTTTCACATTAGGTGATAGTGCATATGCACTCCGTTCCTTCGTCCTGACACCCTACCTCAACCCCACGACCCCCCGCCAGAGACGATACAATGTGGCACATAAATCCACCCGGAACATCGTGGAGCGCACCTTTGGGCTCCTGAAGAGCCGGTTCCGCTGCCTCCACAAAAGTGGGGGGGCACGGCAGTACTCACCAGTAATATGCTGTAAGATCATTGCAACCTGTGCAATGTTGCACAACCTCGCAACTAAGAAGGGCACAGAGGTGGAATTGGAGGACTATGAAGACCATGACGATGAGCAGGCACTACCAGCAGCCAACACAGTAGGAGTACCAACACCCACAGACAGAAGACAGAGACGGGCAGAGATCACACACAACTACTTTTGAGTAAGTATAGAGACAAAGCACGTGTTGTACTGCAATGCATGTAGTTTATTTGGCACTACGTCAAATGTCTGAAGACACATTTTTTTTTTTTTTTTTTTGCAGAGTTTTATATAGTGCGAACTAGACCCGAACTGAATCAGGTATCAGATCGCTTTACATAGCACCAGTTACGTTACATGAGGACACACTTTCATTTTAGGCACGGGGAGATTAAGTGATTTGCCCAGAATCACAGGAGGTTTTTGGCATCGTTACCGAGGCTCGAACCCAGATCCCCAGGTCCGAGGTCGAGCGCCTTAGCCGTTAGGCTACCCCCTCTCCCCAATTGTAACATACTAGTGTGCCTAGCACAACTGGGTGGACGGGGGTTACCTCACCCTCACATGTGCGACCGAATTTGGCAGACTCACTGCTTGCGCCCATGCACTGCACTGCGTGATGCGTGAGGTTGGCTTAGTTCTATGTCTGCTGTGCCAGCACCGGTACTCTGGCGTCTGCTGCTCCTCCGTATTTCAGGGATAGGGGTGCTGCTCCTGCTACTGGTGTTGTCTGTGTCCCCTAAACCTTCAGCTCCTGTGGTGGCTGACTGGTTTGTCAGCAGCACTTCCATTGCTGTAGTGACTCTCCCCATCCCCCTCGTGAGATCAGTACAGCAGTGCACCAGCCCCTCCTGCATCACAACTGATCGACGACACAGCAGTGAAGTCGTAGTTGCAAGACGGTGCATGCCCCTTGTCTGCTGTTGCATGCAATGCCTCTCCCTGCACCTTTGGGCGCGGTCCTCATTTAGTTCCTCACAAAGTGACATCACACACTGTGACATGTCCCTGACTCCATCGGCCTTGTCCCACATGCTGTCCGCCATTGATGTTATTCCCTTGTTCATGTTATCGAAGTTTTTGTTCATATGGCGCATTTGTCTGTGCACTGCACTAATAGCTTTTGCCTGCAGGCGCTGCACCTTGAACATTATGGTCTCAAGGCCACGGAAGACACCCTCATCACGGCCACTCACGCTTGCCTCCCGGACCCTACGACGTCTTGTTCCTCCGGATGGAGTGACAGGAGTGGATGGAAGACCTGCTGCATTTCCTGCCATTGACTCAATTGGCTCCTCACCCTCCCTTTCCTCATCGGAGGATGTTTGTAGGATCCTTAGCGGGGGAACGTCATGTCTCCTGGGCCTGCAGATGTCTGACATCTCTTTGTCTGCTGGTGTGTCAAGTTGTTGTGACTCATGTTGTGGTGAGTCAAGGAGCAGAGGAGATGCTTCAAGTTGCATGGTGGCTGCCTCTGGTGTGGCAGCTGCTTGTGTGCAGGGTGCTGTAGGTGTTGCAGTGCTGGGCCCTGTATCCCTGCCTTCTTCCTCACTCCTCTCCCTTTGGGGATGTGTCTTCTCCCTCTCCTGGATTGACTTGCGCGAAGTCTCTCCTGTGGACAGATATGGACAGTGTCTTAGTGGTGCTTTCACCGTGTAATTCACTATTAAATCACATTATATTAGCACTATTTCCTGCTCCTCCCCTGTCTCTAATTGTATTGTGTGGCATGCCTGACATTATTTCATGTTGACTGCTCTGATGTGTATTCTTATGACTACCACTCCCATAATGCATTGCAGGTGAATACTGAAGCCTGTACTGGATTTCCTCAACACACAGTCACATTGGGGGAGGGAGACAGGCAAGGGGTGAGGAATGATGGACATGTCCCTTACCTTTCTTTGATGCAGCTCGGGCTGAACTGTCTGCATCACTAATCCCCACAACGCACTCTGGCTCCAGTGTGGACTCCACGAGCTCTTCCAGATCCGTCAGAGCAGGTGCCCTGTTCTTTCCTCCACCTGTAGCATTGGCCTCTTTACTTTTTGCTGCCAATTTCTTCTTGGTTATGATCCTTAGATCATACCATCTCTTCTTGAGATCGTCCACTTCCCTGGTTGTCACTCCTATTGCGTTCACTTTGGTTTGGATCCCCAGCCAGGTGTTCCTCTTCACAGCCTCTGCTACCTACATAGACTGCTTTCCAAATATCTTGGAGTAGTGATTTACCACCTCCTCCACCAGCACCTGAAGTTCACCTGTGCTGAACTTCATCTTCCTCTTCCTCTCTGCACCTTCCCTCTGGGAGTCTTGGGAATCCATTTGTTAGTCCTGCAGAGCTCAGCTTCACAACAGCCTGTCACTGTGTAACTGCTCTCCTGTGTGATCAGGTACTCTGCACCTGCATGGGTGTGGCCACTTCCTGGTTGTGGGGTGGGGTGGATGCACAGGATTGGTAGATTGCTCTGTTGGTTGGCTGAGGGGCGGGGTGGAGGCACGTGATTGGTTGATACATCAACTGCCTGATATTTTGTATCCCCGATTCGGTATTTACCGAATTGGTAAATACCGATTCGGTAACTCCAATTCATTCCTATGGGCATCCAGGCCCATAGGATTGAATGTGAATTTCCGAATTGGTATTTGCCGAATCGGTAAATACCGAATCGGTAATTGCCGGGTCTGGGTTTCCGAATTTTACCGAATCAGTATTTTTTTACCGATTTTTTACCTACATCTCATTTCCCTTTTCTAAAATACGGAATCGGTAAAATTCGGTATTTTAGAATCGGTAAAAATGAGTTACCTACATCTGGCCCCAAGTATGTTATTTATTAACATGTGATGTTCTGTATTCATATGTGGTTACACTATAAAATGCTTTGGTTCAGTGATCTGTACTCTTGTGGCTGTTGAAATTGCCAATGCTTTTGCAGGACTCTGTTTAAGATTAATATTTGCGACAGAAGTTTTCAACTTTGTATGTGTTCTCTAGAAACTGACTCAAAGAAGCAGACAAGCAATTTAGAAACACTCGCATTCACTTTCACCTGCTCCGCTGTTTTAAGACGAGCAAAATTGAAACGCTCGCTTTCGCTTGCTCTCACCTGCTGTGCTGTGTTCAGGAACACAGTGTGAGAACGTAAGGACGCGTTTGGCTTAGCGGATGTCCTTGGGTGTGGCATGAGTATATAATGCCACATCCAAGTTCTAGAAGGCGCTTAGCCTTCTGGTTTTCATCACGGCAGCAGCTCTTCTTGGATATCCGTTTGTTTACCTGATTCCATCAAGGCCTCCAGAGTTTTCAGACTTGGACAACATGACTGCAAGATGATACCTGAAAGAGAGAAAAAAGAAAAGCTTAGTGATATTCTTTTCTTTTAAAGGCACCCATCGCAAGAAAGGTACCAAGTAGGGCGCAGCTGTAAAATCAATGAACAATTTTTGGAAAGGTGTTTTGGACTCAGAGAAAGCTCAAATTTTAATGGAAAATACCACACATGTACACAAATAACTTCTATTTCTTTCTTCTTTAGCTTATCCTGAGATTAGCCTGTGAGCACACGTGAAGTAAGTGAATGTAGAAAAGTGGCTTTAAAGGTGTATTGTATTATTTGAAAGCGGCTTTAAACTAAAAGAAGTGTTGTCACTAATCCAAACTTATTTATTTCATCTCAGGAAGGAGTCTACATGAAAAATCGCAACAACTACTCCACTACACTGATCACGCTCACAAGAGTTAACATCTCACCTACCCGACTCAACTCACAATGACATCCAGGACGCGAAGCCCATCCCTGCAGTTTGCAGGTATGAAACTTAAGACATTGCTAATCTTAGATCTTAGTATTTAGGATAGAATAAGTGATAAATGTAATTCATAGAACCACTTTTAAAAGGTACTTCTTGTTGCCTCGCAGGTCGACGACAGGAACTCTATTAGCGTCCGAATCCGGCCCTCTTCCCTGATTGCTATCACCAACCTTTAGTGTATCAATATAAATCACTGGTTGTAGGATAGGGTTCCTGGGAGTTTGGCCCATAGCGTCTCAGCGAAACACTACCAAGCACCTTACAGGTAAGAGTCCAGTAATATACAGGTAAGAGTGCATTGGTTACCGCGACAGAAGGCTAAGCCCACGAATACAGTTTCGCCCAGACGCTATGGATCATGCATCACAGGTGTTTTTACAAGATATTGCTACAATGTTAGCAGATATTAAATCCGAAAATGCTGGACTACGTAGATATATTTCAGTGTTACAGGCTAATATGCAAACAACTACAACTGCCAGTCCTTCTATGGAATTTTCCTTTTTTAACGAAACCAGTACTAAGGCCTCCCACCTTTCAACCAACTATGCAAACACTGTATAATGGTAGTACTACCCCAGCCTCAACACAGATTCAGGCAGTAACACCTGTCCCTGTTCCTTTGGCTCCTCCAGAAAGATTTTATGGAGATAGTAATACATTTACTATCTTCTTAAATCAATGTCACCTTCATTTTGTAGCCAAACCATCTGCATTTCCTGATGATTCCTCCAAGATAGCTTTTATTTTATCATATTTAGGAGGATATGCAGCTCTATGCTCTGTACCCTATGTGGAACGAGATGGCCTGGTTTTGTATGACCTTCGATGCACTATGAAAAAATTATTTGGAAAACATGTATTTGTGCACTCAGCAGATCTCAAATTACTTAATTTAAAATGGATTTTCGGATTTGTTGCACTATATTTCATTATTTAATAGATTGGTAATCAAAGCAGAGTGGCCAGAGGAAAAACGAGATTCTTTATTCTATCGTAGATTAAGGGACACATTAAAGACATGGTAATACAAGTTTTGGACCCTCCAACTGATTGTGAGGATTTTATAGACTTGGTAGTAAAATTAAATCACTGTATATCTGAAAGAAAGGGAGAGAAGGGAAGATCCGATCACAGAATGTTTCTGTTTAAAGAAAGACTTAGCATTAAGAATGAATCAGTTAACAAAACAGATATGATAGAACAAATGCAAATTGGAACAGTCAGAGGGCCCTTGACTAGAGAAGAAGAGGAAAAATGCCGAAAATTGAATCCATTTTTATACTGTGGTAAACCAGGACATTTTGAAAAGGAATGTCCCACTCAACCTAAAACAAAACCGAAGACATCAGAATTGGCTTTCACACAGCAGTTGGAAACCTAAAGAACTCGATAGATAGAGAGGTCATTTTATCAAGTGAACAACTAGTTTGGCCTCCACAACTCCAGCTGCATCTCCTTGACACCTCAGTATAAGAGTCTTATTACAATCTCAAGATGATAAAACTAGATCCTGATCCGCAGATGGTTTAATAGACTCTGGAGCTACAGGCAATTTTATTGACACACAATTATTATTAGATTTAGGCCTAAAAAGATCTTAAAAGAAAACCCAGAAATTGTGCGAGCAGTTGATGGAAAGGAATTAACATTAGGTCCCATACAATATCATACTGAGCAATTGAACATAACATGTGCCACAAAACACACTGAGGAAATATTGACGAACCTCAGTTTCGTCTGATATTAGGTATCCCATGTTTGGTACTTCACAACAACCCCATATTGATTTGACACACGGAACCATACTGTGCAAATCAGACTATTGCCATTCTAAGTGTCTCCAACATCATCAAATTTCAGAACTCCTTGTACAAGGATATGAATTCCCAAAAGAGTAAAAAAATATTTTGGTAGTAGAAGGAGTCCCTAATGAATACAGTGCTTTAATGAATGTATTTGATTAAAAAAAAGGCTAACACTCGGCCACCTCATTATGATTGTCGAATTGACTTGAAGCCTGGGGCAATTTTACCATACAGTCACATATATGCCCTTACTGAAAAAGAGAATGAGCATTTGCATAATTACCTGGATGAATACCTGGCCAATGGATTTATAAGACACTCTAAGTCCCCGGGTTCTTCGCCTCTCTTCTTTATTCCTAAAAAAAGGGGGGGATTTGCGTGTGTGCATCGATTACCCTGCCATTAACAAATGTAACCATAAAAAATAGATAACCATTACCTTCAATAACAACTTTACTTGATCAGATTAAGGACGCAACCATTTATACGAAACTGGATTCACGGGAAGCATTCCACGTAGTAAGAGTCCTTGAGGGTGATGAATGGAAAACAGCATTCCGTACCAAATTTGGGTTATATGAATACCCTTTGCCCTTTGGACTCTGTAATGCTCCGGCAGCTTCCAGTTTTTTATAAATGAAGTTCTGAGAGAATTTTTGGACGTATGTGTTAGGTTCCACCTCAGAATGCCCACAACACTGCAGGAACGACGTATGGCCCAATCCGCTTCCCCTGCCCATATGCCGCTCACCGGATAGCACACGATGAGAAAGCAAATGAACACCGGGAGAGAGTGGGAGACAGTGCAAAAAAGGAAAACAAGGAAGAGAGACAAGGGAACCACTTCTATTTCTGTGGGACCCTCCACGTATCTGCTCCTATAAAAACAAGGCACACTATTACTACTCTGTTCTAACATACATCAAACCCCTCCCACCTTTTGCCATGACCATGCCATACCCATGTACCACACCATTGACTTCCTTACCCGTGTTGTATGCAAGGGAGGTCCAGTGGGGGTCGTGGTCCTTTCTTCGTTTTCTTTGATGCCTTGCCCTATGTTTCTCTCAGGAAGTCGAATTAAACAAAACAAAGCCCAACCCGTCTCATAGAATATAGTAGGGGGGAAAAGTCGATAAATGACTGAAAAAAAACCCTGGGTAAAGGAATGGATTCATGAATCCCAAAAAATGGGGGAATTTCGATAAGGATACTCGTTATAGGAGCGAAGCACGAAAACACCTTCTCTGATCCGTGTTGATCCAGAGACGCCGAAAATGCCCAAAGCTTGCACGACGAAGTCGAGAGAATACAATAGATGCGGAAGCTGGAAACGCTGAACACACGCACAGCCGTGCATTACTCTGATATGTGGTGAAGCGTCTCACTAGCCCCACAAATGGTGCAGTCCTCCCACACGAAGTCCATAGGAGGGTACTGGAGCCCCAGAACCCCCAACAAGAACTAGACTCTGACCTCGACAAGAGAAATGTCCCAAACGATCCACAGAACGGAATGCACCAGTCCAACAAAATCCAAAAGGGGAGGAAGAAAGATAACACAGGGAAAAAAAGGCACGGGGCAAGGAACAGGAGAATACTCGTTCAAAGTGCTTTTGAGCTCAAAAGCACAACAGCCCCAAAACCGTACTCAAGAACACCCAGGACCTGGAACCAAAACCTAGAAAGATACCAAGCAAAAAGGAAGGGGCGTACACAGCTTAAATCCCCCAGTCAGGTAAGTCAGGTGATGGGTAGTGCATGGTTATAGACAGGGGACTGGACACGAATCCTAACAATATGCTGTGTTGTATATGTTAATGATATACTTATCTATTCAAAGAATATGTCAGAACATGTAAAACAAGTAAGAGCCATTCTTCAACAGCTTTAACAAAACTCATTATATGTGAAATTAAAGAAAAGTATGTTTTATGTCACCAAAGTTGAATTTTTAGGTTACATCCTTAGTCCTTCCGGAATTGAAATGGATCCTAAGAAAATTCAAGCTATCCTTACTTGGCCAAGTCCTACTACAGTAAAACAGGTCCAAAGTTTTTTGGGATTCGCCAATTTTTACAGGCGTTCATTGATAATTTTTCTAAAATAATCACCCCGATTACTAATCTATTGATACAAAACACAAAATTCAAACGGAACCTAGAAGCTGACCTAGCCTTTCAAGCCTTAAAAAATCAGTTCACTTCAGCTCCCATATTGATACATCCTGATCCTACTCAGCCCTTCATAGTTGAAGCTGACGCCTCACAATTTGTCTTAGGAGGTATTTTATCTCAAAGGCACAAAAATACAGGCCAAATGCATCCCATTGCATATTACTCCAGAAAACTTTTTCCCACAGAACAAAATCATGCCATAGCTAATAGAAAGTTATTGGCTATAAAAGCAGTGTTTGAAGAATGGCGACATTACTTGTTAAGCGCCAGACATCCTGTTACCATCTATACTGATCATCGTAATTTACAAACTCTAAAATCTGTTAAACCTTTGTCTGCTCGTCAATTACGTTGGACATTATTTTTTAATGATTACAACTTCATCATCACCTATCGACCAGGAAAAGAAAATAATAAAGCAGATGCATTATCACGAATCGGCATATGTGATGATTTGAATACCAAGCAAGAGAAAGTACAACCAATATTACCTACAGAATGTTTTCAAGTAGGACTTATTGATACTAATGTACTATTCGATATTAAAACTGAACTAAAGACAAAACAAAAAGATGAATGGAACAAAAAATATCCATTATCACAATGGAAAGATGATTAATTACATATGAATGACCACATTTATGTACCTACAAAACAATCCAAGATCACATTTTACAAACATATCATGATACAAAATTAACAGTACATCCTGTAGTTGCCAAAATGTATCGGTTAATTAAAAGAAAATGTTGGTGGCCTTCTATGTTCAAAGATGTTCAATATTATGTAGACACTTGTACAATATCTACTCAAAATAAACCGGTACATCATGCACCTAGTGGTTTGCTTTTACCCCTACCAATACCACTACAACCATGGCATACTGTCTCCCTTGATTTTATTGTAGAATTACCTCATACAAAGACTGGTTTCACTACAATTGTAACTGTTGTAGATCATTTTGTATCAGAGGCTCGTTTTATACCTTAGAAAAAACTTCCCTCAGCATTTGAATTGGCTCAAATCTTTGTGAAAGAAATTGTGAAATTGCATGGAATACCATCAATCCTAATTTCAGACAGAGGTTCCCAATATTTTCTCATTTTTGGCAACATTTGGGAAAATCATTGAACATGGAAGTGCGCACTTCATCCAGTTATCATCCTCAAACGGATGGCTTAACCGAACGCATAAATCAAACTATCAAACAATTTTTGCGATGCATGTTAGCCACTTGCGAGCAAGAATTGTCAGATATTTTATGGGCTATAGAATTTGTTTACAACAACTCGGATCATTCGTCTACTGGAATCTCTCCTTTTTTCTGTGTACATGGTTTCCACCCCAAAGATATCATAGGTCTAGACAAACCTTCAAATGTAATTCCAGCTGTCACTGACTATGTAAATCATTTAGTGTCAATTCAACAACAAGCACAGTATCATTTAGCATAAGCAAAAGAAAACCAAAAACAATGTGCAGATAAGCCTCGTTCAAAACCACCATCTTATTCTATTGGAGACAAAGTTTGGTTATCCACTAAACATTTAAAAATCAAGAGTCATAAAACATTCTGTCCACGATTTATAGGTCCCTTTGTCATAGAAAAAGTGATAAATTCAGTTAGTGTTAAGCTAATTCTTCCTTCGAAATATAATTTCATCCAGTATTCCATGTTTCGTTATTGAAACCTTTTAATCATAGGGCAAGACATTAACCTCCTCCTCCAGCAATAGATATAGATGGAGTCCCAGAGTTTGAAGTAAAATTAGTACTCGATTCTAAAAGAATTAGGGGCAAATTGTTTTATTTGGTAGATTGGAAAGGATATGGCCCTGAAGAACGTTCATGGGAACCACTGGCTAACTTTCAAAACACTCCAATAATTTTGAAACTCTTCCATACTAGTCATCCTGATAAACCAAAGCCTATACCTATTGTTTTAGGGGAGATTCCACGAGGGGGGTACTTTTATGATCCTACCTCCATCAAGAACAACACGGACATAGAGTCAGTGGTTCTCTGTCTCTCATGAGGTTCTTTGCCCCTCATGATTCATATTTCCCCAATTGAAACCCACCCCTGTCCTGTGCATCCTGCAGTCCTAGTATGTTATTTATTAATATGTGATGTTCTGTATTCATATGTAGTTACGCTATAAAATTCTTTGGATCAGTGATCTGTACTCTTGTGGCTGTTGAAATTGCCAATGCTTGTTGCAGGACTCTGTTTAAGATTAATGGTTGCGACAGAAGTTTTCAACTTGGTGAACTTTGCATGTGTTTTCTAGAAACTGACTCAAAAAAGCACACGAGCGATTTAGAAACTTTCACCTGCTGTGCTTTTTTCAGACGAGCGAAATAGAAACGCTCACATTTGCTCGCTTCACCCGCTGTGCTGTTTTCAGGAAAACAGCGTGAGAACGTAAGGACTCGTTTGGTTTAGCGGACGTCTTTGGGTGTGGCATGAGTATATAATGCCACACCCAAGTTCTAGAAGGCGTTTAGCCTTCCGGTTTTCATCGTGGCAGCTGCTCTTCTTGGTTATCCGTTTACCTGATTCCATCAAGGCCTCCAGAGTTTTCAGACTTGGACTACACGACGGCAAGATGATAACTGAAAAAGAGAACAAGCATTTACAATGCAACGGTTTCGCCTTTGCAAAAGTTAGAGCTATTGGCATTTTAAATGACAACATTTTTATTTATGTGTTGGTTTTGAAAACAGATAAATAAATGGCATTGTCATTTACAATGCCAATAGCTTAATCTCTCGCAAATGCCACACCCACACACCCACAGAGAGCCCCCCCACACACACAGAGCCCCCCCCACACACACACACACACACACACAGAGCCCCCCCACACACCCACACAGAGCCCCCCACACACCCACACAAAGCCCCCCCCACACACAGCCCCCCACACACCCACACAGAGCCCCCCACACTGCGAGCCCGCCAACACACACCCACACAGAGCCCCCCCCCAACATTGGGTGCTCACCAGCATACATGTGTAGTATAATGCGAATATTTAGATGAGGGTGCAGTCTCGAGGCATAAATCAGCGTTTGAAGTGCTCGGCGGTGACCCGCAGTGCCTGGTAATGTAACAGACGTCACCGTGAATCAACGGGGGGTAGAGAGGTGCTGTCTACGGGCTCATGGTGGGGGAGGGTCAGCCTTCAGAGTTCGCGGGGGCTCTCCTTCGGTGACAGGGGGAGTGTGCGTGTGGTTTTGGGGTGTGTGTGTGTGGGGGGGGGGCATTGCCTCATTCTCACCAGTGCACCAGTGGGGGGGGAGGGAGTCTAGACAGCACCATGGTGGGGAGGGGGCACTCGCTCTTAATAACCTCGAAAGGTGGGCTTCGCCTCCAAGCCCCAAGAGAGGGAGGGAATCAGAGACTACAGTCCCAGCGGGGGTGCTTTTTCACTTGCCTGGGGGGGAAGGGGGCGCACAGCAAGTCTGTACATATCATTGGGAGGGCGCATTAGCAGACGGAGGGTCAGGAAGGTGTCTTTACACCCCACAGGAGGTGGGGGGAGGGGGGCGTTTGCTGAACAGCCCACTTGACTCTGGGGTACAGGGCACTCAGTCTGCACACTGCATGGGGGCTCTGCGGGGCCGTGTGTGTGTGTGTGGGTGGGTGCACAAACCATTGCGGATGGATGCTCTCAGTTTGTGTGGCCCTGGGAAGACTGGGGTCTGGCAGAACCCAAGCAGTCTGGCAAAGACCCGTAGCCCTCGTTTAAACCCCCTGGGGTCTTCGAAGTCCTGCACGAGAAAACATCCTCGGCTTGCCAAAGTATGCCACCCGCCATATATTCGACTTTTTCTGTACCCCCATGCATCTTTATGCCCCCACACACTCTGCTCTTCCTTACCTCCCCTTGACTTACTGCGTACTATTTCAAACATCTCTGCTCACCTGCCCTACACCTCATCTTTCCTGCCCCCTCCCGACCAGGTGCCCCAACCCCTCCCCCCCTTCCTCCAGCCTCTGCCCAGACACAGTCTGCTTGCACTGGTATCAAACGGTCATCGGGGCAATAAGTGCGAATTAACCCACCTGAAACTACAGAACTACATTCCTACAAATACCCGCTCTGCCTGCAGCGCCTGGATGTGCTCCTTTCTTAAAGCAGCGCTAAGCATAGCACTTTACATATATGCGCGCGTGTATATGTGTGTGAGGTGTTTGTATATATATTGTGCGTATTTATACCTTCAGGAGTGTGACGTGAATGCAATTGGGTTGTGTAATGGTTACGTGTGTAGTTGATGTGTTAGCAGTAAGTGTGCTTGTGTGTGTAAATTGGTTTCACAGGAACGAAACCCCGCTGTTCTAATTTCTTCACAGCTGGCGAAGCGCTTAGAGCAGCACTTGGTGCGGGAAATAATCCCATTTGTGCGGCTGTGAACTGGTCGGTAGACCCCGCTCTGGAGCCTAGGCGCTGTACTTTCTACCACGAGTGCGGCTAACTTCTTAATTTCTGTGCCGAGGAAAGAAGGAAATGCGCCGGTCAAAACCACAGGTTTATGAGATGATAAAAACAACCGAGAATCTTTCGTAATTTATCACGAAACGTCCAACATAAACAGTGCGGTGGCTGTCTGCCGCACGGACAGTGGGCGGGCGGGAGGGAGAAGGCACGGACAACGGGAGGGAGGGCGGGGGATAAACAAATGGATCGCTGACGGCGGGATTGGCGAGTTTCTTCATAACTCCTAATAATCACACGAGTTGCACGGCAGAAATACGAATACACGCTTTTGCTATTTTTTTACGAGGGTGGGGGGGGCGTTTTCAGAGATGGATTCCTCCCGAGGTATACCATGTCTGATATGGCTTGTCCAGTGCCGTTTTCTCATCATCATTCTGACATTTGTGGGCGGGTGGGAGGGAGGAGGCACGGACAGTGGGCGGGCGGGTGGGAGGGAGAAGGCACGGACAACGGGAGGGAGGGCGGGGGATAAACAAATGGCTCGCTGACGGCGGGATAACTCCTCGGCGAGAGGGAGGGTGTGGGGGGCGGGACTTAAAAAAAGAGTCAGAAACGCCCACGATTCGCGTTCTGACCTGGAAAAAGTGATTGACAACGATGTCTTCCAATGGCTAGCCTCCATTTATGGAGCTAGCCAATGGAAGAAGGGGCGGGGTCAAGTCCCCCATACTGTTCTAACATTAGATTTCCCCTGTGTGAAACGCTGCTTGCGCAGCTTTCGACAGGCGAAACCTAAAAAAGAAAAGCTAAGTGTTACTCTTTGATTTTAAAGGCGCCCATCGCAAGAAAGGTACCAAGTAGCGCGCAACTGTAAAATCAAAGAACAATTTTTGGAAACACCTTTCTGTTTGTAGAAAAGGCATTTTGGACTCAGAGAAAGCTCAACTTTTAATATAAGTTATTTGTGTACATGTGTAGTATTTTCTATTTCTTTCTTCTTTATCATATCGTGAGGAGATTAGCCTGTGAGCACATGTGAAGTAAGTGAATGTAGAAAAGTGGTTTTAAAGGTGTATTGTATTATTTTAAAGCGGCTTTAAACTAAAAGAAGTATTGTCACTAATCCAAATGTATTTATTTAACCTCAGAAAGGAGTCTACATGAAAAATCGCAACGGGGGGGAGGGCGGGGGATAAACAAATGGCTCGCTGACGGCGGGATAACTCCTCGGCGAGAGGGAGGGTGTGGGGGCGGGACTTAAAAAAAGAGTCAGAAACGCCCACGATTCGCGTTCTGACCTGGAAAAAGTGATTGACAACGATGTCTTCCAATGGCTAGCCTCCATTTATGGAGCTAGCCAATGGAAGAAGGGGCGGGGTCAAGTCCCCCATACTGTTCTAACATTAGATTTCCCCTGTGTGAAACGCTGCTTGCGCAGCTTTCGACAGGCGAAACCTAAAAAAGAAAAGCTAAGTGTTACTCTTTGAAGGTTTTAAAGGTGTATTGTATTATTTTAAAGCGGCTTTAAACTAAAAGAAGTATTGTCACTAATCCAAATGTATTTATTTAACCTCAGAAAGGAGTCTACATGAAAAATCGCAACGGGAGGGAGGGCGGGGGATAAACAAATGGCTCGCTGACGGCGGGATAACTCCTCGGCGAGAGGGAGGGTGTGGGGGGCGGGACTTAAAAAAAGAGTATTTATTTAACCTCAGAAAGGAGTCTACATGAAAAATCGCAACAACTACTCCACTATAGTGATCCCGCTCACAAGACTTAACATCTCACCTACCCGACTCAACTCACGATGACATCCAGGAGGTGAAGCCCATCCCTGTAGTTCACAGGTAGGAAACTTATGACATTGCTAATCTTAGAACTTAGTATTTAGGATAGCATACGTGATAAAAGTAATTCATAGAACCACTTTTAAAAGGTGCTTCTTGTTGCCTCGCAGGTCGACAACAGGAACTACATTAGCGCCCGAATCCGGCCTTCCTCCCTGATTACTATCACCAACCTTTAGTGTATCAATATAAATCACTGGTTGTAGGATAGGGTTCCTGGGAGTCTGGCCCATAGCGTCTCAGCGAAACACTATCAAGCACCTTACAGGTAAGAGTCCAGTAATATACAGGTAAGAGTGCATTGGTTACCGCGACAGCACCATAGAGATACTTTGACCTTGCAATAAGAGACCCCTCTGTGGGCCACAGGGTGGAAAAAATGCATAGGCCAATATTTGTACAGTAAGTGGCATCACAGACTGCAGTGTCATATGCGCTTTTCCAGCCTTGGCAAACTACACCTCTAGAAATAGCCTTCATAATGTTTTAAATACGAGGGTCGCCTCATCTGAGTTCTACTTCTGCTTCTGGAAGACAAGCAGAAGAGCAATAGAGTTCAGCAGGTCGGTCCTTGCTCACGTGTGCTGTCTCACTAGAGGCACCTACTTATTTTACTTATTTATTTTATTTTTGTTACTAGTGCACCAGTTGTGAAATCACAGATGCTCTGCCTCACAGTTCCAAGTTCCTCCCAGTTTCTTATGCATCAGTGCATCGGAGTCTGGAAATTAAATAGAACACGCAGGGTCGGATTGGGATCACAATTAGGCCCGGGCACGCCTTAAAAAAGTGGCCCACATTCCTGGATCGTGCCCTTTCATTAAACATTAATTGATTCATTGGGCACGTTCATACTAATGCTTGGTAATTTTAACATTTTATAGCTTATAGAGCCAGTAACGTGGGTAAAAACTAGAAGCACTGATTTTTGTCCTGGCAGGCAAGGTGAAATATAATGGTCCGACAACACTTTATCTGAAGGGTATTTGAATATCCTGGTCTTTACAAAAATGACAATCACCCTAATCAGTATGTATTTTATACAGTAAATGTAAGGCAAATGCACTTTATATTGATTTCTAAAGCTGCCCTAATGACCTGTGACTGAACTTTAAATTAAAGGCAGAAAAGCTATGTTAAAAAGGAATAAGGTTATTATTATATATAAAAGAATTCTTTTAATTATCATTCTCTGGGGTTTGCAGCATTCTAAAACTTGAACTATGGCCAGTTATTTTTTTAATGTTTTTTGAAGTTTTATATAGTGTGAACTGTTCCCACAGGCATTGGATCTACTTACATGAGCACCAGTTGCAGTAGAGAAAATCAAATTTGTTTTTATTTTTCAGCCTCAGAACATTAAGTGATTTGCCCAGAATCACAGGATGTTGAGCTAATGCTGGAACTCCAACTTAGTTCCCAAGTTCCAAAGTTGAGATCTCCGGTCAAGGTAGCCTCACAGCTAGGCCTATACAAACACACCGGTGCCCACACCTTACATTCAGTGCAGAAAGAGAGGGGCTAAGATGACACCACTTGGCCCCCAGCAAAGCCCTTGAATTCTCTCTCCCTCCCTGTCCACCATCACCTGAGTAAGATGTGATGACCCAGTGGGGGAGAAGCCAGGGAAAAGACTGTGCGTTTGGGCTGTGTCAAAATCAAGGGGGTGAGGTGAGAATGACCCTACAGCCAGAGCAACAACTGGCCCCATGGCAGGCCACTTCCCACTCCCCAGACCACTATAGCCTGGGGGCTATGGTCTGGCAGTGGTGAAGGAAGCCAAGAACAAAGCTTCTGAGCCGGCCTGGGCGGTGGGCGGCAATGGGGGCTGAAGTGAAAATGGGCCATCAGCCGTTATCACCTGACACTGAGGCTGCTTTATTCTTCCAGTCCCGTCTCTGTTTGAGAGCCCGGCAGGGAAGAAGGAGCACTGCTTTGTCTGGTCAGCCCCTCAGGGGCTAAGCTGAGGTCTGCCAAGGCAAGCCTCGTGACACAAGTCCCTGCCTTGACATTCAGCCTGCCTTACAATACATTGGCCTGGCTGGGTGCGGGGAAGGGGGGGGGGGGGCTGCCAATGATAGCAAGCTTATGTGGGCCGGGTGACACAAGGCTTTAAAAAACAGCCCTTGGGGAACACTTGGGTGCTGGCCCATCTGCCAATGCCCGACTGTCCGCCTTCCCAATCTTACCCTGAGAACACGGCTGTACATGGCCTGGCTGCTGCATCCCGGGTGTGGGGGTGCTTTTCCTCACTCGTGTCTTTGAAAGGGCTACAAAAAGCAGCACGAGGAGCTGCTTTGGGGTCTAGAAGAAGCAAAGACCTCATAGCACTGGACAGGCGGCCGATGGAACAAAAAGAGGGCACTAGGGGTAGCCAATAGGTCAGCAGAGAGGAGCAATAATGGGAAGCCCTTCCCTTCTCACTTGCCTCTTATCTGAAAATGCTGACCTGAGCTGTGGAGGAAGCTGCAATGTCCTGCTTCATCATGTGCTCCTTTAAGGTCCAGTATGTCTCAATCTCTGCCAAAATGTACAGAGTGGACTTCACCGTCAGAAGTCATAATCCCATAGGCAAAAGAGGCTGAAACCCAAGCCTGAGACCACCTTCACGATGGATCCACCTATAGGAAGCAAAGTTGTATTTAGGGGTGAGCCCAGGCTTCCATAGCCAATGCCAGCGGAGAGGCCCGAAAAGACCATCTATTCATCTGCCATTTCATTGTAGCGTCCTTCCCAGGAGCATGCACAATGAATACAACACACGGAGCTCTAGAGCAGACGTCTTTATTCCTCAGCCTACACTCATTACGTTATAACTGCTTATAACCACACCTTAACTCCTCCCAGCAAGTCACATAATTCCTTAAATCTTGCCCAAAACTGCAAAGGACTGCATCTCTCACCTTGTTAAATAAAAAGTACCGACAACAATCACATTACATTTCTTCAATAAGACGTTGAGGCCTCCGCACTAGATGGCCAGATTTAGTTATATTAGACGGTTGTGATGCCTTTTGATTGAGCATCGATGTCACAGTTTCTGATATTTGATCAGACTGTCAGACAGGGTCGCCTCATTCATGATTGGAGAATTTGAGAACCGTTGCGGTAAGTGCTTGAATTGTGACAAGTCCCATGTGATGGACTGTCCAGAATGTTACGCCGTCATCATATGTCCTTGCATGTTACAGCCCTCAATGGATCGACAACAAACGGAATGTCTGTTTTCCTCTTTTATTTCTGCTCAACGAGGACCAAGTCACCTTCATTGAAGACTGTTTCTCAAACTTGTCGATGCCGACCTGCATAGTTCTTCATTTGATGCTTTCAAGTGGTGTCCGTGATACGAAATTCATCAGTACCCGGGGTCGGTCGGCTGTCGACTGTGGTAGCTCGGTTCTGATGGTTCTCCCATATAGCAAGGTGGCAGGACTCTCGGCAGTTGTGGAGTGAAGAGTTTAACAATAAGCACGAAGAGCTTCACACAGGACCTACTGTAATTCGATTCCCTATATTGATGCTCATTGGATCACCCGTTTATGATTACCCATGAATCTTTCCACAACACCCTTGGCTGGGGTCCACAGAGGTATGCTCTTTTGATGCTTGACATTTAGTCTGACCAAAAAGTATTTGCTTTTGAATGGCGGACCATTATCAGATTTAAGAACAGCAGGTATTTCCCACGCAGCAAAGATGCTATCCAACTGCTCGATGACCTTGTCATGGGTGGTTGATGATCCCTCCTGTAATAGAGGAAAACATGACTACTAATCAATAACTCTGAGTGCAACTCCTGTTAGGGGTTGTCCCCCTGCTCACAGCATAAAATACCAAAGAAAAGTGGTATAATAAAGTTTTTTTCAAAAAATAAGGTTTTCAGACAAAATGTTTTCTTTGTTGAATGTTTTAAGGACTGGCTGTCATTGTAGAGATTCTCCTTGTTTCAAAAATCAAAATTGCAATTGGATCAACCACGTTCAAAGAATCCTTAAATGATTCCAAAACAATATAAACATCATTCTTAAATCAGTCCCAATGCATTTCGGCATGACTCCTGCCCTTCGTCAGGGGAGCATTCTGTTAACAAAACAATGAAAAAATGCAAGGTCTGAGTGGGAAGAATCCTGTGTAGTCTTCAAACAAAATATTAACAAACGATTAATCAATGATCTGCATAGCCATGCATGAATTCAAATGATGAGAAATACGGTAATAATTAGAGTGAAATCCATCAGGTAAGCTAATAAGTGTTGGTCCTGTGCGGCATAGTATGGTGTCAGAGATATGAAAAAGTGTGAGGCTTGAAGGGTGAAAAGGTCGAGCACTCCTCCTTCAGGATTAAGTTGAAATGAAGTCTTTGAGGATAATCATGCTATTTTCAGCATTAATAGCAACAATAATCAGTTCAGTGGATATACCTGCAGGCGTGCTGGACTTCACAATGAAGTTAATGTACTCCTCAGCTGTTATGAATGTCAAACTGTGCCGATGTAATGGTACTCCTGAGAAGCAATTATCAGGATTCAGCTCTTTACCTCTAATCAGCACGATTCTAATCTTTACCTGGCTTGTGTACAATTGACTACTCGTATTCTTGCAGTTGCAACCCCCACCTCTTAATGCGAGGAGCATCTTGGCTTTCAGGTTTCCAAAAATAGTGAGCAGCTGTAATAATAGTGAACTGTTTTCTGTATTGAAACACATGAATATGTTCACAGTCCCACACTACAGCCAGACTTGCCTTCTCCCGGTAAGAATAGGCACGTTCTCTGTCAGATAGACTACGAGTGGCATAGGCCACAATGTATCTCTGAGCATTCGATGACCATTATGTTGCGCAAGGATGGCCCCCCGGACTTGCATTGACTGTGATCTCCTACGTAACTTGGGGTCAAAACAGGCCATCTGGGTTGCATTCTCAATTGCATGCTTTATTCTTTTGTAGCTTTACTAACATTTGGCAGACCACTGGAAAGGGGCATCATGATTTGTCAAGTCTCTCAATGGGGCACTCGCGGTAGCAAAGTCACGAATGCAACTTCAGCAATAACTGGCCATGCATAAGAATGATCATAGCATGGTGACATCTTGTGGGGGGCAAATAGCTGATAGTGCTTGCCCTTTGTCTGGATCAGTAGTCATTTCCATATCAGAGAATATGTACCCAAAGAATTTGAGTTTGGTCTTGTGAAACTCACACTTTGCTGCATTCAGAGGGAGTCCTGCATCAGCAAGGAACTGGTACACTTGTGTAAGAGTCTTGTCATGTTCCTTCTGTGTGGCTCCAAACACCAGTATGCCATCACTGTAATTAAAAGCATGCATGAAAGTTTTAATTATGTAGAGTATAACATCCTGAATATGTTCACAGTCCCACACTACAGCCAGACGTGCCTTCTCCCGGTAAGAATAGGCACGTTCTCTGTCAGATAGACTACGAGTGGCATAGGCCACAATGTATCTCTGAGCATTCGGATGACCATTATGTTGCGCAAGGATGGCCCCCCGGACTTGCATTGACTGTGATCTCCTACGTAACTTGGGGTCAAAATAGGCCATCTGGGTTGCATTCTCAATTGCATGCTTTATTCTTTTGTAGCTTTACTAACATTTGGCAGACCACTGGAAAGGGGCATCATGATTTGTCAAGTCTCTCAATGGGGCACTCACGGTAGCAAAGTCACGAATGCAACTTGAGCAATAACTGGCCATGCATAACAATGATCTTAGCATGGTGACATCTTGTGGGGGGCAAATAGCTGATAGTGCTTGCCCTTTGTCTGGATCAGTAGTCATTTCCCTATCAGAGTATTTGTACCCAAAGAATTTGAGTTTGGTCTTGTGAAACTCACACTTTGCTGCATTCAGAGGGAGTCCTGCATCAGCAAGGAACTGGTACACTTGTGTAAGAGTCTTGTCATGTTCCTTCTGTGTGGCTCCAAACACCAGTATGCCATCACTGTAATTAAAAGCATGTGTGAAAGTTTTAATTATTTGGAGTATAACATCCTGAAATATATCTGCAGGTGACGACACTCTAAACCTCAACCTTTTTGTATCCGGTCAAGCCAACATAATTCGAAAAAGTAGTTATGTACCTACAGTTCTCTTCCAACTCGAGTTGATGATATCCTTTGTTCAGGCCAAGACAGGAGAAGACTTTGGCACTGTTCAGTTGCATGACCATGCCCGCTATGTGTGGACAAGGAAGTCTTTCTCTCTCGATTTCTTTCATGGCCAGGCGTGTATAAACACAAATGCGCACGGCACCTCCACTGTCCTTTTTTGGCACCACCACAATGGGTGAGACCCATGACGTAGGACCTGTGGAGCGCTCAATAATAGCATGCTAAAATAGCGTTTCTAGTTCTTTTTCATTGGTTCCTTGCAAGTGAAAAGCGACTCTGCAGTGCCGCTGAGCAACAAGGGAAATGTCCCCATTAATATGAAGTTGTACTTTTATTGCCTTGAGCCTCCTAAGCCATGAAACAACAACAGGAACTTACTCATAATTTCAAACAAATTATATGGGGTGTATTTAAGAGATTTCAGTCCCTTGTCAGCAGCGATGATAAAACTGAGCAGGCATGCACTGGACGAGTTCCTTCAAGGACGTGGATTGGCGACTGCACTGATACTGCTTATGTCACTGTACATGAGCCTAGACTCTGCAATAGCATTCCATGTATACACCTTCTTGTTTGACGGATTGAGGTGTTGCATAGGAGATGGGCTATTGGCTATCCAACTTTTCAACTGGCATGATGTTGATTGATGAACCACTGTCTATGATGAAAGTTAAGAAGCAAATGTTGACCTTTAGCGTGATCTTAGGCAGTGTTCAAATGGATTTGGTTGTCTCGTTTGGTAGTTTCCCTTTTGTTCTTCCTTTCAAGTAGCCAAACCTACATATGCCTGTTCTTCCATGGCCGATATCATCATTGCCCATCCATCTTCTTCACTGGTGCTTGGTAGTGAAGGAAGTGACCCGAATCAGGTCACCGGGTCACTAGAGACCACCTCTCTGCCTTCCAAAAAATGATGAGTCGAGAAGACAGTAGAGAATACAAACACAGCAATTTTATTATTAGTGCCCTGCAACGGAGCACAGTCTGACCATTCTACTGAGATGACGGTTAAGGTGTAGTGTGTTTATCTAGGTACCTATATTGATACTCCTATTTCTGACCCTTGTCCGGTTATTAATTCACTAATGTCCATACAACGGCACAGAAACCCGTCTTCAGATTAGGTCATAGCGCATGCTGTCACATTAAGCAAGCACTATCCCTTCAGCCCCCTAGAGAAGCACAACGAGTTCTCAAAACAAATCAAACCTCCAACAGACCTGGGAAATCCCCGCGACCATTGTTTTGATTTCGCTCGAGAACTCCTGCAAAGAATGTAAGAACGACCAGTCCTTATGACATTCTTGCTGACGTCTTATGTCCATCCATACGTCAAACACGGCACCTTTCAGGTATAAATATACTGACGTTGCCCTAAGCTAAGACACGGTGGTGACAAGCTTGGAGCAGCGCTACTTGCCGGAGAGCCCAGCTGATGCAGAAAAAGCCCACGGACGCTGCCCCTCCCTTTTGACGCGCTGAGAGAGAGACGCTGCCTTTTCTCCTGCCGAGAAATCCAGCCTCCGGCGTTTCCAGCCGCCCTCGCGGGTAACTGGGATATCGAGTCCTGAGACAGAGATACCAACCCTCCAGCCTTCTAAATCCCAGGTACTGAACTGACTAACCCCTTACAG
Source organism: Lissotriton helveticus (assembly GCF_964261635.1). Lineage (NCBI taxonomy): Eukaryota > Metazoa > Chordata > Amphibia > Caudata > Salamandridae > Lissotriton > Lissotriton helveticus. The sequence continues at coordinate 1,194,849,745 of NC_136068.1, forward strand.
AGAATTCTTGAGTCAGATTCTTGGCAACACAAACTTAACTTAAACTGCTACTTACTTACTCCCTCCCAAGTATTAGGCTTAGGTCAGGTACACCGGGGTAGGCGTAGTTAGAAGCACCAGTTGAGTACGATTAGTCAATGTATATATGTATGTATATCTTTTATCCATTTTAAGTAATCATATGGCTAAGAAACCATATAAATGCTTTTACAGTATTATTTTATAATTCTGTTTTTACTGTATGCACTTTACTTAACTATAAGTATTGCAATAATAGCGATTCATTTCTCTTGTATGAGAAAAGAGACTGATCAATAAATAACATCTTTTATTGAACCACGCCCATTTCTTATTTCTCTAAAAACTGGTGAAACTAAGAATGCACATACTGACTGAGTAAAATAAGTTGTCTTTTGTTTTCACACGACTCTAGAGATATACTCTTGATTAGGGGAGAGCAAAGTTGTCATGTTCTATGGTTGTCAGAAACTAAATCCCTTCTTGTCTATCCAGGGAGGTTAAACTCCTTCTTGCCTATTCGAGAAAGTTTCTAGTGAACTCTGAGCTAGCTGGCACACATAACTTTAAGTCTAATATCGTCAGTAGAAGACCTAGTTAACCACAGTCCTACGTCTATACTATTGAAGATATTATTCCAATGCGCAGAGCCTATTGGGATAATAGGAACTACACTACATGGCGCCCAACGGTTTGGATAGGCGATAAATCTAACGCAAGACATTAGAGTAACTCAGTCGTGCTTTTTCACACAGACCCTTTTTTCCCATAAAACTCCAAAGACGTCTGGAGTGGGTGAAAGGTTAAATCCGCCAAACTTAGTAGGAGGAGACTCCTATGTATGGTTTTTGGTTTATTCAACGTTGAAGGATACAGTGTTCCAAAATATTGTGCATCTAATCTTTGTTTCCTTGAAAACCTGATCTGCAACAAAAACTTTTCTTGACAGTAAAATGTCAGAAACTGAAGAAGATAGGGAGGCAGCTAGAATAGCAGCTCAACTCCTAGAGGAAGACACAAGTCTCCTACAACAAGACCCGGATGCAAAGCTCATCCCGGTCAGCATAAGAAAAACTATAACTTTAAAACTTATAGAAAATGGACTGACACCGAGAGGTGGTATAGTCATATTCGTAATTGAGGCACATGAATATCGGCAGACAGAGGTATTCTATTCATGGATAAATTTTCCAGCAGCAAACGCTGTAACAAAGGAGTTCCATTATTAAAAGATAGAGGAACCTCCGGATGAGTACACCCCTTTTAAGGAGGTGGAAATACCACTCAAATTCCAAGAGCACCTGCTCTGGTTTAAAGGCGCCCTAAAACATAATGATCACATCACCAGGCTCGGTCCACTAGGTAGACCAGGAGCGACGTGGCCGGTTCTAGCCGGATACACACCACATCCAGACATTGAAAAAATGTCAGTAACAGAACTTTTAACACAGTTAAAACAACTGATTAAAATACACAGACAACTAGTCCAATATGTAATGCGGACTTCAACAGTCCAACCAGCTATTAAAATTCCACAGCTGACCCCTCATCAGGGGAACACAAATAAAATCACACCACAAAACATACAGTCCTGTCTAGGTAAAGTACCCATTAAACGGGAACAAATTCCATTCTGGTTAGCACGAAAAATCACTCAAATAGAGGCGGTATTTCCAGATACCACACCTGTGGAGAAACACAGAATTCTGACTATCTGTCTCCCAATGGGGATCGCACCACATGTGGAGGACTGTGACACTTGGGGTACAGTCTTTGCTTCCATTTACACAAAAACACATGGTGTTCCGTCCATGGCGGTAATACCAGAGGTGCTAAAACAGATTCAAAATGAATACGGTCCAGAACCTGCTTTAACTCTGGGTATGAAATTACTGAAAGACTTCAAGCAGGTCTCGGCAATATTACTAGCAAACATAAAAGGGGAAGCAGCAAATGTGGCGATCCGCCAAAGATTGAAGGAAACAGATATAGCAGACCAACCATTTGAACTTGCCAGAATCATAGAAAAATCCTATGAAGAATTAGGAAGAGATAGTTTGGGTGGGAAACCAGTGAAACCCCAACTAATAGAAAATCCTGAAAAGGTATTTATTAAAAATAATCTATACACTTCAAAAAAGAACTGGGATGGAAATAAACAATCCACTCCCAAAGAAAAAAGATTCCAGTCCAGAGGAAGGTCTCCTCGGCGTAGAGAAAGATCTCCGGACCAAGGACACAAGTCTCCCCAGAGGGAGCCCTCTGAGAAAAAATACAACCTTAGAAATAGGGATAATCTGAAGAAACCTGATAGATATCAAGATATTGATACACGTCCCTCTCGATCTTTTCAGACTTCCTCGCAGAAATCGGAAAGAAGAGGACGGTCAGAACACAGGGAAGAGCTCGTCAAGTCCAAAGACAAAGAACCTGCTCATCAAAGTAAAAAGTTACAATTTCCAAAGAAGAAGGTAGCCAGCATTAAAATAATAAAACATGCCGAGGATCCTGAGGACTCAGCTGAAAAACGGAGAGTGGGCTCAGACAATGCTAGACAGCGCAGCAGAAGTGAGCATAGCTCGCAAGATCCTGATGAATCATCTGGAGACAGTGGACACGAATGAGTACATTCAGGTGGAAACTGCAGATACCAGAGTTAGCAAACCTCATAAAATATATGAAATAACTTTACGTATAGAGGGAGATAAGACTAGGAAAATAAGGGGTCTATTTTGGGATAATCTCTCCAAGGGCTATGACATCCTTCTAGCTGAAAAAGACTGGCCACCAGAGTTTGTCAGGGAGTGCCCTCATGGCGAAGAAATGATTATGCCTGCCTTCTCAAATCAAATCCCAATTCATAAAAAATATACACTTGCAAGAAAGTGGGCAGTAGCCCAGGCTCCTGCACTATATAAAAATCATGTGGGATGGGATGAGGACTCTCCTCCTCACAAAATCCAGTTAAAATCTCAACCAATTGCACAGAGGCAGTCCCCAATTAAGCAAGAAGCTAAAAAACAGGTCAGGGAGATCTTAGATCAACTTGAATACCAGGGGGTGATTGAAACATGCACCTCACAAATGAACAATCCTTTGTTTCCTGTCTCCAAACCAGATGATTCATATTGTCTCGTTTTGGACTACAGACACCTTAACTCATGCTGCAAAACGTTTGCAGTACAAAACTCACACAGTGCCGCACTAATGAATAGCATAGTGCGCAAAAAATACAAAACAACATTAGACATCTCTAATGGATTCTTTTGTCAAAATATAGCACCTGAAAGCAGATATTTGACCGCTTTTTCAATAAATGGCTCGCAGAAATTTCTGTCGTTTGCCCCAAGGGTTCAAGAACAGCCCAGGGTTATTCTCAGCGAGAGTAACAGAATTACTACAAATGTATGATGATGAGGCATTATCTTATGTTGATGACATCTATCTAACAGACGATGACTTGGATACTGACTTGAAAAGAGTGAACACCATAATACTTGGGTTCGCAGCAGAGGGTTACAAATTCAACTTCAAAAAGTCAAGAATTGCCCATCTGACTGTCCTATTTTTAGGATATGAATTATCAAGTGAAGGCAAAAGCCTGGCTGACAATTTCCTAGAGAAATGTGCTGTAATCCAAGCACCTAGAACACTGAAAAACTTGCAATCAATTCTAGGTTTCCTGAATTTTGGAAGAACTTACATTATAAACTATGCAGAGAGGGTTAAACCTCTCTATGATCTAATAAAACCAGATTTTAAAAAAAATCAATTGGACTCAAAAACACACAGAAATTTTGAGATCTTTACAAACAGACATGTTAGTTTAAACAAAACTGCAATCACGCGATAACACACGCAACCTTGTGATTCGAGTCATCCCAGGAAGATGCGGATTCACATACCTGACCTCAAATGAGGGAGAGAAGGTACCAATAGCATACAAATCACACTTGTACACAGAAACTGAAAAAACATTCAGCATTAAGGAAAACATTGTTCACGCGGTTCAAACAGCTGTAGCAAGAGAAAGATACCAAGCTGACGGCAGACAAATTACAGTCAGAACAGCAGAATCAGCCTTTGAGGCATTAACAACCCCATGTAATTTACCCACTATGGCACTGAATCCTAGATGGATACAATGGGAAGATTCTATTGCTACAGACAAAGTGAAATACTATTTTGATCCAGAGTTGACAAAATTAAAAAATCTAGAATATGAAAGAGAATATCCTCTGCCAATCGACATTCTGCCCGTACGACAGTACGCCTGTGTAATACATACAGACGGACATGCTCAGCCCTCAGTTTGGGGTGAACAAGCTTATAACGCCACATGCGAGATTACAAAAGACGTGTGTCGCGGAGGTAAATTAAGACCTCTGTTTTCAAAAACACACTCAGTGGAAAACAATTCAGAACAACAAACTGACATAATAGCGTTAAAAATGGCGCTAGATAATGCCGATCGCGAATTCCCGACACTAATAGTGTGCGATTCGTATTACTGCGTCAAATCATACAATAACGACTTGCAGAAATGGGTTGAAAACGGGTACAAAGATGACACAGGTGCAACAATAAAGCAAAAATCGCTTTGGGAACAAATAGTTCTTTTAAAGAAAGAACTACCAAAGACTCACGTGATACACTCACTGAGTCATCAGCGTGATGGCGTTCACGTTGCAGGGAATTCATTGGCTGAGACAGCCACAGCGGAACCAACCACAACGGCTTCCGTAGCTACAAAAAAGCGTTCAGTAAAATACATTGACGGGGAAACAATGCTGGCGGTAAAAACGTCATCAGCAGTCTCAAGAGGCAAGATGGCCGCCGACAGTCCGTAGGGGGTAGCAGCCCTCTAGCCACTCTCCACATAACTGCTTGATTGCTGTTTAATGCTTGCTGGTATGGCTCAGAGCTGATCTATAGTACCATATATTGCTATACTGCATGAGATGCTGGTCATCGCATCTATTTGGGCATTAGCGACGGAGATTGAGATACTCGCTGAGGCGCTCGCATTACATAGCAGGAAGCGGGAGCCCTCGAGAGTGTCAAGTTATCTCTTGCGAGTGTCAGAGGCCAGGAGGAGGATCAACTTGTGGTGGCTGGCTGTGAGGCGTGTCATGGCCCCTAAGGTGGTGAGGACTACCAAGACCAACCGAAGGCACGAAGAAACAGAGACATCTAGAGAGCCTGAAGTCCCGGCAGCGAGTGTGAGAACTAAGGCACAGCAAAGGGCACAGGCCCGCAAGGAAGCGGCTAGGAAGCGCGAAGAGGAGCGACTACTGGCAAGTCAGAAGAGGAGGGGAGAGAAGCATACGGACTTACCTGCATCAGACTCGGCTACAGAGTCTTTGAGGGAAGCGATCCTGCGACAGCCCTTGATCTTTGAGTCGTTTCAGGCACGCGGACTATCACCCTCTTCCTCTACCTCTTTTGCGGCGAGGGGTATGCTGGGCACGATGAGAGGGGAGGCTGACCCGGCACCTGTGATGGACCCGCCGCGAAAGGCAACTGAGAGCGCACCCGCTGTCACGGGCTTAGGGTCGGACTTGTTGCTGCCCGAACCCGCACCGTCTTCAGCGATGGAGGCGCCGGCTGTCATGGATCCAGGACCGGAGTTGTTGGAGTTGTTGGTGTTAGTGTCTGAATCTGTATCGTCTTGTGATACAGAGCCCTCTGAGCCCGTAGCGGGTGAATCACAGCCGGTGTCGTTGCTTGAATCTGAATCTGTATCTCCTGTATCGCCTTCTGAATCCACTGAGCCTGCAGCGGCAGAATCGCCGTCAGTGGCCTTTGTGGCGGCGGAGAGCGCAGGAGTTGCAGAAGGCATAGAGGGCAGGCTCAGGGATGCTGGGCCGCGCGGGGTGGATGACATGACGGGAGCGGAGACGGGAGCCGTCCTGATCGGAGCTTTACCGGATGTTACAGAGCGCACACCGCAAGGCTCAATTGTAGGCGGGGAGCTCAATGGAGGCGGAGGCAGAGGTGTAGGCGGGGCTGGAGTTGAGGCCATGGAGCGGGTGGAGGAGGAGAGGGAGAGATCTCACGGAGACGAGGATTCCCAAGAAGCTGGATCTGGGACTGGAAAAGCTGAAGGTAATGGGCAACAAAGTAGAAAAACGAGGAACGGTACTGTGGATAATGTGGAAAATCTGGGAAATGTGGGAGATGATGGAAATGCGGAGAATTTAGGCCTGCAAGACCTAGTAACTTTGAACAAAAGTATGAGCAAAACCCTACACCACCAGGTAGTTGCACCGCCTAAAATTCTGGATGAGCATACTCTTGTGGGGAAAGTGCAAACTATATGTACAGCGCGCATTGAACAGTGGAGTATGCAACAAGAACCCGTAGAGGGGGGAAACTTATGTAAACCTATAAGGGAGGCTGCAATTGATACTGGTTTAGATCCGGACCCTGAAATTATGTAAAGTGGTGTTGTGCATTCGACAAAAGTTACCGAAACCAATATTAGTACAGGAGATGGTTTGTATGCCGGCAAAGTTGATAGCTCGCAATCTATAACATCAAACCCTGCAGTAATTGGAGTTAAAAATCAGGGAGCAGTTCCTAAAGATAAGGGTAAGGGTAAGGGTAAGGGTAATGGTAAGGATGGAACTAAACCCTTTAAAATACCTGGCACGGCTATAACAGCAGACTCTCAAAGGAAAAAGCAGGAAAAAAAAAACTATTTATGCTAAATAGCCCAAGACGCTCTCTTCTCAACGAAACCTCGAATAAAAAGCTGCTCTATAGCAATGACACTGTTACGGACAGTGACGATAGCGTATCGGCGGAGCGCGAGGAGAATGAGAAGGGCGAAAAGGATGAGCTGGAGTCATCGACTATGGAGGCATCGGTTACCTCTTCGGCAGAATCAGAACCAGAGTCAGAGAATTTCTCAATGAGCGATTCCGAAGAGTATGAGACTGGTTCCATGTCTCTAGGGAAAGGACAGAGCAGTGTGGTGAAAGTAACAAAAACAAACACGAAACCCTTAATCAAAACTCAAAAGACCAGGGGGAGATCCCGTGCAAGAAATAACAAGAAAGGAATTCTGCCACGAAGGGGGATAACTAAGAAACTCGAGCAGGATAAGTTGGGTACAGAACTACAGAGGGACAGATTCGACCTTATACTCTCTACAATGCAGCAGATCCAAGGGGAAGCCCGGCTCGAGAGCCAAAGAGCCAAGCGGGCAAACAAGGAAATACAGAGATCTCTCCACAAAGTCCAGGAAATGTATGCTGAAGCCACAGGCAGATTGACCGAGGTTGAACAGAGGACTGGCAAAATCGAAGACGATATGACAAAGATGCAGGAATTTAGGCAGACTCAGGAGAAAACAGAATCTGACATACTCTGGAAGTTGGAAGACTTCAAAAATCGGCAGAGAAGAAACAATATAAGGCTGCTTGGAGTGGAGGAAGGCAAGGAAGGAGGAGATACAAGAGCTTTTGTTGTAGATTTGCTGAAAGGCGCATTCCCAGAGATGGATGCATGGGACTGGGACAAAGAGGTGCAACGTGCGCACAGGTTTCCCCTCACACAGAAAAAGGGTAGTGTGGGCATAAGAGCAAGGGCAATCCTGGTGTACGTCGGAAACTATTTATTAAGGGAGGAAGTGATAATGAAGGCTAAACCCATGAAGAAGCGAACTTATAAGGATATAACTTTTTTCGCTCGACCAGACTTCTGCCACACAACAGTGGAAAGAAGATGGCGTATGCGGCAACTCATAGTACCGTTTCAGAATATAGGATGTGAGGTCTACTTATTGTTTCCTTCCCGCCTCAAAGTAGGTCTTAATGGCCAGTTTAGAGTCTTCTTCTCTGAAATCACTGCGCAGGAGTATCTGACTTATCTTCGAGAGGAAAGAACACACAGGGATCGGAATATACAATCTGATCGTGTAGAAAGCTTAAAACAAGTAGCTCTTATCACAAAGAAATAACTGAGCTTTTCTTGAATAGTATGAGGTAATTTTTGAAAAATGATGTATCAAGGGGGAGTGGCTGGGGGAAACTCCCCTGGGGGGGTGCGGCTGTCACATATAGGTCAGGATTGACCTATTTGCCAGTAAGGGAAGGGGGGGGAGGGCAAGGGGGTTGTGGGGTGGGTCTTAGGGGGGGAACAGGGCACGGCAGGATATACTATAAAGAAATGGAGTTTAAAAAGGGCACTTATAAGAAAGGGGGAAATGGTGGAGTTGCAAATAACTAAGGGAGGCAACATAGAAATGAATGGTAACCGAATAACGATAATATGTTGGATAATAAAATGGCTGGTATACAGAAGAGTTTCCGGGAGGAATAAGATATGTGACAATTTGTACAATGAGTATTAGGGTTGTAACATGGAATCTATGTGGTTTAAATGATCCCCAAAAAAGAGCAAAAGTTGCCTTATTTCTGAAACAAATGAATCTAGATTTTGTATTTATACAGGAAACGCACATTATGATGACACAAGCACATCTTATGACACAGTTAGGATTTCATCTCTTAGTTCACTCAAGCCAAGGGGTTAAAAAAAGAGGGGTAGCTATCTTAGCTAGGAATAACAATATTTTGACCAGGAAGAAAGCACAGGATAAATGGGGAAGATGGGCAATGATCGAGTGCTTTATTGATGGGGAGTGGATTACGTTGGTAACTGTTTATGGCTCAACACAGGATGATCCTGAGATTTTTCAATTTTTAGATGTCGAGCTAGCAACATGGGCACCGAAAATAATTTTGGGGGGGGGTTTTAATATTAATGGAGCAGATGGACTAGGATTGGGTTCCTTTGGAAAATACAAAGGTAGGAAAAAGAAAGTAAACCAGGCAATACATAGCTTAGTTTTAAATAACGCTCTTTCAGATGTCTGGGGGAAAAAGAGAATGGATAATAAAGGCTTTACATATTATTCTGCCCCACACCAAATATGTGTAAGACTAGATTATTTTTTTATCTCAAGCATTATTATTCCAGCTTCAAAGATCGAAAGGCTGCCTCAGATCCTTAGTGATCACAACCCTTTAGTACTCACTATGACAATAAGATCAAATACCAGACAATACACCAATTGGACTTTTGAAAGAGACCTATTGAAAGACGAACAATATATAGAACATATGAACAAATGGATTAGGGATTTTTTTATTTTCAATAGGGACACGGCAGAAGTGGGAATAGTCTGGGATACATTTAAAGCTGGAGCACGAGGGGAAACCAAGAGTTATAATTCCTACAAAAGGAAACAAGCTCAATTGAGGAATTTAGAGTTAGCTGAGAAGGTTTTCAAGGCAGAAGAGAACCTAGAAAATAGCGTTTTGACGGGGAGGGATTTGGAAAAGGCTCGGACAGAACTAGTGAAAGCAAAAGGCGACGCCGAGGGTGAAATTGCCAGTAAGGCAGCAAAAATGTATAATACTAGGCGAGAGAAGTGTTATGAGTTAAGTGAGTCAGTAGGTACAATCTTGGCCAGTCGGACAAGGCAACAAGAAGCTGTCGGTATAGTTAGAGAAATCAGGGATACATCGGGCACGGTTCATTCAGACTCGAATGAAATAAGGGAAGTATTTAGGCTATTTTACGAGAACCTGTATGACGATGAACTAGAGGGCAGAGATTCACAAAGAGGTAATGAGGAAATGGAGGAGTATCTTCGAGAGATTCCTTTAGATAAAATCGAGGAGGAGGAAGTAGATGGATTAGAGGCAGGGGTGCAGACAGAAGAAATTAAGGAGGCAATATGGAATCTGCCCTCTGGCAAAGCGGCAGGCCCCGATCAGATTCCTATAGAATTTTATAAAGTATTTTGGGACCTCCTGAAAGAAGAAATAATTAAGGTTATGCAATTGGCGCAGTTGGGCAAATCAGTACCAAAGTCATGGGGAAGTGCTGAGGTAGTTGTTATATTAAAAAAAGGGAAAATTCCGGAAGACCCAGGGTCATATAGACCGATTACTTTACTCAATGCGGACGTAAAAGTTTTCTCCAAGGCACTGGCATCAAGGCTCGCAGGTATTATTGATAAAATAGTCAGTAGCTGCCAACACGGCTTTATACCAGGGAGAGGAACTACTCACCATATAAGAAAAGTGATAACGCTACTTGATGTCACTTCAGTCACAGGAGACCCGATGGCTGTGATGTTACTTGACGCAGAAAAAGCATTCGATCGGGTCTCCTGGGGCTATCTTTGGTATGTTTTAGAAAGAACAGGTATTAAGCACGGTTTTATAAAGGCCTTAAAAACTCTCTATTTAAAACCGGTGGCAACTTTAAGAGTGAACGGTGGAAATACGGGCCAATTCCAAATAAAAAGAGGTACTAGACAAGGGTGTCCTTGCTCACCGTTATTGTTCGCCATATATATGGATCCATTAATACGGAGGATAGAGGTATCTGAGAGGATTGCACCTTTAACAACACTAATCGGGCAATGTAAAATCTTAGCTTACGCAGACGATATCGCTGTAATTTCTCCAGAACCCTCTGAATCTATAGATCATCTTGAACTTGAGGCGATGAAATTTGGAAATATATCGGGGTACAAATTAAATACATCCAAAACGCAGATAATAAAAAATTCATTTACTCAATGTGCAGACAATCGGGTGGTGCAGGAAGGTACGTACTTAGGGGTTATTATAAGGTCAGACTTGGATACTTTAGTAGAAAGGAATATTAGACCTTTGATTAAGAAAGTCGAAAAAGATTTGGATAGATGGGACAATTTGCATATGTCGTTAGTGGGGCGGACAAATATAGTAAAAATGTTGATACTCCCAAAATTTTTATAATTATTTAGAGCGATCCCTTTATTATTTGATGTTAAAATATTCAAAAAACTAGAGTGTTTATTAAATAGATTCATCTGGGCAAAGGGGAAAACAAGAAGAGCCCTTAGATACATGACACTGCCGCGAGAAAGGGGAGGCTGGGGAGTTCCAGACTTAAAATCTTATTACTGGGCGGCGGCCTTACAAAACATGATTGGTATGTTGGGCGGGGAAGAATCAGAAGAATGGAGTAAATTTGGTTCACTAGCAATTTATGGATTAACTATGGGAATGGATGTGAAGGATGTCTTGTTGAAATTCACAGAGGCTAGCTATTATAAGAAGACAAAATTTAAGACGCTTATAGCAGCATTTGACATTTGGAAAAGTTTTTCTAAAAAAATAGGTTTGGGGAAATATAATGTGTATACTAGACTCACGTATAATCAAAATCTTCCACAAGAGATTTTTTCGGGACCAATATTTGCGGAGTGGGAAAATAAGGGAATTAAAACTGTAGGGGATGTAATGGGGGACCAGGCGATTCTTCAATTTTCAGATTTACAAACTAGATTTAATTTAGAAACAAGGCAATTTTTCAAATATTTACAAGTTAGGAGTTTTTTGTTGAACAAAAAAGGAGGAGCTTTGGGATTCAGGCGCAATCAAATTATGGAGATAATCCAAGGCGGGGAAGACTGTACAATTAAAAGGCTTTATGCAGAATTGATAAAACTAAAACGGGATGATTGTCAAAATTGGAGTGAAAAGTGGAAGGAGAAGCTTAATATCAGTTGTGAAAGTTTTGGTATCTCTCTGGAAAAGGGTTACTCTTTGCTATGTTCAGCACCATTGCAGGCGCAACATTATAAAACGTTATTCCATCTATATTACACACCTGCCAGAATAGCACAATGGGGAAATACAGTGGGTATTAAGTGCTATAGGTGTGGAAGCCTGGATGCCAACTTACAACATGTATTCGCTACGTGTCCTCATCTAGATCTACTAAAAAAAGAAATCGAACGTTTTATAAACAATGTTTTAGGAATTGATATTGTGTTAACTCCCGGAACTATATTATTAGGAGTCAATCTTGAGGATGCAAGACCATATTGTGGGAGGGAATTTCTTTTTGTTGCAATATCTGTCTTGAGAATATGCATAGCTTCTGCATGGATTGACCCTATACCGCCTACTTTCCATAAATGGCTGGCTAAGCTATTATTAACATATAACATGGAGAAAGAAATATATGCAAGGAAGGGAAAAAAGGGGAGGAAGTTGGGTAACATAATATGGGATCCAATAACGCGCTGGAAAGACAACTTAACAGCATAATACTGACTTTTGCTTATAATAGGGTTAAAATAAGGCGTAGATAAAAGATATAAGCTAGTATGCTGGTTATAATGGCAGGGAATTATTTTACTGCAGGAAAACTCTAGGAAAAGGTAATTTTGACTGATTACACTTATGTTATACAACTCGGAAATATATCTAGAATTTGCCTCCTTTATTTATTTATTTATTCATTTATTTATGCCTGCTGATGCTAAATATGTTGTTTTTCTCAGTGTAAGGTTATGCATTATTATTTTGTTTTTTTTCTCTTGTTATGAATATTGCCGTGCCCTGTACATAAGTGCAAAATACTTTAATTAAAAAAATTTAAAAAAAAAACGTCATCAAAAGGCAACTGCTCGGCGCTACCCCTCATGTATCCACTCAATTATACATACATAATCGATGCAAACTCCGTCCCTTTTGCTCGAATCCCTGGAGTGGGGGATAGAGTGATTCCAAACATGGACAGGAGAGGCTTGTTAATAGCAGACGCACATATGGGTGAGGGTCTTAGACACCTTACACTTAAGGATTCTCTAGAAGAATTACAATCGACATACTGGTGGCCAGGAATGAGCCTGCAACATCACATATTTGCAAAAAACTGCCATAACTGCAACAGAGATCGCAGTGGTGACCGAGACGGTGTATTACCATGGCGTTTCACCCAATAAGGATTAGGCTATCAACATGAAATACCCAGTATGAATAATGCGTCATATTAACATGTAGAGACTATTTTTCACTTAAAATGTAGACCCCAGCTCTCGGCTGACGTCTGAACTGTTATACAAAGATTTGCGAGTCTATAATGGCATATACGCAATTTGCATGCTACATTCTGACCAGGGTCCTGCTTTTAGCTCTCGAGCTTATGAGACGGACATGACCAGCATGGGCATAGCATTGCGGTACTCTTGTCACCTCCTTCCTGAGGGAAATGGGATGGTGTAAAGAAAAAACCAGGGCATAGAGCAATCTATAACAGCAAAGGTATTAGGTTCAGGAGCTGGGTGGGTCAAACATTTAATAAGTGTCCAACGTAGTCTTAATAATCTGCCAAGAAATTCTCTGGGAGGTCTCAGTCCGTACGAACTATTGTTTGGGACTAGAATGCTAATCCAGGACCTTGATAGTCAAACTTCAGTGGTTAAAGAAAAATGCTTTGATATCAAAGATCGTTTGGCTATTTTACAGGACTTAAACAAAAAAAGAAAAGACCTGAGCAACATAAAGTTGAAGCAACAGCCAACAGCCACTGAAGAGAAACCACCTGTCCCAGCAAGGCCTGTCTGGATTCCAAAAATCGGGGATCTGGTCAGAGAAAAGATCGCGGTGAAGAAGGAATTTGGGCCTTCTTACAGAAAAGCAGTTCCTGTCTTGTCTGTCAACGGGACAAGATCAGTAGTACTACCGCCCCTTGCTGGTAAAAAGGAGAACCGAGTTGTATCCATCGACCTGGTTAAACCACAATCATGTGGCCGATAACAAGTAGTAGGCCAAGTGGACTCCCACGAAGTAGTAGAACACCAAAGTTTGCTACAAACACAGAGGTTCAAACTGAAAGACTAATCACAATTGATAAACCTACAGTAAAACAACAAGGACTATGCAACAAAGCCATGGAACTTAAACCTCTTGAAACCCAAATTAAAATCTTAAATCAAGAAACACCAGTCTATAATGATGTAACCACAGACTATGCTAATGAAACAAAGAAAATTCCAAAAACAAAAAGGAATCCAGAAGCAATTGAAACAATTGACAGAACAGCATCAGGCTACTTGATCAACTTCGATGATTTTTCTGAAGATCCAAGTGAACCTGAGGAACAGCCGACAACAAAAACTTTAAAAGACAAAGCAAAGGAACTCTTTCATCAACTAAAAGAAACCTATCTGATTTCTCCAGGGATTGAACTTTGGGTGGCACTAGGAGTATTCATCCTCATAATTTGGCTCATCATGGTACTATGCCTGGGACATTTCATTGAGGGAAAATATGTTACAATGGACACAGCAAGTCAGAACATCAACTTGGTCCTGAAACCACACAAGTCTTCACACATAGAGAAAAGAGAACTTTCTTCAGTAAACTTCACAGCCAATCCTATACCCGGTGGGGTAGCATGGGACAAAACTGATTACGAAATCTATGGTCCGGTTGAGCTTCTGAAGTATCCTCATCAATTTAAGATTTCATTAAGTGACTTTGTAAAACCAAGCACATTTGCTGATGATTGGGACTTTGAAAGTATTAATGATATGATGTCTGATCTAGTAATGTCAGCTAAATTTACAGAACATGATTATTTGCAAGGTTCATCTAATTACGATCAAATGTTTTGTTATAACCATTATGGTAACCATTATCTGCATAACTCTGCTCAACCTAGAAATGTTTTAAAATTTAACCAATGGGAACATTGTGCGACTCCACTAAAAGGCAGTTCAAAGACATATTTTGATAAATATTCATACTTTTCAGGGTTCAACACAAGTAATGCAGAATCATTTTATTTCAAATTGTTAAATAAGACAGGAGTGAAAACCATGCTTACAAACACAAAATTGATATATTCAGACTCATTCTTTGAAAAAATGAATACCTTCGGTTTTGATTTCTGGAACAATAACATTGAAACAAAAACGATCTGGGGCACAAAAGATTGGCAAGTGCAAGGTATAGAATCATTATTTAGAGCCTGCATAATCCCAGAACAAATTATATTTTTGAATGATACAATTCAACAGACATCCTGTCTTGGCCTAGCCAAAATTAAAGACTTAAATAAACCGTCTATTCCAAAACCAACACCTCACAGTAATAACACTACGGAGGTTGAGATAGACGTATCCCATATTTTAAACCAAAACAGAACACATGCTGATTGGAAAAAATGGTTGATCTGGCCCACCGACACAAATAACTGTCAAAACAGATTCCTGAACAAAATACAGGGGTTTAAATTGACCAGGCCAGACCCAAGATACTCCCAGAGACAACATCCAGGGATTGTAACTACTTATAGTGTGGGAAAACTCTACCTTCAATGGCTACATACATCCACACTGTCAGAAATTAAGCAACACTTAACTTTACTTAAAGAAGGTGCTGACTTGCGTGATTTCATCATGGGACCACGCAAACAGCGTCAAAAACGTTTCATAGCAGCCTCTATATATGCAGCTTACAACGAAGCTTGGAAAGTAACTCAAATTGAGACAGCAGAAAAAATACGGGAAATTGACCGTGTTAATTTGGAAAAATCACTTTCTGTTGTGGACAATGGGTTAATGACTCTGTCTTCCAGAATATATTCACTGGACAGTATTGTATCTTCTGCAATTGATATAATAGAACAAGACTTACTGATGTTGCAACACGGTCAGTCTCAATTGCGTTCTATTGTACAGCTTGGCTGGGCGTTACAAAATCTGCGTTCAGGCTATGTGCCTTGGCGTCTAATCAACACAACGTCACTATTTAATATCTTTAACCTTACTGATAAACAAATCAGTTTGGCACAAAAGGGTGCTGACTATACAATTCTGAGCATTGAAAAACTTGAGAGATTTCCATTGACAATGTCAGAACGACCTGTCATTGAATGGATAATACATGGGATAATAAATATTCCGATAACAACTTTCCAGTTTCAATACTGCCAAAAATATATACAGGCAGGCCAGTATGAAAGGTTGGGTAAAGGATACATTAAGTCCACATGGAACTTGGCCTATACACACACATGTGTCAGTAATAACGGACAGAGTGTATTTCTTAGTGGTAATAATTGTGAAAGATCGCTAAGTGGCATACTTCTGTGTCAGGGTATTAGTTTACATGGGGCCTGTGAAGGGACTTCAAATAACCTTTCATGTCACCAGTTAGGCACACCTGCAACACAAATAGAACCATTCTTTAGAAGACTTTCGAACGGGAGTTACATTCTAATTGTAGATCACAGATGTTGTGGCTTGCTGCCAGGAAAACCTTATCTCATAAGCGTGACGTCCAGGGTCATGTGCTGTGATAGAGTATTGTTCCCGAATGATGCTCCAGACAGGGAGGGAAGGTTATGGCCCAGTTTAAAAATCTATTCTATTCGAATTGATACTTTAAGCAGAATGAAGACTGTGCTCCTACAGACGCCAACCCAGTTGACGTCATCAAAAGAAACGTATGATCTCCAAGTTGCAAGGACAACGGCAGAAATTCATTCAATGTTATCAACAAATAGCCCCCTACACTTCGCAGAAATGTTGAACAAAATCTTAAATATTTCTGATACAAGTGGTATCGCTAGTGTATTTAAGACAGTTTTTTCAGGCGCTTTAACACCATTCAAAGCGATCCTGGGTATTTTTCCAAATTTCGTCCATTCCATCTTTGGCGGACTTCCCCTCCTGTTGGGACTCGTAGCAGGCATTTTATTCTTGCTACTCTTGCTTCGTTATGGCAAGCCATGTCACAGACAAGACTCCAGCTACAATGGAAGAAACGATCCTAGCTATCCGCTACCGGGACAGCATAACTAAAGTCCTTGGCTTAGCCCGGCTACGAGATCTGAATATGACCTGGTTTCTTTCATTCAGATCCATCTGGCAGAATTGTGTTATGCCTGTATTAAGATGCATGCTATGCGGCGAAGAATGCGTGTTGGACACCTGTCTTACACTACAATCAGACGTACCATTGGATGCAGATACTTTGTTGGGTCCGGTAAAGGCTCATGCATTGTGCTGTCCCCAGCGGCTACCTATCCTGATGACGGCATTCGTGGAAACTTCACCACTGCGATTGAAGGGTAGTGAAGTACATGATGAAAGCAGCATCGACCAGGTACGACCTTCTGTAAGTAGTTCTGATCAAACCATCAGTGAAAGCAATCATGCGCGTGACTGCATGGTAGCGACATTTTCTAACCTAGTCGAACTCTCACCAGAAGCCGTAGACTGTTTTTTCGAGAATTTATCTGAAATGATGTTTTCACCGGAACAGAGAGAATGATTTTAAACAAACTTGCACACGGCGTTCCCTGAACTCTGAATTTGGCCTTCAGTTTTTTTAAAACAAAATGACTGTGAACGATTTTTTCTCTTCTCCCCTGAATAGCGAAAACTTTTTCCAAATTCCAAAATATTTACCTTTTGGGCACTTATCTTCTGCTTAAAGTAAAACTATTCTTAGAGAGCAGAACTTCTATTCTTAGGAATACTAGAGTAATTACATTACCTCAACCTCTAGTTTATATGCAATTAATTGTGTTTATATGTGATGAGATGGTCTCGCAATTTTTTTTCTGTATCAAGAGCCATTTCATGTGTAATTTCGCAAATCATTCATGCTGACATAAAATGTGCATCTCCTTTTTGAATGATTATACTGCTTGAATGCATACAGTACCTATACTCATTTCGTGCAGTTCGCATACACCATTTTTCAAATACGTAAATGTTTTTGGGGTGGTCCGGTATACAAATGCACTGTTAGTTATGTTTACTATTGCTTAGGTTAGTAAATATGTACATAATTTCGTGGAGTGGGTGTAGTGTGTTTATCTAGGTACCTATATTGATACTCCTATTTCTGACCCTTGTCCGGTTATTAATTCACTAATGTCCATACAACGGCACAGAAACCCGTCTTCAGATTAGGTCATAGCGCATGCTGTCACATTAAGCAAGCACTATCCCTTCAGCCCCCTAGAGAAGCACAACGAGTTCTCAAAACAAATCAAACCTCCAACAGACCTGGGAAATCCCCGCGACCATTGTTTTGATTTCGCTCGAGAACTCCTGCAAAGAATGTAAGAACGACCAGTCCTTATGACATTCTTGCTGACGTCTTATGTCCATCCTTACGTCAAACACGGCACCTTTCAGGTATAAATATACTGACGTTGCCCTAAGCTAAGATACGGTGGTGACAAGCTTGGAGCAGCGCTACTTGCCGGAGAGCCCAGCTGATGCAGAAAAAGCCCACGGACGCTGCCCCTCCCTTTTGACGCGCTGAGAGAGAGACGCTGCCTTTTCCCCTGCCGAGAAATCCAGCCTCCGGCGTTTCCAGCCGCCCTCGCGGGTAACTGGGATATCGAGTCCTGAGACAGAGATACCAACCCTCCAGCCTTCTAAATCCCAGGTACTGAACTGACTAACCCCTTACAGAGAATTCTTGAGTCAGATTCTTGGCAACACAAACTTAACTTAAACTGCTACTTACTTACTCCCTCCCAAGTATTAGGCTTAGGTCAGGTACACCGGGGTAGGCGTAGTTAGAAGCACCAGTTGAGTACGATTAGTCAATGTATATATGTATGTATATCTTTTATCCATTTTAAGTAATCATATGGCTAAGAAACCATATAAATGCTTTTACAGTATTATTTTATAATTCTGTTTTTACTGTATGCACTTTACTTAACTATAAGTATTGCAATAATAGCGATTCATTTCTCTTGTATGAGAAAAGAGACTGATCAATAAATAACATCTTTTATTGAACCACGCCCATTTCTTATTTCTCTAAAAACTGGTGAAACTAAGAATGCACATACTGACTGAGTAAAATAAGTTGTCTTTTGTTTTCACACGACTCTAGAGATATACTCTTGATTAGGGGAGAGCAAAGTTGTCATGTTCTATGGTTGTCAGAAACTAAATCCCTTCTTGTCTATCCAGGGAGGTTAAACTCCTTCTTGCCTATTCGAGAAAGTTTCTAGTGAACTCTGAGCTAGCTGGCACACATAACTTTAAGTCTAATATCGTCAGTAGAAGACCTAGTTAACCACAGTCCTACGTCTATACTATTGAAGATATTATTCCAATGCGCAGAGCCTATTGGGATAATAGGAACTACACTACAAAGGGACCGGCTCCCCTCAACATAACATCAGATATTATGCATTTCCAGGTTCCTAGGAACACGCCCAGGCTGGAAAATTCCAGTCCGGGCACTGACGAACAAAGGAGGAACAGAGAGATGAGCTACCACCTGCAGAACAGTTACATCTTATCACATTCTCAAGGTTGCCTTGCTTGAGCACTGCGCTCTTCAACGTGGGAGTAGGGATACGAGAGAGGAAAGGCAGAATAAACCATTCATCAGTACATTAGGATACAACCTTGAATATGATACAGGGAAATAACTCTAAGCTGCCTCCTTCATTGAGGCAGGCAAGCAATGTGACAGTCTTACTTTTGATCACAGTACAAAATGGCGCCTGCAGAAAAAACGGTGCCGCAAATGCTAACTAAGCGCGCTAAATGCTAGAAGGAGTCAGCTAGACGCATTTTAAGTCCAACAGACCTTCCTTTTAGCATTTGCTAACAATTTTGTCTATATTAACATTTAAAACATTTTTTTTTTACATTTTATTTATCATTTTTATAATGCATACTCAGTACAACAACACAATGCAAGAGAAAGCTCCATATCAATACATCATGCAGGGCGGGAGATCACAGAGTAACCAAGCCATGTCCATTACAGTAGATAGCGAATACCCAGCAAGCAGTTCTTAAAACATTGGCGTAACAGTGCTGTGCTCCCTAGTTATAGAAAGAAAAAAGGAAAGACCACCTGGAGTGATGACATGAAGGGCGGGAACACCAGGGACAAAGGTGAAGGGACGGTCAAGGCCATGACCGGTGGGGGACAAAAGGAGGCCAGCACCGGCGGCCGCCACGGACCAGGGGCTGGCGGGGAGCACGGGAGAGGCAGCCCGGGTAGGAATCAGGTGGCAGCGCGGTAAAGGGCGGGGCATGGGAAGGCGATCAGGCGTCGTCAGCAGCAGCGGGCACCGCAGACCCAGGGCCGGCGGGGAGCGCAGGGGAGGCAACACCGCTAGAGGGGTTGCGGCAGAGGAGATAAGCAACCAGGGGGCCCCAGATATCAACCGGACGCGATCTGGCCGGCATCAGGTCCCAAAGTTCAGAAAGGAGCGTTTGACAACGGGAGGCATCCTCCAGCCAGGTCACGACCTCAGGAGCGGGACGACGGCCCCAGCACATAGCTATCCTGCGCCTAGCCAACACCAGGAGCATGGCGATCAGCCGGCGGGAGGCATCGGGACAAGATTTCACAAAACCAAGAAGACAAACGGAGGGGTCTGGGCGTACGTCCGCGTCGGTAATGGCAGAGATAATGGAACAGACCTCTATCCAGAACCCCTGCACCTTAGGACAGAGCCAGGACAGGTGAGCAAAGTCCGCGGCCGGCGCCGAGCAGCGCCTGCAGGAATCCTCAGGGCAAAGCCCCAAGCGGTGAAGATGCACCGGCGTGTGATAGAACCTATGTAAAAACTTGAAGTGGATCAAGCGAAGCCGATAGTTTGGGGAAAGTTTGGTAGTCTGGTTGCAGCAATAGAGCCAATCGGCGTCCGAAATCTCCACACCGAGGTCCGCGCTCCAAGCGTCGGCCAGCAGAGTGAGGGCGTACAATCTGGTGACGAGTTTACGTGGGGACGCCGAGGTATATACGTAATCCAGTGCCGGGAAGGTTGGCGGGGGTGCGGGAAGGTTGGGTGCAGTTTCCGGCAGGTGGCGCGCAGCTGATAGAAAAGGAGTGTATCCATCAGGGACGGGGACTCCGGGAGGGAATAGAAGGAGTCGTCTGGGTACAGATCCGCAACGGTCTTAAGGCCCCGTGATGCCGTATGACGAGACATAGCAGAGGACTGCAGGGGCGGAAAATCCGGATGGTCAACAATGGATGCGGCGTTGGCGGACAACAGAGGAAGACCAGCTGTGACCACACCCAGCGCAACGTCTCCACAGTATTCACCTCCGCCCGGGGCCGAACAGCAGGAGCAAATAGGGCCGTGGACAGGGGCCAAGGGGAGGCGACATCTGATTCCACCGCGACATGGGGTTGGTAAGAGGTGGGATGCAACCAAAAGTAGAGGAAGCTTGCTTGAGCACAAAGGGCATACTTTCTGAAATCTGGGGCACCCACTCCACCCGCCGACATAGGAAGTGAGCGGGGTCGACAAAAGAAATAAGACATCAGGAGGATAGATATGTTAGAGAATAAATAGAGAAATTTAGGGAGGACCACCATCTTGGCTATAGTGGCACGACCCGCCAGGGACAACAGTAGCCGGCTCCACCGAGGGATCCTGGACTCGAACCAATCCACCGCGCGGCCAAAATTAGAGCGACAGAGCTCGTCTGGGTCTCCGCTCAACCAAATCCCTAGATAACGCGTGGGGGCGGAAGCCCACTCAAAGGGATAATCAGGCGCGAACGGGTGTGTGGCATCAGTCAAAGGAAAAAGCACAGACTTATTCCAGTTAATCTGGACGCCAGAGAGCCCGCCGAACCGAATTACCTCCCGCACCAGGGGGCTGAGGTTGTCCTGGGGGTGACGAACATAAAGGGTGACGTCACCCGCATACATAGATACCAAGAGAGAGCGGGATGAAAAACCAATACCCCTGTGGGTGTGGTGCTGCCGCAGCCGAGCAGCTAGGGGTTCCATAGTGATAGCGAAAAGCATGGGCGATAAAGGGCACCCCTGCCTGGTTCCGAGGGATATGGCAATGGGATCCGACACCAGTCCATTTATACGGAGCCGGGCCGTGGGATCAGTGTAAAGAAGCCGAATGTTCTGCAAACAATGGGCACTAAAGCCCATGCGCGACAGGACATAAAATAAGAAGGGCTCCAGGGTACCAAACGCCTTTGTGGCGTCTAGTAGTGCCACCACAGCTGGGAGCTCAGGGTAAATTTGATGTAAAACGGAGAAAATGGTTCGGAGATTGTGGGAGGTGGCCCTACCGGGGATGAAGCCAGATTGATCCGGGAGTGCAATGGTGGGCATTAATAGTAAGAGGCGAGAGGCAATTAATTTGGTGAAGATCTTGTTATCTATATTTATAAGGGAGAGGGGGCGGTAGGAGTTACACCGATACGCAGGCTTATTAGGCTTGAGAAGGAGGGTCAGTGAGACCTCGTGAAGGTACGACTGGAACATGTCCATCTCGAAGGATTCGTTGTACATGGCAACTAAGTGCAGAACCAGAAGAGCGGCAAACGTTTTATAGAAGGAGGCGGACAGGCCGTCTAGGCACGGTGCCTTGTCACTCGGGAGGCTGTTGATCGCCGCCAGTATCTCCTCCTTCGAAAAAGGCTCGTCAAGGAATTTCCGATGATAATCCGTCAACCAGACCAGGGCAATCGACTAAAAATATTGGTCAAACTCCACCGAGGGGGCGGGGGGGGGGAAGCCAGCGGAATAAAGACCGGAATAGAATGCAACGAACCAGGCACTGATCTCCCCTGTGGACGTGGTGCGATCCGGACCCCCATCGCAGAGGGTGGTGATATAAGAAGCAGCCCGTGGAGGGCGCAGTAGGTTAGCAAGGGTACGGCCTGGGTGATCCCCCTCCCCAAACCGACAGGCACAACCCTCTCTGCCCAAAAAGGACAGCTCGCGGCCAGCTTCGTCCGAAAATTCGGTATGTTTCTGGCGCAGGAGCGTCAGCACATCAGGACCAGGATTCATCAGCAGAGCAGCATCAAGATCTCGTGTCTCTCCCTCCAACCTGGCAAACGCATACCGGATAGACCGAAGAACCCCCGATTGCTTAGAGATGCATTCCCTCCGAATGTATGCCTTAAAACTCTCGCAGAGGACGGAGGCTCAGTACACTGAACCCGCGTTGAGCTAGAAAAAAGTAGTGATAGCAGACTGAATTTCATCACAGAATGAGGAATCCCTGAGGGCATTGCGACAAAGACGCCAGGAAAAGGCCCTTCGCTGAGAGAAGGGAGGTTGAATGATAAGTCGGACCAGCGCGTGATCAGAAAGGGTCCGGGCCATATGGTTGGCATCGACAGTCCAAGACAAAACGTCGGGTGAAGCTATCCAGAGGTCAATTCTCGGCCAACAGCCCCGCGCACCCGTCACACAAGTCCCCTCCCGGGCCTCCGGGCGAAGATGACGCTAGACATCGAAAAGCGCATTTTCGATTAGGATAGAGGACAGAGCACTAGCAGCCCGCGGGTGGGACCGGTCGGCCCCCGATCGGTCCAGCGCCGCTGAGAAGGCTACATTATATCCCCACCCCAGATTACAGCAGCAGGGCCACAGGAGGAAATCAGATGCCACACGAGATGGAAAAAGTCAGGGTCGTCAGAGTTCGGGCCATAGACCGCAGCAATGGTAACCGGCTGGGCATACAGGAGGCCGTGTAAAACCACATATCTACCCTCCGGATCAATTAAGGCATTGGAGGTCTGACAAGGGAGACCCCGGCACAGCAGAATCGAGACCCCCCTGGCATAGGAGGAATAGGTAGAGGAATGGGCCTCCCCCCAGTAACGCACATGCAGCCTGGATACCGAGCCGGGGAGCAGGCGAGTTTCTTGTAATAGGCAAATATCCACGCAGTGGCGCTGCAAGTGGGCATGAGTCAGGCGGGCCTTGCGAAAGTCATTTAGGCCACGGACATTCCAAGTCCAGCACGTTATATTAGCAATCTAGGGAAGAGTCAGAGGCAGCACAGCACGGAGGACTCCGCCGGGAAACCAAGCGCGTCCCACCTCCAATCCCAGCAGGAAAGATCGGGAGCCCACTGGGGCAAGTAGGACAGGAGGCGGCCCAAGGGTGCTAAATCCAACCCAGGGAGGTCGAGCGAGAGCGCAAAGAAGCAAGGGGATAGGTGGTACAAAAGACGCGCCGCCGTGAAACATTTGATAACGGGAAGGGGGCATACGGCGGCAGCAGAGGGCGACCGCCAGGACTAAAGCAAAGCAACCAGCAATAGAGGCGACCAGACAGGGCCGTAGACAGGGCGCAGTGCTTGGGAAGGAAGAAGCATCTCTAACCAGGTTCAAAAGAGCAGCAAATTCTTCGCAGAGCACAGGGATGCAGAAGATCAGACATGTCACAGCATTAGCATTGGAGCATGCAACAATAAAGAGCATCAATAAAACAGCAATACAACAAAACCACAACGTCATGTGGAGAACACCACCACCCCCGAAGCCCCCCCACTAGCAGACCTAGGTCCGCACCGAGTAGAACTGACGAAGAACCCCCCTACATCCCACCTCCCACCTCCCACCACCCACTCCAACCCCCCAATCAGGCTGAGAATACCCCCAACCCCACCCAGGGAACTCAAAACTTGGACCGGGGAACAAAAACAAAGAGTGGGAATCATCCCAGGTAGGGCGTGGCAGGGCTCGGCGAACACCCCTGCGATAAGGCAGGGTAGCTAAGCTGAAAACTAACAGCAGCCTCCTGAAAAAATGGAATACAAACAATACATATTCACTTGCCCAGCGGGCCTGAAGAGGGGCCCTGAGACAGTCCAGCTGTGGAGAGGAGAATAATTGACCCTGTGACAACCCTAGAGATCGGCAAAAAAAACCCACAAATAAGCAATCCACGGTTCACAGTGATGAGGGCATCCGCAGACAGCAAAAGGGAAGACACGTGAGGAGGAGACCGGCGTGGACGTGGGGTCCGAGATCAATATCCAGTAATAAAGAAAAACACAATGGTGTCCGGCAGGGACAGTCGCTTAGCTGGTTGGTGTCTTCATGTGATCACCCAGAGGGCGACTTTCTGTAATCTTTGTCCTGCCGTTTGACAAAAGCGAGCGCTTCTCTCGGGTCGGGGAAGACCAGCGTCTTGGTGCCCTGGCGGACCCTCAGTTTCGCTGGATATGCCAGAGAGTATGATACTTCTTGTTTTTGGAGGATTCGCTTGGCTGGCAGAAATTCTCTCCTCGCGGCCTGCACAGACGCGGTGTAGACGGGATAGAATGAGAGGGTATTGCCTTGGTGTGTGATGGTGCCCCTGTCCCTGGCGGCCCGGAGGATGGCATCTCGGTCACGAAAGTTCTAAATTTTGGCCACGATGGGGCGGGGAGGCATACCAGGACGGGGACGTGGACCCAGGGAACGGTGCGCGCGCTCCACCACGAAGAAGGATGAAAGGACATCCCCGAAGAGTTCCCTGAGGAGGTCCTCCAGAAAGTCCTCAATTTTGGAGATGTTCCGTAAGGCGGAGGTTGCTCCGACGGGAGCGTGCCTTCAAGTCCTCGTTCTTCTCACAGATGACCACCAGGATTTTGTCCATTTGGAGCAGCTTTTGTCGATCTTGAGTAGCCACGTCCTCGGCATCGGAGACCCTGGTTTCACCATGAAGGAGCCTGTTGTCGTGGGAGTCCACCCGGGCCTTCACCGAGTCGAGGCGAGCCAAGAGCTGCTCCAGCTGAGAGGCTATCCCGGTGACAGCCGACTTCACCTCCAACATTATAGCCTTGAGATCATCTTCGTGGCCAGGGAGGGCATCGGGAGCCCCGGGGGAGCCTGCCGCCTCCGAGCCTGCACCATCCTGGCGAGAGGACCTGCGGAACTCAAAAGCTATCTTGGGCTGCTTGGGGTCCGACTTCCCCATGGTGAAGCGGCTCGACCAACCAGCAGAGAGGGGGCAACCAGGCCCAAGGATTGAAATAGGAGTGCAGTAGCAGCCCACCAGAGGCCAAAGTGTCTGGGAGACGAGCACGCCAGCAGATCGCCGACCCACGACACGTGGTGCGACTGTGCGGGTAGGTAGGAGAAATGCCAGGCCAGAACTGCCGTTCGCACACAGCCAGCCGTCCCACCAACCTCTCTCCCACACCGGGGTCACAGACCGGGGGACCCGAGGCGAGGAATGGGTCCGATAGCTGTCCGCCAGGGGCCGAGTCTGATGGCCCGTTCAGCGACCCCACCAGCCACAGGAGGCCCCGTACACAGGACTCCGGCCCACTAGGTCCATCGGGACTCCGGCAGGGAGGCAGCAGTACGCGCGGTGATCGATGAGGGCTGCGGGGCAAGCAGTCACAGTCGGTCCAGCACTCAACTTCACAGAGGGGGCACTTGGAGGCAAAGAGAGCCCCAGAGCAGAGGGGGCCAGCCGCAAATGAAGGAAGCACAGGCGTGGGTGGAGAGTCAATGATGGCCGGTATAGCAACAGGGCAAGGAGGCTAAGGCAGGAGACAGCGTGCCGCGACTCACACCGGCGGCAGGAGCCGGCCTCTCACAGGGCAGAATGCAGCAGGAGGCTGGGAGGGGGAACACAAGGCCCGGGCCGCAGCAAGCAGCAGTCGGTATGGTTTAGTCTCCAGAGGCAGGCAGCCGGGTGAAGAGACGTGATGCCGACGTCATCCCCTGGATCATCGGATTTCCCTGAAGCAGGGCTGGGGCTCAATGGGGGAGAGGCGTCCCCAACAACAGCGCAACGCGGCGCCTCCTCAGCCGGAGCCGCACCGGAGTCCCCCGCCACCAGATGGGTGCGGTGGAGAGCACCCCGGCCAGACAGAGGCCCGAGGGGTACAGGAGTCCGCGCCCCACGGACGGAGGGCTCAACCAGAGAGGACCGGCTAGAGCCCCCGCACCACCACACCAAACCCCAGCGGGCTAGCGCACCAGGTGGGATCCGGCCCCAAACCAAGGCCACAGCACCACAAGCGCAGGCCAGGCAGCCAAGAGCCCCCAGCCCACCCCCAGCAGTGTCCCCCGCCGGACACCACTCACCGTAAGGCAGCCGGTGCACTGCCGTGGTGCCCCCGAGCACCACAGACTGAAAAGAGTGCCGCCACTGGAGCTCCGGGAGCAACGCGGCATGGGCCCAGCACCAGCTCGGAGGCCCGATCAGCACCCCGGCAACGTGGAAATCCGCCAAAAAGAGTTGCAGGCAGAGCTTCTTTCCCCCACAGTTGAGTTATGAATGGCGAAGGGCAGCAAAAATCACTCAGGCTGCAGGATCGTGGCGGACAAAGAGCTTGGCCGGCAGAGCCCACTCAGAGTGCGGCCATCTTGCAGCCGGCCAAGCCACGCCCCAATTTTGTCTATACTAACATGACAAAAAGAACAGTAATTGCAAGGTGATACATATGCATACTAATATTAAAAAATGCCTTCATCGATATTCATGAAGTCGTGGACAGTTTGTATCATCATGACTCATGGCTTAGTATACTGCCTTGGGTGCAGATGTTAATTTACTAGCACAATGTGTACAGCATGTGGGGAGGCAATTAATACACAGGCAACAAGCGAAAACAACACCTGCAATGGCTTCAAAGAAAAGGAGTATTTTCCAACCCCAGGATGCTACCATACCCCAGAGCCAACCAGAAAGAGACCCGGTGCCATTTTCTTGGTGAATATCAGATGCAAGTCAGTGTAACTTCTGCATTGCTGCATAAACATACAGGGCATGGTCCGGTATGTACACAGATCAACTACCACCAATGACACGACATGCCCCACCCTGATCAGCAAGGATGATGTCTAACACCATCCTGTTTTGAAGGGCAACAATTCTCGTAGCCTGAATCTCAGCTGTGATATTTGTCAGTATTTCTGCCGTTGTATTATTAACTCCCTCTACAACTCTTGTGAGTCTGCGAATGTTAAAACTATTCGACATAGGACCCCAGAAAAGCAGAATACCTTTCATAGCATCAGTGAACTGCTGTGGAGTGGAAGTAAAGGTGGACTATTGGTCGTGTTCAAGTCATAAGTATAATTGCAAACACTCTTTCCCACTATAACATTTCCTAAACCTTGGACACAGAAGCTAGCTGTTGTGTTAACTATTGGCACAGGCATCGTTTTGTCCTGGGTAATATAACGCATGTGGAAGGACCTAAAATATTCAGTAACATTGAAGTTGTTGAAGTCCATCACCTCATTCTGGAGCCATGTAATAATGTTTTTCCTTTCAAATACATTCTTACCGGCATCTGGATGCAAGGTATCGGGGGCCCCCTGCTCCCCGGACGTAAACCCTTGGTGTACAGTAATATACTTCAACACAGTCTCATAATCACTGTACGTTATGTTCATGGCATCAGCATGATAATGGATATACACCATAGTAAACAACTGGAACCAGGCCTCACAGCTCCCTAAATATAAGAAAGGTAGGGACATCAATAAATCATTCTTATGAATGACAGAAGGGAGCAGGCCACAAACCCAGCAGTCAGTAACAGTAGTGGTATGATGAGCCTGATGAAGAAGCTGCAAGAAAACATCAACATATGTCTGTCTGTGCCTATCCTTATGAGGGGCAATGTAACAGATACATGTTCAGGGGGAACAGGAGTAGTACCAATCAAGGAATGCATATGATGTTTCTCTTCAAGGAACCATTTGATCCAAAAAGTGACTACCAAAGCGATCAAAACAATTATTATAGAAACTGCCTTAGTTTTGGTAGACCTGCTCGACCAACTGGGACTATTTTGATCAAAAAGGGGCGTTGCTAAGGGCTGTTCTTCATCCATAATAAGGTGGCCAAAGGGGTAAAAAAAATATTTATAAGTATCAAAACTACCAGAGTAAAGTTCGTACTATGGAGCCAAGAATTGTGAAAAAGGCACACAGTCCAGTGTCCGTCCGAGCCTCACTGGTAGACTCTTATTGTTCATCAACGATGGTGCTGTTGAGCACTTCACGTGGGGCTGTGTGATCACAACCCTTTCTGTCTCTTCTCTCAGGATAGGTCACCCTCCCTCCTGGGAAGACATCCCCAACTTAGCCTGTCCAGTGTCTTAGACAATGCACCAATCTCCCTTTCCCTAATCTATTGTTGGTACCGTAAACAAGGCACAAACACCCTATTCTTAATCCATGAAGGCCATCCCTAGTAATCTGACTTTTCCTTTGGTGCACTGTCCTTCTGCCGGGGACGCAAATTGGACCTAGCTGCTCTAGGCTCTTTCTCGTCACAGAAAATAATCTTAAACTCAGAGGGGGCAAGGGATTGAGACTCAAGCATTTGTGGGCATGGTAGATAGGGATCCTGAGCAGCCCTTATTTCTGGGCGGACCACCTCATTCAAAGCATCTTCATTCTCCTCCTCTGTCCGGGCCCATGTCAATCAGGTGTGGCAGAAAAAGAAACAAAACGCAGCACCTTCTCCGTCTTGTGATCCCCCATACCATCCAGGACCCACCAGTCGTAGGGTAGAGCCAGTGGGATTCACCGGCAATGCGATGAGTGGATCCAGTGCTTCCGGCAATCCACCTTTACCCCCGTCCGGGTAGTGAGAAGGACCTGCAGAGGTCCTTTCCACCGTGGCTCCAAGCACCCCTTCCTCTGAAAGTTGTGAATCAGGACAAAAATCACTGGGCTGAATGCTGTGCCCTGGCCCCTCAGGTATTGGCAGCATGCCTCATGGATCTGTTGATGAATAGAACGCAAATGTTTAGTCAACTTACACAAATAGTCCACAGGCAACGGGTATTCAATTTCTGAAAAGCGGCGGGCCTGGGGATGCCCAAAACATTTGCAGGACAGCCGAAAACAACCTCATATGAGGACAATCCTGTTCTAGAGTGGGCCGTTGCCCTTGTGGACAACAGGGCAAGGGGTAACGCATCTGGCCATTGCAATTCTGTGCTCTCCTTGGTCTTTGCCAACTTCAGCTTGAGAGTACCATTGTACTTCTCAACCAAACCTGCTGACTGGGGATGGTTTGCTGCATGAAACTTTTGCTGGATGTACAGACCATCGCAAACTAGCTGAATAACCAATGAGTTGAAGTGACTTCCGTTATCACTCCAAATCAAACGGGGCAAGCCGAAGCACAGGAAGAACTCCTTTAAAAGGGCCTTTGCAGTTGCTATGGCTGTCTTCTCTTTAGTGGGATAAGCCTCATTCCATTTGCTGAACCCCAAACCAACTATCAGCACATATTTCAGATTGTTGAGTTGTTCCATTTCGATGAAATCCATCTGGAGAACCCCGAAAGGGAAAGAGGGTGGTGCAAAGTTACCAGAAGGTGTAGGGGTATCTTTTCCAGGGTTATGTATCATACAGACCATATAATACTTCACCAGATGAGAAGCTACCCTAGGAATGTTATCATTCTGCCACACAGGGTCCAGCAGTCCACATATTCCCTTCACATTAATGTGGGCTGGCCCATGCACTATAGTGACTACTGGGAGTACATATACATCTGGTAACATCCATCTCTGCTTCTCTGATTTTTCAGTCCAGCCCCCCTCATCGTCTAGCCATCCTGTTCTCTCCTGCCACATTGCCAGCTCCCCAACTGTTGCGTCGCTCTGAATTTCCTTGACATTTTCCAATGTATCAATGTATCTCCAAACATTGCATTATTGGGTACCCATCTAGCAGGAACAGCCTAAACAAATGTCATTTTCGATCAGGCAGTCTTCTTAGCTGTCTGGTCTGCAAACGCATTTCCTCTCCCCACATTATCAGTAACTGCCTTGTGGGCACAACACTTTACCACTGCTAACTTTTTGTCAGGGCTGACAAAAGTCTGTGAATCATTGGGCCGTTTTGGATCTTTGACCTGTGTGAAGTCAGGAAGCCTCTCTCTGCCTAGAGCCGCCCAAAGTTATGAGTGACTCCGAATGCCTACTGACTGTCGGTGTAAATATTGACAGCCAGTCCCTCACTCAACTCACAGGCACGAAGGAGGGCAACCAATTCTGCAGCATAGGCCAAATGATAAGGGACTCGCGATATCTCGACTACTGTGTGTAAAGTGTTGCTGGCGTACGCTGGTAGTTTGAAACAAGAGCCATCAACATATAGGTCCCCTTGGGGCTCGGACAAAGGAACATCAGTCAGATCTACCCGTCCTTTTGTTTCTTCTTCAATGCGGAAAATGTAATCATACATGTCCGCATCCTCACTCTCCGAAGGGAGGGGTAGTTACGTGGCTGGGTTCAGAGTGGCACACTTTTTGATGGTAATATGTGGTGCAAACAAGGTCAATTCATAGCCAGTCAGACGCGCACTGGTGAGGTGCTGTGTGTTTGTTCTGTTCAAAAGTGTAATAGCAGCATGTGGCACCATGACTGTAAGATCAGTATTAAGGACGAGCCCTGCCGATTGTCGGATTGAGACGGCCGCGACTGCTCTTAGACAGCTCGGGAGGGCTCTGGCGCTGTTATCTAAAAGTGTAGAGAAATAGGCACACTGTGTGAACAAACGAGCCTGACAGTGGAACCCTCTAATTGACAGCACCTAAACTGCTATCCCTCTGCCAATTCTAACCTCTCTGTGCTTGCTGGGGTCTGTGTGCACACTGAATCGCACCCACCGTCACTGTGCTAGTTCCCGTAGGAACCTGACAATTTAAAACAAAAGCACAGGTGCACCACACATCAATTTCAAATCAAGAAGAACAATTATATAGTCCGTATCAAACACTGATGTTCTTCCAAATTTTCCTTTTTATTCCAATTTCAGTAGTTTAAAAGCGAAGTCAAATACATAACTTCTCACAACGATACAGCCAACGTGTTTCGTCTTCATACAGGACTACTTCTGGGCTGTTAAATTTAAACAAATAAATATACATATCAATAGACAAAACTGACAACAGATATAACACATTACATACTGTACAAAGATAAAAAGGCTAATCTGTGTAGCCAATGTCTACATAGTAGTACATTTAAACAGTACAAACAGAAACCAGCAAACAGCAAGACAGACCGACATTCTTTTACTAATTACCATTGTAATATTCCAAACCTATGGACAGCATTTTTGCAAACATTTCAAATCTGAACAGTGTTTTAGGACAGCATTATTTACACACATTTCTAATCTAAACAGTATTTTAGGAGGTATGTCAATGAGAAAAGACTCTTATTACAAGCGCTTGTAGGCTCTAAGTATGAAAAGGATTGCCCAAGAATACTAGGTGATAGAAAAAGCAACAAAGGGGAGAAAAGTGAGGAAGTGTTACAATTAGAGCAGGCTCAGGGTATAGAGTTTATACCAAGCCTTTATGCCAAACAGTCTCGTGCCGGCAACAGATAGTAAACAATTGTAGAAAATAGTCAAACACAATGGATACCCACCACTTAAAATGTAAATGGATCAATCTCATCCAGAAAAAGTCCAGTGAGTAGCCGGATCCGTGGCTTGTGAGTCGTTCCCCATCAAAGTTATCTATAATATCAACAAAAGCATCAATGTAGACTACATGCCAGGCTCAGAGGTGCGGCCACTAGTTAAAATCAAAATCAGGGTTACCTGCCCAGTTCAAATGAACAAATGCACCCAATATAAAGTATGTACACCATCTTTATCATAACGTGAAGAGGTAAGAGGATGTGCTACTCAAGGCTAGCGAGAAGGTCCAATACTGAGACGCTGATGACCGAGATAATGTATTAAGAGGGGGGTCACGTCCAAAGCAGACGATATTATAGTCTGAAGAAAAGAGATAAAAAATCACTAATTGCACTCCATAGTACATAACAGTCGATTTTAGGAAGACTATACAATTGTCATTCCAAAGACGGTAATACTTACTAAATATCAGCCAAGAGTACAGGTTCCTTGTCATGAAGGGAATATACCAGAAGTATGAAGAGAAGCCCACGGATTGGGCAAGCAGCAATGTAAGGCTGTTATAAGCCTCAATAATATCAACCTATGAGGTTACCTGAGAGAACAAAGGTGACCATGATGAGTACCATCCATCCTTCAATTAGGAATACGACATATAAATTCACATCGATCATTGATCTGACCCTTTAATATCTACAATTAATATCTCCAGTTTAAACCTGTCATTATGCCCCAGCACAAAGCTCCAATACTCACATGAAGCATCGTACCATAGGCCACACCAGAGTGGGAAGGCGTCCCAAACTATGTCACTTCCAATAAATGTTGTATTAAATGAACAAGGAACCAGCAGCCTATAAACGAAGTAAAGGTGAAAGTAAGTATAGAAGCCGGTGAGCATAGCTTCTAACGATTATGTACTACATCCTGCCCCTACAAGTACTACTCATTAGGATAGTCCCCCCGTATTCAGAAACATGTTTCCCCACCCTCGGGGTGCGTCATTGAATGATCCCACAATCTAGACATTTAGACCACCCTCCCTTATTCCAAATAAAAACACGGTGTAATTGCTATAGTATCTAGGGATTAGAGAAAGGGGGCCATATGTTGTAAAACGCGATAGACGCTCACTTAATTAGAACAAACCGGGCAGCTGCAATAAAGGTGTCACAGTGGCATGTCCTCCCAGCCAACTTACCGAGATAAGCCTGTTGTAGTCTTTCAAGATACCAGGAGTCACAGCAGAAAGGATGTGGAGAAAAACAGGAAGCCGAAAGCTTCCCCGAGTCGATTTAAAAAATCCTGTACAATCTGTAACAAAGCTCGCTCCCCCGCCTGTGGTATTTTGTACTGAGGAATATAAAGCAACACAGCGTTGTCCTTTACCTTAATAGAGACCGTAGGTATCTGCAACAATAACACATCTGTGTCACCTGTGGCCCACAATGCAGGCGGGACATCCTTGAATTCAGCGGGAAGCACTATATCTTTGGAAAAACACTGTTTGGTACTAGTCACATTTAGTCCTATTGTCATATATACACCATCCGGGGCACAAGAAATGTTAGCATGCAATTTCTTCAACAGATCTAATCCCATTAAGTTATCTCCATAATTTGCTGTCAGTAAAAATGGCGAATCTACGGTAACGAGGCCAATAGTCAAAGCAAGAGGTTTGGAAATGCGGCTCACGACTGGTACACCTGAACAAAATTCATACATACACGTTAATTTGGCCAGACAGAGTTGCCCCGGGGACCAGTGAATGGGAACAGCTATTTATTGCACCCGTATCCACCAGAAATGTTTTCTCTGAGCCATGCAAATCCTTGTGACATAAGGACCACACTGATCTACAGGTATCTGGACTGGTCCCTCACCCTGTCTTTGGCTGTCCTAGCTGTAGGACATCCCTGTCACCTCAACCATATCATAGTTATCATGGTAGTACTGCTTTCCTCGAGGGTCATCAAAATAATTTTGGTCAGAATGACTCTGCGAAGACTCATCTGTCTGAACCCCATCATGACCACCTCCACCACCATGACCCCGTCCCTTAGATGCCCGGCCTCTAGGGGCCGCCACTTTCTGCAACAATTCCGGACATTCACTTCATCAATGCCCCTCCTTTTTGCAATTTGCACATTGATTTGACCCCACAGGTATGCTATTCCTATTAGTACGAGACAACTTCTGGGTCGGACCAGTGCCGCGTCTCCTACCGTTTCCACAAGCTACCTCCTGTATCAACACCTTTGTTTTCATTTCTTTGTTTTTCCTTTCCACCTTTTCCTTCTCCTCATTCTCCCTGTGCTCATAGTACTGCGCCATATTCAATATCACCGAGGGGAGGAGGTGGCCACGTACTCTCTAAAGCCTGCAACCGGGTAGCAATCTCTGGAAGCAAATTTGTAATAAATCTATTAACGAACAATACACCCACTTCTATCGACAAATCCTGCCCACTGAAATCCCAAAATACCCCTTCAAACTCGGTGAAAAAATCCGACACACTTGCATCTTTCTTTTGACAACATGCTGTTAACTTATCCCAATCGACTCACCTCGGTAGTATTAGGGCATGCATGTAGGTAATAAGATTCGGCAAAGCTAGTATCTCCACCCTAGGCTTCTCACCAGG
Source organism: Lissotriton helveticus (assembly GCF_964261635.1). NCBI lineage: Eukaryota > Metazoa > Chordata > Amphibia > Caudata > Salamandridae > Lissotriton > Lissotriton helveticus. The sequence goes on from NC_136068.1 coordinate 1,194,884,397, forward strand.
TTTCCTCTCCTTATCCCATGCCCTGATCTCATCCCAAGTGCCACCCAGCTCCACAACATGGTCCTGCGTATACACCTGTCTCCAAATATCCACTGGCACCAACAATCCAAGAAACATCTCAATATCTGCCAGTGTCATCACTGTCGACAAGGCAGACTCTGTCACTTCCTTGTAATATGCAGTCAGATTTTTCCTAGGGTCGGGCAACTGACTCTTAAGAGATAAAACCTCACTCCTTTTCCATGGAGTGTAAACCCATTGTTCTTGAAAACGGGCTTCTACTCGCTGCCTGACAACAGCATTCTGCTGATTACATAGCTCCGGTATCTGGGAGTGAAAAATAGGATGCACTTCCCTCATCGGAAACTGAGACCCTGTCGTTGGCGTGTTCTGTTGCTGCCTACCTCGATAACCTACCAACGTGGCAAAATTACTAAATATGTCATTAGGAGCCAGGTCAGCGGCATACACATGGTCCCGGAAGTCATACAGTATTTGAGGGACAACACCATTAAAATATTGTTCCCACAACCCTATTAACATGGCTGACATATGCTTGGTAGCATGCTGCTGCACGAACGGCTCATAATCTTTCACCACACTCCACACATCCTCCACACTATAAATTGGACTCCGGGCCCACTGTGCAGCCTGGTCCGCCACCATCTTCTTCTCCTCATTTCCCACATCTGATCGAATCAGCACCCGTCCCATTCGTTCTCGAGCTGCTGCCCAATCACTCTCATCTGATCCACGCACTGGCGTGCCAATATACGACAATACTGGGGAGGAGACATTTGAGGACAACACAATAGATGGAGGGGCAGACACAAGTGTTAACAATGGCTGTGTGGAGGGCGTGAGTGAAGGAGAGAGAGCATAAGCGGAAACTATAGGCGTTGCAGGGAGACTCACAGTCACGGCATCTGCAGCAGGTGAGGCTAGAGAGAGAACTGGGGGTTCCGTGGCCAAAACAGCTGGGTCAGAGGCAGGCGAGCCGGTGATGGAAACAGGAAGGGCGGAAGACGAATGTGTCGGGAAAACTGGGTATATTCTCTGTGGGGCATAGGGAGAAGGAGGTCGAGAGTCTAAGAGCTCCTCCACAAATGTATCACCCTCCTCTCGAGCAACATAGGATTTGTCACATTGTAATAGAATTTTTCTGTCAACGCATTCTATCCCTTTTTAGGTCTCACCTGAGCCAGCGCATGCGCTGCTCTGCAAGACATTTAGTAAGCGGCTTTTCAAAGTGCTACCACAGGCTTTCCCTGGCCTCAAGCTTGCGTGCACATGCGCAGCCGCCATCTGCCTTTCCTGTGGCACCCTTAAAGCGCGCCTTGCTCCGCCCCTCCCCACCACAGAGCACGTCCCCGCGATCGCTTGCGCAGCAGCGTTACTTTTACGGTGACACGTCGCATCATCACCCTCTCTTCGACTCCATCGAAACCTAGTTTCCCCTTTAATTCGTCTCCTTCTCAATTACCTTCATCAAGATAATTCCGTGCGCCAAGACCATTAGCAATGCGAGACTCATCTCCAACACTAGCAGTCACCGCCAGGGACAGATACGGTGCATCGTGAAATGTAAAGCGCACCAGAAATAATTACTGAGAGCCCTCTACACACCGCAGTTAAACGCACTCACTCTGATCACCACCATCCGAATTACCAGTTTACGCCCGAGCCGAACCTCGCTTTACCTGCAGCAGTAGTCCACACAACACTGGTCAGTCTCCCGAGAACGTGGAGGAATAAACGTGAGTCAGAAGGCTGAAGATTTTTTCAATTGGAGCAACAAGTCACCAACTATATCCCAAGATACAAACGCGTAATCTTCATTGGTCAGTTTAAACAAGTCTGAGCGTTCGTGCGTCAGTCAAGTTCCGGTTTTAGCGCTCTGCATCATGGGAGACCTTGTTTAATTGCCCCTAAACTGTTCAGCTGGTGTTTACGAGTTGAAATGGGTGTCCCGATCCTGGGGCCAAATCAGGTATGCATTCTATAAGTATCGATATCGGAGTATCTAAGAATCCGATGGCACAATTGTATAACCTTCCAAAATCTGTATGCTGATGATTAATAAATGCAGTTTTAGAAGTATCACGGCTGCCGGCAAAAATGGCTCTTAGCACATAGGAACTAGTGGTTGTGTTTTGTCAATAGAATGTATAAGAGCGCTTGAATCCACATTGCTTTGCTCATATCAAGAAATACCCGGCAAAGAAATGGAAGACCACTGGGTGGCCCAATAACTTGAGTTGTCAGGCTTCTCATGTTTAGAGCAATGATATTGCTTCATCGCAAAACAAATTAGGCATGCAATATCGATTAAAAAAAGCATTGGCAAAGCATATAGGTTTCTCCTCTGCAACATCTATTGGTTTTGCTAATGTATGTTAGACTATCTATATGTATCTGTAAAGAATTGATCACCTGTTAGGAATTTGAATAGTGTGTATTGTGTTGATATTTTATTTACAGCTACCACCTTCAGTTATTGTGGGTTAGAATATCTTGATGTTCTCTTTTTTGGGCAAATAAATATGTTCAAATAAAAAAAAACATGTTAGTAATAAACACCCCATACTGTTTAGTAGATCACATGCCAACACAATATGACTAATGTGCATCTATGTTTAGTTGTATATCATTCTACAAGTTGTGTTATATTCATAGACTTTCTGCATTTCTTTTTGCAGTGCTGGCTTTAGGGTGGTTCGACCTATGCAGTCGCACTGGGTCTGAAGGTTGAAGGGTGGGGCTCAAAAATTAAAGCGCCAACACTATATGATTTTAATTAATTGTCTCGTCATAGACAGTTAGATTACAGTCTACAGCCATACTGCTCTATAATATAGATTAAAGACTTTGGCAAAGCCAACAGCTCTGGCTAAATACTTCTAAGGCCCCAATGGCGAGACCGAATGGCTATGCCAATGCTTGTTCTATTTTCTCTCCATCATGAGCTACTGCTTTCTGAGTCACTGTCTGCATCTTTCCTCGCCAAGCCTCTTTTTCTGCTCTTATGCACCTCGGCCTGGCTTCCTTATGCCATACCTGAAGGGAATCAAACATCGATTGTCCACTTCGTTTTGCAAACAATTTATCCTGCAAGAAATTCAATTTTTGTTCCTCAAAGGTACCTGTTAATGGCCAATGGAGCTTGGCATTGTCCCTCGTATATTTGTACCATACTGTACAAAACATATTAGGGCCAATTCCGTGCTTCACACACATGTCAAAATTCGAGTTGACTTCTAGAGGTGCAGGTTGACTTTCCTCCAGTCGAGCATCAGTAGAACAACAACGGCACCCCAAACACCACATTTTGCTCATACAAGGCATCTTAATATAAGATTCGTTCAATATTCATGCCAAACGACTTAACAAAAGTAATTTGGTCCTCAGACCACCCCAAAGAAAGGCAACCACAAGTCAGTCCTCAGATTGCACCAGAGAGACGGCCCAAGCCCCAGGCATTTCCAAGAAAAGTCAAATTCACTCTATTGCCTGCCAGAGTGTCCACAGACCCTCTGTTTCTAAATGGTCCACAGACAAAACAAGTTGAGGAATGGTCTCCAGACCACACTCAAGATTATTCAAGATGGCTCCATATTTACCAAGAGTCAAGACAAACTCACCTGGTGCACACAGGTCGAACAAAGTTATTTTCCACTGCCGACTCTTCGGACCAAAAGACCAGATCCAAGGGTTTCGCCTTTCCAGACCCCAGCCGGAAGACCGCTGGGCGAGGCACCACCCGATCAGACAGGCGGAGCAGCTGCGAGAACTAAGCTCTATTGTGTGGGGATGCCCAATCTACCCATGCAACCGGACGCGACCCCGTCCTCACCACCCATCTGCGGGGGAAGATGGATCACCTGGTGGGGTCTCTGTTCAGGCGCCAACTGATTGAAGTGACCCGAATTGGGTAACCCGGTCACTTGTCCCCACCTCTCTGTCTTCCAAGAAATTAGGAGTCAAGAAGAAAGTAGAGAATACAAATCAAGCAATTTTAATATTAGTCTGCTGCAGCAGAGCCCAGTCTGGCCAGTCTCCTGAGATGACGGTCGAGGGACTAACTACCCCAACATATCAGATATTATAAATTTCCAGGTTCCTAACATCCAGTCCGGGCACTGACGACCATGGGAGGCACAGAGAGATGAGCTACCACCTGCAGAACGTACATCTTATCGCATTCTCAAGGTTGCCTTGCTTGAGCACAGCACTCTTCAACGTGGGAGCAGGGATACGAGAGAGGAAAGGCATGCGAGGGGAGAATAAACCATTCATTAGTACATCAGGATATATACTTGAATATGATACAGGGAAATAACTCTAAGCTGCCTAAGCAATGTGACAGAGTCTTACTTTCGATCACAGTACAAAATGGCACCTACATACAAAATGGCTCCGTAAATGCTAACTAAGCGCACAAAATGCTAGAAGGAGTCCGCTAGACGCATTTTCAGTCCAACAGTAGTGACTTTGAACAGCCTCTGTAAGATTAATTGGACGACGATTGACTTTGTCTGGTTTCTACTTGTCGTAACTGATGTCGCTCTATGGCCTTGTGTGCATGGTGAGAATGAATCTGGAACATTCTGCCGGTCATTTTCTCTTCTCGCTCTGACGTACTTGGTTTCTCTTTCGCTTTGCAAACTGTTACAACGTGATTTTCTTTCCCCACCCTTTCTACATTTGTCCAATGGTTGGACATCTGTCTTCATTGGGAAACGAAAACCGACATCGGAAACATAACTTTCTGATTTTGGAGACGTGATCAATGCTGATTCATTTTCACAGTCCCAGCTTTCATATCAACAGCTTGTCAACCTTCTGTTTCAACTGCCTTGCAGCCATTAGTACTTTCTCTAAACTGAGCATCTCTTTCAACAAGCTTCTTCTGAACGAGTCTGAAAGACAGCAATCAATGAGTAAGGCATATTGCTTCTTTCACATTAAATACACTAAACTTGCAATGTTTGATAAGCACATCAAGTCTCTCAGCAAACTCATCCATCGTTTCAACAGCTTGCTATCTCGCCTGATTGAACATGTACCTTTCATAGTCTACATTTGGCATTGGATTGAATTTGGTTCCCAAGACTTCTTTGATCTGACGGTACGATGTAGCACCAGAATGTGAGATCTTCTTCAGCACATCTTTGACTCCGTCACCAGCAAGATTCTTTAAGTATTTATTGATTTGCTTATCATCTACCTCTTCCAGGGCATCTATAAAATTATCGAACATCTCGATCCATGCAGTCCATCTGGTGCCAATGTTCTGTTTCTTTGCTGTGTCGAATGGTGGTGATGGTTTCCGGAATGCCTTGGGGGTCACACTAAGTGCTCTTTTCTTCTGCCGTCAAGAGTATATGCTGTTAAGACGACTGTCGCTTTTCACTCGGTCCTGAAACTTCTGTAAGAACTGGCTGTGTGTTTACACTTAGGTCATCATGCTCGATCAGAGGTCATAAGACAATATCTTCTTTCTTGACCGTAAGCTTACAACATATCATTCTCCAGGGTTAGATTGTACATTGCCTGGTTTCACCCTGGGGGTGCCCAGGAGTGGACACTCACAGGGAAAACCAGGAAGGGTTCCTAAGCGGTATACGGACAGCGCCGGGACACTACCTCAGGGAAGTAGCTGTGCGCTCTATAAATATCGGTACATTTACATTTACATTTACATTTATATTCCAGGAACAGAAACACAAGATATGTTAGTTAATGAGCCCTTTAAAAGGACTCCACAAGCAAGAACCATAGCCCTTCAGAAACCGTGGGAACATGCAGTTTCAGTACCTTAGCCCTAAGTTAAGATTTGTACCATATGAAGTCTGTGGTTGTACCATCTCTCTAAGAAATTACTTGGGGTACTTTCAAGGCAACATGGCGCCGCTGTAATTAAATGTCTGGGCCATTGCAATGTTGACAGCTTAGACTCTTCACCATAATGACAGTTGGAGCTGTGACTACTACAAAAAATATTAAGAGGTCAAATTCAGTAGATTGCACAAGCTGTCATTCTCCATATTTGCCAGTCCTTAGTGTACGAAGACGCACAAATATTTTCACATTCTTAGGGATATCCCTAGAGATGCCATCCTATTAGCGCCTAATCCTGTGCCCAGTTGATCTGATAGACCAAGAATGCTGAATAAAACTAGAGATCAGGACAAAAGATTCACAGCGGAAGTGTCCGGGTGCCAAAAGTGGAGCAGAGTATAGTCAACATTAAGCACAATTTTCTCCACTAATTCCCAGTGTTTCTTAGACGACTACGCCCATTGCACACACATAAATACAAAGGAAGAAACATGGAAGGAAGAAACATGGAGTATGTAAAAGGGGCTAGCGTGCCTCCCTGAGGAAGTCATACCCTCACCCAACCCCCAAACAAGCAACATGCCAGTGCCTGATCTGGTTTTATACCCACTCTTAGCACTGAGACTGTGCTTACAGTGATCTCAAATGATATTTGTATGCTTCTGGATGGGGGGATTCAGCAGCTTTCCTTCTTCTTGATTTGTCGGCTGAGTTCGACACAGTCGCACATGATAATCTGTTAAAAAAGCTCAGCGCCATTGGCACTTGGTATTGCTTTAAAGTGGTTTGATTCCTTTTGCAGAATCGTACACAGACGCTGCAGCTGGCATCCCATCTTTCCAACTTCAAAAATCTTTATTGCAGGGTTCCGTAAGTATCTGCACTCAGGCCCACTATTTTTAATATTTATGTCTTCTATGAATATCAAGCGTGGTGTGCCATACTGTGTAGAAAAAATAATTTAAACATAAGGATTTGGGTGAGCTGTGCTATAAGAAAAGTTGTGCGGGGCCATTATTCAAGCTCAAACATGGCATGCCACCCATCTGCAGTCCAGAGTTAGAGAGTAAAAAAGAAAGGCACACGGCCGTCATGAATCAAGCTTCGTGTGCCGTGCTGCATAAAAAATATAATTATAAAAAAAAGGAGTCGTGCTATAAGAAAGTTGCGCGGCAGCCATAATTCACACTCAAACGTGGGATGCCACCTGTCTGCAGTCCGGCGAAAGAAAGTAAAAAAGAAAGAAGTGCAGCGGTCATGAATATCAAGCACAGTGTGCTGCGCTACATAAAACAATATAATGTTTTCTAAAAGGGATTTGGGCAAGCCGTGCTATAAGAAAGTCAAGCAAACGCCATTATTCAAGCTCAAATGCGGTGTGCCAGTGTGCTTAAAAAAGTTTGGTGAGCCGCGCAAAAAAAAACTAAAAAAAGGCACACCCGCCATTGTTAAAAGTGAAGCGTGGCATGACCCTCTGCTTTGTTCAGACAAAGTAATTAGCAAAATGGTGCTCACAAATGGTAAATAACAGATCCTCAGTAACAGGGGCAGACCTTATGGGAGGGTACAACAGGAGAGAAGGCTGTACTAAGGAGGGACTAGAAAAGAGATTAACCAAAGAATCAAAAGCACTTGGAAAAGAAAGTCAAAGGAGCCAATTAAAAATCGGGGCGGAGCTTAATGCCCATATCCTGAATTCAGTATGTCTCGAAGAGATAGCACAAGCGCTGCCTAGGCAAGACCTAAAAAGGGAGGGGGGGACTATGCTGCAGCAACATCAAATTCAGAAGCCAGCCTAGGTGACATTACACCCAGGTGACTATGCCTACAAATGCATCCGTAGGAAATGTTACCGGCTCTCCTGGTGAAGAATAGAGCGGCGCTAAAGTAACAAGTCCCGCTCCATTAAATCCACATGCAAGGTTTTGTTTTTTTGCCAGAACCAACTGGTTCCGCATTGGCAACCAAACCATTAGGAGTGTTTGGGAAGTGTAACCTGCAGGCGCCGCAGGCTTTAACCAACATTCACTTTCATAAATCTATTTTCATATCCAGTGCAACCATTACCACTAAATTGAGCATGCCTATTATAAGTATTCCAGGCTATCCCTGCACTCAGCTTGATATCATCACAGGATATGAAAATGGTAAACCCTAGTGTTTGTCTCAACTCCCAGGTTGTTAAGAGTGGTGTGTTCAGTGACGTGGAGTTTTATATGCCAGGTTCTCTGAAACAGATAAGCGATAATATGGATTGTTTGCATGTAATGGAAATAGATATGCTCCCATAAACAAGGGAATGGACCTTAGATGTGTGGCAAAAGTGCCAGACCGAATTGGGACAATGTAACAGTGCGCATAAAGAAGTACGAGGTATGCCCAAAAGAACTGTTCAAACTGATGTACAAAAGGATGCCAAAAATATGACAGTCACCAGGTGGGAAAATAACAGCTGTCGTTATCTACCAGGGAAGGAGGCCTTAACCAGCAACGGATGGTGGCGTCAACTGACATTGGTTGCCAGTTGTTCTGAACAGCTCCAATATGTTAGGAAACAAAGCTTAGCCCTACCTTGGCTGCACCTTTTTAACAAAAAGAAAGCCCTGCCTGCAAAACCTCGTCTGGTGGGAGTACCCAGTGCAATGCTAATGGGATTACCATTTTGTCATGGAATATAGCTGGACTATATTGAAAACTTGATGATAGTGACTAGGTGGCATTTATAAGTTCCAAAGAGATTTGTTGTTTTCAGGAGTCGTGGGCTGTGGACAGCACAATATATGCAACGGTGCCCCTGGACTATATGGGCTTTACCATAGATGCAATTAGACTTAGCAGGGTGAGAGTAACTAGGGGGCTCTCCCTTTGGATCACAACAAAATTGGATTATACAGCAACACAAGTCTCATCATTTATGACCCCATTATGTATGCTGCATGTAAGACTGTCCAAGGTTCAAAAGAAAACGCACACCATTCTAAATGTTTATTTGAAACCAAATCAGAATGGTAAACCTGTGGACCAGTTAGCAGTATTAAAAGAAGTCATTCGTGGATTTACGGCCTAGATGAACACCAGTGCTAAGCACTATATGATAGTCTATGGAGACTTCAATATCCATCTTCCCCGAAAGCATGTTGGATGAGACAAGAAGGGAAGAGGAGGCAAGCTAAGCCATCCTGCAGCTAGACATTAGAAGCTCCATTCCACTCAGCAGACATAGAAAATGGAGACTATTTGTCAGCTTCCTATCTGATCTGCGCCTAACCTTCTTAAATGGTCGAACCATCTCGGACAGTCCTGCAGCCCCTACATTCTGAGGTGGCAAGAGAAGTAGTCTGATCATTTATATCTAAGGCTCAATTTTTCTGTTTTTACTGATTTTTACGGATAAATACAGACAGAAAACAATCAATTTCTTGTCTGTATTTATTTTTAAATGTGGATAAAAACGAAAATTGGGTTGCTTTTTGAGTAATTCTAAATACTGTCTGCATGACTACCAGGCCAATAAATGTGTGGATTGATAGGTGAAGGGGCTAAAAAAAGAAAGGAATTTTATTAAAGAGGATTTAACAGCAGTAGATATGCACACGTTTGATACTGAAATTTTTATATTTTCCTATAAGTGCACTAGTTTATCTTCTGCGGGTGTTCACAGGCTTGAAACCTGCCAGACATTCAAGCATGAGAGCATGTTTATCAGTTAAATAAATTTGGAAATATTCTAATTTCACATATTTTTTCCACAAAACCTCAAATAAATATGGATAAATACAGACAAAATGAGCAAAAAATAAATATGGATACATACAGACAGCAATGGCAAAAACCTAAATACCATACAACCGGGAGCCCTATTTATATCTTATTCTCAAACGAACAATAGAAACCAGTGATGGACATGAAAGTAGTTCAGCAGCTAGAGAGTGATCACGACCCCCTATGTTTTAAATGTGGAATTCTGGCTAGACCAGAAAGCTTCACATGCTTTACCGCCAGTATTGTTGCAGATAATAGTAGGAGATCGTTAAAATGGAATGTGTAAGCCTACCTAGAAGACGGAAATATGTTGATCATGTCCATTAAATGAATCTTGGACAAAATCCATGCTGCCGAGAGTGATGACCATAATGCCTAAACTACACTGCTATGTCAAGCAAGCTCACACTTCTGTTCCGCTCCACAGGCGGTTGGGAATAACAGTGCGGAAAATGACACTGGGTAGTTTGACAAGGAGTGCAGAATATCTAAAGCCAGAGGTTTTAAAAATGTTCCAGGACCAGCGTTGCTCATCAGCAAATGAGCTAGCATTCAAGATCGCAAGGAGCAAATACAAAGCCCTATTCAGGAATATGAAATTGAACTACGAGCAAGGAGTGTGGAAATGTTTGATGGACTCAGGAGAAGATAAAAAATAGTAGATCCTTTTGGGGAAAACTTGCTACTAGAGTATTCAGGGATGATCCAAAGAGCCAAGATCACCATATCTGCGCACTGACCTTTGTGGCCCACTATATGGATGTGTACCATAAGATCAAATGCACGCAGCAACCTGAAGAGTCCACCTATCTTGTACTAACAGAAGAAATAAATATTTTGGACCCGGAAGTAGAAAGAGAGGTTTTAGACCCAAAGGCCAATACAGCACCTGACTCTGATCAAGTTTGAGCTGACATGTTTCACTCTGACCCTAAGGTCTGGTCAACAGTCCTGTCCAAGATATTCAATGCAGAATCAGGAAAATAACATATAACCCCATCATGGTGATCAGCCATTATAGTTCCCTTCAGAAAATTAAGAAGTAAGCTGCTACCCAGTTCCTAAAGGCCTATTTCATTATTGGACAGCACTAGAATTTCTTTTAAAAATGCTACATGCCTGGGCAGACCAAAATATGGTTTTAATTGAGGTACATGCTGGATTTCATAAGGACATCAGCACCATTGATCAAGCTGTAAAATTATATATGGTGTGTTCAAGTGCATAAATGTGTTCACATTTACCTACATTTACCATTCATAGACATAAAATTGGCGTTTGATCTGGTTAAGATCCAAATTATGGCAATCATTAGAAAAACTGGGGGTGGGAAAATCCCTCCTCCAAGCTGATCATTGAGCGTCTGCGTCCACTATGTAAGCACAGGGGAATGTACTCCCTACTTTAAAGTCCATTCAGGTGTACCCAAGAGTTTTGTACTCGCCCTGCTATTGTTCTCCCCTTTTCTGAATGAGTCTGAAGAATTCCACAGTAGGGGGAACCTGGACAACCCAAAGCTGTGCAATACAAAATATAGTCTTCCTTCTTTTTGCTGATGACTTAGTAATATTGTCAAAATAAAATGCAAAAGTACCTCAATTTTGACAGCTTATACAGCTACAAGGATACATGCATTAACACACAAAAAACAAAAATAATGCCAAGGTTAGCGGTCACCCTTCTAAGAAAAGCTGCAAGGATGGCTGGACAGCTGCTCACTACTGCTAAGCACTGTGGGTATCTGGGGATTCGTTTCAACATCAAACTAACCAGGCTTGACCACGTTGAAAAAGCAGCCAACATTTTCAAGCGCCTAGTAAATATCATCCTGCGGGTTAAGTATAAAGTATTTAGGCAAAAAGTGGTGGCAGGAGCATTCTACACCGCAGAGCTAAGGGGATACAGTGATTGTAAGCAACTTCAAAAAATAGAAAAATCCTTATTGAACTTGGGCTAGGGAATGCCACTTCTTCCTTAGGTCGAGCCTAGAGGAGATGACCTTTAGAAATTGGTCTGCTCTTTTCAAGCACTCATGCTTGTGGTGGCATCCACCTTGTGGGAGCGAGCAGCGGCGCACATGGGCCATCTGTTTTCAATGAGCGTGGCCGTGTGCACTTTACTCTCGTTCCCCTGCCTGTGCGCCTTTCAATATGTTGATTACTATTTTTCTCCATCTTTTTAGCCAGCCTTGAAAGTATCAAATGACTAGATAAGGGTTTTCCCGTCCCTGCATCTGAACAACACATTTATTTGCAGGTGAAGAAAAACCTGCCCAGTTCGCAGGTGACAGAATGAGTGGAATTTTTACAGCTATCCTCGTCTGGTACATGACATCACAACTGAGAGCTAAGGCAGAAGCCGCTCTCAGCCACACAGGGCTTAAAATAGGACCCCGTCTTATGGTTGGCTTTGCCTGTTTTACAGCGCTTCCATCTAGTGGCCCTCCTCACCCCCGACATTCGTACACTGCAAATCCATCACTTGTTACAAAGTAAAGTACCCATTTGCTGTACAATCTAAACGTCTTTAAAATGAGCCGGCCGTTAATGTTGTTTCTAAGCATCGTATCGACGTATTTTGCTTCCCCTCAATGTGAATTCTTTATGTGAGAGTGACGAATTATTAAATTGTCGCTGGTTCTGTGTGTTTGCAGGTATGAAAAGGTAGCGCACATTTTCAGAAGCGAGTACCAGCCCAGATACGTGGTGGCATCTCCGCTTCCTCATCTCGCCCCTACATCCCGCCCGCTGCCGCCACTTATCAGCACTGTGGAAATTTCCACTGCTGTGAAACAGACACCAGGGTAAGGCTCTCGCGGAGCCTGGCATGATAAAAATAAATGCAGGGGGTGGGAGGGGAGAAACACAAAGCCCTCTGTGGATGATGGTCCAGATAGGGAGGGGTACGAGGCTGAACGGTGTGTGTACACACCCCATCAGAGACTTGTTGGATAGGCAGGGTGTTCAATGGTTGTTTCACGAAATACTGCACTCGCACTTAATTTTTAAGGACATTTTTCAAATGAATGTTCTGTTTGTTTTGTTCTTAGATACGTGCCACGGACACACCGCATTGCCATACATTGTAAGCGCAGGTTTTGGTCAACACAAAGTAGTCCTGTTGTTAGTACTCACTTCTGAGAGCATTAACAATGAAGGCTGTTAATTGCCCATTTATGGGCCCGAGCCAAAGGCACATAATGAGAAGAAGGGCAACTAATAGCTGTTAATGCTTGACAGCATGCAGTTAATGTCAGCATTCTACGCAATCAGGGTGTATGCACCATCCCCAGCCTTCCTTAAAGGATAAAGAGATAAATAACATTATAGCAACATCAGAACATTTGTTTATGTTTATTAGGTGCTTATATGCCTCCAAGAGAACTCACTGCGCTGCAGAAGAATTGCGAACAGAAGACAACTCCGTACAAAGGCCTCCTACTTGGCCCGTCAAAAGGGTGTCAGAAGATTGTAAACCCTCAGGGATGTCCGTGTCTGGCGTGGTCAACAGGTTGAAAGATCAGTACAACAATGACCCCAGCTCTCCTATGATCAGCATTTCAGGTCTTGGCAAGTATTAACATTCCACCACAGAGAGAGGCTAGAACACAGGGCCGGAGCCATGACAAGCTGTCTGGATGACTAATTCAAAGCAGCCCTTCCCCAATTCCCTCTTCAGTACCATTTTCCTACTGAATGGAAGGGTACCACCCCTGGAGAGCCGAACGAGTGGCCTGAGATGGCATTTGTGTGTATAAGCCCTGGCTTAGATATTGCTTTAGCAGTCTCTCCAGCCAACCTTAGTAAAGCGAATAGTTCCGCAGTTGGCTGCCAACCTTTAGGTCTTTTCCAATGCTTGTTTAGTCATTTCTTTTGTAAAACTTTATGGTTGTGGAAGCTGCAGGGACCCTACCCTTAAAAAAACAAGCAATGGCATAGCCAATAAGTCTTGCCTTTGGGACCTTATAAGTGTTTAGTTAACCAGCAAAATATCCTGGGTGCAACAACATCAACTGTTGCATGGCTAAACACTTATAAGGTCTCAAACGCGAGACCTATTGGCTATGCCAATACTTGTTTTTTCTTGAAGCTGGTACTGGTGCCTATTTCTGGCACAATTGCCTTTGCACCGGTATTGTATTTGTTACGACTAAATCGTGCCTGCCATTGGGTGTCATATCTCCTAGCAGTACTTGAAGAATTGGCCCACAGAAACTTTCCAACATAATTCCTGGTCAATCCGTAATAGAAAATGCTTGAAGAAACTTCGCCTTTGTTACCTCTGGTCTGACCCAGCCCTTATTGATCGTTCAACAGCCAGAATGGTCAAAGATGCCTTCATGAGCTTGAAACTGAAGTCCCGTATTCGACTGACATGCTCCTCAAAATTGATTGATAATTATTTGCAAGTCAAACAATCACTGGGCATGGAAAAGTATTTAAATGAAATTGCTCCTGATGCACGTCGCATCCAATATTTAAAATTACACCTAGGCACTTTATCTATGTTGTAAGTAGATTCAGGACACTTCTAGTTAGCCTACAGGTAGTTTTATTCTAGACACAGCTGAGTGCACACCTCGCCAGCTAACCAGACCATCAACTGACAAGAGTAAAACACTCACAGTTTCTGAGAGGCTGAAGAGATAAGGACACAAAGGAAGGTCTAATGACCACTGTTGGCCATTTTAGATGAAGAACAAATATACATCACATCTTCCTCCTTTAACGAGAAAAAGGAAATAAATAAACAAATCACAAAAATGAAGCTTAATGTATGGGAGACAACAACAAAAATCATTAAGACAGGTAGAAGATCTACGATGTCTTGAACTATATTTAGTTTGCGAAGGCAAAGTAGCGTTTAAAGATAAAGAGTGTCAAGGTGAGGTGAGAGACATCCCCCAAAACAACAAACAGGCATCACCACCACCTACTTCCCTTAGACTGACAAAAACAGAAAAAGACAGTCCACTTTCTCCAATCTGTCCTCGTCCAGCAAAAAACAGGAAGAGACAATTCACTATCTTAAATCTGTTTCTGTCCACCACCGCTTTCCACTCCAAGTTGAAGTTGAACAGCTCAAAAGATGTCTTCATGCTTTAGATTACCAATATCTGGATTTAATGTTCCAGAAGAAATTAATGAAGCCAGTTGTTTCTCTGTCCTTGCTTTGGACCAGCTGTCCCTGTTCTGATTCTCTATCTCAGGTTCAGGACTTCTTTCTCCAGTTCTGGCCTCTTTCTCTGGTTTTGGGCCTCTTTCTCTGGATCTGGGACCTTTGTCCCCGTTGCCGGTTCTGGGACATTTGACCATTGCCGGTTCTGTGACCTTTGTCCCCTCCTGGTTCTGGACCTTTTTCTCCGTTGTGAGCTCTCTGTCCTGGTTCTCCATCGTGGTTCTGGGACCTTTGTCCCCTCTGATGCTGGTTCTGGGACCTTTGTCCCCGTTGTGGGCTCTCTGTTCTGGTTCTCCATTCTGGTTCTGGGGCCTTTGTCCATTGCCGGTTCTGGGACCTTTGTCCCCTCTGATACTGGTTCTGGGACCTAAGTACTAAGATCACTGACCCACTTCTGAGCTCGCTGTCCCGGTTCTGGGCTCACTCGCTCAGCCCTTCGGTTTTCCGATTTGAAATTACATTTCACTTGCAATAGTTTTCTCCTGGTCAATATTTTCTTCTCATGAGATTCAAAGGCTTTCTAAACTTTTAAACAGTGACTTTTAGTCTGATTTCATTTTCTTTTTTTTATCTGCCTCAGTTGCTTCCAAGCTGCTGTCAGCCAAATCGCTGGAATCAGATGAATAACTCTCTCTGCCCAGAAGATGATGGTGGCTGCCTCACAGGCTTTTTGATTTTTTTTTCTTGTTTCATTTTTTTTAAGTGCTCACAGACGCGCTCTCACTTTTAGACAAAGAATCAAGAGTCCTCCTATTTGCACATCTTCAGCTTTCCGTGTGATCGTTTATTTTATTTCTTTTGGTGGGACTGCTTCGATCACTTACGTTTGCGTGACTCTTGCTCTGCACTGTGTTGTCACTGACAATGTCTCATGGCACAGCTCTCTACAGCCGCTGTGATCCCACCATGTACTATCTGGTGAGACTTTGCTTTGCTGTGTTTCGAGGTTTTCCTTCTGTTCTCGTTATGTGCTAAAATTGCCAAAGATGTTACAACACGCCCATGGCTCGAACCTTGCCTCCGATCAGTACATTTCAGGCTTTCAGAGTGCTTGACCTTCACGCCGTGTCCCGTGGCTGTTAGTTTCAAAATGAACTGTTGTCCTCACTTTTCAAAGTAGCGGGCCCCGATTTTCGCTCCCGATCAACATGGGGGGCTTGGGGGGGGGGGGGGGCAGCCGACCTCGGGAGGTCCCCCCCCCCGGTCTGTTTGGGAGGGGTGGGTGGGGGCCATTTTGGAGCAGTCTGCTCTTTTGGGCTATTTTGGACTTCCTTTAGTATTATTTGGAGCCCAACCTATAAGTGGCTTGGGCTCCTCCCCCCGGCCACCATTTTAGGCTTAGGTGACCTGGTGGCCGGGTGTTTTTTGCAGTTAGCTTTTGTCAGGTAGTTTTGGTCTTCAATTGTGGTAATTTTCGCTTAGGTGACTATTATGGCTGGTGAAGATTATCGCGTGTTAGAATCGATACGTCTCCTTAGTGAGGCGGGCCGCTTGGATCTCGTTATTGCTGAACGAGGACAGGTCGCGCCTCCGCGTCCCCAACGTCTGGCGTTGGCAGGAGTGGCGGTTGCTCACCGAAGCGGCGTCGGCAGGAGGCGGTAAGTGATCGGGGCCGCTCTCGTACTAGGAGAGTGGCCCCGGGTGTGAAGGCTCAGCGGGGGAGTGCTTGGGGGCTCTCGGAGCCTGTCGGTGGTGGGGCATTTGCTGCGGGCGGGTCGGCGGGTGTGGGGGACATTCAGGCTGCGCCGGTTGAACTACCGGTTGCAGCGGTGCATGAGCGAGCCGCTTCGGCTCCATTACGACGAGGTCGTCGTGCGTTATCGCATCGTGGGGGAACACGGCGCTCTGCCTCCGCCTCTGCAGTGACGGTTAGTGACGTCACTGGCGGGGGAGGGGCAGAGGCCGGGTCGGAGCGTGTGACAGTAGTTTCAATGCCGGTTCAACGCGGGCATGTGGAGCCTGCGTCTGAGGTGTTGGTTTCTCGTCTGGGTCTTACTAATCAGGCTGTTTTGCAGGCGCCTAGGGCGGTAGGGGGAGAGTTGCTCTTTTCTCCTTCTCGCCCCCATAGAGTTTCTTTTCCGGGGGAACAGGAGGTTGTTTTTCCAGCAGGGGAGGTTGTGGAGACTGGTTCAGCTGTGGTGCCTTTTAGCCCCTTATTGTTTTCCCCTCCGGTATCTGTTAGGGGTGAAGTTGTTTCTGTTTGCAGTGGTTCTGTGGGTGAGGGTGAGTGGGCACAGGTGGGGGGTCATGAGGGGTCTTCCCTTTTGCAATCATGTCTCGGGGATGAGGCTTTGGGCTCTTTTCAGGTTACTGCTTTTTCTGGGGCAGTGGACAAGGGAGTGGGGGGGTCTTCTCCTGTGGTGGGGCATGTGCTTGGGGCTCACCCGGGGGTTAGGGTTCGGTCTTGGGGGGGTCTGGATATTTTTCCTTCTTGGGCTGAAGGTTTGAGTGACGCCAAAAAGTTTCAGAAAGGTGGAAGTCATGGGGATGCGGTTTCAAGGTCTGGTGTGGTGAATTTTCCGGGTTTACAGGTGGGTGGTCGAAATAGGGTGTCAGGTGATTTGGCAGTGGTGTGTCAGGAGGGTGTGGGGCAGGGTTCTCAGGTACAGGGTCCTGCGTCTGCTATTGTTCAGGCAATGTTGGACTGGAGTAGTGATGAGGAGGTTTGTGGGCCCTCCCCCCTACCCCCTCAGTTGGGCGCTGTTGTTACAAGGAGGGATCCTGTTTGTTCGGTTGATTTGCAGGTAGGTGGTCAAGGTGTTGGTAGGGCAACAGTAGGTGAGTTTTCTGGTGCTGTTTATTTATGTAGTAAGGGTCCCGGCACATCAGTCCGGCCTTTTTCTTTTCAGGATAGGGAGCGGTCTGGAGCAGCGGACTTGGTAGGGCGGAAGGCAGCCCATTTGCGCCAAGGTGAAGTGAGGGTGGAGCCTTGCGCGGCACGTCCCGTACCAACGAGGGAGCTCATCGTGGCCAGCAAAAGCAGGTTCAGTGCGACCTCGGTGGCCCCAACGAGGGAAGTCAGCACAGGCAGCATAAGTAGGTCAGGCGCGACCTCGCTGGCCCCATCGAGGGAGTACAGGGCAGTTTCCAGGAGCAGGTCCGGCGCGACTTCTCTTGTTCCAAAGGGTCTTCAATTTTTGCCAGTGCAGAAAAGTCTTGTGAGTGGTAATAGTGGTGGTGTGTACCGGCGAGTTCAGTCGGCTTCCCCGCCTCGCTCACAGTTAAGGGTTGGTAAGGCCCGTGATCGTTCGCATACCCTGGAGCAGGTCCGTAAGGATGTGGTGTTGCCTGCCCCTCCTCAGTTGGATGAATCGTTAATTCTGGACTATGATGAGGATAGCCCAGAGGAGGGGGAAGTACGTGACACAGTGTCTGGGGGGGGGGCAGTTTCATGTATCTCTTAGTTCTTCACAGGCACCGGTGGTGCACGCTCGAGCGGCGTTGTCCAGACCACGAGAGCTCGGCCCCTCAGTGAGGGCTCCTCGGAGGGCGGATGACGTTTCACATGTGGCATGGAGAACGGAGCCGAGTCAGCCTCCTTTGTTACGTCCAGGTGAGAATGTGGAGCCTTGGGCGCAGCCAAAAATGGTTTCTGTGGGAATTGGGGAGGATTTAGTATCTGGGGGGACTGAGGGTAAGTTACACAAGGGTCGCTATGTGAAGGACCAGAGTGTAGGTACTGATGGGGTTGATACTGCTGTGGGTGCCAAGGTGGACAGCGGGACTTCTACAGTTGGGTTGGAAACGGGAAAGGCCTTACATAGTAAGGAGCTGAAAATTAAAAAATTGCCCTATATGGGCGTCACTAAGCCGTTGGGGGCTCATTTAATGTTGAGCACTAAGGAGAGGATATGGAATGGTGAGTATGTTGAGCTTTTAAAGTTACTACATAGGGAGGTCCGTGCTAAAGAGGGTTCCAAAGAAGAGGAATACGAATTAGCTAAGCGCCCTAAAGTCCCGTTGAATATTGAGAATTGGACAGCAGCCTTTTTGATTTATGCCAGCGTTTACTGTGAGAAGTTCCCTGAGCGCTGCGTCTCACTTTTTAAATACATGGATGTGATTAGGAAAGCGCAAATCACGAGGAATGACTTTGCATGGGCACAATATGATGAGGAGTTTAGGGCGCGCATGGCCTGGGATCCTGAGGCAAAATGGGGGGAATTGGACACGGATCTTTGGCAACATACTATGGGGGCGGGGGGCGTGGCTTGGCAGCCGATGGAGGGAGACGTGTGAGCGCTGAGCTCCGCAGCGGCCTCCCCATTAATCCTGGCACTGACGATCCTGGTGGCCTTGAAGCCCTGATTTTGCCAGCGTCTCCTCCCGCACACCTGGGGGCCTGATCGGAGACGGTGGGAGCGAGTCCCCGGCTGCGCGGAGCCCGCGCCGCGCCTGGAAGTCGGTGGGCGGCGCCAGCCATCTTGCGGCCTAGACGCTCGGCCACATCCCCGGCCTCGAGTGGTCCAGAAGCCGGCCCGCAGTGGTACCTGGCCGGCCGCCGGCTGCCGCGAGAACCGGAGCCCTGGATTTTCGAGCTCACCGCGGCGGCGGAGCTTGAGCTGCTTTGCCGCGGAGTATCTGCAGGGGCACGGCGGGGGCGCCTACGGGTGAGAAGACCAGGTGCGGCCCTCGGCCCGGGGGGGCCTGCTGCGGGCCGGACGCGGAGCGCGAGATTGGAGTAGGGCCTGTCTCCGCACAGCCTACCAAAGTCGCGACTGCCGGCGCTGCCCCCTGACAGCTTGATATTGGGGGACCCCGCTGTGCGCCAGCTGTGGAGCGCGGGCTTGGGGTGCGGCCTGGCCCTGCGCAGCCTGACAGAGTGAGGTGACGCCGTCCACGGATCCTGGGATTGGGGTAAGGCCGGACTCTGTGCAGCCAGCCGGAGTAGAGACGATCCGGCACTGACCCCTGCCCGTTTGCCATCGAGGGACTCTGCTGACGCCGAGAGGCCTGGTGACCGGGCACTGGGGACGCCCAGGGGGACCTGATTCTTGGAGCCCGGGCGTGCTACTCCCTGGCCCCCGCGTGCTTGGACCCTGGCAGGCCACCCCTGTCGCCATTTTGGGCTGGTGGCTTTGAATATTGCTTCTGGACTTGGGGGAGCGGCGCAATCAAGGGGGCTCCTTGTGCTCGGTGGACTACAAGGCGGCGAGTGAGGGTCGAGTGCCGTTAGAGAGTTGCTGGTTTTGGGGGCCAGCGGACCCGGAGGAAGTGCTGCGCGGCGAGTGACCCCGGGGCTTGTGGCCTGGAGAGTTGGACGTGGGGGAGGACGCCGACCCTGTTGTTGCGGAGGCGAGTCACGACCACCCCCATGGGGAAACGCCCGAAACCTCCCCCAGAGGCTGCTGGGGGGGCGACTGATGACCGGGGCCCCATTCTGGACGCTGATCCGGCGGCGGGTCTGCCGCAGAGCCAGCTGGAGCAGATCCTGAAGGCCATCGCCGACACCAGGGAGGCCCTGCATCATGACATCGGGCAGGTGTCCACGAGCCTGGGCCTCTTGCGCGCGGACCACGGCAAGTTGGCAGATCGGGTCAAGGAGACCGAGACCCGGATTGATGCGCTGGAACCTTCGTCGAAAGCGGCGGACGCCCTGATGGGGGAGCTGCAGCAGAGGGTGCACCTACTGGAGCAGAGGGCGGAGGATGCAGAAGGGCGCAACCGCCGCAACAACGTTCGCGTGGTGGGCCTGCCGGAGAAGATTGAGGGGGCCGACATGTTGGGCTATCTGGAGGCCTGGCTGCGAGATGTGGTTGTTCCGGAAGGGCTATCGCCGTTCTACACTCTAGAGCGTGCTCACCGCGTGCCGGCTCGTCCCCCAGCCGAGGGCCGGCCTCCCCGCCCGGTGGTGGCGCGGTTGCTGCACTACAGAGATCGGGACCTCATCCTGCAAAGGGCGCGAGCTCTGGGGCCCTATAAGGTGGACAACGCCCAGGTCTCCATATATCCTGATTACTCCTTGGAAGTCCAGAGGCAGTGGTCGACTTTTCTGGCGGTCAAGAAGGCGCTTCGGGAGGAGGGCGTCCGCTACTCTCTCCTGTTCCCAGCCCGCCTACGAATCATGCTGGATGGCAAGTCTTCCTTCTACGACACTCCCGACGACGTTTGGAACTGGCTGGAGCTCTACAAGACCGGCGTGGATGCACTTCACACGCCCGGGGAACGACGGAGGGCACCGCCGAGACCTAGGCGGGGTAGGAGACACAAGAAACGACCACCGAATGTTCGGACACCCTCGATCTCACAAACTGAGCTGGAGCGCAGAGATGCCCTCCAGGCGGTCTCCGACATCTCCCAAACATTGGGCTCCGCGACGGCTGTGGAGTCGGGATCTCGGGGTGGCACCGACGAGGGGACCTCGGAGGAGTCGGCGGCTGGGGGCCCCGCGCCACCCCATGTCACACCTGGGACTGCTGATGGTTTGCTGGACGAATGAGGCTAATGCTCCCCTGCAGTGGTATTGTATAACCTGATGTGTTCCTGATCTGGGTTTGGGACGGTGGCGGCATTGACCGGTTGGGCCTGGGACCGGTGTTGGGCGGCCAACCTCTGTGGTGATGGTTACCTTCCTCATGGAGGAGATGCGGGGCACATGGGGCACGTTGGGGAGGCCTACCTGACTGGGAGGAGTGAGCTGTTCGCGGTCTGTTGGGAGAGGCGACAGGCCACCCCCTCTTCTCCCACACCTACTGTGGGACTCTGGTAGTTGCCAGAGACTGTTCCTGTTGGGAAGTACTCATTTGGATGGGTTTCTGCTGTTGGGGACCTATTCTGGGGAGGGGTGGCGCTTGGGGTTGTTGGGGAATGTCGGGGTTCATTTTTTGGGGAGTAGCCAGTGTGCGTACGATACTTGCTTTCATTGGGGTTGTGCTTGTCATCAGGAATGGGGACCCTCCTTGAACTGAAGTGTGTGACCTGGAATGTGAGGGGTCTGAATTCCATGCTGAAACGCCACAGGGTTCATGCCCATCTTGTCCGCAGGGGGGTTCAGGTTGCCTTCCTGCAGGAAACCCACATTGATCAGACTGAGGGGAGGGCTCTGCAGCGCAGATGGCGGGGGCATATGTTTTACACCACCTACTCGGCCTTTGCAAGGGGGGCTTTGATATGGGTCCGGGCGGGGATTCCCTTCCAGCCTTTAGTGTCGATAGTAGACCCCGAGGGGAGGTTTGTTGCTGTACAGGGCCGTCTGGATGGGAGGGACGTGACGCTTTGCAGCGTCTACGCCCCGAACGTGGACCAACCTGCCTTCTTTGCGCGACTGTCTGGGAAGCTGGCGACTGTCCTGGCTGGTACGGTCCTGCTTGGGGGGGATTTTAACTCTGTACTGGACGTGGAACTGGATCGATCTCACCCACCACTTGCGCAGGCAGCAGCTCACAAGTTGGCGCAGAGTAGGAGAGAGTGGCAGAGTAGCTGGGGCCTGGTCGATGCATGGCGGACCCACCACCCAACGGAAAGGGACTTCTCCTTTTACTCCCCCCCGCACGATCTGCATGTTCGCCTAGACAGCATTCTGTGTTCACTGGACGTCCAGAGCCTGGTCCGCCACAGTGAGTACTTGACCAGGACAGTATCTGACCACAACCCTTGCCTGGTGACGGTGCAGTGGATGAGGCGCCGCCAAGCTATCCCAACGTGGCGGTTGAACCCACTGACGCTGGAGGACCCAGCGTTTAAGGCCAGTGTGCGCAGTGGGGTGGAAGGGTACTTCGACGCCAATGTGGACACGGCTTCCAGCAGGGCAATAGAGTGGGACGCCTTTAAGGCGGTGGTTCGGGGCGTCTGTATCTCGGCTACTGCGGGAGTCCGTAAAACCCTACTGCAGGATGTAGAGCGCAGCGAGGACCGATTGCGCGCTGAGGAAAGGCGCAACCATGCGGACCCTGAGGCTCTCGGAGCGGTCTCGGAGGCACGAGAGGTGGTGGCAACGGCACTGGAAAAACTGCGCTGCTTTGACTATAAGGAGTTCCTGGTCCGGGCTCACGCCGAACGAGATAAAGTAGGCTCACTACTGGCGTGGTTGGCCAGCCCTGGGACCCGAGGCTCCCCAATAGTGGCACTCACCACTCCGGAGGGGCGCATGGTTTACACGCAATCGGACATTAACGACCAATTCCTTCAGTATTACAAGCACCTTTATAGGAGCAGGATGCCGGATCCCCCGGCGGAGCTGGAGGAGTTCCTGGTGGCGGCGCAGCTGCCCAAGCTCGATCCGGAGCACGCGAAACAGTTTGGCGGAGATGTCTCCGAGGGAGAGATCAGGGTGGCCATCAAACACATGGCCCGCCGCAAGACTCCGGGTACGGATGGGCTCCCGATCGAATTTTATGCGGCCTATGCGGATGTGCTGGTTCCGCGACTGCAGGCGGTTTACCAAGAGGCCTGGAACTCGGGGTGCTTGCCGGCGTCTACACGCGAGGCTTTAGTGATACCCTTACTGAAGCGAGAGGGCGATGCGAGCTGCCGATCGGCGTACCGCCCGCTCTCTATGCTCACCACGGATTACAAGATCCTGAGCAGGGTCCTCACGACGCGGCTCCTAACCCACATGTGCTCCTTGGTGCATAGCGACCAGGCGGGCTTTATTCCTCAGCGCACCACTGCCACCTGTGTGCGCCGGTTGCTCCGGATCATGGGGGGAGAAGCCACTGATCGTCCGAGTGCCGCAGTCCTCTCGATTGACATCGAGAAAGCGTTTGATAGCGTCGAGTGGCCATACCTGCTCCGTGTCCTAGAGGCCTTTGGACTGGGCGAACGCTTCGTGAAATGGACTGCCTTGCTCTATGCCGCGGCCCGTGTCAAAACGGGGACCAACATTTCAGCCCCTTACGCGGTGAGTCGGGGGACCCGACAGGGGTGCTCTCTATCCCCCCTGTTATTTGCACTTGCTATAGAGCCACTGGCTGCGCATGCCCGGCTGGGCCGAGCGTATGCAGGGCTTCCGCTGAGAGCCGACACCCACTACATCTCTCTCTATGCGGACGACTGTTTGTTGTTTCTGGCGGACGCGAACGACTCCCTGCGTGGGGCCGAACGGCTCCTGTCGGATTTTGGTCATCTCTCGGGACTGAGAGTCAATTGGGGGAAGTCTTGCCTCTTCCCGCTGACTCCGAGGGCCGATGACGCCCAACCGGAGGGCGCCTTGCGATGGGAGCACCATTGCCTCCCTTATCTGGGCACTCTCATCTACCACTCACCTGCGGCCCTCCTAGACGGCAACATCAACAGGGCAATTCGGAATCTACAGGGTTGCATGGGTTTCTGGCGGACGCTACCGCTCTCAGTCGCGGGACGAGTCGCATTGTTGAAGATGGTGGCACTTCCCCGATTGTTGTATCTGTTTCGCACCCTGCCGATCTGGATTCCTGCGTCAGTTTTCAACGGACTCCGCTCCCTCACGACAGGGTTCATCTGGGGGTCCGGTAGACGACGGGTTGCGCTGGCCACGTTGATGCGCCCCTGAGCGGACGGGGGGTCTTGCAGCCCCGGATTTTGAGTGGTACTACCTGGCGGCACAGCTGCAGTGGCTCACCCAGGCGGTGGCGTTGGAGTTCCGTGGCCCAGAAGATGTGTCAGGCAAATTGTTCCCGAGACACATCATCTCCTTTATAGTCTTGGGCCAGAAGCTCGACCTAGCTCAGCTCACTTTGGAGGAACGGACGATTCGCAGCTGCTGGCTTCGGTCCCACAAGCGCTCTGGTGCCGTTCGCCCTTACGCCCCAGAAATTCCGCTCGGGATGTGCACGGCCTTTCCACATGGCGGAGACTGGTCAGCACTGGCGATCTGGGAGGAGCTTGGCCTGCAGATGGTCGGCGATCTCTACAAGGATGGCTCGCTGCTCACGTTTCAGGAGCTGCGGGACTCTTACGATCTGCCGAGGGGTGGGTATCTGCTACACGCTTCATTAGTGGCTGGTATTCGCCGTTACTGGAAGAGTGGGCTCACTGAACCGCCGACCTCGGAGTGCTGTCAGTATGTGGTGATGGCCGCTGGCACTTACAAGGCTGTCACATGCCTTTACCGACGGTTATCGACTACTGCCCTGCGACCCCTGGATGGGCTGCGAGCCAAGTGGGAAAGGGACATTGGGCGGTCTATTCCTGACACGGCGTGGCCACAGCTACTGCGCCGAGCATGGAAGGGCACCAGGAACGCCAGGTTCCAATTGGTCCAGTTTTTTACCCTGCACCGAGCGTACCTAACGCAGACGAAAATCTCGCAATATTTCGAGGGTGCATCCTCGCTCTGTCCCAGATGTGGGACCGCGGATGCGGACTTCGCCCACATGTTTTGGACTTGCATCAAGCTAGCGGGTTACTGGGAAGCGGTAATGTCCTGCCTGAATGCTGTCACGGACCGGCAGATCGATCTTGACATGGGCACATGCCTATTATTGTGGTTCCCTCACACCCCTCGTACCCGAATTACCAGTAAATTTTGCGACCTAGGTTTGATATTAGCTAAACGTGAAATCTCCATGCACTGGAAATCTACTCAAGGCCCCAGTGGAAGACCACTCTAGAGCGCTGGGCGACAGCGGAGAGTACCTTGCGGCTGCGACAGGCTAGGAGCCTAGACAATGACAAAGCACTGGAGGTGGCTAGGGCATGGGAGGCCTTAGTGGTGGCGCTCCAACAACCAGAGGGTGACCAGAGCGAGGATGAGGGAGGGACACCAGGGTGAGGGCACTGAGCCCGGGATACCTCACACCCACCAAGGCGCACACACTACTTACACCTACTGATGGCAGATCTGGGGGTCCTGACACCCCGTTGTAGGACATCATTCACCCTTTACCGGGGTCCCTGCCCAAGACAGGTAGAGATAACATGTAAACGACTGGGAAGGAGGAGTACGACACACTGGCTACGGGGGGGGAAGGCAGGGTGGGATGGGTCAGTTGGGGACTGTTCTATATAAAAGGTGTCTTGTTGGAACTGTACTGATATACCGCATCATCGGCTGATGCCTGAATTGCTTTTATCCTGTAATGTACCTTCCGCACTTGATTGCCAATAAAAATCATTTTTACAAAAAAAAAAAACATACTATGGGGGCTTCGACCAGTGGAAAAACAATTTTTACAGCTAGTGGTTTACCTGTAGTTTATCGCCCCTTTCAGCCGCGACCCACCCGGGGAGGGGTGGGGGCCATTTCATCAACACAGTCTAGTTTCGGGACCTGCTGGGATTTCAATAAAGGGACATGCAATAGAGAGTTTTGTAAGTTCCGACATGAATGTTCCCAGTGTGGGAGGAAAAACCACCCGTTGTCAAGATGCTGGGGACCTAGGCCGGCAGGTGGGCAACAGTGGTCTCAGCAGGGTACGGGAATCCACGCCACACCACAGCCATCTCAAGCTTCTAGGGGAGGGAAATCCTCGGCAGGGGTTGGGCCCAAAGGCTCATACACCGGTTAATGTCCTTCATTTGGCCGACGCTTTGCATGGTTATTGGTCTGCTGAGTTGCAAGAGTTTTTGTTGTCAGGTTTTAGAGACAGTTTTCATCTAGGTTATGAAGGGCCTCGTGTGAGGCGTTGGTCTAAGAATCTTAAATCGGCAGGTGAGCATAAGGCTGTGGTCCAAGAGAAATTAAATAAAGAAGTGTGTGAGGGTAGGATGGCAGGTCCGTTTGATGATTGGCCTTTGGAGAATTTAATAATTTCACCCATTGGTGTGGTCCCCAAAAAAGAACCAGGGCAGTTTCGGCTCATCCAACATTTGACATGGCCAGAGGGAGGGTCCGTAAATGATTTTATTGACGATGAAGCTGCTTCTGTTTCCTATTCTTCTGTTGATGTGGCCATGTCATTGGTAGTGGCAGCGGGCCCTTCTTCTTTAATGGCAAAATGCGATATTAAATCTGCATTTCGACTGCTTCCAGTTCATCCTGAAGATTGGAATCTTCTGGGTATCCATTTCCTTGGGAGGTGGTACGTGGACAAGGCATTGCCAATGGGCTGCTCAATGTCGTGTGCATTGTTTGAAACCTTCAGTACGTTTTTGCAATGGTTTTTCACGCAAAAATCTGGTCACACTTTGGTCACACACTATTTAGATGATTTCTTTTTTGTGGGTGCTGCTGATTCTTCAGACTGCCAGAAGGCTTTGGTTACGTTTCAAAACTTATGTTTCATTTGGGTGTGCCATTGGCTCCGGAGAAGACCATGGGTCCTTGCGCGACCATCTCTTTTTTGGGAATAGAAATTGACTCTCAGTCCATGCAAGCTCGTTTACCACTTGACAAGAAAATGAAAATGTTGGAATTAGTGGAAATGATGTTACCTAAAGAAAAGGTTTTGGTGCGGGAGGTTCAAGTTTTGCTGGGTCACCTTAATTTTGCTTGTAGGGTGGTCAGGGCGGGCAGAACTTTCTGTAGGCGACTGGGCAGGGCTCTGTCTGGTCATTTCTTGCCACATCACCGGGTTCGACTGTCAGCGGGAGTCAAGGAGGATTTGCGTATGTGGGTCACCTTTTTGCATTCCTTCAATGGTGTTCCTTTATGCAGGGAGGTTGATTGGAATTGGGATGTTCAATTTTTTTCTGATGCGGCTGGCAGCGATGGTTTTGGTTTGTACTGGCAAGGAAAGTGGTGTGCGCAACAGTGGCCTGAGAGTTGGAAGTATGGAGGCAAGAGCATTGCCTTTTTGGAACTGTTTCCAGTTGTTGTGGCAGTTACTTTGTGGGGCCAGGATTTGGCTCACAAAAAGGTTCTTTTCAGGATTGATAATCTGGCTGTGGTGCAGGTAATCAATAGACAATCTGCCAGGGACGTGCAAGTCTTGAAATTGCTCAGGGTCTTTGTGTTGGGTTGCCTTAAGTTTGACATTTGCTTTAGGGCCCTGCACATTCCTGGTGTGGACAATGACATTGCGGATGCTTTGTCTCGTTCACAGTGGGAGAGATTCCGTGGGCTTGCTTTGGAGGCAGACGAGACGCCGACTCCCATGCCGGAGCACCTGTGGACGGTAGGCAACACAGGGTCTTTCAACTGGTGGTAGGTTCTTTGGCTCCTTCTACTAGAACAGCTTATGAGTTAGCATGGAAAGAGTTTTTGTCTTCTGGAGCTAGTCAGAGAGAACTGCATTGGCAGAGGTCCGAGGATGTGGTTCAGTTTATTTTGGGTTTAATGGATAGGGGTTTATCTAGGGTTACTATTGCTGGGAAGTTAGCGGGCGTTTCCTTTATGGGTAAGTTGCTCTGGGGTTACTCGCCGTCTGCTGGGGAGTTGGGTAGGAGAATGTTGGAAGGGTGGGCTCGGGAGCGGGGAGGTGTTCAGGCGGTGAGGTCTCCTTTGTCGTGGCAGAAGTTGGCAAGTATAGTGGCAGTTTTGCCTGTGGTTTGCAGAAATAGTTCGGAAGCTTGTCTTTTTGCCACGTTGATGGTTTGGATGTTTTTTGGAGCTTTTACGGTGTCGGAGTTGCTGGGCAACAAGTTTACTAAGGGTGTTTCGTGGGGGGATGTTCATTTGTCAGTTAGAGGAGTTCATATATGGCTTTCTCATTCAAAGACGGATCAGAGGAACAAAGGCAAAGGCATTTGGTTGGAAGCTGTTGTCCCCTTGGAGACTTGCCCTTTGCGTTGGGCGCGTCGCTGGTGGGAGTTTTCGGGTGGGGTTTTGGAGCATAATGTTTTTCAGCACCTGGATGGGTCTATGGTTACTACTTATCAATTGCGCATGGTGTTGCGAAAAGCGCTGCGTCAGCTTGGCCTTGATGGTACGCATTCTTTTAGAATCGGTGCTGCAACAGAGGCGTTTAATAGGGGTTGGTCGAGGGAGGACATCATGCGTCTGGGGCGCTGGACTTCAAATTGCTTTCAGCGCTATGTCAGACGGGAGGTTGGGGGAGCGCCTGCGTCTTCTTCTGTTTTGCCTAGCTGATACTTCTTTTTCTTTCAGGTTCCGTGGCTGGTCCTCGTTCTGACTTCTTGACTATTTGGATTGTGGGGCACTCCTTCATTAAAAGAGCTCAACTTCAAGCTCGTTTGAGTTATTTTGGCACTATGCTTGGTTTCAATGACCGTTTATTTAATGTTGTTTGGAAGGGTAGGGGGGGTATGTTATGGAAAGAGTTAATACCAGCTCTTGATTCTTGGTTAGTAGGTGGGGTTTGTCCGGATGTTTTGGTTATACATCTTGGGGAAAATGATTTGTGTGAGGTAAAAGGTGTTGTGCTTCTTAGAGCCATGAAAAAAGACCTTTCTTTGTTGCATCAGCAATGGGCTGGGTGTCACGTCCTTTGGACAGAATTGATTCCTAGGAGGCTTTGGAGGAATGCGGTTAAGCCTAAGGCCATTGACAAGTCTTGCAGGAAGGTTAATCTTGAAGTATCTAGGTTTTGTTGAGATTTGGGTTTTGGTCGGGTTGTGCATAGTGACATACGTTATGATGCTGTTGAATTTTTTAAAAGTGATGGGGTCCATCTGTCGCAAATGGGGATGGATTTATATCTCTTGGAACTGAGGGACGTGCTATCACGCTGTTTAAAAGTTAAAAGTTTCTTAGGTTAGTGGTTTTTTCTTCCTTCAGCCTGGTTTTCTGCTTTGTCTGCAACCCCCTCCTCCCCATTTCCCTTTCTTTGTTGGGGGGCAGAAAGGTGGGGTCCTGTGTTTATTCCCCCACTGCTTTCTGGGTGGCGGATTAATTTGATTTGCCAGTTTTGGGCAGGATGGGAGTTGATAGTTTTGAATTTTGATTTTGTCGGGGGAAGTTGGGCAGGTGGAATTCGGTTTTGGAGGCATAGGCTGGGGGATCTGGACTGGCTTGGGCTGTAATTGGGGTTTTGAGATATGGTTTTGGGGCCTGTTGAAGTTATAATGTTTTTATGGGGCTGTTGTATGGTTTTAATATGTGATGGGGTATGTACGGGTGGGGGCGGGTTTGTCGAGGGGTGAGGGGCGGGGGCGGGTGTTTTGGGGGTTGGAAAACAATACAATCATTTGGTAAGGGTTTAGATTGTTAGGCATTTGCCGAGGTTATGTTGTGTAAATGTGCACCTGTTTCAATAAAGCGGCCTTTTTCACACTCTATTTGGTCTCTTGGTCTGCTCACCTTCCCCCACCCCTCCCTCCCAAGGGGGGCTTGGGGGGGGGGGGGCAGCCGACCTCGGGAGGTCCCCCCCCCGGGCTGTTTGGGAGGGGTGGGTGGGGGCCATTTTGGAGCAGTCTGCTCTTTTCGGCTATTTTGGGCTTCCTTTAGTATTATTTGGAGCCCAACCTATAAGTGGCTTGGGCTCCTCTCCCCGGCCACCATTTTAGGCTTAGGTGACCTGGTGGCCGGGTGTTTTTTGCAGTTAGCTTTTGTCCCTCCCTCCCTCCCTGTGGGGATTTTTTACCCCCTTTTTTGTCTTCTCTCTTTTCTTTTGGCCACTTTATTCTGGTTCTTTAATTAGGCGCAGCTGGTTGTAACAGGTGGCCATGGGGTTTTCTTATATTGTTATTTCATTGTCGCTTGGAACAGGTGCGGTGCGGATTAATTTGATTTGCCAGTTTTGGGCAGGATGGGAGTTGATAGTTTTGAATTTGGATTTTGTCGGGGGAAGTTGGGCAGGTGGAATTCGGTTTTGGAGGCATAGGCTGGGGGATATGGACTGGCTTGGGCTGTAATTGGGGTTTTGAGATATGGTTTTGGGGCCTGTTGAAGTTATAATGTTTTTATGGGGCTGTTGTATGGTTTTAATATGTGATGGGGTATGTACCGGTGGGGGCGGGTTTGTCGAGGGGTGAGGGGCGGGCGGGTGTTTTGGGGGTTGGAAAACAATACAATCATTTGGTAAGGGTTTAGATTGTTAGGCATTTGCCGAGGTTATGTTGTGTAAATGTGCACCTGTTTCAATAAAGCGGCCTTTTTCACACTCTATTTGGTCTCTTGGTCTGCTCACCTTCCCCCACCCCTCCCTCCCAATTAATAGTGGGACCTGATCTATGCGCCCTATCACCATATCTTATAAGAGTGAATCCACAAAGTGGTCTGAACTTCAAACCAGGATACAATCTTTGCCCCGGATAAACACATTTAAGGTGTAAATCAACCCTGTGAAACACAATCTTTGCCCCAATCACGTCATTGGATGGTGTCAATTATCACTGCCAAACAGCATTAAGTAGCAACGTCCGATCTCTGCTCTCGCTTGGAATTTTCAAAGTACAAATACACAGTCTTGTGATAATCAAGCAGACCAGCAATTGACTCACGGTTGGAGTGACGTATGAAGTGCTTGCTTCTTGTTTTCTTTTCTTAGTTTGGTATTTTCAAGTTTTCTATGGTTTCTATGTTTTTCCCCCAAGTTTCCTGTTTCGTTTGGTCACGTTACTGGCAGCAGATGGGTGGACGGTCGTGGTTTCTTGTTGCAAGGTGCAGCTCAAAGATGTGATGGTTTCCTCTCTGGTCTGGTCAGCCAAATTGTCACCAAATTGTTGTAAGTAGATGCAGGACACTTCTAGTTAGGTTACAGGTAGTTTTCTTCTAGACACAACTGAGCGCACACCTCGCCAGTTGACCACACCATCAACTGACAAGAGTAGAACACTCGCAGGTATTCTGAGAGGCTGAAGAGATAAGGACACAAAAGAAGGGATCATGACCACTGTTGGCCATGTTAGATGAAGAACACATATACAACATCCTACAAGTTCGTATCTGGATACATTTGCTGCTAAATAACTTAATTGTGACCTCTGTTATTGTAAAGTCGGGAGACAATAACAGTCTTATATTGGTTTCCAAGCACGTTATAAAAGGCTCGCTCCACTCTTCATGCAGTTTTTTAT
The DNA here is from genome assembly GCF_964261635.1 of Lissotriton helveticus. Taxonomy (NCBI): domain Eukaryota; kingdom Metazoa; phylum Chordata; class Amphibia; order Caudata; family Salamandridae; genus Lissotriton; species Lissotriton helveticus. Next base: position 1,194,915,954 of record NC_136068.1, read on the forward strand.
TGTAACTTGTGCCAAAACTCTTGCACTCAGTTTTAGAACGAATAATCCGGTGAGATGTATATTTCGTGGCAAGTTACATCCTGTTTGCCTGGATTGCAACGAGAAGGCAATCGAAAGCCCTGTCTTTACCACTGATAAACTGTGGTAGTATTTTATTTGCTGTGTATATCTATCAGTGTTATTATACCTTCACTTGGCACGATAAAATACTACTAATGTACGTTCGAGGTGGTTGTCACATCCATTATAAGAGTGCACAGATAATATAATGGGGCAAGTCTTTTAGCTAAATGAAAATATATCTTTTTTTAGTACAAATTTGACTATAGATTAAAATACACAATGTGAAACTAGATTGTGCAAAGTAGTGATTTTACATGATTTGAAATGTCGCTATCTGTTTTTAACGGTTGTGTATTTATTATTGCACTGTTAACATTGTTATAAAAGTTATAGCATATACATGCTAATATATAAATAACAATAAAGATAATCTTCAGTTGCCCTGCTGTGGTGCCAGTCCCTTGTATGGTAGATGATTGTCTAACCATGCCAGCTGCGGTTCTAGCTGGAGCAGCGGTGATAAAGAGTGCCCCTTTTTACCAGAAAGAGCCCAGATTGAAAACCACCACAATTCACTCCAGGGTTTGAGTAGACATTATTGTTTGTTGCGATGTGGGGGGACCCAGTGCGCCTATCATACTCATCAAGTAAGTAAATTTTATTTGCACAATTAATTAAAATCGTTGCACAATGTACAGTCAAAGAATAACCTTTAAAAATTAAAAGTTTAAAGAATTTTAAAAAGAAAAACAATATAAAAATCAATTAAAGAACAGAGAAGTTGCTAGTTAAATTAAAAAGAGTGCAAAAATGTCACAGGGGAAAAAAGAATTCAAGCTTTGACAGAGGGGAGTTTCAGGGAATTAATTTCGGTAATAAACTTAACAAAACGCGCTGCCAACTGTGGTGAGTCTCCCCTCATACATGCATCTAATGCTTCATGGCAAGTCCTGATATTTAGTAGGAGCCAGAGTGGGCGCAACCAAAGATTTCTTTGGGCTCGGAGTTCTCGGCAGATGCACAGGATATGGATAAGGTTTTCTTCATCCTGTTTGCAAAAGCGGCATTGTGGAGATGCTTCTTTCCTGTAGCCTTGGCCGAACTTGTATGCCATCAGTGGTATTAAACCAAAGCGGAATCTCATCAATTGAAGTTTTATGTGGACTTTCACAGAGGATGCAAGGTACGATGGAAGAATTTTCGAGGTGTATAATTTGGAGGCCCAGGAGCCATGGAAAAGCTAATTTACCCGCTGCTCATCAAAATCCTTTGAAATAATTTTTGCTTGCCTGGTTAAGAGTTTTGTTTTCGCCTCAATGGGCAGCGAAGAAAGCCATATGTCTTTTGCCTCGAGGGATTCGAGGCATGACATCAAATATTTGTTCCACAATGTTTTTGGGTTGCTGAAGACTGTCCATAGACAGCTCTTTAAGGTATGAGCACTGTGAGAAGTTGGCCTGATATATGATGCTCACTAGTTCTAGTGATCACCTTGTATCAGTCCAAACAACCCTTATGGTGATTGGTTGTAAGTCAACCTTATAGACCAGCTATCCTAATGGTAGCATGGACAAAGCAGTCTTAGGCTAAACTCTTTTGGCATGTGAAGCCAGCTGTTTTACCACAATATAACCCCTTGAAAACCAGATGAAAGGACACCACACAGGTTGTTATGAAAATAAACAGTATATTTATTAATAACAACACCTCTGAACCAATGTTCCCTCTAATTTTTTCCCTCTGTGGGAGGCAGTGTAGGGCCTATGTGCGCTACAAGGAAGACTATGTGCGCCAGGAACCAGACCGCGCGTGGGGGAGCAGCGCCAAATATCACTCTAAACCTTTGCTTAAAAAAGGGAAAAAACTGCATTTCCACACATACAGCGCCACGTTAAGGGTCTTAAGGCAGGTTTGCAAGTTGGATACAGACACCATGACATGAATTGGTTACACAGGCAAGTACACTTCGGGTTTAGAAAAGCACAAGACTCCCACAGTGGTACCATCATAAGATTTTACTGCTGTAGGTATAATGTTACTTGTTGTATTAAATATCTGGATGCAGACACAGAAAGAAGCAGCAAAACAGCCGGAAACAAGCATCCTGGGACCGGATTCGGGTTCATAACCCTCATCAGCCAGGCTATCTTGAATCCAGTGGCAAAGTGAGCAAGGGACCATCAAAATCCCCATCCCCAACCGAGAGAGGAACAAGATATTCACACATCTCTGATGAAAAGCACTATCGCACAATCAATGGGGTGAAAAAATGCAACACCACAAGAATAGAATAGAAGAATATTTATATAGCGCCTAACTACCCGGAGGGCCTCGTAGCGCTTGTAGAAAAGAAAAGGCAGAGCAGAGCCAGTCCGCAAAGCTAAGGAAGCATTCCAAACAGGTGTGTTTTTAAAAGCTTACGAAAGGTCAACAGATTGTCGTTCCCTCGCATAACTGGGGGAAGAGAGTTCCAAAACTTAGCAGCGGTGAGTGAGAAGGAGCGTCCGCCCCATCTCGCCTTCCTTATTTTCTTGAAGACCTCGGAGCTCATGTATTTCTTGTGTCAGGCAGAGATGGCAACACTGTCATAGCCCTGGTCCTCACGAACACATGTACCGTGTACTTGCTGGAGCGAGACTCCTGCACCGCAAATAAAGCACAGTACGAGTGGGCCATCAAGGAAAAAGCAGGCGTCGCTGATAAGATGCAAGAAAACTAGCACAATGTATTTCAGTTAATTCAAGCAGTAGGTAGAAATTACGGTGCATAACAGGGATGACCTTCACAGTTAAGTCAGGAAGCAGACCCTGCCCCCCAACTACAACATACAGTATGTGACAGGTTAGACACAAGTACAGTGATTCAGAGGTATGTCAGACAGCACAGCATTAAACAGTAACACTGGGAGCAGAGTCACAGTTGTATTAGGCATCTTTTACAGCGGCATTTGGTAGCATGAACGGTATGTGATAGGCCAACCACATGTACAGTGCATCATAGTGACTTTAGACTGGAGGACCTTAAACAGTAAGCGTGTGGCACTGTTTTATCAGTCATAAGGTACAGCGGCTGTCCATTGTATGAGTCAGCTTGCACAGTGTGCGGCACAGCTATGTACATTTACATGCACAGTATCTGTTGTCATTATGTCAGACCACATACACGTTATGAGCTTACAATATATAAGTCAGAAGCAGTATGCATTAAAGATATGCCTGGATTTTTACCAAAAACACCACGCATCTCATTTGTGTCCGGATCTAGAATTATAGCATGAGCAAAATAAGTAACCAAATATTCACAGTGATAGATGAGCTGAATATGCTACATCCAAGTATACGAAAAAATAATAAGTTGTACTATACTAATCTTTTTCTAACAGTTGGTGAGAACACAGTTGCTAGTCTGAAATATGCCAGACTACAGACTGTTCTGAGCAATAGTTACCTCAAGGCTACTGAAGAAAAGACCCCAACACATAATGTAATACATTATTACACTGTCAACTCAAAATAGTGTATTGATAAAACCAATCAAGATAACTATCATCCTCAAACCTTTATCCTCAGGTTCTACTACCTTCTAAACCCAATGCATTTTCTCGTTTCACTCATGTCTCTCTCCCCGCAACCCTAACTTTCTCCAGTCTCTACGATCTTTGTCCCCAGCCCCTGATCTAGTGTCACTTGCCCGAGCTCTAACTCTCACTAGGCATAACCCCACGTTCAACTTTGTCGCCATTCTCCACTTCTTTCATGCTGCCTGGCATCCCTCTTTACTTTCATGCCTAGTAACTCATCTGCCTTGCACACTTCTCGCCTCTTCCGTGCCCACGCACTCCCCACATATTTCTCTTTAGCTCTACTTAAACCCCCCTCAGCCTCTTATGTCCCTGATGTCCTCTGAACCCTGGCTACCCAACCTCTGCACCCTTGCATCTTTTTAACCTTTTTTACCACTTAACAACTCCACATTCTAAGCCTATACGCAACCTGTCTGCTAGGACTTCTTAACTCATTCTCAACTCTTCTTCTCTCTGGCCACCCACTCCTTTCGCTCACCCCAGCATTCTCCCTCTCCATTCTCAGCATCTGTTCTGCCATTACTTCTCCCAGACTCTCTTCTCGTCCTTGTCATGATCTCTTTCCTCTACTCACTCCCACCTAAATGCTGCCTCTTCCCTTTCTCGGCACTTCCATTCCAAACCGTCTTCATCTCTCCACTCACCCAATCAGCCAGCCATTCATTTTCACTTTTTAATGCTGTGGGGGTAGAGCATGTCCTCTTTCATTTTTTCACGCTTCCACCCTAACAACCCTCGGCTTCGATACACCCGTTCCGGTTCTCTGTCCCCTGCTTGCGTTGTCTGCCTTTCACAAATGAAAGGCAGCAAGTCTACAAGCACGACGTGGTTGTAGACATGCTGCCTTTCATTTGTCAATAGGGCACAACACTGAACAGCAGGGCAGATTGTGTGCCTTTGTTAAACTAATCATGTTAATCGCAGCGCTTGACGGGCGCTGCGATTAACATGATTACTTACAAAAAAGGGACACAATCTTACCGTTTTCGCGCCGCACGCATTTTAAAAGCGGCGGCGCGAAGGTCTTCAGTTGCCAGTGCGCGCTTTGTAATTCACAATGCGCGCTCCAGGCAATAGATGTGGGCGCCCGCGCATCCGTGCAGCTTGGAGGGAACAGTGCTCTGAACTCTTTATGAGGTCAGAGGGCTAAGCACATGACAATCTCTTACGAAAAATACGACAAGTTGCACAGAATTACAATGGTGCCCTAGGGGCACGACAAACCATATACTAAGTAAGTGGAATGTGAAAGTCGATAAAAGGAATGGAGCTGTCCAGAGGCTGTAGGATCGATGGGACCACGCTACACTAACTTCAGGTAAGTAATAGGAGGCCCACGGGACGCGTGTGCAGAGTGTGAACTCACACGTGAGATGCGTAACAACGTCTATGGACAGTACAGTTCAAGTAAAAGGTGTGTACGGACAATCCTGACTAGTTATGACAAAAACGATTGTGGAACTGGACACTAGGACAGTTAGACTACCCTTGAGCACCGAAATGCTCTCGTTACCTCACCCACGGACTGCGGGTGCATAGGTGCCAAAGTGTGTCGGGTTCTCGCGTTGAAGTCAATGGAGCCTGAAAGAAAAGATGCTGCAGGCGGCCAGGAGGAAGATGTCCGGTGCGATCCAAGGGTGGATCGGTGAAGAAGAGGACCTGAAAGCAGAGGGGACAGTGTTCAAAGTCACTAGTCAGTGACCGGTGTGGAACCAGGAAGGAACCAGGTGCTGTCGTCGTGATCAGGTGAAGAGTGGACGCTTGACTCTGCAGCCACATGGACCAGGAGGTGTCTTCGACAACCAGGATGGAGGCACGAGCTGTCCCACGCAGGCTCTCGCTGTCGGCGGTGTCGGATCCGGAATTGGAGTCAACAGGCCTTGGCAAAGGCAACCCACGCGGTGAAGGGAAAAGACGTCTGGTGCGGACTAGGACAGTCTGGGGGGCCACTCTTTTGGAAGGGAGCAAGGGCCAGTCTGGAGCAACCAGACCAGCAGCAAAGATTTCAAAGTTCGTCATCTAGGAGGCCACTATCCAGCCGGCAAGTGACCAGACAACGCGTCAAGCAGCAAACAAGCAGAAGGGCCCCACGCAGATCTCGTGGAAGCTGGAGGGCTGATCTTCGGTGCAAGGGCTGCTCGGGGCTGGGGCTTCTCAATCCCCAAAGCACTTGGTCGAGTTTACCTCGGGAGTCGTGCTGGAAGCGAAGTGCAGGTTTGTTCAAGATGGCCGGTCCCACGTGTGTCGTCGCACCCACGGGTCTCAGCTTTGCTGCAGATGTGAGTTGAGGTGGGAGAGGTCTGGGAATCTGGGTCTCGTCGGTCTCTGAAGTCTGTATCCTCGAGGGAAGACGACAAAGTGAAGCGGCTGGACGCTTGATGGTGCCTGCAGTTGCAGGGTGGACACTCCTTGTCCACAAGGGAGATTCTTCAGTCTTCTGTGGAGAAGAACGTCGAAGTCCAGAGTTTCTTCTTGTAAAATTGTTCAGGATAATCTAATTTGGAATGGGACCAGCTCCTACCTTTATCCTGCTAAAAGGGGCTGCACTACTGACTAGGTCCCTCCCCTGGGTGGGACCAGGAAGGGGGGTGGTTACACCCCCTATCCTTTGTCCGGTTTCCCGCCAGAGCTGGGGCAGGGATGCCCCAGCAACTGGTTTGAACCGGTGTATGCACAGGGCACCTTGTGTGCCCCAGGCATGTCTCATTCCTTTCAGGCCTATCCTACCCAATACACAAAACCCTGTCTGGGGTGGTGCTAGCACCTCCCAAGGCAGGAAACCCTTTGTCCAAGCCGCCCTCGCTGGAAGGACTCCCAGCAGCAGGAGGTCAGACTTGCGTCTGTGGTGGCAGCATCCAAAGTCAAAGTCAAAAAGTTTTTATTTGTTACGGTACTCTATTGAGGACCACAAATTTGATCAAATATAATAAAAAACAATAAAATTTCATACAATTAATACATTTTCAGCGAAATTTTCAGAAACTTAAAAATTCTATAACAGACGTATTCATTAGGTGGATTTTTACATAGTGTTAAGAAGTCCTTAGTGTTAGCAATTCTACAAGATCGGAAGATGGGTTCTATACATGTTAACCTTGCATTTACGATTTTCTCGTTTGGACAAATAAAAAGAAGGTGTGCCAAATCCTGTATGCCCCCTTGACAGAGGGTGCATTCCACAGCTCTATCCGGACTCCACGAAGAACTAAAAGTTAATACTGGGAGTATACCTAGACGCAGCATCAAGATCGCTCGCCTTGCACCGTGTACCAGAGTGTATCCTAAATACAACTGTTTTTGTTTGTATTCCTGAGAGTCTGCATAGGTCCTGTACACAGATAGTTTTTTACAATGCTTATGGTCAAGCTCATAGCTCAATTTGGGCGAGAAGTTCTTTAAGAAGAGTTTTAGTTGTGCCGGCGTCCAGGTTGACAAAATTTCCAGACTAAGTTTCGCAAGCTGGAATGCATCTTCCATGTTTTTAAAAAAGGTAAAGTGAGCAGAATCTTTTTTAAATGTCTCAACTTTTAACAAGTTTCTCAAAGTTCCTTCTTTTGAATGCAGTAAATTATAAGCCCACCTGATGATGCTTGTTATTGAAGTAGCATATGCACTCGTGATGGAACATTCTATTCTCAATGCCTGTACCGGTGTAGATGTGGAAACTTTCATTAGTTTTTTTAATATTTTGCCTTCTTGTTGGTCCATATATACCCATTGTTTTGTAAGGATATATTCTGAGGCATATGACATAAGTGGTGGAATCTTCGCTTTATAAACTTGTAATAGTGCAAAGAAGTGTCTGTTCCCAGCAGCTGAGTATAAACGTGACAGGGCCCCAGCATGCAGGTCCGCCTTCTTTTTAAGATGTTCTATTTGTTTGATGTTATTCAAATTATTTGAAAAAATTCTCCCAAGATATGTATACTCCTTTACCTGCTCTAATTTTTTCCCTCCTAGCTTCCATTCGTACCTTACACATTTCTTCTTTTTTGAAAATACAACCACTTTGGTTTTATTTATGTTTGGGATAAGATAATTTTTCCTCGAGTAATTATGTAGGATATCTATGAGATTCTGGAGTCCAAACGGAGTGAGGTCAAAGAGGACAATATCATCCGCATACATCAGTGTGTGTATGCACTCAGTGGCAATCTTTGGAGGAGTGCATGATCCTAATTGAAGTTCGGCAGGTAAATCACTTATATACAAGGAGAATAAAATTGGAGCCAAAAGACACCCTTGCTTCAGGCCATTAAATGTCAGTATTTTCTTCGTCAGGCCCTTATCGCGCCCCATTTGAACCCGACACCAGGTATTGCTGTGTAAGTTCACTATGAGTTGTAATAGTGATTCTGAAATGCCCATCCTTCTTAATTTTGACCACAGTGTCGGTCTATCGACTCGGTCAAAGGCCGTCGAATAGTCGATGAACGCTGTATAAATTGGTTGTTTTTTCCCCAATGTATATTTATCTAAAATTGTCTGGAAGATCGCTATATTATCTGTAACAGAATGATTCGGGCGAAATCCAGACTGAAACATCGGGATGTGTCCATTTGTGAATGCCCAATCTTTCAATCTGTCCAGGATTTCTGCTGCAAATATCTTCCCAGCCGCGTCCATAAGTGCTATTTGCCTATAATTTCCTGGTATAGATTTTTCCCCTTTCTTGTAAATCGGGATAATTATGCTTCCCTTCCAGGAGTTTGGCATTTTGCCGGTGTCGAATATATAATTAAAAAGCGGTGAAAGCACCAGACCCCATTTTTTCCGATCAAGTTGGTAGATTTTGATAGGGATTTGATCGGGGCCAGAAGCGCCCGTGCTTCTTGCTGTTTTTATATTCATAGCGATAGATACTGACGAAGTTTTATTGATCTTAAACTCATTTGTTTCCATTGATCGGTCTTCTGCCTTTCCTACCTTATTAAACTGATTTGGTCTGTACAACTCACTGAGGTATGTATCCCAATCTTCCTCTGAGACTGGAGTTGCTTCTAGCTTTTTTTTGGTTCCAGTAAATTTCGCAATCAAGGACCAGTATTTGCGTTGATTTTTTTGCTTGGCTGCCAGTTGGATATCAATCCAGTTAGAGTCCTGTTTCATTTTTTTCTGCTTGGTTTTTTCTCTCCGTATTTGGTTCTTTAATCTATTAATTTCCGTTTTTATTTCAGGCGAGAAGTTCAAATACTGGGCTCGGATCAGCCTGTTAAGTTGTTTTATATTTGGTTGATTCCAATTTTTGTTTTTACTGTTACGTTTTCTTTTTAACTGTGTATCTGTTTGTAGTTTATTTTGCAAGGCCAGCTTAAGTTTGTCGATGATAAGTTCAAAATTCTCTATAGGATCATCTGAGTAGGTAGTAGTCAGTAATTGAGTGTGAAAAAATAGAGTACTCAAATGGTCTAAATTTTCAATGCTCCAGTATAAACAGCGCTTTTTTGCGCTTACTTCCGTATTTGGTTTATAAAATATTGACTGGTTCTGAAAGGAGGTCAAGACATTCCAGTTAGTTGTTAAATATAGTAGTGCATGGTCGCTTTCCTCATTGAATTGAATCGAGAGTTGGGTAAATTGTTCTTTCTCTCCAGTCCCACATATAAAGTAATCAAGGATAGAGGGACATCCATTTCCCCGTCTCGTGTAAGATGCCGGTCTATCTCCGTTGGTATTACCATTTAAGATTGTCCCATTCAGTATCGGAAGAGTTGATAAAAGTGAGCGTCCTCTCTTATCCGATTTGACTCCTTTCGGTAACTCTGGGAGAGATGTTTCCAACGATTCCTCTTTGAATAAGAGTGCCCATTTCTTGAGTTCACTATTTGAAATTTTAGCATTTAGATCTCCCATGATGATGTATGGTATGTGGAGATGGTCTTCTATAATATGCAAGATAGTCTCCATCAGATGGTCAAACAGCGAATCATAATTACAATTAGGAGGCACATAAATATTAAAGAGTAGTATTTTTTCTTTCGTGGCTGATGATTGAGGTTTAAGTGATATCCTTATACATTGCAGATTCTCAGTGTTCGTATTTATTATTACTTGTGACCAGGAGTATTCTTCTTTAAGTAAAAAGGCCAGACCTCCCTTGGCATGTCCTCTTTTTGATTTTTTTGCCGGTGTTTCATGGACATAATACCCTTTTTGTTTGAAGGGATCAGTCGACCATGTTTCCTGCAAGGCTATAATGTCTGGGGAATCCTTAATTGCAATGTTCATTTTTTTAACAGATTTCCCTGCCAAATTCCAAGTTAATAACAACAGTCCTTTGCTAAACCTGATGCTGTTGCGGTTTATCCAATTTTTTGCTATTTAGAGTCTCTGATAGCCATGCCCAGGATGTTATAGGGTTCTCGGTGTCACTTGTTTTTGGTTCCCAAGACCAAACTGACCTCTCACCATGCTTTACTTGTATTTGGAGTGTGTCCTTTCTGTTGTTATTTAATACACCTTCTCCCTTTTCGAAACCATAGTCATCATTTCTTCTCTGAATTTGTCCATTTATGCAATTAATTTGTGGATTGGTTTTGAAGTCGGGTACTGAATATACATCGTAACCATTTCTGTGGAGAATTTCCTTCTCTCTAATGATTATTCTAGGAAGAACTGGAGAAAAAAAGGATACCTGTGCTATTTTATTGTTATCTTTCTTTGGAAAAAGTACCAGGTCGATTTCTTTACTTGTAATAGAGTTCAAAGATGAAATTTCTTGCAAAAGGTTAATTATTCTGCTGCGATTGAGAGGCATTTTGTCTGTTGGAAACAGTTCTTCTATTATGATAAGTTTTGATGAGACTTTTTCCCAGTGTTGAGATTGCACTTCATCCAATTTATTGATGACCATAGACTTGTGCACAGGTGATCGATATTCTGTCATCGGCCGATATTCTTCTGCTTTTGGATTCAATATGTTCACCAGTGGAATTATTGCTTGAGTTGTATTATTAATTAATTGAGAACTCTCAGAACTTGATGGCATGGATTTTTGAAATGTAAGTTTAATCCCTTTTTTCTTCTGTATTCTTCTCAAAGACTTTCTTCTCCTTTTCTTACCCTTTGCTTTTTCCCGCTCATTACTTTTTCCAGTCTTTTCTGTCTGACTAGGCTCCTGATCAGTAATAACTCCTGATGACACTAGTTGTGTATCCCAAGTTATACGATCTGAGTTGTTACTATTTTCTTTACTAGAGAAGATGGGATAGATCTTATTATTTTTACCGCTGGTAGCTTCCTGTTCTTCTTTAAACAATTTTTTGAGTGAGTAGGTAATAGGATGTTGTTTCTTGTTTTTTATTTCTTTAGTTTTGGTCTCAATTATTACCACATCGGTTGTTTGGGTGCTTACTTCCAGTTGATTTAGATTTTTTATCCCATTAGAAAGACAGTCTTCTATTAGAGAGTTTTTACCTGATTCATGGTCGTTGGGAATTATTTTGGATAAATCTTTTTTCCTTTTTTGTTCAACCAAAAATTTTAGGATTCCTATTTGAACATCTAGTGTATCATCAGAATTGGCCAAAATTTGTCCAAGATGGGTAAGTACTGATTCTAGAATTTCCTGCAGTGAAAATAATGCTTTTGACAAAGGAGGAGCACTGTTTTCAGATTTTAAATTAAGATTTGTAAAGTTAGAGTCAATGGAATTAGCACAATTGAAGAAGAATTTAGGTGATTTTTCCGGTGAACTGGTGAATGGCTGATTTTGACTGAGTAATATTTCTGATTTTTCATGTTCTCCTTTCATGCTGTTATTTACAGATAGCTCCAAAATTTGCACATTGTCTTGTAGTTTTGTCGGTGTCATAGACTTTATTTGAGATATATCTATGGGCGATGTTTGGCATTCTACAGGAGAAGGAGTTTTTACCGAGCTGTTCTCTGTAATTAGGAAGTCTTGTTCATGATGTCTCTGAACAGAGGAGAGAGACATTTCATGCTGTACCCTATCCATGATGAGGTCTGACTTATCTTGTTCTTCTGATGTAAATACAAGTGAATGATTTTTTGAGGAAAGAGTAGAAAAATATTTATTTATAGCTGGAGTATAAGATAATAGTCCCGGTTTCATTGATTTATCAGTTGATTTCCTAACAGCTGCGTCGGTACCCATACGTCTCATGTAAATTGTACGTGAGGGTAATTGTTTTAATGCCCTCATATTGGGGCAGAGTGTTCGTAGTTAATTGTGGTCGTCTCAGCTGATTGACAGATGTTTAAATCAAATAAAAAATATTTTAGTGTGAATAAGAGAATTTTGTTTTTATTTTCCAGTACTTATACTTATATTACAATATAAGATCCTTAGTTGTTCGTCAACTCAAAGGAAAGAACAGGGAATGTAAATCTGGCTTACCTAGATTATGGTGTAGCGCGACCTATTCACAATATAAATGATCATAAATCCCTAATGCAGATGTTAGAGGGATAGACCGTCCCGTCCTCGGTCGTCCCCGGACGGCCACAGACGGCCCGCCCTTTGTCCGGGCTTAGTCCCGGCCTTGGTCCCGCGCGCGTCCCGCGCCGCGGGATGTGATTCTGTTTTTGTACGTTTCGTTGGTGGGCGTGGCCGTGGGCGTGTCGCCTGGGGGAAGAGGAGCCAGCTGACCCCAGCTGGGGTTTCTGGACCTCGCAGTCCCCCGGGCTAAGCGCGCTGAGATAGATTACGCTGGGCTCAACCCTTCTGACTCCAGCTGGGAGCGGTTGACTGAGCTTGCAGATTGCTGCTCACGCTCACACCAGCGAGTCAAGGGGAGCCAGTCCACAAAGCAGCGCTGACAGGAGACGCCAACCCAGGCACAGCGAAAACGGGATACAGGCAATAAACAAGTCTAGAAATCCCGCTCCAGGCACAAATATGCAGCAACTTTCCAAGTCCTTATCACGGTGAGTGGCGCCCGCGAAGCGGGTGTCACGAATCTTTATCCTTCTCGTTGGTGGGCGTGGCCGTGGGCGTGTCGCCTGGGGGAAGAGGAGCCAGCTGACCCCAGCTGGGGTTTCTGGACCTCGCAGTCCCCCGGGCTAAGCGCGCTGAGATAGATTACGCTGGGCTCAACCCTTCTGACTCCAGCTGGGAGCGGTTGACTGAGCTTGCAGATTGCTGCTCACGCTCACACCAACGAGTCAAGGGGAGCCAGTCCACAAAGCAGCGCTGACAGGAGACGCCAACCCAGGCACAGCGAAAACGGGATACAGGCAATAAACAAGTCTAGAAATCCCGCTCCAGGCACAAATATGCAGCAACTTTCCAAGTCCTTATCACGGTGAGTGGCGCCCGCGAAGCGGGTGTCACGAATCTTTATCCTTCTCGTTGGTGGGCGTGGCCGTGGGCGTGTCGCCTGGGGGAAGAGGAGCCAGCTGACCCCAGCTGGGGTTTCTGGACCTCGCAGTCCCCCGGGCTAAGCGCGCTGAGATAGATTACGCTGGGCTCAACCCTTCTGACTCCAGCTGGGAGCGGTTGACTGAGCTTGCAGATTGCTGCTCACGCTCACACCAGCGAGTCAAGGGGAGCCAGTCCACAAAGCAGCGCTGACAGGAGACGCCAACCCAGGCACAGCGAAAACGGGATACAGGCAATAAACAAGTCTAGAAATCCCGCTCCAGGCACAAATATGCAGCAACTTTCCAAGTCCTTATCACGGTGAGTGGCGCCCGCGAAGCGGGTGTCACGAATCTTTATCCTTCTCGTTGGTGGGCGTGGCCATGGGCGTGTCGCCTGGGGGAAGAGGAGCCAGCTGACCCCAGCTGGGGTTTCTGGACCTCGCAGTCCCCCGGGCTAAGCGCGCTGAGATAGATTACGCTGGGCTCAACCCTTCTGACTCCAGCTGGGAGCGGTTGACTGAGCTTGCAGATTGCTGCTCACGCTCACACCAGCGAGTCAAGGGGAGCCAGTCCACAAAGCAGCGCTGACAGGAGACGCCAACCCAGGCACAGCGAAAACGGGATACAGGCAATAAACAAGTCTAGAAATCCCGCTCCAGGCACAAATATGCAGCAACTTTCCAAGTCCTTATCACGGTGAGTGGCGCCCGCGAAGCGGGTGTCACGAATCTTTATCCTTCTCGTTGGTGGGCGTGGCCGTGGGCGTGTCGCCTGGGGGAAGAGGAACCAGCTGACCCCAGCTGGGGTTTCTGGACCTCGCAGTCCCCCGGGCTAAGCGCGCTGAGATAGATTACGCTGGGCTCAACCCTTCTGACTCCAGCTGGGAGCGGTTGACTGAGCTTGCAGATTGCTGCTCACGCTCACACCAGCGAGTCAAGGGGAGCCAGTCCACAAAGCAGCGCTGACAGGAGACGCCAACCCAGGCACAGCGAAAACGGGATACAGGCAATAAACAAGTCTAGAAATCCCGCTCCAGGCACAAATATGCAGCAACTTTCCAAGTCCTTATCACGGCACTGGCGGCGAGCGGCAGACAGTCGACAGCAGGGAGTGGAACACTGGGACAGGCAGGGCCAGGGCTAGAAATAAATTAGATTATGGGGTGCCGGGAGAGGGCCTCTCGTCGTTTCAGTCTCTGGGTTCTGGGCTCTGGGTGGCAGCATCCATTTTGTGATGCTGAGGCTCGAGTTAACTTTAACCGGGGTTCACAGTTACATACATGTCGTGTCCCTCTAGAAGGGTGGAATGCTACCCCGTCCCAGAATTGGCGAGGGGGTAGTATTCCAAATCGTATGACACCTTACTCGACATGTTTTGATAATGTTATACCAGAGTTAGCATTTAACCGCGAGGTTTATAATGCACTTAAGAGTATATGGTATAGCGTTATCATGGAACAGCTATTAGGACTTGGTTCCGCAAGCTGCAAACGGGCTCAGCTCATGCCAGAGCACCATCTCACATAATTCCAAGCACTCTGCCTTCAGGATTGATAAGGCCCTCCATAGGAGTGACTGATAGGAATATATGTATCCATTTTAGGGTTAGATATAGGTATACTATATCTACAGCAAAGGGTGATTACACAACCTTGCCCCAGCTGCTGTGCAGCCAGTTGTGTCAGTTTTAGATGGCCAGCCAGGGGTGGCATTATACATGCTTCAGCCCCTGGTAGGCCCTGGGTACACCTATGCCCTGGGTACAGGGACTGATAAGGTGGCCCAGTACCAATTGGTAAATGTACCTAAAGTACATGGTTGTCAATTTAGAGAGAGAACAGCTAGGCTGTGGGTCTGATTAGCATGCCCACAGCCAGGGAAAGTCGTAAACCAGTGAAGCAAAAAGCAAAAATCTGGGGTGACCATAGGATTGCAGACTCCACTCTCCTACAAGCGCTAGCTTGTTTAGTTTTTAAGCAGTAGCTGATGAAACGTGCTCTCATAATCCATCGCTGAGAGAACAGCAAGAATTCTTTTCTAATTTGGGCATGAGCAGTCGAAAAACCCTGCGATAGCAGGACGATTGCGCTCTGTCCAGCCAAATGTTCATTTTATCCTTGAAGATTATTGCTCCAAATGAGATTGTGGGGAGTAGTTTTGCAGTAATCAGTTTTGTTAATGGTACTAAATCCTGGGAGTGCAAAGTACTTTTTGTTCTTATGAAAACCCCTTCTAGGCTTCGTGCAACAGCCTGCATTTCGGTTATGTGCACGGTGGGTCTCCCTTTGTGGTCGATCCACACCCCCAAGTACTTGTAGGCAGGGACAGTTTCCAATTTCTTCCCTTCAATAAACCACGTGTTCTTTTTGGTTTTCCAGTGGATATTGTCATTGCTTTAGTTTTGGAGACATTTATTTCGAGCGTGTTCGTGTTGCAGTACTGGGCGAGGGAATTAAACAGTCTTTGAAGGCCCACCTGGGTTTGATCGAGCAGAATGGTGTCGTCCGCGAATTGCAGAGTTTGAATCTTTCTTGATTCTATTCCCGGAGGGAAAGCGCGGGAGCTTGACAGCCATTCGGGGAGGTCTGCAAGGTACAGATTGAAAATCATTGGCGCAAGAGTGCACCCTTGTTTTAAACCTCTGGTGGTATAGATTTTATTGGAGGTGGACCATCTTGATGTAACTCTCACTTTAACCCAGGTGTCAGTGTGTAATGCAATTAATGCTTTCAGTAACGACTGCGGAATGCCCCATCTTGCGAGTTTTTCCCAAAGTTTTGGTCGGCTTACGCTATCAAAAGCTTTGCGAAAGTCAATGAATCCAAGCTGAAACGATTTCCCTTTTGCAGTTAGGGTGGTCTCGATCAAATGGGCGATACAGATCAGATTGTCTTCAATGTGGCACCCTTTTTGAAAGCCGGTTTGGGTGAAGGGGACAAAGTTGTTAGTTTCCGCCCACTTGGTGAGTGCAGTTAAGAGAATACTGGCATATGCCTTCCCGTCCACATCTAGAAGGGCTATCATCCGATAGATATCGGCATTGGAGCGTGAGCCCTTCTTATGGAAGGGAACAAGAAGTGAGCCTTGCCAAGACGCCGGGATGGGGCCAACCAATATTGCAGCTTCAAAGAGTGGTGACAGTATCTTGGCCCATTTTCCAGCAGAGGCTTTAAATATTTGGGTCGGAATTCCGTTAGGACCAGGAGCACCGCCCGAACGCATTTTCTTTATTATTCCTGTTATGGCGTTGGTAAGTATATTGGCAGTGGGGAAAGTTCCGTCCTGATTAACTAAGTGATCAAAGAAGGCCGTACTATTGGTGCTGTGTAGAGCCTTTTAACATAGGTCTCCTAGTCCTCGGGGGAAATGTTGGTTGCAGTAGGGGGTTTAGTAGCTTTGCTGGCCTTATTAACCCAGTTCCAGAATTTTCTTTGGTCTTTAGATTTTATAATCTCAAAAGCTGTTACCCAGTGCCGCTCTTCTTCCAATTTCTTTAATAAAAATCGGGCCTTACTGTAGGTTTTTCGCGCAGCCATGATGTCTTCCTTCAAGAGATTATGTTCACTTTCATTATTAACGTTTGTTCGTTGTAACTTATTTAGTTTACTGTTTGCAGTAATTACATGTTGTTTTTGCGCTGACAAAGTTGTCGTAGTTGGAATGTCCTTCGAAGGGTTGTTAATAAGTTTTGGATTAAAGCGATCTCTAAAGTTGGTCAGTATAGTTTCCCAATTGGGAGCCGTCACAAAACTAATACCAGCCAGGGGCCATCTGGTTATAAGCATGTCCACCTCCCTTTAATTTGCGTCCTGGTTATTTTCTGACCATCGAAGTTTTCTAACATTCTGTAAACTTGAAGCTATCCCTATCAGGTTCGTGTTCGGGCGATGTAGTGGGCTGAGGGCGATACTACAAGTTAAAATGGCATGGTCGCTGTCGGGAGATGGTGTTACCGTAAATTGGCATACCAGGTGGAAAGCCGTAAGCGATATCCATATGTAGTCTAGAGTGGCCATACGGAAAGAGGATACATGGGAATATGCGGCCGGTTGGTCTGTGGCAATGCTTCCATTGAGGATACGCAGGCCGAGGTGATTCAGCTTTGTTGCCAATTTCGTTCCATTAACATCCTTTCGGTGATACTGGGATTTTATCTCCGGGATTGCCCACATTACATTAAGTGATGTTATTTGAGAGGATTGGGTGAAATCGGTTTCCATTAAATTTGTGTTGAAGTCGCCCATTATCAACCACAGGTCATTTGGGTATAAAACTTCGAGATTATTCATTAATTGTAACATTTTACTCAAAGTGGACTCTCGTCTCGTTTTTGTTGGGTGTAAATCGATACATCCAAGGATCATTTTTTGCTTTGGTTTCCCCTTTACTTGGCTCTCGATCTCAGTCCTGATGAAAATATAATCGCCAGCTCCAATATGGAGAGTTTCTATCTTCGCAGTCAGTAAGTTCTTTATGGCAATCAGCACGCCCCCGGATGCATGACCACCTACTTTAGATGGGGTGGCGGTAGATTCTATTACTGTAAAGTCTTCCCAGATGGTGTTTTCCAAGGCCCACGTTTCTTGGATAGCAAAGATGTCATGGGTCTTTTGCAGGCCTGAGGTTAAACGTTCTGTTTTCTCCTTTGTTAGACCCCGGATGTTCCAGGAGCATATGTTTAAATAGTGAGCCTTCTCGTCATGAGTCTTCTGCAAGCCTGCAGTTAAACGCTCTGTTTTCTCCGTTGTTAGACCCCAGATGTTCAAGGGGCATATTTTTGAACGATGATCCTTCTCAAAAGTGGGCTTGTTATCTTGCATGGGAGTCGACGCACTACCCTAGCGCCTGGGAGAGCCAAGACCAGTTTTGGGATTTATGCGGTTTTAGTGTGCATTTGCGAGGACCTCCTGCTGTTGAGGCAATAACTTGAAGTGGATTCTCAAGCCATGAGGCTGTTTTTGGTTCCTGTCGGAGGCCCCGCAGCATCTGAGGTGGTTGTGTTAAATGCTTTTCCAGTTGTAAGTCTGGTCTAATTTTGGCAGTCATTATGGCGTCGGTAGAGATTTTTAAGAAAGAAGGGTAATTGGTAAGGATGTAGGGGCTAGCCTGGATGCCCCATTCCTTCAGTTGTTTTATGTTCTTCATCAACGTTGCCCCCCGTTCAGGATTGAAGAAGGTTACCAATGCGGACTCGTTTCTTTGTCCCAAGGCGGGATCTATGAAGGCCACTGTCTCAATATCCGTTGAATTCACACTTTCTAGACCTGGCAGGTGTGAACATAGCTTTAAAATATTACCTCTGTTTAATATGTCCCATTTTCCCTGGGATTCATACTCCGGGTATCGCAGTATTTTTTCTATGCTGAGGTTGTCCGGGATGGAGCTCTTGATGCAGCAGGGCCAGGTTGAGACTGGGTACAACGGGGTCAACGGGGTCATTGCCAGGAAACTCCGAGTTGTTTTGTGTACTTGATTTTATGATTAATGGATAGGCCCTTCTAGATGGATCATTTCCTATTGAAGGTTCTTTGGGGGGAACATCTTATTGCCAGTGCTATCCGCAGCCGTAATTGCTTTGTGGCAATTCTCTTCCTCTTCTAATTGTAACAATGGAGTTTCCTCAGTAGTTGTTCTTGGTTTTAGACTTGGCTCCTGAGTAGTAGAATTATGTGTTTCAACAACTGTAAGAAGTGAACTTTTATCAGATAATTTACTAGAATTATCATATTGCTTCAGGCGATTGCCGAAAGGGTTGTTGTCTACTAGAGGGTGCACATCGGTTAATGAGGTTTCCCGGTTTTCAATTTTGACTATTTGAGGTGCTGCTGGTTTATCGGCCAGGTTAGTCGGGTCAGTGGATGACTCTCCCGTGTTTGTTCCAAGCCATTGTGTTAGTGCATTGCCCTTTTTCTGTCTGTGAGTCTTGATTGATCTTGGTTATAGGGATACGGTGGCTTGATCGGGTAGGTGTGCGTACTTCAGTGTTGGATTGCGTGGTTGTTTTTGCAGCGTTCGTTGTTTGTAGGAGAGGATTAATGGCAGGGTCCAGAGGTACTAGGGAAAGCTGTTCGCAATGGTTGTTGAATGCGGCTTTGTGTGGAAACTGTTCCAGTTGGAGACTGATGCTGTTGTTGTTACAACAGTTTAAGTTGTTAGAGATTGTTTCTAATGGTCTGTGGGTTTCCGAAATTCGGAGTTGGGTGGGGGGAGTACTAATACTCTGTGTTTTGGGTTGGGTCTTTAGCCTCAGGTCTTCTATTAGTGTGGACATTATTTCAGGTAGTGTTTCAAGTTTTTTTAATAGAGGCTCACATATGCAGCTGCTTTGAGCGTGATTTGGGTGAGCAGTTGCATTTGCAGTTGGTTCCAAGCTCGAGTTCACATCGAGGGCGTCGCTATGGGCCACATTTTTTTGAGCTCTTCGTATTAGCGAATTTAGTTGCTCTAGTTTTAAATCTATTCCTATTATAGAGTCGGCAACTAATTGTAGAATAGATATCTGGGTGTCGAGTTTATCGGCATGCATGTGGGCAACATTATTCATGGTGCTCAGAGCTCGATTGGTGACTGCCAGAAGTCCTTCGATTCTAAGCATTCCTAGATTGGGTTGGGAGACCTCATGACCAGGATCCATTACGAGGGAATTTTTTCCAGTAAGATAATTGTGGTCCAGGTATGAATTGATGTGTGTATTAATTTGTTCCTTTGAATTGTTTTTATTAACACTTGTGGTAAAACTACAGTCTTTGGTGCCAACATTAAGGCTACTGCTGATTGCTGATGGCACTTTTAATGGACTTGCTTTGGTCGCCGCCTCGAGCAGAGCATTGTTTCTGGGTAGGGCGAAGACTGGTACCTCATAGTGAAACGGAGTGGATGTTTGTGACGGAAGATCGAAGCTGTGTGTTTGGGGGGAGGTGTTCGAAGGGCCATTCGGTGGGCTTATTGCATCTTCCCGCGCTAGTCCATGTTTTAATGGTAAAGGTCTTGCGGCCCTGATTGAAGGATTGATTGATGAAACCCAAATTATAGAGTCGTCGTTGCCACGTGCCGTGCTTTCATCTTTGTAATTACAATTTCTGTTTTCCGACTCGGGGGTGAGGCGTTCTTTCTCAGACTCGGAGACGCCGGCTAGGCTCTTAGTGGGCAGTAAGGCGAAGGGAGCTGGCACTGCCAAAGAGCGTGAATTTTCAGCTGGTTTAGTGGTGCTTGGCTGAATTGACTGGTGCTCATGGGGAAACAGAGATGGTATTGAATCAGAGGAAGGGCATCTTGATGGGGGTTTTTCCAGCTCAGGGGCAATGGGAATAGTTGTGGTCTTGTATTGAATAATTATTTCGGGATAGAGCGAAATCGGGCTAGGGGATGCTAATGAAGTTTTTGTTTGTAGGGCGGATTTTGCATCCGAGTCACATTCGGGGTGAGGGACGGATTGATTTAATTTGTTAATCCGAAGAAAGCGCTCTCTGATATCGGCACAGGTTTTGTTTTTGATTTTTGATTGGTGTTGCGGTCGAGCAGATTGCGTATGAGTGATAGACATTTTGTCACCCTTTAAAAGACCCAATGAGGTCTTTGGGGGGCTCTCGGCCGCCTCTTCTGTTCGCTCCAGGTGCAATTGGTGGGGAGAAGATTGAAGGCTCCAACCTGCCTCTTGCGGATATAGCAGTTTAGACTTCTGCCGCTTAGCAGACTTATGGGGGCGGTGAGTATTCTGCTCATTATTGCTAGGGGAAGAGGGAGACGTGTCTTGCTTCTAGTTATTAGAGGTATTTAAGAAAGGTGTTTGAGAGGTATTTAGAAGATTGAAATATTAAAATATTGACGCTTCCCGGGGTTTTTAAAGTTTTTTGAAGATTTCTGGCAATTGCTGGTGATTTTCTTATGTTTGTGGAGATATTTCTGTTACTCTGGTGCTCGGGTGTTTTGAAAAGGAGCTTTTTATGGAGGGCCAGGGCTTTCTAGTGAGGATAACCTGGTAGATCGCAGAAAAAGCAATGTAAAGGTGAGCGGGGCGCACAGGGGCGGGCCACAGGCAGAGTTGGACCTGGTCAGCTCTGCCAGGCTCACCGCCCCCCGGCTCTTACTTGGCAGTCGCCTCTAATGGCAGCCGCGCTCGCAGTCCCAAGACCCAGGACTCACCTCGCTTTGTGTGCTCTGTGGTCTGGCTTGGAGCAAGCCCCTTTTGTGGGCTTGAGAGTGCTTACGAGGGGGGCTCACAGGCACAGTGCGATGGAGCCTTGGGTGGTCGGCCGCCGCGCCTCCTCCGCACTTCCTCTATGGTCCGTAGTCCAGGTCCAGTTCAGCTCAGCTCAGTCACGGAGCCTCCAGACACAGGATCGGGTCGAGCACAGCACAGCGCTGCACAGGTGAAAACGGGCAGCGGGGTCCAGGCAGGTCCAGCAGGAGAAAGTGCTGCTTCCGTAGCTTTTTCGGCGGGATCTGATGGGACTTAAAAACGGCTCCAGGCAGGAGAGGATGTAGCTTCCGTAGCTTTTTCGGCGGAGGTCTGATGGGACTAAAGAAAAAAAAACGGCTTTCACGGCTTTCACGGCTTTTCGCGGCTTTCGCGGCTCTCCACGGCTTCCACGACTCCCACGGCTAGGGGGGGGGGGGGCAGCGGCCCAGTAGCCGGAGCTGATGGCCGGAGCCGGTAACCGGTAGCCGGTAGCTAGTTGTCTGCAGCTGCAGCTGCAGTTCGGCCCGTTTGGTCCGTTCTAGATGGCGTTCTGGCGTCTAGCAGCTCTCTGGCACACTCTAGTGGACAGCAAATCATACTCATCAAATTCTGAAGCTTTCATTGTGATCATTCCAAACATGTCCCATCAGCTGCAGGCGCCTTCTCATTTTGTCTCTGGAGGAGCATGCTAGGACGCCCTTTCCAGAGGGATGAATATGAGAACAGGCGTCACAATCTTCAAAATAGTTGCATTGCTTTGAATGGCAACGCGTGCACGTTTGGCGATTACCTTGCGGGAGTGAGTGGTGTTAGCAATTATCGCGCTCGCTCCCGCAAGGTAAACGCTGCCTGCTCTCGGCCACACTCCCCCCACCCCCTATTTGCACGAGGCGCGCGCGCTTGTTCTCCAGTGCTCCTATCTGATTTCAGGTGCCCCCCCTCTGGCAGTGCAGCTTGTTGTTTGCAGCAGTGCCTGGATGTGGGTATAAGTTGTTGCCGTGAAAAATTCCATGCCCACTTTTAAGGGTCTTTTTACAAAAATTAAGTTTCCAAGACGCATGCTGGTCATGGGACTAATAAAGAGTGTCCTTATAGTGCTTAAAATCACAATGTTTCAGGACCTGGACTTATAACCGGTGAAACATGCAACAAGTACCGGAATGCAAATTAGAAAGCAGTCAGCTGGAGTGCGCTTCCATTCTGACGTGGAGATGTGCTCCAGTGCTGTGTGTGGTGGCATCGTGCCCATAGGACAGAGAGTGCTTGTAGTCTGGTGATGGCTAGAGTTGGTGTGCACGGATGGCATTGGAGTGGCAGCAAGGGATCTCTGTGGGCACTTGAAACACTCATCTGTGCGGATCTCACCTCCGACTTCCGATGATGCCCCCTCCGGCCTAGACACGAAGCACAACAGGCCATCAGTGGCGTGCCAGGGGATTGATCCTTAGAGGTGCAGCCTGACGTGTGAAGACTGGAAGGTTGGCACAGGGACTGTCAGTGTGTGCGGCCTACGACATGCATGGCAAGTTATTCAATAAAATATCGTACACTCATCGGAACAAATGTCTGCTAACTAAGTGGTGGACGCGTTCTTCTTTTACGCAAGAAGGAACAATTTAAGGATTTTGGGGGCTGGGGCCGAACGTATTTGGGGCCCCTTTTTGGAACAGCTTTGAATTTATGTTCCGACTTCTGGTCTTTCATTCATGCCGTCGGTGGTCAGGTCACTGAGAGTGCACCTGCACACTCGTCTAAAGTTGTTACATGTAATATTCAGGGATAGTGACATGTGTTTTCCATATTGTAACACAGCAGCAGCAGCTCACAAATGGGGGTGGGAGGCACCTATTGGTGAAACGGTATCCGACAACTCCTCCTGCGCTGGCCTGGAGGGTAGTTTCCATCGATTCGGAAGAGGAAACATCTAAAGAATGTGTGTGTTTACTAATTTAAAAAGTTGTGTGATCTCCGGTAGAGCTGTTAGGGAGTTACACCATCTCGGCGAGTATTGGCCATTTAGCATTTCAAAAACACTAATGTGAGGGAATACGGAGCCGATACCCAAACCCAATGATGCCAATCAATCATATCAAATACTTTTATTCGATACTTAATTAAAACATCAGTCAATCTTCATCTGCATATTTAGAAGAAAAATAATAAAATGCATGTGTCTTTTATAAATAGGGAAAATTAAGTCTTGCTCGAAAAAGAAAAACTTAAATAAGACTGCAAGGGGGCGTGGCTTGGAGGGCGTCGATGGCGGTCGCAGCTTAGAGGAGCTCCCGCCGGCCCGATCATAATCTGCTCTTTTATCCTGGCCCCCGAGCCCGCTCATTGCCTTCCCGGTGTGGAGAGTGTTCCTGGCGGTGTCCGGATCCCTCCGGTGTGCCGACCCGTTCTCCTTGCCGTCCCGGTGACCCGGGATTGCCGGCGGCGTGGTGCGGCCTGGTGTACACGAGTGGAGCCGGGACCTCGAGTTTCAGGGTCGGACGCCGACGGCCGGTGATCGGGCCGGTCGGGTGATCCCCCGCGCAGAGGCGGCACCGCCGGAGCTTGTGGACACTGCTGTGGGGCCCAGTGGAGCTGTCTCATATTTTGAGGTGACCCTGTGACGGCGGAGAGGCGCGGCGGCCTGTACAGACCCAGGGCAGCCGGGGACCTCGATTTTCGCGGCCCCGGGCCGGCCCGGACCCGGATGACGGTGGGTTGCTGAAGCCCACCCCTGATGTTGCTGGGGCGGTTGCCGCGCCCGACGACCACTGGGCACACACCGCAGGAGGAGCACGGAGGGGGTGGATTGTGGCAGGGGCCCGGCTGCCTGGAGGACTCGACTTTGCTCACGCAGTAAGCCCTGCGGCACACTTCCCCTGGCCTGGCCCGAGGCCACTTGACATCTGCGGCACGTCGGAGCAAGTTCCGGCTGGATCCTGCTTTGGGCACCTGGGGCATCCGAGTGCGACTGTGGCTGGCCTGGCCCTGGGGACACTGTGGCCTGGACTTTGGCGACCCCCGGCTGGGCTGTATCCTCACTGGCTTCTAGACGGAAGGTACGGGCGCTGTGCAACCGGGGCGCTGGAGGGTCGAGCGCCGCGTCCAATTTGGTGTGCTGGGACAGATTTCACGGTGCTGGCTGGTGAGGTGGACGGATGGTGCATCGACGACGCTGCATAGTGCTGTTCAGTGGGGCTCACGAACACGCCTGGAGGGACGAGCCTGCTGTCCGAGTGGTGCCTGGAAGTCTTCCACAGACGGTCCGCGACAAACTGTGAGTGCCCCCCCCTCTCCTCCTCCTCCCTGGTGGACCTGCGTTAAGGCGCCGCGACAAGACGTGTGGCCCGAGGGGTGATCAGGGCTATCCAGTTTGAAGACCAGAGTGCCTACCCTGCATCGTTTACTGCTGTGGTCACGAGTGAGGGGTGGGGTGGCCAGGACGCCCCAGTGTCTTGAAACTATACTTGAAACTATACTGGCTCGCAGATCCTGGGTGCGGTCCGAACAGAGACCTTGGAGGCCCTGAGCAGGTGACGGGGCTGTCCTATTAGCGTTCCCGCCGGGGCTGGCCGCCCGGAGTGTGGCTGCGGTGCCCGTGATCTGGGGGTGCTCATTGGGGACGGCGTTCAGGCCCTGACGGTGTTTCCTTGGCCCACAGAGTGGACACTGCTGTTGAATTATTGTCGACGAGGGACCCACCGCAGTGGCTGAGAGGCCCTCTTCCCTACCACTAACCATGACGAGAGGTGGGGGCGGCACTGGTCCTGCCAAGCATGGGCCGATTGATAAATTCACAGGACCCGGTGGGGGATCCGGGGCCTCCGGGGGTGGCCAGGGCACAGGTCCTGATAATGCGGCCCTAATGGCCGCCATTACGCAATCCAGGGACATGCTTGATGCCAAAATAGGTGCGGTTGGAGCCGATGTCATGCTGCTGCGTCAAGATCTCCGCAATGCTGTGGCCCGCATCACCGAAACCGAGACTCGGATTACCGGGGTGGAAGATGATGTGGTGGCCCTAAAGAAAAAGGTGGAGGACATGGCCAGGATTCAAAAGGGGCTGGCACTCCGGGTCGAAGATGCGGAAGGGAGGGCGCGAAGGAACAATCTGCGCTTTGTGGGATTTCCAGAGGATTGTGAGAAGGGGTCCATGGATGTGTTCTTGACGCACTGGTTGGAGAGTTGGCTTCCCCCGGACGTTCTATCACGCTGCTTTGTAGTGGAACGCGCCCATAGGGCCCTGGCGCAGAAACCGCCGGCGGGAGAGCGACCACGTCCAGTCATCGCCAAGATCCTCAACTTTCATGACCGGGACGTTATTCTTAGGGAAGCAAGAGCGAAGGAGGACTTGTCGTTCGAGGGTCACAGGATTATGATTTTCCCGGACTATACCAGGCTGGTGCAGCAGCAGCGCCGATCCTTCCAAGATGCGAAAGCCAAGTTACGTGGACTGAAAATTCAGTATTCACTTTTGTACCCTGCTCGTCTGCGTGTTGTATTTCATTCCAAGACCCACTTCTTTGACACCCCGGAGGCGGTGTTTAACTGGACGGATGAGACAGTCAGGATCCGACCGAATGCCCAGCCGGGCCTGAACTCTGGAGCATCGCGTGGGTCATCGCCGGAGAGGGGCGAATCCTCCAGCAGGAGCAGGAGACGCGGGAAGTCTAGGTCGCGGCGCCGCTCCCAATCCGGGGGTGACCTGCTGGATGGTGCACAGTCGGACACTGCTCAGTCTGGGACTGGGACCTGAGGATCGTAGGGCCCCCTCTTGTCTCCTGAGCGTCATTCGACTCTCGCCTTGGCTGGTGGCCATAGGGGTGACACTACTGCTTGATGGGCTGGCGCATGGTGTGGAGTGGTCTAGGCCGTGGCTGGACACACAGGGGGGGGGCGCGATGTTTGTAGTAGTTCTGTCCCGCTGCGCTTAAGCGGTGGGCCACATGTGAGTAACGGGGTTCGGGGTGCTGACCCATGGGCGGCCTATTCCTCCCATGTTCGAGGGGGGGCCCTAAGGGGAGGTACTGTTAGTTGGGGTGTGTGAGGGGATCCATTGGCCTGGGGGCTTTGGGCGCTCTGTTTTGGGCCCGGGGCTCTTTATGCCGCGACAGGTACTTCACTGTTTCATGAGGTATAGGGGTGGGGGAGGGGGGATAGGCGGGGGTTTGGTAGTTGGGGATGTTGTGCTGGGGAACGGGGTGGGGGGGGTGCAGGGTAGTTGGGTGGGGATGCACGTGATTTTTGCTGCTGTGATTTTTGTGCTGCAAGGTGCTTGGGCTAGGTCCGAGGGTTTCCAGATGCTCTCCCACCGAGACTATGGGTGATTCCCCGGAGACGGCGCCTGTTAGTGGCTCCATGAGGATTCTTAGTTGGAATGTCAGGGGAATGCTGGACAAAATTAAAAGGGGAGCAGTACTGCGCTGGGGTAAGAGGGACTCGGCGGATGTCATGTTGTTGCAGGAAACACATATGTTAGGGACGAAGGTACTGAGTCTACAACGTTTTGGTTATACCCAGGTGTTCCATGCAGGCTTTACCAGGGGGTCGAGAGGGGTGGCTGTCCTCATTCATCGACGCTTGTCTTATACTCACGAGCGCCATTGGCTTGATCCCCAGGGTCGGTTTGTGTTTGTCAGGGGCATGATTGGTGTGGAACCTGTGGTGTTCGGCAGTGTGTATGCTCCCCCTCCCCTGCAGTGGTCTCTGGCGGAGCGCCTGTTTGAATTGTGGGCCGATATCCCGGACTGCCTGGCTGTAATAGGGGGTGACTGGAATGATGTGATGGATGTGAGTCTGGACAGGCAGAGAATGCAGGTGGCCGCGGGGGCGCCTACCCCTACGCGTCTGAGAGCGATGAGCGATGGGCTAGGTTGGGTGGATGCATGGCGACATCTACATGCCAGGACACGTGAATACACGTATGTATCGGCGGTGCATGGCTCCTTTTCCCGGTTGGACTGTGTGTTTGTACCCGGGGCCTTCCTCGATAGGGTGAAGCAGGCCGTGATCCAACCTCGAGGATTGTCGGACCATTCCCCAGTCGCAGTGCGGATTGCACTGTGTAAATCCCATCAGCCGTTCCGTTGGCGGATGTCTTCGTGGCATCTCCAACGGACGGAATATACGACCCACATGCGCGGTGCGATAGCCCAATATTGGCGGGAGAATTTGACCGAAGACATGGACAGCGTGACGGTCTGGGAGGCCATGAAACCCACGCTGCGGGGCGTGGACATCGCCTGGTGTGCTGCCGCCCGTCGGAAGCGTCAGGAGGCCACTGTAGCGGCTGCGGCTGCGGTGAGAGCTTTGGAGGGGCAGTGTAGTGGAGATGCAGGAGATGTGGCGCTCATGCTACTTCTCCAGGCACAGCGATCCTATGCTTCGATCCTACTGGACGAGGCTCGGCAAGCCTGGCTGGCCACGCGGAGTAGGGTGTACCAGTGGGGCGACAAATCATGCACTATGCTCCACCGACTGTGTCAGCAAACTCTACAGCCGATCTCTCTGCCGGGCCTTACCGACGGGGAGGGGATTGCCATGACGGACCCTGCTGCGCTTGCGACTAGTTTTGCCGACTATTATAGGGTACAATACGCTTCGCGTGATTGTCTCCCACCGGAGGCAATTGACAAATTCATAGCTGACCTTCCCCCCCGGGTGATATCGGATGAGGCCAAGACAGCTCTAGACCTTCCCCTGTCGGCGGAGGAACTGGGCGACGCGCTAGGACAACTTAACACGGGCAAGGCGCCTGGACCGAGTGGCTTTCCCAGTGAATTCTACAAGAAATTTCATTTGCAGCTGGGACCGCACTATCGGCTGGCTTTGGAGGCGGCGCGGGAAGGTGGTTGCTTGCCGGATGACTGGCGTCAGGCTGAAATAGTGGTGTTCCTGAAACCGGGCAGGCCCCCTGACAGACACGAGTCGTATCGCCCGATTTCCCTTATTAATTTTGAGGCCAAATTGTTGGCTAAGGCGTTAGCGAATCGTCTTCTCCCGTATGTTGCAGAGCTGGTCCACCCGGATCAGGCGGGCTTTATGCCGGGCAGAGCGACAAGGCACAATATCAGACGGGCACAGGTAGCGGTGGGTGCGATGGGGGCGACTGGGGAGGGGGCGGCGCTCCTACTGGCAGACATCGACAGAGCGTTTGATTCTGTCAGCTGGACGTACCTCTTTGCTCTGTTACCACGCCTCAACTTAGGTCCGGTTTTTGTCTCGTATGTCAAACTGTTGTACACCGACATCACAGCCTCGGTACGTGTCTCGGGCGCCATTTCGGAGAAATTCCCGATTGCTAGGGGGACCCGGCAGGGGTGCCCCCTGTCCCCGTATCTCTTTGCGCTAGTCATGGAGCCGCTGGCAGCCTGGGTGCGCATTGACGCGCAGCTTCGTGGCTTTGTATGGAGTGCGAGCCTCACGGACAGAATCGCACTGTATGCGGATGATGTTCTTTTCTTTTTGACAGACCTTGATCGTTCAGGCCCGCGTATTTTGGAGATAATGCGCATTTTCGGGGACGTCTCGGGACTCTACCTTAACCCGCGTAAATCGACTCTCTGGATACTAGGGGGCCGGCGCGACGTGTCTCCTTGGGCAGTGGATCTACAGGTGGCGATTGGTGGCCTGAAATATCTCGGAGTCTTCCTGTCGGAGTCTGCCGATATTGCGTGGGAGCGTAATATACAACCGGTGTGGGACAGGGTTCAATCCGACGTCAAAACGTGGTCGCGCATGCCTCTGAATATCTATGGCAGATCTGCTATTTTTAAGATGGTGGCCCTCCCTAGACTGCTATACCAGCTACAAAACCATCCGTACAGAGTGGACCCGCAGTGGTTCCGGCGTGTAAACTCCTTATTGGGCCGGTTTCTATGGGCTGGGGGTGCTTCTAGGGTGGCACTGCGGACCTGCTTTTTGTCCACATACTGTGGAGGTCTCGCGACGTCAGACATATTGTCCTACTATCAAGCCTCTCATTTGCTGGTCTTAAATGAGTGGTGGTACGGTGGCCGTGATGATCCGGCGTATGCCCTAGAACATTTTCTGATGGGAGATGCCACGCTCCATACCCTCTTGTATTCGGCCAGGCGGCGGAAGTCGCTGCCGCATGCGACTCAAGTGGTCTTCCTGATATGGAGGCAGGCACTGCGTCGAATGGGCTGGTGGGGACGGCTGACGGCCGAAACTCCGCTGTGGAACAACGGGCAGCTCCCTGCACTGGCTTCCCTGCAGGGGTTTGGTGGCTGGGATTCCATAGGGATCTCGTCACTTGGTAATATACTTACCGGGACTACCCTTAAATCCTTTGAAGCGCTCAGCGCCGAATTTGCGATGCCTAAGACCCAGTTTTTTAAGTACCTACAGCTTCGTCATGCTCTGGCGCCGAGTCTGGTGGAGCTGGACCAGCTTCCAGACTTTAGCCCCGTGGAGGCTAAGCTTTTCATGGGAGACCTAGGGGATAAAAAAGTCTCAAAAATCTACCAAACACTGGTCACTCACTGCTCCTCTTCCCTGGTGTCGCTGAAGGCCTCTTGGGAGGTGGATGTTGGTCCGCTGGATGAGGATGACTGGAGAGAAGCGTTGGAATCCCCCCGGGGCACAGCTATAGCAGTGCGGCTGCGATTCATACAATATAAATACTTACATCTGGCCTATTACACTAGAGAGAGACTGTGGAGGGCGGGCCTGATTGCTTCCCCTGATTGCCTGCGCTGTGGGGCTGAGAGAGGCACATTGGTGCACACTGTGTGGTCGTGTGTGGGCCTGGTCCGGTTCTGGGGTGGAGTGTGGGACTGCCTGTCGGAGGTGCTGGGATGGGAGCTACCTCGTACACCTAGGTTGGGTCTTCTTCATATCCTGGATCAAGTGGGTGGTAACATCTATAAGCGCCATCTCCTTCTGTTAGGCCTTGTTGTGGCCAAGAGGGATCTGGCGAGGGCCTGGAAGAGTGACCGCGCCCCCCCGCTTAACGCTTGGAAGGCGGGCTTAGACTTCCTCATGGGGCTGGAAAAGCCAGTGTTTGAAGCCAGGGGCTGCCCTCGGAAACATTACAAGATCTGGAAGCGGTGGGCGGACTACAGAGACCTGACATTGGATCCTCCCGCTGAAACGGATGATGATCTGTCCGATGATTGAGACCTCGGGGCCTGGAAAGTTCCAAGACACTTAGTGTGTTTCCTCTTGTATACTGCAGCTGATTGTGATCACGCGCATCGGGTTGGGGTGGGATAAGGGGTGGGTAGTTGGGACTGTTGCAGTTGTGGGGGGGATAATGGGGCGGGTAGGGGTTAGTCATAGGTTTGAGCCATACGTATATTCTGCTGTAATTTGCATATTGACGTGCTCTCCTGCTCTTGGAGAGCTGTACACTTGATTTGCTTGAACTTCTAATAAATACAGTTTTGAAAAAAAATAAGACTGCAAAATTAACCTGGGCTGTAAACAATAAGAAATTTGACTGCTTCAATTTAAAAGTAAGCAGCTCATTGACCACTCGCTACTGGTGCCATTAGAGAGTCACGTGTGAAGGAGGATAACTTTATTATTTGACTGGAATTAAATAGTATCTTAGGCCATGGGACATCAATGAAAAAAACCTTCACGGGGATATTGCCCTATAACCACTCGGTGCCTCTGGACCCACAGAAAAGCTGGAGGGGCTCTATCTGTCTTATGGTCCCCATATCTAAAAAAAATTGAAGCGTTAACGAACAGGCTCAAGTCACTTAGTGAGTGCTCTAAAAATCTAGTCAGAGGCAACAACAAGGAGTGCAGTTCACTGCAGTGGGCAGAGAGCAGCCCCTCCATCAGAAGATGTGGCTCAGGACACCTGGCATCCAGTCCTGAAGCCACCAAAATATATTGATGATAAAATATGTGCAGGCCGCATTTTACAGGTTTTCAACTGTTTTGAGTTCTACAAAAAAGATTAAAATTCCACTTTCAAATGGTTTTTACCGGATCCACTTCCAGGCATGCAGCATTTTGGATATATCTGGAACTAGCAGAGAAAATTCTCGTTGCATCTTGTAACTGTTCCTTGGTGTCTGCTACTTTCAGTTTGTATTTGTTCGTTACAAGCAGAATTTGTTATAGTCATGAATTTGTGTTACTTCCTGTTGCACCCAGTTTGTGAAAGATCAGAGGGATTTTTCACGTTTCTGTTTAATAAGGTAACTGGTGAAATAGATATCCGATTATAGTCCCTTTCTGTAGACTTACAGTTGTTTTACACAAATAAAGTAAACACGTTCTATTTCTTAAATGTGTTTTAATGCGAAGTGTACTGGGGATTTCTTTTCTAGGCAACCTGCTTACCCATGAAACAGCATGTTAGTAACTTATAAACTGATCGCCATGCCCCCCATGTTTACAGATATTTGCTGTGTTTCTACTCAGCTGTTTGTTGTGATCCTGAAATTACACTATCCATTTTTCTCCTATATCTGTTCAATCTTCGATTAGATTGGTACAAAGTTGTCCAGTCAACAGTTTCAGTTGGCATCATTATTGTTTTTTTTGTTATCACTGTTATGGTTCCTATTGGTTACTTCAAATTTCTGTGGGAATAAATAACATTGCACAAGATATGTAGGACGTGAGCTTCACCGGGACAGCAGTACTTCTGCTACTTTTGTGGAGCCTGTGTTCCTAATCACAAGTCAGAAGTTGGGTATGCCTACGACCAGCTTATGTTGTTTTACATCCATCCCTACCTCTGCACTGCTGGCCCCGACATCGTGTCAGAGAAGATGCCACTGTGTACCTGGGAAGGTGGCATGCAGGGTTACAGTGACAGCTGTCATCTTGTGCTGTACACTTTGCCTCTCTTTCTGTGTGACACCTTTTCCCGCAAGGAGCTATCATCTGTGTAAGGCCCTGATCCAGAGAAGTGGGATCGAGTGGGCTGATATATACTAGCCGTGACCAGGCCGCCCATCACCTCCTTCAGGAATGCGTGGTGGTGCAAAGAACACCCCAAGGCAATTGACAGTCTACTAAGGCAGTTGGCAGATTTACGAAAGTGGTTTGCCAATGATTAGCCAATCTGATCCTGCGGCCCTATAGAAAATATGCCATAAGCTATACTACCTAACTCCACAATACTCACCATTAATCATAAATCTTTCACAAGGCCCATAAACTATCATGACATATTTTGAGCAACTGAATCATGTGACCTAATTAATAACCTATTCACAAACTATATACATTTATATACATCTGCAGAAAAACGACTTCATCACACTTGATATTCCCTATGATTAATTAAGCCACTGTGGCAATAGATCTGCTAATGGTAACCTAGACACATGAAATAACAAGTCCAGCTTGTTTTTCAAAGATATTATTTATTAATTATTTATTCAAAGTAAGTGCATTATAAATCTTTTTATTCAAGCATTATTATTAAGATTTTAGCAAAGGTAATGACAGTTTCAGGCTAAATCAAATAGCATAATTCAAAATGGAATATAGTTTGGCATCATCTAAACCCTAAGTCCCTAGCTACACTTGCCCCATTAAAGAAAAGGGAAAAAGTCTTTAAGCCTAAAAGGTTTCTTACGTGCTCCAAGTAAGTCCAACAGCACGATACGCCCTTCTGGAAAACAGCAAACAGCAGCGACTTCCCTCCCAGGGGGACAGTTTTTATACCCTTCTAACTAGCTTAATCTAAGAAAAATTAAATACTTTTCTGCCACTCAGAGTCCTCATTGGCTGACAAGTGACGGACCATAGTGTCACCACATTCTTTGGAGCCCAGTTCCGACATTTTTAAAGAGTCTATTGTCCTTTATTCCAAGTCACGAAGCTTCCTCCAGTTTGCAACATTTAATAAAAGTGTCCGCGACTTCCTTAGCTTGACAATCTCTCTGCCGGTTCCTGACCTTGGCCATGCAGACCAAAAGTACAGTCAGTTCACTGAACAACCACGTTTGTATTTTTCTCCTTTAAAACTTGGCAAGGATTTTTTCCACACTGGACTCTTGCTTACTCTGAGCAGAACTTTGTCAACTGCACATTAGAACGGACTAGGCCTCAAGCCTTCTTTCCAGAAACTAGTGCATAAACAAACACAAAAGAATAATTAATGCAAGAAACAAAGTTCGTTCTGTTACCCACCCACCTTTGCTAATTATTAACCCATTAATCTATGTTACCTAGCATAGGCAAATGAAAGATACAGACAAATTCGTGCAACATTTAAGACAGAAAAACAAAACATGAGCACACAAAATGAAGCACATGCCATTATTTAAACAGCCGCATTTAATTCTGACAATCACAATAGACAGAATTAATTCATTATTTTTCACACACATGCAAATGCAACATAATGCACATTTATGAGCATACATATTAGTTTCCCACATGTTTGTGTAAATGCAAATTTTACTCTAGATTGGTTAGTACTTTCCACCACACACTTTATTAATAATATTAATTTATTATGAAAGTTAAACTTCACGAGCAGAAATAAATATATTTCTAAAACTCGCTCTATCAACTCCCTCATCTGGTGATTTCAAAATCACCAAACCACACCCAAAAATTTAGCAAAATTTTCTAAAGATGAACATGATTTGATTTCACTATATTAGTATTTCTAAAGACTTGTTTCAGCTGTCTGCCTGCAACTTTCATATTGAGCTTTACAAAACTCTTCTAGTTCTATCTCTTTCTCTTGTTCCTTTCTGATCTTGTAAATTCTCTTCTTTTCCCTCATGTATTTCTTCCTTTTGTGTAACATGCAACTGATCTTCAATAAAAGTATCACAAAAACTATTACAAATAAAGGTGTTAGAATCTTGCCAAGAACTGAACCACCAATTTCTTGAAACTATGTTTTGATTGCCTGAAATCTTTTAGAAAGACGTTCTGAAAAAATATTCTCTTCTAAGGGAACAATTTCTGAGTGCATTTCTGTAATATTTTTGATGTACATCTCAATGTTTTTACTTTCATCTGGGATATATGTACAACAGTGTTGGACATGTAAAATCCCACAGACTCCTCCCTCTTTTGCTAGGAGTATGTCTAAGGCAAGACGATTTTGCATTACCATAGATCTGATTGCAATAACCTCGGTATCCACTAATTGGAAACCACCAGCTGTATCAGTTGACAATCTGTCAACAATCGTGGACAATTTTCTGATTCTTCCTGCATTCAGGGTTATACCCACCAAAGGTATCACTGCTTCAAAAATGTCTCCCAAAATCTCTGAGAAACTTTCTCTTTTGTACCTATTTACATGATTACTGATTTCAAATGAGCCTTCTGCATTTCTGTCAACATGAAATATTTTTGGAAAAACAAGTCCAACAAAACACGTCCCATACCAGTGATCTGGGAGGTTATAATAGGCTTTGTCTCCACAAACAAAATAAATTCCAGGAAAAATTGAGTCTCTACCTCCTTTAAAACCCCAACCCCCCATGATTTGATAAGTGTCCTCACAATTGCTAGCTCCCACAAAATAATTATCAAAAAGTGTGTTATCTCTTCTAATGCAAAGCTTACCACTGATTGGTTTATCTATGTGAATTGCAACATTGTCAAAAGATTTGCCATTGAATTTTTCATCCTCTTTCTGCCAGAACTTTGATTTTGTCTGCTTGACCATCTCATTTCTTTTATAAATTGCCCTTCTCTCCTCAACAAGGTTCAGGAAAGTCTTTTCCTCAGTCCTCAATCTGCATGTTAGATTATTTCTAAAAGCATACTCATATGTGAGTTCATTAATCACAATGAAGAATTCCCTCATCTGTTTAGCTTGTTTATGTTTATTTAAGCTTTTTTTCTATTTTCAGGTTTGCAAAAATCTCATCGTAATTAGAGTAATAATACTCCAAACGACCAGTTTGATAAAATAAACTAGCTATCACACTGCAGGTTATGCCATAAGTAAGAGAAAGCATATTGTATGTTACTCCCTCTGAAACAGAAGCAGGCAACTTCACACAAATGTAACAGTCTCTGACTTCCATAACTTTTACATATTCAGCCAGAAGTCTTGAAAAAGTATTGCTAGAAAAATCACCAACATACCTATCTTGGTGAGCCTCTGGTCTGTGATCAATAACTTTGTTAGCTTTTCCTGTTGCACTATGTTTGTCTTGACTAACTGAAGCTTTGCTTGTCATATTGACCTTGTACATCTCCTTATTGATCCCGAAAGGAAAAATGACAGCTAAAACTAACCGGAGCAGAATTATCAAGAGCACACATATCAGAGACATCTTGCAACATCTTTTAAAGATGGAGCATATTGAGCTGTTGTTTACAAAAACATAAGGCATTTTCACTAAGTTTGTTATAGAAAAAGAAAACAAAAATTTTAAAAAATCTCAAAATTTGTCTGAAATTCTAAATTTTAATCTACAACACCCCCCTATTTTAATTTTTTTTTTTAAACCCTCTGACAGCTTTTCTTCAACCTTGCGTCACAATTTGTTTTCAAACTAACACAATTTCTTCGACCTTGTGTCACCTTACACAATTTCTTCGGCCTTATGCCAAAAACAGAAAACCTAAACTTTCAACAGGTAAGTATTTCAATCATTGTCACTATTGTCTTCAATCTCTTCCAGACTGCTACTATTTATCTCAACTACAGGCGGAATAATGATATACGTCCATTCAGGCGACTTGTATTTTTGGTTTGGCTTTAACGTTCTCTTTGTTTTTCTAGAAATAACTTCTATTTTCTTTCCGGTCTCACCTTTCTTTTCAGGATCTTCCTGACTAGTTATTTCATTAATCTGCTCCTTGGATTTCTTTATTAATTTGAATTTCAACCCTTCGTTTTCACTCGGCCAATTATCACCTTTTCTCATTAATTTCTTCTTTGGCTCAGTTACATTACATTCAGTTCTCCAAGTTCTTTTTCTGAATTTTCTTATTTGAGAATCTTCATCACTGTCTTCAGATTCACTGTCAGATATTCGAATTCTTGACTCAGGTTCTTCTTTACTCGGCCACTTCACTCCGTTAGGAACTCTATTCTTGTAACTGGTACTTGGCAATTCGTCTTCTTCTTCTTCATCTATTACCTTCAACTTCCCAGTTTCAGAATTCTTGTTCCTGCTTTCAGAGTTTTGTTTCCTGCCTTTCAACACTCTCCTGGTCTTGATTCCAAACTTGATCAGATTCTTCTGCTACTTGTTTCTCTAGCAGCTCTTCATTATTTTCAGAGTCCACAACTATGATTTCCAAATCCTTTTAATTTATTTCTCCATTCACAGTTAAATTTTCCAGATGTCGACCAACCTGTCGATCTTCAGAATCTGGATTTATTTCAGACTCTTCTTCTGAATCTGAATCAGCTGTGGTATCACTTTCTTCATCAGAATTATCAGGTGTAGCCACACGAATGGTATGACTAGCATGAATCCACCTTCTTATGCCTCTACACTTCACTGCATTTGTAGTCACAAGAATCACTTGTCTTGCTTTCTGCCATCTTGGTACCAAACAATTTCTTCTTCGGTGAACTTTTGTCCTCACCTAATCACCAGGTGACAGATCATGTGCTTGCTCTTTTTCTCTTGACTGTACTTCAGTTCCCACCTGATTAGACACAGAAGTCACGACATCAGACAGTTTCCTACAATACTCTAAAAAAGCACTATCATTAATAGTCAACAATTTTCCTACTGGTATGAATGCCTGTCTCATGACTCTGCCCATAAGAAAATCATGAGGACTTAAACCTGTCTTTTTATCTGGTGTACTTCTTAGAGTCATCAGAACAAGTGGAAGAGCATCTGTCCACTTTATGCCTGTAGCCAGAGACATTTTTGCAATTCTGTTCTTAATCGTACCATTAACTTGCTCAACAACTCCAGATGCCTCTGGTCTGTATGCACAATGCCATTTCTGCTCAATGTGTAAAGCCTCACAAATCAATTTTAACAGTCTGTTTTCAAAATGCCTTCCTCGATCACTCTCCACAGTCACTGGGAAACCGTACCTTGGTATTATCTCCCTTAAAAGTAACTTTGCAACAGTAATTGCATCGTTGTGATGTGTAGGAAACGCTTCAACCCATCTTGAAAACAAACAGACAAACACCAAAACATAATGCAGTTTGTTATGTGATGGCATCTCAATGAAATCCATTTGTAACCTGGTGAATGGACCACCCTCCCGTCCTATGGTTTCCATTCCCACAACAGTTTTCCTTAATGGGTTCATTTGCTGGCAAGTCAAACACCTCTGACAAAGAGATTCTGCGATTGTTCTGAATTTGGTATTAAACCAAATTTCTCTGAAAAGTCTGACCATTGAATCTCTACCAATATGTCCCAGGCCATGATACATCCTGGCCATGTCAGCAATCATGCAATTTGGTAAAACTATTCTGCCATCTTTGTAAGTCCAAACTCCATCCTCATCTCTCTGTCTACATTCTGCTCTCAACCATGTGTTTTTCTCCTCATCATCAGCTTCATCTTGTAAATCTTTGACTTCTTGCCATGACTCAACTATTGAAGTTAGCATTAATGAATTCATAGCATGCTCATCATTCCTTTCCCGATTAATTGCAAAATTGTTTCTTGCGCAGTACTTAGCAATTTCGTCTGCGTAAGCATTTCCTTTAGTAATGAAATCATCTCCTTTCTGATGAGCTGCACATTTTCCAACAGCAATTTTCTCTAGTAACTGAATGCCATCAATTAATCTTTTTATTAATTTTGTGTTTCTGATTGGTGATCCTGCAGATGTTAAGTAGCCTCTCTGAGACCAGAGCTGTCCATAATCATGCACAACTCCGTACCCATACTGGCTATCTGTTATTATGGTCATTTTCAAATGTATTGCATTTTTCACATGCACGAATCAAAGCAATCAATTCTGCTACTTGAGCTGAACGAATTTCTTCAAGACATGATGCTTCCACAACATCTGCAACTGTACAGACAGAGTAAGCTGCTCTCAAAAAGCCCTCTTCTGTTCTCAGACAGGAACCATCAACAAAATAAACACGATCTGAAACAGGCAATGGAACATCCTTAATGTCCTGCCTTGGCTTGGTACAATATTCCAAAACATCCAAACACTCATGATCAACATCAATTTCGTTTCTGATTTCTGTAACAGTACCATCAGGCAATAATGTGGAAGGATTTAAATTCACACATCTTGCTATTGAAACATTATCTGATCCCAGAATAATTTTTTCATACTTGGTAAGTCTGTTACTAGTTAAGTGTTGCGTTTTGCTTCTGGTAAGAAGTATTTCAACTGAATGAGGAACATAGACTTTCACAGGAAATCCCATTATGATTCCTTCACTCTGTTCAAGACTTACACTAGTTGCAGCTACTGCTTTTAAACAGCCTGGTAAAGCTTTTGCAACTGGATCAAGTACTGCCGAGAAGTAAGCTATTGGTTTTCTCAACTTACCATGTCTCTGTATCAACACAGACAATGCACATCCTTCTCTTTCACTGCAGTACAGCTCAAAATCTTTCTCATAATCTGGCATGCCAAGAGCTGGAGCTTCACACAAACTTCTTTTTAACTTTTTAAAAGCTTCCATCTCAATTTCTGTAAGGACAATTGGATCTTTTATGTCTGATTTTGTCAGTCTCTGTAGTGGCTTTGCAATTACCGAAAATCCACTAATCCATTGACGACAATAGCCAACCATTCCTAAAAACATTCTGACCTGTCTCTGTGTTTTTGGAGGCTGCATTCCTTGAATCATTTTAATTCTCTCAATTGTCACTTGTCTTGTTCCCTTCGCAATTCTGTGACCAAGGTATTTTACTTCTTGCCTACAAAACTGTAATTTTGCAGGTGACACCTTATGTCCTTCATCTGCCAAGTGATTCAAAAGAGTAATTGTATCTGTAACACAGTTATCTCTTGTTTTTGCTGCAACAAGAAGGTCGTCAATGTACTGAACCAATGTTGACCTTCCAGGTAAATTTAGATTCTCCAATGATTTCTTTAACAACTCATTAAAGATAGAAGGACTCTCTGTATACCCTTGAGGAATACGACACCATGCTAGTGTGCGACCTTGGAATCGGAACGCAAATATTTCCTGACTCTCTGGATGCAATGGAACAGTAAAGAACTCATTACATAGATCAATAACGGTGTACCACTCTGCATCATGTGGAATTTGATAAAGAATCACTGCTGGATTTGGACCAACTGGACAACATGGAACGACTATCTAATTAACCTTTCTCAGGTCTTGAACAATTCTGTACGTTCCGTTTGGCTTTTTGATTCCCATGATCGATGAATTACAAGGACTACTCTCAAACTCTTTAAAAACACCTTGCTTTATGAATTTTTCAATCACAGGAATGACACCCTCAATCGTTTCTGCCTTCATTTTGTATTGAGGAATGTTTGGAAAATCTATTCCCTGCTTTACTGTGATTTTTACTGGATCAACATGTTTCATCAGACCCATTTCATTTCCAGATAAATCCCAAATTTCAGATTTAACTGTCTTTTTTAATTCTTCAGGTAAATTTTCTTTATCAAAAACAGGAAATAATTTTGTTTTCTCTGCTTCAACCATTAACATTGTTAATTTATAAAGCCCATCTTCCTCCATAGTTTGTAGCTCAATACCCTCCGGTGAGCAATATATTTTGCAGTTCATCTTGCATAGGATGTCTCTTCCCAGCAAGTTTACAGGACTGCTGTTACAAACTACAAATCTGTGTTTGTCTCTGAATTTCCCAATTTCTATTTTCACATGTTCTGTCAAATCTGTTTTAATTTGCTGATTAGCTACACCAACTACTTGGATGGTATCCCCAGAGAGAGGCAGGTTTTCAATTTCCACTGATCTAACAGTAGAACGGGTAGCACCAGTGTCCACAAGAAAAGTGATTTCTACATCATTCACTTTACCATTTACAAATGGACCAGACTGGTCAACCTCAAGAGTGGCTCCAAGTACACACTCTTCCCCCTCTCCCAGGCACCGTCATAAATAATCATCAGAATCACTCCCTTGATTTTCTGTCAATAAAAATTGTCCAGAAGCATTAGATAAATTTGGTCTTTGAGTTCTAATTACCTGATCACCACCGCAGAATCCTGTCTCTGAATTAAACCTTTGAACACCACCACAATTTGGGAGAGGAGGCTGTGGAATTTGACTCTGCTGATTCACTAATTGTCGATGTAGCTGTTGCTGAAGACTCAATTCATTGAGCTGACGCTGTAGCTGTTGCTGCAGATTTACATCATTCTGCATCTGTGGATTTAATGATGCATTTTCAAAATTTCTGGGCGGATTTTTACACTCGCGCTTCCAGTGTCCAATTTCGCCACAATTAAAAGAAGGTAATTTTTGTTTCAGCTCTTCAATATTAACATTAAATTTAGGTTTATTAAAGTTTCCCTTAAACTTTCCCTGACCCTGATTTTGATTGAAATTTACATTTTTATTCTCTAGATTAGCAATCTGATGTTCAGCCACTTTCACTTGTGCCCACATTGCTTTTTCTTTTAATTTCTTCTGTTTTGCTTCTAATTCATCACTACAGTATTTTGCCTTTCTCAAAATCTCATCAACTGAATTTGATTGCCATCCGACAATATTATTCCTAATCATTTCACCGATTTCAGGTCTAAGACCATAAACAAATCTGTAAATGAAGTGGCTCATGTCTTTTTCATTTAATTTTTCATAGCCACTGTACTGCTTGAAAACCAACAATAACCTTTCATAGAATGAATGAACTGACTCTTTTGGCTCCTGGTTTGTTCTGTCTATTTTTACCTAATCTACTTCTTTTGGCGGAATCTTTTGTTTTAGCCAGTAAATCACTTTGTCATATAGTCCCATGACTTCTGATGATGGGGCACCTGTCTCTTTGTCCCGAGCTGGTTCTACCTTGGGCCAACTCACAGCAACTTTACATTCTGTCCAAAGATCTGATGGGACAACTATGTCAAAGAATCCATCAAGATCAATCCACAGAACCTGTCGATACCATTCCACTGGTTTTTCCCTCAGCCGAGGAAAATCATTTGTGAATAACAAAATGTCCTGTCTTGACCAGGGAATATGAACATAACCACCACCAGCAATTTCTCTCATTGGAAACTGTTTTGCTAACTTTTCTTGTCTTTCCTCTTCCTTCTTTTTAGTCCACTTCACTCTCCATTTATTCAAGTCACCCAATTTTGCACCCAATTTTAATGTACACAATCAAATCTTTTATATGCATAATTCTTCCCATCGCATTGAAATTTCCAATGTCCTTTTCTGTGAAATCTAACCTGTAATGTTTTGTCAAATTCTTCTGTCTGTTCAAATCAATTTCTAACTCAGCAGCCAATTCTTCCAATTGATCATATTTATTCTTAGTTTTCCATTGGATGCTCTTGCAAATGAACAGGAGTTCATCATCTTGA
The DNA here is from genome assembly GCF_964261635.1 of Lissotriton helveticus. NCBI lineage: Eukaryota > Metazoa > Chordata > Amphibia > Caudata > Salamandridae > Lissotriton > Lissotriton helveticus. Next base: position 1,194,957,505 of record NC_136068.1, read on the forward strand.
TAAAGCTTCAAACTGTCAGGACCAATTGTGCCAATTATTAATTCTTCTAAATCTGCCTTTAGTCTACCAACATCAAGCTTTGAAATAGAATCTGTTTTCTCTGATAATTCAGTATCTGATTCTCCACCCATTGGTGTTTTGCATAATGAATCTGGGTTAAAAGTTAAATCAGGCATCTTTGTTTTTTCTCGATGTATTTCAGTTAATTCTGAGTAAAGATTTTCAGCTACTTTTTGAATTTCTCCATTTAATGGACTTGTCAAACTTGGTTGCTTAATTTCTCCTTGATCAAAAACAGGTTGAACAGGACCAATAGTTACTGGAACTGTCACTGCTTCCATGCCTTTAGTTAATTGTCGAATTAATTCTTCTTTTGATCGTAAATATTCTGAATTATCTGTAACTTCCTCATTTCCACTAACTCCCATCAGTTTTCCAGAAGTTTCCCTTCTCATTGGGGTTTCAGAAAAATTTCTGCTTTCATCGTAAATACTAGAATTTGTTCTTGTTTCTAACCTCATGGGAGTTTCAAAAGATTTAGAATTATTCGGAAAAAATCTGGGTGTTTCTTCATTTAATAGAGGAGCACTCGGTGTGGTTCCAGTAGAAACCATCGGAGTAGACCAAGAACAAGCTGGTTTTAAAGGAGTCTGTTTTTTATTTACTAAATAAATCTCTTCTAGAACTGGGTCTTCTGATTCACTTTCAACAACAGTATTATTTTTCTTTTGGATATTCTTTTGACCTGGTATTTCTGTAATCATTTCTCTCACTATGTAGAGACCATCACACATATCTGCCTGTCTCCACCGACGCATTCTATCTTCATGAGTTTCATGTTTAAAATTTGATGAATTTGGAGGTCTTATTATGCCATTTGTTTCTCGCTGAAGTTGAAACATCTCATCCTCCCATTCAACTAAAGCCTCAAATTGTGTTGGTCTCGGTTTCGGAACAAGAGCTGTCATTTTCTCTCTCAAATTTTTCAAAATCCTCATATTAAATGAACCATCTTCTGGCCAAGCTAGAACACCGTCATTTTTAGTGTACTGCATCCAAGCATCAAACCAAAGGCAAGTATGATAACCATATTCACCTTCCATATAAGCTGCGGGTGTTTTATATTTATGAAGTAACTTTCCACCTCGCGTTTCAATTTTCTTATCTGGTGAAATAAAAAATTGTAATCTCTGGAGTAAGGTAAGCTTTTTCTCCTCTTTTTTATAATAATAACTCATAATTTAATCAAATTTGTTCAATTTAAAATGATCGTAAATGTTTTCTAGTTGTTCCGCTAAACCAACCAATCCGTGCGCGAAACACACCAACAAGCCAATCAGGTTAAGCTACGTCACCACTTTTGCTCAACCAATAGAATTACTGCTTTCCCAACAAACCAATCAACTATCAGCTCGTCAGAGTCACGTGAACCAATCAGTACGCTACCTGTGACGTATGTTAACCAATCACAGCGCGGACCCTGTGACGTACACAGCCGCTGCGGCTTCTCGTGTCTCACTCTCAGAGCTCACCCCTCCTTCACGAAAAACGTTTCACAGCGCCATTTTAAGAACACCTTTTTAATGAAACTCAATTAATAACGACAAAAAGAACAAATCATTTGTCTGTTTCACTAAAATAAAGGACAGTTTTTACAATTATGCAAGTATTCTTTGCGTGGAATAGACGACACTACTCTCACAGAATATACATTCGCCGATAAAGTAAACTTTTACTCTACCCTTCAAACAAGTAATAATGAACTAGTTTCCCTCTGAATGCACATAAAGTAGCAATTCAGAGTTTGACTCGAACGGAATTACAAAATCAATTACGCACTTTCAAACGGAAAGTTTCCCTAACCACATATACATGAAATCCTGGCAGGACTTTAACCCACCATAGAAATCCTGAATCGCCAGTAAAATAAACGACGTTACTTTACCCTTCACTCAAGTTTGAATATAATCTATTACTCTTTTCACAGTGAATTTTAGAACGGGCTCTTTGTCCCTATACTCAAAGCTACGATTTCATAGACAATCCTCACTATACATTCTCCCTAACACACCTATATCCCTAACATGTGTTGTACGACCACAACACTAGTGATAAATTATTACCACTATTCTGAAACAGACCAAATGCACTGTGTAACTTCACTCGTGTTACACCACTCTGTACCGGTACAACTAGGATTTTTCACACTACAGGAAAAAACCTTTCGCCTACATATAACAAATGAACAAAACTTAACATATGTTAAACATTGATCCTATGTAACTACCATGTAGCATGTCGGTTACCATAGCAACCGTATCTCTGCTACCAGTTAATTGATCCAGCGGCCCTATAGAAAATATGCCATAAGCTATACTACCTAACTCCACAATACTCACCATTAATCATAAATCTTTCACAAGGCCCATAAACTATCATGACATATTTTGAGCAACTGAATCATGTGACCTAATTAATAACCTATTCACAAACTATATACATTTATATACATCTGCAGAAAAACGACTTCATCACACTTGATATTCCCTATGATTAATTAAGCCACTGTGGCAATAGATCTGCTAATGGTAACCTAGACACATGAAATAACAAGTCCAGCTTGTTTTTCAAAGATATTATTTATTAATTATTTATTCAAAGTAAGTGCATTATAAATCTTTTTATTCAAGCATTATTATTATCGTAAAATGGTGTGGAAAGCCAAGAACAAACAGAAGGAAGAAATGTGGGCAAAATTGCTAGTAGCCAGTAAGAAGCGCAACACAAGGGACTTCTGGGGTATTATTAACAAATTAAACAACGCAGAAGTAATATCCCAGGATCCCCGCATTAGCAAACAAAGCTGGGAAGACCATGTCAAAAAGCTCTATTTCAAAATGGACGAATCTCTTTCTGAAAATTATTGTTGCTCTAATCCCACCACGAATTCAATCCATCTGAAAGGAGCAGTAGAAAACTCTACAAATAACCGAGATATAGGAAGGCTCAATGACCTGCCGATACAGTCTGACTCATTTTCCAGCGACAGAGTCAAAAGGTTTATTAACAAACTTAAAACAGAAGGGGCACCAGGACCCAACGGTCTTCCTAATGCAGTATTTAAATATAACGCTGATTTTGGGCCCTCCAGCTGTCTGCCCTGTTTAACCAAGTTTTTGCCCGTAAGCAGCAGCCTCCATCATGGAATGGTAATATCATCCACCCCATTTTCAAAAAGGGGGACAGGAGACTGCCACAGAACTATCGTCTAATATCCTTGATAGACGTGGAAGCCAAACTATACGCATCCTGCATTCTGGAGGAAATACAGGAATGGGTGGATAATAACAATCTAATCCCCAGTTATCAAACAGGTTTTCGAAAAGGGACAGGGACAACAACAAATCTCACAGCCCTAGCACTCCTGATAGAAAGAGCCAAAACGAAGAACAGCCGGTTATATGGCTGCTTTATCGACATCAGAGCCGCCTTTGACCGGGTTAGTAGGGGGAGACTTTGGGCAAAACTCAAGAAGTGGGGGCTGTCAACAAACCTTCTCAACTCTCTAATGCTCCTCTACACGGACACTTGGGCAAGGGTCAAACAAGGACAGGGCACAAGTCTCACGTCAAAAATTCCAACTGAAGACGGACTGAAACAGGGCTGTGTCCTGGCTCCTTGCTTATTTAATCTATACCTCGCCGATCTAGGGAAAAAACTTGGTCAAGTTGTAAGTCATGCTCCGAATCTCTGCAACACCCCAATGCCAATTATCCAGTTTGCACATGACATTGTCCTTTTAAGCCAAACTCCAATCGGGCTGCAAAGGTTGATAAATGCTCTACAACTCTACTTAGACGAAGAACATCTGGAACTTAATAGAGACAAAACAAAAGTAATACGTCTTGTAGAGCGAAAATCAATTAAATACAATTGGACATGTAACCACCTTGCAATAGGGGAACACCCGCACTATCGGTATCTGGGGGTCACCATCAGCAAATATAATAAAAAAAAACAACACTCTGCGGTGTTAAAAGCTAAGTCCCAGACGTTAATCTATGGATACAGGCGTCTCTTGCAAAAACTGGATGGTCCAAATTATATCCATCTTTTAAAAGTAATGGCCGCTCAGGTTTTACCCACATTATCGTATGGGCTGGTAACATGGCTTGGAGGGGAGATTGGTCTACTAAATACTCTACAAAACAAAATTTATAAAGAAGTATTCAAACTGCCTAAATGCTCCTCACCAGCGCAGGTGAGATTAGAATTCGGGCTTCAGAATCAAATCTTCAGGGCCAAGTCAACATTTGTTAAATTCTGCCACAAACTTCGCGCCGCCGACCCAAACACTCTAAATAATCTTTGTTGGCAAGCAATTAATACAGATCCCACTCAGCCCTGGGCCATTCATTTGGAGAAATGCCTTGTGGACTTTGATCTGCAAGTAACATGGAATAAAAAAGTTGATCAAGCCAGTTTCTGCAAAATAGTAAATTCTATTGCTAAAAGGAAGTCTGTTCTAGAAGACAAACAAACACTGTCCCATCGACGTCATGCCTGGTCAGTCATTTCTTCTTACTCACTCCAACAACCTCAGGCCTATTTGGCAACCCATTTTAGCCACTATTTAAAAAAATACCTTATCAACCTCCGTATGGGCCTTCACGAATCTAAGGATTTACTACCTTCCTGGAAACCCCAAGATGATTGCCCAAAATGTCGACTCTGCGGATATCATACTGAATCTCTAGTTCATTTGTTTTGTGTATGTCCATCCCTTATGGTATCTAGAAGACGCTTTATACGGGACATAATGAACAACCTGAAAATAAGAACATGTCGCCAGGCCGTTATTTTCTGGCTGGGAGGTTCATCTCCAATCCTGACCTGTCGGGGTCTCAAATTTATGATGGAAATTAGAAAACAGCTACAGGCCTCCCAATGATCATTTTACATATTGCCTTGCCCCTACCTTCTTTGCTAGTGAACCCCTGCCCACTCTATAAATCCTTATCCTGTAAGGGGGTGCGGGTTTCGAGTAGAGCTCTAGTTTTAACTCTTTTTTAAACTGTTATCTTCTTGTTTTTTATAATGTAACCTGCGTTGCAAACACTGGTTAATCTTACCTTTCTTATTGTAAGGATTTTTATTAATTCAACAATAAAAATATTTTGTATTGTTGTTGCATTATTATTAAGATTTTAGCAAAGGTAATGACAGTTTCAGGCTAAATCAAATAGCATAATTCAAAATGGAATATAGTTTGGCATCATCTAAACCCTAAGTCCCTAGCTACACTTGCCCCATTAAAGAAAAGGGAAAAAGTCTTTAAGCCTAAAAGGTTTCTTACGTGCTCCAAGTAATCCAACAGCACGATACGCCCTTCTGGAAAACAGCAAATAGCAGCGTCTTCCCTCCCAGGGGGACAGTTTTTATTCCCTTCTAACTAGCTTAATCTAAGAAAAATTAAATACTTTTCTGCCACTCAGAGTCCTCATTGGCTGACAAGTGACGGACCATAGTGTCACCACATTCTTTGGAGCCCAGTTCCGACTTTTTTAAAGAGTCTATTGTCCTTTATTCCAAGTCACGAAGCTTCCTCCAGTTTGCAACATTTAATAAAAGTGTCCGCGACTTCCTTAGCTTGACAATCTCTCTGCCGGTTCCTGACCTTGGCCATGCAGACCAAAAGTACAGTCAGTTCACTGAACAACCACGTTTGTATTTTTCTCCTTTAAAACATTGCAAGGATTTTTTCCACACTGGACTCTTGCTTACTCTAAGCAGAACTTTGTCAACTGCACATTAGAACGGACTAGGCCTCAAGCCTTCTTTCCAGAAACTAGTGCATAAACAAACACAAAAGAATAATTAATGCAAGAAACAAAGTTCGTTCTGTTACCCACCAACCTTTGCTAATTTTTAACCCATTAATCTATGTTACCTAGCATAGGCAAATGAAAGCAACAAACAAATTTGTGCAACATTTAAGACAGAAAAACAAAACATGAGCACACAAAATTAAGCACATGCCATTATTTAAACAGCCACATTTAATTCTGACAATCACAATAGACAGAATTAATTCATTATTTTTCACACACATGCAAATGCAACATAATGCACATTTATGAGCATACATATTAGTTTCCCACTTGTTTGTGTAAATGCAAATTTTACTCTAGATTGGTTAGTACTTTCCACCACACACTTTATTAATAATATTAATTTATTATGGAAGTTAAACTTCACGAGCAGAAATAAATATATTTCTAAAACTCGCTCCATCAAATCCATAATCAAGTCCACAACAGCTTGGATGAAAAATGGCTTCCATATATCAATACTATATTGGAAATGCCAATGCTCGTTTATTTATTGCCTTTGTACAGTTCAAAGGGAAATAGCTCTTTCCCAGGGACCTTTAATGTCTTCGATGGCTTTTGAGATTTCTTCTAGTGATAGTTTCAGCATTCTTAAATTAGACAACAATGCCTTCTCCAAATCCTCCCTTGCTATAAGATTTGAGTGACATGATTGGCTGAAGAAAGAGGCAAATTCTTTGGTATTGTCCATGGGGTGTAGGATCAAGTTACACCTGAAGTTCCGAATAGCAGGTATCACAGATGAGGATTCCCCCCTCTGTAGGTAGGCAGGCAAAAGCCTTCCCATCTTCTCTGTATGTTCGTATTGACTTTATCAGAGGTGGGACAGGCCAAATTCTGCTTATGATTGAAAGTAGACACTAAGATCTACTATGGCGCATGTCAACTTTTCCAGTAGTGCATCATATGGAGACCTGTTCTTTTCAAACTTAAGGCAATTCATTCAAAACTTGACTGCTAATTGCTGAATCTGGATTTCTTCTAATCACTGATACTCTCATCACTGCATCCCTAAAACAAGATTGTACCTGGTGGCCAGAGAATGTGGTCCGTGAAACTAGTCCCTCGTTTTCTTCATGATAAAAGATAAAGTGTAATAATCCTCCATCTGTTTAGTGGCGGTGGCCAGGTTTACCCTCTCGAAATCGAAGAGTGGCTATCCTGCTATATAGAGCAAGAGGTGATATTAGGCAACCTGGTTCCAGAGGTCAAGAAAAAATAAATGTGTTCAATGACTGTGCATACAAGAGAAAAGGGTGTATGCCGGGTTTTGGGGAATGTATCCGCCTCATAGGGTCATGTTAAGGCATTTTTTGACATTGTCTCTTAATATTCCTCTAACATGACCCCCTACGATGTGGGGGGGCATTGAAGAAGAAGCATGCCACAATAAGTTGTGGGTGAGGCAATCTCTCAAATCTTTTTTAATTCCGTAGGTTAGGAATTTGTGGATTCTAAAACACGTTACCTTAATACACTTCCTACTCAAGCATTTTTGTGTGATTGCTGTGCTTAATTGGGAGTGCATGCTTGGGCTTTCATCCTCTACCTCTCCCTGTGTGATTGGATACTTTGTGGAGCTCCAGGATTAGGCCTCAATAAACCGACTGGACAGAACAGGGAAAAGAAGGGAAAGAGAGAGTGTGCACCCACCCATTACTGAATCGCTCTGTTCTTTCTATCCTCTGCATGCCTTTAAGATCACAGACTACTTTAAATCACTTGCATGTCAGCTTTAATCCATGTTATTATATTTCTGCAAGTTGCCCACACCTCATTTCAAAGATCACAATCTTTCCTTTAAAAGTCATACCCTTGAAACTCAACAACACCTAATCTACTGTAACTCACTTATTAAAACAGCCTACCATTTGCATGACTTCACATGCCCTTTCCACTAAATATTGCAAATAACTCCTTTAATTTAATCTACCACATTCAAGTTTTCAAGTTTAATTTATTTGCATAGTTAATTAAAACCGTTGCAATAAAAAAAATATATTCAGTTAAAAACTATCACATACATAAATAAAACTCTTGTATCTAAAAGCCATGCTAAAAAATACTTGCTGATTTTGTGCAGATATGATAGTATACATAACTTGTCAGTTTTCCCAACTTTCAATTATATGCTCGAAGTGTCCTCACATGCCAGCAGAGCTTGCCTCCTGGTGCAAATCCCTCGTTGATTGAAAGGTTGTTTTAGAAATTTCTTTCGTGCTGTTGTAAGTTCTCTACAGGAGCATAGTAGGTGCAGTATGTCTTCCTGAGCCGATCCACATAGGCGACACGCAGAGCCAGCTTTGATGCGAAGCCAGGGAGGGAAATGCTGGGTGCAGGGGAGCAGTCCAAGTCTATATTTCATAAAAGGAATTTTATGTTTTTGTCATATCCCAAGTCGAAGTAGGCTTGGGCGCCCGGCTTCGTGTATGTATTCAGGGTCATCCAACCGTGGGCTCCCTTTGAGAGTGCATCCTTGTCCTCCAGCAATGAGAGGAGTTTCACTGTCTTCCACATAAATGTTTTTAAAGTAGGGGTGGTTGTCGGTGTTTCCCAAAGTTGGTTTAGCCCCAAATTGTGTAGACTGCTATGTAGATATTCCGCAGCTGGTAATGTGGGGTGCGATTGTAACTCCTTCCACATCTGTTTGTTTAGTGTACTCCATTTGGCTCTTCGCACTTTGTCCCAAGTAATGATGAAGGCCCCTTTCTAGCGAGTGATTGTTTGTGCAGGTGAAGTGTATTTTGGCAGCCCAAAGATGACCCTATATGCTGCTGTTACTGTGACATCGAGTGTTTTCGCGTCCTTGCCTTTCTGTGCCTCGCTACCGTAGGTGATTGTTGGCAGAAGTTTTCCCCGAACCATCTCGACGAGTGGCAGGATTGATGGGTCAGTTAATTTAGAGTTTAATGTTTTTAGGGAGATTGCTAGTGCTAGACCTTTGTGCCTTATGCTGTTCTTCTGTGCCACAAAGCGGCCGCCTGTATCCAGCTTCACGCCTAAATATTTGTATTCGGTTGTATCCTCTATTCTGGTCTCTCCCCAGAACCAGGCAGCAGTTTGACGCCTTTTTTTCCTGACCGTCATTGTTCTCGTTTTGCCAAAGTTAATCGTCAGATCATTAGCTTGGGAGAAATCCCGCGTTATGTTTAAGAGATGTTGTAGCCCTACTTTTGTTTTGCTGATCAGGACTATGTCATCTGCGTAGAGGAGACAGGGTAGTGAGATATCTCCTAATTTCGGGGCATGTGAATTGCAGCTGGTTAGTAGCGGGACTAAATCAGCAATATACAGATTAAAAAGGGTGGGTGCTAAAACACAGCCCTGTTTCAACCCTTTTTCCGTGGGTATGCGCCTCAACAGATGCGTACCATTTCCCAGCTTCACCTGTAGCCACGTATTTGTATGCAGATTTATTATTAATTTGAGTAAGGGCTGAGGCAGCCCCCAGCTGTGCAATTTGGACCAGAGTCTGATGCTTTGTAATCAATGAAGCATAGATGTAAAGACGTCCGTGTGGCCTAAGCCTTATCCATAAGCATAGCCATGCTTAGTATGTTAGTCATTGTCCCGACCGATTTTGTGAAGCCAGTCTATTGTAGGGGAATTGCTTATTTTTCTTCCGCCCATGCCTGGAGATCCTCCCGTAACAAACCGGCAAAAAAATGTAGCTTCGTTGTCTAATAGTGCCACTAACCTGTAATTTTGTGGTTCCGACTTCTGACCAGATTTGTGGATTGGGGAGATGATTGAACCTCTCCATGAACTAGGCAGGATGTTCAACATTCTAATTTCTCTGAAGAGTGGATCCAGAGCTTCTTGGCAGAAGATTGCCTCCTGTTTACATAGTGCTGGTGGTAATCCATTTGGGTCAGGAGCGCCTTCTCTTCTCCCTTTTCCTATCTGCCGTTTGATGGCTCCTATATAGTTAGTTTGGAGGTCCTCAGTTGGTAGGTCTGACCCTGAGTTTCCAGATTCGGCGATGTAGTTTTCGATCCAGGACTTAGGTGTCGTTTGGTAGTCTGCTTCATTTTGGTGTACTTGACACTGCTCTCTGCGGTCGGTACCTTGTTGAAAATGGGACCTGAGGTAATTTGCCCAGACTTCCTCTGAGATGTTAGAGGAGATACCATCATGGTTGTTATGGATAAATCGATTTATAGTCCTCCAAAATCTGGAGCTGTTGTTGTGTTTGACGTCGGCATGTAGTTTGGCCCAGAGATCTTCCTCCATAGCTCTGTTCGCATCCCTTTTCAGTTTTTTGAGGACTGCCCTTTGATTCTGTAATGCTTTCAGTTGCGTATTGTCGCTGGGTCTGTCCCGAAGGTGTCTCAGAAGTTGGTAAATCCTTTTTTTTTGCATGCTTGATTTCTTGTTTTGCAGTGTATGAAATGGGCTTTGTGCTACTGAATCTTTGCTGGTTTAGTGGTTTGACCTTAGTCGTGTATGATTCCATCGCTGATAGGAAATTTCTCCATTTCTAAACTTCGCCATCTCCGACCCTCGCAGCAAAATGTTGTTTTTCGGTTTCCAGAATCTCGGTGCCTGCAGGCTAATTTGAATTTAATTCGTCTTAGGTTGGTGGTGGCGGTTAGTCCTTGAGGCGCCCGACAGCGTTCAAATGTTGAGGTGACTGTTCTCAGTACTATTTCTTGGGGCCGATGATCGCTGTCACCTTTATTGCCCAACTGAAAAGATGCAATTTGCTGGAAAAGGCCTAGGGAAACAAAGGTGTAATCCAGAATTGAGCTTGTTTTTGTGGAGCTATATGTGGTTACAGGAGGATTATCTTCTGGCAATCTGCCATTTAGAGCCCTCAGGTTGAGATCTTCCAAGTCCTCCAAGGTCATTTTCCAATCTTGGTTTGTTTACACGTTTCCGGTTTTCCTTGCAGCAGGATATTCCAGTTTGCGCTCTGCAAAAGCACTTCTTCATCTGACGAGGAGCCCATTAGGTAATGGTTTAAGTTCCCAGTTAAAATGAGATCATTTGTAGGTCCCTCTCTTAAACATGTTTCTGCGAGACTGCACATTTCCTTTACTAGTTTAGTTTTGAATTTCGGTTGAATATACACGTTTATTATCATGATGCTGGTGTCCCTTTTGTTTGTCGATGTTGACGAGAAGGATGCAATAACTAGTAGTGATGATTGCATTGTAGGGCCGAAGATGCGAACCGAACGAGCAATTGTGTTTGCCACATATGTGACCAGCCCTCCTTGCAGATGGCCATATTTTGCCCCCCTGATGGCATTTGTATAGAAGCGCAAGAATCCTTGAAGATGAGGAAGATCTAATACCCATGTTTCTTGTAATGCCACAATGTCGAAGGCCCTGACAAAGGTGACAAAGTCCAGATCAGCTACTTTGTTGGCGAGGCCAATTACATTCCAAGAACAGATCCGTACTGTCTCCTTTTTTTTTGCTGTGTATAGCGGGCGAGGGTCGCATCAATCTTTTATGTTGTTAATGGTTCTTGTGATCCATTGTGTATCTTCTTCCCAAGCTTGCAGTGTAAAGGGGAGGTTACAGTTCGTTGGTTGCTCTGCTTGATGCCTCATGTCCATATAACAGTGCCCTGTGGCTCCTCTCAGCACTGATGTGGTTGGTCTAGAAGCAGCCGTCTCAGGTCCTCTTGGGGGAGCTGAGTTTAACAGATCCGGATATCCTGGTTTGAAATACGGGGCGATGGTTATCCCCCAGGACTTTAGGATGTCGCTTTCTGAGAGCATTTTGTATGCTGTTGTTGGAGAGGTCCATGTTGCTCTTGTTTTTTCGCCTGCCATTACATCACCGCAGTTAATAAATTCTATTGACTCCAAGTCTGTCATTTTTATATCTGCTAATGGTGGTATATGAGATAGTAGCCGAAGTATGTTGCCTCGGATCAAGGTGTCGTGCCTCCCTTTAGAGGTGTATTCAGTTATGAACCATATCGCATTTGTGTCCCTTGCCCCTGCCCGGTTGGAGACGCCAAATTGGTTTTGCGAGACGGGCCTGCTGACCTTGTTTTGTGGGCTATCCAGTGCCATTTGGTTTCCTTCTGTATCGTATGTGTTTCCTTGCCATTTTGGACACTGGCTGGTTTCAATTAGTTTTTGAGGTATCAGGACGTTTTTGGCTGTTGGTTCTGTGGCTGTTATGTCTGTGGGCAGGAGCTGACTGTTCCGTGCGTTCTCATCTTTGCTTTTGGCTGTGTGTTTGCTGAGGGGGATGTCCAGATTCTCCTGGTTTGTGTTCCCCCCCCCCACGACGGTGTTATTGTTTGTAAATGGAGCTCGGGGTTGTCGGTATGTCCAGAATCCTGGTTTGTCATTGTGGTGTGGATATTCGTCCCTTTATCTTCTTCAGTTCTGTTTTTAATTTGATTTGCAATAGGGTTTCCAACTGGGTGAGACTGGGAAGGGTTGGCTCCTGCCTCCCCTCGTGCGTCCTCAAGTGTGCTGATTTCTTGCTTTCTGCTTGAATAGGCTTGGGAGCCACTAGACATATTTGCAGTGCTCTTAATGGTGATTGCTTCTGGTGTGGAAGTGTTCTGTTGCGTTGTCCCTTCAAGCACTGGCGTTGTCCCAGTGGGCTGTTGCTTTGTCCCTCCTTGCACTGAAGATGCCCCAAAGAGTCGTAGGAAACCGTTCCTAGTGGGACTTTGTTTCTGTTTCCGACCTTTTCAATGTTGTGCAGGTCTTTGTTTTGCCTTTATTTCAGTTCCACTTTGTCTGCCTCTACCTGTGCCTGTTGTAGCATGTGGCTGTGGCTGGGAGAAAATGCTGTTGATTGTGAACTGTTGTCGTTTTTGGTAATAGTTTCCGATACTACATAGAAACTAGAGTAAAGGCATGGAATTGTTTCCTTAAAAACACAAGACCAATCCTAATAACTAACAATACCACTGAAGAAAAGCCCCCACTAACCTTGGGTTGCGGAGCAGTGTTCTGCTTGTTATAAAGTGTTTCATTGCCTTATCATGGTTAGTAAGCACTACATTCATGCAGTTATAATACAAGAAATAATTTACCTAGCCTACACTAACCGTAATGCTATAACACTCAGTGGTTAGGCAGACAACTGTAGCTCATACAGGCTGCGTAATACCTCTTGACACTCTTGCACTCACATAAGATAAAACTGCTACAAATCATGTCCATCACCCAGTACTGTAGCAGACTACAGCAATGAAACCACCCATCACCAACTGAACAGGAATGGAATAATTGAACAGTTCTACTACATGCATCTGGCCAACAGAGGACTTTAGTTTAGTCAACCATTGGAGGTCCCAATAAGCAACTTTCTATAACTGCTTCTTGACACCTCGCAATGACAATCAGATATGGGATGTCTAGTCAGGCAACCGCAGAAAAGATGACATAGCAGAAAGGTAGCCCTTTAAGGAGCCCAAAGAAGAACCCTGCTGGGCAAGGGAAAAAATAAACAGACACTCCTGAGAAAGGGGAGCAGAAAGAGGGTCAAACCTGTTCTTCTACACACCATGCCACAAACTTGCCCCAACAACAGGCGTGTACCATTTTAATGGAGGAACACCTGGCTTCCAAGATAACATTGTAGACTTCAGGTGGAAAGTTTGAAGCTGTCAACTGTTGCTGCTCAATCTCCAAGCAAGAAGGCAGAGCGTCAACAGGTTGGGGTAGAGAACCTTCCCCTGCTGCTGCGACAGAAGATCCTCCCAAAGGGGCAGCCTGATCAGAGGATCGATGGCCATGCTCCACAGCTCAGGATACCAAACTCTCTAAGCCCAGTCTGGACCCACAAAGATGACTTGGGCCTGATTGTTCCTGATCTACTTGAGAACTCTGGGAAAGAGTGGTATTGGCAGAAAGGCATACAGGAGGCCTGAGCTCCTCTCGAGACAAAAAGCATCTGTGAACGAGAGCCACCTTGGAATGTACAGAACCACTGACATTGCACGTTCTTGGAGGTGGTGAACAGACCTAATCCAGACTCTCCCCACTGCTGAAAGAATCCTTGCACCGCCTTCAGAATGGAGACACCACTTGTGATCCTCTAGGCATCATTGGCTGAGTTGGTCCGCAACGCCGTTCAGAGAGCCTGCCGGGTGTTAAACCACCAGCGAAATGCCCTGACGTTCCCGCCCTGTCCAGAGACGCAAGGCCTCTTGACAAAGTGTCCACGACCCCACCCTGTTTGTTGCAGTAACACATGGCAATGGTGTAGACTGTGAACACCTGTATTAGCCTTCCGTTGATGGAGGGTAGAAAGAATTTCAATGCCAGCTGGATTGCCTGGAACTCCAGAAGATTGATTTGGAGTCGGGATTCCGCCAGAGACCAGAGGCCTCTAGTCTCCACCTTTCCCAGATGGCCGCCCCATCCCAGGAGTGATGCATCTCTCACTACTGTGGGATCTGGTGGGAGAGGTAGAGGGATCTGCCGCTGACTGAAAGGCGGTTCATTAACCACCACTGCAGATCTTTTGCAGTTCCCCCCGAGATCTGGACCTTGTCAGAGAGATTCCTCTGATGCTGCACCCACTGAAATGTCAGGTCCTACTGCAGAGCCCGCACATGCCAGCGGGCATGTGTCACAAGCAGGATGCAGGAGGCCCAGCAGCCTCAGAATCAGTCTCACAGAAATCCAGGATAGAGGCTTAAACATCTGTATCATAGCCAGAATATCTTGGACTTGTTGTTCTGGAGGATATGCCCAAAACTGCACCTTGTCCAGAACAGCTCCGATGAAAGGGAGCATCTGAGAGGGAGTCAGGTGTGACTTTAGCATGTTGATAGTGAACCCCAATGAATGCAGAAGGTCTGCTGTAATCTTGAAGTAGGGGGCAACCACCTGGGGTGAGCCCACCTTCAACAGCCAGTTGTTGAGATAGGGGAAGACTGGCCCCCCTGATCCCCGCAGATGAGCTGCAACCACTGCCATCACCTTGGTGAATATCCGAGTGGCGCTGGTGAGGCCAAAAGGGAGCACTGTGAACTGAAAGTGCTCGAGCCCCACTGTGAACCGCAGCTAATGCCTATGAGCTGACAGGACAGGAATGTGGAAATATGTGCTCTGCAAGTCCAACACTACCATCCAGTCTCCATGGTCCAGGGCAGACAGGACTTGAGCAAGTGTGTGCATTTTGAACTTTTTCTTGAGGAATAAATGGGGAGAGCACAGCTCTAGGCTAGGACGAAGGCCTCCGGCATTCTTGGGCATCAGAAAGTAGCGGGAATAGCAACCATGACCTACTTCTTGCATCGCCCCCCTCTCGATGGCTAACTTGGCCAAGAGCCATGATTTCCTGGTGAAGCAGGGAAAGACGGGCCTCCTTCAGCCTGTTACAAGCAGGTGGCATGGGCGGAGGGGTAGTCATGAAGGGTAGGGAGTATCCCTTCCGGACAATTTGGGGAACCCATCTGTCTGATGTTAGAGACCTGCAGGGGGGCAGATGATGACGTATCCTGCCTAACACTGGGTGACCTTGATGGTAGGAGGCAGACAAAGGTGTGGAGGCAGGGGGAGGAGCTTGGCGGGCATCCGTGATGGCCGCGTGAGCACAGCGCTCTCCGGACCCCCGCCACTCCCGGCATGATATCCTGAACATATCCTGATTCTTCACGAGGATTTATGTAGAGGACGCTGGGCTGATCTTCCTGTGATTTTTGGAATTTGATTTGGACCCGGGGCGCCGAAGATATGGCGATTTGAACTTTCGGGGTCCGCCCTTGGGGTGCGCCCGGGACTGGGTGAGGCTCTCTGGCCGTCTCGGAGTTGAACAACAACGGCAGGGGGATTGGACTTGTGGGTCCCCCTCTTAAGTTTCGGTTTCGATTCTGCCTCAGACTGAGACATCTGGCAGGGGAGTCTGGCCTGGGCCGGGTCCGGCACACGGTACGGCTGTCGGGCCTTTGGCTGGCTTATTCTCCTTTCAAGCTGGTCCTCTCCTAGTGGTACCCTTGCAGCGGCCTTTTGGTCCCGACGCCCTACTTTCCTGTGGCCATTTCCATCGGGTCGAGTGAGTCTCCTGGTGGCGCGGTTTCCGACATGGCGGGCAGGGGGGACCGAGAGACATGAAAGACCAAGACGCCCCTGCGTGGGGGCCCGGTCCAGTCTAACGTTATGGACCGTTACACCCATGCGAAGGGGTCTCCCGGAGCCGCCCTGCCTGGCCCAAGTGCGGTTGATCACATCGTAGACGCATCAACGGAACCGACCTTGCAGGACATCATGGGCGCCATTTCTGGCATAAAGGAAACGATAGGTCAACAATATGAAGCTTTGGCCCACAAAATCGACACCGTGGCCATTGATGTGAACTTGATTCGGGCCGACCTATCTAAAACCAATGAGAAGGTGAAGTCATTGGATCTCAAGTCATCCAGCCTCACGGCAGACGTTTCGGAGATACAGACAGAGATTGGCAATCTCCGTAGGGTGAACGATTTCATGACCCGGCGCTTGGAGGACTTTGAGAACAGGGCACGTCGCTGTAATGTGCGTGTGGTTGGCGTTCCGGAGAATCCAGAACCGCACTCTGTTGATCTCCTGGTTGAGGACCTGATCCAGAACTACCTCTCTCCGTCTGGGCTGAGTAAGTTCTTCGCAGTGGAGCGTGCCCATCGTGTTCCGGGAGGCCAGGGTAAGCCTGGCGCCCCGCCGAGGCCTATTGTTGCGAAACTCTTCCACTATAGGGATCGGGACGCTATCCTGCAGGCATCACGTGTGAAGGGCCCGGTGGCCTTTGAGAATGCCACGGTGAACTTTTATCCGGACTTTTCTCAACTGGTGCAGAAACAGCGTATGGGCTTCCGTGGAGTCAAGAAGCGTCTCCGGGACATGGGATTGCGCTACGCTATGCTTTTTCCGACCAGGCTGCGAGTTGAGTACAATGAACGAACCTTTTTCTTTGATCGGCCTGATTCTGTGAATGACTGGCTGGACTCCCTGCCGGACCGACCTCCTGCGGCTGAGTCCGCCGCCCACCCGGGTGGTGCTGAGGGTGGTGTAGAGAGCTGAACGGTTTGTTTATGCCCGGGTCCTCGTGTAAAGTAACTTCTTCTGGGATTCTATGCCTAAGTGCCTCTGCTGTCTGAGTGATCTCTTTGTTATTTTTCTTGTTGGGGTGGCGGGTGGGTCAGAGCCTTTCCTCCTCCGGGGTCTTTTTGTAGAATGGGGGTTCTTGGGCGACAGGCACACTGCATGTTGGGGTGGCTTTTTAGCTTCTTGCAGGGGTGCAGGGTGGGGGGTGTTTCCTTGATTGTTGGGGGGTGGGTAGATGGGAAGTTTGATGTTTGTGTGTTGTGTTCTCAAGGCGATTCTATCTTGCTAATGATGTTTTTGATGTCATGCTCATTGGAGGGGGGTTGCGGCGTTACTATATGGGATGGGGGGTAGCGGGTTGAGGTTTATTTCGTAGAATGTTAATGGTCTGGGGGATCGTATTAAGCGGGGTGTGGTGTTGCGATGTATACGACGTTTGTCTCCAGATATTGTTTTTCTGCAGGAGACTCACTTGGTAGGCAATACATGTCGTGCAATGAATAGGTGGGGCTATCGCCTCGCCGCACATTCGGGGTTTACCACGGGTTCCAGTGGGGTGGGTATCCTTGTTCGGGCTTCCTTCCCCCTAGCTATTGATGATGTGATCCTTGATGATCGGGGGCGGTACGCCGTCCTCGTGGGTCGCTATGAGGGTCGAACCCTTTCCTTGTTTGCCGTTTATGTGCCCCCCGGTCTACAGACCTCTACCTTTTCCGATTTGGGACGTGTGTTGTTGAACCTCCCTGATAGTACTCTCTTCATAGCAGGTGACTTTAATTCTGTGCTCTCCGGTCTACATGATCGTCACCCCCCTAGGGACACCCCTTTGTCCCAACAGTGGCTGGGTGGGTTTCTGGATACGTTCGGCTTGGTGGATTGCTGGAGACTTATGCATCCTACTCAGCTTCAATACACTTTTCACTCTGGGGCCCATGGAAGTCTGTCTAGACTGGATTATTTCCTGATGCCGGCGGCACAGTCGCCAGCGGTTCGTGAGATTAGGCACCTTCCCCGGGGCATCTCTGATCATTCCCCGCTCTGGCTTTGTTTTGAGGTGGGGGTGGAGGCGGCGGGCCGGGTGGCTCCTATCAACCCATGGTACCTCACCTCCCCCGAGACCCGCAATCTCTTGATTAAGTCTTTGGACAATTATTTTTTGGACAACGAGGGTTCCGTCTCCTCTGCTGTATCCCTGTGGGAGGCCTTTAAGACAGTGATTCGCGGGCAGGCCCTTGCCCTTATTGTCGAATCCAAGAAGGCGAGGAATCGGGAGGTGGTAGACCTTGAGAGGGAGATTGCTGAGATAGAGGCTGACCTGGAATCGAACGTTACATCTGATAAACTCCACGCCCTGGGTCTGAAGCAATTTGCTTATAAGTCTTTGGTCACAGATGCGGCTAAACTGATGTTTCGGGAGCAACAGGGTCGTTTGTATGATGTGGGGGACAAAGCGGGTAAATTACTGGCATGGTTGGATAAGACGGAGAGGGCGAATCGTGTGGTGCCTGTGATTCAGACTTCGAGTGGCGTGGGAGTGACAGACCCGGTTGAAATAGTTGAATGTTTTGCGGATTATTTTCGTGCGGTTTATACCCCTGTGTCTGAACGGGATGTTGATGACTCTCGCCTTTTGTTGCGTGATATAGCTCTGCCCAGTGTTTCCGATTTAGACCGAGTCTCTTTGGAGTCCCCTTTTACTATGGACGAGATAGCGACGGCCATTCGCTCACTCCGTTCGGGCAAGGCTTTGGGCCCGAATGGATTGCCAATTGAATTGTACAAGCTACGTCCTGACAAGGTGGCGCCCTATCTTCGTGCCATGTTTTTGGAATCCCGCGAACGGGGTATTCTCCCATATGATCAGCGTTTGGCTACGATAGTTGTTATTCCCAAAGAAGGTAAACCTCGGGACCTTTGTTCGTCTTACAGGCCCATTTCCCTTTTGAATGTTGAACCCAAGGTCCTGGCTAAGCTCCTGGCAACCCGCCTCTTGACGGTCATTAGTGGCTTGGTTCATCCGGATCAGTCCGGATTTATCCCACATCGCAACACGGCTCTTAATCTACGCAGTCTCCACGGAGCTGTTGCGAGGGCGGGGCTTCTGACGGAGCCGGCCATTTTGGCTTCGCTGGACGCCTCGATGGCCTTTGACACGGTAGAGTGGCCCTATCTTTGGGCAGCTCTTGAGAAATTCGGTTTTGGGCCTGAGTTTATTGGTTGGGTGAAGTTGTTATACGCCGAACCCTTGGCACAGGTAGTAGTAAACGGTCGAGTTTCTGTCCCCTTCTGTCTTGGTAGGGGGACCCGTCAGGGGTGCCCCCTGTCTCCGTTGCTTTTCGCGCTTGCTCTGGAACCGTTGGCTGCGTGGCTTCGATGGGAACCTTCACTCAAAGGGATCCGTTGGTCACCGGATTTTGAAGACCGCGTCTCGCTTTACGCGGATGACATTCTTCTGTATCTTACTTCCCCGCGTAAATCTTTAAATGTCTTATTCGACGTTTTTACTTCATTTGGTGCTAACTCGGGTCTGGTTATTAATTGGGCTAAGTCCTGTGTATATGTTCTCTCGGGTGTTTTGCCCCCATTACCGAACAGGTTTCCTATCCAGGTTGTCCACTCTGGCTTCAAATATTTGGGGATTTTTATCACGCTGGACTCCTCACTCCGGTTCGAGCGTAACCTCCTTCCCCCGCTTCTTAGACTGCGACTGGATGTGGCCCGTTGGCGTAAGCTACCCTTGTCTCCTCTGGGCAGGGCTGCCCTTTTTAAAATGATGTATTTGCCGCGATTCCTATACGCGCTTCAAAATTCTTATGACGACATTCCCGCTACCTATTTCCGGGAGATCGAGAGTCTTCAAAGGCAACTGATCTGGGACGGGCGTCCACGTATCGCCCTTGCGAAACTTACTATCCCTTGGTATGACGGGGGCATGGCGCTCCCCGATATCAAGAGATATTATTGGGCTGCCCAGCTGTCTGCCATTAACCACGTAATGTATTCCCCGGGTCGAGATCCGGCCTTTGAGATGGATAGACTCCAGCTGCCGGGAGGGGATTTTAATAGAGCGCTTTATTCCAGATCGGCCGGGCGCCATCTTGTGGGCCCGTCCAGAATCGCAGTCAATGTGTGGCGCGCCGCGAATGTGAGTTTGGGATGGGAGAACCGACTGACAATGGCGACCCCGCTTTATGCTTCTGAACGTTTGGGGTGTCTCTGGTCTACTAAGGGCTTTGACCGCTGGGATATGATTGGGATATGTAAAGTGGGTGACGTCTGTGTGCAGGGTAGAGTGAAGTCTTTCCAGGCCCTTAAAGCAGAATATGACTTTAGTGATAGAGAGTTTTTTCGGTATTTGCAGGTCCGGCATGCCCTGGCCTCAGTTCTGACTCCTGAAGTGACCCTGCCCGAGTCCTCTCCCCTTGAGGATCGTATACTGGATGGACACCTGCCCGATAGCACTATCTCCCTTATCTACAAGAAACTTATTAATAATCGCGCTGACTTATTGGTCCGACTTCGGGAGGTTTGGGTCGGTGACGGATTGGACTTGGATGACGAGGATTGGCAGTCGGCACTCTCTTCTCCGAAAGAGGTCGCCATCCCCGCCCGTCTCCGTTTGGTTCAACTTAAGATCCTCCACCGGGTGTATGTAACTGGTCCGCGTCTGGTTGTGATGGGTTTTTCCCCGGATGGTTTATGTAAGCGTGGTTGTGGGATGAGTGCCACATTTCTGCATATTCTTTGGGAGTGCCCGGTGGTAGCAGCCTACTGGATTGATGTGCTTGCGGTGATGACTGTTGTGACTGGTATTACCCTGCGGCCTGAGGCCCGACGATGCCTGTTGAACGTGTGGGAACCCACCGACTATTCTGTGGCCCAGACCAGATGGGCGACCTTGGGATACATGGTCGCGAAGCGGGACATTGCGCAACTTTGGGGCGCATCCAGACCTCCCGAAGTTTCGGTGTGGGAGGATAACATGGACTGGTCCATGTTCCGAGAGAAGACCGTCTATGTGGCTAGGGGCAGACCCAGGGCGTGGACGAAGATTTGGGGTCAGTGGAATGCATATCGTGGAGATATTTGTGCCCCTCCCTTGGTTGACGCTCCAGATGTGACCCTATCTCCCTAGGCTGACGTTCCCGAAAATTTTTCATATGGTCTTAGGATTTTCCTGCCCTCCCCGCTGGCCCCCCCCCCCCCCCGGCCATGCCGAGTTTCATTGCTTTGCTTTTGTCTTCCTGATTAGTTGCTTTCCCCTCCGCCTCCTGGGCTGACTTGATTACTGCGCATTCGCCTTGTTTAGAGTTTGTTGTTTTTATGATTAATATAAAAATTGTCATGTCCTGTCCTATGCTTCGAGCAATAATTGGTACCTTCCTTGTGCCCGGCCACGGGAATGATCGTTCGCTACTTATGTTGTGCGTTGCTACTAGCGGCCAGCCCGTGTGGTTGTAGGCCCATCTCTGTAACTCTTATTTTATTGCTCAATAAAAAAAATTATTATAAAAAAAAAAAAGGTGTGGAGGCCTTGGCTGCCAGGGGGTGGACTGGCGCGACCTCTGGCTTCCCGACTCATGTGCCTGTGGGTACTGCATCCTCGGCTACACAGAGATTGGGCAGCTTGTGCGCTGAGGTGGCTGGGCAGTTATAGACTTGACTGGAAGTCACTTCCGTGGCCTCAAAAAGCAGATTGGGGGTGTTGAGGCGACATGGAAAGGCCCAAGGACCTGGTCGTACCCCTGCTGCCCTTAAAGCGCTTCAGTGCTGAATCCACCTTGTTTCCAAAGAGACAGCAGTCATCAAAGGGCATGTCCATAAGTGAGGCTTGGACATCCCCAGATAAGCCAGCTGTTCTCAGCCAGGCATGGCACCGTAATGCCACCATCGAGGAAACCGATTTGCCCAGTCGGTTGTATCCAGTCCACATCTGATCGTGCATTTAGCTGCATCTCCCCATTGCCAACAGCCTGGGAGAGTATGGCCTGGTCCTCCTCCGGGACCATGAGAACCACCTGCCAAATCGAATTCCATAGAGCATGGAAGTAACAGGCCAAAAGGCACAAGGTGTTAACGGACCGCAGTGCCAAGGTGGTGGAAGAAAACATCTTCTTCCATAAGATGTCCAGCCTCTTGGATTCCCTATCTGAAGGGGCAGTAGGGAATATGCCAGGATTTACATGGGAGGTAGAGGCTTAGACCACAAAGCTCTCAGGGGAAGGGTGCGGTGTGAGGAAATTGGGGTCCCCTGGGGTGGGGTGGTGGTGGTGGGCAATTGTCCTGTTCACAGAAGCTCCTGTGCTGGCCTTGGACCAGGTCCCAAGCAGGATATCTGTAAGGGCTTCAGTAAATGGGGGAAGCGGCTCTGAGGGGGGACACTCATGGCTGAAGCACCTCCATCAAGACGTTTGTCTTGACTGCCACCAAGGGCAGTCTAAGTACCAGGACCTCGGCCGCCCTTCTCACCACCATTGCAAAGGGCGTTCCCTCCTCCGTGGCCACGGTAGGGGGAGAAAGCATGGCAGTCTCTGGAGAAGTGCCCAGTCCATTGGCCTTTATCAAGTCCTCATACCAGTTTATTTTTGTATCTGAAGGCTGGTATTCCTCAGAAACCAGTTACCCTTCCAGATTCTCCCAGAGTCCTAGCCCATAGGAATAGGGCTAAGGCTCCAGCCTGGAAGGCATAGCTCCAGTCGGCGTCGGTCGATGCTCCTCCTGCTCCGTGTTGGAGTCGGGGATCAGAATTGGGGCTGCACCGGGAGCATTGATATCGGCACCAGGGTAGGTCAAGGTGGTACGACCAGCACTGGTCTGGATCCGTCCGTGGATCCAAGGGGCCCAACTGCTACTGGAGCCACCGGTGTGGAATCAGTAGAGGCCCATCCAAAACCCACAGGGCTTGAAGGCATGCCGACGGGAACGGGTTGCTCAAAATGATGGCACATGGCCTTATAAAACTCTTGGAGTTTAGCGCGCAAGCTCCCACAAATTCAGGGAAGTGTGGAGTCAACCCAGGCGGTGGCTCAACCGCGGAGCACCCCTCGAATGGCTATGCTCCCTAGTCTTGTCAGGCGATGGACGAGATGAAGTCAAAGACCTCTTCGACTTCTTACTTTTCTTCTTGGGGTGGAACTTACCTGAGTGACCTGATGACTTCAAATGCGACAAAAGATTACGGGCTGTGCAACCGATCCCAGGACCTTCGTCCAGGCCGAGATCGTGACAGTAGGGGCATTGCATGTTGAGCCGCCAGGAGCTTGAGGGACCTTTTCCACCAGGCCTTCGGATTAATGGCACAACAGTTGACGCATGTCGAGCTCGAGGCACCAGAGGGAAACAAGGTGGGGGTTTGTTACCTACATCGATTAGTCACAGGTGTTGCAGGGCTTGAAGCCGGCTTTCCTAGATGACATTCCTGTCACAGCAGGAGAAAAACTTTCAAAAGACCAACAAAAATCAGCAAAAGGCTAGTCACAAAGTGACTAGGAAGAGCTGTTCCGGATCTGTGCTGACTGGTGCAGAAAGAAAAGAACTGACGCCAGCGTGCTTTGGTGGCCCCAATATAGGCACTGCGCATGTCACTTCCTCGTAGACACGACTGCAACGACTGCCACGCGGAGCCCAATTACGCAAGGGGTACTGCTCATGTAAAAGGCCATATCCAGTCTGTCACCTGGTGATATTTCTAAGGTAAGGAATCTGTTACTAGAAGTCTCTATCAGATATACACCCTACATGGTCTAGCATGCCACCCATATAGACAAGGACGTCAGTGCTCCACATAGAGGTAGTAAGCACTATATATATGTTGCAGTACAAGAAAATACTGTTGCCCCGACTAACCGAATGAGAACGGCACCTACTGAACAAGAAACCAAATGATAAGGTGAGCAAAGGCAGGGAGATGGATCAGGTCATAACTTGACAGGAGTATTCTTGCATGATCAGAGCACTGTTAACTTTAAGCAGGTGGGCTGATCATCAAGCCTCTGTGGTCCCACTCACCGAAGTGTTGGGGTGTGATATAGAGATGTCCAGAGGACACATTATGTGCTGAAAGTCATGTAGGACCTAGAAGGGCGCTGGAAGTCACTGGTGGGACCGAAGTGTGGGTGAGGATATAAAACCACAGGGTTGATTGTTTAGTTAAAAAGGTTTGTGAAAAAATTGTCTGCTGTTTAATGTGAGGGCTTAATTTGTACATTTAGGGACTAGTCAGAATAGCCTCTCCTAATCGAAACATATGGCCCTTGTATTGTACATTTAAAGATGTTTGCTTGTGCACTGCATCAAGCAAGTACATTTAGTAATTTCTCTTGATTACTTTGATCTCATTGATTGCTCGTCACCTACGCCAAACAGGTCTATGCTCTTGTGTGTATGATTTCATTTGAAAGTAAATATGAATGTACCTTTAAATCAATTCACCTTCTTAATATAACGTAGCCAGATTAAAAGATATTTTGCAATGAAAAGAAAGTCTGTTGAAAGCACTGAAATTGACAAATCTGGACGCAGCCCTACAGTCATTTTGAAAGAAAGGCAAATAGGCCTCAGGGAATGTGGATGTATATATTAATGAACAGAATGTTGGAATTTAGGGGGGGCTGAGCAAAGTCATAACTGGAAAATGTGATTACAAAAGTACTATCCGCCTGATTCATGTAGGTAAATTGCACTCGCAAAGGGCCAGATTCTGAGAATCTGGCCCTTTGCGAGTGCGATTTTTGCATTTGGTATTCATGATACCAAATGCAAAAATCGCTATTTAAGAAGTCGCAAATATGCGAGGAATAGCATTTAAGGAATCTCTAATAGAGATTCCTCAAATGCTATTCATGAAACATCAAGAAATAGCGATTTTGAACTTTTGGGGCCGCTATTTACCGACAGGTCAGACCTGTCGGTAAATAGCAAAAACTCAGAAAAATGCTTTTAAAAGCATTTTTCAAAGTTGCATGTAGCACACACACATGTCCTTTGGACATGTGTGTGCGCAACACTTGTCCAAAAGTGCATTATAGGGGTGCTACAGGGCGTCCTTTGGACACCCCTGGCACCCTTAAAATCGCTATCTTAGTTGCGAGTAGCAAATTGCTACTCGCAAATCCCCATTCATTCCTATGGGCCTCTTGGCCCATAGGAATGAATGGGGAGTATTTGCGAGTAGCAAATTGCTACTCGCAAATAAAGAACATGTAGGAATCGCTATTTAAGTAGCAATTCCTACATGAATGCCGTTTTGCGTGTCCTCAATAGCGAATCGCTATGATTCGCTATTAGGGACACGCAAAACGGCATGTACATGAATCAGGCTGATAGTTCTTAGACATGCACCAGATGCAGAATCTCTTCCATTTGTAAGCATAAGAGGTCCTAGTAGATGGCCTATTAGCCTCCTTCAATATGTCCATGCAATTCTCAAGAAGATTCAAGTGGCCATATTGCACTCTCTCAGGAGCCATGCCTCCAAACTCAAAGATGAGAGATTGGGGTGCACCATCTGCCCCCCGAACTTCGTGAGAAGGTCCGGTCGACACAGCAGCCGCCGATGAGGCAGGATCGACCGATGAAGCAGGTCCGTGAACCACCACTGCCTGGGCCATTCCGGAGCAATGAGGATCATCCGCGCCTGGGATTGGGCCAGCTTGATGAGCACCGCCGGAATCAGGGGAATGGGTGGAAAAGCGTACAGAAAGCTGTTCGACCAGCTGATCCATAACGTGTTCCCTAGAGTCCCCGGCTGATAATACCTCGAGGCGAAGTCGCGGCATTTGCTGTTTTTGGCGGTGGCAAATAGATCCACGTCTGGAGTGCCCCACTTGGCGAAGACGTCGCTGAGCACCTCGTCGTTTATGACCCACTCGTGGTTTTCCTGAAGCAGTCTGCTGAGGGTGTCCGCCTGAACATTCCGCACACCTGGCAGATGAGTTGCCGTTATCGTCAGTCCTCTGGCTAGCAGCCAGTGCCAGATCGCCTGCGCTTCCTGTGACAGTGTGTGTGATCTTGAGCCCCCCTGCTTGTTGAGTAAATACATCGTGGTCGTATTTTCCATCTGTACAAGCAAGGAGTTGGTCTGGAAGGATGGATGAAAGGCCTTCAATGCCAAGTGGACCGCTCTATGTTCAAGGAAATTGATGTGATACGTGGACTCCACTGGAGACCACGTTCCCTGGAGTTGTAGATGGTCTGAATGCGCTCCCCAGCCCTGGAAAGACGCATCCGCCATGATAGTCTGAGTCGGGATATCCTTGTGCAAAGGAACCCCCCCCCCCCCCGAGTAGATTCTCTGCCGAGCACCACCACCTCAGGGACTGTTGGGCATGAAGAGACAACTGGATCCTGTCGACCCATGACCCTTTCCTCTGGTCCCATTGATCCTCCGAGCATTCCTGCAGCGGCCTCATGTGCAGACCCGCATGCAGGGTGAGGAAGATACAAGAGGCCATCGACCCCAGTAGAGAAGACACCATCCTCACTGTTGTAGATGGTGCAGCTATGAGAGCCCGAGCCTTCCGAAGGAGTGATAAGCGTCTCTCCTCCGAATGAGACACGCTTGCTGACAGCGTATTGATGGAGGCTCCCAAGTACTGCAGGCACTGGACCGGACATATTTATGTGCAACCCCAGCTGATTCAGCAGAGAGAGAGAGAGGGGGTGTGTGTGTGTGTGTGTGCGTGTGCGTGTGTGTGTGTGTGTGTGTCCTTGTGGGGACTTGGGTGTGATAACACACTCACGCTGTGGGGACTTGCACTGTGGGGACCTGAACCCAGGTCCCCACAAGACAATGTCTTCTAAATGATAAAAAACGACTTCGGGAACATGTGTGTCAATTTTTACAACTTTTAAAAAAATTGCCTTGTGGGGACCTGTGTTTCATAAAGTGTGTTTATAATTTTGCTCGCTCTGCCCCTGTAGACAGGAGGTGGTACTGCAGTCTTTAACACACTTTGCATTTAAAAACACTTTGCTCACCAGAAACACACATTAGCAGCAGAAAGGACAGACATTTCAAAGTAAAAGCTGCATAGCACTATGTTTATCCGAATATTTTTCATTTAAATAACCTTTTTTATATTTATTAAAATTAACTTTATTGACATTAAGCTAATGAATTTCGACTTTTGGGGTCTGTAAATTGTCCATTCTTTTATGACATTGCTGGGTCAGTTTTGAATCTCCGAATACTTCACTATTGCCATTTTATCCGTATTTGCAATTAAATAATGATGATAGAGTAGAGTGGCATAGAGCTGAGTAGAGTGGTGAACAGTTGAGTACCGTGGTGTAGAATAAAGTGGCATACAGTAGTTAGGTGTAGAGTGGGGTGACACAAAGGGGCATAGAGTGGAGGGGCTTACAGAAGAGTGGAGTAAAGTGTTGTTGAGTGGAGGGGCTTAGAGTGGAGAATACTTGAGTAAAGTTTTGTAGAGTGGAGAAGCATAGGGTGGGGTTGTGTGGAGTAAAGTGGAGTGTTGTAGAGTGGAGGAGATAGAGCAATATAGAATTGAGTGGCATAGCGTAGAGTGGAGTCAAGTGTCAGAGTGGAGTAGTATAGAGTAGTGTAGAGTGGTATCTAGTGGTGTAAAGCGCAGGTTCTTATTATGGAGAGGATACAGTGTTGTGGAGTGCCATAGAGTGCAGTGTAACAGAGGAATAAAGTAGAGTGGGATAGGGTGGAGTGTTGTAGAGTGGAATGGAGTGGAATGGAGTGGTGCAGGGTGGAGTATCATAGAGTATTCTGTCATAGGGTGGAGTAAATTGTCATAGAGTGGAGTAGAGTGGCATAGAGTTGACTAACGAGCAGGGGTGGGCTGGCGGCGGTGCTGGTAAACTCCGCTACATGGGAAGCACATTCTTTTACCGAACTTCATGCTCCAAGCGGAGTGTGAAATCTTTGCAAGCTCTGCCAGCGGAGCAGAGTTCATCACCCATCCCTAGTGTATAGTGGAAGGTCCCAGAGTGGAGGAGCGCAGAGTGGATTAGAGTGTCATAGAGTGGTGTGGAGTGGCATTGAGTGGAGGGTTGTTGATCAGAGGGACTTAGAGTAGAGGGGTGTATAGTGGAGGGGATTAGAGTTGAGTAAAGTGTACTTGAGTGAAGGACCGTAGAGTGGAGTAAAGTGGTATGGAGTGGCATAGAGTGTCGGAGAGTAGCAGAGAGTGTCATAGAGTGGAGTGTCAGAGTGGAGTGTCATAGAGTGGAATGTCAGAGTGGAGTGTTGTAGAGTTAAGTAGAGTCACACAGTGGATTAGAGTGGAGTGACAGAGTGGAGCAAAAAGGCCTAGAGTTAAGTGGCATAGAGTGGTGTAGTGTAGAGTGGAATAGAGTTGAGTGGAGTGTCATAGAGCGGAGTGAAATGGAGGGGCTCAGAGGAGTGTCGTAGAGCAGTGTACAGTAGAGTAAAATGTTGCAGATTGGAGTAAAGTGTTGTAGATTGGAGTAAAGTGTTGTAGATTGGAGTAAAGTGTTGTAGATTGGAGTAAAGTGTTGTAGATTGGAGTAAAGTGTTGTAGATTGGAGTAAAGTGTTGCAGATTGGAGTAAAGTGTTGCAGATTGGAGTAAAGTGTTGCAGATTGGAGTAAAGTGTGGTAGTGTGCAATGGAGTAGAGTGGAGTGGCATAGCATAGAGTGGAGTAAAATCTCATAGATATGAGTGGCATAGCATGGAGTGTTACTGTGTATAATAAAGTGTTCTGGAATGTAGTAGAGTGGAGTGGATTAGCGTGGCATGCAGTAGCATAGTGTTATAAAGTGGAGTATCATACTGTGACAGAGTGGAGTGTTGAAGAGTGGAGTACCATGGAGTGGAGTATAGTAGAGTGAAGGGTCGTAGAGTGGAGTAGAGTGGCTTAAAGTGTAGTGTAGTAGAGTGGAGTGGAATGGTGTGGTGTAGAGTAGTACCCTGGAGCAGCATAAAGTGTTGTAGAGTGGCATAGGGTGCGGTAGAATGGAATGTTTTAGAGTGGCATGAAGTGGAGTAGAGTGTCATACAATGGATTTCATAGAGTGGCATAGAGTGTTGTATAATGGGGTGGTGTAGTCTAGAGTGAAGTAAATTGCCATAGTGGAGTGGCAGTTGAGTGCTGGGCAACCCTGCACATCAAGAAAGACCTGCTGTCCCTGTGTCATGTGAATGGGGTGCAGTGCTCCCCTAACAAGGGTAATAATCTTTGGCTTTCATTAAAACAATGGGTACACTTGACCCAAAAACTATACCTTGGTGAATGTTTTAGAACAGAGTGAGTGGTCTTTGGAATACTTTCACACCCTTATTATGAGTGGCCCAGTAAATTTCTGTATGAGCAGTAACTCTTTCTACAGCAACTACTGGAATGATGGGATTTATGGAAAACAGCACACCCCAACAACTTCAGCCACAATTCTGACGTCAGCCCACTAAGACCCTGATTAGGAGTCAAGTGGAGAGACATTTCAGTATGGAATTCTCATCCACCTAATTATGAGTGGACCAAAATTACTACATAGAACCCGATTTTAGTGAGTGGTAATTCCACAAAAAAAATCACTCAAGGCTTTGGCTGCAGCAGCCTAGCTACATGCCTTGATTCTTTTTCATGCAGGCACATTACTAAATGCTCACCCATCAGAGCTTGTCTTAACCTCCCTCTACTCTCTACACCCTCCTTGCTGCAACCTCACCCCCTACAGAAGCCCCTGCATATATTTACGTCCTACTCAGAGCAGGTGGTAAATGTAAGCAATAAACCCTCCAGAAATAGGGTTTCCATGTGGGTTTTTTAATGGTACATTTGGTTCCACATGGTATTTCCCATTCCATGGATTCAAACTAGTAATTGCGCATTACTGGGGTGGTGTTACGTGTGGATTTAACACCCCATCATTACTGTGTAATGAGTGTTTCCTTTGCAAAAGAGTAAGTGCTAGTGTCCAGAGCTCTGCTCATGAACCTGCGAATGTAGCAATTAAATGTTTTCACAAATACCAAGTCCAAGTGTTCCTAAATCTACCTCAAGTCTCTTTAATCCAACACTAGAAACTCTCTTATCATGGATTGTTTCTCTTTCTCTTCCTCCGTCTTTCGGCTTTGTTTCTTTTTGCTCCTCTTGCTATAAATTAATATCTGGTGCTGAAAAATAAGTGCCAGTCCCCAAAAATGAGTACCGGTGACTCCCACTGGCAACCATCAGCTCAAATTAAGCACTCTGTGTAACTCATAATCAGGCCCTAAAATGAGATTATCACTACTAACCTCCTGTTCTGCATCACAGACACCAGTGCTTGGAACACTAGGTCTTTCCATGTGATCTGCCTCCCCTCATGCTGATGGGCGAAGCTTATACCTTCCTCTAACTCTCATAATTCACCAACCACCATCTACATCTATTTGCAATGGCATGATAATATCTTAATAATAATATCTTTAACAACATCAAAGCACCCTCAAGTGGCTTTTCCATAACTAGTCTTTCAAGCCCACCTGCTCACAAACATGTGATGGATTATCCTACCACCCTGCTACTGTGCCTCCATTGCATGTTCCTCCTTCTCTTTACCCCCCCCCCCACACCGAGGACTACGTATTATCCCCTTTCCCATCTAATGCCGTACTGTGTGTTTTTTATTGATACTTTATGGAGCAGTTAACCTGTGACCTCGATTAACATATCTATCTTTCAGTCATCACCAATATCTGGGTCAGATACTTCTCCACCCCAGATATGGCTAACTTCTTCCCCCCTAAAAACAAAGACAAGGGAATAGGTGGCTGTATAGCAAAGATCCATTGTGACTGTTTTGGAGCTCCTACTCCCCATATGATTCATGTGCTTGTCCACCCCTGCCATGTTGTTTTCATTCCCCTTGTTGCTTTCCACAACTCTGTGTTGCTCTGTCTTGTCATGTGCTTCCCTGTGCTTCTGTGCTCGCCCCATGCTGGTTCGTCTGCACTTGTGCTTCCCTGTCCCTCAAGTGTTGTTTCTGTCCCCAGTGTTGATTTCCTATGACCAGCATCCCCCGTTTGGCTACCCAGTCCACTCTCATCCCTGTTTTGGTTTCGTGCTCCTCCCTGGCATCTTTCTTTGCAGTTACTGATCTGACTTGGATCACTAACCATAACTAATTTTAAAAGCCTGTGCCATTTTATAGGCAGGCATGTGCGATGCACGTGACTACAAAATGAACCGGTTCACGTCAAGAGGTTCTTTAAAAAAAAAACTTTAGTGCATGCTGCACAGCATCAAGGACGATGTGCAGCATGGATAAAATCCAACAGGTCCCAAAGGAGGGACCAATTA
The DNA here is from genome assembly GCF_964261635.1 of Lissotriton helveticus. NCBI lineage: Eukaryota > Metazoa > Chordata > Amphibia > Caudata > Salamandridae > Lissotriton > Lissotriton helveticus. Next base: position 1,194,988,690 of record NC_136068.1, read on the forward strand.
GATTTGCCAGTGCTTGTTTTCTATTTACAGCTGATTAATGTTTCTTTGCAATTAAATAGGTAATAATACACAGAAACAGCACTAATATCCACTATGCACATGATATTAGTAATTGTTCATGAATTAGCAGAAACAGAAACAACACAGTAAAACCTGATTGTAGTTTTCAGTGCTAATGGAGAAATGAGCGACATTTTTACTAATCAATTCTAGTGCTAAAACAGGAAAAATATGCGTATGAGGTCACTTTAGTACTATTGCATCGGGCAAAATGTCCCAGAAAGAGGTTTCATTAATCTTTATTCCTCCTTATCACACCATTTGATGCAGCCTGCTGAATGACATACTTTAAATCGAATGAGCACTTTTAAAATTATTTCTTAGTTCGTAATTCAGTCTTTCCTCTGGACATTTGTGACCTACATTATCGAAACTATAGTTGGTTTAACAAGTTATGTATTTTTTTTAACAAATGACAATTACAATTAATAGCATTGAAACTCGCAAATCATGTTAATGTGTTGGTTTGTAGGCTGGTATGAAACACATTACACTATTAAATAATAGGCATTTACTATTTTTTGGAGTCTCAATGATGTACGGTGAGAGAAAAAAAGACGTTTTTGTGCAAAGAAACTTCAGTGATTTCCTTGCACGTGCCCTTCTTGCATTACACTAAACATTGCTTTCGGCTCACAGCTATTTGCCTTTCAAATGAAGTTGCAGGCGCCAATGTGTTTTTCCCGGCTGGGGCAAGGGAGAGGTGTTCCTAAGGTGCTGGCCTCATACTTTGACCTCCGCTTCCAGCCACGGAGGTGAAAAACAAAGGGATAATTTACATAAGTTAACACCTCGTCAGGTGGGTGGCTTGGAAACCTTTGTGCTGTTAATCCCGGGCTCTCTTCACTTCTGTTCTGAGAACACTGCAGGTTGTCCCTTCTAAAGTTTGCAGACAGCTTTTTGCAGGGCGTTTCTTTTCACTGTGCTCTAAATGCAAAGTTCCCGTCTTTGTTTTAATGGTGATGAGGGAACAGAAATAATGTGACTAGCCCTCAATGCATTTTCATTTCATTTTGTGTGTTAGAAGAAGTAAATCCAATGGGCCGTTTTCTTTGTTTTTAGAGGGAAAAATACTACGTTGACGCTTTAATTGTACAGTATAGCCTAAGGAGCTGCAATAAAAATGTGTATGTATTTATCTTGTATTGTATGCGCCGCTTAAAAAATTACTATGTTTAATATGCAGAGAGATGCATGAAAGCTTTTCCCTCTCTATAGCATTCTAGCCCCTGATGCGCCCATGACATGCTTTTTTTGCACTAAGAAACCCAGCTGCCACATTTGAGGTACTTAAAAAAACACCATTTCATTGCCGAAGAGGGACATGCTAGTATGATTGTCGACATAATTAAATACCAGTTCACCTTGTGAGTAATAGAAGAATTTTAGAAGCTTTGAAAAGGTGTAAGGTATTTTATGAGACCTATGTAAGCCTCTGCATCACGGGACAGCAGTGCATGATTGATGCACTCAATTGAAAGAGGCCAGGCATATCGAAATATGTACAGGGGCGCAATACCCATTGGGCTGAAAGGGCTCCAGCCCCTGTCGGCTGCTGTAAGAGGGGCCAACTCAACTGGACTGCAGCAGACGGACCAAAGGTCACTCGTGCTTGAAGTCGGAAAGCCACTTATAATTTTACTGGCCTCCTATTGGTAATTTTTTTTTGTTCTTTGCTTCACATACTTTTACTTTCTTAATAATAAACAGCCATGTGGGCTACATAATGTGCCCTGGCGTCCAGGGTCAGATTGGGATCACAATTTGGCCCGGGCACTGACAAAAAAAGTGTCCCACATTTACCGGCGTGGCCCACATTCGTTGGCGTGCCCTTTCATGAAACACACAAGGAAGGTAAGTGGGAGGATATTGTTCTTGGGAAGGACACAGGGCCAAGGTGACAATGTCCTACAAGCTGAGCACCTGAAAAACAGCCAGGCCCCTTTCTATTACCAAATGATTCCCAGCCCACCAGCGCAGGAGCATCTGAAAACAGCCAGGCCCCTTTCTCTTAAAAAATTATTCCCCAGCCCTCCAGCTCAGGAGCACATGAAAACAGCGAGGCCCCTTTCTCTTAAAAAATATTCCCCAGCCCTCCAGCGCATGAGCACCTGAAAACAGTGAGGCCCATTTCTATTACAAAATGTTGAAAACAGCAAGTGCCCTTTCTCTTAAAAATGTATTCCCCAGCCTTCCAGCGCACGAGCACCTGAAAGGTGGGAGGCCGATTCTGGCACACAATCACCCCTCCCCAGCCCACCATCAGCGTGATTGCTTGGCAGGGCAGGGGATCAAGGAGAGGCCACAGCTGAACATCGCTGAACGGCCGGCTGCACAGCGAAGCCGCTTTCCTCTCCCTGTCAGTGCTCTCTGTGGACTGGTAAAGGGGGAAACACCACCCACAAAATGCACTGGGACACCAGCCCTTCGGCCCATGCTCGAGTGCCCGCAGTGCCAATCCGCCACCTGCTGGCGTATTGGTTTAAAATAGAAGAGACCACAAACGTAGAACCAACAGCAGGTGTAGCCATCCAGGGTCTGAACAGTGTTTGGTGCCTTGCATGCTCCAATTAAAACAAAAGGAGAAAAGGGAAGTTACTAACGGTATGACATCAGGGCTGGCTTTAGAGCTGGTGGCGCCGGGTGTGACAATGTTTGTTGATGCAACCCAATGACCACCTCCACCACGGATTCCCTCAGCACCACCCTTTAACTGTGCCCAAGTCTCCATAACCACTCTCTCTCTGATGCATATAGAGCACACTCTCTAAGATACATATATTTCGCCATTCATAACAGGATAGGGTCTCAGAGCACTTTGCATCTCACACACACACATTACAAAAGACAATCAAACATACATGTGTAACTTAGCGTATAGGAAATGTTACATAAGACAGAGGACTATAAGGTGTAGGAGCCACATGGCATCCAGACTGGTGGGCAGAATAGTTTAATAGTGCTTGGTTTGGAGAAACACAAACTCAGAATTTAAAACAGGAACACCATAGTTGGGGGTTCTCTTTAATATTGAGAATAGATTTTTGCCTAAATTAATCCTTTTTACAACACTAATCTTTGCTCAAATCTATACTTTGCAGGGTGCATGCAGTTCTTTGATAATTGTTCAGTACAATTACAAAGTGCATAGAATGTAAATAGGTCAATGAGTTACTGCTTTTAAAAGAGACATCATTTCGTTTCTTGCAATTTATAATTTCAAATCCTATATTAGGATTTGAACCTAAAACTGCAAGTAACAAAATGATGTCTCTTTTAAAACTAGTAACCCACTGACCTATTTACATTCTATGCACTTTGTAATCTACTCGGTACTTGTTTTCTACAACAGGCGTATTGACCCTAAGTGCTACTTTATAGTGAGTCAAAACCCCAACTAAACAAAACTCCGATCTTTCTTCAGGAAGAACATTAATCTCAGATTTATCCTGACATTTTTCTTGCCCGGATATTGCTGGAGGAAACGAGCGCGGGAGCAGCAGGTGCTTTAAAATAACAATAAACTTGAAAACATGGCGCCGCCTGGAAGTCAGCACCCGCTGCGGTGGCACCGGTCGCACCGCCCTAGAGCTGGCCCTGTATGACATGGCATGACATGAAATGGCAAAGCGAGCGAGGATGATATTCTGGAAAGAGGTTTGCTTTCCAAAGACAAAGAAAAGTGCCTGTCACATTAGAAATAAAAATCGCAATAGTAGTAGTCTGTATGTTTTTTAGTAATGCAAGGAGAATCATAACTTGCAGCACTATTATTTTGACTTGAACTGTACAAAATATATTTTACATTCTGGCATTGGGATGTATATAGTACACATAGTATGATGTTACATATGGGTGAGGAGTGGCCACAATTGCATTTTTATTTCAAAAAGCAAGTAATGTGTGCATTTAGGTGGCCAGTTTGCCTAGAGATGGCCTGTATCCTGTGTAAAAATTGGATGTAAGGGCATGCCTTGTGTGCAAGAGCCCCACGAGAAACCAGTAGGAGGTAATTTGAAGAAAAATGTACCTCTACTGTGGTTTTGCTCTCCCTGTAAGACATTTTATGCTCCGAATAGTGTCCTGTGGACACAAATTGAAAACAAATACGCACTTAATGTTAGATTTGGGGGTCTCTGGTTGGCATAGGTAGATACTTGTGACAAGCAAGGACCCTCTCCTCTAGTCAGGATAAGGGGGACTACCCTCTAAAATAACCCCTGCTCACCCTCTAGGTAGTGTGGCGCGAGCAGACAAGGCTTATCTCAGAGGCGTTATAGGCTAGGGTCTTGTGAACCCATACAGTACTTAGTGACAACACCACACATGGACACCACATTAGTTTTTGTATAAAAATAGTTAACTTTTATATATGACTTAGCACAAGACCAACATAATGACAAAAATGACCATCATACTATTAGCAGATAAGAGTTCTCGTTTCAAGTGTATCTTTTAAGTCTGTGCGATTCGTATTCCTTCGTTTGGCCCCTTTACGGGGATGAACTGAACCCAAAAAGAGTCTAACACGCGCAGCGGACGCTTCTGTCCGATGCGCTCAAACACGGAGTGCGAGTAGTACTCAGTACCTTTGATGGAAGAGTTCGTCACGGACGATGCGGTGAAGACAACAGCGTGGCACGCGGCGGTGTCCTCCTCTACGGTGCGAGCAACGGCTCGTTGGAGGCACGGAGTCGCTTTGCCAAGGGGGACGATGCTGTGTGCGGTGCGGTTGAGATTCGTGCGGCGTACGAGCCGTACCTTTGAGAGCGGGGCGCCTTCCAATCCCAGACAGCGCGGTGCGAGGCGGACAGTACGCTGCAGGTGTGCTAGACGTACCCAGCCACTCTACGCGCTCGTAACTTCAATGCCAGTGGCAGGGTGCGCATCGAGCAGTGCGGCTCGAAGGGGGAGGGTGAAGTGGTGTGCAGTGCGGGGCCCTCCTTTCATGGTGCGAGCTACGGCTCGTGGGGGGCACGGAGTCACTTTGTTCGGGGTGAACACCTAGCACGGGGCTTCACAGTAGTCGAGTTGAGTCTTCGAGGCACACACAGCTCTTTGCTCCAGCGTTACGGGGAAATCAGCGTTTTCCAGCAGCTCTCTTTAAGGCGGGGGAAGTCCACTAGTCCTGGGACCTAGTTCAGGGGGCAAGCTCACACATAAACCCTTGGAAAAGCACAAGTTGAAGCAAAGGTCTTTTCCAGTCTTTCTCCTCTCCTTCAGCAGCAAGGCAACCACTGCAGGCCAATCCCCAGGTCAGGACAGTACTCCTCCTTACACCTTTCCCAGTTCCTTGTCGTTGGGCAGAGGTTTCTTCTTGTCAAAGCAGGATCTGATTTCTTGGGCTCAGGGTCCCAATACTTATACCACAATTCTTTTGTTCTTTCAGGCCTGGGGGCCTTTGCCTAGTTCAGCCCAGTTCTGGAGTACTTTGTTTACATGACTCTGGCTTTTCTTTTCAGTGTGCAGGGCAGAGACATCAGACGCTCCATAGGAGGTGGAGCCAGCATTGTGGTGGAAAGGCACAGCCCTATTCAGAGCCCAGGTGTACTCCTCCCACCCATCTGGATGTAAATCTCTCTATTCACCACCGGGCTGCCTCAGCCTGTCTCCTGGAATTCCCCTGTCCTGTCACTCACAGAAACCAGACAGCAGACACACATCCTAGCAGAGGCAGGCTGAAATGGATAGGCGATCAAATACCTACTTTCTAAAAGTGGTATTGGCAAACACAGAATATTAAAATAACCTTTCCTAAAAGATGTATTTTATTATTCTGAGTTCAGGCATACTAAACTCGAATTTCTACCATGTTATCTGAGTCTGTCAGGATCATAGAATGTAATAATTCTGACCTATGGAGAACAGGTAGCCTTACAATAGTGAAAAACGAAAAGGGCTGTAATTCACTATTAGGACATGCCACATCAGGGCTTGTCATACCTTATACTTACAATGCACCCTGCCCTTGGGCCTCCCATAGGGGTGACTAATAGAGAAGTGTGGCTCAATGGTTAGAGCGGCAGACCCTGATGCAGTAGTCTGGCCGGGACCAGGGTTCAATTCCCGCCTCGGCGGGTTTCGGGCTCAATTTCCTCGGACCTGATAATTCTCGCCTCGGTGGCTATTCTAATCATGAGTCCCACTCTGCACCTCTGGGCAATAGCTTGCTTAATCTCTACAACGGCCCCAACAACGCTGAGGATGCCTGACTTCACCTTGGGGGTGCCCAGGCGTGGGCTCCTCACAGGGAAAGGCCAGGAAAGGTTCCTCGGCGGTATTCGTACAAGCGCCGAGATGCCTACGGGTAGTCGTGCGCTATACAAGTGCGTAATCATTTCATTTCGTGCACTATACAAGTGCGTAATCATAATATGAATTTAAGGGAAGGTGTATTGACTGGCAAGTGGGTGCACTTGCCCAGTCAGCATGACAGTACCAGACTGCACACAGGCTCTGCAATGGCAGACCTAGACATATCTTACAAGGCCGCTTCTGTGGGTGGCACAACCAGTGCTGCAAGCCCACTAGCAGCATTTGGATTTACAAGCCCTGGGCACTCATGGTGCGCTGTACTGGGGTCTGACAGTAAACCAAATGAGCCAATCATGGAATCCAATCACATATACATTTTCCTACAGGGAGCACTTGCACTGTGGCACTGATTGGCAGTGGCACAGTGCTCTGAGCAGCTAACACCAGCAAAACACATGAGGCAGAGCGCAAAAAAAGTGGAAGGGAGACTCACACCCTGGTGCCAGGTCTAACACTTATGAAATGGCAAGAAATTTTGCACAGTTTGCTAAAACACAACATTTTTGAATTTCATAAGATTTGGCCTATGTAACATAAAGTTTGCCAAGTTCTAATATGGATATATGTTCCACTAGTAACCTTTGCAGAAATCTGTATCTACCCTATACAGCACAATTATTAATTTCCGCAGGGGATTCATAGTCTATCGTCTTTCTTAAATTCATGAAATGTGTATCAATGATTGGATGGCAGAAATCTGCTGAAACAAGTGCTACATAAAGCACAAATCACCATAATTGTGCAACAAACAAACAAGAGTCTTTGAATGTTGAGATTGTAACAGGAGCAAAGTACAAGACCTAACAACCAGTGGCAAAGCGAATAAGTCTGGCACTGGCCACCAGCCTTTTGACTTTGTAAATGCTTGTTTTGTCACTTTTTTGTGAAACCTTTTGTTGGGGTAGTTGCTGGACTATCATCAACACATATTACCAAAATTGGTTAACAGCTAATCTTTATGGGTCTCAAAACCACACATCGCCATAGCAATTCCTGGCACTGAATGGAACACCTGTGAAAGAGCACAATGCTGATGCACACAGTGAAGTTAGCAAATGGTTAATGTAGGCTGACCCATTGTTCATGCTCTATGCCATGGGTACTCACAAACATTTTCATGAAAACCATAACTTTATGAAAAATACTTCTGAGAGCACTGCTATAATTGGATTTACTAAAGTGAAATGGTTCTACAGGTCAATGAAATACACTTTTTGAATTTTGGAAAGACTACTGTATTTTTACACGTTTGTTTCTATTAAAAATGAGGGTGTTCCTAAAGTTAAGGGCCTAGTTACTGTTATTTCTGAGTCGAGTAAACATCAGCCCAGTGATGATGCTTCCCACAGGCCACATGTAAAGGTCAGGAGGGTCTGATGTTGTCCCCGGGCAGTACTTTGAGTATCACTGATCTATGCTATAGTGAGCGGAAGAAATGAGAATGAAACAGACAAAGAGAGATGTGTGTAAGCCCCTACAAGTAAGTATTTTATGTATTTCACTGGTGATCCAGCACCCACAATTCTATTAGCAATATATCAAGTTATTAAGAGTCCGGCATGTGTTCATCAAAGAATTCTACTGGAAGCATATCCAAGAATGTGATACACCATGTAAATCACTGCCTCAGATGTCAATAGCTCAGCGAAAAAATATTCTTTGTTAATTTAAAAAATGCCATTATGTACTAAATCTAGTATCCAATGTGTTTTGTCTTACATGGACTTCTTCAGGGCTCGAATTTGTATATTGAAATCTTTTCTGGTGAATTAGTAAATAAGTTACAGTATTTTTTCGGTATCAATCCTAAGTAGTGTAAAAATTTGAGTATGTGTGCTCAAATTTCGAGAAACGTCTCTGGCATGTTTGTAGATCAAGCGTTTCGTTTGTCTATGAAGAACACATCCCGGACTCTCAATAACTTGATATATTGTTAATAGAATTGTGGGTGCTGGATCACCAGTGAAAAAGTTTGGTTTGAAAATTGTTTTCACATTGGAGTAGAGAGGGGTTGTACTCCTGGTTCAATTGCACCACATATAGATAAATAACTTGCTCTACGTATTTGGGTGTTAGGTGCGGTAATGTTCTGCCTCAATCCCTTTGTATATAGATGTTTAAGTATTTTATATATACATTTTAGTATAATCAAAAGGTGTTGGCTGACACTGGACCCCCCAAAAAAAGAAAATAGGAATTTAAATATATTAGATAAAGCGCAATAAAAAAATGTGCATTGTAAAGTCATTCTTTTCTGGTGTACTACTGAACATTGAAAGTTAGGGATTTGAAGAGCACTGTTATAAGGTATATTCAAATGATTAGCCTAGAAAATGGAGGCGATTAAAAGAAAGAGGTAAAGGGCACAGGAAAGAAAGAAAAAACAGGAAGAGAGATAGAAGAGGGTGTCAGAAGAAAAAGTTAAATATACATAGAAATTATAGAAAGATGGAAAAGGAATGGGTTGTGATGGGATGTGAAGAAATAAGGCGAGCGAGAGAAAGAAGTAAGAGAAGGATGGCATATAGAAAAGAGAACACAAGGAGAGATAACAGAATATGTAGGAGAGAGGAGCAAACAAGGGAAAGAGCATAAAGGCAAGAAACAAAATTGTAAGTGACAGAAAGTGGGGCTAGAGGAACAATGAGGTAGAAATATGTATTGCATACATAAAGTGCAAAAGTGGGGGGAAAGGAGAGAAAAAGTTAGAGAAGGAAGGGGCACAGAAACGAAAAAAATATTGAGCTACAGGTAAGAAAGCTTCTCTCCGCACGATGTGGAACAACCATATGTATATACATCGTTCAGTGGAGGATGCTGACTTGTTGATCAAGGAAATTAAGAAGGGGGCATGCAAATAGTGAGGTAGGTCTGGGGCGGCGGGGGTGAGGGGAGGCCAGATGTAGTTTTTTTTTTGCTTAGCCGATTGGGAGACCAATAGCCTTCATGCCTAATCTAGTTGGGGGGATTCCCCTAGGGTGGGTGAGGGGGGACAGGGGTCACTGAGGCTCAGGGTGAATGGTTGGGAGAATAAGGGGGATCACTTGGTGGGGAGCAGTGGGAAAACAAAGAAAAACAATTATTTTCCCTCTGTCGTCTTAATATTGTAAGCGGCTTACGTTGTCAGTCTATGGATATGGGTGCCTTTGATAGGTCAGATGGGGGGGATAATAAATTAAAAATCCTTTCCTGGAATGTCAACGGGCTCAGCTGTAGACATAGACAGAGGTTGGCTTTGAGCTATTTGGAAGAGAGTGGTGCTCATATCTGCCTAATACAGGAGACTAATTTGGATTCCCCAGAGGCTAATAAGGTATTTTCCAAATGCAGATGGATAGATCATTCTGTGTTTTTGGAACAGTCTGCACATTGTAGGGGATTTGCGATTTTAATCAGGAAAAGAGCTGGGTGTGTTATTAAGGCCTCTATGTCTGATAAATTTGGGAGGTGGCTGATAGCCACTTTAGACTACGTGGGGGACAGAATTGGTATGCGTGGTCTTTTATGGACCGATTAGCGACAACCCCTCTCATTTGTCCAATCTAGAATGGAATCTTATGGAGGCCACCGCCCCTGTTATAATGGGGAGAGATTTTAATGTTTTGCTGGACCCTGTACACGATAGATCCAACATCAGTCGATATGATAACACCCCTCAAGTTAGGAAGACATTAAAAAACATTATGCTAGATTTGGGTTTGTTGGACGTATGGATATATGAGATGGGTATTAAGCAGGGTTTCACGTTTCATAGCAAGAAACATGGCCACTTCTCAAGATTGGACTACTTTTTTGTTGATAAGACCATGGGGGAAAAATATTGTCTATACATAAATTACCAGCCCATATTTCTGCCCATGCAGCTATGACTCTCTCCTTGGTTGGGTATTCTAGTTCTGTTGGATCTGGATGGACTCTAGGGAGAGCTACCTTATCTGCTCCTGAGACAAGCCGGGTATTAAAACTAGTATGTAGGCAGTTTTTTCTGGACAATTTGGGGTCTGCCTCCCTAGACATAGTCTAGTCAATCTTCTGCCCAGAAAAGGGCTGACCGATTAACTCTTAAAATTTTAGAGGGCAGAATGGGCTTTTTGAAAGGCAGCTGATCCCAGTTGAAATGCAAACCTTCTATGTTCAGATAAGGTTGCGGAAGCAACTTGAGGATGCAAGCATGGAATAAAGGGTCTTTATTGATACAAACGTGTTGAGCTCAGTGGGATGCTAAGTCCATGCAGGAATTTGAGTATGTGGAGAAAGCAGGTGCACTACTTGCTTGGAAGGCTCGGACAGACAGGTCAATGAACTTTATAGAAAAACTGGTTGTTAATGACATGGGTGACACTTCAGGGAAACAGGAGGATATGCAGGCTTGTTTAATATCTCTTTTTTCCAGCTTATGTCGAGAAGAAATCTCTCCAGATCCAGAGTATATTATGAGCTGGTTAAGGAAGCTGCAGCTCCCTAATGTAACAGATGTAATTTGTAAGGTTCTGGGTGATCCAATCACTAAGGAGGAGATTCGGTTGAGTATAAGTAAGGGTAGGAAGGGTAAAGCTACGGGTACTGATGCCCTTCCAAATGAAGTCTTTAGTCTTTTGATAGATGAGCTGATATCTGTTTTGGAAGCTCTGTACAACTATATATATAGGCAGGGTGCCAAGGTCCCTCAGTCCTGGAAGAAGGCCTCAATAGTCCTTATCATAAAACCCTCTAAGCCTCGTGTCGGGCCGACTTGTACCGTCCAATCTCCTTGCTTAATGCAGACTATAAGTTCTTTATGAGCATGTTAGCAGGGAGATTGGCCAAGCTCACCCACAGCTTATCCACTCTGACCAGAAGGGTTTCATCCCTAAGAGGTGTATTCAAGGTCAGACCCAGCAGTTAATTGGCACAATAGATCTTGCCAGGGAGCGATCTGCTCCTCTTACCATAGTGGCGCTTGATGCCGCAAAGGCATTTTATCGAGTATGCTGGATCTATCTTTAGGAGGTTTTGAGCTCAATGGGGTTCTGCACCAACTTTATCAATACAATTAAGGCTATTTGTACCAGGGCATCGGCTAAGATCTTTCTTAATGGCATATTGTCCTCCAGTTTTAATATTCTGAGGCACTCGACAGGGGTTCCCGCTGTCTCCCCTTTTTGATATCTATATAGAGACTCTTGCCCAACAGTTGCATTTGGATTCCTTAGTAGTGCCATTCAGCTGCTTGTCTTACAGTTCCAAAGTTGCACTTCATGTGGACGACTTATTAATCTATACAGCTGATCCCTTGACATAATTAAATGAAATATTGAAAAACATATGTAGAATTCACTTCTCTCGCTACAACTGAAAAAAACTACAAACACCAAGAAGATAAATTAAAATATAAATAAAACAATAATAAAATTAAAATAAATGAACCAAAAATAATAAATCTAATATACACTTGCTGAGGTATACAACTAATTATTTCTTGCATAGTCTAAATAAAACTATGTTTCATTTTAAATATCCAATGAAGTATGTTCTCACCCAATTCCCCCACAAATTGAACATGCTGCTAAATTAAATTAGAAATCTGACATGAAACCCAAATAAATGAAAGAACAATTAAACAATTAAAACATTACATACTAACCATTTATATATTTATTTTACCTTACATTACCTAACATTAAAAAACAATTAGTTAAAATGTAATTAATCTCCCTCCATATTCCCCTAAAAACCCAATATCCGGCTACTAAATCAAAATCCTACTTAACATAGGTATTTGTAGATCGCACATTAACTCTTAGGCATCTTGGCGCTAACTGATGTTTATTGCTACTCAACGGTTCTCATTTTATCGATCTCACATGGTGTAAAGGCAGAGTGGACCCGCCAGGATTTGAATCAATGACCTTGCGATTGAACACAGGGCCCTGCAGTGGACACAATGAACAACCAGATCCTTCTATTAACCTCTTAAAAATTCAATTACACATTTAAAATTACAAACTATATTTAAAAAAAGAAAATGTTACTTATATTATAAGTATATATATATAAATTGAATTAAAAACAATGTTTATTACAACTATACTAAAGTACACAATAGTAATTACAATTCTCTTCATACCGATATCGTATACAATAAAACCTACATTCTTAAGTTTGATTTTCTGTTCCACTATATTTTTGCAGAGGTGATATTTTTGAAAACATATTTGTCACATGATATTTTGGAATCAATATTTGTTTCATTCACCATATTTAACACATGCTCATTATAAAAATGTCCCTTTTGTCATGAAAAGTGTAGTTACAGAACTATTAGTCATGGTCTCTACTCTGGCACAAAGGGAACACAAACCTAATTGCAAAATGAGGAGCTTATATGAGCCCATTGTTACACTTTTGGGCCGCTGTTGCGTAACTTTTTGTGAGGCTGCAGCAGCATAAATAATGCACCATGTTGCACCATATTTACAAATTGACGCATCAAAGCAGATGCGTCACTTTATAAAGCCCTGCGCCACGTTATACCTGCGTCAGGTATAATGTATGTAGGGTGGGCGTTCCCCCACAAAAAGCCTCATAGAAGCGGCACAATTAAATTTATCAGATTTCACTGCAGCACTTCTAGGATGCTATTGAGTCACATCCTTACGTTTGCCTCACAGCAGGCATACGGGTGACGCAGTGCAATCGGAGTAGGCTTCCCCCTTGCATTGCTGGAGTTGCATCATGCTTAAGATACAACTCCAGCAATGTGTGGGTTTTGCGCCGAGAGATACGTCAGGATTCCTGACGTATCGGTCATTCCTTGCGACAATGGGCGCCGTAAATAAATGCGGTACATCCATCATGTCGCAAGGAGAGCACACTGAAAAGTGTTGCATCGCTGCTTTCAGGCTGCGATGCAACACTTTTTATAAATGATGCTCTTAGTGTTTAAAACTGTATGTACAAAAAGCCCACTGCCAAAACATGTTTTTCGGGTTTGTGAAGGATTCCTATCTTTAACTGGGGCACATTTTAAGGTTTCTTTTCTCACAAAAACAGCTAGTGCATGACTATCAAATTGTCCTTCTCTTTTCCTGAACAAAGGATTCACCTGCTTCTTTTAGGAAGCCTACTTTTATACCCCACACACATCACAGTACAACATTTGGGCTCACACCTCAAAATTATTTTTGTTAACAACATTGTGAAAGATTCCAATATTTAAAGTAGGCACATTCGGAGGTTTTTATTCCTGTGAAAAAGAGCTGTATGCCAGCCAAAGTGACTTTCTCTACTCTTACATCATGAGCATACCAGCCTAGTTCAGGAATGCACTTTGAAAGACTCTTGTATATGATTTGCCCTTCAAATAACAAGACCATAAACACTGAGAAAGTCTCTTGTAGATGACATGGGCACTTTTTAAAAATGTTTTAGCCTTGTTTAAGAATTTCTCTTTTACACTCCAAATAAAAAAGGCTGATCAAATATATGTTTCAACTTTGTGAAAGTTTCCCATGTTTCACCTGGGCACATTTTAAGAATGTGTCTTCCCATAAAAAGGCGAATGTACCACTTCCAACTTGCTTTTTTCGACTCTTGCACTAAGAACATTCTGGAGATCCACTTACAGAATGTGTGCTCCCAAACATCGCCAGTGGTGCTGGTTTGGGCGCTGCCACATCACACCTCTAACAATCGAAATATCCCACTTCTCACATGAAGAATGAACCAGCACTCAAATCTCAAAGGCAGCAATTGTGAGGATATATAGAAGGAATACTTTGAGAGAAAGAAGAGCTTTGTGAGGAGAGGACCATTTCATTCTTCAATTATAAAGACAAAAATGATAAAGATGGGCCAGTTCTTAAATCTATTTCTCTATTGTAATAATCCTAAGGTGTCAGAACAAATCAGTATGGGGAGTTCATTGCAATCAAAAATACAGTTTTATCTTCTTAATTGAGACTAGAGTTGATAAGATTGGGGCTGGAAAAGAAAATGAGAACTCAGATACTTGGACTTTTAAGGAAGGGTGAACCTTACTGGATGAACACAGTTTAAATCAGTTAAAGTTGCATTTGAAGTGGAATTCATAGATATGGGATAATTCCAGTCTCTCTCTAGTGGTGGTTTGAGTACCACTATTATCACATCACATCATCTCATGTGCATATATAAAGTGCACATTCACACCTGAGGGTGTCTTGTTGCTGAATACCATATGCTTTTGTTATCCAAGTGAACAGTACTTATTGTATAGACCTTGGAAGGAATAAAGGCTGAGTGGTAGCACCAGGATTCAAACATTTGAGAGAGTGGTCAAACATATATTCCTCAAGTGGATTAATTCATTTAATAAGCCACCAGACTAATACGATCTGCATGGGCTCTTCAACATACCTTTCATTACACACATCACTGTGGAGACTTGAATATGACTGAAATCACACATTATCGCTTGTGGGCACTTAAACATCACTGTAATCGCACAACATCTCTGTGAGGACTTGTACATGACTATAATCATGTACTATCTCTGTGTGCTATCCCTGTGCATTCCATTAATCACACACTATCTCTGTGGGCACCTGGGCATGTCTATAATCACTCACATCCTCTTTGGCAACTGTGGTAATAATATAGTCACACACCATCATTAGGGAGGACCTCAACATCTCTATAATCACACACTATCTCTGTGGGGACCTTGGCATGTCTTAAATCACACACTATCTATGTGGGGACCTCAACATCTCTAAAATCACACACTAGCCCTGTGGGGACCTCGACATCTCTATAATCACACACTATCTCTGTGGGGACCTGGGCATGTCGATAATCACACACTATCTCTGTGGGGACCTCAACATCTCTATAATCGCACACTATCTCTGTGGGATCCTTGGCATCTCTAAAATCACACACTATATCTGTGGGGACTTGGGCATGTCTACAATCACACACTATCTCTGTGGGGACCTCAACATCTCTATAATCACACACTATCTCTGAGGGGACTTCAACATCTCTATAATCACACACTATCTCTGTGGGGACCTGGCATGTCGATAATCACACACTATCTCTGTGGGGACCTCGACATCTCTATAATCACACACTATCTCTGTGGGGACCTCAACATCTCTACCGTCTCACACTATCTCTGTGGGGACATGGGCATGTCTATAATCACACACAGTCTCTTTGGCGACCTCGGTAATACTATAGTCACACACCATCTCTGTGGGGAATTGAGCATTTCTGTAATTACACGCAAGCTCTGCTTTGGCTTGAGCATCATCAGCTTTGCATTCTCTATATGGGGCTTTGTGAATACTGAAAAGTAGTAAAGTTAGACTTTTAGTCTAAATTTACATTTGTGAAACTGAAAAGTACAAAAGTTAGATTTTTTCTTTAAGTTTACCTTTATGAATGGGTCCCTATTTTAATGAGGACTTAAACAAAATGATCTTCATACGCTGTATCTGTGGGGACTTAAACATCACTATAATAACACACTATCTTTATGGGGGCTGAAAATAAACTATAATAAAACACTATCTTTGTGGGGACTTGAGCATCACTATAAAAACATACAATCTCTGTGGAGACTTGAGCATTCCTGTAATTAAACGCAAGCTCTGTTTGGACTTGAAGCACCAGGTAGTGCCATGAGGCACAGGGTCAAGACTGATATGCATGTAGCTGGGTCTGAACTGGGGTGGCGAAGTGAGCTAAAGAACGATGATGGATTCAACTCAGATCTGTGACTGGGGGTGAGTGACTGAAAAGTTTCAGCACTCCATCCATCAACTCCTTGCTTTGTTCACCCTAAATTAGCATGGTATGCCCAGACGTGGCCCCTTGCTCACTTTGCCACTGAATTCAAGCTAGCCTGGCTGATGAGGGGGCGTTTCTCCAAAACCGGTTCCAGGATGCTTGTTACCAGGGAAGACCTGGCCTGGCAGTTCAGGCTGGCCTGTTCCCATGAGGCACAGGGTCTAGACTAATTTGCATATAGATGGGTTCGAACTGGGGTGGCAAAGTGAGCTAAAGAACAACGATGGATTCAACCCAGATCGCTGACCGGGGGTGAGTGATTGAAAAGTTTCAGCACTCCGCCCATCATCTCTTTGTGTTCGCTTCGACTTGAACATCATCAGCTTCAGATTCTCTGTATGGGGCTTTGTGAATCTTGAAAAGTAGTAAAGTTAGACTTTTTGTCTAAGTTTACCTTTGTGAATTGGGCCCTATTTCAATGAGGACTTAAACACAATCGCCTTCATGCACTATCTCTGTGGGGACTTAACATCGCTATAATAAAACACTCTCTTTGTGGGGACTTGAACTACACTGTAATAACACACTATCTTTGTGGGGACTTGAACATCACTATAATAACACACTATCTTTGTGGGGACTTGAACATCACTATAATAACACACTATCTTTGTGGGGACTTAAACATCACTATAATAAACACACCATCCCTGTGGGGACTTGAACATCTCTATGATAACACACTATCTCTGTGGGGACTTACACATCGCTGTACTACCATGCCATCTCTGTGGGGACTTGAGCATCACTATAAATACACACAACCTCTGTGTGGACTAGAACATCCTTAGCTTCACACTCTTTATAATGGGATTTAAGCTTTGAATGTGCACACTATTTCTATGGAGACTTAAACACGATGATCTTCACCCACTATCTCTGTGGGGACTTGAACATCTATTTTGGCAAAAATTTAAGCAGCTAATTAAGCTCTGGTTTCCACTTGACTATATTCCTTGGTTTTAAATGTTAATTTATTAGTGTTAGTTCCCTTATCTCCTAAGATTTTAAGCAATAATAAATAGGTTGAATACAGTGTTAAGTGTCTTTCTTTAAGCATGATATGATATTTTCTGGCCCATTAACATAATCTGTGTTTAATGTATACCCCTAGTATATGTGCAGCAATTCATATATGAATAGATTAAAATGTTGTTTGTGTATATTGTTGATAAAATAAACATTTAGCTGTGTGCCTTCGACTGTATTCAATCACAAATAGTGTTACAGACTAGGTCCCCACAAGGATGGTAGCACGTGTTCAAGTCCCCACAAGGATGGTGCTGTGCGCGTGATTAAATAACAATATATTTGCAAATTTGAAGCAGGATCCTGTATCATGAATTTTTTCTTAACATTTTTCTGTTATTAGTGTATTTTAAAAACATTGGGAAAGGTAAGTCCCCACAAGGCAGGTATTCACACATAGTCCCCACAAGGATGGTAACGTGTGTGTGTGTGTGTGTGTGTGTGTTTGTGTTACTATCCTTGTGGGGACTTGGGTGTGATAACACACTCACGCTGTGGGGACTTGATTGCACTGTGGGGACCTGAACCCAGGTCCCCACAAGGTAATGTCCTTTAAATGATAAAAAATGGCTTCAGGAACATCTGTGTCAATTTTTACAACTTTTTAAAAAATTGTCTTGTGGGGACCTGTGTTTCAGAAAGTGTGTTTATATTTTTGCTCGCTCTGCCCCCATAGACAGGAGGCGGTACTGCAGTCTTAAACACACTTTGCATTTAAACACACTTTGTTCACCAGGAACACAAGTTAGCAGCAGAAAGCTATGTTCTCTCAGATGCCGAACTGCAGTAATGTCATGCCCACAGCAATGGGAAGTTTAATTTTAACAGAAAAAGCATGTTATTAGAACATTAGTGACATTCTTAAAACATATATTCAAATATTGCCAGAAGTTGAAATTACTTTTAATTGAATTGCTTAATTTTCAAACTGTTCCTAATGCTTTACAAATTAAATCAGCTTCATTCCCATAGATGGGTTAAGAACAGTCATATAACAAGCATTGGCAAAGCCAAAAAGGTGTCACCTATGAGACTCAGATATATTTCAACCGTAGTGAAGTAGGTGCAGAGGTACAAACTACTGGTTCACCCTAATTAGTGGGTATGTTTTAAAAGCCAAAAAAGGGGAGATGGATAGGAGACCAAATCCCTAGCTTGCATTTGGGTCGCAGTGCCCTTACTACTGTATTGGCACCCACAATTATTGCTGTTTGGACTTAGTGCTTCAGCTAAGGTGCAAAGTTCTGCTGTAAAATGGGCACCCTCATGTTGATGTCCACTTCAATTTGTCCTTCCTTTGTATTTAAATATAGTTAGCCTTCCAAGATCATACTAGTTTAACTACAACATACTGCAGTAGCATAGGCTGTGCTCAACCACCTGCCTTATAAGTGAGAATGTCTTCAAATCGGAAGGGTGGAGAGGATGTGGCGTTATGCTAGAGCTGCAAACTTCAAACTCAATTCTTGACGTTAGCTTGACATTCTGTGATTCTGGTCAAATCACTTAATTTCCCTATGCCTAAAGAAATTGTACATGACTTAACTGGTGCTCATGTAAAGTGCTTCAAAGTGGAGTGACACAAGCACAGCACTGGTGGGAATGGGGCATTTATAGAAGTATGTGAGAAGTGGCTTCTATTGCTTCACCATTTATTTATTCATAAAGTTTTATATTTATTTAAGTAATTTGCAGAGCGCGCAAATACCCGAGAGTGTCTTGACGCTGTAGACGGGAGAGGCAGTAGTGAAGTGGTGTGCTGCTCATTGGTATTTATTAGCTTCCTAAAAACCAGCAGCGCTGGACAGGATTTAATGTGCTGAGGGAGGGTGTTCCACAGTCTGGCCGTGGCAACAGTGAATCTTTTGTCTCCCCAGGAGACCTTGTTTGTGCGGGGGATCATGATGAGATTGGCGGTTGAGGATGGTAGGTTTCTGCCAGGTAAGTGGGCGCAAAAGGCTTTCTTTAGAAAGTCCGGACCTGTGTTATGAATGGCCTTGAAGGCAATGCATAGGGCCTTGAATTTTATGGGACTTGTGATTGGAAGCCAGTGTAAGTTTCGCACCACCAAGGAGATGGATTTGTACTTGGGGGTACCTGTAATTAACTTCGCAGCGGCATTCTGTACCATCTGTAGTTTGTTAGTGATCTTTTTCTGGACATTCAGGAGCAGGCCGTTGCAATACTCAATTTTGTACATAACAAGGGTGCTAATCAGGGTTTTTCCTGCACTTGGTGGAAGGAAGGGTAGCAGTTTCTCGATCATTCTAAGAGTGTAGAAGGAGGACAGGACGATGACATTGGCATGAGCTGAGAAAGTTAGTTTATCATCAAACATGCAGGCCCAGACTAGCCATTTCTAAAAGCAACTTAGGTCAGTTTTTAATCCCAGAATACTTCACTATTTCTGTTTGACCTGATCTGCAGTTTAAGAATAAGGGGGCAGATTTACGTTTCTTGGCGCATCCCTGCAAATCAGCAGGGATGCGCCAGGAAACTTGCGACACTGAGGTTCCGTGACGATTTTACTCGTGTTTGTAACATTGTCGTAAATACATAATTTTGGTATCGGTGAACCGCAAATGATCCATTTAGTATATCCTGGTGTTTTCGCTATGCTACGAGCAAGAGCACTCCTGTTACCAACACATTTGTGATCTACCCATGGCATCCATCTTAGAACACGGAAGCCATTTTGTATTCCTTGCCCTCACATAGTCAATGGACACGCAATGACCTCTTTTCATTAAAGGACACGTAGGCTTTGGCCGGCGATTCACCTTGCAAGTGACACGTGCACCTTAGGCCAGCAACGCTGTGGCAGCATGACTCGGCAAGAGCTGCCTCCCCAGCCTGAGGCCAGTCCTGCTATACTGGTTCTTGTGTTCGTTGGCCTGATCATGATTAGGCGGCCGAAGCTGGTAACCGTGCCCATTTACGACCCACAAACATTTCTTATCCTGTCTTTCTATCTTCCACACCTGGCTCTGCTCCTTTCCTTCTGGGCCTTTAGTAGGGGGTGGTAACGAAATTTACGATGAGGCGGTCCGGGTCTTGAATGAAGAATTGACATGGGATTATGATGGACTAGTGGGAACCCCTCATTTGTAATGTTTTGACATCAGATACTGTTGACGATTCCTGTGCAACGCCAAATATTTATTGTATAAGACACGAATGTTTAGAACTGTGGTAACATGTAAAGAATTTGCCTGAAGCCCAATATTTAGTATATAAGGAACAACCCTCTTTGTACAAATCGAACAGGCTCCTAGATACTGCCCATGTGTAGTTTCTGTGACTTCTGTGTCCCTGCAGTAATAAACCTTTGGTCTTTGACGCCGCCATCGAGAAGCCCGTGTTTCTGTTTATTTGTGTACCAAGACA
Source organism: Lissotriton helveticus (assembly GCF_964261635.1). Taxonomy (NCBI): domain Eukaryota; kingdom Metazoa; phylum Chordata; class Amphibia; order Caudata; family Salamandridae; genus Lissotriton; species Lissotriton helveticus. The sequence goes on from NC_136068.1 coordinate 1,195,009,297, forward strand.
GGTTGAACTCCGGGGTCTTCGGGTGTTGTCCCTGACACCTCTGGACGGAACCAAAAAGTCCAGAACTCCAATTGGCGCCCAACTCGGGGCGACGTCATTCGGTACCGGTCCAAAAGCCTGAAGAATTCGAGGAGCTTCGTGTGAAGATTTCAGAGGGAGGCGCCCCACTTCATCGATCCCGGCATATCGCAAAAGTGGCCCCGACGTCCTCTTCCACGAGGGTTCCCGTTCAGACGGCTGCAGTGGTCCGTTGCCTTGACCGTCGCCCTGTCTTGGACCCGAGGTGCAGTCCTCAGTACGGCGAAACGTGACGGGTTTCTCCTTGGTGACGTCTTCAGTGCCTCAGTTAAGTATTTAGTGGTTGCTAGTTGGTTATTTTGTGAGGGTTGCTCCTATTTGGATAATCCTTTTAGTTCTCAGTTCAGTTCAGTTCTGTAAGGTTATCACTGGTTATTCTAGTTACGATAATCATTCTGTTCAGTTCAGGTATCGATACAATTGTCAGTTCTGGTAGGCCTAAGTTCTCGGTTCAAGTGCGCATCTTTTTGTGTTTTGTTTGTCTTGTGTTCCGGATTATAAAATGGTAAGTCAGAAAAATTGTATGTTGTCTTGTTTTAGTTGCAACAGTGATTCCCAGTTGGAGGACTCGTGTTTGGTTCCTCCGATTGGAACTCCCCTTTATGATCTATATTGCAAATTTGGTGTGGGCCCTATCTCTTATAACGAGATATGGATCCGCTATACAGAAAAAGATGGTGTCCTTAGTTGGCCACTACATGGTAGTTTTGAACCTGAAATTCTCGATAATCTAGAAAGAAGGTTGTTTAAGAAGAAAGCCCGGCCGGCAATGTTTGATTCTTTCCGTTATTGGCGAAAAGAATCTAAACAGAGAGAAATTAAAAAGTTGAAGAAAGAACAGAAAGAGCAAGAGTTGACTTTAGAACAGTCTGCTAGGCAGCTGCAACTCAACGAGTCTGAGAAAGCGATGGAGGTGGCCGATAGAGAGCGTAATTTAGCGATAGACAAGTGCTATCCTGCTTTACCATCAAGTACGGCTAAGATAGTAGAGGACCCTGAAAAGGATCCCCTGTTGTCTTACTTGTTACGATCACCCCCACCGTATGCACAAGGTGCTACGGCTCCACCTATACCGAATGTTCAATTACCGGTTGCTGGACAACCTGGTGTCCCTGTTCTCGCTCCCCTGAATCAAGTTCCTGTACCTCCTGTGGTCAATATTAATGTTCCTTCGACAACCCCTCTTCTAGGGTTGCCGACTTCTTTACCTATGCCTGTGTCGCTCACACCTGCTACTTCACAAGCTAATTTTCCAGCTACTCCTACTGTTCCTGATCTATCTGTTCCAACTGCTACTCTATTCACTGCCTCTGCTAATATTATGACTCCGCTTTCTGTTCGTCGAAGAATCACTGATTCTGTCTCTAATATTCTATCTCCCTTCTATAAAACTCTGATTAAGACTCCTACCTCTGACTCTGTGCAGAGACGTAGTCAGCTTCCCAGTACTGAAGAAAGAGGAATACTAGATTCCACTGCTCTTAGATGGGTTTCGAAAGTTGGAAGATATAATGTACAAAATGTATTAGATACATTTATGCAATGGAACGAACCGACACAACGATATGTGTTCGATGAAATGTGTTTCCTTCTACGTGAGGAATTGGAAGAGGATGACCCTGAATCAAATCTAGGAGAATTAATTAATGTTCAGAAAGAGTTTGCTACAGGTATGATAGTTGGACAAAATATAAAAGAAGCGATGGAACTGGTTCTAAGTTATAGATCCGACTCATCCCTTCTTTCACCGAGAGAGTTAGAGAAACGTAGTACGAAACGAAATCGTCAATATCCAATGAGAGAGGTTCCACCAATTTGGCGCGAAGCTGTGCAAGCTAATGCACCGCTTGGTATTGCAGCCGCTCCGGCCCAATTCCAGAGAGTATGGATACATATTCCATGGAAGCGAGCTGAAGTATTAGCAGTAAAACAGGCTTTGCCAGATCCGCGTAAAAATCCTGCAGGGTACTACAAAGAGTTAGCTCAAACAGTTGACGCTTGTGTATTAAATTTAACTGACATAGATCTGCTGTTTGGTAATGTAGTACCGCAACCAATTTGGGCTAAAATTCGTAAAGAGAATCATCCAGTTGCCCTAGGTGGTGACTGGGCAGCTATAATTGCAGCGGATGGTCAACAAATAGGTGGTTCCAAACCTGAACCTTTAATTGCTAATCTGCCTGGTAGAATAATCGATTTAATGAAAACCTTGATGCCAGCATTGCGCGTTAACTGGGACAAATTGTCCGCGTGCAAACAAAAGAAAGACGAAAGCGTCTCCGACTTTTTCACAAGATTCGAGGAGACTTTCGTGGATCATAGTGGTCAGGATATGAGCACAGAAGGAGGCCAGAGATTATTTGTCGATAAATTTGTGCACAATCTGTTGCCAGAACTTAGTAGTAAATTAAAGAATTCTGAAAGTGCGTGGGCTGTCTCTACGACTGCGCAAATACTTGCGACTGCTCAGTACTATGAAAATAGGGATAAAGAAGAGAAGGAAAAATCAGATAAAAAGACGAAAGATTTAAAAACTAAAGTGCCTTTTTCAGCATTCCGATAGCCGAGGAAAGCAGAGATATTTTCGGTTTTTCTCTAGGAGGACGAAGTTTTAGATTTAAACGCGCTCCACAAGGTTATTGTGAAAGCCCATCCATTCACAGTCAAGCATTAAAAAGTCAGTTAGATTCCTTCGTACTTCCTCGTGGTTCTGCTTTAGTACAGTATGTCGATGATCTTCTAGTGGCTGCCGATGACAAGGAAACTTGCAAAACAGCTACGATTTCTTTATTGCATCACTTGTCAGATTTGAATCACAAGGTGTCACCTTCAAAAATACAATACTGCTGCCAAGAAGTGACCTACCTAGGTCATCTCTTGTCAAAGGAGGGAAGGAAGTTGACCCCAGAGAGAATAAAAGCAATTACACAGATGAATGTTCCTAGCACGCAGAGAGAAGTGCGTGCCTTTTTGGGTATTACCTCCTATTGTAGGCAATGGATCCCAAATTTTTCTCTTTTAGCAAAACCATTAGTAGCCTTGACTAGGAAAGGTGTTCCGAGTCCGGTACCATGGTCTGTTGAATGTCAGCAGAGTTTTTCTGAGTTACGAAATGCACTGTGTTCAGCACCTGTATTGGGTACACCCGACTACAGAAAGCCATTTACGCTCTATGTCCACGAGAGAGAAGGTTGTGCATTGAGTGTTTTGACGCAGAAATTTGGTGATAAACAACGCCCTTGTGCGTATTTTTCATCAACATTAGATCCAGTAGCTAGAGCGTTGCCTAGTTGCTTGAGAGCTACAGCCGCAGCTGCAGCTTCCATTCGACAATCTGCTGGTTTAGTAATGAACAACATGCTAGTAGTTATGGTTCCTCATGCTGTGGATACACTCATGAACCGAACCAAGACGCAACACCTTACCAGTGCTAGATTATCAGGCTATGAACTGACACTATTAGCTAGTCATATTCAGATCAAAAGATGCAATGTATTGAATCCAGCAACATTGTTGCCGACTAGCCAAGAGTCGAGTGATTCCGAACCACACGACTGTTGTTTCAGAACTGAGGAAGAAACAAAAGGACGAATCGATCTAAAAAATACTCCGTTGTCAGATCCAGATGGCACGTTGTATGTTGATGGGTCTTGCTTCAAATTGGAGAATGGTGATGTGACTGCTGCCTATGCCGTAACGACTTTGAGTACGATTGTGGAGACTGCAAGAGTGAGTCAGAATTCTGCCCAGGCTGCAGAATTGATCGCGCTAACAAGAGCGTGCGTTTTAGCTAAGGGAAAGAGAGTGAATGTGTTCACAGATAGTCAGTACGCGTTCGGCGTGGCCCATAGTTTTGGCCGTTTGTGGAAAGAAAGAGGTTTCATTACGTCCCATGGGACTAAGATTCAACATGGTCAGCTAGTTAATGACTTGTTGGAATCTCTAACCTTACCGACTGAAGTTGCGATTGTGAAATGCAGTGCTCATAAAGCAATCACGGATGATGTTGGTCGTGGGAATGCTTTTGCTGATGAGATCGCAAAACAGACAGCTAGAAATATGATGAGTAGAATGTATGTTGCAACGTCTGCAAGATGGATTTCTGAGTCTGGAATGTGTGAAGACACAGTGGAAAGCGTGAAGGAAATTCAGAAAGAGGCGACTGAGGAGGAAAAACGTGCATGGAGAGAGAGCACGGGTAAATTGGACTCGAGTGGGTGTTGGATTGATTTGTCGGAACAACAGCGTTGGATGTTGCCTGATGCGTATGTGCTTGCAGTAGTGACGATGGCGCATGGAACAGCGCACATCAGTTCAAAAGGGATTTGTAAGATGTTGGCTCCGGTCTGGAAGAATGACGGAATTAGTAAGTGTGCAGAGAGAGTGGTGAGAAATTGTATGGTATGCTTGATGCATAATCCTGGCAAGGGAATCCCCACACCTGCAGGTCACTTCGCTCCTCCTTCCTGCCCTTTTGAAGTGATCCAGCTAGACTTCATTCACATGGACCGTTGTAATAACCTGAAATACGTCCTAGTGGTAGTTTGTGCTTTTTCCAGATGGATCGAAGCATACCCACTGAAGGACAATACTGCCTTATCCACTGCCAAAATTCTTCTTAAAGAATACTTCCCCCGATACGGAATGCCACGGATTGTATGGTCAGATAACGGAAGTGAGTTCGTAGGGAAAGTTATGCAGAGTGTGTGTGCCGGCCTAGGGATTAGGCAAAAATTTCATAGTGCGAATCATCCCCAGTCCGCGGGTTTAGTCGAGGGTTACAATGGCACCCTTAAACTGAAACTCGCTAAGATACAAGCATCCACGGGTTTGTCCTGGCCAGACGCATTGCCTTTGGCTTTGCTATCAACGAGAGCAACTGTACATTCTAGAGTAGGGCTTAGTCCTTACGAAATAGTTTTCGGTCGTCCTGCAAATGTTTGGGGGGTACCTAGACCGAAAGAATTTAAGCAGCTGGAATACCCAATGTTAATTGATTACCTTTTCGACTTGACTGCTAAATTGAGTCTTATTCACCAACAGGTTTTCGACGCATTGCCAAAGCCACCGGAGAGTCCAGGCCATCAGCTGAAACCGGGTGATCAGGTGGTCATCCGAAATTTTGCAAGAACGAAAAATCTTCAGCCCAGATTTATTGGCCCTTTCCAGGTCCTGTTAGCAACGAGAACTGCTATTCGTGTGGCCGGAAGGAAACATTGGATCCACACGACACATGCTAAACGTGTGCCTCTGCCACTTCCTTACGACAACTGGGTAAAGAAAGGAATCGGTGCCTCTGAAACGGAACGAGTCCCCAGGTTCATACCTTTCAGCGATGCAGAACTGATCACGGATTCACCAAATTCTGACTCTCCTCCTGAAACTGCTCTTTTGAACCCTGAACATTTGCCTTCTGCACCAAAAGAACATTTGCCATCTGCGAACGTGAACATTGCAACGCCAGCTGAAAATACATTGTTTCCAGATCAGACAGCTCCTGCAAAACTGAGATACAACTTACGTTCTCGCGATATGGACAAATAAAGCAGAAAACTGCCTATTTTCAGATTTGCATTTTCTATACATTGCCTCCAGCCAGGAAGTTTGCTAATACTTTGTATTGTTTCTTTTTGTTTTAAAATTGCCTTGCCGTCTGGGTAGCCGTAGGGTCGTGGCTGTGTGCCTAGTTGAATCTGCAGGGGTCTGACACAAGGTCGATCTTTCTGTTAGTTCTGGGAACTCCCAGGGCTGATAGAGGCATTTTCATCTACGTACACATCATCAGTGGTCGCGAACGGTCGTAGAAGATGGAGCTTCCTGAGCTACAACGAGAAAATTTAATTTATGTTCGCAGAAATAGACTGTACAGAATACTACACAGCAAATGCTTTCTAATGCAATGTGCAGTTACATTTTTAATTGTTTTTATAACGCTGGTGGGTGGAATCGTCTTTGGCGTACATTTGATTTTTGTGCCAGTAGCTACAGTACCTCCCCTTGATCCTACTACTTCTACGGTTTCTCCTATGCATTCTTTTCACTCATTTCCTGAACACGAACAAGCTCGACGCTCAGAATTTATTAATAATACATTTGTACAGCTCTTGCATCAACACCAACTGATAGTTAATACTACAAACTGCTGGGTGTGTGGCTTGATACCTCACACTATGGATAAAGGCATTCCCTATCTAGTCTTGCCTTTTAGCTATAATGGATCATTTCAGGCCTTTCAGACCATTTTTTCATATGCCCTTGAGACCTATCCTCCGCGTCCACCACGGTCCACTAAATACAACTCAGCCAACAAAGCTTTAGTCCAGGGAATTATTGATATGATTAAAGACGTCAATAATACTCCATCTTATCCTAGAGATGAATTACTGGTGTATCTGAGTTGGAACTCTACAGAGTATCGCCTTAGTTTGGGAGAAAGCAAGCGTAAAAGCTCCACTTCAGTTTGGGTCGTGCCTCACCGAGGTCAGGTCTGTTTGCAAGGAAATGGGAGAAATCCGAGAGCCCAGCTAGGGAAGAGTGAGTGCGTTGAGACTTACGTATTTCCGTCTAACTCCTCCCCTGCCTTTCTGACTGCTAGGGGTACCTACTTCATTTGTCAGGACAGAGCATATACATGGCTGCCTGCTGACTTTTCAGGTTCATGTTATATTGCTCGATTGTTACCCCCGACATACACTGCTTCTTCAGATTATCATAAACCCAGATTAGCAAGAGGTGTCTTCAGCAAGGAAGATACCGCTGGTCAAGAAGCTGGAGACTTCTTCAAAGGTTTCCTTCCGTTTTGGGGGCCTATGGCCAATAGTAGAAATCTTCGCCAACTAACACGGGTAGTTGAATCTACTATTACAGAAACTGCAGGTGCCCTTAGTAACTTAACAGCTGAGCTTCAGGCGGATCGTCTCATGACGTTGCAGAATCGTATGGTTCTAGACGTAATACTTGCAGATCGAGGTGGGGTATGCAGAATGATCCAATCGAGCTGCTGTGTCTTTATTCCTAATAATGCTCCAACAGTCTATGAAGCAATCTCTAAGCTACACAAGATTTCCGACTCTATACACGTAGATAAGGGAAACTGGTCCTTCATGGAGTGGTTTTGGACTCTGGTATCAGCGTGGGGATGGAAGGTTCTGATGGTTATTGGTGTCATCCTAGTATTTCTGTTCTCGTGCTGTCTTATTATCCAGTGTGGTCCCGCTCTGTGTAGTCTCTGCGCTGCAACCTGTTTCAGGAAACCACCTGCATTAGGAGAAAAGGCACGAGGCAGGATGATGATACAACGACATGTCGCTGACCTAATGAGCATAGAAATGGACTCTGACTCTGATATAGACTGAGTAATTGCCTATGTAAGGGCAAAAGGAGGGTCTGAGGTTCCGTGACGATTTTACTCGTGTTTGTAACATTGTCGTAAATACATAATTTTGGTATCGGTGAACCGCAAATGATCCATTTAGTATATCCTGGTGTTTTCGCTATGCTACGAGCAAGAGCACTCCTGTTACCAACACATTTGTGATCTACCCATGGCATCCATCTTAGAACACGGAAGCCATTTTGTATTCCTTGCCCTCACATAGTCAATGGACACGCAATGACCTCTTTTCATTAAAGGACACGTAGGCTTTGGCCGGCGATTCACCTTGCAAGTGACACGTGCACCTTAGGCCAGCAACGCTGTGGCAGCATGACTCGGCAAGAGCTGCCTCCCCAGCCTGAGGCCAGTCCTGCTATACTGGTTCTTGTGTTCGTTGGCCTGATCATGATTAGGCGGCCGAAGCTGGTAACCGTGCCCATTTACGACCCACAAACATTTCTTATCCTGTCTTTCTATCTTCCACACCTGGCTCTGCTCCTTTCCTTCTGGGCCTTTAGTAGGGGGTGGTAACGAAATTTACGATGAGGCGGTCCGGGTCTTGAATGAAGAATTGACATGGGATTATGATGGACTAGTGGGAACCCCTCATTTGTAATGTTTTGACATCAGATACTGTTGACGATTCCTGTGCAACGCCAAATATTTATTGTATAAGACACGAATGTTTAGAACTGTGGTAACATGTAAAGAATTTGCCTGAAGCCCAATATTTAGTATATAAGGAACAACCCTCTTTGTACAAATCGAACAGGCTCCTAGATACTGCCCATGTGTAGTTTCTGTGACTTCTGTGTCCCTGCAGTAATAAACCTTTGGTCTTTGACGCCGCCATCGAGAAGCCCGTGTTTCTGTTTATTTGTGTACCAAGACAGGTTGAACTCCGGGGTCTTCGGGTGTTGTCCCTGACACCTCTGGACGGAACCAAAAAGTCCAGAACTCCAATACGCTTCTCAATCCTTGCGCCACCATGGATGAGCCGCATTTACAATGCGGAGCATTATGGCGCAAGGAAATGCAGATGCGTGTCGCATCTGCTGCCGTAACGTTGGCGCAGTGCAGGAGTTGTGTTGCGGGCGCGACGCAACTCCAGCACTGTGCCAATCCTACCCATGTCTAACATGGTGCGTCAAGCCTTACGCCTGCTTCAAGCAGGCGCAAGGTTTTGACGTAGCTGGGTCGGAAAAGTGACTGAGTGAAATCTTGTAGATTTCACTCAGCCACTTTTCTGAGGCGTTCCTGCGCCGGAACGCACCCCCCCGCCAGAACGCTGACTTGAAACCTGATGCAGGTTACATGTGGCACAGGGCTTTACAACGTGACACATGTCCCTAGATGCGTCATGTTGTAAATACCCCACAGCATGGTGCTGGCGAGGGGTGGGTGGAATTTGCGTAATCGCGTTACGCAAATCTCCGCAAAATGGTAAAAAATCTCCACGAACACGCAGAAATTCCACGAACTCACGGAATTGCTTGTTCGCAATGCTTTTTTACTGTTCGCAATCGCTGTTTGCGTGCTCGGGGGAACACGCATTTTGAGAACGCGAACAAGCAAGGCCTAGCGCTGGCTTTACGCTGCTGCTGCATTACAGAAGTTACACAACGGCGGCGCAAAAGTGGTGTACGGGGCTTGTAAATCTGCCCCGAGGTACATAGCACTGCAATGCAATATAAACTAATTGATTTTTTTGTTGCAAATAACCTATAGTTAATAATGCCTATTGTTACAATGTAATGCTTGTACCATCTTGGACGCCTCAAATAGTAAGTCTAGTACCATTGGGGATGAATTTTAGCACATTATACTGAAAGTTTAATGTGCCTTGTGTTTAGCTTGTCTGTGACTAGGTCCCAGCCCACAGAAACCCTACTGCAGCACATTTACCTTAATTTCAGGCATTCATTTGTACACATATAAACTAGGCACAATAAGATCCACATTTCCTACCCCTCATGTAACAGAGGGCTGTGCTGTACTGCCCAAATGACAGAACATAGCGTATCCCAGATTTAGAAACAGTTGCCCACCGATGTCTTTGAAGGTGCTTCTGCTAAAATTGAACATTACGATGGTGCTCAGCCATGTGCAATGTGCAATGGTAAGACTTCAGTGGAAATTCCAATGTGTAGACAATTGCATAAGGGCCAATTGTGTAAGATGGGGGCTTTAGTGTAAAACACACACTACACGTAAGTATATTAGATTATATGCTTTTTGACCCCTTGCCATTGCCTGGAGTCTATTGGGGGCAAAGTCAGATTAGGCTCTGCACCAACACCTATGATTTGTGCAATATTCTATACATCTATTATCGATATTCTAATATCCCTCAGACTATATTGCCTATGGGTTGACATAAAAGGATTATTGTGTTGTGAGAGTTTGAACTTCTGGTGCAAATAGGTTATAGTGCTAGATTGTTGCTACAGTTTCCACTGCTTTGCACACTGCTAGCACCAGCACAACCCTTTATTAAAGCTAGGCCTAGGGGGTTGTGGTTGAAAAACTTCCTATTAACATATTTTTATATTTGCTAAATTTATATGAATCCTATTTTGTATATCTACTGAACCAGATCCTTGTTCTAATCAACATACATTAATATTTCATCCCACGAGTGCATTTTGGGCTGCGTAGGGGTGTGAAAGATGTTCATTACTATTTCAGATAATGGTTACTTGAAAATAAAGTCTAGGCTGACAGTTGTGTAAAGCAAAATGATGTCCCCCTCCCTACAGAATGTAAGGAGAGGCCCATAAGTCTCCCAAATCGAGTTAATATTGTTGAACTTGGCAAAAATGAGGGCCCCTGATGGCCCCCCGAAGAGTTGATGGGGCCCCCAAAAGGGCCTGGGTTCCTCTGTGCCATGGTGGCTGCTGGTACTTGTGTTATGCCCCTGTACAGTGATATTGAATCTACTAGATGTGTTCCTCAACAAAAGCGATATAAATCCACTTACGATTTAATACTATCGATACACAGCTGAACATGACAAATTACACAATTGTAATTAATATTGTTCAATAGACAAACACATTAATAATTCAGGGTATCTCACTTGTTAAAAATACATTTTTTTGCCAGATCTGAACTTTCCCTGACTATACGCAATTGGAATATAATACAAACCATTTTTCATTTGTTTAAATACTATAAATTAGTTATTTAGATGAAAGTCGTTTTGTAACAGTAAGTGAGTATTAAACACTAAAGGTGAAGAATTTAAAAATACAAAATTGATACCAGCTGAACCCTGTTGAAACAATTTTAAGCGCACTTGAGAATCTGCTGCACTTTACGAAAAACAGCAGACATTCACCCCTAGTCCAGTTTAAATACAATTTATTAATGATAGGATGCTAATTATTAAAATCGTAGAGGTATAATGTGCAACAGAGTAAAACTGCAACAGTTGAAAACCTTTTTACCAAGTGTTTAGATTCAGTTTTTGAAATATATTGCATAAGCAAACGTGGGTATTGCCATTCTGTAAGTGTCTAGTGAGTGCTCAAATGTGATTAATACGATTGACAGATTTACGGGGGGAAAAAGTACAACTGAACGCTTTGCTGGTGTCTTGTGATCGCACACAAGGCTCTGTTTGAAATCGTCTGTTTCTCTTCATGTTAGTTAGTGAGTTTGAGAGCAGGAAGCTGAGGTGTGGCTGTGCGTCTATCACGGGAGGAAACACTTATCTATAACAAAGCCAAAGCCAGAGGTGGTAACCTGGCAGCCGCTGCTTTGGAGAGCCTTTCTCCTGCAAGGGCGCGCGCACACACACACCTGGACAAAGGCTGGCATTAGCATACCTAAAGCGATCGGGCAGACGTCCCATCCCCCAGTGCAGCACTGGGTTTCCTGGCATTCTCCCCAAATGAAAGGCTTCAAGGAGCAGTGATCACTCAGAATTTTCAATCCTGGGAAGTGAATGGCGGTAACATAGGGAGCTCTCGCAGGTGTATTCATTCACAGGGACATAACCACCAAGATGCTTTTACACTGTTTAGAATTAAAATCTTATTTATAAAAGAGGTGCAAAGTTAAGTTATCCTCCAGCGTTTCATAATTCCTGCACTAGGTGAACAGTTAAGACCCTGCGCCTGAAGGTGAGATTGCCTAAACTGCAAGAAAATGCAATAATTATAACTAAGGCTCCCAGTTTTCCGTTTAAACTGATTTTTACTTATAAATGCAGACGGAAAATGTTTTGTCTTTCATCTGTATTTATAAATATAAACGGAAAAATACTGACAAAGTGCTTCGCAGGTTGCTCTTTGCACATGAAAGGCGCCCTACTAAGAGGGCGGACTTTTAGCGCCACATTTGGCACTCTCCCTTCACAGGTCATTGATCAGGACCCCTGGGGGGAGCCTGGGGTAGTCATCCGCATCCAGCATGCTCTCCCCTGTATCACTTCTGGGCAGAGGTGCAATAACATTTTTTTGGGGGGGCTAATTCTTCCAGCCATAGGGGTGAGAAAACAACAAAGCCTCGCTAACAAGTGATGTGAATGGTCTTTTAAAGACCTGTGAAGTACTCGGGTGCGGCTGTGTGTGTGCCCGGGAACAGAAAATCCTCATTATTGAACTCTATTGCATTCTTAATTTACAATTGAGTCACACTCGTACCTAACCTCATGAGTTTAGAAATGTAACAGTCATCTTGAATATGGTAAATACCGATGTATATCCCACGATGTCTTGTGTGTATTGAATTAAATCAAATCTGACCCAGGCTGTGGTATGTGTACATCAATGTTCCCTTCAATAATGCCCACGTGACCAAGTCCTTAGATCTTTACGGATTACATCTCAGTGATATGCATTTAACTTCCTGATTGCTTCTAAATGTCTATACTGTTTACAGCAAAAACTGTGATGCAAACCCGTGTCATTGAAACACGCTTCGCACAAAGCAGTCCATTTTCCTTGTAAAATACTTTTACACTGGTGACCTGTTATGCTTAGAGTTACGCTGCTTTTGACAGGCCCAGGTGTACTTTGCCAACAGAATAAGGCTTCACAAGTATTCTGCTGCTGAACTACACTTGTTTGAAAGACATGACTCAGCGATCCAGTACCTACCTAAGGGCAGTGCCTGTACTGGACTCTGTTGGCTCTTCATAAACACAATTCCAGAGAAAAACACACAAGGCATGTGCTGAAGTAAACTCTATACCTGTTTTACACTGCACTATGAGAAACCGATCCTAGAGGCGTTTTCTTTAGGCGGACCTAGGTGCGCCTCAGGTTACACGTAAGATATGAGTCCAGCCCTTACACAGCCAAAATATCTCTTAATCTACCCATAGATCAGGCCCCAGACAGGTTAGCTACCACTTAAGCGACAATTCTTCATTACTAAAGGATAAGATGCACAACCCATTATTTCTGTTTGATTACTTCTGCAGTTGGTTCCATCACACAATTAGCATCTGTGGGCTCCCACTGAACACCATGAACACCAATCCATGCTAGGTATGACCACTAAGGAGGTATTGGGCCTGTACCACATATATATTCCAGTATGAAGGAGGATTTAGTGAAGTGTCGGCATTTCAAAAACTCTCAAAATGATTATTTCTGCCTTTTAGGGGTCGAAGAGCCTCTCTGGAGAGGGGCCTTTGACATCTTGGCGCACAGATGGGAGAATGCTTGTCTCTTGGTCATTTGGAGCATGTTTGGGTCTCAGGAGGCCCCCCCCCCCTCAACTTCCAGAGGCTTTCATCTGGTCGGCCAGGCCAGGTGGAGCCGCTTTGTACCTGATGCTGCAGGGTTTGGAGAGGGACTAATCCTGGAAGGCCTGCTAGGGCAACCCAGAGAAGGCTGGGGCGATGAGGTCCCTCTCTCCCGCCGCGTACTCTCCACTGCATACTCTCCACTCCCCTATGTTCTCCACTTTCTCATTTACTCCAATCTGCACCCCCACACACTCACCTTTTCACACAATCTCTTTTCTCAACTTTAAAATTCAACCTCACGTGTACTCCCTGCCTCCACACTTGTGCGTTCCCTCACTTCACTCATGCACAGCTGGCACAAACATGGTCTTACAGCTTCTAGTCACAGCAAAGAGTCCAAGGACTAAATGGGCATTGAGTCTGATGGGCAGTGTCAGCTACTGGCAAATGTAAACAATGTGACGAACCGACCCTGTCGGGCAGTGTGAGATGCTGTCTCTGATCGACAGCATGAGAGACTGGCAATTGGGGGCATGTGAGGATCTCCCCAAATGGGCTGTATGAAGAAGGGACAGTGGGGGCGAAATGTGTAGTGGCAAGTGATGGGCAGTTTAAGAAGCTGCCACAATGAACATTGTGAGAAAGAGGCTGTGGGGTTCAGAATAGTACAGTTACACTGGTGAACAGTGTTAGAATGTGGCAAGTTGGGTAATGTGAATGTAAATGTAAATGTAGTATACTTGTAAAGCGCACAGCTGCCCCAGCAACGGGGCGCCCCGGCGCTGTATAACTCTGGGGAACCCGTCCTGGCTTTCCCTGTGGGATGGTCCCTTGCTGGGAGTCCCCAAGGTGGAGCCAGGCATCCCCAGAATTGGTGGGGCCGTTGTGGAGATTAGGCAAGCTAATGCCCAGAGTTGCCGAGTGGAACCCCTGGTTAGAGTAAGCACCGAAGCGAGAATTATCGAGTCCGCTGACCAAGGTCCACGACCCAGTGAAGAACTGGGGTGGGCGGTGTGAACATCTGGCAGTGGTGGCCAGGGTGAGGAAAAGACAGTGATGTGGCGGGGGGAGGGCTGCAGCCCGTTGAGCCCTATGGGTGTTGCACACCTGCTTCTGGGTGTGTGAAGCGTCTCATTGTCTGAGAGTGCTTTGCTTTATTAAGGTGAGCTCGGCAGTGTAGAAGACTGTTGCTCCTACCTCCAGGTGCCTTCCCCTATGAAATGTGCATTTCTTTACTTGAGTCCACGCTTTCAGCGGCCCCTTGACTTCAGGTTCACTCCAGAGTAGAAGGGAGAGGAGTGCATTGCGTTATTGTGTACACATTTTCGCAGCCCCATTGTTGCAGGGGGAAACACTTTGGGCCAGTTAATACTTTTAAATGCTTTCAGTGGGTAATCCTGAACGCAGCATCAGAAACCAATTGTGATTCTGAGCATATCACTTCATTTCCACATGCCTGTAAACAATGCATATGAACAGGTAAAATTGAACTGACGCTCGGGTGAAGCTCTCCAATACCTCTGGGCCCAGTTCCATTATACTTTGTGTTGGCTCCGGGGAAGACTGTTTCCGATGCTGACACAAAGCATTTTGCACCCTCCTCCCCTCAAAAATATGAACAGTCACCTTGCTCTTTAGCAAGTTATAACTAGATATTTATCATAGTGTCCGCTGGAAAATTATCTCCTCCGTTTAAAAAAAATGGAAGCAAAATCTGTCAAAATAATTCCTATGTAGGTCAAAATAATCCCCGGGAAATTGTACTGCAATGAGAAAAAAGAATGGGTTGCTCCCTCAAAGACACAGCTTGACATTTGACCTCTGTCTTTGAAGGCACATCAAATGTGACAAGAGAATAACAGGATTTAAAGGTCCCTAGGTTGTACAGCCCCACAGTAATGGTGTCCTCATGCAAGTTACACAAGGTCTGTTTAGGCCTATGTTCTCTTTATATTCATCTGAAAACGTTGCCAAAATAATTTATTGTGTTTACTTAATTTGATGCATATATAAATATATCTAAACCTATTACAACTGAGTGCAAGTGCGCAGTGCCTATTTAAATAAATGTGGAAAAATACTGGCTGCAGCATCTTCTTTTTCTTGCGACAAAAATAAACGTGGATAAATACAGATAAAATGACCAAAAAATAAATATGGATAAATACAGACGGAAATGTCCAAAAAATAAATATCATAAAACCGGGAGCCCTACTTATAACATATTTGCTGAACTATTGACAACTTTCTGGTAATTTAGTATCAATCTAATACCATATGATTTAAGTCAAGAACATGGCTTTATTAATGCGCTGCTTTATACCTCCCAATTAAAATGGGTTACCCAATTCAAGTGCTTTGTTGCACTCAGCAGAAAACAAAAAGTGTGAATAAATAAATACATTTACACACCTGTAGTACACTGTGTGCTGCTTTTATTCAGTTAAATGTAGTTGCTTTAAAACTTGTCTTCATAATCGGGTTTACCAAGTGCTTACAATACTCGTACTCTGAAAGCCAGCCTATTGTATACAAATTAGCCCTCCTGAAAAGTGTTGTAAATGTCATATTATGAGTGTGAATAACTAATGGACCGAATAACTTCAAATCAATACAATGGACCTTAAAAGAGGTCATGTGTTGGATTTTGTTTTTAATTCTGAATGCCTTGACCAGGCTCTGGGAAATTATTAACACTGGTCTCAAAGTTAGTGCTATTTGGATTACTTTGAGAATAGTGCATGTGCTGTAAACATAAAAACGAAACAAATTCATAATAAAAAAGGATCCTCACTGAATCCACCAGGCTTAAATCACATTTAAGTATTTAAACTTTTTCTTGCATTACGTAGATAAAAGTTGTTCCCTGAATTCACCCATTGGGGATGTTGCTATGATCTGCATTGGAAAGAGACTCAAGACATTGCTATTGGATGGACCATCAAAGATGTGCAAATTCCACTTTCATGCATAACAAGAGGGCCATTAGCCTCACAGAAGACCAGTGCTCTGGAAGCTCTTGAAGTGGGTTAGTCCCAGACTGGGGGATGGCCCTTTTTCCTATGCACACACCTTTCTAGAGAGAAACTGCACGAGTTGGGGTTTGGATTAGCAGTTAGGAAAGGGCTAACTAAGGCTTTGCTTTCAAACAGAAACGTTGTCTGTCCTCGCATTGAAGTTTTACAGTTGCACAATAAAACTATGTCGATGGAATCGCATATTAAAATATCCCATACATAACATTTCTATCCAGAGGTAACATTGTAACTAAAGTGTTCCTCCATTCCTGGCTGAAGCTGTACCACGATTTTGCACTGAAAAGGGATACACTGCTCATAAATCCTCATGAACTGACCTCCAATTATATTTTAGGCTGAGGCTGAACGTCCATGTTATTTGGGGGCGAAGGTCTCACAAGTATATTGCGCCCAGCCTAAATTACACAACTTTAAGGGAAGAATTCACTGCCAATAATTTGCTTAACATAGCAAGAACAGCAGCAGAAGGAGAATGTCACACAGAGCGCAGTATGATGGTCTCTGCTAAGAAAAGGATCGCACTGGCTGATAGGGCAATCTGGTAGTGCCAGAAGGGCTGCTGTTACAAGTGAGTGTTCGGGCAGTGTATTTGCTGTTTGTGCACCAGGGTATGGTCTGGTGGGCCTGTTTCTGTTAATTTCCCTGGTTTTACCACAATCGTTGCATGCAGAAAGCACAAATACATGCAGTATCTCATACCTTGCAAAACACTTTTGCAGTGTGTCTTTACACCTCCAAAATGGCCCCAATTTGCACATTTTAGCTACCTGATTTGCGAATGGGGTCCACTTTATTTTGGTAGCCGGTCCAATTTTTTTGCCCTAGTCCAGTAATGGCTTTTGGTGGACTGTCATGTCACTTAAGTAATCAATCAATCAATCAATTTAGGGGTTTGTATAGTGCAGGCTACTCACCCGGAACGAGTCTCAAGGCGCAGAGGGAGAGGAGGGCGGGGCGGAGTTCCGCAGATCCTACAAGTTCACTGCGAATCATCGAAGAGCCAGGTTTTGAGGTCCTTTAGGAACTTGAGAAGCGATGTAGCCTGTTGGAGGTGGAGAGGGAGGGAGTTCCATGCCTTGGCCACGAGGAGGGAAAAGGAGCACCCCTGCTGTTCTGCTTTTCTTGATCTGAGGTACAGTTGCGAGGGAGAGCTGGACTGAGCGGAGAGAGCACTGGCGTGCGTGGAACACAAGGCAGTGGTTCAGGTTGGCAGTTGCGGTGTTGAGTAGGGCCTTGTGTGCGTGACTGAGAAGCTTGAATGTCATTCTCTTCTCGACGGGGAGCTAATGCAGGGTCCGTAGATATTGGCTGATGTGGCAGTGGAATATGCCTCCTTTTCCCACTTTCCCTCACCCCGCATGTTGTTACAACGCGGTCATTACCACAACTGCACTGAAACAACGCAATACCATTACCCCACAAGTTGCTACAACGACTTGAGGAGGGTGGTGCTGGATGTTGGAATAGTATAATTTACTATTCCAACTCTAGTCTGTGAAGACAGTAGGGAAGGTTTTGGATTTTAAATCCAACACCTTCTCCCCCCTCCACAAGTCGTTGTAACGACTTGCGGGGTAATGGTATTGCATTGTTACAACGCGGATGTTGTAACAACCGCCTGGTGATGTATGCGGGGTGACTGATGTTTACCATGGCAACTGTGTGGTAGGTTGAGGACTAGTCTGGCGCCGGTGTTCTGGATCTTCTAGAGTTTATGGGTGAGATTCTTGTTGATCCCGACGTCGAGTGCGTTGCCATAGTCCAGTCTGCTGCTGATGAGGGTGTGCGTGATCTTTTTCCTTTGCTCGGGGGATCCACTTGAAAGTCTTGCGGAGTAGGCAGGGGGTGTGGTAGCAGGAGGAGGTGATGGCAATGACCTGGCGGTCAATTTTGAGTTCGAGTCCAGGATGATCCTGAGGTTGCGTGCATGGTTGGTCCCCGAGGGCAGGAGGCAGTGCTTAATTTGTATAAAAAAAAAGAAGTGCCAGTGCTCAAATGTTTTCATAGGAGGCCACTACCCACTTTTCTGTCTTCTCCCACATCCTCCATTGGCTCCACCCACTTCCACCCCACGATGACTCGGACTTTTGGACGGTGGTCGTAGTGAGCCTGGCAGTGCACGGGTATGCTGGGGTGTGGCATTTGGCAAAGCACTGAAAGAAGCAAATGCGCATGCATTGCAATGTGAAAAAATCTGTGCACGCTGCTTGCCTTGCACAGTGGGGGCACACATCTCCACACACCTTTTAGTGTCATCTCAGGATACACCCGCCACAGAACAAATCTGCCTGCCTGTACCTTGTGCACGCATGGCAGAGGACAGCTCCATACTTCATTTTCTAGTGCACACTTTTGCACATACTAACTGTTGAACAGCTCTGCACATACTAGTGGTCCACACAGCTGTGTACACTTTGGGCATCTCTGCACTCCTGAGCACACGACATATCAAGATGCTGTTCAGCTTGTAGGCCATACACATATGGGGTCTGTGACTTTATTTTTCCCAAAATTGCCCGTCGCTTAGTAAGTGAATTTGCTTCCGACTGCACAGCTTAACATAGAGCAGTAATTGCCTGTTTTTGTTGCAGCACTGTGCGGTCTACAGCTTACACATTAACTCAGATTTTCAGAGTTAATATTTGCACTGTAGACAAGGCAATTTAAAGAAAAAGACAAAGACCCATTCTGCATCCCACTCTGCACTGAATCGCAAGATGAAATGGTCCATGCAGGCAACCCCCTGATGGGCATACCACCTTCACAGACACCCTCACAGAGGCATCCTTAACGCACACAGCAGGAAATGCACGTCTGCCTACATTAACCAATGAACACACTAATGCTGTCCCCACCAACACACTAGAACTACACATGGGTGCCAGTTCACTCCGCAATCAATCAGTTTCAAATGAATGCATAAAACCTTCAGAATTTTTGTGTGTGTTTGACGCGCTTGTTTGCACAGCATTATTGATTTAGTCATGACCAGAACTGAAGAACTTAGTGAAAGTGATTAAGGCTGACCCGTGTTCTGGCATTTTTTGGCTGCCCCTTCATAGTTTTCCAATGGCCGTTTAGGTCGTATGTGGCTGTGCTCAACACGACTCACTCCACTCGGGACTCTGTCACCATTAGGCTGCCGCGGGCCCCCGCAGCTTCATGACATTAACTCATTAGGCCCCAGCGCCTGCCAGGCCCTGCCTCATCTGGTGCTGCTTAGGTTGTTGAGCAGCTTTATTTTTTAACTCCTGAATCGATGATTAGGCCTACCAGGCTCTGCCTCACCTGGTGCTTAACTCTAGATACTGTCCAGACCAGTCTACTCCACCGAGTCCACCTCAACGCGGCCAACATCGTCCAGGTCATGCTACTTTAAACGGCGGCGGCCGTTGAACCACGATACTCGATGCGGTTAGGTGCGGCCATGCGGGTATGCTGGGGGGCGTGGCAAACAGCCAATGCGCGCACAGCTCCAACCCTCGCAGAAGACCAGGCAAAGCCCTGTCCAACTCAGTGTCCCACCCACTGGGCCCGCAACACTGATCCGCTGCCCCTGGGCTGCCAGTGCCTGATTGAGAAGAACTTGAACGTCGTGAAGACAGAATCGGAGTCACAAAGTGAAACAATTTCTTCAACATCACCAGTCATCACACAACCAGTACCTCTTAACTAGTAACACATCACTGACAGCTGCACTTATGGTATAGCAGCACAGCACACACTCTGTGCCACTAATTATAAGTCAATTACTGATGTTCACTAAATGCGTGCAGACCTGGCCCTGATAATTAAGTGCCGGTGCTAAGCACCGGCAAGCATCGGCACAAATTAGGCACTGGCAGGGGGCCACCATGTGTTGTTCCAGGTGTCAGGGTGTGGGCCCATGATGAGTATCTCTGTGATGTTCGTGTTGAATTGAAGGCAGCTGTTCTTCATCCATCTAGCGACGGCTTCCATTCCATCTTGAAAGTTGAGTTTAGCGGTGTTGGGTTCGTTGGATAGGGAGAGAATGAGTTTGGTGTCAACTGCATATGATGTGATGTTGAATCCGTGTGCTCTGACGATGGCATGGATTGGCAGTTCGGGCTGGACTGTTCCCATGAGGCACAGGGTCAGACTGATTTGCATATAGCCATGTCTGAACTGGGGTGGCAGAGTGGGCTAAAGAACGGTGATGGATCAAACCCAAATCTTTTAACTGGGTGTGAGTGTTTGATTGGTTCAGATGCTCCGTCCATCACCACTCCCTTTTGTACCACTGACGATGGCTGCAAGCATGGCCATGCAGATGTTGAACAGGATCGGGCTAATGGAGAATCCCTGGGGGACTCCGCAGGTGGTTGGAGTCGGTTCTGAAGCCTGACTGGGAGGGGTTGAGGATATTGTTTTCTTCGATTAAGGCAGCGAGTTGGCTGTTGACTGCTTTTTTCATGACTTTGGCCAGGTAAGAGAGTAGGGAGATTGGTCTGAAATTCTCGAGGTTGGTGGGGTCTGCCGAAGGTTTTTTCAAGAGAGGATTGATCTTGGCATGTTTCCAGTTGTCGGGAACGAGGCGGTCCCAAAGGAGCCGTTGGAGATGCATTGAAATTTGGGAGCAATGATGTCTGCAACTTTGTAGTAGATGATGTGGGGTTAGGGTTCCGTGGTGGCCCCTCAGTGGGTGGTCTTCATTATCCTCAAAGTGTTTTCGATGCTGAGGGCTGTCCAACTGTTAAGTGTTGGTTGCGTGCTGCTGTGTGCAGTGGGAGGGGGTTCCTCATGGGGGTTGTTGACGTCGAAGTTGTCATAGATGATCTTGATTTTGTGATGGAAGAAAGCGATGAGTCTGAAGCAGAGGTCCTCGGAGGGAGTGATGACTGTGGACTCGCTGTTGGGTTGAGCGATCTCTTTGATGATGCCAAAGAGTTCCATGCTATTGTGAACGTTGGTGGCGATTCTGTTCTGAAGTGCTTCCTTCCTGGAGAGTCTGATAAGCTTGTGGTGAGCCACAGGAGCTATTTTGAAGTTGTCATGGTCAGTCATGGCTTTGGAGTTCCTCCACAGTTTTTTAAGTCATCTGCAGGTGCGTCTAGAGTCTTGTCGTTCAGTGCAAAAACAGCTGCTTTCTTGGCGTGGGGCTGGATAGTTTGTTTGAAGGGGCCAATGGTGTTGGCACAGTTGGTGGTCCAGTTGTGTAGCATGTGGTCGGGCGGTGATGAGGTCATTGTCTGTTGTGGTGGGAGCAGAGCTGCTGAGGGCGGTGGCAAGCTGGTCATCGGAGATCTTGTTCCTGTTTGTGCGTTGGAGATGATGTGGGCGTTTGCGGAGACTGTTGGGTTTGAAGGTGAAGTGAACACAGAGGTGGTAAGTCCATGGGAGGTCAGAGGTGTGGCTGAAGGTGATGGAGTTCCCGGCTGTGAAAATGAGATTGAGGATGTGCCCAGCTGAGTGCTTTGGTTCGGGCACGATCTGCTTGAGTCCGACGGTGTCGAGGTTGTCCAGGATGGCTGCGGAGTTGGGGTCCAAGCGGTTATCGAGGTGGAAGTTGAGGATTCCTAGTAGTGTGAAGTTGATGGAGGTGATGGCATGCGGCGTGATGATGTCTGTGATGGAGTCAGAGAAAGGAGCGCGGTGTCCAGGGGATCTGTAGATGAGGGTGCCTTGGAGGGTGTACTGTGGTTCTGAAGAATCTAGATTCATAATAGTTCTGGACCCGAGAATAAAAACTTCGTCGAAATAGGACGAATTTGGTATCAAAAGACCGAGAATGACGAGTACATCAAGTACATGTATTTTCGGCATATTCGAGTGACGATTTCACCTCGAAATCGTCATTTACCTTCTAAACCCTTAGCTGCATGTTGCCCCTTACATAGGCCTTAATCCAGTTGAATTTGATTCCACAAGGACACATACTCCTTAATCGACTTCTTCCTGACCCCAGTACAAGTTAGAACCATTGCCCCAGGCCGAACTCGTTAGGTCAGTTCCCTCCCAGTGGCCGAGCAAGATAGCATCTAGGCCCAACCAGCCATAAAACCATTTCAGCGCGCACACCTGCCATATCTCGCTCACATCTTTCTCCACTCCTTTTCTTCACTTGCTTTATGATGGGGAGGTGACCGTTTTTATTAGGGGTCCAGCGATATCTGATGAAATGTTGGGCCTTGCCGGATGATTTGTTATGGGCAGCACGACGTGAAATATGTGCATGTCATCATGACTCTGCTTTTCTTTTGTAATCAGTAACCATAAATGAAATACCACGAATCCAAGGAATGTTTTGCCCAAGGCTGAATATTATGTATAAGAAGAGAAGCCTAACTTCGTGAAAGTGTGCAGTCTCCTGAATATACTCGAATTGTACTTCGAGGACCCTGTCACCTTGGTTGCAGCCAATAAACTAATCTTTGACTTCACCTAGAAGACTCCGAGTTTCTGTAGGTCTGACTCAGGAGAACCCGAGGTCTCTGGGTGTTGATCCCCTGGCACCGCTGGGTTACCGGTTCTGTGCCGGTTCTTAAAAACTCAGTACCTCAGTTGGCGCCCAGCGTTTGGGGCGATTCCAGTGGTACCAATCAGCCTGAAGATCGTGAGGAGCTTCGTGTGAAAATTCCGGAGGAGGGCCCACCACCTCATCGACCCCTGCATGTCGACGTGGTCCGAAGGTCTTTACTGCGAGGTTCCCCGCTTCCCGACGGCTACAAGGACTGCTGCCCTGGCTATCGCCCTGATGTTGGACCCTTGAAGTTTTCGGTAGAGCGAAACGCTGAGACGAGTCTTCTGGTGAAGCCATCGATATTTTCAGTTAAGTATAAGTGGAGCGTCTCCCAGTCCTTAGTTGGACTTACTTTGTGGTATCTTGGAGATACAAAAGGTTTTTATTGGTTCTTGCAAGCACCATAACCGAAGGACTCGTGTTTTCACGAGAAATATCGTAATCGATAAATCCTTTGAAGTTTTGGAACTAGACTAGAGAGCGAGGATGCCTAGTCTTAGACTCGGGAATTGGTTTTGTCTTGGTAGTAACAATAGGGACTCCCGATTGGAGGACTCATGTCCGGTTCCTCCAGTTGGAACTCCGACTTACGAACTATACGCTAAACATGGGGTAGGCCCCATCGTTTACAACGAGGTATGGATTAAATACACTAGGAAAGATGGTGTTTTAAAATGGCCCCAATATGGTAGCTTTGATTCTGAAATCTTAGACAACCTTGAAGTTAAACTCTTCAAAAAGAAAGCCCGGCCGGCGATGTTTGACTCTTTCCGCTTATGGCGCAAAGAAGCCAAACAAAAAGAAATTAAATTAGCTAAGAAAAATAAGAAAGAAGGGGGACTTTCAGTAATGCAAGCTGCCGTGCAGTTTAAAGATAATGAGGAAGAGCAGATAAATGAGCAGTTGCACAGGCAACGTAAAATGGCAATAGATAAATGTTATCCAGTTTTGCCGTCTGTTCAGCAAGGGACAGCAAAAGAGCGTGAAAAAGACCAATTAATGTCGCAATTATTAACTTCGCCACCCCCCTATGCGCAGAATGCCACAGCACCCCCGCAACCTTTAGTTGCACAAGCTGCGCCTCCGGCTCTTCCACAGCACCCACCAGCTGCTCTTCAGCTGGCTCCTACTTCTTCGGTGCAGCCTCCTCCAGGCCCACCGACCACTTCTGTTTCACCTGTGTTTTCTCCGATTTTGCCTACAGTGTTTTCTACATCTCCTAATGCCCCCTCTATGATTTTGCCTAGTACCACATCCTTTATTCCTGATACCTCTTCTGCCATCTCTACCCCCGCCTTACCTCACCCCGTTTTTTCATCTGCTTGTCCTTCAGTTTCACCTTCCCTTAGGCAGAAAATGGCCAGCACTGTTACTAATCTTCTTTTACCTCTTTTCGGGTCGCCTGCTATGACCCCTAACATAGGAAGAAGACAGTTGCGAAGTCAACTGCCTGATTATCAAGAGAGAGATTCCCTGAATAGTTTAGCTCGGAAATGGGTCCTGGACACTGCAAAATATGATGTACAGTCTGTCATGGAAGTCTTCCACCAATGGGAAGCAGCGACACAGAGATATGTGTTCGAACAGATGTGCGTCTTTCTTGGCGAAGATTTAGAAGACAATGATCAAGAATGCATCCCACAAGAGATGTGTCGTGTACGATTTAAATTTGGAGAGGGTATGATTGTAGGTCCCGATGTGGAAAAAGCAGTTGAGATGCTATTTTCATATCGAAGTAAGGGAAGCAGTTCTGGGTCACCACCGGAATCTAGTGCATCTAGTAGGAAAAAGGCACGACAATACCCTATGAGAGAAGTTCCCCCACAATGGAGAGAGGGTGACGCGACAGCTGTCCCACCTGTCCTGCCGCACTTTCACCGCGTATGGGTACATGTCCCATGGAAGCGAGCTGAAGTTTTAGCACTCAAACAAACACTACCAGATCCGCGTAAAAATCCTGCAGGGTACTATAAAGAATTGTCGCAAACTGCTGGGTCATGTATAATGAATTTGGCCGATATCGATATGTTATTCGGGAACGTTGTTCCACAGCCGTTATGGGGAAAAATTCGTCATGTAGATCATGACCAGGAATTAGGTGACACGTGGGCTAATATTACTACTGCAGACGCACGACAAGTTGGTGGTGCCAAGCCTGAGCCTTTGATAGCGGAACTACCTGGTAGAATAGTAGATTACATGAAAACGATAATGCCTGCAATACGCGTAAATTGGGATAAGTTATCTGCATGCAAGCAAAAGAAAGAAGAAACTGTGTCAGATTTCTTCACCAGATTTGAAGAAACATTCATTGACCATAGCGGTCAAGATATGACCACAGAAGGTGGTCAGATTGTTTGTCGATAAATTTGTGCACAATCTACTTCCAGATTTGTGTAGGAAATTAAAAGATTCGGAAAGTTCTTGGGCAGTCTCATCTTCAGCCCAGATATTAGCTACCGCACAGTACTACGAGAATAGAGACAAAGATGAGAAAGATAAAGTAGAGAAGAAAACTAGAGAACTCAAAACGAAGGTTTTGCTACAGCAAGCCTATCCGCCACGTGGTGGTGGTAATAAAAATAATAATGGTCCGAATCACTACCAGAACACTTTTCAGCAGCCTCAGAGAAACTTGCAAAGATTCGATTACAATCAAAACCGCGTAGGTCCCAACCAGTGTCTATACTGCAAACAAGAGGGTCATTACAAATATGACTGTCCTGCCCTACCACAACGTGCAAATGGAATTTCTGGCGTAAGAGGTCGTGGTAGTCAGCAAGCGCCTAGAGGTAGAGGGCGTGGAAACGCCCCTCAGGACACACGTCCCCTCCCACCACAAAACTCTATGAACAGGTTTGACCAGCAAAATAACGTATCTGACAGGACAGCTCAATACTACGTTGACGAGTATTACACAGAAAATGAGCAGTGGGAGAGTAATGATTGCTAGGACAGCCTAAGACAAGGAGAGGGAGTTGTTTCAGTTCCAGTAGATCAGAGTGGACCTTACGTTGAGGTGATCACATCGGGTGTGTCAGAACCTTTTCTGTTGGATACTGGTGCTACAAAGAGTTCTATTATGCACTCCAAACTCCCTGGCGCACCTTTGTCTGGCGAAATGAACGTTTCCGTAGGTTTTTCTGGCGCCCCGGTTAGAAATCCAATTTCTGACCCTTTATCTCTTTCTGTTGGTCCTTGTGAATTCGAAGCACCCCTTATTTTGACAACAGGTTGTGGTGAAAATTTGCTAGGATTAGATTTGCTAAAAAGATTGTATGCGACTTTGTACTGTTCTCCCTCAGGAGTACAACTTACTTTAGGTAAGAAAGTGGTTTCTCCCATGTATTTGTCGAGAAATACACTTCCAGCAGAATTGGCACTTCTACCAGATATTCTTTGGGCTACTGGTCCGAATGATGTAGGTCTTTTAGAAATTCCACCGTATGTTGTAACATTGAAGCCGAATGTCAAAATGCCACGAATTCCCCAATACAGGATATCCAATGAGGGCGAAAAAGCTTTGCTAGCGATTGTTTACGAGTTGATTGAAAAAGACGTAATTGAAGAAACACGAGGCAATGTTTGCAATAGTCCTGTTCTGCCTGTTTTAAAACGAACTGACCCTTCTCAGCCACCTGTGTATAGATTCGTGATTGATCTTAGGGAAGTAAATAAGATAGTGGTGCCACAATTCCCAGTTGTCCCCGACATTACAACATTATTGACTATGATTCCAGCATCTGCATCCTGGTTTTCGGTGATTGATCTGAAGAATGCTTTCTTCAGTATCCCGATTGCTGAGGAAAGCAGGGATATTTTTTCCTTTAGTTTAGGAGGTCGCAGTTTCCGCTTTAAACGCGCTCCTCAAGGCTACTGTGAAAGCCCCTCAATATATAGTCAAGCTCTGAAATGTCAGCTTGACACAATGGTTTTGCCCAAAGGTGCCACTCTCGTACAGTACGTGGACGATTTGCTCATCGCTGCGGATACTGAGAAAATATGTAAAATGGCCACGTTGACATTACTGCGTCATCTATGTGATATGCATCACAAGGTGTCACTTTCCAAGCTTCAATATTGCCGACAAGAAGTGACCTACTTAGGTCATCTCTTATCGAAGGAGGGAAGGAAACTGACCCATGAAAGAATTCAGGCAATAGCGAAATTGAATGTGCCAAGAACGCAGAGGGAAGTACGCGCTTTCTTGGGCATTACATCGTACTGTAGACAGTGGATTCCAAATTTTTCGTTATTAGCCAAACCCTTATTGGCACTAACGTGTACAAATACACCCAATCCCATTCCTTGGTCTGATGAGTGTCAGAAAAGTTTTCTCGAATTACGCACAGCATTATGTTCGGCCCCTGTGTTAGGCAACCCCAACTACAGTAAGCCTTTCACATTATATGTCCACGAGAAGGAGGGCTGTGCATTGTCTGTGCTGACTCAGTTATACGGAGATAGACAGCGGCCATGCGCCTATTTTTCGTCAACTTTGGATCCGGTAGCACGAGCATTGCCAAGTTGTTTAAGAGCCACAGCAGCAGCAGCTGTTTCTATTCGACAGTCTGCAGGTCTAGTAATGAATAATACACTAATCGTGATGGTCCCGCATGCAGTAGACACATTGTTAAATAGGACCAAGACACAGCACTTAACTAGTGCTCGACTGTCCAGTTATGAATTGACGCTACTAGCAAGCCACGTGCACATAAAAAGGTGCAGTACCTTGAACATAGCCACATTGTTACCAATTACAGAGGAATCGGATGCTTCAGAACAGCACGATTGTTTCCTCAGAACAGAGGAAGAGACGAAAGGGAGAGTTGATTTATTCGACACTCCTCTTGCTGAATGTGATGGTACATTGTGGGTGGATGGTTCCTGCTTTAAACTCCCAAATGGTAACGTGACTACAGCATATGCTGTCACAACTTTGCACACAATCATTGAAACTGCGCGAATACCACATGGTTCAGCTCAAGCCGCTGAACTCGTGGCACTGACGAGAGCATGTGTGTTATCTAAAGGAATGAAAGTGACTGTCTATACCGACAGCCAGTATACTTTTGGAGTGGCTCACAGTTTGACGATTGTGGAGAGAACGTGGGTTCCTGACTTCGCATGGAGCCAAGATTCAGCATGGTCAGTTGGTGAATGAGCTTCTTGAATCACTGACGTTGCCCCTGAAAGTAGCGATCGTGAAATGTAGTGCACACAAGAAAGTGACTGATGATGTTGGTCGTGGAAATGCATTCGCTGATGAAACTGCTAAGGACACTGCAAAGAATATGATGAGCCGAATGTATGTTGCGAGCCCAGAAAGATGGACTGGTGATGTTGGAATATGTGAAAGTGTGAAGTCCATCCAAACTGAGGCCACGGAGAAAGAGTTAAGCATGTGGAGAGAAAGTACAGGGAGAATGGATGCAAATGGTTGTTGGATTGAATCGACAGAGCAACAGAGATGGTTGTTACCCGATGCATATGTGCCTGCAGTGGTTACAATGGCTCATGGGATGGCCCATATCAGCGCGAAAGGGATTTGCGAGTTGTTGGCCCCAGTGTGGAAGAATTCAGGGATTCCCAAGTGTGCAGAGAATGTTGTCAAGAATTGCATGGTATGTCTGAAGCACAATCCTGGTAGGGGAACCCCATCTCCAGCTGGTCATTTTGCACCTCCTACGTATCCGTTCGAGGTTTTGCAGCTAGATTTCATACACATGGAGAGGTGCAACAACTTAAAATACGTGCTCGTGGTTGTTTGTGCCTTCTCAAGATGGGTAGAAGCCTATCCCCTAAGGGACAATACTGCCTTGTCCACAGCGAAAGCCCTTGTGAAAGAGTTCTTCCCCAGGTTCGGAATGCCTAGAATGGTCTGGTCCGACAACGGAAGTGAATTTGTGGGTTGTGTGATGAAAAGAGTGTGTGAAGGGCTAGGCATTAGGCAGAAGTTCCACGCTGCAAATCACCCCCAATCAGCTGGATTAGTGGAATGTTACAATGGCACGCTTAAACTTAAATTGGCCAAAATCCAAGCGAGCACAGGTCTTAAATGGCCTGACGCTCTACCCTTAGCACTCCTATCCACCAGAATGACTGTGCATTCGCGAATGAAACTCAGCCCCTATGAAGTAATCTTTGGTCGGCCAGCCAACATATGGGGAGTGCCTAGGCCCACGAAGTTTAGCGAGCTGCAACACCCCATTTTGCTTGACTATTTGTATGAATTGACGGCTAAATTGCGTGTTTTATATCAACAGGTTCACAACACCTTGCCTCCGGTCTCTGAGACACCGGGTCACTCCATTGACCCCGGTTCCTGGGTGCTTGTCCGAAACTTCCAGAGGACAAGAAACGACCAGCCCAGATGGACCGGGCCTCACCTCGTCCTCCTGTCTACAAGGTCGACCGTTAGGGTGGAGGGGAAGACCAATTGGGTCCACGGGATCCATTGTAAGAAGATACCCTTCCCTCTGCCACATGACCAATGGGTCCGGAAAGGAGGCACTGACTCAGAGCGCACAACTGATGAACGTGTAAAAGAAGCTAAACGTGATTGTAAGAGTGAGAACATTTTCCAAGAAACTGTGCCACCACCAGAACAATTGAACTCTGTGGAACCTGAACTACTATTTCTGGACCAGACAGTACCCGGGAAAAGACGCTACAATTTACGACCAAGAAAAACAGACTAAAGTAAAAGTGATTTATTTTATGACCCGAGAGAAAAACCTGTGGACTAATAAAAAATGCGTTTTTCCCAAATACTATTTTTGAAAGTGCAGATTCTCCCATCTAGGTAACTTGCTTATTTTTGTTTTTCTTGAACCGCCATCCGGGTTCCGCTGCTAGGGTCGCGGTTGATTAAAGACTTTTGGGTGCAGCTGACGACGATAGGTCGCTGGTTCCGGTTAGTCCAAGGGAGCTGCCCTAGACTGACGGAAGCATCCTTTAGCAGAAACAACCTACCGCCGCGGGCAGCACCTTAGAGAGGATGGAGTTTCCTGATGTGGAGAGGCCTGCCAAACAAATGAACTTTAAGCAGAGACTTTTGAAAACAATGACGAAGAAAAACTTTATAATAATGTGTATTCTTATGCTATTTAGCGTAATGGTCTTTTTGATAAGCTATGTTTTATTCTCTTTTCACGTGACATTTGCGCCCACTACATCACCCATACCTCCCCCTACTGTTTCCTCTCATTCTTTCCACCCTTTGCCTGACCACAAATCAAATAGGAGATTAGAGTTCATTAATAACTCCTTCGTTCAGTTATTACACCAACACCAACTTGTAATGAACACAACCAACTGTTGGGTGTGCGGTCTCATGCCCCACACCGCGGATAGAGGTATCCCCTATTTGGTCCTGCCATTTAGTCGCAATGGGTCAGTATGGGCATATAGGACAATGTTCATATATGCACGAGAAATCCAACCAGTACGTTCTGTAAAAGACAACCTCAAGACTAGCGCCCTAGTCAAGGGTATAGTTGACATGATCAAGGAAGTAACTTCTTACGAAGATACCCCGGATGATGAGATACTTGCATATGTAGGTTGGAATGTGACCGGATATGGCACTACATTAAGTGAGAAACAGCAAGCCAAAAGATCGTCCCTTATCTGGATCGTACCCCATCAAGGTCACCTGTGTCTGCAAGGTATTGGCAGGAATCCCAGAGCTCAGCTAGGGAAGAGTGTCTGTACAGAAACGTATGTTTTTGGATCTCAGACTTCCCCTGCCTTTTTAGCCGCTAAGGGTACTTATTTCATCTGCCATGATAGAGCCTATACATGGTTGCCCCCTGACTTCTCGGGCTCATGTTTTGTTTCATTCCTGTTACCTCCCACCTACACAGCAGCGGCGGATTACCATCGGACAAGGGTAGTTAGAGGTGTTTTGAGTAAAGAAGACACTGCAGGTCAAGAATTTGGTGACTTTGCAATGGGTTTCCTGCCGTTCTGGGGAGCCATGGCTAACAGCAGAAACATAAGGCAATTGACAAGGGTAGTTGAATCCACCGTGATTGAAACTGCTGGTGCCCTTAGTAACCTGACTGCTGAGCTCCAGTCGGATCGACTGATGACCCTTCAGAACCGGGTCGCTTTGGATGTAATACTTGCGGACCGAGGTGGAGTATGCAAATTGATCCAGTCCAGTTGTTGCATTTTTATTCCAGATAATGCTCCGACAGTGTACGGGGCCATCTCCAAACTACATAAGATTTCCAAATCTATTCATGTGGATAAAGGAGATTGGTCGTTAATGGGATGGTTCTGGGAACTAATATCTGCCTGGGGATGGAAAATTCTGATGGTCATTGGGATGGTCTTAGCCATTCTTTTCCTGTTCTGTTTATGCATACAGTGTGCTCCTGCAATATGTGGCCTCTGTGTTACATCATGTGTAAGGAAGCCTGTGTCAAGACATGAGCTCAGCACTAGAATGATGTTGCAGCAACATCTCAATGACTTTAGGAATATAGATCTGGACTCAGATTAACATAAGGATAGATTAATTGCCTATGTAAGGGCAAAAGGAGGGTCTGTGGTTCTGAAAAATCTAGATTCATAATAGTTCTGGACCCGAGAATAAAAACTTCGTCGAAATAGGACGAATTTGGTATCAAAAGACCGAGAATGACGAGTACATCAAGTACATGTATTTTCGGCATATTCGAGTGACGATTTCACCTCGAAATCGTCATTTACCTTCTAAACCCTTAGCTGCATGTTGCCCCTTACATAGGCCTTAATCCAGTTGAATTTGATTCCACAAGGACACATACTCCTTAATCGACTTCTTCCTGACCCCAGTACAAGTTAGAACCATTGCCCCAGGCCGAACTCGTTAGGTCAGTTCCCTCCCAGTGGCCGAGCAAGATAGCATCTAGGCCCAACCAGCCATAAAACCATTTCAGCGCGCACACCTGCCATATCTCGCTCACATCTTTCTCCACTCCTTTTCTTCACTTGCTTTATGATGGGGAGGTGACCGTTTTTATTAGGGGTCCAGCGATATCTGATGAAATGTTGGGCCTTGCCGGATGATTTGTTATGGGCAGCACGACGTGAAATATGTGCATGTCATCATGACTCTGCTTTTCTTTTGTAATCAGTAACCATAAATGAAATACCACGAATCCAAGGAATGTTTTGCCCAAGGCTGAATATTATGTATAAGAAGAGAAGCCTAACTTCGTGAAAGTGTGCAGTCTCCTGAATATACTCGAATTGTACTTCGAGGACCCTGTCACCTTGGTTGCAGCCAATAAACTAATCTTTGACTTCACCTAGAAGACTCCGAGTTTCTGTAGGTCTGACTCAGGAGAACCCGAGGTCTCTGGGTGTTGATCCCCTGGCACCGCTGGGTTACCGGTTCTGTGCCGGTTCTTAAAAACCCAGTACCTCAGTACGACGGGTTGGTCTGGATCTTGAAATGGAGGTGTTCCATTAGGTCTGTGGGCCATCGGAAAAGGTGCTTAGCCGCAGACTGGTCTTGTGAGCGATGGCGATGCCTCCTCATGCTGTATGATTGGAAAGGCTAAATAGTAAAAAACATGTGTCTCCCTTTTGTACTAAAATAGGACTGCTACACTTAAGGTTGCATAAATCTGTGATCCATTTAATGTCTGGGAAGGTATATGTATGCTGTATTGTCAGGGCCACTAGGATTATGACATTATGCGGCTGCAACATTTTTTACATATTTATAGATTTGTCGTGTTTACCACATAATCTATTATCTGCCGATTGTAACACACAATCTCTCTTTGGACTTGAATATCCTTATCTTCACAACCTGTTTGTGTGGAAACTTGAACATTGTCTTTACACACTATTTTAGTGGGGACATGCACACGATTATCTTTACACTCTATCTCTGTGGGCACTTGAACATCTCTATAACGCACAATGGGACTTGAGCATCCCTATAACCACACATTATCTCTGTTGTGACTTGAACATCATTATCTTCCCATACTAGTTGAGTGGGGACTTGAACATGGTCTTTAAACCAGATATCAGTGTAGACCTATACTCTCTCTCTGGGGTCTTAAACATCCCTATAACCACACACCGGCTTGGTGGGGACTTGATATCACCTTTGTCACAGAGTATCATTGTGGGGATTTGAATATGATTTCCTTCTCTCACCACCACTGTGGGCACTTCAACATTCCTATATTCACACACAATACCTGGACGTGAACATCCTTATCTTTACAACCTATGTATGTGGAGTCCTGAACATTGGCTTTACACACTTTCAGTGAGGACACGAACAAGATTATATTTACACTGTGTCTCTGTGGGAACTTAAACATTGCTGTAATCAATCACTAGCTTTGTCGGAACTTGATAATCACTTTAGTAACACCCACTTTTTGTTGGGATTTTAACATGATTACCTACACATAGCATCTGAGCAAAGGCTATGAGATTCATACAGCCACACACAATTTAGGTAGAGACTTGAACATGCATATTATCACACACTATCTCCACCTGAACTTGAAAGTCAACATTTTCACACACATTTCATGTGGGGACTTGAACAATATCTTTACACACTATTTCAGTAGGCCATGATCATAATTATCTTCACACACTCTGTGGGAACTTGAACTTCATTATCTTCACACACTATCTGTGTGGAGACTTGAACATTGTCTTTTCACACTTTTTCACTGGGGACTTGAATAAGATTATCTTCATCCACCATCTTTCTAGGGACTTGAACATCCAATAATCATACACTATTTCTATGGGGACAATAAGATCTCTATATATTCACACACTATCTTAGTGGGGCTTGAATGACACTATATTAAGACTATTGTTACAGGACCTTAACATGATTGCCTTTGCACACGGTCTCTATGGGAACTTGATTATTCCTATCATTGCACACAATCTCTGCTTGGACTTGAACATTATTATCTTTACATTCTCTGTGTGGAGGCTTGAACATTGTTTTTACCCACTATTTCAGTGGTGACATGAACACAATGATATTTTCATCTCTGTGGGGACTTGAAAATGACAATAATAACTCATTATCTTTGAGGGAACTTGAACTTTATTCCCTTCACATAACATCTGTGCAAGGGCTATAAGATTCATATAATAACACAAAATCTATATGGTGACTTGAAAATGCCTATCATGACATAGTATCTCTTTTTGAACTTGAATGTCATTATCTTCCCATGCTCTCCATGTGGAAATTTGAACATTATTTTTACACACTATTTCAGTGGGACTTGACCATGATTATCTTCACACACTATCTCTGTGGGAACTTGAACTTCATTATCTTTACAATGTGTGTGGAGACTTGAATTTTTTGTAGGCACACGCATGGCATTACACAGAGTACTTATACATATGCTAATCAAGTGTTGAACAAAATATAAAAAGAAATTTATACAAGCAGTACTTTGATTACGGTACAGTTTACACAAAAAAAAAAAAAAAAGAGAAAGAAAGAACAAAAACCCTATATAACAAATTACATCGGTTTACCAAACTAAACATATCTTAAGGGGTTAAATCAATTGTGACTTTCATCTATCCTCTCTTTCCATTGATGAACTGGTTCCCATATTTTCCTTCCCAACCTCCTTGCCCTTCTTCCCTTTCTAGCATAAATGCCTTTCTAAATTAAAAATTCCCAGCAGGAGGGCAATCCACTGTTGTGTTACTGGAGGTATTTTATCCAGCCAGGCTCTGGCGATCAACAATCTATACACCGCCATTGCTACAAACAAGAATTCACGATGTATCTCACCATCAAACCCTCTAACCCCTAACATAATTACAGTTGGTGTTAGCGTCACATCCAACCCAAGTGTACGACCCATAAAGTCTTCGATACCTTTCAACAAAGTTCTTAATTGAGGGCATGAAGCAAAGATATGTATACTGTCTGCTGCTGGATCGCTGCAGCGTGGGCAGGTAATCCCTGTAGTTCCTCCCCATTGTGCGATGCGAGCCGGGGTATAGTAAAGTTGGTATAAAGTTTTATAATGTTAGGATTGAAGAGGGGCAGAGCAGAGGACAGAATAACCTAATTCCAGCGACTCTGAGAAATATCGGCCCTGTATTCCTAATTTTCCTGCCCATTTATTTTCATATTTTTCAATATCATCCAGCTTCAACTCTACCAAGATAGCATAAAAACTACGAATAGAACACACCCCTCCTTGTTCTATAGCTTCCAAAATACTATTTTTAGCAAAACCAGCCTCTCCCACTTTTTTCCTACTGAGAAAACTCCTGACCTGCAGATATTTGAAGAAACTCTGCCTGGCGATGTTAAACTTTGCCACAAGGTCGGAGAATTGTAGTAACTTTTCATCTGGGCCCAACAGATCCCCTATTTTTATGATTCCTTTTCTAGCCCATTCTGCCATATTAGCATCAGCGAAAATTGAAGGTGGGAGGGATTTATTCCTGAAAAGTCTTGTGTATCTATTAAATCTACCCAACCCACATTTTTTTGCTACAACTGTCCAGATGTTATGCGCCGCTAAAACAGTCTTAAACCGAGTACGTTTATAATATGAAGAGTCGGCGCAACTTAGGAAAGCGTTCGCTGTTTCTGAATGATTATCTTCACACACTATCTCTGTGGGAACTTGAACTTCATTATCTTCACACACTATCTGTGTGGAGACTTGATCATTGTTTTTTCAAATGATTTAGATGACTTGAAAAGATTATCTTCATGCACCATCTTTCTGGGGACTTGAGCATCCCAATAACCACACAATCTCTGCGGGGACATAAACATCGCTATATTCACACACTAACACAGGGGGGGTTAAACATCACTATAGTAAGACAAATTCATTGTGGGGACTTGAACATGATCATTTTCAGTCACTGTCTTTATGGGAATTTGAACCATGCTATCAGTATAAACAATCTCTGTTTTGACTTTATCATTATATTCACAC
The DNA here is from genome assembly GCF_964261635.1 of Lissotriton helveticus. Taxonomy (NCBI): domain Eukaryota; kingdom Metazoa; phylum Chordata; class Amphibia; order Caudata; family Salamandridae; genus Lissotriton; species Lissotriton helveticus. The sequence goes on from NC_136068.1 coordinate 1,195,044,944, forward strand.
TGCACATGGGGATTCAAGCACTGCCATTACAAACTATTTCAGTGAGAGTTGAACAATGGTTATCTTTACACACTATCTCTGTGGGGAATTGAATAACACTATAATACAACACTGTCTTTCTTAGGACTTGAAAATCACTCAATATATACAAAACAGAGGAAAAGAATTGGACTTCAAAGAGGTTATATTTACTATTCTCACTCCATCCTAAGAAACAGTAGGGAAAGTGTTGGACTTGGTAAGGGTTATATTAACTATCCCTACCCCAATTGTAGATAAGTGAATGAATGAAAGAATTATAAAGTGCCTTGTTACTCCAAGGGAGTGTCCCAGCGCTGAGCAAAAATCAGGCCCTGGCCAGTCCGGTGCAAATGGATTTCTAACTATCTAAAGAGCCAAGTCCAAACTAACGACTGGGAAGAACTCTCCGAAACAAAAAAAAGGACAAGTGAGAACAGCCGTTCATGGAATTATAATGACTGAATATCTCCGCAACAATGCGGCACCCAAAGGACTTTGGGTCAATAATGCCCCATGCTTTTTCCTCTAGGATATAATATTTCAGAAAGATTGGTCAGCAATCTCGTGGAAATGCACGAGGGACTATCTAGTGTTAATCATTAAAACTGCCACAAGACTAACGGAAGAACTCACCATCAAGATCCAAGTGCGTGAAGCGAAATTAAAGAATATGGTACATATTACGGTGTACAAAAAAAGACTCCAGGAGATCAACAGAGAAATGAATGAGAGAAGGGAATACATTACACAAAACAAAATACAAAAACTTGGAAAAGATTTGAAGAAATTCTCAATGGAACATATGCATCCGTTCAGTTCCAAGGACAATAAAGTTCCAGATAACATGTCTGACAACAACTTGAGTGCCTGTTCCTCCACAGAAGGCTCAGGTTGGAGTGGTGAAGACTCTTACACACCAAGAAGAAACAGAGGACAAAACAGACGTCCAAACTGCTGCAGACCGAATACGTGGCATACACCCTACTATGGCAACCAACCACAAGGGATCCCCTTTCAGCCATTTAACCCCAACTTCCACGGGTGGATGAACCTGTATTTTCAAGGCCCACCAACAATGGGACCTTCAATGATACCACAGATGGGCCAGTACTACGCACAAAGACTGCCGTTTTTAGGAAGAGGACAGACAAACCAGAGGACCAGACGAAAAGGAGTAACTTGGATAGACCAAGAACTACCTGTCCACACCAGGAGCATGAAGGGAACCAAACCAGGGACAAGCACAACTTCACCATCAACCTAACAGATAAGATCTTAAGCAAAGAACAAGAAGACGTCCTAAATAAAGGATTAGGCTATGTCACAACGCCAGCCCTGGACACATTCAAACTTCAGTGCGAAATGGCTGAATTTTGTGGGAATCTGAAACTTAAAGCCTTCTTCAACAACCAAGAGGGCTACGTCACAGACGGAGATACCACACTATGCCGCAAGTCCAAGTTCTGCCCACTGAACCACCAGACACCGATCGAAATATTAACTTTTGAAAAGGCAGTAATGAAGGAAATAGACGACCTCAATAATCACACAAAAAAATCCTTTATGAACATATCAAGGGCGGAACAAAAAGAATTGGATGAATTATGTCAAAATGGAGAAATAGTTGTCAAGCTGGCCGATAAAGGCGGAGGAATAGTTCTACTGAGTAAAGAAGCTTACTACCAACAATGTACAGAATTACTCGCAGACGAAAAATTCTACAAATAAATTGTGACACATCCAACAAAAAGACTACAAAGAATACTAGAACTCATGGTTGATGAAGCCGAATTGAATGACTGGATCTCAAAAAATGAGGCGGAATTCCTCCAAACCAAGACACCAAGATTGCCATATTTCCACTCGCTACCCAAGATCCATAAAGAACGGAGGCCTCCTCCAGAACGACCTATCGTCTCAGGGATAGGCTCCATTTTGGAACCTCTCTTGCAATTTGCAGATCAATACCTAAAACCCATGGTTCAAGACACACCAACATATCTGAAGGACCAGAGACCTGCTGAACATCCTAAAAGACCAAACAAACTCAGAGGATAGTATGTTACTCATAGGGTTAGATGTGGAATGTCTTTATACAAGCCTCCCCCAACAAAAGACCTTAGACACTTTGGAGGCCCTACTGTTCAGCAAACAATGGGAATTCAAAACTCCAAGACATTTTGTCTTGGAATGCTGTAGGCTAGCCCTGACCAAGAACTATTTTGAGTAAAACAACACCTTGTACCAACAATGCCATGGAACTTCCATGGGGAGTACCTTTGCCCCTACTGTGGCAGGGTTGTACGTGAGCGACTTTGAGGAGACCTATATACGGAACATCTCAAATCCCTACCAACAGAGGATCTTGCTCTGGAAACGCTACATTGACGATATCATCCTGATCTGGGAGGGCGACATAGAAAGCCTGCAAAATTTCCACAGGTGGATAAACGCCAGGGATGAATGTCTGAAATGTATCCACACAGCAGACAAGAAAAGACTGGATTTCTTGGATATAACAATCTACTCTGAGAACGACACAATGCAAACTAAGACCTTTTTCAAGCCTACATACAAGAACAGTCTGCTCTCCTACAAAAGCTATCACCCACGACCTCTCAGGGAGAATATATCTTACAGCCAGTTTCTGCATCTCAGGCGCAATTGTAGCAAACCTCAAGACTACGACAGACAATCGGAAGATCTGTGTAACAAATTGAGGATCCGTGAGTACCCGAAAAAATAATCAATAAATGCCAAAAGAGGACTGGAAACCAACACAGAGAAAGCCTTCTAGACACAACCCTCAAAGTACCAGAAAAAGGTCTAGTGACCTGTGTGACCACTTACAATGCAGCTTCTAACAACGTAAAGAAAATAGTAAACAAGAAGGAGTAGTTTCTGTCCTGTAACTCCAGTTCTGTAGTAGAGGTATCTCTGTTATAGTCATAATCTAGTGAATAGTCCCGCCCATGTGCGTGGACCCCGGAGCAATCAAAAATAATCTCTTACAGTGTCAAAAAAATGCAGAAATGCATAGACACTGAAGAGAGAATTTAAAGACAGATAATGCAGCCTAAAAAGGCTACACTGTCCAGTACTTCAACTAGAAATTCCACCATAAAATCCACAAAACAGCAAAAGCCTGTACAGATTTCCCTTGCTTTACCAGCAAAATCCCTCAGGAATGATAGAGAGAAGAACCTGGACAGACAAGCCCCATAGGCTGCCATTATGTGGCTCAAAACAGGATACTGTGCCTTTAAGAGAATCTTCCAGAACCTTCTCCCAGTATCCCAGAATGCACAGCAGGTCCAACTTAGTTTCAGTTCTTTTTGAAGGCGTAACACGCCAGACCTGTAGCATTCCATTAAAGGAATATGTGTCTCTCCACCGGGGAGGAGGGAGGGCGCTTATGACTATAACAGAGATACCCCTACTACAGAACTGGAGTTACAGGACAGAAACTACTCCTTCTGTAGTAGGGGATCTCTGTGTATAGTCATAATCTAGTGAATAGAATGGCAAGCCCATCCCCACACCAAAGCCGCGGTGGAGAAAAGAGAATTAACGCCACTACTGTGCGAACAGATTTCGCAGCGAAGCCTGCCCAACCTGAGCGTCTGCCCTGGCATCAGTGTCCAGGCAGTAATGCTTAGCAAAGGTATGAACCGACTTCCAAGTGGCCGCCTTGCAGATTTCTGCAATCGGAACGTTACGGAGCAATGCTGTCGTGGCAGCCTTGCCCCTGGTGGAATGAGCCTTAGGCTTACCTCCTAAGGTCTTATTAGCTTTTTGGTAACACAGCTGTATGCAGGACACAATCCACCGAGAGATGGACTGCTTAGAGGTCGCAAGACCCGTCCTGACAGATCCATAATTGATGAACAATTGGTCTGACCTACGAATATCCCTGGTTTTATCCAGATAAAATTTCAGCACCCTCCTAACATCCAGGGAATGCAAAGACCTTTCCGCTGGAGACGAAGGATTCTGAAAAAACTTAGGTAAAGATATAGTCTGATTGATATGAAAATCAGAAACAACCTTGGGAAGAAACTTAGGGTGAGTACGCATAACAACCTTAGCAGCATGAAATACAGTATAAGGTTCTTGGCAACAACGCCTGAATTTCACTCACCCTGCGGGCCGATGTAATGGCCACGAGGAACGCCGCTTTCCAGGACAGGTGCTGCAACGAAGCCTTATGAATAGGTTCAAAAGACTCCTTCATCAATCTGGACAGCACCACATTCAAGTCCCATGAAGGCGAAGGAAGCCTGACAGGAGGGAACACTTTCTTCAAGCCTTCCAAAAAATCTTTGATCACAGGGATCTGAAAGAAGGAAGTCTGTGAAGGGCATTTCCTGTAGGCAGTCAAAGCAGCCAGATGAACCTTAATGGAATGGACATTAAGGCCAGACTGCGCCAGATGTAGCAGATATGGAAGAATGACATCTTCCTTGCATGTCGTAGGGTCATAGTTCTTAGACTTGCACCAGATGCAAAACCTCTTCCACTTGTAAGCATAAGAAGTCCGAGTGGAAGGTCGCTTAGCCTCCTTCAGTATGTCCATTCAATCCTCTGGGAGATTCAAATGGCCATATTGCACTAATTCAGGAGTCATGCCGCCAAACTCAAAGACGAGAGGTTGGGGTGCACCATCCGCCCCCCGGACTTCGTGAGAAGGTCCGGCCTGCACGGCAGCTTCATGTGAGGAAGGAGAGACCGGTGAAGCAGGTCCGTGAACCACCATTGTCTGGGCCATTCCGGGGCAATCAGAATCATCTTCGCCCTGGATTGGGAGAGCTTGATGAGAACCGCTGGAATCAGGGGAATGGGTGGAAAAGCGTACAGAAAGCTGTTCGACCAGTTGATCCATAACGCGTTCCCCAGCGTCCCTGGCTGGTAGTACCTGGAGGCGAAGTCTCGGCATTTGCTGTTTTCGGCGGTGGCGAACAGATCGATGTCTGGAGTGCCCCACCTTGCGAAGACTTCTCCTAGCACTTCGTCGTTTAGGACCCACTCGTGGTTTTCCTGAATCAGTCTGCTCAGCTCGTCTGCCTGAACATTCTGCACACCTGGCAGATGAGTGGCCGTTATCGAGAGTCCTCGAGCCAGAAGCCAATGCCAGATCGCCTGCGCCTCCTGAGACAGAGTGCGTGATCTCGAGCCCCCCTGCTTGTTGAGGTAATACATCGTGGTCGTATTGTCCGTTTGCACAAGCAGAGAGTCGGTCCGGAAGGACGGTTGAAACGCCTTCAGCGCCAAGTGAACAGCCCTGAGTTCCAGGAAATTGATGTGGTACGTGGACTCCGAAGGGGACCACGTCCCTTGAATCTGCAGGTCTCCGGAGTGCGCTCCCCATCCCAGGAGAGAAGCATCCATCACGATCGTCTGTGTGGGAATGTCCTTGTGGAAGGGAACCCCTCTGAGGAGATTCTCCGCCGAACACCACCACTTCAGAGACTGAAGAGCATGTAGAGACAGTCGTATCATGTCGTCCCAAGATCTTCTCCTCTGGTCCCATTGATCTTCCAAGCACTCCTGCAGCGGTCTCATGTGCAGCTGCGCATGTGGCGTCAGGAAGATGCAAGAAGCCATCGATCCCAGCAGAGAAGACACCGTCCTCACTGTCGTGGATGGAGATGACAGGAGAGCCTGAGCCTTCCGAAGGAGTGATAAACGTCGCTCTTCCGAAGGAGACACGCTTGCCGACAGCGTATTGATGGAGGCTCCCAAGTACTGGATGCACTGGACCGGAGTTGAAACAGACTTGGACATGTTGATGTGCAACCCCAGCTTGTTCAAGAGAACGCACGTCTTCTGGAAGTGTGCTTGAGCTTCCGAGAAGGAGGAGGCCTTGATCAACCAATCGTCCAGGTATGGGTAGACAAACACCTTGTTCCTCCTCAGGTGTGCCGCTACCACTGCCATGCACTTCGAGAATGTCCTGGGCGCAGACTTCAGCCCGAACGGAAGTACCGTGTACTGATAGGGATTGGCGCCGACTTGAAATCGCAGGAACTTCCTGTGTTTGTGAGCAATGGGCACATGGAAGTACGCATCCTGTAGGTCTATGGCACAAAGCCAGTCTCCCCGTTGCAGCTGAGGATAAATCTGATGCAACGACAGCATGCGAAACTTTTCTCTGCGAATCCATTTGTTCGCCTGTCGCAAGTCCAGAATGGGCCTGAACACGTTCTTGTCCTTCTTGCAGACCAGAAAGAACCGAGAGTACAGACCTCTTCCTCTTTGAGACAGAGGTACATCCTCTATCGCCCTTTTCCTCAACAGGATGTCGGCCTCCGCCTGAAGCTCGCGCAGTTGATACTGCGAGCCGATCGGAGGAATCGATGGAGGAGGGCTGGTGAAACGAAGACTATATCCATTGCAAACAATATTCAGCACCCACTTGTCCTGAGTAATTTTTCTCCACCAGAAAAGATTGAATGCTTCCCCCCACCGGAGCGGGTAACGGACGAAGGGGAAGTAACTGCTCAGGGTCGAGACCCAGCCGGGCCCTTGGTCGCAGTAGAGGACTGCTGTGCACCTCTACCCCTCTGACGTTTCTGGAAGGGTCTTCTGTACTGCTGCTGTTGTTGCTGCTGCTGATGTTGCCCAGAAGACTGTCCCCTTCCTCGACCCTGCGACCCAATACGCCGTTGGAATTGGCGGAAGGGTTTCTTATCTTTGGGCTTCTCCAAGCCCACCGCCGTCAGGGTTTCCGCCTCGGCCTTCATCCTGGCCATCTCGTCATCAGCGTGTTTCCCGAAAAGGGTATCCCCGGAAAACGGCAGATTTGCCACACGTTGTTGCGCCTCAGGTTTAAGCGACGTCAACCGAAGCCAAGCATGGCGCCTCTGATTGATACCGTGGCAGTATCCATGCGCGGACAGCAGGGAGATATCCGCCGCGGCGCTAATGGCCTGGTTAGAAACCAGCATCCCTTCCTGGACGATCTCCATGAAATCCTCTCTCCGGTCGCGCGGAACGAAGTCCGCAAACCGCTCCATGGAGTCCCAGAGCGCACGGTCGTATCGTCCTAACAACGCCGAGTCACTGGAGGCCTTCATCGTTGCAGAGGACGTCCCACACGCTTTTCGTCCAGCAGAGTCAATCCAGCAGCTCTCCTTATCGGGAGGCACGGTGGAGGCAGGTGGGGTTGCATGGAGCTTCCGAGACGCCGTCACAATCACCGAATCCGGTGTAGAGTCCTTCCTCAAGAAAGCCGGGTCCGACTCAGGAGCCCTGTATTTCTTCAAGAGCCTGGAAGGCGCAGCTTTCACCACCGCCGGCGTAAGGAAGAGTTGTTCCGCCGGCTCAAGTAGACCTGGCACCAGAGGCAGTAGTGGGCGAGACAGGTGTTTCTTATGCAATGTCTCAAAGATCACGGAAGTTGAGGGCGTAGGAGCCGTAACCTCAATCCCCAACTTCGCCGCCCCGCGCAGGAGAACCTCCTGGAACGTGCCAATGTCATCAATCGGGGACACCCTCGTCTCCGGTGAATCTGACAACGTAGGTGAGTAGGAACGGGTCCCCGAGGCAGAACGAGACCGGGACCTATGCCTCCTATGGCGATGCCTGGATCTCGAGGAGGATCCGCGTCCACTCCTCGACCTGTCCCTTCTACCTTAGCGTGACCTCGATCTCTTGGGTCTGGGACGCTCCGCCGGCCTCCCCGGGTCGGACGTCTTGGGTTTAGGAGGAACCTTCGACTTAGGAGTCTTCTTCGGAGGTGTCGGGAGGTTGGGCATCGACACCGATCTCGGTGGAACCGGGGGAGGAGGAACAGTTGGAACCGGGGCCTGAGGCGCCGGAAAAGGAGGCAACGGAGGAGGGGGTGAAACCCTCGGAGGCGGGCCCCGTAGGCAAAGGAGGCAACGAAGGCAGTGCAGTAGACTTCCTCGGGGTATACACCTCGGAGTATGCCATTCCCGGGGAGCCACCATCCTGTCCTGACTGTGGGGAGCCCCCCACAGTCCTGGGCCTGTCCTTACGACCTCCTGACGTCGACGATCGGTGCTCAGACGTCGATCGTGGGTCCTTCGGCGTCGACCGTTTCACACTCCTTGGCGTCGACCGGCTTCTCCGCCTCGACGTCGACCCCGACCAGATGGACGAACCTCTAAATCTCGACGACGGGCGATGACGCCTCGACGGCGACCTAGACCGCCTCGATGGCGACCTCTTCGATCGTCTCAACGTCGACCTCTTCGAACGCCTCGACGTCGACTTCTTCGCCGCCGGGGACCTCCTCCGTCTCGACGGCGACCTCGACGACGAGGATCCCCTCGACGACGACGATGTCCTTGTCTTCGACGGCGAACGGCGGTGTCGCCTCGACGGCGAGCGCCGACGCCGGGCCCTCCGATGCCATCCACTCGACGGCGACGACGAGGAGATCGACACCGGGTTCGACGGCGGCCTGTAAACGTCCCTCGACGTCGACGGGCGACGTTTTCTCGACCCAGAGCCCTGGGGAGACCGGGAACTGGCCGTGGACCTTCCTCTCGACGTCGTGGTCATAGCAACTGAACCAGACGGAGACCTTGGACGCTTGCTGGACTTCCTGCCCCTGGGGAGCCCCCCAGAGGCCTCAGCATGAGCAGCAGAACCCCCTCCAGACCCACCTTGAGCCTTCAGTCTTCTTTCTTCAAGTCCCTGAAGTCTGATTTTTCTCCTGTCCTTCAGGGTCCTGCCAGAGAAGCCTCTACAGATCACACACTCCTCTGGGATGTGGGAAGAGGGAAGGCAGAGGATACACACCTCATGGGGGTCTGACTTGGCCGTCTTCCTGGAGCACTCTGGGCATTTATCAAATAATGCAGGCATTATGGACAGCCAAAGAGAGCAGAAACCCAAGAAGAAAGTCACTAAAGTACTGTAAAAGTACCCAAAATCGAAATTAGTGAAAAAAACACCAACAAAACCCTTGAAAAGGGAGAGCTCAATGCTCCAGGGTCCTGCTTGCAGGAGCCGGAAAAAAGAACTGAAACTAAGTTGGACCTGCTATGCATTCTGGGATACTGGGAGAAGGTTCTGGAAGATTCTCTTAAAGGCACAGTATCCTGTTTTGAGCCACATAATGGCAGCCTATGGGGCTCGTCTGTCCAGGTTCTTCTCTCTATCATTCCTGAGGGATTTTGCTGGTAAAGCAAGGGAAATCTGTACAGGCTTTTGCTGTTTTGTGGATTTTATGGTGGAATTTCTAGTTGAAGTACTGGACAGTGTAGCCTTTTTAGGCTGCATTATCGGTCTTTAAATTCTCCCTTCAGTGTCTATGCATTTCTGCATTTTTTGACACTAAGATTATTTTTGATTGCTCCGGGGTCCACGCACATGGGCGGGACTATTCACTAGATTATGACTATACACAGAGATCCCCTACTACAGAATTGGAGAATCCTGACTTCAGGACCTTGAGTTGGCCTAAACCAAGATCTGCAAACAAAAGAACCAGAAACCTCAAAGAGATCCTGGTACATACCAGACCACCACCGGACACACGAGGAGAAAGGATCCCACGACTATGGGATAACCCACCCGTGGCGGGACACTATCCGTGTGGTTCATGTTCTGTCTGAAACCTAACCACAGCAACAAAAATCATACAACTCCTCCCAGACTTTAAATGGACAATTAGGTATCATACTAATTGCAACACAACACACGCAATCTATATGATCACCTGTCTTTGTGCCCTACGTTACATAGGGATGACATGCCGCAAAGTTAAGCAAAGGATATGCGAACATAAGAGCAACGTCAAATGCAAAAGAAACACAACAAAAATGAGTAACCACTACATAGAAACGAACCATACAGTAAACGACCTGAAATGGGTTATCTTGGAAACTCTTACAACTAAAAAAGAGCAGAGGTGGGTACACAGCCTCCGTACCAATGACCATGGGCTTAATGATAACATTCCCTGGCTGAGCCTAAATCACTGAATATCTATTCAATACGTCGAGCACTGATCATGCATCTGAGTACTCGCAGAGCATTTTTTTGAAGTAAAGAAATTCCAAGACTGTACAATGGTAGTACTTTTAACATCAGCATAGGAGGACCCATCAATGAAACACAGACAGAAACTAACCTTCCGCTTCAATAACATTGAACTCCACACTCCAATATGGAAGGCCTAATATAAATTTTTTCATAATGAGTATATTATTCACAATAAATATTATTTTAAATATGTCAAACAAAACAAGAATTAATAGACCTCGAGAATACCTGCTCCAAATGATAAAATAACGCAGAGAAGTAACCTTCTCAGTCTGTTTCTTGCTCAATTTCTCTAGTCCCTTAAAAAACATAGCACACGGAAGAGAATCGTCACTGGTCCACCAGGGGAAGAGTCAGCACAAGTCATGCAGTTCCAGCGCAGCAGGTAGAAAGCGAAGATCATGAGCACGCCGGGCTACAAAACCATAAAGTATACCCTGAAAACGTGTAATATTGTATGTTCTATCTATTATCCAGCAGGTTACTAACTCACTGGCGGCCCACTGATGTCCGCACAAGAGGACATAAGGTACGCTCACACAGGGAAGTGAGGGGTGCTGGCCAGAACATAGAACATTGAATTAGTTTAATACATTTTTTAAAGATAATGACTGGCGAGGTAGCAGATAACATGTGCCTAAACTTGCACTGCCATACCACATTGAACAAATACTCGGCATGTTTAGATCAAGCCGCGGTGCCGAAATAATCACAAGAGTCAGAAAGGAGCCTTCCGCCATTTTTTGATTATCGCAGCAGGCGCATGTATATCCTACTCGGCCGTGTTGGAGCACAGAGCACAGAAATAACATGTTCATTTTGTGATATGTGCGATGGCTATGTTAAGTACAATGACAATATAAGACACCAACTTAAGAACACTCACAAAGTACGGACACACGTACAAACACTGACAAAGCAAATATACACAGCTAGGGATGATAATGTGGATTTATTGAGTGGATTGTTGTCATTCTAACGTACATATAATCACACTTATTTCCTTACAAATGCTATCCGAACCTGATAACAATGTGGAAAGGATAACAGAATATAGTGAGATCTTTTGCCTATATGGTCTACCAAAGGAATTGTGTCTTGATATAAAGGATTGCCATTTTTTAGTTTCTTTCTTGTTTCTTTGCACACAGACAGCACCAGCATTTAGAGAATGCACAACTGACATTCTCTTCCTTTGTATGTTTGTCTTGTTTCCTCCTTTCTAATTACAGGTACTATCAGACCATATCAGCATTAGGTTAATATACCTAATCTTATTGAGACCCTGACAAATACAGGGATATATCCACGGAGACATACACAGTCTCCATCACCATTTTCTCACTCTAGGTCCTGAAGAAAACCCACTTGACCCGCCTGGGCAAACAACGAGGGCTGAAACAAGTTGACCTTTTTATGGTCACACTAAGTGCGTGAGATCCCGAACAAGTCTCCTTAGGCACGGACTCATTTTTTAATAACTCAAATCCAGATTCATTAAAATTGTCACTCTGGTGCAATGAGTTTTTTAAACTATTTTTCCCCTCATTTGATTCACTACACCAGAACCTCTCTATCACTGATCGCTACTGAACTAACTGAGGGTATACCTCCGGGTGGAGGAAGCATAAGAACTAAGCCTATGCTGATGCTGTCACGTTGTTAAAGAGTTTGGTGGAGAATCAAGATATACCGCCACCCCTACTTCTGTACGTGAATGAGGGTTTTTTTATCGGTATACTACACAAAATCCAAAAAGCCCTGGTTACTCAGGACAAGGGATCTATTCCCCACTTGATTTTTCTGTTAAATGAATAAGGAAGCTGAATGGATCACAATCCCGTCTTTCGCCCCATCTCATGATTTTTTGTAAAGAGCCAAGTCTTCAGGTTCTTCCGGAACTTTGCCTCAGACTGTTTAAGTCTTAGGTTGATCTGCATTGAATTCCATAGCTTGGCTGCGCGCAGCCCAAACGAGCAGCCCCCGAGCCTTGCCTGGCATACTCTGGGGATCACTGCCAGCGCTGCTTCTCCAGATCTAGGCGGTCTGGAAGGTGTACACGCCTTGATCAGGGGGAGGAGATAGCTGGGATCCCTCCAATACATTATCCTATGTGTGAAGCACAGGGCTTTATACTCAATTCTGTGTTTAACTGGGAACCAGTGAATTTCGGCCAGACCGTGTCTAATAGGGGACCATTTCAGTAGTCTCAAAAGCATCCATGCTGCAGCGTTTTGTACTCTTTGCAGCATCGCTAGCCTGCCTATAGAAGTACCCAGATAGAGCACATTGCAGTAGTCCAGCCGAGACATCAGCAGGGCCTGCACTACTGTTTTTTGAGCTTCTGCCGGAATTAGCCTCAGGAGCTTCTTTATTAGTCTCAGCACCCTGAAGCATATGCCCACTGTGGTCCTGATCTAGCTGTCAATTGACAACTGGGATTCAAAAAGGATGCCTAGATTTTTCACTTTGGGTTTTGGGCTAGGGGTGGGGCCTATATCAGCCAGTCACCATGCCAAGGACCAGATGGAGGGCTGTTTCCCCACCACCAGAACCTCTGTATTCTCTGCATTCAGCTTCAGGTAGCTAGCCTGCATCCAAGTTGCTAGGTCAGCGAGTCATAGTTTAAAGTTGGTAGCGACCCTCTCATTGTCATTAGCTAATGTAATCATAAGCTGAGTGTAATCAGCGTAAGACACCATCTTCACCCAATGGCTCTGGATAACATCGGCCAATGGGCGCAGGTAAAGATTTAAAAGAGCCACTCCCCTCTGCAACGGGATAACGTGCAAGTTATATGGCTTCTGGATGACCTGACACCAGCGTTTATGAATCAAGTCTGCAATCCTATCAAAGGCTCGACCCCTAATACCCTGTGTCCACAATTGATCCAGTAACACAGTATGCAAGACTGTATCGAAGGCTGCGCTGAGATGTAGCATAATGAGTGCCACAGATTTCCCTTCATCAGCCACCTTGAGTAGTGACTCTGTGGCCAGAAGTAACCCCGGGCGTAGTTTGCGAAGTAGCGCTACGCATAGCTATGCGAAGTGCTCTTCGCACTATGGGAACTGGGCGTAGCACTACGCGAACTGCGTAATACCCTGCTCGCACTGTGCAAGATGCCGTTTTCAAGGATTGCACAGTGCGGACAAGCATCCCGCACTGTGCAATAATTGAAAACGGCATCTTGCACAGTGCGAGCTGTAATTTTCTGCCGCTCGAGGAGAATTTTACTCGAGCAGCAGCTTTCTCAACGCGCCCTGGTAGTTTCTCATCTCGAGCGGTCGCAAGCAAACGCGACCACTCGCAATGAGAAACCTGACCTCTCAGCGTTGAGAATCTCGCTGGGAGGTTTATTTTCCACGCTCGCAATCAGCAACTTGATAATGCTGATCGTGAACGAGGAAAAAGTCTCGCAAGGATGTAATTTTGCTTGCTCGCGGTCGCCAACTTGACGTTGAGGACCGCGAGCAAGCAAAAAATGACCGCTACGCTAAGCCACGCAACGCGTGTTCGCACTGTGCTATGTGCAGTTCGCGTAGTGCGAAGTTGTGCAAACTTCACAAACTACGCAAGCGTAGAGTAGTGCTTTGCCCAGGGTTAGCCAGAAGTAGGGCCGATTCTGTACTATACTGAGGCCTAAAGCCTGATTGGGTCTCGTGCAGGAATAGCTTCTCAGTGATGAACTCTGTAAATTGTGAGTTGATGTGCCTTTCCGCCAGTTTAGCCGCAAAAGGTAGGAGAGAAATGGAGCAAAAGTTCTCTGGTTTAGAGGGATCTAGAGAAGGTTTTTTTTTTTTTATAAGAGGGATCACCATGGCCTGTTTCCACTCAACCGGGAGTCGGCCGGCCTCAAACGACATGTTGAGTACCGCACACAGTCTGGGTGCCAATGCGGGCATCCCCAATTTCGAGAAAGCTGGAGGCGCTGGGTCCAGCGGCAAGCCAGATTTTATTTTAGTCACTAGAGAATCTGGTTTTTCCACTGAGATGCTCTCAATCTTGGAAGCGTAATTGAGGAGAGGTTCAGAGTTCCTCATGGATGGACGGTCAGAGTTGTTGATAGCACCCAGAAAGGAGGCGTATATCGCTGAGATTTTAGCTGAAAAAAATATGGGCAATCTTATTGCAGCAGCTTCTGCTGGGGTCCATGCCCGCAGATATCGTATCAAGGGAGGTGAGATTTCACAATTCTAAAGATCTCCCGCGGGGCGTTTTAGACTGCATTGATCTTTTGTGAGTAGAAAACCATCCGCGGCACCCTGATTTTTTTAATGGTATTCTTTTAGCAAACATAGGTACAACTCTTTGTTTTGCAAACCGTATTACATCCGCCATTTACGTTCTAAACGTTTGCAAGTTTTTTTAGTTTGTGCGAGGTCCTCTGTGAACCAGCCTGCTGAGGATTTGGACTGTGGAGAATTAAATGTTCTGCACGGTGCTATCCTATCTAGTGCCACCCCTAACCATGTTGTAACTTGCAGGTTGGTGGCCTGTGGGCAATATTCTAGGCAGGGAGGACTATGATTCAGGGCAGAGGTAAGTGCCTCCTGACTGATCCTAGTCCAGTTTTGAATTTTGAGGTGGGGGGCCTGGGTGGGTTAAGGTAGGTAGTGGGTATCCAGAATCTGGAAGGGGATAGCATAGTGATCGGACCAGGTGATAGGAAACAGGGTGTGGACTTTCACCAGCTCCGGGTTAGCAAAAAAGGGGTCAAGGATGTGCCCCCGGATGTGGGTGGGTGCATGAACCAACTGCAAGAGCTGGAGCCACTTTCAGTCTTCCATTAAATCTACTGCAGTGTAGACAGGCTGCAGTGTAGCTGATTCTTGTGTATAACTGCCTGCCCACCCCCTCTCCCCAGATGACTATCCAGTCTGGTTATTACATAGCCCCTAGGAAAGGTGTCTACAATGTCTAGGGCGGACTGTGCATGTAGTCATGTTTCTACTAGGAAAAGGGCAGTCATCTGTCCCTCCACAATCAGGTCTGCAATTTCAAATCTGTGCTTAGAGAGGGAGAGACAATTTAATAGGAAAAATTGGCCTTTCTTAGGGTTGTCAGGGGAGTTTACCATTATTGGGCATAGCATAAAGGAGCTTCTCTTGCAGGAATTTTGTCCCAGCTCCACCTGAACCAAATGCAGACAGATGGTGTTGCGCTCGTGGTTTAGAGTGTGTAGCTTGTTCGCAGAATATTGCATCAGACTTTGCCTGCAACCGTCTAGGTTTCTGGCCCCTGGTGCCGTCCTGGCAAGGACGAGCGCAGACAGGCATTCCTTTGGTGCGCCAGCCTTCACTATATATAGCCTGCGTGACTAGAGCTCTGCAGGATAAGATGGCATCCTCGCTCCACCCTACGCCTGCCCAGAGGACCGAAAATTACAGAGTGAATTCGGAAAGAGAGCCACTAGCCTCAATCACGGGCAACACAACCCCCCCCAAACCCCTCACCCCCTTCCCCCCCTGCAGCCTCCCGGTAAGCAGAATGCTCTTAGTTTGCAGACAATGTCAAATTCAATGGAAAAACTAGGAATTGATGGACTAGATTTACTGTTCCTACTCCAATTTAAGCAACAGTAGGGAAAGCGTTGGATTTCACAAAGGTTACATATACCATTCCAATACAGTCATTAAAAAAAAATGTAAATACGTAAAAATATAAAATGATTAACCATAGTTAAACTAGAAAATATATAGTGTATACATTTAAATAAAATTAACAATTTATTATAAATATACAAATTAAACATATAATTCAATGAAATATTTAAATAAACATACATAGAATTCACTTCTCTCACTACTACTGAAAAAACTCACAAACACCAAGAAGATAAATGAAAAAATAAATAAAACAATAATTACATTTAAATAAATGAAACATTTGAAAATAATAAATAAAATATACACTTGCTGATATATATATCACTAATTATTTCTTGCAGTCTAAATAAAATTGTTTTCATTTTAAATATTCATTGAAAAAAATCTGATTTATGAATTACATATTTAAATAAAAAATAAAGAAAGAAAACTATTTTCATTGAAATAATGTCTCACCCAATTCCCCTACAAACTGGTATGCTGCTAATCTATACAAAATATGATTTAAAATCTGAAATTAAACCCAAATAAATGAAAGAACAATCAAACAATTGAAACATTACATATTAACCATTATTATATTGATTTTACCTTACATTACTTAACATTAAAATATAATTAGTTAAAATGTAATTAACCTCCCACCATATTCCCCTAAAAACACAATATCATTCTACTAAATTATAAACTACTTAACAGAGGTATTTGTAGGTCGCACATTAACTCTTAGGTACCTCAACACTAACCGATGTTTGTTACCCAACAGTACTCATTTTATTGACCTTAGAAGGTTGAAAGCCTGAGTGGATCCACCGGGATTTGAACCTAGGGACATGAAATTGAACACAGGGCCCTGCAGTGGGCCCATTAATCCACTGAGCCACCAGACCCATCTAATTGCCTTTTAAAAATTAAATTGACATTTAAAATTGCAAACTATGTTTAAAAAAAGACATTTTCACTAATATTATAAGTATATATATACACACATACATATATATATATATATATATATATATATATATATATTAAAAAAATGTTTAATACAAGTATACTAAAAAGCACAATATTAATTACAATTGTCTTCATGGCCACCATATTGTATACAATAAAACCTGCATTCTTAATTTTGATATTCTGTTCCACTATATTTTTGCAGTGGTGATATTTTTGACAACATGTTTATGTCACATGATATTTTGCCATCAATATTTGTTTCATTCACCATATTTAACATGTACCCATTTTGAAAATGTCCCTCTTCTCATGAAAAGTGTCATTTTCTCTACTTCGGCACAAAGGGAACACAAACCTAATTGCAGAATGTGGAGCTTATTGTTGAGCCCCTTGATACACATTTGCCCCGCCGTTGCATCACTTTTTGTGAGGCTGCAGTGGCATAAATATTGCGCCATGTTGCACCATATTTACAAAGTGATGCATCTGGTATAATGTATGTAGGGTGGGTGTTCCCCCACAAAAAGCCTTGTAGAAGTGGCACAGTGATATTTATCAGATTTCACTGTGCCACTTCTAGGACCCTACTGCGTCACAACCTTACGCCTGCCTCATCACAGGCATAAGGGTGACGCAGTGCAATGGGAATAGGCTTCCCCCATGCATTGCTGGAGTTGCATCATGCTCACGACAATTTCAGCAATGCGTGGGTTTTGCGCAGACAGATACATCAGAATTCCTGACGTATCTGCCATTCCTTGCGACATGGTGTGCCGTACAATAAAAGCAGCACATCCATCATGTCTCAAGGTGGGTGCACTGAAAAGTGTTGCATCGCTGCTTTCACGCAGAGATGCAACACTTTTCGTAAATTAGGCCCTTAGTGTTCAAGACTGTATTTATAAAATGCCCACTGCCAAAAACATGTTTTTCAACTTTGTGAAGGACTCCTATCTTTAACATGGGGACATTTTAAGGGTTTTTTTTCTCACAAAAACAGCCAGTGCATGACTATCAAATTGTATTTCTCTATTCCTGAACAAAGGATTTAAAGGCTCCTTTTAGGAAGCCTAGTTTTATACCCCCACACACCGAAGTACAAAATTTGAACTCACTCTTCAAAAATCTTTGTTAACATTGTGAAACATTCCTATAATTAAAGTAGGCACAATCTGGGGTTTTATTCCCATGAAAAAGACAGCTGTATGTCAGTCGAAGTGACTTTCTCTGCTCTTGTTTAGGAATATCTATTTTACACTCCAAATATAAAAGGCTGAACAAATAGATGTTTCAACTTTGTTAAATTTTTCAATGTTTCACCTGGGCACATTTTGAGAATGTGCCTTCCCATACAAAGGTGGATGTACCACTGCCAACTTGTTTTTTTCTACTCTTGCACAAAGGACTACTAGCTCCATTCTGGAAATCCATGAATGTTTGAAGTTTGTTAAACAAGGTTTATATATATATATACGCGTCGGATTATTGTGGACTTACTTTAAGGAGGAGAGACATGGGCGCAGCATCGAGGCACCAACAGGCTGGATGGCAGAAGGAGCGTGGTGAGCCTTCTTAAAGCTCAAGGGCTTCTTGCTAGATTACATTACCCCACACGGCTGTCCTTGGCCGTGAAGAAGAGCTCCAGTCTCCTCATATCGATGGCGCTTGATGCGGAGACGCTGTGCCGAGAAAACTTGTTTCGGCTCTTCAGAACGCTACTTCACTGATCGGCAGCGCTATGTCCCACACTCCTGCCTACTCAAGGTTTTAATCTAAATCAATTTCAGCACATATAAGACTGCGCCTACTCAAGGTTAAAACACAAGTTCACCGTCGTTCAACTACACCTACCAGCATGCTGGTGGTTTGCATCTTTAAAGCCACGCCCACTTAGGGAGGCGTCTAATTCAAGTAAAAGGCATTTGGATTATGCAACGGTGATAAGCCAGTCTACATGTCTACAATTCCCAGATGAAGAGGCGTTATGGCCTCGAAACGCGTCGGATTATTGTGGACTTACTTTAAGGAGGAGAGACATGGGCGCAGCATCGAGGCACCAACATGCTGGATGGCAGAAGGAGCGTGGTGAGCCTTCTTAAAGCTCAAGGGCTTCATGAGATTATATATATACATATATATATTTCACTGAAAAAAACATAGGTTTCAGGAGTTATATAGTTAGGAATTAGCTTTTAAAAAACCTTTGAAATTCACTCAAAAAACTAAGTTTTAGTGGTGTTATAGTTAGCTGGACATTTTACTCATACAAAACCATTGAAATTGCTCCTATATAGTTAGTTGTACTAACTATATTTCGCGCACCCGCAATCCACTGCTGATGATGTCACATAGATCATTCATGACATGGTCAGTGACATCACTGATGACATCTCAAATGACATCACTGATGACATCATCCAGTGAATGTGGTTTGCTTCGTTATTTAAATATGCATTATATATATAGCAATTTGCATTGAAGAATAAGTGGATATATATAAATAAATATTTGGATGGAGGATTTAGTAGCAGTGTAATTGACTGTTTACTTGACCAATTTATAATGTCTCACTAAATATAGTGGATAGTGACTAAACTGTGTGAATATCTGTATCACTTTGTCAGTTGTTGTGTAAACTGATTCTACAGTTGGTTACTAGCTATGTGAAAGTCTATATTAGTTATTGATTAGTTAACTGAGTATTTGTATGGGAGTGTGAAAGTGTGTGTGGTTCGGTGGGGGGTGTGTGACTGTCCAAAGATGTGTGAATAGTTGATTCAGTAGATATATGAAGTTAAAACTACATGTTCTAACAGTTGTTTGGGTGAGTGAATATCTTTATGGGTGTGGTGATGAGCAAATATATTTCTCAATGGTACAGGTCCAACAAACTAGAAAAATAAAAGGCAGTGTATGTGTCAGTTGTTGTATATAAATAAGTATACATAAGACACAATGATTGTGTGAGTGACTGTATGGATAACTGTATACTTTTAATAATGATTTTATAATTCACTAAGTATGACTTACTATCTAAATGAATAGAAGAAGTGGTGTTTGTATAAGTGTTTTGCTAAGTAAATATGTAAGTATGAACCATTGTTTGCATAAGTGAGTAGGATGACTTCATATGTGAATAGGATGTGTGCTGTTTAATGTCGATATAGATGTATAAGTATTTTTGATAGTGTTCTATTGTTCATTGACAGCATGTATGAGTGAATCCATAGGTAAGTGATTAGATGTGTGTATACATCTATGAATCACTGAGTGGATTTTTAGATACTTGTATTGCTGTGACAATGGATTTAAATATGATACTCTGTATTTTACAAAGAGTGATGAAAAATTGTAATAGTGAATGAAAAGGTGTATGTGATTGTCACGTGGATGATGTCATCAGTGATGTCATCAGTGATGTCATTTGAGATGTCATCAGTGATGTCACTGACTATGTCATGAATGATCTAATATGTGACATCATCAGCAGTGGATTGCGGGTGCGCGAAATATATTTAGTACAACTAACTATATAGGAGCAATTTCAATGGTTTTGTATGAGTAAAATGTCCAGCTAACTATAACACCACTAAAACTTATAGTTTTTTGAGTGAATTTCAAAGGTTTTTTAAAAGCTAATTCGTAACTATATAACTCCTGAAACCTATGGTTTTTTCAGTGAATTTCAAAGGTTTTTTAAATGCTAATTACTAACTATATAAGGACTGAAACCAATTTGCAAGGTTTTTTTAAATGCTAATTCCAAACTATATAAGGCCTAAAACCTATGGTTTTTTTCAGTGAATTTCAAAGGTTTTTTAAATGCTAATTCCTAACTATATAAGGCCTAAAACCTATGGTTTTTTCAGTGAATTCGCAAGGTTTTTTAAATGCTAATTCCTAACTATATAAGGCCTGAAACCTATGGTTTTTTCATTGAATTCGCAAGGTTTTTTAAATGCTAATTCTATTAGTGGATAACGTTTTTATATATTAAAACGTTTTTTAAATCTCAAATGCCTGCTTTGCTAACAGAGTTTTTAAGCACAGGCTCTTTTGTCTCTGGTGGCCATCTTGGGAGACTGCATATCAGAATTTTTTTAATGAAATATAAGAGGATTTGAGAAGTCACTCAAAATGTGCCCTAATTTTTCTTTCTTCAGCACTAATCATAATTTCTATGGCAAAATGAACCCTCTCATTTTGTTCCTTTGCAAATTATATGTTTTAAGTGTTAACACTTTATTCCAATCAAGATGACTTCAGGTGTGCCATACTTTTGTCATAAGTAAGACTGTTAGCGCTCTAGTTGTTCTTTAGAACACTCTGGGACATTCTGTCATTGGGCAATAGTTGGGCTACATCTGGCTGATATTTGGGCTACATTTGTTTTTTTTTGTCTCTGGTGGCCATCTTTGGGCTACATTGGGCTACATTTGGGCTCTAACATATATATAGCCCAATGTAGCCCAATATATATTTTTTCAAAGTTAATTTTCGTAAAAACCACTGGAACACATATCTTGAGACATAGAAAAGGCACATCGGGCTACCAGTCCCTACAAATTTGCCAAGTTTGGTGGAAAACCATTCAGCCGTTCGGGCTAAAAGTGAGCCCAACCGCCCTATGGAAATTAACATGGGGAAAACACGTTTAGGGACCCCCCTTTTATCTCGGCCCCCGCTTGACGAATCCCCCCCAAACTTTCAGGGAAGGACCGGAGCGCCGCGAGCCAAAGTTAAGGAAAATTTCAGGAAGATTCCTCAACCGGCGCCAAAGTTATTCCCAATAGAATGTTGCGATTTCCCTAAGGAAAACAATCCTAACTATATATACCTACTGGCTATCGCCAGTAGTGTGTGTGTGTGTGTGTGTGTGTATATATATATATATATATATATATATATATCTATCTCCGAATGAGGTCGCACACTGCTCGTCCCATCAGCGTGTGACCCCGGAGCATGATGGTCGATGTGGTCGGTATCAGCGGGTGCGCTTCTACTTGAGTCTTGAGGGTGTTCACTGGTGTGCTTGCCATCCCTGGACACGTGTTTCGAGTTCATTAACGCTCATCAGCAGGGATTAGGCGTGTGCACGGGGTTGCCGCCGAAAATATTCGTAGGTCCAGATACCTCTTAAGGCGCGCAGGTGCGTTGTCTCGAGGTCGTCCCCTCCACCGGCTCAAGGGAGCCGGTATAAATAGTATGTCCGAATGAGGTCGCACACTGCTCGTCCCATCAGCGTGTGACCCCGGAGCATGATGGTCGATGTGGTATATATCTATATATATATATATATATATCTATATATATATATATATATATATATATATATATATATATTCCGGAGTACTTCCTAATCTCCAGTGGTACGTGTTTGAGGCAATGCCACATCACACCCCTAACAATCGAAAAATTTCCCTTCTCACATTAAGAATGGACCAGCACTAAAATCTCTGGAATTATCCAATTTAATTCAAAGGCAGCATTCGGGAGGACATATGTTTATACAGATTTTTATAGAGAGGGAGCCTGGAAAGAGCCCCAAGAGCAGGTGTAAGGAACACTTTGAGAGAAAGAAGAACTTTGTGAGGAGAGGACCATTTCATTCTTGAATTATAATGACAAACATTATAAAGATGTGACAGTTCTTAAATCATTAAATTATCTATTGTAATTATCCTAAAGTATCAGAACAAATCAGTATGGGGAGTTTATTGCAATCAGAAATACAGTTTTATCTTCTTAATGGAGACTAGAGTTGATAAGGTGGGTGCTAGAAAGAAAATGAGAACTCCGATACTTGGATTTTTAAGGAAGTGTAAACCTTCCTGGATGAATACAGTTTAAATCAGTTAATGCTGCATTTGAAGTGGGATTCTTAGATATGGGCTAATTACAGTCTATCTCTAGTGGTGGCTTGAGTCCCACTATTATCATATCATATCATCTCATGAGCATATATAAAGTGCACATTCACACCTGAGAGTACTTGTTGCTGAATAGCATATGTTTTTGGTTATGCAAGTAAATAATACTTATTGTATAGACCTTGGAAGGAATAAAGGCTGAGTGGTTGCACCAGGATTCAGACATGTGAGAGAGTGGCCAAATACATTTTCCTCAAGTGGATTACTTCATTTAATAAACCACCAGACTAATACAATCTATATGGGTTCTTCAACACACCTATCATTGCAAACATCACGATGGAGACTTGAATATGACTGTAATCACACATTAGCACTGTGGGCACTTAAACATCACTATAATCGCATAATATCTCTGTGAGGACTTGTACGTGACTATAATCACTCACTATAACTGTGTGCTATCTCTATGCATCCTATTATTCACACGCTATCTCTGTGGGGACCTGGACATGTCTATAATCACACACTATCTCTGTGGGGACCTGGGCATGTCTGTATTCACACACATTCTTTTTGGCAACTGGAGTAATACTATAGTCACACACCATCTCTGTGGAGACCTCAACATCTCTATAATCACACACTATCTCTGTGGGGAACTTGGCATATCTATAATCACACACTATCTCTGTGGGGACCTGGGCATCTCTATAATCACACACTATCTCTGTGGGGACCTGGGCATCTCTATAATCACACACTATCTCTGTGGGGACCTGGGCATGTCTATAATCACACACTATCTCTGTGGGGACCTGAGCATGTCTATAGTCACACACTATCTCTGTGGGGACCTCAACATCTCTATAATCACACACTATCTCTCTGGGGACCTGGGCATGTCTATAATCACACACTATCTCTGTAGGGACCTGGGCATGTCTATAATCACACACTATGTCTGTGGGGACCTGGGCATGTCTATAATCACACATTCTCTTTAACAACCATGGTATTACTATAGTCACAAACCATCTCTGTGGGGACTTGAGCGTTCCTGTATTTACAGGCAAGGTCTATTTTGGCTTGAGCATCATCAGCTTCACATTCCCAGTATGGGGCATTGTGAATACTAATAAGTAGTAAAGTTAGACTTTTGGTCTAAGTTTACATTGTTGAAACTGAAAAGTAGAAAAGTTATATTTTTTGTCTAAGTTTAACATTGTGAATTTTGCCCTATTTTAATGAGGACATAAACACAGTCATCTTCATGAACTATATCTGTGGGGACTTAAACATCGCTATAATAACACACTATCTTTGTGACAGATTGAAAAAACTATAATAAAACACCATCCTTGTGGGAACTTGAACATCACTATAAAACATATCATCTCAGTGGGGGCGTGAGCATTCCTGTAATTAAACACAAGCGCTGTTTTGACTTGAAGCAGTAGGGGGTGTCAGGAGGCACAGGGTTAAGACTGATTTGCATATAGCTGGGTATGAACTGGGGTGACAAAGTGAGCTAAAGAACGATGATGGATTCAACCCAGATCTGTGACTGGGGGTGAGTGACTGAAACATTTCAGCACTCCGTCCATAACCTCCTTGTGTTTCATTTGTTCGTCCTAAGTTGGCAGGGTAGGCCCAGATGTGGGGTCCTTGATCACTTTGCCACTGGATTCAAGCTAGTGGTTGATGAGGGGTGTTAACCTGAAACTGGTTGCAGGATGCTTGTTTACAGTCTCGGGAAGACCTGGCTTGGCAGTTTGGGTTGGACTGTTCCCAATGAGGCACAGGGTCAACACTGATTTGCATTTAGCTGGGTCAGAACTGGGGTGGTGAAGTGAGCTAAAGAACAAGGATGGATTTAACCCAGATCCGTGACTTTGAGTGAGTGACTAAAAAGTTTCAGCACTCCTTCCATCATCTCCTTGTGTTTGCTTCAGCTTAACATTCTCTGTATGGGGCTTGGTGAACGTTGAAAAGAAGTAAAGTTAGACTCCTGGTATAAATTTACCTTTGTGAATCGGGCCCTATTTTAATGAGGACTTAAACACAATCACCTTCATGCACTATCTCTGTGGGGACTTGAACAGCACTGTAATTACACACTATCTCTGTGGGGACTTGAACATCACAATAATAACACACCATCTTTATGGGGACTTGAACATCTCTATGATAACACACCATCTTTGTGGGGACTTGAACAACACTGTAATAACACACTATCTCTGTGGGGACTTGAACATCACAATAATAACACCATCTTTGTGGGGACTTGAACAACACTGTAATAACACACTCTCTCTGTGGGGACTTGAACATCACTATAATAACACACCATCTCTGTAGGGACTTGAACATCATTATGATAACACACCATCTTTGTGGGGACTTGAACAACACTATAATAACACACTATCACTGTGGGGACTTGAGCATTCCTATAATTACACACAACCAAGGTGTGGACTTGAACATCATTAGCTTCACACTATTTATAATGGAAGAACATCATTAGCTTCACACTATTTATAATGGAATTTAAGCTTTGAATGTACACACTATTTCTATGGAGACTTAAACACAATGATCTTCACTTTCTATCTCTCTGGGGACTTGAAAATCTACTTTGACAAAAATGTAAGCAGCTAATTAAGCCCTGGGTTCCACTTGACCATATTCCTTAATTCCATATGTTAGTTCCCTTATCTCCTAAGATTGTATGCACTAATAAATAGGGTAAATATAGCATTAAGACTCTTTCTTTAAGCATGATATGATATTTTTCGGCACATTAACATACTCTGTCTTAAATGTATATACCTAGTATATATGCAGCAATTCATATATGAATAGAATATAATGTTGCTTGTGTATATTGTTGATAAAATAAACATTTAGCCATGTGCCTTTGACTGTATTCAATCACAACTAGTGTTAGGAACTAGGTCCCCACAAGGATGGTAGCACATGTTGAAGTCCCCACAAGGATGGTGCTGTGCGCACGATTAAATAACAATATATTTGCAAATTTGAAGCAGGATCCTGTATCCTGAATTTTTTCTTAACATTGGAAAGGTTAGTCCACAAGGCTGGCATTCACACATAGTCCCCACAAGGATATATGGATTGGGGGGGGGGGTGTGGTGGGGGGGGGGGGGGGTGGGTGTGTGTGTGTGTGTGTGTGTGTGTGTGTGTGTGTGTGTGTGTGTGTGTGTGTGTGTGTGTGTGTGTGTGTGTGTGTGTGTGTGTGTGTGTGTGTGTGTGTGTGTGTGTGTGTGTGTGTGTGTGTGTGTGTGTGTGTGTGTGTGTGTGTGTGTGTGTGTGTGTGTGTGTGTGTGTGTGTGTGTGTGTGTGTGTGTGTGTGTGTGTGTGTGTGTGTGTGTGTGTGTGTGTGTGTGTGTGTGTGTGTGTGTGTGTGTGTGTGTGTGTGTGTGTGTGTGTGTGTGTGTGTGTGTGTGTGTGTGTGTGTGTGTGTGTGTGTGTGTGTGTGTGTGTGTGTGTGTGTGTGTGTGTGTGTGTGTGTGTGTGTGTGTGTGTGTGTGTGTGTGTGTGTGTGTGTGTGTGTGTGTGTGTGTGTGTGTGTGTGTGTGTGTGTGTGTGTGTGTGTGTGTGTGTGTGTGTGTGTGTGTGTGTGTGTGTGTGTGTGTGTGTGTGTGTGTGTGTGTGTGTGTGTGTGTGTGTGTGTGTGTGTGTGTGTGTGTGTGTGTGTGTGTGTGTGTGTGTGTGTGTGTGTGTGTGTGTGTGTGTGTGTGTGTGTGTGTGTGTGTGTGTGTGTGTGTGTGTGTGTGTGTGTGTGTGTGTGTGTGTGTGTGTGTGTGTGTGTGTGTGTGTGTGTGTGTGTGTGTGTGTGTGTGTGTGTGTGTGTGTGTGTGTGTGTGTGTGTGTGTGTGTGTGTGTGTGTGTGTGTGTGTGTGTGTGTGTGTGTGTGTGTGTGTGTGTGTGTGTGTGTGTGTGTGTGTGTGTGTGTGTGTGTGTGTGTGTGTGTGTGTGTGTGTGTGTGTGTGTGTGTGTGTGTGTGTGTGTGTGTGTGTGTGTGTGTGTGTGTGTGTGTGTGTGTGTGTGTGTGTGTGTGTGTGTGTGTGTGTGTGTGTGTGTGTGTGTGTGTGTGTGTGTGTGTGTGTGTGTGTGTGTGTGTGTGTGTGTGTGTGTGTGTGTGTGTGTGTGTGTGTGTGTGTGTGTGTGTGTGTGTGTGTGTGTGTGTGTGTGTGTGTGTGTGTGTGTGTGTGTGTGTGTGTGTGTGTGTGTGTGTGTGTGTGTGTGTGTGTGTGTGTGTGTGTGTGTGTGTGTGTGTGTGTGTGTGTGTGTGTGTGTGTTTTATTTTTTGCTGCCCACGCAACGGCTCTGCACACATACTGGTCCCGGGCCAGACCTCTGCATCAGGGTCTACCGCTCCAACCATTGAGCCACGCTTCTCCACAAGAAGTGGAGTTGTGCTTCCTGGAAGGTGGAGGCCTTGATCAACCAGTCGTTCAGGTACGGGTAGACAAACACCTTGGTCTTTCGCAGGTGCGCTGCCACCACAGCCATGCACTTCTAAAACATCCTGGGTGCAGACTTCAGTCCAAACGGTAGTACGGTGTACTGATAGTGATTGGTGCCGACGAGAAAGCGCAGGAACTTCCGGTGTTTCCGTGTAATGGGCACATGGAAGTACGCATCTTGCAGAGCTATCGCGCAAAGCCAGTCTCCCCTTTGCAGCTGAGGGTAAATCTTCGTGCAAAGACAGCAAGCGCAACTTTTCCCTGCGAATCCACTTGTTTGCTTGTCGCAAATCCAGAATGGGCCTGAACTCGTTCTTGTCCTTCTTCCTCACCAGGAAGAAGCGAGAGTAAAGACTTTGAGACAGAGGGACGTCTTCTATCGCCCTTTTGCTTAACAGGGTGTCGGCCTCCGCCTGGAGCTAGCGTAGCTGGAACTGCGAGGCAACCGGTGGAATTGTTGGAGGCGGACTGGTGAACCGAAGACTGTATCCATTGCAAACAATATTCAGCACCCACTTGTCTTGAGTAATGTTTCCCCACTCTGCCAGGAAATGTTGGCTGCTTCCCCCCACCGGAGTGGGTAACGGATGAGGGGGAAGAAGCACCTCAGGGCCTAGACTCAGCCGAGCCTTTGGTCGCGGATGAAGATTGCTGACCACCACGACCCCTCTGGCGCTTTTGGAACGGGCGTCGTTGGAACTGTTACAAATGGGGGTGGGGTCGCACACTACTCACACACCGGCAGTGTCGCCCCTAAGGACTCTGGTCAATGTAGTAAAGTGTTTGCGATGCATCATCTTTCGATCTTCTGCTATGACACGTTTCGGGGTATCACCCCTAGTCAGCAGGGATAGGCCATGTACTGGGGTTGCCGATGGCTGCCAATATCTGCCAGGTATAGTACCACTCAGGCGCGTAGGTGCGGGATCCCAGGCTCGTCAGCCCACTGCTCACGGGAGCTTTAAAGTTACAAATGGGGGTGGGGTCGCACACTACTCACACACCGGCGGTGTCGCCCCTAAGGATTCTGGTCAATGTAGTAAAGTGTTCGCGATGCATCATCTTTCGATCTTCTGCTATCTTCGCCATCGCTGGACACGTGCTTCGGGGTATCACCCCTCGTCAGTAGGGATAGGCCGTGTACTGGGGATGCCGATGGCTGCCAATATCTGCCAGGTATAGTACCACTCAGGCGCGTAGGTGCGGGATCCCAGGCTCGTCAGCCCACTGCTCACGGGAGCTTTAAAGTTACAAATGGGGGTGGGGTCGCACACTACTCACACACCGGCGGTGTCGCCCCTAAGGACTCTGGTCAATGTAGTAAAGTGTTCGCGATGCATCATCTTCCGATCTTCTGCTATCTTCGCCATCCCTGGACACGTGTTTCGGGGTCTCACAGCTCGTCAGCAGGGATAGGCCGTGTACTGGGGTTGCCGATGGCTGCCAATATCTGCCAGGTATAGTACCACTCAGGCGCGTAGGTGCGGGATCCCAGGCTCGTCAGCCCACTGCTCACGGGAGCTTTAAAGTTACAAATGGGGGTGGGGTCGCACACTACTCACACACCGGCGGTGTCGCCCCTAAGGACTCTGGTCAATGTAGTAAAGTGTTCGCGATGCATCATCTTTCGATCTTCTGCTATCTTCGCCATCCCTGGACACGTGTTTCGGGGTATCACCCCTCGTCAGCAGGGATAGGCCGTGTACTGGGGTTGCCGATGGCTGCCAATATCTGCCAGGTATAGTACCACTCAGGCGCGTAGGTGCGGGATCCCAGGCTCGTCAGCCCACTGCTCACGGGAGCTTTAAAGTTACAAATGGGGGTGGGGTCGCACACTACTCACACACCGGCGGTGTCGCCCCTAAGGACTCTGGTCAATGTAGTAAAGTGTAACTACGTAACTACATTGACCACAGTCCTTAGGGGCGATACCGCTGGTGTGTGAGTAGTGTGCGACCCCACCCCCAATTGTAATGTTAAAGCTCCCTCGAGCAGTTGGCTGACGAGCCTGGGACCCCGCACCTGCGCGCCTGAGTGGTACTAAACCTGGCAGATATTTGGCAGCCACCGGCAACCCCAGAACACGGCCTATCCCTGCTGACGAGGGGTGATACCCCGAAACACGTGTCCAGGGATGGCGAAGATAGCGAAGATTGCAGATAATCGAACGAAGATGCATCGCGGAACACGTAACTACATTGACCACAGTCCTAGGGGGTGATACCGCTGGTGTGTGAGTAGTGTGCAACCCCACCCCCAATTGTTGTTGGAACTGTTGCTGCTGCTGTTGTTGCTGCCCAGCCTGTCAACCTTGCCCTCTACCTCGCGCCCCGTACCGTCTCTGGAACGAGCGGAAGGTCTTCTTCTGTTCCTTCGGCTTTTCCAACCCGGCAGCGGTCAGGGTCTCAGCCTCCGCCTTCATGCGGGCCATCTCCTCATCCGCATGTTTCCCAAAAAGGGTCTCGCCCGAGAAGGGTAGATTGGCAACCCTCTGCTGCGCCTCAGGCTTCAAGGACGTCAGACGCAGCCAGGCTTGGCGCCTCAGTTTGACCCCATGACAGTATCCGTGTGCTACCAGGAGGGAGGAATCCGCAGCAGAGCCGATCACTTGGTTGGAGACCATGAGTCCTTCATTCATGATCTCTTGGAAATCCTCCCTGTTCTCCCGGGGAAGAAGTTCCACGAACCGTGCGAGGGATTCCCATAGGGACCGATCATAACGTCCCAACAAGGCTGAGGCACTAGCGGCCTTCATAGACGTGGTGGCCGCCCCACAGACCTTCCTGCCCGCCGAATCCATCCAGCGGCTCCCCTTGTCAGGAGGCACTGTCGATGACTGAGTGGTGGCGTGTTGCTTCCTCGCCGCCGTCACAATTACCGAGTCCGGTGCAGGGTCCAAGCGAAGAAACGCCGGATCCGAGTCGGGAGCCCGATACTTCTTATGCAGCCTGGAAGGAGCTGATTTCGTAACCGCAGGGGTGAGGAAGAGCTCCATGGCCGGTTCCACCAGCCCAGGCACACCAAAGGCAACAAGGGGCAAGACAACTGTTTCTTGTGCAGGGTCTCGAAGATGACGGAAGTCAGGGGCGCAGGCACCGTGAGTGTGATGCCCAGCTTAGCCGCTCCTCGCAGCAAAACCTCCTGGAAGGAGACAATGTCGTCGATCGGGGACACCCTCGTCTGAGGGGAGTCCATCAGGGTCGGCGAGTAGTCCCTGGCACTGGACGAATCCGTGTGGCGGGATCTAGACCTGTCCCTCCTACGGTGCCGTCTGGACCTCGTGGATGAGCGACAGCGACTCCTGGACCTATCCCTCCGTCTTGAGCGAGACCTTGACCTCCGCGGCCTCGGGCGTTCCGCAGGCCGGAAAGGCGGGCGCTGTGGAGGCCGAACCGGGAGCCTAGGTTGCGGGGGCCCCGTAGGCAGCGGCGGCAAATGAGGCAACGAGGCCAACCTTTGCGGAGCCGGTGGAGGAGGACGGTGAGGAGGAACCGGAGGTGGTGGAGTAGGAGGTTGAGGCAGTGGAGGAGGAGTCGGGTTCCACGGAGGAGGATCCACGGGTAAAGGAGGAGGTGTAGGCGACCTCGGTTTGGAGGGTGAGTAATCTTGAGAGTACTCAGAGCCCGGAGACTGTCCCACTCTCCTTTTCTTCTTCTTCTGACCAGAGGGGGCGATCTTGAGGCCCTACCCCTCGTAGACTAGCGACTGCGCCGCCTCGACCGTGTGCTCGCTGAAGCCGAGGACTCCGTCCTGCTCCTAGAACATCCAGGCTTCCTCCTCGACGCTGAGCATCCCCTCGACGTCGACGAGCGTCTCCTTGACGTCAACGAACGTCGCCTCGACGAGTGCCTGCTGGGCGTCGATGGCCTTCGCTTCGACGGTCGGTGCCTCGACGTCTATCATCTCGACGACGGCGATCTTCTCGGCGTCGACGACCTCCATCTCGACGCTGATCTTCGTCTCGACGTCGCTGACTTACGTGTCGATGGCGTCGCATCGACAGCGAGCGCCGGTGTCTTGACCTCTCTCGAAGTCGGTGATGGCTCGACGACGAATCAGTCCTCGACGTCGACCTCGTCGGAGGTCTCGAAACGTCAGTACCCTCAATGTCGAACGTCGACGGCGCTTCGACCCAGAGCCCTGGGGAGACGGGGAACAGACTGTGGTCATTTCTTTCAACGCCGAGGCTATCGACGGAGACCGGTGGCGTTTCTGGCCTTTTCCTTACTGGGGAGCCCCCCAGAGGCCGGCGCACGGGCAGAGGAAGGAGCCCCTTCATGCCCAGACCCACCTTGCTGCCTCCTCTGTTCCAAACCTTGGAGCCTGGTCTTCTCCCTGTCCTTCAGGGTCCTTTTAGGGAACTGCAGACAGATATCACACTCCTCAGGAACATGAGAAGGCAGGCACAGGATGCAATCCCTGTGAGGATCTGATTTTGCCTTTTTCCTGGAGCACTCAGGGCATTTATCAAATAAGGCAGGCATATTTGATAAAAGAGCAGCCAAAACACCAGAGAAACTCCAGCAAAGATAAGAGGCAAAACACGTCGAGTGAACACACCAACTTTAAAAGTGCACAATTTGTAGAAAGAAAAAAACAAAAAAGGGAGAGCTCAATGTTCTAGGGTCCTGCTAGCAGGAGCTGGAAAAAAGAACTGAAAGTGGAGGGAGTTGCTGTGCATTCTGGGATACCTGGAGAGTTCTGGAAAGTTTCCTTAAAGGCACGGTATCCCTTTTTAAGCCACATAATGGCAGCCTATGGGGGCTTGTCTGTCATGTCCTTCCTCTCAATCATGCCAAGGATTTGGTGAAGGGGGGGGGGGGGGAGTGTTTTCCATGGTGAAACCTGGCAGACAGGTTTAAATCTGATACTGGTGTAATATCCTTTGCATTTATAGTTGAAGTACTGGACAGTGTAGCCTTGCATGTATAGGCTGCATTATCTGTCTTTAATTCTCTCTAGTACGTGGTCCCCAAGATACCACTTCTTCCTTTTAACAGACATCTTAGTATCATATCTCACTTTATTTATTTAGAACACTTTATATAGCGAGATCATGATCACGGAGGGTATCTGAGGGCTTTACAGATTATGCAGCAGGATGGGTACATGCAAACAAATATTCAACATAGCGAAAAAACACACTTTCCAGATCCTTGGCGCCATACCCGAGAATGCACGATGGGTCTTTTTTTCTTGAATTTTTGTGATTTGAGTAAGAGGGTGCTGGCACTTCTGGAGGCTCTTGAACCACGAGAGCTCCAGTTTCTGAGCAAGGTACGTCGGGTTCTTGAAGTGGATGGCTTTGTGTACCATGCATGCAATTTTCAGCTGTATCTGAGCTTCATATGGGAGCCATTTCAGGGCCAGCAGGTCCGGAGAGATGTGGTTGTATTTTTTAGTGCCAGTTAAGAGCCTAGCAGCAGAATTGAGGGACACCCTAAGAGGAGCCGTTTTCACTCTGGGCAAGCCACAAAGCGTTGCACTGCCATAGTCCAGCTTTGCGATCACTGATGCTTGCGCTGCAGCGTTTAGGTCATGAGCAGGGAGAAACGGGTTGAGCTTCCTTAGGATGCAGAGTTGGAAGTTCGCTCCTTTGGTGAGGGAACTGATGTGCTTTTGCATGTTCAGACTTCTGTCTAATATAATCACAAGTGAGGATGCAGAGTCCACGAGGTGAGGTCCGCAGTTAAGCGCAGTAAGCTGATTCAACCATTGTTCAATGGCCGGAGATTGCTTGTGGGGTGAGATTAGGAGGAATTCTGATTTTAGAGCATTTAGTTTCAGATGGCTACTTGTCAGCCCACTTTGAGTTTTCAGCAGGACTGAGTTGAGGGACTGAATGTCCTCAGGGGAGGCGATCTTCAGGTATAGTGGAGTATTGTCTGCATACATGTGATGGTGAATGCCGGATGATTTCAGAATTTCTGTTAGCGGCTCCATGAACAAGTTAAAGAGCGTGGGAGATTGCTGAACCATGGGGAACCCCCAGTGCAACCAGTGCAGGATGGGACAAGGATTTGTTCACCTTGAAGCTTTGGCATCTATTCTGGAGGAACGAAGAGAACCAGTTAAGCACAGGCCCAGACAGCCCTATACTGTGTTCCAGGAGGTCAATTAGGTTATCTGATGAAAGGTCAAGAAGGATCAGTAGGCACGACTCATGTGGTCCAGCATTCTTAAAGCATAATCGACAATATGCATTAGAGCAGACTCTGTGCTATGGTCCAGGCAGAAACCAGATTGGCATTGGTCCAGGATTTGGAAATGGTCGATGTGGTTGCAGAGCTGGGCAAGCACACCTTTCTCTAGAAGCTTTGCCAAGGTGGGGATGTTGGAAATAGGGCGAACGTTATGAAGGTCTGTGGGATCAGCAGGTGGGGATGTTGGAAATAGGGCGAACGTTATGAAGGTCTGTGGGATCAGCAGTTGGTTTCTTTAGAATCGGGGTAACTAGACCTGATTTTAGGCAATCTGGAATAGCACCTAGCTGAAGTGAAACATTTACGATTGTAGTCCACAATGTTAGTAAGAAGGATCTAACTTCGGGAAAAGGTTTGATGGCAGTGGGTCATTGCAGTGGTTGGAAGGTTTCAGAGTCGACAGTGTTTTGCGCATAGTGCATTCATCCAAGGTTTGGAACAGACTCCAGGATGCATTGTTTTTGGGGAGGTAGGGTTGCTCAAGGACAGTGATATCCATGCCAGATGGACAGAGAGAGGTTGGTGGACTGATCAACAAGTGGTCACGGGCAGATCGCAATTCAGTTTCAATTTTATTAGTCTTATCTGTGAAGAAATCTGCAAATTCTTCGCAATTAGGTAATGTACCGTGACCCAGTGATGCAGAGTTTGGATGACTATTGGCTTGGGACTTGATGAATTGGAACTTTTTTGGGGAGTTTTTTTTGCTTTGTCTAGCTGAGTTCGGAAAAAGGTGGCCTTTGAGCATCTGATGAGTTTATTATAAATGCTTCTGAGGGATCTTAGATGGTAAAGATGCTTAAGGGAGGGATAGGACCACAACAGCCTTTCGGCCAGTCTTAGGTTTTTTCTTTCGGGAAATGAGACTATCAGCAAACCATGGTTTGGAGAGTTTAGAGGACATTCTTTTAAGCTGTAGTGGTGCAACCGAGTTCAGTAAGTTCAGCATTGCACGGTTATAGTGGGCCGTAAGGTCATAGACATCAGACAAGTTTGGTGGGGGGGGCAGGATGTTATCACAGAGAGCAGTCAGATCTTGCGGGTTGATGTTCCGTAGGCATCTTTTCAAGTGTTTGGGGTTCTTGAGCTGGGCTTTACTTGTACTTACTGATTCCAGGATACGGAAGGTGATGCAATAGTGGTCTGTCCAATCACATGGGAGGATCGAGTCCAGGAGAATGGAGTTGGGCTTACCAATGACAAGATCTAAGGTAGCTCCTTTATGATGAATGGGGCTGTCACAGATTTGGATTAGGTTAAGGTATAGTAGGAAGGATTTAAGGCTATTGACCACCATGTCATTTATATCATCCAACGGAGGCTGAAATCTCCCAGGAAGATCTGAGAACCATGGAAGTCTGCATTGGCCGAGATAATGTCCATGTTCTGTTCTGTGAAGGGAAGGTTAGAGCCTGGCCCGTCTTGACAAATTAGAAATACCCACTGTCACACTCTGATAACCATACAGGATTCAATTTGGAACTGGCCATTCTTCCCCTCAGATGGAGATCTCTGTGTGACCATAATGGGAACAGTACGATGAGCCCACCACGTCTCTCTCAAAACATTTCCAAAAGACAGCCTTGAGTCAACTGCCTGTTGAGCACAGCTTTTAACCACCCGGTTCATCCTTTCCGTTAAGCCGTTGGCCTGTAGTGCACACAAACCCATTTTTTGATGAACAATCCCAAAATCTTTGAGGAAGGCTTGCATCTTTTTTTTGTCAAATCTGTTTATTGGCATTTTGTAAACATTACAGTAGCATTAGACAGTTCAATAACATCAGTTCAGTAATTGGGCACACCAGGAGTGCATTCATGTATAGGTAGCAGTGCAGCGGGGATACACATTGCCACAGATGCATTTGGACAAATGTAGAATATAACTACCCAATACTGGCTCGAAAACATGATGTCGGGACAACTGCCCCCCAAGTGGTCTGACTGTCCACACGCTAAGTTTATGGCGTGAGCAGATGTTAGGGTGGATCCTCCCATCATGGACTTGTGCACAAAGATGACTTTTGGACAACAACTGTGAGTAAACAGAAGAAGAAAACACTAGCGGCAAAACCAACAACACTGATTTCAGTGAGTTCCTGTCCCCCCGCCCCCCTCCCCCACCCCTCCTTCGTCCAGGAAGGCTTGCATCTCATGAGAGACAAATTGCACTCCATTGACTAAGTATTTCAGGACCCCCGCACACAAACACATCCTTCAGAAATTCAATCACCGTTCTAGTATTGACAACACCTACACATTTGGTCACAACCCACTTGGAAGTGTAATCCACCAGTAGAAGGACAATCCTTTCATAAGAAGGCATAAGCTCGAACGGACCAATTCTGTCCACACCCAATTCGGACCACACCATTTCTGGAACTTCCATTGGAGACAAAGGGGTGCGATTGGTGATGTGAGATGTGTCATTGGCACACAAATGACAATCCTTGAACACATCTTTAATCATGCGGTCCATACCAGGTCACCAGTACCTCTCGATTGCCCGAGCTTTAGGGAGAGTTATGCCAAGATGCCACTCATGAGCAAGATTAAAAATGTTGTCTCTTGAATCAGAAGGCGGGACAACTATCTCCCCTCATGAGATTACTTTGGCAAAAAGTAAAATCTTCCTTCACAGACCAGAAAGGTCTCGGGTCTAGATCAAGAGTTTTGTAATCAGGCCATCCTTTGATGATGAGCTTGAGGGAAGAAAACACCTTGTCCTTACGGATACTGTTTGACCACTCCTCTTTTTAATCAGGGTAGGTTCAGCCACCCAATTAACACACTCAACCTCTTCCTCACTCTGCTCATACCCTAAAGGTAGATGTGGCAAACAGGCAGCAGACTGGTTGCTCAGGCCATGACTGTACTGAACACGAAAATTGTATTCCTGGAGTCCTTCACTCCAAAGCTTGAGCCTGGGAGTCATGTGATCACTATGGTGACCGGAAACAACCTGCACCAGAGGTCGATGATCAGACCTGACCAAGAACAGAATACCCGACAGACAGAATTTAAAATGCCTCACTGCCCAAAACACACTCATGGCTTCCCTCTCTATGCAAGAGTAGTTTGCTTCAGCATCCCTAAGTGGCTTGGAAGCAAAAGCTACCACTCTTTCTTCTCCCAAACAACCTGAGAAAGTACAGCTCCCAGGCCTTTGAGACTGGCGTCCGTGGTCAAAATGGTCTTCAGTTTGACATCAAAATACCCCAGAGTCAGCATCTTACCAATCTCATATTAAATGGTTTCAAACGCTTTTTCACAATCAGAAGACCATTCAATACGCACTCCTTCCTTCAACAATGGCCTGATAGGCTCAACCACACTTGCACACCATAACAAATTTGGAGTAGAACTCCGCCAGTCCAAGAAAGGGCCTAACTTGCTCCTTATCCACAGGCGCAGGAGCCTTCACAATACTCTCAGCAAGCTCCAACTTAGGCTGAATCCCCTCTCCCGATATGACATGATCAAGGTAGGTAACAGATCTCAAACCAATACAACACTACTGTTTTTTCACTGTAAGACCCTTCTCCTTCAATCTTTCCACAGAGTTGCCCCATGCTTCATTTAGTCTCTTCCATAAACCAGGATATCGTCCTGGAAGAACAGGACATTTGCCAAATCACCCAGGACCACCTTCATAACCCTCTGAAAACAAGCTGAAGCCAATCTAAAAAGCATCCTTAAAAAACAGTAAGCTTCTAAAGGAGTTACAAAGGAGGTCAAGTGTCTGGAATAATCATGAAGTACAATTTGTTGGTACGCAGACAGGTCTAACACACTGAAAATCTTTGCCCCTTTCAACATGCTAATGGATTCAGAATTATTCAGAAGAGGTTGGCGATCTACTCAAATCCACTCATTCAACACTCGCAAGTCCACACACATTCTGTCACAGGTACCGCCATCCTTAGGAGCCAAAACGAATGGGGCCAACCACTCTGAGGTTTCTATTTCCTCCGTGACTCCCAAGTCCAAAAATCTCTTGAGTTCCATTTTTAAAGGCTCCATCATCATGTTCGGTACTCTACGCACTTAATGCACACGAGGCTTGGCCCCCTTTTTCAAGATGATTTGATGGTCAGAGCCCTTAAGACATCCCAGCGTATCTCCAAACACTTCAGGAAAATCTATGAAATACTCCTCTTCTCCACTCACGTCATCAACTAACATAACTTGATCCTCGGGGTTACTGGCACAAGGGTGCCAAATTATACCTAAATCAAGCTGTCTCCATCCTAACAAGTAGTCAGCCCTTTCAGCTACATACACCTTTCCAATAGTATTCCTGCCCTTAAATTACATTTTTGCTACCACATATGCAAGAACATTGATACGTGAGACCCCATAACTAACTGGATTGATATCAGGAGGAAGCAGTGTCATGTTACTTAATCCCACTTTTTCTTCCCACTGTGTGTTACCAATCATGGTAAAAGGTGAACCCAAAACAGCCAACACTCCTAAATTTCGTCCATCCACTTCAATGTTACAGTCTGGGTCAACTTCATCGCCACCACAGACATTCAAAAGGATGTTACGCACTGGCTAAGGAGTGCTCTCAGTCACACAATTTTTCCCAGAGGACCTACATACTCGTGTCCCTTAATGCCACATTTCTTGCACACAGACCCTCTAGCATAACAGTTGGGATTATTCGATAGGTGTGAAAAACTACCACACCTATAACACCTCACTCTTTGAGAATCATTGGTACCCTTCTCATGAAAGTCACGGTCATAACATCGCTGTTGCATATCACGTTCAGGACTCAATTGTGCATCCCTATCAAGGCTGCGAACACGTGTGTCCTTCTCAGTCCTTCTTCCTTTAGCATTAGACAAAACTTTAGCAATTTTATCAGAGAACCCTTGATAATTGTCGGTGTCTGACAGACCAGGACATCACTTTGGGCTTACTTCTTGTCCTCAAGATTCTTCCTCATTTCTTTTACCCAAGTTGATGTATTTTCAAATCCTTCAACAATATTTATAGCTTCGGCCAATGATGGATTTGTAGACAAAGGTTTCTCTTGCACCCTGGTGCTGTTGGTGCATCCCACCAACTAATCTCTCACCAAAGAATCTGATAGTTTACCAAATTCACATGTTCGTGCAAGAGTCTTTAATAATGCCACATAACTACCCAGACGTTCCGCGGCCCCTTGCACTCTTGTGAAAAATCTGTGATGCTCTAATACTACATTGATGCAAGGTCCAAAATATTGTTCCAACATTGACATTTCAAACACGTCAGCAAGTTCCCCCATCACCATTGCCAACAGGTATTAGATCCATACTGTCATAAGTTCCTCCCTTCGACTCCCAAATTGTGTAAGAGAATGGTTTGCTTCCTAAAAGCAGAACATTTCTCCCCACCAATTACCACAATGTATGAATCGAAAAGATTCCTCCATCTCTTCCATGGAAGAATCAGTTCCCCTTTCTCTGACGCAGGGGGTTATGACAAACTGGTTGTTGTGGGCAGGGTAGTAGAAGAGTGCCAAAATTAAGGGGAAAAAAATTTACTTTTAATTAAAGAGCAGAAAATGTCATCATGGATTTTCTCTTACTTAATAATAGATAAGTCTTGTTGTTTATTGTAAAATCTCACGTTTACATAGAGAAGAATGTTGCCTTGTTTCGGTATGTGTTATCCAATGTTTGAGGTGCTCTTGCCGTTCAACAGTATACACAGCTTTAATCAGCCTTTACCAAGATGGCTCTCGTCGCCAGTATTAAATTCAAGAGACCGTGTTATCTTTTTGAGAAGTCTCTTTATTCTGGAGAAGAAACCACCGACAGGTCAACTCGCCAGCCGTCTGCAGAATGAATGATCCATGACATTCCGATGAGATCATTCAATTCCAAGCCTCGAACATTCCAATAGTACCCATGAACAAGCTGGTTACAACATAACCCTTCAACATGCCAAAGGCAGAGTCCTGCTGGGGCAGGGTAAGTATAAGCAAAAGAACTTGGGAAAGAGGTGCAGATAAGGGATCGACTTGTTTTTCGGTACATCATGTCACAAATATTTTCAAACGGCCAACATATACCATCTTGGTGGAGGGAAGCCAAACTGCCAAATAACATTACAGACTGCAGGCAGAAGGTCAAAAGCTGTCAAGTGTCACCGCTTAAGCTCCGTGCATGAAGGCAAGGAGTATTGACAGGTTCGATGGGAGCACCCTCACATAATACTGCGACAAGAGATGCTCCCAAAGGGGCAGCCTGATCAAAGGACCGATCAATATGCTCAATACCTTGGGATACTAGACTCTCCGAGGCCAGTCCGGAGCCACAAGGATGATTCGGGCCCAGTCGTTCCTGATCTTAAGAACTGTGGGCAGTGGTATTGGTGGAAAGGCGTACAAGAGGCCGGAAATCCACTCAGATCTAACCCACTGCTGATAGGCATTGCACCACCTCCAGTTGGAGATGTCATTCGTGATCCATTAGGCACCTTCGGCTGGGTTTGTTCACTCTGGCGTTCAGAGAGTCTACCAGGTGTTGAACCACCAGGGAAAGTCCCTGAAGTTCCAGCCATGTCCAGAGGTGCAGGACCTCTTGACAGAGGGTCTACAACCCCATCCCGCCCAGTGTGTGGCAGCATTAAATTGTGGTAGGGTTGTCCATACACAACTGTACTAGCCTTCCCTTGATAGAGGGCAGAAAGGCTTTCAATGTGAATCGAATCGCACAGAGCTACAACAGGTTGATGTTGAGCCTGGATTCCACTAGAGACCAGAGTCCTCTGATCTCCACTTCTACTTGATGGTCGCCCCTTCCCAGGTGTGACATGTCCATATCTTGAGACGTTTCACTCAGATCTGGTTGCGAAAGGGAGAGAAGTCTACTGCTGAGAAGGGATTAGGTGTGACTTCTGTATGTTTATAGAGAACCCCGGCAAGGTCTGGAGGTGGGAGACAACCGCCTGGGGCGAGTTTGCTTTCAACAGCCAGTCGTTGATAGGGGAAGGCTGGTATCCCCGATCTATGCAGATGAGCTGCAACCACCACTATCACCCTGGTGAACACCCAAGGGGCACTGGTAAAGCCCAATGGGTGGCACAGCAGGGATGAAAGTGTGTGTGGCCTAACGTTAAGCATGGTTAAAGTCTGTGGGAAGGCAGGATGGGGATGAGAAAGTATGCTTCCTACGCTACCATACAGTCTCCAGGGAACACAGGACTTGAGCGAGCCTGAGCAGTTTGAATTTCTCCTTTTTCAGGAAGAAATTGGGAGGGTGCAGGTCTAGGATAGGACAAAGGCCTCTGTCCTTCTTGGGCTCCAGAAAGTAGTGGGAACAACAACCACAGCCTACTTCTGATGCCGACACCCTTTTGATGGCTCCCTTGGCCAAGAGAGCAGCCACTTCCTAGTGGAGTAATGAGATGTGGCCCTCCATCAGCCTATCCCAAGAAGGTGGCATGGGTTGAGGGGTTGTCACAAAGGGAAGAGGGTAGTTGGGCTTGGGGAGGAACAAAGAGCCATGGGCAGGCTCAACCACGGTGCCATGCCTTGAATGCCAACGCTCAGTCTTCTCTTCAGATGAATTTGATGGACACGGCGAATTCGAAGACCTCTCCCACTTCTTGTTCTTATGTTTGTGGGACTTACTCGACTACTTTTGACTGACAACGAGCGCTCGGAGTAGCTCCGCAACCGCTACCAGGACCTTCCTCTTCTCCTGGGATCGAGACAGTTGGTGATACACATCAAGCAGCAAGGCACTTGAAAGACCACTCCCTCAAGGTCTGGCGGTGTGACAATCGACGCAGGTCTTGGTGTCATGGTCGGGCTCGAAAACTAAAGGTAGACAAGGTGTGGATCTGTCAGCGACATTTGCCAGTGGCAGACACCACACAACTTGAAACCAGCCTTCTTCATGGACATCCTTGGCACACAGGAGAACATGTCTCACATTTTTGACAAAAGTGTCAAAAAAAGGTCAGTCAAAAAGTGACTTGGGGTAGCTCTACTCTGGCCTGATTGGCGAGCAAAGAAAAAAACGGACATCAGATCGCTGGGGTGGCGCCTATATAGGCACTGCAAGTGTCACTTCTACCGTGAACGAGGCCATGCAGAGACGAACTACGCCACCTACTGGCGCGCAGGGGTGCTGTTCATGAAAAAAGTCCCAGATCTAGTCTGATACTAATTCTGAGGTAAGGGATCTGCAGCTGTAAGTCTCTATCAGATATCAAGTATTTAAGAAAGAACATACCAAACAATCCCAATAGAAGTCTGGCATCTCCATTACCTGTATATGCTGATAACGTATTGGTGTTTTCCATCTGCATTAAACCCACTCAATATTATTGAGCAGCAAGATCTTAATTTTGGTAAGATCTCTGCCTACAAATTAAACTCACATAAAGCTCAACTTGTATTGGTCGGCAGGGCGTTGCCAATGACCATGTAAGCCACTTGGAACGGAGCTCAGCTGCCCTCAACAAGCATCCAGAGACAATACCGCTGGTTCCCTCGCTACCTGCAGAACATCTGATCCCCCTGCGGTATTCTGAAACACTCGGCTGGGAGGTGCTGCACCGGGAGCGCTTTCTTAGGCTGCGAAAACTTAGCGGCCAGGGGATGAGGCTTGCGAATCGCAGTACGCAGATGTGCCGGGTGGGCTGGTCTTGCCTGCACAGAACAGAGACAGGCAGAGCTGTGTGGAGATGTGTGGCTCACCGATTAGAGCGGCAGACCCTGAGGCAGAGGGCTGGCCCGGGACCAGGGTTCAATTCCCGACGCGGCAGGGTCTTGGGCTCAATGTCCACGGACTCGATAATTCTCACCTAGGTGCATACTCTAATCATGGGTCCCACTCTGCAACTCTGGGCAATAGCTTGCTTAATCTCCACAACGGCCCGATAGCGCTAGGATGCCTGGCCTCACCTTGGTGGTGCCCAGTAAGGGGCATCTCACAGGGAAAGCCAGGAAGGCTTCCACAGCGCCAGGATGCCTGAAAGATGATAGTGCGCTTTACAAGTATACATACATTACAAGTATACATACATTTACAGAGCGGAGACTGCTCGACCGCAGACCCCACCTCCCCAAAGCTTTGATCGAGTCCTCAGATTAGAAGTACACCGGCTGCTTCAGCAC
Organism: Lissotriton helveticus; assembly: GCF_964261635.1. Classification (NCBI taxonomy): domain Eukaryota; kingdom Metazoa; phylum Chordata; class Amphibia; order Caudata; family Salamandridae; genus Lissotriton; species Lissotriton helveticus. The sequence continues at coordinate 1,195,087,249 of NC_136068.1, forward strand.
CCGACCAGGCTAGATGCCCAGATTTAGAGGCAGCAGCGTGCTGTGTGAGACTTCTGAGCCATGGCGGCTCCATTCTCTCTCTCGTCCAGACGCACTGCCCTTCTGGGCTGGTCTTTGATCGGGTGACTGACTGCCAAGAGAGGCTCATCATTACAACTCAGTGCACTACTCCTCCCTAATCAATACAAAACGAGGTCCCTTGTGCTGTGTAGGCCTTTCCTTTCCTCCCAGCAGCGGACATTTCCTGCCCTGCCTGACCTCTAGCTCATGTACTGGTTGCCTTCACCCCCTGCATTGCCGGGACCATTTTATCAACGGGGACACAGTGCATGACTGCTGCAGTCTTGGTAAGACCCGAGGGGGACAGTCTTGTCCTGCTGGCTCCCAGGCCCTGAGGCTAGAGACTTAAGCCGGCGAGTTGCAGCTCATCATGCACTGTTGCGCACTCGCCTCCTCACCCTTTTGCAGTTCCAGGGGACCGTATGGACCTGGGTATAGTGGTGGAACCAGCAGCAGGGGTGTTCCACATGTATGCCATTCAAACTTGCACCCTCTGATACATTTTGATCAGTGCAGTATTACTGGAGTAGAGCACCTGTAGTGCACACATCATGAACTTCCCAAATGGCATCGCTCATAGTTGTTACGCACTGCCAACATGGTGAATCACAAAACACCGGTGGTGGTGCTCTGCACCAGAGGAGGTGACTCATAGCGAATGACCACGTACTTCAGATGAATCATTGGGAACCACTTTAGCAGTGCACTCAATTAGATTTAATGAAAACCTTGCTGCCGTACTGGATATCAAAAGCACCCTGGAACCAAAAATAGAAGCTCTACAGACTGACATGGATCTTATAAGGGATGACCAGAAGTAGCTAATGGTACGTTGAAACTAGCACACACATCAAGGTCGTGCATGATGAGGTGGCGTATCTTCGTCAACTCGCTGATGACCAGTAAGGTAGATCCCGGCACAATAATGTCCGGATAGTGGGCCTACCAGAGCATGCAGAGGGTCACAGCATGGTGCTGAAACTCAAGGACTGGCTCTCCACGAGCATTCTGAAGGGTAGGCACTCTAATTTCTTCTCTGTTGAGCGCGCCCAATGAGTCAAAGGTAGCCCACCCCCCCTTCCCCTCCAGGTGGGGCCTCTCCTCGTTCAGTGGTTGATCGCCTATTCAATTATAGGGATGATATCCTGCAGGTCACCAGTCAGGTGCTAGAGGTTGGTGGGGAATGCCTAGTCATTATTTTTCCAGAATACACCCTTAAGGTGAAATGACGGAATTCTTCCTTCATGGCTGTGAAGCGATGCCTGCAGGAACATGACATCAAGTACACCCTCCAGTTACTTGAGACGCTATGAATCATGCAGTGAGACAGTACCATGAGTGTTTTAGCTGGAGAGAAAAGGGATCAGTGCCACACCGGGAGTATTGTCCTCTCTCCCCCCTCAAAAAGGAAAGTGCAGGGATGTCACAGAGCTCACGGTTGGCCCTACAAAGGAACAGGCTGCCAAGGAGAAAGCATAAGTGATTGCAGAAGTGGAGCAACGATCAGTAGCTCCCTTTCCAACTGGGGCGGAAGAGGGCTGTCATGATGGTGCCCCTCCCAGATATTGACTTACACTTGATGGCTACATTACTTGGGGTGGGGGCTACTGCAACTCCTTAAACCACTGGGGACATGATATAGGAGTGCATATAGTCATGGAGACTGTCCTGCTTTCTCTCCTGTTTCTCTGTGCATTAGGTAGGAAGGCAGACAGATGTCGCTTTACAGGTGTATTGGCTGGGGGCTGCATGCTCCATTCACTCAGTGACTGTTGCTATTTTTTCTTGCGACCAACGACCTGATAAATGACTTGCTTTTCAGTTTTGTTCCTAGCAGAATACGATTAACGGTAGACCGCCTTGGTGCCCCTCCCCCCTTAATATCGAATGCTATCCAGTTTGGCTGCCTGATCATTGATGGCGATATCGGGCTGTCAACAATTGACAGTGTGGCCTGGGTTTGTTGGGTGTTATTTACAGGAATGTTTTCATTACTGTTTCCTGTTCGACTTATTTGACAAATTTTAAGCCCAGCCAGAGGTATCTGTTGTCCCGCCAAACCTCCCCATGCAGTCTGTGAATGATGCCTTTCATTATGTTCCTATCACATGACTACTAAATATTATAGCCTACTCATGTGCACTGTGAGGGGTATGGACACATAGGAAAGGACACGACTCACTCCTTTCTTAGGAGGCGTCCCATTCAGTTCACTTGCTTACAGGAGACATATTTACCAGCAGGGGAAGAGTACAGAAATTATGTAAACGTTGGCGAGGCCTTGTGGTGGGTACTACTTACTCAGCTTATGCCAGGGGGGGTCCTCTTGTGGGTGGTACCAGGAGTGCCTTTTGTACTTGAAAATACTGTAATTGACCCTAAAGGCAGGCGTGTAATTCTGGAGGCAACGCAGGAGGGGGGAAACCTCTCGCTTTGATGGCACTTTACGTGCCTAATGTGGGTCAGTCTCTTCTTGACTTAATTGTCACCGCCCTTCTTTCACCACAATTGCCATCATTCTGGTGTGGAGATTTTAATTCTGTTCGATTTAGGCCTTGACAGGTCCACCCCTCCGCTTCTGAGAGAAACTCCTACTACCTCCAAGCACCTACAGCAATTGTTAAAGAACACACAGGGATTGGCTAGCTGGCACACATTAAACCCGTTTAGACAGGAGTATTCCCATTACTCTGCACTACATGCTCTCCACACCAGAATAGATTTAATCTTTGGCTCAGGTACACTTGCACTAAATGCAGACAGTCTGAATATTTGGGGCAGACATTATCAGATCACTGTTGGTATACTTAGGGTGGGGGGAAACCGCGACTGACCATTCCCACCTGGCGCTTGCAATCACAAGCATTGGCAGACACTGTATTTAGGACTACCATTGGGGAACATGTTGGTACATGCTTTACGGAGAACGAAGGTTCCACTTCAAATGAAGGGGTGGGGTGGGACGCCTTAACGGTGGTATTTAGGGCGGGCCCTCCAGGGAGAACTTCTGGCTTAAGAAGACAGACTGAGGGGGACGGAAAGGGATTGGGCGAAAGATCAGACTTCAAACCAGGCACTAGCCAACCTTAGGATTGATTATAGAGCCCTGTCTGGACTACTGGCCAATTTTGATTTTACAGAATACACCTAGTGACCGCATGAACTGTGTGATAAAGCAAGCAGGTTTTTGGCCTGGTTGTTGAAATCTAAACGTCCCCACACCAGTCAGTGCTATTCACACTCGTGTTGGTCACAGAGTGAACTCCCAATTAGACATCAATAAAGAGTTCAAACTTTATTACAGGAACTTATATCGGGCCCCACTGTATGTGACCCCAGACGCAATTCTAGCCTATTTACAACCTAGAGAAATCCCCTTCTTGTTCCCTTACTGGCAGAGGAACTAGATGATGCGCTGACTCTCGAGGAGATTGCGTTGGCCATTAAACACATCGCGAGGGGCAAAATACCTGACCATGATGGTCTACCTATTGAATTTTACGCCACATATTGGAATACATTTATTAGCGCTGTATGAGCGAGTCAAGACACAAGGCAGTCTACGGGAAAGCATGCAAGTAGCCCTGATCACTGTTCTTCTGAAGTCCGAGAGAGACTCTCTGGAAGTAATATCTTATTTGTTCATTGTCTCTTCTTAACCGAGATTAGATATTAGGGAAGGTCTTAGCGAATCGCCGGACCTTGATGGCGCATACAGCGATTCATACTGACCAAATAGGATTCATTCCGGGCCACAATACGTTCCTTAATACTAGTCAATTCAATTTATTTTTATGATTTGGAACTCCAAAGAGTTCCACATAAAAAAATATATATCCAATTTATCAACTTAACCAACACTTAAAAAGAAGAAATTCTATTTTCATGAAACAAAATTCCGAAGTACATATTAATTACACAGAGTGGAGTAATATGAGCACAACATTAATTTCAAGGTCCTTTCAAATACAAAACTTGCAGGGGCTGGACAAAACAAGTTAAACCCTTAGATGACTTCAACTGTGCTTTTACAATGCTTACTAAAAAATATGTTAGTAATAAAACGATTGATTTAAAAGCCAATGTAATATACACACTAACTAGTAGCATCAAGGAAGATGAGATGTTCAAGTGCTCAAATATCAAAATCATGAAATAGGTATTCAATTGTGCATAACGGCATTCGTAGCAGCATGTAAGGGGGATAAAGGTACAGGTACAGAACTATAGCATAAATAACAAAAGACCCTTTTAAAATGCGACCATAACGTAGATAGTAACATAATAGTGCAATAACACTAACAATTACAACATGCTAATAAAAGCTACCCAAAAGTATTACTTATAATAAAATTCATTAAGTTTCGCTCTAAGTGGTGCCTATCCGGCCTATTACGGCAAAGCTGGTTACTGCTGAACATTTTAAAACATACATGTGCAGGGGGTGGGGCAGAATACAGTTACGGGCCTCCTCAGCTGTGACAATATTGTACTTTAGTAAAAAAGGTCTCAAATATCTACGTCGTAAAGGTTGTAATAGGCGACAAACAAATAGGACGTGATTTAAATCATCTACACATGTGCCACATAGGTGACATCTTTTCTGCCTTGTAAGACCCTCCCAAGCTCCGGTTACAATTCTTGAGGGAAGTAAGTTAAGCTGGAGTAACAGAATTACTCTACGCACTCAGTGTTGAATGTTCCATGGAACATAAGGTTGTGGCTTTTTATAAAAACCACTCTCCACTATAAGTTAGTGTAAGGAAGTGGGTTTCTGTTGCAGTAACCACCCCACTTTTTGCCTGATACTTGATGCACTTTTCCTTGGTGTGGCTTGGGTCCCTGCCAATCAGGTACCCAGGGCCTGTGTTCCTTCCCTAAAAACTGTACTAAAGCCTAAACCCAATTGGCATCCCTGGCCACATGTCAGCCCCTTGTAAATGGTACCCTAGGTTCCCAGGGCATTGTGACCAGAGAAGACCCCTAAGGGCTGCAGCACTTATTGTGCGCCACCCGTAGGGACCCTGAACCCTGACACACACACACTGCCTTTGCAGGCTGAGTGTCCTGGTGCAGAACTAAACAAAGAGTCCACATGGCACACATCCCTGTGTGCCATGCCCACAAACCCACTGCCCTGGCATACATCCGCCACTCCTCCAGCTGGGTGCTCTATGCCAGTGGTGTGGGCACAGGTGCATGAGCCCTGTGCCCCCTACAGTACCCAGGGCAATTCCTGGGCACTGTAAGTGCAGTGATGCCATTAAGAGTATATGGTAATGGGAGGTTGTCATTATGAACTCCACAGCACCATAATGGCTACACCGAAGACTGACAAGTTTGATATCAAACTTCTCAGCACATTAAACACACACTGATGCCAGTGTGGGATTTAATGTAAAATGCACTACAGAGGGCATTTTAGAGATGCCCCCTGAAACCTAACCTACAATCCATGTCTTGTCTGAGAGGCTGCCTAGGCTGCCTCACAGCAGACATGTTGCTAGACACCTGGGTGGAGAGCCCGCGCTCTCCTGGGCCTGCAACAATGCACATCCTGGGACGAGGTGACAAGCCTCCTCCCCCAGTATGGGCAGGGGAAGCTTCAAAGGCATTCCGCATTTGTTAGCTTCTCCAGACCACTCGCTGTACTCAGCAACTGGCCCACGCCAGCTAAACTGGCCCACGCCAGCTCTGACCCCCACTCTGGCGGGTAGACTGGCGGGAAACCCTACGTCAGGAAAGGGTGTGTGCCAGCCTGTGCCAACTCCACCCCTCAGGTGGGAGAGGCAAGGTGAAGCATGACTCCGGGCTACCGCTCATCTTGAGGATTGTGAGCCCTACACCCACTCACAACTAGGCTCCTGCCACCCCTCCCACAGGAAAGGAGGCGGCTAGGGGGTGTACCCACCCCAGGACAGGGACCTATTGGTCCCTGCCCTCACCCTACCTGTAACGCCCCTAAATTTAGTATTTAGGGGCACCCTGAACCTTCCTTTTGGAGATCGATTCCGAAACAAGAAAGAACAAGGAACAAGAAGACGCACCGTGCAGCTGCTAAAAAGAGGAAGATACCAACTGATTTGGCCCCAGCCCTACCGGCCTGTCGACCCTCTAACCCGCTCTTGCTAAACCCCGGCGACTCCAGTGGTCAGCAATCTCAAAAACCCCGGATGACCTGACTGCCTTGTGACTGACTACCTGGGTCTCCCACGAGCAGTGGTACTGCTCGCAGCAAGTAACAAGCCCTGGCATCAGTCTGGAACCGCAAACTATGCACACACTGCACCCACCAAGCCTTGCCTGTGCCGGAGTGAATCAAGACCACGAGAACGTCCCCCCGGCGACTGGGACCTGAAGTGTCCAAAGACCCCTCGCGACAAACCAGACGACGCCTGCAGACTCAGAATCAGGGACCCCCCCCCCTACAGCGACCAGCTGAGGGTAAGATTTCCCAACGCCAAAGACAACCCTGCACCCGGCACCCCACGGCCTCCTGTGCCCAACTCCTGGGTGTCCACCCCTCTTCGAGCTTCCCAACTTACGTCTCGAAGTGGTGGTCGCACCTGAAGAATCTCCGTCCCCGAGCCTGCAGCCTTTGTTCACTTTTCAAGATCTCCATTGAATAACATTGAGCGCCCGACGAGCACCCTGCACCCAGCCGCCAAATTGCCCCTGGGAGTGCAGCCTCTATCCTATCTCACTTCCCCACTTGCCCTGAGTAAGTGACCAGGAGCCCAGCTCCCACAGCCACGTGGCCTGCTAGCCAGCAGTCACCTTCCATAGGATAACATTGGGCCTAACTACCTCTGCACCCGGCTGCCCCTGTGTCACTGAGGGTGCAACAACTGTACTTACCTGACCCTGGGAGACCACTGAGTCTATGCCCAGAACCTTAACTCTGCCAGTCGAGTACATACCCAAAAGCTGATAACTCACTTTTCTTCCATATGGACTGGTTTCAATTGAAAATTCTTCTAAGTGTGGAGTTTTGAAACTTTAAAATATTAGTCGAAAATCAGCTGAACGACGAATTCAGATTTACTCACCCGCTATTAGGAGAGACCCCAGTGCTGGATCTTAGTGCCCAGCACGGACCCTGAAAAGTAATTACAACCGTACTTACTGCTAACTCAATTTTCTTCCATAGGAAATCATTGACTGTTTTTCTGTGAAATTTCTTCTGTCGATTTTTGCAAATTACAAATATTCCTTAAAAATCGTACAAACTACAAAAACATAATTACTTACCCAGATGTCCAAGTACTGGACCTAGGAGCCCAGCACTGGATTACAAAAGTAACTCAAACATACTTTACCTGCAATCTGAATTTTCTTCCATTGGATAACATTGCCTGGTTTTTGTTGAAAAAGTTTGTGTCGATTTTGCAAACTTACAAATATTCGTTAAAAATCGCCTGTATAACAAAAACACAATCCTTCAACTGTGTACAGGTGGTGTACCAGTGCTGGATCTAGGATCCATCCCTGAGTTAGAAAGAGTAACCATAACTCCACTTACCTGCTAAGTAAATTTCTTCCATAGGAAATCATTGACTCTTTTTCTGTGAAATGTCTTTTAAGTGTCAACTTTTAAAATACCTAAATATTATTTAAAAATCACTACTGTGACTTAAACGATTTTGCTCATCTGTTTACAGTACCTGTCTCAGGACTAAATCTAGGATCCAGTCCTGCAGTTAGAAAAGTAATCCTGGAAGTAATCTATTGCCTCCTTTTAGAAATTCCCATTGAGCTCAATGTGTTACTGGGTTTGAAATTGTATTGCCTATTGCAACAAACTTTTTCATTCCAAAAGTCTATTGCTTATTTGCAAAGTATTTATCTAAAGTAACTCATTCTGAGAAAGTATATTTTGATACCTTGTTGGTTCTAAAATAAAACAACTATATCTTTTGATATAAAACCATTGGCCTAGAGTTCAGTTCTTGAGTGTGTGAGACCATTTGCTGACTGAGGGTGTACAACAAATGCTTTACACTGCCCTCTGATACTGCCTTACTGCTCGACCAAGCTACCACTTTAGAGAGTAAAGTTATATCTAACTTTAGCCTCTGCCAAACGCACAAGTTACTACTTCTGTAACGATATATCTGTAAGAGACATTAGTTAGTGATAGATTCCTTACCTTAGAATATCCCCAGGCGTCAGACTGGATCCGCAAATTTTTTGCATAGCAGTACCCTTGCGCGTCGGTAGGCGTCGTCTGCTGCTCCGCGTCAGTCGTCGGCGCCGTGATGACGTCGCCGGAGTACTTAGTCGCCGCCTCCGCGTGCTGACGTTAGTTCTTAGACACAGCTTTTCCGCGCCAGAAACGCAGAGCCATGTTAAAAACCAACACTGGTGCCATTGAAACTAGGGCCCTGAAAGGGGATGACCTTAACCCTAGATATCGGTTCGCAGAACGGGGAGGATGGTGGGTCGGTAAGGAATCTATCACTAACTAATGTCTCTTACAGATATATCGTTATACAAGTAGTAACTTGTGCATCTGAAAGAGACACGTTAGTGATAGATTCCTTACCTTAGAATAGATACCCCAGCAATACCAACCCCGGTGGTGGGTCTGCAAACCAATAATCACACCAGAAAGTCCTGGAGGACGGAACAGCCAAAGAAGCCATCCCTCCGGACTTGACTGTCCAGGCAAAAGTGTCTTGCAAACGTGTGCAGCGAGGCCAACGTAGCTGCCTGGCAAATGTCCTGCAAGGGCACTGCCCAGGGCAGTTGTAGTTGCCGTGGCCCGAGTGGAATGAGCCCGCAATCCAACAGGGGGCTCCTTTTTAGCCAAGGAGTAACATGCCTGGATACACAAGATGATCCACGAGAGATGGTCTGCTTGTGCACCGGCTTTCCCTTCTTAGCGCCCACGTAACCAACAAAGAGTTGGTCATCCACCCGGAACTGGCATGTGCGATCCAGATAGAATGAGAGCACACGTTTTGGGTACAGACGGGGGAGCCTCTCTTCCTCTTTCGAGGGATGCGGAGGCGGAAAGCAGGTGGGCAAAGTGATGGACTGCCCGATGTGGCAGGCCGTAACAACCTTGGGCAGGAAAGATGGCCTAGTCCGCAACACAACCTTGTCCGGATGAACAGAAAGGAAAGGGGGTTTAGATGAGAGCCTGGAGCTCACTCACTCTCTTGGCAGAGGTGATGGCAACCAGGAAAGCAGTCTTCAGAGTAAGAAGGCGGAGAGGGCAGTTGTGAAGTGGCTCAAAGGGAGCGCACATCAGAAATGTAAGAACAAGGTTCAAGTCCCACTGAGGCATCACAAACGGAACAGGAGGGAACGTGTGTGTGATGTCCTTCAGAAAACGATTTACAATAGGGGACTTGAACAAAGAAGGTTGATCAGGCAGCCTTAGAAAGGCTGAAAGGGCAGAAAGGTAGCCCTTGACAGTGCCCAGAGCAGAGCCCTGCTGGGCGAGAAAAAGAAGTAAGAGAAGAACCTCAGAAAGAGGGGCAGAAAGTGAATCCACAGCCTTTGCTGTGCACCATGCCACAAATCTATTCCACCTGCAGGCGTATACCGATTTTGTGGAGGGACGCCTGGCTGCCAGAATGACATTACAGACTTCAGGAGGCAAGTCAAATGGCCTCAACTGTCGCCGCTCAATCTCCAAGCTTGGAGGTGGAGACTGGACAGGTTCGGGTGGACAGAAGGTCCTCCTGAAGAGGCAGACGAACCGGGGGATCGACTGACATACTGAGTAGCTCTGGATACCAGTACCTTCGAGCCCAGTCCGAAGCCACAAGGATGACTTGGGTCCGGTCGCGCTTGATCTTCAGGACTCTGGGCAGAAGTGGTATAGGCGGAAAGGCGTACAACAGACCGCAACTCCAATCGCGACAAAAAGCATCTCCGAGCGAGTGCCGCCTTGGAAATTCCAATGCGCAGAACTGATGACATTGCGCGTTCTATTCTGTGGCCGTTCCCCAGTCCCACATATTACTATCTTCGCATTCGTTATGTTCAAACACGAGTTACCTTCACAAGAGAATAACCGCCAACATTGTACCTAGGGGTCTCGTTGTACAATTGAGGTATTAGTTCCACTCACGTAAAATTCCATCTAGTTGCAAATTTGAATGGAAAACTTTATGGGACAGACTTAAGCAGGGCGACAGCAACCAGATCCTGATCTCAAAGGAGGAGCAACTGGGTTGAAACAAGTAATTGATATAGACATCTTTTGAATTATAGCTCATTGACTTGATATTAATGACAAAAGAAATAGATAAGACAGATATGTTTTTCATGTGTATTCTGTATGACAGGATTGATGCTCAAACATTTATAAATGAGTCTTTGGTTACCTTGGATTGCATATATTTCAGGATGTACTGAAAAGTAACAAATGCTTGTGCATAGTGTTGAAGTTAATTGTCTGTATATAATTCATTACAGGGCAATGACATATACCCCCTGATTGTGACAGCTTACCATTGGTCTTGATAAAGGTGGTAACTATAAGGAGAACCCACCGAAACGCGTCGACGCACAGAGTGGTATAATTCAAGTCTCCAACACCAGAGTTTATATGCTGATGTCATAGCAATACAATATTGGTGTTATCACTACGGAGCCAGAATATACAAACTGTATTCAACAATTGCATGTTGTACCTGTTCTGTCTTTTCTTCTCAATTGTGCAGGTCGCAATTGTGTGTATTGTTTTAACCGTGTTTTAAGACTAGGGATCTAGATTAGTGAAATTTACTCCTGTGTTTTTAAGTTATTCAAAATAAATGAATTTTTAACTACCTATATGTTTCTATTGTATGTACTAATGACATTGTGAGGCTTGGTATCTTAACCTTCACTTAGCACTGTCTCAAGGGAAACTTCTCTTCTTTTGGGCGAATAGATTTAACCAAGGCTCTCCCCACTGCTGAAAGAGGCATTGCGCCACGTCCGAGTTCAGACGCCATTCGTGATCCATCATGCACCGACGGCTGAGTTCGTCCGCCCTGGCGTTCAGAGAACCTGCCAGGTGTTGAACCACCAGGGTCACACCCTGATGTTCCAGCCACTGCCAGAGGCGCAGAGCCTCCTGGCAAAGGGTCCACGACCCCACCCCGCCCTGTTTGTTGCAGTACCACATGGCGGTGGTGTTGTCTGTGAACACCTGCACTAAACTCCCCCGGACAGAGGGGAGGAATCCCTTCAGTGCTAGACGAATCGCCCGTAGCTCCAAAAGGTTGATATGGAGCCGGGCCTCCGCCGGAGACCAGAGGCCTCTGATCTCCGCCTCTCCCATATGGCCTCCCCAGCCCTGGAGGGACGCGTCCGTCACCACTACGTGCTCCGGTTGGGGAAGGGAGAGGGATCTGCCGCTGACCCAATCGCGGTCCGTGAGCCACCACTGCAGCTGTCTCGCAGTGCCCTCTGAGATCAGGACATGGTCGGAGAGGTTGCCCTAATGCTGGGCCCACTGAAACTTCAGTTCCCACTGCAGAGCCCGCATCCGCCACCGGGCGTGATGCACCAGAAGGATGCAGGAGGCCATCAGCCCCAGAAGCTGCAGCGTCAACCTGACCGAGATCCGGGATAAAGGCTGAAAGAGTGGAATCAGAGCCTGAATATCCCGAACCCGCTGGTCGGGCGGATAAACCCGAAACTGCGCCGAGTCGAGAACCGCTCAGATGAAGAGGAGCTTCTGAGAGGGGCACAGGTGTGACTTCGGCACATTGATGGAGAACCCCAGCTGGTGCAGGAGGTCTGCCGTCGTCCGGAGGTGGCTGACGACTGTGTGGGGCGAGCCCGCCTTCAACAGCCAGTCGTCGAGGTAGGGGAAGACTGAAACCCCTAACCTGCGCAGATGAGCTGCGACCACCGCCATCACCTTTGTGAACACCGTGGGGCGCTGGTAAGGCCGAAGGGGAGCAAGGTAAACTGAAAGTGCTCGTGGCCAACCGTGAACTGCAGGTAGCGCCGGTGGGCCGGCAGGACGGGTATGTGGAAATAAGCGTCCTGCAAGTCCAACGCTACCATCCAGTCTCCTGGGTCCAGGGCAGCTAAGACCTGAGCCAGTGTCAGCATTTTGAACTTCTCCTTCCGGAGGAAGCCGTTGACGTTCCGTAGGTCCAAGATAGGGCGTAGGCCCCCTTTGCCCTTCTTGGGTACCAAAAAGTAGTGGGAGTAGCAACCACATCCTACTTCTGGCCCAGGAACGCGCTCAGTGGCCCCCTTGACCAAGAGGGCCGTAACTTCCTCCTGCAGAAGTCGCAAATGATCCCCCGATAGATGGTGGTTCTGCAGTGGCATGGCTGGAGGGGTCGCCTCGAAGGGGAGGGAGTAGCCCCTTCGGACAACTTGCAGCACCCACCTGTCCGATGTGACGGTGGGCCAGTGGAGGAGGTGATGGCGAACCCTGCCACCCACTGGCAACACATGGGCCTGAAAGCACGGACAAGGAGTGTTTTGAGGCGAATGCTGCGGGGGAAGGTGTGGACTGTCCTCGCCGTTGTCCCCGTTTCCACGGCCGCCACCGCGTTGGGTATTACTCTGCGGTGCGTGGCTGGCAGCACATGTGGATACACCCCTTCCTTGGCCACGAAAGGAGCGAAAGGCACCAGTTTGCTGGCGCGGGGCCGAAAGGCCCAAGGACTTGGCCGTAGCCCTGGAGTCCTTAAAGCGCTCAAGCGCATGGTCTGCCTTGTCGCCAAAAAGGCGACGGCCATCAAACAGCATGTCCATGAGTGTGTTCTGGACATCAGCCGAGAAGTTGGCGGATCTCAACCAGGTGTGGCGACGAATCGCCACAGTCGTTGCCATCGCTCTGCCCAGTGAGTCGGTGGTATCCAGTCCACACCTAATAGAATAACGTGCCGCATCCCGGCCTTCCACAATGGCTTGGCCGAGTTTAGCCCGTACCTCCAACGGGCATTCTGGCAGCACTTCCGCGACCGTGTCCCACAGGGAGTGGGTGTAACGGCCCAAGAGGCAGGCGGTGTTGGAAGACAGCAGTCCCAGACTTAGGGAGGAGAATACCTTTTTGCCGTATTGCTCATACCTCTTGGATTCCCTGTCAGGCGGAGCCCACGGAAATGCGGTCTGGGAATTGGAGGCCTGAATCACCAGGCTCTCAGGGGTGGGGTGGGTGGACAGGAAACAAGGGTCGCCCGGGGCCGGGCGGTGGCATATGGCCACGTTCCTATCTACAGGCGAACCTGTAGCGGGCCTGGACCAAGTGCCCAAAAGAACGTCGGACAAGGCCTCATTGAACGGCAGCAGAGGCTCAGCCGAGCTTGACTGCGGTTTAAGGACCTCAGTGAGGTGGTTAGTCCTCACGGCCGCGACGGGGAGTTCAAGGCCCAAGGCCTTGGCCGCCCGCGTCAGCACCACACTGTAAGTAACCCCCTCCTAGGTAGCCACAGTAGGAGGTGAGACAAATCCAGTGTCTGACGAAGTGTCCAGACCACTGGCATCCCCAAGTCCACCTGTCCAGTCCCCTGGGACTGACACTCCCGTTTCAGAGGGTCCTCAGACCCCTCCCGATACTCCTCATCACCCATCTCCTGGTACTCAGGGGTGTCAAATGATGGGGCCGGCTCATGAAAGATGAACTCTCCGAACGGCGTCTGAAGCTGCGCCGGATCGAGGGAGGTATCGGGGATGGCGCCGCCCGAAGACGGCGCTGGGGGTGACACCTGAGGGACCTTCTCCGGAGAGGTCGTTAAGTCCACCGGCAACGACCCGGATCCGGATCCAGTGGGGGCCTGCGGCGCCGGGCCCGAAGGCGCCGGCGGCGCTGAGGCCGAAGCACCCGACGGTGTCGGGGCCGGAGCCCCCGACCCGCTAGGGCCCCCAGACGGGTCCCCTGGGCCCGAAGGCGCCGCGGAGCCTGTCTGAGAAGAGAGGGACCTCATGGCCATGAGGAACCACTCAAACTCCTCCAGCGTCATGCGCGGCCCAGGGACCGGCGGGTATGGGGCCGGACGAGACTCCTGCGACTCAGACGGAGCCGCGTGGGCGGTGCCACCTGAACCCCCGGCCACGTCGTGCGAGCGTCGGTAGAGCGATGACGTCTCTTCGACTTCTTGTGCTTACGTGACGACTTCGACCCCGAGGAGTGATGTCCACTCCCGGAGCTACGATGGCTCCGCTCCCGCGACCGGTCCCTCGATCTCCGTCCGGACCGGGACCTCTCTCGGCACGGGGCCGACTGCCGGAGTTCAAGTCGCTTGCGGGACCGCTCCCGCCTAGCTTTCGAAGTCAGGGCCCGGCAGGCGGAACAGGTCTTGTCGTCGTGGTCGATGCCGAGACACCGACGGTGAGGGTCGGTGACCGATATTAGTCGGTCGCAGTCCTCACAGGGCTTAAAACCTGGCATCCCTTCCGGCACCGTTCGGAGTCGAAGACTCGAAAAAGAATGATCAAAAGAGATCAAAAAAGTTTAGTCAAAAAAGACTAAGGTACCACTTTTTCCGGATCTGCGCTGCTGGCGCGGAAAAAAGAACGGACGTCAGCACACGGAGGCGGCATCTAAGTACTCCAACGACATCATCACGGCGCCCACGACGGACGCGGAGCCACAGACGATGCCTACCGATGCACAAGGGTACTGCTATGCAAAAAATTTCCGGATCCAGTCTGACGCCTGGGGATATTCTAAGGTAAGGAATCCATCACTAACGTGTCTCTTTCAGATCTCTGGGGTCTGTGGACTGTGCACCCTGTACCTATTTGGGAACAGTATATACAGAGCCTTTTTCTCACAGGTAGTTATTGCGATGCTCTGAGCACAGTACTGTAGCTCTTTTACGAGATATAGTGTATAGTTGTTTTTTTTATTCGGGTTTTCAAAACTTGTTTGGGAAGAGCACCCGAACAGACGATTTCAAGATCAAACAACTTTACTGCTTTTTAGAAATTCCTAAAAAGAACACTTTTTCCGTTTAAGGTGTCAAAAATGTCCTCATGCATTGCTAACCGTGAAGGGTTCTCAAAACTGTTCAATATTGCATTGCCTCATCTTAAGCACGCAGCCATAGAGACCTACTACCTGGCTCCTGACAATCAATATTGTTGATTTGAGCGGGTACACCGAGGGGCCCACAAATGGAATCACAACTATCCCTCTTTTCCTAAAATGATCAACGTTAGCGAACACTAGCATTGCAATTATCCCTGAACTGAATGTAACTCTGGTATTTGGGGTACCGCTACTAAAATCTAATAGACTAGCTTGATGACTTTGCTTTCGACTCATCTTAAATCATCTATTTCGGCTAACAACTACAGCAGAGAGCTTTAGTTAAATAGAACTGATTCTGTATCAAACAGGGAAGCAAAAATCTAAATTTTGGTAGTTTGCCCAAAACTGTTAATGTGGACACCAGCCCAGTACAAGGAGCATGGCTCGAACCCCCCTCTGGGAACCTTCCTTGGGCGGGATCAAACCGTACTGGGAGAGTACCCCAGCCTGGAAGGATGGAAGAGACATTATCCTTGGGCTGACCCATGTCTGGCACAACGGCATAGGTTTGTGCTTTTAGGTTCCCCGAGTTATGATCTTTCCAGATTCCTCGACGCACTACATCCATGTCGATATGTATTTTGAAATTTTCCCATAGGTTTTCTGCTCCCACCACAATAGATTTTGGGATCCCTCTGTCTTCCTGCCCTTCCCGTACCCCTAATTCCTTCCAAGAGGGGTCATCTGCTATGGAGAAGGTGGGAGGATTTTTGTCTAAACGCCCCAAATTCTGGACATCATCAAGGACTGGGGACCTAGAGTCCTTCATATTTTGAGGCGGGTTTGGGATGTTTGGTTCCTCAAGAGCCATAGGAAACAGCAATTTCTTGAGCTTCAGTTTTGGAATGCGCCAAATCCTGTTCCTCTTCCCCCCTCCAATCTTTTAGTCCATTATTTTATTTCGGAGGGGCAACCTCCCCAGGGAGAACAGCACCTGAACTGTCAGTGGGCTGATTAACGTGGAGAAGGTTGGATAATGACTCAGTGGTGTGAGAAATGTTTGTTTTCCCTCTTTTAAAAATGGGGTACACCTGTAATGGGTTCATAGGAACGACTAATACTAGTGTACAAGGTATCCTCTATGCATTGTTTCAAGGGAAGCGCTTACCGAGGGACTACCTCTAAGCGGGAGAGCAATGGGGAGAGCAATGGGGCCCCCTTATCTTCCTGAACCTCAGCCTGAATTCCCACGCAAGACACCCCTAAATGCGTCTGGCATGCTTGAGATTTTACTTCTATGCCATTTTCAAGCTTACTTATACTGAGATTAACAGGATTGAGCTTCAGAACCCCTATTAAAATTGTAGAGAGGACATCTAGTAAATGATCAGAATTAATAGTGATTTTCTCCAACAAGGATAAAATTGATGAGAATCCTCTCTAAGACATAAAATATCTCGAAATTACCCCTCCCCCCAATCTATCTGCTACATTCAGTTCTTACATAAAATTGTGAACCCCTTTATCTGGCGACGGTTCGGACGCCTCCAGATTAGACAAATCTAATGAGTGCACACAAGATACATTAGAGAGGGTGCTATTGTACAGTGTTAGCATACGAGGGCAACTAGTGTGAGTAACCAAGGGGAGTCTCTGCTCCAGCTCCCTGGTGTTTTCAAATTGCCCTCCAAGACTTTACTTTTTTCCAATGGTATGGCAATGTCCAGCAAGGTGTAGTCCTCCAAATCCTCTAATTCAAGGCTACAATCTACAGACTGTGGCACTTCCGAAGTCGTTATAGGGAAGAAATGACCGGAACACCACTCGTGTTGCTCAAGGGACTACGTTTACCATCCAAGGATAACGGACCTGCCAGTAAAGACAACCCCTTTTCAGAGGAATTTATTTTTAGATTGAGCCTCACCGTTTTCCATTGGCATGTCTTCTCCGTCTGTCTTCCGCCACTACCGACAGAATGCTTCCGTCGGCGGCCTGTGTTAATGGAGATATTGTGGTTGCTCCGCCAGTGTTCTGTTGGAAAAAATTTGCGGAATGTGGGACTGTCAGCTCAGAAAGAGCAGGGCAAACACCCACCTCGACACCGCTGCCTACTCCCTGGGCCTTATCATTTGCCTCTATGACCCATAGTGAGCTCCTCACATCCTTCGTGAGCATCAACATCATGGAAGGATAGGATTTCAGGTGTGAAAGGTGACCACCGATGGTCTTAAGTAACTTGAGAGGACTAGTGTGATCAAAGGAGCGATTAGCTGGCCCTGGATGGGACCCTAGTGGTCCAACGGGGGGATCCAGAGGAAGTAGAAAAGCGTCCAGAACGCAGGCACCTGGAGGGCATCAGTAGGAGATTTTTAGTTTGTCAGCGTTACAAAACCATAAATACCGCAGTTCGAGAGCATGCTGACTGGTAGACTGGTTGAGCACTTTTGTGGACAGCGGTGGAGGCGCGACCTACCAACCCGTGAGGGTGGACGGAGGGTATGGGTGCAAGATGCAGATCACAGGTGGCGTTTCATAAGGGTTTTCAGGCTGCAGAGAAATGCTGACCGCTGGCTCGCCGCTCACACCTTCAAAAGGTTATGCCTCTGTGAGAAATTGCCATCTTTCTTGTATTGGTGTGCCCCCACTTTTTTCTGAACTGCTGATGTGCTTTGACTGAGTGTGCCCTGGGCTCCTGCCAACCAGGTGCCCAGTGCCTGTGTTCCTTCCCTAAAAACTGTGTTGATACTAAAACCCAATTGGCATCGCTGGCCACCTATCAGCCACTAGTAAATGGTACCCTAGGTACCCAGGGCATGGTGACCAGAGAAGACCCCTAAATGCTGCAGCACTTATTGTGCCACCCTTAAGGGTGCTGTACCCTGACTCCCACACACTGCCTTTGCAGGCTGAGTGTCTAAGTACAGAGCTAAACAGAGTCGAACATGGCACACATCCCTGTGTGCCATGCCCACAAACCCACTGCCCTGGCATACATCAGTCACCTCTCTAGCTGGGTGCTCTATGCCAGTGGTGTGGGCACAGGTGCATGAGCCCTGTGCCCCTACAGTACCCAGGGCCATTCCTGGGTACTGTAAGTGCAGTGCTGCCATTAAGAGTATATGGTGCTGGGAGGTCGTCATTACGAACTCCACAGCACCATGATGGCTTCACTGAAGACTGAGAAGTTTGGTATCAAACTACTCAGCACATTAAACCCGCACTGATGCCACTGAGATTTAATGTAAAATGCACCAGAGGGCATCTTAGAGATGCCCCCTGAAACCTAACATACAATCCACGTCTGGACTGAGGGTGCCTAGGCTGCCACACAGCAGACATGTTCTGGACCCCTGGGTGGAGAACCCCCCCGCTCTCCTGGGCCTTCAACAATGCGCATCCTGGGCGAGGTGCTAGGTCTCCTCCCCCAGGATGGGCAGGGGGAAGCTTCAAAGGCCTGCCGCCTCTGAGCTTCTCCAGACCATTTGCTGTACCCAGCAACTGGCCCCCACCAGTTCTGACCCCCACGCTGGCGGGAAGACAGGCGGGAAACCCTACGTCGGGAAGGGGGGTGTGCCAGCATGTGCAAACCCTACCCCTCAGGTGGGAGAGGCGAGGTGAAGCACGACCTCGGGCTCCGGCCATCTTGAAGACGGGGAGCCCTGCCCAATCACAGCTAGGTTCCTGTCCCCTCCCACCGGAGAGGAGCAGACTAGGGGGTGTACCCACCCCAGAACAGGGACCTATTGGTCCCTTCCCTTGCCCTGCCTGTAACGCCCCTAAATTCAGTATTTAGGGGCTCCCTGAGCTTTCCTTCCTCAGATCCTGATAAGAGGAAGACACAAACTGACTTGGCCCCAGTCCTACCGGCCTGTCGACCCTGGAACCTGCTACGCCCCGGCGACTCCTGCCGACAGCAACCTTGGACAACCCGGAGGACCTGCCTGCCTTGACCCTCTAAAAGAATGGGACTCCCATGAGCAGAGGCTCTGATCCAACAGCAATACCCCTGGTGCCAGCCAGGAACCACGAATACAGCCCACTCTGCACCCGCCAAGCCCGGCCTGTGTCCAAGTGATCCAAGACCACGAGGTAGTCCCCCCGGCGACTGGGACCCGAAGTCCAGTGCCCAAAGACCCTCCTCGATGACCCAGACGCTTGCAGCCTCAGAATCAGGGACCCCTCCAACCACGACCAGCCAAGGGTAAGATTTCCTGACACCCAAAGACACCCCTGCACCCCACGGCCCCCTGTGCCCTCCTTTGGGGTACTCACCTCTTCTCCAAGATCCCAACTTACCTCTCGAAGTGGTGGTCGCACCTGAAGAATCTCCGTCCTCGAGTCTGCAGCCTTTGTTCCCTTTTGACCTTTACCATTGAATAACATTGAGCGCCCATTGGCTCAAAAGCACCCTGCACCCAGCCGCCCGAGTGCCGCTGGAAGTGCAACTACTACCCTACTCTACTTCCCCACTTGCCCTGAGTAAGTGACCAGGAGCTCAGCTCCCGCAGCCGCGTGCCCTGCTTGAAGCTACCAACCAAAGGCCCCCTATCCTCCATTGGATTGCATTGGGCCTACTCTCTGCACCCGGCTGCCCCTGTGCCGCTGAGGGTGTACCTACTGTACCTTTCCGACCCTGGGAGACCCGAGTCTATGCCCAGAACCTTAACTTCACCAGTCGAGTACTCACCTGGAAACCGATAACTCACTTTCCTGCAATAGGATAACATTGACTGGTTTGACTCGAAAAATCTTCTAAGTGTGAAGTTTTGAACCCCTAGAATATTCCTCTAATATCAGCAGAGAAACGAATTTCGTATTACTCAGCGGGAATCAGGAGAGGAGCCAGTACTGTACCTTTCAGCCCAGTACTGAACCGCAACAATAATTTTAACAGTACTTACTCATTACCTGAATTTTCTTCCATAGGAAACCATTGACTGTTTTTCTCTTAAATTTCTTCAAAGTGTCTACTTTTGAAAATTACAAATATTCTTTATAAATCGTACCAACTACTGAAACTTAATTAATTACCTGCCTTAGGTAGAGACCCCAGTACTGAACCTAAGAGTCCAGTCCTGGATTACAAAAGTAACGAGAACCTACTTTACCTGTGACTTGAATTTCCGTCCATTGGATAACATTGCTAGTTTTTCACTGAAAGGTGTCCAAGTGTCAACTTTTAAAATACCTTTATATTCTTTAAAAATCCTTGCAATAACTAAAACGTTTTTACTAAACTGTTTTCAGCTTAGACCCCAGAACTGATTCCAGGATCCAGTCCCAGAGTTACAAAAAAATCTGTAAAGTAATCAGCTGCTTTTATGTAGAAAAACCCATTGAGCTCAATGTTAGATTGTGTTTAGAATTGTGTTGTCTACTGCAACCACTGTACCTATTGTGTTTACAAAGTTTGCCTCTTTGCAATGTAATTACCTGAGAGTGCTCATATTGAGAAAAGTACATTTTGATACCTGTTGGTTCTAAAAAAAAAGCCAAAACATAAAACTATCTTTTGATATAAAAACAATTGGCCTAGAGTTCAGTTCTTATATTTATTTTATTTATTTATTTATTCAAAGTTTTATATAGCGCGAACAGGATCCTTACAGATATCAGAGCGCTTCACAAAGACAGGGAAGGGGCAATAGGAGTAAACAGAGATAATGGGAACAGTATAACAGTCAGTGACATGGTAATAACATGGATGATAAAAACAAACATAAAACCAATCCATATATGATCAGGTAAGTAACATGGTAACATGGTAATAACATGGTAATAACATGGTAATAACATGGTAAGTAACATGGTAATAACATGGATGATAAAAACAAACATAAAACCAATCCATATATTATCAGGTAAGGGAGTAGTATAGAGCAGCACAAGTCATTGATCCCACTACAATGGTGTACAGGTGGATCAGTAAACCAACGTGTATCATATCTTGGTCGGTAGTAAGAGAGTAGCGTAATAGTGCCCCCAACAAGTCGAGTATAGTGCCAGGGGATAGGCAGAGCAGCGGTACAAAGCAATGCAGAGTCTCTGACCCAACATCTGTAGCGATCAGGAGATCTTGGCCAGAAGGATTGTTTTCACCTCTTTCTTGAAGAGTGCAGTGGAGGTGATTAGCCTTGTTTCAGGAGGGAGCGCATTCCAGATCCTGGGTGCCATTCCTGAGAAGGAGCGTTTGTAAGTTTTCGCTTTCCGAAATCTACGAGGTTTCAGGAGTAGATTTTTAGTACTCCTATTGGATCTCGAACCTCCTGATATAGACAGCTTTTGAGCAAGGTAGTTGGGTGCCTTGTGGTGCACGGCCGCGTGTGTCATAGTTGCAATTTTTAGCTGTATTCTGGCTTCAAAAGGCAGCCATTTTAGAGACTTTAAGTCTGGGGATATGTGCGAGTGCTTTCTAGAGCCAGTAATGAGTCTCGCGGCAGCGTTCAGGGAGGCTCTTAAGGGTGCTGTTGTGGATAGTGGGAGACCGCTGAGGGTCGCAATTCCGTAGTCTATTCGAGGGATGACTAGAGCTTGTACAGCAGTTTGGAAGTCTTTGGCCGGGAGGAAGGGTTTAATTTTCCTCAGCGTGTTAATTTGGAAATTAGCTGCTTTTGTGGTTTTGCTGACGTGCTGCTGCATGTCGAGCTTGGCGTCGAGTGTGATGCCTAGGGATTTCGCCGAGTCCACGATGGTAGGTTGGACATTGAGTGCTGTTAGGTTGTTGAGCCAGGTTTGGGTGGTGGAGATTTTCGCCGGAGGTGAGATGAGTAGGAACTCAGTTTTTAGAGCATTTAGTTTGAGGTGATTATCGGTGATAATCAGTTCTTGAGTGTGTGAAACCTTTTGCTGACTGAGTGTGTACAATAAATGCTTTATACTGTCCTCTGGTACTGCCTTACTGCTCGACCAAGCTACCACTTTGGAGAGTAAGGTCAGACCTGACTTTAACCAATGTAATACCTCTGGGGTTTGTGGACGCTATACACACTGTACCTTACTTTGGTCCAGGATATATAAAGCCACTTTCTCACAACCCCATATCACTACTAACAACTGCTCACTGGTGCAACTTCACAGCAGCCCAGGATCAGTGAGCGCAAGGGGCGGTGAGGAGGCAGATGGGAAGGCAGGGAAGCCGGCGGTGAGGATCCGCAAACTGAGCAGGAGCTCACAAGGGCCCTTACAAGCTGCACCCAGGCCCAGCTGGGCAATTTCCGCCGAGGTCTTGGACTCACTCTCTGCGGCAAGCTGCTGCAGCTGCCACACGCAGTCATGCGCTCCACACACCCCATGCCACCTTTCTCGCCTCCCGTCCTCTGCTCTCTCCTTGCTCCGCTCTGACTGCCCTGGCATCTCGAAGACCTCCTGGATGACTGCCGAGTGACCCCGTGCATCTCAAGTGTACCGGGTAGCCAGCCACCTCGTCCTCAACCTTGGTAGGCAGGCTCCTTAGAACCGGACCACGACCTTCGCAGGACTGCACTGCAGGTCTGCCTCCGGACGTGACGTGCCGCTGTTGACCAATTCGCTTTCCACTGACTGGAATACAACGGTGAATGCTTGGTTCTGAGAATTATTCAATCTAATGGATTGGGCGTGTAGGACGTCCAACACAAGGGTGGGTGGCCTCTTTAGACAAAGAAGGCATTCAACACCCTGGATTAGGCATGCATGTAACGGCTTTGGATGATTTTGGCAGAGTATCCCGACTATGAATCAACTGGGAGAAGTCCTGCCTCTTGCCTCTATTGAAGGTTTCCTCAGGTCTGCGGGAATTGGAGATACGCTGCCCGGTACAATGGGCCCCCCGATGCATTTAAGTACATAGGAGTACATGTTTACCACATGGAGAAAGACTAGGTGGATGGTAACCTAGGCAAAGCACTCTCATCCATCCGTCAATCGCTGCCCTTCTGGTTACAGTTGCCACTTTCACCAATAGGTCCGATATCCATTGCTAAGAGGTTAATACTCCAGCACCTCCTTTACTTTTTCGCAGCAGTTCCGGTGATGTTAAAGAAACCCATTTATCAAGAGCTCCAAGGTTTTCTTGTATCCCTATTCTGGAGCCCCAAGAGAGAGTCACGATCAAAGCGATAACCCTGGCATTTGAGATGCCTGGGTGTTCCCGATTAGGAAATTATGCTATGCAGATGCTCATCTACAATGGCCACTACAGTGGATCTATGCTCTCATGCCTGGAAGGGAAACATTGGGCCTTAACTTGGGTGGCTGTTCTATACTATGGTTATTGATGTGCCCCTCTAAACGGGAGACCCCCAATGTTTCAACACAAGTGGCTGCATGGTGCTGGAGGAAATGTATTCATAATGGCCGGAGGGATGTTCCGTATGCCCCTATGGAAACCACCACTTTGCAGACCTTTACAGACCCTCTATTGTGTAGATGACTAGACAACAGCTGGGGGGGGAAGGGGGCATGAAGGTATAAGGTATTATGTGCAAGCCTGAGGACTAAGTGGAGAGTAGTGGCCTTCCCCTGGGACAATTTGTGGTATAGTCAGCCCTTCCGGAAGTGGCTGGCAAGATGTGGACTACAGAAAGAGACTTAACTCGAACAGATGCTCCCCAGGAGCTGATGTGGACTACCACAACTTCACACCATGCAATATCTGTCCTATATGCCAACCTGAACTGTAGTTTATTTGGACCACACTCCCTTGCCCTCAGGGAATGAAAGGCTGCCCATGGAGTTAACAGGCAGAGATGTCTTGGTTCCCTTAGACTGATATTGCGGATTTCTCGATTCCGATATACCCAGTTCAATTATCTGTACGACACAAACCTTTCCCCAGACAGAATAGCCAAGCTATACCAAGGGGTTAGTACACACTGTCCCAGAAGCAATCATGATACAGCAGACTTTTTCCAAATGGTCTGGACGTGCCCAGTGATCTCAGATTACTGGCATGCTGTGACCTCTTGTATTTCAGTTGTTACTAATTCCATCCTGCCATGCACCCGCACTTGCTGTCTCCTACAGGGGTGATAACCAAAAAGACTAACCAATTATTGAGCTTCCAGAACCTGGCGCTGAATTTGGCAAAGGGAAACAATGCCATGTCCTGGAAAGTGACATCACCCCAGTCATTTTAACATGCCAAACTGATGTGGTATGCTGGGCGTCACCAGAACTTTCTATTAGAACTGATACCCGGGATAGGGATGGGAAGTACAACCTTATTGAACAATGGGTATAATAAATTGCCAAACTGAATACATTGTTATCCCTTAGTGATTGAGGTCCTGGGATTTCTGGTAAGGCCTTTGCGATTCTTCGATATCCTTTAACGCTGTTATGACAAATTAAGTGTAAATGGGGTGTGTGGGGTGGGAGAAGCTGACAGACGGCAATTATGGGCCTGGTTGTGTTTTTGAATAATTCAATGTGAAGTTTGATCTAATTTTTCCCCCCTATTTTCTTCCCAGACAGTAGTGACAATGCAATCACTTTTACATAATATATGCGCAATGGTCAGTTAGTCTTAAAATATATGTGTTATTCGGCACCAGAACGTAGCTCATCCTATTGTGTTGCATACGACTTCTATCGCATTGACTCATTGCCCGCTGATCTTTCGTTTGTATAAAATCATAAAAAAAAATATATAGATTTTTTTTACTTGTATTGGTCGGTGGAGTTACTAGCACGGACCCATGCATAACCACTAGGGCTACATACCGGAGCATTACAATTGGCCCTACTCTATGACTCTTTGAATATAACTACATTTTGTTATTACAGCAGATAACAGCTTTATTGGCTAAGTGGATGCATCTGCCCATTTCTCTAGTTGGGCAAATCAATCTGGTTAAAATGAATATCTTATCTAAAATGTTACATTATTTCTGGGATCTTTATAGTTCCAACAAATATTTTAAACAGCTGGATTCTATGGTATATAAATTTATCTGGAGAGGGAAGAAAAAACAAAGCGTAATAAAATGTTTTAAACTTTCCATAATCAGAGTTGGATGGGCACGTCCCGACTGGTGATTGTGCTGTTGGGCAAGTATTGGCAACCACATTAATCGGTTATATGATGATAGCTCAGTGAATTGGTTACAAGTAATATTTATTAATAATAATTTAAATACCAAAACAGAGAACGTTTAACAATGAGGCATTTTTAAAAAGAGTCAGATTGAAAGTTATTGGCTGGACATAAAACAATGTTCTAAAAATTCTCAAAATACATGCACATATTACTGGATAATCCTGAATTGCCAAAATGCTTAACATCCCCTTACTTTCGAACCTGGCATCAGGCCATGATTATGTATTTAGAGGATATGTTTGAAAATCATTAATTAAAATCCTTTTTAGAATTACAGACAGAATTTTCTGCATTAAAATTATTTTTTTTAAATACCTGCACATAAGAGCTTTTTTACTCAGGAGCACTATTAGTAGAACATCACCACTGATTCAGTATGATTTTGCCCAAGTGATTTTTAGTTCTCGCTGGTCCACTATCTCTGATCGATAATGCTGTTTAACACAACACCATAAGGATGATCTTGGGTTATGGGTGAATAAATGGTCGGCAATCTTAGGTGAGATTATTACAGAACAAGAGTTAGCTGACCGTCTCATTCCTTTTTCTAAAATCATTAAGCCAGCTAGATTGCAGAGATAAGCATATCGGACCTTATTCGATTTCTATATTACCCCCTCTAAGCTTTGCAGACTGATGCCCACAATGTCTAACCGAGGCCACTCAAAATGTTCATATGTTTGTTAATTGCCACTGACTTAATGAATTATGGTCCTTGATCTCACAGAAACTAACGTGAATACAACATGCAAGTGTTATACTTACAGCTAAAATTATTTTATTACGAGTTGGAACAGAAGGCTGCGTATTTTATGTACTAACTATTGCCAGAGTGATGAATGCAAAACAATGGAAATTGGAAACTACGCCCACGCATGAAGGATGGTGGATGGAAACCACAGAAGCATGTGAACTTGAGCTTCAGATAGCTACATTGCGAGGATCAACTTCCAAATTCCAACGCATTTGGGGAAAGAATTAGTGATTACTTAATTAAATGAATTACTGTTCTTTAGTAAGGAGAAGCTTATGTTTTTTTCATCATGATATGTTGCTTTGTTATATATGATCCCAATTAAACAAATATTAAAAGAGGCATGAAAAACAGCACAGGCATGCTATACAGCTAAGCAGAAAAGCTTTGTTTATTAACGTACTGCTTCCAACATACAGCCATTGCAAACTACTGTACAAAATAGTGTATCATTTGCAACTGCATTAGTGGACATCTAGCAGAGAAAGCAGGCCATTTAAAGATTTAGAAAAAGACACTGCATAACTATTTCGAATTACCAGCCATTAAGGCCTTTATGGAAGGTCTTAAAAGGCTAATTTCTCAAAGTTGCCACCTATTAATTATTGAAATCTTAATGTCCTTACACTACTTAGGGCACACTCTACTCATTAAAGTGGTCACAAAATTGGTTTTTTAGACCCTATCCCTTTAAATGGATTTCAATAGAGCCACTTAGTCCTCTGCACAGACATTAATTACTGCGTGGACATTCAAGAACACAAATTGGTACATGTGGGACACACTTTCCTCAAAACATTTGTTTCACAGATGACCGGCTTTGCTTGGAAGACACCGCTTATGAAGCATTTGATCTACAGCTACACATATTACAAACCGCAAAGGTCACAGTGGTAGCAATATTTTTGCACTTCGTTGTGCTTTCGAGTCACATGACCCCATCCTACCTCCCTGGATGCAAGACAACGGTGTGGCATTTATTATATACTTTCAATGCACAGACATACTACTTGAACATCCACACTTTCAATTTCCGGCAGAGAAAATACAAACTCTTTGTCTTGGTGCATTGTGGGTCTCACAGGGATGAGTAAGTCACCTTGGAACCAAAAGACATTCTTCAATGAATAAAAACAAGATCCAACGTCCAGAGCCCCACACTAGATTCCAGGAGTGTGTAACGTCTATGATCCACAGCTACATATAATGCAAACACCAACTTTTATAAGCAAGGCTCAGTATGGGCAGTATAGACAGCATTTGTATTACGTAAACTATTTCCATCCTATTTGTATATCCCCTTCAGAGTTATGTTTTTGTGTGAGAAACTTAAATGGAAGGTTAATGACCTAAAACTCCGTCCGGAGGGATAAGCAGGCTTCATGAGGGGGAAGCTGTGATAGTGGGCCTAAATAGTAAGATATACATCCAAGAAAAGGCAAATAAGTAGTGCACAAAACAACCCAATAATACCACAATCTAATAAGTAAATAACTTGCGGTCCACACCAAGTTTTAGAAAACAATGTAATTTAATAGGAAGAAAATAGAAATGGATTTAAATTGTTACATAGTTCAAACAATGTGACAATAACCAAAGTAACACCAATACACTTTCAATTGCAAAAGATATTGCATTTAAATTTATTGAAAAAACAAGGCATATTAAAAACATGCTCGGAAAAAAAAGTATCTTAAAAATCACAAATTTGATCTAAAAATAAAACTATTCAAAACGAATTTGAACAGCGCCACACTAACATTCTTAATCATTGGCAACCATGAAAAACCAAATAAAAAAAAATAGAAAGTCGATTGACCTCAAAATCCAGAGAAACAATACGACAAAATACAGATACCAATAAAACTTTACTGTACAAAATATCAGCTTAAAATATCAATGGCAAACACCTTTCAAATACACACCAGTCAATAACATTGCAAAAGAAATATATAATACAATGGGTAAAACTAAAATTGATGAAAAAGTATAAAAGGAATACCATTAAAGTTCAGCAGTGCCTACCTCAACTCTGTTCTGGTCTCCAGAAGGCTGGGCAGCCATTATACATTACCTGGCCTGAATACAAAGAAAGTTAAAAATGATTCAACACTAAGGAAGGTGCAGAAGGAGAACTCAACCTAAAAATGTTTCACAGTCCAGGCTCCCTGGACCCTCAGACCCAATACACATGAGACTTCGGTCACTCAGTCATCTTATCACCATTATTTACTATGACGCTTTTAGGTTCCATTAGCTAACATTTTTCCAAAACCAGTGGCTGTAGAATAAAAATAAAAAATACACTACATGCAGGTCCAGTTTATCCGACAACCGCAAGCATCCCACTTCAGGGTTCCAGCACAGTTAATTGGATATGATATGCAGTAAGCGCAGTAGTATCCTTTAGAGCAGTGGTTCCCAATCTTTTGACTTCTGGGGTCCACCACTGAATCATTACTGGAAACCAGGGACCATCACTGAATCATTATTGAATCTAGGGGACTCCCCAGGAGTCATTACTGGAAGCCGTGGACCCCGACCTAAGCATTGTTGAGGATTTGAACTGCAAAACAATACACAAAAAACATAGAAAAAGCATTCAGACGAACGATGACACAATGTATTCATTTCACAAACATACATTTACATTTTTTTTTAAATTTCAACAGAAAGGTTGGAACTTTTCTAAATTTAAATTGAGGCCACTCATCATCCATACTATATTCTGATTGATGCACCTGCACTGCTCCCACAAATTAATCTGAGGATACTAATTTAATTTTTAGCAACCAGTTTCAAATTGCTTCACATTTACAGTAAGTTTAAAAATGTTCAGTTGTACATTTGGCTTCTTTATTTATATTCACTTCATTAATCTGTTATTTATTTTTCTCTAAGTAGTCATGGACTCCTTGAGGAGGCTTTGCAGACCCCCCAGGGGCCTCCCGACAAGAGGTTGGGAACCACTGCTCTAGAGCAGCGTTTTCTAACTGTGGGTTGCTGCCCTCTGGTTGGCTGCATTATGGTGGGTCATGAAAGATCGAGTAATAAAGATGCCTTTAAATTTGGTATTTATCTCGTCACATTTCCTGTGCTTCACAGACAGAGGTCAAGTTTCAGGTTATGTCGTATGACAAATCACTGCTTTGGTTTTATTAAAATGTGTATTGGTGCTTAAAAACCCTCACTTTGCAGAGAGAAATAAAAGTAGTGAATTTTGTGACAATCTTGCTGGGGTACAGGTGTTTGAAACAAAAGGTTGTAGGATACAATTATTTTTATAACACATCAAAATGTTACCTGTAAATGAAATATACACATTCAGCAGATAGGGAAGTAAAAACGAAGCCCATTTGTTTTGTAATTCTGATCAAAACAAAGGGTATAATAGGATAAAAACAGATCAAGACTCTTTATTTGGTGGTGCACAAATTGTAAATATTCACTGAAACTTGACTTCCACACATTATCATTTGTGCAATATAGTTTTATCTGTAAAATTGATATCTAAACAACATCAATGCAAATGATCTTACCACTATGAGCAATATTCTTCCTCAACCGCCACACAACGTGACAAACCTGGATGAGCTCTCTGACCACTACACTCATTCCATGACCGATATCTCTAATGCTCTCGCGCTTCTACAGCTCAAAAGAATCCCTAACAAGCATTCTCAACCTTTGGACAACTGAACGCCAGATAGAGAAGATGTTCAATGACTGCCGTGTACCTCTCAGCCCTCCGGAGAATTCTGATGCCGGGTACCAAACCTATACATACACACCCTCTACAGGTATCAATAGCCCGCAAATGCATGATGCATATCCACCATATGTCAAGAGGTCAGCCCCTCTACTAATTACTCCCATTAGTAGAATTCCCGCAACTGGAGAAATATTACACTTCCAGGGCCCTCCAGATATGGACCGATCACGCAGTGACAGAGGTCAAGTCCCTGTTCGAGGACGGGTAGCTGAGAACATATGCCCAAATGAGGACAATTCCTGATACATAGACAATTAGTGGGTAGCGCCCAACACTGCTGGGATCTCAATGAGGGGGAACCACTGACACCTGGTACTACACACTATTCTGCGCATGGGTATGGGGAGACACTTAGTCACCTGGCACTACAAAGCGATCCGGGAACTGATCACAGCCACCTTGCACATCTTACGACAGAAATGGGAGGACAAGATAGGACGGGTGTTCCATGACAGAGAATGGGAAAAGGCATTGGAGTACCCAAAAAAGGTTTCTAGGAATACGCGCTTCAAAAACATTCAATTCAATATTTTACATCGTGCATACTTAACATCTCACTGGCTCCACCGTTTTTACCCTGACACACATTTCGCATGCCCCAGATGCCAGACTCACGAGGCGAATGTTAAACACATGTTCTGGGACTGTTCCACGATCCAACAGTATTGGGATAGGGTGCACCAGACACTCCGGGCGGCAGCCAACATCATGGCCATATCTACATGGGAGGCGTGTGCCCTGGGAATCTTCTGCAGGCGGAAGATAGAAAAGGTACAATGCCGGTTTGCATCCCTAGCCATTCTTTAAGTGAAACGTGGAATAGCCAAGCATTGGAGGACTTCAGCAGGACCCCCAGTAGCAGCCTGGGTAGGCGCCATGAAAAAATGGGGGGCGGCAGAGGAAGAAAATACTGAGGGACGAGGAGGTGAAAGGGATACGTAAACATCCCATCTCTATGCAATGGGAGCAACTATTTTTTCAATTTATTCAGGAGGGAACACCAGAGTAATCACCCACGGCCACACAATCTCAATCCCAAACTCCACCCCTGTCCTCCATAGAACAAACAATGACCAACATGAGGCAGCCTTGTGATACATAAAACCGACTGTGCGCTAGCACTACCAGAAAAGCACCCTTGTCCTTGACAGGAGACACAACCCCCTGGCTCCTCTCTCCCCCGCTACAGACACCACAGCATACTGACAGCAAACCAGAATCAGCCACATAACAAATAGTTACCAAGATACAATCCGACGGCTCTCCAACCCCCCCAGTTAACTGTTCTATGCCCCCCCTCCCTCCCGACACCCCCAAAGTCAGCCTACCCGCAACAGGAACGCAATCATGGTTACTATACAAGGAAGTTTAGGGGGATGGGAACTGAACACCAACCCATACCTCTGGGAAACCCATGTACGCAGACACCAAGGAACCTACAATTACACGTAAGGTCCAACTGAAGGGTAATCCCCATTTCATCTCACCGTTTCTTATCTGTGATGCAAACTATATAATGGGATGGTTGTTCTGTGCTGCAATGATACCATCCAATTGCCTGCACTCACCTGTCAATATGTGTTAATAATGATGCTTTCTCCCAAACTTTATTCAACCAGGCATTAACTGCGAAAGGTCCTCCCGGTGGTATGGGTGTGGAAGATATTAATTCCAACCTAGACCGACGTATTACGGAGGCCCTGGACCTGGTGGCTCCACTAGGTGCGGCTAAAATGGGGGGTCGAGTCCAAAGATCTGCTCCCTGGTTCAATGAGGACATGCGGGTGGCTAAAGCAGCGTGTAAAAGGGCTGAAAGGCAATGGAGGACTGCCTATTCCTCCCTCGCCAAAGCAGAGTATATAGACTGCAGGCGTAGCTATCATAAGCTGCTACGAAAGGGCAAATCAGTGTACTTCTGCACTAAGATTGAAGAAGCCGAACAGTCCACCAAGGAACTCTTCTCAATCTATAAATCTATTGCTGTAGGGAAGCCTGCTGTGTGGCCCACGAAGCTCTGCACTGCGGAGGGCTGCGACCGTATTGCAGAGTTTTTTGCGAATAAGGTCATCAACATCTACAACTCCTTCCCTCAGCGGGCTAATAACTGTCTCACTCGTGGGGAGGGTGCAAAAAATAAAGGAGAACGACAGCTCATCTCCTTTACCACCCCGCCTACTGACGACCTAATCCGTATCTGTGGGTCAATAAAATCCGGCTCCCCAAGAGATTCGACGACTCCCAGTCGACTCAAGGGCAGTCTGCAGGTACTTGAGCCCTATGTCCGCCATCTACTTGATTCCTCCTTCCAGTCCCAGAGTGTCCCCAAAGCTTGGAAACAGGCAATTGTACTCCCCCTGCAAAAAAAAAGCCAATGTGAATTTCGAGAAATTCGACAACCTCCGCCCCATCTCCCTCCTGCCCTACATGGCCAAAGTAGCGGAAAAAATAGCCAATGTGCAACTCATGCAGTTTGTGGAGGAGGCCTCGCTACTCCACGACTCGCAATTTGGCTTCCGTCCCCGTCATTCGACGGAATCGGCACTTCTTGTGGCGGTTGAAGCACTTCGGCAGGGCGTGGATGAGGGCCAAACCATGGCTTTGATCTTGCTCGATCTAAGCGCAGCATTCGACACTGTAGCACATGCCACCTTGCTACAGTGTCTGAATGAAGGTGGTGTTACTGGTGCTGCGCTTGGCTGGATCAAGTCCTTCCTGTCTAACAGGTGCTTCCAGGTCAGGCTGGGCGAATGCTATTCGAGGGAGATTGAGTTGGGCCAGGGCGTGCCTCAGGGTTCGTCCCTAAGCCCAACCCTATTCAATATCTATGTCTCCCCCCTGGCGGCCATCGTGGAGGGGCACGGCCTCCGCCTGGTGTCCTACGCCGACGACACGCAGTTGGTCGTCTCCCTGTCGCGTGCCCCCGGTCTTGCAGCGGACATCTTCAGGAACTGCATGCAAGACCTTGCAGCCTGGATGTCCGCAAACTGTTTAAAGCTGAACGGTAGTAAGACCGAGGTGCTAGTGGTAGGGGGCGGGCCCTCTGCGTGGTCGTCGGCGTGGTGGCCACCCTGCCTAGGGGAGGTCCCCACTCCCTGCCTAGAGGCCAAGAACCTTGGCGTGTGGCTGGATAAAGATCTTGCCTTTGGTCCCCAGGTCAGCCGGGTGACGGGGATGTGTTTCGGTGTCCTAAGAGCTTTAAGGAAAGTTTTAGACCTGCTTCCCACTTCTGCTCGAAGGACCCTGGTGCATGCCTTGGTCACCTCGCGTCTTGATTATGGGAATCTGTTGTATCTGGGGGCCTCGGGCAAGGTCATGGGTCGCCTCCAAGTGCTTCAAAATGCCGCAGCGCGGCTGGTGCTCAGGCTCCCCAGGAGGTCACCCTCCAATCCCGCCCTTCAGGCTCTCCATTGGCTTCCCATGGAGAAGAGGGTTGAGTTTAAGGCCCTCTCAACATGCCATCGCATTCTGAGTGGCAAAGCTCCTGTACCACTTCAGAGTCTGGTGACTCACTATGAGCCCACTCGCAATCTACGTTCCTCTCAGACTGGGTTACTAAGGGTTCCCAGAGTAAGGAAGGCACGCATGGGAGGGAGATCTTTCAGACATCTAGCCCCCAGATGTTGGAATGTCCTACCACCAGAATTGCGTCTTGAACCATCGGAAATCCTATTCAGGAAAAAGCTTAAAACTCACCTTTTTAGCAGGTAGCCTTAGAGGGAGGGGGGGACAGTAACTACTCGCTTACCATAGCGCGGGGACACGCCAGTGGCGTCACCAGGCGCTTTACAAATGCCCTAAACTAAACTAACTATGTGCCATGAAATGTAACACTCACAATAAAGAAACTTAAGCAACAAAAAAAAAAAAATCAAGCATTCTCAACCTTGGTTCAACAGCTCCCTTAAACAAGAACGACGTATTCTTAGGCTCGCTGAAAGATCTTGGAGAACATCTTTCTCTTGCTAACCTCAAACGACTAAGGAAGACTCTAAATACTTACACAAATATCTGCCGCTCCAAAGCGGACCACTTTAAATCGCAACTTCACATGGCAAAAATAGATCAAGAAACGTTTCGAAATGAAAATCGAACCAACCCTCTATTCAATTCTTGACACTTAAAGACTCAATCCCAAGCAGTGAGGAATTCTCAACCTAATTCACTGAAAAACAAAAAAGATCGAATTAGATCTGCAACTATCCTCATCAAACTTACCAAATAAAGCTCTCCACTCCCCGTTTTCTGGTTCACCATGGTTGAGTTCCAGCAGTCTTCACTCCAAAAAATGATGCTTTGTCGAATACTTTCAGAGTTCTGGGCGATCTTGAGCTGTTTAACATATTAACTACTTTAAAACCATCAAATCACCACAACGATCCTCTGCCCCCCCCAAACTCTTTAAAGAGCTTACCTCATCCATTTTCCCTCTGTGGTCGAAGATCATACATGAATCCCTCATGCAAGACCTCATTCCAGACTGCCTCAAGATAGGTCGTCATCCCCATACCCAAGAAACCTAAGGCTGATTTATCTGAACCCAACAACTACAGACCTATTTCTACTATCATGACTATACAAACTTCGAAAAAGATGTTAAATTTTTTTTTTTTGGCTTTTTTTTTTTTTAAATATGTTTTATTGATCATTTAACATACAGTTACATCACTGTGAGCACATCGCAATGAGGAAGTATGAATCAGGCCAGCATGTGCATGCATGACATATGAAAGTAATAACAGTAGTTATTATTCTGAGAATTACAATTGCCACAGAACTGGACCGTTGTCATCAGTGAGAGAAGGGGGGCGGGGGGGAGGCAGGGATAGGTTATGACTCCGTGTCCTGTGTGTGTGTGCGCGCTATTCACCGTGGTGTGACCGTGTGCCCTTCCCCGTCTGCATGCCTTCGTGGTACAAGGGGGTCGCCCTGTCTATGTTTCACCCCGCTCCTCACATGTCTTGCCAAAGGCCTGTAGGAGGTCGTCCCATGTCTTGCCAAAGGCCTGTAGGAGGTCGTCCCAGGTCTGCGCAATCTGTATGGCTCTCCGTCCCGCGGTCTCTTCTCTACGGAGAGTCGTGCCTTCTGCTGTTGCCCAGAAAGTGAAAGAGGCACACCAATGTTTCGTTTGCGGTGGATTTGCGTCTTTCCAATGTTGTGTTATGAGTTGTTTGGCGGTCATCAGTCCCAGGTCCCAGAACCTGGCGTGGGCTTTATTTTGCTTCGTCCTCTTGAACAACCCCAGCACGCAAGTTTCCCATGTATATCCTAGCTCTGTCCCTGCACCTTTCGTTAGCAGTGCAGTTACATCCTGCCAATACGTCTGCAGCCTGGGACATGCCCACAGCATGTGCAGAAGGTCGGCGTTTAGCAACGAACAGCGCGGGCAGCCAGAGGTGTCCAGTGCAAAGTATCGGTTAATTTTGTCAGGGGACAGATATGCTCTGTGTATGATGTAGAATTGTATGATTTTAAACCTCGAATTGCGTGGTATATGGCGTGGTCCTTTCAGGATACTCTCCCATTCCTTGTCTGTCCAGTCCCTCCCTCTATCAGCTGTCCATTTGTCTCTCAGTGGTTGGAGCGTGCATGCCGTGTGTGACTGTAATGCCTGTGCCAGCCAATGTATCACATGGGACCCATTCCCCATGATGTGGAGGTACTGCATCAGCAGGTGTGTCTGTGGTTCCTCCGTCATGTCTCCATCGTCTCGTGAATTCTCGAATCATGGAGGCATGCAGTAGGAACTGTCACGTCGGCAAATCGCCGTCCTCCACCAGGCTCCCAAACGGGATCAGGGCGCCATCTTTGTACAAATACGCCATCGTTTCTATCCCCGCTCGCTCCCAGCTCTCTAACAAGGTCGCAGTGATCACTCCTCAGACTCTGGGCATGCCCTGCAGCGGGAGCGCGGGGGCATACGGTGTGACCGCCCGCGTGAGTCTTAGTGCGCGTTTGTAGCATTTAAGTGCCACCGTAAGGTGTAGCTGTGTTCCGTGGGTTGCTTTAGCTAAGGGGTGGAACAGCGCGAGCGCCCGGGCCTGGGTCAGGGCCGGTGTATCCGAAGCCGTATCGGTCAGGTCCCTCCCTACGAGCCAGCCCACCACCCACTGGAGCTGTGCCGCAAGATAGTAAAGCTCCTGATTGGGGACCGCAAGTCCCACCCATTGACGTCGGGGCGTATAATTTTCTCAGCGCCACTCTGGGTCTCCCTGTGTTCCAAATGAGTGCCCGGATCATAGACTCTAGCTCTCTGAAGATCCGGTTGGGAACATACACCGGTATATTAGAGTAATAGTAAAGGAGCCTTGGAAGCGCTATCATCGTCGACAGGGTGACTCTGGCTGGGACATTCAGTGGGAGTGTGTTCCAGAAAGCCATTTGGGCTCGCAGGGAGGAGATAGCTCTGACTAAGTTGCCTTCCAGCACGTCTGCCGGGGACCGGTAGATGTGGATGCCTAGGTATTTGAAGGCGCCTGCGTGCCAGGTTAGCGTCGTTCCCCCTAGTCGTACCTCGCATTCCTGCATGTCGGGTTGAAAGGGGTAAACCCCGGATTTCCCCCAGTTAACTTTCAGTCTCAAGTGGGTCGTGAACTCTCGCAGGGTGTCCGTGAGTCCTTGCGGTATCTGTGTGAGGTCTCTAATGTAGAGGAGCAGGTCATCAGCGTATAGCGACACCACGTGTGTGCCATCTATCAGTGGAATACCCCAATCCGCACCCCGCCTCCTCAGCAATTCCGCCAGCGGTTCCATCGCTAAGGAGAAGAGCAGTGGCGACAAGGGGCAACCCTGTCTCGTGCCCCGCCTGACTGGTATGGTGTCTGACAGGAGGCCCCCAGTCCGGACCCGTACGCTGGGCGTCTGGTAGAGGAGGCCGACCATATCTGTGTACGCCTCTCCCAGGTCGTACTTCTGCATTACTGCTCTGAGATGGCCATTCCACTGAATCAAATGCCTTTTCCAGATCTAGAACAAGACACCCCGATCGTGGCCAAGGCATCCTCGCATATTCCTGTACCCTGAATAGCCGGCGGATATTTTGTGAAGTACTACGTGTGGGTACAAAACCGTTCTGGTCTGCGTGGACCAATGTGGGCGTGTATAAGGCTAATCTCCGGGCCAGTGTGGATGCTAATATTTTATAGTCGGTATTCAGAAGGGCGAGTGGCCGGTATGAACCCAACTGCGTCCTGTCCTTCCCGGGTTTTAAGAGGGAGACCAGGGTGGCTTCATTTAAGGTGGGTGGTAATGAGGAGTCTTCCAGCGCTGCCTCATACATTTTGATCAGCTCGGGGATCAGGAGGTCCGGATATGCCTTGTAGAACTCCGCCGGGAGTCCGTCTGGGCCCGGGGATTTCCCATTGGAGAGCGCCGCAATGACTACCCGGAGCTCTTCTGAGGTGATGGGCGCCGCCAGTTCGTCGCGTTGGGCATCACTAAGTGTCGGTAGCGGTATCGGACTGAGGTACACCTCCGTGTCCGGAGCAGGAGTAGGCAAGCAAGAGCGGTATAGTTTGTCATAGTGACCAGTGAACGCACAATGTATCTCCTGCTGCGTGTGCAGGAGCACTCCTGTGGCACCCAGTATTGTCGTTACCGGTTTTGTCTTTTCCTCCCTGCTAATTAACCATGTCAGTAGCTTGCCTGGTTTATCTCCCCTGTCATGGGTGCGCGCCGCGTGGGCTGCATAATTCAAGCACCGCAGCCTCTCTATCAGCTTCTCGTGTTCCGCTTGCGCGGCCCGCAACTCTGCTCCGTCATCCCTCATCGTAACTTGTTCGTGTCGTAGCAGCTCTGCCTCTACCCTTTTGAGGTCTCTCTCAACAAGCCGTTGAAAGTTTACCTGCGTGCCCAGGCATTGTCCCCTTATCACCACTTTGAACGCATCCCATTCTATCTGGGGGGTGGATGCTGTGCCTGTGTTCTCCTCGAAGTAGTGTACTATATGTGTGAACAGTGAATCCCGGAAAGGTGCGTCCAGCAGGAGATCTGGCTGCAGTCTCCAGGTGGGGACGGGAGGGTGTGTGTTCGCCCATGTGACTTCCAACAGGTGGGGATTGTGGTCCGAATGCGTCCGGCCCATATAATATGCGTCAGTCGCGAGTGGGAGCAGGTCCTCAGTGAGCATGTACCTGTCCAGTCGTGTGTGTAGGTCATGGGCACCCGAATAGTATGAGTATGTCCGGGTGCTCGGATTTCGATGTCTCCACACGTCTTGTAGGTTCCAGTGAGTGGCCCAGGCCATAAGGGCCTTCATGGCGCCCACTACTGGTGCATTGGGTAATGGTGGGAAGGAGCGGTCCAGCGTGGTGTCTAGCACGCAGTTGTAGTCCCCCCCCCAGTATCCAGGGGGTCCCGTGCCAGTGCGATAGGGCCGTCGATACTCCCGTAAAAAATCCCTGCTGATCCGTGTTGGGGGCGTAAATCGACGCTAAAACTATCGGGCGTCCATCCAGGCGCCCCTTCACAGCTACCAGTCTCCCCTCTCCATCTATGTAAGAGTCCTCAATGTCCAACGGGGTCCCCGGTTTCATCCATATCAACACCCCGTGCATAGGAGGAGAACCCTTTCGCGTATAGGTGTCCGCGCCACCGTCTGCGTAGTGTATGTACCTCGGGTGTAGTTAAATGCGTCTCCTGCAGGAGTGCTATCTGGACCTTGTGTCTCTTCAGGTATGAATAGATCATGTACCTACGTGAGGGTGTATGTATGCCACGCACATTCCAAGTGCAGATCTTAACCGCAGTCATCACAGGTCATCAATGGGGCTCCTCCCTCCTCCCTTCCAGCCTCATGGGCCCCCTCAGAGAGCCTCCCACCACCCATCACAACAACATTTCCACGTGCACCTGTGGGGCTCAATTGTGAGTATAATGAAATCGTTACCAGCCTGTGGATGCAGCATAGTTCAAAAAAAGGGGCGAGGGGGAACATGAACAGGGAATAATACCATAAGGTCGGCTGCTGAACGTGCAGTCGTCCAAACACTCTACTGAGATAGTCAACTTTCAAGTCTGGGGGGTCGCTGCCCATCACGCAGGGCGAGAGATTCACTATCATTAAACAAAGCGTGAATGCGCGTATAGTCGCACATGGGGGGAGTCTGTTATCCCAGCCGGCCACTTGGTAGGCCTCGTAATAGACACTGCAGTGCGTCCATTAGGTTGCGTGGCACCGCATGTACCAGTTTGCGGAGTGCCGCGGCGGCACGAGCCCGCCGGGTGACGCCGGTCTGGGGGGGTCTTCGTTTCAGCGAGGCCAGTGAAGAGAGGTTACCTGCGACTGTCCACCTGTTGACTGCCAGCGCTCTGCAGGTCGCAGCATCTACTCACCATGTCTCGGGTGTGTGCATCAGCAGGGACAGTCTGTTCCATCGGCCACCCCTCATGTAGCTTTTCAGTGCCTCATGTCGTTCTCCTTCCATCACTCCGCTCCCTTCGATCAGATAGTGCGAGCTGGGAGAATGGAAGGAATAGGGGAACGAGGGGAAGGAGGCGCCGGAGTGCACCAGTCTGTCATCCAAACAGGTCCGCCGTCTGCGGTGTGACGTCAGGTAGGTCTTCAGAGACTTGTGAGTCTGGTATTCCGTAAATTGCCTCGTCGTCGCTCAGTAATGCCCTGGGGCTGGTGGCCGGCAAGGAGCGCTGGGGGGGTGAGTTGTTGAGCTCCGTGACCATTCGCAGGGCCTCCTGTTCCCGGCGCATTTCTTCCTCGGGTGGGCTTGCGTTGTTGTGTTCCGCTCGCTGCTGGCGAAGGCGATCTGTTTCCGCGTCTCCGTTTAGAGCCTCTGTCTTCCTGTTCGGGGTTTGTCTACTGTCCTCGTGGGGCTTTTGTCCGTCCCGTTGTCCAGCCAGGCTTCCACCTCCTCCGAGGTGTTGAAGAAGTGGGTCTTTTCATTTGCTACCACTCGCAGCCTTGCCGGGAAGAGAAGGGAGTACGTGAGTCCAAGCTGGCGTAAACGCCGTTTCACTGCCAGGAATGAGTGTCTCTGGCGCTGCACTTAGATCGTGTGGTCCGGAAAAAACATTATATTGGCGTTGTCCACCTGGATGTTGCCGAGTTTGCGAGTTTCCCTTAAGACGGAGTCGCGGTCTCTATAGTTCAAGATGCGGACGAGCAGTGGGCGCAGGTTAGAGCCCGTTGGGAGTGGTCTGGATGGGACCCTGTGTGCCCGCTCGACCACGAAGTGAGGCGACAGGCCGCCCTCCGGCAGCAGGGCGCGGAGCCAGTCCTCCACATGTGTTGTAGGGTCTCTCCCTTCCCATTTTTCGGGCAATCCCACTATTCGGACGTTGTTGCGTCTCGCCCGTCCTTCTGCATCCTCGGCCCTGTCTTCTAAGAACTCGACTCTGTTGAGGAGGCCCTTCAGTTGCCTGTCTGATTGTGTAACTCGTGGCTCCAGGTCCGATACGGTGTGTTCCAGAGTCGCAGTGCGTTCAGCAAGTTTTTTGTGATCCGCCCTCAGGTGCGTCAGGTCTATGGCGACTCCGTCGATTTTCACCTCCAACGATGTTCGGGTGGATTGTATGGAATTCTCTAGCCGTTCCATGGCTGCCAGGACCGAGTCCAATCTGGTCGTCACTGGGTCTGCTTCACTTGACTTCGGTGTCTTGTCCATTTTGCCTTTCGGGTGCGTGCCCCCAGCTCCCGTGCTCTTCCCTGCACCTCCAGACATGGGCAGGGTCCCGCTCGCCTATTTCGTTGCAGGAGTGGCCCTCGGCGTTGCTGCTCGGCAATGGTCCGGGGCTCACGGCCGCTTATCAGGGAAAGTTCTCTGGCTAGGAGCCCGGAGCAGGTCGGTCCGGCAGGGTCGTGTGGGACCTCGCCCCGCTGGGTGAGAAGTCAGGGCATGTGCAGCGTCACCGCGCCGGTGAGGTGATATTATGGGCAGGCGTTCCGTGTGCTGACCTCGGTCAGGCCGGGCAGGCCGATGTGTGGGTTTTATTATTCCGGTGTGGGTTTCACTGCCTCCGTGTCCTCCGGCAAGGCGCGGTCGGCCCCAGAGGTCGCGTGCTCTGCTTCCTGCACTGCTCTGCCGCGACGTTGTCCGCTTGTTGGTGCGGGACTGCAATGGAGGTGAGGCCTCTCTACTCCCTCTCAGTGTACCTCGTGGTCCTCAGCATCCTCGGAGATTGTAGGGTTCCCGGTCGGCAGCACCCCCTTCAGCAGTCCAGCTTTTCCAGCCCCGGGTAAATCCTCAAGGGCGGTCACTTCCCGTTGGAGGCGTCGAAGGCTGCTTCCCCACGCACCCCTGCGGTGGTCTCTGTCTTCACTGGTGCGCCGTTGTCGTGCGCCCCGTTCTGGTGGCCACCGGCGGCTGGTTTATGCGTGATGGTGGTGAGGCACAGGCCCCGCATTTGGCCCCGGAAATACCCGCACGCCTCTCCCCTAGCACCTCCGGATTTAAATTAGTGTTGTAACCCCCAAGAGCGTCGGGCCTGGGCGTGTCTCCCCCGCTCCGGTTCTGGGCCGATGTTACGGGCTCACAGCGCCCGGTCGCTGGACGGCGCCGCCATGTTGGTATGGGCTCCTCTTCCCAGCTGGACGGAAGGGCCCGTTGGCGCTCTCGGACTCGCTCCACCCGTGCCCACTGGTCCTATTAGTGCGGTGCGGGGTCCCCAGGCCCCAACCCGAGTGTCCTGGTGTCTCAGGGTGTCCTCTCTGGTCTCCGGCGCCTGTGGCTGCGGGCGGGCGTGCAGGCCTCCAGATGGCGGGCCCCTGCCTGCCACCCACCACCGCCGGGTGTTCTTACTCCTCCAATGGTGGCCGCCAGCCGATTCCGCAGCCAGGGGGAGGGGGGGCCTCTCCTTACCGGCAGCCGTATCCGCACTCTGCTTCCCCACAGTCGCTGGCTCCAGGTCGTCACGGGCACCCCTCTTCTCCGCCTCAAGAATGAGTCTCTTACGGCTGCTACTGCACCCGAGGGCTTCGGAGGGTCGGCGATGATGTGCAGTGGTCCAGTTCGGCCCCCTCCGCGTAGCCCTCGCTCGTCGTCAGCTTTCGCGGCCCGCACTTCCGGTCCGGTCCCCGGTCTTGCGTGGCGGGTCCCGCCGGCGCGGCTGCTCTTTGCCCGGCCCAGTCTCCCGCTGTGGTGTCGGTGCGGACCCGGAGCTCGCAGAAGCTCGCAACTTGGTCCGATGCCGGTCGATGTTCCCGCAGCACTATTCCCAGATTTGTGGCCGGCTAGACGGGGTATTGGTCGGATAAATTACCCCCGATGTGGAGGTTCACGCCGGAGCTCTTCTAGAACGCTTCCAGCCTCGCTGCGTGCTTAGCCACGCCCCTTCGAAAAATATGTTCATACTCAACTTTGTAATTACATGAATCATTTTCAACTCCTCGACCAATTCCAATCTGGCTTCAGATCAGCTCACAGTACAGAAACCGCCTTGACTCACATTGTAGACGATGCACTTAAGACTTCAAGACCAGAATGAACCATGCCTTCTTATAATACTGGATCTCTCCTCAGCATTTGATACAGTCAAACACAACAAACAAATTGACCTACTTGAAACAAGAATGGGGTTATCAGGTACAGTGCTAAATTGGTTTTTCTCTTCCTTCAAAGATCCAAAGTAATCAATGCCCTTTCCAACATTACTCCTGTCTCAATTGGAGTACCACAAGGTTCCACTCTTATATCCCACTCTCTTCAACCTGTATTTGGAGCCCCTCCCCGAAATTCAGATCCTACATTCATTACCATATGTATGCGGATGATACCCAACTGGATATGAAGATTTCTTCTCTGGAAGACATTGCTACTCTCAAACTTGCTCTCTTGAAAACCAACAATGGTTATCGCTTAATCACCTTCTACTAAATTCACACAAAACAGAATTTCTCTTGCTCTCCCCTCAATCATACGACACCCATTCAGGACTGGCTCAAACAGAATACAGCCTTTAACGGCACCCCCATGTAGTTAACTCTACTAGATCTCTAGGCCTAATTCTGGACAAATGCCTAAATATGCAGGATCACATCAGTGCTACAACAAGAGGAGCCAATTACCAACTCTGCACATTAAGGAAAATCAAAGTTTCTGCCACCCTTTGACCTGCAACAAGTTGGCCAGTCACTGGTGATCTCCCGCTTAATAGACGGAATCACGACCTTGGCTGGTCTCCCCAAATCCAACCTGGGACCTTTAAGAGCCACTGTGAACTCTGCTGCCAGACTCATCACCAGCTCAAGAAAGTGTGACCACATCACACCTTATCTTTGCCAACTGAATTGACTGTCCATTGATGCAAGAATCAAATATAAGATAGCTTGCCTAACCCACAACGCTTTGCACCATAACACGCCCTCTTACCTAGCAGAAGAACTAGAACTATCGTGTGGGAATCGGATTTTAAGAAGTATAAACACTACTGCTGAAACCCCCAAAGTTCAAAAAGAAAAGAACTTACAACCGCGCTTTCTCCGGTCTTGCACCGAGAATATGGAACACTCTCCCGCCAGAATTCAGAACAATCTTTGTCCTCCTCATTAAAAAAAAAAAAAAGTCTAACACCTGCTCATGAACAGCCACCTGTGACAATAGTGCTGTAACTTCTTAAACCATTGAAATTACCTTTTATTGCCCTCCCCTACTGTGTTGCTAACCGCTTACTGCTCATTATGCGGATGTTCCTATCCATTTGCCTTTTATGCTTGTATTGTTTTTGTACAGTTTTTTAGTGCTTTTCTACCTGCTTAAGTTCAACCAGCAGACATCGTTGTACACTGCCCTGGTACAGACCGGGTCAGTAACTTTAGGCTCAATCATGAATAGAATTGTGTGCCAATAGCTTGTAACATCACTTACATTTTGAAATGCTGCTCAAATCTTAAGCGCCATCTGTCCTTCGTTGCAAGCTACCTTGTAGCAAACACAATGTTGTCGATCTACCTTTTCAATCTGCTTATACTGTTATGTTGATTACGACTATATCTTCCCGCTGTAGCCTAATCAGCGGGCAACGATGCACAGCGCTCTGATACCTTGTCGGGTCATGTTCGCGCTTTATAAAACTTTTCAAATAAATAAATGTGCCAATTTAGTGGCCATTTCAATGGAAAATGTGCAGTCTGAAAAGGACAGTCCGCTACTACACAATGCTTTAGTTGCATTCAAAATGTGCCTGCCTCGTAGCCATTAAAGCTAGGGGAGTCACAAAAAATAGTGATTCTAAACAGTGGGTTGTGGTTCTAAAAAGATTGGGAACCTCTGCTCTAGACTAACAAAAGTTGTCCACACAAGACAGATTCTTCGGGCCACCAGGTTGTCCAGCCACACCACAAGCAGAGAGAAATTAAACCAGTGTGCCTGGGAAGCAGAATGGTACAGTATATTCTACAACAGAAAAATTAACAAATCGGTCTATGCATTATCTCAAACATTTACTGTTGAAATACTTTGAACAATGGAACGTAAAGAAAGTTGTCATTTGCTAAAGTAATATGAAAATAGCCAAGTTCTCACTGAAACAAACACCGATTTTTACCATACTAGGTCACGAGGATTGTTATTTACCCTGTAAGCATCTGTTCTTGGCATGTGGGGCTGTAGATTCCCAAGCTTTGCATACTCCTGCCATCTAGTGTTGGGTCTGGATGTTTGCAAGTATTTTCCATTCACAAGGTAAGGTGACTCCTCCTTTTGGTGAAAGTGCGCATGGGAAACTACTTCATTGTTAGATTGTTTTCCCGCAAGAGACAGCCATGCATGTATAAGAACTGCAACAACCATAGGTGTCCGGGAAGCAGGGAGGGCGCATGTAAATCTACAGCTCTACATGTCAAGAACAGATGCTTACAGGACAATATAATCAGTTTGAGGCATGTGTGCTGTAGATACACATGCTTTTCATAGACTGTACAGCAGTTCTCTCCCAAAGTGGTGTCAAACCATTGTG
The DNA here is from genome assembly GCF_964261635.1 of Lissotriton helveticus. Lineage (NCBI taxonomy): Eukaryota > Metazoa > Chordata > Amphibia > Caudata > Salamandridae > Lissotriton > Lissotriton helveticus. The sequence goes on from NC_136068.1 coordinate 1,195,131,761, forward strand.
CCTTGCAGTTGATTAAAAAAGTGTTTTTAGCACTCCTTGTCCTACATTAGCCTGTTGACGTGCTAATACATCCACACAATGTTTGGATGAAAAAAAAACCTTACAAGAAAGGAATTGCATTGGAAAATTGTGCATGGCTCAAAAGGTGGACCCATAGGTCTTGATAGAACAATATTAAGGTTCCATGCAGGTGGAACATTTGGTATTATTACTCTTTTAAGGCCTTCCATAAAGGCTTTATTCACTGGTACTTTGAACAGAGATAGGTGGTGTCTGTTTTGAAGATATGCAGCTAAAGCTGCAAAGTATAGGCGCATGGATGTGTAGGCAAGGCCTGCATGTTGTAGATGCCATTGATAACAAATGATGTGTTGTATAGAAGTATCTAATAGGTCAATGGTTGGGTTGTTACAGTATGGAGTAAACCTTTTCCATTTTTCTGAATAGCATGCTCTAGTGGTAGGCTTTCTTGTTTCTTTATGAATTGTCGTGTAATCTGGTGGTAAATTTAGGTATCCAAACTATGACCTCAGGAGCTATATCGCTGGGTTGAGCTCCCTGGGGTTTGGATGTCTGATTTCTCCATGGTTCTGAGTAAGGTGGTTTAAGGTGAGGTGAAGCTTCTGATGTGGAACTACTGAGAGTTCTAGAAGTGTGATGAAACATGGTTGCCGAGCTCATGTGGGAACCACTGGAATAAGTGTGAGGGATGTTTGTCTGAGCCTCTGCACCAGAAATTAAAGAGGGAGATGCGGAAAAGCGTAAGCAAATATCCCTTGCCAATTCATCTATAGGGCATTGCCTTTGGCTACAGGGTGTGGGAACCTGGAGGCGAAGTTTGGGCATTTTGAGTTCTCTGCAAAGAGTTCTATCTGTGGAACCCCCCCAATTTGTTTAAGTATGGAAGGAGAACCTGGGGGTGGAGTTCCCACGTGGACTTGTTGCCACATCCTGCAGAGGAGGTCGGCCAATTTGTTGCCCGTCCCTGGAAGGTGTTCTGCTAGCAGTTCGATTTTGTGATGTATTGTCCAATGCCAAATGGTCAGAGGCGTGAGAACTGCAGAGTGTTCACCCCCCCATTTTTGAACATAGTACAAAGCTGTCATTGTCTGTCCGGACTAGGACACTTTTCTCCATGAGGTGAGAGAAATGGTTTGAGCACTAGATGCACAGCTAAAAGCTCTAGGTAGTTGATGTGGAGACTCTTGGGTTTGGTGTCCCAGAGACCCTGAACTGTTAGATGTTGTATATGGGCACCACACCCTGTAAGGGATGCGTCTACTGTGAGCATGATTCATGGAACAGGGTTGACAAAGGGCAGCGCTTTTGTTAAGTTTTGGGTGTTTCACCACTGCAGAGAGCAATGAGTGAGGCTGTCTACCAACACTAGATCTTTTAGCTGACCCTGTGATTGATTTCACTGGCGTGCTAAGCATTCCTGTAGAGGACGCATGTTTAATCTTGTATGAGGTACTATGGCAATGCATGGTGCCATCATCTCTAAAAGTTGCATGAAAGTTCTCATGGTTAGTTATTGGTCGTTTTGGAATTGTAGTATCAGTTTTTAAAAATTGTGACTTCTGTCAGCACTGGGATATGCTTAACCTGTTTGAGTGTGTAGGATAGGTCCCAGATAGGGTTGCAGTTGTGTGGGTTGAAGATGGGATTTTTGTACATTGTTTGTGAATCCCAATTCATGAAGGAGATTTATTGTAATTTGAGTGTGTTGTAAACACTTGAGCGGTATGTTGGTTTTGATGAGCCAATCGTCTAGATATGGGAAGATATGAATTTGTTGTCTTCTTAGATGAGCCGTTACTACTGCTAGACATTTGGTGAATACTCTTGGTGTAGTAGTTACTCCAAATTCGGAGCAGTTTGAATTGATTGTGTTTCCCTGCTACCGCAAATCTGAAGTATTTACAATGTGCTGGGTGAATAGGGATGTGAAAATAAACACTAAGTCTAGTGCTGAAAAAGTCGCTTTACTGTAAGAGTGGAAGCACGTGTTTAAGAATGACCATATGGAAGTGTTCTGATAGTATGTGTAAATTTAGAGGCCTGAGATCTAACATTGGTTGTATAGAACCGTCCTTTTTTGGGACTAGGAAGTAAAGTGAGTAAACCCCTGACCCTTGGTGTTGTATTGGAACTGGTTCTATGGCTCCTTTTGTTAGAAGTGCTTGTGCCTCTTGGTGCTCTAGAGCAGTGGTTCCCAAACTTTTGACTCCTGAGGACCCCCACTGAATTACTACTGCAAGCCAGGGACCCCCAAGCATTTTGTACAATATAAATTTCAAAAATTAGAACAGTAATTCGCAAAAAATACACAAAACAGTACACACCAAGCAAATACTTAAATTACTAAAGCGTTTATTATTTTATATTGAAAAAATATACAAAAATCAAAACATTTCAATGGGACGGATGGTGCTGCATCTCGGCGACTAACTTTTCAATGTCTGGCTTTATTTCGGAAAGTTGAATCCTCAGGTCTGATTCTATGTTTTCCAAACAATTTCTATATTTATTTTTTAGATACATAAGATCTGAGAACGCTTTTTCACATAAATATGTGGTGGGGAAAGGAAATAAAATCATAACTTCAATAAAAAGATCTGGGCCTAAATCCATTGTTCCTTTGCTCCCCATGCCGTTCCAGTTTGAACCCAGCCATATGCAAATCAGTCCTGACCGTGCACCCAATGGGAACCATCCAGCCCAAACTGCCAGGCCAGGTCCACCCTGGACTGGAAACAAGCATCCTAGGACCGGTTTCGGGGTTTTGCCCTTCATAAGCAAGGATGAAAGCTTGACCGCACATATAATTCACCCAAGGGCTTATGGAAAGTGGGTAAACGGACAGCAGTTTGAAAACCCTACTGCTGATACTGGCTGCATCTATTTTTACCTGCCTGCCAAGTAACAGTAACTGACACTCTGAATATGTGCCTTTCCCCCGCAGCAGCCATAGACCCAAAAGAAAACATAATTCTGCCCTGATGCACCATTTTCTTGCTCATTTTCTTGCTGTAGATGAGAAGCCATGCCAGCAATGATGCACCTTCATCTTCTTGAGAACGGACACTGATTTTGTGTAGTGCAGCATAGTAAGTTATTTTAAGTGCATTGTGTACCGAGAAATGTGCAAAATACAAGCAATACAGATTAGTAAACCAGGTGATAGTTTTCCAGTTGTAACATGAGGTACTTAACTCATTCATGGCAGACAAAGCAGTTGGCATTAATGGCAGGCTTTTGGTTTCTGTCTATTCAAGAGAAGCATTAATGTTTTTATTTCATGAGTTATGAATGACAAATATTCAGGAAAGGTAAATCTACCTCAGTGACTGAGTCACCCATAGCGAGCAAATGAAAATACGCGCGCTGCCCCTTGAAGTCATGGGTTCCATTTATTCAGTGATGGGGGGGAGCAGGAAGTAGATTAACAAGACCATCTTAAGTGTGTTTCTTAAGAAGCACTTCTAGAAAAAGCAACTTGGATTTTCATAGCGTTGTTCACTTTCATTTTGATGAGCCTGATAACAAAAATGAAACACTTATTTAATGCGTGCGTTCGCTTTAAACTTAAGCATATGTCATCAAGGCAGGGTTGTGTATCCTACAGGGGAAAGTACTTTAGTTTATGAAGGAATGCCAATCACGCTGTAACTGCTTTGGGTAAATATGGATTTCAGAATGAGGCATACATGCATAGATTTTATAATGTGCCATGAATAAACCGTGTTAAAATTCAATATTTTGGACTATACTTCTCGAGTGCAGCTACACTTTCCATGAAACCAACCCTGACGGCATAAATGAACCTCAATGCCACTAGCATTTAATAAGCTGATCGCTCATCACGTTTAGAATCAGACATATAAAAAGGCTGCTGCTAATTCCCCTTGTGTAGCCGTAAAACACTCATGTGTTTATCTTTGATTTCCAGAGTGAAGTGCCCTCCTGCCGGCCCGAGGTGCCTAACGCTGCTTAGCTTTAAAATGAGGCACAGCTGTACTCTGCATTCAGGGCAGAAAGTGAAGAGGGGACATTGCGCTGCAAAATGCTCTGGGTCTTGCTGCGTCTGCACTGTATTTCACAGCTCTTGTGGCGCATGTGCATTTTGTTTTTATGACTGTTATTATGGAAGGCACTCGAGTCCTGGGGACCCCCTGGGAATGTGTCACGGACCCCTGGGGGTCCGCGGACCACAGTTTGGGAAACGCTGCTCTAGAGAGTTTGTGAATGGGAGGTGGAATATTGGGGGGATTGGTAGTGCGCTCCGGGCAATAGCAATGCTGGATAATATCCATTTGTCTGATGTTATTGACTGCCAAATACAAAGAAATTGATGAAGTCTTCCACCGACAGGTGTATGATGATCGGGGGGAAATATGAAGTCACTGTTCGTTGGGAGTTGGAGAGGTACATGTTGGGGTGCCTCTGCTTTTAAAATTGTTCCCTCTGTAACCGCCCTTGTAAAATCCTCCAGAGGGGGAGGATTAATTTTGTGGTTTTTAAGACGTTGTTTTAGCATCTGTGGAGGTACTTTTTGAGCCTCCCCTATAAAATGAGCAGTGATAGGAACCTCCATCAGGTGATTGAAGTGCCCCATAGATGTTGCTGCTTCTGTATCTTTCTTCATCTTTTCAAGTGATTCGTCCACTTGAAGACCAAAAAGATGTTCCTTGTCGAATGGGCATTTAGTATTGTTTGTGTGTGGTACTTCTGGTTTAAAACCAGAGATTCTTAACCATGGATGTCTTCTGAGGAGAATACAAGTGTTGGCTCCTCTGGCAGCACTATCCGCATCATCCAACGCACACCCATTAGAGGAATTGGAAATTAGTTTTCGCTCCTGTACTAGTTCCTGCCCTCTTTTTCTGTGCTCCTCTGGGAGATATTGGAGTAAGTCTTGCTTTTCGTCCCAGTGGGCTCTATTGTATCTAGCCAAAAGACCTTGTGTGTTGGCTGTACACCAATGATTGGCAGATTGTGCTACCATTTTTACCGGAGGCATCTATTAGCTTGGACTCTTGGTCCAGAGGTAGTGCATTCCCTGTAGTTTGTGAATTTGCTCTGTTACGAGCATTGGAGACAACTAAGGAATCTAAAGGAAGCGGACTTTTATAAAGATTTGGTTAGATGGTGGGGGTTTATATTATTTATCCACCCCGGGTGTTACAATACGTGCCCTCACTGGATCTTTAAAAATGTCCTCAGCATGCCTAATCATATCTTTTAACATAGGTAATGACTGTTGTCCTATGTGTGATCCCTAATGTTTCAAATAAGAAATCTTCCAAAGATTCCTTTTAATTTTTTTTTTTTTATTGAATACCCGGAATAACAATTATGAATACATTTACAATTCATTCTATATAAACAAAAGCAAATGAAAGAACCAATATAAAATCCAACAAAAACAGAAAGGTTCTCGAGACAGTTAAAATGATTAAAGAGACGTAAAACATGAAGAAAGCATAAATAAAGTTGATTAATGTTGCTATTGCATCAATTATAACGACAGCCTGATGACATAGGGAAGCTTCTTTCAAACAGAGACATGTCGACAATCCGACATTTAATACGTATATGATTCCCGAAAGTCACCATTACCCTGGGAGCAAATCACGTCATATCTGACCGGCCTCCTACCCCACTCCCTCATTTTCAATAGTGGGAGAACGCTGAACATTATCCCTCCATCTCTTAATGGGGGGCCCTTATATTCAACCCTAGCTCCCTCATCTTCCTACCTCTACTTGTATATAGGGAGGATTCCAGATTATGAATCCCTAGAAGGTGTGCAAGCCACATGTGGAAGGTGAGGGCTATGTGGTCCTTCCATCCTGCAGCTAAAAGTATCCTGAGGAATGCCACACACAAAAGCAAAGGCTCCCTCATCCTTACTGAGGCCCAGACTTCTATCATGTCCCATTTACATTAGGGTAGGGAATACATAGATCATAAATACTAGCAGCCCCTCCCAAAAGACACCTATCTCTCCTTGAATTATGCTTAGTGTTCCACATTGATAAAACATGTGTATCAGGTCGACCGGTCCTTCTCCACACCTCGGACATTTATCATCCCCTCTCTTTCCCCAGTCATATAATTTAGCTGGAGTATAATAGAGATTGAAGAGTGTTTTATAATGTTGGGCTCTTAAATTAGACGAACGGAATGGCTTTTCCGCTAAGTGCAGCTCCTTATACAGATCTAGATCAGGATCATTTAATTTAATTAAATTACCCTAGTGGCCTCAAATTTTTTCATATCATCTTGTACACTCAGTAGTAAGGAGCTATATCTCATCTTTATTTTGATTCCACCCCTACTAAATACTCCCATCAAATTAATTCTGCCCCCCGGAGAAACCCATGGCCTAAAACTTGATTAGAGTTTATGAATTGCACATATTTGAAGCCTGGACTTGCATGGAGCCCAAATTTCTGCTGTATGGTGCTAAATCCCAACATTTGATCGCCTTCAAATAGATCTCCAATTTTTCTTATGTCTTGTTGATCCCAGATCCTACCCATCCTGTCATATCACTTGCAGGAATACATTTGTTTTTCAAAGAGGGGTGTGATCATCTATTTTTGGGATTGCCAAAGTTCTTTGTATTTCCTTCCAAACCTCCCAGGCACTTACCATTACCTTGAACCGCATAATACCGCCTATCTGTTTTACGGAGAAAAAGCCCTATGGCCTCTCTGCCTAGTATCAATTGATGGGGGGATGTTATTACTTAATATCATAGCCGTTTGACTCCTTTCCGGGTCAAGTAATATTGCCATTTGACTCAGGAGGCAGGCCCACTGATAAAATCTGACATTCAGGATCGCCAGCCCTCCCCTTGCCTGTGGGAGACACAGTTATTTCATGGCACGTCTGACTTTCCCATATTGTCACATGAAGTTTATAAATGCTGACCATTGCTTTCATAATTGATTTTTCGATAAGAGGAATGGATCGAAACAAATACAACATTTTGGGGAGCATAGTCACTTTTAATACATTGCCCCTCCCGATTATAGACAGGTGCATACCATCTATTCTTTTTAGGTCCGCTAAAATTGCCCTGACCAGAGGATCAAAATTGACCTTTATTATTGTATCCTTTGCTGGACTGATTCTGACCCCTGAATAGATTGCACTTTCTATACATTTTGAATCGCTCATTTTGATATTATCAGTGCATACTATCTGGGTCTTGCTTTCATTTAGCAAATAACCCGACCTCTGCCCAAACTCTCTTGCAATCTCAGTAATTGCACTAATAGCTCTGACTGGATCCGGAGTTTGTATAGCCAGGTCGTATGCGTATGCCAACAACTTGGTCTCGAAACCATTGGTAACTATGGGCTTAATGTCTTGACACCTCAATGGTCTTTCTATCAACGGGTCAATATATAGGGCGAACAGTATTGGTGAGCAGGGACAGACCTGTCTTGTCCGTCTTGAGATAAAAGTATTTTCCAGGCTGGCTCCCCCATTAGTTGTATTCTGGCCTTTGGCTCAGAATACATTGCCTTCATTGTCTTCGATATTCTTTGGCGAAACCCCTTCGGTTTCAATATCCCCCACAAACATGTCCACGTCACTCGATCAAAGGCTTTTTCTGCGTCAAGAAGGATCATGGCCATTCGTCCCCCGTGACAACCTTTGCATCAAAAAGTGTGATAGTCCACGCCCTGGGATAAACCCATGCTGCCACGGGGATACCAAACCACCAATGACCCTTCCCAACCTCTTCGCCAACACCTTTGAGTATACTTTAGTATCTGCCTTTATGAGAGATATTGGATGATAAGATGCTGGGTTATTCTTTGGTTTCCATTTTTTATGAAACACTTAGTTTCCTTCCAGGATTCTGGGATCTTACCAGATATAATATACCAATAAATAAATCCAACATAATAGGGGCGAACACCTTCTGGATACAGTTATAAACTTCTAGAGGAATACTGTCGGGGCCGGCTGTCTTTCCTGGTGACATTTCTTGAAGAGCTTCGATGATCTATCGATAAATTTTTCGCTAGTTCTTCTCTTGTTTGACTGTCTAGCTGGAGACCCAATCCCAGATCTTCCATATTAGGGACTTCCACGAGAGTCTCTTTATATAGTTTTTGATAATAGTCCTTAAATACCTTAAGTATATCTTTCGGCTCCATATACACCTGATCTCCCCCCCCCCCCCCCTCCTGTATGTCTAATTATATTTCTAGTACTTTCCGGTCTAATGCGGATCGCTAAAAGTTTACCAGCCTGTTCTCCCGTCTCATAAAACTTGCCCCTATGAGTCTGATAATCATCTGCACCTTTCTGAGCTAGCCATTTAAGCAGCTCAGATTTTATGCGCTGTGCCTCGAAGACCTCTTTTCCCTGCCCTATATCAAGCGCGTGCTGTTCCTCTGCCATCATTAGCTCTCTTCGCAATCTATCTTTTTCCGTCTGAGCCTCTTTCCTTAACCTGGCAGTAAAACTAATTGTTTCCCCACTTAGAGCGGCTTTAAATGTGTCCCAGAATTTATTCCAGGAAGCGCTATAATGGTTCATATCAAAAAAGTCTTGAGCCCACTTTCTCAAATGTTCAACATAATTCAGATTGACCTAACCCTTCCTATTTAAGGTCCATTTTGAATGGCTTTTATTATGGGATTCCTTTTCCAGATGTAAAACTATACTACTTTTTTTCTCAATCCTTGCTTTCTTTATTTCTGTCGCAGATAAAATAATCCAACTTTGTATATTTTTTTATGTGAGCATGAAAAATGTGTGAATCCTGCCTTATTTGGTTCTTTGTTCCACCAGACATCTACCAGCCCATGAGTGGTGATTCAGGAGTTCAAAGCACGGTATACTTTGTGTTTTCACCCAGCATACACATTATTAACAAGATCAGCGGTGATATTAAAATCTCCACACAATATCATTGGACTTGGCCATGTCGTCAACTCAACTTCCAGATGACCACAAATTTCAGGATCGTCTTGGTTAGACCCATATATTGTGCACAAAGTAATTCCAATTCCAAATTCCACCACCACCCATCTCCCAAGGGTGTCTATTATTTTACGTTTCACAACACCAATATTGCTACACCCCTAATGGTAGATGTTTGGGAAGAACAAGCCAGAAGGTCATATCCTATTATATTCAATACATTTCTTTTTGCCCATGGTAGATGGGTCTCCTGTAAACAGACCAAGTCAAAATAGTTTGACCGTACAAATTCCCCCAACCGTTGCCTCTTTCTCCAGTCATTTAAGCCCCCTACATTCACAGTACATACCTTAAGCTTTCCCATTCCCCTTTTTAAAACTGCACCGTCCCTTGCTACTCTCATTAATCAACGGTTTCCTTTTCAGAACCTTGAACCACTTTTCAAACAAATACTGTGTATTCATTTCCTCCCCGTGACCCTCGGCACTCCCCCCTGCCACCTCCACCCGATCCTCTGACTCCCCCATCCCCACCCTCCCCTCTGTCGAGAACCCCTACCTTCCTAGTGAAGCGCTCAGACATTGGTCTGTGCATAGGATGTTCACAGCTTTAGCGACATGGCTGATCCTATTCCAAGATTATCATAAGTTACCCCTGACTAAATACTATTAATTCATAGGTCTGATTCTATACATTCATGGAGTTACCCTTTTCCCCCTTATTTCCCCTACTCCATTCCTTCGCCATTTTATTTAACTTATTCCTTTCCTGAACTATCCTTCCCCCTTTTTTTTTTCTCTTTTAAACCTTTTTTAAACTACATCTTTATTACTAATTCTAAGGAGATTCTAAAGAGAAGATACCTTCCTCTTTCAGGGTATGAACTTCTATTACTTTAATCATGGAAGATCTTGCATCGTGGATTTCCCCCCTCCTCTTTCTTTTCACGATCACAATTTTATTAGTCCATAGTGCTCAAATATTCCTTTGCCTTTATTTCCGACTTGAAGTAGCGTATCTGCCCATCATGGATCACTTTAAGCTGAGCTGGGTTTATCAAATAGATCTGGATATTTTTATCCTGAAAAGGTTTTATAAGCTGCCTTAACCTCCATGGAAACATGGGACTTCAGAGGAGCAAGAGGGCAGCCGCTTAGGAGGCCGGCAGCAGAGCTAGCGATCCTTGGCTGTATAGAGTTGGTAAAAACCCTGTTTCAGTATAGGAAAATCGCTGACCTTGTGGCCCCCTCCAATGAGGAGAGTTCGGTGTTGTTGCAGAGACTGGGTCGTCTGGATCGACGTTGGAGTACGGATCCTTAAACGCGCCGTAGCGAAGCATCAGCTCAGTTTGGAATATCATCAGACTGCAACCCTCCGAAAAATGGGTCCGAAAGCAGCCACGAACTCCGTAACTTCCAAACTGGTGGGGAACCAAAAGCTGCGAGGAGAAAACCCAGCGGAGCATGATTCTCCGGATCAAAAGTCGGGACATGTGCAGCAGCCCCAGACTCCCAGCATCGATCCTCAAGTGGTGTAGAGAGGAAGAGGCGGGGGAAATGGGAAACTCCGTCCTGCCGGCCCCTCGGTGGTTGAGCTCCTACAACCCCCGAAGGAGGGACCGCTGGGCGCAGTCACCGGGGAGAAGAACAAACAAAGGCAGGAGGGGAGCCGAGAAGAGATTTGGGACTATCCACTCTCGAGAGGCACTGTGGATGAGCTGACTAACGGTAGGCAACTGGGAGAGGTGGACCCCCTCCCCGCGTGCTGTGGAGGGTAGGAGGGAGCGCGCCTCTGTTGCTGAGAATGGGGACAGTGTTGAGATTGTGGAGGTAGTGGTGGCACCATCGGTCTCCCCAGAGACTCACAGTATGGGGAATGAGCTGTTAGAAGCTGGCAGTAAGATGATAAATGACTGTGGATGTACAACAAAGTACAGAAATTATAGCTCACAAAACCAATATAGTGGTATGGGGAAGCGATTCAAATCTGGCAACAGACCTGGGAGTAGCAGGAGAAATTAGAGGAGAAATAGATAAAGAGCCAAGTGACTGCTTCTTTTCGGTTTCAGAGGGAGCAGAATGGTCAGAGGATGGGTCTAGCACATCATCGAGGAAAAGTAATTTAAATACTGATCCTGAGGATAGCGACAAGGCACAACCAATTACAGCGAAAAAAATTAAACGCTCAAGTGCGCACAGACGTGAAAGAAAAGACCTAAAATGGTATTATTCATCTGCGACTCAGCTCTCTGGTTCCTTGCCTGGCACAACCCCTAAAGAGGTTTACTCGGCTCCCTCAACATTGGAAGTAATACATCAGGCTATTCTATTGCACAGGGAAGAAACTCATCAAGACAGCTGGAAAGCAGCCTGCTATGCGGAAAATGCAAGGGATATTAGGAAGCTCTCTAAATCCTGTGTTAATATCGGGAAAAGGGTGACTAACCTCGAGGCAAGAAATGTTGCTATGGAATCAGAGGCATCAGGCGCTCCAACCCAGGCGGAAGCACAAGTCTCCCAAATTAAAGATATTCAATGGAAGCTCGAGGAGTTTGAGAACAGACAGAGGAGGAACAATCTCAGAGTATTAGGGATCCCGGAGGGGGTGGAAGGGTCTGACACCAGGTAATATTTAATGGAGTGACTCAAATCTTCGTTCCCTGAGTTATCAGACTGGAATTGGGCAGCAGAAATCCAGAGAGCACATCATACTCCTTTTAAACCAAGGATTCAAGCAAGAGAAGGAGCCAAGCCAAGTGCGATACTGGTGTTCTTTGGTAATTACCTCCCCTGCCAGGTGATTTCGGACAAGGCAAGACCCGAGTCTAAAAGAACAAGTGGGGAAGTTTTGTTTTTTGTGCGCCCGGATTTCTTCCACACTACGGTGGAGAGACGATTGAGGTTTAGGCAGCTTCTTCCAAAGATTCCTTGTGTAAACTAACTCCATGGTTTGTAGCTGTCCTGGCAATTAACTCCTGGTATGAGGTGTTGTCATCAGGAGGGGAAGGTTTGGCAGGGTATAGATCTGGGTCTGTATCTGAAGTAGGATCTATATTGTAATCATCCCATGGATCTGGTGGTGATCCCCATCCCCTGTATCAGGATCTGTACCTGGAGAGTCCTGTAGTGTGATGTCTAGAGGGCGACATGGTGGTACAGTAGGTACTGGTGAAGAGGGTGGAGGGGTATGAGAATGAGAAATAGGGTGAAGAGGGCTAGTAGCCATGTCGTTTTCAAGAGGAATTTTATATCCAGGGTCAATCTTTCTTTTGGAGGATGGCACCACCGGTTTTGCTATAATATATCCACTGTCAGGATTTATATACCTTTTTCTGTTTTGGATCCAGCTTTTGTAGCATAATTTCCAGAATTGGCTCTGGAAGCTTTTAAAGAGCATCTGTTTGTTTAAATTTTGGCACTGTGCGGATTTGTCTTTCCAAAATGAAGATTTAAGTCCTGAAGCTGTCTCGACTTGAGCCCGAGCCAGAAGACTCAACATGTGGTTTTGTAGGGAGGTTAGGAAATAGTACCTGAATTACAACACAAGCAGTTGACGGACACTAGGGGAGAATCAACAGAAGCCAGATTCCGAGGACAGACTGAGGCACTGGTGCGCTGCTGCAGAGGTGATGCTCTGGTGGTGCCGAGTGATACTGTAGTGATGGTGCTGCACTGGTGTTCAGGTGATGAGGAGCTGGTGGTCAAGTGGTGCTCAGTGATGCCGAGTTGTTGCTGTGCTTAGGTGTTGCAACTTTGATGCAGAGGTGATGCTGCGCTGATGCTGAAGTAGTACTTTATTGGTGCCGAACTGCTGCTGAGGTGGGGCTGAGCTGGTCACAGATGTGGAGGAAACAACGTGCAGGAGCTGTAACCAACAGGTAAGAGCACCATCCAGACATTCAGGATTCCCTTTGAGAGGCTATTAACAGAAAAAGGGTCAGACCTAGGTGGGAAAGAACAACTAGCACATAGAACGTTTTCAATGTTGAAAAACGCATAAGAAAATGTGAAAGCGTATCAATGCAATAAAAGGAATAGGGCACTGTAAAGGAGTTCCGTATTGGATATAGGAAGACAACGGATATTTAAAGTTACACATACACTATGAAAAACTCAGGGCATTTTGTTTTATAAATAATCCTATAGGACTTCATATTCACACTTTCATAAACGAGTACTTAACTAAAATACTTTTAAATAAATGTAAGTGAATTTAGCAGCTTCAAGTTTGGATAGCCTTATTGTTTAAAAATATATTTAAATAAACAGTAAATTCAAAGAAGTGCAAGTTGAGAATTACAAGTCTGAGTTATCAGTGCCAGAACACAAATGCTATGATTTACGCACGATTCGTGATAATTTACTGTAGGCAAGCTGTATACGGTATCTTCGATTTGATATACTGCAGTCTGGGACCCTAGCTGAACAGACAGTTACAAGGTCGTCTGATTTCCGAAGAGCAGGAATACGGCTTATTACCCCCAACAAACAGTGGCCAGTCAGTGCGTTTACCTTTTCTTAACTGTTAGGCAAGCTCCTACATTCCCTGAATCGCCAACAGTTTCATGGCTGAGTAATACCGTGCTACGGTGGACACACCAAGTCTATTAAATAACAAGCAATGGAGCAGGGAGGGAGAAATAATTGGGTGCTGCAGTGGTCGTACCCGGACTGATTTTTAGAGTTTTGCGGTAATTTGGTGAATGCACTAAATATTGCGGTCTTAGAAGTTAGTGCACTTCTTATAAATCAAAATTGATCCCGCTGGGGCTGTATGTATTGCGACTTATATAGCGCACGTATCACCCGAAGGCATCAAGGCGCTTGCCTTGGGAACCTGTCCTGGTTTTTCCCTGTGAGATAACCCCTACTGGGTATCCCCAGGGTGAAAGCCAGGCATCCCGCAGCGGGTGGGCCGCCGTAGTGGAGATTAAGCAACTATTGCCCAGAGTTGCAGCGTGGGACCCCATGATTAGAATAGGCACCGAGGCGAGAATTATCGAGTCCGTGGACATTTTTGGGCTCAGGACCCTGCAGCGTCGGGAATTGAACCCTGGTCCCGGGCCAGACCTCTGCATCAGGGTCTGCCTCTCTAATCAGTGAGCCACACTCCTCCTCCTCCACTGTATCGCTGTATCGCTTATATAAGTAAACTGTATGCCTTGCAATGGCGAGGAGCGCAGTGCAACAATGTCGGGCCTGCTTGGGTCCAATTAATTTGAGGCAGGGACCATTAAGGGAGGTTCTCAAGGTGCGCTTGCAGGAAAGGGAGAACATATGTTCTCCCTTGGCACTCAAGCTTTTGGTGTCGGTCGCGTTTCCCCTCGGACGCCGCCTCCACTGAGACTCCAAAAAACCAGGCACACTTCAGTGGGCGCTTGTAAAGCACAAGTTACTACTTGTGTAATGCTAGATCTGTAAGAGACATTAGTTAGTGATAGATTTCTTACCTTAGAATATCCCCAGGCGTCAGACTGGACCTGTAAAGCTTTGCTAGCAGTACCCCTGCTCGCAAGTAGGTGGCGTCCTGCGGTTCCACGTCCGTAGCTGGCGTCGTAAGCGCCGAGATGACGTCAAGGAGACTACTTAGGTGCCACCCAATGCGCGCTGACGTCAGCTCTGTACACAACTTTCCACGCATGGAACGCAGAACCATGCAAGAAACTGACCACTGGTGCATTAAAAAGCAGGGCCCTTAAAGGGATGTCCTTAACCCTAGTAATCAGTTTTCAGAACGGGGAGGATGAGTGGGGCGGTAAGGAATCTATCACCAACTAATGTCTCTTACAGATATATCGTTACACAAGTAGTAACTTGTGCATCTGAAAGAGACATGTTAGTGATAAATTCCTTACCTTAGAATAGATACCCCAGCAATACCAACCCCGCTGGTGGGACTGCAAACAAGATTACACCAGAAACTCATGGAGAACAGAATGGCCAAAGAAGCTGTTTCTACAGACTTGACTGTCAAGGCATTAATGCTTGGTAAACGTGTGAGCGAGGCCCACGTAGCTGCCTGGCCAATGTCCTGCAAGGGAACGCTGTGTCCCAAAGCAGTAGCAGCTGCCATTGCCCTGGTGAAATGGGCACGCAGCCTCACAGGAGGCTCCTTCTTAGCCAACGAGTAACATGCTTTGATGCACAGAACGACCCACCGAGAGATGGTCAGTTTGTGCACACCCCAACCTTTTTTGGCATCCACGTAACCAACAAAGAGCTGGTCATTCACTCGGAACTGTTGTGTACGCTTCAGATAGAACGAGTGTGCATGTTTTGGGTCCAGACGATGGAGCCTCTCTTCCTCTTTCGAAGGATGTGGAGGCGGAAAGAAGGTGGTCAAAGTGATGGTCTGTCGGATGTGAAAGGGCGTAACAACCTTTGGCAAGAAAGGACGGGTCCTTAAAACCACCTTGTCCGGATGAACAGAAAGGAGGTTTAGAAAAAAGAGCCTGGAGCTTACTCATTCTTCTGGCAGAGGTGATAGCTACCAGGAAAGTCGTCTTGAGAGTGAGAAGACGTAAAGGACAGTTATGAAGGGGCTCAAAGGGAGCGCACATCAGATGTCAATACAAGATTCAAGTCCCAGTGAGGCATTATGAGCGACACAGGAGGAAACGTGTGTGTAATGCCTTTCAGAACATGGTTAAAAACCGGGGACCTAAAAAGAGAAGGTTGATCAGGGAATTTTAGAAAGGCAGAGATGGCAGAAAGATAACCATTGACAGTTCCCAGAGCAGAGCCCTGCTGGGCCAAGG
Source organism: Lissotriton helveticus (assembly GCF_964261635.1). NCBI lineage: Eukaryota > Metazoa > Chordata > Amphibia > Caudata > Salamandridae > Lissotriton > Lissotriton helveticus. The sequence continues at coordinate 1,195,147,473 of NC_136068.1, forward strand.
AAAGGGGGACCGGAGGACTTCGGAAAGAGGGGCAGAAAGGGCACCCACAGCTTTTGCTGCACACCATGCCACAAACTTGTTCCACTTGCAGGCGTATACCATTTTTGTGGAGGGACGTCTGGCTGCCAAAATAACATCACAGACTTCGGGAGGAAGATCGAAAGCTGTCAACTTTCGCAGCTTAATCTCCATGCATGGAGGTGGAGGCTGGACAGGTTCGGGTGGAGGGCCGTTCCCTGCTGCTGCGACAGAAGATCCTCTCGAAGAGGCGTGCTGATTGGGGGATCGATCACCATGCGGAGTAGCTCGGGATACCAGCATCTTCATGCCCAATCCGGAGCCACAGAATGACTTGGGCCCAGTTGCGCCGAATCTTCAGCACTCTGGGCGGAAGTGGTATAGACGGAAAGGCGTACAACAGACCGCAGCTCCACTCGCGACGAAAAGCGTCGCCGAGCGAGTGCCGCCTTGGAAATTCCAACACGCAGAACTGATGACATTGCGCGTTCTCTTCAGTGGCGACTAGATCTAACCAAAGCTCTCCCCACTGCAGAAAGACACCTTGCACCACGTCAGAGGTCAGGCACCATTCGTGACCAAACATGCACTGGCAGCTGAGTTTGTCCACCCTGGCGTTCAGAGAACCTGCCAGGTGTTGAACCACCAAGGTAATGCCTTGATGTTCCAGCCATGTCCAGAGGCGCAGAGCCTCCTGACGTAGGGGCCACAACCCCACCCCACCCTGTTTGCTGCAGTACCACACTGGGGTGTTGTCCGTGAACACCTGCACCACACTTCCCCGGACAAAGGGAAGGAATGCTTTCAGTGCAAGCTGGATCGCCCGAAGCTCCAAAAGGTTGATATGGAGAAGGGACTCCTGCCGGAGATTAGAGGCCTCTGATCTCCGCCTCTCCCAAGTGGCCTCCCAATCCCAGGAGAGACGCATCCGTCACCACGTGTGCTCTGGTTGGGGAAGGGAGAGGGATCTGCCATTGACCCAATCGCGATTCGTGAGCCACCACTGCATGTGTCGTGCAGTGCCCTCCGAGATCTGGACGTGATCGGACAGGTTGCCCTGATGTTGTGCCCACTTGAACTTCAGGTCCCACTGCAGAGCCCGCGTATGCCATCAGGCATGTTGCACTAGCAGGATGCCGGAGGGTCATCCTGACTGAAACCCGGGATCGAGGCTGAAAGATCGGAATCATAGCCTGAATATCCCGGACTCGCTGCTCGGGGGGATAAACCAGAAACTGCGCAGAATCCAGAACGGCTCCGATGAAGGGGAGCTTCTGAGAGGGACTCAGGTTCTACTTCGGCACATTGATGGAGAACCCCAGCAAGTGTAGGAGGTCGTCCATAGTCTGAAGGTGGGTGAAGACTGCCTTGGGCGAGCTCACCTTCAACATGCAGTCGTCGAGGTAGGGGGAAGACTGACACCCCTAACCTGCGCAGATGAGGGGCACTGGTAAGGCCGAAGGGGAGCAAGGCAAACTGAAAATGCTCCTGGCCTGGGGATGTGGAAATATGCATCCTGCAAGTCCAACACTACCATCCAGTCTCCATGGTCGAGGGCAGCCAGGACCTGAGCCAGAGTCAGCATCTTGAACTTCTCCTTCCGGAGGCAGCGATAGACGTTCCAGAGGTCTATGATGGGGCACAGGCTCGCCTTTGTCCTTCTTGGGGACCAGAAAGTAGTGGGAATAACAACCACTTCCTACTTCTGGCCCGGGAACGCACTTGATGGCCCCCTTGGCCAAGAGGGCCGTGACTTCCTGCTGGTGGAGCACCAAGTGATTCCCCAACATGCAGTGGCACCGAGATGGCATGGCTGGAAGGAAGGACTGAAAGGGAAGAGAGTAACCCCGCAGATGATCTGCAACACCCTCTTGTCCAATGTGATATCGCGCCTCGGGGGAGGTGGTGGCAGATCCTGCGACCCACCGGCGTGGGGTCCTCCACAAAGCTATGATTAGGAAGGTTTGGAGGCAGAAACAGTGGGAGGGGGAGGTGGACTGACCCCACGCTGATTCCCAGACCCGCCCCTGCGGAAGCCATGTCCGCGCTGAGGCTGATTCTGCACAGGCTTACCGAAGGAACGTGCCTGGGCGCCCCGGCAATGCCACGAAAGCCAGGAGAAGCCGGGATCTTTGCAGAAAGACCCAAGGACTTGGCCGTGGCCCGCGAGTCCTTAAAACGCTCCAGTGCACTGTCGGCCCTATCGCCAAACATGCGAGTGCCATCAAAGGGCATGTCCATTAGCGAGTTCTGGACATCGGGCGAGAACCCAGTAGAACGCAGCCATGCGGGGAGACGCGTCAGTCTTAGTTATTGCCCTGCCCAACGAGTCAGCGGTATTTAAACCACACCGAATGGCAAACTTAGCCGCATCCTTACCCTCAACAACCACTTGGGAAAGAACAGTCTGAACATCCTCAGGACACTGAGGCAACACCTGAGCAACGGTATCCCACACAGCGTGGAAATAGCAGCCTAATAAGCAGGCGGTGTTCACCAACCGCAGCCCCAAGCTGGCAGAAGAGAAGGAGTCGTTTACCTGTATCTTCAGTTCTGCAGTAGGGGTATCTCTGTTATAGTCATAATCTAGTGAAAAGTCCCGCCCATGTGCGTGGACCCCGGAGCAATCCAAAAATAATCTCTTAAGTCGTCTTCATTGCAGTCCTGCATAGACACTAAAGAGAGAATTAAAGACAATAATGCAGTCTGTAGCTACAAGGCTAAACTGTCCCGTACTTCAACTAGAAATGCCAAAGACATTTTACCAAAATCACATTTCCATAATGTGTCAAGTTCCATCCATAGAGAAACTTCCCCTTCACAAAAACCTTGGAATGATAGAGAGGAAGGGATGGACAGACAAGCCCCCATAGGCTGCCATTATATGTCTGGAAAAGGGATACCGTGCTTTTAAGGAACTCTCCACAGACCCTCGGTATCCCATGATGCACTGCACCCTCCTTTTACTTTCAGTTCTTTTTGCAGGTGCATAAAGCAAGTCCTGTATCATACATTACAGAACCATTGTCTCCACCGGGGAGGAGGGCGGGCGCTTATGACTATAACAGAGATACCCCTACTATAAAACTGGAGTTACAGGTAAGAAACTACTCCTTCTGTAGTAGGGAATCTCTGTGTATAGTCATAATCTAGTGAATAGAATGGCAAGCCCATCCCAAAACACCAACCCAGCAGTGGAGAAACAGACAACACCACTACTGTGCAAACCCATTTCTCAATGAAGCCTGCCCAACCTGAGCATCTGCTCTGGCATCAGAGTCCAGACAGTAATGCTTAGCAAAGGTGTGGACCGACTTCCAAGTGGCAGCCCTGCAAATCTCTGCAATGGGAACATTACGAAGCAAAGCTGTTGTAGCTGCTTTGCCCCTGGTAGAATGAGCCTTAGGCTTACCCCCTAAGGTCTTATTTGCTTTCTGATAACATAGCTGGATACATGAAACAATCCATATAGAGATGGACTGTTTAGAGGTAGCCAGACCCGTCCTGACCGACCCATAGTTGATAAACAATTGGTCGGACCTATGAATATCCTTGGTCTTATCCGGATAGAATTTGAACACCCTCCTGACATCCAGGGAATGGAGAGAACGCTCCGCTGGAGTGGAAGGATTCTGAAAAAACATTGGTTAAGATATAGTCTGATTAACATGAAAATCAGAGATCACCTTAGGAAGGAACTTAGGGTGAGTACGCATAACAACCGTAGCAGCATGAGGGGGGCGTGGCCAACAGCCGAACATGGTGGACGTGAGCTAGGGTCGCTCCGTCCACAACTCCCCTAAAATCCTGAAAAACATCCTGATGTAGAGGTGTCTGACCCCTACCCCTTACCTGCAACCTGTCGACTTACGGTCCGCATTGTCGTTGACCGATCGGCGGCGCTGGGGACCTCGGAACGCGACGCCGAGCTGTAACGTCGCATGTGGGAAGTGAGGCCTACAGCCGAAGGAGCGACCGCGGCCCACAGTACATTGGGAGGCGGACCGGAAGTGGCACGCGCCCGACTGAGTGGAGGGCCTTGTGGGCGTTGGAGCACCCGACGTGCCCCGGAGCCACCGGAGTTCGGCGGCTGCCGCGGACCAGCATTACTGGCCCCTGCTGCGAGAGAAGTGCCTGAGGGAAGGAGAACGGACCGTCGGAGCTTGCCGGGGTCTGCCGGAGCTCCGGGACGGTCGACATCTGAGCCCAGGGGACCGGCGGGATCTGGGGCGGCTGGGGCCTCGGACGGAACCCACCACACAGTGCAGCGGTGTGAAGAGGGGCCCATCCTGAGGGAGGACGGCCTGATTATAGCAGGAACCGGGCTTGCTGGTGAGTCTCGGCGGGGCTATAGAAGAGACTGCTGACGAGGCCCGGTGCATGGCAGTGAACCACTAGCCCCCTCTTCGTACCGGAGAGACGCAAATAGTTGTGACTGTAGATAGGCATATGATCACATGCTGGGGAGATAAGCACAAGAGCACAGCTGGAGTGTGGGCCACGGGGCACTAAATGAAATAACAGGACTGCCCTGACACAAGCCTTGGAGCAGCAACACCACGAGGAGGGAGGACAGCCTGAACAGCGGCGCTCCCCTGAGGGTGCTGGGTGCTGCCGTTGTGACGTTGAGACCGGGGGAGGACGCGCCACGCATTGCAGTCAGTGGGAGCTGGGAGCCGGGTCACTGCTGGGACATCTTCACCATTGCACGGCCCCTGCCGAGGACTGGCGCAGCCCAGTCACCACCTCGGATGACCGCCACAGGCCCACCCACCGGCTCAGAATACCGGGATCACAACGACACTGCTACCCTCCCTGGTGAAGGTGACAACACGGTGTGCCGGGAACGGCCCGATACGGTCAGGAACGCGGTCCTCGCTCCTGCAGCATCTGGACTCCCTGCCTGGGTAGTATACCGTGGCGCACGACCAATCACAGGGTACCCAGTTGCGTGGCGCCTGCACATAGCTGAAACGATCCGGTGGCGAGTGACCGGGGGTGACCGTGGCGGATAGACAAGACAACTTCATATCGCCCGCAGGGAACGCTGCGGTGGTGCGCAATGGGCAGGAACAGGAACCCCCGTGGTAGCGCGCTGGGCTCCGGATCGGACGATCCCCTGTCCTCCTCCAACGAAGACGTGGTCCCACCGTTAGGAACTACCACATAGGAGGTCAAGCTGGACCTCATATTAACTGAGATCAGGGCATCCAGAGAGGCTCTTGAAACCAGGATGGCCTCAATGTCAACAGGGCTGTCACTGCTCAAGGACGACCACAAGAAATTAGCAGAAAAAGTATCAGAACAGAAACTTGCGCTTGCCGATTTGATACCTCAACAAACAGAACACTCCACGAGACTGGAAAACCTGGAGAAGCAAATGCAAAACCTGAGAGACAGGGTCGATGATGCGGAAGGGCGCTCAAGACGAAACAACGTACGCAACTTGGGTGTACCGGAACGCAGCGAAGGGACTAATCCGACCAGTTTTGTGGAGGACTGGTTAAAGACTGTTGCAGACATCGGCGGACCTTACTCAGATGTACAGTATGGAGAGAGCGCACAAGGTTCCCCCCCAGGCCGCCGAAACCCCGGGCTCCACCTCGCCCCTTGATAGCACGTCTCCTCCACTTTAAGGACAGAGACGCCATCCTGAAGGCCGCAAGGGAGAGAGGTCCCATAAAATACGAGAACCACTCGATCTCCATCTATCCGGATTTTACGCAAGCGGTCCAACGAGCCAGGGCGTCCTTCTGGGGAGTGAAGAGAACACGCAGGGAGCGCAATGTGAAATATGCCTTGTTCTACCCGGCGCGTCTTAGAGTCATTCACAACCGCAAGACTTATTTCTTCGACAATCCAGAGGAAGCTTCGGAGTGGCTGGAGGTGACACTCACTCCACTGCAGTCCTTACGGGAAGAACAGGAAGTGCCGGAAACACAGAGGTCCGACAATCGGACGGAATCTCGGGACCGCCCTGGGTACCCGGACTCGGAGGGGCCTCAGGCTGATCGACCGGGCGAGGAGGAAGATGACGGCCCGACAACAATAACGCGACTGACTGCTAACGCACTGGAGGAGCATGATACGAACGTTGGGTCACCATCAGCGAGCCAGACAAGTTCCCATACAGCGGCCTCTGACATGGAAAGCAGCCTGCAGTTATTTACCCGAATCACAGCACTGATGGCAGCGGACATGTGAACATTATCCCAGCAGACGGCGATCTGGTAACTTAGCGGATGATCTCCTGTGTTTAGAAGGGGGGGGGGGCTCGGGGACCTGGAACACTTACGACCATAGGGGACAATGGTTACGAGACTTTTTGCAGCGAACTGTTGTGAACGTTTGTCTGGGCTCACACCCCCAGGCTTAGGCATGGTTCCAGAATGCTCATAACCCTGTTGGGTATTATAGTTTGGTCCTCTGCGGTTTTAGAGGGGGACCTGCAAGTTGGGGTAATGTATGCATACGTGGCACTGAAAATTTCCTTTATGTGGTTGATACTGTTGTGGACAATGGTTTTGGATCGTAATGAGGGTATCTTGGGTTATGGCATCCCCTAATGATTATATGGTCTGCACTTGGAAGGTACGGGGATTGGGTTCGGTACACAAACGGCACAGGGTTCTAGCACAATTACATAGGCGGCAGGTACACATAGCATACCTCAAGGAGACACATTTAAACGACTCGGAGGGTGCTAAAATGCTACGAAAATGGAAGGGCCAGCTCTACGCCACAAAGGTCTCTGCGTTCTCCCGGGGGGCGGCCATTTGTATTAGAAACACGGTTCCGTTTAAGCTCATTGAATCTAGGGTAGACAAGGAGGGCCGATATGCGCTTGCTAAAGGGCTGTTGGACGGTGTGTGTGTAGTACTTGGATGCTTGTATGCTCCGAATGTAGACCAGTCGCAGTTTTTTGTGGAGATTGGTAGGGTGTTAGCGGACTGGATTATAGGTGGGGACTGTAACGCGGTGTTAGACCTCACGCTGGACAGATCACATCCCCCTCTACATGCAAATGAAAGTAGGAAGCGGGCAGAAGCGCTGGCACAGTGGGCAGAGGGGTGGGAACTAGATGACGCCTGGCGGGCACTTAATGCATCAAATAGGGAATACACATTCTACTCCCCACCGCACAAATTACACACTAGGATAGACCGTATCTTTTGCTCCAAGACACTCACGCCGTCGATCGTGAAAGTACAACACATGGGGAAGACGTTGTCAGATCATAACCCGGTGGAATTATCAATTCAATGGGGGAGATTACCCACTCCTATACCGACGTGGCGACTATCCCCGAGTCTTCTAGAAGACTCAGTCTTTAAGTCCACACTACTAGACACCACCACGCATTTTAACGAGAATACGGGCACTGCAAGTTCCAGACAGGTCGAATGGGACGCCTTTAAGGCTACCATACGTGGGGTGGCCATGGGTACCAAAGTAGGCGGCAAACACCTGGTAATGGGAAAGTTGAAGGTAGTGGAGAACAGTCTGGCGGTGCTGGAAAACGAGGCCGCAGGCACGGACGGCGCCCTCACGCAGCTGCAGGAGGCTAACATACAGCATGCGGAACTCTTAGAGGAACTAAGAGTGCTAGACTATAGGGAGTACACCGCACGACCGCACACACAGGCGGAGAGAGCGGGTGCGCTTTTGGCACGTCTGACACGGGACGCCCCAGCGGTCACCCCTATTATGGAGATACAGGATACCTCCGGGGACCTGATTCAGGATCAGCGGGAGATTAATACGGTATTCCGGCATTATGATGCCACTATATATGGCCCACACGCTCCACTCTCGGAACCGGCATTTGGGGAATTTTTCTCCGATATCTGTGTCCCTCAGTTGAGTGCAGCGCACAGTGCAGAACTAGCGAGGCCCATTACAACGGTGGAAATTAGAATGGCCATCCGGGCTTTGCCAAGAAACAAGGCACCCGGAACAGACGGGCTCCCGGCGGAATTTTACCTGACATACATAGACCTGCTGGCCCCCCCGCCTTCATGCGTTATACGGTGAAGCACTGGAGAGAGGCGAACTGCCTGACACGACACTGCAGGCCCTGGTTGTCTCCCTTCTGAAACCGGGGAGGGACGCTCTACAACTAGACAACTACAGACCACTGTCACTTCTGAACACTGAGTCCAAAATCCTCAGTAAGATACTAGCGATGCGCCTATCCCAGCACATCCCGGAAATGGTACACCTCGATCAGTGTGGGTTTGTGCCGGGTAGGAGTACAGCTCTGAACCTACGGAGACTTAGCCAACTAATGTCTCCGGACGCAGAGGGTGGAGACACCGAAGGTTGTGTCTCGCTGGACCTCAGACAGGCCTTTGATTCACTCAGGTGGGACTACATGTTTGCGGTCATGACCAGATTTGGGTTCCCTGCTGAATTCATAGCCTGGGTGTCCCTGCTATACCGGAAACCCACAGCACGGGTTCGAACCAACAAATTCATCTCAGATCGGATTGAGATAGCGAGGGGTACGAGGCAGGGATGCCAGCTCTCGCCCTTGCTGTTCATAATCGCTCGAGCCCTTACTACTGAAAGTGCGATCGGTGGCGACCACGGTGGGGATAACTAGGCTTCAAACTCACCATGTCATATCGGCGTATGCCGACATACTACTGTTCCTCAAGGATATAAATAGCCCGGTGACACCACTGCCGCGGATCTTTGCGGACTTCCGCGAGTTGTCGGGCCTCGCCATCAACGAGACGAAGTCGTACGGGTTTGGCTTCCGGGGCCCGGTGGCAGGAACACACATCCAGTTCCCGCCGCACTGCTTGCAGGTAGCACCCGTGACCTTTAAGTACCTGGGTATCCAGATCTACCGACAGTCACAAGACCTGATGGACGGTAACCTGATAAGAGCCCTGACCAACCTAAATAAACAGGTGCAATTCTGGAATACCCTGCCATTGTCGGTGGCAGGCAGAGTGGCTATCTCAAAGATGGTGGTGCTACCACAACTGTTGTATTTCTTTATGAATTTGCCAATCTTAGTGCCTATGCCCTTTTTTTTTATTTTTTTTATTTTGCAATATATCAGTTGAAAATAGAAGGGGGGGTAGACAGTAAGAGGGGAAACAGAAAGGAAAAAGAAAGATAGGCGACATGCCGCCATAAAACCCCACACAGGGGGTGCAAAAAAGGGGGGAGAGGGGCTCATCCAACGAGGAAGGGCGGTATGGTTCCATAGTCCGCAGGCAATGAAAAGCTCAAGTCCAGTATAGGCACCCTCAGGTCGACAAGACCGCCCAAACCCCGCTCACGGCCCAGTGGCCCTCCCAAGGCATAGCTAGTCGCCGCGAGAGAGCAGCAAGGAGGAAGAACGTAAGACACTTACCCCAACTACCCCCCACCCTCGTCCCTCCCCAACATCACCCTCCCCCCAGTGGCGGCGACCAACAAACATAGCAAACAATACAGTCATCCTGGAGATCAAATTTGGAAGAGATGGAGAGACCGCAGCGTTGACGGGCATACAGCCGAGGGCAAACCTCGGGACAGAAATCGCACAAGTGAGCCCCAATTGTACATGAAATTCTTGTAGTTCCCCAGGAAGATGTCAGAGAGGCGTTCCATGCTCAACAGATGCCACAGTCGAGCATGCCACAAGGAAAGAGCCGGGGTAGATGGGGACTTCCACGCTGCCGCCAGAGTCACCTTGGCCGCACCCAAACACAACCACATAACACGTTTATCCGCCCTGGTCTGGTATTCAAGCAGTGGATCCCTAAGCCCTAATAGGACAAAGTCCATGGAATTCGGAACCGGATAACCCAAAATGTCTCTAATGTGGGACAGAATCTCAGCCCAGAACGGCTGAATGGAGGGGCAATCCCACCATATATGCTTAAAGTCTCCCAGCATCCCACAGCCCCGCCAGCACCTATCCGAGGTGGCCGGGAATATGCGGTGTAATTTGGCGGGGTACATGTACCAATCAAAGATGAGTTTCATATGTGCTTCTCTGAGGTCAGTAGAGTGATTGTGCGCTGTCACATCTCTCCATAGGGCCCGCCATTCGTTGGCAGAGATGTCCCTCCCCAGAGTGGATTCCCAATGGTCTTGATATCGAGGACGTGGAGACACGGCAGAATCTAATAACAATTTGTACAGGAAAGAAATCGTACCCCTCATGGTAGAAGTGTGAAGAAGGAAGGACTCAAATTGTGACAAGGGTCTGGTGGCTGCATCTACCACGGCAGGCGATGTCGCCCAATGTAGGAGTTGGAGATGCCGAAAGCGTTCCGTCGGGAGGATATCGTAGTCCCTCATACAGTTGTGGAAAGTGAGGGGTTCGGCGCCATGGAACAGGTGGGTGAGGGCTCTACAGCCCCCCTTCCTCCAAGCGTCGAAGGGACCCTCCGCGAGGGCCGGGGGGAAGGCCGGATTGAAGTGAATCGGGGTGAATGGGGACGGGAACGTGGTCCAACGGTCGTCACCGTTTACCGTGTCCCACACCTTCAGCACCGTACTCGTGGGGGTGCTAATGTAAGCATTCTTGGGGCGGTCTGCCTTAGGCTTCCAGGCCAGATCCCAGATGGAGCGGCCCGCAATGCTACGATCCATGTGGAGCCAATGTTTTTCCGACTTCTGTTGGGACCACTCCACGATGACTCTCAGTTGAGCAGCTTTGTAATACAAATGCATGTCTGGGAAGCCTACCCCCCCTTCCAAGCGTGGGCGCCTCAGGACGTGGAATGGAAGTCGTGCCCGGCCTCCCTGCCAGACATATCGTAGCATCATGGTCTTCAATCGGCGTAAGTAGTCTAGCCCTACCGGAATAGGCAAAGCCTGAAATAAATACAACAGTTTGGGAAGGAGCACCATTTTAAGGGCGTGGATCCTGCCTAGCCACGAGATGAATTTAGGCTTCCAACGATCCAGCTCAGTCCGTACCGAGGAAAGCATTGGAGGGAAATTAGCGTGGAACAGGGCATTCACGGAGGAAGTCAACCGCACGCCCAGGTAGAGCAAGGATTCCGTCGCCCAAGCTAACGGAGTGAGCTGCCTGGTCATTTGCACCTCCCCGGCCGAGAGGGTCAGGTTTAGGATGAAGGATTTATCGAAATTAACCTTAAAGCCCGCGACTTCCTCGTAGGCAGAGAGCACAGAGTGGACATGCGGCAGCGACAGCGCCGGCTCCTTGATAGACAGTAAGACATCGTCCGCAAAGAGCGAGATTTTGTGCTGCTCGCCCGTAAAGGGAAGTCCTAGAATCCTCTCGTTATCTCGCACCGCTAACGCCAATGGCTCAATGCTAAGAGCAAAGAGAAGGGGTGAGAGGGGGCAGCCCTGGCGCGTCCCTCGGGAGTGGCGAAAACTCGCAGATCTATGGCCATTGATCAGTACACGGGATGTGGGCCCACTGTAATTAGCCTCAATCATCCTCACGAAAGAAGGCGAGAAGCCGAAGGCCAATAGAGTCTGGTGCAAAAACCCCCAGTCGACGCGGTCGAAAGCCTTCTCTGCGTCGAGTCCTACTAACACCGCGGGTATGCGGAAACGCTCCGCCTTTTCGATGAGATGTATGACGCGGCGTAGGGTATCGTGGGTCTGTCTGCCCTTAATAAATCCCGATTGATCAGGATGGATCAGGGCAGGCATCAGATCCTGCATCCTGCCCGCCAATATAGAAGAATACAGTTTGGCGTCCAGGTTGAGAAGTGCTATCGGGCGGTAGGATGTACAAAAAGCAGGATCCTTCCCCGGTTTGGGAATAACACTGATCAACGCCTCAGCCATAGAATCCGTGGTCCTGCCGTCAATCGCCATTGCGTTGAAGAGGGAGACCAGGTAGTCGCACACTTCAGAGGCAAACGTTTTGTAAAAAAGGGCCGTGTAGCCGTCAGGCCCGGGGGCCTTGTGCAGCTTCAGGCCTTTAATGGCATCCAAGACTTCCTCCCGAGTGATGGGGGAGGATAGGGACTCGTTCCACTCCCTAGAAACCTTCGGGAGAGACAGGCCTTCCAGGAATCTGGATTGTGCGTCAGGATCGAGAGCATCACTTGAGTAGAGTGCCGCATAAAAGCGCCCGAAAATGGCCGCTTTGTCCGCGTCTCTATGCTGAACAGAGCCTGCAGGATCACGAATGCCCCCGATATAGTCCTTCTCGCGTTTGTCCCGGAGTTGCCGGGCAAGATGGCGCCCGATCTTGTTGCCCTGGGAGTAGGAGGTACGTCGAAGTCGCAAAAGAGTGAATTCCGCCCTGTTATTATAATGGGCCCTCAGTTTCCCTCGGACCGCCGTCAGGGGGCGAAGGGTCACCCTGGAGGGGTTCGCCTTGTGGGCCTGCTCTAAAGTAGCCAACTCTAATTCCAGAGCCTCCCTCTCTTCGCGCCTTAGCTTGTTCAGATTTGCGTTGAGGGCGAGGCACGTGCCCCGTAAGGAGGCCTTGCACGCGTCCCACGTGGTATACACCGACGTGTCGGACGGCGGGTTAAGGAGGAAAAAATCACCAATTGCCTTGCGTAGGACCTTACACGATACCTCATCTCGCACTAGCGCTGCCGGGAAATACCACTTGCGCCAACCATCCCCCCCGGTGGCCCAGTGCAGTCCCAGAACCACAAGGCTATGATCCGATAACGAGAGTGGAAAAATACTAGCTAATTGTACGTCCCCTCGAAGGGCCTGATTCAGCAAGATATAATCAATGCGGGAGTACGAGTGGTGTACGTTGGAAAAAAAGGTGTAATCTCTGGTCTGTGTGTGGAGAAAGCGCCAACTGTCGATCAGTCCCAGGTCTCCCAACTGCCTTTTAGTGTCATCTGAGAAGACGCCAGTGTCTGCCCTGCGGCCTCCAGAGCTATCCAGACCCCTGTCCCACACCATATTGAAATCGCCTAGCAAAAGTAAATGACCCTCCACAAAGTCCCCCATCTTGTCCAACAGATCCTGCAGAAAGCTATTCTGTCCCGCATTAGGGGCATACAACACAGCAAATGTACACAAGCGCCCCCGCAACAGTCCCTTCACCAATAGCCAACGGCCGTCCCTATCCACACTCACTCCCATGGGCTGAAAATGCAGGGAAGCCCGAAAGAGTAGGGCCACCCCCCTGTGCTTTGTGGCCGCAGAGGCCCTATAGATAAGGGGGAACTGCCGATGTCGAAGCCTCAACTCATCCCTCCTAGCCAGGTGGGTCTCCTGGAGAGCCACCACATCCAAATGGTGATCTATAATGTACTTCCAGAGTTTCTGTCTCTTCTGCGGAGAGTTAAGGCCCTTCACATTCCATGTTCCTATGCTGACAGGCATAAGGGATTATACAGATTCCACGCCATGCTCACAGCCAAACAGCCACGGCGCTCGCACCGGACCCACACACGCTCCACAAGCCAAGCCCAGGGGAGGTAGATAAACACGGGGACTCTAGGGAAGAACCCCAGCCACAACCAACCCAGAAGACCCGCCCGGTCATTCCGCAAGCCCCGTGAGGCATCCATAGTCCCAGGGTACGCAAGGGTCAACGAAGGCGGATCCCCAAGCCATATACAAATCACAAAAGAAACTATAGACAAAGGCCCTCTCCACACACACTCGTCACACAACGTCGCCGCCACTCCCCGAACTTCCCACCCCAACCCAGAACATCCCGCCATGACATCCATGTTCAGAGCGCCAGCAATCCCACCCCTAACCTCCCCAAGAACAAAGAATAACAAAATGCAACTCAATGCACTGAACCTGAACCACGCAGTCTTCAGTTCCAGAAGGTCCAGGTCCAAAAGTTCCCCGCTGGTCCGGGGTTGGGGCAGGGGGGACCCCCTGGGGACCCCCAGGTCCAAGTTCCGGGGTGTCTTCTCCAAAAGTACCATAGTACCCCAGGGACCTCAGGCCAAGAGCCCCTCCGACGCCACTCCACAAGACCGGGGTTACGCTGCTCCAGAGCTCGTCTGAGAATCCGTCATGGTGGCGGAGGCCACCGAAGCCACCGCGGCCCCCCTCTCCTGCTCACTAGCTGCCGGATCCGGCCGCCGCCGCTCCGGGGACGGGCCCACCCTGTGCCACGAGGAAGAACGACGCCGTCTCCGGAATGGGGATCCCCGTGGCTCCTGCGACGGCTCTGTGTCCTCAATGCCCAGAAGATCCTTCGCCTCCCGCAGGGAATTGATCTGACGCAACCGATTCTCCCATCTAAAGATGATCCGGAAAGGATGCCCCCAGGAGTAGGATATGCCACGCTCCCGGAGAAAGGCGGTCACAGGACGGAAGTCCCTTCGTTTTTGCAAGGTCGTCGCAGCCAGGTCCTGGTAAAGCTGGGGGTGATGGCCCCTGAATTGCAGCGAAGCAGTGGTCCTCGCTTTCCTCAATATCTTTTCCTTCAACTGGAAGTCATGTACGCATACGAGGATATCCGGCGGCGGACCCCCGCCCCTCCTGGGCAGCCCCACTCTGTGCACCCTATCCATCTGGACGTCACGCATCTCTTCGTCCTCTAGGATCTGGAGAAACAGCGCCAGGACGTATCCACGCAGGTCTCCCGCTTCCCCGTCCCACGGCACTGCTTTGATGCGAATGTTATTTCTTCTGGAGCAGTTCTCCAAATCCTCCGCATGGGTTTGCAAGTCCAGATTTTGCTCTGTGAGGCGTATGATATCCTGTTGGAGTTGGTGCACATCGCTCGCAATGCTAAGGTCATGGTCCTCCAACGTCGCCACTCTCTCCCCAATCCCATCCACGTCTCTCCGCACCTCCCTGAGATCCGAGGCCAGCTGGGTACGAAGCTCTGAGATGTCCTCTTTGATAGTCGCGAAGAGTTCCTTCATGAAAGCTTTAGTTGCTGGCGCCTCATCATCCGATTGCCTGGAGGAACCGCTGGCACCGGGCGACGCCGGTTGCTGCGACGATTTGGGGGCTACTTCCTTCCCTGTCTTCCCCCCTCTGCGCTGCGAGTTGGACATGGCTGCGGTCTGCTCCCACGCACCTCCACCTGGGTCCAGGACAACCGCAGCCGGGAGGCCGAGATGCGGACCGGCGATGCACCGCGCCGGGGCGGTCCGCTGAAGATGCTATTCGCCCTCTCCGATATGGGAGCACCGACCAAAGTGCGGCTCTTCTTCCACCAGGCCACCTCCACGCAGTGACGCCGCTAGTATTCAGGGGTCCCTCCGGCCCTAGGGAGGCCCATACCCCAAGGCTGGTGACCGGCGCGGGTTCCCACTACAGCTTGTGTCCTCACCAGTGCCCAGGACCCGGGAGGGGCCGGTCCGGACGGTCACCGACAGAACCTCTCCAAGGTAGCGCCAGGCGCCCTGCCGCCAGTAGGGCCCACCCAGGTGGGCAGCAGACCAAGTGCCCCGCTCTCCAGAACTGCGTTAGCAAGCCGCAAGGTCTCCGCTCCCCCTGGTGCCAGTGTATAGCTGAAGGTCGTAGCCGCGCAGGCGGAGCTTCCCTCGGGGGGGTGCGCCACAGTCGCAATGGCAGGTCACTCCACAAGGTCCATTAGCAGGGCCACTGAAGAATTAAAGCCCCTCCACTACTACGGGCCAGCCACCCATGTTGCACGGCACTGCTGGCGTTATGCCGGCGCGTAGAAGACCACGCGCCGGCCCCCCAGCCACTCGCAGCCACTCGACCCAAGTATGGAAGGCCTCAGCGTGGCGTGTGTCCCAGGGAGGTACTGGGCCTCGCCACTCTGCAGCTCCGCTTTCCTACCCCCGCCGGTACGCTCACCAGTCCGCAGCTCTCCGAGGGGGGGGGAATCCGCTCGCTCTGCCCCCGCCGGACCTGTGCACAGCGTCCGTTATCGGCGGTTTCAGGGGCCGCCCTCAAGCTCGTCGGCGGCTCCCCAGTCAACTCCTGGCGGCTCCAGTCCCCGGCGTGGTCCGCCAAAGCACCTTCAAGCGCTGATCAGCAAGCGTTCCTCGGCTGGTGCGGTCCGCATTCCGCCTCACCCGTTCACCGCGGCAAAGCTCACGCCGAAGCTGCGTCAGGGCCCAGGACCGCTCCTCCTCCTCCGGCCTCCGGGGCACGCGAGGCCGCTGCCTCACAGGCCTCGGCTCGGCTCCCTCCGAACAGCTCCTGCCGGTCACCCCTCACCGAGGCGGCGACACCGGAACACGCCGCCAGCAAGCGGCAGCCTCCGCCGATCAAGCAGCACAGGCAGAACGCCTCAGGACCCCGCTGTAAGTTGCTGTGCAGGATCGGCGTCGGAGAGGCTCGAGAAAGCGTCCTACTCCGACGCCATCTTGGCCACGCCCCCCTATGCCCTTTTTTAAGAAGCTAAATACTCTGCTGGTTGAGCTGGTGTGGGGGAAGGGCAGAAGACGCATAAGCATGGCCAAACTACAGCTTCCCACGGATAAGGGCGGCTTGGGAGTGCCTGACTTGTTCGCCTACGGCTGTGCGTGCCAACTACAGTGGCTAGCATATTGGCTAGCAGGCCGCAATTTACAGGAACTGAGCATGACGGAGGCGGATAGAAGCCGAGGAGTGATACATCAATTATTGCTCCCAGGGAGCAGGGCACCAGCTACGATTCCACCCCTACTTAAGCTGGCACTCGCGTACTGGAAGAGAGCGGTCAGGTACACCAATAGGCGTTCGAATTATGCACCCTCGATACCACTGCTGGGCATCCCACTGGGGACGGGCACATTAACGGAGCGGAGACTACGGGCATTGCAAGATGCGGGAGTGGTGCAAATCGGAGATTTTTTCTCGGATGGCAGGCTACTGCCATACGTGGAGTTCGCCAGACTCCATCAAACGCCGAGAGCACTATTTCTGCAACATGCGCAACTGACTCATTACATAGGCACTCACTGGCTGAGGGATGGAGCGGAGCCCGTCACCAACACGCTGATTACTATGCAGTACCTTATGGGACCGGGTAGTCATTTGACGAAATGGCTGACTGCTGGAATACGAGAGGGCAGGGCTGACCCCCTACAGCCTCTGAGGTTACGCTGGGAGGTGGATATGGGGAGAGCGTTGAGTGACAAGGAATGGGGGCTGGTGCTGAGACTGCCAAGGAAAGTGTCCCGAAACCCTAAGTTTAAATTCATACAATTAATGATCGTACATAGGGCATACCTAACTCCACACAAGATACACGTAATGTTCCCAGAAACAGCTGACAACTGCCCCAGATGCCAACATGAAGATGCAGGCATAATGCACATGTTCTGGGATTGCCCTAAGCTGGGACACTATTGGGATACGATACACCACAATTTGAATGACATAGCGCCAGGTAGACCTTACACATCCGCTTCTTATTGTTTGCTGGGGCTCGGCCACAAAGAGAAAAAGAGAAGTGTGGATACCAGATTCGTAGACCTGATACTGTTATTAGCAAAGAGGGCGGTGGCGATGAGATGGAAATCGGCTAGGCCCCCGGAAGTAGAGACCTGGAGTGGGGAGGCGATCAGGTGGGGCAAAGCTGAGGGGCAGGAACTATATAGGGAAGAGCGCAGAGGACTCAGGAAACATTCCATCTCATTAGAGTGGAATGCATTACTCCTAGCATTTGAACAGGGCGTACAGGACCATGGGGACTAGAACAAGGCTACTGCCAGACGCAGGGGAACAATGTGTGAACGAACAGACATGCCCAAGAACCGAGAGCAGAGTAGCGGACCTAGATAACACAATCTGTTGTAATTGTATGGAGACCGATATTCCCGACAGATGCCAATTGAAACAGAGATTGAAACCAAACCACCATAGACCTAATTTGAGGACTGAGTAAGTGCCGGGGAGGGTTAAGGGGAGGGTGTTTGGAAGTTGAGGGTTATTACTATTAGCAGAAAATGGAAAATGATAATCCTGATTTACAATATTGAGTTGTTTGTCACGATGCTGAGACACACTGAACGGAAGATTGTACTGTATTAAGTGACCTTTATTGTCAATAAAGAAATTTTTACCAAAAAAAAAAACAACCTTAGCAGCATGAAACACGGTATAAGGTTCCTGGCAAAACAATGTCTGAATTTCACTCACCCTGCGGGCCGATGAAATGGCCACGAGGAACGCCGCCTTCCACGACAGGTGCTGCAGTGAAGCCTTGAAATAGGCTCCAAAGGTTCCTTCATCAACCTGGACAGCACCATGTTCAGCTCCCACAAAGGAAGCCGAACAGGCGGGAACACCTTCAATCCTTCCAAAAAATCCTTTATCACAGGAATCTGAACCTTAATGGAATGGAAATTAAGTCCAGACTGAGCTAATTGCACAAGGTATGGAAGGATGACATCTTCCTTGCAGGTCGTCGGTTCATAGTTCTTAGACGTGCACCAGATGCAGAATCTCTTCCACTTGTAAGCGTAAGAAGTCCTAGTGGAAGGCCTCTTAGCCTCCTTCAATATGTCCATGCAATCCTCAGGAAGATTCAAGTGGCCATATTGCACTCTCAGGAGCCATGCCGCCAAACTCAACGATGAGAGGTTGGGGTGCACCATCTGCCCCCCAAACTTTGTGAGAAGGTCCGGCTGACACGGCAGCCGCCGGTGAGGTAGGAGCGACCGGTGAAGCAGGTCCGTGAACCACCACTGTCTGGGCCATTCCAGAGCAATGAGGATCATCCGCGCTCTGGACTGGGACAGATTGATGAGCACCGCTGGAATCAGGGGAATTGGTGGAAAAGCGTACAGAAAGCTGTTGGACCAGCTGATCCATAACGCGTTCCCCAGAGTCCCCGGCTGGTAATACCTGGAGGCGAAGTCGCGGCATTTTCTGTTTTCGGCAATGGCGAACAGATCTACGTCTGGAGTGCCCCACATGGCACCTCGTCGTTTATGACCCACTTGTGGTTTTCTTTTCTTGGATCAACCTGCTGAGGACGTCCGCTTGAACATTCTGCACACCTGGCAGATAAGTCGCCGTTATAGTCAGTCCTCTGGCTAGCAGCCAGTGCCATATCGCCTGCGCTTCCTGTGACAGTGTGCGCAATCTTGAGCCCCCCTGCTTGTTGAGATAATACATTGTGGTCGTATTGTCCGTCTGCACAAGCAAGGAGTTGGTCTGGAAGGATGGATGAAAGGCCTTCAGTGCCAAGTGAACAGCTCTGAGTTCCAGGAAATTGATGTGATACGTGGACTCCGCCGGAGACCACGTTCCCTGGATCTGTAGATGGTCTGAATGCGCTCTCCAGCCCTGGAGAGACGCATCCGTCACGATAGTTTGAGTGGGGATGTCCTTGTGGAAAGGAACCCCTCTGAGGAGATTCTCTGCTGAGCACCACCATCTCAGGGACTGTTGGGCGTGACAAGAAAACTGGATCCTGTCGTCCCAGCACCCATTCCTCTGGTCCCACTGATTCTCCAAGCATTCCTGCAGCAGTCTCATGTGGAGGCGCGCATGTGGAGTGAGGAAGATGCAAGAGGCCATCGACCCCAGTAGAGAAGACACCGTCCTCACTGTTGTAGATGGAGCAGCTATGAGAGCCTGAGCCTTCCGAAGGATCAACAAGCGTCTTTCCTCCGAAGGAGACACGCTTTCTGACAGCGTATTGATGGAGGCTCCCAAGTACTGCAGGCACTGGACAGGAATCGGGACAGACTTGGACATGTTTATATGCAACCCCAGTTGGTTCAACAGAACAGCCGTCCTGCTGAAGTGCAATTGCGCTTCCTGGAAGGTGGAGGCTTTGATCAACCAGTCGTCCAGGTACGGGTAGACAAACACCTATTTCTTTCTCAGGTGCGCTGCCACCACTGCCATGCATTTGAAAAATGTCCTGGGTGCAGACTTCAGTCCAAACGGTAGTACGGTGTACTGATAGTGATTGGTGCAGACTAGAAATCGCAGGAACTTCCGGTGTTTCCGTGCAATGGGCACATGGAAGTACGCATCTTGCAGATCTATTGTGCAAAGCCAGTCCCCCCCTTTGCAGCTGAGGATAGATCTGGTTCAACGACAGCATGCAAAACTTTTCCCTGCGAATCCATTTGTTTGCTTGTCGCAAATCCAGAATGGGCCTGAACTCGTTCTTGTCCTTCTTGCGCACCAGGAAAAACCGTGAGTACAGACCCTTTCCCCTTTGAGACAAAGGGACGTCTTCTATCGCCCTTTTTCTTAACAGGGTATTGGCCTCCATTTGGAGCTTGCGCAGCTGAAACTGCGAGCAAACCAGCGGAATCGCTGGAGGCGGGCTGGTGAAACGAAGACTGTATCCATTGCAAACAATATTCAGCACTCACTTGTCCGGAGTCATTTTTCTCCACTCTGCCAAGTAATGTTGGATGCTTCCCCCCCACCGGAGCGGGTAACGGACGAGGGGGAAGTAGCACCTCAGGGCCTAGACCCAGCCGGGCCTTTGGGCGTTGAGGAGGACTGCTAGCCGCCTCTGCCCCTCTGTCGCTTCTGGAAAGGCCGCCTCTGGTACTGCTGCTGCTGATGTTGCTCCTGACCAGTTTGACTACCTTGCCCTCTTCCCTGGGCCCCAAAACGCCTCTGGAAGGGGCGGAACAACTTCTGTTCCTTCGGCTTCTCTAACCAGACGGCCGTCAGGGTTTCAGCCTCCGCCTTCATGAGGGCCATCTCCTCATCAGCGTGTTTGCCAAACAATGTCACTCCAGAGAACGGCAGGTTGGCGACCCTCTGCTGGGCCTCTGGCTTCAGCGACGTCAGGCGTAACCAGGCATGATGTCTCAAATTTATCCCGTGGCAATAGCCATGGGCAGCCAAGAGCGAGGAATCCGCCGCTGTGCTGATCACTTGATCAGAACTCATCATGCCCTCAATGATCTCTTGGAAATCCTCCCTTTTGTCCCTAGGGAGATGCTTCATAAACACGTCCCAGGAGAGCCATGGCACTCGCGGCTTTCATAGACGTAGAAGCCGTACCGCAGACCTTACACCCCGATGAATCCATCTGCTTACTCTCCTTATCAGGGGGTACCGTGGATGAAGGAGCAGTGGGGTGTTGTTTCCTGGCGGCCGTAACGATCACAGAATCTGGGACCGGGTCTGACCTGAGAAACGCCAGATCGGATTCTGGAGGTCTGTATTTCTTCTGCAGCCTGGAGGGGGCGGATGTCGCCGACGCTGGCATCAGGAAAAGGTCCATCGCCGGCTCCTCCAGCCCCAGCACGAAGGGCAACAGTGGTCGTGATAGTTGCCGCTTATGGAGGGTCTCGAAAATCACTGACGTAGAAGGCGTGGGCACCGTCTGGGTAATACCCAGCTTCGCCGCACCTCGCAATAAGACTTCTTGAAACGAAACAATGTCGTCCACTGGCGACACTCTCGTGCGGGGTGAATCTGACAGTGTGGGCGAATACCCCCAAGCACTGGACAAATCCGTATGACGGGATCTCGATCGATCACACCTGTGACGCCGCAGTGACCTTTTAGATGAATGACGGTCACTCCTAGAACGGCGTCTTCGCCTGGATCTCGACCTGGACCGTGATCTGGGCCTCCGAGATCGTGGACGATTCACAGGCCTGGTCGGCTGCGGAGGTATAGTCGGAGTCTTCGGCTGTGGCGTCCCCTTAGGTGGTGACGGGAAGCGCGGCAGCGAGACTGACCGTGGAGGAAGCCTTGGTGGAAGAGGCGGAGGACGATGGAGGAGTCTTCGGAAGAGGAGTCGTCGTCGTCCTCGGAAGTGGCGGAAGCGGTGGAGGAGTGGGATTCTTCTGCGGCAACGTAGGAGGTGTAAGCGACCTCGGCCGAGAAGGGGTGTAAGCTTTTGAGTAATCCGAGTCGGAAGATCTTACAACTTTTTCTTTGTAGGCCTTCGAGAATAAGTCCTAGAAGCAGACCTTCTACTGGGAGAGTGCCGGCGCCGCCGCGACCGGGGGCTCGTGGAAGCAGAGGACAGGCTGACCGAGCCCGGGGACGCCGTCCTTGCCCTGGATCGCCTCTTGGAGATTGACTTCTCTTTTCTTGGTGTCGACCTCTTCCTCGACGTCGAGACATCCCTCGACGGCGATCTCCTTTTGCTCGACGTAGAGTGCCTGCTCCTCGATGTCGAATGCAGAGTAGACCTAGACAGGGAGCGGCGGTGTCGCCTCGACGGCTAGCGCCGGTGCCTGGAACCATCACGACGTCGACTACTCAGACGTTGATGTAGTTCTCGACGTCGACCTCGTCCGAAGTCTCGACGTCAGCCCCCTAGACGTCGAATGGCGACGCTGCGTCGACGGGGAGCACACGGTGGTCAATCCTCTCGACACAGACGGCGAGGCCATCGACGTCGACGGAGAAATGTGCAGTTTTCTGGCCTTCTCTTGCCTGGAGAGCCCCCCCAGAGGCCTCAGCACGGGCAGAGGACTCAGATCCTGTCTTCCCATGCCCAGACCCACCTTGACCTTGCAGTTTCCTCTGCTCCAGGCCTTGGAGCCGGATCTTCTCCCTCTCCCTCCTGGTCCTTTTGGAAAAGGACTGGCAGATGTCACAATCCCCAGGAACATGGGAGGGAGACAGAGGATACACACTCCATTGCCATCCGATTTGGCCTTCTTCCTGGCACACTCAGGGCATCTGTCGAACAATGCAAGCATTTTCGACAGAAAAGGTGGCAAAAACTGGCAAAAAACTCCAGCAAATGGAAGAAGGAACAGGTGGACGTCGAGTGAAACACTCTAAACACTTGAAGTGTCATAAAAGTAAAATTAAACCCAAAAAGGGAGAGCTCAATGCTCCAGGGTCCTGCTAGCAGAAGCTGGAAAAAAGGAGGGTGCAGTGCATCATGGGATACTGAGGGTCTCTGGAGAGTTCCTTAAAGGCACGGTATCCCTTTTCCAGACATATAATGGCAGCCTATGGGGGCTTGTCTGTCCATCCCTTCCTCCCTATCATTCCAAGGTTTTTGTGAAGGGGAAGTTTCTCTATGGATGGAACTTGACACATTATGGAAATGTGATGTTGGTAAAATGTCCTTGGCATTTCTAGTTGAAGTACGGGACAGTGTAGCCTTGTAGGTACAGGCTGCATTGTCTTTAATTTTCTCTTAAGTGTCTATGCAGGACTGCAATGAAGACTACTTAAGAGATTATTTTTTGATTGCTCCGGGGTCCACGCACATGGGCGGGACTATTCACTAGATTATGACTATACACAGAGATCACCTACTACAGAATAGGGATTCCCCCAAGAGCGTTGCCCTGTTATCACCTGAGATAATTTAAGATGGACCACTGAAAGATAGACTAGAAGCCGGATCCTAAACGTAAGGGAAGACGCTCTCCCCCTAGCAAATCAGATGCAAGTCCCTCTTTCCCAGACATGAACACTTTCCCATGAGAGACCACCTCGATCCTAGGGGGAGAATTATTGTTCATGTTCCTTGTACCGCTTATGAAGCGCGAATAAGGAATTTGACTAATATTTGATAAAACACATGCAGTTCTACGTATAATTGCAAAGTGCATTCAAGGTATACAAACCGAACTGGGCTAATGACTATCAATCAGTGTTTGGTTGTGACAAGTGAAGTAAAGGACGAATGTTTAAAAAAGGATGTGTCTGAGACAGAAACCTAGAAAGGATGGGTCTCCGAATGCAGCAAAGGACACTTTATTGAATGCACTTGCAGATGTGTGCTCAGTGAAAACAAGACTGGACAAAGATCACAAATTGTAAAATATGTATCTGTATATAGATATATATAGGAGGTGGCTTAGGAAGCTGTACGTGCTGCTTCTGTGCAGGAATTGTCACTGAATGTGTGGAGTCAACTGATGACTATTACATGGCAAACAAAGCTGCTTAATTAGGGACTGTGGCTAACAATTGTGTGGTGTCACTGGAACACAAGAAGATGCTGAATCAAAGTTGATGCCTTTAAAATTTGCGAAGTATGCAACAGAATACGAAGTGGAAGGGCTTAGGCACTCCTCAATGAGAGGAACAAGGATGACGACTAAGTTGGAGACATGGGAAGGAGGACCTAAAAAAGGCCTGGGAGTTGTTTTCGTGGACAGCTTGGATATTAAAAAAGAGATAGCCTTAAACGATTTTCAAAGGTACCCCAGTTTAACCATCCCACCTGAATTTACCCAGATCTCATAGAATCTGTCCCCTGATTAATAGGACAGCCTGACAGATGCCAACTTTACCCAACTCCTGCAGATTAGAAAGATATTTGTGTTAATTGTATGATAAACAGAAGAGCCACTACCTGTTTCCACTGATACTAATGCTACTCGGTTTTGCCGTACAAACATGGATTTTCTTCTCTTGGGACAGTTCTTCAATTTGAGTTCCACACCACTTTTCCAATCCAGTTGCTAGAACTAAGTCCTGTCACAATCATGCATTTCTTCTAACCATATTTCTCTTGCAAATTTGTTGTGATATTTTAACATGAATTGAACTGCACGGTTTTCTGCACTCCAGGTGGAGTTTACCTCAATGTATCGCAGAGGTCCTTGCTTTCTTGTGCGAGACTCTCAATCTTGCATATAACTTTGAAGGTGTTCGAAGATCTTCCTCAATTATTTAAAACCTTCAGATTTATGGTCCACAGGTGCCAATGATATGTTAAATACTTTCTAATGAGCCTGTAAAAATAGAGAGAAATTCTATGAAGTAGTTACTCCATATTCCACAATGAAGGGATCAACCAAACTCACCAGAAGGATGCAGACCATTCAGAACTTGGCAGCCAGAATCACTCTCAACCTCACACACTGGACTCGCATGACTACCCATCTGAAAGAGCTACACTGGCCCCCATTCACAAACTAGCACAACTCGTATTACCCACACTTTCAAGGCATTACATAACACTGGCCCAACATACCTCCACAATCAACATCTGCTTTCAAAAACCTTCTACATCTCCACTCCTTTGGACTACTACTTGTACACGTCCCACAGAAATGGAAAAACAGTTCTGGCGGGCGAGCCTTCTACGTCACTCCTAAAGCGCTGAATGACCTGCCGCTATATATAAGCTTCCTCCTCACTTCTCGATTTCCACAAGAAGCCTAAGACCTGGCTTTTCAAGTAGTCCCACTAGGTCTAGGTTTCGGCTAGACTTACCTGCTCAGCACCAGGATACCCTATCCAGGTGAAGGTGCTTTACAAATCTGCATAATATCTGATGCCCGAACATGAAGCAGGAATCAAAGCAGTCACACAGACCTTCTCCAACAGTAGATTGTTAGATGCAATACTCCCAGTTTCCCATCCATCATAAAGGTTGGAAGACCAATGGGTATTTAGTATTTGAGAGCCACCAATAAAAAGGTTACCCTCCGCTTCCCTGTGGTGGATTTGTGTTGTGCCTTTTTCGCTATACCCATTCATGGAGAGTCAGTTTCTCTTTGCTTTCTTTACATGGATCCCAACTGGTGTGGAGGAGACTTAAGTGTTTACAGAATCTCTTTGTTTTCTCATGCTTTAAAGAAAGATTTGGACACACTAGTCTTTGCTAGAAAATCCACTTTGGTCCAAAATACTGATCTCCTCCTTGGTTTAATTACTTGTTTAGACCAATGTAAGGGGAACTGTTTATCTTTTAACATAATTGACTAATAAAAAGGAACAAGGCTTCAAAAGAAACACTGCAATAGACGTCCTCATGTAGTATACCTGTGCCATGAGATCTCCACAGTAAAGTGCCATCTATGAACAGAGGAATGAAGCATCCCTAATTTACCGAGTCCGGTAACCGCCCCCCAAGAATCAACTTTCTTGGAAATGGCATAATACAGCTTACAGTGGAGCCTAGGATACATCAATGAACAAGTTACTTACCTTTGGTAACACGTTATCTGGTAGAGACTATCTAGCCTCAGATGTTTTGCCTTGATCCCCAGGCGTCAGACTGGATCCACAACTTTGAGCAGTACCAGACAGATCTCCAGTACCGGAACTCCGTGTGCCAACGCAGTGGTCACAGCTTTGACTTTGGTAGAATGAGTGTGCAAGCCTTCAGGCACTGTTTTTGGCCAATGAGTAGCAGATTTTTATGTAGAGTACTATCCATCAGGATCAAAAGGGATGAGGGCTTCTTCCCTTTCTTGGTACGGATATAACCTAGGAGAGTTGGTCGTCCACCCGGAATTCTTGTGTGCGGTCAACGAACAACAACGTTTTTTGGATCCAGACAGATGAGCCTCTCCTCTTCCTTAGAAGGAGGCGGCAGGTAAAAAGGTAGGAAGGGTGATCGTCTGGCCTACTTGAGAAGGAGTGACTACCATCAGAAGGAAAGAGGCAAGTGTCCGGAGAACCAGTTAGTCAGGGTAGAAAGTAGTATATAGCTGGTACACAGAGAGCCTGCAATTCTCCGACCCTCCTGGCTGATGCAATAGCCTCCAGAAAGGTGGTCTTGATGGTTAATAGCCAAAGAGGGCAGTTGTGCAATGGCTCAAAAAAGCACGTACATCAGGAAGGTGAGGACCAGGTTCAAGTCCCACTGGGGCAAGATAAATGGCCTGGGAAAATGTGTTGTAAACCTTTGAGAAACCTCATCACAACAGGTGATGTAAATAAGGAAGGCTTGTCCGGGACCCACATAAAATGCAGAAATGGCTGAAAGATAGACCTTAACTGGGCCCATTATAGAGCCCGGCTGGGCCAAAGAAGTACAAATAAAATACAGAAAGAGGAGCAGATAGGAAATCAATACTTTTTATACAAACCATGCCACAATTTTGTACCAGCAGCTGGCATATACCGTTTTTGTGGAGGGACACCTGGCTGTCACAATAACCTCACAGACTTCGGGAGGAAGGTCAAAGGTTGTCAACTGTCGCAGCTCAATCGCCACACATGAAGGCGGAGTGTATGCTGGTCCATGTGCGGCACCCTCCCTTGTTGCTGTGACAGAAGAGGCAGTTTAACCAGAGTACTGATGCTCACACTCAATAGCTCGGGATGCCAGACTCTGCCATATACGGACCCATAGGAGTAACCGGATCTTTGTCGAGATGGCGCCTATATAGGTAAAGCGTCCGCCACCTCTGGGGTGGATGACTAGGAACCGAATGACACCTACCGGAGATTAAAAAATCTTGCAGCTGTCCGCCTCCCATATGACCCTCATTAACTGACCTACCCTAAATTCTGCATCTGTTAACAACAAAAACTGAGAAGGGAGAGCCCCACAAATGTCTTATGGTACATGAACATGTAACAAAGCCCCACACTGACCTCACAGACACTCCCATAATGAACTGTGAATAAATGTATTTTGTGGATGGATCATATATTAGAAATAATGAAGTCTTGTATCCAGATACGCTGTATCTGGACGGGTCTTGCGACCTCTAAGCAGTCCATCTCTAGGTGGATTGTGTCCTGCATACAGCTGTGTTACCAAAAAGCTAATAAGACCTTAGGAGGTAAGCCTAAGGCTCATTCCACCAGGGGCAAAGCTGCCACGACAGCATTGCTCCGTAATGTTCCGATTGCAGAAATCTGCAAGGCGGCCACTTGGAAGTCGGTTCATACCTTTGCTAAGCATTACTGCCTGGACACTGATGCTAGGGCAGATGCTCAGGTTGGACAGGCTTCACTGCGAAATCTGTTCGCAAAATAGTGGTGTTGATTCTCTTTTCTCCACCGCCGCTTTGGTGTGGGAATGGGCTTGCCATTCTATTCACTAGATTATGACTATACACAGAGATCCCCTACTACAGAAGGAGTAGTTTGTCCTGTAACTCCAGTTCTGTAGTAGGGGTATCTCTGTTATAGTCATAAGCGCCCTCCCTCCTCCCCGGTGGAGAGAGAGACATATTCCTTTAAGGAATGCTACAGGTCTGGCGCGTTACGCCTTCAAAAAGAACTGAAAGTAAGTTGGACCTGCTATGCATTCTGGGATACTGGGAGAAGGTTCTGGAAGATTCTCTTAAAGGCACAGTATCCTGTTCTGAGCCACATAATGGCAGCCTATGGGGCTTGTCTGTCCAGGTTCTTCTCTCTATCATTCCTGAGGGAGTTTGCTGTTAAAGCAATGGAAATCTGTACAGGCTTTTGCTGTTTTGTGGATTTTATGGTGGAATTTCTAGTTGAAGTACTGGACAGTGTAGCCCTTTTAGGCTGCATTATCGGTCTTTAAATTCTCTCTTAAGTGTCTATGCATTTCTGCATTTTTTGACACTAAGATTATTTTTGATTGCTCCGGGGTCCACGCACATGGGCGGGACTATTCTCTAGATTATGACTATACACAGAGATCCCCTACTACAGAATGGAGTGAGTAGTAAAGAGATGTCCATGCAAAGATAACGTGAATAATGAGAAATGCAACAACTACAGGTTCCCAGGGAGGAGGGTGGGAGCATGTGAATCTACAGCTCTACATGCCAACAGAAGCTTACTGGGTAAGTAACAATACGTTTGAAGCATGTGTGCTGTAGATACACATGCTTTGCACAGACTATATAGCAGTATTCTACCAAAGCAGTGGCTAACCAGTAGATATTGCAGTTGTCTAGAAAGTGTTTTTTGCACTGCCTGCCCTACATTGGGGCTTGTTGCCATGGTAGTACATCCGCACAATAGTGTTTGGTAAATGTGTGTGGTTAAGTCCATGTTGCTGATTTACAAATGTCAGATATAGGAATGTTACCTAAAAAGGTCATATATGCCCCTATTTTGCAAGTGGAATGTGCTCTACGGGGTATAGCTGAAGTTCTTTTGGCATTTGTGTAGCAAGTTTGAATGCACTTAGTCCATCTTGAAATGCCAGATTTAGAAATGGGATTGCCTTTGTGAGGTAGTGTAAAACAAACAGTTGCTTTGTTTCACAAAAATCTTTTGTTCTTTCCAAATAATACAATAAAGCTATTTTAGCGTCAAGAGTGTGGAGCTCCTTCTGCTAAAATCAGGTTGAGGCAAAAACACAAGAAACTCAATTCATTGGTTAATATAGAAGGCAGAAACCACTTTGGGAAGGAATTTGGGATTCGTGCAAAGAAATACTGTATATTTAGGGAGTTGAAAGAAGGGTTCTTCTAAGGTTAATGCCTCCAGCTCACCAACTCTCCTAAATGAAGTGATTGCAATGAGGAATGCAACCTTCCATGAGAGAAACTGTAAAGGACACTTGTGTAGTGGTTCAAAGGGTGGACCCATAAGTCTAGTAAGTACAACATTAAGATTCCACACTCGTGCCAGTGGAATTCTTGGTTGTATAACTCTAAGCACTCCATAAAGGTTTTGGTGACAGGAACTTTGAACAAAGACAAATGCTGTCTGTTTTGCAAATACACAGCTACTGCTGCAAGGTGCAACCGAATAGATGTGTAAGCTAGCCCACATTTCTGTAGGTTTAGAAGGTATCCTACAATGTTCTGAACAGAAGCATCTAGAAATAGAATTTTATTATAGTAAACAAATCATTTCCATTTTGCTGCATAGCAAGCTCTGATAGTAGGTTTTCTTGCTTCTTTCAGAATAGTCATACAGTCCGCTGGTAAATTTAAATATCCAAACTATGACTTCAGGAGCCAAATCGCTACGTTTAACTCCTTGGGATTTGGATACTAGATTTCTCCATGGTTCTGAGTGAGGAGACTGGAGGTGAAGTGCAGCTTTTGATGTGAACTACTGAGGGCTCTAACAGAGTGGTGTACCATCGTTGACTGGTCCATGTGGGAGCTACCAAAATCAGTGCGAGTGATGCTTGTCTGAGTTTATGAACCACAAACAGGAGTGAGGCGGAAAAGCGTAGGCAAATATGTCTGACGCACAAGTTACTACTTGTGTAACAATATATCTGTAAGAAAGATTAGTTAGAGATAGATTCCTTACCTTAGAATATTCCCAGTCATCAGACTGGATCCGGAAAGTTTTGCTTAGCAGTTACCCTGCACGTCAGTAGGTGGCACCCTGCAGCTCCGCGTCCGTCACTGGCGTCGTAAGCGCCGAGATGACGTCACGAGACTACTTAGGCACCACCCATGCGCGCTGACATCAGTTCTGTACACGACTTTCCACGCCAGGTACGCAGAGCCATGCACGATACTGACCATTGGTGCATAGAACTAGGGCCCTGAAAGGGATGATCTTAACCCTAGTAATCAGATCGCAGAACGGGGAGGATGGGTGGGGCAGTAAGAAATCTATCACTAACTAATGTCTCTTACAGATATATCGTTACACAAGTAACTTGTGCATCTAAAAGAGACACGTTAGTGATAGATTCCTTACCTTAGAATAGATACCCCAACAATACCAACCCCATTGGTGGGTATGCGAACAAGATTACACCAGAAAGTCACGGAGCACAGAACGCCCAAAGAAGCGGTCCCTCCGAACTGGACAGTCAAGGCAGTAGTGCTTGCAGCGAGGCCCACGTAGCTGCATGACAATTGTCCTGCAAGGGTACGTTGCATCCCAAGGCAGTATTGGCTGCCGTTGCCCTGGTGGAATGGGCTCGCAGCCCCACAGGAGGCTCCTTCTTAGCCAAGGAGTAACATGCTTTGATGCACAGAACGACTCACCGGGAGATGGTCCGCTTGTGCACGGCCCGACCTTTTTTTGGCGCCCACATATCCAACAAAGAGCTGGTCATCCACCCGGAACTGTTGTGTATGCTGCAGATAGAATGCGAGCGCCCATTTTGGGTCCAGACCGTGGAGCCTCTCCTCCTCCCTTGAGGGATGCGGAGGCGGAAAGAAGGTGGGCAAAGTGATGGTCTGCCCGATGTGGAAGGGCGCAACAACCTTCAGCAAGAAAGAAGCGGGGGTCCTTAAAACCACCTTGTCCGGATGAACAGAAAGGAAAGGAGGTTTAGAAGAAAGAGCCTGGAGCTCACTCACTCTTCTGGCAGAGGCGATAGCTACCAGGAAAAGAGTGAGGAGACGTAAAGGACAATTATGAAGGGGCTCGAAGGGAGCGCACATTAGAAAAGTCAAGACAAGATTCAAGTCCCACTGAGGCATTATGAAAGGCACAGGAGGGAACGTATGCATAATGACTTTAAGGAAACTATTCACAACCGGGGACTTAAAAAGAGAAGGTTCGTCTGGAAGCCGTAGAAAGGCGGAAATGGCAGAAAGATAACCCTTGATAGTGCCCAGAGCAGAGCCCTGCAGGGCCAAATATAGAAGAGTGGCAGAAAGGGGATCCACAGCTTTTGCTATGCACCATGCCACAAGCGTGTTCCGCCTGCAGGCGTATACCGTTTTTGTAGAGGGACGCCTGGCTGCCAGAATGACAGACTTCGTGAGGAAGATCGAAAGGTGTCAACTTTCACCACTCAATCTCCACGCATGGAGGTGGAGGCTGGACAGGTTCGAGTGGAGGACCGTCCCATGCTGCTGCCTCAGAAAATCCTCCCGAAGAGGCAGTCTGATCAGGGGATCGATCGCTATGCTGAGTAGCTCAGGATACCAGTATCTTAGTGCCCAATCCGGAGCCACAAGGATGACTTGGGCCCGGTCGCGCCTGATCTTCAGCACTCTGGGCAGAAGTGGTATAGGCGGAAAGGCATACAACAGACCGCAGCTCCACTCGTGACGAAAAGCTTCACTGAGCGAGTGTCGCCTTTGAAATTCCAACGCGCAGAATTGATGACATTGCGCGTTCTCTTCGGAGGCGCACAGATCTAACCAAGGCCCTCCCCACTGCAGAAAGAGACCTTGCGCCACGTCAGAGTTCAGACGCCATTCGTGATCCATCTAGCACCGGCGGCTGAGTTGGTCCGCCCTGGGGTTCAGAGAACCTTCCAGGTGTTGAACCACCGAGGTTATGCCTTGATGTTCCAGCCATGTCCAGAGGCACAGAGCTTTCCGACATAGGGTCCAAGACTCCACCCCGCCCTGTTTGTTGCAATACCACACAGCAGTGGTGTAGTCCGGGAACACCTGCACTACACTTCCCCGGACAGAGGGAAGGAAAGCCTTCAGTGCAAGTCTGATCACCTGCAGCTCCAAAAAGTTGATATGGTGCCTGGACTCCGCCAGAGACTAGAGGCCTCTGATCTCCACCTCTCCTAAGTGGCCACCCGCAGTGGCGTAACAAAACCTGAGGGGGGCCCCCCTGCAAAGCACATGGAGAGGGGGCCCCCCATCGGCTCGGGCCACCACCTACCACTTTGCCCTACCACCCAGAAATCTAATATATTTTGATTTGAAACCTCCAACATTTAACCGAGGTAAAAAAAGAATACAATACTATCACTTTAAGGCTGACATATCGAAGTACTGCAAACATTTTTTACTGTTATACAAACTCAGAACGGCCAAAGGCCCTGCCAGGATCTAGCAGGTGACCCAGTGATAACAGTACAGTGGCATAATAAGCTGGTTTACCACTTTTTTGCAGTGGCCTTGAAATGTAGGTGGTCATTGTAAATCCAATTCACTGACTGAAAGGGAGGTATGGTCAGGCTACACCATGTTTATGTCAAACCAGATACACACAGTGACCCACAAAACACCACTTAGTAGGAAGAGGGAATGGATTTAAAAAGGATTCCTGAATTTTAATCTGGGCATTTTGATTGCTGGCCGTGATACTTCTGGCCAATCGGATAGCTCAGTGGGTTGAGTGCCTGCAGCAGGCATGTGTGTAACATGCAAATCACAAGTATGAATTGCACTAAGGCAGGTGCTACCCTCTGTTCTTGAGAGGTGAACAAAATAAGTATCATGATTTTATTAGGTTATTTTGGCAGCACTCATTAAAGAGAATTGACGTGTTTCATATTGTGTTTTGCTCTTTCGAATGATAAATTTAATTTGGGATGTCTTGTTCATGTATGCCAATGGCTCCAGAAAGGAGAAACAGCGCATCAGCTGTGGGCGCTTGTGTGCTACATCTTCCTGGGGATCACTTACCATCTGGATCTGCAATGCTGAATCACAGCTCTTACATTGCTGAGACCGATTTAATTTGCTAACACTTGTAAACGTTCGCTAGAGACTGGAGGGGTGCAATGCAATAAATCGTTCAAATAGCCCAATAGTAGTGCTGAATGTTTAAAGGGAACTCATATTGAAAATCAGATATAAAGGACTTAATTACTGATGATATTTTCTACAGCACTTCATCAGGATAGAATTTATTTTTCTTACGGGCTTCCCAAGTTCAAATGGCAGTTGTAACGGGAAATATGGTGCAGAGGCTAAACTCAATCCTTGAAGTGTGGTACTTGCATCCCAATTTTACTAAAGGTCGGCTTCACACATTCTGTTAATCTTTTATCTCAATGGTTTTTGCCCATTAATGCCTCAAGCCGCATCCTAGAGCAAAACCTCAGCTCATGCAGAAGTGTTCAGACTTATTATCTAATACACTTAGTTGTTGCAGTGTCTAGCAAAACAAAACTGATTTGCTGGTTCAAGTAATCACTATACAGCATGAACTGCTGTCACGTTGTGCCTCTTTTTTAGTTTGTCCTTGCAGTTTGTGGCCCACTCTCTACGCTGATATACATCAAAGAAACAAGTGTTCTCACACCAATTTAGTTTTTTTCTTCTGTATTTAGTGCATGATCCATAGATTAATATAATCCTTAAACATATTAGAATGCCAACCTAGTTAAAATTCTTATGCAGAAGTAAAATCGCAGTGACCTAACTAATAGTCATTAAAAGTATAGTTTATTGTTCAGTGTCAGAAAAACTGCACTTGAGCATTTTTCTTTGGATGTGAAAGGAACCAGATCATTCAAAGTGAGAGAAATCCTGTTAAGAAATTAGTTGAAAGTACCATTGTTACTGTAATCCACTATTATGTACTCAACGTGCACTGGAGTTGGCTTATAACTGAACAGTTGAATTTTAGGTTTTGTGTCAGTGAAAGGTATTGCTATAAAACTAATTTAAAAAAAACTGCCTTAGAGCCCACCCATTACTTAACATTGGTTGGTTTCCATGTCACTCTAGTTTCCTTGCTTCCTGCTGACTGTTCACCTCCTCTTGCATTCTTCCCAGGGCTTTTGCCCCTGCCATGGAGCAAGCACCTAGCACAGCTTCCTGTTTGTGGCCCGTGTCCTTCCACTGGTTGCGTGCAGCTCCAGGTACCTATTCACTTTTGACCACTGTAAGAGTGCATGGCACTGTCTGGTGTCCCCACCCTCTGCCCTCATGTGTTGCTTACCCCCACACCCCTGTGCTGTTTTTTCACATATTGCACATTAGTGAGGGCTACTGTGCGAACATGGCTTAAAGGAAAAAAGCACGTATGCAGTCAATGTTGGGTGTGTCATAGTGCTTTTTTTATTCATGTTGCATAGCAGCTCTGGCCGCTGTGTACCATGTCTATAAAAAACAGATGACCAGACCAATAGTTCTTGTCTGGAAGAACCTATTGGCTTTGCCAAGTCTTGCTAACCCTGTACTACATTCATGTGAAATTCAGTTTGCTTTGTTGTTAAGCATGTGTCCGGGAGTACACTTAGCGTAGTACTTGAAAGCCATTTTGTACATTGCTATGCAGCAGCCCATGACTTGAGAATTGAGGGGTTACAGTCATTTCTCTTCATTAGATCAATTAATCCAATGCATTATCTTGCCTATTTGAAAACTCAGTTGTAAAAAGATAGATTTTAGTTTGTAGACAACATGAACAAGTGCTATGGGGTGCATCGGAGTAGGCAACACCGATGGTGGAAAGCGGTTCCTCCATGTAGACATGGTCCTGTAACCACTGTGCCCATTGACAACCACCACAGCAAGGGCTCACCACTGAGACTCCTAGCCGCCACCACCCACGCACGCACCACCACCACTCCTGCCTCGGACAGACTTACCTGAGGCCTGGCCTGCAGCTTCAGAGCAGGCAGGCGTGAGCGGACAGCAGTAGAAGGCAAGGCTAGCCAAGCAGGGGCTAGTAATAAATTATGCTAGAAACAGTCCTTCCAAGTTCTCACTAGTCTCTGGCTGGCCTGGGTCCTATGATGCCTCACCTCGCTCAGTGGTTAGGTCACGCACACTTTTAATTGCCATGCATATGACACTGATCACCAGCCCCACCCTCTATGCCTCACCCTGAAGACTGCGCAGACGCAAAGACAACTGCGCACCATGCACCCAACATTTAATTAATGAAGAGCCCAGAGGCCCTGCCGGCCCAGGCCTGTGCTGCGCACCAATGATTAATTAAGAGGCCAGGCCGGGCCATTTAATTATTGAAGAAACGTAGCTGCCAAGGTTTCAGATTGCTTTTGTGTGACATTTTCATAATTTCAGTGTAATTATGAGTGACATTCAACGACTGTAGGAGAGTAGGGTCTGCAATCCTATGATCACCCAGATTTTTGCTTTTTGCTGCACTGGTTTACGACTTTCCCTGGCTGTGGGCCTGCTAATCAGACCCACAGCCTAGCTGTTCTCTCTATCCAAATTGTACTCAGGTACTGAATTGGCACTGGGCCCTCTCCAAGTCCCTGTACCCAGGGCTGAGGTGTACCCAGAAGTCTCCCAGGGGCTGAAGCATGTATCATGCCACCCCTGGGCTGACTAACTAAACTGACACAACTGGCTGCACGACAGCTGGGGCAAGGTGGTGTACTCACCCTTTGCTTTAGATATAGTATACCTATATCTAACCCTAAAATGGACACACAGATCTCCTATCAGTCACTCCTATGGCAGGCCTTAACAATCCTGAAGGCAGAGTGCTGGGAATCGTGTGAGATGGTGCTCTGGCATGAGCTGAGCCTGTCTGCGGCTTTCGGGATCCATCCCTTAGCCGTTTCCATGATATCGCATACCATATACTCTTAAGTGCATTATAATCCTCGCGGTTATATGCCAACTCTGGTATCGCTTTATCAAAATATGTTGAGTAAGGTGTCATACGAATTGGAATACTAACCCCTCGCCAATTCTGGCGACGGGGTTAGCATTCCACCCTTCTAGAGGGACGCGACATGTATGTAACCTGTAACCCCGGTTAAAGTCAGACAGCCTTCGCATCCACAAAATGGATGCTGCCACCGAGACACAAGTCTGCCCTCCTGCTGCTGGGAGTCCTCCCAGAGCAGGAGGCAAGGACAAAGGGTTTCCTGCAAGGGGCGGTGCCAGCACCGTCCCAGACAGGGTTTTGTGTATTCCAGGTAGGCAGGGCTACAGAGGAAGGTGACTGCAAGTGGCACCCCGGTGCTCACTGTGCATAGGCCGGCTGAAACCAGTTCCAGGGGCACTCCAGCCCCTGGCCTGGGGAAAGCCCGCCAAAGGAGAGGGGTGTAACCACCCCCCCCCCCCCCCCCTGGTCCCACCCATAGGGCAGGACTTAGTCGCGTGCCAGCCCCCTTTTCCCAGATAAAGGTAGGAGCAGGCCCCCTTCCAAATTAGATCATCTTTGGAATCAAGACACGACTTTCTACGAAAGGACATCAAGATTTCTTCTTCAAGATTCTCCCTTGTGGCTAAGGAGTAGTCACCCTGCATCCGCAGGCACCATCTTAAGAACACTGCGGTCTGCTGCAAGTCCTTCCTCCGGAATCCGACTGCCCAGCTCGACGAGAACCGGCTTCCCTGGCACCTCTGACCTCTACCCACCTCTACAGCCAAGCTGAGAACCGTGGGTGCGACGAGACCTCGAGGGACCGGCCATCTTCAAGACTGCACGACTTCTTTCCAGCACGACCACCGAGGGATCCTCTGGTGAGTGCTTTGGGGACCGAGAAGCCCCGACCCTGAGCAGCTCCAGCACCGAAGTCCAGCCTCCCAGCATCTCCACGATCTGCGTGGGGCCCTTCTGCTTTTTGCTGCTCACCGCGTTGTTTGGCTACTAGCCCGCTGGCTTGTGGCCTTCCTGACGACGCCCGACGACATCACTGCTGCTGGTCTGGTTGCTCCAGACTGGCCCTTGCTCCCTTCCAAAAGAGGAGCACCCCGGACCCTCCTGGTCCACTCCAGACGCCATTTTAGGTCCACCGCGTGGACTTGAATTTGCCAAGACTTGTTGCCCCAATCCTGGGTCCAGCGACGTCGAGAGCATCATCCATCGTGGGACAGCTCGTACCTCCATCCTGGTCGCCGACAACGCCTCCTGGTCCGTGAGACTACAGAGCCCAGCAGCGCCCACTCACCTGACTGCGGTGACTTCGCCCGGTGCCATCCTGGTGCCCACTTAATCACTGGCTAGTGATTCAAGAACTTGGTCCCCTCTGCTTTCAGGTTTCTTCTTCCCTGATCCAGGCTTGGATCTCTTCGAACTTTTCTTCACTGGCCGCCTGCCAGCAACAACTTCTTCAGGCTCCTGGTTCGTCAACGAGGAATCCCGACGTCTTTTCAGACCTATGCAGCCGCAGCCCCTGGGCTAGGTAACTTCGGCATTTCGGTGCCCCAGCATAGCCTCACTATCCAAGGGTCCAGATCCACTGTCGTTTTCGACCTACCTAGTCGGGTTCGCCCGAGAACAGTATCTTTGTGAGTTCTAGCTTCCATAGGCTTTTTCCCGCCTTACGCGTGAGAGTTCCCACTCTGCACGTGGTGTCCCTAGGCCTCCTGCTCCTAACCTGGGTGTTTAGTATTGTAGGCCTAGCGTTTCTAAAGCCTCTGAGAATTGTTACTTACCTGCTAGTAATTCGCATTCCACTTTTAGAGTATATGGTTTTTCGTGCCCCTCGGGCATTTGTGTAAATTGTGCGACTTAAAGTATATTTATAAGAGTTTTGTTGTGTGCTTAGCTCCCTGTCTCATAAAGAGCCAGGGTAGACTTGTTATAAATAAATACACAGTTTATTTTCATAACAACTTGTGTGGTGTCCTTTCACTGGGTGTTCAAGGGGTAATGTGATGGAAAAACAGCTGGCTTAACACGCCCTCTAGAGTCTTAGCCTTAGACTGCTCGTATCCATGCTACTAGGATAGCTGGTCTATAAGGTTGACTTACAACCAATCAATAAGGGTTGTTTGGACTGATATATAGTGATCACTAGAATAGTGAGCACTGCACATCAGGCCAACTTCTCACAACGACTATGAGTGACACTTTCCCGCGAGCAAAATCAAGCAATGAAGATGAAGGTGAGGGAAGCATAAATATCAGAAATGACACCCATTCGGGCAACGAGAAATACTAAGAATATCTTAAAACTGCGCAAAGCGCTAGAAACCTGGTGCTCAGTTTACTTTGGCTCATGATCATGATGCGCTAAAGTAAATGTAAATTAAATAAGAATTTGAGAAGGTACTAATACCACTTACTAGTCTGTAGCAAGCAGCACCCGACTGAACAGACAATAAACCAAACACTGCTGTGATTGTTTAATTCTTATAACCAGCATGGGGGGAAGCTTTCAGACTGCTTATGTGTGACATTTTGATGCTTTCAGTGAGTGTAAGTGACTTTCCAATGCCAAAAAAGTGACACTTCTTCGCAAGTAAATAAAAGCAATAAATAGTATTTTTGTGCTTGTCTGTGAATTGTAGATTAATATGCAAGATAAAAACCTAGCGTCAGTAGTTAACCAGTAAACAGTCAAGACCATGCAAATGGAAAACCTTGCAGTACGAGCAACTCCTCAATGTGTCCCGGATGGCAAATTCATGATGTTATAATGAAGGCAAGCATGTGTCCCAACATTTGCTGCAACTGAAATAGCCTTTTCGGAAAATGCCCCTAGGTTATTTCATTTAATCATCAGAAAAACACAGAACTTCGTCGCATATATAAAAAACACAGGGTCTGGTGAAAACAGAATTGTTCACACAAACTACCAGCTGATATTTGCCACTGCGGATCTCGACTGCTAAAATTAATCAATATAGTGACTGAGTCTGTCAACGAGCCCAGCTCGCCGGGGCGCCACCACATCCTGAGGTGAGCAGTGAGTTTATAGGCCGAGGCTCACACTGTAAAAAAGTATTATATTTAAATATACAACAATCACACAGACCTGAGTGAGGCAAGCTGACCGGTACAGAGTCTTGCAGCATGCTGGCATGCACCAGAGGGAGGGAGACATTCAGGTCAAATTAATGTGCTGCAGTGCAGTCTCTGGGATAGATGCGATCACCCAATGAATGAAAGGTCGCCAAAGAAGCTGGTACTGTAACTGTGGCACCAATTAAACTGGAAGGCCAGGGACAGGTAGCCGTGAGGGCACTCAGCTGCGGCAAAATACAGACACATAACTGCCGCTCGACTTTCTGCCGACAGGCTGCCAGGAATCGAACACAAGAACTTGGTGATTATTGGTATCATATTCCGGCATGTCACGTGGATGGACGCTGCCGGCCGATGTCTCAGCAGCACTGTCATGCGTGGTTTTGGCAGGACTGGACGACTTTGAATTATGCTGCCAGCGCAGCTGAGTCCTCCCAGGACAGCGCGACCCACAGTCCTTGGTGACTCTGCAGTCCAGTGACAGAAGTCTGTCCTGGACGGCCGCTGCAAATGCAGGCACTGACTCCGTGACCTGATGTTCGGCAATCAACGAATTTGATGCCCCCGGCGTGCAGAAGGCTCTTCAGCAAGCGTCATGATTGTGGCGCCGGCGCCTGTTGACCAATAAATAGCCCCTCAATGCTTAGTCCCTTCCAAATCAAAATCCCTTGCTTTAGGCAACAGAACAGGACGTGACGCCACTCCCAGGGCGCCAGTATGGCTTAATCTGACTGGGCCCCAGTTGTGACGTTATAGCGTTTACCACGGCTCAGTGTAATAACTGTCTGCTCACACCAGTAAAAGTGCCTCAGTCACTCAGACACTCACACGGATCACGGGCCTCGGCTGGGCCCCCCCCCCCCCCCACCATTTTGGACTTGCTCTCGGGGCCCCGCACCATTTCGAAGACTCCCAGGGGCCCCGGCCGGGGCCCCCGCACCATTTTCAAAGACTCCAGGGCCCCGGCCGGGGCCCCGCACCATTTCAAATACTCGCAGGAGCCCCGGCCGGGGCATGCGCTGCACACCATTTTAGAGCCTACAGTGCGTCACGGTCACACTCAGATGTATTGTAATAAGTGAGGGGGCCCCGGCCGGGGCCCCTCAGACCGCGAGGCCCCCCCGCAACGTGGGGTCTGCGGGGGCTTGTGTTACGCCCCCATCCCAGGAGGGACGCATCCGTCACCACTGTATGCTCCAGTAGGGGAAGGGAGAGAGATCTGCCATGGACCCAATCTCGATTTGTGCAATTGTTAAGAAGTGTCCTCTTAGATCTGGACATGATCGCACAGGTTGCCCTGATGCTGTGCCCACTGGAACTTCAGGTCCCACTGTAGAGTCCGCATATGCCATCTGGCATGTGCCACCAGCAGGATGCAGGAGGCCATCAGGCCCAGGAGCCGTGGGGTCATCCAGACTGAAACCCAGGATAGAGGCTGAAAGATCGGAATCATAACCTGAATATCCCAGACTCGCTGCTCGGGAGGATAAACCCAAAACAGCGTTAAATCCAGAACCGCTCTGATGAAGGGGAGCTTCTGAGAGGGACTCGGGTGCGACTCCGGCATGTTGGAGAACCCCAGTGTGAGAAGTTGGCCTGATATATAATGTTCACTATTCTAGTGAGCACTTTGTATCAGTCCAAACAACCCTTATTGATGATTGGTTGTAAGTCTGTAGTGTAGCTCCTATCTTCCCAATAGGCTCTGCGCATTGGAATAGTACCTACAGCAGTAAAGGCCTAGGCCAGACGTTAACTAGGTCTACTACTGTCGATGCTAGACTTAATTTTTGGGTTTTCCAGCTAAGCTCAGAGTTCGCTAGAAACTTTCTTGAATGTTCAAGGAAGGGATTAACTCCCCTGATTAGAAAAGAAGGGATTTAGTTTCTGACAACCATAGAACATGACAACTTTGCTCTCCCCTAATCAAGAGTCAATCTCAAGAGTCGTGTGAGCACAAGGCAATTATTTTACTCAGTCAGTACGTGCGTTCTTAGTCTCATCAGAATGTAGAGAAAAGGAAGAGACGGGCGTGTTCAATAAAAGATGTTATTTATTGATCAGTCTCTTTTCTCGTACAAGAGAAATGGATCGATATTATTGCAATACTTATAGTTAAGTAAAGTGCATACATTAGAAGCAATAGTATAAAATAATACTGTAAAAACATTGATATGGTTTCTGAGCCATATGATGTTTAAAATGATTAAAATATATTTACATACACATATACATTTGACTAAACGTACTCAACTGGTGTTTCTAAATACGCCTACCCCGTGTACCTGACCTAAGTCTAATGCGTGGGCGGGAATAGAAAGTTACAGTTTAAGTTAAGTTTGTTTTTGCCAAGTGAATAACTAAAGAATTCTCTGTGAGGGGTTATTCAGTTCTGTACCTGGAAGTTAGGATGAATGAGGAATGGTATCTCTTTCTCTGCTCTCGATATTCCAGGCTGCCTGCGAGGGCTGCCCAGAAACGCCGGTGCTGGGTCTCTCGGCTTGAGATAGCAGCGCGTCTCTCAGCGCGTCAGGAAGGCGGGGCTGCTGCCAGCGGGGTCTGCTTCTGCTCTCGGCTTCGGCAAGTATGGCTGCTCCGTCTTGTCACCACGCGTGTGTTTGCATAGGGCAAGGTCGGCAATATTTATACCTTAAAGGTGCCGAGATTGACGTAAGGATGGACATAGGTACGTCAATAAAGATGTCATACGACTTGCTCGTTAGCACATTCTTTTGCAAAAGTTCTCTGTGAAATCAAAACAATGGCCGCACGGATTTTCCAGGTTGTCATAGGTTTGATTTGTTATGAGAACGTCGTATGCCTTATCAGGGGCTGGAGGAATGTCGCTTGTCTAATTAGATCTCAAGCGTTATGACCTAATCAGATAACACGTTCCTGTGCCGTAGTGTGACTGCGTCAGATAACGGTATCTGCATCATGGGGGTTTTCTTGCCTCATGGGCTGACTGTTAGTTAACTTGATAGTTAGTTTAACCAGAATAGGGTCAGGAATAGGGGGACTGATTCAGAACCTATAGAAATACACGACAGTCAACCTTATAGACCAGCTATCCTAGTAGCATGGATACGAGCAGTCTAAGGCTAAGACTCTAGAGGGCGTGTTAAGCCAGCTGTTTTACCATCACATTACCCCTTGAACACCAAGTGAAAGGACACCACACAAGTTGTTATAAAAATAAACTGATATTTATTTATAACAAGACTACCCTGAACTCTTTATGAGACAGGGAGCTAAGCACACAACAAAACTGTTATAAAAATACTTCAAGTTGCACAATTTACACAAATGCCCGAGGGGCACGAAAAACCATATACTATGAAAGTGGAATGCGAATTACTAGCAGGTAAGTAACTATTCTCAGAGGCTTTGGGATCGCTAGGACTGGACTACTGAACCTTTAGATTACTAGCAGGAGGCCTAGGGAACTCGGGTGCAGAGTGTGCCCTCTCACGCGGGATGCGGGACAAAGTCTATGGAAGCTAGAATTTACAAAGTCACTGTTCTCGGGCGAACCCGACTAGCTGGGACGAAAACGGGAGTGGATCCGAACACCTAGAGTGTTGGACTATGCTGGAGCACCGGAGTACTCAGTTTACCTAGCCCAGGGGCTGCGGCTGCATAGGGTTCAAGTTGCGTCGGAAACCCTCGTTGGCGGACCAGGAGCCTGAAGAAGAAGTTGCTGGCAGGCGGCCAGTGAAGAAAAGTTCGAAGAGATCCAAGCCTGGATCAGGGAAGAAGACCTGAAAGCAGAGGGGACCAAGTTCTGAATCACTAGCCAGTGATTAAGTGGGCACCAGGATGGCACCGGGCGAAGTCACCGCAGTCAGGTGAGTGGGCGCTGCTGGGCTCTGCAGTCTCTCGGACCAGGAGGCGTTGTCGGCGACCAGGATGGAGGTGCGAGCTGTCCCACGAAGGTTCTTGCTGTCGACGTCGCTGGACCCAGGATTGGGGCAACAAGTCTTGGCAAATGCAAGGCCCACGCGGTGGACCTAAAATGGCGTCTTGAGTGGACCAGGAGGGTCCAGGGTGCTCCTCTGTTGGAGGGGAGCAAGGGCTAGTCTGGAGCAACCAGACCAGCAGTAGTTGTCGTCGTGGAGCGTCGTGAAGGGGCCACTAGCCAACGGGCAAGCGACCTGGACAACGCGGTGAGCAGCAAAGAGCAGAAGGGCCCCACGCAGATCTCGTGGATGCAGGGGGGCTGAACTTCGGTGCTGGAGCTGCTCAGGGTCAGGGCTTCTCTTACCCCAAAGCACTCAGTCGAGGGTCACTCGGGAGTCGTGCTGGACAAGCGTCGTGCAGTTCTGAAGATGGCCGGTCCCTCGAGGTCTCGTCACACCCACGGATCACAGCTGGGCTGATGATGCAGGTTGAGGTCAGAGGTGCCAGGGAAGCCGGTTCTCGTCGTGCTGGAGCAGTCTTGATCCGATGGAGAGACTGGCAACAAACCGCGATGCTTGGTTGGTGCCTGCTGCTGCAGGGTGACTACTCCTTAGTCACAAGGGAGAAATCTTGAGAAGAGTCTTGAGTTCCTTCTTGTAGAAAGTTGGTTCAGGATTCAAAGATCTGATTTGGAAGGGGGCCAGTTCCTACCTTTATCCTGGAAAAAGGGGCTGGCACGCGACTAAGTCCTGCCCTATGGGTGGGACTAGGAGGGGGTGGTTACGCCCCTCTCCTTTGGCGGGCTTTCCCCAGGCCAGGGGCTGGAGTGCCCCTGGAACTGGTTCCAGCCGGCCTATGCACAGTGAGCACCGGGGTGCCACTTGCAGTCACCTTCCTCTAAAGCCCTGCCTACCTAGAATACACAAAATCCTGTCTG
Organism: Lissotriton helveticus; assembly: GCF_964261635.1. Classification (NCBI taxonomy): domain Eukaryota; kingdom Metazoa; phylum Chordata; class Amphibia; order Caudata; family Salamandridae; genus Lissotriton; species Lissotriton helveticus. The sequence continues at coordinate 1,195,191,055 of NC_136068.1, forward strand.
GGACGGTGCTGGCACCGCCCCTGACAGGAAACCCTTTGTCCTTGCCTCCTGCTTTGGGAGGACTCCCAGCAGCAGGAAGGCAGACTTGTGTCTCGGTGGCAGCATCCATTTTGTGGAGCTAAGGCTATGTCTGACTTTAACCGGGGTTACAGGTTACATACATGTCGTGTCCCTCTAGGAGGGTGGAATGCTAACCCCGTCGCCAGAATTGGCGAGGGGTTAGTATTCCAATTCGTATGACACCTTACTCGACATGTTTTGATAAAGCGATACCAGAGTTGGCATATAACCGCGAGGATTATAATGCACTTAAGAGTATATGGTATGCGATATCATGGAAACGGCTAAGGGATAGATCCCGAAAGCCGCAGACAGGCTCAGCTCATGCCAGAGCACTATCTCACACGATTCCAAGCACTCTGCCTTCAGGATTGTCAAGGCCTGCCATAGGAGTGACTGATAGGAGATCTGTGTGTCCATTTTTAGGGTTAGATATAGGTATACTATATCTAAAGCAAAGGGTGATTACACCACCTTGCCCCAGCTGTCAAGCAGCCAGTTGTGTCAGATTTGGATGGCCAGCCAGGGGTGGCATAATACATGCTGCAGCCCCTGGTAGGCCCTGGGTACACCTATGCCCTGGGTACCTAAGGTACACTGTACAGGGACTGACAAGGTGACTCAGTATCCAATTAGATATGTACCTAAGGTACATGGAATCCATTTTACAGAGAGAGCAGTAGGCCTGGGGTCCTGAATAGCAGGGCCCCAGGTCAACTAAGTCAGAAAACCAGTAAAACACCAGGCAAAAAGTTGGGGGCAACCATAGTCAGGGATCTACCTTCCTACATCCAGCAACTGCAGGAGGTCGGCCGTAGTCTGAAGGTGGTTGACGACTGCCTGGGGCGAGCCAGCCTTCAACAACCAGTCATCAAGGTAGGGGAAGACTGACACCCCCGACCTGCACAGGTGAGCCGCGACCATCGCCATCACCTTCATGACCACCAGAGGGGCACTGGTAAGGTCGAAGGGGAGCACGGAAACTGAAAATGCCCCTGGCCTACCGTGAACCGCAGGTATCGCCGGTGGGCAGGCTGGACAGGGATGTGAAAATAAGCGTCCTGCAAGTCCAACGCTACCATCCAGTCTCCAGGGTCGAGGGCAGCCAGGACCTGCTGAAAGGGAAGGGAATAACCCTTGCGGATCATTTGCAACACCCACTTGTCCAAAGTAATGTCGTGCCAGTGGGAGAGGTGGGGTGGATCCTGCCACCCACTGGTGTGTGGTGCCCAACAAAGCTCAGACTAGGAAGGTTTGGAGGTAGGAGCAGCGGGGTGGAGGTGAACTCACCCGCAAGCTGATTGCCCGACCCGCCCTTGTGGAAGCCGCGACCACGGCCGCGCTGAGGCTGGGTCTGCACAGGCTTGTTGAAGGAAAGTGCATGGGTGCCTCTGCCTTGGCCACGAAAACCAGGAGTGGACGGTTCTTTGCTGAAAGACCCAAGGACGTGGCCGTGGCCCACGAGTCCTTAAAATGCTCCAACGCCTTACCCTAGAATATCCCCTGGCGTCAGACTGGATCCGGAATTTTTTTCCTTAGCAGTGCCCTTGTGCGTCGGTAGGCACAGTCTGCGGCTCCGCGTCGGTCGTCGGCGCCGTGATGACGTCGTCTGAGTACTTAGACGCCGCCTCCGCGTGCTGACGTCAGTTCTTAGACACAGCTTTTCCGCACCAGAAGCGCAGAGCCATGTTAAAAACCAACAGAGGTGCCATTGAAACTAGGGCCCTGAGGATGGGTGGGTCGGTAAGGAATCTATCACTAACCAATGTCTGACAGATATATTGTTACACAAGTAGTAACTTGTGCATCTGAAAGAGACACGTTAGTGATAGATTCCTTACCTTAGAATAGATACCCCAGCAATACCAACCCCGGTGGTGGGTCTGCGAACCAATAATCACACCAGAAAGTCCTGGTGGACGGAACGGCCAAAGAAGCCATCCCTCCGGACTTGACTGTCCAGGCAATAGTGTCTTGCAAACGTGTGCAGCGAGGCCCACGTAGCTGCCTGGCAAATGTCCTGCAAGGGTACTCCTCGGCCCAGGGCAGTCGGAGTCGCCGTGGCCCGAGTGGAATGAGCCCGCAATCCAACCGGGGGCTCCTTCTTAGCCAAGGAGTAACATGCCTGGATACACAAGGTGATCCACCGAGAGATGGTCCGCTTGTGCACCGCCTTTCCCTTCTTAGCACCCACGTAACCAACAGAGTTGGTCATCCACCCAGAACTGGCGTGTGCGATCCAGATAGTAAGAGAGCGCACTTTTGGGTCCAGACGGTGGAGCCGCTCTTTCTCTTTAGACGGAAGCAGTGGCGGAAAGAAGGTGGGCAAGGTGATAGACTGCCCGATGTGGAAGACCGTGACAACCTTGGGCAGGAAAGAGGGCCTAGTCCACAACACAACCTTGTCCGGATGGCACGTTAGTTTTGTTGCTAGTTTACAAACCGACATTTGGCTTGACCTTACGCACTCTGAGATCTGGCTTCTGTGTCACTCACCGATAAGTTTTATGTTACTCTGCTTGGTTAATTCCTGTATGTTCACATCCAAAACTTTACTTATCACCATTTCTAGAGGTATAAATGTTTTTTATCTATTCTGAATATAGTTGTGTGATTCACACTCTGGTGCTTCTGGCAGTTTCACTGCATGACATGGCACTCTAAACAGTTTTACCATCAGTGATTTCACTGTACTTTCTTCGTGTAAATTATTTACTCCTATTCATTTTATTCAATCACTGGATGGAATGTGTATTTGGTCATCGTCCTTGATAAACACATAATCAGATGGTGAGGGTTTATATTTTTTGTCTACTCTTGGAGTAGAAATACGTGCTCGGACAGGGTCTTTAAAGAGATCTGCATGCTTCATCATGCCTTTAAGTATAGTGAGTGTTTGACTTGACCTGTGTGTTACAAATGGAGTAGTTTCTGTCCTGTAACTCCAGTTCTGTAGTAGGGGTATCTCTGTTATAGTCATAATCTAGTGAATAGTCCCGCCCATGTGCGTGGACCCCGGAGCAATCAAAAATAATCTCTTACAGTGTCAAAAAATGCAGAAATGCATAGACACTTAAGAGAAATTTTTAAAAAAGGTAATGCAGCCTAAAAAGGCTACACTGTCCAGTACTTCAACTAGAAATTCCACTACAACATCCACAAAACAGCACAAGCCTGTACAGATTTCCATTGCTTTAATAGCAAAATCCCTCAGGAATGATAGAGAGAAGAACCTGGACAGACAAGCCCCATAGGCTGCCATTATGTGGCTCAAAACTGGATACTGTGCCTTTAAGAGAATCTTCCAGAACCTTCTCCCAGTATCCCAGAATGCATAGCAGGTCCAACTTACTTTCAGTTCTTTTTGAAGGCGTAACACGCCAGACCTGTAGCATTCCTTAAAGGAATATGTCTCTCTCACTCTCCACCGGGGAGGAGGGAGGGCGCTTATGACTATAACAGAGATAACCCTACTACAGAACTGGAGTTACAGGACAGAAACTACTCCTTCTGTAGTAGGGGATCTCTGTGTATAGTCATAATCTAGTGAATAGAATGGCAAGCCCATCCCCACACCAAAGCGGCGGTGGAGAAAAGAGAAGCAACACCACTATAGTGCGAACAGATTTTGCAGCGAAGCCTGTCCAACCTGAGCATCTGCCCTAGCATCAGTGTCCAGGCAGTAATGCTTAGCAAAGGTATGAACCGACTTCCAAGTGGCCGCCTTGCAGCTCTCTGCAATCGGAACATTACGGAGCAATGCTGTCGTGGCAGCCTTGCCCCTGGTGGAATGAGCCTTAGGCTTACCTCCTAAGGTCTTATTAGCTTTTTGGTAACACAACTGTATGCAGGACACAATCCACCTAGAGATAGACTGCTTAGAGGTCGCAAGACCCGTCCTGACTGATCCATAATTGATGAACAATTGGTCTGACCTACGAATATCTCCGGTCTTGTCCAGATAGAATTTCAGCACCCTCCTAACATCCAGGGAATGCAAAGACCTTTCCGCTGGAGATGAAGGATTCTGAAAGAACGTAGGTAAAGATATAGTCTGATTGATATGAAAATCAGAAACAACCTTAGGAAGAAACTTAGGGTGAGTACGCATAACAACCTTAGCAGCATGAAATACAGTATAAGGTTCTTGGCAACACAACGCCTGAATTTCACTCACCCTGCGGGCCGATGTAATGGCCACGAGGAACGCCGCCTTCCAGGACAGGTGCTGCAACGAAGCCTTATGAATTGGTTCAAAAGGCTCCTTCATCAACCTGGACAGAACCACATTCAAGTCCCATGAAGGCGAAGGAAGCCTGACAGGAGGGAATACTTTCTTCAAGCCTTCCAGAAAATCTTTGATCACAGGGATGTGGAAGAAGGAAGTCTGTGAAGGGCATTTCCTGTAGGCAGTCAAAGCAGCCAGATGAACCTTAATGGAATGGACATTAAGGCCAGCCTGCGCCAGATGTAGCAGATATGGAAGGATGACATCTTCCTTGCATGTCGTAGGGTCATAGTTCTTAGACTTGCACCAGATGCAAAACCTCTTCCACTTGTAAGCATAAGAAGTCCTAGTGGAAGGTCGCTTAGCCTCCTTCAGTATGTCCATACAATCCTCTGGGAGATTCAGATGGCCATATTGCACTATTTCAGGAGCCATGCCGCCAAACTCAAAGACGAGAGGTTGGGGTGCAACATCCGCCCCCCCGAACTTCGTGAGAAGGTCCGGCCTGCACGGCAGCTTCATGTGAGGAAGGAGAGACCGGTGAAGCAGGTCCGTGAACCACCACTGTCTGGGCCATTCCGGGGCAATCAGAATCATCTTCGCCCTGGATTGGGACAGCTTGATGAGAACCGCCGGGATCAGGGGAATGGGTGGAAAAGCGTACAGAAAGCTGTTCGACCAGTTGATCCATAACGCGTTCCCCAGCGTCCCTGGCTGGTAGTACCTGGAGGCGAAGTCTCGGCATTTGCTGTTTTCGGCGGTGGCGAACAGATCTACGTCTGGAGTTCCCCACCTTGCGAAGACTTCTCCTAGGACTTCGTCGTTTATGACCCATTCGTGGTTTTCCTGAATCAGCCTGCTCAGCTCGTCCGCCTGAACATTCTGCACACCTGGCAGATGAGCGGCCGTTATCGAGAGACCTCGAGCCAGAAGCCAATGCCAGATCGCCTGCGCCTCCTGAGACAGAGTGCGCGATCTCGAGCCCCCCTGCTTGTTGAGGTAATACATCGTGGTCGTATTGTCCGTCTGTACAAGCAGAGAGTTGGTCCGGAAGGACGGTCGAAAGGCCTTCAGTGCCAAGTGAACAGCCCTGAGTTCCAGGAAATTGATGTGGTACGTGGACTCCGACGGGGACCACGTCCCTTGAATCTGCAGGTCTCCGGAGTGCGCTCCCCATCCCAGGAGAGAAGCATCCGTCACGATCGTCTGTGTGGGAATGTCCTTGTGGAAGGGAACCCCTCTGAGGAGATTTTCCGCTGAACACCACCACTTCAGAGACTGAAGAGCATGTATAGACAGTCGTATCCTGTCGTCCCAAGATCCTCTCCTCTGGTCCCACTGATCTTCCAAGCACTCCTGCAGCGGTCTCATGTGCAGCCGCGCATGTGGCGTCAGGAAGATGCAAGAGGCCATCGATCCCAGCAGAGAAGACACCGTCCTCACTGTCGGGGATGGAGTGGACATGAGAGCCTGAGCCTTCCGAAGGAGTGATAAACGTCGCTCTTCCGAAAGAGACACGCTTGCTGACAGCGTATCGATGGAGGCTCCCAAGTACTGGATGCACTGGACCGGAGTTGGAACAGACTTGGACATGTTGATGTGCAACCCCAGTTTGTTCAAGAGAACGCACGTCTTCTGGAAGTGTGCTTGAGCTTCCGAGAAGGAGGCCTTGATCAACCAATCGTCCAGGTATGGGTAGACAAACCCCTTGTTCTTCCTTAGGTGTGCCGCTACCACTGCCATGCACTTCGAGAATGTCCTGGGCGCAGACTTCAGCCCGAACAGAAGTACCGTGTACTGATAGTGATTGGTGCCAACTTGAAATCGCAGGAACTTCCTGTGTTTGTGTGCAATGGGCACATGGAAGTATGCATCCTGTAGGTCGATGGCGCAAAGCCAGTCCCCCTGTTGCAGCTGAGGATAAATCTGATGCAACGACAGCATGCGAAATTTTTCTCTGCGAATCCACTTGTTTGCCTGTCGCAAGTCCAGAATGGGCCTGAACTCGTTTTTGTCCTTCTTGCGGACCAGAAAGAACCGAGAGTACAGACCTCTTCCTCTTTGAGACAGAGGTACATCCTCTATAGCCCTTTTCCTTAACAGGATGTCGGCCTCCGCCTGAAGCTCGCGCAGCTGATACTGCGAGCTGACCGGAGGAATCGATGGAGGAGGGCTGGTGAAACGAAGACTGTATCCATTGCAAACAATATTCAGCACCCACTTGTCCTGAGTAATTTTTCTCCACTCTGCCAGAAAAAATTGATCGCTTCCCCCCACCGGAGCGGGTAACGGACGAAGGGGAAGTAACCGCTCAGGGTCGAGACCCAGCGGGCCCTTGTTCGCGGTGGAGGACTGCTGTGCACCTCTACCCCTCTGACGTTTTTAGAAGGGTCTTCTGTACTGCTGCTGTTGTTGCTGCTGCTGCTGATGTTGCCCAGAAGACTGTCCCCTTCCTCGACCCTGCGAACCGAAACGTCGTTGGAACTGGCGGTAGGGTTTCTTTTCTTTGGGCTTCTCCAAGCACACCGCCGTCAGGGTTTCAGCCTCAGCCTTCATCCTGGCCATTTCGTCATCTGCGTGTTTCCCAAAGAGGGTGTCTCCGGAAAACGGCAGATTTGCCACTCGTTGTTGCGCTTCAGGCTTAAGCGACGTCAACCGGAGCCAAGCATGGCGTCTGATTGATACCGTGGCAGTATCCATGCGCGGCCAGCAGGTAGACATCCGCCGCGGCGCTGATGGCGTGGTTAGAAACCAGCATCCCTTCCTGGACGATCTCCAGGAAGTCCTCTCTCCGGTCGCGCGGAACGAGGTCCGCAAACTGTTCCATGGAGTCCCACAGGGCACGGTCGTATCGTCCCAACAACGCCGAGTCACTGGAGGCCTTCATCGTTGTGGAGGACGTCCCACACGCCTTCCGACCAGCAGAGTCAATCCAGCGGCTCTCCTTATCCGGAGGCACAGTGGAGGCAGGAGAGGTGGCATGAAGCTTCCGAGCCGCAGTCACAATCACCGAATCCGGTGCCGGGTCCTTTCGCAAGAAAGCCGGATCCGACTCTGGAGCCCTGTATTTCTTGACAAGCCTGGAAGGCACAGCTTTCACCACCGCTGGCGTAAGGAAGAGCTGTTCAGCCGGCTCAAGTAGTCCTGGCACCAAAGGCAGTAGGGGGCGAGACAGGTGTTTCTTATGCAATGTCTCAAAGATCACATAAGTTGAGGGCGTAGGTGCCGTAACCTTGATCCCCAACTTCTCCGCCCCACGCAGGAGAACCTCCTGGAATGTGCCAATGTCATCTATCGGGGACACCCTCGTCTCCGGTGAATCTGACAACGTAGGTGAGTAGGAACGGGTCCTAGAGGCAGAGCGGGACCTGGACCTATGCCTCCTATGGCGATGCCTGGATCTCGAGGAGGATCCGTGTCCACTCCTAGACCTGTCCCTTCTCCCCGAGCGTGACCTCGATCTCTTGGGTCTGGGAAGCTCCGCCGGCCTCCCCGGGTCGGACGCCCTGGGCTTAGGAGGAACCTTCGACTTAGGCGTCTTCTTCGGAGGTGTCGGAAGCTTGGGCATCGACACCGATCTCGGTGGAACCGGGGGAGGAGGAGTAGCCGGCACCGTGGCCTGCGGAGCCGGTAGAGGAGGCAATGGAGGAGGAGGGGTCGAAGCCCTCGGAGGCGGGCCCCTAGGCAAAGGAGGCAGAGAACGCGGTGCAGCAGGCTTCTTCGGGGTATACACCTCGGAGTACGCCGTTCCCGGCGAGCCACCATCCTGTCCAGACTGCGGGAAGCCCCCCACAGTCCTGGGCCTGTCCTTACGACCTCCTGACGTCGAAGATCGGTGCCCCGACGTAGACAGTGGTTCCTTCGACGGCGAGCGGCCCTTCGGCGTCGACCGTTTCACACTCTTGGGCGTCGACCGGCTTCTATGCCTCGACGTCGACCCCGACCAGAAGGACGAACCTCTAAATCTCGACGGCGGGCGATGACGCCTCGACGGCGACCTCTACCTCCTCGACGATGACCTCTTCGATCGCCTCGACGTCGACCTCTTCGAACGCCTCGACGTCGACTTCTTCGGCGCCGGAGACCTCTTCCGTCTCGACGGCGACGACGACGAGGATCCCCTCGACTTCGAAGATGTCCTTGCTCTCGACGGCGAACGGCGGTGTCGCCTCGACGGCGAGCGCCGACATTGGGCCCTCCGATGCTGTCCACTCGACGCCGACGAGGAAATCGACACCGGGTTCGACGGCGGCCTGTAAACGTCCCTCGACGGGCGACGTTTTCTCAACCCAGAGCCCTGGGGAGACCGGGAACTGGCCGTGGACCTTCCTCTCGACGTCGTGGTCATAGCAACTGGTCCAGACGGAGACCTTGGACGTTTGCTGGACTTCCTGCCCCTGGGGAGCCCCCCAGAGGCCTCAGCATGGGCAGCAGAAGCCCCTCCAGACCCACCTCGAGCCTTCAGTCTTCTTTCTTCAAGTCCCTGAAGTCTGATCTTCCTCCTGTCCTTCAGGGTCCTGCCAGAGAAGCCTCTACAGATCATACACTCCTCTGGAATGTGGGAAGAGGGAAGGCAGAGGATACACACCTCATGGGGGTCTGACTTGGCCTTCTTCCTGGAGCACTCTGGGCATTTGTCAAATAATGCAGGCATTATGGACAACAAAAGAGTGCAGAAACCCAAGAAGAAAGTCACCAAAGTACTTTAAAAGTACACAAAATCGAAATTAGTGAAAAAACACCAACAAAAAACCCTTGAAAAGGGAGAGCTCAATGCTCCAGGGTCCTGCTTGCAGGAGCCGGAAAAAAGAACTGTAAGTTGGACCTGCTATGAATTCTGGGATACTGGGAGAAGGTTCTGGAAGATTCTCTTAAAGGCACAGTATCCTGTTTTGAGCCACATAATGGCAGCCTATGGGGCTTGTCTGTCCAGGTTCTTCTCTCTATCATTCCTGAGGGAGTTTTGCTATTAAAGCAATGGAAATCTGTACAGGCTTGTGCTGTTTTGTGGATTTTATGGTGGAATTTCTAGTTGAAGTACTGGACAGTGTAGCCTTTTTAGGCTGCATTATCTGTCTTTAAATTCTCTCTTAAGTGTCTATGCATTTCTGCATTTTTTGACACTGTAAGAGATTATTTTTGATTGCTCCGGGGTCCACGCACATGGGCGGGACTATTCACTAGATTATGACTATACACAGAGATCCCCTACTACAGAAAAAAAGATCTCTTCTAATGTTTTTTTAAATATGGCACTGCATGATACTCTGCTGCCCTAGCAATGAGCTGTTGATAAGCTATATTATATGGTGGTGATGGCTTTGCAGGATAAAGGTCTGGCTCATTGTCTACTGGAGGGTCAATGGTGTAATCGTTCCATGCGTCAACAGGCAAATGAGTCATCACCATGAACCACATCTGGATCTGTATGTGGAGATCCCGGAGGTGTTATGTAAGGGATCTTCAAATATTAACTTTTTAGAAGATGGTGGAGGTGGAGAGGGGTGTGGGGCAGGATAAACAGGGTTGGTAGCCAGTCCTTTAAGGGAATCTTAGCAGTGTCCTCTGCAAGCAGCTTGTGTTTTGCTGGAGTTTTAGCCTAAATATGTCCAGTATCAGGATTAATATACATTTCTTTCTGTTAGGGATCCAATCTGGCCTTAAAGTCTAAAATTAGGTTCTGGAGGCTCAGCAACACGGTGCTGAAATAGACTTGTCTTTGGCCACTGCAAGCTTCGGAGCCGAGGCATTCCACTGAATGCTTGTTTCGAAGCGGAGGGTTTCAGCTCCAAATCAGATTGGTCTTTGAAGTCTGGTTTCGGATCCAAAGGTAGTTTTGGCCGACCCGGTCCAGAGCCGGAAGGCTTGATTGTTTTGGTGCTGTGCCGAGAGGCAGGGCATTGGAAACATTGCCTTTGTGCAGACCTTGGCCAGAAGGCAGAGGTGGTCATAGCCTTAGGATTTTTGGAAGGGGATTTAGGGGACAAGGAGTCTTCAGTACTCACAGCACCCTGTCCTGGAGGCATATCTTCAGACTCTTGATCGATCTCAAGCTCTGAATCGGACTGTGGAACAGAATGCCTCTTCTGCGGCGGACGCTACGATCTCTTCTTGGTCGGATTCTTCCCGAAGATATCCGGAGTGTGATGGATGCTTTGGCGCTGCATCTCACGTCGAGCCGTATGATCGCTTAGAGTCTTGGACCAGAATGACTGCAGTCTTCCTCTTTGTGCCCTGGAGAGAGGCACAAGTTACAAACTTGATGTAGGTCGGCCCAAGGATATTTTGCGTGGTTCCAAGGACAGAATTGGAATGGAGTCCGCTCCATCGGCAGAAGGCTGAACAGACACGTCTAGGCCTGCCAGCTATCCACAAGGTTTCTGTTTGAAAATGGAGGATTTGTTAAACAATTCGATATGCAGAGAACAGAGAAACGCTTACGGAAAAATACAGACTAGGGTAGAGTGGATTGCGCTCTGAGGGGAACCCAAAGAACGGTTTTCGAACCTGAGCGCAGCAATACACGTCCGAACCCAATGGCGGAAAAAAAAAACTAACAATGGTGTTGATGCCCATGCATACCATCACCGAAAGGAGGAGTCACCCTACCTCGTGACTGGAAAGACTTCTTAAAGAAAAACTTGCAAACATCTGGAACCAACACTAGATGGCAGGAGTATGCAAAGCACGTGTATCTACAGCACATATGCCTCGAACATCAAGTTATTGAGTCACCGTTTAGCCAATGCGCGAACTGCCTAGTTGGCGGAGCTCAATGCCCTTACTAGAGCTTGCATTCTTGCTGAGAAAAAGACTAACAGACTTGACATGTGTTCTGCTTCTCTGGATGCAGAGCACTTACCTCACATCCACAAGCACTCCAATTAATAATGTATTCTATGTAAAGAACTTGTTAAATGCCTTGCTTCTGCTGCTCAAAATCAGTTATCAAGTGCACGGCCACCCAAACTTCTCATGAAGTTTCTCAGATAAACATCCTTGCGGATTCTGCTGCTTAAAAACTGCTTTATGTTTAATAAATGAAGCTATGTATAATGTGCAGACTGACTGGTTTCCTGATCCCGTGTCTCAAGGATTTGTCTGTTACAGGAGAAAGCCTCTGAGGTTGAAACAATACTGGATAAAGCAAAACTGTGCAAGAACCCCGACAGGAGTGTAGAGATCTAACAGGGCTTGTGGTTACATTGAAATTTCTGATAGGACCTCCCCCACCTTACACTATTGTATTGCGGAACCGATCATATTGGAAGGGATGGAGTAGTTTTTTACCTGTAACTCTAGTTCTTTTGTAGAGGTATTTCCGTGATAGTCAGAATCATCATAGTCCCGCCCATCTGAGTGTAACCCGGAGAACTTCATTAGATATATCTTAAGTTATCATCTTCTGCCTTTCTCCAGGAAGGCCTGCATAGCCACTTAAGAGATAATACAATAATGCAGCCGAAACACCTAGGCTACACTGAGCATTATTTCATCTTGAAGTGAAAAAAAGATAGTCAGTTTAACTTTAAATTTAGCAATTTGCTGTGTTTTACACATAGAAAACTCTCCTTCACAAAACTCCTTTTTTCATAATAGAGATGAAAAGGAATGGATAGAGACGCCCCCATAGGCTGCCATTATGTGTGCAAATGGATACAGTGCCTTTAAGAGTCTCCAGAGACCCCCGGCATCCCATGATACACAGCCAGAAGTAGTTACTTTCAGTTATTTTTGAAGGCGTAAAGAAGCAGAGCCTGCTGAGTCTTGGGTAGGTCTGTCTGGCAACGGGGAGGCAGGCATTTGCTTATGACTATCATGGAAATACCTCTACAAGAGAACTGGAGTTACAGGTAAGAAACTACTCCTCTTGTAGGGGATTCCCGTGTATAGTCAATCATCTGAATAGACTAGCAAGTCCATCCCAAAACAACTCTCCAGCGGTGGAAGAAACAGAGAACCAGACTATTGTGCAAATAGATTTCAAAGTGAAGCCTGCCCAACCTGAGCATCTGCCCTAGCATCAGTGTCTAGGCAGTAGTGCTTAGTAAGTGTATGGACTGACTTAAAGTGGCAGCCTTAAAGATTTCTGAAATAGGTATGTTACAAACTAAAGCCGCAGTAGCTGCTTTACGTCTGGTAGAGTGAGCTCTAGACTTACTAACCAGTCTTGTTGGCTTTCTGATAACACAGCTGAATACAGGAAACAATCCACCTAGAAATGGATTGTTTTGAGGTAGCCAGACCAGTTCGGACCAAGCCATAGTTTACAAATAAGTGGTCTGATCTACGGATATCCTTACCCTTGTCCAAATAGAACTTCAAGACCCTCCTAACATCAAGGGAATTAAGCGACCTCAGCAGGAGAAGAGGGATTCTGAAAAAATGTAGGCAATGTAATAGTTTGGTTCACATGAAACTCTGAAACAACTTTAGGGAGGAACTTAGGCTGAGTCCTCATAACTAACTTAGAGGAATGAAAGACTGTAAAAGGCTCTTTACAACAATGCCTGAAGTTCGCTAACCCTGCGGCCAGAAGTTATGGCCACAAGGAAAGCAGTCTTCCAAGAGAGATTCTGAAGAGAATCCTTATGAATGGGTTCAACCCCATTTATATGCATAGGACCTGTGTGTAGATGGTCTTTTGGCCTCCTTCAATAGCTCCAAGCAGTCCTGAATGAGATTCAAATCTCTGTACTGTACTAACTCAGGAGCCATGTCGCCAATTTCAGCAACGAGAGGTTGGGGTGCACCATCTGTCCACTGAACTTCGTCAGAAGGTCCGGCCGGCATGAAAAATGGAGATGTGGCAGGAGAGACCGGTGGAGTAGGTCTGTGAACCGTAACTGCAAACACAACAATGATGGACAGAATGTGGATCAATGTCACATTCACCCCAGTCCAAAGATCTGGGCCCAAATCCATCGTTTTTCCACTCCACACCACCCTGGGTTAGACAATGGCGATATGCAAATCAGCGCTGACCCTGTGCCCCATGGGAACAGTCCAGTCCGAACTACAAAAGCCATGTCCTTCCCAGAACGGAAACAAGCATCCGAGGACCGGACCACCACTGACGGGACTGCTCCGCAGCAATGAGGATCATTTGGCCCATGAATGCGAGAGCTTGATCAGTACTGTCGGGATCAGGGGAATTGGCGGAAAAGCGTAGAGAAAGCCGCCTGACCAGTTGATCCATAGTGCATTCCCTAGAGTCCCTGGTTGGTAAAACCTGGAGGTGAAGTTGCGGTATTTGCTGTTTTCCGCGGTAGCAGACAGATTGACTACTGGAGTACCCCATCTTTCGAAGATGTATCGCACCACTTCGTTGTTTAAGACCCATTCGTGATTTTATTGAATGAGTCTGCTAAGCGCGTCTGCCTGAGCATTCTGAACACCAGGGAGGCGAGTTGCTGTGATGGTCAGGTTCCTGGCTAACAGCCAGTTCTAGGTGGCCTGTGCTTCCGGAGATGATGCTCGAGATCTTGAGCCCCCCAGCTTGTTAAGGTTGAACATTGTGGTTGTACTGTCAGTCTGAACAAGCAGGGGACTGGTGTGAAACGACCGCTGGAAGGTTTTCAGCGCCAAATGGACTGCTCGAAGCTCCAGGAAGTTGATGTGGTACTTGGTCTCTTTTCAGGACCATGTGCCCTGTATCTGAAGGAGGTAGAAATGTGCACCTCAGCCGTGCAGAGAAGTATCTGTCACTATGGTTTGCGTCAGTATCTCCTTGTGGAAGGGAATCCCCCGGAGGAGATTGCGTGGAGACCACCACCATCGGATGGACTGGGGAGCCTGCTGCGACAGTTTAATCCAGTCTTTCCAATCCCCCAGTTTCTGGTCCCACATCCTCCAGACATTCTTGCACGGGTCTCATATGGAGGCGTGCATTCGGAGTGAGTAAGATACAGGAGGCCATGGAGCCCAGGATAGACAATACCTTCCGCACCGTCGGGGAGGGCATGGTCATGACAGCTTGAGCCTTCCGAAGTATCGATAAGAGTCTCACCTCCGAAGGGGACACGTTTGCTGTGCGTGTATTGATGGTGGCGCCCAGGTACGGTAGACATTGGACAGGAGTAGAGACAGACTTCGTGAGGTTGATGTGGAGGCCCAAACAAAGTAGGAGATTGGAAGTCCGATTGAAATGCAGTTGCGCTTCCTGAAACGTAGCTGCCTTGATCAACCAGTCGTCCAGATACGGATAGACGAACACCTTGTTCTTCCTTAGATGTGCAGCCACCACGGCCATGCATTTGGAAAATGTCTGAGGTGCGGACTTCAGGCTGAAAGGCAGCACGGAGTATTGATAACGCTTGTTGCCCACGGAGAAATGCAGGAAGGATTAGTTACTTACCTGTAATCCTAGTTCTCTTCCAGGGGTATCCTCATCAAAGTCATAAGCATTAGAATATTCCCGCCCATGTGCGGGACCCCGGAAACACTATTATATGTGCCCCACATATATATACTCATATATATATATATATATAAATACATATATATAACATGCAATAGCAGCCAATAAAAACAGAGCTGAAATATGCTGTGTAGAATTTCCACCATACATGTAATAATAATAAGCATTAGAAACATGAGAAACAACACAAAGTTTGTTTTAGAAACTGTTTTAATGCTCAGAAAGCAGTAGAAATTCTTATAACTCACTGGAAACATAGAAAGCTCCCAGGCTGCATTGCAAACACACAGTCTAAAAAGACTGAAAAGCTAACCTGTAGCTACATAGCAATAAACTGACACCGTGCCTTTAAGGCACTCATGACCCCCAGTATCCCATCATGCCTCAGGGGTGACAGTTAGGTCAGTTGTTCTTTTCGGAGACTGAAAATAAACCCAATAACAAATAGGTTAACCATATCTCCTTATTAAAGAATGTCCTTTGCCCGGGGAGGCGGGAGGGTTGCTTATGACTTTGATGAGGATACCCCTGGAAGAGAACTAGGATTACAGGTAAGTAACTAATCATTCTCTTCCAGGGGATCCTCATCAATAGTCATAAGCATTAGAATAGAATAGCGAGCCTCACCTCATCTCCCTGCGGGCAAAGGAGTAACAATACAGTAATAAACCATATTAAGCCTAGTATTCACTAAGCTTGTACAGGCCGTAGGCTACCCAAATAGATTCCTCAAAGAGGCTTGTCCTACTTGAGTATCGGCCCTGGAATCAGACTCGAGACAGTAATGTCTCGTAAAGGTATGAACTGATTTCCAAGTCGCAGCCTTGCATATCTCCGACATTGGAATGTCGTGCAAGAAGGCTACTGTAGCGGCCTTCCCTCTAGTGGAATGCGCTTTGGGTGACTGCAACAAAGGCTTGCCTGCAAGCTGATAAGCCAATTTAATGCAAGAGACAATCCATCTCGCGATGGACCTCTTGGCCGCTGGAAAACATGTTCGCATTGAACCATAGTTCACAAACAGTTGATCCGTTTTCCTAATCCCTTTGGTCATTTCCAAATAGAACTTGAGCACTCTTAAGATCCAAGGAGTGAAGTGACCGCTCGGCTGGGGTCGTAGGATTTGGAAAAAATGAAGGAAGGGAAATGGACTGATTTATATGAAAATCAGAGATGACTTTAGGTAGGAAAGCTGGATGAGCCCTTAGGACTACCCTATTGTGATGAAAGATAGTGTATGGTTCTTTCGCACAGAGAGCTTGAATCTCGCTGACTCTGCGAGCAGAGGTAATCGCCACCAAAAAGGCCGCCTTCCAAGAGAGATGTTGCAAAGAGGCCTTGTGGATGGGCTCAAAAGGTGGTGACATTAACCTGGATAGCACCAGGTTTAATTCCCATGGAGGAGAAGGATTTCGCACAGGGAGATACACTTTCTTCAACCCCTGGAGGAAGTCCTTAACCACTGGAACCTGAAAGAAAGAAACCTGATCTGGAGATTTTTTGTATGCTACTATGGCTGACAAATGCACCCTAATAGAAGCGTATTTCAAACCAGCAGTAGCTAGGGAAAGGAGGTATGGCAAGATGACGTTCTCCTGTCCTGTAGTCGGATCAAGGTGATGATCCCTACACCATAGGAAAAACCGCTTCCACTTAAACGCATAGGACGTTCTCGTGGAAGGTCTCTTAGCCTCCTTTAAAATGTTCATGCACTCAGGAGGCAAGTTCAAATGTCCATATTGCAGGACCTCAGGAGCCATGCTGTTAGGTTCAATGATGGGAGGTTGGGATGCATTATCCTCCCGTTCATTTTGCTCAACAGGTCCGGCCTGCAAGGGAGTCGTCTGTGTGGACACAGACAGATGTAGAAGGTCCGGGTACCACCACTGCCGCGGCCAATCCGGAGCTATCAGGATCATTTCCATGCTCGACCTGCAGAGCTTGGAAACTACTCTCGGAATCAGAGCCAGGGGAGGAAACGCGTAAGCAAACGTCCCTGACCAATCCATCAGCAGAGCATTCCCCTGAGTCCCTGGCCGGTGGAACCTGGACGCGAAGGCGTGGCATTTGGAGTTATCGTCGTCTGCAAACAAATCTATGGCTGGACGACCCCAGCAACGAAAAAGCTCTTCCACCACATCGTCGTTTAGCACCCAGTCTGGCTGATCTTCGAAGTGCCTGCTGAGTGCGTCTGCTTTTACGTTCAACTCGCCTGGCAGGTGCACCGCCTCTATCGTGAGGCCTCGAGAGAGGAGCCAATGCCAGATTGCCTGAGCCTCTCGAGACAGAGGGCGAGATCTTGTGCCTCCTGGTTTGTTCAGATAGAACATGGTGGTCGTGTTGTCCGTCTGAACTAGGACTGAGTTGGACTATCGCTGGTAAAAATGCGTTGAGAGCCAGGAATACCGCTCTGAGCTCCAGCATATTGATGTGGTATGTCTGCTCCTGCGCAGACCACAGGCCTTGAATCTGAAGCGGACCCATATGCGCTCCCCAACCTTGTAGAGAGGCATCCGTCACTATCGACTGGTTTGGAAGAAGCTGGTGAAACCGAACCCCCACCAGCAGATTCTTTCTCCGTGTCCACCATTTGATGGCGTCTTTCGTCGCTTGGGAGAGCTTGATGCGATCCTCCCCAAGTCCTGTCGCCTGGTCCCATTGATCCTCCAGGGCCTGCTGTAGAGGCCGCATCCTCAGCCTTGCGTTTGGGATGAGAAAGATGCAGGATGCCATGGAACCCAGCAGGGATGCAACTTGTCGGGCTGTTGAAAGCCGAGAGTCTATCAGAATTCCACATTTCTGGTTCAGGGAAAAAAGTCTCTCCTCCGAAGGAAACGCTTTTCCCACTTTTGTGTCCAGAACGGAGCCTAGGTAGTGAATTGACTGTGTAGGCCGCTGGACTGACTTCTCCAGATTCACATGGAGACCGAGCCTGTGCAAGTGGAGAAGACACAGATGTAGATCGTGCTTTACCCGCACTGGAGACGGACCTTTTAGGAGCCAGTCGTCCAAGTATGGGTATAGGAAGAGTCCCTTCTTGTGCAGAAAAGCCGCCACCACCGCCATGCATTTGGTGAAGACTCGTGGTGCGGACTTGAGACCGAAGGGTAGCACCGTGTACTGAAAGTGTTTGTTCCCTACGACAAACCTCAAGTACTTGCGATGTTGTTGTGCAATTGGGATGTGAAAGTACGCATCTTGCAAGTCCACCGAACACATCCAATCTCCGACTTGAAGATGTGGGCATATTTGGTGAAGAGCCAGCATGCGGAACTTTCCTCTGATGATGATCTTGTTTAGAAGTCGTAGATCGAGTATTGGTCTGAACTTGTCCTCCTGATCTTTTTTGGGGACAAGAAAGTACCTGGAGTAAACTCTCTTTCCTCTTTGAGCGAGAGGAACCTCCTCTATCGCTCGCTTTTGTAGTAGGACTGTTACCTCTCTTCGGAGCAAGCTTAGTTGGTGAGGGGAAGCGCTCTTTAGAGGTATGTTCTTTGGAGGAGCAAGGAAACGTAGTTTGTATCCATTGCGCAGTATATTCAGCACCCACTGATCCTTGGTGATGCTGACCCACTCTGCCAGGTGTTGTGAAGCACTTCCTCCCACTGGAGTGGGCAACGGCGCCAGAGGAAGCCACTGATCAGGCTTTTCCTCCTCTTGTAGTGGTAGAGGATTGTTGATGACCTCTACCTCTGCCAGGTTTACCTCGAAACTGGGGTTTTCCTTGGGCTTTACTTTGGGACCATTGAGGGGTTTGAACCCTCTGTTGAGCCCCTCTCCCCCTGTTGGGCTTGAAACGACGCTTGAACTCTTTCTTCTTTTCCAAGCCCACCGCTTTCACTGTGTCCAGTTCCGTCTTCATTCGGGTCATTTCTTCGTCCGCATGCTCACCGAAAAGAGCGAAACCCGAAAAAGGGAGATTAAGGATGCGATGTTGAGCATCCGGCTTCAGGCCTGTCAAGCGCAACCATGCCGATCTCCTGGCACAAACCCCATGAGAATAGGAATGCGCCGACAGGACAGCACCATCTGCAGCCGTGCTTATCATCTGATTCGCCACCAGACATCCTTCAGTCACGGTCTCTTCAAAGTCCTGCTGGTCTTTTGGCAGCTTGGCTTTGAACCTTTCCATAGAGTCCCATAAGGCTCTGTCGTACCGACCCAGAAGTGCAGCCGCACTAGAAACCTTAAGAGTCGACGCAGCTGAGTTGGAAACTTTGCGACCCCAGGAGTCTAACGTCTTGCTGTCCTTGTCTGGGGGGACGGAAGAACAACCTGCCACTGCGTGTGTCTTCCTCGCCGCCGCCACAATAACAGTCTGCTGGCGGGTCCGATCTTACAAAAACCGGGTCAGAAGAGGCCGGTTTGTATTTTTTTTGGATGCGGGCTGGCACCGCTCTGATAGCCGCCGGAGTTAGGAATACCTCCTTGACAGGATCTATAATCCCCGGAACTAATGGCAGTAGAGGACGGGTGATCGCCTTTTTGTGTAAAGTCTCAAAAATGACTGTCGTGGTAACCTGAGGGACAGACATTTCAATGTTCAGCTTCTGAGCTCCTCTTTGCAAGACGTCCAGATACGTGCCAATGTCATCCACTGGGGAGGATCGGGACGTAGGACTGTCCGTCAAAGTAGGGGAGTAGTCCCTCTTGGAAGACCTGGTAGAAGAGGTAGAGGAAGTAGACGGAGTTCGTCGACGTCTACGGTGGACACTGTGCCTCCTCTTCGGATCGTTTCGGACGCACTTCTCGTCTAGGAGAGCGAGACCTGACCCGCTCCTCTGGGTCTTTTCTGGGAGATCGGGTCCTTCTGGGAGATCTAGTTGGTGTTCTCACCGGAGATTTGCGCCTGGGAGGGCTATGCTTGTCCATCTCCTCCACTAGATCCTGAAGAGGAGACCTGTGCTGCGAGCTGGCGTAGTCCTGCATACGTTTTGCAGCCCCAGAATCTCTCCAATGATCCAAAGACCTATACCATCTAGGTGAAAGTCTGACTTTATCCGCCCAAGGGTCCGTCCGACGCTCAGGTGACTTGCGTACTGGACTTCTGGACTTCGAAGAAGTAGTTGAGGAGCCAGAGGACCTTGAGGTGGAATGACGGGAAGCTGACTCCGTTACCATCACCACATCTGAACATCTCGACGCCGAGCGATCTTCCCTCGTGGTCGAGTGCTTTCGGGGAGTCGGCGGATCAAACAATCTTGTATGCGAGGATGTATGGTCTCTCGACGTCGAGCGGCGATGAGCAGCTGCCGACGGAGTTCCACGTCTCGACGTCGAGTGACTATGTCTAATCGTCGACGGAGGTCTTTCTCTCGACGTCGAACGGTGATGATCAGCCGTCGACGGAGATTTCTGCCTCGACGTTGAATGTCTGTGCGACGACGGTGGAGGGGTATTGGACACCCTCGACGCGAGAGCTGACGAGACACCGACGGAGACTGCATCCTCGACGCCGATCGACTCTTCCCTGTCGACGGCGGAGGGGTCTTGGTCCTCGACGCCGAACGTCGCTTCTTCGACGACGGCGGAGTTACACTTCGACGCCAGTCGACGTCTGGATGACGACGGCGGAGGGGTGACCTCCCTCGACGCCGGTCGTCGCCTGGTTGACGACGGCGGAGGGGTCCGGGATCTCGACGCCGACCGTCGCCCGGTTGACGGCGGCGGAGTTCCCTTCCTCGACGTCGGACGTCGCCCGGTTGACGCCGACGGAGGGGATTTCGACGATGGAACTGGATCCTTCGACGTCGACGTACCTGGTCTTCTCTTCGACGGCGGCTCGCCGTCGACGGTAGTTTAGACGATGAATGATCCACCGGTGGTTCTTTTCTCAGCGCCGAGCCCGACGCTGAGGGTGAGGGGTATGAAGACTTCTTTCTGGAAGATGAATGAGTCTTCTTGGAGCCCTTCCTCACCGGAGATCTTCCTCTGGATGACCTATGAGCTAGGCCATAAATGCGAATCCTCTCCCTGTCTTTTAAAGTTCTTCCTGACAGGTGTTCACAATGAGGACAGGTGCCTGGATCATGTTCCTCAGGCAGACACAGGATACAGACGTCGTGGTTGTCTGACTTGGCCTTCTTGTAGAGTAGTGTGGCTCACTGGTTAGAGGCAGCAGGCCTGAGAGCAGAAGTCGGCCCGGGACCAGGGTTCAATTCCCGACGCGGCAGGGTCGTGGACCTTGGTCAGCGGACTCGATAATTCTCGCTTCGCTGCTTACTCTAACCAGGGGTTCCACTCGGCAACTCTGGGCATTAGCTTGCCTAATCTCCACAACGGCCTCACCAATTCCAGGGATGCCTGGCTCCACCTTGGGGACTCCCAGCAAGGGACTATCCCACAGGGAAAGCCAGGACGGGTTCCCCAGAGTTATACAGCGCCGGGACGCCCCGTTGCTGGGGCAGCTGTGCGCTTTACAAGTATACTACATTTACATTTACTACATTTACATTTACAAGAAGGGCATTTGTCAGAGTGAAGGCATTTCCAGGAGAAAATGCTCACCAAATTGACTGAAAAAGACAGTATCTTACTTGACTAGATGTTAAATGTTGAGTAAGAACAAAAAATTGTCAAAAGTGAAGAGTTTTTCTGTCAAAAAACAGGAAAATTAGTGGAGCTGTGTAACCAGGGTCCTTCTCTGAAGGAGCCGGAAAGAACAACTGACCTGTCACCCCTGAGGCATGATGGGATACTGGGGGTCATGAGTGCCTTAAAGGCACGGTGTCAGTTTATTGCTATGTAGCTACAGGTTAGCTTTTCAGTCTTTTTAGACTGTTTGCAATGCAGCCTGGGAGCTTTCTATGCTTCCAGTGAGTTATAAGAATTTCTACTGCTTTCTGAGCATTAAAACAGTTTCTAAAACAAACTTTGTGTTGTTTCTCATGTTTCTAATGCTTATTATTATTACATGTATGTTGGAAATTCTACACAGCATATTTCAGCTCTGTTTTTATTGGCTGCTATTGCATGTTATATATATATATATATATATGTATTTATATGTATTTATATATATGAGTATATATATGTGGGGCACATATAATATAGTGTTTCCGGGGTCCCGCACATGGGCGGGAATATTCTAATGCTTATGACTATTGATGAGGAACCCCTGGAAAAGAACTTGCGATGTTTCCTTGCTATGGGCACATGAAAATATGCATCTTGCAGATCTATTGCGCATAGCCAGTCTCCCTGATGAAGTTGAGGGTAGATTTGATGCAAGGACAACATCCGAAACTTCACTGCGAACCCATTTGTTGGCCCGTCGCAAGTAGAGGATGGGTCTGAACTCGTTCTGGTCTTTCTTGCAGACTAGAAAGAACCGAGAATACAGTCCTGTTCCTCTCTGTGCCAGAGGAACCAGTTCTATCGGCCTTTTCTGTAAGAGGGTGTTGGTCTCCCTCTGCAATTCATGTAGCGTGATCAAGTTGGAAAAATCGACAGAGGGCTTGTAAAACAGTGGGTCTCCACTGTGAACAATATTCAGCACCCAATTGTACCGAGTTATTTTCTGTCACTCTGCCAGATAGTTTTGAATGCTTCCCACCACCGGAGTGGATAATGGACAAGGGGGAAGAAACCCTTCAGGCCTTGGAACCAGCAGGAGCCTTGTTACCTTGTCCAGACTACTGGTTGGATCGTCCTCGCGGCTGGTGTTTCTGAAACGGCTGAAAAGACAGCTGAAACTGCTGTTGGTTGGACTGACTGCCCTGAGATGTCTGGAACCTCTGGGAGGAATAACACCATTGGAAAGGGCAGGTTTTTCGCTGTTCTTTAGGTTTCTCTAAACCTACAGCCTTCAAAGTCTCCATTGCACTCTTCATGCGGGCCATCTCGTCATCCGCATGGGAGCCAAAGAGTCGTTCCAGAGAACGGTAGATTAGAAATGCGCTGTTGCGCCTCCGGCTTCAGTAAAATAAGACTAAGCCAAGCATGTCTTTGTAGAGCAATTCGGTGGCAATACCCGTGGGCTGACAGGAGTGAAGTATCCGCTGCACCGCTGATGACTTAATTCGAAACAATCAGACCCTCATGCACTATCTCCTGAAAATCTTCCCGCTTGTCCCTTGGTAGGAGATCCACAAATTGTTGAAGCGACTCCCACAGGTATCTGTCATAACAGCCCAGCAAGGCAGTAGAGCTGGCTGCCTTCATGGATGTAGCCATGGTGTTGCAAGCTTTTCTCCCCCACCGAATCCAGATTACGGCTCTCCTTATCTGGAGGCATTGTGGAAGTTGGAGCCGTAGCATTCGGTTTCCTTGTCGCAACCACTATGACGGAGTCTGAGGTGGGGTCCAGTCGGAGGGAGGCAGGATCCAACTCAGGTGGGCGATATTTCTTCTGTAACCATATTTCTTCTGTAACCTGGAAGGAGCAGATTTTATATAAGATGGCGTCAAGAACAGCTCAATAGCCGGTTCCTCCAAACCAGGCACCAACGAGAGCAATGGATGAGATGTTGATCTCTGCTGGAGAGTTTAAAATATCACTGATGTTGACGGCACAGGCGTAGACAGGGGAATGTTCAGCTTTGAAGCCCTTCTGACCAGAACCTCCTGGAAGGTGGAGATATCGTCAATGGGAGACATCCTCTGAGGAGGAGAATCCGCTAAGAGTAGGCGAGTACCTCCTCGTACAAGACGTATCCCTGGTATGCCGGGAGCTAGATCTCTCATAGCAATGACTGAGATTGTGTGGAAGACCCGTGGTGTCTATGGGAACGATGTCTCGGGCGAGACAGTGTCCTTGGTCTGTGAGGCTCTGCAGGACATGTGGGCTGAGGAACCGGGGGCCCAGGCTGAGGCAGAGGAGGAGCAGCCCTGGGCCCAGGCTGAGGACTTGGCGGTGTCACTGGCAGGGCCACTGGTTGACTAGGAGCAGGAGGCGTCCGGGATGGTGAATAAGTACCTGAAGAAGAGACCAACCTCCTCCGTTTGAGCTGGCTACGAAGAAGGGGCCCTGGACTCATCCGACCTCCCCCTGGATGTCAATCTACAGCTAGACAGCGAGCTTTGATGTCATCTGGAACGTGAACTCCCTGTCGACGTCGACAGGCTCACTACAGAGCAAGTCCCACAACGGTACCTCGACGTTGAACGTCGGTGTTGACCCAAAGATGTCGACCTTCACTTCGACCTTCTCCTCGACCGGCATTGACGCATCGACGGCGACCTCCGCTGCCTGTGTGACTCCGATCAACGACGATGTCTTGACCGCGATCTTCGTTGAGTCGATGTTGAACGCGGGACCACCCGTGACAGCAATCTCATCCGAGACCTCGCCGTTCTTCTCCTAGACGTTGATCGTCGACGTAGCTGCATCCCAGAGCCCTGAGTTGACAGAGCATATAGTAGTCATCCCTGCTCTGGTCGTCTTAAGACGTCGATAGGGACCTGCACTGTTTTTCCGCCGTTTTTCGACTGGGGAGGCCCCAGAGGTCGAAGCATGGGTTTTGGTAGAGTACTTACTCTCTCCTTGCCCAGAGGCTGTAGATGCTGCCTTCTGTCTTCTCTGCTCCAAACCTCGGAGCCAAATCTTCTCCCAGTCACGAAGGGTGCGCCTGGAAAAGGTCTTGCAAATAGAGCAGGTGTCAGGTACATGAGAGACAGGCAAACACAGAATACAGACTGTGTGAATCAGACTTGGCCTTCTTCATACCACAGTCAGGACACTTGTCAGAGATGGCATTTTGACAAGAAAACTGTATAAATTCTGCCAAAAAAACCACAGCACAAGGTAGATAAAGGCCAAAGACGTCAAGTGAAACTGTAACAAACCAAATACAGGACTAATTATGAATGGAATACCAAAAAAAGGTAGAGCTCAATGCTACAGGTTCCTGCTAGCAGGAGCCAGAAAAAAGAACTGAAAGTAACTGCCTCTGGCTGTGCATCATAGGATACCGGGGGTCTCGAGACTCAAAGGAACAGTATACGTTTGCAGACACATAATGGCAGCCTATGGGGGCTTCTCTATCCATTCCTTTTCATCTCTATCATGAAAAAAGGAGTTTTGTGAAGGAGAGTTTTCTATGTGTAAAACTCAGCAAATTGCTAAATTTAAAAGTTAAACTGGCTATCTTTTTTCACTTCAAGATGAAGTAATGGCCCGTGTAGCCTAGTTGGTTAGGCTGCATTATTGTATTTTTCTCTTAAGTGTCTATGCAGGCCTTCCTGGAGAAAGGTAGAAGATGACAACTTAAGATACATCTAATGAAGTGCTCTGGGGTCGACGCACATGGGCGGGACTATTCAGATGATTATGACCATACAAGGAAATCCCCTACAAGAGAAGGTATTATTAGTGATGCTGCAACCCACTTGTAAATTTCCGTCTGTCTCCCAGAGCTGCTGACACTCTTGTGGGATCTGCCAGTCTCAAACATTGGCACTGGAATCAATCCCACTGCTCATCCACCTCCCGGGGGTCCCTTTGTCCATCTACACATGCATTTTATACAAACGTCTAAATGTGTTTCGTACTCTTATAGTCAGCTACTTAGGCAATTAATTGCACAATTAGGTGTTCCACATCGACCGCGAAAACTTTCAGCAGTACGTAAAGAAATATGCAAGGCTTTTTGGACCAATCAACACTTCCACTGTGCTTACCACCCCAAGTCAGCAGGGAAGGGTGAGTGCAATAATAAGGAGTAGTTTCTTACCTGTAACTCCAGTTCTGCAGTAGGGGTATCTGTTATAGTCATAATCTAGTGAATAGTCCCGCTCATGTGCGGGGACCCCGGAGCAATCAAAGATCTCTTAAGCTGTCTTCTTTGCAGCAGTGCATAGACACTTAAGAGAGAATTAAAGACAGATAATGCAGCCTATACACGCAAGGCTACACTGTCCAGTACTTCAACTAGAAATGCAAAGGATATTCCACCAATATCACATTTAAACCTGTCTGCCAGGTTTCACCATGGAAAATACTCCTCTCCCCCCGCCCCCCCCTTCACCCAATCCTTGGAATGCTAGAGAGGAAGGACAGGACCGACAAGCCCCCATAGGCTGCCATTATGTGGCTTACAAAGGGATTCCGTGCCTTTAAGCAAACTTTCCAGAACTCTCCTGGCATCCCAGTTTTGGGGAACACCATTTTCTTTTCCTAGTCGAACTTTGACCCAGAGCAACAGAGAGAAAACCACAAAAGAGGGAAAGAAAGGAAGAAAATTGATTGAAAGGATTAAAAATAACCTGCAAGAGTGAGAAATGGGAAGGAGTGTCTGGTGGTGTATGAAAGATTTGATTCAAGACTACGCAGACTTGGTATTCGACAGTATCACTGGCCGCAGCTTACTGAGCAAATGTGTGCACCAGCATTTATTCTTTTACAAATGTAGTACAAGAGTAGATTTCCAAACCTAAGCATGCTTCCAGATCAGTGCTATTTCCTGGAACAGCTCTTGCCTCGGCACCACCACTTCAAGACCGGACAACCAAGGACGGCCCGCTGGAAACCTTACCTGAATCCACCCTTCCATCCTTCTCGATGCAGCCATGCAACAAAGCGCCCACCAGCTATAAAGGTTACAATATTTCGACCAGGTGACTGGGTCGTCACCCAATACAAGACTCACGCTTCCTTGGTCTTTAGACTAATATTCCAGCTGGCCAGCCACAGACAGTCGCCTCAGCACCAACTCAGGACTGTGGTTCTAGCTACAAAGACCACCTATTTGTACATCCTTGAAAAATACCACCAGACTAACCCTTTTGTCCTGCTGGATCCGCATTAGCATTTGCCAAAAAAAGGAGGAGTTCAATTTTGTGCTGTGTACAGGAGGATGCATGTGCAGAATGTTATCATCAAGGACACTACTTGGAGGAATGTAGTGACCTCAACACCTCACTCCCTATGCCCACCGACGTTACTGCCTCCGGAAGGAGAAACTACCTTTGGACCTACCCACTTGGCCTACTCAGTCAAGTCTACCATACAGGAGACAAAGTAACGCACTGTATGTGCTCAAGTATTTGGGACACTGTGCTAAATATCACTCAGGGTGGAGTGGAGCCCATGACCCCATGTGTTTTAGTGGGGCACTACTACAGATGCCAACCTGAGGATAAATGCAATTGTTACATTGTGCATAGCAAGAAAGTCTACCCATGACTACCATTTAATTAGTCTGCTACTTTCTACCCTTAAGTGCTTCCTCTAATCTGTCAGACCCCTAAACAATTTGCACAGCAATTAAACAGATGCACAGACCTGTTTGAGATCAACTGTTTTGTCACCATTCTTTGATATATGGGATTGAACAGGCCATCCTTGAAACCAGAACCAATGGATGTCACTCACTCAGCATTCACAAACAGATCATTTCAAGAGTAGTGTCAGGGATGCACAGGATTTAGAAAGTCTATGAAATGACAAGCAGTAAAATCGGATCTTGGATATCTGCAATATTCGGAAACTGGGTACCCAACATTTTTAATACGATCAAGAATGCTTGCTGTGATAACAGTTTTCATTGAAGCTTCCCCTGCCCATCCTGGGAAGGAGACCTAGCACCTCACCCAGGACATGCATTGTAGCAGGCCCAGGAGAGCAGATCGCTCTCTACCCAGGGGTCCAGCAACATGTCTGCTGTGCGGCAGCCTAGACAGCCTCTCAAGACAAGATGTGGATTGTAGGTTAGGTTCAGGGGGCAACTCCAAGTTGCCCTCTGTCGTGCATTTGGCGTTAAATCCCACACTGGCATCAGTGTGGGTTTAATGTGCTGAGAAGTTTGATATCAAACTTCTCAATCTTCAGTATAGCCATCATGGTGCTGTGGAGTTCGTAATGACAACCTCCCAGCACCATATACTCTTAATGGCATCACTGCACTGCACAACTCTGTTTAGTTCTGCACCAGGACACTCAGCCTGCAAAGGCAGTGTGTGGGTGTCAGGGTACAGGGGCCCTAAGGATGGCACAATAAGTGTTGCAGCCCTTAGGGGTCTTCTCTGGTCACAGTGCCCTGGGTACCATGTACCAGGGGCTGACGTGGCCAGAGATGCCAATTGGGTTTAGGCTTTAGTACAGTTTTTTTGGGAAGGAGCACAGGCCCTGGATACCCGATTGGCAGGGGCCCAGGGCACACCAAGGAAAAGTGCATCAGTTATCAAGCAAAAAGTGGGGGGGGTTATGTAGGAAGGTAGAACCCTGACTATGGTTGCCCCCAACTTTTTGCCTGGTGTTTTGCTGGTTTTCTGACTTAGTTGACCTGGGACCCTGCTATTCAGGGCCCCAGGCCTACTGCTCTCTCTGTAAAATGGATTCCATGTACCTTAGGTACATATCTAAATTGGATACTGAGTCACCTTATCAGTCCCTGTACAGTGTACCTTAGGTACCCAGGGCATAGGTGTACCCAGGGCCTACCAGGGGCTGCAGCATGTATTATGCCACCCCTGGCTGGCCATCCAAATCTGACACAACTGGCTGCACGACAGCTGGGGCAAGGTGGTGTAATCACCCTTTGCTTTAGATATAGTATACCTATATCTAACCCTAAAATGGACACACAGATCTCCTATCAGTCACTCCTATGGCAGGCCTTAACAATCCTGAAGGCAGAGTGCTTGGAATCGTGTGAGATGGTGCTCTGGCATGAGCTGAGCCTGTCTGCGGCTTTCGGGATCTATCCCTTTGCCGTTTCCATGATATCGCATACCATATACTCTTAAGTGCATTATAATCCTCGCGGTTATATGCCAACTCTGGTATCGCTTTATCAAAACATGTCGAGTAAGGTGTCATACGAATTGGAATACTAACCCCTCGCCAATTCTGGCGACGGGGTTAGCATTCCACCCTTCTAGAGGGACACGACATGTATGTAACCCCTAACCCCGGTTAAAGTCAAACAGAGCCTCAGCTCCACAAAATGGATGCTGCCACCGAGACACAAGTCTGCCCTCCTGCTGCTGGGAGTCCTCCCAGAGCAGGAGATAAGGACAAAGGGTTTCCTGCCAGGGGCGGTGCCAGCACCGTCCCAGACAGGGTTTTGTGTATTGTAGGTAGGCAGGGCTTTAGAGGAAGGTGACTGCACGTGGCACCCCGGTGCTCACTGTGCATAGGCTGGCTGGAACCAGTTCCAGGGTCACTCCAGACCCTGTGCTGGGGAAAAGCCCGCCAAGGAAGTGGGTGTAACCACCCCCCTCCTAGTCCCACCCATAGGGCAGGACTTAGTCGCGTGCCAGCCCCTTTTTACAGGATAAAGGTAGGAACTGGCCCCCTTCCAAATCAGATCATCTTTGAATCCTGAAACTACTTTCTGCGAAAGGAACTCAAGACTTCTTCCTAAGATTTCTCCCTTGTGACTAAGGAGTAGTCACCCTGCATCCGCAGGCACCATCTAAGAACACTGCGGTCTGCTGCACGTCCTTCCTCCGGAATCCGACTGCCCAGCTCGACGAGACCCGGCTTCCCTGGCACCTCTGACCTCTACCCACCTCTACAGCCCAGCTGAGAACCGTGGGTGCGACGAGACCTCAAGGGACCGGCCATCTGCAAGACTGCACGACTTCTTTCCAGCAAGCCCGCCGAGTGAATTCCTGGTGAGTGCTTTGGGGTCCGAGAAGCCCCCACCCTGAGCAGCTCCAGCACCGAAGAGCAGCCCCCCAGCATCTCCACGATCTGCGTGGGGCCCTTCTGCTTTTTGCTGCTCACCGCGTTGTTTGGCTACTAGCCCGCTGGCTTGTGGCCTTCCTGACGACGCCCGACGACATTTCTGCTGCTGGTCTGGTTGCTCCAGACTGGCCCTTGCTTCCCTCCATCGGAGAAGTAACCTGGACCCTCCTGGTCCACTCAAGACGCCATTTTAGGTCCACCGCGTGGGCCTTGCATTTGCCAAGACTTGTTGCCCAATCCTGGGTCCAGCGACGTCGACAGCAAGAACCTTCGTGGGACAGCTCGCACCTCCATCCTGGTCGCCGACAACGCCTCCTGGTCCGAGAGACGGCAGAGCCCAGCAGCGCCCACTCACCTGACTGCGGTGACTTCGCCCGGTGCCATCCTGGTGCCCACTTAATCACTGGCTAGTGATTCAAGAACTTGGTCCCCTCTGCTTTCAGGTTTTCTTCTTCCTTGATCCAGGCTTGGATCCATCGAACTTTTCTTCACTGGTCGCCTGCCAGCAACTTCTTCCTTCCAGGCTCCTGGTCCGGCAACGAGATCCCCGACGTCTTTTCAGACCTATGCAGCTGCAGCCCCTGGGCTAGGTAACTTCGGCACTTCGGTGTCCCAGCATAGCCTCACTATCCTAGGGTCAGGATCCACTGTCGTTTTCTTCCTACCAGGTCGGGTTCGCCCGTGAACACTAACTTTGCCTTTACTAGCCTCCATAGACTTTGTCCCGCATCCCGCGTGAGAGTGCACACTCTGCACCCGAGTCCCCTGGGTCTCCTAGTAGTAATCTAACGATTCCCTAGTCCAGTCCTAGCGATTCCAAAGCCTATTAGAACTGTTACTTACCTGCTAGTAATTCGCATTCCACTTTTAAAGTATATGGTTTTCCGTGCCCCTCGGGCATTTGTGTATAACGTGCTAACTTAAGTATTTTCGTAAGAGTTTTGTTGTGTGCCTAGCACCCTGTCCTCATAAAGAGTACAGGGTTGTTGTGATTCTAATAAATACACTGTTTATTTTCATAACACTTGTGTGGTGTCCTTTCACTGGGTGTTCAAGGGGTAATGTGATGGTAAAACAGCTGGCTTAACACGCCCTCTAGAGTCTTAGCCTTAGACTGCTCGTATCCATGCTACTAGGATAGCTGGTCTATAAGGTTGACTTACAACCAATCATCAATAAGGGTTGTTTGGACTGATATATAGTGATCACTAGAATAGTGAGCACTGCACATCAGGCCAACTTCTCACAACATGCCTCGGAGCCGACATCCCATCTGGCTAGACGGGAATACCCAACAAACTATCCAAACGGCCTGTAAAAGGGCACACAATGCAAACAGGGAGGCACTTCTAGAAACGAAGTCCAAAACTGACACAAAACAAAATCATGTGTCACTACATACACACCCCTGAATCTAATATGATCAAAAGGATCATAAAAAAACCATTGGAGGATCCTTAATATAGGAGACTTTACAGTTAATCCCCCCGAGATTCATCGTCAAAAGAACTAACAATTTGAAAAACGTACTAATTAGAACGAGACCCAAGAAAGAGCCACCCATGAGAAACCAACTATGGGACTTACCGCCAGTCACGGGCCACTACCCATGTGGTCAGTGCAAAGTCTGTCCCCTTACTAAGACAAGTAAAACAGTCTCTCAGACACCTTCACCTGGTACCAAACGAAACACACCACTTGTAACACCCACAGTTGTATATACCTAATCAAATGCCCTTGCGACCTCATGTATATGGGCATGACAACTCACTCCGTAGAAATCAATCACAAAACATTGTGGCAACATCAGGTGGAAGAAAAACACAAAGATGTGAGCTCACTTTACAGAAGTAAATCACACAGCTAACGACATACTTTGGACCATTGTGGAATCACATCCTCTGATCAGCAAGGAAGCCCTCTTTAGAAAAGAGCAACAATGGATTTTCAGAATTTCGAGAGATACTGGGGGCCTCAATTATGACATTCCATGGATGGTATTAAATAACACCTAACCCCTCTACCTTTCTCTTGGGTTACCATTAACAGCTCCCTTTGCTGTTGCCTTTATCAAACCAGTCCCCTTATCCATACCAGCTTCTCGCTGACAACCACACTGTTAAGCACTTAGTACAGGACACCACAATACTCTATAATTTAATTTGATGCTTGCCTCTGTGCCCCATTAGATACCAGTCCAAAATAATTTGGAACACTCAACCTTTTTTAGCAGGAGACTTCCATATATAATTTAATTCGAGCAGTGCTACACACACGAGCCTCTCAATAAGACTCTCTTGAAACCCCCAAGATGGCCACCCTCCGTCACGTTCTAGTGTTTTTCACTAGTACGCGATGACGAAGGAAAATGCTACTTACCAGTATGCATCTGTTCTTGGCATGTAGAGCTGTAGATCGACATACTTTTGCATAGATCGCCATCTAGCGTTGGGCTCAGATGTTTGCACTTTGTTATTGTAGAACTCTTTGTAGTTACGACATAGGTGCCTCCTCCTTTGGTTAGCAGTGCGCATGAGCATCAACTGAAGATGTCCATGTGTAATGTATCTAAGTAAAATAGTACTGCAGCACATACAGGTGTCGGGGAGGCAGGTGGGCGTATGCAGATCTACAGCTCTACATGCCAAGAACATAGTCATACTGTTGCACAAGTTACTACTTGTGTAACGATACATCTGTAAGACATTAGTGATAAATTCCTTACCTTAGAATATGCCCAGGCGTCAGAATGTTTTGCTAATAGTACACCTGTGCACCAGTAGGTGGCGTCCGGACGTCACAGAGACTACTTGGGCACCACCCATGCTTGCTGACGTCAGTTCTGTAGACTACTTTCCGCGCCAGGAACGCAGAGCCAGGCAAGAAACTGACCACGGGTGCCTTGAAATTTGGGCCCTAAAAGGGATGTCCTTAACCCTAGTAATCAGTTCGCAGATCGGTAAGGATGGGTGGGGCGGTAAAGAATCTATCACCAACTAATGTCTCTTACCGATATATTGTTACACAAGTAGTAACTTGTGCATCTGAAATACACATTAGTGATAGATTCCTTACCTTAGAATTGATACCCCATCAATACCAACCCCGGTGGTGGGTCTGAGAATAAGGTTACACCAGAAAGTCACAGAACGGCCAAAAAAGCCGTCCCTCCGGACTTTACTGTCAAGGCAGTAGTGCTTGGTAAACGTGTGCAGCGATGCCCACGTAGCTGCCTGAATAATGTCCTGCAAAGGATCGCCACGTCCCAAGGCAGTAGTTGCTGCAGTTGCCCTGGTGGAATGGGCACGCAGCCACACAGGAGGCTCCTTCTTAGCCAACGATTAACAGGCCTTGATGCAGAGAATGACCCACGGAGAGATGGTCCGTTTGTACACAGCCTGACTTTATTTGGCGCCCACGTAGCCAATAAAAAGCTGGTCATCCACCGCAACTGTTGTGTGCGGCTAAGGTAGAAGGAGAGCGCGCGTTTTGGGTCCAGACGGTGGAGCCTCTCTTCCTCTCTGGAAGGAGGCGGAAAGGTGGTGGGCAAAGTAATGGTCTGCCCGATGTGGAAGGGCATGACAACCTTTGGCAAGAAAGAAAGACTGGTCCTTAGAACCACTTTGTCCGGAAGAATAGAAAGGAAAGGAGGTTTAGAAGAAAGAGCCTGGAGCTTACTCACTCTTCTGGCAGAGGTGATAGCAACCAGGAAAGCAGTCTTCAAGCTGGGAAGACACAGAGGACAGTTATGAAGGGGCTCAAAGGGAGCGCACATCAGATACGTCAAGATAAGGTTTAAGTCCCACTGAGGCATGATGAACGGCACAGGAGGAAATGTGTGCGTAATGCCTTTCAGAAAACGGTTAACAGCGGGGACTTAAAAAGAGACAGCAGTCATGAAGCCGTAGAAAGGCGGAGATGGCAGAACGATAACCTTTGATAGTGCCCAGAGCAGAGCCCTGCCGGGCCAAGTGAAGAAGGAACAGAAGAACTTCAGAAAGAGGGGCAGAAAGGGGATCCACAGACTTGGCTGTGCTCCATGTCACAAACTTGTTCCACTTGCAGGCGTATACAGTTATCCTGGAGGATTGTGTTATTGCAGTAAATAACACATCTTTTCCATTTAGCTGCATAGCATGCCCTAGTGGTAGGACCTCTAGCTTCTTTAATGGCATTCATACAGTCTGGTGGGAAATTGAGGTAACCACACAGACCATCGCACTACAGCGCTTACGCGAACCTTTGTTGCTGTTATCTGCTATTTTAATATTTTAATACTTCATTTTCTAGTCGCGCGGCCACTTTGGCCACAGGCGCTATTGCAGCTTGTTATTTGGGGGTATTAGACAGGAACTTACTTGCACAATAATCATTGTAAAAGCACCCGCATTTTGCAGGATTTAGCCAGACTTCGGGGGCAATTGGAAAATGACAGCGGCGTCCCGCCCGCCATCTTGGGTGGGGGTTACTTGGATCGGCCCGTTTTCAGGCGCCACCTTTTCGCGGGTCTAGAGGATTATCCTCACAGGACTCCCGCGCGGCCTAATACAGCATTATATTAGAGGATGGGTGTGCAAGCGCGCGGCGGTGGCGCGCCGGAGGTAAGCCCGTTTGCGCCCCGGCCGCGTCTAGCGCTAGCCAGGCTGCTCGCCTTGTGTATTCCAGAGATGAGCTTTGCTCGTTGAGCGGCACGTCTAATTTGGCCAAGCATTCGGATACAACCTTATCTCCTGCGAGGGCATTTTCTTGTGGCTTATTGAATGTTCGCTCTCTCTGCAAACATCATGCTGAGATTGCCCTTCTCATAAAGACATCAAAGTTGGATGTACTCTTTTTGACTGAAACCTGGACTAGAGCGGACAGTGGGGTAGAGCTTGGTTGGGCATGTCCCACGGGCTATTTGATTAAACATAATCCGCGTGCGACTGGGAGAGGTGGCGGAGGTGGATTTATTTTTAGGGAAACCCTCGCATTTTCGCAGTTGGAAATCAAAGGGGTTAGTGGTTTTGAACTCCTAGGGTTTTCCTTAAAAGGCCAGAGTGGTGTGTTGACTGCTGGGCTACTTTGTTATAGACCGCCCAGTAGTGCCATGCCCCTCCCCCCCCTCAGGAATTGATATACCTTATATACGATTTGTCTAATTCACATGCTAGGTTCTTCGTGTTGGGTGATTTTAATCTCTGGCCAAATGGTCCACATGACCTCGCTTATCGTGAACTGCCAGGCGTGCAGTAATGTACAGCTTACGCAACCGGTGCTCTCTTCTACCCATGAAAAAGGTCATACCCTGGATCTGGTCTTTGCTGATGACTCGCTGGTCTCGATTAAGGAGATAGCGGGCCAATGCTGGACGGACCATGCGTTTACTTTTCTATCCTTTTACCAGTGGGCTCACTGAATAATAGCGGCACTGGCAAACCTAAGTTCAGTTGGCAATGGTCACGGATCCTGAAGTGTTCTAGTTTGCCTACGCTTCTTCCTGGGGCCTTTATCTTGGGGGGAAAGTGCGGAGGATAGTTATTCCACTCTTTGTCAGCAGATTCTGGAGTCTTTAGACAAGGTTGCTCCTTTACGTAAGGTTAAAGCTAAACCATCGCGGGCTACTCCTTGGTTCTCCAGTGATCTTTTACAGCAAAAGCTTTGCTGTAAACAGGCAGAGAGAGCCTGGAGAAGGCACTACTTGGAACCCGATAACTCTGCAGGAATATAAAAGGCAGATCAGGAATGCCAAGGCAAAGTATCTGGAAGACACTCTGGCTAAGGCAGCGAATAAGTCCCAAGCCCTGTTTAGAATAGTCAACAGCCTGTCCAACCCTACCTGCGCCTCGAACACTATCCCGGCGTCTCAGGAGCTATGCAATTCCTTGGCCTCTTTTTTTTAGGAAAAAATCAGGAATATTCCGACGGGACTTTCGACCCCCAGTTCGATTTCTTCCTCACCTCATTTTTCATCGGACCTGGTTCAGGTTTTGACCTCTGATGCGGTCAGGGAGAAGACAAAGCAGGCTCAGCTGTCTTGTCTTCCTCTACCTTCCTTGGAGGATTTTTGCCTGCTAGCCAACAGTGTTTCTTCCGGTTCACCTCTTGACCCTTTACCACACAAGTTCTGGAAGGTGTTCCAGGCAGAGCTGTTCCCCCCGCTCCATTCCATCTGCTGCCAGTCTCTTGCCACAGCCACGGTTCCTGACAGTTGAAAGCTTTCAGTGGTTTCACCTCTGCTAAAAAAAAGCTACCTTGGACCCCTTGTGCCCGGCGAACTATCGGCCCATTTCGCTTCTACCGTTCTCTGTAAAAATCCTAGAGAAATTGGTCACAAGAGTCCTGTCTAGCTTCCTTGAAACCAACGCCTGTCTGGACGTGGCCCAATTTGGGTTTAGGCCGGCCCATGGCACGGAGTCTGCATTGGTCGCCGTTTTGGACATCCTTCGTTCGCGTGTCGATATGGGTAGAGCATGTAAGTGGGGAACATACGTATGCTCCACTCCCAGGCGCACTGCTTTCGGGGATACTTCATCCACTTTTGAAATCCATATGTAATTTACTCCAGTTTACTCCATTTATAATACAAATGTATCCATTATGTTCTATCGATGTCAAACAGGGCAAGGCATAAGCCCAGTTCACGCACGCATCTTATTGTTGAATCAGTAAAGTTGGATTAAAAGTGAATGATGAACGGTGTGCACACCACCTCTTTAATGTAAATAATGATATGGGTAGAGCAGCATTTTTGGTGCTGCTCGACATGTCGGCCGCGTTCGACACGGTTGACCATGCGGTACTGATACATAGGCTGCGGGAAGCAGGGGTGTCTGGCCAAGCCTTGGACTGGTTAATTTCCTTTCTTGATAACAGACAAGCCGTGGCTTTACCACCCTTTCGGTCAGCGGTCAGCTGTCAGAAAGGTGAACCAGGGTGTGCCCCAGGGCTCAGCAATAAGTCCAATCCTATTCAACCTATATCTTCGCCCTTTGATTTGTTTAATTAAGTCATTTGGCATATCAGTCATCAATTATGCCGATGAGACAACTTATTTTTTCTTTCGAAGGCGAGGATGCAGTTTCTAAGGATACTTTCCACCGGTGTATGACCTCTACTGCGGACTGGTTGCGACAGAACTCGCTCCAGTTCAATGGTGCCAAAACTGAGGTTCTTCACTGTTCTTTGGATCGGCTGCCTCGTCCTCTACCAGAAGAGTTCTGGCCCACTTCTATTCCTGGTATTGTGACGGGCGCCGACGCTGCACGCAATCTTGGGGTCCTATTTGGCCCTAGTCTTCAGTTAGATGCATTTGTCAAAACCACTGCGACATGCATGCTACTGCTCCGGACTTTACGAAAAATTCTTCCGTTTCTCCCCCCGGCAGCTAGGATTGAAGCAGTGCGTAGTATCATCCTCAGTAGGTTAGACTACTGCAACGCACTGCTTCTAGTGTCTCCTAACATCTTGATCCTGAAGCTGCAGTGGGTTCAGAACATGGCAGCTAAGCTGGCCCTCTCCCGCCCACGCTCTGCCTCTTCATCTCTTGCACTTTTTGATCTTCATTGGTTGCCGGTGCAGCAACGGATCTGTTTTAAAGAGTCCTGCCTTGTTTTTAGAGCTTTGCACGGTCAAAGGCCAGTGATGTTGCAGGATCTATTTTCTTGGTACTCTACTGCCAGAGCTCTTAGGTCTTCGTCGGCCTTCCTGGCGACTGTTCCAAGGTTTAAAAGGGTGAGGATGGGTGGCCGCTCGTTCAGCTTTGCGGCTGCCAAACTTTGGAATTCCTTACCGCTACCGTTAAGGAGTAGGCAAAATTTGTTGTCCTTTAAAAAGGACCTTAAAAGTTATGTTTTCCCAAGGGGGGCGTAGGGTGGATACATACTGGTAGTGTTGTTTTGGGTCATAGCGCCAGGATACCCTTTGGGTGACAGCCGCGCTTAATAAGTATGCCAATACAATACAATACTTCAGTAGCCAGATCGTTCAGTCCAGTTGAGCTGGTTCAGGATGTCTCAACTCTCCATGATTCTATGTTAGTAGTTCCGCACCAAAAGGTACACCTTTCCCCATAGCTTCTGAGTTCCAGCAGTGTGATGAACCATGGTTGTCGGGCCCATGTTGGAGCAACCAGGATCATTGTGAGATACTGTGAGTTTGCGCACCAGTAACGGAATGAGCAGGAGAGGCGGAAAAGCGTACGCAAATCTGCCTGATAAGTTCATCCATATCGCATTGCCTTTGGACAATGGGTGTGGATACCTGGAGGCGAAGTTTGGGCATTTTGTGTTTAAATGTGTGGTAAACACATCTATGCCTGGGTGGCCCCACATTTGAAAAATCGGAAGAACTACTTGCGGATGAAGTTCCTATTCGTGGATCTGCGATTGACGACGGAGCAGATCCGCAATTGGATTGTGTATTCCAGGTATATGCTCTGATAAGAGGTATACATTGAGGAATGGCCCATCTCCAGATGCGTTGTGCTAGGCGTGAAAGCTGCAATGCGAGAGTGAGTGCCCCCTGTTTTTGTATATAGGACATTGCAGTCATATTGTTCGTCCGGACAAGGACAGTTTTGCATAGGAGACGTTTCTGAAAAGACTTTAGGGCGAAAAATATGGCCAGTAACTCCAGGTGATTTATGTGGAGGAGTTTCTGTAGAGTGGTCCACATAACTTGAATTGTTTAGTTCTAGAGATGAGCTCCCCAGCCGGTAAGCAATGCGTCTGCTTAGTACTATTTGTGGAACCGGGTCTAAGAAAGGCCACCCTTTGGAAAGATTGTGTGCTCCACCATTGCAGAGAGCGATGGGTGCGGCTGTCCACCATCACCAGATCTTAAAGATGACCTTGAGCTTGGTTTCACTGTTGTGCTAGACATTCTTGCAATGGACGCATTTGGAGACTTGCGTAAGGGACAATTAAGATGCAAGAGGCCATCATCCCTATTAATTGCATGAACACTCGAGCTGGTAGTGTGTTGCGGTTGGAATTTTGTTAGGAGGGCTTGCATACTGACAATCCTGGATGGGTAGGGGTATGCTAAGGCTTTGGAAGTATCTATTGGTGCACCTGGAGATTGTTGGGTGTGGGACAGTCAAAGATGTGACTTGGTGAGGTTTAACCTCTACGCCACGGTGGACATGAAAAAACAGACGGCCGGGGGCCATCCGACGCATGGAAAAGGTTATTGTGAATCCTAAATTGTACAGCAGGTGGATTGTGTTGGGTGTTTGTTGCACACAATTGCTGCGTGACTTGGCTTTTATGAGCCAGTCGTCTAGGTAAGGAAACATGAATGAGTGATCTTAAGTGGGCTGCTACCACTGCGAGACATTTTGAGAAGACTGTGGGTGTTGTTGTGACCCCGAATGGAAGGACTTTGAATTGATAATGTTGTCTGTCTACCATGAACCGTAGGTATTTCCTGTGAGCTGGATGAATAGGAATGTGGAATTAGGCGTCCTTGAGATCTAGAGTGGTGAAGAAATTGCCTTGTTGGAGCAGTGGGAGTACCTGTTGTAGCGCGACCATGTGGAAGTGCTCAAATTGTATATACAGGTTTAACGGTCTGAGGTCTAATATTGGCCTGAGAGAGCCGTCCTTTTTGGGAATGAGGAAATAAAGGGAGTAAACCCCTGTACCTTGCT
The DNA here is from genome assembly GCF_964261635.1 of Lissotriton helveticus. Classification (NCBI taxonomy): domain Eukaryota; kingdom Metazoa; phylum Chordata; class Amphibia; order Caudata; family Salamandridae; genus Lissotriton; species Lissotriton helveticus. Next base: position 1,195,230,026 of record NC_136068.1, read on the forward strand.
GGTATAGGAGAACCGGTTCTATTGCATGTTTTTGCAAGAGAGAACCTCCTGCTTGAGAAGCGTTAGAAGTTCTGTGGACATTGGATGTTGTTTGGGGGTATGGGGGGGGAGAAGTAAGTTCCAAGCAGTAACCATACTGGATATTTTGTCTTACCCACTTGTCTGGCGTGATGGAATTCCAGACAGGTAGGAACTGTGATAGTCTTCCCTGGACCGGAGTGGAATGGTCTTGGGGGAGTGGAGGAAATTCACTGCTTTGTGTTGGGGGAGTTACAGGTATTAGAACCATGTCCTCTGCCCCTGTTATTGCCTCTGTAAGTCCCTCTAAAATATCCTCTGCTAGGGGAAGTTTGAGTGGGCCTTTTATAAGTGGAAGAGGTGTTTTCTGTGCCAGTTGTTTTGGAGGCACCTCTATAAGAGGAGCGACGAAAGGAACCTCTACTAGTTGTTGCTTGAAGAGCCCACATGGATTTGGCAGTTTGTGTCCTTTTTCATCTAAAGATGTGTCCACAGTAGGTTCAAACAAGTGTTCCTGATCCACGGGCTGATTGAGGATAGTAGATTGTAACTCGTTTGAAACCAGATATGCGTAGTCATGCAGGTTTGCCTAGTAATACACTTGTAATAATTTTGTGAGATGCTGTATCTGTTGCATCCAGGGCACATTTAATTGAAATTTTGTAATTAATTTCCCCTCTGGTATGAGATAGTTTGCCTTGGTCTCATATTGGTCTGGGAGATGCTGCATGAGCTTTTCAAGCTCATCGTAGTGAGCCCCGTCATACCTTGCTAGTAAGGCTTGTGAGTTGGCGATACGCCAGAAGTTTGCTGCCTGGGACGCAACTCTTACCTGATGCATCTAGTAGTTTAGACTGTCTGATCAAATGTGGTTTGGGAATTTGCCTGTTTACGGGCATTCGCCACTACCAATGAGTCCAGAGGAAGTTGACTTTTAATGTAAACTGGATCACTTGGACCTGGTTTGTATTTTTTCTCAATTCTAGGATTGAGCACCCTAGCTCAGACAGGGTCTTTAAAAACCTCAGGGGAATGTTTAATCATCCCTTTGAGCATAGGGAGCGTTAGTTGTCTTTTGAGGCTGTGAGAATGTCTAATAAAAAATCCTCTTCCAGGGGGGTCTGAATGGAGTTGAACCCCATGGTATTGTGCAGCTCTATTAGTTGCGCAAACCCTACGTTGTCATCTGGAGGGGATGGTCAGGCGTGGTATAAATGTGGCTCAGGTACATCTGGGACATAATCCTCCCAAGAATCATGAGGTGGAATACAGTATCTGTATCATTATGTGGTGGGTCTATGTTTTCATCCCCTAAATCCTCATCTTGTGGTGTGGGTGATAGAGGTATTGGAGAGTGTATAATGGCTGGAAGCTGGAGAGGTGGTGAAAAAGGCTTCATAGGTGAGGCAGCTGAGTTTTTTCTTTGAGGGTGTAAAAAAAAAAAAAATTCGGAATTTGTAAAGCGCACAGCTACCTCCACCGGAGGTGTCCCGGCGCTGTCCGTATACCGCTTAGGAACCCTTCCTGGCTTTCCTGGGAAATGTCCACTCCTGGGCACCCCCCAGGTGCAGCCAGGCATCCCAGCGCTTTTGGGGCCGTTGTGGAGACTAAGCAAGCTATTGCCCAGAGTTGCAGCGTGGGACCCATGATCAGAACAGGCACTGAGGCGAGAATATCCAGTCAGGGGAATTAATGAGCCGGAGACCCGCTGAGGCGGGAATCGAACCCTGGTCCCTGGCCAGAGCTCTGCATCAAGGTCTGCCTGCTCTAACCATTGAGCCACACTTCTCCACTCAGGTGTTTGAGGTGTCCAATTTCCTCTTTTTAGGTGGTATAGAGGTATCTTGCCCAATAACGGGGTCAATATGCAGTGTCTTTTGCTTAGGATCCGATGTATTTGGATGGAAAAGTTCCTTGGTTGCACGGTCTTTTCTCGGCGCCGAGGATTTAGGCTCAGAGTGGTGTTTTGGTCTATCTCCCTTAGCTTTAGGAGGCGTTTGTGTCCTTTTGCTTAGGTGGAGTTTGACTCCGAAGTTTTTGGCTGTTTTTTCGGATCCGAAGTTTTGGATGGAGTTTGCTTCGGTGCCAAAGTTTCTGGTATTTTGGGTTTTGGTGCTGAAGAGTCTGGAGTCAACGCTACCTTAGGCTTATGTTTCGGTACAGAAGAGTGTTTTTCGGCACCGTGATATGGCTGGCTGGATGCCCGAGCTGACTGAAGGCTTAGTGTGCTTTGGAGCAGGGCCTGGAGGCAGGGCTTCTGAAGCAGTATCACGGTTTCGACCCATACCCGAAGGTGATGGCGTTATCGGAGCCTTATGTTTTTTCAGGACCGAGTGTTCGACGTCAGTACTCACAGTTCGTTGACCTGGTGTAATCGACTGGTCTTCTGAGTCTGATTCGTCTGCTTCAGAGACACTGGCTTGTTCATCTCCTGTCTACGGTTCCGTATCTTCGGGTCTGCCTCAAAGATGTCTTCCGGCGCAGAGACTGTTCTGGATATTTCGGGACGTTGAGCTCGGCGATCACGGATGGTCTTCTTGGACCAGAAAGAATCCCAGGCCTGGCAGTGTCGACTCTGGTGTTCTGGAGCGAGACCAAGGTTGCAGACCTCATGGAGATCTGTGTGTGGGAATTTAGCCCCACACTTGCATTTTTTAAATGGAGTCCTTTCCATATGCTAGTGATGGCGCCGATTGGCCAAACGGCCCTCGTGAACGACACTCAAAATTTTGTTTAGGCAGTAGATGCGCGTCGAGAGATCGCGATCGAAACAATACCGTTGAGCGGTGAGAGCTTTGCGTGTCGAAGGGGAATTGAAATGACACCTACCCGCAGCAAGCTACATCCGAATCAGATGGCGGGAAAAAAACAATCTGGAGATCGAGTCGATGCCCATGCGCACTACTAACCAAAGGAGGAGTAGCCCATCTCGTGACTACAAAGACTTCTACAAAAACAAAGTGCAAACATCCGAGCCCAACACCAGATGGCGATCTATGCAAAAGTATGCGATCTACAGCTCATATGCCTCGAACATATAGATTTTGTGGAAGGGTGCTGAATAGCCAAAATGAAATCCACCACCTGTCTGCAGTTCAAAAGCTCAGTGTTTGCTCCATTTAATCTTCATGCATAAAGGAATAGACTGTAGTGGATCGGACCCTGCTGAGGGACAGCAGATCCTCAAAGAGGCAGGCCGATACTGAGAGTCTACAGAATAAAAGTACCAAACCTTGCTGGTCATGTCATAGGACACCGAATCTACTCAAAAAAAGAAAGTGGTATACTGCAGGGATAAATTCATGTAAGCACATTCATGCCACAATTAAATGATTTACCACTGGGAGTAGGACTTAATCATGTTTAAGTTTCAGATGACTTGTATGCCTAACTGTGCATCCATATACATTCAATATTTTTTTTTAATCTAGTGAAAACACATTCAATTACATAAGTAAGGGGGAGGTATAGTTATTCTAGACAGCGACAAGTATAATCAAGAGCTTCTGCACCAGCTGAGTGCAGCGCATTACCGACAGATTAGAGCAGATCCCATTGCAGAGTTAGAAGGTAGGATTAAAGAACTGTCACAACTGGTGTTAGAAGGGTGGATCGGTTCTAACAAATCTTAACAAAAAGGACCCCTATAATCTGGACATCTATTTTTTACCAAAAATACATAAAGACCCTAACAATACTCCAGAAAGACCCATTAATTCACCCCGAGGTTCCTTTCTTAAGCCTAATGCTCAATACAGACACTTTCCTAAAACCATTTGTCAGTACCACAGAAGCATACGCAAGACTCAAAGGATCTCATTAAAATAGAAGGCTTCTCCTTTGATACATTTTTGGCAACATTTGTCAGAGAAATTATGAACTAACAGTGAAGCCATCATGGTGCTGGGGAACTCTAGTTGTTGAGTTTCCAGCCCATATACTCCTTATGGCTTCCCTGGTACTTACGATATTTAAGAATGGACTTCAGTATTGTAGGGGTATATCTACACATGCAGATATGCCCTCACCTTAGGCTTGTAAGGCCTGCTAGAGGTGTGACTTAATACCTACGGGACGTTCTGACAGGAATGGCATCCAGGCAAGGTGCCATGTGGACTTCCACATTACAAGGGCATGCAAGCTACAATGCCAGTGGCATGGTCCTAGTGAGGGGAGTGCCAGGGGAACCTCTTCAGCTTCCAGGCCATAGGTATATAGGGTGCCACTTACAGGGAGCAGAAGTACCAATTGGGGATATGTTTTAGGGAAGAAGCGCTGGCACAGGGTATCTAGTTGGCAGGGACCTTGTGCACGACCGGCACAGGGTATCTAGTTGGCAGGGACCTTGTGCACTACAATCAAAAATACCAGGCAAAAAGTGGGGGCTAACCATGTTAAGAGGCACTTTCTCACAATAAGACCTTCCCAGCATGCTTTGCACTTGATACAATAATTCACTTCAACTATTTGAATGCAGCAGAGTCTTCGAGATACCTGCCCTTTCACGCTACAAGTTTTGAGCGAAGTCTTCGCGCTCCACCTAGTTCCAACTGGAAAGCCCCGCACATTTGAGGTCCTTTGGCCTCCCGTGAGCAATATTGGCTAATGATTCAGGTATGTATCTAGGTTTTACCCAGGGATGTCCACATAAGCGACTAGAATTAATTACTTAACTGGTAATTATTGCTAATTTACGGGATACATGTCACAAATTGAATTGAGTGGTCCTATTCCATCTTTTACGCCTTTGCACGTAATGAAGTTTTTTTAGACAATACATGTGTTGGTCTTTCTGGTTCCCAAGCTTGTTTTTTTTGGCAATTTCCAGTCTCTGGTAAAACATTCTGTAGATTGGTCTGGTATGTATATATACACACACACGTTGTCATGACCTTGGGAAATGTGGTATGCTGATGGTGTCATTTTTAGGCTCGGGTTCTCTTGTACTCCCAGTCCAGAGGAGGTCACTAATGTAGATGGGCTGAAACACATCATTTCAGTAGTAGGAGTCAAACAAGACATATCTAATTTATTCAATATGGCACAATTAAGGGGGTGAATGCCCCAGCCCTTTCACTACCAGGTGGACTGCAGATGGACTTGTACAACCACCTGTTCATTCAGAAAAATACGGAAACAAGGTGGAAAAATGGACAGCTTCTCTGTTTTTTTTTTACGGACAGTTGGCAAGTATTGAATTTTCCTCCTCATTCCAGGTTTTTGTGACTAGTTGAATGTAATCAAATGTGTGGTGGGGGGCGTCCAACAAAGCTTTTTATTAAAAAAACTATGTAATGTATATAGACACAGTTAGGTTTAAAAATTGTTGGATAAACTTACTCCTGATTGACTAAGTCATACGCCCAATGGAAATGTATTTCACTGTGGCATGAACAGGTTTACACGTTTTTATGCCTACAGTATACCACGTTCTAATTTTGAGTAATTTGACCAAATTAGAAGGGCAAACCCCTTTCTTGTACTTTTTCATGGGGTTATAGAATCATCAGCATCCCCCCCCCCACCCCCCCCCCCCCATCCCGGACTGTCTTCAGAGCACACAATATCAGCAGGAGAGGTAAAGAGAACAGGACACCAGTGAATGCCAATGGCGTTCCATATGCCCACATACCTACCCCTCCAGGAGACCATTCTAGCACACAAAGGCAGTACAGAGTACTTGGCAGTGGGCACAACAGTCAATTGAAGACCCCGACCCAGTGAGTGAAGATGTCCTGTGCCACCTTCAGATGCCACTTCGTTGTGTCTTCAAGGCGAGGCCTGCGGAGTTTGCCCATCTGGATGAGGTACATTCCAGGTGACTGGATGTAGAAAAGCCTCACTGGACAAACTGATGGTGCGCATCTGCAAAAAACTGATCTACTGGTGCTGGTCCATCGGAAAGCAAAGTTTTCTGATCTCCATGTTGTCTAAGTGACCTTCCCAGGCGAAAGATAAAAAAAGTCTAGTCACCACTGTGAGCCCTTGATGCCCCAAGGAAAACTGTCTGCATTCACCACTGAAAGGCCATAGCTGCTTTATCAGATATGTGAATGTAGTCCGAAAGGCAGTCCTGGTATTAGACTCACTAAAGAACAAGCATTGAAAATGCGATAGGTCTCGCCTTTGATTAAGGTAAAGTCATTTGCTTTGCTAATGTTATTGTATAGCAAAGCAAATGGCTTTAACTTACTAAAAGGCAAGATCTATTGCATTTTTAAATAACTAAATAACAGGTGCTTCGTTTAAGCTTTTCATTTATGAGCCTCAAACATGCTACTCGATTGCTAGATGCATCTTGTTCACCATTACTAAAGGCCAGCCTTCCTCCTCGGAAAGATGAAAGGCTGAGTCACCGCAGGGAGATTCAAAAGTCTGACTTGCACAAGGATCTCCGCAATGAGCGGTTAACCCACGCTGCTACGTTAGAGGCACCATCTTACATCCTCCATGCTGAGCAACATGGAGACCCGATATTCCTTCTGCAGCATCTCTGTCCACAGTCCTGCTGTTCAGGCAGCTGCACTAGTTAAACAAGCATTTGCAATGCAATTGGTCTCACATTTGTGAAAGATAGAGTTGCTGGCATTGTTTTTTACAAATTTTCTGTTTGTAGTGGAGTGGATGTATGTGTTTGTGGTGGAATTGTGTGGTTTACATTGGAATTATTAGTTGTGGAATTGTGTGGTTTGCAGTGTATTTGTGGGGTGGAATTATGTGGTATGGTGAATAGAGAAGGGTGAAAGCTGTGTAAAATAAATAGCAATCAAGAATGAGAGGGATAGGTAGTTTGCGTATGAAGTGGTGAATGATCTGTACATAGAGTAGGAGAAAGTGTGAGAAAAAGATAAAGGGGCGAGAAGTTTATAGATGCACAAAGAGGGTGTGTTGTGTACGCAGAAGATTTCAAAAGAAGAGGTGAGTTTTTGCGGTTTGGATTGTGCCCACCTCAGATTCAGACACATTCTTCCTGCAAGCCAGACCTGAACTCAACAAGGTATTTTTCTACTCGGCAGTTGCGAGTGGGAGACTGCAATCTTTTCTCACACCTATCAGGTCCTAAGACACCAAGGTGTTTTTCTTTTCATAAATAAAAGATGTGTTTATTTTAAACGTATGCGGGCAGACACTGCACTTATTTCCCGCTATAATTCCAAAATAGCCCCACCAGGTATGTCATTCATGTTATTAATCAATGTATATCAAAACAAGACAAATACTACTGGTCTGTTAGCAAAAGTAACATACGGCAAAAAACACAGACTCTGTAACTACTCAACCTGTGCTCAAAACTGGAAAGGAATCCCATCAGCCCACCAAATGGCAGAACTTCATCTGGGATTGGAAAGAATGGTCTATGATAGCGCAACTCACCTCATATAATCGTGAGCTGCCCTAGTCCAAAACCACCAGTGATGGATCAAGCCATGAATGTAAGCTCTGTGGTGCTGAATAACTAATTTTGCAGTGATACTAAATGTGAGGAAAAAATCATGAGTGCGATTTAAAATTGGCTACCATGATAGTAAGAGTAAATTTATCGAAAGGTTATCATGGTGGCAAAGCTAATAACAGAGTGTGGACAGTTTGCCAAAATAACGGTCGTCAGTTGACTAAAGGGGTCTACATGTTTCTGCCATTGTGGATAGTAGTGAACCACTTGGCTTTCATCAGGACCAAAGACTACACTACTGCAAAAGGTATATTCTATAGTAAAAAATAATTGATATAGTACATCCTACCATGTGTGTGACTCCAATGTGTAGGACGAGTATTCAGAAAGTGGATTCTTTCCTAGACAGATACACAAGACAAAACTAAACAAACGAGCTACAGACATGTATTCGCCGTATGTAAAAATGCAATTGTTTACATATTAGTGATCGCCCAAGGATTCACATAGATCAATGCTAATAATAGTTTTACTCACCCAATTTCTCATGGGAGTAAACCTCACCTTTCCTGGCGACTGCTCAGGTGATGAGGCCCCGCTCTGTAGGTGGATAGAAATAGTAGAGGACTATTATAGTATCCCTCTCCTCAACTTCCACCAGCTTACCAAGCCGCTAAAAACCTTGGCGTTAAAATAAGCAAAAATGGCAAGACAGAGCCGTCTCTCCTATTGAACCGTAACACCAGGGACTCCTCACTCACAGGTTTGTGTAAACAAGATTTGTGTATATTGTGGGTAAAAAACCTCCCATGGGCAGTGATACCTAGTAGGTAGTCTACATATAGTTCACAATAATTGTAGATTCAAAAGATCACTGTCCATGTGTTTAATATCCCACTTCTTAAGTCTTGAGTTTTCTTTTCTATTCCTTATGTCACCCCCTCTTGGCCGCATAGATGCAATATTTGCTGCCTATTTCGAGGTCAAAAAATCTTTATCAGAATTGTGGTAGTTGCTGCTAAAATAGCTGTGTAAACACCTACTCCATGAGTGTAAAAGAGGGTGGCCATGCAGGGTCCTGAAGCGGATGCTGACGAAAACGGGAGATGTCCTACCTGACAGTAGGCACCCCGAACTACTCCTGAGCCGAGGGGGAGGTACCGAACGGAACAGGAAGGCCGTTTTTAACATCAGCATCGACCAATCAATGCGAATATCCCTCGCAAATGTTTTAAGCATGCGCAGATGCGCAGGAAACCAGAGAGGAAACCGCATGTTCAAATTGCACATGTGCTAAGATTTACAATGCGGTCATCTCTCGCAATCTATTCAAGCATGCGCAGTTGTGCTGCGAACTAGAAAGGGAGCAGCATGTCCCAATCGCGCATGTGCTAAGATGGTGGACCTGTGAGGAAGCCCGCAACAAGTGTTAGAGACACAAGCGCGAACTGTGGAGCGAACCGGAAACGCTCATTACTAAAATCTCATGTTTAACCGAATGTTCAACCAAATCAATCGGCCCTTCCGGTTCGGTCACAGCATGTGCAGCATACCACGGACCGAAAAAGACAAAGTCAACTGAATAAAGTTTGTACAATATTGTGGCATATCTATTCTCAAAGTAGAATGCGAAACATTCCAAGAATGTCAACACGGTTTCTCGCATCTACCTTAAGTCAGCCTGGTTCCGCTTGGATAATTTACAGAGTGCATATGCAGCGTATCAGTACACAAAGTAAAAATATAAACAAACCAGAATGTCAACGTGATTTCTCACGTCACACTTAGGTCGGCCTGGTCCCAGTAGGGAGTTTTCATAGCACATATGCAGATAGCGCCAGTAGTAAGGGTACTTTTCAATACTGACTCAAAAGTATACGAAACATAACTTTAGTCGGCCTGGAGTCGCTAGGACAGACATGTTTTTTTTATGCAATAATGTACTGTGCGGTCTTTAGACCTTTGTAGTATAAGTCATTGTAACATTTATTAATATCCATATCCAAACGGCAGCAGAGACCTGTGCTAGTTGACACAAGAACCAGTAGATCGTATCAGCAATTAATTTATGTTTGAATTGTAGTGATAATCACAGGGTGTAAGAATATTAGTAAGCAAATCGTCATGAAAGCCGAGTGCTCAAAGGCTCATCAGTAGTTTGAATATGCCTACGCTACATGAATATTATACTACTATAAACTGGGACCCCCAAACGCCTTAATCATCCTTATTCGCCATATGGAAGGGCGAAAAAGGCTACTATGTAGATATGTGGGGGGACAAGATTATCACTATATATAGAGATTATATTGTGAACCACGGAATGTCATCATTCAAACCTTCTGTGTCGCACTTAAGCTTAAAGATCCATTTTTGTTCTTTTCAGGAAGAGATAGCGTGTGACGTCACTAATGTGTTGTGGAACAAATGGTTGTTCCAAAACCACCCATTTCATCTCTTCCGCTTTGTGCCTCATGCTCAAGAAATGGTTACTTAAACGGGTAGCTTGCTTATTACAACTAATCGTGCTCTTGTGCTCGTTTATTCTCAACTTAACTTTCCTGGTCGTCATGCCCACATACCGCAAAGAGCATGGGCATGTGATCAGGTAAATGACCTTCTCGCCGTTACAATTAGTGTGTTTCTTCAGGACCCACGGTTTTCCGGTCCCCATGTCTATCGTGAGAGTTTTTTCGGTCTGTGGGCATGCCGTGCAAGAACCACAGGGGTAATGCCCCTGGGCGGCAGGGAGATTCCACAGTGTGTTATTGGGCTCTTGACCTTGCTGTCTCGGTCTGGTGTGAACCAAGCTGTCTCGCAAACTCATCCCCCTCTTGAAGGAAAAAAGTGGTGTCAGGATAGTAGTCCCAGCCACATTCAAAATCCTCCAGTTCTTGCGAACAGAATTCTTTACCCGATTGGACAGGGTACTAAAGGTCGTTACAAATGTGAGTCTGTCCAAGGGGGGTTTCTCTATTGGAGGTCCCAAGAGGGCCTCACGATCATTGTTAGATGCTCTCTTCTGGGCCCTCCGCACCAGATGTTTAGTATAATCATGTTGTCTCCGTTTGACGGACAGATCTCTAGCATATATGTTAAAATCTTGTTTCTCCGAGCAATTGCGACGAACCCGCAGATATTGTCCAATCGGAAGATTCTCACGAAGAGACTTCGGGTGGTGGCTGCAAAAGGTCAATAATTAATTTCTGCCCATGGGCTTCCTATAGAGTTTGCTACCCAGTCTACCTTCCAAAGGGAAAATTAAGATATCCAAAAAGGGGAGCTCAGATTGGCTGTATTCTACCGTGAATTTTAGAAATTGATTCTTGGTGTTAAGCCAGATCTTGTATCAATATATGGCAGTGTTGCACAAGTTACTACTTGTGTAACGATATATCTGTAAGAGACATTAGTTAGTATTAGATTCCTTACCATAGAATATCCCCAGGCGTCAGACTGGATCCGGAAATTTTTTGCGTAGCAGTACCCTTGCGCGTCAGTAGGCGTCGTCTGCGACTCCGCGTCAGTCGTCGGCGTCGTGATGATGTCGTCTGAGTACTTAGACGCCGCCTCCGCGTGCTGACGTCAGTTCTTAGACACAGCTTTTCCGCACCAGAAGCGCTGAGCCATGTTAAAAAGAAACACTGGTGCCATGGAAACTAGGGCCCTGAAAGGGGGTAACCCTAACCCTAGATATCGGTTCGCAGAACGGGGAGGAAGGGTGGGTCGGTAAGGAATCTAATACTAACTAATGTCTCTTACAGATATATCGTTACATAAGTAGTAACTTGTGCATCTGAAAGACACGTTAGTATTAGATTCCTTACCTTAGAATAGATACCCCAGCAATACCAACTCCGGTGGTGGGTCTGCAAACCAATAATCACACCAGAAAGTCCTGGAGGACAGAACGGCCCAAGAAGCCATCCCTCCGGACTTGGCTGTCCAAGCAGTAGTGTCTTGCAAACGTGTGCGATTTCCACGTAGCTGCCTGACAGATGTCTTGTAAGGGCACTCCACGGCCCAGGGCAGTTGTAGTCGCCGTGGCTCAGGTAGAGTGAGCCCGCAATCCAACAGGGGGCTCCTTTTTAGCCAGGGAGTAACATGCCTGGATACACAAGATGATCCACCGGGAGATGGTCCTCTTGTGCACCGCTTTCCCCTTCTTAGTGTCCACGTAACTAACAAAGAGTTGGTCATCCACCCGGGACTGGCGTGTGCGATCCAAGTAGAATGAGAGCGCAGGTTTTGGGTCCGGACGGTGGAGCTGCTCTTCCTCTTTAGAGGGATGCGGTGGCGGGAAGAAGGTTGGCAAGGTGATAGACTGCCCGATGTGGAAGGCCGTGACAACCTTGGGTTAGTGCGCAACACCACTTTGTCCGGATGGACAGAAAGGAAAGGTGGAGTACAAGAAAGGGCCTGGAGCACACTCACTCTCCTGGCAGAGGTGATGGCAACCAGGAAAGCAGTCTTCAGAGTAAGAACGCGGAGAGGACAGTTGTGAAGTGGCTCAAAGGGAGCGCACATCAGAAACGTAAGAACCAGGTTCAAGTCCCACTGAGGCATCACAAACTGAACAGGAGGGAATGTGTGTGTGATGCCCTTTAGAAGGAGTAGTTTCTGTCCTGTAACTCCAGTTCTGTAGTAGGGGTATCTCTGTTATAGTCATAATCTAGTGAATAGTCCCGCCCATGTGCGTGGACCCCGGAGCAATCAAAAATAATCTCTTACAGTGTCAAAAAATGCAGAAATGCATAGACACAAGAGAGAATTTAAAGACAGATAATGCAGCCAAAAAGGCTACACTGTCCAGTACTTCAACTAGAAATTCCACCATAAAATCCACAAAACAGCAAAGCCTGTACAGATTTCCCTTTGTTTAACAGCAAAGTCCCTCAGGAATGATAGAGAGAAGAACCTGGACAGACAAGCCCCATAGGCTGCCATTATGTGGCTTAATTAGGATACTGTGCCTTTAAGGAACCTTCCAGAACCTTCTCCCAGTATCCCAGAATGCATAGCAGGTCCAACTTAGCCTCAGTTCTTTTTGAGGGCGTAAAAAACGCCAGACCTGTAGCATTATGAACATGAATAACTCTCCACCGGGGAGGCGGGAGGGCGCTTATGACTATAACAGAGATACCCCTACTACAGAACTGGAGTTACAGGACAGAAACTACTCCTTCTGTAGTAGGGGATCTCTGTGTATAGTCATAATCTAGTGAATAGAATGGCAAGCCCATCCCCACACCAAGCGGCGGTGGAGAATAAAATAACGCCACTACTGTGCGAACAGATTCCGCAGAGAAGCCTGCCCAACCTGAGCGTCTGCCCTGGCATCAGTGTCCAGGCAGTAATGCTTAGCAAAGGTATGAACCGACTTCCAAGTGGCCGCCTTGCAGATCTCTGCAATGGGAACATTACGGAGCATAGCTGTCGTAGCAGCCTTGCCCCTGGTGGAATGAGCCTTAGGCTTGCCCCCTAAGGTCTTATTAGCTTTGCAGTAACACAACTGTATGCAGGACACAATCCACCTCGAGATGGACTGTTTAGAGGTAGCCAGACCTGTCCTGACTGAGCCATAATTGATGAACAATTGGTCAGACCTACGAATATCTTTAGTCTTATCAAGATAAAACTTCAGCACCCTCCGCACATCCAGGGAATGTAAAGACCTTTCCGCTGGAGATGAAGGATTCTGAAAGAACGTAGGCAAAGTGATAGTCTGGTTGATATGAAAATCAGAAACAACATTGGGAAGAAACTTAGGGTGAGTACGCATAACAACCTTCGCAGTATGAAACACAGTATAAGGTTCTTGGCAACACAATGCCTGAATCTCACTCACCCTGCGGGCCGATGTAATGGCCACTAGGAACGCCGCCTTCCAGGACAGGTGCTGCAATGAAGCCTTATGAATGGGTTCAAAAGGCTCCTTCATCAATCTGGACAGCACCACATTCAGGTCCCATGAAGGCGAAGGAAGCCTGACAGGAGGGAACACTTTCTTCAAGCCTTCCAAAAAATCTTTGATCACAGGGATCTGGAAAAAGGAAGTCTGTGAAGGGCCCTTCCTGTAGGCAGTCAAAGCAGCCAGATGAACCTTAATGGAATGAACATTAAGGCCCGACTGCGCCAGATGTAGCAGATATGGAAGGATGACATCTTCCTTGCATGCCGTAGGGTCATAGTTCTTAGACCTACACCAGATGCAAAACCTTCCACTTGTAAGCATAAGAAGTCCTAGTGGAAGGTCGCTTAGCCTCCTTCAGTATGTCCATACAATCCTCTGGGAGATTCAGATGGCCATATTGCACTATTTCAGGAGCCATGCCGCCAAACTCAAAGACGAGAGGCTGGGGTGCACCATCCGCCCCCCGAACTTCGTGAGAAGGTCCGGCCTGCACGGCAGCTTCATGTGAGGAAGGAGAGACCGGTGAAGCAGGTCCGTGAACCACCACTGTCTGGGCCATTCCGGGGCAATCAGAATCATCCTGGCCCTGGATTGGGACAGCTTGATGAGAACCGCCGGAATCAGGGGAATTGGTGGAAAAGCGTACAGAAAGCTGTTCGACCAGTTGATCCATAACGCGTTCCCCAGCGTCCCCGGCTGGTAGTACCTGGAGGCGAAGCCTTGGCATTTGCTGTTTTCGGCGGTGGCGAACAGATCTACGTCTGGAGTTCCCCACCTTGCGAAGACTTCTCCCAGTACTTCGTCGTTTATGACTCATTCGTGGTTTTCCTGAATGAGTCTGCTCAGTTCATCTGCCTGAACATTCTGCACACCTGGCAGATGGGTGGCTGTTATCGACAGTCCTCGAGCCAGAAGCCAGTGCCAGATCGCCTGCGCCTCCTGCGACAGAGTGCGCGATCTCGAGCCCCCCTGCTTGTTGAGGTAATACATCGTTGTCGTGTTGTCCGTCTGAACAAGCAGAGAGTTGGTCCGAAAGGACGGATGAAAGGCCTTCAGGGCCAAGTGAACAGCTCTCAGTTCCAGGAAATTGATGTGGTACGTGGACTCCGCCGGGGACCACGTCCCTTGAATTTGTAGGTCTTCGGAGTGCGCTCCCCAGCCTTGGAGAGACGCATCCGTCACGATGGTCTGTGTGGGAATGTCCTTGTGGAAGGGAACCCCTCTGAGGAGATTCTCCTTCGAGCACCACCACTTCAGAGACTGAAGAGCATGTAGAGACAGTCGTATCTTGTCGTCCCAAGATCCTCTCCTCTGGTCCCACTGATCTTCCAAGCACTCCTGCAGCGGTCTCATGTGCAGCCGCGCATGTGGTGTCAGGAAGATGCAAGAGGCCATCGACCCCAGTAGAGAAGACACCGTCCTCACAGTCGTAGACGGAGTGTTCATGAGAGCCTGAGCCTTCCGAACGAGTGATAAACGTCGCTCTTCCGAAGGAGACACGCTTGCTGACAGCGTATTGATGGAGGCTCCCAAGTACTGGATGCACTGGACCGGAATCGGGACCGACTTGGACATGTTGATGTGCAACCCCAGCTTGTTCAAGAGAACGCACGTCTTCTGGAAGTGTGCTTGAGCTTCCGAGAAGGAGGCCTTGATCAACCAATCGTCCAGGTACGGGTAGACAAACACCTTGTTCTTCCGCAGGTGTGCTGCTACCACTGCCATACATTTCGAGAACGTCCTGGGTGCAGACTTCAGCCCGAAGGGTAGCACCGTGTACTGATAGTGATTGGTGCCGACTTGAAAGCGCAGAAACTTCCTGTGTTTGCATGCAATGGGCACGTGGAAGTATGCGTCCTGTAGATCTATGGCACACATCCAATCCCCTCGTTGCAGCTGAGGGTAGATCTGATGCAACGACAGCATGCGAAACTTTTCTCTGCGAATCCACTTGTTTGCCTGTCGCAAATCCAGAATGAGCCTGAACTCGTTTTTGTCCTTCTTGCGGACAAGAAAGAACCGAGAGTAAAGAGGTACGTCTTCGATCGCCCTTTTCCTTAGCAGAATGTCCGCCTCCGCCTGAAGCTCGCGCAGTTGATACTGCGAGCTGACGGGAGGAATCGATGGGAGGGCTGGTGAAACTTAGACTGTATCCATTGCAAACAATATTCAGCACACACTTGTCCCGAGTAATTTTTCTCCACTCTGCCAGAAAAAATTGAACGCTTCCCCCCACCGGAGCGGGTAACGGACGAGGGGGAAGTAACCGCTCAGGGTCGAGACCCGGCCGGGCCCTTGGTCGCGGTAGAGGACTGTTGTCTACCTCTACCCCCTTGGCGTTTCTGGAAGGGACGCCTGTACTGCTGCTGCTGCTGCTGCTGCTGCTGCTGCTGTTGATGTTGTCCAGCAGACTGTCCCCTTCCACGACCCTGCGACCCAAACCGACGTTGGAACTGTCGGAAGAGTTTCTTCTCCTTGGGCTTCTCCAAGCCCACCGCCGTCAGGGTCTCCGCCTCGGCCTTCATCCTGGCCATCTCGTCATCAGCGTGTTTTCCGAAGAGGGTATCTCCGGAAAACGGGAGATTCGCCACGCGTTGCTGTGCTTCCGGTTTCAGTGACGTCAACCTGAGCCAAGCATGGCGTCTCTGGTGAATCCCGTGGCAGTATCCGTGCGCTGACGGCAAGGAGATGTCCGCTGCGGCGCCGATGGCCTGGTTAGAGACCAGCATCCCCTCCTGGACGATCTCCATGAAGTCCTCCTTGCGGTCTCGAGGGACAAGGTCCGCAAACTGCTCCATCGAGTCCCACAATGCCCGGTCTTAACGCCCCAGCAACGCCGAGTCACTGGCGGCCTTCATCGAAGAGGCGGACGTCCCACACGCCTTACGACCAGCAGAGTCGATCCAGCGGCTCTCCTTGTCCGGAGGCACCGTGGACGCAGGGGAGGTGGCATGAAGCTTTCTGGCAGCTGTCACGATCACGGAATCCGGTACCGGGTCCTTCCTCAAGAAGGCTGGGTCCGAGTCGGGAGCCCTGTACTTTTTTAGGATCCTGGAAGGCGCAGACTTCACCACTGCCGGCGTCAGGAACAGCTGTTCAGCGGGCTCAAGAAGCCCTGGCACCAGAGGTAACAGAGGGCGAGACAAGTGCCTTTTGTGTAATGTCTCAAAAATCACAGAAGTAGAAGCTGTTGGCGCTTCAACCTTGATTCCCAACTTCGCCGCTCCACGCAGGAGAACCTCCTGAAACGTGCAGATATCGTCTATAGGAGACACCCTAGTCTCCGGCGAATCAGACAACGTGGGCGAGTAGGAACGGGTCCCAGAGGCAGAACGCGACCTGGACCGACGTCTCTTATGGTGATGCCTGGATCTCGAGGAAGATCCACGTCCACTCCTCGATCTGTCCAGTCTCCCCGAGCGAGACCTCGACCTCTTGGGTCTCGGACGTTCCTTCGGCCTCCCAGGGTCAGGAGTCCTAGGCTTCTTAGGAGTCTTCTTCGGTGGCGTCGGAAACTTGGGCATTGACACCGCCCTCGGTGGGACCGGGGGTGGAGGAGTAACCGGACGCGGGGTCTGCGGAGCCGGCATTGGAGGTGGGGTCGGGGCCTTCGGAGGCGGACCCTTCGGCAAAGTAGGCCGCGAAGGAGGTGCAGATGGCTTCATCGGAGTATCCACCCCGGAATGCGCCGTTCCCGGCGAGCCACCATCCCGTCCGGAGCGTGGGGAGCCCCCCACAGTCCTGGGCCTGTCCTTAGGACCTCCAGACGCCGAAGATCGGTGCCCAGACGCCGACCGATGGTCCCTCGACGTCGAGCGGCCCTTCGGCGTCGACCGTTTCTCACTTCTCGACGTCGAACCGTGTCTGCGTCTCGACGTCTACCCCGACCAGATGGACGAACCCCGAAACCTCGACGACGGGTGATGGTGCCTAGACGGCGACCTCGACCTCTTCGCCTGCCTCGACGTCGACCCTTTGGATCGTCGTCTCGACGTCGACCTCTCGGACCTTCTCGACGTCGATCTCCTTGAGCGTCTCGACGTCGGTCTTTTCGAATGCTTAGACGTCGACCTCTTCGGCGCCGGAGACTTCTTCCGTCTCGACGGCGGCCTCGACGACGAGGATCCCCTCGACGACGATGTCCTCGACGGCGAACGGCGGTGTCGCCTCGACGGCGAGCGCCGACGCCGGGCCCTCCGATGTCTACCACTCGAC
Source organism: Lissotriton helveticus (assembly GCF_964261635.1). Classification (NCBI taxonomy): domain Eukaryota; kingdom Metazoa; phylum Chordata; class Amphibia; order Caudata; family Salamandridae; genus Lissotriton; species Lissotriton helveticus. The sequence goes on from NC_136068.1 coordinate 1,195,247,566, forward strand.
GCCGACACCGACGACGAGATCGACACCGGCTTCGACGGCGGCCGGAACACGTTCCTCGACGTCGACGGGTGACGTTTTCTCGACCCAGAGCCCTGGGGAGACCTGGAACTGGCCGTTGACCGTCCCCTCGACGTCGTGGTCAGCGCAACTGACCCAGACGGAGATCTTGGGCGAGGGCTGGTCTTCCTGCCCCTGGGGAGCCCCCCAGAGGCCTCAGCATGGGTAGAAGGAGCCCCTCCTGACCCACCTCGTGCCTTCAACCTTCTCTCTTCAAGTCCCTGAAGTCTGATCTTCTTCCTCTCCTTCAGGGTCCTTCCAGAGAAGCCTCTGCAGATCACACAGTCCTCAGGAATGTGGGAAGAGGGAAGGCAGAGAATACAGACCTCATGGGGGTCTGACTTGGCCTTCTTCCTTGAGCACTCCGGGCACTTGTCGAATAATGCAGGCATTATGGACAAAAAAGAGTGCAGAAACTCAGAAAGAAAGTCACCAAAGTACTTTTAAAGCACCAAAAATCGAAATTAGTGTAAAACACCAACAAAACCCTTGAAAAGGGAGAGCTCAATGCTCCAGGGTCCTGCTTGCAGGAGCCAGAAAAAAGAACTGAGGCTAAGTTGGACCTGCTATGCATTCTGGGATACTGGGAGAAGGTTCCTTAAAGGCACAGTATCCTAATTAAGCCACATAATGGCAGCCTATGGGGCTTGTCTGTCCAGGTTCTTCTCTCTATCATTTCTGAGGGACTTTGCTGTTAAACAAAGGGAAATCTGTACAGGCTTTGCTGTTTTGTGGATTTTATGGTGGAATTTCTAGTTGAAGTACTGGACAGTGTAGCCTTTTTGGCTGCATTATCGGTCTTTAAATTCTCTAAGTGTCTATGCATTTCTGCATTTTTTGACACTGTAAGAGATTATTTTTGATTGCTCCGGGGTCCACGCACATGGGCGGGACTATTCACTAGATTATGACTATACACAGAGATCCCCTACTACAGAAACCTATTTACAATAGGGGACTTGAACAAAGAAGGTTGATGAGGCAGCCTCAGGAAGGCTGAAAGGGCAGAAAGGTAGCCCTTTATAGTGCCCAGAGCAGTGCCCTGCTGGGCAAGAGAAAGAAGGAAGAGAAGAACCTCAGAGAGAGGGGCAGCAAGAGGATCTACAGCCTTTGCTGTGCACCATGCCACAAATCTGTTCCACCTGCAGGCGTATACCGACTTTGCGGAGGGACGCCTGGCTTCCAGAATGACGTTACAGACTTCAGGAGGCAAGTCAAATGGCCTCAACTGTCGCCGCTCAATCTCCAAGCATGGAGGTGGAGACTGGACAGGTTCGGGTGGAGGACCGTCCCCTGCTGCTGCGACAGAAGGTCCTCCTGAACAGGCAGACGAACCGGGGGGAATCGACTGACATACTGAGTAGCTCGAGATACCAATACCTTCGTGCCCAGTCCGGAGCAACAAGGATGACTTGGGCCCGGTCGCGCTTGATCTTCAGCACTCTGGGCAGAAGTGGTATAGGCGGAAAGGCGTACAACAGACCGCAACTCCACTCGCGACGAAAAGCATCTCCGAGTGAGTGCCGCCTTGGAAATTCCAACGTGCAGAACTGATGACATCGCACGTTCTCTTCGGTGGCGAATAGATCTAACCAAGGCTCTCCCCATCGTTGAAAGAGGCCTTGCGCCACGTCAGAGTTCAGACGCCATTCGTGATCCATCATGCACTGACGGCTGAGCTCGTCCACCCTGGCATTCAGAGAACCTGCCAGGTGTTGAGCCACCAGGGTCACGCCCTGGCGTTCCAGCCATTGCCAGAGGCGCAGAGCCTCCTGGCAAAGGGTCCACGACCCCACCCCGCCCTGTTTGTTGCAGTACCACATGGCGGTGGTGCTGTCCGTGAACACCTGCACTACACTCCCCCAGACAGAGGGGAGGAAGGCCTTCAGTGCTAGACGAATCGCCCGTAACTCCAACAGGTTGATGTGGAGGCGGGCCTCCGCCGGAGACCAGAGGCCTCTGATCTCCGCCTCTCCCATGTGGCCTCCCCAGCCCTGGAGGGACGCGTCCGTCACAACGACGTGCTCCGGTTGGGGAAGGGAGAGGGATCTGCCGCTGACCCAATCGCGGTCCGTGAGCAACCACTGCAACTGTCTCGCAGTGCCCTCCGAGATCAGGACGTGGTCGGACAGGTTGCCCTGATGCTGGGCCCACTGAAACTTCAGGTCCCACTGAAACTTCAGGTGCCACTGAAACTTCAGGTGCCACTGCAAAGCCAGCATCCGCCACCTGGCGTGATGCACCAGTAGGTTGCAGGAGGCCATCAGCCACAGAAGCCGCAGCGTCAACCTGACAGACCCGGGTTAACGGCTGAAAGATGGGAATCAGAGCCTGAATATCCAGGACCCGCTGTTCGGGTGGATAAACCCGAAACCGCGCCGAGTCGAGTCGAGAACCGCTCCGATGAAGAGGAGCTTCTGAGAGGGGCACATGTTGACTTCGGCACATTGATGGAGAACCCCAGCTGGTGCAGGAGATCTGACGTAGTCTAGAGGTGGCTGACGACTGTCTGGGGCGAGCCCGCCTTCAACAACCAGTCGTCGAGGTAGGGGAAGACTGAAAACCCTAACCTGCGCAGATGAGCTGCGACCACCGCCATCACCTTTGTGAACACCCGTGGGGCGCTGGTAAGGCCGAAGGGGAGCACGGTATACTGAAAGTGCTCGTGGCCAACCGTGAACCGCAGGTAGCGCCGGCACTACGGGGATGTGGAAATAAGCGTCCTGCAAGTCCAACGCTACCATCCAGTCTCCTGGGTCCAGGGCAGCAAGGACCTGAGCAAGTGTCAGCATCTTGAACTTCTCCCTCCGGGGGAAGCCATTGACGTTCCGTAGGTCCAAGATAGGGCGTAGGCCCCCTTTGCCCTTCTTGGGTACCAGAAAGTAGTGGGAGTAGCAACCACACCCTACTTCTGGCCAAGGAACGCGCTCGATGGCCCCCTTGGCCAAGAGGGCCGTAACTTCCTCCTGCAGAAGTCGCAAATGATCCCCCGATACACGGTGGTTCTGCGGTGGCATGGCTGGAGGAGTCGCCTCGAAGGGGAGGGAGTAGCCCCTTCGGACGATCTGCAGCACCCACCTGTCCGATGTGACGGTGTGCCAGTGGAGGAGGTGATTGTAGGAGAGTGGGGTCTGCAATCCTATGGTCACCCCAGATTTTTTGCTTTTTGCTTCACTGGTTTAAGACTTTCCCTGGCTGTGGGCATGCTAATCAGACCCACAGCCTAGCTGTTCTCTCTCTAAATTGACAACCATGTACTTTAGGTGCATTTACCAATTGGTACTGGGCCATCTTATCAGTCCCCGTACAGTATACCTTAGGTATCCAGGGCATAGGTGTACCCAGGGCCTACCAGGGGCTGAAGCATGTATTATGCAACCCCTGGCTGGCCATCTAAAACAGACACAACTGGCTGCACAACAGCTGGGGCAAGGTGGTTTAATCACCCTTTGCTGTAGATATAGTATACCTATATCTAACCCTAAAATGGACACATAACCCTAAAATTGACATATATTCCTATCAGTCACTCCTATGGCAGGCCTTATCAATCCTGAAGGCAGAGTGCTTGGAATTATGTGAGATGGTGCTCTGGCATGAGCTGAGCCCGTCTGCAGCTTGCGGAACCAAGTCCTAATAGCTGTTCCATAACGCTATACCATATACTCTTATGTGCATTATCAACCTCACGGTTAAATGCTAACTCTGGTATAACATTATCAAAACATGTCGAGTAAGGTGTCATACGAATTGGAATACTACCCCCTCGCCAATTCTTGCGAAGGGGGTAGCATTCCACCCTTCTAGAGGGGCACGACATGTATGTAACTGTGAACCCCGGTTAAAGTTAACTCGAGCCTTGGCCTCACAAAATGGATGCTGCCACCACAGACACAAGTCTGACCTCCTGCTGCTGGGAGTCCTTCCAGCAAGGGCGGCTTGGACAAAGGGTTTCCTGCCTTGGGAGGTGCTAGCACCACCCCAGACAGGATTTTGTGTATTGGGTAGGATAGGCCTGAAAGGAATGAGACATGCCTGGGGCACACAAGATGCCCTGTGCATACACCGGTTCAAACCAGTTGCTGGGGCACTCCATCCCCTGCTCTGGCGGGAAACCGGACAAAGGATAGGGGGGTGTAACCACCCCCCTTCCTGGTCCCACCCAGGGGAGGGACTTAGTCAGTAGTGCAGCCCCCTTTAGCAGGATAAAGGTAGGAGCTGGTCCCATTCCAAATTAGATTAATCCTGAACTACTCTACAAGAAGAAACTCTGGACTTCGACGTTCTGCTCCACAGAAGACTGAAGAAATCTCCCTTGTGGGCAAGGAGTGTCCACCCTGCAACTGCAGGCACCATCAAGCGTCCAGCGGCTTCACTTTGTCGTCTTCCCTCGAGGATCCAGATTTCCGAGCCCGACGAGACCCGGATTCCCAGACCTCTCCGACCTCAACCTACATCTGCAGCACAGCTGAGATCCGTGGGTGCGACGAGACACGTGGGACCGGCCATCTTGAAAGAAACTGCACTTCGCTTCCAGCACGACTCCCGAGGTAAACTCGACCAAGTGCTTTGGGGACTGAGAAGCCCCAGCCCCGAGCAGCTCCTGCACCGAAGATCAGCCCTCCAGCCTCCACGAGATCTGCGTGGGGCCCTTCTGCTAGTCTGCTGCTCGACGCGTTGTCTGGTCACTTGCCGGCTGGCTAGTGGCCTCCTAGACGACGAACCTTTGAATCTTTGCTGCTGGTCTGGTTGCTCCAGACTTGCCCTTGCTCCCTTCCAAAAGAGGGGCACCCCGGACTCTCCTAGTCCGCACCAGACGTCTTTTCCACTCAAGGCGTGGGTTGCCTTTGCCAAGGCCTGTTGACTCCAACTCCGGATCCGACACCGACAGCGAGAGCCTGCGTGGGACAGCTCGTGCCTCCATCCTGGTCGTCGAAGACACCTCCTGGTCCACGTGGCTGCAGAGTCAAGCGTCCACTCAATCAATCACAGCATTTATATAGCATGCTACTCACCCAGAGGGTCTCAAGGCGCTGGGGGAGGGGGGACCGCTACTGCTCGAACAGCCAGGTCTTGAGTTGGTTCCTGAAGGCGAGGTGGTCCTGGGTCAGGCGGAGGTGGGTCGGGAGGGAGTTCCATGTTTTGGCGGCGAGGTAGGAGAAGGACCGTCCCCCTGTGGTGGCTCTTCGGATGCGGGGGACGGCGGCGAGGGCGTGGCCGGTCGAACGAAGCCGGCGGTTGGGAGCGTAGAAGTTGAGGCGGCTGTTGAGGTATCCTGGGCCTTGGTTGTGTAGGGCTTTGTGTGCGAGGAGTCGGAAGGTGATTCCCTTGTTGATCGGGAGCCAGTGCAGGTCTCTCAGGTGTCCGGAGATGTGGCTGCGTCGGGGGATGTCCAGGATGAGTCGGGCGGAGGCGTTCTGTATGCGCTGGAGTCTTTTCTGGAGTTTGGCGGTGGTACCGGCGTAGAGGGAGTTGCCGTAGTCCAGACGGCTGGTGACGAGGGCCTGGGTGACCGCCTTCCTGGTCTCGGTGGGGATCCACCGGAAGATCTTACGTAGCATGCGCAAGATGTTGAAGCACGACGAGGAGACGGCGTTGACTTGTCTGGTCATGGAGAGGGAGGAGTCCAGGATGAAGCCCAGGTTGCGTGCGTGGTCTGTAGGTTTGGGTGCGCTGCCTAGGGCGGGGGCCACCAGGAGTCGTCCCAGGCGGAGGGTGAGGATCCCAGGATGAGGACTTCCGTCTTGTCCGAGTTCAGTTTCAGGCGGCTGTTCTTCATCCATTCGGCTACCTTTTTCATCCCTTTGTGAAGGTTGGCTCTGGCGGTGGCGGGGTCGTTGGTGAGGGAGAGAATCAGCTGGGTGTCGTCAGCGTAGGAGATGATGTTGAGGTTGTGCTGGCGTGCGATGTCTGCGAGGGGGCTCATGTAGACGTTGAAGAGGGTTGGACTGAGCGAGGAGCCTTGAGGAACGCCGCAGATGACTTCGGTGGCTACCGATTTAAACGGGGGGAGGCGGACTCTGTGTCCTTCTGGCGAGGAAGGAGGTGATCCACTCCAGTGCCTTCTCCTGTATTCCGACGTTGCTGAGTCGCTTGACTAGTGTACGGTGGCAGACAGTGTCGAAGGCCGCGGAGAGGTCTAGGAGGACTCACCTGATTGCGACGACAGCACCTGGTTCCACACCGGTCACTGGCTAGTGACTTTGAACACTGTCCCCTCTGCTTTCAGGTCCTCTTCTTCACCGATCCACCCTTGGATCGCACCAGACATCTTCCTCCTGGTCGCCTGCAGCATCTTTTCTTTCAGGCTCCATTGACTTCAACGCGAGAACCCGACACACTTTGACACCTATGCACCCGCAGCCCATGGGTGAGGTAACGAGAGCATTTCGGTGCTCAAGGGTAGTTGAACTGTCCTAGTGTCCAGTTCCACAGCCGTTTTAGTCCTACCTAGTCAGGATTGTCCGTACTTACCTCTTACTTGAACTGTACTGTCCATAGACGTTACGCATCTCGCGTGTGAGTTCACACTCTGCACACGCGTTTCGTGGGCCTCCTATTACTTACCTAGAGTTAGTGTAGCGTGGTCCCATCGATCCTACAGCCTCTGGACAGCTCCATTCCTTTTATCGACTATCACATTCCACTTACTTAGTATATGGTTTGTCATGCCCCTAGGGCACCATTGTAATTTTGTGCAACTTGTCGTATTTTTCTTAAGAGATTGTCATGTGCTTAGTTCTCTGACCTCAAAGACTTCAGAGGTGTTATTAATAAATATACTGTTTATTTTCATAACAACCTGTATGGTGTCCTTTCATCTGGTATTCAAGGGGGTATATTGTGGTAAAACAGCTGGCTTCACATGCCAAAAGAGTTTAGCCTAAGACTGCTTTGTCCATGCTACCATTAGGATAGCTGGTCTATAAGGTTGACTTACAACCAATCACCATAAGGGTTGTTTGGACTGATACAAGGTGATCACTAGAACTAGTGAGCATCATATATCAGGCCAACTTCTCACAGTGATGGCGAACCCTGCCCCCCCCTGGCGTCACATGGGCCGGAAAGCACGGACTAGGAGGGTTTTGAGGCGGATGCTGCAGGGGAAGGTGTGGACTGACCTCGGCGTTGTCCCCGACCGCCACCACGGCGGTTTCCACGGCCCCCACCGCGTTGGGTATTACCCTGCGGAGCGTGGCTGGCAGCACGTGTGGGTACATCCCTCCCGTGGCCACGAAAGGAATGAAAGGCAGCCGATTGCTGGCGCGGGGCCGAGAGGCCCAAGGACTTGGCCGTAGCCCTGGAGTCCTTAAAGCGCTCAAGCGCATGGTCTGCCTTGTCGCCAAAAAGGTGACGGCCAAAAAACGGCATGTCCATCAGCGTGTTTTGGACATCGGCCGAAAAGTTGGCGGACCTCAACCAGGCGTGACGTCTGACCGCCACTGTTGTTGCCACCGCTCTACCTAATGAGTCGGTGGTATCCAGCCCACACCGGATAGAATATTTGGCTGCATCCCGGCCCTCCACAAGGGCTTGGCAGAGTTTGGGCCGTACCTCCCAACGGACACCCTGGCAGCACTTCCGCAACCGTATCCCACAGAGAGTGGGTGTAACGGCCCAAGAGGCACGCGGTGTTGAAAGACCGCAGTCCCAGACTAAGGGATGAGAAGATATTTTTACCATACTGCTCATACCTCTTGGATTCCCTGTCCGGCGGAGCCGACGGGAACGCGGTCTGGGAATTGGAGGCCTGGATAACCAGGCTCTCTGGGGTGGGGTGGGTGGACAGGAAACAAGGGTCGCCCGGGGCCGGGCAGTGGCGTCTGGCCACGTTCCCATCTACGGGCGAACCCGTAGCGGGCTTGGACCAAGTGCCCAAAAGAACGTCGGTTAAGGCCTCATTAAACGGCAGCAGAGGCTCGGCCGAGCATTACTGCGGCTTAAGGACCTCGGTGAGGAGGTTAGTCCTCACGGCCGCGACGGGGAGCTCAAGGCCCAAGGCCTTGGCTGCCCTCATCAACACCACACTATAGGTTGCCCCCTCCGCTGTAGCCACGGTAGGAGGCGAGACAAAGCCAGTGTCAGGCGAAGTGTCTATACCACTGGCCTCCCCAAGTTCCTCTGCCCAGTCCTCTTGAGACTGACATTCACGTGCCAGAGGGTCCTCAGACCCCTACCAATCCCCCTCATCACCCATCTCCTGGTATTCAGGTTAGGAAAAGATGGGGCCGGTTCATGGAAAATGAATTCTCCAAACAGCATCATGTGCGCCGCCCAGCGGCGCCGCACCGGCGCCGGGTCGAGGGAGGTGTCTGGGACGGCGCCGCCCGAGGACGGCACCGGGGGTGACACCTGAGGGGTCGGCGCCGGGGAGGTCGTCAAATCCACCAGCGACGACCCGGATCCAGTGGGGCCCTGCGGCGTCGGGCCCGAAGGCGCAGGCGGCGCCGGAGCACCGGAAGGCGTCGGGCCGAAGCCCCCGACCCGCTAGGATCCTCAGACGGGACCGCTGGGCCCGAAGGCACCGCGAAGCCCGTCTGAGGAGAGAGGGACCTCATGGCCATGAGGAACTGCTCGATCTCCGGCGTCACGTTAGGCCCAAGGACCGTAGGGTATGAAGCCGGACACGGCGCCTGCGACTCAGACGGAGTCGCGGGGGCAGTGCCACCTGAACCCCCGGCCGCGTCAGGGGGGAGGGGGTAGTCGGAAGAGCGATGACGTCTCTTCGGCTTCTTGTGCTTACCGGACGACTTCGACCCGGAGAAGAAACGCGTTAATTACCTGTAACAGCAGTTATCCAGTATTGGTGTCTTTCGTAGATTCACATGCCTGAATCATTCCCCGTCGTCGAGACGGGAGCCTCCGGTACATAAAAAAGTAATGTCCTATAGACATACATAAAGAAGAATAGGCCTAAGGGCCTCACCTTAGTAGCCTATCCTTGTCCTTATGCAAAAAGGACCAAAGTCTTAGAGCCAGCCAATCAGCTATCACCTCCCTCTAGAACCTTCCTGGCAGGAGCCTCAGTCTCTCAGATTTTCGTACGCACCAGGCTAGGTAGGCGTAATGTAGTTAGAGAGAACGTGAGTCCTTCCCGGGGAGGCAGGAGGGTTGCATGTGAATCTATGAAAGACACCAATACTGGATAACTGCTGTTACAGGTAACGCGTTTCTTATCCAGTATTAGGGGTGTCTTTCATAGATTCACATGCCTGAATCAGAGTAGTCAGCAATATATAATGCACATTTCTGATGCAATGATGCCACATAACCAGTTAGATAATACACTTAGTATCATGCGACTGTGAACATAAGCATACAGCAACATAACCAAAAAGTAAGAGATGTGCATACCAGGATGGCGGGATGTTGGAAGGCTCACCTCACTGGAACAGATGTCGAAGCACCGCCTGGCCCACAGCAGCATCCTGCAGCAGCTCAACATCCAGGCAGTAGTGTCTGGAGAATGTGTGCGGTGACTTCCACGTCGCTGCCCTGCATATGTCCAGAATCGGCACTCGAGCGAACAGCGCTGCTGATGTGGACATTGCTCTGGTGGAATGTGCGTGAACTGTAGCATTCAACGGCCGGCCTTCTCGTGGCAGAATGCTATCGCTGAAGAGATCCACCTGGAGATGCTCTGTTTCGTTAGAGGCAGACCCATCCTTGGTCTACTGTAGGCCACAAAAAGCTGTGACAACTTCCTGAATCCTTTTGTCTTGTCCAAGTAAAACTTTATACACCTTTTGAGATCTAAGGAGTGTAACGTCCTCTCTGCTGCAGTGGTAGGGTTTGCAAAGAAGGAACTTAGAACCACCGGTTCATTAAGGTGAAAGTCTGAAGGCACTTTCGGCATGAACTTGGGATTCATCCTCAGCACCACTCTGTCTTGTTTAAATTGCATGAATGGTTCCTGAATGGATAGAGCTTGTAACTCGCTGACTCTCCTGGCCGATGTTAGAGCGAGCAGAAGAGCCACCTTCCATGAGATGTACTTGATGGGTGCTCGATGAATGGGCTCAAAAGGGTGCTTCATGAGCTGGGTGAGGACCAAATTGAGGTGCCATGTAGGTGGGATCCTCCTAGGTCTTGGGAAGGATCTATATAGTCCTTTGAGGAACTGCTTGATAAGCCTACTGGACCAAAGTGAAGGAGCCTTTGAGGACCTAGTGAAGCCAGATGCACCTTTATAGAGGCATGCGCCAACCCTGACTGTGCCAAGTGCAGAAGGTACGGCAATATCTGTACAGGTGTAACATGTAGAGGCGACAGTCCATTTTCCACACACCACATGCAGAAACGTTTCTACTTTAGAGAGTACGTTCTGTTGGTACTGTCCGCTCTTGCTTTTGCCAGCACGTCCCTGCAGTCTTGTGGGATGTCTAGATGACCGAATTCTCTGTGCTCAGGAGCCAGGCTGATAATCTGAGCGATCGTAGGTTCGGGTGTTGGATCTGTCCGTTGGACATTGTCAGCAGGGTTGGGTGCAGTGTCAGACGAATCGGCGCCCTGATGGAGGCGATGAAGGTCCGAGAACCAGTGCTGCCTCGGCCAGAACGGGGCAATCAGGATCAGGGTACAAGGTTCCGCCTTCATCTTCCGGAGGACCCTGGGAATCATCGGGAATGGCGGAAAAGCGTACGCAAATACGCTGAACCAACCGATGGAAAGGGCATTCCCGAGTGACCCTGGTTGGGGATGCCAACTTGCATAGTTTGGGCATTTGGCGTTCTCCCTGGTGGCAAACAGGTCGATTCTTGGGACTCCCCATTCTGAGAACACTTGATCCAACGTGCTCTGGTCGAGCTCCCATTCGTGAGAGAGAGACATCTGTCTGCTGAGAGCGTCCGCGATGGTATTGTCCTTGCCCGGGACATATTCTGATTTGAGCGTGATCCCCTGGAGCACTAGCCAGCTCCAGATTTTCTGCGATTCGCGTGAGAGAGAGCGAACGCGTTCCTCCCTGTTTGTTTAGGTAGTGCATCGTCGTGGTGTTGTCCGTTCTGACGAGCACCTGAGAGTTCTGGATACGTGGTAAAAAGGCCTTCAGTGCCAGGTACACAGCCCGCAGTTCCAGAAGGTTTATATGGAATTGTTTCTCCTGCTCCATCCATTTGCCGCTCACTTGGAGATCCTGAAGGACCGCTCCCCAGCCTTCCAGGGATGCATCCGTGGTGATCACCAAAGGGGCTGCCGGAAGTAGGAATGGTAGACCAGCCGACAGATTCCTGTGATTCCTCCACCATTGTAGGGCCGTGGACATTTGTGGTGTTATTTTCACTATGTCCTCGAAAGAACCTGTACTCTGAGTCCATTGGCCTGTGAGGGCTTCTTGCAATGGGCGCATCCGGAGTCTGCAGTGTGGGATGAGGAGGATACAGGACGACATGCCTAGTAGTGATTTGAACGTTCGAACTTCTATGGACTTTCGTGATGCCACCTCCGTGGCCAGAGATATGATCTTGTGTTTCCGTTCCTTTGAAGGAAATGCCTTTGCGCATTCTGTGTTCAAGGTCGCCCCAAGAAAGGAGATGTTTCCGGTTGGGGTCATGCAGGATTTCTCGAGATTGAGAGTTAATCCTAGCTGCCGAAAGAGATAGGTGCAGGCGTTGGAGGATGCGGTGGCGCCTGCCGCTGAGGGTGCTTTCACCAGCCAGTCGTCGAGGTAGGGGAAGACCTGGTGACCCATTTGACGTAGAAAGGCTGCCACAGGGGAAAGGCACTTCGTGAAAATCCGCGGCGCGGATTTGAGGCCAAATGGTAGGACTTTGAATTGGTAGTGGTGTCCTGCCACCTCGAACCTTAGGAATTTTCTGTGCCCCTTGAGTATCGGAATGTGGTAGTAGGCATCCTGGAGATCTAAGGATGTCATGAAATCTCCTTTTTCTAGGATGCCTAGAATTTCTTGGATCGTCACCATCCGGAACGACTGACTCTTTATGAAAGAGTTGAGGGCTCTGAGATCCAATATGGGCCTCCACTTTTTCTCCTTCTTGCGTATAAGAAAGAAGCGGGAATAGAATCCCCTCCCTCTTTGAGACGATGGAACTGTATCGATCGCTCCCTTCTTCAACACAGATATTTCTTGGAGCAACAGGCGGAGATGTTCGTGTGGCCGTTTGCGGGGCGGTGTTGGAGGCGGGATGGTGGTGAATTCCAGGGAATGGCCGAATCTTATTAATAGTACCCACCGATCTGTGGTTATGAGATGCCAATTTTTTAGGAAATGAGTCAACTTTCCTCCAATTTTTAATGAGGGATATTGTTGCTGGACTGGCTGGAGTAGTCGGTCACTGGCGTCCGCCTGTGTCCCTCCTCTAGTTCTTTCCTCGGAAGTTTGATCTTCCGTATGAAGTTTGGCGACCCTGTTGCTACTTCTGCTGATACTGCGCTTTATTTTGGTAGGAATATACGGATCTATTCTGGAAGGATCCCCTGTAGGAAGACTGGCCCCTGGACATGTTACCCCGAAAGGACTGGTTTCGTGCCTGCAGCGTACCCAGTGCTCTAGCCGTATCCGTGTCTTTTTTGATGGTCTGGAGCGCTTCATCAATTGTGGCTCCGAAAAGATGTCCGTCGAAGGGCATGTCTAGCACCTTAGTCTGTACTTCTTGCCTGAATGAAGTCGCCTTAAGCCAGCCCTGGCGTCGCAGGACTGCTGCTCCGGCTAATTGGCGAAAGCCCGTCATGGCTCCATCTATGGCACAATCGATGATCTCAGCTGCCGAGGTTTGTCCTTCCGAGAGCAGTGCCTTGACCTCTTCCTGAACTGCATCAGGCAGTTCCGCCAAGTAAGGGACTATATCTTCCCACAGCTGGCGATTATAACGTCCTAACGGGGCTATGGAGTTGGCAACCTTGATTGTGATGGCTGACGTCGTGGTGAACCTTTTCCCGATGGTGTCTAACTTCCTTCCTTCCTTGTCCGGTGGGACTGACAAGGGAGAGGAAGGGTTGCGAGAATTCTTTTGGGCTGCCTGGGTCACCACCGAATCTGGTTCGGGTGCCCATTGAAACAAGCTGCCGCCTTGGTGGGAGCTTTGTATTTCTTGTCCAAGCGTGGAACCACCGCAGGTATAGAGGCCGGCGTGGACATCAGTTTCTTTCCCTGGTCCCAGAGAAAGTCTATAATTGGAATCGATTTCGTAATCTTCCTGGTCTGTTCCTTAAAGTCATATAAGAAACATTCGGTTTCTGTCGTTTCCATCTCCATGTGAAAACGTTTCGCTGCCCGTTCCATTATCTTATGGAAACCGCCAATGTCCACTGGCGGGGAATCTGACTGGCGCGGTTGGGGTGAAGCTGGGGAGGGTGCTTCATATTCCTCGTCCTCCTCCTGATCCCTTCGATCCTCCTGGACTTCGCCCTCCTCCATTTCCTCAGCCTCCTCGTCCGAGGACTCCACCACCTGAGGTGAGACCGTCTCATGGGAGGTCTGCGGAGTTGGCCGCGTCTGTCTTGGGGCTGCCGCATCTGCAGCAGGCGTCGGGCCCCTTGCCTCAGTTGTCGGTGCTTCCGGCAAACGTTGTTTGTAGTCCTGGATAAGGTGTTTAAGGTCATACACGATGGAAACGGGAAGGCACACCATCTGGGTCACCTCTGTTCTTACATGAGCTTGGAAAGAGTGTTCCTGGTAGCCCAGTTCCTCTTGTTCCTAGTCAGTGCTTTGGCATTTCACATGCAGGTCCGAAATGGAAGTAGCCCGAGTCGTAAGTTCTTCTTCCGATTCTTCACTCTGGAGAATCTCTGATGGTAATTGGCTTTGCACCTTGCTTGGTGAAGTAGTTTCAGGTGTAATCTGTTTTTTAGGCACTTTGCCCGACACAGGACCTTTAGCCTGTGCTCCTGCAGCCATCCCCGGCGGTATCGGCGGTGGTAGGGTCCATGACGACGATTATATGAGTTTGGACTTCTTCCATGGCTCCATGATGTCCGTTTCAGTCGACGACCCTCCGGATAAAGGCAATATAAGCACAGGTCATGCTTGTCCTCCACATGGAGCCTTTTCTTCCCACATGAAGAGCAGGCCCTGAAAAGGGCTTTCTTCTGGGATCCAGACATTCCTTATAATTGTAAGGAAAGAAAACACTTACTGCAGGCTGAAGAGTCTGAAGTATTCCTGTTGAAGATTTTGTAGAAAGAAATCCTTTATCACAAGTGACAAAGTAGGTTTTGAAGAGATCCTGAGGAGAGCTCAGGTTGGAGACTCCCTAGCACAACGTGCGGTAGAAAATCTGAGAGACTGAGGCTCCTGCCAGGAAGGTTCTAGAGGGAGGTGATCGCAGATTGGCTGGCTCTAAGACTTTGGTCCTTTTTGCATAAGGACAAGGATAGGCTACTAAGGTGAGGCCCTTAGGCCTATTCTTCTTTATGTATGTCTATAGGACATTACTTTTTTATGTACCGGAGGCTCCCATCTCGACGACGGTGAATGATTCAGGCATGTGAATCTATGAAAGACACCCCTAATACTGGATAAGTGATGTCGACTCCCGGAGCTATGATGGCTCCGCTCCCGCGACTGGTCCCTCGACCTCCGTCTGGACCGGGACCTCTCTTGGCGCGGGGCCGACTGCCGGAGTTCGAGTCGCTTGCGGGACCGCTCCCGTCTAGCCTTCGAAGTCAGGGCCTTGTCGTCGTGGTAGACGCCGAGACAGTGGAGACACCGACAGTAAGGGTCCGTGACCGACATCAGCCGGTCGCAATCCTCACAGGGCTTAAAACCAGGCATCCCTACCGGCACCGTTTCGGAGTCGAAGACTCAAAAAAGGAGATCAAAAAGATCAAAAAGAGTTAGTCAAAAAGTGACTAAGGTACCACTTTTTCCCGGATCTGCGCTGCTGGCGCGGAAAAAAAAAAAGAACTGACGTCAGCACGCGGAGGCGACGTCTAAGTACTCCGACGACGCCCACGACGGACGCGGAGCCGCAGACGACGCCTACCGACGCGCAAGGGTACTGCTACGCAAAACATTCCCGGATCCAGTCTGACGACTGGGGATATTCTAAGGTAAGGAATCTAATACCAACGTGTCTCTTTCAGATATTGTAGACATGTGAGTAGGGAGACTGCATTCTTTTCTCCGACCAAGCCAGCTCGACCACACCTAGGTGTTTGTTGAGGACTACCTGAACTCTCTGCCCTTCACTATTTACAGAGCTGCAGACGTGCTTCGGCTGCCGTAGCGGGCCTGAGCAAGGGCCATGTTCGAGCGCTGAACACTGCAGCGAGCCTGACTCCTAATATGGTAAGGGGGACCGAGGTAGTGACATCATAGCGCTATGCACTGTGTGTACCACCATGTGGGAACTATTCCAACACAATTTGGCTTGAAGGGCTGTTTTATCGTGGTCTCATTCACTCAAGCTTTTAATGAGGCACATTTTTCCGCAGGCTGCCTAGGACTATAAATGTATGTAAACAGTTTCCAATATTGAACGTGTTTAGACTTAAAAGTCAACGCCAAGGTGAGGTACTCTCCAGAGCTACAACTAAGATCTTGCACAATGTAGCAACGTTGCTATAATATTTGCCACAAGGTGCATATCAGCAGACTGGTTACTGACGCTGGCGAAAGGTATTCTATAACGTGCTATGTGCTTTGAAGCTCTGAAGTAGTGCTACACATACCAGCGAGATCACACGCAATCCTTCCATGGCAGCAGTGGTGTGTTTGCCTGTTTTGCTAGTGATGAGTTTGTCTGCATGGGTATTATGACCACCCTGTTTGACCCCTGGTACAATTGTGACCAGATTTGACAATAAAGTTTCATTCCATTCAAAACCCCTTTTTCTAGTTATATCCGTGTAGTTCAAGTTCACACGAATAGATTTTGAAATTAACTTTTCCTACGTTAAGAATTCTATTGAGAAGCAAGAGATAGTTTTTGAATCAGTTAGCTTAGAACTGAGCTTACTTTACATTTATTTTGCCCCGTTCGCTAAATAGTTACACACAGTAAAAATGAGGCCATTTTCCCTTTAATTATATCTTGTTGGCAGGATGACGTTTTCCGACAACCACACACGTGACCGCAGTGAGAAGTATTTGTTTCCCCTTCTCGCTGGCGTTCAGTGTTTGCGGGCCGTGGAAATGCCACAGAGTATATTTCATGTGGGGAGTCGTCTGCTTGCAAGTAAGTCGTTTTGGGTCCTGATGATCATTTACCTGAACAGATACAACGGTGAAGATAGCTAATGACTGACCGTTTCTTCCCCCACTACATAGACAGAGCGCGACGTGAAGTTGACCCCTGCCGCGTGAGCCCATGTAGCATTGTACTCTACCTGAGTGAGTTTTACAAATTGAGGTTATGATCGTCCTTCTCAATATTAATGTTGAATGTGCTCTGAATATTTCCCGTGACATTCTGGGAAGTGTCAATACCTATGGGGCATGCACTAATGAAGAACCTTTTAATACGTAATTACGATGACCCTTTAATTCAGAGGGGGATCAGTTAGCGCGTACTTGACGTTTGCCAGGAATATGAGCTTTCAAATACGCTGAAAATAGCAGCAAATTGGAATTATTCAACCCCGAGATTTGAGGGTAACTAGCACGATTCGCATTCAACGGGTTGTGATTGTCACATAAGGGTGATAAAGGTATTTTAATTGGGAGAATGCAATATGAGTGTATAACAGTGTTGGACACATTTGGTTGCGAATTGACAACGTGTGGAACATCGTTAATTCTATATGATTTGTGTTTGCTCTTTTTCTTCCGGTTTTACAGATTGTGGGCCCTGGTGAAGTCTGGGTGAGTTACACCATTTTTAACACTTACATCCCCACGGGAGGGTGCGCATTAGCGCGCGCATACCACCGGAGGATTACAACGTTTTTTGGTCCTGAAGAATGCTGAGCGATTAAGGCTCATTATAGCAGAAACATGTTGACCTAAGTCACAGGACAAGGAGTTTCAGAATTAAAAACTCTTTATTGTCCGACATAATTTCTTTTAACTGACACTAGTTGGCCCCTTATTAAATTTGTACGGGGTAATCAATCAAGAGTATTTGTAAAGCGCGCTACTCACCCGCTAGGGTCTCAAGGCGCTGGGGGGGGCTGCTACTGCTCGAAAAGCCAGGTCTGGAGTTGCTTCCTGAAGGAGAGATGGTCCTGGGTGAGTCGTAGGTGGGTGAGGAGGGTGTTCCGGGTCTTGGCCGCCAGGTAGGTGAAGGATCTTCCTCTGGTGGTGGTTCTGCGGATCCGTGGGACGGTGGCGAGGCTGGCGGAGCAGAGCTGGCGTGTTGGCGTGTAGAACGTGAGGCGGTTGTTGAGGTATTCAGGGCCCAAGTCGTGGAGAGCCTTGTGTGCGTGGGTGAGGAGTCTGAACGTGATCCTCTTGCTGACGGGGAGCCAGTGCAGGTCCCTCTAGTGGGCGGAGATGTGGCTGTGTGGGGGTATGTCCAAGGCGAGTCGTGCTGAGGCGTTCTAGATGCGCTAGTCTTTCCTGTAGTTTGGCGGTGGTCCCAGCGTAGAGGGCCTTCCCGTAGTCCAGACGGCCGGTGACGAGGGCCTGGGTGACCGTTTTCCTGGTTCCAGTGGGGATCCAGCGGAAGATCTTATGGAGCATGCGCAGTGTGTTGAAGCAGGAGGAGGTAACGGCGTTAACTTGCCTGGCCATTGTGAGGGAGGAGTCAAGGATGAAGCCCAGGTTGCGTGCGTGGTCCGTGGGCTTGGGTGGCGGGCCCATAGCAGGGGGCCACCAGGAGGAGTCCCAGGCGGAGATGGATGGGCCGAGGATGAGGACTTCCGTCTTGTCTGAGTTCAGTTTCAGGCGGCTGAGCTTCATCCAGTCTGCGATGTCTTTCATTCCGTCCTGGAAGCTGGCTCTGGCGGGATCGTTGGTGAGGGAGAGGATCAGTTGGGTATCGTCGGCGTAGGAGATGTTGAGGTTGTGCTTGCATGCGATGGCTGCGAGGGGGCTCATGTAGACGTTGAAGAGGGTGGGGCTGAGCAAGTAGCCTTGAGGTACGCCGCAGATGATCTTGGTGGCTTCTGCGAGGAAGGGCAGGAGACGGACTCTGGGTTCTGTCGGAGAGGAAGGAGGTGATCCATTCCAGGGCCTTTCCTTGGATCGCGGCGTGGCGGAGGCAGGTTGTCAGGGTGTGGTGGCAGACCGTGTCGAGCGCAGCCGAAAGGTCGAGCAGGATGAGGGCGGCAGTTTCTCAGTTGTCCAGCAGGGTCTGGATGTCGTCGTTGGCCACGATGAGGGCGGTCTCGGTGCTGTGGTTCGCTCAGAATCCGGACTGCGATGGGTCGAGGGAGCAGTTAGTCTCCAGGAAGGCTGTCAGCGGTTTGTTGACGGTTTTCTCGATGACTTTTGCTGGGAAGGGGAAGAGCGAGATGGGGGCGGAAGTTCTTGAGATCTGAGGGGTCTGCGGTGGGTTTCTTCAGGAGGGCGCTGATCTCTGCGTGCTTCCAGCTCTCCGGGAAGGTGGCCGGATATGAAGGAGTTTTTGATGATGTCCCGAAGTTTGGGTGCGATGATTGTCGGCTTTGTTGAAGATGTGGTATGGGCAGGGATCGGCTGGGGAGCCCGAGTGGATGGTGTTCATCGTGTGGGTGGTATCTTCCGTGCTGACCTGAGTCCAGGCGCACAGGGTGGTGGGGGGGGGGGGGGGGGGGTGTAGGTTCGGTGGTGGGGTAAGAGTTCTGAGTGCCGAAGCTGTCGTGTATGTCGACGATCTTACGGTGAAAAAAAGGTGGACAGAGAGTTGCAGAGGTCTTGAGAAGGCGTGATGTCGTCGTTGCTGGCGTTGGAGAGCTCTTTCACGACGTTGAAGAGTTCCTTGCTGTTGTGGGTGTTGTCCAGTCGTTCTCTGAAGGATGACCTTTTGGTGGTGCGGGTCAGCTGGTGGTGTTTGCGGGTGGCGTTCTTGAGGGCTGTCATGTTATCCGTTGACTGGTTGTGGCGCCAGGCTTTCTTGAGGTCACGGCAGGATTTCTTGGAGTCTTTGAGATGGTTGGTGAACCACGCGGCTTTCTTGCTGTTGAGGTTGCTGGGAGGGTTTTTCAGGGGAGCAAGGGTGTCGGCGCAGTCGGTGATCCCCTGTGTGAGGTTGCAGGCTCCTTCGTTGGGGTCCGTGGTGTTGGTGGGAGGGTTTAGGCTCAAGGAGGTGGTGAGTCGGTCGGTGGTGATCTTGCTCCAGCATCTTCGGGGGGTTTGCTGAGGGCTGTTGTGGGTCGTTGTTTTCCTGAAGTTGAAGTGTACGCAGCTGTGGTCGGTCCAGTAGAGCTCGGTGGTGTGGCTGAAGGAGATGTGGTTGCTGGAGGAGAAGACTCGGTCGAGCATGTGGCCGGCATAATGGGTGGGGGTGTTGACCAGTTGCTTGAATCCGAGGTTGTCTAGTAGGGCGGTGGTGTTGTTGTCCTGGTCGTTCTCCAGGTGGAAGTTGAGGTCTCCTAGGAGGATGTAGTCGGGGGAGGCAAGGGCGAGCGGGCTGATGAAGTCTGCGATGGCCTCGCTGAAGTGTGAGGGTGGTCCCTGGGGTCTGTAGATGTGGGTTCCTCTGAGGGTGGTCTTGGGGTCGATGTGAACCTGGAAGTGCAGGTGCTCTGCGGTGGCGAGGGTGTCGGTGTTGGTCGTGATGCGGATAGTGTTTCTGTGGGCGATGGCGATGTCTCCTCCGGTCTGGTTGACGTGGTCACTCCGGATGATCTTGAAGCCGTACGGGATGGCAATAGCGATGTCGGGGGCTGAGGAGGCGTTCATCCAGGTTTCCGTGAAGAAGGCGACGTCTAGTGCCGTTTTGTCCAGCAGGTCCCATAGTTAGACAGTGTGCCTGTGGATGGAGCAGGTGTTGAGCAGGATGCACTTGAGGTGGTTGTTGTTGGCGGCTGTTTTGGCTGGCGCGGTGCAGGACCGAGTGCAGGTGAAGTAGCAGGCGTGGCAGGTGAAGGCTTCGTGGGTGCGTTTCGGGGTGGCTTGGTAGCAGGCTGGATGTCGGCCGGTGTTGAGTGCATGGAGGGTGGCGGCGTCGTAGCTCAGTCGGGTTGGCTGGCTCTGGCGGGGTCCAGGGGTTCTGGCGCTGGGCGCGGTCCAGGCGTGGACGGGCGTAGACAGGCTTGCCTTTGGCGCGCCTTCGGCGCGCCCGCTGTGCATGGCCGCTGCGCGTACACGCGGTCCCCGCCATTTATGGGAGCAGGGCGACGAATGGGGAGTGGGAGGCAGGAGAAAGGGGCGGGGCTGCAGGAGAGCAGCGGCGGGGACCAGAGGGGGGTTGGTAAGAGCAGGAAACGGAGCGGGGGAGAGCGAGGGCAAGCCTGGAGAGCGAGGGCAAGCCTGGAGAGCAGGGGCCCTAAGGAGAGGCGGCAGCAAGAGGGCCAAGCAGGCAGCGGCAGCAGAAACCGGGCACACGGGGGCCATGCGGTAGTGGAGTAACCGGGTCAAGGGTCACCCGGGTCAAGGGGTACAGTCTGTTTCTTTTAAATCACCTAGACCATCACTAATTCACCATTTCTTCACAAAAAATACACAAAAAAACCCAGCTCCGCTGTAAATCAGGCGTTGTAGCACACTGGGGGGGACATTCGGTCTCCCCAGTGGGAAACCAATGATGAAGCATGTCACCACCAGGTTGGTGAGAGGATTCTTTTTAGAAAAATGTTTTTTATTCTCTCACTTATTGCACCTTACTTTGTGACATGGGAATTCCTTTGAGGGTTATAAATTAGTTATATTAAGCACATTCATTTTCTTGTGTTTGTTACACCCTGTGACACTTGTTGTTATTCAGTGTTTGTCTTCCAGTCAAATGCAGGGATGTCACGTCATTGCACTATGCCTGCTAAGGTACAATTAAAGAGATCTGATCCAATGACAGCAACAATACTTCTGTGGAAAATCCATTGCAACATCAGTCCTTTCTAATTTAACTGTAGTTCTATCCTCAACTTGCCTACGCTGCAGCTCCTGCAGCCAGGCATTTTCAGATTGTGGTATTTTCACCACCCAGCTCTGCCGATCTTTCTCGCACATAAAAAGCCTGCTAGGAGGTAAGTTCAAATTGCCCACTCATGTGGCATCGGAAATGATACACTCAGCACCACAGCTTCATGGTGCAACAGGAGGCATATACCATTAAAATAGGGACATTGTTATGGTCTTTGGGTGGCTAGGACTTCTGAATCTACCATGCTCCAGCCGTAGAGCTTCATACAGAATGGTGTAGCAATGGCATTGAGTGTTGTATGAACTAGTCTAGGGCAAAGAAAGTGAGCATGCCCATGGTTCAAAACAACACCCTCTCGAGGACTTCGCTGACAGTAAACAAACTGTTAGACATTTTAGAAGATGTACTCCCAAGAGGAGCGAGAGCCAAGTCGGAGAAAGATTAATGTAGGCAATAGTGAGAGACTAAATTTCCAGCTATAGAAAACGCCCCGTGCGGACACTATCCTGGTGCCCCACTCGGGGCGTTCCAGAGTCTGGGTGAAGAATGTGGAGACATTGAGGCAAGCAGCACCGAGCAGGGGGCAAAAGAGCACAGAAAGCACAGGGCCCATAAAGGGTGACCTGGGCTGAGCAGTCTCAAAATGTTAAAAAAAAATAATAATCAATAGAAATAACATTGTGCAAAGTGTGTGCCGGAAACGCAGCAGCCGTGAAAAGGACGTTGTGTTAACCCCTTCCATGCTCATGACGAGCTCAGCTCGTCATGGCATATACCTCTCAGGTGCTCATGACGAGCTCAGCTCGTCATGACCACACCCGTTTTTATTGCTGTCCAGAACAGCAGGGGAAACTCTAGCAGCGATGAGGTTAAGCTTCCCTAAACGTCTACATAAATAATAACATGGTGCAAAGCTTGTGCATAAATTAAAAAGAACATTGCCTCCATGAAGTGTGTGCCACGAGTGAAGGGCTCTATTACACTCAAGCATGGAGGTGGCGTGAATCGGGAGTCTCACCAAGTGGGAAGTGCTCCTCTGAATGTAAAAAAACTGTTAAAACAAGACTATGGTGCCAGCCAGGAAGGGGCGCTGCCATGCCAGCAGCAGGGCGACGCAGACGAGCGCGTGCACGCTTTGGAATCCGTATGGATTCCAAAAGGCCCTCGCATGTGCACTAACGCCAGGCGAGACCTAAAAATGTTTCACTGAATGAAGAGTCTAGGAGCACAGGAAGAACCATCAGTGCAGGAACAATCAAACTATCAGGATCACAGTGAGTGTACCAGTCTTGTCAAAGGGGTGAAAAGGCCTTTCCTGTCTAGCATGATCCCTATAAAAGAGTCAGTTTGAAAATGTGATTGTGGTTCGCTGAGAAAGAACCCCAGGAAGGAAAGCAACAATACCACTGATTGCAGGGAGTCTATCACAAGATGAAGCAAGTGAGACTAGTATCTCCACATTTAAGTGAATGTGCTTAATTTAAAAGGAAAAGGATACTATACAGTCATACAAGGTCCACAGGACCTGGAAAAGTGTAAACCATTTCAATTACCCCTCCCTGAGAAAGGCATTCAACAAGCCTGGGCACACAAATCATATTCAGGACCCAGTTCTTCTTGAAAGCCAGGAAGTAGCAAGAGTAGCAGCCGCCTCAGACACCACACCCCTGGCTTACACTACTTCTTGGGAGAGAACAGCATATTCTGAGCAAAATATGGAGAAAAAAGCCACAAAAAACAGTGGCTGTAACCAACTATACAACCCATTAGTCAGAAATAATGGCAAACCAGCCAGGAAGACTATGCATAATCCTGCTCCTACTGGCTACAAATGGCTGTTACAGCAGATTGGTGGCCATGGTGCCAGGGAAAGAGGGGGCAGTTTCTACAGCTACTGGTGACCAAAGCCCAAGTAGGCCCAGAGCCAAAGGTTAGATTCATGGATTGCTACGCTGAGAGGGTTACCTCTGGCAAAAAGAAAAGCACCTCAAGTATCCTCAGAACTTTCCACATTGCTGGTGAACAGAGAAAGTAGGCACAGAGAATGAGCAAAGCCTTCACTAAATAATTCCAGCGCTGCATTTGCCTTCTCAACACATATCTTGGCCACCATCAAATGGCAGGTTTACGAGGGAAGCTTGTATGTCCACAGAAAACACAGCAGCATAAATCAGTGTTAAGTCAGTTAACACTTGGACCACTTCCCAGGCAACAAAGTATACCGGCCAGGATACAAAGGAAAATGCTACTTGCCAGTATGCATCTGTTCTTGGCATGTAGAGCTGCAGATTTCTACACTTTGTATTAGATCGCAAACGGTGTTGGGCTCGGATGATTGCATGTTGTCGTCCTCTTGGAAGAAGTCTTTGTAGTCATGATAGGGGACTCCTCCCTTGGACGATAGTGCGAATGGGCATTGGCTCCATCCTTAGATTGTTTTTCGCCATGATGGGAAATGATGGAGCTAGTAGAAAGAAAGGATGTCCATGCGTGTACATCTAATTAAGATAAAACTGGAACAAATATAGATCCCGGGGAGGCGGGAGGGCGTGTAGAAATCTGCAGCTCTACATGCCAAGAACAGATGCATACTAGTAAGTAGCATTTTCCGTTCGAGGCATATGAGCTGCAGATTCTACACTTTGCATTGATTGTGCAGCAGTGTCTCCACTAGCGGTGGTCACCTGTATCCGTTGCAGTAGTTTGAGTTTTGAGGACAGCTTGGCCTACTGCCGCTTGGCTTGCACATCAACACAATATTGTTTAGTGAAGGTGTGAGTTGTAGACCATGTTGCTGCCTTGCATATGTCCTCTAGTGGTATATTTCCTAAGAAAGCCATAGAGGCTCCTAGTTTGAGAGTGGAGTGTGCTCTAGGAGGAACTGTTAGTGTACGTTTAGCTTTTTGATAGCATACTTGTATACACTTTACAATCTACCTGGCAATTCCCCCTTTAGAGATGGGGTTGCCTTTGTGTGGGGGAGAGAAAGATACAAATAACTGTTTTGTCTTTCTAAAGGACTTAGTCCTATCTGTGTAGTATAACCGGGCTCTTCTAACATTTAAGGTGTGTAAAGCCCTTTCTGCCACAGAGTCTGGGTTTTGGAAAAACACAGGTAGTTCTACTGATTGGTTAAGGTGAAAAGGAGTGATAACCTTTGGCAGGAATTTTGGATTAGGCCTGATAACCACTTTGTTAGGATGTATTTGAAAAAATGGTTCTTGTATTGTGAATGCTTGTATTTCACTAACTCTTCTGAGAGGTGATGGCAACAAGGAAAGCAGTCTTCCATGTTAGGAATTGCAATTCACACTTGTGTAAAGGTTCGAAAGGGGGTCCCATAAGTCTTGTAAGGACCATGTTTAGGTGCCACACTGGAGCAGGTGGTAACCTAGGTGGGATTATTCGTTTTAATCCTTCCATAAATGCTTTTATTGCAGGTACTCTGAAGAGAGATAGATGTTGTCTATTCTGTAAATAGGCTGCAATTGCTGCCAGATGCAGACATATGGAAGAGTAAGCTAAATTGGACCTTTGTAGGTGTAGAAGGTAGCAAATTATATTTTGGATGGAAGCATCCAGTGGGTCAATGTGATTGTTGTTGCAATATATTGCAAACCTTTTCCACTTAGCGGCATAACACGCTCTGGTAGTGGGTTTTCTAGCTTCTTTAATTATGTTCATACAGTCTGGTGGCAGGTTTAAGTAACCAAACTCTAAAACTTCTGGAGCCAGATTGCCAAATTCAGTTGGCTTGTTCTGGGTGTCTTATCTCTCGATGGTTCTGTGTTAACAGGGAGGGCGTGAGTCTTAATTTTTGATGTGGAACTAGTGAGAGATCTAGCAGTGTGGTGAACCACGGCTGGCGTGCCCATGTGGGAACTATTAGTGTTAGTTTGAGAGACTGTTGTCTGAGTTTGCGCACTACTAGTGGAATGAGTGGGAGTGGCGGAAAAGCGTACGCAAATCTGCCGGACCAGTTCATCCATATTGCATTCCCCTCCGACCGTGGAAACCTGGCAGCGAAGGTTGGGCATTTTGTATTCTCGTGGGTGGCAAACCGATCTAACTGTGGATGCCCCCACCTTTGGAAGAATGGCTGAAGAACTTGTGGATGTATCTCCCATTCGTGAATCTGTTGTGACTGTCGACTCAACAGATCTGCTATCGGATTGTGAATTCCTGGAAGGTGTTCTACAGTCAGGTGTATGTTTTGAGGAATGGCCCATCTCCAAATGTTCTGTGCGAGCTGGGACAGTTGCAGAGTGTGTCCCCACCTGTTTTTGTATGAATACATGGCTGTCATTGTCCGTACGGATTAAGACCGCTTTGTTTTGTATTTGCAGTTGAAAAGTTTTGAGTGCTAGGAAAATTGCTAGCAGCTCTAGATGGTTGATATGGAACAGTTTTTGTTGGTTGTTCCATTGTCCTTGTGTGGTATAGTGTAAGATGTGCTCCCCATCCTGTGAGGGATGCGTCTGTCGTGAGCATTATCTGTGGAACAGGTTCTAGGAACGGCCGTCCCTTTGTCAAGTTTTTGGTGTTCCACCATTGTTGAGAGCGATATGTACGACTGTCTACCAACACCAGGTCTGTGAGCGGACCTTGAGCCTGATTCCACTGTTGTGCTAGACATTCTTGCAATGGGCGCATTTGCAGTCTTGCATGTGGAACTATGAAGATGCAAGATGCCATCAAGCCTATTAGTCTCATGAACACTCTGGCTTGAAGAGATTGCTGGTGTTGAAAAATGGAGACTAAGGTCTGAATGCTCTGTATCTTGGCTGGACTGGGATACACTAGAGCTGTAGATGTGTATGGTAGCTCCTAAATACTGATGAACGTGCGAAGGCTCTAGGTGCGACTTGGTGTAGTTTATGGTAAACCTAAGTCGTGAAATAGCTGAATTGTTTGCTTTGTGTGTTGTACACATTGGCTGAACGATTTTGCTTTTATGAGCTAATCGTAGAGGTAAGGGAAGACGTGTATCTGTTGTCTTCTGAGATGTGCCGCTACTACTGCTAAGCCCTTTGTGAACACTTGTGGTGCTGTTGTGACCCCGAATGGAAGGACTTTGAATTGATAGTGCTGTCCTTGTATGACAAACCTTAGATACTTCCTGTGAGCAGGATGTATAGGAATGTGAAAGTAGGCGTCCT
The DNA here is from genome assembly GCF_964261635.1 of Lissotriton helveticus. NCBI lineage: Eukaryota > Metazoa > Chordata > Amphibia > Caudata > Salamandridae > Lissotriton > Lissotriton helveticus. The sequence goes on from NC_136068.1 coordinate 1,195,273,688, forward strand.
TTAGGTCTAGTGTTGAAAGGAAATCGCCTTGTTGTAGTAGTGGGAGTACTTGTTGCAGAGTGATCATGTGAAAATGATCTGATTGTATGTAATGGTTTAGGGGTCTGAGGTCGAGAATCGGTCGTAGTGTCCCGTCCTTCTTGGGAATTAGGATGTACAGGGAGTAAACTCCTGTTCCTCTAGAGGAACTACTTGAATAGCATCCTTGTGTAGAAGTGCTAGAACTTCCTGTTAAACAGAGTTATATGGTCTGTAGACATTGGACGCTGCCTGGGTGGTATGTTTGGAGGGGTTGCTGTGAGTTCTAGGCAGTAGCCATGTTGGATAATTTGTCTCACCCACCTGTCTGTTGTGATGGAATTCCAGACAGGTAGGAACTGTGATAATCTGCCCCCAACAGGAGTGGAATGCTGTAGGGAAAGCAGAGGGAAGTCACTGTTTGGGAGTGGAAGAGGAGTGGTGGTTGTTATTACCTCTACCTCTTCCCTTGTTATTATTGCCTCTGTATCCTCCTCTAAAGTAGCCTTTGTTAGAGGAGGTCTGTGTGTGTTTTAAAAGATGTGTCTGCGCCGATTTGCTTAGAGCCTCCTCTATAAAAGGAGCGGCGAAAAGAACTTCTAGTCTGTGTGGATTGTAATGCCCCCATAGACTTAGCTGTGTGTCTTTTTTCATCTTTTCTAGTGTGTGGTCTACTTCCGGCCCGAACAATTGGTTCTGATTGAAGGGCTGGTTCAAGATGGTAGTTTGTACCTCTATTTTAAAACCTGAAATGCTTAACCACGCATGTCGTCTGAGTATTACACTAGTATTGACTGCTCTGGATGCTGTGTCAGCTACATCTAGTGCACATTTAATTGAGGCATTGGATCTTAATTTGCCTTCTTGTATGAGCTCGGTTGCCTGATCTTTGTATTGATCTGGGAGGTGCTCCATAAATTTTTCTAATTGGTTGTAGTGAGCCCTGTCATAGCATGAAAGCAGGGCTAGTGTATTTGCTATGCGCCATATGTTTGTTGCCTGTGCAGCAATCCGTTTCCCTGACGCATCAATAACTTTAGATTCTTTGTCAGGCGGGGGCGTGTCGCCAGAAGTCTGTGAATAGGCTCTTTTCCATGCATTAGACACTACTAAAGAGTCTAGTGGCAGGTGTCCCCCAATATAGACTGGATCAGATGGTGCTGGTCTATATTTCTTTTTCGATCCTTGGATTTAACACCCTACACCGTACTGTGTCTTTGAATATTTCTGGAGCATGTTTAATGACTCCTTTGATCATGGGTAGTATTTGCGTAGACCTTTGTGACTGCTCAAATGTATCCAGTAAAAAATCCTCATCATTGGCATCAGAGTGCATTGAAACCCTGTGGTAAAGGGCTGCTCTATTTAATAGATGATTAAACCCAATACTATCCTCTGAAGGGGAAGGTTTTGTTGGGTAGGACTGAGGATCAGGAATGTCTGGCACATTGTGTGGTGTGAAGCCATATATGTCGTCCTCTTTAGGATATTCTGGATTGACATCTTCATCTAAAGGGTATTATTGTGGCTCTGGTATGTCATTCCCCTCACCTATATCATACTTTTCGTCAGTGTGGTGTGATGATGCAGGAGATTGAACAGGAGAAACTGTAGGTTCAATGTAAGGAGGGATAGGAGAGGAAGAAGGTGAAGGAGAGGAAGGGTGCATTGGAGAAGTTGCACAGTCCTTTTTGGCAGGAACCACAGGTAGAAGTGGTGTGTCTGCTGGTCTCTTCTTGTAAGGAATAGCTTCCACATGTCCAGTCTTTGGATTGATATGGACTTTTCTTTGTTTAGGATCTGGTCTAAACAGTTGTTCCTCCTCTACAACCTTCTTCAGCGTCGATTTTTTCAGTGCCGATAGGGGTTGTTTCGTGTGTTTTGCTGTAGGAAGCGTTCGAGTCCCATGGCAAAGTTTACGGTGCCGAAGGTGGTTTCGGTTTGGTAGGAGTCTTTGGTACCGAGGTTGGAGATTTTGGAGTGGAGACAGGTCTTGTTGGCCGTGCGGCGTCGGACTCTGGCTTTCCATCTTTATTTTTGGAACCGGAATGCTTTGGAGTCGGAGCTCTTTTCGGATCCGGTACAGTCTTTGGCTTCGGCACGATGCATATTTTGGTTTGGGTGCCGAAGGATCTTTGTCTTTGGGCACCGAAGGGCGTTTTGGCTTAGGTGTCAAAGGATGCGTGTGCTTCGGTGCCAATGGAGGAGTTGGAATTGGCACATGTGGTTTTGTCCGTGCCGAGGCACCGGAAGGCGTAGACGTTTTCCTCGGAGCCGAGCCCGAGGGCAGGGCGTCTGAGGGGATATTTCATTCTCGACTGGGCCCCACGGGTGGAGTGCGGACCGTTGCCTTTGGTTTGGGTAGTGTCTGTTGTGCAGGGGCGAGGGTACTCATGGGTTGTCGAGATGGAATCGAGTCATCTGAGTCCTCTGCCCCCGATATGATCTGGAGATCAGGAGAGTCTTCCTCGGCGACGGGTGGAGCCTCGTCCTCGGAGTTGTCTTTGAGTGGATCCTCGGAGACGTCTTCTTTGACGATCTCCTCCTCAAAGATGGCCTCCGGTGCTGGCGCTGATCTCATCTCGTGTCAACGTGCCCTCCGATCCCGAATGGTCTTCTTCGATCGGAAGGATGCACAAGCTGTGCAGGTCGACTCGTCGTGTTCCGGTGATAGACAGAGGTTGCAGACCTCGAGATGGTCGCTATGAGGGAACTTTGCTCGACATACCGGGCATCTCTTGAATGGAGTTCTGTCCATGAGGCGTAGGTCGTACGGCACGGATAGGCCCAACGGCCCGCGTCGACGCACCGGAATGTAGCGGATGTCAAAAGTAGATTATTCGATGTCGATGTTTGTATAAAGTTTTTGCACTTCGAAGTTGCTGAAAAGTCTTTTCTAGCCAGAGAGGAAAACTTTCATCCGAACCCAGTGGCGGTAAAAAACAATCTGAGGATGGAGTCTATGACCATGCGCAGTATTGTCCAAGGGAGGAGTCACCTATCTCAGGACTACAAAGACTTCTTCCAAGAAGACGACAACCTGCAATCATCCGAGCCCAACATCAGGTGGCGTTCTATTGCAAAAGTGTGTTCGAGGCATATGAGCTGCAGATCGTACAAAGGTTACACCTCGTGATGGTCGCTGCGTGGAAATTTGCTCCATACACAGGGCATTTTTGAATGGTGTCCTTTCCATGAGTTGTAGGCCTCACCACGTGGGTAGGCCCAACGGCCCGCGTCGACGACCGGAATCGAACTGATGAAGTCGAGTCTATGTATATTGATGTTGAAGTTTGTTTTTAGAAAGTTTTGCGCGTCGAAGTCTTTGAAAAGTAGATTTTCGAACCGGAGCGGAAAAGTTGCATCAGAACCTTAGTGGCGGAAAAAAACAACCTAAGGATGGAGCCGATGCCCATGCGCACTATCGTCCAAGGGAGGAGTCACCTATCTCGTGACTACAAAGACTTCTTTCAAGACAACAGCAACATGCAATCATCCGAGCCCAAAACCAGGTGGCGATCTACTGCAAAGTGTAGAATCTACAGCTCATATGCCTCGGACATATACTTTGGCATGTTCTGATCTTCCTGAACTGTATGGGCAAAATGCCATTCACATATGTCCAAAGACTTGCTCCCAGTGCCTATTTTCTTAAATTCCATCAAGTGGTAAAAGTATTCATATTGACGCCCTAACAGAAGTAAACTCTCGATTCACAATCAGAGTAAGAGTAGAGATTTGGAACAGCACCCCAGCAGTAGAGGCCAGCACCGATATAGAAACAAATTTGCAGATCCTACAGCAAAAGGGTAGGGGAATGGCGCAGGACTGGCAGACTGCACTGAGGTCACACGAAAACAGTCCACACCACGTATGGACCCAAGTGGCACAAGTACAACTGGAGCCCAGATAGACCCATCAGTACGGACCACAAGCCCAAACAGGAACAAGATCTCCATAAACACCACCAGGCAGTCAGGACAATGTAAAAAAAAAAAAAAAGCTGCAGGACACGATGTGTGTATCAGTGCTGAACAATCAAAAACACGAAAGAGTGTCCCTCTCAAGCGAGAGGAGTGCAAAAAGAATCATCATCTTTAGAAAGCCCTCACTCACCAACCTAGTTGGTGACTTGCTTCATCATCGGGCCCCACCAGGAAGGTCTAAAACCAACCCAGTGTGCTTAGACGCCAGAATTACTGCGGAGCTGGTTAATTTTAGTGTGTGTGACAAGTGAAGTGAGTTAAAAGTGACCAGGTTGTGTCCCAAATACATTTTTTATTCACAGGCCAACCCAGCACGGTTAAAAAGAACAGCGGGCTGAAGAAAGCTGGATCGATGTGTCAGCTATGCCACGCTGAGTGAGGTCAGTGCTGAAAAAGTCCGTTATGATTTAAGATAAAGCTGATGTAGATGACCAATGAAACTGGTGTGTAGGAAGGTACCCCTTTTAAGGTCGAGCCTATAACAGCACGCATGGGGATAATTCTACATGAAGGAATCTGCGGCTAGTAGTCTTTCAGATACGTTTATACATCTATTTAAATCACTGTGTGTAACATTTGGCTCAAATGCATTGCCCTCTCACGGATGTTTCCCAAGGATTCTGGGATGATTTGCTCGATGCGAGGATCAAAGTGTGGGGGCTGCAAGGCGGTAGGTACTAAGTTGTGGGAATCCCAAAGTTCTTTGCTACTTACCGTTTTTAGGACTTTTATAGTAATGGAGGTTTGGAACTAAAACTGGCACACCAATATCCCCCCAAATGATTCACAATATGGCAGCTCTTTAGTCATAACGCATTCATTATTTTTTTACAACATCCGACCCTCTTTTTCGCTCCCTTTGTACCGCTCTTTCCTTCTCCTTGCAATAGATCTCGCATTTATGCGAGTTTAAGGTGTTGGCATTGTCAATGCCTTTTATTTATGTTTTAACAATGAAAACAAAAATAAAAAGGCATTGTCAATAGCTCAAACTCGCATAAATGCGAGACCTATTTTGCAAATGCTTGTTGTCATCGTCACCCCTACTTTGATACTAGTACTGATGATTTGCTTGATGTGTACTGCGCTCTGCCTAAAAACAGGGTAGAATGGTCTAACTGTAACCCAACTGGCATAAACATTAGCACCCCTGTAAGTCCATTGTAAATGGTAACCCTGGTACCTAGGGCCTGGTACAAAAGACTTAGTCATATGCCATCCTAAGGGAGCCCCTTCATTGAACATTGCATTGTCTTGCAACCCTAAGGCAGGGTGCATTATATAATACATATGAGGCCATATCTGCAGGAGTAGATATGTCCCTCACAGCACCCAGTGTTGCACGCTGGTTACGGGACTTTATAAAATGGGCAGACTGTGAGGGGGCCCTCCGACTTCAGCTAGCTCAGAGAACTGATAGTGACAAAATGTGGGACACGGCGAGAGCTTGGGTGGCGATGGTGGGCCAGCTTAAAAATACAGCTGACGGTGGAGACTGATCCTTTAGGCCCTGTATGACCTCTTTGCGCTATGAGACAACAACAGCAGAGCGCAGGATGAGTGGGGGGTTAGGGAGGGGGGGGGGGGGGGGGGGGGGGACTGCTGCCATGGGTGCATAGTCCCGGGTGAGACTTAGAAAACTGACAGAGAATCTGTCGGAGAGTGCGATGTGCATACTGTGCAACAGAGGTGTTGTTCGGGAAGCGACATGTCTGAGGGGAGGAGGGTGGGGGGATTTTGGGAGGTATCGGGTAGGGGGGATGGTTGAGGGGGTAGCGTTCCTGGTTATATGCATTGTTGCGTGGGTGTGGGCAAGGACCGCATATGTATGGGGCTCAAGACTCAGCTTTTTGGGACCATGTTGCTTGCAGGTAGGAATGTGATCTGTACATTAAGAGTGGCTAATCTCCTGGCAACGGAGGATAAGGTGTTTCAGACAAACTAGCGGGTTGCGAGTCCTTGCCGTATGGGGGGTCACATGATGTCTATTCAATTCTGCTGTGATAATGATGTCGCTAAGTTGATATGTATGACACGCTTGAGTTGATTTTGAAAACTCAAAGTTTGTTTAAAAAAAAAATGAGTAGATATGTCCCTGTGGTGTCTTGTTCAATTACTAGATGGTACGAGGGAACAGGGAAACCATCTTAAGTATATATAGTGGGTACTGGTCATTATGAGTTCCCCAGCTACATGATGGATTTACTCATTTGGCATCAAACACCTAGTCTTAATAAAAATGCACCGTTGCCAGTACAGGATTTATTATGACATGCAACCAGAGAGCACATTAAAAGAGCCACCTGAAAAAAACTACCACTATCTAATGTGATGGCTGACTAGTTTCAACCAGCCTGCCACCACATACGTGTTTTACCTCCTGCAGTTCAGGGCTCACGCTCCCTGCCCAGAGTCCCATTTGGCACCAGGACAAGCAGGAAATTAGGTATGCAAGCAGGCGTGTTGCACCACCAGGCTAGTTACATCCTTAAGGTGGGCTACCTGATGTGCTCCATGAAAGGAAGATTTCACCATTTTGCTTTTGGTGGAACAGGGTTATGCCCACTCCCCACAGAAGTGATCATGTAGGAGTTGTTACCCCAGGGGTAAGTTGCTCATTGGCTAGAAAGGAGTAGTTTCTGTGCTGCAACTCCAGTTCTGTAGTAGGGGTATCTCTGTTATAGTCATAATCTAGTGAATAGTCCCGCCCATGTGCGTGGACCCCGGAGCAATCAAAAATAATCTTAGTGTCGAAAAAATGCAGAACTGCACAGACACTTGAGAGAATTTAAAGACAGATAATGCAGCCTTTAAAAGCTACTGTCCAGTACTTCAACTAGAAATTCCACCACAAAATCCACAAAACAGCAAACGCCTGTACAGATTTCCCTTGCTTAAACAGCAAACACCCTCTGGAATGATAGAGAGGAGAACCTGGACAGACAAGCCCCATAGGCTGCCATTATGTGGCTCAGAATAGGATACTGTGCCTTTAAGAGAACCTTCCAGAACTTCACATTATCCCATAATGCACTGCAGGTCCCAGTTACTTTCAGTTCTTTTTGAAGGCGTAACACGCCAGACATGTAGCATTCCTTACATGAATATCTCTCGCCACCGCGGAGGGCGGGCGCTTATGACTATAACAGAGATACCCCTACTACAGAACTGGAGTTACAGGACAGAAACTACTCCTTCTGCAGTAGTGGATCTCTGTGTATAGTCATAATCTAGTGAATAGAATGGCAAGCCCATCCCCACACCAAAGCGGCGGTGGAGAAAAGAGAAATAACACCACTATTGTGCGAACAGATTTCGCAGCGAAGCCTGCCCAACCTGAGCGTCTGTCCTGGCATCAGTGTCCAGGCAGTAATGCTTAGCAAAGGTATGGACCGACTTCCAAGTGGCCGCCTTGCAGATTTCTGCAATGGGAACATTACGAAGCAAAGCAGTCGTGGCAGCTTTTACCCTGGTGGAATGAGCCTTATGTTTGCCCCCTAAGGTCTTATTAGCCTTTTGGTAACAATTGTATGCAGGACACAATCCACCTCGAAATGGACTGCTTAGAGGTAGCAAGACCTGTCCTGACTGATCCATAATTGATAAACAATTGGTCCGACCTACGAATATCTTTGGTTTTATCCAGATAAAATTTCAACACCCTCCGAACATCCAGGGAATGTAAAGACCTTTCCGCTGGAGATGAAGGATTCTGAAAAAACGTAGGCAAAGTTATTCTTGTTGTTCTTCCGCAGGTGTGCAGCTACCACTGCCATGCACTTCGAGAAAGTCCTGGGCGCAGATTTCAGCCCGAATGGAAGTAGAGTATTGATAGTGATTGGTGCAGACTTGGTGCAGACTTGAAATCGCAGGAACTTCCTGTGTTTGTGTGCAATGGGCACATGGAAGTACGCATCCTGTAGGTCTATTGCACATAGCCAGTCTCCCCGTTGCAACGGAGGATAAATCTGATGCAACGACAGCATGCGAAACTTTTCTCTGCGAATCCACTTGTTTGCCTGTCGCAAGTCCAGAATGGGCCTGAACTCGTTCTTGTCCTTCTTGCGGACAAGAAAGAACCGAGAGTACAGACCTCTTCCTCTTTGAGACAGAGGTACGTCTTCGATCGCCCTTTTCCTTAGCAGAACGTCCGCCTCCGTCTGAAGCTCGCGCAGTTGATACTGCGAGCTGACGGGAGGAATCGATGGAGGAGGGCTGGTGAAACGTAGACTGTATCCATTGCAAACAATATTCAGCACCCACTTGTCCTGAGTAATTTTTCTCCACTCTGCCAGAAAAAATTGAACGCTTCCCCCCACCGGAGCGGGTAACGGACGAGGGGGAGGTAACAGCTCAGGGACGGGACCCGGCCGGGCCCTTGGTCGCGGTAGAGGACTGTTGACGACCTCTACCACCCTGTCGCTTCTGGAAGGGCCGCCTGTACTGCTGCTGCTGCTGCTGCTGCTGTTGATGTTGTCCAGCAGACTGCCCCCTTCCACGACCCTGCGACCCAAACCGACGTTGGTACTGTCGGAAGGGTTTCTTTTCCTTGGGCTTCTCCAAGCCCACTGCCGTCAGGGTCTCCGCTTCGGCCTTCATCCTGGCCATCTCATCATCCGCGTGTTTCCCGAAGAGGGTATCTCCGGAAAACGGGAGATTCGCCACGCGTTGCTGTGCTTCCGGTTTCAATGACGTCAACCTGAGCCAAGCGTGGCGTCTCTGGTGAATCCCGTGGCAATATCCGTGCGCGGACAGCAATGATATGTCCGCTGCGGTGCCGATGGCCTGATTAGAGACCAGCATCCCCTCCTTGACGATCTCCACAAAGTCCTCCTTGCGGTCTCGAGGGACAACTGCTCCATCGAGTCCCACAGGGACCGGTCGTAACGTCCCAGCAAAGCCGAGTCACTGGCGGCCTTCATGGACGAGGCGGATGTCCCACACGCCTTGCGACCAGCAGAATCGATCCAACGGCTCTCCTTGTCCGGAGGCACCGTGGACGCAGGGGAGGTGGCATGAAGCTTCCGTGCAGCAGTCACGATGACCGAATCCGGTACCGGGTCCTTCCTCAAGAAGGCTGGGTCTGAGTCCGGAGCCCTGTACTTTTTTAGGATCCTGGAAGGTACAGACTTCATCGTTGCCGGCGTCAGGAATAGCTGTTCGGCGGGCTCAAGGAGCCCCGGCACCAGAGGTAACAGGGGGCGAGACAAGTGCCTTTTGTGTAATGTCTCAAATATCACCGAGGTAGAAGCCGTAGGTGCTTCAACCTCAATGCCCAACTTCGCCGCTCCACGCAGGAGAACCTCCTGAAATGTGCTTATATCGTCTATCGGAGACACCCTAGTCTCCGGCGAATCGGACAGCGTGGGCGAGTAGGAACGGGTCCCAGATGAGCGAGACCTGGACCGACGCCTCCTATGGCGATGCCTGGATCTCGATGAAGATCCGCGTCCACTCCTAGACTTGTCCCGTCTCCCCGAGCGAGACCTCGATCTCTTGGGCCTGGGACGGTCCGCCGGCCTCCCCGGTTCCGGAGTCCGAGGCTTCGGCTTCGATTTAGGAGTCTTCTTTCTTCGGCGGCGTCGGAAACTTGGGCATCGACACCGCCCGCGGTGGAACCGGGGGTGGGGGAGTCACAGGGCCTGCGGAGCAGGCAATGGAGGGGGGGGTCGGAGCCTTCGGAGGCGGACCCCTTGGTAAAGGAGGTAGAGAAGGAGGTGCTGAAGGCTTCTTCGGGGTATATACCTCGGAATACGCCGTTCCCGGCGAGCCATCATCCTGTCCGGATTGTGGGGAGCCCCCCACAGTCCTGGGCCTGTCTTTTCGACCTCCAGACGCCGAAGATCGGTGCCCAGACGGCGAGCCTGGGTCCCTAGACGTCGAGCGGCCCTTCGGCGTCGACCGTTTCTCACTCCTCGACGTCGAACGGTGTCGACGTCTCGACGTCGACCCCGACCAGATGGACGAGCCACGGAATCTCGACGACGGGCGATGGTGCCTCGACGGCGACCTCGACCTCCTCGTACGTCTCGACGTCGACCTCTTGGAACGTCTAGACGTTGAATGTCTCGACGTCGACGTCTTCAGCGCCGGAGACTTCTCCCGTCTCGACGGCGGTCTCGACGACGAGGATCCCCTCGACGACAATGTCCTTGACGGCGAACGGCGGTGTCGCCTCGACGGCGAGCGCCGACGCCGGGTCCTCCGATGTCGACCACTCGACGCCGACGACGAGGAGATAGACACCGGCTTCGACGGCGGCCGGAACACGTCCCTCAACGGGCGACGTTTTCTCAACCCAGAGCCCTGGGGAGACCGGGAACTGGCCGTGGACCTCCCTCTCAACGTCGTGGTCATCGCAACTGACCCAGACGGAGATCTTGGGCGCGGGCTGGACTTCCTGCCCCTGGGGAGCCCCCCAGAGGCCTCAGCATGGGCAGAAGGAGCCCCTCCTGACCCACCTCGTGCCTTTAATCTTCTTTTTTCAAGTCCCTGAAGTCTGATTTTTCTCCTGTCCTTCAGGGTCCTTCCAGAGAAGCCTCTACAGATCACACAGTCCTCCGGGATGTGGGAAGAGGGAAGGCAGAGGATACAGACCTCATGGGGGTCTGACTTGGCCTTCTTCCTGGAGCACTCCGGGCATTTGTCAAATAATGCTGGCATTATGGACAATAAAGAAGTGCAGGAACCCAAGAAGAAAGTCACTAAAGTACTTTAAAAGCACCAAGAATCGAATTTAGTGTAAAAACACCAACAAAACCCTTGAAAAGGGAGAGCTCAATGCTCCAGGGTCCTGCTTGCAGGAGCCGGAAAAAAGAACTGAAACTAAGTTGGACCTGCTATGCATTCTGGGATACTGGGGGAAGGTTCTGGAAGGTTCCTTAAAGGCACAGTATCCTATTTAAGCCACATAATGGCAGCCTATGGGGCTTGTCTGTCCAGGTTCTTCTCTATCATTCCTGAGGGATTTTGCTGTTAAGCAGGGGAAATCTGTACAGGCTTTGCTGTTTTGTGGATTTTGTGGTGGAATTTCTAGTTGAAGTACTGGACAGTGTAGCCTTTTTGGCTGCATTATCGGTCTTTAAATTCTCTCTTAAGTGTCTATGCATTTCAGCATTTTTTGACAGATTATTTTTGATTGCTCCGGGGTCCACGCACATGGGCGGGACTATTCACTAGATTATGACTATACACAGAGATCCCCTACTACATAACCTCTGTTCACTGGGACCAGAAATAATGCAGATCTTGGACAGAGATCACACCTCCCCCAGGATGGGCACAGTGCACGGGAGGGAAGCTTCAAAGGCCTGCTGCCTCTGAAATGCAACCACCCCCCCACCCGCCCGCGCCTCTAGCAGCAGAGGGCAGCCCCCGGTTTACACCCCCACTTTGGGCAGGAAAATTCCAAGAGAATAGGAGGTCTGCCCACCTTTGCCACCACCACTAAGGTGGAGGACTAGGTCAAGCACATCTTTCAGCCCTGCCATCTGGAAGAAGGGGAGACCCCGTCCAATCAGGGATAGGTCTATGCCTCCTTCCATTGAAGAGGGCATTATTGAGGGTGTAGTCACTCCACGGAAGGTGCCCATTGGCCCTACCTGCTACACCCATATATCTAATATTTAGGTGGCTCCCCCAGAGCTGAAAATCAGATCTGCGATGACATAAGGAGCAAGAAGACATCCCTGCAGACAAGACTGAAGACAACAACTGCCTTGGCCCCCAGCCCTACTGACCAGTCTCCAGCTTAAACTCCCTGCAAGAGACGACACCTGTCCTGCAGCAAGCGACTTCCAGAACCAGAGAAAGACTACCTGCACTTTGGTAAAGAACCACAACTCCCGAAGACAGCGGATCTGTCCCAAGAAACCTACACTAAGTACTCTGGTGCCCTCCGGAACCACATATCCTGCCCGCTCTACACCAGACTCCTCCAGCCCAGGTCTAGATCCAGAGCAGTTTCCCCAGTGAGCCTGACCTAGAGTCAAGCATTGCCGGACTCTTCATGGACTCTACGGTGACACCTGCAGCAGATTCCAGTGTCTTCCCCTGACTGACCGGCTCCAGTAAGAAGAATCCAAAGTCTAAAGGCACCTCTGGGGCTCGGCGAGCTGAACAGTCGGTGTTCCCTATAACCCTCTACCTGAATTGCTTCTACAATCCAACGTGCAATTGTCCCCTTTGTTAAAGATGTTCCTTTGATGAACATTGAGTGCGTGACAAACAATTGATTCCCCTTACGGAATGGTCTTGTCTACTGTAGATAGTAAAGCCTTCCTTACGTCTTGGGTATGAAGGCTTCTTTCTAGTCATGTTCGTGGATTTTTGAAGAAAACTGCTAGGTGAATGACTCGTGTAGAATTTGCTTACTACCTTAGGAAGGAATTGAGGGTTGGTCCTTAAGATAACCATGTCCTTGTGGATTTGCATGTATGGTTCCTCAATAAAGCCAGTAGTTCACTTAGTCTCTGTAGAGATGTTAGAGCTATTAAGAAGAAAGTCTTTACCGTGATTTATTGGAGTTCTTTGTGCATGGGTTTGAACGGTTCGGTCATTAGCTATGTTAGAACTGTGTTTAGGCTCAACATCTGTAACTTCCATTTCTAACTCAATGTATGCCTTTAAAGAAAAATAAATCCTTTTTTTTTTTTTTTTTTAAACTCACTAAATACTACACGATCCAACTATTTATACAGGCCTTTGACCTTGGATGATATTCAACACCTCCTGAGTTTACTTGAGCTTATCCCTCCCGGGTGATACTTTAATGGGCCCCCGTCCCACCTTTTCCACCCTCCACCAACATGTTTTACGAACCTTGGCCTGTAATGTAGCTCGATCGTACGCACTGGCTGTACAGCTTTGCCTGTAAGACGTTGGGGACAAGTGCAAGAGATTCTCCCCTTGGGATTAGCTGCCAGTAGTGCGTGGAGTATCTGCAAGTATCTGAAGTGTTCTGCCACTATCCTTCCGGTATTTTCCAGTAAGCTGCCACTGTACGGCTCAGGCGGGCCAGAGTGCTCAATCAATGGGCATCAGGGAGCAAAGTGTTCAGCAGCCCGGCTTTTTCCAGCTCTGTCCACTCTACGCCCCTCCCCCCCTAACCCCCCCTTTTCCCTCTGACAAGGCAGTCGTGGCAGCTGGAAAGCCTCCTTCCCAGAGCAGTGAGTCACATGCCCTTCTATCACCGATGGCAGACCATGCCAAGCAGTCCAAACACCCTCCACGAGGAGGCAGAATGGAGGGCTGCCTGGAAACCTCCCCGCCGTATCTATGCCGCGGTAGCGACAGGTGCTGCTCCGGTGTGGCCCCCCTGCCCCACAACCCCGCCAGGCCTCCCTTCGCAACAAGCGGATGAGGTAATGCTCTTGCAGCTGTGTGAACATCTGTACCCCCACCGGACAGAAGGAGATTAGCTGTGCTACACGGCACATCCGAATTAGAGGAGTGAGGCAAGGCGAATTAGCTTCAGGAGCAGAGTCCTATCGAAAAAGGAGATGTGGCCTAATGACCAGAGCTGCCGACTGGGGAACCAGGCTGGATATGCGACGCTAGCTTAAAGTCCTGTGCTTCTGGACAAAATATGTAAATCTCCACAGGCCTAAAAAAACAAACCACTAACCTGGCGATGAGTGATGTAATCTGGTGTTTATGTAAAGCGTTCCAATGTCCTTGCGCAGAGTTCACGCTGCGTAAAACTGCAACAACAAATAAGCCTCCGCATTTTCGAATCCTGCCTTTACTAACGGAGGCAGCCATCCCTGCCTTATTATGTCTACATCTTTTAATCCCCCTCTAATCTCCCTGAATTCTACGGAAATTAACCATTCAGTGTAATTTTGGGAACATTACATTTATTTACTTTGGAATGAACAAGCTAATTTGCAGAGGCCTCTCAAGTGTGATTTAGCTAAGGCAGGGGGAGCGGAGGAGAAATGTCTGACTTCTGACATAATCAGCGAGTTTGTACATGGTGGAATCTCAGCAAATCCCAAAATGATCCTCTAACATTTATGGAAGGAAAACTGCGACTGATATGCGTACCACTGTGACTCTAAGCGAGTGTGCGTGACAAGACAGGCATTCACAAACGGGAGCACAAAGAAATGTGACTTTTGAAGGCTTATTTCAGAACAAGCTGGTTCCGTTGAGCCGATGGCAGAGGGAAAATGAAGGTGCGCGCTGCCAGCCTCCGGGGACAGGCGATGTGCATGCGCCGACAGGTGATGTGCACTCGTACGCGTGCACATCTCCTGTCCGCGCGTGCCACCTCCCGTCTCCCTTCGCGCACCAAAGCCACAGAAATAGAGTCTTCGCTAGCAAAGCAGCTGCGCTGCATTCGTAGCGAGACCAAAAAATGTGACCCCTTTGCATTGTGAGAAGGTCCTGGTCTGCCTTGAATTTGATCATCTGTCCCCTGGAAAGTTCGAGTAAGCTTGAGTACCAGGTTTATCTTGCCCATTGATGGGTGCTACGAGTATTAGGTTTATTCCAGTTTGCCGGGCTTTCCCCAGAACCTTTTGTAGTAGAGGAATTGGAAGAAAAGCATTCCCTATTGATAGGTGGTGTTGAAACCTGGAGGCAAATAAATTGGCATTTCTTGTTCTCCTTTGTTGCGAATAGGTCTATTTTTGGTGTCCCCCAGAGGCTGAAGACCCTTTGCAGGCTCCTTTGCTTCATCTCCCATACGTGTGAGCAGCTTTTCTGCCTGCTGCGCTGATTCGCTTCTGTGTTGTCCTTTCCTGGCAGGTGAATTGTCTGCAGGTTGATTTTCCTCAAATTGGCCTATTTCCATATTTCCTGAGCTAGCTTGCTTAGGGTAAATGATTTTGTTTCTCCCGGTTTGTTGAGGTAAAACATTGTCATGGTATTGCCCTTCTGGATCAAGACGGTCTTCACTCTTATGTGGGCTTCAAATGTCTTTAGTTCCAGGAACAGTCTTCATCTCTTGGAAGTTGATATGTTTTATGAAGTCTGTATAGTTCCACTGACCGCATACCCTCAGGTTTCCTGAATGTGCCCCCGAACCATTGTGGGACATATCTGTTGTGATGGTCACAGAGGGAGTTGGCGATTTGAAAGGTCTGCCTCGTGTTGTTCTTGGATGCCACCAGTGTTTCTCAGTCTCAAACTTTTGTTACAACCAATAGATCCTCCCAACTCTGTGGTTTGTGACAAACTGTTTCAGCCATTCCTGTAGAGGGTGCATGAGTAGAGGTGCATAGGTAATGAGGGGAATGCATGATGCTATCATGCCCATGAGTTTCATGACTATCTTAACTGTCAGAGACTGTCACTTCTGGCAAAGGGGAGTCTGCTGTTTGATAGCCTGTATCCTCCTTTGGGTCGGGTATACCCGTGCAATCTTGGGAGTTTAATTTTGCTCATAGGACTTTTTTATTTGGGATCCATTGATTGAGTTGCAATATCTGCAGATCTTTTTCTAGTCATTTGCACAGGGTCTGTATTTTCAAAGTGAACATTAAAACCACTAATGACCTGGAAATAATTGTGTATTAAGCATAGGGAAAAGAGCTGAGAGAGTAGTCTGGCGCTGAATTGGGGAGGATAACCTGGAAGTTTGCAAATCACCAAACATTCTCTGCTCTTTGATGGAGACCTGGAAAGCAAGTATCTCAGTCATCTAGTGGAACAGCATATTCTATATAACTTGTATAAGATTCTTTAATAAGAATGTCTGTCCCTCCTAGCCTACGGTTAGTCCCGTCACTTTAGCTTGTAAACCGTGGGTAATGTGACTGAAAGGTCCAGCGGAACAGTGTTATTCCCAAAGTATGGCCATCCCATGCAGACAATGGATCGCAGACAATGGATCCAGGAGCCTAGGGCTGCCTTCCTTCTGTGCACCACCTGAACTTTCCTGCAAGATCCCAGCCACAATTACACAGGATTGCATAAGGCCCGATATACTTTGACATGCTGTAGTTGTGGTGGTTGTGTTATACAGATTTAAGCCACCTTTCACTTTGCTGACTGTAGTACCAGCTACAGTATCTGCTCAAGAAGGGGTGGGTGCAAGTAGTCGTCCAGAGGGTTTTCTTGTATGTGTAATTAGTTTAGGAGGACACAGTGTATTACCCTTATTCCACCAGTCTTAATTCGGTCTTAAGGGTTATTCACTTAATTTCCAAGTGTCCTGCGACAAATACGCTAATTCTGCATTAAGAAATAGATTTCTGAATATAAACCTATCATATTTAGTTAAAGGTTAGAGTACTAAGTGTGCGCCTTAAGATGCCATTTGCTTTCTCGTAAGCATTAAAAAAATGTTTTGAATAAATCCCAAAAAAGTATGCCTTCTTCCTAGGTTTATAAGAGTGGATTGCATTTCATCCTATTGGCCTGCGTCACTATAGCAAGTAATACTCCTGAATAGGCAATTATTAGACTGTACATCATTTTGGTCATCCAATGGCAGACTAGGATAAAAACATTTTCTTCTCAGTTGCCACTTTTACAAGGCCTGCCTATGGAAATACTTAAATGAAACCGTGGGACTGCTGGGAATGTTATCTAGTCTTGGATTCAATCTGATTGCAGTGCACGGTTTAAATATTTAATGTGCACCTGTACCACAGATGGGCTATTCACTCATGGAATTGTTCATTTTCTGTTTTTGAAGTCAAACCGAAGAGCATAAATATTTAATGTGCATCACTACAATAACTTTGAGGGGCTCCACATGGTCGTCTATAATGTAATTATACATTATACTTGATAGCACCTTCATCGCCAACATCCCCACATCAAATCTGGGTTTTGTGATCAAGCAATGGTTTATCACATACTTGACACCGAGCCCCTGTTCGGTGTGTTGTCTACACGTAGCTTTAGTCCCAGGCTTCATGGCCTAAGCAGGCATTCCGCAGCTGACTTTCCCAGCCTAATCGCTACTTAAAAGCAGTCTTATTCCAGCCACCTCTCATTCTTATGGATATGTACTGCAGTTTTGACCTTGCCAAGACCTGCAAGCATTGCATGTCTCTGCCACA
This sequence comes from Lissotriton helveticus, assembly GCF_964261635.1. NCBI lineage: Eukaryota > Metazoa > Chordata > Amphibia > Caudata > Salamandridae > Lissotriton > Lissotriton helveticus. The sequence goes on from NC_136068.1 coordinate 1,195,290,708, forward strand.
AACTTGGCAGTGATGTTGGTCATTCTGTAAGCAACACTAAGTTCCAGGTCTTCATGAGTTATTTCGGTGCTGCAGGTGGTTGGCACCTCTATGCACTTACAGGACAGGTTCAACTGTCCAAACTATAGGACTACATGAGACAAGCAGGTAAGTATGCATGACTATTTCACTCTGCAACAGTAAAATAAAATGCTAATGTGCATCAAAATTCTTACACAATGTTCAATCATCATACACCCCACTCTCACAATCACCATATAGGCTAAACTAAATCGAACACCCTAGCACCCATTCACTCCATCCGGGTGCCAGGAACCTCAAGCAATTCTGATAAATTGGCGAGTTTGTATGGAGCATGACGAGCAATATAAATGCTACATTACTATATGCATTATCAGGACACAAGATACACAAGTGGCGTGTGAACTGCTTTAGAGCCAGCCCTCCTACTACAAAAGCACTGGAGAATCCCCAGACATTAACCCACTTCTAAGAGACTTGGAGAGCTGATGTACAGTCAGTCTGATAAAGGCAAGCGTTAGAAGGAAGAATCCCAGCAGTTCAGCAAGGTCTGGGTAGAAATAGACATCTGAAAGACGTTTGACTAATGGAATAACCTGTTTTAATCCATTTCTCCTTAGGCACTGAATCTTTAAAAGATTGAATGTTGTGGAAGCTATGTTTTCTGGCCATTTTTTCCCTGGTCAAGCCTACTCCATAGTAGACATGGATCTCAGCAGCTTCAACAGTTTGTATCCAATGTATAAAAAATGACAACTTTAGAAATTCTTTATTTCTGCCAGTATCGATTTGGTAATCGAAAGATTTTCAGGTCAAAATTGCTCTTCTTACATGGGCAAATCTGCAGCTTAACTCCACGAACTCGGATGGCTGAACATCACATAAAAAAAACGAAAGAATATGCACATGGCCCTGTAAAAGACTGATCATATCGAGTCGATTAGGCAGCATTTTTTTAGAACCTGAAATGTCACTTTGGCAGTATTATGAAGTATTTTCATCAATATTCACGCCGCAGTAAAATTACTCTAAGTACAACATATAGAGATCAGAGAAACATAAAAACCAAGGAGCCACGATTGCAGAACGCTCTAGACTGTGTACCAGAATATCTTCAGCATATTATTGTCAATCTACAGCATTCTTAAGAGCTGTATACTGATGTTTACCTGGATAGTCTCATTAATACATTTTTCGGTAATGATACCGTAAGACGATAAACACACACACTGCAAACTTTAGCAATTCAAGCACCAACTCATAATTTATTGCAAGCTTAGGAGATAACGGCCATAAATGACAAGATTCAGTTCACTGGAGAATGGGAAAATGTTTAATAGAACATAGCATCCTGGTCAATGTGACAGGAATCTAAAGAATCATTAAAATGACAATTTTAGAAAAAGGAAAAAAAATTGCAATACTTTCAAAAACATAAGTTAATTGCTACCAAGTTGTCAAAGTCATATTTGCTGGAATAATTTCATGAGTCGTCAGAATTTACAAATGCAGTCATTAGAAAAGGAGCACGGTCTGTGGTGAGGCAATTTAAAAAACAAAAAGAGCATGCCTAAAGATTAGTATTTAGCAGGCAATGATCAGAATTTTAGAATGCAAATGCTTCCAGGACTGTGCAATTAACAAGTTGAAAAGTTGCAGCAATTAAAATGGGACTCCAAAAATATGACAATTTCTGCAATACCTCCGGGTAAGAGACAATAGAGGACAATACTTTGGGAGGTGGTGAAGAAGAGGCGGAAAAACTACTGTTGAACATTTCAGAGTGCCAAGACTTCATTCATTGAGGGACACAACATCATGCTACCTAAACATTAGCACTGTAGATCAAATGTATATGTCAGCAGTAAATAAAAAAACAACTTTCACAACTCAAGTTTCTACTTGTACTAGAATGTCTAGAGGCCTTTAGAGAGTCAACACATCTAAATATACAATATATTCAGAATAAAGCATATATTGAAATAACAGATAAGTGACTGTGTAGACGGTGAAATGGTGATGTTATAACTAATCTCTCAGCACATTCAGGAAGGGCATTTAAATCCAGGTCAAGCAAATGCATTGTTCAACCAACACCTGCTAAATTTCACTCAAAAACCTGTACGTTTTACTGGTTTTGTTGGCTCTACATTAATTTGTTCAGATGTGACAAAATGCTGCATAAAACAAGGTAACATCTTCAGCAATATTTTAAGATTAAATACCCCCAAGTAAAGGAGTAAGATACCATGTTCTCAAAATAACGGACCCAAGGATGCAAATACTGAATCTTTAAATGTACATAGAAATAAAATACTAAACTGAGTAAGCTAGCCACAATGGTTCCTAAAAGTATACCTGCAAAGATTTTAAAATTCAATAGATTTGCACTGTTCAAATTACATTTTCTGGCATGCAAAATTAGGTCAATATGCAGATTATAGTATGCCTACATTGACACAATGAAGTAGACCCTAAGGGAACTTAAAGACCTATGCAGCAATTGAAAGCACTCATGTTGCATAGTTAAACTGTCGTTCAGGCACCTCCCATAATCAATTAAATGACACAGATGAACATTAATGTAGAGCCAAATCTACAAAAGATTAAAAAAATAAATCCTACTTTAAATTAAAGTGGGAGGCTTTCACCAAACTTGCTGCAAGTTTGGGGACATAAATATCCAACAGCCATAAAGCTGTGAAAGCCTCCAGAATGAATAAAATAAATCCCACTTGCCTCAGACTGAACAGGGCAACACTGAGACTCAGCCTCAGCCTGTCCTAGGGCAGTGCTATAGGAAGAAGAAAAATGTTTATTTTAGATCTCTAGATTGCTCTCAACTGAATGATATACATTTCAAAAGAACACATTCCCCACCGATGAAGCAAACAGAACTATTTAATTACACCATCACCATCTAACTAATCAACAGTCACCTATGCGCACAGGAAAAAATGCAGCTCAATCGCATTTGGCTGCCAAACTGTTCCCATGTGCAACACCAAGAGATCCAAACCCAGCAGAAATCAACCTGTGGATAGTGCCATTTCAGACAATTGCCTTAAAACATCTAAATGGCAATTTACAAAATGTTATTTACGGGGCTTTAACATGTTTATAATGTAAGATTAGCAACATGGTTTGATTTAGTTATCAAATTTCCATTATCTGCAGCAGGATGTCAATAGATCCCACTTTCTTTGCACATCTGAACATTTATTGACTTGGCATCACTTTTGCTCTATTTTCCAAGGAACCTGAAAAGAAAGCTGAAATTGTGCACTGTACATAAGAGAATTGCAGATGATCTGCCCTACTCCCTGTCCCAACAATTGTTGGTGAAACCTCACCCAAGTAGAGCAACATTCATTTGCTTTCAGCTTGATTTGGATTACTACTACTTTCCGTAGATTAAACATGAAAAATGCCATAAGAATATAAGCATAAAGCTAAATTTTTAGCATCGTATTTAAACAAGTAGTTTACCAGTCAAAATAATGTTCTGAGTAGTCATGAGCACCAATGAGGGATTCCTTTTACAAAGTGGCTTGAATAGAAAGGATAACAGAAAAGGTCCAATATGGAGTGTACTTTGGTCAGAAAAAATGTTATTTGGGATTTAATATACAGATCTAGATCCACTTGTTCAAATACACACAATCATGCAACTAAAGAATGATAATCGTTGATCAGACAATGCACAGAACAGTTATCAATGTATCATTAAATCTCTATGGTGGCATGCATTTGTACAAACCTTTTAGGTACTGGAGCTACATCTAGTTATAAATAAAAAGGCATCATGTTTTCGCTCATTTTATTACAATGATATTCGGTACAGTACAGAAAAGTCACATGACCGTAGGTCAGTATTTAAACTGCAACAGGAGAAATCTAAATACATTAAATATTGGTACACGTTTAGACTTAATGTACAAGTAGTTGCAAACAGCTAAAGCCCTCACCAAGCTCCGTTGGGGACATGAAGTCCAACAGCACCTGGTGTGCTGTGAGGGCATCATTTTACAAATAGCAACATAACATTACAGAACTTGCCTTCAAGATGGTATGTTCATGTAACTCTGCGCCTTCACAATTTAACGAACCATATTTACTATACTTCACGTCTAAAAACCTAGATGAAACATGAAAAAGAAGCCATACAGTATAAATTGCAATACCAGGAAAAGTTCCTGTTCAAAATAAAAATATTTCCCCCCTCCCAGTAAAATATGAATGTCCAATAGTTCCAGGTAACTTGGGAAGATACTGTTTAATGTCACAATGGAGCTTAAATTGACGGTAGCTTGGGTATATTAACATCACAAGATAAAAGGTTTAATCTCCAAACCTATTCAGATAGTGTAGCGGCCTCAGTATCTGCCACCTTGCGACATTACAGGCGGTCGCATGCCCATCGGAGGTCGGGGAGGTCCACCTTGGTACTGGGGCACCATTGGATGTCCTTGTCCATATGGAGGCATACCACCATGATGATACCCCTGTATGCCCTGGTGAGGGCCACCATACTGACCTACAAAGGTAAAATCAAATATCAGTTAGCAGTTAATTAAAATGAAAGTCTATACTCTGGCTACTTTTTTTTAATAAGGGATGGAGAAGCTAGCATAAAGGGAATGTTACATTAATATTTGCAACACAAAACAGCTAGTGGAGTTTTGAACAGGAAAAGAAACGAGTGGTCTCAATTTAATATTTCACCTAGGCGGTCTGATCACTTCAGCCATTGTAGTTTATTTTTCATTGGGCATGTCATTTTAAGTAGTTAGATAAACAGTATGTAGAGCATTTCAAGAGAAAAAGCGACAAATGGCAAATATCTGCAATAACTAAACCATAGTCATTCTATTCATACTGGAGGCTTGACTTGCAACTAAACCAACATGAGATGCATCCTATAGTGCCAAATATAATGGGTGCACTTAAAAGGGGGGATTCCACTTTACAAATATCTATTATAAAGAAACCTAGGATCAAAGCCCCCTGTCATCCTAGTCTAGCTTCATGACCGGGTAATTTACATATTCAATTTGCTTTCCCAGAGTCATAATTTATTACTTTTAAACCTCGCCCACCAAGCATAGAGCAAGTATCTCGAAATTGCGAATACTAACCATCTTGTTGTATCCGTCCAGAGGACCCGTAAAGCATCAGAAAAACGTTAAAAAAAAAAAAAGAGCAGACGGTAGACCGAGATTAACCAGTTTTTCCGATGGTTTACATAAGGAGACTGGAAAAAAGAAAATGTTCCATGGTCTCAGGAAGAGAACAGGTCAGGCACAGGGACTTTACGGATGCATTGACCCAGGTACTTCTCCTTGAGTTTAAGGGGAGAGCCCTGAATCGAATGTAAAGTGCTCTTGCCTGCGGGGCTTCAATATCATCCATAAATATTCAAAAACCAAACCAACCTTTAGGGTTGTAAGGCTAGAAGTTAAAGTGCCATGTGCATTTATATTAATAGATTGATTGTCCACGTACTCCCAGAATTATTTTGGAGGAGGTGAATAATTTCTCTCTCAATGGACCCAAGATCCTCCCAACCCCAGTTTAAAGAGCCATTCCTTAACACTACTGAACCAGGCAAGACGACCTGTTTGTTTCTGTAGGGTTAATAGCTCTTCCTCTGCTTCCTTCACTGGGACCTGTGTGCTACTGGTCCATAGCCTAACCCAGAACAGGAGTGACTAGAGAATGGCAAAGTTGTTAATGGATCTAAGACCAAGGTAAAGTCTTAACGGCAGAAGAGGGGTAGTCACCGGTAAATTGAGGATAGCCCTTATAAATGTATTCTCTGCAGAAACTAGCTGCGTCAGGTTCTCCAGCCCCCATAGCTCAGCCCAATACAGTGCCGCCCCTAGACCCTATGTAGTTCTAAAATTGGCAAAGACTGTCGAAAACCAGGCTCCCTGGCCTTCCCTACTATTGCATAATCGACATGCTGGAGAGTTAATATACTTTGATTTGGGGTGTCCAGACTAGCCTGTCACTGATTTAGACTCCTAGGAACCAAATACCTTAACCTGCTCCAAAGTAAGGGAGCCCAACCTTAGTTTACCCTTATTTGATTTATAGGGGTTAAACGGCATGTATTTTATCTTTAAACAATTGATTTCCAAATCCCTGTCCTTGCAGGCTTTTGCAAACTTGTTTAGGATGTTCTGAATCCCCTTTGGCATCCCAGCTAAAAGCAGTGCATCGTCTGCAAAAAGCAGCGAAGGCACAGGGCTTCCTGCTAGTTTTGGGAAATTCCCACCAGTCATACAACTCTATTAACCGGTTTATGAACAAGGTGAATAGTGCGAGAACACAGCCCTGCCGTACTCCCTTACAGACAGAAATATAATTTGACAGGCTGCCATCTAGGATCCACCTCACTTTAGCGCAAATGCCTTGGTGCAGGTGAATCAATATTTAAGTATACATTTTACTCTATCTTGATCCAACTGTAAGAGCTGATGGGAATGGCTCAATTACAGGGCCACAGAGTACAGTTTCACTAGTGGTGTCATTTATAATGAGATGATCGTACTGAGTCCCAGGAGGTGCGTACTCAGTCATTTGTGGATTAATGATTACACTAGTTCGTCAATCCGGAGAATCCAGGTCGATCAGGAGTTGGATTTTATTTCTCAGTTCCACAAAGGGAGAACACCCGTCTAGAACTACATTTCTCTGTAGAAGGCTTAATGACTGGGATATTTAGGCTATTGCATTTGAGATGCCTATAAAAGAACCCAAGTGGCAATTTGTCAATCCCTCGTCTGCACCTTTGATTTGGTAAATTTTTACCCCAGCTAAGCAGCTGCCCTGCGAGCATTGGAGATCTACAGTTTATAATACACTACACACTTACATAGGAGGCCAACTCCGCTCACCCGACGTAAAAACAGAATATCATTATAATTAGTATTAGAAAAGTTTGTGTTCTGGCCAAGCCAGTGGCAGGCTTTGGTTTTCAACTGGTCAAATGATTCCTTTTGATTATCCTGTGGTGGAATATGTAGTGTCACCTTTTTGTCTAGATCATTTGTACCGTTTTGATCCAGCAGTGCAGGGTAAATCTGTTTGCTGCAGTCAGTAATATTCCCTGTGGTGGTAGTATTAGGAGCAGGAGGCCCGATGTTACTAGGAGGTAACCTTTCACTTAACTGGTAATTAAAAGGTGTCGATCCTGTTGATTTTTGGGGTACTGCCTTCTTAAGATTCCCTTTTTTTGCACTGTATTCGCGCTACACAATGGTAAATCCACATTTCTGCTGGTATGTCCCACCACACAGTTTAAACCACCATTTGAATGAACCCCTCCTTCGCATACTTTAGATCTTACCCCTGCCCCAGTTATTATATCAGCAAGCGATTTTTGGATCCACACTGGTCTCCAATTTATCACGTCTGGGCAGGATAGGCAGAACATTTTTGCAAATACATTTTTCTATACTTGAAATTAGTGCTTCTACAATGAGCGGGGACAAGCCTTCAGAGTGGAGATGCGAAACAGAGTCTAAGTCAATCAGAGGAGTAGTTCTTTGCCTTGAATCACTAACTTCTGGAACAGGTTACAGGATCTAATCCTTACCACCCGTAAATGTTCAAAGTATTTCACCTTTTTCTTCTTTATGATTTGGGTTTCATACATCAGAGTTAATGCGGATTGTGATGATTGTGCTGAACGGGGGTAAAGCAGATGGACATATATGTGAGTGTTCTGACTAGGATCACTTGAAGGTACAGTATGTGGATTATCCTCATTAGTGAGACCAATAAGAGGGGCAGCCAACTCACCATCTACAGACAAACGGCACTCAGCCAACAGAATCTACTGGTCTACGGCTTTTACAGCCAGTAGTAAAAAACAAATCAAGTGTAGAGTTTTGCCGAGAATTGAGTAGCCACATTAGTACCCCCCCCCCCTGGTTTAAACTCTACCGCACTCCACGCACTCAACCCCAGAAGACACAGACTGACAAAGATCCTCGCCTTAGACCACCCATGGACAGTTCTCGTGCAGAGGCTGCCGCAGATCCTTCACCATCGACAAAACCACCACAAACGCAGAAGGCCCGCCTGACGCATGCACTGCCGACATGCATTTGTTCTCAACGTGCACTCTCAGCACCGACACGATATAAAGATCTGGGACCTGATAGACACCCTCTCGCCCTACGTCGCCTTCTTCACGGAAACCTGGACCAATGCCACCTCCGGCCCGACAGACACTGCCATCACCAATGGCTACAAGATCCAGAGAAAGACCCGCCCCTACCACCCAGGAGGACTCCGCCATCGCACACAAGACCCCCCTCTGACTCTCCACAACCAGCACGAGTGACCCCCCACTCCATAACAGAACACCTCCACTTCCAGATCCAGACCAGCCCCAGGACCATGCTACACGGCACCCTCATCTACAGACCACCGGACCTCGCACCCAGTCCGCAACCACCATCGCAGAGCTCCCTGCACCCCACACCATCACCTCCACGGACTACATTCTACTCTGGTACCTGAACTTCCACCTAGACAACTGCGACAACCTAGACTCCACCACTCTCGACAAACTGACTGATGGAGCTGGTCAACACACCCACTCTCAAAGCTGGACACACCCTCGACCCAATCTTCGCGGGAGGAAATAACCTCTGCTTCAGCCACACCACCCAGCCCCTCTGGACGGACCACCACTGCGTTCACTTCACCTTCTACACCACACCCAAACACCCACTGCGCCTGCCACGAAGGAACTGGAGCAAGGTAACAGAGGAACACCTCAAAACCACCCTCCTCCAAGACTCCCCCAGCGCCACGGCTTACGCAAACTCCACAGCCATGGAATTTCACCGCTGGCTCGCCTGCTGCGCCGACTAGCTCGCACCCCTCCGCCACCCAGCCAAACACCCTCCGAGCGCGCCTGGTTCACTACAGAACTACAAGAAGGCAGACGCTCCTGCAGCATGGAACAGCCACAGTAGAGCCCTGAAGGAATACAATCCGCGCATAAGAGACACCAAACGGACCTTAATAAGACAGTCCAGACCAACACCAAGGAACTGTTCCACGATATACAGCAGTTCACGGAACTCCCCTCCCCAGCGAAGCAACCGACGTCATGCCTTCCCAGGAACTCTGCAACAAGCTCAGCTCCTACTTCCATCTGAAGATCAAGGTCCTCTACGACAACTTCAGCTAACAGACACCGGACACCACCCCCACTCCCCCCTTTACGCCACCAAGCCATCCTCCTACATCGCGGCCAAGACCTGGAACGATCTCCCTGTGAACATCACACACGCCTGACCCTGCACATGTTCAGGAAGGACCTCAAGACCTGGCTCTTCGACTGATCCGGAACTGCACCCACCCCACCCCAGCACCTGGATACCCTCACGAGCAAGTAGTACGCTATATAAACCCCTGATTGATTGATGCCATCATTTCAATGTGGGAAGAGAAAGTTAAACATTTCAAACTTACGTATGCGAGTGAACACTTTACAGGCTACTCCTTAGATTTCAACACAGGGTTCATGACTGAAATGTCCACAGCCCAAAACCAAGAGATTAGGCCCAGTCCAGCCTCCTCCAGTCCCACCCTTGTCCAGGGCTCCCGCACGCGTCCCGCGCTGTGGGAGCCCTGAGCGTCTTTAAAGCACCTCCTGGCGCAGCGTCCCTGCCGCAAGGCACGCTTGGAGGTGTAGTCTCCTGTCTCCCAGCCGTGATGGCGAGCGCTGTAGCAGGGGCAGCGAGCACACAGGCTCCTCTGTGATGGTGACCAAGGCTGGAACGGATATAGTTTATTACTTTCGTTTTTCCACTGTGGTGGTTGGTCGCAAAGTGCTAGGAGCGTTCAGTTACAGAAGGTTAGTCCTAACAGACAGGCAGAATACATGCTGACTGCTACACCAGTTTACTGACCAAGTGACTAGATGGGAGAGTGTCCATTGTATGTGAATCTATAGAGCCTCACTTGTGAATTGGAGTTTCCAGAAGAAACTGCACCAATCACTCTCCTTGTCTAGAGAGAAGTTTCACCAACATACTTGCATTTTAGATCTAACAATTTACTGGCTTAATAGGACTTCAATGAGATCCATGCCTGATCTGCAATAGAGACTAAAAATAACAAACCCTTTGGCACTTTCACTAGCCTGCAAATCAAATTGTGAACCCTCAATGGAATCTGGAAGTAAATTCAGGCGTGAGGTGGTGCTTTCAGGCTCTCGTCTGCAACCACTTAAGATTCAGTATAGGGACCGTTGTAAAAGGTGCTTACTACCACGCCTGGGTGTCCCATCAACTGCTGCCTCATGTCATTACATGAACTTACAACAACTGGCAAACTAATTTCTTACTAGCAGGCTAGGTGGATCCTTTAACCAAGGCATTTTTAGCTGTGGGAGCTACTCAACAGATATGTATGGCAGTGCCTTCCTCACACTGCCATGGGCCACCCTGAAAAGACTACTGGCTTTCAGCCATGGGAGCGGACATGTGGGGAAACTAGACCAGGTTGAAATTTTGGGAGCCATGGGCTTGTGCTAAACCTTAACGGCCTCAGACACAATTTACATGTTATTGCTGTGGTTTAGTGTTCTCCTTAATCACCCTAATTTTAGAGCTGGCCTGCCTCCTTTCATGATCTGGTGTATGTGGTTAAAGTAAGACCACTTACTCCTGTGTGTTAGATGGAGCATGCTGCCTGTCTTTGCTTGTGACCTGCTGTGGACCATGAGAAGTGCTAAGCAGCATGCCCAGTCCCACTCACACAGTTGTGGTTTGTTGGTGCCAAATTAGAATGCGGTTGTGACTCCGGTCTCTTGCAGAGGATGTCTTATATTTGTATCAGGTGCTCCATCCTCAACACAATGCAACTGAGGAATGCACGAGAAAAATAAACATTTGCAGATAGCTTTGCACAATCTTTGAAGGCAAACAACTTCTAAACTGTGGCAGCAACACTTGCCACCAATCTAGCAACCATTGATCCACTAATTTACTTACAATTTATAGTATTGGACGACAGATCAAGCTGATGCAGTGGAAGCATTAAACTGGAATCTCAATTTTGGCCATGAGCAGATGTCAAAGGTCTACAAAATAACTGAGGCCTAAACTCAATACTAGTGGAATTCAAAGCCCTCCAAACCGCACCCTTTCCTGTAACACAAAACACACATAGGAGATGCCTATCAAACGGACAACGCACAGCTGGAGAGGGGTTGGCCTAACGGCTAAGGCGCTCGACCTCGGAATCTGGGTTCGAGTCTCGGTAACAACGCCAAAAAATAAAAAACCCCTGTGATTCTGGGCAAATCACTTAATCTCCCCGTGCCTAAAAAAATGAAAGTGTGTCCTCATGTAACGTAACTGGTGCTATGTAAAGCGCTCTGATAACTGATTCGGTTCGGTTCTAGTTTGCGCTATATAAAACTGCAAAAAAAACAAAAAACCCAGGAACAGGTCACACACAGCGCCATGGCAAATGCAATATACTCCCCCCACATGCAACACCAAGGTAACGGAGGCAATGCTACACAGCAGTAACAATCCGGGAAGTGCCAGGTTAAGAGGGTGGGGGAGGGGCAGGTTGTTAAGTTAACACACTTGTAATTACATCTCGTTATTGTAGGAGAGTAGGGTCTGCTTCCTATGGTTACCCACACTTTTTCCTGTGTTTCACTGGTTTTTCGACTTTAGTATGGCTGTGGCCCTGCTAATCAGGCCCACAGCCTAGCTGTACTCTCTAAATTGTTTACTTTAGGTACATACCAGATTGGTTACTGGGTCACCCTTGCGAGCCCCTGTATATGATAACTTAGGTTCCCAGGGCATAGGTGCACCCTGGGCCTACAAGGGGCTGCAGCATGTATTGTGCCACCCCTGGTTAGCCTTCCACACTGACACCACAGGCATGTGCTTACAGCCTGGGTAAGGTGGTGTATATCTATATCTACCTTATATATAGACACATAGTAACCTATAAGTCACTCCTATGGCAGGCCTTCACAATCCTGGAGGCAGAGTGCTTGGTTTTGGGTGAGAGGGTGCCCTAGCATGAGCAGAGCCCCTCTGCAGCTTTTGGAACCATCTCCTTATAGCTGTTCTATGATTGAATATGCTACTTACCAGTATGCATCTGTTCTTGGCATGTAGGGCTGCTAGCATTCATATCTATTGCATAGATCGCCGCCTAGTGTTGGGTCCGGATGATTGCACATTGTTGTCCTGGAAGAGTCTTCGAAGTATCACGAGATAGGTGGCTCCTCCCCTGGACTACAGTGCATCGACTCCATCCCCAGATTGTTTTTAGCCATTGTGGCAGAGATGGAGTGAAATAGTGTAAATGATGTCCATGCTAATGATTGAATGCAAGAAAATATCTGCAGCCGCTACAGGCACCGGGGAGGAGGGCGGGCGATATGAATGTTAGCAGCCCTACATGCCAAGAACAGATGCATACTGGTAAGTAGCATATTCAGTTTGAGGCATGTGGGCTGCTAAATTCATATCTATTGCATAGAATACATAGCAGTCCCTCCATTAACGGCGTCCGCCCGTGCCAGCTGCAGAAGTCTGAAAAAGAGTTTTGAGAACAGCCTGTCCAACAGCTGCCTGCTGTTTGGAGTGCACATCTACACAGTAATGCTTGGTAAACGTGTGTGGTGTAGACCATGTGGCTGCTCTACAAATGTCTTCCAAAGGAATGTTCCCTAGGAAAGCCATGGAGGCTCCCAACTTGCGTGTGGAGTGTGCTCTTGGGGGGATCGTTAAGGTACGTTTAGCTTTGTGATAACAGATCTGAATACATTTAACGATCCACCTGGCTATTCCTGCTTTGGAAATCGGGTTGCCTTTGTGCTGGGCTGAGAAGGCAACGAAAAGTTGCTGTGTCTTTCTAAATTGTTGTGTTCTGTCAATGTAGTACATCAATGCCCTTTTTACGTCCAATGTATGGAGCATTCTCTCTGCTACAGTCTGTGGGTTTTGAAAGAATGCGGGCAGTTGAATAGTTTGATTGACATGAAACTGACACCACCTTTGGAAGGAACTTAGGGTTAGTGCGGAGCACTACCCTGTTTGAATGAATTTGTATAAATGGCTCTTGTATTGTGAGCGCCTGCAGCTCACTAACACACCTGAGAGATGTAATAGCAATGAGAAAAGCCACTTTCCATGTTAAGAACTGAATCTCACATGAATGTAGAGGCTCAAAAGGTGGGCCCATCAGTCTAGTGAGAACCACATTGAGGTTCCGCACAGGAGCTGGTGGTGTTCTGGGAGGAATGACTCGCTTCAGTCCCTCAAGGAAGGCTTTAATGGCAGGCACCCTGAAAACAGAGAGATGCTGCCTGTTCTGGAGATAAGCGGCTATGGCGGATAAGTGTATCCGAATGGAAGCGTAAGCTAGATTGCATTTGTAAAGATGTAACAAATAGCAGATGATGTTAGGAATGGATGCATCTAGCGGGTTAATGTGATGTTCTGTACAGTAAATGACAAACCGCTTCCACTTTGCAGCATAGCAAGCTCTTGTAGTGGGCTTCCTGGCCTCCCTGATAATGTCCATGCATTCAGGAGGCAGGTTGAGGTAGCCAAACTCCAAGACCTCAGGAGCCAGATCGCCAGATTGAGCTGTTGCGGATCTGGATGCTGAATGTCTCCATGGTTCTGCGTCAAGAGCTTGGGTGTGAGATGCAGCCTTTGATGCGGTACCACGGAAAGGTCTAGAAACGTGGTGTACCATGGTTGGCGTGCCCACGTTGGAGCAACCAGGATGAGCGTCATCGAGTGTTGTTTTAGCTTTTTTGCCACCAGCGGTATGAGAGGTGCTGGGGGAAAAGCGTACGCAAATCTGCCTGACCAGTTCATCCATATCGCATTGCCCTGCGACTGTGGGTGAGGGAACCTGGCGGCAAAGTTTTGGCATTTTGCGTTTTCCCTTGTGGCAAACAGGTCGATCTCTGGATGACCCCATTGCTGGAAGTACGGGCGGAGTACTGATGGATGTATCTCCCACTCGTGCAGATGGCTGTACCTGCTGAGCAGATCCGCCATCTGATTGTCCTTGCCCGGGAGGTGTTCCGCCATGAGGAAGATGTTCCTCTGAATGGCCCACTTCCACATGCTCTGAGCCAGATGAGACAGCTGTGGAGAGTGCGTACCTCCCTGTTTCTGGATGTAGTACATGGCTGTCATGTTGTCCGTCCGGATCAACACGACTTTGTTGCACAGATGTACTTTGAAGGATTTGAGCGCCATGAATATCGCCAGCAACGCTAGGTAGTTGATGTGCATCTTCTGTTGTTGCGTTGACCACAGGCCCTGCACCGTGTAGTGGAGCACATGAGCTCCCCATCCCTGGAGAGAGGCGTCCGTCGTCATGATGACTTGCGGCACAGGCTCTTGGAACGGTCGGCCCTTGCAAAGGTTGTGTGGAGTCCACCAATGCAGAGAGTTGTATGCCCGACCGGTCACCAACACTAGGTCTGTTAGTTGTCCTTGAGCCAGTTTCCACTGAGTCGCCAAGCATTCTTGGAGCGGACGCATATGCAACCTTGCGTGCGGGACTATGGAGATGCAGGAGGCCATCATGCCTATCAACTGCATGAACACTCTCGCTGGTAGTGAGTGTTGCGGTCTGAACCGTTGGATGAGCGACTGAATGTTGTTGATCCTCACCGATTTTGGCTGCGCCATGGCAGTTAGGGTATTGATCATCGCGCCCAGATATTGCCGCACATGAGCCGGCTGAAGGTGCGACTTGGGGTAGTTGAGTGAGAACCCCAGACTGTGAAGGAGGTGAATGGTGTGGGACATGTCTGCGGCGCACTGCCTTTCTGACTTTGCTTGAGCGAGCCAGTCGTCTAGGTAAGGGTAGACATGTATGTTCTGTCTCTTGAGGTGCGCCGCTACTGTCGCTAGACACTTGAACACTCTGGGGGCAGTGGTCACTCCGAAGGGTAGGACTTTGAACTGATAATGCCTGTTTTGTATTGTGAACCTGAGGTACTTTGTGTGGGAGGGGTGGAGTGGTATGTGAAAATAAGCATCCTTGAGGTCCAAGGTTGCTAGGAAGTCCCCTTGGTTTAACAGTGGGAGAATTTGCTGCAGTGTTCGCATATGAAAATGTTCTGAGAGGATGTACAGGTTGAGGGGGCGTAGATCCAGAATGGGTCTGAGGGATTCGTCCTTTTTTGGGATGAGGAAGTATAGGGAATAAACCCCTGTTCCTTCCTCCCCCACTGGTACGAGCTCTATTGCACCTTTTTGCAGCATCACAAGAACCTCTTGCTGCAATAAGTGCAAGTGCTCTGCTGACATAGGACTTTGTCTTGGGGGTATGTTGGGTGGAGTGGACGTCAACTCCAAACAATAACCGTACTGGATAAGTTTCCTCACCCACCTGTCTGTGGTGATGGACGTCCAGACTGGCAGGAACTGCTGGAGTCTCCCCCCCCCCCCCGACAGGTGTTGGATGGTCTGGGGGCAGTGACAGAGAGTCACTGTTTGTTTGCGGCAGAGGTACGGGAGCTGTTGTTGCCTCTGCCCTTGGCACTGTTTCCTCTGTAACCCCCTCTACCCTGCTTGGGGTACGAGGATTGTGCGCCACCTCTAGTGAATTGCGTCTGCTGTGGCAAGTGTCCTCTGTTAACACCACGTGCACCTGAGCGACGAAAAGTGCTCCCTCTGAATTGCTGAGACTGAAGCGCCCCCATAGATTTAGCCGTCTCATTGTCTTTTTTGATCCTCGAGGGTGGTGTCAACGTCTGGGCCAAACAGTCTGTCGGGATTAACGGGCTGGTTGAGTATAGTTGTTTGTATGTCAGGCTTGAACCCTGAGATGCGAAGCCATGCTTGACGCCTCAACATCACGCTAGTGTTAATCGCTCTAGCCGCTGTATCTGCAACGTCAAGCGCACACTTGATTGCAGCGTTTGAAATAAGCTTGCCCTCCTGTATTAGCATCTCAGCTGGCTCCTTAAACTCATCTGGAAGGTGTTGTAGGAGCTGCTCTAGGGTGTCGTAATGCGCCCTATCGTATCGTGCCAACAGGGCCTGTGTGTTCGATATGCGCCAGATATTGGCTGCCTGTGCAGCCACCCATTTCCCCGATGCCTCCAGCACTTTAGACTCTTTGTCTGGGGGAGGAGCTTCACCCGTTGTCTGCGAGTTCGCCCTCTTGCGGGCATTGGCGACCACCAAAGAGTCCAGAGGCAGCTGGCCCCGTATATATGCTGGGTCCCCAGGTGCCGGTCTGTATTTTTTTTCTATTCGTGGGTTGACCACCCTTGCCCTTGTGGGGTCCTTGAAGATGTCGGTGGCATGCTTTAGGACCCCTTTTAGCATTGGAAGTGTTTTTACAGTCTTTTCTGCGGCAGAGAAAGTGTCAAACAAAAAGTCTTCTTCCACAGGGTCGGCATGCATGTCCACCTTATGATTAGCAGCCGCCCGTTCAATTAAGGCATTAAATGCCGCTGAGTCTTCAGTTGGGGATGTCTTTACACCATAAACCTGTGGGTCCTGTACCACGTGTTGGTCCCCCTGGTCACCAGTGTCCACCCATGAGTCCTGCTGCTCATCAGGGTCATTGTTATCTGGGAAGTTGTACTGTTCATCATGGTCACCTTCATCTCCCCCTGAAGCATTGGGTGAAGGTGTTGGGCTCCTCCTTGGTTGTGGATGAAGAGGTTCAACAAGGGCAGGAAAGTCCTGTGCTGGCTTTTTCTTCTTTAGTGGTATCACATACGATTCTAATGGCTGGGAAGTAATTTTTCGCTTATAGAGCGTCAATTTTCCCGTGTCGGCGTCGATATACTGCTCAGATTCCTCTTCTGACGCTTGATGTCGACCCAAACCGCCACTTAGCATCGAGTGTTCTGAAGCTTCAGAGTCCTTTGGCACCGACCGGGGCGTAAAGGCCTTCGGTGCCACCTTGGGCGGCAGAGTGTAGAGGATCGGCGTTGAAGTCTTCCTCGGTGCCTCCACTAATTTTGTAACCGACGGCTTGTGAGTCATCGATGGCAAACTCTTCTCCCGAATTCTCTTGAGGGAGTCGGTGACTTGTTTAGTGAAGGAAGCGGAGGGTTTAGTCGGCCCGACCGCAGATCTGTCCGTCACCATGGGAGGACTCCAGCGTCAACGAGGTGTCCGTGTGTGTCGGAGACTTAGACGCATCCTCGACCCCAATGGTCCGGGCCTCCTTCCCAGCCTTAGGCGCCGAGGCCGTTGGCTTTGGACCGGCAGTTTTGTGCTTTTGCGTAGGGCCTTCGGACTTTGGCGCTTCAACCGGGCGTTTGCCTGTTGGCGCCGTAGTCGTGTCCGATGGTGGGTCGACAGTCTTCCTGGACTTTGATAGAGCCACTGTGCTCGACACCTGCTCGACGACCTTCTTCGAGCTTGGCTCCTTGGCCACCGTATGTAGCGGATCTGGCTCGACAGCCTTCTTTGGCTTCGGAGCCACTGAAGTCGACGGCGTTAATGACGTAGCAGGCGTCTTCAGTTTCGATGGTACGTCGGCCATCTTTGTTGTTGTCGATTCCGAAGGTTTGGGTTTCGATATGCTCAATGGCGGCTCCGCTGGTGTGTCCGTAGCCGGGCCAGAAGGCGGGGCCGGGGATTGCCGTGTAGGGTCATGGGTAAGGCCGAGTGGCGATCCAGTGACCCGAGCCTGAGTCATGTTACTTTCGGGGGATAGCTCTTCCTCCGAGCTATCTTCCGCGGCCCCATAAACTTCTTCGACGTCCCCTACCTCCTCGACGTTTTCCTCTAGGTCCTGGCCTACGACGGGTTCTCCGGAGTCGGCCTCGACCGCCGTCGATGGTGGTGAAATCTGCAGATGATGGCTTGGGCCTTCTGCTCCTGGGTTGTCGAAGATGTCGACCGGTGCCGGAGCCGCTCGCTGGGCCTCAAGGCGCACCGAAGCTTGAGCGTCTTCTTCGACCTGAACTTCGAACAGGCCATACAGTTGGCCTCGTTGTGGTCCGGCGAGAGGCATTTGTTACAAACTGGATGCACGTCGATGTGTGGGTACTTGGAACCACACACAGGGCAGAATTTGAACGGGCTCCGTTCCATCGTAGTATCGTCGGGGTCTTGCTGCGACGACAGGGCCTCGATGTCCGAAGAGTTACTGACTCCGCAGAAGACCGACTCGTAGAGTCGGGAGAAACACGAGACCGAACGCGAACAATACCGACGAGGTAACGAAGGACTTTTGGCCTTAAAGAATTAGTTTTTTTTCCGATTCCGAACAGGAGACGTCGAAATCACATCCGAACCCAATGGCGGAAAAAACCAATCTGGGGATGGAGTCGATGCCCATGCGCACTGTAGTCCAGGGGAGGAGCCACCTATCTCGTGATACTTCGAAGACTCTTCCAGGACAACAATGTGCAATCATCCGGACCCAACACTAGGCGGCGATCTATGCAATAGATATGAATTTAGCAGCCCACATGCCTCGAACATAGCCATACCATATACTCTTAAGTGCATTATAATGCTTGCAGTTAATGCTAACTTTGGTTTGGCTTTATCAAAACATGTTTGTAAGGTGTCAAACACTTTGGAATACTACCGCCCCCCACCCGCCAGTTCTGGCTGCGGGGGTAGCATTCCACCCTTCTAGAGGGAGAAGACATGTAGTTACTGTTAAACCAGGTTAAAGTTAAACAAAGCCCTAGCATCACAAAATGGAAGCTGCTGCCACAGACACAAGTCTGCCCTCCGGTTGCTGGACGAAACTCCGGCAGGGGAGGCCCGGACAATAGGTTTCCTGTCACAGGGAGGTGCAACCACCTCCCCAGACAGACTTTAGTGTATTGGGGCATGGTGGGTGCATTCAGTGAATGCTTTTACGAAACTGCCTGGGGGACACAAGGTGCTCCATGCATTTCCCAGTTCAAACCGGTTGCTGGGGCACTCAGCCCCAGCTCTGGCGTGAAACTGGACAAAGGGGATGGGGTGTAACCACCCCCTCCCAGGTCCACCCATAGGAGGGACCTTATAGCAAGTTTAGGGGTTGAACTAACCAAGTATAGAACGCCAGTCGCTAGGACTTTAGATTACCCTGGACGAAACTCTGATACATAATTACTGGACCTTCGACATTCCATTTCGACTGGAAGACGGAAGAATCTCCCTTGTGGTCAAGGAGTGACCAACCTGTCCAAACAGGCACCAACAGCATCTTTGGCAGTCTGCATTTTCGAGGCTCCTGCCAGATCCCGAAGAACCTGCGACACAGGACACGGACTTCCAGACATCTGACGCTGACCTGCGCTCCCAGCAAAGCGGAGACCTGTGGCGGACACGAGAGATGTGGGGCTGGAACTCCTGGACATCCTGCATTTCTACTACTGCACCTATTTCCTGAAGTTGTGCATTGGGGTATTTGAAGCCCCTGCCCCAGCACCTTATGCACCACATAGGCCCACACTCCACGAGTGACCCGTGGGCCCGCTTTGTGCATTTCAGCTCGACACGTCTTCCCGGTTCCTAGTCTGTTGGCTAGTGAGCCTCCACGAAGACCATTCTTCACTTAGCTTTCCTGGTTGCTCCAGGCTTGCTCCAACTCCTCTCCAAAGGTGGTGGTCTGCACCGAAGCCCATCTCGACATCTTGCGTGGATTGCGTTTGCCAAGTCTTGTTGGGTCCAATCCGGATACCGACACTGCAGTCAACTAGA
This sequence comes from Lissotriton helveticus, assembly GCF_964261635.1. NCBI lineage: Eukaryota > Metazoa > Chordata > Amphibia > Caudata > Salamandridae > Lissotriton > Lissotriton helveticus. Next base: position 1,195,310,438 of record NC_136068.1, read on the forward strand.
TCCTTTGTGGGACAGCTCAAATCCAGCTCCTGGTCCTCGTCGACGCCTCCTCGTCCTTGTGGCTGAAGAGATAAGCTTCACCTTTTCACCTGAAATCACCAGAAATCGGCTGGCATCTTCCCATCGCCATCCTGGTCCCGACTAGTGACCCAGACTGTCTCCTCTGCTTTCAGGTTCTTCACATCTCCAATCCACCCGGACACTTTTTCTCTGGTCGCCTGCAGCACTTCTTCGCAGCTCTCCCTTGGAATCGACAACGAAACCCAACACCAAAAGACACCTATGCACCCTGCTTCTCTGGGTGAGGTAGAGAGTACTCCGGTGCTCCCGTGGGTCTTGACTCTCGAACTGTCCTAGTCTAAAAGGGTTCCATCGCAGTTCGCTTAGAAGTGCCCTTTAACTAACTAGTTCATTCTCCATAGAAAGTCAATGGTAACCAGCGGCTGTGTTTAGACACTGCACACGTCTCCCGTGGGCCTCCTACATTCTAACCTTTGGTGGTTCTAGGCAGCGACAGCGATTCCACAGGCCCGCTTTCTAACCCTCACGTGGTTCTTATACCACTATTTTAGTATATGGTTTGAAAGGCCCCTAGGGCATAAAGTATACTGTGCAACTTATCATATGCTAATTAAGTTCCTTGTATTGTACTTTTACCTCCGACCCCATAAAGAGTCCAGAGGGGTTGTGTTTAGAATAAATACATGTATATTTATATATACCTTGTGTGGTGTGCTTTCATTTGATCATTCAAGAGATTATAATTGGTAAAACAACTTGCTTAACTCGTCTCCAAGTCTTACCCTGAAGGCTGCTCTCCACAGCTACCACTAGGATAGCTTCCTAAAAGGTTGACTTTATAACCTACCATCAATAAGGGTCGTTTGGACTGGGCCAAGGTGCCCCACTAGAATAGTGGACATCATATACCAGGCCAACTTCATAGTTATTTTAATGCCTGTATTAAAAGATGGTATCTGAAGCGTGAATACATAGCTAAAACTGTACAAGCTCAGTATAGATTACCAGCTGTAAAGTATTGGTACCTATGAATGTATGAAAAAAATGCCTTCTAATACAACAATGTACCTAATGTGTTCATGTCTATACACAGCTCTACAAACTAAACTGCAGGGGTGAGGGAATCGTATTGCCCGACGCCCGAACCATGTTGATTTTTATGATGGGCAAGAAGATTTAATGTCTATTTTATCCGACGGTCAAGTAGACATTAAATCACGTAAATAATATCGGAGCTGTGGGCACCTTGAGGCTCACAATCAATCAGAAATGGGTAAGAGAAAGTCAGAGAACCTTTGGAGGCCTCTAATCCACGTGAGCACCGGACCGCGCTCCCCCCACCCGGCTGCAACACCATAAAATTACCAGGCACAGGAAAAATCTATGCGCCGCCCCCTTAAAACATGGATCCAAGCACTGACAGCAGCTCAGCATGGAAATACGCGAGTTAACATTGGCCTATGGCTGCACCTCTCTACCCACCACCACCGAGGAATGGCGTAAGTGCCTGTCATGCCGGAAGGGGCCGAGGGGCCTGAGGAACCAGCTGCTGCAGGGGGCGTCCTCTCGCCGTCACATTTACTAATCTGTGTTTTGTAGAGAACACCAGGAAGGAGGCGTGCAAGACACATGGCAGGGTACAGAGCTGACTGAGGGCTGTCGGAGGAAAGCGGTGAGAATCGGAGGCCAGTGGGGAGGCCTGGGACTGTGACGAGGTTAATTGTGAAGCTGCATGCACCCGAGGCATGGGAGTGGTCTAGTGTGAGCGTGCTTGGGTGTGTTACATGGGTCTGTTCTGCCGTAGGCGTATGTGTGCAACCCGTCAGTGTGGGACACTGTGTGTCACTTGTTTGTTTATGAACTGTGACTCCAAATGTCCGGTATTTATAGAGCGCGACAGATGCATTCGGCATGTTTCTAAGCGCTCGTGGTTTTCATGGGACACTGGGAGGTCAACTCGTCTTCTCAGGGTCACAAATCATCAATAAGGGAAACCACGATTAAACAGGTTTTTTTTGGAAACGGGGCTGTAGGTTATATTGATTTAAGACTCGGTAAACTCAGCCTAGTGGTGGGCTTAGGGGCACTGCGCAGGAAAAAAAATGCCCATGCATTTCCCAAGGTTATGAAATACAGGGAATCTCAATGACCCGGGAAAGCTGCACATAAAAGTGCAGGAAAACCTTGCTTCAAAGCAACGCACTTCCAGCATTCACTTGTAAGAGGCTGACGAGGGAGTGGGGCAGGAGGGGGATTTTCATTCCCTGTCTTTTCTTGTCTGGTCAGCCGCTTATTTCACTCTGTGTGGCCCTGTGCTCAGAGATCTGGCCCCCTGAGCACCCTCTACAGCGCTGAATGGTCATAAAGGATATACGACAAGCTCCATGGTGTGCTGCCAGCACAAAAGTCAGTTTTCACAGGGGCTACACTTCCAATCTGTCCCTCTGACACTGAGGCTGAAGCTGGCCATGCATTGCAGTTTCACTTAAACTGCCTGCCTCCGATAAACTACTTTATCAGAAACTGACAGGTATCCGGCATGCAGAGGCAGGGCCACTGTATTTATTTAGTGCTGCAGCAGAGTACTGGCCCATCAACCCCAATGCTTCTGGGCCAATTAAAACAAATATGCAGTTGATGCGCACATGTGCAAGGATCTTTCTGCCAGTTCCTCTCAACTGAAAAGAAAAATCCTATGCTCTGGCCCTGGATCCTTTCGACATTAGAATGTAGGAGGCAGATTAAGAGCTGGACTTGTGGTGGGATAGAAAGGGTCATTCTATGGTGTGAGGGAGAACACCACATACTTGTGAGATAGCACAGCCTGTGAGCGCACCTGCTGCATAAATCTTGTGCTATGCATCTCTTAAGTGTAGGTTGAAGTACCTGGGACACCCCATCACTTATCCTTCAGGATGCAGAACAGAGCACCTACAGGAATGGCAATACAGGGTGCACGAGCAAGAAAAATAGCTCAGTGAGTTCACATACCTACTGCCACCATAACTGTAATTGCTTAGTTCACCCGTACTGTAGCATGGGGCTCCAACATTCCTAATGTCTTCTTTCTTTGCCTCGCCCGGAAATGTGGGACGAGGAGTTCTGGTTGCAGTAGCATTCAGGCTAAAGGCTCACTCTCAGAGTGCGCCTGGCAGTTATTAAGATCTAACTGGTTCCATAATTGCTACAGATCTATATTTTAGCAACCCACCCCTAAACCGCTTCTAGATAAACGTGTGAAGAAACAGTAGCATACATTTGTGTCTCATTGTATTTACATTTGAACTGGAATGTAGGGTGGGGACGAATACTGGAGGGTCTTTGTGCCTGCAACCATCAGAGTAGGTGCTGTATACATTGCTACATTTTATTGTTATTAATAGGGGTGTGTACTTTATTTGTTGTCAGTGCAAGGTGTGCGTTTCTATTGAATTTGTCTGAAGTGGTGGGGAGGTTCATGTTGAGGAGTTGTAGATTTTCCTTAATTGCTAAGGTATCAAATGCACTATACATGGAGGGTTTTGTGCATTTGAAAGCCTTTACACCTTGTGTGGCTAGGGCTAGGAAGCAGGGAGAGATGGGCTTTTGACATGTTGGCATTTGTGCAGTGTGAAGGTCCGTGCTCTGCTTATGGTGTACAGGGAGAGATGGGCTTTTGACATGTTGGCATTTGTGCAGTGTGAAGGTCCGTGCTCTGCTTATGGTTTTGGTGTACTTCCTGCTCCCTTCCTCCAACAACCTTTTCTGGTCCTTCAGATAAATACTAGACATGAGGCTGCAGAATAGGTTAGGTGATGGTCACTGAGCTCAATGACTAAGAGAGAACATGAACATGAGTAGTGGCACGTTCGGACGTTTATTCAGCTGAATAGCTAATATTTGATTTAGACACCTGGTAGCTGAAACATAAATAAACGTAATTTGTCAGATAGCCTCTGACTATCCATCATGATAAAGTGTTTCCAACTCTATGATTGAGCCCAGGTGTCCTTGCTAGGTGTGACATGGAATGCTGAGTCCTTCCAATTACTCACTACCCCTCCATCTCAATGATCCTGATCCCTTCACATCTAGATTGACAGTTTTTTCAACTTGGTTCTCCTTCCCTTTGCTGTGAAAATAGAATGAAGTTTGATTTGCTGCTGTATGAGTGTGTGTGAGTGGTAGCCTACATATACTACATATCTTTTATATTTGAGTGAGAAACTTCCACATCTACCGAAGAGTTGCATCTCTTCATGTCAGTGAACCTTGTGCTGCTGCTGCCATTATGCTCCTGTACTGTGCAGGAGAAACTTGTACTGATACTGCCAGCTTTCTATATGATGCTTGTTACTGCAGCCCAGGAGCGTAAAAGGAGAAATTGATTTAACTTCCCCATTAAAAATATAGAAACTCTGACAAGAATTGTGGATACTGTCTCAGTGAACCACAGTACCTCTGCTACGTGATTTTGCTGCCCCATGAAGAGTTGATAAGCTCCACCAAGAAGTGCAGTTATTCCCACCCACACAGATTTATCAGAACATCTCTTGCTTATTTTTCAAGCTGGAGAGCTACGAGTTGGATTTATGAAGGAGACAACCCTTCGGTCCAATAGGTTCATATTCTGACTCAGTCTGCCCCAAAGACACAGCAAGAAATGTAGTCAATTACCAGTCTGCACTCTGCCTTTTTTTTCTACGAATGAAAATCTGTCACAGGCAGACTGACTGATAAGTGGATGCAGTGCACAATGACATCTTAACACATGCTGTCCAACTAGCCAGGCAAACATTTGCATGTAAGGGTGCACCATTCACTACATAATTGTACTGGAATTAGAAAAATATATTGCATGGTATGTTGCACTGATTGCAGTGCAGGTGCTCTCTGTGCAGATCTTAGTGATTTGTGGAGTAGGTAGAGCAAGCAGAATTTACAGAGGGCAAGTAGATTTCTGTAACATTTTGTCCCTTGGCCAAGTAGAATTTTTAAAGATTTCCACACCCCTGAAACTGTGTTAAAACAATGCAACTGGAGTGATGGGCCTGTCGTAGAGCAAAACACTACAGAGAAGCCAACAGTAATTTTGCTGAAGTGGATCACCAAAAAACAGCCAAGGGACAGAAAAGCAACACTGCAAAATGTCAGTTGGAGGTTAAACCATCCTGTGACTGCTTAATGTTAAACTAGCCTACATCCACCACCAGGCTCAGCTAACCAAGAACCCAGAAATCCTAATTCAAACAACTGACAGACAAGATGCACAAGTTACTACTTGTGTAACGATATATCTGTAAGAGACATTAGTTAGTGATAGATTCCTTACCTTAGAATATCCCCAGATGTCAGACTGGATCCGGAGTTTTTTTGCAGAGCAGCACCCATGCGTGTCGGTAGGCCGCGGCTCCGCGTCAGTCGGCGGCGCCGTGATGACGGAGTACTTAGACGCCGCCTCCGCGTGCGGACGTCAGTTCTTATACACAGCTTTTCCACGCCAGAAACGCAGTGCCATGATAAAAACCAACACTGGTGCCATGAAACTTGGGCCCTGAAAGGGGATGACCGTAACCCTAGATATCGGTACGCAGAACAGGGAAGATGGGTGGGTCGGTAAGGAATCTATCACTAACTAATGTCTCTTACAGATATATAGTTACACAAGTAGTAACTTGTGTCTCTGAAAGAGACACGTTAGTGATAGATTCCTTACCTTAGGAAAGATACCCCAGCAATACCAACCCCGGTGGTGGGTCTGTGAACCAATAATCACACCAGAAAGGAACAGCGAAAGAAGCCATCCCCCCCGGATTTGGCTGTCCAGGCAGTAGTGTCTTGCAAACGCGTGCAGCGAGGCCCACGTAGCTGGCTGACAAATGTCCTGCAAGGGGACTCCCCGGCCCAGGGCAGTAGTAGTCGCCGTGGCCCGAGTGGAATGGGCCCTCAGCCCAACATGAGGTTCCTTTTTAGCCAAGGAGTAGCATGCCTGGATGCACAACACGATCCACCGAGAGATGGTCCGTTTGTGCGCCGTCCGTCCCTTCTTAGCACCCATGTAACCAACAAAGAGTTGGTCATCCACCCGGAACTGGCGTGTGCGATCCAGATAGAATGAGAGCGCACGGTTTGGGTCCAGACGGTGGAGCCTCTCTTCCTCTTTCGAGGGATGTGGAGGCGGAAAGAAGGTGGGCAAGGTGATGGACTGCCCGATGTGGAAGGCAGTGACTACCTTGGGCAGGAAAGAGGGTCTTATCCGCAACACAACCTTGTCCGGATGGACAGAAAGGAATGGAGGTTTGGAAGAAAGAGCCTGGAGCTCACTCACTCTCCTGGCAGAGGTGATGGCAACCAGGAAAAGTAAGAAGGCGGAGAGGACAGTTATGAAGTGGCTCAAAGGGAGCGCACATCAGATAAGTACAAGGTTCAAGTCCCACTGGGGCATCACAAATGGAACAGGAGGGAACATGTGTGATATGCCCTTCAAAAACCTATTTACAATTGGGGACTTGAACAAAGATGGCTGATTAGGTAGCCTTAAGAAGGCGGAAAGGGCAGAAAGGTAGCCCTTGATAGTGCCCAGAGCAGAGACCTGCTGGGCAAGAGAAAGAAGGAAGAGGAGAACCTCAGAAAGGGGGGCAGAAAGTGGATCCACAGCCTTTGCTGTGCACCATGCCACAAATCTGTTCCACCTGCAGGCGTATACCGACTTTGTGGAGGGACGCCTGGCTGCCAGAATGACCTCAACTGTCACCGCTCAATCTCCAAGCAAGAAGGTGAAGACTGGACAGGTTGGGGTGGAGGACCGTCCCCTGCTGCTCGCTCGATGGCCGTTTGGGAACCACTGTTGTGAACGATAATGGAGTCATGGATGTTTGGGGTAATTTACACCCGTTGGAACCAGGGTATACCTTTTACTCATAAAAAGATGGTGCGGTTGGACTATTTTTTTTTTTACATCTGTCACTTCTCTGGTAGGCGCCTCGGTCCAAATCTTTCCTAGGATAGCTTCGGATCATTCTCCAATTGTGTTAGAAATTGCCGCTGCTGGTTGTCAATCACCTCCTAAAGGGTTCTCATTTGATCGGACATTTTGTCTAAATTATGATTTTAGAGACTATATGTCCTGTTGGATTAATGAATTTTTTGAGAATAGACACTCCGTGCATTGAACAATCAACACGTTTAAAACATGCTTCATCAGCAAAGAAAGAGGAAATTAGAGATGCAGGCACTATATTCTTCTCAGAGAAAAGCGGAGGGCGAATTAACTCTGGGTATAACACTGCAGGGCAATAATATTCTGGCCCTAGAAGAGGCTGTCGCTAGATCTCGGGCTAAAATTCAGGTAGTGTGGAATATGGAGAATGCCAGAAAATATCTGGCTTATAAAAAACAATCACAAGTTTGGGGAAGCAGGTTGCAAGTGTTTGGCGCTACGGCTGCGCATGAAAGAATCTGCTCGTTGTATTAAGGCGTTGAAGGATAAAGCAGGGATAGTTTGCCAGGACCCCACAGGGATCTGATCAATTTTATATCAGTTTTATATTGAATTGTACATGCAACAGGTAGAAGGGTATTGATAGGTGTATGGGAAGGGTTATTTCATATCTAGACCCTGCTGAGGCAGCACAACGACTGTCCAATTACGATGGAAGAGTTAGAACTGGCATTTAGTATAGCCTATGGGAAGGCCGCTGGACCGGATAAGGTCCCGGCGGAGATTTATAAGCTATTTTTCAACTTAATAAAAGACGATATGCTGAGTACATATAACACTGCACAGGAGGGACATGCCCCTAAATCTTGGGTAGAAGCCACCAAAGTGGTTTTTAGCAAAAAGGGCAAAGACCCGGAATTGGTTGAGTCATACCATCCGATTTAATTATTAAATTGTGACGGTAAAATATATTCAAAGATTTTGGCCTCCCGTCTTTCAAAGATTATTAAATAGTTAGTCTCACAAAATCAGCACGGTTTATACCATTACGAGGGACAGTCACTCATGTGAATATGGTGGTGATGCTCTTTGATGTTGCCCAGATGGAGAAACGGGAATTAGGGCTAATTTTATTGGATGCGGAAAAGGCCTTCGACCGTTGGGAGTGGGAGTACCTGTGGGAATTGATGCGCTGATTGGGCTTTGGGAACAGGTTTAGGACTGCCCTCTAGGTATTGTACACTTCACCGGTAGCTAAGATTGCGTCAATGGGCCTATTATCTGATGCAGTTGCTATTACAAGGGGTACCAGGCAAGGGTACCCTTGCTCACCATTGCTTTTTGCTTTATATATGAATCTGTTCATTGAACAGTTCGGTAACAGCTCCTTGATTAAGCCCTTTGTTGCACAAAATATTACATATTCAGTGTTTGCCTACGCTGATATTGCGGTAACGTCGGTTGATCCACATTCTGCACTTCAAGAGATTGAGTTGTTAGCAACAATTTTTGGTCAGGCATCAGGTTATAAATTGAAGGTCACTAAAACTCAAATGTTATGCACTGAATCTTATCTTGGATGTTAGAGTTTTAAAAGAAGTGACATACTTGGGTATTAAAATAAGGTCATCGATGCTTGAAGTGGTTGATGCTAACTGGACTGCGTTATGTAATATCAAGGAATCACTAAACAGGTGGGCTCACTACATCTTACTCTAGTAGGCAGAAGCAATATCATTAAAATGAATGTGCTGCCGAAGGTTTTATACTTATTTAGGTCACTACCATAGGAAGTGTCAGCGGCCCAACTTCAACATCTGCAATCTATGTGCACTAAATTTCTTTGGGCACCTGGCAAACCCAGACGAGCCACCAGATTTATGATGCTGCCAATTGAACGCGGGGGTCTATCCATCCCGTTTTTTATTTTTATGCACTTTTGTAAAAGATACGGGTTTTATTGATGGGGATGATGGAGTTAATAGTGCAGAGGTTCCTTCGATTTTTCAGATTTTGTTAGGGCCAGTGGCGCGAGGAGTAGTTTCTTAACTGTAACTCCAGTTCTGTAGTAGGGGTATCTGTTATAGTCATAATCTAGTGATTAGTCCCGCCCATGTGCGTGGACCCCGGAGCAATCAAAAATAATCTCTTAAGTCGTCTTCCTTGCAGTCCTGCATAGACACTTAAGAGAAAATTAAAGACAATAATGCAGCCTATACCTACAAGGCTACACTGTCCAATACTTCAACTAGAAATGCCATGGATATTTTACCGTATTAAAAAAAAAAAAAGAAAAAATGCCAGTACTGTTCCTTTCACTTTTGTTTGATAAGATCAAAACATACGAATTAAACAATATGCTTAGTTATCACTTTTTCTCTTAGAGAAAAAGTGGTAACGAAGCATATTGTTTAATTTGTATGTTTTGATCTTATTCAAACAAAAGTAAAAGGAACAGTACTGGCATTCTTTTTGTTTAATACTAGTAAGTGGCTCTTGCTGTTGGGAGCCCAGACCCAGTGGTGGTTTTTCATCAAGGATATTTTATCAACATCACATTTACCATAATGTGTCAAGTTCCATCCATAGAGAAACTTCCGCATCACAAAAACCTTGGAATGATAGAGAGGAAGGGATGGACAGACAAGCCTCCATAGGCTGCCATTATGTGTCTGAAAAAAGGATACCGTGCCTTTAAGGAACTCTCCAGAGACCCTCGGTATCCCAGCATGCACATCCAAGTCCTTTTACTTTCAGTTCTTTTTGAAGGTGCATAAAGCAAGGCCTGTAGCATACATTACAGTACCATTTTCTCCACCGGGGAGGAGGGCGGGCGCTTATGACTAGAACAGGGATACCCCTACTACAGAACTGGAGTTACAGGTAAGAAACTACTCCTTCTGTAGTAGGGAATCTGTGTATAGTCATAATCTAGTGAATAGAATGGCAAGCTCATCCCAACAACCAATCCGGCGGTGGAGTAAAAAAACGACACAACACCACTACTGTGCAAACAGATTTCTCAATGAAGCCTGCCCAACCTGAGCATCCGCTCTGGCATCAGAGTCCAGACTGTAATGCTTAGCAAAGGTATGGACCGACTTCCAAGTGGCAGCCCTGCAGATCTCTGCAATGGGAACATTACAAAGCAAAGCTGTTGTAGCTGCGTTGCCTCTGGTAGAATGAGCTTTAGGCTTACCCCCTAAGGTCTTGTTAGCCTTCTGGTAACATAACTGAATACAGGACACAATCCACCTAGAAATAGACTGTTTTGAGGTGGCAAGACCAGTCCTGACCGACCCATAATTGACAAACAAGTGGTCTGACCTACGAATGTCCTTGGTCTTATCCAAGTAGAATTTCAACACCCTTCTGACACTTGTAATGCACAGATTGCTACCTCATATGAAAGAACGTCTGCCTATTATTGCAGTATTATACCTATACCTGTATTTTGAACATTTGTAATGCACAGACTGCTACCTCATACACCTATTACTGCAGTATTATTCTTCTACCTGTATTGTGAACATTTGTAATGCAATACTACCTCATTCACCTTGGTTGCTAACTAATGTCATTTCTGATTCTTATGATTTTTGACGCATGTACACTATTGTCTGCATCTGTACTTTGTTCTTACAGACGATCAGCAGTATATTTACTCATGTATTCTGCACATTTCCACAACCTGCACTTTTCTCTCCTGTTATGCTACCTTATATATCGCATACTTCTTCTGTATTCTGCACTACTCTGCACACTTCTGCAACCTGCACCCATGCTCACTCTTTTCTCCTGTAACGCACCGAGTGCTACCTCATATATTTCTGGTTGCTCACTAGTGTCGCTTCTCCTGTATTTTGAACATTTGTAATGCACAGATTGCTACCTCATATTTTTTGGTTTGCAAACTAATGTCACTTGATTCTTGATTTTTGATTCACGTAAATTGTTGTATTTGTATCCTGTCCTTATATTTCATCAGTATTACACTGGCACTTGTATTCTGCACTACTCTGCACATTTCCGCAACCTGCTCCCATCCCCACTTTTTCTCTCCTGTTATGCACAGACTGCTACCTCATACATCATATACTTCTACTGTATTCTGCACTATTATGCACAGTTCTACAACCTGCATCCATTTCACTCTTCTCTCTAAGGCACCGATTACTACCGCATATATCGCTGGTGGCTCACGAGTGTCACTTCTGCCCCCTAGGGTCACTCCTGATCCATATATCTCTGGTTGATCTGTAGTGTCACTTCTGCCACTTAGGGTCACTTTTGATCCATATAACTTGATATTTGCTTCTGTATCCTGTCCCAGCATTAGACTTCACTTCTGTACCTTGTAATACCGTATGTATTTGTTCTACTTTGTAATACCGTATATATTTGCTCTACTGCACACTCGTTTTATCCTGGTTATGCCGATTGATCACTAGTGCCAATTCTGTACTCTATAACTTATTATCTCGGCACACTCTTACATTTGGACTATGCGGATTGATCACTAGTACTACTCTTGCACTGTGTAACCTACTGTACGTATTTGTTTTTCTGCACATGTGTACCACTATAGTGCATTCTACCATACTCACCTAATCCATCATCGCAACATGGATCCTATCGGCAGTCACACATATAAAATCAACTACCCACCGTCACTCACCAAAAAAGCCGCTAAACGCTTTAAACATAACTTCCTTAGGTCACACCCTGAAACCCCCTTTGCTGACCCCTACTTCTCACCGGTCAATGGATCCCTGAACACTGATATCATATTCCGCACCAAACGCCGAGCTCAATGGAGAAAAGTGTTCCTCACCCTACTCTCCGTCTCCTCCACCAAGAAATCCGCTCACAGCCTAACTCTCTCCATCACACCATCTCATTTCTTCCCAGGCAGAGCCACCATCACCATTTACAATAACGGGATTGTCCTATCTCAATCCACAGACAGGAACCTGGAACTGCTAGACAACTTGTTCCCCACCTTCAAAGAGCACCTCTCCCATTCGCGGACCAACACTCATATCCCCTCCAGTCCCACCAACCATGACCTCACAGCTACATACTCCACAATCAGGGACACACCTACCACCCCTGACCGCCCACCTACCACCCACAACCCCTCTATCCCAATACAGCACCAGGCAGTTGAAACACACGCCTCAAACACAGACACAGATCGCTCCCCTCATACACCACTCACACCCCCACCCCTTCTACCAACCCTCAGAACACCACACATACCATCAACACTCCTCACACCTACAGCGGGCATCAACACTCCGCTCACCCCTGACAGCACAGCTCCCACCCACACACCTAACCTAGTCCAGCACTAGAACACTAGAACAACACGCACTTCGACAAATCCCCCCCCCTTCACCCCCCCCATTCTCAGTCCCCATTACCCTCTAACCAACCACGCAGAACACACCTCTCTTAATTTAACTCCCCCTCCCCATAACAGGGCCATCCCCAATCCCATTTCCCCTCCTACTCTCAGCCCCCATTACCCCTCCAGCACCCCCATCACGACTATCAGTCTCCCAGCTGACACCGTGACCCCCCCGCCTACCATAAATGCCCTCACTCATACCACCAATCTCCTCCTTACCTCTCACACACCCCTCCCGCCCAAAACCTCTCCCCCCTAACACCTTCCCATACACCAACACAACGCTTACCTCCTCGAACACCAGCCCCCACTCCCACCTGCACACGAATTCCCTGGTCAGCCACTCACCTCTGACTGCCGCCCCCACCTCCACCACCTACCCCACGATGGACAACATCATGGCCACCCTCAATCAGATCAAAGAAGACATACACATCAAAGAACTACTCTCCACACACCCCATACACCCCTCACCCACCTCCCCTCCTAACTTGTCCCCTACCCCTCCGGCTGACTCACTCACGCAACACGCCCCAATCCGGGCGTCAATCCCTGCTCATAGGCGCAGCAACTGCCCTCGTCCCCCCCGTCGCCCCTGCAACCCCTCAAACAACTACACCTCCCCGCACAACTGGTCCCCCACCCTACCGACTAACTCTCTCACTCAACTCTCCCCCAACCTGACCTCAATCCCAGCTAACAATCGCAACAACCGCCCTCGTCGCACAAACAACTCTACTTCTGACCTCGACACACTCACCCTTCTCCGTTCCTATGACCCAGCCCCCCAAAATCACACAACCACCCCACACCTCAACATTCCCACGATACACTCAAATCCCCTTAGACCCCCCACACTAAACAGCAGATTCTCCATCCCCAATAACCTTAGAAAAGTCCCTCTCTCTCTAGAACCGTCTACCACCCTCAACACACCCCGTCTCAAATGCACTCTCCTCAACTGCAGATCGGCCTCAAAACATTCTGCCGCCATTGCTGATCTCCTCTTATCGCTGGACCTTGACCTAATCATCCTGACTGAGACCTGGCTAACTGAATCTTCGACACCTATAATGGACATTCTGGTTCCTCCCAACTACCACATTATCAGGCTCGACAGAGCAGGCAAAGTAGGTGGTGGAATTTCATGCATCTACAGGAACAACCTCTCTGTTCAGAAAGTCAACTCCACCTCCCTACCATCCTCAACATCCTGGGAATACATCTGCCTCGACATTTTTAGTGAGGGCAAACCGATATGCTCTCTTCACAGCATTTACCACCCACCCAGGGACAACTTCACCTTTTCCCAACAAATCATGGATATGATCTCAACCAATTCCGGACGGCAGCTCACCCAAATATACCTTGGTGACTTCAACCTCCACTGGAACGATCGCAATGACGCGGTGGTAAATAGTCTCAAAAACTTCGATGCCCTCAACCTCACCCAAATATGCAACCGCCAGACCCACGAGAAAGGATCTATCCTCGAGCTGATCATCTCCAAAGAGGAGTCTATCCAACTCGAGTCCATCCAACCCTGTGACTGGTCAGATCATCATATTGTCACATTCTTTATCAATGAAAAAGTTAAAGTTAACCCGACTCAATTCTCCAAGCCCAAACTTTGGAAAAGAGACATGAAAACACTCAACCCAGGCTCTTTGCCCCCTAACAGGTGCAATCTCCTACTGCCACCGACAGGCGATATGGACGTTCAAACACTGACTGACCACTATCTCAACACTATGACCTCTATAATTAATGAGGCTGCACCTATGCAGCTAAAAAGAGTCTCTACTAAAATCTCCAATCCATGGTACGACGGGAGACTCAATGAAGATAGACGAAACATGAGAATGGCAGAGCGTGCATGGAGATCAGCTCCCTCGGCAATGCACCTAAAAGAACTGAAGAAAAAGAGAAACGCCTACTTCAGGAAAATAAAAACGCTCAAAATCAGACTTCTTCAGCCTCCAGCTCGACCAAGCAAAAAACCGCCCGAGAAAACTGTTTGAGCTGATCAGATCACAATCCAAGGATCAACCCCAACCACTCTCTGGGCGTGAGGCACCCTCCTGTGAAGACTTCGCTGCTTTCTTTATCCAAAAAACTGACAACATAAAGAGCGATCTCCTCATTGACGCAAGCCTCGTCTCCAAACCTCAGTGCCTAGCACTCACTGAACCAAAAAACAATGCTACATGGTCAACCTTTGGTACATACTCGGAAGAAGAAATTGGCAAACTGCTCAGCACCCTGAAACCATCCAATCACCTCACGGACCCCCTTCCTGCTACCGCAGTAAAAGACTTTACCCCTTGGCTTATCCCTCTCTGGACTAAAATTATCAACAGCTCTCTCCAACAAGGAAGCATTCCTGACTCCCTCAAAGTTGGTCAGGTCACACCTCTACTAAAGAAACCTACAGCCGACCCCGCTGATCTCAACAACTACCGTCCCATTACCAATATTCCCACTCTCGCCAAACTGCTGGAAAAATGCGCACAACTACAATTGACTAAACACATTGAGCAATTTGATCTCCTCAACCCTCACCAGTCGGGCTTCCGAGCAGGACACAGTACAGAAACTGCTATGACTCACATAATTGACGACGCACTTCAAATGCTAGACCAAAATGACACCTGCCTCCTCATCCTCCTTGATCTCTCTTCAGCATTTGACACCGTTAAACATGAGAATTTACTAGAGCTACTAAACACAAGAATGGGTTTATCTGGAACTGTTCTCAAGTGGTTCACCTCCTTTCTTCACAACAGGTCGCAGAAATTCAAGAGCAACAACCTGATGTCCTCACCAATACCCGTAACGCTAGGTGTCCCCCAAGGATCCTCTCTATCCCCAACTCTGTTCAACCTAGTCATGGAACCTCTCACCACCTTGCTACAAGCATCCAATGTACACTTTCACATGTACGCAGATGACACCCAACTTTATCTCAAATTACAGTCCCCCAAAGACATCTTGCTCCTGAACTCAACGATCAGATGCACCCAATCCTGGCTTGCCGATAATCATCTCAAACTCAATGCCCTGAAAACAGAGTTCCTTCTGATCTCACCTCCAGCGAAGATCTCCACCAATCAAATGTGGCTTAAAAACCTAACCGCACTCAATGTCCAACCCATGATCGTGGACTCAGCAAAATCTCTAGGCATAACACTCGACACCAATCTGAACATGCAGCAACATATCAGCAAGGCAACAAAGGGAACGAACTTCCAGATCAACACCCTGAGGAAACTTAAACCCTTCCTCCCAGCCAAAGACTTCCAAACCGCAGTACAGGCACTAGTCCTCCCTCGAATTGAATACGGCAGCACCGCCCTCTGCGGACTCCCCCTAACTACAACTGCACCCCTAAGAGCTTCTCTAAACGCTGCAGCGAGACTCATCACTGGGTCAAAAAAGCACTCCCATATTACCCCCGACTTGAAATCCCTGAACTGGCTGCCTTTTGAAGCCAGAATACATCTGAAAATCACCTGCATGACACACAAGGCGGTACATCTAAACTCACCCGGATACCTCGCTCAGAAACTGACAATCTCTGGAGGAGCTAGAAACACTAGAGGCACAAACAATCTTCTGTTGAAACCTCGAAGATTCCGGAAGGAAAAAAACTTATAAGCGCTCCTTCTCAGGAATGGCGCCTAGGATCTGGAACTCACTCCCGCCCGAAACCAGGCTTATCTCTTCCACTACACTCTTTAAAAAGGAAGTAAAAGCTATCCTCATGGCTAAATACACCTGAACTACTATCTCGAACACTGTTAGTACTCTGCACCAATATGTGCTACATGTTTGACACTTTTGATTATTTGTATTAATTGTTTTATTACTCACAAGTTTGGCTTTTTAGCCACCTATTTGTACTGTTTGACCTATTGATTTATCTGTCTGACTATGCTTCCTCATGTACTTCTCTCTGTAAAGCACTCTGATATCTGCAAGGATCTTGTCCGCGCTATATAAAACTTTCAAAATAAATAAATAAATAAATCCAGGGAATGGAGAGACCTTTCCGCTGGAGTGGAAGGATTCTGGAAAAACGTAGGTAGTTATGGTCTGATTGACATGGAAACAGAAATCACCTTAGGAATGAACTTAGGGTGAGTACGCATAACAACCTTAGCAGCATGAAATACAGTATAAGGTTTCTGGCAACACAATGCCTGCATTTCAGTCACCCTGCGGGCCGATGCAATGGCCACGAGGAACACCGCCTTCCACGACAGGTGCTGCAGTGAAGCCTTGTGAATAGGCTCGAAAGGTTCCTTCATCAACCGGGACACCACCACGTTTAGCTCCCACGAAGATGAAGGAAGCCGAACAGGAGGGAACACCTTTAATGCTTCCAAAAAATCCTTCATCACAGGAATCTGGAAGGAGGACGTCTGCGAAGGACATTTCCTGTATGCAGTCAATGATGCGAGGTGAACCTTGATGGAAGGGAAATTAAGTCCAGACTGAGATAATTGCAGAAGGTATGGAAGCATGACATCTTTACAGGTCGTCGGATCATAGTTCTTAGACGTGCACCAGATGCAGAATCTCTTCCACTTGTAAGCGTAAGAAGTCCTAGTGGAAGGCCTCTTAGCCTCCTTCAATATGTCCATGCAATCCTCAGGAAGATTCAAGTGGCCATGCTGCACTCTCTCAGGAGCCATGCCGCCAAACTCAACGATGAGGTTGGGGTGCACCATCTGCCCCCCGAACTTTGTGAGAAGGTCCAGCCGACACGGCAGCCGTCGGTGAGATAGGAGCGACCGGTGAAGCAGGTCCGTGAACCACCACTGTCTGGGCCATTCCTGGGCGATGAGGATCATTCGCGCCCTGGACTGGGACAGCTTGATGAGCACCGCCGGAATTGGTGGAAAAGCGTACAGAAAGCTGTTCGACCTGCTGATCCATAACGCGTTCCCTAGAGTCCCCGGCTGGTAATACCTCGAGTCGAAGTCGCGGCATTTTCTGTTTTCAGCGGTGGCGAACAGATCTACGTCTGGAGTGCCCCACATGGCGAAGAGGTCGTCGAGCACCTCGTCATTTATGACCCACTCTTGGATCAACCAGCTGAGGGCGTCCGCTTGAACATTCTGCACACCTGGCAGATGAGTCGCCGTTATAGTCAATCCTCTGGCTAGCAGCCAGTGCAAGATCGCCTGCGCTTCCTGTGACAGTGTGCGCGATCTTGAGCCCCCCTGCTTGTTGAGATAACACATTGTGGTCGTATTGTCCATCTGCACAAGCAAGGAGTTGGTCTGAAAGGACGGATGAAAGGCCTTCAGTGCCAAGTGAACAGCTCTGAGTTCCAGGAAATTGATGTGATACGTGGACTCCACCGGAGACCGCGTTCCCTGGATCTGTAGGTGGTCTGAATGCGCTCCCCAGCCCTGGAGAGACGCATCCGTCACTTTAGTCTGAGTGGGGATGTCCTTGTGGAAAGGAACCCCACTGAGGAGATTCTCTGCTGAGCACCACCATCTCAGGGACTGTTGGGCGTGACAAGACAACTGGATCCTGTCGTCCCAGCACCCTTTCCTCTGGTCCCACTGATCCTACAAGCATTCCTGCAGCGGTCTCATGTGGAGGCCCGCAAGTGGAGTGAGGAAGATGCAAGAGGCCATCGACCCCAGTAGAGAAGACACCGTCCTCACTGTTGTAGATGGAGCAGCTATGAGAACCTGAGCCTTCCGAAGGAAGACTGCCATTTTTTTAAATTGTGACACAAAAAATGTTAGGACAGGCAGGATCTTGATATTTAGTTTTTTCGGTAGAATCCCTCTTTTTGAATAAGCAGTTCTAGATAATGATCGAAAGAAACCAGACTATGAACAATTTCAAAAGGGATAACGGATTACAGTCATGTGTGGCAGCAAAAGCCCTTTTCCCTACCAAAAAAAAAAAAAAAGTTGCCTCATTAAGGATTCCATGAGCTTCTTTAATAACTGATCCTAGTTAGCCCTAGACTGTGTAGTCGGCAATCTCTGTATTTCAGAGCCATGTCTCACCATAGATAATGATAATTTTTCAGCATTCACTGTAGAGGGTAGAAATCTTTTAGGTTGAAAAGTAGAAACTAGCCAAAGCAGACATAAAAGTAGACTTGCCCAAAGAGGGGAGAGAATGATTACAAATGCTAATGGTTAGGCTTTTTTGCTTTAGAAAGAACAGGACCATAACAGAGGCAGCAGAAATATAGAAGCATCCCATTGCTTACCTTTTCAAAAGAAGCGAAAGCTGTTCAAGTCCCTTCGGTCAGGGAAAACAAATCATATTGATAAGACAAGTATGATGGGATGGGTGTGGCACAGCAGAGTAGTGGTGATGCTTACCTCTTATAAGTTCAACAGGCTGCTTTTAGTGGCAGGTACCCGCTTCAGGACTGGCATAGATTTGGATATCAGGAGTCAAACTAAAGGAACCTCTGGACACAAACACCATATAAGCAGACAGCTTACCATGTTGTGGTGGAATTGGATGCCTCATCCCTTGCTGGGAAGACATTCCTTGTTGCTGTGGTGGCATCATCCCCCCCATTGGTCCAACTGGTTGACTACCCATGTTACCCAAGGGTGCGGGAGCAGGCCGAGGAAGATTCCGTTGATATTTAGGTAACTGTGCCCTTCTTTCTTCCTGTAATAGCAATGCACAAGTTTCATTAAGGAGTTTTAAATTAAGTCTTCAAGGCCTACAAATATAGTAGCAGAGTTGCATATGTTTATATTCAGTAGCACAGATACATTTAATGAAGGCAAGTGCTCTGTTCTAGTTTCATAGTTTTCACAGAAGGCAGAAGACGATAACTGAATGTAATGAAAAGCCTCAAAAGTAACATTAGCAGACTCAGTTTCAACTACTCATGTGAGGTGAATGCCTTAAACAGTTTACGATCATTAAAAACATGTAATTACTGGGGCGCAGAAAAACAGCAACAGCTTATTCAAACAGATGCTAGGAAGTGACATGACCAGCATGACACTATAGTTTATGTTGCTTTAAAGACCTATTTAGTGGTTATGATTTACAGCAATCAATTTACACAATTTCCTATGAATTATTACTTTGCATGCTTTTTTTTTTAGCATTTATCAGACTACAGCAGTTAAAGTTTCTTATGCGACCGACTACTGAGCTAACTAAAAATATCTCACCCCAAAATGTATTTAGTCATATAGCCCTACGTACAGGGCCATGTACACCAGCCACGCCATCACCAATTTATCAAAAAACGGGAATTATGCATTGAGATAATAGAACTGACATTGCAACTGTGACTAGACAGTTGCCACTCGGTTATTTTAGTCATGCCATTTATGAGCAGTTTATATAGTATTTCTCCATCATGTAATGGAAGCACTGAATAAACAAAATATAAACAGCAAAGAGAATTTAAGTGAGGGGTTGATCGGAGTTAGATGATGGGCTTGGAACCACAAAGGGAAGGGGGCAGTAGTAAGCAGGTATTGGATGACAGAGCTAACGTATCCCTTTTATGACAGCCCACACAGACCAAAATCACATTCCGCTGATTTAACATTTCCATTACAAAAATGCTAATCAATCTCAACTATACGGAAAATAACCATAAGGACAAGGGAGATACTACCACCTTTTAAAGAAGTCAAAAGAACATAGCAGACTGCACCCTCAAAGGCACTTAAGAAAGTATTTGTAAGCACATTAGGCGTACAAAGGTTTTTTTTTCTTCAACATTGATTTTAATTTAGAGCTCCAATTTTAAATGCACCTAAATCAGCCCATTTAGAAAAGAGTTTCACACCCGGTGTTGACAGCAACTGAGGTGCAACAAGGTTTACCAATAAAAAAAATGCCATCACAATGAGCCTAAACAAGGTGCAATAATTTGTGAAACACATGGTAACTACCTTGATCACACATTAAAGCAGTTTTAACTGAGAAGGGTTTGTCAAAGACAATAAATCCTGTTCTTGTCAGGATGTAAACATGCAACTGGAAAAACTTACCAGTGATATATCCTCATCAGGGTGGATCAACTTACTAGTTGCACCGATTGTTGTAAGTGTAGCAGGCTTACTTGTTATGGAAGCCACAGGTTTGACTGCAGTGCTATTTGTAGTGCTAGTGGTTGAAACAGCTGGTTGTGTATAAGCAGGGAATGTGGGTTTGGGAGGTTCCGTAGGCGCTGACTGAACACTATGCAAAGGTTTGAAGTCCGTGCCAACAGGTCCTGCAACAGATTGCTGCGCCTACAAAAATAATACAAATCGATTTACAAAACAACTTTGAAGCAAGTCAACTAACGCAAGTTAAGTACTTCTAATTATGCAAGAAAGCCACAAATGAAAGATTAACCAAACCTGCACGCATACTAATGCTAGTCACCAAGATTCAAAAGCATTAAAACGTCAAACATTGTGAAATGTTAGTAGCTTATTCTAAATCAGTAAATAGATAAAAAAGTGAAAGCATGCTAAACAAAACTGCTTCAGTTTTTCAAATATTGTATTATAGTCCAGATTAAATATCAGGAACTGAAAACCCAACTACAAACTTCACAAACAAGCTTTGTAATGGAGGTCGCAAAACAAGTTTGATCAAAATTAATCATGGTTGTGAAATTTCTTTCAATCAAATCGAAGGGCTTTCAAATGGTTTGATACGGTCACAAATTATTTCACAATGCTTTGAGTACTTAGATTTATTTTTAATGTTAGGTGGTTTACAATGCAGTGCATTTTCACAAAACTACTTAATTTGCACAGAGTTTAAACAATCAGGACAGAACATCATGCATCAAGCCAAGCAATTCCCACTAAAATACAATCTGCATGCATGCACATAACCCTTTGGAGTACGCCAAGATATTTTATAAAAAAGGTAAATCTTTTAAAATATGAATGGCTTGCAGGACAACCAAGAAGATGAAACCAAGAAAAATTACCTTCATGGTGATTTCCGTACACCTAGTCCTTGCTCTCCCACCATCCCAAATGGTTGAGAACTACCTGTGCCACAGGCAGGACTGAAAAAAATGCATCTAAAAAACAAGGCTGTCACTTTACATATTTTGATGGGATCCCCTGCATTCTTCTACACACAGAACATGTCCCCGCCGTTTAGTTTTTCTTTTGAGTGCTCAGCAGTTTTTTTGTGGAAAAAGGCTCTCCATTATGAGCACAGGAAGAGGAGGTATGAAAAAAAGTCTCTCCTATTGGTCAACCAACAATCTGATAAAATATCAGGTTATAATGCGATGGTGGGATAGGTTTGGAGATAAATGGATTTTCTGAACACCAAGAAACTTTAGTTGCGAAATTTGCCATCCCAGATTACAGACAGACATTCATGGAAAAAAGCAAGGAAAGCCCCAGTCCTTGAAAAAAGCTAGCAGCACATAGACCTCTCCTGGGAAGCATAAATGAATCTAGGCAAGAGGGATCACAGTGCACATTTTCTGAAGTGTACAAACATGTAAACTGTGCACGAAGAGCTAGTCACTGCTCAGGCGGATTTCAGAGCTGGATTTATATTAATTTGCAGCTGCTGCAAATAATCCTCCTTAATAACTAACCTCATAAGAAAACTAAGAAATAAAGAACATTTAATCCTTCAGCTGCTGGACTAAGTTAGTAAATCTGTCCAGATATTTCTAAATTTGAAAATTACAAAACACATGCTGTAGAGCTGATCTGCCGGTAAAGGTGCAGGTAACCAAAACAGGAGGCTGGAATAAGTGCAGAAATGTGGCCTTGTCTAATGTGATCATACCACAAGGTTGCAGATGGTATTTTAAACCATTGACAAAGTTAAATAAGCGACAACTAACCGCATCATGTTGAAAAGTGATTCACCAGAGCTGGAAATCAGTATTTGAAAAAATTAATACCAGGAGGCTAGCTTAAAAAGACACCTTAATGTCTACAGACTTATTTGTGACAGAACAGCGATAGAATGTAAAGGCTCAGCTGGTTCAATGTCTCAGCAGGCCAGATGATCAGAATCTTAACTTGGAAAGATTCAACCCCCAGATCTCTCAAGAAGCCAACGTTGGCTAAAGTTTTAGTAGAGAATAAAGTAAATCTTAGATTTCTGAAAATGACGACAAGCCGGATAAGTAAACAACTTTGGTCCACAAAACCTGTTAACGGCTGTTCTAGATGTGAAGACTATTCCGGATTGAAAAGTCTTTCATATGAGCAATAGGAAATGAAGACAAGGGAAATCCGATTGGATCTGTCAGACAAAAGCTTCAGGTCTCCGTACTAAAACAGTAGTCAAACCAATAGTCTCATGAAAAACAGAAGAATGGTGAGAAGCCTAAACCAATAAGGGCGATTATGAACCATGAGGAGTGGTTGCATTAGTATAGAAACTACAGATTTAAATCCTCTGAAATGTTAGTTTCTGAAAGAGAAGTAAAGCTAGGCACAAGGTGTTCAAGATGAGACACGCAAACTTATCAACGAAGGATCAGATGTACAAGAAACGGAGTTCCAAAGCAAGGCAACAAATGTTCAACCTCTAAAATCAGCCTTTGGTATCCAACTGGCACCAGTAAGCTAAGAGGCAGAAACATGCCTCTGTGTTGCATTCCAACTCTAAATGCCTTTCCAAGTTCAGGTGAGGATGAAAGAATAAGTACATACAAATGAGAGCCCAGAGGAACCTCGTTTTAAATGGTTGGCTTAGAAAGTCAATAGGTGTGGTGATGCAAAGCCAAGAGGCTGGCAGACAATTAAAGTATTTTTTTTAGAGCGCGCAAACGTACAAGTAAGCACATATGCCGTTATCTTTAACTGTTTGTAGAAGCTTAACAAACAGTCTAGATGGCCGCCCTTGCGGGCCCATACAAAGGCGTCAGTTCAAAACAGCTTGAAAGCCCATACAAAGATGGCCTACTTTGTGTGCGCACACAATGGTGGCCAATTTGGATGGAAATTGGATTTAGAAACCTGGCACACACAATGAGATTGCACAGGATGTCATGCACTGAAAGTAGTCTGGCACTAAAGGGGACTACTTTGTCTGTAGGTGGCAATATTTTGCTTAAGTAGAACGCAGTCAACCAAGAAAAAGAAACCAATGGCTAAGGTCGTATGACCCATTGGCCATGTTGTAAGCTGTTGAGGACAGAAGCAAAAAGTGAATATGAATTGAACTAACCAATGCAAGAGGGCTGGCTGAAAACCTTGCCTATTTTTGTTAAATAAAAAAATATACCAAACACAAAAGGTCTTGGCCAACACCAGACCAACTTCAAAAATGCAGACACAACCCCTAACATTTTCCTCGCTTTGGGCAGCAAAAACTGGGAAGCAGTGGTGAGTGATTCAAAGATTGGATTCTTGTGCACAGCGATGGAGGTGGTATAATGTTGGGGTTCTCAGATTTTGTGGTTCTTACAGAAACAATTAAAAGTGACTAGGTTAGTCTGCACAAGCATTTTTCGAGTCCTGTCCAGCACAGGCAATTACCAACCGGTCTGTAAGAAGGCAGAGCAGGACACCACTTAACTTCAAAACAATATTGTTGGACAACATTATCTATATTGCGAGTCCAAATGGGTTAATTTATAGCAATAACTGCAACTTCCTGCATACTTGTGTTGCACTAGGAAACAGAGCTTTGGAAGGTACAGCTGGGTTTTCTGAATTGGATGCAGTTGTACTCGAGCTTGTGACAGTTGGTCCCATCTGTAGCATAAGAGAAAGTTAACAATGAAATTCTCCAAATAAATCTGAGGAAATGGCCAAGAGTTCAATTTTTGAAACCATTTGAATGCCAGATGCTGTTCTGTCAGTTACCTCACAATATCTGGTACAACGTGGGTTCGCTTTAAAAGGAGCAACTGCATGAATGAAAATGTGTAACCGCCCCAACCCCATTCATTTGCTTAACTCTTCATTTAAATAGGTTTATAGTCCAGTGAATTGTGAAAGGTACAGAATGTTACATGGAATGCAAGTAGAATTTTAGTCAAAGTACTAGATGGTTCGATTATTTACCCTTAAGTGTGTCGGCCAATGGGCGACACAAATCCCCCCCCCCCTCCCCAGTGAGTCAGTCGCTCACTGGCTGACCCCGGGGAGGCTACAAAGGGATCCTCCGGAGCAAGCACCAGAGGATTAAAAAAAACCAACAAAAAAAACGTTGGGGGTAGATGCAGAATTGCTTCCGCGTCTATCCCTGCCCACCTCATCAGTTACAGGTGCTGACATCAGTTTACCCACTGGAGACTGAGTAGACTCCAGGTAGGAGCTTGCTCCATCGTCGGCAAGCTGCAATTACTCCCGAGATGCCAGCGATTCATAATGGGAATGGGGAAGAGTCTCCCCTTTTCAACAATCCTTTCACAGCATGGGTTACTGGCTGTAGATCGAGGCACAACGAGCCACAGCCAGGAAACTGCCCTAGACACCAGAGAGTTTATCTGGGGGTCAGCCCTTATGGTGCTGGGGCGTCCCCCACCCTGGGGACACTTTCCTGTTCCGGGCACTTTGCATTTGTATCAGGAATGCTGTGTGGTAGGAAATTTGTGCCGGCCCGGTGCTGCCACAACTTCTCCACATAGAAATGTGAGGGAAATTTGACTTTAGCTACATTTGAGGTTTGCAGGAGATTCTGGATAAGAACCAGTTTTGGGAGCCATGCAAGCCATACCTCCCTGGACTTCCCTGGTGTCTAGTTTTCAGTAATGTCGGTTTGGTAGGGTTCCCTAGATGGCTGCAGAGTCTGGGACCAAAAAAGGTTGAGAGCCACGCAAGTCACCCCACCCTGGACTCCACAGGTCTAGTTTCCAAAAATGTGCTGGTTTGGTAGGTTTTCCTTGGTGCAGACTGAGCTGGGGCCTAAAATCCACAGCTAACCTCTTTGGGGGAAAACAACCTGCATTCTGCTAGGTAAAACAGAATGTCTTAGGTCACAGTTTGGGGTGTTGTGTCGCAGGTGCAAGGCCTAACCACACAAGTTTGGTACTATTTTATCTGGAGACAATATTTTTCACTTCAACTGTTACTTTTCATACGAAAGCCTTGAAGGATCTACACAAATGACCACTTTCTGAATTCAATTTTTTTGTTTAGTTTCCAGAAATTTATAGCTTTCCCCGATCCATCATGAGTTTCACATCAGTTTCCACCACAAACTGGAAGTTGGTTGAAAGTATAAAAATTGTCTTTGCCTGTACAATGCGAAAACTGTTAATAATATATGTTTGATTCATGTCGGCTTATTCCTGAAAACTGGGAAGATAGTGAATTTAGCACTGCAAACTTTTTGTTAAGGTCCCGCTTTCTTCTGCAGCCCCCCCCCCCCTCAAAAAACCCAAAATGTAGCTATATTTTGGCTAATTGCTCAGTCCCCTCCCTCCCGGGGAATCCACAAACCCGGGGTACCTTTGGACTCCATGATGTGTGACGGGAGGAGGAAGGGGGGGTTGGGCGGCAAAAATTTGACAGATACCATATGTGGATAAAGTTATGGAGCCCTGAGCGCAAACTTTCACAAATAGCCAAAAAAGGCCTCAGAGCTGCCAAATAGGGTTTAGTCCTACTGCATAGCATCCCTGATGCAGCATTACTATTAAGAAAAATAAAAATAGGAGTTAGTGTCATTTTGTTGGCATAAAAAATTATGCAGGCGCTTCATTTTCAGTTTCCAACCCAGGTTTGACTGTTAATTAAATAGGAAAAACTGCGACAGGAGTGACACAGAAGAAAGCAAAACATGAGACATGGGGGAAGCAACAAGAGGGGGCATACGGCAAAACAGAAGCACGCAGCGAAAGTGCAACGTGGACCAGGGGTGGGGGGTGTCATGAGAAGCACACATGCGAGACAGCTATAGAAATTGGATTAAGAGTGATCTAAAAAAAAAAAGTAGCACATGGGGGGGAAAAAAGCATTGCAAGCCCACAGGAAGGCGTCCTTGTGCATGGCGAGGGACAAACTCATGACGGAAATGAAAGGCCCCGAAAAACAGTCAAATATTCAAGCAAATAGGAGTGACAACGAGGGAAACCAATGGTAAACAATAGGTAGACTAAGCTTACAAGGGATCACTGTCAAGACAGCATCTGAGATCTTATGCAATACCTAAAAAGGTGAAAATTGAATGCTGGCCATGGTTGTGCTACCAGAACCACCTCACATCACAAGTTAAAACGTTTACTATTCAGGGTTTTTGGGGCTATTTGCGTTGGGGGAGCATTCGAAAAGATTTACACTATTAGTCATGCCAGCTAAATCAACAAGCATAGACACTGCTGACCTACAATATAAAAAAAAAAAAAAAAAAAATGATCAGGAGGACCTGGAAATTAAAAAATGCTAATGTTTTCCTTTAAGCGGGTGGAAAAGGCAACTCGAGGGGTAGGGAGGCCCCACTCACATGGAAATGGGCAAGAGCAACATGGAGAGCAGGAGGGAAGCAAACAGGCGAGTAAGCAATGTGAAGGGAGAAGTTCATGAAGGTGAGTGCATCAGAGGGAGGTGCAGAAGCAGCACATGAGTAAGAAAGCGCCACAGACCATGGGGCATTCTGATCACAAAAGAAAGTAGCTCCCTAAAAGTGATAAGTGGAAAGACATGTAAACTGGAAATGCTCCAGGGGAGAGACAGACAAGATGGAAAAAGGAAAGCCATCGAAGAAGCAGAGAGATTAAGAGCAATATTAAATCCAACCAATGGTAAGCAATAGGCAGGCTGCAAGCCAGTATGATCTTGGCAACTCCACAATCAGATGTGCTATCGGTTAGGCTGGACCTAGAAATAACCCCTTTATTTACTATTTTCTGTAGGTTTTTGGTATCTGAGACCTCAGCATTAGACACAGAGGTGAAAATGGGATGACAGTCCGTGTCCCCAGTCTCAAAGGATGTCAGATGTCTGGACGGGCCTAACCATGGCAATTTCTTGCCATTTAGAGGTTCCTTCGACGGGGCTTTTGGAACCTACAGCACTGCTTTTTTGGACCGTTTTTGGAAGTCCTCCTAGATTTAAAAGAATTGTCTAGTAACAAAACCTTGTATATTGTTCTTACGGACTGATTCATATACCTAAAGACCAGTTCAGGAAGGCCCTCAAGACCCTCTTCAAATGTACCTCCACGCCTGCCAAGTAATCCATAGTTTTTCTGAAAGAACTCTGCAAATCATGTTCCAGTATCAGTGTTTTTTGGCCAGAAGCAAGGAGTGACAATGGTGGCAACTATGCTCATGGGGCAGGAAGGAGTTTGACTGATTTCATTGGGAAACAGGAGTTTTAAACTATTCAATAACAGAACCTAAACCAATGTTATTTGAAAGCAAAAAGAAAGAGTCCAAGCTTTGGTCACACAACTTCTGGATCAAAAAGTAGACCACAAAAATGCAAATTCTTAAAATTTCAATAAATTGTGGGGAAACAGTGGACGATAAGCAGAGAGCATCTTGAAGTATAAAGGGCACAGAAAATGGCCACCAAGTCCAGAAAAGGCACATAGATAAAAGGACAAAAAAATCTTTCACCAAGCTTCGGTCAAGATTAAGTTAATAAAAAGGAAGAATGTCTGAATTTTACCCATTGGAGAATGGATTTATTTAATGGATGCAAATAAACGACATCGAAAATGCCATGACTTTACAACCTAAGTAGTATTTTCAAACTAAAAGATGTAATTATGCTATTGTCAGCTTACCTGCCCTGCACTGGGGAAGAGTGGCTTAGTAACTGGAGGCTGAGGGTTTGGTACAGCAACACCAGGAGCTTGAAGTCTGCTAACACTGTGAGCACTCATCTGTTGTGCCTGTGTCATTGGAGGCATGCTGGATCCAGGTCGAGGGCCAACAGGTGGTGGAATGCCTAACAAAAGAAAATAACTCCATTTTAGACACAGAAGGGTACATTCCACAGTTAAAAACCTCTCAGTTCCAAATATTGTCACATTTATCTTTTGTATACCTTTGCATTGTAATAAGAATGCAGCTAGTCTTCAGTGTTCAGATACTTTCAAGTGAAACTTAAGCACTTACTTTTACCTACATGTATACTTCAAAACAAAAAGCACCACGGTACGGTTATCCCAAACAAACCACATGGGTGTGGCGTAGGGAGCGAGTTGTAAAACATGGGCGGGCTTTTTAAACTTTGTCACTAAAGTGCATTCCCTATTCTTCTGTTATTCACAATTTTAAACATCTGTGTGAGAACTAGTGTCAACTTGAATGCACAATAGCACCCAGAAATAACCGTTCCATTGTCAGACCAATTTTTGGACTTGTGAAACCCACTCCAAGTATATCAAATGCCAAGCTAAAGCAGTTTGTAACAGAGACCTAAAGAAGGGCCAGTGTTCAGAAAAAGAGGAACAAATCAAAGTGGATGTATGGCTCGTGGATAGAAAAAGTTCTGCATTTGCCCATACCATTTTGATAAAGCTACTGATAAATCTTCCCGTAATAAACACCTCATGAAGCCTCTAAAGGAGGTTTCATGAGAATTGCTAAAATAGTGTTGAGCTCTTGTGTTCTAGCCACAATCTCCTAAATTGCAAATTCATAATGCACTCACTAGGTGAGCATAATATTCTTTAAGACCTCTACAGTGTGATATTTAAGCACAGCGGTAAATTTACTGATCCATATTTTAACAGATATGCCACCCATAAACTATTCCACCCTCTTCATATACACTTCACTGCGCACCAATTAGATTAATATTCAGTGGGAAAAAATTCAGACCACATAAGTAGTCTACATTTTACAATACCTACTCTGACTAAATCATTATTTCCTAATGTTTGGCAGGTACTTTGCAAAAACTGCAGGAAAGCATGCAAGCCTGATAGCAAGCAGTCACTAAGCCATCTAGGAAAACAACATCACAGTTTATAAGCAACACACACAAGTAGTCATGTCAACTATAGTGCAGCAAGAGAAAACTCACTTCAATGTACAAATGGGTAAAATCATCCATGATTATTTGTTGCCACTGAGGCTTTGTACAAGACATTCACAGGTAAAGTTAGCCATGGCAGGCTACCTAATGAATGACTACTTGGAAAGCAGAAATGTCCTTAGTGGCCCATATACACAACCACTGCTTGTTTGCTGAAAAGGACAATGCTATTTGCCAAGTTTAGTAACTGTATGCAACTTCAGCTTCTAGATAAACTTACCTGGTGGCAAGCCAGGCATCATAGGTGGAATTCCTGGTCTGTGGTGCATCATCCCACCCATCTGCATCATCCTATCAAGACAAATGTTCATGAAATGGACAATAATGCCAAAAGAAACCAAGTTCAACTTCGGAAGCATGAACCCAAGATAAAATAAC
This sequence comes from Lissotriton helveticus, assembly GCF_964261635.1. Classification (NCBI taxonomy): domain Eukaryota; kingdom Metazoa; phylum Chordata; class Amphibia; order Caudata; family Salamandridae; genus Lissotriton; species Lissotriton helveticus. The sequence continues at coordinate 1,195,340,115 of NC_136068.1, forward strand.
AGCATTCAGAACATCTGAAAAGACCTTTAAATGTTCTACCACTTTTTGGGCGGTCAGTAATTTTCTACAACAAAGTCACAAAATAGTTTAACAAGAAAACATTTAGTGTCAGAGGCCTGCACTCTGAAAGCTACACAGAGCGTTTGTGTTTTACCTACCCAGGATGATGCATGCCCTGCATCACTGGTGGCATTCCAGACATCAACGGTGGAACACCCCCCATCAAAGGTGGCAGACCTTAAAATTGAAGAAACATATGTAATGAAGTTACCTTGATCAGCAAATTACTATAAATCGGAAAGTTAGCAAGAATTTGCTTTGCATTCGTCAGTGAACTAGAAGCTGCAATACTCTACAAAAAATAAGTCAAAATGTTGCCACATGCATGTACAGTTAAGAATACTGAACTGAATGCCCTAATTTAGTAAACTAATTTCAAAAAGGTTGAAATTGAACCTGGAGGCATTCCTGGGGTTCCTCCAGGCGGCAATCCCGGCTGTGCCATTGGTGGTATGTAAGACTGTTGTGCTTGCAATGGTTGCTGATACGACGTTGAAGCAGGCGATTCATCATCATCATATTCATCCGAGTCATCTTGTTTCTTTTTCTGGTTATCTGTTAGAAACACAAAAACATACTGCTTTGAAGATTTTAGTTTTCAGAGATTCTGCAAGAATTCACAAGTGACCAACAGGAAACATTGAGGCCTCTATTAAAACATGTATTAGAGTTAATACAGTATCCCCCCAAATAATCAATCTCCGCAAACTCAAAATCTCAACATGTACTAATTTGATTGTATCTTCTAAACAGGATCCGGAAAGGAAGGGGTAAGCAAAAGCATAGAAAAGTAATTACCTTGTGTCTTCTGATCAAGTAACCGCCTCCTTTCATCCATATCCTTTTCAGGAATGCCTTCCATTCCATAGATTTCCAGTTCAATATCTGTCCTCCCAGGAATTGCATTTGGTACAGCGTCTATAGTTTCTTTGTGAACCTAAATAGAAAGATATATCGAACCAATATTTGTATTTGGGACAACCGCAGTTGTACAACTCTAAACAAATGCACTCGTTAAAAGTGTACTCTGGCAATAAATGCTGCAGATTTACATAACCGCACCAAACACCATATTCAACAAAATGAAAAGTTATCTGCAACACTACTTCTCCCACACAGAAATAAGTAGTCACAATTCAGCAACCCCACTATTTACAAAAGCATTCCTTTAATCTAACATCTTCGTTGTACTTGCATGAAACAGCCACTCATCACATTACACTTTAAAAATATTTATCAAGAATATTCTGTAGGAAAAGAACTAGCTACTCAAAAATGGAACTTGTATGGTACAGCCCCAATTTTCCTAAACAAATACTGTAATACAACCTTCATAACCCATTTGCAAATTTTTACCCCAAAGCATTTTTTGACGTGATTAGTCGAAGTTCAGTGTAACACTATTCAGCACTGGAGAGTAGATGATCTTCGCGTCTTAGTCTGTGGTTTCAGGAAATTAATAAGAGCAAGTACCCAGAAATGTTTTGGGCGGTATCTGCATTTTCCAACCAGTAGCGTGTTTATGTACTATGCATTTGTCCAGTCAGACAGAGCTGTCCCTGTATCGTTCCCACTAGCAGTACATCAGCCCTGCTCCCACAGACTTTCGGGGTGTGAACTTAATTACCCTAAAAAGGAGCGATATGCGGACCAGGCAGTAACAAGGATTTTCGCCTGCACCTGTGCTTCACTACAATCCATTTTCATGGCAAAACATGCCTACTGTGTTGTGTTAACTCTCAACCCAGCCAGAAACCAGGTGGTCCAGATATCAGTTTACTGCTCTCCTCGCAGCTGAATTTCACTGCCCCTCACTTGTGGCTCCGATGCTACCATTGGTTAACCAGCTGGACTGAGTTAAAGAGGGTTCAATCTCCCCGAACAGTTTCTCGTTGGCAAGAGCTAGAGACTGCAGCAGCACAATCCCTAGCTCTCTGAAACTACAGTAAGGCCAATTGACACGCATTGCATCCTCACTCATTTTCCATGTAAAGTTGCAAATGGTCATATTTCATCAATTCTAAGCGCACTCGCCTCTGCGACAGGCTTGCGTGCTTGAAATGCTCAAATAAAAATGTAACTATGACTGTAAGCAACACTGCCTCTATATTGGATTATTCTAAAAGGGTCCTTGCGGATCCATCTGACTTACTACTGCTTTGACCCAAGTTATTTATGAAGTTGCACAAGGATGATCTAATTATGGATTATCGTTTTGGTCTTAACTTTTTCTTTACATAAAGTACTATTTTCTTATCCCTGAATGGAGTCTTTGTGGTGTTTCACTGAGTTGCTGTGAGTGTGTTGCACAAATACTGTACACATTGCCTCCCACAATAAGCCTGCCTGTTCTGTGCTAAGCTACCAGAGGGTGAGCACAGGTTATCATTTGATTTTAACCTACTTGCCCTGACTAGAGTGGAGGGTTCTGTATGGCCTAAGTGAATACCCCCAGCCAACCAGAAGCCCTATTTCTAACACTACAAAAGCGCCAGTTACATTACACAAGGTCAGGTTAATTTCTTTAAGTGCGCGGAGATTAGGCAATGTGGACGTCTTCCCATTTATTCATTATTTCCTCTCTACCTGACAAATGGGTAGCATTTTGTTGTTGGTGGTATGTCCAGTGCACATATACCCTTGGGATGGGGACAAAGGGCGGGCCAGGGGCTAGCTAGTGAACGGAGGGTGCAAGCAGTGTTTTGAATGAAAAATGGCATCTGGTGAATAGAGGCCTGGGGGGGGGGTGAAGGATGTAACGTCTGCACCATTGGAAAATACTGCATTGCTTTTTTTTCCAAATAGGATGTTCGATATGCTAGTGATGCAGTCGCACATAACGTTATAGTGCTGTTGACTGGCATTAAGATAAACGAAAACAAGTGACCCTAATGTCCATGTGAACAAAGTTATCAAGTGACCTTTGAACAAGTATTCAAATGGAACTTATTTAAATAAAATATTTTAAAAACAGAATTTTGTGTGGACTGAATCTATACCAGTATTTAAATTCAAAATTGTGTGACAATTTTCTTGACAATGTAGTCATTAATTTAAAATGAACAGCCGGTATCTTGTGGTTTAATCAGATTCAGCCGGACCAATTTTTTTATTTTATTTTTATTTTTAAGATAACAATGCAGTCTGAGAGTGGATATCACCCACCTGCTCGCTACGGAAATAGAACTTCCCACTGATTAGGCGGGAACACATCTAAATAGATCCGTCTCAGTCTAATGAATTCTAAAAAGGCAGCACCAAGCCGGTGGAGTGTAACACAGGTTATTCTTCAAGTTATAGCTGGGCCATAATTCTTCCCATTTTGAAAAAACCTTGTCTTTTGCAGAAAAAAGGTGACTAACTTTCAAAAACACATGGCAGATTTGTGTAGCTCTGAAAATGGACAGTAACACTGGACTTCCTCCGGCAAACTGAAACAGGTGAAGCCACTTCTGAACCTGAAAACGGGAGATCTGAAACAAAGGTTACTAACTAGGCTTGCTACCGAGATGCGTTGTACACAGTTTACTAGTGTCCTCTTTCTCAAAGATAAATTCCACAGCACAACCCATATTGTTTCACAGTGAGATAAAAAACCGCATGTACATACATTACCAAATTTGACATTAAGCTGTTATCTCGGGGAACACACAATGCCTGCAAGTGTTCTTGTACACAAACAAGTATTAGGAAAAAATGCATTACCCAATAAAATATATTTGTTTGCAAATCCTCCAGTAGGTCATCTACACAGTGGGTTAATAAAAATATTGAAATCTGAGCATTCTAATGCACATCATTTACGAAGACAGCCATGCTACGGGCCTATTTGAATTACAGGAGCTATATTTAGGATTCATATTTTGGTATTTTGAACAATGTAGTTATAGAAAAGACAGCTAGCTGTGCAGGAGAACTGAATGCCTAAACATTATAAGTTACATAAACAAGGCATGCTGTAAAAAGTAAATAAGAGTTTCATTTTTTATCAAAAGCACGCATTTGTTTATGACCTAGTGTGAGCAAACAGCTAGTTTTACACAACAGATTTGTAAATGTGTATGTGCCACGACAACATGCTGTTGTGAGTTATTTGTACACCATGTAGATGCTAAACCATGGGTGGACAATATAGGTCAAGTAAAGCCACACCCATGCCAGACTTCAGAATACCTACGGAATAAAAAGGAGCGCCATCCAGATTCAATGCAAGTAATTTTTATGTGCATGCCCTGAAAATGTGGCAGGATCGGACCACTCAAGACCTACATCAATCACCTCTGTCCTGAACAGTCAGAGAAGGAAATACAAACAAAGTTAAATAAAAGGTGCCATCAAATTGCACCAATTTACGGTTTCTTAGTTAGAATGTATGATTCCAAAGGCATTGCTGAACCACCTTTACATTACATCAATTTCATTAGCACTTACCTGCATACAATGGATCGCTAAACCAGGACCGGTATACAGTTTTTTATGACATATGTGGCATTTGAAGTGCTTTGCCTTTTGATGCTGTATAAGAATTTTCTCGTCATCGAAATCTCGATTGCAATACCTAATTTGTGATCGTTAAGGATAGCAAGTGAATTACAATGTTGAAAATACTGATTGGGGGGGGGGGGGGGGAAGAGGGGGAACCAGCGTAGCAAACGAGGGATATTACAGATGCAACTAGCTTTGGCAAAGTCTACAGGTCTCACCTTTATAATGCGAGGATCGAGCTGATGGCTTTGCCATTTGTTGCCTGAAAATTTTGTTTATAGGAGTAAAAAAAAAAAAAAAATTGAAACAGGAGAAAAACCAAACATGTGGCAATTAATAATTTCTATCTTAATAGCATGATTAAACTTAACGGAATTAAAAAAAGAATAAGGAAGAGTCGAAATGTATGGGCAATTGTTAGCCAAGTCTTAATTTGTTTTCCCCAAAGTTAATTCATTTTATTCTCGAGGGGGAGAGTTGCAAAGTTAATCAATCGTAAGCAATGGCCAAGACATAAGTCCACTGCAAGTTCACAATAGGTCATTTGCAACCTAGGCAAGACCTAAAAAGTTTCCAACAGTCAACAAAAGCTTACGCTTACAGTCCAAGTAAGACAAGCTAAACTAGCGAGAAATACAATAGTATGAATACACCAAGACAGCGTAGCAAACACATCCTTGACCAATATAAGAGACTGCGATGACCTATTTACCGACCTTTTCTGAAAGAGTAAAAGTTCACATTCACCAGGGTGGTAAACGCACGTATTACAATGATTTAAGCCCAGAAACCTTATTTTTAGAGAACCGTGTCTGCCAACGCTAAAAAGGAGATTGCCATCACCTTTGAACGTCTGACTAACACCAACCGGTTCATGAGAACTCTCAGAACTACACAGCCACAGATTTCAGCACTTTATTTTATACAAAAGCAAACTCAACCCGACAATGTAACCAGAGAGGGGAAAAAAGTCTCCATCACTGAGAAAAACAGTTGAAGAACATTCCACCCAGGCAATTCATTCAAAATATTGAATGCTCTCTCAGCACATGAGAAATGCTCATTCACTACAAACCTCCAAAACACTCCTGGAAAAAAATTGGTTACCCATGTTCTTTGAGCGCCGCAACATTTGAGCCATCAGATACGCAGATGAACCTACTTGGCAAACGCCTCCTTTTGACTATTTATTTGATCCTATTCTCTGTTCTCAGTAACATTGCCTCACACATCAATAAACTTCAACAATACTGCACATATTCCTCTTCACATTCTCGCCTGTTCTTTTCCACTTTTACTTAATACAGTAACTTTACTTTTTAGCTTTTGTTTAAAAAAATGCAGCTCTAAGTTGATCATCTTCGCTCCCTCCAAGTACAAATCTACAGTGCTATGAAAAGTTGGGCACAGGAACTTTCCACATATCCCCAAAGTGATACTAGTATATTCACCATAAACCAATTCCAGTTAATGAATGCAAACTGTTGTGTAGCTATGGGTTCATTGTAGGTCAAGCCTGGGCAGCGTATACGTTGCTCTGCAAGGCACGCTGTTTTCAGGTTGGGACGTGCAGCTCCGCCCATCTTTTTAATGGGCTCCTGTTACGGTCCTTTCTAAATCACTGCATTTGATTCCGGAATATGCTTAGTCCCTCCTTGGTACTGCCATGTTTGCATTTGTAACCTCCCACTAGGACTGAACTTAACTTATGTTACATGTCCTGCTTTATCTAGTCTGTGTGTATATAGAAAAAGTGGTCCTAGACACAATTTTATAAGACAAAAACAATTAATGTAAGTGTTAACTATTCACACTGGACAAATGGTCAGATGTAATCTGAACGACAACAAAAGGAGATGTATTATTAGCTAATACTGCTATTAATGCAATGAACCCAACACAACAGTACCAAGACAAATTTATACTGCAGTTTATTTACATATTTATAAAATTGGACAAGAGGAAAATTAGAAAAGATTGGTGCTCAAGTGAGGAAAAAGGGAAAGCTCGAAGCACAGGATATAGAATAATTCAGTGCAGGAAGAAATAAATTTACATTGCACATATATAAAGCCTACCCATACAAAGTATATACACACTATTATACAGGGGGACAGGGGAAATGGTATAGGCTTTAAGAATTTAAAAGGGGCATAATCGTCGACGTTTCGACCCTGGCGCAATACGGGGAAATTGCGACCTCTGCTGCGGGTCTTCAGGACGGTTGTGGGGCAGGGGAAAGGGGAGCACCTGTAAGGTAAGTATAAATATTTTAACTACTAGAAAAATTTCCGAAATTAATAAGGGAGGGGGGTGTGTTGGGTACTTTACCACGGAAAAGACTGTGGCGGTGTCGCAAGACCAGGTCAGTTGGGCAGTACACCTGCAGAAAAATAAACACAAGGTGGGGGAGACTGTTAGCCCATCTCCAAAGGCGCAGTCATCCCACTGTAAACACGCCAACCACGGGGTGTATTAAACCAATTCAGACTCACCTCTGACTAATGTATTTGGTTGAAAGTCAATTGGTGAATTGATAGTGGAACAAGCAGGCGATATCAATCGTACTAGAATGGGGGAAAGAAGAACTAATCAGTCCCCGAGCATAATGCGAAAGCGAGCAGTCAGGTCTAATAGATAAAACTAAGGTTAACTCACCCTAGTCGGTTCAAACAATAGAAGTATGACCGGTTGGCTGAAGACACGGAAAAAACGTAGCTCTGGAGGACCTGTGTTGGGATAAACACCGGAGTGTAAGTCCAACGAAGCACAAAAGCCACTACTATTCAAATCTAGGCGTCGTTGTGGTTACAGGCACGGGCAGTAATTGACGCCACTAAAGTTAATTTAATTTAAAAACGTGCAAGACCGGACCTGAGGGAAAGAATTATTAAATGTACCTTCTATTCCTTAGTGGTTCCCTGTGTACAAAAATCCAATTCAGTAGTTTTTAGAGGTAGTGGCTCGTAGCTGCAGCCTAAGTCCGACAGCGTCCCGATTCTCACATCCGGGATGCGACCACGTGATGAGGCGCCGCCAATCACAGGTATTAATGTGTGTAAAGGCGTGTAAAGCTCAACAAAGGACTAATGGTTACACGCATGCAACTAGAGCTAAAGGAGGGACTACCTGAACAACAAGGCACATAAGGTTTCGAATCCTATCGTCATTATAACCACGTAATGGCACAAAGAACGTATGGAAAAACATACAGCAGTGGTCAAAAAGAATAAATCATCAATTACTTCATAACATTAATTCATTTTCAAAATTGTCATCAGATCAAAAAACGGCAGTCGCACATAATATACATGACAATACAAAAATTTACATTATACACACAACAATATCATAAATCCATAACAGTGAAGTTGTATTGTCAAAAGCAGCAGCATGTAATCTGAACAGTTACATGGGGAACGCTACAGCTATTAACAGAACCATGTTGAGAATATGGTACATACCAATGAAAAGTCATTCACAGGGGATGAGAGTGGCACAGGTGGAGAGAAATGTATATCAGCCATTTGGCAATAATGCCATTTGCCTCATCACTTCCTCCTGCTCATTCAGACCCTTGTTAACAGTATTAAAGAAATGCATCCATCTGCATTCCCGGATGCTGAGGGACTGTGCAAAATTTCCTCCCCTAGGATTTATGCTTACTTTCTCAATTACACACCATCTAAGGCTTTCCGGGGTATGATTGAATTTGACAAAGTGTTCAACAAGGGGGGCTCCCTGCACCTTACACCGTACCCTGCTGCAGTGCTGCAGGATGCGGGTTTTTACCTTCTGGGTAGTCTGCCCTATGTACATGAACCCACAGGGGCAAAAGATGGCATATATCACCCCCATGGTATTACAATTGGTATGGCTTTGTAAGGTGTGAGTGTAATCATTATATGTGCATACCTTAATTTCCATAGCCATAGTACAGGCCTTACAAGAACCATATTTGAAATGGCCTAATACAGTGGGGAGGTTCCATAAGGTACTCTGATTCTCCGCACTTTTCTTGTGTAGCATTGAATGCACAACATAGTCTCTCACACTCCTTCCCTTACGGAAGGCATGCATTGGGGGATCCGGTAGACCTGTTTCCTCTGCCACCAAATGCCAATGGTTATTGATGATCCTTTTGATCTCAGTACTCCTAGTATTAAACGTAATGACACATATCAGTCTCCCATCCTCATTCTCTTTCCTTATTTTAGGGTCTAACAATACCTCTCTATGGCAAAACCAAGCTCTTTTACGGGCTTTCTTTACCAAACTTAGGATATCCCCTATCCACCAACCTAGTCATCAAGATGGATGATTCGGTAAAATAGTCCACTTTACAGCTACAATTTCTCCGCAACCTCAGGAACTGACCATAAGGGAGATTGTCCCTGAGGTTGCGGGGGTGGTGGCTAGAATATCTCAACAGAGTATTCTTTTCTGTCGGTTTTCTAAACAGGGTAGTATGTAAAACCCCCTCATCCTCCCTAATTGTGATGTCTAAGAAATTTATAGCTTGATTACTGCATTCCATAGTGAACTGGATGTTATCATCTTTTCCATTAAGCCAGTTTTGGAAGGTGAGTAGATCATCCTTTGAGCCTTTCCACATAAGCAGAACGTCGTCGATATATCGACGCCATAGAGTAATATTCTCTCTGTATGGGTTGTTCTCACAGAGAACTAGGTTGCTTTCGAAATAATCCATATAGATAATTGCCAAATTTGGGGCAAAGCTCGCCCCCATGGCTACGCCATTTATCTGCATAAAGTACTCTCCATCGAAAATGAAATAATTGCGTTTCATGGCGATATCCAGGAGATCTATTATGAACTCGGTGGGGACTTGATGTGGTCTAACTCTGTCATCCAAAACAGTTCTTATCACTTCCAAGGCCGCATGTTGCGGAATGTTGGTGTACAAGGAGGTGATATCCATTGTAACCAGCAGCTCTTGGGTGGGATCAAATACTTTCTCATCCACCAGCTTAATCACCTGCATGGTGTCCCTGAGGTAACAGGCTGTGTTCTCAGCAATAGGCTTGATGAAAATGTCAATAAATTTACAAAGCGGTTCAAGAATTGAGCCGCACCCAGAAATAATGGGTCTCCCAGGTGGATTGTGGAGCCTTTTATGTACCTTCGGTAAGGTGTAGATCGTTGGTAGACGAGGGTGAGTATTATTCAGGTACTCATATTCATGTTTAGTGATAAAACCCTCAGAGAGGGCATTATCCGTCACCACTTTAATAGCAGAGGCAATGTCCTTAGTAGGATTGGTTGGTAATTTCATATAATTATCAGCCACTGATAATTGATTTCGAATTTCTTTTGTATAGTCCTCCCTATTCTGAATCACAATTGCCCCGCCTTTGTCGGCGGGCTTGATCACTATGTCTTGATTTTGCTTCAAATTTTGGAGGGCAGTCCGTTCCTGTTTAGAAACATTATATTTAACATATTTCTTATCCATCAGTAGTTTGTTAATGTCACCCATCACAATTTGTTCATAAGCTAACACTTTGTGTGGCATCATCTGAGATGTAGGTGTAAAAGTCGAAGGTGGCCTCAGACCAGTATTGTTGAATACCGGCTGGTGGGGTATTTTATTAAAGAAATGTTTCAAACGTACTTTACGGAAGAACTGGTAAAGCTCCAATTTTAAATTGAAACTATTCGGCAAATTTGTCGGGACAAAAGATAAACCTTTCTCAAGGATTTTTTGTTCATCATTAGTCAAGACATGATTGGAAAGGTTAATCAAGGGGCTGGTCTGATTAGCCAAGACAAGGGGCTCTACCACCTGTAGTGTTGTTTGCGAGTTTGTTATCTCGCCGTGCGATTCCTGTCGGAACTGGACCTGTTTCCCTGATCGTGATCGACCCTGGTTCCAATTCGTTTGGCCTCTGCCCTGATTCCAGTTGGTCTGACCCCGTCCCCTGGGGCGGCCCCAGGGGCGGCCTCTGCCACGCTGCTCTTGCCATGGGTCCTGCTCTAAAAAATCAGATTGGGGATCTTGTTGTGCAGATGCACTGGTAGTTGGTTGCTCAGAATCCGATCCACTACTAACAGAGGAGTTGGAGAAAGTGTTGTGCCTCCTATATCCACCCCTACCCCTAGTAGCGCATACGTTCTTTGTGCCATTACGTGGTTATAATGACGATAGGATTCGAAACCTTATGTGCCTTGTTGTTCAGGTAGTCCCTCCTTTAGCTCTAGTTGCATGCGTGTAACCATTAGTCCTTTGTTGAGCTTTACACGCCTTTACACACATTAATACCTGTGATTGGCGGCGCCTCATCACGTGGTCGCATCCCGGATGTGAGAATCGGGACGCTGTCGGACTTAGGCTGCAGCTACGAGCCACTACCTCTAAAAACTACTGAATTGGATTTTTGTACACAGGGAACCACTAAGGAATAGAAGGTACATTTAATAATTCTTTCCCTCAGGTCCGGTCTTGCACGTTTTTAAATTAAATTAACTTTAGTGGCGTCAATTACTGCCCGTGCCTGTAACCACAACGACGCCTAGATTTGAATAGTAGCGGCTTTTGTGCTTCGTTGGACTTACACTCCGGTGTTTATCCCAACACAGGTCCTCCAGAGCTACGTTTTTTCCGTGTCTTCAGCCAACCGGTCATACTTCTATTGTTTGAACCGACTAGGGTGAGTTAACCTTAGTTTTATCCATTAGACCTGACTGCTCGCTTTCGCATTATGCTCGGGGACTGATTAGTTCTTCTTTCCCCCATTCTAGTACGATTGATATCGCCTGCTTGTTCCACTATCAATTCACCAATTGACTTTCAACCAAATACATTAGTCAGAGGTGGGTCTGAATTGGTTTAATACACCCCGTGGTTGGCGTGTTTACAGTGGGATGACTGCGCCTTTGGAGATGGGCTAACAGTCTCCCCCACCTTGTGTTTATTTTTCTGCAGGTGTACTGCCCAACTGACCTGGTCTTGCGACACCGCCACAGTCTTTTCCGTGGTAAAGTACCCAACACGCCCCCCTCCCTTATTAATTTCGGAAATTTTTCTAGTAGTTAAAATATTTATACTTACCTTACAGGTGCTCCCCTTTCCCCTGCCCCACAACCGTCCTGAAGAAGACCCGCAGCAGAGGTCGCAATTTCCCCGTATTGCGCCAGGGTCGAAACGTCGACGATTATGCCCCTTTTAAATTCTTAAAGCCTATACCATTTCCCCTGTCCCCCTGTATAATAGTGTGTATATACTTTGTATGGGTAGGCTTTATATATGTGCAATGTAAATTTATTTCTTCCTGCACTGAATTATTCTATATCCTGTGCTTCGAGCTTTCCCTTTTTCCTCACTTGAGCACCAATCTTTTCTAATTTTCCTCTTGTCCAATTTTATAAATATGTAAATAAACTGCAGTATAAATTTGTCTTGGTACTGTTGTGTTGGGTTCATTGCATTAATAGCAGTATTAGCTAATAATACATCTCCTTTTGTTGTCGTTCAGATTACATCTGACCATTTGTCCAGTGTGAATAGTTAACACTTACATTAATTGTTTTTGTCTTATAAAATTGTGTCTAGGACCACTTTTTCTATATACATACAATTACCCAGGTCCTGTTGACTTGTTGGGTCTACCCCATTGTTTTTCAATTATCTAGTCTGTGAGCAGTATTTTCTTTAATGATTTTCCCCCATTCCACACACGGATACTCTACCTCTGAAAAAACTTAAAGAGTGTAGAAACTGCCTTCTTCCCCCTATGCTTGAGATAATGAATAAGGCTATTATCCAGGGCTCTTTTCCATCGGTATGGAAGAAGGCTATTGTGAAGCCTCTTCTCAAGAAGCCATCCCTCGATCCGGCCCTTTTGAAAAACTTTAGGCCGATCTCCCTGCTTCCTGCCCCCGCCAAGATGCTTGAGGCGCATCTTAATTTTCATCTGTCCTCTTTCCTTGAGTCATCCGGATACCTTGACAACACGCAACATGGTTTTAGAAAACACCATAGCACCGAGTCCGCCCTCATCTATGTAGTCGATAATATCCGACGCAAAGTGGACTCTGGTCTTACCACGGTCTTGGTGTTGTTGGACCTCACGGCCGCGTTCGACACCTTATCCCCAGCCATTCTTACATCTCGGCTTAGGGAAGCTGGTGTCGCGGGGTCGGCCTTGAGTCTCCTCAACTCCTTCCTGTTGAAAAGAGAGCAGAGAGTGATGCTTGGGAACCACCTCTCCCCTGCCAAGTCTTTGCAGTGTGGGGTGCCACAAGGGTCGCCTTTGAGTCCGACCCTGTTTAACATCTATGTGGCTCCCCTTGCAAGACTAGTAAGATCGCAGGGGATGGAGGTGGTGTCCTATGCAGACGACACCCAGATAATGGTGTCACTGGCTCACTCCTCCGTCAGGTCATCGGCTGCCAGTTTCAGGGTATGCATGCAGTATGTGGCAGACTGGATGACTATAAACTCCCTGAAACTGAACGGCGAAAAGACGGAGGTGCTGATTTTTGGGAAGGACCAAGATGCCTGGTCTGATGAGTGGTGGCCACCTTCTCTTGGCATCTGCCCCACTCCCTCCCAATCTGGGCGTAATATTCGATACCTCGCTCTCTATGACCCTTCAAGCCAACAGGACCGTGGCCACCTGCTGGGGTGTGATTAGGATACTCAATAAAATCCGTGGGTATCTTTCCCCCCAGGCTCGTAAACAGGTTGCAGTTGCCTTGGTAGGATCAAGATTAGATTATTGTAATTCTCTGTACATGGAAGCCAATAAAAGTCTTGTTCACCGACTGCAGATAGTGCAGAATGCTGCAGCTCGGTTTGTCCTGGCCCTCCCTAAATCTTCCTCCGCTACCACAGCCAGGAAAGAACTTCATTGGCTCCCTGTTCACCAAAGAATTTATTTCAAAATTCTGTGCTTGGTCTACAGAGCTCTGACAGAAGGCCCCTCGAGCGCCATTGGCTCCCTTCTCATGCGCTATGTCCCCACACGAGATCTTCGCTCTTCGGGACTCTGTCAACTGGTCGTTCCTCGTGTTAAATTAGCTAGATGGGGAGCCAGAGCTTTCTCCGTGGTTGCCCCGAAGCTCTGGAATTCTATCCCTATCCTAATAAAAACCCTTCCCTCAATTGAGACATTTAAAAAGGCTCTTAAAACCTGCCTTTTCAAGAGGGCATACCAATGAGAGACGGCTGTAGAATGGGGGATTTTGCTGCTATATTTGACATAGGCGCCTTGACGCCCATGGGGCTAAGTTTGCGCATGATAAGAATCGGTTCATTCATTCATTCATTCACGCTTGCTTTCCCACAATGCAACACACCGCCGACTTTTATATTTAAATTAGTAACGGCGGTCTGCTTTAACTAAAGCGGCCAAGCTTCTTTCTTTACTTTGGCAGCGCAGTCCGCTTTGACCATAGCGGACGCGCTTCTTTATTGTAGTTGTCAGTTACCTTTAGCGGCCGCACGAACTATGAAACTTTTTTTCCCCTAGCTAAAGGGCCACTTATCATGCTTTCACTTTAATAGTGGCCATGCCCGTGTCTTCAGATGCTATTCACCCTAATCAGGTTACAGCAAAACGCGTCTTAAAGGGACACTGCACCCATTAACCCCTTGCATGCTGATGACGGCCCTCAGCCGTCATGATCCCGCCCACTCTTCAAATCTGCCGCACAGCGCGAAAATTCGCGCCGCATGCAGGGGGTTAAATTGGAAGCACAAAATGGGGCGCTCCACCAAACAAATGGCGCTCCCGTTAATGGTGGCCGTGCCCTTTTTAGCACGGCTCGCTGTAACCTGAATATGGCAAGCAGTGTCTAAAGAAAGGGGGTGGCCATCATTAATATGGTACGGCATTCGTGAGAGTTTGAGCTATTGGAATTAGAATTGAAAATATGCTATGTGTTGGTTTGCAAAACAAACAAAATCGCATTGTCATTTACAATGCCAATAACTTAAACTCTTGCAAATGTGAGACCTATTGCATTGCAAATGCTAGTTAAAGGCTGTCTACAGACTAGGGTTCTCTCCATTTCTCCAGCCTTATGCAATTACAAAATAAATAGGCATTGCCAAAGTAAAAGGGACTGGCGTTAGCAAGCATGTGGAAAAGAAATTAAAGAAGACTGGCCCACCAGCACCTGGCACTGAAGTACTGAACTAGATTTATACACACACACACAAATGCAGGCACAATCAGTGTAAGAGGGCCATAAATAGGAATGGTCTTCTTACTGATCTATGACAAATGCAGTATCTGCTGATGTTCCGAAGGAAAATAAAAACCTGGCTTTTTCCCCAGAGCATAAGCTTTTTGTATGTAACCCATGTTGAATGTAAAGGTGTGAGGAAGCACAATACGAACAGACCAATGAATGACAGGGCAGTTTCTATACCCGAACAGAACTAATATACTATGTGTTTTATATACTGGATTAGCCCTCTTCATTCAATGGTCTGTTCAAAACGTTTTGCATTCCGCTTCCACTCACTGCAGCAGACTTCAGCCATTGCTCTTATACAGAGTGAGTTTGGTTTTCTGTCTCATCACATGTTCGTCTGCCGGAATAAAAAAAAAATTAAAAAACACTACAGTGCTAGGACTGTGGGTCAATATTTTACCATTTTTTTTGCCTTCTGTTCAGTGTTTGAACTGTATCTTCAGATTACTGTAATTTAAGACACCAGCACTTTTTCTTTGTGACAATAAGAAAACCTGCATTAAAACTAAAAAGGGTTTCTATACCAGTTCTACCTGCTAGGAATCACTAAACGTTCTAATAAAAACCATGTGTAATTGTTATTTTTATTTTGTTTTAACTACAAACGTATGGCACCAGCAGAATGCTTTTCGTATACTTATTTTGTACCATATGCCTGCAATAAAACAAGCATGTGCAATGCAATTTGTCTCGCATTTGTGAAAGTTGGAGTTATTGGTGGTGTAAAGGACTGTTTTTTCTTTTGTTTGTCTGCAGTGAGAATGTAAATATGTTTTACTTATATGTTGTGGAGTGGATTTATGTGGTGTGCAGTGGAATTGTGTATAGCAATTATGTGGTATTTAGTGTACTGAATTATGTGGAGTGGGATTGAGTTATGGAGAGTAATTAAATGGTATGTTATTTTGTGTTGTGGTGCGTTATGCAGTGGAGTTTAATTATCTTGTGTGCTGCTGAATTTTGTGGTGTGGATTGTATGTATGTGGTGTATTATATATCTGTTGCGGATTTATTTTATGTGGTTTCTTGTTGAATTATGTGGTGTGAATGTAAATGTAAAACAGACAAGCAAGGGGTATGGGGTAATTATTAATGCACCTATCTTTGTGTCAAAGGTTTACAGTATTTACAGGTGCAAAGAATCAGAGGCCCAATACCCCTTAACCCCCTTGATGCGGCCGGAATTCGGCGCCTGTGCGGCACATTCCGATCACGGGCGTGGTCATAAAAACTACCGTAGCCAGCAAGCGTTTCGACCCAGAAGGTCTTCTTCAGGGCAGTCACAACAATAGCAGTATTTCTTAATTAATTTCAGTGTTTTTTTCTGAACTTCTACTTGATCCCTCTCTCCAAGATAGTAGAGTCTGCTGTCAGCAAAAATCCTTAAGCACTTGTGGGCACAAAACAGCAGGGTGATAAAGTTAAGCCTTTCTCAAATTGACACTGCTCAGCGAAGGAATGCACCCAACACGAATATTACTTCACACCGTTACGAAAAGTTAAAACGATGTACTAAATAGTGAAGCAATATGGTTTAACAAGTGAATAAAAAGAGTGCAATCATTTCTGGCGTTACGCCCCTTTTCTGTAATAAAGTTGAATTTATATACATGGGGCACATGTGAACTGGCAAGAGATCCTTTAAAAATGCTTTTCTGCCTTCCCAGAGCCCGGTCCCAAAATCAACAAAAAAAAAAACTATTCAATATATATATTATACATACACACATGTATATACACACACACAAACTCACTCACTTGGATGACAAATGTCATTGTATGTGCATTTATATCAGAGATGAGGCCTATTTGAGAAGCAAAAAGTGATCTGATCCTGTAGAGATCCTTTAAAACTGCTTTTCTGCTTCACCAGAGCCTGGTCCAAGAAACGCAAAACCAGTTAGTGTTTATAATTTATATTATACATACTTACACACTCACTTTGAGGACAAATGTCTTTGCTTGTGCATTTATATCAGAGATTAGGCCTATTTGAGAAGCAAAATGTGATCTGGTCCTGTAGGATCAAAGTGTACTGTGTACGGCAACAAGTAGTAATCACTGTACAAGGGACCTTATTACGTGTTTAAGCAGTCCTGGAGCAGGCGGGACGTCACTGCTCCAGAACCAAACTCGCCACCACCCGATTACTTACAAGTCACTTTGTGGTCTGGTGGGTAGGTAGTGTGGCAGTTCTGCGGCAGTGCTGTTTAAAGGCTCATCGTGAGCCTTAAACAGCACAGCAGCGGAGCCAACAGTGTACTGCACGTAAAGGAATGTCCCATGTTTTGGATTCCCTCCAGTGTAAGAACTGGACGTGCAAAATTATAGGGGCAGAAGATGTGTGATGTGTGCCCCCCCCCCGCATAGGGACAAGCGGGCCCTGTAGGGTGAAAGTGAGGCAACTCAAAATATGCTTGTGGAATGCCGTGGCAGCCCAGGATGATCAACATACACTTCACAAACCCCCCTAATGCAGCACCCTATGTCATAGTGAAGAAAAGTGTTCCTACGTCTGAACTGAGATCTAAAAAAAAGCTGGGATAGCTCAAAAAATAAAAGTGGTGCATTGGCTATCATTCCACAAATTTGATGTAACTTATTACAGGCCGAGATCATCATGGTTAAGGAGAATAAACTTGGTGGTCTCTAGCCGGAAACAAGAAAGCGGCAACTGTAATTTCCAAAACCATGTTCTGGTACAATCAAACCTTATCTGCAGAAACGACGGTAGACTCTTAACCACAATAGTGGAACCATGACAGCTGCTCCCCCCTTGCTTATTTCTACAAGCCATAGGTACAGAAACATGTGGTCGTCCAAAATAATCTAAGACCAACTGTTCCGTTTACATCTCCAACTAGATTTGCACCTCTGTCTCTCGATCAGGACTGATGCAACAAAATGCACCGGGGTAACATTGATAAAGGGGTTGGTTGTGTAACTCTGGAGACAGATACATTGAATAGAAGAATTTCCCTGCACGATACACGACAAAACGGTGGTCTTTTTGGAGGCAGACAATCTAAATAGAACTATTATGCATGAAACAGGGTAGGTTCCCCCTGCGACGCTGAAGTAAATAGGAAGATGCACACTCAGGAAAACACTGCCAAAAAGCACCTCTCAAATCATGAAATACAGTGAGTATTAGAAGCAAATACTGAGTGGTGTAATTACATATGTACACAGATTTATTATGCTTTCAAGAGACTTGTCACATTGAGAATTACTCAATTAATCGCTATATCACCATAACTCCAGCCATTCCATCAATATATGGACAGGCTAAAAGGGGCTTGTCCGTCCTGGTCTCAACAGTGGCTCTGGTATCAGTTAAAAAGACCTTTGTTAACTCTCCCTTCTTTCAATTGATTTTACGTAAGGAAAATGTAAGATATTCCCTTGTTTTAATCAACTTTTACAATAATGAGTTTAATAAAAGCTGCGAGGTGGTAATGTCACTTGAAGAATTAGATAAATTCACAAAGAACATCGAGGGAGAGTGGACCTGTATCTGCGTAGGTGACTTTAATACTGACCATTGTGCACCTTCACTTAGTGATATTTGTGGGAATGTATCAACACCTAGCAATAGTATGGGACACTTTCCTCATAATAAATATGGGGATAGTTTAAATACGATGATATATAAATACAATACGGAGATCATGAATCAGAATGGAGGTATTTCGCTACCAACTTTTTGCGGGACCAGAGGGTTTTCGAATATTTATCATATTCTTATGTATTGCAATAATGAGTCTTTATTAGTGCATTAACTATTGGTACCGTTTAGTATAGTGACCACTTCTCACTAATTCTTCCAATAGACCTGCAAACTCAGCATCGGTAGTAGCACCAGATGCCTACCACAGTTGAGATCGCAAAAAAAGAATGGTATTAGCTTGAAATGGTCGGAAGTTAATGCCCAAGCATTTCTGGATTAGTTGGTTAAAAGCAATTTAGATGATTTTCATGTCTGCATTGAAATAGAACGTGAACCAGATAAATTGATTTTAGCCTTTAGTTGTATGTATCACCACAACCATAGCTGAACATTTGAAGAAAGCAAATCCCAGCAAGCAACAGTGCAGTACAGGTGGTTCAATCACTTTTGTACCCAAGAAAATACATTTTTTAAAAAGGGCCCTGCAAAAAGTACCAAGAGACAGAATGGAAGTTACGTCTTTACGGGTAGAATACAAACATGCTATAGCCCAACAAAAAAGATTTGAGGGAACAAACATGGGCAGACTTAGAACAAGCAGCTAAAACAAAAGACAGCAAGCCCTTCTGGAAAATTATAAATTCCCCTTTCCTATCAGATGGAGCTAAACCAAACTTTGAAGCCCTTGTTGCCTCGCTCACTTGGGTAGAAGGATTTGTGCGCAGCAGTATCTCAGAGTAATATAACCTGCACGATATCAACTCCTTTACAAACCATCTCTGCCCTGAAAGCACCGAGCACTGATGAGGTCCCAGGCGATGTATTCAAGAATTTAATTGAATTATGGGCACCGGTCCTGCCAAATGTTTTAAATGCAGTGAGAAGGGGGGGTTTATTCCAAAAACTTGGACTGATCCCATTATTGTTCCAATTTTTATGACGGGGGACCCACAGTGCTATTGCCCAATATACCTCTTGGACTATTCTGCTAAGATTTTTAGGAGGGTAATTTTGAGCAGACTGAGTGGAGGACGGAGAACTGTATTTTAACAGACGTACAATATGGTTTCAGAAAAGATATTGGGAAAGCGAGCAATGTTTAAATTTGTGCATCATTAGTAGTAAACTCACATTAGCAAAAAGGGATTTATTTGTCTCTGCTTTGCCGACCTCTATTGCTTTTGACCTGGTGAACCACACTATTTTATGGAAAACTTTGATCGACATGAGAGCACCAATAGAAATAGTGGCCCACCTATCCCAAATGTATTCATCAATAAACTAATGTGTCAGATTTTGGCAAAGGGAGGTTGGGGAGATGCACCAAGAGGCGCAGCATTAAAAGAGGGATCAGACAGGAATGCGTGATGGCCCCCACTTTCTTTATATAGTAATGAAATTGTTAGAGATCCAGTTTTATAGATGCACATGCTCATAAAACTGGACCCCATACCACTCCAGTGCTTCTCTATGCAGATGATGCGGTATTAATGTGCAGAACCACAAACGGTCTACAAAAACTGATCGATGGAGTTGTGGAATATATGTAAAGGAAAGATCTAAAACTAAATTATCAAAGCTGTACACTATGGTATGTGGTGGGGGTAGGCCTAAAACGAATATACATTTTGTATGGGGCCACAAACTACTCGAAGTCAAATTTTCCTATTTGGGCATTCTATTTTCAAATAAAGGCTCATCTAAAACACATTTCGAATTAGCCAAATTGAAATTTGTAAGATCTATTGAGGCCTGTCTAGGGTTGCAAGAAAAGTAGGAAATGAGACTATCCGAGAAATTCTCCAACTTAATAAGAGCAAATGCCTTCCAGTAGCTACTTATGGATTAACACTGTGGGGATCAAGGGGAAATACTACGATACAAACTTAAGGAAATCTAGTTTTGGCTAGGCTACTTGCTTTCCCACGCACAACACCGACTATAATTACCCATAGGGAACTAGATATAAAGTTTATGGAAGACAGATTTGAGTGGGATAACTGGTTGGTATAACATCTGGAGTAAAGTAGGTACAACGTTTTCCAGAGCAGTCATTACAGACTGTCTCAGGCTCAATAATGTTAAGAACATTTCTTGGTTAGCTCAGGTGGATAGTTTAATGCAGAAAATAGATGTGGATTATAAAATTAAAAAAACCAGCCAACACCTTAAAGAACGGAAAAAAATAAATTATAGCCATTTTCATGAACACGTTAACTGACATGAGAGAAACCAACGAAAGGCAGAATGCCTCAATTGTGACACACTCTGAGGGACCCTTGTAACCTGGGCTCGGGGCTATCTCGTACTGGTCTCTGATGTCTCAAAAAGATGTTATTTAACAAGGTTTCGATTAGGCATAGCACATCGCAACATAGCTTTCCCAAAAGGAGATGCATGGTCAAACCAACTCCGTAGATGGCCATGTGACGGTGTCTCTTCCCAGACAACAATGCACTTTATCTTGTTTTGTATATTTTATCATGTTCTTTGGAAACTCTTACTGCGCCCGGTACTCCAATCTAAAAAAATGTTAGTACATCATGAAGCCTTTATGTTTTTATTAAGCCTTGGGTCTGACCTTATTTGAGTAGTGCCGTAAGAAAAACGGAAACTATATCTGTATGACAAATTGGTATCCAAATATGAATAATGTACCTGAAAATTGCCTTTTTATTCATTTTATCGCTGCATTTTAGGTGGTGTAAAGATAAAGGAAAAATGTATACACCATAGTATGATAAAAATTGCCATATGACCACAGATGTATTAGAAAATCCAACAACAGCTTTTTTTCTTTTTACATTTGTTTTATTGTTGATTTTTATATTTTGAAACTGAATAAAGATCTTTGACTATGGCGGCCCCGTGGACTGCCACAATAGTAATAAGGCCCCAAGGCAAATAATATTACTGTATGTCTGGTTCTCTGGTGTGAACAGAAGGGAGCGCTCTCATGAATACCAAGTCAATTTAAAGCCGCTTTGGAGCAGTCAGCCGGGTTTCTAGCAGAAAACGGGATTCCATGGATGTAACCACTAGCCATATCTCGGTTGATACGTATAGATATTCCAACCGTAAGTTATGGTGCTCTCTTTTGCCCCCTCCCCCCATTACGCATCCGTATACACATACAATCTGCCCTCCAAAGTTTCTGTCCAGTATGTCTGCCACATCAGAGCTGGTGCTGGACAGCTAGCTATTTCAATATCCACACTGCATCCTTTGCAACAAAAAACAGTGCACACTTCCAGACAGATAAAAATTGATTTCAATGTGTAGGAGCAGCTATTACAAAGTGCACATTCAAGATGCGTAGTAATACATAATACTAGTTGGCAAGTGAGGGTGCACACTGTTCTTCAATGTAAAGGACGCTGAGAGAATAGATGTACATGTATGTGTAAATATATAAATATGTGGAAAGCATATTCCCACAGGACTAAACATGAATGGGGAGAATTTATAGATCTAGGTGACTCGTACTTTAAAGTTAAAACCCAAACCAAAATTATGCAAAACTAACAAAAGAGAATTAAAGTGGTACAAAAACGCTGCTTAGAGCTCACTATTGTTCTGCAAAACTTCCTTGTCTATGTTGCAATATCCTGGAGGGCCTGCTTCATGTTAACAAGCATTGGCATAGCCAATAGGTCTCGCCTTTAGGACCTTATAAATGTATAGCCATGCAAGAGTTGATATTGTTGCACCAAGGGTATTGTGCTGCATAACTAAATACTTATAAGACCCCAAAAGCGAGACCTATTGGCTATGCCAATGCTTTTTTTTTTTTTTTTACAAATAGGCACTGGCAGCAGCGTTTGGCAGGATATAGATGGGGGAATCTGCTCTTCACAATGTCCTGTTTAAACTATTTCACATTATTTTCAGTTTAAACACGATAAATGCAGAAAGAGCGTTACGGGGGAAAAGACAGGAGAGAAAACAATCTACTGATGGTTAAATTTACTCAAGCTATGCCGCCAAATGTTCACTATTATCTTTCCAGGCAAAGGGAGCCACGGTTTTTATGAAAGCAGCGCGCAGGTGTTGTGCATTACTGTTGTCAAAATAATCTTTGAGCATGACTAGCTCCGAGAAACCGTCAACCCGACCAGCTTGTTTTCTTGGTGAAATGGCGACAACAAGTACGGAAATATATTTTCTTATCGTAATGCTCTTATAATGGGGATGCATTAAAAAATTCCCGCTTTGGCCAACCTACCACGAACTCCCCCCACACGGGACAAAAATGGAAAATGTATCTCGCATGAGAACGGCACGCAAAGATACCCAGCTACAGTGTTTTGTTAGTGCGTCTTAGGAGGTGTACAGTGCTGTGATGTCATTAGGAATTGCAGACTATCCTCTCTCTAGAATCAAGTTGCAAACACCATCCTAACAGTAATTAGAGCTAAGCAGCAATTACATATGAACCGCCCGTCTGCCGTCTCCTAGCACCCAGCAGCATCACGCAGCAGTATGTTGAAAGGAAGGAGCTATCTGCCTCTAAATTTAATATCACGTTAAAATGTGCGAATGCCGAAACAAAGGCAGGTCGTGATCTGCTACGGTAAGCATTTTCGCTCTATTGCTTGTTAGCAAATCGGGTTTGGCGTACAGCCTGCACAACAGATGCGTTTTAGCACAAAGCTGACGGAGCAGGCAGTGCATGAACAGAATAGAAGTAAACTTGCATACAATTCCTTGATTTCTGCTCTCGCTCTGTGCAGGGATATTTAATCTAACGCGCCCAAAAAGTACAACTCCTAGTTCGTCAGTCAGTCTGAAAATGTGGGTGAAGAGATGTCTTTTTTATGTGTTATTGCATAAGTGGTGACTCGCTTGCCTGATACTAATTATCAGTTTTGCAGATGCATGGACTGATGACGCTGAAGCAGTACAGCCGGACAGGATTATAGCCTGGGCATGAATAGAATCAGTTGTCTCAGAGTGCCTCATTCAGGGTCAGATCAACAAGCACTGGCCACAAAAGTGACCGCGATCGCTGCGAAAGTGATCGCGATGACACCAGAACACGCAAGGGATGCGCGCACAGCGCACCTGTTGCGCGTTCTAGCAAGCTGGTCGCCGCTTTGGGAGCACTTCCCAAAGCAGCTTCTAAAGGTCTCTGAGCAGCGCATGCACGCTGACTCAGCGAGACCTAAAAGGGCAATCCAAGACTGAAACAACCAGTGTCCACTGGGAACTGAAGAGGCGTCTGTTAAAGCAGATAGTCTATTTGACCTCAGCTCAAGCAGTTAAAATACTACTGATATGATCCTAAATCGACTTGCTTACCTTAGTTCAGTTGGTGACTAGGCTGAGTGGGAAAGACGGCGTGGTATGAAGTGGGGAGCAATTCAATCACAGTCACAGATGAAGCAACCTGCTTGCAGGACAATACAAGCTGGGTTACGAATAGTTGGTGGAACTGGACACCGACCCATTATAAATTCTTTCCTCACCCTCTGGTTCCACACACTCACATGCCAACTGTTCAAATACCCAACACAGCCTTTGTCTAACATGGTGAAGAAACAGTTAACAGATCAAGTGAAAACATGTACCCCCACTTAGTCACAGGTCAACGTCAACCATTTGTCCACTACTGTTACATCTTGCTTTCGAAGTTCCCTCATGCGTCACTGAGATCTTGAAAAACCCAGAGCAAAGCAATCGAAGGGTACCGGATGTTCTGCCATCTTATCTGCCTCGTTGGCCTTCACAAACCAGAGGGAGGCAGGACACTATGGGTAGCCCTCAGAAACCAAACAATCTCTACCTAATCAAGCAAACGCAGATATGCCAAGACCCACGAGTGAAGTAGAATTGTAGGCCTTGCTGATGCAGTACTCAGCCATCAGCATAGCTGAGTTTAAGGAGTGAAGGCGCAAGGCGTGGAGGCAGAAGGGACACTAGGGATCACTTTTTAGGCAATAGCTGAGGTAATTGCAATTGCATTTATATAGCGCTTACTACCCCTGACGATGCGTCAAAGTGCTTTTTCGGCGAGTAGCGCGCTGCTCTGGGACCCATAGAGGATTAGTGTTTAATTAGTATAGTGAAACATGCAAGTACATTTTAAGCGGTGGATAGGTTAGTCAGTTATTTGGATTTGAAATGATAGCAGAAGGATAGAAGAGGAAAAAGGTTTGTATTTATATAGCGCTTGTTACCCCTGATGGGGCGTTGAAGCACGCTACTCCGGAAGCCCATAAAGGATTTGTGGTGAAATATGAAAGTAATCTCAGTGGTGGATATTAGTCAGTCAACACACACTATATACCCAACGTGCATGCATTTTAACAATTGACTTATAATCGGACACCTTACGCAAGACAAAACCCCCAGAAAGGCTACAGAAACGTCACCAGTATACATATTACACCCGACTATTTCCTATACTATAGGACATGCAGATTAGGCAAAAGTGATTTTTTTATGGAAAAAAATAAATTCTCTGGTACACTAGACAAGACCCCCAAATTACAAAGACTCCAAGTTACAAAACAGAAACAAATATTTTTGAGCAAAGGTTACTTTAACCCCTGCCTCCAATGCTCTATTAACTGTGTATCCAACCTCAGGAAAAGGTGTTCCTGGTCTACCGTTACTTTATACCAAAGACACCCTAATTTCGAATTTTTGCAGACTTAAAAATAGAAATGTGGATAAAAACAGATTCTGGATTCTTTGGAGTGATTCTAAATACTGCCCATCATGACTGCTTGGCCAATAGCTGTGCAGATTGACAGGCAAGGGGTTAAAAAATGAATTTTCAGTAGATATGCACAACCTTGATACTAAAATGTTCATGTTTTCATATACGTGCATTGATTTATCATCTGTGGGTGGTCATATCAAAGCATGAAGGCACATTTATTGGTTACATAAATGTGGAAATACACTAGTTTCAAATTCATTTCTTCGCAAAACCCAAATTAAATATGGATAAATATATATAGCATTAGCAAAATCAAATACGTACAAATAGAAATGGCAAAATCAAAATACCATAACTGGGAACCCGAATTATACCTGCAAGTCATACACGGGGCAAAAATCAAAAGATGCATCCCATCTATGTTTGCACCACAATGTCAATTCAAATATCGGTGGAAAGGGCTGGTACCCAGGGCCACTCTAATAATAAGATTCTGAGGCAGTGCAGTTTCCTGCACAATTATGGGTTTGCCTCATTTGCCACATAACGCATCATCTGCTGCACAATATGCAGAAGTGTAGGTTCTAGCTGAAACAGGTCAAAAGTTACTAAAAGAAAAAAACGCTGCAGCAACTGTTGCTGCGAATTAGAAGGCTCTTTTCAAATGTTAACTGGGCTCTTTGTTGCTTATGGCTGTACTCACGTGTTAAACTGGTACTAATGGTGTAAAACCTTTGTCCATGCAGTATTAACATGTAAAAATGACAAACTAATGAAGCAATACCATCACAAAATGCACCGCATTATGATGCATAACGTGCCTTGTAGTGCTCCATAATTTAGTCAATCCTGCAACATAATTGCCTCCTTTCCTGTTGCATAATTCGAGTGGTCTTGCAGATACCATATTGCTCCAGCATCACTATAGGATTAATGGGGAGCCTTAACCGCCCCAAATGTAATGGTAACTACGTGACGTGCACTGCCATACTTAAGTAAATACATTATCGCATGAACAAACTAAGGGTCACACACTACAGCAGGCCCAAGTCTGAATAATCACTAAACTACGTGCACTACTATGCGCCACATGCACCACTCGCACAGAAAATAACTTTCCTTTGCCCATCACCTGAATCTGATCCTACTTCTTGCACCCAGCGAGACTTCTCCTCATGCCTTACATCAAAGAATCACATAAAACACACAAAGCCCACAGCTTGCTCCAGAACCCTTAAGTCGGCTGAGAACCGCAAAAGAAAGGGAGTTAGGAGAACATATGGTAAAACGACCAATCTCGAGACCAACACCTTCCACATAGCAACCCAATCCCAACATACACAAGGTTCCCAATCTCCAAAGCATCCCCGAGACCACAACTTACAACACCCCGCAGCATTTTTACAGTTTCTGCTCCTTTCACCAGGTCACACCTTAAGCGCTCGCCTCCTTAAGACCCACAATGTTCCTGCAACCACGAAGACCCTAAACAGCCATACTCCAAGATCCCTACTCGCTGCTACCAGTAAGTACACCAAGCTTACACTTAGCAGTATGCTAAACGCGGCGATCCTTCTTATCCTTAAAACAAAGAGGCTGTCCCTCATCAAACACAGTGTCTCCATTCTGCACCGCTACCCCCACACACAAGTAAAGTCCCTGCCCACTCTGCGTCCCCCAACGCGACAAACCCCGCGTGATCCCCTACTGCCGCGTGCACCGAACAAAGGATACCAGCACCAAGGCTTGAGCTGCTTCTTCTTCTTCCGCCCCATGTCGTCCACGCGCCGAGGGCCGAGTACTGCAGAGAAGGGGCAAACACAGAGCAGACAAGACGCAGCCGCCAGCAAGGAGCCACAAAATGGCCGCACGTAAGCTCACACTCCCAGACTGCACCGCGATCAAAGGAAGGGCGGAGACGTCCAAAGTGAGAAAAAAACTGAAGGCTGTGACGTACATTCCATTCATTGTGGACTATTCTGAACGACTAGAGCGCGCGTACTACTTTTGTGGTGGAAGTGGAAATTAGATCAAAACAATCACGTAAGTATTAAAAGTAAAGGGATGCATATTCCAGCTAGCACTGCACGCATGGGGGTGTGAAAGTCTTAAACCAAACGTAAAAAAGGCAGAAGCGGTTTAATGTTTTAACTCGAAACAACAGTGGCCGCAGATGTCAATTGTTGCCCTTTCCCCTACAAACAGGGCTTTTGTTTTAAAGTGGTGTTAACATATTATTTTAGAATTCCCGTCAAGAATTTGCAATTACATTAAGTGCAGGTGTTGAGGATTGTGCTTCTATTACTTTAATTACGTTTTAAACAACAGGCAATTAAAGCTGGCCACAACATTATACTAAGTATCCCATTTTATTTTATTTTAGTTACTTAATGCTGTTTTAGAAAGCGCGAACTTTACCCAGAGGTGTCAGAGAGGTTTACAAAAGAACCAGGTAAGTTACACAAGGTTACACAAAATACACTAAACACGCTAACAAGTTACATATATACTATTACAAAGGTACAGAAGAAAGACCGAACACACTAATCAGTTACATATATGCAGTTCCAACACTATTTACATAGTTATATTGTAAAAAATAAAAAGGTGTCAGTGTTAGGTTAAAAGGAGGAGTAAAATACATATTTACAAGTTGACCTCATGAGAGTGCTAGATGACCGTAAGGGTCAAGAAATGTGTTGAATTATTCCAGGAAGTGCCTTCGGAGGAGGAGAGTTTTAAGATCAGTTTCGAAGGTCCAGAAAGAAGCGGTGAGTCTGAGGGATGGAGGAAGTGAGATCCAGATTCTGGTCGCATTACCAGAGAAAGATTGAGCCATAAATCTTTCCCTTTTGAAGGTAGGAGGTTCGAGCAGTAAGTGTTCTGCATTGCGTTAATGTCTTGAGCCGCCAGAGATTTTGAGTTTATTAGCCAGATAGCGTGGGTCAGAGGTGTGCAAGACTTTTTGGATGATACAGGCAGACTTGTAAATTGACCTTGCTTCGATAGGAAAACAGCGAAGAGATAACAGTAAGGGTGTGATGTGATCATTTCTTTTAGCCCCATATACGAGCAAGCTGCTGAGTGGAGGATGCATTTTAGAGGGGAAAGGTGAGGTTTGGGGAGGCCAGCAAGGAGAGAGTTGCAATAGTCCAATCTGGAAAGTACCAAAGGTTGGATCAAGGTTTTTAGGTATTGCTCAGGAATAAAGCGCCGAACCGCCCGAGAAGTTGCAGTTGGTAGCGTGCATTCTTGGCGATGGTATTGATATGAGACTAAAGTTGAGCTGGTATTGATATGGGACTGTAAGTTGAGCCTTTTGTCTAGGATGACGCCTAGAGATTTGGCACTGTCAACAATGATATGTTTGTTGTTGAGAATGTTCAGATTGTTCAGCCAAGATTGGATAGTAGGAGGAGATAGTGAGGTCGAGAGGAGAAGGAATTCTGTTTTGGAAGGATTCAGAATTAGTTGATGAGTTGACAGCCAGTGGTGGACGGAGTTGTGAATGGTGTTGAGGATTGAAATGTCATGAGTGCACTACTTTTTGCAGGGCATATTGTGGCTTACTAGGAATGTAGAAGGGCTTTGAGCAGCCCATTGCTTACCATTGGTTGGCTTTCCTGTCACTTTCATTTGCCTGCATTTTATTTGTGTCTCAGCTTAATCTTGTGGTTGTCCCTGCCATGGATCATTGCCTCTTTACCGTTACTTTGATTGCCTAGCATCTCTGCTTCCACTGCTTTCTTTCCAAGCACTACTTTTTTTCTGCTAAGCACTCAAGGAGAGCATATGTGTTTTTGAGCAGTCGCCCTCGTGCACTTATCTCTCCCTGCACTCTGTGTTGCTCTCTGTAGCTCAAATGCTTCTCCTGCACTCCTCCCTTTTGTACTTGCCCGTATGTTTCTCACTCTTGCCTTTCCGCATTCTCCATATTGCTTTTCCCCCACCTGCACCCTCTGTGTTGCTTTACCGTCCTTCTCACCTTCCCCCATGTTGCTTTGGCTTTCTCCCCTTCCACTCTCAACTTCTTGCTCTGGCTTCCCCTCTAGCCGGCTCTAGTGTTTCTTAGGCTTCCCACCCTTTCTCCTGTCACCCCTCATGTTTCTTTAGTTCCCTCTCCTGCCTTCCCCTGTGTTGCTTTGGCTTTACCCCGCCCTCCCCTGTGTTGCTTCAGCGTTCCCCCGCCATTCTCTAAAAAGAAAAAAAGAATACTTTTGCAAGTTTTATTTTCTTTTTAGTTACAGACTCTGAACTGCATATAGCTATGGAGAGCAAGTGTTCTGTGCTGTGCTCAATCCTCCAATCCAGGGATGGAATGGTCTTAGGGCAATGTGGCAGGGCCAGCATGGTCTGTCACACAAGGTCAATGTGGACCCGTGTTTTTGGCTCTTTGTTAGTCCATTTTGCAGACTGCCTGGGGTATTTCTTTCCCTTTTAGTACAAAATTGCCTGCATCAAACACAAATGCACATCGTCTCCCATTACTTGCAAAACACATATACAGCTTGTCTTTACAAGTTTAAGAGTGCCCTGATTTTCAAATGTGCAGCCGCTTAGCAAGGAGGGAACAGGGGGATGCAGTGCGCCCGGGGGGTACGAGTTTTGGGGGCGGCGGCCTCCCCCCAGCTCTTACCTGCCATCTCGGGGTGGGAATCGTCAAGCATCCCCCTGCTCTTCAACACTTCAGCCGCGTGGCAGGCAAACGCAGGGACCCCCCGGGCGGTCCATTGATTAGCTACGCCACTGCAAATGTGGAATGTGGACCACTTTTTTAGCTACATAGTTTGCTAATGGGTGCCACTGATTTTTTCAGCTAAGCACCCAAGGAGAGCACATGTGTTTTTGAGTGGTCACTGTCGTGTACTTATCTCTCCCTGCACTCTATGTTGCTCTCTGTAGCCCAAATGCTTCTTCCACTCACTTCCCTTTTGCACTCGCCCATGAGTTTCTCACTTTTGCCTTCCCGCACCCTCCATATTGCTTTCCCCGCACCCTTATATGTTGCTTTACCGTCCCTCTCGCCCTCCCCATGTTGCTTTGGCTTTCGCCCCCTCCCACCCTCAACTTCTTGCTCTGGCTTCCCCTCTAGCTCTTTCCAATCAATCAATCAATCAATCATGGCATTTGTATAGCGCACTACTCACCCGGGAGGGTCTCAAGGCGCTTGGGGGGAGGGGTATGCTACTGCTCGAACAGCCAGGTCTTGAGTTGTTTCCTGAAGGCGAGATGGTCCGGGGTCAGCCGAAGGTGGATGGGGAGGGAGTTCCAAGTCTTGGCAGCCAGGTAAGAGAAGGATCTTCCTTCGGCGGTGGCTCTTCGGATGCGTGGTACGGCTGCGAGGGCGAGGCTGGTGGACCGTAGCTGGCGGGTGGGCGTGTAGAAGGTCAGGCGGTCGTTGAGGTACTTGGGGCCCAGGTCGTGGAGAGACTTGTGTGTGTGGGTGAGGAGCCGGTACGTGATCCTCTTGTCGACGGGGAGCCAGTGCAGGTTCCTCAGGTGGCTGGAGATGTGGCTGCATCGGGGGACATCCAGGATGAGTCCGGCGGAGGCGTTCTGGATGCGCTGGAGTCTATTCTGTAGCTTGGCTGTGGTTCCGGCGCAGAGGGCGTTTCCGTAGTCCAGTCGGCTGGTGACGAGTGCCTGGGTGACAGTCTTCCTGGTCTCGGTCGGGATCCAGCGGAAGATCTTGCGAAGCATACGCAGGGTGTTGAAGCATGATGAGGAGACGGCGTTGACTTGTCTGGTCATCGAGAGGGAGGGGTCCAGGATGAAGCCCAGGTTGCGTGCGTGGTCGGTTGGCTTGGGTGCGGTGCCCAGGGCTGGGGGCCACCAGGAGTCGTCCCAGGCGGAGGGCGAAGATCCCAGGATGAGGACTTCCGTCTTGTCCGAGTTCAGTTTCAGGCGGCTGTCCTTCATCCACTCGGCGACGTCTTTCATCCCTTCATGTAGGCAGGTTCTGGCGGTGTCGGGGTCTCTGGTGAGGGAGAGGATCAGCTGGGTGTCGTCGGCGTAAGAGATGATGTTGAGGTTGTGCTGGCGTGCGATGGCTGCGAGAGGTTTCATGTAGATGTTGAAGAGGGTGGGGCTGAGTGAAGATCCTTGCGGGACGCCGCAGATGACTTCGGTGGCCTCGGAGCGAAACGGGGGGAGGCGGACTCTTTGTGTTCTTCCGGCGAGGAACGAGATGATCCACTCCAGTGCCTTCTCTTGGATACCGATGTTGCTGAGGCGCTGGACTAGGGTGCGGTGGCAGACCGTGTCGAACGCAGCGGCGAGGTCCAGGAGGATGCGGGCCACTGTTTCCCCCTTGTCGAGCAGGGTCCGGATGTCGTCGGTGGCAACGATGAGGGCGGTCTCGGTGCTGTGGTTGGCTCTGAAGCCGGACTGCGAGGGGTCGAGGGATCCGTTCGTCTCGAGGAAGGCGGTCAGCTGTCTGTTGACGATCTTCTCGATGACTTTAGCAGGAAACGGGAGGAGCGAGATGGGGCGGAAGTTTTTGAGATCGGTGGGGTCCGCTGTAGGTTTCTTCAGGAGGGCGCTGATCTCAGCGTGCTTCCAGCTCTCCGGGAAGGTGGCGGTGTTGAAGGAGGCGTTGATGATGTTCCGGAGTTGGGGTGCGATGGTGGAGTCGGCCTTGTTGAAGACGTGGTGTGGGCAGGGGTCGGTCGGTGATCCGGAGTGGATGGTGTTCATCGTGCGGGCTGTGTCTTCGGTGGTCACCGTGGTCCAGGTGCGAAGGGTGGCGGTGGGGGGCATTGGTTCGACGGTTGGGTGCGTGGGTGGGGCGCCGAAGCTGTTGTGGATGTCGGCGATCTTGCGGTGGAAGAACGAGGCGAGGGAGTCGCAGAGGTCTTGTGATGGAGTGATGTTGGTGCCGGTGCTGGGGTTGGAGAACTCCTTGACGATAGTGAAGAGCTCTTTGCTGTCGTGGGCGTTGTTGTCCAGTCGTTCCTTCAGGGATTTCTTCTTGGTGGTGCGGATGAGCTGGTGGTGCTTGCGGGTAGCGTGTTTGAGGGCGGTCATGTTGTCGGTGGTCCGGTCGAGGAGACCGTCTTTCTCGAGGGTGCGGCAGGTCTTCTTGGAGTCCTTGAGGTCGTCGGTGAACCAGGATGCCTTCTTGCTTCTGGGTCTGCTGGGAGGGTTCTTTAGTGGCGCGAGGTCGTCGGCGCAGGCGGTCAGCCACTGTGTGAAGTTGCGGGCTGCTTCGTTGGGGTCTGTTGAGTTGGCGGGTGGGCTCTGGCTGAGGGAGGTGGTGAGCTGGTCTGCGGTGATCTTGCTCCAATTCCTGTGAGGTACCTGTTGCGGGTGGTGGTGGGTCGTGGATCTTTTGAAGCTGAAGTGGACGCAGCTGTGGTCGGTCCAGTGGAGTCCGGTAGCGTGGCTGAAGGTGATGTACTTGCTGGAAGAGAAGACGGGATCAAGCGTGTGGCCGGCGTAGTGGGTGGGGGTGTTGACCAGTTGCTTGAGTCCGAGGTTGGCTAGGTTTTCCAGCAGGGCGGTGGTGTTGCGGTCCTTGTTGTTCTCCAGGTGGAAGTTGAGGTCCCCGAGGAGGATGTAGTCAGTGGAGGGGAGGGCGTGCGGGCTGATGAAGTCTGTGATGTCTTCGCTGAATTGTGTGCGTGGTCCTGGGGGTCTGTAGACGAGGGTGCCTCTGAGGGTCGTCTTAGGGTCGGTGTGAATCTGGAAGTGGAGATGTTCGGCTGCGGCGAAGGAGTCGTTGGCGTCGGTCGTGATGCGGATGGTGTTCCTGTGGACGATGGCGATGCCACCTCCGGTCTGGTTGATGCGGTCCTTCCTGATGATCTTGTACCCGTCCGGGATGGCGATGGCGATGTCGGGTGCAGAGGAGGCGTTTATCCAGGTTTCCGTGAGGAAGGCGACGTCCGGTGATGTAGCGTCAAGGAGGTTCCAGAGTTCCACGGCGTGTCTGTGGACGGAGCGGGTGTTGATCAGGATGCACTTGAGGTGATTGCTGCTGGTGTTTGTCTTGGCGGGTGCGGGGCAGATTCGGAGGCAGGTGAACTTGCAGGTGCAGCAGGTGAAGGGTCCGTGGGTGCGTCTCGGGGTGGCTCGGCAGCAGGCGTGGGTCCGGCCGGCATTGAGTGCGTTGAGAGTGGCGGCGTTGTAGGTCAGTCGGGTCGTCTTGCCTCGGCGGGGAGGGCCAGGGGTCCTGGCACTGGGCGCGGGCCAGGCGCGGACGGGCGCAGACGGGCTTACCTTTGGCGCACCTTCGGCGCTCAATCGGTGCTCCCGCTGCGCGCGTCCGCTGCGCGGTCGCTCTGGGGGCGTCATAAGTAAGGAGCCGGGAGGGAGGAGCAGCTGGTTGGCGGGAGCGGGGCGGCGAATGGAATCACAGGGGGGCGGGGCCGCAGGGAGGCAGCGGCGGGAAATTCTAAGAAGCAGCGGGCAGCGGGAAATTCCCAGGAGCAGCGGGAAATTCCCAGGAGCAGCGGGCAGCGAGCGAAGGAATCTGCAGTGCAGGCAGGAGGCGGCAAAGGCAGGCAGGAGCGGCAGCAGTGAGTGGGGTGACCAAGCCCTGTGGAGGGCTGAGCGGTCACCTTAGGCTTAGCTCCTTTGTCCTGTCACCCCTCATGTTTCTTTAGTTCCCCCTCATGTCTTCCTCTGTGTTGCTTTGGTTTTCCCCCGCCCTTCCCTGTGTTGGTTCAGCATTCCCTCCCCATGCTCTAAAAAGACAAAAAAAACACTTTTGCAAGGTTTATTTTCTTTTTACTTACAGACTCTGAGTTGCATATAGCAAATTGAGAGCACCGTCCCAGAATCCACTTCCACACCTATTCTTGAATCTTGGATCTATTCTTGAATCTTGAATCCACATTGACTTTGTGTGACAAGCCGTGCTGGCACCGCCAGATTGCCCTAAAGATCATTCCATCCCTCGATTGGAGGACTGAGCAGAGTACAGAACACTTGCTCTCAATAGACAGATTCTATTCTTGTAAAACCCTCAGAATGCAGGATTTCCAAGACCTTCTGCTGCCAGGGAAAGAGTTGTAATGGGGGCACTGGGAGGACCACTGCCAGTTTTTTGGGCCTCCAGGTGTTGCTTGGAGGCCAGGGAAAGCACCTTCCCCCTCAAGTCGTGCCACCTCTTCCTATTTTCCTAGTTTGTGAGCAGGGTCGTACTTACAGCAGTCACTTTGTCAACTATCCTGTCCCACATTTCCCTTTTCCTAGAGGAGTTTGTTGGACTTGGGCTTCAAACTATTGTGACTCTACTCTTATGATTTCATCCACAGTGACTGACAACTCAACCTCTGAAAAACATGAATTTCTTTTTATGTAACATAACTCTAAATTGAAGTGGGTGACAATAACTAACAAAAAACACCAAGGAATTTTTGTAAAAAATGCAAAATAAAATTTGTGGAGAGTGTTAAATGGGATAAGGAAAAAAGGGCTGCCTTATCTCACTCAAAAGTGTGGTCTCTGTCTTGCTGTGCAGTAGTGGAGATGCAAAGGATCATGGTCTGGGATGGGGTGTTTTTTATAGTGTGATTTGCAGAAGTGTCCAATTGGTCAATGTATATCAGCCGTGTTGTTTTTGTATCCGGGCTGTGGGCACTGTTCTGGCACTCTGCTAAGAGCGTACCGCAGTGCCCACAGCTGTCGGGGGACCGCCGCTAGGGGACCACCAGTACAACTGAGTTATCGTAATTTGGTTGGCGGGAAGCCATTGGCCTGACGTAGATGGAGTACGCGTCGTCAACATTGCAGTCCGCCGCAGCCCAGGCGGGATACACTACGTTGACAGTGGTCAGCGGTTCAGGCAACATGCATCATAATATGGTGGGCAAACAAGTGTTCCAGCGTGGTGGAAGACCCTTTGCAAATCTAGAATGGTCACCTGTTACTTATTGCTAAATGTGGGTATTAAATTGGTACTAATGGTGTGCAAACCATCCTTGCTTCTTTCTGTGCCTCACTTGCCTCTTTCTGCACCTTTCTTTCTTGTTCTGCACTTCTTTCGCCTAGTTCTGCTCATCTCTTCCACTTTCTGCACCTCTCTTTCTGCATCTCTGTTGCCTCTTTCTGTACCTCACTTGCTTCTTTCTGTACCCCCTTGCCTTTTTCTCTACCTCTTTTGCCTCTTTTTGTGCCCCTGTTAACTCTTTCTGCACCCTCCTGCCTGTTTCTACACCACTCTTGCCTCTTTCTGCACTTCTCTTGCCTCTTTCTGCACCTCTGTTGCTTCTTTCGGCACTTGTTGCCTCTTTCTGCACCCCTCTTGCCTCTTTCTGCTCCCTTCTTCCCTATTTGCACAACTCTCTTGCCTCTTTCTACACCTCTCTTCCCTCTTTCTGCACCCGTCTTGCCTCTTTGTGCACCTCTGTTGCATCTTTTACACCGCTCTTGCTTCTGTCTGTACCCCTGTTCTCGCTTTCTGCGCCTCTTTTGCCTGTTTCTGCAACTTTGCCTCTTTCTGCAGTTCTCATACCTCCTTCTGCATCTCTGTTGCTTCTTTCTGAACTTCTCTTGCCTCCTTCTGCACCTCTGTTGCTTCTTTCTGCACTTCTCTTGCTTCTTTCTGTACCTCACTTGCTTCTTTCTATACCCCCTTGCCTTTTTATGCACCTCTTTTGCCTCTTTCTGTGCCCCTGTTAACTCTTTCTGCACCTCTCCTGCCTGTTTCTACACCTCTCTTGCCTCTTTCTGCACTTCTCTTGCCTCTTTCCGCACCTCTGTTGCTTCTTTCTGCACTTGTTGCCTCTTTCTGCACCCCTCTTGCCTCTTTCTGCACCTCTGTTGCTTCTTTCTGCACTTCTGTTGTTTCTTTCTCCACCTCTGTTGCTTCTTTCTGCTCCCTTCTTCCCTATTTGCACACCTCTCTTGCTTCTTTCTACACCTCTCTTCCCTCTTTCTGCACCTGTCTTGCCTCTTTGTGCACCTCTGTTGCATCTTTTGCACTGCTCTTGCTTCTGTCTGCACCCCTGTTCTCTCTTTCAGCACCTCTTTTGTCCCTGTTTCTGCATCTTTCTTGCCTCTTTCTACAGTTCTCTTGCCTCCTTCTGCACATCTGTTGCTTATTTCTGCACTTCTTTTGCCTCTTTCTGCACCTCTCTTGCCTCTTTCTGCACTCCTGTTGCTTCTTTCTGCACTTCACTTGCTTCTTTCTCCACCTCTGTTGCTTCTTTCTGCACCTCTCTTGCCTCTTTCTGCACCGTTCTTCCCTCTTTGTGCAACTCTCTTGCCTCTTTCTACACCTCTCTTCCCTCCTTCTGTACCCCTCTTGCTTCTTTGTACACCTCTGTCCCTTCTTTCTGCACCTCTCTTACAAATGTCTGCACCCCTCTTTGCCTCTTTCTGCACCCCTCTTCCTACTTCCTGTACCTCTCTTGCCTCTGTCTGCATCCGCTCTCTCTTTCTGCACCTCTATTGCCTGTTTCTGCAACATTCTTGCCTCTTTTTGCAGTTCTCTTGCCTCCTTCCGCACCTCTGTTGCTTCTTTCTGCACGTCTTTTGCCTCTTTCTGGACTTCTCTTGCTTCTTTCTACATCCCTGTTCTCTCTCTCTGCACCTCTTTTGCCTGTTTCTGCAACTTTCTTGCCTCTTTCTGTAGTTCTCTTTCCTCCTTCTGCACCTCTGTTGCTTCTTTCTGTACTTCTTTTGCCACTTTTTAGAACTCTTTTGCTTCTTTCTGCACCCCTGTTGTCTCTGTCTGCACTCGTCCTCCCTCTTTCTGCACCTATCTTGCTTCTTTCTGCACATCTCTTGCTTCTTTCTGTACCTCTCTTGCCTCTTTCTGCAGTTCTCTTGCCTCCTTCTGCACCTCTGTTGCTTCTTTCTGCACTTCATTTGCCTCTTTCTGCACCTCTCTTGCCTCTTTCTGCACCTCTGTTGCTTCTTTCTGCTCTTCACTTGCTTCTTTCTCCACCTCTGTTGCTTCTTTCTGCACCTCTCTAGCGTCTTTCTGCACCGTTCTTCCCTTTGTGCAACTCTCTTGCCTCTTTCTACACCTCTCTTCCCTCCTTCTGTACCCCTCTTGCTTCTTTGTACACCTCTGTTCCTTCTTTCTGCACCTCTCTTACAAATGTCTGCACCCCGGGGGGCGGGCTTGGCCGCATAGCGGAATGGCTGCTTGAAATCGCAGCTCCGCCGGCCGAGCACAGAAATCCAAAATAAATCTGTTTCAGCCGTGCTGCAGATCGGGCTCACCTGTCGAAAAGAGATGCGGGGGCACTCCGGTACTGTCTGGTAGAACGCACGGCGCTGAGGTGCACAAGCGGAAGGAGTGGAGATCGTGGCTGTCCCGACACTGCAGTGGGGCCTGCGAGCATAGCTAAGACCGGGGACTTGCGTGGAGAACTGGCCGAAGGTCGGAGAGAGGAGTGCCCGGACAAAGACGGCGCCGCGCCTGCCGAGAACGAAGACGGCAGCGGGAGATTCGCTGCATGGCTCGTGGGCTATTTAACATTACCCTGGCTGCAGAGCGGGGGGTGATCAGGCCGAGCCAGCACCTGAGGCGGTGGAAATAGCGAGACGCCGGCTGAGAGGTGCGGGAGCTAACCGACTGAACTGCAGGTGGCTGCAGGAGATCTATATTCACTGCCTGCTTACTAGGCGAGCTCAGAAGGCAGCGCTGCGGGTAGGATCGAGGTACCTATGGGGCCTTGCCTGCAGGAGGGCACGGGAGACTACAACTGAGTGGAATAAATACCACGCTGAAACAACAAGCCTGAAACTTGAGGCCGCCATTTTGTGTTGCTGAGAAACGCCTGTACTGGATACCCAAGGCAACTCGATAGAAGCTGGTGGCAGTGGTAAGCAAGCAGACAATGGTACTGGTGCTGCAGGCGGAACTTTAAGGCGGCATAACGTAGATGGTGGCGTAGCAGTACTGAGCTGACAGAGCTGTAGGTGGTCGACGGGATGCCAACACATAATCCCCCGGTGAGACTGTATACGGCCGGTGGGCTGGATTACTGAAGGGCTGTGACATTGCTGCTCCTGCGACTGCGGGTCAAGGGAGTTTTAATATACCGCGGAGATTCAGATCAGAAGTCCGACAGGCTGGGAAATCGCTTGAGATAGAGCGAACTGGTAATACGTACAGAACCTGAGCGGAGACACGATGTATTTGATAACTTAGCTCCTCCTTGACAGAGGGGAGTATACCTACACGGCCTTCGTAGCAGTAGTGCTGCGCTGGTCATGGGGGGATCTTCTTGAACTGGCAGCACGGAGAGAGGCCGGCCTGGAGGTGGTGGATTCCGGTGCATGGGAAAGCACGGGGACGCTGGCCGAGGGTGCGAGTGGACAAGGCACAGCCAGGCGACATACAGACTCTGACCCCTTGAGACGTGGCTTGGAGAACTAGAGAATTTATAGAGCAGCGGCGATTCGAGGGACATGATGGCAAAAGACGCACACTGAAGGGCGAATAATCCTGTGGACTGCGCTGCGAACGGCGCATCTTGAGAGGATCCGGCTACCGGCGACATAAGGTGCTTGGTGGACTGGTGGGTGGCAGCACCGGAGCATTGAAGACAGCGCTAGGAAGACGGCGGGAGAGAGTCCTGCGGAGAACCACACGGGCTATCTGTGGTTGGGAGGAAAAGACGCTGAGCCATGATGGGTAAGCCGGAAACGCGGCAGCCGAAAATCACATTCGAAAAGAAAACAAATAAAGTGCCTGACACAGAGGCGACAGAACGTGAACTGATGAATGACGGTGCACAGGGACAACTGCCGGCGGAAGACATAAGGTCCATGTTTCAGGAACTGAAAACGAGCTTGCAGGGCATCGACTCCAAAATGGACACCTTGGCGGACCGCATTGACAGAATCACGCAAAGGATGGATAAGCAAGAAGGAAGGGTCAGTGTGCTAGAAACAAGAGTGACTGAAACGGAGGAAAGCCAAACTGACATTGAGAAGAAAGTTATAGGGATGGACAAAGTGTTGGCATTGATTTAGCAGAAGAATGAGGATTTAGAAGCGAGATCGAGGCGCAACAACATACGTATAACAGGCATTGCGGAATCGACAGACATTCAGAACATGGAAAAATATATCGAAATATGCTGAAAGATTTGTTCGGACCTGATCTCTCTCCGATGTTCCTCATAGAAAGAGCTCACAGATCATTAGGGCCCAGACCCAAACCTGGCGCGCCAGCGAGACCAATATTGGCCCGAGTACTCAAGAGAGCAGAAAGGGCCTGGAGACGTTGATATGACTCGGAAGACAAGAACAAATATAAGGAGCTTATCTGTCTCTATCATAAGCACATTTTTGAGGCAAAAAAGGTGTACTTAGAGCGCAGAATTGATGCTGCTGAATGTGTGAGCAAAGAGATTTTTAAAGTTGTACGGGAATTTGTTTCACCTGTATCCAGCACACCCACTCATGCTCACACTGAAGCCTGGATCAGGCAACTTGGTGAATTTTTCACTAATAAAATTAAACTCATTCAAGGTTCTTTTCCGGGCTCGGGGCTTAGTCCTGCTGCTGATCATCCGGCATCTATGTCTCCATCTGGTAGGGACGAAGGCCCTCTGCTTTTGGCTTTTCCTTCCATTTCTCTTGCTTCCTCTTCTAATCTGCTGTCTCGGCTTAAATCAGGCTCGCCGCTTGACCCCTGCCCTGCCAAGTTTCTGGGGAGACTTGCACCGGCAGTTAATACTCTGCTCAATCCCTTGCTCAACGCCTCCCTGTTCTCAGGAGAGGTGCCCAACGCCTGGAAGCACGCCCTTATCCTCCCGCTGTTGAAGAAACCATCTTTAGATCCCCTTGTACACGCGAATTATAGACCAATCTCCCTCCTCCCTGCGCTGGCTAAGGTGATCGAGAAGCACGTGCATCTCTCTATTTCCACTTTCATAGAGAGTAATAATATTCTGCACGATTCTCAGTCTGGTTTCCGTGCTAACTTTAGCACGGAGACGGCCCTTCTCGAAATCACTGATGCCATCCGAGAGATATTGGATGGGGGGGGAAAGCCATCTTGGTCATGCTGGGCTTGTCGGCGGCGTTCGACACCGTTCCCCATGCCGGTCTCCTTTTAAGACTCTGGGAGATAGGCTTTCGTGGGACGGTGTGGAATTGGTTTAAGTCATTTCTGACCAACCGCCGGCAAGTGGTCTGGGCACCTCCGTTTTCCGCCGAAATGCCGCCGCTAGAGGTGGGGGTTCCTCAGGGGTCTATCCTGAGCCCCACCCTTTTCAATATCTATATGGCCCCTCTGGCGGCGGTGGCGGAGTCTTTTGGTGCCCAGATCATATCCTACGCGGATGACACCCAGCTTCTTTTTTCGTGTGGCAAGGGTGAAAATTTCGACAGCGGTCGGATTCGGGAATGCCTAGAAGCCGTTTTCAAGTGGTTTCAGGAACACAGTTTGAAGTGCAACTCAGACAAGTCTGAGTTGCTCTTCTTTGGCTGCTCGCCTGATCCGGGATGGAAGTCATGGTGGCCTTGTGATATGTCTCCACCTGTCACTGCATCAGTAAAGGCGAAAAATCTGGGCTTCCTGTGCGATGTCGACCTCTCCTTTAGACCCCAGATCATCGGGCTTACGGGGGAGTGTTTCGGCATCCTAAAAATGTTACGGAAGTTCCTCCCTTTACTGTCCCTTCAGCACAAACAAATCACTGTGCAGGCCCTGATAGGGTCACGTCTTGACTACGTGAACGCTCTCTATGTGGGCCTTCCTAAATATCTGATGGCCCGTCTGCAGGTTGTGCAGAATTCGGCGGCCAGAGCCATTTTTGGACTCCCACGAAGGGCACGAGCTTCGGAGCTTCTAGAGCAACTTCACTGGCTTCCGATCGCCAAGAGAGTCACCTTTAAGATCTTGACGCTGGCTTTCAAGGCGCTTCATCGGATTGGCCCAAGCTATCTTGGAAAGCGGATTGCCTTCTATGTCCCCAGTAGAACTCTCAGGTCTGCTTGTGAGGCCAAGGCTGTGGTTCCCTCTATCAAGCGCACTCGCATTGGCGGTCGTTCCTTTCGGTACCTTGCACCGCGTTGCTGGAACGATCTCCCCCGATCTTTAAGAACGGCTACTAATCTGCTAGCCTTCAGAAAGGAGCTAAAGACCTGGCTTTTCTCCCTGTAAATTTTGCCTTCTCTTTGAGCACTGCCATGTTGTACACTTTTCCTTGTTTCTCTCTTTGCCAAAGCGCCGGGACACTCCTTGGAGTAGCCGTGCGCTATAGAAGAGCCAATGTAACATAACATACCATAACTATAGGGACCGAGATACGATACTGCGCCTCGCCAGGGAGAAAGGATCGATACAATACCGAGGCAATGATATAGCACTATACCCGGACTTTACATTGCAAGTGCAGGCTGCCCGAAGGGAATTCATCCCTGCGAAGAAGATTTTCCAACAGACGGGTACGAAATATGCTCTGATATACCCGGCAAAGCTGAGGGTTCAGGGCCCGGGAAGACCCACCTTCTTTGTAGATGCAAAGGCGGCGCTCAACTATACTAA
The DNA here is from genome assembly GCF_964261635.1 of Lissotriton helveticus. Lineage (NCBI taxonomy): Eukaryota > Metazoa > Chordata > Amphibia > Caudata > Salamandridae > Lissotriton > Lissotriton helveticus. Next base: position 1,195,381,683 of record NC_136068.1, read on the forward strand.
ACAATTAGCGAAAGAGCAGCGACAGCAGAAGATATCGGAGGAGGGCCTTGACGGAGGAGAGTCTGAGTGACATTGAATGATATGTTGGACCTGTATAGTATGGTAAGACCATTGGTGATTTGCACGGGAAACTACATGGGAGTAAGCGGCTCACAGATGGTAAGATGGTTTGAGCATTATTATGTTGGAGTGCCCAAGTTGATCGGGGTCTTGAGGGGTGAACTGTAACTACTTGAGACGAACTCTATGATGGTGGGCCCTAGATCTGCATGCATGGCATAAGCAGCTCGGCCACCCTGTCAAAAGTACAGGGGAGGATGTAGGCCACCCTGCGCGCCCCAAGGGATGAGTCCCACACGTTGGACATTGTTATTGTTGTGTGTGTTGATTGGGGTAGAGGGGGGGAGGATAACACAACCTGTTTGGGGGGTTGGTGTGGGTTGAGGGGGATATGGGGTAGATGTGGGAATTTCGGGGGGGATAGGGAACAGGGTGGGATATGCACAACCTGATTGGGGGTTGGAGTGGGCGGGGGGAGGTACATGGAGTCATTAATGTTTGTTTACCTGCCATGTCATCAAACTAAATTGGTGTACCCTAATTGCCTGATTGGGTTAATGAGGCCTGGATATATTGGTTGGCGAAAAATGACATATGTGTTGGATCTTGCTGGTATACCTGTGCGTCCTTGGGGGCCATTGCACTTGGGAGGAGGGCTGTTGGCTGACATATATATGAGTAGGCAGGAGTGGTTGTGAAGGGCATTAACTGTATCTCTTGGAATATACGAGGTTTGAATGACCGCAGAAAGGCGAGACTGATCCATTCCTATTTAATGCGACACGAGGTAGATATCTGCTTACTGCAGGAAACACATTTGGCGGCTGCTAATACAAACATGCTCAAACACAATAGATGGGGAGTGATTGTGGAAGCCCCGTATTCAAATTATGCTAGAGGAGTGGCCATATTGATTCGGAGAGGATTGCAATGGACGACAAGTGCCTTGTACACAGACACGGAGGGTAGATATATAATGTTATGTAATGCGCCAGTGTAAATTGTGAATGTCTATGGTCCAAATGTGGATAGCCCTTCCTTTTTTCAACATGTATGGCAGAAAATACAGTTGTATGGACAGATGGCGATATTATGGGGGAAGACTTTAATGTGGCCCTATCTCCTTCCGCTAATAGGCAAGGTGCGGCTCGTGAACATCACCCTAGAGCGGCAGCGGTATTGAGAGAAATAGTGACGGAAGACTGCATGGTTGACACATGGAGGACCTTACATCCGGAGGACAGGGAGGGTACATGTGCGACTACACATAGAAACGCCTGGTCAAGGATTGATTATTGGCTATTGTCCACAGATATACATTCCCAAGTGGTAAAAGCCGATCATTTACCGAGGACATTTTCTGACCATGCACCTGTCCAGATACAATTGCTGATCCCACTGCAATATGTGAGGCCCTACAGTTGGAGGTTCCCTTCGCGGGCGTTGCTGGACCAGGTGTTTAGGGAGGACCTTAGGGAGAAACTAACTGAATACTTTGAGCTGAATGAGGGATCGGTGGAGTCTCCAGGCACGTTATGGGAGGCATTTAAGGTTGTTACGAGGGGCAACTGTATGGCACTTAAAACAGGTGTGTTGAAGTCAATAAGAGACACACTGGAAAGACTTGAGGGAGACATTGCTGTGTTGTAGAGAGTTAGCAGGGAGCATCCTATGAATTCCACTCAGGCAGAGCTCAGGGCGAAGCTAACAGCATTCCAAGAGGAGGCGGAGAGGGAAACAGCATACCTTAACAAATATGCGCAGGCCAGGCATTATGGAGAGGGCGATAGAGTGGGGAAAACACTTGCATCCCTACTGCGCGCTCTCAGGGGAGCGGAGTATATTACTGAATTGCAAGGGGCGGATGGTGAGGTAGTTAGGTCGCCGCAAGATATACTCCGTATAATGACAGATTTCTATAGGTCACTTTATACTTCGCGCACGAACCCAGAGGAAGTGGATATTACAGAGTACCTAGACACCATTGCATTAGAGTGGTTTAATAATGGGGCAAGACAATATATGGATCTTCCCATTACTGTGGAGTATGTGAAGAATGTCATAGCCGGAATGCCGGCTGATAAGGCTCCGGGATCAGACTGTTTAACGGCGGCTTTTTATAAAGAGTATGTTGATATAGTAGCACCTAGACTACATAAGGTATATTTGGAAGCCATGGAAATGGGCACGCTCCCGCCCACACTCAGAGAGGCCACGATCATAACCATATTAAAACCTGATAAAGATCCGACTAGCCCGGAATCTTATCGGCCCCTCTCGTTGATTAACTTGGATGCAAAAATATATGCAAAACTACTGGCAGACAGACTGAAGCCCATGCTGCCGCAGATAGCGCTATCGGATCAATCTGGATTCGTCCCTGGGCGAGCTACCTCCCATAATCTTAGAGTTCTATTTGGATTACTCCATTATTTGGACCCGAGGGTACAAGCGGTCGCTGCCCCGTTGGATGCCACAAAGGCCTTCGACTCTTTCGAGTGGAAGTTTTTATTTGCATTATTTATTAGAATGGGTTTTAGTGCTTCATTTATACAGCAAATCCAGATTTTGTATACTGCCCCCACAGCGCAGGTGAAAATAAATGGTCAGAAGTCAGAACCGATCACTATCACGAGAGGAACAAGACAAGGCTGCCCGCTATACCCGCTATTATTTGCTATAGCAACTGAGCCGCTGGCGACCCGCCTCAGACAGCACCACACGCATCGTAGCATTGGGTTCATATCCAGAGGGCTGCTTGTCTCCATGTACGCAGACGACATGACTATTTATGTGGTGAAGCCTGAAGAAAACTTCGACCCGGTTATGAGAGAATTTATACGATATGGAGGTCTCACAGGCATACAGATAAACTGGGCAAAATCAGTGATGTTTCCGCTAACAGATGATACTAAACAGTGCGATACGGAGTTTCCTATAGAGTGGACGGATGGCGAGGTTAAATATTTAGGTATTTGATTTAGTAGATCCATACAGGAAATATGGCTCGCTAACTATGGTAGGGTGATGGAATGGATGGAAGTTAAGACACAGAGATGGAAAACACTACCACTTTCCCTGACGGGGCGTGTAGCCCTCACCAAATGGTGATTTTGCCTAAAATGCTTTATTTATTTATGAATATCCCCCTTCCCCTAAACAGTAATTTTTTTAAAAGACTCCGGACTGGGATCCTGGAACTAGTTTGGGCGGGACGCCAGCCTAGGATGTCATGGAAATTATTGACGCTTCCTTTCACTCAGGGTGGACTAGCAGCGCCAGACTTTGAGCTCTATGCGTATAGCGTTCAAGCGCAATATCTACATTATTGGCGGCATCCGATTCCATTTCAACCACATATGGCCATTGAAATAGACGTAGCTGCGCCAACCCCGCTGAATGTTACTGTATACCCCTCCATACAGACGTTCGCCATCGGATATTAACACAGTCGAAACTACAAGATGGGCTTGGTCGCAACTAGCCAAAAGGGCTGGAATCACGGAGATATATGCACCATCGATGCAGCTGGGTGGTAACCCATTGTTGGGACCACTAACAGATAGAGCAGTGACGGAACGAGCGAGTAAACGCGGGTTGAAAGTGGCTAGAGATCTTTACCCAGATGATGAATTTCTAACACTACAACAGATGTGCGAGCCAGATGCGCCATCTGCTTCTGACACGCTATTATTTTATCAATTGAGAGCAGCATGTAAAGCACGTTATCCGCAATTTCCAGAAGCACCACCCACGCTGAAAGCGCTGGAGGATTTGCTGTCTAATAATCCCCCCGTAAATTGATTACACGTATTTATAGCATAACACAGGACACATCAACGGTAATAACGTGCAAGTCCAAAATTGAGTGGGAACAGGAAGCAGGCATAACAATAACTGACAAGCAATGGATATTTTGCTGGACACAGCTTGAAAATGTGTCACCTAACTATAGATTGAGGCTCATACACTTTAACTATTTGCACAGAACTTATTGCACGCCTAAGCAGCTATGTCGTATGGGTCTTCAGTCAGATGCCAACTGTTGGAGATGTGGGGCGCTGGAAGCAACTTTTTTCCATTTGACCTGGGAGTGTGGGCAGGTGGCGCAATATTGGGTAGAAGTGCTGGGACATATAGGGCAAATAATTGGCGTGGATTTGAGAGTTGATCCACTCCTGGCACTGCTGGGGTTTGTCATGGAGGTGCCTAGTGTTTCACGTAAGCTGGCTGCTCTGTTGCTATTGTTGGCCAAGCGCCAGATAGCGATGCACTGGAAGAAGGCAGCCCCGCCCACGGTGGCGGGATGGATAGGATCGGCTGTGTACTGTAAAGACCAACTGTCGAATTACTGGGACCTTTTGCCAAGTAGGTCTAGGCCAGCTGATATTTGGGAACCATTTGTATTATGGCTGGGACAGGCTGGCTCTGATTTGTGCGCGCACTGATTTAATGTACAGAGGGCGGAGGTAATCTAAGTGTTGTAGAGGTGCATGGGGAAGTGAAGGGGCTGGAGGGTGACTCTGGTGGTGGTGGGATGTGCATAGTGGCTTTTCAGGGGCTAGGCGGAATATATGGGCCATGTATCAGTTGGATTAGGCAATACAAGAAGACATTCTAGTTTATAATACGGGTTGGGGCTATGGCAGGGGGTTGGGATAGGGGGTTGTTAACAAGGTTTCAAGACCATATAGGAAGAGCTTCATATTGTGGTTGGTTATGACTCACACAAGTAAGGATTATCATTGTGATACTACCAAAAACGCCGCCGGGCCCTATGGGATGTCGGCTAACAGGCTGTGTTAATGAATCTGCAACATGGATATTAAGCGCTGCCGGCCTCCGCGTAGTAGGCTCACAGCTGTGTATTCTGTGTGACAAGGAATACAGGTCTGCACCCCTCTTGCCTCTTTCTGCACCCTTCTTCCTATACCTCTCTTGCCTCTGTCTGCACCGTTCTCTCTTTCTGCACCTCTTTTGCCTGTTTCTGCAACTTTCTTGCCTCTTTTTGCAGTTCTCTTGCCTCCTTCTGCACCTCTGTTGCTTCTTTCTGCAGGTCTTTTGCCTCTTTCTGGACTTCTCTTGCTTCTTTCTGCACCCTGTTGTCTCTTTCTGCACTCGTCTTCCCTCTTTCTACACCTCTCTTGCTTCTTCCTGTACTTCTCTTGCTTCTTTCTGCAACACTCTCACATTTTTCTGTACCCTTCTTCCCTTTTATGCATCTATCCTGCCTCTTTCTGCAGTTCTCTTGCCATTTTCTGTACCTCTCTTGCCTCTTTCTGCACCTCACTTACCTTTTTCTGCACTTCTCTTGCTTCTTTCTACACCTCTGTTGTTTCTTTCTGCATATCACTTGCTTCTTTCTGTGCCTCTGTTATCTCTTTCTGCACCTCTCCTGCCTCTTTCTACACCTCTCTTGCCTCTTTCTGTACTTCTCTTGTCTCCTTTTACACCTCTGTTGCTTCTTTCCGCACTTCTCTTGCTTCTTTCTCCACCTCCGTTGCTTCTTTCTGCACCCTTCTTTCCTATTTGCACAACTCTCTTGCCTCTTTCTACATCTCTCTTCCCTCTTTCTGTACCCCTTTTGCCTCTTTGTGCACCTCTGTTGCATCTTTTGCACTGCTCTTGCTTCTGTCTGCACCCCTGTTCTCTCTCTCTGCACCTCTTTTGCCTGTTTCTGCAACTTCCTTGCCTCTTTCGGAAGTTCTCTTGCCTCCTTCTGCACCTCGGTTGCTTCTTTCTGTACTTCTTTTGTCTCTTTTTAGACCTCTCTGCTTCTTTCTGCACCCCTGTTGTCTCTTTCTGCACTCGTCTTCCCTCTTTCTGCACCTATTTTGCTTCTTTCTGCACGGCTCTTGCTTCTTTCTGTACCTCTCTTGCCTCTTTCTGCACCTCTGTTGCTTCTTTCTGCACTTTACTTGCTTCTTTCTCCGCCTCTGTTGCTTCTTTCTGCTCCCCTCTTGCCTCTTTCTGCACCCTTTTCCCCTCTTTCCGTTCCACTCTTGCTTCTTTGTATACCTCGTGTTCCTTCTTTCTGCACCTCTCTTACAAATGTCTGCACCCCTCTTGCCTCTTTCTGCACCCCTCTTCCTATTTCCTGTACCTCTCTTGCCTCTGTCTGCACCCCTGTTCTCTCTTTCAGCACCTCTTTTGCCTGTTTCTGCAACTTTCTTGCCTCTTTTTGCAGTTCTCTTGCCTCCTTCTGCACCTCTTTTGCTTCTTTCCCTACTTCTTTTGCCTCTTTCTGGACTTCTCTTGCTTCTTTCTGCACGCCTGTTGTCTCTTTCTGCACTCATCTTCCCTCTTTCTGCACCTCTCTTGCCTTTTTCTGCACTTCTTTTGCCTCTTTATGTGCCCCTGTTAACTCGTTCTGCACCTCTCCTGCCTGTTTCTACACCTCTCTTGCCTCTTTCTGCACTTCTCTTGCCTCTTTCCGCACCTCTGTTGCTTCTTTCTGCACTTGTTGCCTCTTTCTGCACCCCTCTTGCCTCTTTCTGCACCTCTGTTGCTTCTTTCTGCACTTCTGTTGTTTCTTTCTCCACCTCTGTTGCTTCTTTCTGCTCCCTTCTTCCCTATTTGCACACCTCTCATGCCTCTTTCTACACCTCTCTTCCCTCTTTCTGCACCTGTCTTGCCTCTTTGTGCACCTCTATTGCATCTTTTGCACTGCTCTTGCTTCTGTCTGCACCCCTGTTCTCTCTTTCAGCACCTCTTTTGCCCCTGTTTCTGCATCTTTCTTGCCTCTTTCTACAGTTCTCTTGCCTCCTTCTGCACCTCTGTTGCTTATTTCTGCACTTCTTTTGCCTCTTTCTGCACCTCTTTTGCCTCTTTCTGCACTCCTGTTGCTTCTTTCTGCACTTCACTTGCTTCTTTCTCCACCTCTGTTGCTTCTTTCTGCACCTCTCTTGCCTCTTTCTGCACCGTTCTTCCCTCTTTGTGCAACTCTCTTGCCTCTTTCTACACCTCTCTTCCCTCCTTCTGTACCCCTCTTGCTTCTTTGTACACCTCTGTTCCTTCTTTCTGCACCTCTCTTACAAATGTCTGCACCCCTCTTTGCCTCTTTCTGCACCCCTCTTCCTACTTCCTGTACCTCTCTTGCCTCTGTCTGTACCCGTTCTCTCTTTCTGCACCTCTATTGCCTGTTTCTGCAACATTCTTGCCTCTTTTTGCAGTTCTCTTGCATCCTTCCGCACCTCTGTTGCTTCTTTCTGCACGTCTTTTGCCTCTTTCTGGACTTCTCTTGCTTCTTTCTACACCCCTGTTCTCTCTCTCTGCACCTCTTTTGCCTGTTTCTGCAACTTTCTTGCCTCTTTCTGTAGTTCTCTTGCCTCCTTCTGCACCTCTGTTGCTTCTTTCTGTACTTCTTTTGCCTCTTTTTAGACCTCTTTTGCTTCTTTCTGCACCCCTGTTGTCTCTGTCTGCACTCGTCCTCCCTCTTTCTGCACTTATCTTGCTTCTTTCTGCACATATCTTGCTTCTTTCTGTACCTCTCTTGCCTCTTTCTGCAGTTCTCTTGCCTCCTTCTGCACCTCTGTTGCTTCTTTCTTCACTTCATTTGCCTCTTTCTGCACCTCTCTTGCCTCTTTCTGCACCTCTGTTGCTTCTTTCTGCTCTTCATTTGCTTCTTTCTCCACCTCTGTTGCTTCTTTCTGCAACTCTCTAGCGTCTTTCTGCACCGTTCTTCCCTTTGTGCAACTCTCTTGCCTCTTTCTACACCTCTCTTCCCTCCTTCTGTACCCCTCTTGCTTCTTTGTACACCTCTGTTCCTTCTTTCTGCACCTCTCTTACAAATGTCTGCACCCCGGGGGGCGTGGCTTGGTCGCATAGCGGAATGGCTGCTTGAAATCGCAGCTCTGCCGGCTGAGCACAGAAATCCAAAATAAATCTGTTTCAGCCGTGCTGCAGATCGGGCTCACCTGTCGAAAAGAGATGCGGGGGCACTCCGGTACTGTCTGGTAGAACGCACGGCGCTGAGGTGCACAAGCGGAAGGAGTGGAGATCGGGGCTGTCCCGACACTGCAGTGGGGCCTGCGAGCATAGCTAAGACCGGGGACTTGCGTGGAGAACTGGCCGAAGGTCGGAGAGAGGAGTGCCCGGACAAAGACGGCGCCGCGCCTGCCGAGAACGAAGACGGCAGCGGGAGATTCGCTGCATGGCTCGTGGGCTATTTAACATTACCCTGGCTGCAGAGCGGGGGGTGATCAGGCCGAGCCAGCACCTGAGGCGGTGGAAATAGCGAGACGCCGGCTGAGAGGTGCGGGAGCTAACCGACTGAACTGCAGGTGGCTGCAGGAGATCTATATTCACTGCCTGCTTACTAGGCGAGCTCAGAAGGCAGCGCTGCGGGTAGGATCGAGGTACCTATGGGGCCTTGCCTGCAGGAGGGCACGGGAGACTACAACTGAGTGGAATAAATACCACGCTGAAACAACAAGCCTGAAACTTGAGGCCGCCATTTTGTGTTGCTGAGAGACGCCTGTACTGGATACCCAAGGCAACTCGATAGAAGCTGGTGGCAGTGGTAAGCAAGCAGACGATGGTACTGGTGCTGCAGGCGGAACTTTAAGGCGGCATAACGTAGATGGTGGCGTAGCAGTACTGAGCTGACAGAGCTGTAGGTGGTCGACGGGATGCCAACACATAATCCCCCGGTGAGACTGTATACGGCCGGTGGGCTGGATTACTGAAGGGCTGTGACATTGCTGCTCCTGCGACTGCGGGTCAAGGGAGTTTTAATATAGCGCGGAGATTCAGATCAGAAGTCCGACAGGCTGAGAAATCGCTTGAGATAGAGCAAACTGGTAATACGTGCAGAACCTGAGCGGAGACACGATGTATTTGATAACTTAGCTCCTCCTTGACAGAGGGGAGCATACCTACACGGCCTTCGTAGCAGTAGTGCTGCGCTGGTCATGGGGGGATCTTCTTGAACTGGCAGCACGGAGAGAGGCCGGCCTGGAGGTGGTGGATTCCCCGTGCATGGGAAAGCACGGGGACGCTGGCCGAGGGTGCGAGTGGACAAGGCACAGCCAGGCGACATACAGACTCTGACCCCTTGACTTGGAGAACTAGAGAATTTATAGAGCAGCGGCGATTCGAGGGACATGATGGCAAAAGACGCACACTGAAGGGCGAATAATCCTGTGGACTGCACTGCGAACGGCGCATCTTGAGAGGATCCGGCTACCGGCGACATAAGGTGCTTGGTGGACTGGTGGGTGGCAGCACTGGAACATTGAAGACAGCGCTAGGAAGACGGCGGGAGAGAGTCCTGCGGAGAACCACACGGGCTATCTGTGGTTGGGAGGAAAAGACGCTGAGCCATGATGGGTAAGCCGGAAACGCGGCAGCCGAAAATCACATTCGAAAAGAAAACAAATAAAGTGCCTGACACAGAGGCGACAGAACGTGAACTGATGAATGACGGTGCACAGGGACAACTGCCGGCGGAAGACATAAGGTCCATGTTTCAGGAACTGAAAACGAGCTTGCAGGGCATCGACTCCAAAATGGACACCTTGGCGGACCGCATGGACAGAATCACGCAAAGGATGGATAAGCAAGAAGGAAGGGTCAGTGTGCTAGAAACAAGAGTGACTGAAACGGAGGAAAGCCAAACTGACATTGAGAAGAAAGTTATAGGGATGGACAAAGTGTTGGCATTGATTCAGCAGAAGAATGAGGATTTAGAAGCGAGATCGAGGTGCAACAACATACGTATAACAGGCATTGCGGAATCAACAGACATTCAGAACATGGAAAAATATATCGAAATATGCTGAAAGATTTGTTCGGACCTGATCTCTCTCCGATGTTCCTCATAGAAAGAGCTCACAGATCATTAGGGCCCAGACCAAACCTGGCGCGCCAGCGAGACCAATATTGGCCCGAGTACTCAACTATAGGGACCGAGATACGATACTGCGCCTCGCCAGGGAGAAAGGATCGATACAATACCGAGGCAATGATATAGCACTATACCCGGACTTTACATTGCAAGTGCAGGCTGCCCGAAGGGAATTCATCCCTGCGAAGAAGATTTTCCAACAGACGGGTACGAAATATGCTCTGATATACCCGGCAAAGCTGAGGGTTCAGGGCCCGGGAAGACCCACCTTCTTTGTAGATGCAAAGGCGGCGCTCAACTATACTAAACAATTAGCGAAAGAGCAGCGACAGCAGAAGATATCGGAGGAGGGCCTTGACGGAGGAGAGTCTGAGTGACATTGAATGATATGTTGGACCTGTATAGTATGGTAAGACCATTGGTGATTTGCACGGGAAACTACATGGGAGTAAGCGGCTCACAGATGGTAAGATGGTTTGAGCATTATTATGTTGGAGTGCCCAAGTTGACCGGGGTCTTGAGGGGTGAACTGTAACTACTTGAGACGAACTCTATGACGGTGGGCCCTAGATCTGCATGCATGCCATAAGCAGCTCGGCCACCCTGTCAAAGTACAGGGGAGGATGTAGGCCACCCTGCGCGCCCCAAGGGATGATGCTAATACAAACATGCTCAAACACAATAGATGGGGAGTGATTGTGGAAGCCCCGTATTCAAATTATGCTAGAGGAGTGGCCATATTGATTCGGAGAGGATGCCAATGGACGACAAGTGCCTTGTACACAGACACGGAGGGTAGATATATAATGTTATTGAGAATGTTATGTAATGCGCCAGTGTAAATTGTGAATGTCTATGGTCCAAATGTGGATAGCCCTTCCTTTTTTCAACATGTATGGCAGAAAATACAGTTGTATGGACAGATGGCGATATTATGGGGGGGAAGACTTTAATGTGGCCCTATCTCCTTCCGCTGATAGGCAAGGTGCGGCTCGTGAACATCACCCTAGAGCGGCAGCGGTATTGAGAGAAATAATGACGTAAGACTGCATGGTTGACACATGGAGGACCTTACATCCGGAGGACAGGGAGGGTACATGTGTGACTACACATAGAAACGCCTGGTCAAGGATTGATTATTGGCTATTGTCCACAGATATACATTCCCAAGTGGTAAAAGCCGATCATTTACCGAGGACATTTTCTGACCATGCACCTGTGCAGATACAATTGCTGATCCCACTGCAATATGTGAGGCCCTACAGTTGGAGCTTCCCTTCGCGGGCGTTGCTGGACCAGGTGTTTAGGGAGGACCTTAGGGAGAAACGAACTGAATACTTTGAGCTGAATGAGGGATCGGTGGAGTCTCCGGGCACGTTATGGGAGGCATTTAAGGTTGTTACGAGGGGCAACTGTATGGCACTTAAAACAGGTGTGTTGAAGTCAATAAGAGACACACTGGAAAGACTTGAGGGAGACATTGCTGTGTTGTAGAGAGTTAGCAGGGAGCATCCTATGAATTCCACTCAGGCAGAGCTCAGGGCGAAGCTAACAGCATTCCAAGAGGAGGCGGAGAGGGAAACAGCATACCTTAACAAATATGCGCAGGCCAGGCGTTATGGAGAGGGCGATAGAGTGGGGAAAACACTTGCATCCCTACTGCGCGCTCCCAGGGGAGCGGAGTATATTACTGAATTGCAAGGGGCGGATGGTGAGGTAGTAAGGTCGCCGCAAGATATACTCCGTATAATGACAGATTTCTATAGGTCACTTTATACTTCGCGCACGAACCCAGAGGAAGTGGATATTACAGAGTACCTAGACACCATTGCATTAGCGTGGTTTAATAATGGGGCAAGACAATATATGGATCTTCCCATTACTATGGAGTATGTGAAGAATGTCATAGCCGGAATGCCGGCTGATAAGGCTCCGGGATCAGACTGTTTAACGGCGGCTTTTTATAAAGAGTATGTTGATATAGTAGCACCTAGACTACATAAGGTATATTTGGAAGCCATGGAAATGGGCATGTTCCCGCCCACACTCAGAGAGGCCACGATCATAACCATATTAAAACCTGATAAAGATCCGACTAGCCCGGAATCTTATCGGCCCCTCTCGTTGATTAACTTGGATGCAAAAATATATGCAAAACTACTGGCAGACAGACTGAAGCCCATGCTGCCGCAGATAGCGATATCGGATCAATCTGGATTCGTCCCTGGGCGAGCTACCTCCCATAACCTTAGAGTTCTATTTGGATTACTCCATTATTTGGACCCGAGGGTACAAGCGGTCGCTGCCCCGTTGGATGCCACAAAGGCCTGCGACTCTTTCGAGTGGAAGTTTTTATTTGCATTATTCATTAGAATGGGTTTTAGTGCTTCATTTATACAGCAAATCCAGATTTTGTATACTGCCCCCACAGCTCAGGTGAAAATAAATGGTCAGAAGTCAGAACCGATCACTATCACGAGAGGAACAAGACAAGGCTGCCCGCTATACCCGCTATTATTTGCTATAGCAACTGAGCCGCTGGCGGCCCGCCTCAGACAGCACCACACGCATCGTAGCATTGGGTTCACATCCAGAGGGCTGCTTGTCTCCATGTACGCAGACGACATGACTATTTATGTGGTGAAGCCTGAAGAAAACTTCGACCCGGTTATGAGAGAATTTATACGATATGGAGGTCTCACAGGCATACAGATAAACTGGGCAAAATCAGTGATGTTTCCGCTAACAGATGATACTAAACAGTGCGATACAGAGTTTCCTATAGAGTGGACGGACGGCGAGGTTAAATATTTAGGTATTTGATTTAGTAGATCCATACAGGAAATATGGCTCGCTAACTATAGTAGGGTGATGGAATGGATGGAAGTTAAGACACAGAGATGGAAAACACTACCACTTTCCCTGACGGGGCGTGTAGCCCTCACCAAATGGTGATTTTGCCTAAAATGCTTTATTTATTTGTGAATATCCCCCTTCCCCTAAACAGTAATTTTTTTAAAAGACTCCGGACTGGGATCCTGGAACTAGTTTGGGCGGGACGCCAGCCTAGGATGTCATGGAAATTATTGACGCTTCCTTTCACTCAGGGTGGACTAGCAGCGCCAGACTTTGAGCTCTATGCGTATAGCCCTCAAGCGCAATATCTACATTATTGGCGGCATCCGATTCCATTTCAACCACATGTGGCCATTGAAATAGACGTAGCTGCGCCAACCCCGCTGAATGTTACTGTATACCCCTCCATACAGACGTTCGCCATCGGATATTAACACAGTCGAAACTACAAGATGGGCTTGGTCGCAACTAGCCAAAAGGGCTGGAATCACGGAGATATATGCACCATCGATGCAGCTGGGTGGTAACCCATTGTTGGGACCACTAACAGATAGAGCAGTGACGGAACGAGCGAGTAAACGCGGGTTGAAAGTGGCTAGAGATCTTTACCCAGAGGATGAATTTCTAACACTACAACAGATGTGCGAGCCAGATGCGCCATCTGATTCTGACACGCTATTATCATTTGAGAGCAGCATGTAAAGCACGTTATCCGCAATTTCCAGAAGCACCACCCACGCTGAAAGCGCTGGAGGATTTTCTGTCTAATAATCCCCCCGTAAATTGATTACACGTATTTATAGCATAACACAGGACACATCAACGGTAATAACGTGCAAGTCCAAAATTGAGTGGGAACAGGAAGCAGGCATAACAATAACTGACAAGCAATGGATATTTTGCTGGACACAGCTTGAAAATGTGTCACCTAACTATAGATTGAGGCTCATACACTTTAACTATTTGCACAGAACTTATCGCACGCCTAAGCAGCTATGTCGTATGGGTCGTCAGTCAGATGCCAACTGTTGGAGATGTGGGGCGCTGGAAGCAACTTTTTTCCATTTGACCTGGGAGTGTGGGCAGGTGGCGCAATATTGGGTAGAAGTGCTGGGACATATAGGGCAAATAATTGCCGTGGATTTGAGAGTTGATCCACTCCTGGCACTGCTGGGGTTTGTCATGGAGGTGCCTAGTGTTTCACGTAAGCTGGCTGCTCTGTTGCTATTGTTGGCCAAGCGCTAGATAGCGATGCACTGGAAGAAGGCAGCCCCGCCCACGGTGGCGGGATGGATACGATCGGCTGTGTACTGTAAAGACCAACCGTCGAATTACTGGGACCTTTTGCCAAGTAGGTCTAGGCCAGCTGATATTTGGGAACCATTTGTATTATGGCTGGGACAGGCTGGCTCTGATTTGTGCGCCCACTGATTTAATGTACAGAGGGCGGAGGTAATCTAAGTGTTGTAGAGGTGCATGGGGAAGTGAAGGGGCTGGAGGGTGGCTCTGGTGGTGGTGGGATGTGCATAGTGGCTTTTCAGGGGCTAGGCGGAATATATGGGCCATGTATCAGTTGGATTAGGCAATACAAGAAGACATTCTAGTTTATAATACAGGTTGGGGCTATGGCAGGGGGTTGGGATAGGGGGTTGTTAACAAGGTTTCAAGACCATATATGAAGAGCTTCATATTGTGGTTGGTTATGACTCACACAAGTAAGGATTATCATTGTGATACTACCAAAAACGCCGCCGGGCCCTATGGGATGTCGGCTAACAGGCTGTGTTGATGAATCTGCAACATGTATATTAAGCGCTGCCGGCCTCCGGGTTGTAGGCTCACAGCTGTGTATTCTGTGTGACAAGGAATAAAGGTCTGCACCCCTCTTGCCTCTTTCTGCACTCTTCTTCCTATACCTCTCTTGCCTCTGTCTGCACCGGTCTCTCTTTCTGCACCTTTGTTGCCTGTTTCTGCAACTTTCAGGCCTCTTTTTGCAGTTCTCTTGCCTCCTTTTGCACCTCTGTTGCTTCTTTCTGCACGTCTTTTGCCTCTTTCTGGACTTCTCTTGCTTCTTTCTGCACCCCTGTTGTCTCTTTCTGCACTCGTCTTCCCTCTTTCTACACCTCTCTTGCTTCTTCCTGTACTTCTCTTGCTTCTTTCTGCAACACTCTCACATTTTTCTGTACCCTTCTTCCCTTTTATGCATCTATCCTGCCTCTTTCTCTTGCCATTTTCTGTATCTCTCTTGCCTCTTTCTGCACCTCACTTACCTTTTTCTGCACTTCTCTTGCTTCTTTCTACACCTCTGTTGTTTCTTTCTGCATCTCACTTGCTTCTTTCTGTGCCTCTGTTATCTCTTTCTGCACCTCTCCTGCCTCTTTCTACACCTCTCTTGCCTCTTTCTGTACTTCTCTTGTCTCCTTCTACACCTCTGTTGCTTCTTTCCGCACTTCTCTTGCTTCTTTCTCTTCTTTCTTTCTTTCTTTCTCCACCTCCGTTGCTTCTTTCTGCACCCTTCTTTCCTATTTGCACAACTCTCTTGCCTCATTCTACATCTCTCTTCCCTCTTTCTGTACCCCTTTTGCCTCTTTGTGCACCTCTGTTGCATCTTTTGCACTGCTCTTGCTTCTGTCTGCACCCCTGTTTTCTCTCTCTGCACCTCTTTTGCCTGTTTCTGCAACTTCCTTGCCTCTTTCGGAAGTTCTCTTGCCTCCTTCTGCACCTCGGTTGCTTCTTTCTGTACTTCTTTTGCCTCTTTTTAGACCTCTTTGCTTATTTCTGCACCCCTGTTGTCTCTTTCTGCACTCGTCTTCCCTCTTTCTGCACCTATCTTGCTTCTTTCTGCACGACTCTTGCTTCTTTCTGTACCTCTCTTGCCTCTTTCTGCACCTTTGTTGCTTCTTTCTGCACTTTACTTGCTTCTTTCTCCGCCTCTGTTGCTTCTTTCTGCTCCCCTCTTGCCTCTTTCTGCACCCTATCCCCCTCTTTCCGTACCACTCTTGCTTCTTTGTACACCTCGTGGTCCTTCTTTCTGCACCTCTCTTACAAATGTCTGCACCCCTCTTGCCTCTTTCTGCACCCCTCTTCCTATTTCCTGTATCTCTCTTGCCTCTGTCTGCACCCCTGTTCTCTCTTTCAGCACCTCTTTTGCCTGTTTCTGCAACTTTCTTGCCTCTTTTTGCAGTTCTCTTGCCTCCTTCTGCACCTCTTTTGCTTCTTTCCCTACTTCTTTTGCCTCTTTCTGGACTTCTCTTGCTTCTTTCTGCACGCCTGTTGTATCCTTCTGCACTCATCTTCCCTCTTTCTGCACCTCTCTTGCCTTTTTCTGCACTTTTTATGCTTCTTTATGTGCCCCTGTTAACTCTTTCTGCACCTCTCCTGCCTGTTTCTACACCTCTCTTGCCTCTTACTGTACTCCTCTTGCCTCTTTCTGCACCTCTATTGCTTTTTCCTGCACTTGTTGCCTGTTTCTGCACATCTTTTGCTTCTTTCTGCACTTCTCTTGCTTCTTTCTCCACCTCTGTTGCTTCTTTCTGCACCCTTCTTCCCTATCTGCACAACTCTGTTGCCTCTTTCTACACCTCTCTTCCCTCTTTCTGTACCCCTCTTGCCTCTTTGTGCACCTCTGTTCTATCTTTTGCACTGCTCTTGCTTCTGTCTACACCCCTGTTCTCTCTTTCTGTAGCGACCACGTGCCATTTTCGAAGGCACAAGGTATTCAGCATGCTTCCTTCCTCTTCTATCACCAAAAGAATGTGTGAGTCTGTGAGCGCAATGCATGAAGAACCACTAGGGGTCGGACGACATACTGGGCACTACAAGTCCCAAAACCCTATGCTCAGAATGCCGGTAGCAAGATCCGGCGCTTTGGCACACATCGAGGCTACAAAGCCCCTCCTCATCCGAGGATCGGGGCTTGACAAACTTATTCTTGGCTTCCCGAGTTCCTGCCGTGATGAAGCCCTCCACCGGTGTGCCGCGCTAGCTTGGTTCCCGTAATTCCAAGCCTGCTTCTGTGTTCCAGAGTCCCCGCTTCCCGTTACCATTTGGAAGGATCGAGTTCTGAGCTCCGGCCTCGGAAGGTACTTCCCCGCTGGATTGCCGAGACTCAGACTCATCTCAATACTGGCTGGCGTCGCTGTCTCTGACGGAGCCGTGATTTCTGCTGCCTGCGCCTTGCCTGTCTCTTTCTGCGCTGATCCAGTGAAGGAACTGGAGCAGCGCGTTATACCGAACAATACAGAGGATCATCCTCAGCGCAAGTAGCTTTCAGGTATTTAGATTTATTTTGAGGAACAATTGCACAGGTGCGCTTTTTACGTATCCTGTGCCCGAATAGAAGGAATTTTGGGACTTTGCATATCCTTGCTGATTTACTTTCTACAAACTCGTAGTGAAGGAACTACTTGTTTGTTGTTTCATATTAACAGGATTTTAGTCTTCCTGTACGTTTGGATAGTCTTGCCTTTTGTTCATTTAAAGGATTGCGAACTCAGCTATATGAATCCTTTATGCTGAACCACCTTATATGCCATATCTGAGGAGTACTGCATTGTGGAGCGAGTGAGTACATATCCTCTCACTGAGTGTGGTACGATTGATCCTTGTCATGTTCTTGCCCTAACTTTGGTTTCTTGTCTCATTTCCTTAGAGAGTTGCCTCCACAGGACCCCCACGCTCCTTCTCTGAGGGTTGCATGTCAGACTACAGAAACAGGACTAGCAAGAACCGTTTGGTCCACAGTGTTTATTATTTTCTCCACTTCCCTTTTCCCCGGGGCGCATTTGTACATAGTAGTGTGAGGTTTCACTCTGTGTTTGGTTGCGCCCAGGGGAGTAGGGGGGGGCAGCTACTTACCATCGTTCCCGCTGACGATCTTCAGAGGTTAATGACTACATCTATTTTAGATGCTACTACACTGCGACAGATTGTCAAGCCCACGACTGTTGTCGGCCCGAGCGATGGATACTAACGCAGTGTTGGCCTCGCTGTTGGAGAGCCTTTCTGCTCTACAGCAGGAAGTACATACCTCACGTCAGGAAACCCAAGAATTACGAAATGAGATGGGGACCTTACGCAGAGAGGTAGCGGGCATTTCAAGAAGTGGAAAAATCTCCTCTTCTGGAAAGGGCTCATATATTAGAGATTGGACTCTCCCTCCCCCTGCATCATCCCCAGGGGTTAGTTCACAGAGCACAGATTTTTTTTCTACACCAACCGCACACCCTCCTTCCCAAGGGGCCACTCCCACAGTCCACATTATACAGAATCCTGGTATTTCTTTAGCACCTCCAGAACGCTTCTTTGGGAACACGAAGAAGTTTGAAACCTTCCTCAATCAAAGCAGACTCCATTTTCTGTGTAAACCAGCAATCTTTCAAGACGATGCTGCAAAAACGTCCTTCATGATGTCCTACATGGGGGTAACGCTGCTAACTGGACAATACCGCTGATGGAGCAAAATGATCCAGTACTTCATGACTTCAAGAACTTCTGTGTAGAGACGCGAAAGTTATTTGATAGGAAAACCCACATGATGTCTCTGGACCGGGAACTGATCACCCTCCGACAGGGTTCACAGGACTTGCTCACCTACATCACTACCTTCAACCGTCTCTTGGTGGAAACGGATTGGCCACAAGAGAAACGGACGACCCTCTTCTATCAAGGGCTACGCAGCGAATTGAAGGATGTCCTTTCCCAAGTGGTTCAACTGCCTCAAACCTGTGAGGAGTTGATCGAACTCACTGTACAGTTAGATCATCGAGTACAAGAAAGAAAAGGGGACAGAAGTTGAGGAGAACCCCGTCTCTTCTTCCCCAGACCACGACCAACCCACGAAGAACCCACCAAGACACCGGACGGGTCTGAGCCCATGCAAATCAGTGGAATACGTGGCCCGCTTACCATGGAGGAGCGAGAAAAGAGGAGACAGCAAATGCTCTGCCTGTATTGCGGGAAAGGCGGGCACTTCATCAGAGAGTGCCTAGCCTGGGCTAAGGGTCCAGACAGAGGCGTTGCTTCAAGAATGCAAACAGCCATACAACATGGGACGGAAAACGAAGGAGCCCAAGAACGGACGGGATCTCCGCCTTGGGTTCAGGATCAGTTACGGTCCCTTCAATTCTCACCAATACCATTCAACCATCAGTGGCCCATATGAATGTAAACGTCACCTTATGGATCACCGTCTGCAATCCTCTTAGCGTTTCTGCTATGTTGGACTCCGGATCCACCGGGAACTTCATCAACCAGCAGTATGCCTGGAACATTGGAGTTCTATATGAAAGAAAGAAGACCCCTGAAATAGTGAAGGCAGTAGATGGGAAGGCTCTGACTTCTGGACCTATCAGATAACATACAGTTCCTCTCCATGTGATTTGGTGAGGACCATTACGAGACCATACAGTTTGATATCATCGATGCCCCCCACTTCCGCCTTATCCTAGGTATGCCATGGTTAACCCTGCATGGTCCTGTTATACGCTGGACGGAACGCATCGTATCCTTGACGTCCGCTTTTTGCAGAGAACATTGTACCAGGCAGTTCCTGATTCGGGAAGATTTAATCAAAACCCAGGCTGAACTGTTAGCCACAGGATGTGGAGAAGTTAGGTACTGCTGTTCTACTATACTACCTGAGATGTATAGCAACTATCAGGAAGTCTTTGACAAACAAAAAGCCACCCAGTTACCACCTCATAGACCCTACGACTGTCGCATAGATCTCGTTTCAGGAGCTGCCTCTTTCTACACCTCTCTTGCCTCTTTCTGTACTTCTCTTGTCTCCTTCTACACCTCTGTTGCTTCTTTCCGCACTTCTCTTGCTTCTTTCTCCACCTCCGTTGCTTCTTTCTGCACCCTTCTTTCCTATTTGCACAACTCTCTTGCCTCTTTCTACATCTCTCTTCCCTCTTTCTGTACCCCTTTTGCCTCTTTGTGCACCTCTGTTGCATCTTTTGCACTGCTCTTGCTTCTGTCTGCACCCATGTTCTCTCTCTCTGCACCTCTTTTGCCTGTTTCTGCAACTTCCTTGCCTCTTTCGGAAGTTCTCTTGCCTCCTTCTGCACCTCGGTTGCTTCTTTCTGTACTTCTTTTGCCTCTTTTTAGACCTCTCTGCTTCTTTCTGCACCCCTGTTGTCTCTTTCTGCACTCGTCTTCCCTCTTTCTGCACCTATTTTGCTTCTTTCTGCACGACTCTTGCTTCTTTCTGTACCTCTCTTGCCTCTTTCTGCACCTCTGTTGCTTCTTTCTGGACTTTACTTGCTTCTTTCTCCGCCTCTGTTGCTTCTTTCTGCTCCCCTCTTGCCTCTTTCTGCACCCTTTTCCCCTCTTTCCGTACCACTCTTGCTTCTTTGTACACCTTGTGTTCCTTCTTTCTGCACCTCTCTTACAAATGTCTGCACCCCTCTTGCCTCTTTCTGCACCCCTCTTCCTATTTCCTGTACCTCTCTTGCCTCTGTCTGTACCCCTGTTCTCTCTTTCAGCACCTCTTTTGCCTGTTTCTGCAACTTACTTGCCTCTTTTTGCAGTTCTCTTGCCTCCTTCTGCACCTCTTTTGCTTCTTTCCCTACTTCTTTTGCCTCTTTCTGGACTTCTCTTGCTTCTTTCTGCACGCCTGTTGTCTCCTTCTGCACTCATCTTCCCTCTTTCTGCACCTCTCTTGCCTTTTTCTGCACTCTTTTTGCCTCTTTATGTGCCCCTGTTAACTCGTTCTGCACCTCTCCTGCCTGTTTCTATACCTCTCTTGCCTCTTTCTGCACTTCTCTTGCCTCTTTCCGCACCTCTGTTGCTTCTTTCTGCACTTGTTGCCTCTTTCTGCACCCCTCCTGCCTCTTTCTGCACCTCTGTTGCTTCTTTCTGCACTTCTGTTGTTTCTTTCTCCACCTCTGTTGCTTCTTTCTGCTCCCTTCTTCCCT
This sequence comes from Lissotriton helveticus, assembly GCF_964261635.1. NCBI lineage: Eukaryota > Metazoa > Chordata > Amphibia > Caudata > Salamandridae > Lissotriton > Lissotriton helveticus. The sequence goes on from NC_136068.1 coordinate 1,195,402,365, forward strand.
ATTTGCACACCTCTCTTGCCTCTTTCTACACCTATCTTCCCTCTTTCTGCACCTGTCTTGCCTCTTTGTGCACCTCTATTGCATCTTTTGCACTGCTCTTGCTTCTGTCTGCACCCCTGTTCTCTCTTTCAGCACCTCGTTTGCCCCTGTTTCTGCATCTTTCTCGCCTCTTTCTAGAGTTCTCTTGCCTCCTTCTGCACCTCTGTTGCTTATTTCTGCACTTCTTTTGCCTCTTTCTGCACCTCTCTTGCCTCTTTCTGCACTCCTGTTGCTTCTTTCTGCACTTCACTTGCTTCTTTCTCCACCTCTGTTGCTTCTTTCTGCACCTCTCTTGCCTCTTTCTGCACCGTTCTTCCCTCTTTGTGCAACTCTCTTGCCTCTTTCTACACCTCTCTTCCCTCCTTCTGTACCCCTCTTGCTTCTTTGTACACATCTGTTCCTTCTTTCTGCACCTCTCTTACAAATGTCTGCACCCCTCTTTGCCTCTTTCTGCACCCCTCTTCCTACTTCCTGTACCTCTCTTGCCTCTGTCTGCACCCGTTCTCTCTTTCTGCACCTCTATTGCCTGTTTCTGCAACATTCTTGCCTCTTTTTGCAGTTCTCTTGCCTCCTTCCGCACCTCTGTTGCCTCTTTCTGCACGTCTTTTGCCTCTTTCTGGACTTCTCTTGCTTCTTTCTACACCCCTGTTCTCTCTCTCTGCACCTCTTTTGCCTGTTTCTGCAACTTTCTTGCCTCTTTCTGTAGTTCTCTTGCCTCCTTCTGCACCTCTGTTGCTTCTTTCTGTACTTCTTTTGCCTCTTTTTAGACCTCTTTTGCTTCTTTCTGTACCCATGTTGTCTCTGTCTGCACTCGTCCTCCCTCTTTCTGCACCTATCTTGCTTCTTTCTGCACATCTCTTGCTTCTTTCTGTACCTCTCTTGCCTCTTTCTGCAGTTCTCTTGCCTCCTTCTGCACCTCTGTTGCTTCTTTCTGCACTTCATTTGCCTCTTTCTGCACCTCTCTTGCCTCTTTCTGCACCTCTGTTGCTTCTTTCTGCTCTTCATTTGCTTCTTTCTCCACCTCTGTTGCTTCTTTCTGCACCTCTCTAGCGTCTTTCTGCACCGTTCTTCCCTTTGTGCAACTCTCTTGCCTCTTTCTACACCTCTCTTCCCTCCTTCTGTACCCCTCTAGCTTCTTTGTACACCTCTGTTCCTTCTTTCTGCACCTCTCTTACAAATGTCTGCACCCCGGGGGGCGTGGCTTGGCCGCATAGCGGAATGGCTGCTTGAAATCGCAGCTCCGCCGGCCGAGCACAGAAATCCAAAATAAATCTGTTTCAGCCGTGCTGCAGATCGGGCTCACCTGTCGAAAAGAGATGCGGGGGCACTCCGGTACTGTCTGGTAGAACGCACGGCGCTGAGGTGCACAAGCGGAAGGAGTGGAGATCGGGGCTGTCCCGACACTGCAGTGGGGCCTGCGAGCATAGCTAAGACCGGGGACTTGCGTGGAGAACTGGCCGAAGGTCGGAGAGAGGAGTGCCCGGACAAAGACGGCGCCGCGCCTGCCGAGAACGAAGACGGCAGCGGGAGATTCGCTGCATGGCTCGTGGGCTATTTAACATTACCCTGGCTGCAGAGCGGGGGGGTGATCAGGCCGAGCCAGCACCTGAGGCGGTGGAAATAGCGAGACGCCGGCTGAGAGGTGCGGGAGCTAACCGACTGAACTGCAGGTGGCTGCAGGAGATCTATATTCACTGCCTGCTTACTAGGCGAGCTCAGAAGGCAGCGCTGCGGGTAGGATCGAGGTACCTATGGGGCCTTGCCTGCAGGAGGGCACGGGAGACTACAACTGAGTGGAATAAATACCACGCTGAAACAACAAGCCTGAAACTTGAGGCCGCCATTTTGTGTTGCTGAGAGACGCCTGTACTGGATACCCAAGGCAACTCGATAGAAGCTGGTGGCAGTGGTAAGCAAGCAGACGATGGTACTGGTGCTGCAGGCGGAACTTTAAGGCGGCATAACGTAGATGGTGGCGTAGCAGTACTGAGCTGACAGAGCTGTAGGTGGTCGACGGGATGCCAACACATAATCCCCCGGTGAGACTGTATACGGCCGGTGGGCTGGATTACTGAAGGGCTGTGACATTGCTGCTCCTGCGACTGCGGGTCAAGGGAGTTTTAAAATAGCGCGGAGATTCAGATCAGAAGCACGACAGGCTGGGAAATCGCTTGAGATAGAGCGAACTGGTAATACGTGCAGAACCGGAGCGGAGACACGATGTATTTGATAACTTAGCTCCTCCTTGACAGAGGGGAGCATACCTACACGGCCTTCGTAGCAGTAGTGCTGCGCTGGTCATGGGGGGATCTTCTTGAACTGGCAGCACACAGAGAGGCCGGCCTGGAGGTGGTGGATTCCGGTGCATGGGAAAGCACGGGGACGCTGGCCGAGGGTGCGAGTGGACAAGGCACAGCCAGGCGACATACAGACTCTGACCCCTTGACTTGGAGAACTAGAGAATTTATAGAGCAGCGGCGATTCGAGGGACATGATGGCAAAAGACGCACACTGAAGGGCGAATAATCCTGTGGACTGCACTGCGAACGGCGCATCTTGAGAGGATCCGGCTACCGGCGACATAAGGTGCTTGGTGGACTGGTGGGTGGCAGCACCGGAACATTGAAGACAGCGCTAGGAAGACGGCGGGAGAGAGTCCTGCGGAGAACCACACGGGCTATCTGTGGTTGGGAGGAAAAGACGCTGAGCCATGATGGGTAAGCCGGAAACGCGGCAGCCGAAAATCACATTCGAAAAGAAAACAAATAAAGTGCCTGACACAGAGGCGACAGAACGTGAACTGATGAATGACGGTGCACAGGGACAACTGCCGGCGGAAGACATAAGGTCCATGTTTCAGGAACTGAAAACGAGCTTGCAGGGCATCGACTCCAAAATGGACACCTTGGCGGACCGCATGGACAGAATCACGCAAAGGATGGATAAGCAAGAAGGAAGGGTCAGTGTGCTAGAAACAAGAGTGACTGAAACGGAGGAAAGCCAAACTGACATTGAGAAGAAAGTTATAGGGATGGACAAAGTGTTGGCATTGATTCAGCAAAAGAATGAGGATTTAGAAGCGAGATCGAGGTGCAACAACATACGTATAACAGGCATTGCGGAATCAACAGACATTCAGAACATGGAAAAATATATCGAAATATGCTGAAAGATTTGTTCGGACCTGATCTCTCTCCGATGTTCCTCATATAAAGAGCTCACAGATCATTAGGGCCCAGACCAAACCTGGCGCGCCAGCGAGACCAATATTGGCCCGAGTACTCAACTATAGGGACCGAGATACGATACTGCGCCTCGCCAGGGAGAAATGATCGATACAATACCGAGGCAATGATATAGCACTATACCCGGACTTTACATTGCAAGTGCAGGCTGCCCGAAGGGAATTCATCCCTGCGAAGAAGATTTTCCAACAGACGGGTACGAAATATGCTCTGATATACCCGGCAAAGCTGAGGGTTCAGGGCCCGGGAAGACCCACCTTCTTTGTAGATGCAAAGGCGGCGCTCAACTATACTAAACAACTAGCGAAAGAGCAGCGACAGCAGAAGATATCGGAGGAGGGCCTTGACGGAGGAGAGTCTGAGTGACATTGAATGATATGTTGGACCTGTATAGTATGGTAAGACCATTGGTGATTTGCACGGGAAACTACATGGGAGTAAGCGGCTCACAGATGGTAAGATGGTTTGAGCATTATTATGTTGGAGTGCCCAAGTTGACCGGGGTCTTGAGGGGTGAACTGTAACTACTTGAGACGAACTCTATGACGGTGGGCCCTAGATCTGCATGCATGCCATAAGCAGCTCGGCCACCCTGTCAAAGTACAGGGGAGGATGTAGGCCACCCTGCGCGCCCCAAGGGATGATGCTAATACAAACATGCTCAAACACAATAGATGGGGAGTGATTGTGGAAGCCCCGTATTCAAATTATGCTAGAGGAGTGGCCATATTGATTCGGAGAGGATACCAATGGACGACAAGTGCCTTGTACACAGACACGGAGGGTAGATATATAATGTTATTGAGAATGTTATGTAATGCGCCAGTGTAAATTGTGAATGTCTATGGTCCAAATGTGGACAGCCCTTCCTTTTTTCAACATGTATGGCAGAAAATACAGTTGTATGGACAGATGGCGATATTATGGGGGGGAAGACTTTAATGTGGCCCTATCTCCTTCCGCTGATAGGCAAGGTGCGGCTCGTGAACATCACCCTAGAGCGGCAGCGGTATTGAGAGAAATAATGACGTAAGACTGCATGGTTGACACATGGAGGACCTTACATCCGGAGGACAGGGAGGGTACATGTGTGACTACACATAGAAACGCCTGGTCAAGGATTGATTATTGGCTATTGTCCACAGATATACATTCCCAAGTGGTAAAAGCCGATCATTTACCGAGGACATTTTCTGACCATGCACCTGTGCAGATACAATTGCTGATCCCACTGCAATATGTGAGGCCCTACAGTTGGAGCTTCCCTTCGCGGGCGTTGCTGGACCAGGTGTTTAGGGAGGACCTTAGGGAGAAACAAACTGAATACTTTGAGCTGAATGAGGGATCAGTGGAGTCTCCGGGCACGTTATGGGAGGCATTTAAGGTTGTTACGAGGGGCAACTGTATGGCACTTAAAACAGGTGTGTGGAAGTCAATAAGAGACACACTGGAAAGACTTGAGGGAGACATTGCTGTGTTGTAGAGAGTTAGCAGGGAGCATCCTATGAATTCCACTCAGGCAGAGCTCAGGGCGAAGCTAACAGCATTCCAAGAGGAGGCGGAGAGGGAAACAGCATACCTTAACAAATATGCGCAGGCCAGGCGTTATGGAGAGGGCGATAGAGTGGGGAAAACACTTGCATCCCTACTGCGCGCTCCCAGGGGAGCGGAGTATATTACTGAATTGCAAGGGGCGGATGGTGAGGTAGTAAGGTCGCCGCAAGATATACTCCGTATAATGACAGATTTCTATAGGTCACTTTATACTTCGCGCACGAACCCAGAGGAAGTGGATATTACAGAGTACCTAGACACCATTGCATTAGCGTGGTTTAATAATGGGGCAAGACAATATATGGATCTTCCCATTATTATGGAGTATGTGAAGAATGTCATAGCCGGAATGCCGGCTGATAAGGCTCCGGGATCAGACTGTTTAACGGCGGCTTTTTATAAAGAGTATGTTGATATAGTAGCACCTAGACTACATAAGGTATATTTGGAAGCCATGGAAATGGGCATGCTCCCGCCCACACTCAGAGAGGCCACGATCATAACCATATTAAAACCTGATAAAGATCCGACTAGCCCGGAATCTTATCGGCCCCTCTCGTTGATTAACTTGGATGCAAAAATATATGCAAAACTACTGGCAGACAGACTGAAGCCCATGCTGCCGCAGATAGCGATATCGGATCAATCTGGATTCGTCCCTGGGCGAGCTACCTCCCATAACCTTAGAGTTCTATTTGGATTACTCCATTATTTGGACCCGAGGGTACAAGCGGTCGCTGCCCCGTTGGATGCCACAAAGGCCTGCGACTCTTTCGAGTGGAAGTTTTTATTTGCATTATTCATTAGAATGGGTTTTAGTGCTTCATTTATACAGCAAATCCAGATTTTGTATACTGCCCCCACAGCTCAGGTGAAAATAATTGTTCATAAGTCAGAACCGATCACTATCACGAGAGGAACAAGACAAGGCTGCCCGCTATACCCGCTATTATTTGCTATAGCAACTGAGCCGCTGGCGGCCCGCCTCAGACAGCACCACACGCATCGTAGCATTGGGTTCACATCCAGAGGGCTGCTTGTCTCCATGTACGCAGACGACATGACTATTTATGTGGTGAAGCCTGAAGAAAACTTCGACCCGGTTATGAGAGAATTTATACGATATGGAGGTCTCACAGGCATACAGATAAACTGGGCATAATCAGTGATGTTTCCGCTAACAGATGATACTAAACAGTGCGATACGGAGTTTCCTATAGAGTGGACGGACGGCGAGGTTAAATATTTAGGTATTTGATTTAGTAGATCCATACAGGAAATATGGCTCGCTAACTATGGTAGGGTGATGGAATGGATGGAAGTTAAGACACAGAGATGGAAAACACTACCACTTTCCCTGACGGGCGTGTAGCCCTCACCAAATGATGATTTTGCCTAAAATGCTTTATTTATTTGTGAATATCCCCCTTCCCCTAAACAGTAATTTTTTTAAAAGACTCCGGACTGGGATCCTGGAACTAGTTTGGGCGGGACGCCAGCGTAGGCTGTCATGGAAATTATTGACGCTTCCTTTCACTCAGGGTGGACTAGCAGCGCCAAACTTTGAGCTCTATGCGTATAGCGCTCAAGCGCAATATCTACATTATTGGCGGCATCCGATTCCATTTCAACCACATGTGGCCATTGAAATAGACGTAGCTGCGCCAACCCCGCTGAATGTTACTGTATACCCCTCCATACAGACGTTCGCCATCGGATATTAACACAGTCGAAACTACAAGATGGGCTTGGTCGCAACTAGCCAAAAGGGCTGGAATCACGGAGATATATGCACCATCGATGCAGCTGGGTGGTAACCCATTGTTGGGACCACTAACAGATAGAGCAGTGACGGAACGAGCGAGTAAACGTGGGTTGAAAGTGGCTAGAGATCTTTACCCAGATGATGAATTTCTAACACCACAACAGATGTGCGAGCCAGATGCGCCATCTGATTCTGACACGCTATTATTTTATCAATTGAGAGCAGCATGTAAAGCACGTTATCCGCAATTTCCAGAAGCACCACCCACGCTGAAAGCGCTGGAGGATTTGCTGTCTAATAATCCCCCCGTAAATTGATTACACGTATTTATAGCATAACACAGGACACATCAACGGTAATAACGTGCAAGTCCAAAATTGAGTGGGAACAGGAAGCAGGCATAACAATAACTGACAAGCAATGGATATTTTGCTGGACACAGCTTGAAAATGTGTCACCTAACTATAGATTGAGGCTCATACACTTTAACTATTTGCACAGAACTTATCGCACGCCTAAGCAGCTATGTCGTATGGGTCGTCAGTCAGATGCCAACTGTTGGAGATGTGGGGCGCTGGAAGCAACTTTTTTCCATTTGACCTGGGAGTGTGGGCAGGTGGTGCAATATTGGGTAGAAGTGCTGGGACATATAGGGCAAATAATTGCCGTGGATTTGAGAGTTGATCCACTCCTGGCACTGCTGGGGTTTGTCATGGAGGTGCCTAGTGTTTCACGTAAGCTGGCTGCTCTGTTGCTATTGTTGGCCAAGCGCTAGATAGCGATGCACTGGAAGAAGGCAGCCCCGCCCACGGTGGCGGGATGGATACGATCGGCTGTGTACTGTAAAGACCAACTGTCGAATTACTGGGACCTTTTGCCAAGTAGGTCTAGGCCAGCTGATATTTGGGAACCATTTGTATTATGGCTGGGACAGGCTGGCTCTGATTTGTGCGCGCACTGATTTAATGTACAGAGGGCGGAGGTAATCTAAGTGTTGTAGAGGTGCATGGGGAAGTGAAGGGGCTGGAGGGTGGCTCTGGTGGTGGTGGGATGTGCATAGTGGCTTTTCAGGGGCTAAGCGGAATATATGGGCCATGTATCAGTTGGATTAGGCAATACAAGAAGACATTCTAGTTTATAATACAGGTTGGGGCTATGGCAGGGGGTTGGGATAGGGGGTTGTTAAGAAGGTTTCAAGACCATATATGAAGAGCTTCATATTGTGGTTGGTTATGACTCACACAAGTAAGGATTATCATTGTGATACTACCAAAAACGCCGCCGGGTCCTATGGGATGTCGGCTAACAGGCTGTGTTAATGAATCTGCAACATGGATATTAAGCGCTGCCGGCCTCCGGGTAGTAGGCTCACAGCTGTGTATTCTGTGTGACAAGGAATACAGGTCTGCACCCCTCTTGCCTCTTTCTGCACCCTTCTTCCTATACCTCTCTTGCCTCTGTCTGCACCGTTCTCTCTTTCTGCACCTCTTTTGCCTGTTTCTGCAACTTTCTTGCCTCTTTTTGCAGTTCTCTTGCCTCCTTCTGCACCTCTGTTGCTTCTTTCTGCAGGTCTTTTGCCTCTTTCTGGACTTCTCTTGCTTCTTTCTGCACCCTGTTGTCTCTTTCTGCACTCGTCTTCCCTCTTTCTACACCTCTCTTGCTTCTTCCTGTACTTCTCTTGCTTCTTTCTGCAACACTCTCACATTTTTCTGTACCCTTCTTCCCTTTTATGCATCTATCCTGCCTCTTTCTGCAGTTCTCTTGCCATTTTCTGTACCTCTCTTGCCTCTTTCTGCACCTCACTTACCTTTTTCTGCACTTCTCTTGCTTCTTTCTACACCTCTGTTGTTTCTTTCTGCATATCACTTGCTTCTTTCTGTGCCTCTGTTATCTCTTTCTGCACCTCTCCTGCCTCTTTCTACACCTCTCTTGCCTCTTTCTGTACTTCTCTTGTCTCCTTTTACACCTCTGTTGCTTCTTTCCGCACTTCTCTTGCTTCTTTCTCCACCTCCGTTGCTTCTTTCTGCACCCTTCTTTCCTATTTGCACAACTCTCTTGCCTCTTTCTACATCTCTCTTCCCTCTTTCTGTACCCCTTTTGCCTCTTTGTGCACCTCTGTTGCATCTTTTGCACTGCTCTTGCTTCTGTCTGCACCCCTGTTCTCTCTCTCTGCACCTCTTTTGCCTGTTTCTGCAACTTCCTTGCCTCTTTCGGAAGTTCTCTTGCCTCCTTCTGCACCTCGGTTGCTTCTTTCTGTACTTCTTTTGTCTCTTTTTAGACCTCTCTGCTTCTTTCTGCACCCCTGTTGTCTCTTTCTGCACTCGTCTTCCCTCTTTCTGCACCTATTTTGCTTCTTTCTGCACGGCTCTTGCTTCTTTCTGTACCTCTCTTGCCTCTTTCTGCACCTCTGTTGCTTCTTTCTGCACTTTACTTGCTTCTTTCTCCGCCTCTGTTGCTTCTTTCTGCTCCCCTCTTGCCTCTTTCTGCACCCTTTTCCCCTCTTTCCGTTCCACTCTTGCTTCTTTGTACACCTCGTGTTCCTTCTTTCTGCACCTCTCTTACAAATGTCTGCACCCCTCTTGCCTCTTTCTGCACCCCTCTTCCTATTTCCTGTACCTCTCTTGCCTCTGTCTGCACCCCTGTTCTCTCTTTCAGCACCTCTTTTGCCTGTTTCTGCAACTTTCTTGCCTCTTTTTGCAGTTCTCTTGCCTCCTTCTGCACCTCTTTTGCTTCTTTCCCTACTTCTTTTGCCTCTTTCTGGACTTCTCTTGCTTCTTTCTGCACGCCTGTTGTCTCTTTCTGCACTCATCTTCCCTCTTTCTGCACCTCTCTTGCCTTTTTCTGCACTTCTTTTGCCTCTTTATGTGCCCCTGTTAACTCGTTCTGCACCTCTCCTGCCTGTTTCTACACCTCTCTTGCCTCTTTCTGCACTTCTCTTGCCTCTTTCCGCACCTCTGTTGCTTCTTTCTGCACTTGTTGCCTCTTTCTGCACCCCTCTTGCCTCTTTCTGCACCTCTGTTGCTTCTTTCTGCACTTCTGTTGTTTCTTTCTCCACCTCTGTTGCTTCTTTCTGCTCCCTTCTTCCCTATTTGCACACCTCTCATGCCTCTTTCTACACCTCTCTTCCCTCTTTCTGCACCTGTCTTGCCTCTTTGTGCACCTCTATTGCATCTTTTGCACTGCTCTTGCTTCTGTCTGCACCCCTGTTCTCTCTTTCAGCACCTCTTTTGCCCCTGTTTCTGCATCTTTCTTGCCTCTTTCTACAGTTCTCTTGCCTCCTTCTGCACCTCTGTTGCTTATTTCTGCACTTCTTTTGCCTCTTTCTGCACCTCTTTTGCCTCTTTCTGCACTCCTGTTGCTTCTTTCTGCACTTCACTTGCTTCTTTCTCCACCTCTGTTGCTTCTTTCTGCACCTCTCTTGCCTCTTTCTGCACCGTTCTTCCCTCTTTGTGCAACTCTCTTGCCTCTTTCTACACCTCTCTTCCCTCCTTCTGTACCCCTCTTGCTTCTTTGTACACCTCTGTTCCTTCTTTCTGCACCTCTCTTACAAATGTCTGCACCCCTCTTTGCCTCTTTCTGCACCCCTCTTCCTACTTCCTGTACCTCTCTTGCCTCTGTCTGTACCCGTTCTCTCTTTCTGCACCTCTATTGCCTGTTTCTGCAACATTCTTGCCTCTTTTTGCAGTTCTCTTGCATCCTTCCGCACCTCTGTTGCTTCTTTCTGCACGTCTTTTGCCTCTTTCTGGACTTCTCTTGCTTCTTTCTACACCCCTGTTCTCTCTCTCTGCACCTCTTTTGCCTGTTTCTGCAACTTTCTTGCCTCTTTCTGTAGTTCTCTTGCCTCCTTCTGCACCTCTGTTGCTTCTTTCTGTACTTCTTTTGCCTCTTTTTAGACCTCTTTTGCTTCTTTCTGCACCCCTGTTGTCTCTGTCTGCACTCGTCCTCCCTCTTTCTGCACCTATCTTGCTTCTTTCTGCACATATCTTGCTTCTTTCTGTACCTCTCTTGCCTCTTTCTGCAGTTCTCTTGCCTCCTTCTGCACCTCTGTTGCTTCTTTCTTCACTTCATTTGCCTCTTTCTGCACCTCTCTTGCCTCTTTCTGCACCTCTGTTGCTTCTTTCTGCTCTTCATTTGCTTCTTTCTCCACCTCTGTTGCTTCTTTCTGCAACTCTCTAGCGTCTTTCTGCACCGTTCTTCCCTTTGTGCAACTCTCTTGCCTCTTTCTACACCTCTCTTCCCTCCTTCTGTACCCCTCTTGCTTCTTTGTACACCTCTGTTCCTTCTTTCTGCACCTCTCTTACAAATGTCTGCACCCCGGGGGGCGTGGCTTGGTCGCATAGCGGAATGGCTGCTTGAAATCGCAGCTCTGCCGGCTGAGCACAGAAATCCAAAATAAATCTGTTTCAGCCGTGCTGCAGATCGGGCTCACCTGTCGAAAAGAGATGCGGGGGCACTCCGGTACTGTCTGGTAGAACGCACGGCGCTGAGGTGCACAAGCGGAAGGAGTGGAGATCGGGGCTGTCCCGACACTGCAGTGGGGCCTGCGAGCATAGCTAAGACCGGGGACTTGCGTGGAGAACTGGCCGAAGGTCGGAGAGAGGAGTGCCCGGACAAAGACGGCGCCGCGCCTGCCGAGAACGAAGACGGCAGCGGGAGATTCGCTGCATGGCTTGTGGGCTATTTAACATTACCCTGGCTGCAGAGCGGGGGGTGATCAGGCCGAGCCAGCACCTGAGGCGGTGGAAATAGCGAGACGCCGGCTGAGAGGTGCGGGAGCTAACCGACTGAACTGCAGGTGGCTGCAGGAGATCTATATTCACTGCCTGCTTACTAGGCGAGCTCAGAAGGCAGCGCTGCGGGTAGGATCGAGGTACCTATGGGGCCTTGCCTGCAGGAGGGCACGGGAGACTACAACTGAGTGGAATAAATACCACGCTGAAACAACAAGCCTGAAACTTGAGGCCGCCATTTTGTGTTGCTGAGAGACGCCTGTACTGGATACCCAAGGCAACTCGATAGAAGCTGGTGGCAGTGGTAAGCAAGCAGACGATGGTACTGGTGCTGCAGGCGGAACTTTAAGGCGGCATAACGTAGATGGTGGCGTAGCAGTACTGAGCTGACAGAGCTGTAGGTGGTCGACGGGATGCCAACACATAATCCCCCGGTGAGACTGTATACGGCCGGTGGGCTGGATTACTGAAGGGCTGTGACATTGCTGCTCCTGCGACTGCGGGTCAAGGGAGTTTTAATATAGCGCGGAGATTCAGATCAGAAGTCCGACAGGCTGAGAAATCGCTTGAGATAGAGCAAACTGGTAATACGTGCAGAACCTGAGCGGAGACACGATGTATTTGATAACTTAGCTCCTCCTTGACAGAGGGGAGCATACCTACACGGCCTTCGTAGCAGTAGTGCTGCGCTGGTCATGGGGGGATCTTCTTGAACTGGCAGCACGGAGAGAGGCCGGCCTGGAGGTGGTGGATTCCCCGTGCATGGGAAAGCACGGGGACGCTGGCCGAGGGTGCGAGTGGACAAGGCACAGCCAGGCGACATACAGACTCTGACCCCTTGACTTGGAGAACTAGAGAATTTATAGAGCAGCGGCGATTCGAGGGACATGATGGCAAAAGACGCACACTGAAGGGCGAATAATCCTGTGGACTGCACTGCGAACGGCGCATCTTGAGAGGATCCGGCTACCGGCGACATAAGGTGCTTGGTGGACTGGTGGGTGGCAGCACCGGAACATTGAAGACAGCGCTAGGAAGACGGCGGGAGAGAGTCCTGCGGAGAACCACACGGGCTATCTGTGGTTGGGAGGAAAAGACGCTGAGCCATGATGGGTAAGCCGGAAACGCGGCAGCCGAAAATCACATTCGAAAAGAAAACAAATAAAGTGCCTGACACAGAGGCGACAGAACGTGAACTGATGAATGATGGTGCACAGGGACAACTGCCGGCGGAAGACATAAGGTCCATGTTTCAGGAACTGAAAACGAGCTTGCAGGGCATCGACTCCAAAATGGACACCTTGGCGGACCGCATGGACAGAATCACGCAAAGGATGGATAAGCAAGAAGGAAGGGTCAGTGTGCTAGAAACAAGAGTGACTGAAACGGAGGAAAGCCAAACTGACATTGAGAAGAAAGTTATAGGGATGGACAAAGTGTTGGCATTGATTCAGCAGAAGAATGAGGATTTAGAAGCGAGATCGAGGTGCAACAACATACGTATAACAGGCATTGCGGAATCAACAGACATTCAGAACATGGAAAAATATATCGAAATATGCTGAAAGATTTGTTCGGACCTGATCTCTCTCCGATGTTCCTCATAGAAAGAGCTCACAGATCATTAGGGCCCAGACCAAACCTGGCGCGCCAGCGAGACCAATATTGGCCCGAGTACTCAACTATAGGGACCGAGATACGATACTGCGCCTCGCCAGGGAGAAAGGATCGATACAATACCGAGGCAATGATATAGCACTATACCCGGACTTTACATTGCAAGTGCAGGCTGCCCGAAGGGAATTCATCCCTGCGAAGAAGATTTTCCAACAGACGGGTACGAAATATGCTCTGATATACCCGGCAAAGCTGAGGGTTCAGGGCCCGGGAAGACCCACCTTCTTTGTAGATGCAAAGGCGGCGCTCAACTATACTAAACAATTAGCGAAAGAGCAGCGACAGCAGAAGATATCGGAGGAGGGCCTTGACGGAGGAGAGTCTGAGTGACATTGAATGATATGTTGGACCTGTATAGTATGGTAAGACCATTGGTGATTTGCACGGGAAACTACATGGGAGTAAGCGGCTCACAGATGGTAAGATGGTTTGAGCATTATTATGTTGGAGTGCCCAAGTTGACCGGGGTCTTGAGGGGTGAACTGTAACTACTTGAGACGAACTCTATGACGGTGGGCCCTAGATCTGCATGCATGCCATAAGCAGCTCGGCCACCCTGTCAAAGTACAGGGGAGGATGTAGGCCACCCTGCGCGCCCCAAGGGATGATGCTAATACAAACATGCTCAAACACAATAGATGGGGAGTGATTGTGGAAGCCCCGTATTCAAATTATGCTAGAGGAGTGGCCATATTGATTCGGAGAGGATGCCAATGGACGACAAGTGCCTTGTACACAGACACGGAGGGTAGATATATAATGTTATTGAGAATGTTATGTAATGCGCCAGTGTAAATTGTGAATGTCTATGGTCCAAATGTGGATAGCCCTTCCTTTTTTCAACATGTATGGCAGAAAATACAGTTGTATGGACAGATGGCGATATTATGGGGGGGAAGACTTTAATGTGGCCCTATCTCCTTCCGCTGATAGGCAAGGTGCGGCTCGTGAACATCACCCTAGAGCGGCAGCGGTATTGAGAGAAATAATGACGTAAGACTGCATGGTTGACACATGGAGGACCTTACATCCGGAGGACAGGGAGGGTACATGTGTGACTACACATAGAAACGCCTGGTCAAGGATTGATTATTGGCTATTGTCCACAGATATACATTCCCAAGTGGTAAAAGCCGATCATTTACCGAGGACATTTTCTGACCATGCACCTGTGCAGATACAATTGCTGATCCCACTGCAATATGTGAGGCCCTACAGTTGGAGCTTCCCTTCGCGGGCGTTGCTGGACCAGGTGTTTAGGGAGGACCTTAGGGAGAAACGAACTGAATACTTTGAGCTGAATGAGGGATCGGTGGAGTCTCCGGGCACGTTATGGGAGGCATTTAAGGTTGTTACGAGGGGCAACTGTATGGCACTTAAAACAGGTGTGTTGAAGTCAATAAGAGACACACTGGAAAGACTTGAGGGAGACATTGCTGTGTTGTAGAGAGTTAGCAGGGAGCATCCTATGAATTCCACTCAGGCAGAGCTCAGGGCGAAGCTAACAGCATTCCAAGAGGAGGCGGAGAGGGAAACAGCATACCTTAACAAATATGCGCAGGCCAGGCGTTATGGAGAGGGCGATAGAGTGGGGAAAACACTTGCATCCCTACTGCGCGCTCCCAGGGGAGCGGAGTATATTACTGAATTGCAAGGGGCGGATGGTGAGGTAGTAAGGTCGCCGCAAGATATACTCCGTATAATGACAGATTTCTATAGGTCACTTTATACTTCGCGCACGAACCCAGAGGAAGTGGATATTACAGAGTACCTAGACACCATTGCATTAGCGTGGTTTAATAATGGGGCAAGACAATATATGGATCTTCCCATTACTATGGAGTATGTGAAGAATGTCATAGCCGGAATGCCGGCTGATAAGGCTCCGGGATCAGACTGTTTAACGGCGGCTTTTTATAAAGAGTATGTTGATATAGTAGCACCTAGACTACATAAGGTATATTTGGAAGCCATGGAAATGGGCATGTTCCCGCCCACACTCAGAGAGGCCACGATCATAACCATATTAAAACCTGATAAAGATCCGACTAGCCCGGAATCTTATCGGCCCCTCTCGTTGATTAACTTGGATGCAAAAATATATGCAAAACTACTGGCAGACAGACTGAAGCCCATGCTGCCGCAGATAGCGATATCGGATCAATCTGGATTCGTCCCTGGGCGAGCTACCTCCCATAACCTTAGAGTTCTATTTGGATTACTCCATTATTTGGACCCGAGGGTACAAGCGGTCGCTGCCCCGTTGGATGCCACAAAGGCCTGCGACTCTTTCGAGTGGAAGTTTTTATTTGCATTATTCATTAGAATGGGTTTTAGTGCTTCATTTATACAGCAAATCCAGATTTTGTATACTGCCCCCACAGCTCAGGTGAAAATAAATGGTCAGAAGTCAGAACCGATCACTATCACGAGAGGAACAAGACAAGGCTGCCCGCTATACCCGCTATTATTTGCTATAGCAACTGAGCCGCTGGCGGCCCGCCTCAGACAGCACCACACGCATCGTAGCATTGGGTTCACATCCAGAGGGCTGCTTGTCTCCATGTACGCAGACGACATGACTATTTATGTGGTGAAGCCTGAAGAAAACTTCGACCCGGTTATGAGAGAATTTATACGATATGGAGGTCTCACAGGCATACAGATAAACTGGGCAAAATCAGTGATGTTTCCGCTAACAGATGATACTAAACAGTGCGATACAGAGTTTCCTATAGAGTGGACGGACGGCGAGGTTAAATATTTAGGTATTTGATTTAGTAGATCCATACAGGAAATATGGCTCGCTAACTATAGTAGGGTGATGGAATGGATGGAAGTTAAGACACAGAGATGGAAAACACTACCACTTTCCCTGACGGGGCGTGTAGCCCTCACCAAATGGTGATTTTGCCTAAAATGCTTTATTTATTTGTGAATATCCCCCTTCCCCTAAACAGTAATTTTTTTAAAAGACTCCGGACTGGGATCCTGGAACTAGTTTGGGCGGGACGCCAGCCTAGGATGTCATGGAAATTATTGACGCTTCCTTTCACTCAGGGTGGACTAGCAGCGCCAGACTTTGAGCTCTATGCGTATAGCCCTCAAGCGCAATATCTACATTATTGGCGGCATCCGATTCCATTTCAACCACATGTGGCCATTGAAATAGACGTAGCTGCGCCAACCCCGCTGAATGTTACTGTATACCCCTCCATACAGACGTTCGCCATCGGATATTAACACAGTCGAAACTACAAGATGGGCTTGGTCGCAACTAGCCAAAAGGGCTGGAATCACGGAGATATATGCACCATCGATGCAGCTGGGTGGTAACCCATTGTTGGGACCACTAACAGATAGAGCAGTGACGGAACGAGCGAGTAAACGCGGGTTGAAAGTGGCTAGAGATCTTTACCCAGAGGATGAATTTCTAACACTACAACAGATGTGCGAGCCAGATGCGCCATCTGATTCTGACACGCTATTATCATTTGAGAGCAGCATGTAAAGCACGTTATCCGCAATTTCCAGAAGCACCACCCACGCTGAAAGCGCTGGAGGATTTTCTGTCTAATAATCCCCCCGTAAATTGATTACACGTATTTATAGCATAACACAGGACACATCAACGGTAATAACGTGCAAGTCCAAAATTGAGTGGGAACAGGAAGCAGGCATAACAATAACTGACAAGCAATGGATATTTTGCTGGACACAGCTTGAAAATGTGTCACCTAACTATAGATTGAGGCTCATACACTTTAACTATTTGCACAGAACTTATCGCACGCCTAAGCAGCTATGTCGTATGGGTCGTCAGTCAGATGCCAACTGTTGGAGATGTGGGGCGCTGGAAGCAACTTTTTTCCATTTGACCTGGGAGTGTGGGCAGGTGGCGCAATATTGGGTAGAAGTGCTGGGACATATAGGGCAAATAATTGCCGTGGATTTGAGAGTTGATCCACTCCTGGCACTGCTGGGGTTTGTCATGGAGGTGCCTAGTGTTTCACGTAAGCTGGCTGCTCTGTTGCTATTGTTGGCCAAGCGCTAGATAGCGATGCACTGGAAGAAGGCAGCCCCGCCCACGGTGGCGGGATGGATACGATCGGCTGTGTACTGTAAAGACCAACCGTCGAATTACTGGGACCTTTTGCCAAGTAGGTCTAGGCCAGCTGATATTTGGGAACCATTTGTATTATGGCTGGGACAGGCTGGCTCTGATTTGTGCGCGCACTGATTTAATGTACAGAGGGCGGAGGTAATCTAAGTGTTGTAGAGGTGCATGGGGAAGTGAAGGGGCTGGAGGGTGGCTCTGGTGGTGGTGGGATGTGCATAGTGGCTTTTCAGGGGCTAGGCGGAATATATGGGCCATGTATCAGTTGGATTAGGCAATACAAGAAGACATTCTAGTTTATAATACAGGTTGGGGCTATGGCAGGGGGTTGGGATAGGGGGTTGTTAACAAGGTTTCAAGACCATATATGAAGAGCTTCATATTGTGGTTGGTTATGACTCACACAAGTAAGGATTATCATTGTGATACTACCAAAAACGCCGCCGGGCCCTATGGGATGTCGGCTAACAGGCTGTGTTGATGAATCTGCAACATGTATATTAAGCGCTGCCGGCCTCCGGGTTGTAGGCTCACAGCTGTGTATTCTGTGTGACAAGGAATAAAGGTCTGCACCCCTCTTGCCTCTTTCTGCACTCTTCTTCCTATACCTCTCTTGCCTCTGTCTGCACCGGTCTCTCTTTCTGCACCTTTGTTGCCTGTTTCTGCAACTTTCAGGCCTCTTTTTGCAGTTCTCTTGCCTCCTTTTGCACCTCTGTTGCTTCTTTCTGCACGTCTTTTGCCTCTTTCTGGACTTCTCTTGCTTCTTTCTGCACCCCTGTTGTCTCTTTCTGCACTCGTCTTCCCTCTTTCTACACCTCTCTTGCTTCTTCCTGTACTTCTCTTGCTTCTTTCTGCAACACTCTCACATTTTTCTGTACCCTTCTTCCCTTTTATGCATCTATCCTGCCTCTTTCTCTTGCCATTTTCTGTATCTCTCTTGCCTCTTTCTGCACCTCACTTACCTTTTTCTGCACTTCTCTTGCTTCTTTCTACACCTCTGTTGTTTCTTTCTGCATCTCACTTGCTTCTTTCTGTGCCTCTGTTATCTCTTTCTGCACCTCTCCTGCCTCTTTCTACACCTCTCTTGCCTCTTTCTGTACTTCTCTTGTCTCCTTCTACACCTCTGTTGCTTCTTTCCGCACTTCTCTTGCTTCTTTCTCTTCTTTCTTTCTTTCTTTCTCCACCTCCGTTGCTTCTTTCTGCACCCTTCTTTCCTATTTGCACAACTCTCTTGCCTCATTCTACATCTCTCTTCCCTCTTTCTGTACCCCTTTTGCCTCTTTGTGCACCTCTGTTGCATCTTTTGCACTGCTCTTGCTTCTGTCTGCACCCCTGTTTTCTCTCTCTGCACCTCTTTTGCCTGTTTCTGCAACTTCCTTGCCTCTTTCGGAAGTTCTCTTGCCTCCTTCTGCACCTCGGTTGCTTCTTTCTGTACTTCTTTTGCCTCTTTTTAGACCTCTTTGCTTATTTCTGCACCCCTGTTGTCTCTTTCTGCACTCGTCTTCCCTCTTTCTGCACCTATCTTGCTTCTTTCTGCACGACTCTTGCTTCTTTCTGTACCTCTCTTGCCTCTTTCTGCACCTTTGTTGCTTCTTTCTGCACTTTACTTGCTTCTTTCTCCGCCTCTGTTGCTTCTTTCTGCTCCCCTCTTGCCTCTTTCTGCACCCTATCCCCCTCTTTCCGTACCACTCTTGCTTCTTTGTACACCTCGTGGTCCTTCTTTCTGCACCTCTCTTACAAATGTCTGCACCCCTCTTGCCTCTTTCTGCACCCCTCTTCCTATTTCCTGTACCTCTCTTGCCTCTGTCTGCACCCCTGTTCTCTCTTTCAGCACCTCTTTTGCCTGTTTCTGCAACTTTCTTGCCTCTTTTTGCAGTTCTCTTGCCTCCTTCTGCACCTCTTTTGCTTCTTTCCCTACTTCTTTTGCCTCTTTCTGGACTTCTCTTGCTTCTTTCTGCACGCCTGTTGTATCCTTCTGCACTCATCTTCCCTCTTTCTGCACCTCTCTTGCCTTTTTCTGCACTTTTTTGCTTCTTTATGTGCCCCTGTTAACTCTTTCTGCACCTCTCCTGCCTGTTTCTACACCTCTCTTGCCTCTTACTGTACTCCTCTTGCCTCTTTCTGCACCTCTATTGCTTTTTCCTGCACTTGTTGCCTGTTTCTGCACATCTTTTGCTTCTTTCTGCACTTCTCTTGCTTCTTTCTCCACCTCTGTTGCTTCTTTCTGCACCCTTCTTCCCTATCTGCACAACTCTGTTGCCTCTTTCTACACCTCTCTTCCCTCTTTCTGTACCCCTCTTGCCTCTTTGTGCACCTCTGTTCTATCTTTTGCACTGCTCTTGCTTCTGTCTACACCCCTGTTCTCTCTTTCTGTAGCGACCACGTGCCATTTTCGAAGGCACAAGGTATTCAGCATGCTTCCTTCCTCTTCTATCACCAAAAGAATGTGTGAGTCTGTGAGCGCAATGCATGAAGAACCACTAGGGGTCGGACGACATACTGGGCACTACAAGTCCCAAAACCCTATGCTCAGAATGCCGGTAGCAAGATCCGGCGCTTTGGCACACATCGAGGCTACAAAGCCCCTCCTCATCCGAGGATCGGGGCTTGACAAACTTATTCTTGGCTTCCCGAGTTCCTGCCGTGATGAAGCCCTCCACCGGTGTGCCGCGCTAGCTTGGTTCCCGTAATTCCAAGCCTGCTTCTGTGTTCCAGAGTCCCCGCTTCCCGTTACCATTTGGAAGGATCGAGTTCTGAGCTCCGGCCTCGGAAGGTACTTCCCCGCTGGATTGCCGAGACTCAGACTCATCTCAATACTGGCTGGCGTCGCTGTCTCTGACGGAGCCGTGATTTCTGCTGCCTGCGCCTTGCCTGTCTCTTTCTGCGCTGATCCAGTGAAGGAACTGGAGCAGCGCGTTATACCGAACAATACAGAGGATCATCCTCAGCGCAAGTAGCTTTCAGGTATTTAGATTTATTTTGAGGAACAATTGCACAGGTGCGCTTTTTACGTATCCTGTGCCCGAATAGAAGGAATTTTGGGACTTTGCATATCCTTGCTGATTTACTTTCTACAAACTCGTAGTGAAGGAACTACTTGTTTGTTGTTTCATATTAACAGGATTTTAGTCTTCCTGTACGTTTGGATAGTCTTGCCTTTTGTTCATTTAAAGGATTGCGAACTCAGCTATATGAATCCTTTATGCTGAACCACCTTATATGCCATATCTGAGGAGTACTGCATTGTGGAGCGAGTGAGTACATATCCTCTCACTGAGTGTGGTACGATTGATCCTTGTCATGTTCTTGCCCTAACTTTGGTTTCTTGTCTCATTTCCTTAGAGAGTTGCCTCCACAGGACCCCCACGCTCCTTCTCTGAGGGTTGCATGTCAGACTACAGAAACAGGACTAGCAAGAACCGTTTGGTCCACAGTGTTTATTATTTTCTCCACTTCCCTTTTCCCCGGGGCGCATTTGTACATAGTAGTGTGAGGTTTCACTCTGTGTTTGGTTGCGCCCAGGGGAGTAGGGGGGGGCAGCTACTTACCATCGTTCCCGCTGACGATCTTCAGAGGTTAATGACTACATCTATTTTAGATGCTACTACACTGCGACAGATTGTCAAGCCCACGACTGTTGTCGGCCCGAGCGATGGATACTAACGCAGTGTTGGCCTCGCTGTTGGAGAGCCTTTCTGCTCTACAGCAGGAAGTACATACCTCACGTCAGGAAACCCAAGAATTACGAAATGAGATGGGGACCTTACGCAGAGAGGTAGCGGGCATTTCAAGAAGTGGAAAAATCTCCTCTTCTGGAAAGGGCTCATATATTAGAGATTGGACTCTCCCTCCCCCTGCATCATCCCCAGGGGTTAGTTCACAGAGCACAGATTTTTTTTCTACACCAACCGCACACCCTCCTTCCCAAGGGGCCACTCCCACAGTCCACATTATACAGAATCCTGGTATTTCTTTAGCACCTCCAGAACGCTTCTTTGGGAACACGAAGAAGTTTGAAACCTTCCTCAATCAAAGCAGACTCCATTTTCTGTGTAAACCAGCAATCTTTCAAGACGATGCTGCAAAAACGTCCTTCATGATGTCCTACATGGGGGTAACGCTGCTAACTGGACAATACCGCTGATGGAGCAAAATGATCCAGTACTTCATGACTTCAAGAACTTCTGTGTAGAGACGCGAAAGTTATTTGATAGGAAAACCCACATGATGTCTCTGGACCGGGAACTGATCACCCTCCGACAGGGTTCACAGGACTTGCTCACCTACATCACTACCTTCAACCGTCTCTTGGTGGAAACGGATTGGCCACAAGAGAAACGGACGACCCTCTTCTATCAAGGGCTACGCAGCGAATTGAAGGATGTCCTTTCCCAAGTGGTTCAACTGCCTCAAACCTGTGAGGAGTTGATCGAACTCACTGTACAGTTAGATCATCGAGTACAAGAAAGAAAAGGGGACAGAAGTTGAGGAGAACCCCGTCTCTTCTTCCCCAGACCACGACCAACCCACGAAGAACCCACCAAGACACCGGACGGGTCTGAGCCCATGCAAATCAGTGGAATACGTGGCCCGCTTACCATGGAGGAGCGAGAAAAGAGGAGACAGCAAATGCTCTGCCTGTATTGCGGGAAAGGCGGGCACTTCATCAGAGAGTGCCTAGCCTGGGCTAAGGGTCCAGACAGAGGCGTTGCTTCAAGAATGCAAACAGCCATACAACATGGGACGGAAAACGAAGGAGCCCAAGAACGGACGGGATCTCCGCCTTGGGTTCAGGATCAGTTACGGTCCCTTCAATTCTCACCAATACCATTCAACCATCAGTGGCCCATATGAATGTAAACGTCACCTTATGGATCACCGTCTGCAATCCTCTTAGCGTTTCTGCTATGTTGGACTCCGGATCCACCGGGAACTTCATCAACCAGCAGTATGCCTGGAACATTGGAGTTCTATATGAAAGAAAGAAGACCCCTGAAATAGTGAAGGCAGTAGATGGGAAGGCTCTGACTTCTGGACCTATCAGATAACATACAGTTCCTCTCCATGTGATTTGGTGAGGACCATTACGAGACCATACAGTTTGATATCATCGATGCCCCCCACTTCCGCCTTATCCTAGGTATGCCATGGTTAACCCTGCATGGTCCTGTTATACGCTGGACGGAACGCATCGTATCCTTGACGTCCGCTTTTTGCAGAGAACATTGTACCAGGCAGTTCCTGATTCGGGAAGATTTAATCAAAACCCAGGCTGAACTGTTAGCCACAGGATGTGGAGAAGTTAGGTACTGCTGTTCTACTATACTACCTGAGATGTATAGCAACTATCAGGAAGTCTTTGACAAACAAAAAGCCACCCAGTTACCACCTCATAGACCCTACGACTGTCGCATAGATCTCGTTTCAGGAGCTGCCTCTTTCTACACCTCTCTTGCCTCTTTCTGTACTTCTCTTGTCTCCTTCTACACCTCTGTTGCTTCTTTCCGCACTTCTCTTGCTTCTTTCTCCACCTCCGTTGCTTCTTTCTGCACCCTTCTTTCCTATTTGCACAACTCTCTTGCCTCTTTCTACATCTCTCTTCCCTCTTTCTGTACCCCTTTTGCCTCTTTGTGCACCTCTGTTGCATCTTTTGCACTGCTCTTGCTTCTGTCTGCACCCATGTTCTCTCTCTCTGCACCTCTTTTGCCTGTTTCTGCAACTTCCTTGCCTCTTTCGGAAGTTCTCTTGCCTCCTTCTGCACCTCGGTTGCTTCTTTCTGTACTTCTTTTGCCTCTTTTTAGACCTCTCTGCTTCTTTCTGCACCCCTGTTGTCTCTTTCTGCACTCGTCTTCCCTCTTTCTGCACCTATTTTGCTTCTTTCTGCACGACTCTTGCTTCTTTCTGTACCTCTCTTGCCTCTTTCTGCACCTCTGTTGCTTCTTTCTGGACTTTACTTGCTTCTTTCTCCGCCTCTGTTGCTTCTTTCTGCTCCCCTCTTGCCTCTTTCTGCACCCTTTTCCCCTCTTTCCGTACCACTCTTGCTTCTTTGTACACCTTGTGTTCCTTCTTTCTGCACCTCTCTTACAAATGTCTGCACCCCTCTTGCCTCTTTCTGCACCCCTCTTCCTATTTCCTGTACCTCTCTTGCCTCTGTCTGTACCCCTGTTCTCTCTTTCAGCACCTCTTTTGCCTGTTTCTGCAACTTACTTGCCTCTTTTTGCAGTTCTCTTGCCTCCTTCTGCACCTCTTTTGCTTCTTTCCCTACTTC
Organism: Lissotriton helveticus; assembly: GCF_964261635.1. NCBI lineage: Eukaryota > Metazoa > Chordata > Amphibia > Caudata > Salamandridae > Lissotriton > Lissotriton helveticus. Next base: position 1,195,425,760 of record NC_136068.1, read on the forward strand.
TTTTGCCTCTTTCTGGACTTCTCTTGCTTCTTTCTGCACGCCTGTTGTCTCCTTCTGCACTCATCTTCCCTCTTTCTGCACCTCTCTTGCCTTTTTCTGCACTCTTTTTGCCTCTTTATGTGCCCCTGTTAACTCGTTCTGCACCTCTCCTGCCTGTTTCTATACCTCTCTTGCCTCTTTCTGCACTTCTCTTGCCTCTTTCCGCACCTCTGTTGCTTCTTTCTGCACTTGTTGCCTCTTTCTGCACCCCTCTTGCCTCTTTCTGCACCTCTGTTGCTTCTTTCTGCACTTCTGTTGTTTCTTTCTCCACCTCTGTTGCTTCTTTCTGCTCCCTTCTTCCCTATTTGCACACCTCTCTTGCCTCTTTCTACACCTATCTTCCCTCTTTCTGCACCTGTCTTGCCTCTTTGTGCACCTCTATTGCATCTTTTGCACTGCTCTTGCTTCTGTCTGCACCCCTGTTCTCTCTTTCAGCACCTCGTTTGCCCCTGTTTCTGCATCTTTCTCGCCTCTTTCTAGAGTTCTCTTGCCTCCTTCTGCACCTCTGTTGCTTATTTCTGCACTTCTTTTGCCTCTTTCTGCACCTCTCTTGCCTCTTTCTGCACTCCTGTTGCTTCTTTCTGCACTTCACTTGCTTCTTTCTCCACCTCTGTTGCTTCTTTCTGCACCTCTCTTGCCTCTTTCTGCACCGTTCTTCCCTCTTTGTGCAACTCTCTTGCCTCTTTCTACACCTCTCTTCTCTCCTTCTGTACCCCTCTTGCTTCTTTGTACACATCTGTTCCTTCTTTCTGCACCTCTCTTACAAATGTCTGCACCCCTCTTTGCCTCTTTCTGCACCCCTCTTCCTACTTCCTGTACCTCTCTTGCCTCTGTCTGCACCCGTTCTCTCTTTCTGCACCTCTATTGCCTGTTTCTGCAACATTCTTGCCTCTTTTTGCAGTTCTCTTGCCTCCTTCCGCACCTCTGTTGCCTCTTTCTGCACGTCTTTTGCCTCTTTCTGGACTTCTCTTGCTTCTTTCTACACCCCTGTTCTCTCTCTCTGCACCTCTTTTGCCTGTTTCTGCAACTTTCTTGCCTCTTTCTGTAGTTCTCTTGCCTCCTTCTGCACCTCTGTTGCTTCTTTCTGTACTTCTTTTGCCTCTTTTTAGACCTCTTTTGCTTCTTTCTGTACCCATGTTGTCTCTGTCTGCACTCGTCCTCCCTCTTTCTGCACCTATCTTGCTTCTTTCTGCACATCTCTTGCTTCTTTCTGTACCTCTCTTGCCTCTTTCTGCAGTTCTCTTGCCTCCTTCTGCACCTCTGTTGCTTCTTTCTGCACTTCATTTGCCTCTTTCTGCACCTCTCTTGCCTCTTTCTGCACCTCTGTTGCTTCTTTCTGCTCTTCATTTGCTTCTTTCTCCACCTCTGTTGCTTCTTTCTGCACCTCTCTAGCGTCTTTCTGCACCGTTCTTCCCTTTGTGCAACTCTCTTGCCTCTTTCTACACCTCTCTTCCCTCCTTCTGTACCCCTCTAGCTTCTTTGTACACCTCTGTTCCTTCTTTCTGCACCTCTCTTACAAATGTCTGCACCCCGGGGGGCGTGGCTTGGCCGCATAGCGGAATGGCTGCTTGAAATCGCAGCTCCGCCGGCCGAGCACAGAAATCCAAAATAAATCTGTTTCAGCCGTGCTGCAGATCGGGCTCACCTGTCGAAAAGAGATGCGGGGGCACTCCGGTACTGTCTGGTAGAACGCACGGCGCTGAGGTGCACAAGCGGAAGGAGTGGAGATCGGGGCTGTCCCGACACTGCAGTGGGGCCTGCGAGCATAGCTAAGACCGGGGACTTGCGTGGAGAACTGGCCGAAGGTCGGAGAGAGGAGTGCCCGGACAAAGACGGCGCCGCGCCTGCCGAGAACGAAGACGGCAGCGGGAGATTCGCTGCATGGCTCGTGGGCTATTTAACATTACCCTGGCTGCAGAGCGGGGGGGTGATCAGGCCGAGCCAGCACCTGAGGCGGTGGAAATAGCGAGACGCCGGCTGAGAGGTGCGGGAGCTAACCGACTGAACTGCAGGTGGCTGCAGGAGATCTATATTCACTGCCTGCTTACTAGGCGAGCTCAGAAGGCAGCGCTGCGGGTAGGATCGAGGTACCTATGGGGCCTTGCCTGCAGGAGGGCACGGGAGACTACAACTGAGTGGAATAAATACCACGCTGAAACAACAAGCCTGAAACTTGAGGCCGCCATTTTGTGTTGCTGAGAGACGCCTGTACTGGATACCCAAGGCAACTCGATAGAAGCTGGTGGCAGTGGTAAGCAAGCAGACGATGGTACTGGTGCTGCAGGCGGAACTTTAAGGCGGCATAACGTAGATGGTGGCGTAGCAGTACTGAGCTGACAGAGCTGTAGGTGGTCGACGGGATGCCAACACATAATCCCCCGGTGAGACTGTATACGGCCGGTGGGCTGGATTACTGAAGGGCTGTGACATTGCTGCTCCTGCGACTGCGGGTCAAGGGAGTTTTAAAATAGCGCGGAGATTCAGATCAGAAGTCCGACAGGCTGGGAAATCGCTTGAGATAGAGCGAACTGGTAATACGTGCAGAACCGGAGCGGAGACACGATGTATTTGATAACTTAGCTCCTCCTTGACAGAGGGGAGCATACCTACACGGCCTTCGTAGCAGTAGTGCTGCGCTGGTCATGGGGGGATCTTCTTGAACTGGCAGCACACAGAGAGGCCGGCCTGGAGGTGGTGGATTCCGGTGCATGGGAAAGCACGGGGACGCTGGCCGAGGGTGCGAGTGGACAAGGCACAGCCAGGCGACATACAGACTCTGACCCCTTGACTTGGAGAACTAGAGAATTTATAGAGCAGCGGCGATTCGAGGGACATGATGGCAAAAGACGCACACTGAAGGGCGAATAATCCTGTGGACTGCACTGCGAACGGCGCATCTTGAGAGGATCCGGCTACCGGCGACATAAGGTGCTTGGTGGACTGGTGGGTGGCAGCACCGGAACATTGAAGACAGCGCTAGGAAGACGGCGGGAGAGAGTCCTGCGGAGAACCACACGGGCTATCTGTGGTTGGGAGGAAAAGACGCTGAGCCATGATGGGTAAGCCGGAAACGCGGCAGCCGAAAATCACATTCGAAAAGAAAACAAATAAAGTGCCTGACACAGAGGCGACAGAACGTGAACTGATGAATGACGGTGCACAGGGACAACTGCCGGCGGAAGACATAAGGTCCATGTTTCAGGAACTGAAAACGAGCTTGCAGGGCATCGACTCCAAAATGGACACCTTGGCGGACCGCATGGACAGAATCACGCAAAGGATGGATAAGCAAGAAGGAAGGGTCAGTGTGCTAGAAACAAGAGTGACTGAAACGGAGGAAAGCCAAACTGACATTGAGAAGAAAGTTATAGGGATGGACAAAGTGTTGGCATTGATTCAGCAAAAGAATGAGGATTTAGAAGCGAGATCGAGGTGCAACAACATACGTATAACAGGCATTGCGGAATCAACAGACATTCAGAACATGGAAAAATATATCGAAATATGCTGAAAGATTTGTTCGGACCTGATCTCTCTCCGATGTTCCTCATATAAAGAGCTCACAGATCATTAGGGCCCAGACCAAACCTGGCGCGCCAGCGAGACCAATATTGGCCCGAGTACTCAACTATAGGGACCGAGATACGATACTGCGCCTCGCCAGGGAGAAATGATCGATACAATACCGAGGCAATGATATAGCACTATACCCGGACTTTACATTGCAAGTGCAGGCTGCCCGAAGGGAATTCATCCCTGCGAAGAAGATTTTCCAACAGACGGGTACGAAATATGCTCTGATATACCCGGCAAAGCTGAGGGTTCAGGGCCCGGGAAGACCCACCTTCTTTGTAGATGCAAAGGCGGCGCTCAACTATACTAAACAACTAGCGAAAGAGCAGCGACAGCAGAAGATATCGGAGGAGGGCCTTGACGGAGGAGAGTCTGAGTGACATTGAATGATATGTTGGACCTGTATAGTATGGTAAGACCATTGGTGATTTGCACGGGAAACTACATGGGAGTAAGCGGCTCACAGATGGTAAGATGGTTTGAGCATTATTATGTTGGAGTGCCCAAGTTGACCGGGGTCTTGAGGGGTGAACTGTAACTACTTGAGACGAACTCTATGACGGTGGGCCCTAGATCTGCATGCATGCCATAAGCAGCTCGGCCACCCTGTCAAAGTACAGGGGAGGATGTAGGCCACCCTGCGCGCCCCAAGGGATGATGCTAATACAAACATGCTCAAACACAATAGATGGGGAGTGATTGTGGAAGCCCCGTATTCAAATTATGCTAGAGGAGTGGCCATATTGATTCGGAGAGGATACCAATGGACGACAAGTGCCTTGTACACAGACACGGAGGGTAGATATATAATGTTATTGAGAATGTTATGTAATGCGCCAGTGTAAATTGTGAATGTCTATGGTCCAAATGTGGACAGCCCTTCCTTTTTTCAACATGTATGGCAGAAAATACAGTTGTATGGACAGATGGCGATATTATGGGGGGGAAGACTTTAATGTGGCCCTATCTCCTTCCGCTGATAGGCAAGGTGCGGCTCGTGAACATCACCCTAGAGCGGCAGCGGTATTGAGAGAAATAATGACGTAAGACTGCATGGTTGACACATGGAGGACCTTACATCCGGAGGACAGGGAGGGTACATGTGTGACTACACATAGAAACGCCTGGTCAAGGATTGATTATTGGCTATTGTCCACAGATATACATTCCCAAGTGGTAAAAGCCGATCATTTACCGAGGACATTTTCTGACCATGCACCTGTGCAGATACAATTGCTGATCCCACTGCAATATGTGAGGCCCTACAGTTGGAGCTTCCCTTCGCGGGCGTTGCTGGACCAGGTGTTTAGGGAGGACCTTAGGGAGAAACAAACTGAATACTTTGAGCTGAATGAGGGATCAGTGGAGTCTCCGGGCACGTTATGGGAGGCATTTAAGGTTGTTACGAGGGGCAACTGTATGGCACTTAAAACAGGTGTGTGGAAGTCAATAAGAGACACACTGGAAAGACTTGAGGGAGACATTGCTGTGTTGTAGAGAGTTAGCAGGGAGCATCCTATGAATTCCACTCAGGCAGAGCTCAGGGCGAAGCTAACAGCATTCCAAGAGGAGGCGGAGAGGGAAACAGCATACCTTAACAAATATGCGCAGGCCAGGCGTTATGGAGAGGGCGATAGAGTGGGGAAAACACTTGCATCCCTACTGCGCGCTCCCAGGGGAGCGGAGTATATTACTGAATTGCAAGGGGCGGATGGTGAGGTAGTAAGGTCGCCGCAAGATATACTCCGTATAATGACAGATTTCTATAGGTCACTTTATACTTCGCGCACGAACCCAGAGGAAGTGGATATTACAGAGTACCTAGACACCATTGCATTAGCGTGGTTTAATAATGGGGCAAGACAATATATGGATCTTCCCATTATTATGGAGTATGTGAAGAATGTCATAGCCGGAATGCCGGCTGATAAGGCTCCGGGATCAGACTGTTTAACGGCGGCTTTTTATAAAGAGTATGTTGATATAGTAGCACCTAGACTACATAAGGTATATTTGGAAGCCATGGAAATGGGCATGCTCCCGCCCACACTCAGAGAGGCCACGATCATAACCATATTAAAACCTGATAAAGATCCGACTAGCCCGGAATCTTATCGGCCCCTCTCGTTGATTAACTTGGATGCAAAAATATATGCAAAACTACTGGCAGACAGACTGAAGCCCATGCTGCCGCAGATAGCGATATCGGATCAATCTGGATTCGTCCCTGGGCGAGCTACCTCCCATAACCTTAGAGTTCTATTTGGATTACTCCATTATTTGGACCCGAGGGTACAAGCGGTCGCTGCCCCGTTGGATGCCACAAAGGCCTGCGACTCTTTCGAGTGGAAGTTTTTATTTGCATTATTCATTAGAATGGGTTTTAGTGCTTCATTTATACAGCAAATCCAGATTTTGTATACTGCCCCCACAGCTCAGGTGAAAATAATTGTTCATAAGTCAGAACCGATCACTATCACGAGAGGAACAAGACAAGGCTGCCCGCTATACCCGCTATTATTTGCTATAGCAACTGAGCCGCTGGCGGCCCGCCTCAGACAGCACCACACGCATCGTAGCATTGGGTTCACATCCAGAGGGCTGCTTGTCTCCATGTACGCAGACGACATGACTATTTATGTGGTGAAGCCTGAAGAAAACTTCGACCCGGTTATGAGAGAATTTATACGATATGGAGGTCTCACAGGCATACAGATAAACTGGGCATAATCAGTGATGTTTCCGCTAACAGATGATACTAAACAGTGCGATACGGAGTTTCCTATAGAGTGGACGGACGGCGAGGTTAAATATTTAGGTATTTGATTTAGTAGATCCATACAGGAAATATGGCTCGCTAACTATGGTAGGGTGATGGAATGGATGGAAGTTAAGACACAGAGATGGAAAACACTACCACTTTCCCTGACGGGCGTGTAGCCCTCACCAAATGATGATTTTGCCTAAAATGCTTTATTTATTTGTGAATATCCCCCTTCCCCTAAACAGTAATTTTTTTAAAAGACTCCGGACTGGGATCCTGGAACTAGTTTGGGCGGGACGCCAGCGTAGGCTGTCATGGAAATTATTGACGCTTCCTTTCACTCAGGGTGGACTAGCAGCGCCAAACTTTGAGCTCTATGCGTATAGCGCTCAAGCGCAATATCTACATTATTGGCGGCATCCGATTCCATTTCAACCACATGTGGCCATTGAAATAGACGTAGCTGCGCCAACCCCGCTGAATGTTACTGTATACCCCTCCATACAGACGTTCGCCATCGGATATTAACACAGTCGAAACTACAAGATGGGCTTGGTCGCAACTAGCCAAAAGGGCTGGAATCACGGAGATATATGCACCATCGATGCAGCTGGGTGGTAACCCATTGTTGGGACCACTAACAGATAGAGCAGTGACGGAACGAGCGAGTAAACGTGGGTTGAAAGTGGCTAGAGATCTTTACCCAGATGATGAATTTCTAACACCACAACAGATGTGCGAGCCAGATGCGCCATCTGATTCTGACACGCTATTATTTTATCAATTGAGAGCAGCATGTAAAGCACGTTATCCGCAATTTCCAGAAGCACCACCCACGCTGAAAGCGCTGGAGGATTTGCTGTCTAATAATCCCCCCGTAAATTGATTACACGTATTTATAGCATAACACAGGACACATCAACGGTAATAACGTGCAAGTCCAAAATTGAGTGGGAACAGGAAGCAGGCATAACAATAACTGACAAGCAATGGATATTTTGCTGGACACAGCTTGAAAATGTGTCACCTAACTATAGATTGAGGCTCATACACTTTAACTATTTGCACAGAACTTATCGCACGCCTAAGCAGCTATGTCGTATGGGTCGTCAGTCAGATGCCAACTGTTGGAGATGTGGGGCGCTGGAAGCAACTTTTTTCCATTTGACCTGGGAGTGTGGGCAGGTGGTGCAATATTGGGTAGAAGTGCTGGGACATATAGGGCAAATAATTGCCGTGGATTTGAGAGTTGATCCACTCCTGGCACTGCTGGGGTTTGTCATGGAGGTGCCTAGTGTTTCACGTAAGCTGGCTGCTCTGTTGCTATTGTTGGCCAAGCGCTAGATAGCGATGCACTGGAAGAAGGCAGCCCCGCCCACGGTGGCGGGATGGATACGATCGGCTGTGTACTGTAAAGACCAACTGTCGAATTACTGGGACCTTTTGCCAAGTAGGTCTAGGCCAGCTGATATTTGGGAACCATTTGTATTATGGCTGGGACAGGCTGGCTCTGATTTGTGCGCGCACTGATTTAATGTACAGACGGCGGAGGTAATCTAAGTGTTGTAGAGGTGCATGGGGAAGTGAAGGGGCTGGAGGGTGGCTCTGGTGGTGGTGGGATGTGCATAGTGGCTTTTCAGGGGCTAAGCGGAATATATGGGCCATGTATCAGTTGGATTAGGCAATACAAGAAGACATTCTAGTTTATAATACAGGTTGGGGCTATGGCAGGGGGTTGGGATAGGGGGTTGTTAAGAAGGTTTCAAGACCATATATGAAGAGCTTCATATTGTGGTTGGTTATGACTCACACAAGTAAGGATTATCATTGTGATACTACCAAAAACGCCGCCGGGTCCTATGGGATGTCGGCTAACAGGCTGTGTTAATGAATCTGCAACATGGATATTAAGCGCTGCCGGCCTCCGGGTTGTAGGCTCACAGCTGTGTATTCTGTGTGACAAGGAATAAAGGTCTGCACCCCTCTTGCCTCTTTCTGCACCCTTCTTCCTATACCTCTCTTGCCTCTGTCTGCACCGTTCTCTCTTTCTGCACCTTTTTTGCCTGTTTCTGCAACTTTCTTGCCTCTTTTTGCAGTTCTCTTGCCTCCTTCTGCACCTCTGTTGCTTCTTTCTGCACGTCTTTTGCCTCTTTCTGGACTTCTCTTGCTTCTTTCTGCACCCCTGTTGACTCTTTCTGCACTCGTCTTCCCTCTTTCTACACCTCTCTTGCTTCTTCCTGTACTTCTCTTGCTTCTTTCTGCAACACTCTCACATTTTTCTGTACCCTTCTTCCCTTTTATGCATCTATCCTGCCTCTTTCTCTTGCCATTTTCTGTACCTCTCTTGCCTCTTTCTGCACCTCACTTACCTTTTTCTGCACTTCTCTTGCTTCTTTCTACACCTCTGTTGTTTCTTTCTGCATCTCACTTGCTTCTTTCTGTGCCTCTGTTATCTCTTTCTGCACCTCTCCTGCCTCTTTCTACACCTCTCTTGCCTCTTTCTGTACTTCTCTTGTCTCCTTCTACACCTCTGTTGCTTCTTTCCGCACTTCTCTTGCTTCTTTCTCTTCTTTCTTTCTTTCTTTCTCCACCTCCGTTGCTTCTTTCTGCACCCTTCTTTCCTATTTGCACAACTCTCTTGCCTCATTCTACATCTCTCTTCCCTATTTCTGTACCCCTTTTGCCTCTTTGTGCACCTCTGTTGCATCTTTTGCACTGCTCTTGCTTCTGTCTGCACCCCTGTTTTCTCTCTCTGCACCTCTTTTGCCTGTTTCTGCAACTTCCTTGCCTCTTTCGGAAGTTCTCTTGCCTCCTTCTGCACCTCGGTTGCTTCTTTCTGTACTTCTTTTGCCTCTTTTTAGACCTCTTTGCTTATTTCTGCACCCCTGTTGTCTCTTTCTGCACTCGTCTTCCCTCTTTCTGCACCTATCTTGCTTCTTTCTGCACGACTCTTGCTTCTTTCTGTACCTCTCTTGCCTCTTTCTGCACCTTTGTTGCTTCTTTCTGCACTTTACTTGCTTCTTTCTCCGCCTCTGTTGCTTCTTTCTGCTCCCCTCTTGCCTCTTTCTGCACCCTTTCCCCCTCTTTCCGTACCACTCTTGCTTCTTTGTACACCTCGTGTTCCTTCTTTCTGCACCTCTCTTACAAATGTCTGCACCCCTCTTGCCTCTTTCTGCACCCCTCTTCCTATTTCCTGTACCTCTCTTGCCTCTGTCTGCACCCCTGTTCTCTCTTTGAGCACCTCTTTTGCCTGTTTCTGCAACTTTTTGCCTCTTTTTGCAGTTCTCTTGCCTCCTTCTGCACCTCTTTTGCTTCTTTCCCTACTTCTTTTGCCTCTTTCTGGACTTCTCTTGCTTCTTTCTGCACGCCTGTTGTCTCCTTCTGCACTCATCTTCCCTCTTTCTGCACCTCTCTTGCCTTTTTCTGCACTTCTTTTGCCTCTTTATGTGCCCCTGTTAACTCTTTCTGCACCTCTCCTGCCTGTTTCTACATCTCTCTTGCCTCTTACTGTACTCCTCTTGCCTCTTTCTGCACCTCTATTGCTTTTTCCTGCACTTGTTGCCTGTTTCTGCACATCTTTTGCTTCTTTCTGCACTTCTCTTGCTTCTTTCTCCACCTCTGTTGCTTCTTTCTGCACCCTTCTTCCCTATCTGCACAACTCTGTTGCCTCTTTCTACACCTCTCTTCCCTCTTTCTGTACCCCTCTTGCCTCTTTGTGCACCTCTGTTCTATCTTTTGCACTGCTCTTGCTTCTGTCTACACCCCTGTTCTCTCTTTCTGTAGCGACCACGTGCCATTTTCGAAGGCACAAGGTATTCAGCATGCTTCCTTCCTCTTCTATCACCAAAAGAATGTGTGAGTCTGTGAGCGCAATGCATGAAGAACCACTAGGGGTCGGACGACATACTGGGCACTACAAGTCCCAAAACCCTATGCTCAGAATGCCGGTAGCAAGATCCGGCGCTTTGGCACAAATCGAGGCTACAAAGCCCCTCCTCATCCGAGGATCGGGGCTTGACAAACTTATTCTTGGCTTCCCGAGTTCCTGCCGTGATGAAGCCCTCCACCGGTGTGCCGCGCTAGCTTGGTTCCCGTAATTCCAAGCCTGCTTCTGTGTTCCAGAGTCCCCGCTTCCCGTTACCATTTGGAAGGATCGAGTTCTGAGCTCCGGCCTCGGAAGGTACTTCCCCGCTGGATTGCCGAGACTCAGACTCATCTCAATACTGGCTGGCGTCGCTGTCTCTGACGGAGCCGTGATTTCTGCTGCCTGCGCCTTGCCTGTCTCTTTCTGCGCTGATCCAGTGAAGGAACTGGAGCAGCGCGTTATACCGAACAATACAGAGGATCATCCTCAGCGCAAGTAGCTTTCAGGTATTTAGATTTATTTTGAGGAACAATTGCACAGGTGCGCTTTCTACGTATCCTGTGCCCGAATTGAAGGAATTTTGGGACTTTGCATATCCTTGCTGATTTACTTTCTACAAACTCGTAGTGAAGGAACTACTTGTTTGTTGTTTCATATTAACAGGATTTTAGTCTTCCTGTACGTTTGGATAGTCTTGTCTTTTGTTCATTTAAAGGATTACGAACTCAGCTATATGAATCCTTTATGCTGAGCCACCTTATATGCCATATCTGAGGAGTACTGCATTGTGGAGCGAGTGAGTACATATCCTCGCACTGAGTGTGGTACGATTGATCCTTGTCATGTTCTTGCCCTAACTTTGGTTTCTTGTCTCATTTCCTTAGAGAGTTGCCTCCACAGGACCCCCACGCTCCTTCTCTGAGGGTTGCATGTCAGACTACAGAAACAGGACTAGCAAGAACCGTTTGGTCCACAGTGTTTATTATTTTCTCCACTTCCCTTTTCCCCGGGGCGCATTTGTACATAGTAGTGTGAGGTTTCACTCTGTGTTTGGTTGCGCCCAGGGGAGTAGGGGGGGCCAGCTACTTACCATCGTTCCCGCTGACGATCTTCAGAGGTTAATGACTACATCTATTTTAGATCCTACTACACTGCGACAGATTGTCAAGCCCACGACTGTTGTCGGCCCGAGCGATGGATACTAACGCAGTTTTGGCCTTGCTGTTGGAGAGCCTTTCTGCTGTACAGCAGGAAGTACATACCTCACGTCAGGAAACCCAAGAATTCCGAAATGAGATGGGGACCTTACGCAGAGAGGTAGCGGGCATTTCAAGAAGTGGAAAAATCTCCTCTTCTGGAAAGGGCTCATATATTAGAGATTGGACTCTCCCTCCCCCTGCATCATCCCCAGGGGTTAGTTCACAGAGCACAGATTTTTTTTCTACACCAACCGCACACCCTCCTTCCCAAGGGGCCACTCCCACAGTCCACATTATACAGAATCCTGGTATTCCTTTAGCACCTCCAGAACGCTTCTTTGGGAACACGAAGAAGTTTGAAACCTTCCTCAATCAAAGCAGACTCCATTTTCTGTGTAAACCAGCAATCTTTCAAGACGATGCTGCAAAAACGTCCTTCATGATGTCCTACATGGGGGTAACGCTGCTAACTGGACAATACCGCTGATGGAGCAAAATGATCCAGTACTTCATGACTTCAAGAACTTCTGTGTAGAGATGCGAAAGTTATTTGATAGGAAAACCCACATGATGTCTCTGGACCGGGAACTGATCACCCTCCGACAGGGTTCACAGGACTTGCTCACCTACATCACTACCTTCAACCGTCTCTTGGTGGAAACGGATTGGCCACAAGAGAAACGGACGACCCTCTTCTATCAAGGGCTACGCAGCGAATTGAAGGATGTCCTTTCCCAAGTGGTTCAACTGCCTCAAACCTGTGAGGAGTTGATCGAACTCACTGTACAGTTAGATCATCGAGTACAAGAAAGAAAAGGGGACAGAAGTTGAGGAGAACCCCGTCTCTTCTTCCCCAGACCACGACCAACCCACGAAGAACCCACCAAGACACCGGACGGGTCTGAGCCCATGCAAATCGGTGGAATACGTGGCCCGCTTACCATGGAGGAGCGAGAAAAGAGGAGACAGCAAATGCTCTGCCTGTATTGCGGGAAAGGCGGGCACTTCATCAGAGAGTGCCTAGCCTGGGCTAAGGGTCCAGACAGAGGCGTTGCTTCAAGAATGCAAACAGCCATACAACATGGGACGGAAAACGAAGGAGCCCAAGAACGGACGGGATCTCCGCCTTGGGTTCAGGATCAGTTACGGTCCTTTCAATTCTCACCAATACCATTCAACCATCAGTGGCCCATATGAATGTAAACGTCACCTTATGGATCACCGTCTCCAATCCTCTTAGCGTTTCTGCTATGTTGGACTCCGGATCCACCGGGAACTTCATCAACCAGCAGTATGCCTGGAACATTGGAGTTCCATATATGGAAGAAAGAAGACCCCTGAAATAGTGAAGGCAGTAGATGGGAAGGCTCTGACTTCTGGACCTATCAGATAACATACAGTTCCTCTCCATGCGATTTGGTGAGGACCATTACGAGACCATACAGTTTGATATCATCGATGCCCCCCACTTCTGCCTTATCCTAGGTATGCCATGGTTAACCCTGCATGGTCCTGTTATACGCTGGACGGAACGCATCGTATCCTTGACGTCCGCTTTTTGCAGAGAACATTGTACCAGGCAGTTCCTGATTCGGGAAGATTTAATCAAAACCCAGGCTGAACTGTTAGCCACAGGATGTGGAGAAGTTAGGTACTGCTGTTCTACTATACTACCTGAGATGTATAGCAACTATCAGGAAGTCTTTGACAAACAAAAAGCCACCCAGTTACCACCTCATAGACCCTACGACTGTCGCATAGATCTCGTTTCAGGAGCTAACATCCCATGTAGTAGGGTATACGCCCTCACAGAACCAGAGACACATTACCTCAAGACCTACCTGGAAGAAAACCTTGCTTCTGGTTTTATTAGACATTCCACCTCCCCTGCCTCTTCTTCTCTTTTTTGTATCTCGAACAAGGACTGTGATGAACTAAGGACATGCATCGACTACCGCGCAATCAACAAGGTGACTGTGAAGAACAGATACCCTTTGCCCCTGATACCAGTATTACTGGACCAATTGAAAGCTAGACCTGTGGGGTGCCTATCACCTGGTACGAGTCAAGACAGGCGACGAGTGGAAGACGGCCTTCAGTACCAAATTCGGGCTTTATGAGTATAAGGTGATGCCTTTCGGGTTGTGCAACGCCCCCGCAACGTTCCAATACTTTATGGATGAGTTCTTACGGGGACTTTTGGAAACCAGTTGTATTGTCTACATCGACGATATCCTTGTGTATTCCGACAACCTTCAAGAACATATTATTCATGTGAAAGCAGTGTTGGACAGACTCAGAACTCATTCGTTATTTGCCAAACTGGAGAAATGCTTGTTCCACGTAGAGGAAGTCACCTTTCTGGGGCATGTCATCAATGCACCAGGCTTCCAGATGGATAGGAGTAAAGTAGAAGCAATAACTCAATGGAAGGCACCCCATCACGTCTGTACAGAGCTTCCTGGGGTTTGCAAACTACTATAGACGCTTCATCAAAGACTTCTCCCAAGTGATACACCCCATATCCAGTTTACTACGGAAAAACATCCCGTTTGTCTGGAGTCAAGAAGCTAACCAGGCCTTTGAATCGCTAAAGGAATGGTTCACCCAGGCTCCCATCTTGCGTCATTCAGACCCGTTTGCCGTTTGTGGTAGAAACGGATGCTTCACAGTACACATTGGGAGGAGTGTTATCTCAACGGCACCCGGATACGGGACAACTACATCCCGTTGCCTTCTATTCCAAGAAACTCACCCCGTGTGAGGTTAACTAGTCTATCTCCGACAAAGAGCTGCTGGCTATTAAACGAGCTTGTGAGGAGTGGAGGCATTACCTCCTAGGAGCACATCACACTGTCGAAATCTACTCTGATCACCGAAACCTCTTGTTCCTGAAAACAGCCCGAGCTCTAACTCCACACCAACTACGTTGGTCATTGTTTTTTTCTGACTATGATTACATCATTAAGTATAGACCTGGACCGCAGAACGGCAAAGTAGACACCTTGTCCCGGCAAGAGGATCCCACAGACAATCTCCAGGATGATTCCAAGGAGCCTCCGCTTATCCTCCCAGCTTCGGCCTTTCCGGAAAAGACCATAGCTTTCATCATCTCTCAAGATTTTCTCGAGGACGTTAAAGTGTCCATAGCTAACCTAGATAGCCATGCATGGATTCAAGAGTTACCTGAACATAGAAGTACTACCAGGGATTTACTGTACCATTACCATGCTTTGTACGTACCTCAAAAGGAACTGCAGCAACAGGTTCTGATCTGGGTTCATGACTCAACGCTCGGAGGACATTTAGGAGAATACAAAACTATTGCCAATATTGAGAGATCCTTCTGGTGGCCCACACTGCGAAAAGACACGAAGGAGTACCTAAAAAACGGTGCAGTTTGTGCCCAGGGAAAGACCAGCCATTCCAAGCCCGTGAGTTTTCTACGACCCATTCCTGTGCCTCCTTTCCCATGGCACACAGTATCTATGGATTTTATCGCCGAAATGCCCCTCTGCGAAGGTTACACCACCATCCTGGTAGTTATCGACCACTTGACAAAAATGGGGCATTTTATTCCATTAAAAAGACTGCCTACTTCCTCTGAACTAGCCATGTTTTTTTTACAGCACGTAATCAAAGCACATGGAATCCCGAGAATCCTTATCACAGACCGTGGATCGTAATTCACTTCACATTTCTGGAGAGCGCTTTGCACCACTATGAACATTGAGGCCCGTCTGTCCTCTAGTTACCATCCCCAGACAGACGGAAAAACAGTACGGCTCAACCAAACCTTGGAGCAATACCTCAGATGCTTCACTCTGCAAACACCTCCGACTGGTATCCCCTGATTTGGATGGCGGAATTCGCATACAACAAGGCTGAACACTACACGTTGGGATGCTCACCTTTCTTTTGCCTATATGGGTTTCATCCGAATATGCTACCCTTTGACTGGCCAGTATCGTCCAAACATCCCACCATAAAGGACACCATGCCCATTTAAAAGCGGTACTGATCGATGCCAAACACCAGTTGGCCATCTTTCAAGCAGCACAAAAAAGGGTCGCAGACATGAAGAGGGCTCCAGAACCTGTATACCAAGTGGGTGATAAGGTGTGGTTATCCACAAAAAATCTTCACCTCAAGGGGGTAGGTAAACTGGCTTCCAAATACATAGGTCCTTATCGGATAGAAGATATCATTAACCCTGTGGCGGTGTGTCTTTCTTTACCCCACTCTTGGCATGTACACCCAGTGTTTCACTTGTCACTGCTTCAACCTTGTCCAGTGAACATGAGATTACCATCTAGGCCCCTTCCCTTTGAAATAGATGGACAGGAAGAGTATGAAGTCCGAGAAATACTAGATTCCCGATTGATCAGAGGCAGAGTGCAGTATCTAGTGGATTGGAAGGGATATGGGGTGGAGGACAGAACCTGGGTACCTTCCAGCAATCTACACTGCCCTCTTTTGCTGGAACGCTTCCATGCGAAATATCCCGGTAAACCAGGTCGACCGCACTAGGTGTTCAGCATGCTTCCTTCCTCTTCTATCACCAAAAGAATGTGTGAGTCTGTGAGCGCAATGCATGAAGAACCACTAGGGGTCGGACGACATACTGGGCACTACAAGTCCCAGAAGCCCTATGCTCAGAATGCCGGTAGCAAGATCCGGCACTTTGGCCCACATCGAGGCTACAAAGCCCCTCCTCAACCGAGGATCGGGGCTTGACAAACTTATCCTTGGCTTCCCGAGTTCCTGCCGTGATGAAGCCCTCCACCGGAGTGCCGCGTTAACTTGGTTCCCGTAATTCCAAGCCTGCTTCTGTGTTCCAAAGTCCCCGCTTCCCGTAACCATTTGGAAGGATCGAGTTCTGAGCTCCGGCCGCGGAAGGTACTTCCCCGCAGGATTGCTGAGACTCAGACTCACCTCCGTACTGGCTGGCGTCGCTGTCTCTGACGGAGCCGTTATTTCTGCTGCCTGCGCCTTGCCGGTCTCTTTCTGCGCTGATCCAGTGAAGGAACTGGAGCAGCACGTTATACCGAACAATACAGAGGATCATCCTCAGCGCAAGAATCTTTCAGGTCTTTAGGTTTATTTTGAGGAGCAATTGCACAGGTGCGCTTTCTACGTACAGGGGTGTGGAATTTATGAAAATATCTACTTGTTCATGGGACAGGTTGCTTCATGAATATACTTGTCCTGTAACAAAATCCACTTGTCCCTCTGGTGCCATGTAGTGCCAGCAACACATGGCACCAATCTCATTATGTTGGAGCTCTTATATAGCCTCTCTGATTATGCAGGGCTCATACCATAGTCTTGTTTGAATACTAGCAATCCATATATGTTGCCACGTTTCCGCAGATATACATACTGGGACTGAAGGTAGTGGCAAGCTATAGATACAGGGTTGGAATGCCCTTTTGAGTCTGTGCAAACCTACTAACTTGCATATTTTAAAGGTTTTCAACAACTCTTCTCTAATATTTTCCCATACTGAGAAATGTTGGAAATTTACTCCTGACAATGGCAGAGGTAAACCTTCTTCCAGAGTTGGGGAAAAAAGTGGTTGGAGGGAAAATGAACTTGCAAACACTCAGATTTTCGCATTAGCAAATCTATACATGCATATTTGCTCATGCTCAAATGCAGTTCACAAATATTTTCTAGAAGTACAATTTCTTGCCCTACTTCTGTAAATTCTTGTGAATTCACGAAAGACCTATAGCTACACTTAATGCAAGGGTGCACTTTTGAGACTTTCCTTAATAATTGGGCCCCTAATTTGGTCTGGCGTTAACCATGACCGTTTGTGTTTATTAAAATTCTCTCTCTGTATCGGCTAGCTTCACTGTGGTGACAGCATTCTGTCTTTTACAAGGAGCATATCGGCACAGAGTAGTTTTGTTCAGTGCCAATACTAATGTGGCAGTGTGTGCTTTTTTGAGACCAAAAACTATTTTTTGCTTTTGCCATTGTTTGTTATAATGGTGAGGGCCTGGTAGCTCTCACAATAAATAAGGTTTTACAAAAACCTTGCCAAAACTAAAAGGCCGACCACCAATTTCAGACCTACTGGCTTTGCCAATGCTTGTTTAATTTTGTTTCCCATAACCTTATTGAAACTGGTTACACTGATTTTGCAATGTGAATATTATTGCGAAATACTAGCACGCATCAACACATTTTGCTAAATGATTCTGCTAAGAAAGGGTACCTGAAATTTTACAGTAGTTTAGCCAAATGTTTTTTCCCTACTTTCATTTGTTTAGGAACATTTTATATTGAAAGCAAAGAATCATTAATTTTGCTTTCAAGCTTCTGCAAATATGCGCATCTAATCAGAGCCTTCTGGGAGCATTATGCATATCCTCATATTGCTAAACTTTGAAACAGTGTGTACACATTTTTATACTAGAACCACTGTCAGTAGTGCAGTCAGAACTTAAATTTACTTAGAGCGCTCACCTTAATAATAAAAGCTTTCAATTAATGAACCATAAATACATGTTTGAACAACATTAAATTATGCACACAAACATTAACTTAACTGCAGGCAGTGCCCTTCCCTGACCCTTAATGTGTTACTGCAAACTGGCAGCCAAAGGGTTTGTGCTTCAAAGGGTTGGGCCTACTTGTCCCAAGGACAAAATACACATTAAAACTTGTTGCCCTTGACCCCAAACAATATGTCCTGGGCGTCGGGCTATAGGAATTCCACATCCCTGTACGTATCCTGTACCCGAATAGAAGGAATTTTGGGACTTTGCATATCCTTGCTGATTTACTTTCTACAAAATCGTAGTGAAGGAACTACTTGTTTGTTGTTTCATATTAACAGGATTTTAGTCTTCCTGTGTGCTTGGATAGTCTTGCCTTTTGTTCATTTAAAGGATAACGAACTCAGCTGTATATATCCTTTATGCTGAACCACCTGATATGCCATATCTGAGGAGTACTGCATTGTGGAGCGAGTGAGTAGATATCCTCTCACTGAGTGTGGTATAATTGGTCCTTGTCATGTTCTTGCCCTAACTTTGGTTTCTTGTCTCATTTCCTTAGAGAGTTGCCTACACAGGACCCCCACGCTCCTGCTCTGAGGGTTGCATGTCAGACTACAGAAACAGGACTAGCAAGAACCGTTTGGTCCGCAGTGTTTATTATTTTCTCCACTTCCCTTTTCCCCGGGGCGCATTTGTACATAGTAGTGTGAGGTTTCACTCTGTGTGGGGTTGCGCCCAGGGGAGTAGGGGGGCCAGCTACTTACCATCGTTCCTGCTGACGATCTTCAGAGGTTAGTGACTACATCTTGTTTAGGTGCTACTACACCGTGACACTTTCTGCACCTCTTTTGCCTGTTTCCGCAACCTTCTTGCCTCTTTCTGCAGTTCTATTGCTTATTTTGCCTCTTTCTAGACCTCTTTCTAGACCTCTCTTGCTTCTTTCTACACCCCTGTTGTCTCTTTCTGCTCTCGTCTTCCCTCTTTCTGCACATATCTTGCTTCTTTCTGTACCTCTCTTGCTTCTTTCTGCACCTCTGTTGCTTCTTTCTGCACTTCACCTGCTTCTTTCTCCACTTCTGTTGCTTCTTTCTGCACCCCTCTTGCCTCTTTCTGCACCCTTCTTCCCTCTTTGTGCAACTCTCTTGCCTCTTTCTATACCTTTCTTCCCTCTTTCTGTACCCCTTACAAATGTCTTCACCCCTCTTGCCTCTTTCTGCACCCCTCTTCCTACTTCCTGCACCTCTCGTCTCTGTCTGCACCCCTGTTCTCTACATCTCTTTTGCCTGTTTCTGCTACTTTCTTGCCTCCTTTTGCAGTTCTCTTGCCTCCTTCTGCACCTCAGTTGCTTCTTTCTGCACTTCTTTTGCCTCTTTCTGGACGTCTCTTGCTTCTTTCTGCACCCCTGTTGTCTCTTTCTGCACGTGTCTTCCCTCTTTCTGTACCTCTCTTGCTTCTACCTGCAATTCTCTTGCTTCTTTCTGCACCTCTCTTGAATTTTTCTGCACACTTCTTCCCTATTTTGCATCCATCTAGCCTCTTTCTGCAGTTCTCTTGCCATTTTCTGCACCTCTCTTGCCTCCTCTTTCTGCATCTCACTTACCTATTTCTGCACTTCTCTTGCTTCTTTCTACACCTCTGTTGCGTCTTCCTGCACCTCTGTTGCCTCTTTCTGCATCTCACTTGCTTCTTTCTGCACCCCTCTTGCCTCTTTCTGTACCCCTCTTCCCTTTTTCTGCACCTCCCTTGTCTCTTTCTGTACCCCTATTCCCTCTTTCTGTACCTTTCCTGCCTGTTTCTGCACCTCTCTTGCCTGTTATGCATCAGTAAGAGAGTATCTTATAACGAGTGGCCAGGTATACAGTACAAACGTGCTCTAAAAAAATCAAAAGTAATTTAACTAAAGCATACTGAATAATCCTATTATGGTTTGGTAAGGGATCATTTTCGAATGTATGTAGTCGTACTTGATATAAATTATTAACGCTGGGCTTCCAGCGACACTTTAGTTTGTTCCAGGGTGGTGCCAATCCGCTCCACCGCCGCCAGCACAGATGCCCCGGGGGGGGGCCAAGACCATCAAACTTCTGCTGTCCATTCTGCGATTTGTCCCACAGCCGGCCCATCACCAGTTGTTGCGCCGTAGGCATCCACTGGTGTTCGCGCAGGCGGCCGTGAGCAGTCAGCCGCAGGCCCCCCACGACCGGGCCTCTCCTCAACAGCAGGGGAAGGGGGTCACTGCACCAGCCCGGGGCCTCGCCAACAGCAAGGGGAGGAGCTCCCTCTGTGAGGTGGGTACCGCTGTCATCAGAGTCTGTACTACGGATCGCTGGACAACAACTCCGGTGATTGCGTAGGCGGCAGCCCTTCGTTCCCCGCACAACCCAGGGGCGTTATGCTTCCTCTGCCGTCGCTGGGCGTCACCCCACTTGCGCCGTCTCATCGACCCACCAGGGCCACGGGTTCGCGGGCGCTGTAGTGCCGTAACAAGGGGAGCTCAGTAATCCCGGGACCTCTTGGGCTGCCCAGTGCCCCCTCTGCATGCGACGTGTCTCTCGTCCTGGGCTGCAGTGTTTTCCAAAATGGCGCTGTCCCCAAGATGGCGCCCAGGACCCTGCGCACCAGGCCACAGTCACACAGTTCTCACCAGTGGGCCTTTGCCCCGCACCATTCCAGTGGTGTTCACACCACAAAGTCACAAACATTGGCTCTAGCAGGCCGCCCCCTCAGATGCCTCTCGAGGCGCGATGTGACGCCACCAGTTCATGCCAACCCTGAGTTCCAGACGTCTTTTTTTAGTTCGGGGGGTGGCCACTCCAGTTCCTCCCCACCACCCGCTTGGCTCCTCACCAGAGTCACCGGCCGCGCCTCCGCTGCAAATCAGGCCAAAGTCGAAGTTCGGGCCGCCTCCCGGCGGGCCAGCGTGAAAGCAGCAGTCACTCCCTTGTCTCCGGACACCACCCCAGCTGAGCTCCACCACAGCTGTTACTGGCGTCTTGGGGCGCCTGCCGGGACACCCCCCCTGATGCCTCAGCGCCCCCGCGGGCCATTTCTTGACCGTCCCCGATCCCGTTCCACACTATGAGGTACCAGCAGGCGGTCCCAGTCCTCCGGCGATGCAGGGCCCAGTCTCCAGCGGGTCTCAGGGGCCGCCGCGCCCCACAGCAGAGCCGCTTCTGACACCAGCGCAGGCCCCCTGGACTCCCACTCAGCAGTCACGGCAAACTGCTGAAGCCGCAGGCCCAGGCCCCGTCAGCGGTGCTCTGCTGCTCCACAACTGCCAGCCTGGCACACCCCCACTGCCCTGGGCCCTTCCTCAGCAGCTGCCCCGGGTCCCGCTCCTCACCGTAGATGGCCGGCAGCGCCGCAGGTAGGGTGAGGCCGCTGGTGTCCACGAGCCCAAGGCCCCAGGGAGCGCAAGGCCCAGAGCCTGCCTGGCCTCAGGGGCTGCTGCACTCTCCATCTGCACCGTCCCGCACCCAGGCGTTGGTTTCCGGGGCTCCGCCGCAGCAAGCGCAGCAGCCCGCCCAGGCCACAGGTCCGGCCACACCAGAGGCGCTCAGTCGCCAGTCACCAGTCGTCTCCCACTCTAGGCCGCACCTCGCCTCTCCTCACCCAGCGGCGGCCGCCAGCAGCGCAGGGCCGTGCGACCTACCAGTTCTCCGGGGGGCACCCCTCAGTCGGACTCACAGGGCGCCAGGGTGAAAAACAGTGTCCGGTGCCCTCAGTGGCACTCCGGCAGCGGCGCAGGCCTCGCCAACGGTCGCCTGTCCCCAGGACACCTTTTGCGCCTTCCTCCGAAAGGGCCGCTCTGCCTCAGCCCGTCCACGAGCTCCGCTGTCTCAGCTCTGATCTGGAAGCTGCCGAGCCCCACGAGCCCCCAGCCGCATCCCCACACCGTCTCCACACAGCGTGGTTGTTAAAAACACCCCGGGAGGAGAATTTCCAGGAGAAATAGGGGTTCTAAGGACGGAGATCTAACAGGTCGCGTCCGCCATGCTGGCTTGCTGGCCACGCCCCACTATCTTGGCACTCTTATTGTTGCCTGAAAACTATTGGATATACAAGGAACTCTGCAGCGGGAGCTTACAAAACTGCTGCACTGCTAAAAAAATGGCCCCCAGTAATAAAACCGTCCCCCACCCTTCCAGCCTCCCTGGAAAATGCCCAATACCCAGTACGGCCAGTCCAGCCTTGGCTCTTATTTCCTTAAGGCGCTCCAGGCCTTTGACATAACATGTGTGATGACCAGATGAGTGAAGTTATCGTGTCAAGGCGTGTGCGATAGGTGAGGAGAAGTGAGTGATAGGCACACTTTTTTTATAATTTGGGCTATGCTTACAGCTCTAACTAGCTTTGTAGATTCCTTTATTCTGTTGGTAGTTTTTGGATGTTATTTATCGAACAGCATCTGTAGGCAAAAGCTTCTTGCGGACCATTACCAAAAACGTACATTAGGCTTAGAACCCTCTGACTGTTTACCATTGGTTGTCTTGTCACTTTCATTTGCTTACTTCATATGTGATGGCTTGCCCTCCTCATTTTCTGTTTGTCCCTATTATAGCCTCTCTAGCATCATTTCGATTGGCTGGCATATACTTCCACTGCTCACATAGAGGGAACTATTATTTTCCTTTTCCTTTAAACACTCCATGAAAGTCCATGTGTTTTCATGTTCTCTCTTACTCGTGTGCTGCTTCCTCCCAACCAAATCCCAGCAGCCTTCTTCCTGAGTGCCTTGCATTGTTCCCTTTTCCCCCACTTGTTCTCTCCCTCATATGCTTTTTATTCCTACATGCATTCCGTGTTGCTCGCTCCTACCCCTACCCTGTCCATTGCTTCCTCTTCCTTGGCTTTTCAATATTTCTTAAATGATTCTTTGCCCCACCCGCTCTCTGTTGGTTTCCTCTGACCCACTCCTTCATTGCTCCCCCACCCATTGTGGTCATTAAAAAAAATAGAAAATATAGTTTTGGAGGATCTGACAGATGCCATTTGCTGCAGGGCCATTCCACTTTAAAAAACACAAAAACACTTTTGCACAGGTTAAAATATATTTTTTATTTATTGCTGCAAGTGGCACCTACCATCTTGGATTGATAAGTAGAAAAAGAAAATGGCTCCCACGCCAATCTCTAGTCATGTGCATGCATCGTGATGCCTTCACACGCATACATCATCACACATGCGTGCACCTGCTAACCCGGCGTCAGAAGCATCATGATGTGTACACACCCATCATGACACATTTTTCTTTTTTAGAATTGCTGCACAGCATTGCCAAAAAGCATTGGTAAAGCCAACAGGTCATATAGGAGGGATTCATTGACTTGCCAATGCGTGTATCATTTGTGATCGTAATCGGATTTTCTATGCTCATTGTGGCCACTCTGTGATCTTATGAATCCGGGGAGGCAACAGGTGGAGAGAAATAGTAAAGGACAATAAGAGATCAACCCGGGTAGACTGTGTTACAGTGTTCCTTTTTAGGTCTCGGCTAGCCGCGCGAAGCGCGTCTCCGCCGAGAACCTTTTGTCGGCGTGTGAGCTTCCCAGGAGACAATCCTGGCCACGCGCATCGCCTTGGAGGCGATTTCAAACTGACACGCGCACGCGAACGAGCGCTGTGGCCAGGCGCTGTCTCCTAGGAAGCTCAAAACACCACACACACGCATGCGCATACACACACAGACACACACACGCGCGCCCACGCACGCACATACATACAGAGACACCCACCCCCCCACACATACACACACGCGCGCACACACACGAGTGCACCCCCCCTCTCCCCCGCCGTCGCACACATGCATACACACACAAATACACACGAGTGCACCGTGCACCGAGCCCCCCCCTTTCCAACTTACCAGTTCAATTTAGAGGGACTCCGCTCTCCTTCTGGCGTCGCGAGACGCTTTCCCTCCGCCTGCCTTCTTTTCCGGTCCAGACGCAGCCCCGCCCCCGTCACAGGCGACTTTGCCTGACTTCCGGTGAGGCTGGGCTCGTGAGTAACAGTGACTTCCTTGTTTTGGTATGTTTCATGGGGTGAGCTAAAGTTAGATCATTTATAGAGCGTTGGCTTTTCTAGAGTATACATCTGACTTTTGACATTCTATCGAGCAAGAGAGAAGTGTGCTCCTGGTATTATAGTGCTTTCTATTTGGAAATGTGAGTCTTTTGAGTTTATTTCAACTCCTCGCTCTCCACGGTGTCCTTTGTGGCATTTTCCCATCTTTTTCAAATTTGTTGCAGTGGCCTTCTAAAAACAAATCTTCCTAGTGTGGCGAGGCCCCAAATTGGATTAGAAAAGTATTTTTAAACTCCCCAGCGTTAGCGATTGTAATGAGCAGTTACACCTATTGCTCTAGTCTTTCCACCCCAAGCTATCACCTGACCACCACAAAGACCCTCCCTGGTTAAAACTACCTGGAGATGTATACAGATGCGACCTTGCACATTAACTGCAGCTTATTATATTTGTTTTTGTCCATCTGCGATGCTCTGGAGCTCCGTTGTTCTACTGTTAATTTTGTACAATGTACTGTCTCGTTGGGCCTTAAGTGCCAGGATTCAAACGCTGCAGAGCCTTTAGGAAGCAGTGCTAGTTTGGACTGGAGGAAGGACTCGATGTATTTGGAGAAACCAGCTAATTCACAACATTACATAAAGTATGCCTTGTGAACTGTGCTGATGGTGTTCAAGGTGCCTAGCGGCGAAAGGTGAACATTTTTGGACGGTGGTCACTGAATACCTTTATTGTTTTTTGTATTCGATCTGATGATTTCTGATATTACTGCTCTGCTCTCTGTCCTACTCCATTGTGTGCTTGTATCTACCTGTTGCCCTCCCCCTCGCCCTGTTTCATGCTCTGCTTCAATCTCCATTTTGTCTATTTCGTTTTCTTTGGTACAATACTAAAAGCTGGCTTTGTGTCTGCTCTTTTTGTACTATCGCCCCTTTTTTGGAGATTGGTCTCACCTTATAAGTTATTCATTCATTCATTAAACATCCCTAAGATTATTTATTTTATCTACCATATCAGTCTGAATCAGTAAATTATTCAGCTTTGATCTCAGTTGGCTGCAGAACAGGGTTGGAGTCCGCATACCTCCTGCAATGCCAAACTGAGGAATTTGTCTATATTATCATGTCTTCTGTATCGCTCCTCCTATTTTTTATTTGTTGCAGTATGAGAGTTTCAGTATTCCTTCAAAGCCCTAGTCGCTGAAGCATATTCCATTCCATTCCACTACACTATAAACCTATAATTAATCTTGACATTTAGCGTCCTTTCATGGCAATTTCTGCTATTTAGAAACCAAAAATGGGTAAGGCTTGTAGTGTTTTACCCCAAAACATATACTGTCATGGATATTACCCCTAGTAACGTGGTCTGCCTTTGATTAAACTTCAAAGTTGATAGTTATTGCAATTAAATGCCACCATATTCAGTCCTACAACATGGTGAGGATTCCATTTCTCATTACATATAGTGCTAATACAATATCAAAATCTTATGTCGTAGCTCTACAATATTTCTCCAAGGCTTCTGGGTAGTCCAGCCATTCCAGAAATTAAAGTTTGATGCGCTTTCGTTCTCTGCAAGTTCTACATACATCTTGGATTGTTTTGGAAACTAGTTAGTTGCATACATCCTTCCTAGGTAATCGTTTTCCCCTTTGCCTAATTTAATCAGAAGAGGAAGCTGGGTGCTCATAGCACCACTTTGTTGCTTGTTAGGTCTCGGCTAAGCGCGCGGAAGCGCGTTCTCGCCGAGAACCTATTGTCGCCGTGTCTGCTTCCCAGGAGACAATCCTGGCCACGCGCATCACCTTGGAGGCGATTTGAAACTGGCACGCGCCGCGCTCGCCGTGGCTGTCTCCTGGGAAGCGCAAACATACACAGGCACACCTCCCCCTGCACGCATGCGCACACACACACGAGCGCACATACACGCACGCACACAAAGACACTCCCCCACCCGTCGCACACAGACACACACACAGGAGCGGACATACACGCACATACAGAGACACCCCCGCCGTCGCACACATACACACACACACGCGCGCACACACAAACACACACGCGCCCCCCCAAGACCCACTTACGGCCAATCCGGTGTTCTGTCGCCTCCGCGGGGCTCTCCCTCAGGCATGGGAGCCCCGCGTCACCACTGCTCCTCGGACCAGGAACTCCGTGGGCTTCGCGCACAAGACGGAAGTCCCGCCCCCACGCTAGGTTTCGTTTTCGAGTGCGCGCGCACATATTGCAGCCATTGGCCATTTTAAGAAGATTAATGCCTTTGGCAAAGTTGTGTTTTCTTATGCCAACTTGCCACTGCAATGCGTAAAAGCAGTCTATTAGGCCGATATGAACATACCCTTTAGGACATGGCCAGTGAGATCTCAGATGCAGTACCAAAGGACCTTAGAACCTGTTTGTCCCAGATTATTCATGACGGGCAGAACGCTCTTCCCCTGCTATAACGCCTATGAAACAGCTTTTGTTTGCACACAGCAGCACTTGCCCTACCAGTGCAGGGCAGATTGGAGCACTTGTCATTCTTCCTCTGTATGGCTTATATCTTTGGCATAGGAAATACCTGAACAGTAGATGGCGCTTGAAAATAAGCCATTATGAATAAATGTAGATCCCATATATACAATGTAAAAGTCACCATGACAAAAGGCAGATTTTGAAACTAGAAGCTGTCGAGCCACTGGAAGCTTGGGCTCTGGGTCAGCTTAAGGTCCTCTGAGAAACTCAAACGAAAAACTATTCGATGTCGACCCCTCTCAATCCTAAGCTGCAGAGGGCGGTGGCGTGGGGAATGGGTGCGTTTGTGTACCTGTGTACATACTATTGTGTGTGTATAGCCCACAAAACACTTAAACAAATATTCAACATGTATGCTGTACTCTAACAGCTTTGGAACTCTTCAAACCCGTGGTACATCAATTGAACACTGCCCATTCAATACACACATTAGGTTTATTTTCCTAAGGTGCATCATCAGAGCTGTGTAAATAAAAAGTGTGTCAGCCCCGTGCGTGAGGTGCATCATCAGAGCTGTGTGAATAACAACTGTGAGCCCGTGCGTGAGGTGCATCATCAGAGCTGTGTGAATAATAACTGCGTCAGCCCCGTGCGTGAGGTGCATCATCCACATTGCTCAGGTCATCCAAATTCCTGCACTCTGTATCACACTGCTTTCAAGAACAGCATACTCTTGCAAACACTCTGACTGCTCACCAATTCAAAGTTTGCTAAAAAAGTTATGCAACGCATTGTCATACACAATGCCAATAACTCAAACTTTAATGCTGCGAGACCTATTGCATTGTAAATGCTTGTTATATTTGTCATTATGAGCAGAGATGTTTTATCCCCTTAACTGCTGGGCCTTTTCTCCCTCAGTGCTGAGCCCTTTTTTGGCTAGTTGGAGTAGTTTGCACTTAGGGTTTCATAATGTTTTTTCCACATTAAAAAATGCACATTTGGTGTGGATACTTTATCAAAACCCTGGGGATTTTAAAGGTACTCGGGTTTATGAATTCCGCTGGAGCAGACCGAAAAAATAGGGGAATATAGCTACATTTTTAGGTTTTTGGGGGGAAATATAAAAACGTACTCCAGATAAAAGTGTTTGCTTTTTTCCTAAAAATGGCATCAACGAACGGTTTACATTGCTAAAGTCACCATCTTCCCATCTTTCAGGAACATGTGGAGCTGAATCAAGAAATCTAATTTTGGGGCATTTTTCAAAGAGGTAGTCCATTTATCTTGTTCTTTCTGCTTTCAACCTACTTCCAGGTTGTGGGGGAAACCTGTGTGAAACCCATGGGTGAGCTAGTAAAGCTGTAAATTTCCGAAAAGTAGACAACATTCCAAATTCAACAAGTAATCACATGTGTAGATCGCTCAAAGTTTTCCCAAAGAAACTAACTGTTGAAATAAAGAAATCTTGAAAATGAGTAGGAAAAAACGGCCATTTGTGTCAACGTTTTTCATCTGTAACATTTAGTGATTTGTCATAATGGCCAACTTACAAAAGCAATATGTAGGTAAGAAGGAAACCCAGAACCTTCTTGTTGTGGGGATATATAGGGTTTGTAGGTTCTCCATGAACCAAGGTAACTAGAGCCAACAACTGAGTTGCATTGTACAATGATTTTTCATTGTGTACCAAGTATAAAACCAATTTGTATGTAGAAATATATTGTGAAAAATGTGTATGAAGGAAACCACTGTATTTCTGAAATGGGCACAAGATATGGAGTTCAGGAGCAGTGGCTATTTGTATATCTATGAATTTGTGGGTATGTGTTCTAGCATATGATTTACAGGGTAATTTTTTAAATGTCTTCTTTCTTACACACTGGCTTTTATTTGGGAGGCACAAATGCAGCGAAATCCAATTGGTAATAACAAATGTTCTACTATTGTAAGCTCCCACGTCTTCTGACAAAAATGGTACCTTACTTGTGTGGGTAGACCTAGTGCCTGCAACAGGAAATGGGCC
Source organism: Lissotriton helveticus (assembly GCF_964261635.1). Lineage (NCBI taxonomy): Eukaryota > Metazoa > Chordata > Amphibia > Caudata > Salamandridae > Lissotriton > Lissotriton helveticus. Next base: position 1,195,454,236 of record NC_136068.1, read on the forward strand.
AGAATCTAACATGGATGCATCATATTTTTCCTCTAAAAAATGACTTTTGTTTTGCAATGTCGGTAGCTGTGGATTTTGGGCTCTAGGTCAGTCGACATCTGGGAAACCCTAGCAAACCTGTACATGTTTTAAAACTGGACACCAAGGTTAGTCCAGGGTGAAGTGACTTGCATGGCGCTCATGTAGGACAGTATGTTTCTGTTGCAGTAACCCCACAACTTTTTACCAGATTTCTGATGCACTTTTACTTGATGTGCCCTGGGTCCCTGCCAATCAGGTTCCCAGGGCCTGTGTTCTGTCCCAAAACTGTACCTTTGTACACTTAATTGGCACCTCTCTGGCCACATGTAAGTCCCATTGTAAAAGGTACCATGAGTACCAAGGGCACTGTGACCAGGGAAGGCCTCTAAGTACTGCAGCAGATATTGTGCCACCCTTAGAGGTCCTGTACATTAACATACACACACTGCCATTGCAGGCTGCATGTTTTGGTGCAGAGAAACATGAACAGTCGACATGGCCAGCAACCCACTGCCTACGGTGTAGGTAAGACACACCTCTAGATGGGTGTACTCTACCACTGGTGAGGGTACAGTTGCATGAGCACAGTACCCCTACAGTGTCTAAGTCAATTCTTAGACATTGTAAGTGCAGCAAAGCCATAAAGATTATATGGTCTTGGAGTTTGTCATTACGACCCCCACAGCACCATAATAGATTTACTGAATTTTGGGAAATTTGTTAGCAAACTTCTCAGCATAATAAACCCACCCTGATGCCAGTGTGGGATTTATTATACAATGCACTCAGAGGGCATCTTAGAGATGCCCCCTGAAAAACAACCAGCCTCTGGTGGGTTCCCTGACTTGTAAACACCAGCCTGCCATCCCAAACCATGTTTCGTGACCCCTGGTGAGGGACAAAAACGCAGAAGTGCCTACACTTCAAATTGAAGGGTGCAGACACCTCACCCTGGAACAAGTGTCAATTCTGATGTATTACTACTCTAGAATAGGTGAAATGATCATCTTCCAAAGGACTGATGCTTTACTAAAAATAAAATATCTATTAAAGCTCACAAGCAGGGTAGCATGAGAAATGCACCGCACAGAAATTTTTCAACTAAAATCACAAAATTAGAAAAAAAGGAATTTATTAAAAATCATTTATAAACATATACAGTTGATCACATGTTCATTCGATTGATACACTAACACTCCTACCAATATAGGTTACGATCTAAATCCTTCGCATATATAGATAAAAACTCTAAAAACAGTTGACGCAGCGTTTCGGTGACACCTTGATACTTTCACCTTTTTCAGGACTACAAAAGTTTTCATCAGATCTTATTGTAAGTGTACTTATGTTTCAATTACATATTCTGTGGGCGATGAACCTCTTGCCACGCCAAAGGCCACAATGATAAGCCTTTAAACTCTAGTGATCAATATCTTCTTTTGTCCGTAAGAGCCACCGTATTTTTAGGGATGCAACACAGAGTTCTGTCTGGCTACTCCTCCATTCAATCAGCAGAGGTGCTGTCCCAAACAGGTTAACACATATTTTGGGAACTTGCATCGGCGTTTTAACATTGACGATGCTGCACTTTGATCTTGGTAGTGAGCTGTTGTTAGTTAAATTAAAATCGGATCGGGGACTTGCGGCCTCCCTGCACTCACGTACTTCCGGATTCCAGGACACCTGGAGGCCGCTGTACAACAGCTGACTACCAAGATCAAAGTGCGGCATTGTCAATGTTAAAACCTGTTTGGGACAGCACCTCTGCTGATTGAATGGAGGAGTAGCCAGACAGAACTCTGTGTTATATGAAGTGCACCTACATCCCCGAGCCCTCCAACTGACCTGCCCAGCTTTTGGTTCCGCCCAGAAGACTTCCTGGACCAATCCTGCAGCCAAAACCGGCAACTCCCATTGAAAACAATTGGGCACCTAACGCCAAATCAGCACCCTGCCCTCGCCGCCTCTGTGCTACTGTGGGTGCACCTTGTGTGCTAAATCAGATTCTCTTTGCCCTGAGCTAAACCCTAGGAGCTTTGCTCCCACATACAAGTGGCGTGCCCATAAGCAGCCACCAACCAGAGGGCCCACGCCCCATTAGATAACATCGGGCCTCAGTATTCTGCACCCGGACGCACTAGTGCCGCTGAGGGTGTTCTTTGAGTGCATCCTTGACCCTAGGGGAACCCTGGTTCTAACTCCAGAAACTCAACTCCCAAGACCGATTAAAAATCTTTACACCGATAACCTGATTTTCTACTGTAGGACTGCAGTGACTGTTTTTCTGTGGCAAAAGTTATATGTGTGGAGTGGAAAATTGTATGAAAAGCTAAGGAATGTGTTTTGAGAAACCTGTTATACCTACCTTTTATCTAGGAAATATCCCAGTGTTATATCTAGGCATTTCACACTGAGTAAAAAAAGTAATCTGGAAAGTACTCTAAAAAGTAATCACAAAGTAACTGCAAAGTAATTTCAACTGTTTCTGAATATTTGACCTACTTGTAACAAATCCAATTGCATTCAACCGTATTATTCTTGAAAATTACTCTTTTTCTTACCTGCACCAAGTCTTGCTTGGTTCGAAAAATAAAATGCAACTAAGAAATATTTTTATACAAAACAATTGGTCAGAGTTCAGACTTTGAGTGTGTGAAATCATTTCTTGTCTGAGTGTGTACAATGAATGCTTAACACTACCCTCTGATAAAGCCTTACTGCTTCCCACCCTACCACAAATAGAGAGGTAAGGTATTATCAGCTTTTACCTCTGTAAGCCTTTGGGGATCCACGGGACTCTGTGCACACTATACCCTACTTTGTTATAGTATATACAGAGGCAGCTTCCTACAGCCCACCATCTTTTTTACCCAGAATACCTTGCAAACCTAAAACATTGACTAAAAAAAACATTTTCCTCAAATTTCTGTGATGGACAGTTCTGAAATCTGTGAGAAGCCACAAACTTCCTTCCACCTAGCTTTCCCCTAAGTCTCAAGATAAAAATGGCACCTCGCTTCTGTGGGTAGGCCTAGTGCCCACGAGAAGAAAGGGCCTAAAACACCATTTGGACACATCACATTTTTCCAAAGAAAACTGACCCTTATTTCACAAAGTGGGTAGTTGTGGATTTTTTTGTACCCAGAATCCCTTGCAAAACTCAAAATTTGACAAAAGAAATATATGTCCCTCACATTTCTGCAATGAAAAATTCTAGAATCTGTAAACAAGCACAAACTTCCTTCCATCCAGCATTTCCCCAAGTCTCCTGATAAAAATGGTATCTCACTTGTGTGGGTAGGTTTAGTACCTGCGAGAGGAAACGGCCTAAAACTTCTAGGACACATCACATTTTTACACTCAAACTGATTTTTATTTGCAGAGTGGGTAGGAGTGAATTTTGGGCCCTCATTCAGCAGGCACCAAGGGAAATCTAGCAAACATGCACTTTTTTAAAACTAGACACCTGGGGGAATCCAGGAACGGGTGATTAGTGTGGATCTTGCCGGATGTTTTTATCTAGAATCCCTTGCAAATCGTAAACGTTGACTAACAAAACACATTTTTCTGACATTTCTGTGATGGAAAGTTCTAAATTCTGTAGGGAGCCACAAACTATCTTCCACGCATCATTCCCCCAAGTCTCTTGATAAAAATGGTACCTCACTTGTGTGGGCAGGCCTAGTGGCTGCAAAGGAAAACAGCCCAAAATGCAACATGGATACATCACATTTTTACTCTGAAAATGTATGAATTTTTTGTGGACAGTGGGTAGCGGTACATTTTAGGCCCTAGTTCCACCAGCACCAAGGGAAACCTACCAAACCTGCACATTTCTTAAAACTAGATTCCCGGGGGAATCCAGGAAGGGTTGACTTGCATAGCACTCACCAGTTTTTGTTTAGCCAGAATCCTGTGCAAACCTGTTGGAAGGCCTAGTTCCCGTGACAGGAAAGGGCCCAAAACACAACATTGATACCTCCACTCCAAACTGACCTATGTTTTGCAAACTGGGTAGCTGTGGAGTTTGGGCCATAGCTCAGCCAGCCCCTAGAGGAACTTAGCAAACTTGCACATGTTTTAAAGCTAGACACCTAGGGGAGTCCAGGGGTGCTTGACTTGTGTGGCTCTCTCTAGGTAATTTTACCAAGAATTCCTTGCAAACCCCAAACTTTGGTTAAAAAAACACGCATTTTCCTCACATTTCTGTGATTAAAAGTTCTGGAATCTGCAGGGAGCCACAAATTTCCTACCACCCTGATTTTCCACATGTCCCCAATAAAAACAGTACCCTATTTGTTTGGATGGGTCAAAAGCCCACAACACAAAAGGCACTAAAGCACTATATTGATAGATAAGCAATAGGGGTAGCTGCTTTATATGGGCCATGCTGTGGCACCACTTATGCAAACCTACAAACAGCAGACATTTTTGAAAACTAGATAACCATGGGATTCCTGGGTGATGTGCCTTGCATGGATCCCTGTGAGGGAGACCCCGAGCATACCCCCACAAGTGAGAGTAAGGACCAGCAAAACACAATGTGGATTCCTTACCAGTACGGGGATGAAGACACTACGGGACTCTGACACCTAATGAATGGCTCTTCCCTTCTCACACAGAATACCGGAAGTGACCCGGATGTGGTCCATCGATGGGAAGGCGGGACTGACATCTTCATCAACCAATCGGGAGCCGGGGCAGAAGGTCAGGAGGAGCAGAAACAGGAAGAAGACCTGACATCAGGTGCGTCAGCAGGGAGAAACCGGAAGAAGATTGCAGAGAGTCCCAGGAGCTGCAGAGTAGAAACGCTGACGCCGGAGTGGAAGCAGATGAAGACGAGGGTCCAGAGACGTGGACCGAAGACTGGTGGAGCCCGGAGGACGTACGAGCCTCCACAACTCTGGAGAGTTGTGGCTTCTAGCAGTACGTGGCGGGAAAAGGGGCTTAGGGAGGGGGAGGGAAGGTGTAATGGGCGGTGGAGAGTGAACCGGGTACAGAGCTATCCAGAGTACTAACTCGACCTCTTTTTATATTGCCATGCACTTCTGCATTTAAAACCGCCCGCAAGCTTTGCCTTTCCCCAAATGCCCTCACCTCCTCCTGAAGAACCTCCCTTCGTGTAAGAAAGCATTACTATCTCCAACCACTTCTTCCCCCCCCTCCACGTGGTTTGGTGACGGTGTAATATGCCCTTAGAACCCGATTGTGATCACTACTCTCTTTTTGTTTCTAGGCGACTCGCGGATCCGGGCAGACAATCTGAAACCTGTACTAGGTTTCAAGACCAACTTGAAGAGGAGCTGCCAACCAACTCAACCAACACCCTGAGGAGACCTCCAAAGTTCTTCTCCATTACCACCCGACCTCCCTCCTATCTACGCACTATTGCCTTAACAAGACTGTTTATTTCTACCTGCAGCAGTGTCTTTACCTTAATAAAACCAACTCTATTGACCCCATACGGCCTCCTCGCTTCTGCTTCCGACCATCCCTCTGACATTTGGTGTCAGAAGTGGGATCGGCGGAAATGGAGGCCGTAGTTAAAAAAATGGCAGAGTGAAAAAAACGCCTAGAAAAAATTATGGCCCGGTTTTTGGAAACCGCCGAATCCAAACGGGAAGCCCTACATAAGACTATCACTGGCCAAGGACAAACCCAAGAAGCCACCTTAGGAAAACTGGCAGAGATTTTAGGACAGCCTCGGGGTTACACTGCCCCCCCTTCTGTAGTAGTACAAAAATATGTACAAGGGGAAGATCCCGATTTTTTCCTGGCTAACTTTGAAAGGATGGCCCAAGCTGCCCAATGGCCAGAAGATAGGTCGGGTCAGTATCTTGGACCTCTTCTGAGTGGGGACCTGCAAGCAGCATATTGAGCCGCGAACCCCCTCGGAACCACGCCATACCCTGACATCAAGCAGTGTGTCCTAGAAAGAATGGGTATAGACGATGAGACATACTGAATGCGTCTCAGACACATTAAAGAAGGCCCTCAAGAAAATCCCCGGGCCCTTTGTTACCGCATACGAGATGCTGCGACCGTTGGTTAAAATGGTACAAAAGGGGGTGATGATGGACAGAGCATCTGAACCAATCAAATACTCACACCCAGTCAACAGATCTGTGTTTAATCCATCACCGTTCTTTAGCCCACTCTGCCACCCCAGTTCAGACATGGCCATATGCAAATCAGTCTGACCCTGTGCCTCATGGGACCAGTCCAGCCCGAACTGCCAAGCCATGCCTTCCCTGGACCGGAAACAAGCTTGGTTAAAGCCATTAACCACTTCCAAGAAGCCATCCTAGAGAAGATATACCTTGAGCAATTTCTTACGTGCTTACATCCAAAGATGGGTCCAGCAACACACTGATGTAACCCTAGGTAAGGCAGTAGAGGTAGCAGCTGCTTATTTTAGGGCACAAGTTTTGCAAAAAGGGAAAGAGGAGGGTTTGTGTTAACAGCCTAGCCACCCATCCGTACGACCGCCTCGGCCATCCCTGTATCCGAAGAAAACAGAGACCGTAACCCTGATACCTAATCCCCAACCAGCCATTCCTAGACCTACTGCCCCCTTAGGACCCCAATGCGTCCATTTTGGGACTTTTGGACATATAGCACGGGTATGTCCACAAAAAGAAGAACCAATGGAGGTCGGCTATACACGGGTCCTATACTGTGGCCCAGACACTGAACCCCGGTCGTTCCATCGCCAAGTAGCGGTAAACGGAGAACCAAGAGAAGCCCTAGTGGATACAGGAAGCAAACAAACCCTTATGAGACCCCAAGTTGTCCCTGGAGGACCATCCCTTCCCACAGGAGTGGTAAACATACAATGTATTCACGGGGACAACAAGACGTATCCCATGACTGATGTATCCATACAACACCGGCCAGCCCAGAGTCCCATGAAAATGAAAGTTGTTTTTTTTCCCTATCTACCTGAACCCATGATACTTGGAACTGACTATCCCCACTTTAACAACTTGTTAGTAGACCCAGAAACTGAAAGAAAAGAGTGGCGAGAAGAAGCACCCTTCTTCTCAGAACCCCATCCTGAGTGGGAGCCAGGATAAGTTGAAAAAGTAAACAACAAAAATGAAGAGAGAAAAAGAAAGGCAAGCCTGTCCTACTTACAAGCCCAGATCCCTCTCTGTGGGAACATGAAAGGAACTTTCGCTCAGCTCAAAGGGAGGACAGTACCCTGCAAGAAGCATGGAAACAAGCCTGTGAACAGGAAGACCCACTCCAAGTAGGTTCCCAGTTCTTCACAAACAAAGGGTTATTATACTGCAAGGGTGGGAAAACCCTTCCCTCCCAGCTTCTAGTACCAGTGCCCTTCTGGGAAAAAGTCCTATACCTGGCCCATTGTCACTTATTAGGAGGACATTTTGGTGGGGGGGAAACCGAGAAAGCTATACTAGAGAGGTTTTATTGGCAGGGATTTATCACCAAGTTAGAAAATACTGTAGAGAGTGTGCAGTGTGCCAAAAAACCAGTCACTCTCTTCCACCCCATGTGCCCCTAAGACCGCTGCCTGTAATTGACGTTCCTTTCTCAAGGGTAGGAATGGACATCATAGGCCCCCTTCTACCCTCCCGTAGTGGGTGTCGCCATGTGCTTGTCCTAGTGGATTATGCCACAAGATTTCCAGAGGCCGTGGCTTTGAGATAACCCAATACTCCCTTAGTCGCCTAAGCCATGATCAATATCTTTGCACGAGTAGGGTTTCCAAAAGAAATTTTGTCTGATAAGGGCATTCCCTTCACCTCAAGACTCATGAGACAGGTATGTCAACAGTTGCACATCAAACAAATCTGCACCGCAGCCTACCATCCCCAAACCGATGGATGGAAACAGGCAATGCCAATCCCCATATTGAAAAAAACGTATGCTGACCCGTCGGTATTTAGCAACTACCGACCCATCTCTCTCCTCCCTAAACCTGCCAAAATTCTGGAAAAAATAGTGCAGGAGCAACTGGCCGACTACCTGGAATCCAACGCCCTCTTGCATGACACTCAATCCGGATTTAGATCCGGATATAGCACAGAGACGGCCCTTCTGGAAGTATCAGAGACTATAAGAGAGAGTGTGGACAGAGATGAGGTGGCCATGCTGGTGCTCCTCGATCTGTCCGCGGCTTTCGACACTGTGACCCACTCTATACTTCTGGCAAGGTTGCGTGACCTAGGAATACAGGGCACACCACTGGCTTGGATAAAATCATTCCTGTCAGGTAGAACGCAACAGGTATGGTGTCGCCCCTACGTGTCGAAAGATAAGAGGCCCCTTGGCTGTGGAGTCCCCCAGGGATCAGCCCTCAGTCCTCTCTTTTTCAATGTTTACATGTCACCATTGGCAAGAGTGGTTGAGGACTGTGGTGTCAGAGTGGTCTCTTACGCTGATGATACTCAGCTGATTTTTTCCTTTAGAGACCACTCAGACAAAGGTCTGGATAACTTTGAATCTTGCCGCACCAACATTGTTCAGTGGATGACATCTAATACTTTGAAACTGAACACCGAGAAAACTGAGGTGCTATTTTTTAACCTAAAAACCCCTCTGTTGCCCTCCGCATGGTGGCCGCCTGAGTTGAACCCACCCCCATCCCGGCTAACTCAGCCCGGAACCTTGGGTTTCATTTTGACAATGAACTCTCATGCAAAATACAAATCCAAAAGGTTACTTCTGCCTGCTTTGGCAAATTAAAAATGATTAAAAAGATTTCCCCCTATTTGTCTAGGGACTCGATGAGGACTGTTGTGCACGCCCTCATCACTTCACACCTGGACTACTCCAATAGTCTCTATGTAGGGGCTCCTGCATATCTGTCATCGACTACAGATTGTCCAGAACGCGGCGGCAAGATTGATCTGTCACGTCCCCTATCGTCACTCCATCTCCCCATACCTAAAGAACTTGCATTGGCTTCAGATCTCCCATCGCATCCAGTTCAAAGCCCTGGTTTTGGCTTTAAAAGCACTCAATGGGAATGGACCCGGCTATCTCAGAGACAGACTGAAGCAGGTCCAATCAGTCCGTTCCCTTAGATCTAACCATCTCCGTCTCCTACTCCCTCCCCGTTTTCATTGCTCTAGAAGAGGAGGCAGAGCCTTTGCAGTGGTCACTGCTAAGCAGTGGAATTCCCTACCACTTAACCTCAGACTCACTGATTCAGAACCCCTATTCAGGTCTAAATTGAAAACATACCTGTTCTCCAGCTACTAGCCGCCTTGGTCACTACTGTATCTGTCCTTCTGGAAGTATCAGAGACTATAAGAGAGAGCGTGGACAGAGATGAGGTGGCCATGCTGGTGCTCCTCGATCTGTCTGCGGCTTTCGACACTGTGACCCACTCTATACTTCTGGCGAGGTTGCGTGACCTAGGAATACAGGGCACACCACTGGCTTGGATAAAATCATTCCTGTCAGGTAGAACGCAACAGGTATGGTGTCGCCCCTACGTGTCGAAAGATAAGAGGCCCCTTGGCTGTGGAGTCCCCCAGGGATCAGCCCTCAGTCCTCTCTTTTTCAATGTTTACATGTCACCATTGGCAAGAGTGGTTGAGGACTGTGGTGTCAGAGTGGTCTCTTACGCTGATGATACTCAGCTGATTTTTTCCTTTAGAGACCACTCAGACAAAGGTCTGGATAACTTTAAATCTTGCCTCACCAACATTGTTCAGTGGATGACATCTAATACTTTGAAACTGAACACCGAGAAAACTGAGGTGCTATTTTTTAACCTAAAAACCCCTCTGTTGCCCTCTGCATGATGGCCGCCTGAGTTGAACCCACCCCCCATCCCGGCTAACTCAGCCCAGAACCTTGGGTTTCATTTTGACAATGAACTCTCATGCAAAATACAAATCCAAAAGGTTACTTCTGCCTGTTTTGGCAAATTAAAAATGATTAAAAAGATTTCCCCCTATGTGTTTAGGGACTCGATGAGGACTGTTGTGCACGCCCTCATCACTTCACACCTGGACTACTCCAATAGTCTCTATGTTGGGGCTCCTGCATATCTATGTCATCGACTACAGATTGTCCAGAACGCTGCGGCAAGATTGATCTGTCACGTCCCCTATCGTCACTCCATCTCCCCATACCTAAAGAACTTGCATTGGCTTCAGATCTCCCATCGCATCCAGTTCAAAGCCCTGGTTTTGGCTTTAAAAGCACTCAATGGGAATGGACCCGGCTATCTCAGAGACAGACTGAAGCAGGTCCAATCAGTCCGTTCCCTTAGATCTAACCATCTCCGTCTCCTACTCCCTCCCCGTTTTCATTGCTCTAGAAGAGGAGGCAGAGTCTTTGCAGTGGTCACTGCTAAGCAGTGGAATTCCCTACCACTTAACCTCACACTCACTGATTCAGAACCCCTATTCAGGTCTAAATTGAAAACATACCTGTTCTCCAGCTACTAGCCGCCTTGGTCACTACTGTATCTGTCCACAGCGCCGGGACACCCCCGGTGGGGGTAGCCGCACGCTTAATCAAATTCCATAATAATAATAATAATAATAATAATAATAATAATACAAATTGGTGGAGCGTTATAATTCCACCCTAAAAACCACCCTAAGAAAGCTACTAAATCTCAAAGCACGTGAATGGGAGGACATACTTCCTCTAGCCCTTTTTGCTATTGGGTGTAGTCAACAAAAAAGTCTGGTATATTTCCCTTTTGAATTACTATATGGAAGGCCTCCGCCTACTCCTATGTATATGGCCAGGGAAGAGTGGGAAGAGGAAACTGATACTGCTAAACCCTTGTTGGATTATGTGGCTGGTCTAAAAATCACAATTGACTCAGGTAAGAGAGATTGTACGCACTAACCTAGAGCAATCTCAAATAGCCCAGAAGAAACAGTATGACAAGTCCACTAAAAAGAGATCTTTAGAGGTCGGGGATCATATCCTGTTGTTACGCCCTACCTCTGAACATAAACTACTCAGTCAATGGCAGGGACCCTTTAAGGTGGTAGAGAAGGTTACTCCAGTTACCTATAAGTTAGAAATGGATTCTCAGGGCAACGCTACTCAAATTTTTCATATAAATCTGTTAAAGAAATGGGAAGGACCTACCCCTGTGTTGATCGCACAGCCACACAATTTTTTGACAGAACAAAGTATAAACCCTGATCTGTCTGGAAAATTAAAAGAAGAATTAAGAGAAACCCTAGTCCCGCTACAAGGAGTCTTCTCACTAACACCCAGATAACCACCCTAGTGGAACATGAGATTCACACACCACCTGGGAAAACCATAAGGCTAAAGCCTTACGGTATCCCTGAAGCCAGAAGGGAAGCCATTGACCACGAAATCCATCAAATGTTGCAGATGGGCAACTGCTAGAATTACCTTAGCTCTATTTCAAGCGGCGCCCGGAGACCCCATGTGGGTAGCTGCACGCCTTATAAATGTAATTACAAATACAAAATACAAATAGAACCCTCCAAAAGCGAATGGTGTTCGCCTGTAGTATTAGTGCCCAAACCAGATGGGTCTATACGTTTCTGTATCGACTTTAGAGAGGTGAATAAAATATCACAGTTCGATGCTTATCCCCTCCCTAGAGTCGACGAAATGGTAGAGAAACTCGGAAAAGCCCAGTATCTCAGCACCCTTGACCTATGTAAAGGGTACTGGCAAGTGCCATTGAGGCAGCAGGATAGGGAAAAAGACGCCTTTTGTACTCCAAAAGGATTATACCACTTTAAAGTTTTGCCCTTTGGATTACATGGCGCCCCCGCAACGTTTCAGCTCCTAATTAATAAAATCCTACATGCCCATCAACAGTATGCTGCAGCTTACTTAGATTGCAAAAAACACAGATGATCGACAGAATGTAGAACAATGTCATATATTCACCCCAGTACAATGATCTGGGCCTAAATCTATCGTTTTTATGCACTCCACACCACCCTGGGTTAGACACTGGCTATATGCAAATCAGCTCTGACCCTGTGCCTCATGGGAACAGTCCAGTCCGAACTACCAAGCCATGTCTTTCCCAGACCGGAATCAAGCATCCAAGGACCGGTTTCTGGCTATCAGCCTGGATAGCTTGACTCCAGTGGTGTGGAGAGCCTGGGACTCACGTCTGAGCATACCCAGCCCACTCGGGGTGAAAATTGCAAAAAACACAGTTGATGGACAGAATGTAGAACAATGTCATACATTCACCCCAGTACAATGATCTGGGCCTAAATCCATCGTTTTTTTGCACTCCACACCACCCTGGGTTAGACACTGGCTATATGCAAATCAGCTCTGACCCTGTGCCTCATGGGAACAGTCCAGTCCGAACTACCAAGCCATGTCTTTCCCAGACCGGAATCAAGCATCCAAGGACCAGTTTCTGGCTATCAGCCTTCATTCAGCCTGGATAGCTTGACTCCAGTGGTGTGGAGAGCCTGGTACTCACGTCTGAGCATACCCAGCCCACTCGGGGTGAAAATTGCAAAAAACACAGTTGATGGACAGAATGTAGAACAATGTCATACATTCACCCCAGTACAATGATCTGGGCCTAAATCCATCGTTTCTTTGCACTCCACACCACCCTGGGTTAGACACTGGCTATATGCAAATCAGCTCTGACCCTGTGCCTCATGGGAACAGTCCAGTCCGAACTACCAAGCCATGTCTTTCCCAGACCGGAATCAAGCATCCAAGGACCGGTTTCTGGCTATCAGCCTTCATTCAGCCTGGATAGCTTGACTCCAGTGGTGTGGAGAGCCTGGGACTCACGGCTGAGCATACCCAGCCCACTCGGGGTGAAAATTGCAAAAAACACAGTTGATGGACAGAATGTAGAACAATGTCATACATTCACCCCAGTACAATGATCTGGGCCTAAATCCATCGTTTTTTTGCACTCCACGCCACCCTGGGTTAGACACTGGCTATATGCAAATCAGCTCTGACCCTGTGCCTCATGGGAACAGTCCAGTCCGAACTACCAAGCCATGTCTTTCCCAGACCGGAATCAAGCATCCAAGGACCGGTTTCTGGCTATCAGCCTTCATTCAGCCTGGATAGCTTGACTCCAGTGGTGTGGAGAGCCTGGGACTCACGTCTGAGCATACCCAGCCCACTCAGGGTGACAATTGCAAAAAACACAGTTGATGGACAGAATGTAGAACAATGTCATACATTCACCCCAGTACAATGATCTGGGCCTAAATCCATCGTTTTTTTGCACTCCACACCACCCTGGGTTAGACACTGGCTATATGCAAATCAGCTCTGACCCTGTGCCTCATGGGAACAGTCCAGTCCGAACTACCAAGCCATGTCTTTCCCAGACCGGAATCAAGCATCCAAGGACCGGTTTCTGCCTATCAGCCTTCATTCAGCCTGGATAGCTTGACTCCAGTGGTGTGGAGAGCCTGGGACTCACGTCTGAGCATACCCAGCCCACTCTGGGTGAAAATTGCAAAAAACACAGTTGATGGACAGAATGTAGAACAATGTCATACATTCACCCCAGTACAATGATCTGGGCCTAAACCCATCGTTTTTTTGCACTCCACACCACCCTGGGTTAGACACTGGCTATATGCAAATCAGCTCTGACCCTGTGCCTCATGGGAACAGTCCAGTCTGAACTACCAAGCCATGTCTTTCCCAGACCGGAATCAAGCATCCAAGGACCGGTTTCTGGCTATCAGCCTTCATTCAGCCTGGATAGCTTGACTCCAGTGGTGTGGAGAGCCTGGGACTCACGTCTGAGCATACCCAGCCCACTCGGGGTGAAAATTGCAAAAAACACAGTTGATGGACAGAATGTAGAACAATGTCATACATTCACCCCAGTACAATGATCTGGGCCTAAATCCATCGTTTTTTTGCACTCCACACCACCCTGGGTTAGACACTGGCTATATGCAAATCAGCTCTGACCCTGTGACTCATGGGAACAGTCCAGTCCGAACTATCAAGCCATGTCTTTCCCAGACCGGAATCAAGCATCCAAGGACCGGTTTCTGGCTATCAGCCTTCATTCAGCCTGGATAGCTTGACTCCAGTGGTGTGGAGAGCCTGGGACTCACGTCTGAGCATACCCATCCCACTCAGGGTGACACATGCAAAAACAACAGTTGATGGACAGGATGCAGAACAATGTCATACATTCACCCCAGTACAGAGATCTGGGACTAAATCTATTGTTGTTTTGCACTCCACACCACCCCAGTTTAGACATGGCCATATGCAAATCAGCCTTGACCCTGTGCCTCATGGGAACAGTCCAGCCCGAACTGCCAAGCCATGTCTTTCCTGGACCGGACTCAAGCATCCTAGGACCGGTTTCTGGCTATCAGCCGTCTTCAGCCAGGATAGCTTAACTCCAGTGGTGTGGAGAACCTGGGACTCACGTCTGAGCATACCCAGCCCACTCTGGGTGAAAATTGCAAAAAACACAGTTGATGAACAGAATGTAGAACAATGTCATACATTCACCCCAGTACAATGATCTGGGCCTAAATCCATCGTTTTTTTGCACTCCACACCACCCTGGGTTAGACACTGGCTATATGCAAATCAGCTCTGACCCTGTGCCTCATGGGAACAGTCCAGTCCGAACTACCAAGCCATGTCTTTCCCAGACCGGAATCAAGCATCCAAGGACCGGTTTCTGGCTATCAGCCTTCATTCAGCCTGGATAGCTTGACTCCAGTGGTGTGGAGAGCCTGGGACTCACGTCTGAGCATACCCAGCCCACTCTGGGTGAAAATTGCAAAAAACACAGTTGATGGACAGAATGTAGAACAATGTCATACATTCACCCCAGTACAATGATCTGGGCCTAAATCCATCGTTTTTTTGCACTCCACACCACCCTGGGTTAGACACTGGCTATATGCAAATCAGCTCTGACCCTGTGCCTCATGGGAACAGTCCAGTCCGAACTACCAAGCCATGTCTTTCCCAGACCGGAATCAAGCATCCAAGAATTACTTAGATGACATAATCATCTACAGTAATTCCTGGGAAGAACATTTTGACCACCTAACCCAAGTTATCCAGTCCTTATTATTATTATTATTATTATGCGTTCTTATATAGCGCTCGATTACCCGTAGGCATCTCGGCGCTTGCCTTGGGAACCCGTCCTGGCTTTTTCCCTGTGAGATACCCGTACTGGGCATCCCCAAGGTGAAGGCCAGGCATCCCGCCGCGGGGGGGCCGTAGTGGAGATTAAGCAGCTAATGCCCAGAGCTGCAGAGTGTGAACCCGTGATTCGAGTAGGCACCGAAACGAGAATTATCGAGTCCGTGGATATTTGGGCTCAAGACCCTGCCGCGTCGGGAATTGAACCCTGGTCCCGGGTCTGACCTCTGCTTCAGGGTCTGCCTCTTCTAACCAGTGAGCCACACTTCTCCTTACGAGATGCAGGGTTGACCATCGATCCAGCCAAAAGCCGTTTGGCCTCAAAATCAGTGAAGTACCTAGGGTTCCTCCTGGGAGGGGGCTGCATGAGACCACAGGAAGAAAAAGTCGCAGCAATAGCCCAATTTCCCTTCCCCAAAACCAAGACAGACCTCAGGGCCTTTTTAGGCCTACTTGTTTTTCTGACATAGCCAGTCCATTACCAAATCTATTAAGGAAAACCAGTCAGGCCTAGAGGTGTTTGAAAACCCCCTCCCCTTTAGAGCTAAACTCATTTCAACAATTGAAACATATTATCACTTCCAAACCCGTTCTTACCAATCCTAACTGTGAGAAGCTGTTCATACTACAAACGGACGCCTCTGACCACGGCATAGGCGCCATACTATCCCAGGAAGGTGAGTCAGGGTAGGAACACCCCATTCTCTTTAATAGCCGGAAACTCTTTCCAAGGGAAATCCGATATGCAGTCATTGAGAAAGAGGCTCTAGCCAATAAATGGGCTACAGAAGCCCTGCAATATTACCTAGATGGGAGAGAGTTTCTACTATATACTGACCATGCTCCCCTTGAGTGGCTTTCTCTGAATAAAGGAGGGAACCAAAGAATCCTGAGGTGGTTCCTTGCCCTTCAGCCTTTTAGATACACTGTTTATCACCGAAAAGGGAAAGACCATGCAAATGCGGATTTTATGTCTAGGTACCCCTGTGAACCTTTTCTTGTAAACAAGAAAGTTAGGGAAGGGGAATGTGAGGGAGAACCCGGACATACCCCCACAAGTGAGAGTAAGGACCAGGAAAACCCAATGTGGATTCCTTACCAGTACGGGGACGAAGACACTATGGAACTCGCACAGCTAATGAATGGCTCTCCCCTCCTCCCGCAGAATACCGGAAGGGACCCGGATGTGGTCCGTCGTTGGGAAGGCGGGACCGACATCTTCATCAACCGATCGGGAGCCAGGGCAGAAGGTCAGGAGCAGCAGAAAAAGGAAGGAGACACGACATCAGGCGAGTCAGCAGAGGAGAAACCGGAAGAAGATTGCCGGGTGTCCCAGGAGCTGCAGAGGAGCAACGCCGATGCCGGAGTGGAAGCAGACGAAGACGAGGGTCCAGAGACGCGGACTGAAGACTGGTGAAGCCCGGAGGACGTATGAGCCGCCACAACTCTGGAGAGTTGTGGCTTCTAGCGGTACGTGGCGGGAAAAGGGACTAAGGGAGGGGGAGGGAAGGTGTAATGGGCGGTGGATAGTGAACCGGGTACAAAGCTATCCTGCGCACTAACTCGACCTCTTTGTGATTTTCCGAGCACTTCCGCATTTAAAACCGCCCGCAAGCTTTGCCTTTCCCCAAATGCCCTCACCTCCTCCTGAAGTAAATCCCTTTGTGTAAGAAAGCATCACTACCTCCCACCACTTCTCCCCCCCCACGTGGTTTGGTGACAGTGTCATACGCCCTTAGAACACGATTCTGACCACTACTCTCTTTTTGTTTCGAGGCGGGATCCAGGCAGACCATCTGAAAACCGTAATAGGTTTCAAGACCAACTTGAAGAGGAGCTGCCAACCAACTCAACCAACACCCTGAGGAGAACTCCGAAGTACTTCTCCATTACCACCCGACCTCCCTCCTATCTACGCACTATTGCTTTAACAAGACTGTTTATTTCTCTTTACAACTGTGTCTTTACCTTAATAAAACCCTCACATTGACCCCATACGGCCTCCTCGCTTCTGCTTCCGACCATCCCTCCGACAATCCCATAAGGGTTTTGTTGTATCCTTCCCTCCTTTCTCTCCACCACTCATTTCCCCCCTGCTTCTTTCCATCAGTTGGTTCACCCTTGGAACGTTCGCATGAAGGCTGCTGTGGAATGTTGGCTGTGTAACTGAGCCTTACCCGGTGCCTGCAGCTGGGGGTGCGTTTTCTCTTTGAAATAATAAACAGAATTTGAGACCTACCTGTTGGTGTATTGTCAAATTACTACACCTTCGTGGCGACGAGGACGGGATGCTGTGACAGGGACAGCGGCGCATCTTTCTCTGTTGTAGTTCGTCTGCAGGCAGCTCGTGGTGGTACAGGGTCGCTTTTGTGCTCATGAACTGGTGAGGCACTGGACCCGATGGATGAAGAAGATAAAGTCTCTTCACACAGCGTAAAGTGAATTTTCTTGTGAGCAGAGGACACATAGGCGAGTGCTGCCTGTTTTCGCTTAACGGTCTTGTGGAGCTCCATGGTGATGGTGAGTGCCCCGAACTTTGAGATAGTTGAGGAGTGATTCCTAAACATTGACTTTGGTATTGTCGGGGGCGCGCTGCCTGGTGGAGTTTCATTACAACCTTCAGTATTTGAAGTAATTCATAAGTTCTGAGGTGGAATTTACATTGGCGTTTTGCCCCTGTGTGAAAGCGGCGATGGAATGTGGGTTTGTCTATTCCTGCTCCTATTAATAGTTTCGCGTAGAAGACTGTGGTGGAGGCTCAATTGAAGAGTAGTGTCCCCGGCGGAGGATCGTGTGAAGTTTTGTGGTCCCAGTGAGCAACGGCCGGATTGAAGGAAAGATCGTGTGGAAAATATTCTTTCACACAGGCTGAGAAGTGTGCAGATTGCCTAGCGTTTGGTCCGTGCTGTAAATCGGTGGTGCGGTGGCAAAGCTAATCGTCAGGCATTCTCAGTGGAAACGTTTTTTTTTTTTTGGGCCGTCGACGGAATTAAGCATTACTGGAAACTACACGCTTGGTGAAATTTCAAAAGTGTTGTCCTGGTATCGGTGCTTTAAACGGGCTTTGAAGATTAAACAACGTATTTTTGGGCAGAGCAATTCAGGCACCTTCTGAGGAAAAGGAAACACGACGTGAAGTAGTTTCCGTGTTGCTCAAACCTCAGAGGAAGTTCCCGCCTCTAGTTTACAGAGGGGCGGGCCGTGCAGCGTGATGTCTGCCATAGAAACAGGACTTGAGATTATCACATGAACCATTTGTAAACTATTGACTACCTAAAGTGTGGGAGTTTTGAAAGGAAAAATCGATGATAAAGGTGTAAGAGTGCTGCTAGGCATTTATGAGCATTTTCCACAGGTTAAAAGGAGTATTGCTACAATCGACAGTATAACTTAACAGTTTGAAGTGTGCATCATTATATTTTTTTCATAAATTGTGCAAGTTTACTCTGCAATTATCATAAGGGGTGTTTGATTTTATCTGATCCTCTGTGTTTTCAATCCACATATTTTAAACCCAAATTTATTTCCTCTTCCCTGCTTTCACATGGCGTGTTCAGGGATGAATCAGCCACCTCTTTCCTGAAAGAATTAGGGGAACCTGACATTATGTGGAAAAGATGGGAGGGTATATTTAAATCATATCTAATCGCCATTGGGGGAAGAAACTACTCAAGTATAAGAAAGCAACACATCTTATTGCACAATTTGGGGATTCAGGGCAGAAAGGTCTTTGAGGGTATCACTGGGAGGTTAGTGGAAGATGAGCCTTTAGAAGAAGAACAGGTGGGAGATGTGTATGAATACACGTTAAAGAAACTTGAAGCACACTTCAAGGTGAAGGTCAATGTGGTCTTAGAAAGGCATAAGTTTTTCAAAAGAGTTCAAAAGTAGGAGGAGAAAGTATCTTCGTACATTGCTGTTCTAAGAGGTATGTCAGCTACTTGTGAATTTGGGCCACTAACAGATTCTTTAATCAGAGACCAACTGGTCAGATGTACGAATGATCAGAAGGTCCAAGATGAGTTACTTACACGTAATCCAGATCTTGAGGAAGCCATTAGCATAGCAAAAGGTTTAGAACACACTGCTCATTGTATGAGAGAAATGAGAGGGTCAGAAAATTTCAGGGAGAAGAATGATTCTAAAACCATGGGAGGTGAAGAGGCTGTTTGCAAAATAGGAACTAAAGGCAGAGAAGATGTTAAGAAGAAAGTAGAGGGATTGCAATGTTATAGATGTGGCAGTGCTAACCATTTGGCAAACAATTGGAAGTGTCCAGCCAGGAATATGATGTGCAGGAAATGTAACAAAAAGGGGCACTTTGCTAAATGTTGTAATGTGTTTGTACCCAAAGTGCATTTGGTGGAGAATAACGAGGAAGAGAGGGAGGAGGTAAAAACCTTTATCTTTCAAATTAAAGAATCTGAATCAGAGGAAGAAATACAATATCCCAGCTGTGAGATTGGGTTGGATGGCCAGAAATTTATGGTATATGCTGATTCTTGTTCTCTGTTCACCTTGATAGACAAAAGTGAGTTTGAGGAGAAATTTGGAGAAGGAATGTTAGAGTTGGAGAAAGCTGACATCTCTCCAGCTGGTTACAACAAAGGACCCATACCTTTAGAAGGCATGGCTATGATGAGGATTTCATTTAGAGATACGCATACTGTTGGCAAAGTGTACATAACCAACAGGGTTCGAGCTTACTAGGGTGGAGGCATCAGAAGGAATTGGGAATTAAACTTGATCCAAACAATCACGAACAAGTAATGTTGATAGAGCCTCCAGCTATTGGTACCGGTGTGGTGGAGGAATTCACAGATGTTTTCAATGATAAGCTAGGTTTATTAAAAAATGACATGCATAAAATTGTCCTTAAGGAGGGTTCCATCCCGGTAGTACACAAAACACGCTCCATTCCCTTGATGATGAGAGAACCACTAAGATTAGAAATTGAAAAGTTGAAGAGTCAAGGTGTCATACAAGAAGTTGAAAGCTCAGCCTGGTTGGCGCCCATTGTTATCACGACCAAGGATGGGGGGCGGAGCATAAGACTATGTGTGGATTTAAGGTCTTTAAATGCAAATATCCAGGTTGACAGACACCCATTGCCGAGAATTAATGAAATGTTGAGTACAATTCAAGGGGCCACATTTTTCAGTGTCCTGGATTTATCCTCTGCATATTATCAAATCAGGTTACATCCTGATTCCCAGCTCTTGACTGCCTTTACCACCCCATTCGGCAACTTCAAGTTCTTGAGAATGCCATTTGGGCTGGCATCTGCAGCCTCTGCTTTCCAAAGAGCTATGCAGCATGTGTTGAAGGATTGCCCTAAAACTCTGTGTTTTCAGGGTGATGTATTAATTTATGGCTCAAATGAGAAATAACATGACTGCAATGCATGCACCGTGCTAGAAGAGCTGAGAAAAGTGGGGTTTACAACAAAGAAAAGTAAATGCAAAATAGGAGTATCATCTGTTGACTATCTTGGGCATACAATATCAGAAGAGGGCATAAAACCTAAGATCGATCTGGTGGACGCAATAAGAAGAGCTCCCATTCCAATAAACAGAGATGAAATCCTGGCTTTTCTAGGTTTGGCAGAGTACATGTCGAAATACATAAAGAGCTTTGCTATGATCTCCCAACCTCTCAGAGACCTTGTAAAGAAGGATGCCGTATTCAATTGGGGTACTGAACAGATCACAGCAATAGAGAATATCAAGAAAGCGATCATATCTGCACCTTTCATAGGGAAGTTCAATGTGGAAAAAGATACAGTGATCTTTACAGATGCAAGTGCTAAAGGAATTGGTGCCACATTAGCTCAAAAGCAAGACTCAAAGATCAACGTGATGGCTTTTGCGTCCAGAACTCTCACGATGTCAGAGCAGAATTACTCCACAGTGGAAAAAGAGGCACTGGCGGTGTACTGGGCAGTGAGGCACTTTAGCTTTTATGTGTGGGGAATACCATTTGAAGTGCACACAGACCACAAACCTCTGTTGTCTTTGTTCAGCAAAAAAGAAGTAGAAAGCATGACACCTAGGATTGCAAAATGGTGTATTGGTCTACAAGGGTATAATTTCAGGATGGTACATGTCCCTGGCCCTCAAAACAAGGTAGCTGATTTTTTATCCAGGGCCCCGGTAAAAGGTGTTTTGGAGGATGCCTTGGAAAAGGACTTGGTTTTAGAGATAAGACAACCAGCCTTCACGAAAGATCTGTGGAACATGAACATGGAAAAAGATAATGTCATACCAAATGTGAAAAAACTGGTAGTTGTAGGATGGCCTAGTAAATGTAAAGATTTGTCATGGGACTTGCAGCCGTTTTGGAATGTAAAGGATGACTTATCTATTGTTGGGGAAAACTTGTACAAGTCAGGAAAGATTGTTCCCTCTGCAGGTTTGTTAAATCATATTGTGGACCTTACACATGAAGGACACTTGGGCAGAAGCCTATGCAAGGCAAAATTAAGATCCGAGTATTGGTTCCCTAAAATGGATCAATTAATGGAAGATAAGGTCAAAGAGTGTTATGCGTGTGGACTCAGTGATAAGTTCCGAACCATAAAGAGGGCTCCCCTCATTCCGGTACAAGTTCCTGAAGCACCATGGGACAAGCTGGGATTGGATATCACGGGGCCCCTACATGTCAAGGGTTCAAATGAATTGTATCTACTGGTACTAATAGACTACCACTCGAGTTGGATCACACACAAATTTGTACCTAACATTGACACTAAGGCAATTATATTGTTTTTAAGTGACACATTTTCCAAAGAAGGCATCCCCTCCACTTTGGTCACAGACAACGGAGTACAGTTGGTGTCGGAGGAGATGATGGTCTTCCTAAGAGATTTGTCTGTGAACCATGTACGTACTCCACTTTATTGTCCAAAGTCTAACGGAAAAGTTGAAAGAGCCAATAGAATGTTGAAAGATTGCATTCAATTAGCAGGAAGGTCTGGTATACCGGTTGAGCAGGCATTAAGAGATATGTTATGGTCATATCACACAACACCTAGTCTCAGCACAGGTTACTCTCCCTTCGAATTATTGAGGGGAAGGAAAGCGGGCTCTAAGTTGTCTCCCAACTGGTTGTTTCCTAAAGAGCCTGTCAAAGTGAACAAGGAAGACTTTAGAAGGGATGTAGAGTCATGCCAAGTCAAGTACAAGATTTGGTACGACAAGAAGTGGGGTACCAGAGAAAAGGTTCTAAGACAAGGTCAGTTGGTCTACATAAGGAAACCGGAAGGGTTGGGCAGGAAAGGGGACAAGTACTTTGCCCCAGAAAGAATAAAAGAGGTACACAAAAACATGGTCACTTTGGAGAATGGTAAAAAATGGAGTATGGACAGAGTAGCCACTGGAGAAACAGGTGCAGAACCTAGTGTGACCAATGGTGCGGAGACAAGAGAGGAGCCTCAGCTGAGAAGAAGTACTAGGCCTCGTAAAGCACCTGGGTGGCATCAGGATTTTCATTATGAATAGTGTTAGTTGCTGATTCAATCTATCATTTGACCCAGGGTCTACTTTTTAAGACCCATTATGTTCTATTTCTTTATCTCTTCCTGGTACCTCTCCCACTTCTACTCCTCTCTTCTCTAATGCTCGTTCTGTCTCTTCTGCTTTCTTTTTTCCCCTTCCCTCTCACCAGCTTCCGCTCCGTAGTTCCTTCCCCCTTAGGAAGGAAGAGGTGTTGTGTCCTTCCCTCCTTTCTTTCCACCACTCCTTTCCCCCCTGCTTCTTTCCATCAGTTGGTTCACCCTTGGAACGTTCGCATGAAGGCTGCTGTGGAATGTTGGCTGTGTAACTGAGCCTTACCCGGTGCCTGCAGCTGGGAGAGCGTTTTCTCTTTGAAATAATAAACAGAATTTGAGACCTACCTGTTGGTGTATTGTCAAATTACTACAGGTTTCTTATCCACAATGCCCTGCAAACCTCAATCTTTGCCTTAAATTACCTGATTTCCTTACATATTGTGTGATTGAAACTTCGGAATCTGCTAGAATCCCAAAATTGCTACCACTCAGTGTTGCCCCACTTGTGCTGATAAAAGCGATGCGTACTTGTGCTTGGTTTGATCCATTCCTTTCGTACCCCCGCATTTAAGAGGTTAAGACATGGGCAATTGCCCCAGGCCCCCACCTTCCAAGGGGCCTCCTGGAAACTCTGTCTACTACACAAAACTGCGAAAGCATTGACAGGTCCTACTGTGACGCCAGTTCCGACCAATGCTTTAAAATTAACAGCAAGCTTGGCAGTCATTTATAAATTAAGCAGGTGGCATCTCCATCAGGATGGCAGTGTAATTTACTATGTAGCCTTGGTGGAGAAACTGGCCAACCACCTATAACTAAATCTGGGCCATAGATGTGTACTGAGAGTAAAATAGGTATGGCACTCAGGGGTATTCTGACCCCTTCTATCCTTTGGCTGTAAATCTGCATATTTCCTAAGAGTGTAGTTCAAGCAGTGAGGGTAAAAAGGCATGAACAACTTAAAAGTGCCTTGAAGTAACTAACCTGGTGCAAAGTTTTGAACAGGAACGGAGGGGAATTAGCTTATCTTTGAGTGTCACATAATATCCATAAAGTGGGTCCTAAAAATACAGTTAAATGGCCAGTTCTTTGATACACTCCCTTAAACGGGTATTTTGCACACTATAAATCCTTCTATTTGTGTCTGACCTAGGACTGGAGAAATGGAAGCAATATATCTGAACAGGGTCAAACACTTAGGTCAATGTATGATTGATACTGATTCCAAGTATAGGAAGGCAACTCACTTCACCATAAACAATGGGCAGTGTGTGTACTGGAGGAGATGGGGCACATACATTCACTTAACACCTTACCCATTCATCCCTCCACACACTCATGTGTGCCTCCCTTTTTAGGTCGAGCCTAGAGCCAGTGCGCAAGCGCTGCTCTGTGAGACTTGTTGTGGTAGAGTAGCGAATAGAAACCCCGCCCACTCTCCACCAATATTTGCCATTGGCTTGTGTCATTGTCTGTCCTAAATGCTGGCTTCTAATTCATAAATAGGCTTGTTAGTCCCTCCTTAATACCGCCTCCTCTTCATTTACCTCCCATGGTGACTGGCCTCTTTACTTTGGTTGTTATATGGTATGTGTAATTTAGACTGTGAGCACTATTTTCTTTATTCAGTTTCTCTTACCTTCTTTACTCCCCTCCCGTTGTCGTGCCTTGTCTACTCCCCCCGCCCTGCCTTCCGTTGTCCGTGCCTTCTCCCTCCCCGTGCCCCCACACTCCCGGCCAGCCCGATGTCCGTGCCTCCCCCCGCCCATCTTCTATTTTGTCTGTAATGCCTATCATTGGCAATGCAATAGGTGTCGCATTTACGCGAGTATGAGCTATTGGCATTGTAAATGACAATGCCTTTTATTTATGTTTTGGTTTTTAAAACATACATAAAATGCATTGTCATTTACAATGCCACTAGCTTACCCCTTCGGTGCTGATGACGGCTCCCGGTCGTCATCAGTTACGGTGGGCGTGTGCTGATGACAACCGGGAGCCGTCATGACCACGCCCGCGATCGGAATGTGCCGCACAGGCGCAGAATTCCAGCCGCAGCCAGGGGGTTAAACTTGCATAAATGTGAGACCTATTGCATTGCAAATGCTTGTTCATTCTTCTACCCAATCATTCACTAACATATTCAGCTATCCACACGCTCACGTGTCCACCCACTCATTCATGTATCCACTTGATCGTTAATTTAGCAATGCAAACACCACGCAGTAAAAACACTTTCTGTCACTCATCTATAATTCGTCCACATTTTGACTTATTCTTAGCTTCACCAATTTGGGCAACCGTGACGCGTACAACATCGACAATTAATCAAGAAACACTTCAGTGAAATAAAACCAGACCTATTGGCTTTGTCAACACTCGATGTTATATAACTGAATTAATCAAGCACTACACAATTAGATTGCGTGTAGAAACTCGATGGCGTCAGATTTAAAATCAGATTCGGACAATTTCGACTCCAAATCGTTTGCTTTTAACCATAGCTTTCGTCACTCAGCTGACAGCGAGGCGGAACCTTTGTGATGCGGAACCTTCGTTCCTCAGTGAATGTTGCGGCCGGATCCTCCAGCGACGGACATGTTTGTTTTCCTTTCAGCTGACAGTGCCAGCTCACTGCAATAAGACAAAATGCTGCTTCGCACGCAGAGCTCGCTGCAAGAGTCCGTTGACGGGGATGAGCGGGATCTGGAGAGCGAGGAGGCGACAGCGGATGAGCGGCGGGCTGAGAAGCAGAGCTCCACCACCTACTACTGCCTCTACTTATACCAGGCCAGCCGGTAGGAGGAAAGATTACACCGCTGCACACCCTCTTGCATACTTTCACGCTCCCACGGCTTGGCTCTAAGCAAGCTCCTTGTGAGTGGACTATTACACCTAGTAACGTGGGTAAAAAACATTCGTGTTCCGGTTTTGAAAGATACAAATAATTTTATTTGATTCTAAAATAACATTATTTGTATCTTGTAAAACCGGTATTTTTTTCACCGATTCTTGCTTTACACCTTTCCTGCGTCAGTGCAAATTACAGGGGAAATTATTTACCCGGATTTCTTCACAAATCTTCCTCTTGTTCCCAAACCTTAGCACGCGAAAATAACAGCCTCTTGTAATATGCATCTCTTAGCACAGCAACGCAACCCCAGAACCATCAAGGCAGCCCCCGCATTCCGAAGCGTATGGGAACAAACTCCCACCTAACAGCTGCCAGTGACAGCAGGATCTCTGAGCAGTGAGACGGATATTCCGCGTTTAACGACGTGCACCGTCCTCTGTGCTGGAACTCGAAGCAAATTACTCCAGGAACACACACATTCGGGAACCCACAAATTGGAGGCAACTTGTGGCTGAGGAAATAGGGTGGAACTGAAAATCAGTCTAACAGTCAACATACATTTACTAAAAAAAGAAATCTCCAAAGAAATTGGGGCCAAGGACATATGTGACAGTAAATCTGTTCTAGATTACTTATTTGCTCACAAAGAGGCTGCATTAAAATCTATTTTACGAGGTAAAGACATCTGCTGTAGAGATTGGGTGCCCAGCTATTCTCGGGGATTAGAAAAACTGCAAACTAACTGTAGTGGTTAACACAGTTCTGGAACAATTATGTGTTTGGTCCAGTCACAGTTTCTACTCAAAAAGCAGCATAGAGGGTTAATGTACCTGCTGGAAAGCACATCGTATAACATGCATTTGTATTTTGTTTAGACAGTTAAGTGGCCTACTACGTTTGACTCCAAGAGCATTTCATTAATCCCAGTTCAGAGTTTCCAAACCTAATATAGGAAAGTGATCTATGTACTAGTATCAAGCATGCTAACTGTAAGTCATGGTTTTAGATCCGTATTGTTTTGTTCTCAATCTGTTGTAATTCTAAGATTTCAAAGAAGGGTTCTTTTGAAAAGTAATAAAGTTTTGTTAGTACAGACAACCACAATCCCTGCATTACGTTTTAAATCCTGACTTTGTGTTTCTTCCGACCATTCTCGCTTAACATATAACGTCTACAACCACAGAAAGCATGTGATTCCTACGCCTTATAACCCTCATTCTATTAAGTAACATTTCCTGTACATAGATTTATATACTTGCAGAAAGTATTATGTCTCTGTGTGCCATGTTAAGTGAGCTGACACCCTAAAATGGTCTGAGTAGAGCTATAAAATAATTACATTGGAAAAATAGGTGCTAAGTAAATCAATATTTGTGTAATTACTCGTACAGATAAATCTTGCATTCTTGCAGCGCAGAAATATCTTTTACATATGGAGTTGACAAGGTCAAAAACCTGTCTCTTAAATACTGGAGAAGTGATGAGAAGTTCTGCACTTTTGTTTCCCTCCATGGCATTTTCATCTAGGTGTTAGGCTCCAGATGGCACCCAGCCAGGCAGATACTTGAACAAAAGGAGGGTTGATGGCGCTTTAAATCAGGCCTTTGTTTTGGTTCCATCTGGATGTTAAAATAAGAAACCCCCCCCCCTCGTCTGCCGCATTGTTGCTGCTCCCAACAGAATGAAGACAATGTGCAGGCACTGTGGGGTCCCCCTACTTTCCAGCACTGCCTGCCCTCCAGAACAGTGCCTGAGTATAGCTTTGGTATGGATCCTTCTCGTCTGAGCAACTGACCATGAGCTGTTCAATGGAGATGCAGCATCCTCCCTATTCCTCCTCTCCCATAATGTAAAAGAAGGAGGACAATAACTGTGGCTACCCCTCAGTTTTCCCCTATCCTCCCAAACAAATCGATGGCATGTGGTGGCTGCAGCAAAATCGTGACATTCTTTCAGAGCTTTGACAGCCAGGTGGGATAAGTTCCTCTCACCTGCTTTTAACAGCTCACTGAGCAGACAAACCTGAATTAGAGAGGTTCCACCTGAATAGGAACAAACTACTACAAAGTATGGATTTTTGTGAAAACACCTTCCCTCGAGCATGCTTCTGTTGGGATCAAGACCTCTATAACATCTCTATTATTAATACACCCTCGTCCTAGTCATTACTGTTAAAGAGGTCCACCACGGGCTGGACAAAAAATCAAAAATCGGGAATTGGGAGTAGTTTGGTTTTGGACCCGCCCACCCAAATGGGCACCGATATTAGGACTACGCAACTCCTGGTATGTTTCCTGTCTCATGCCAGAGACGTTGAGGTAGGATGGGGCGCCTCCTGGGTTTGGGACTCCGGCAAAGATGCATTACTCTAAACTCTTTGTACAGAGCGCAGAGAGATTGAGACGTGCAACAAGGGATGGATGACATCATCCTCCCTAAAACTCAACGGGGATAAAACGGAGCTGATGCTCCTGGGACCTACATCTCCGGAATACTTCAACTCTCTCTGGCCTTCCTGCCTAGGCAACCCCCCAGTCCCCAAAGACAACATAAAGAGCTTAGGAGTCTGGCAGGATAAGGCTCTTTCCTTCAACACTCAGGCCACGAAACTGTCTGCAACTTGTTTTGGCCTTCTTCGGATGCTGAGGAAAGTCCTCCCTCTCCTGCCTATGGAGGCCAAACAGGTAGCCGTCCAGGGCCTCATTCAATCTCGGCTGGACTTTAATAATGCTTTGTATTTCGGCGCTCCGGAATACACATTACGAAAGCTGCAGATAGTGCAGAACTGCAGCGCCCGAACTTTGCTCCAGCTGCCCCGCAGACAATCAGCCAAACCGGGGCTGAACAAGCTGCACTGGTTACCCGTACGACAAAGAATCGCCTTTAAGGCGATATGCATCTCCCACCAGGCTTTTTGGTGCACGGGTCCAGCAATTGGCCGCCAACTTATAACCCAGTACCACCCCACCAGAAATCTTAGATCAAGTCAGTCTTTTCTGGCCTCAGTGCCTAGAATAAAAAGAGCAAGAGCCGGTGGTATGATGTTTTCCCTCAATGCTGCCAAACAATGGAACTCCCTTCCCCCTCAAGCTCAGGTCCAACCCCAATCTCCTCTCTTTCCGGAAACAGCTGAAAACTCTTCTGTTTAATGCCCATCATTAACCCTCCTAGTAAAACCTCTTCTGTTCAGCAAATACACCTTTTTATCAGCGCTTGGACGCCCCAGGGCAGCAACCGCGCTTTATAAATACCTATTTCATTTAATTTCATTTCAACAAAGGAGTGGAGTATCTGGTGGAAAGTTGTTTGGATCCTTGAGTACTTCCAGAAATCAAGCCTGCCTAACTCGACTTGGTTGTGAGATGGTGGGGAAATAAAGTACGTTTTTGTCTCCCCTTATGTTTTGGAAAGTGACGTGCCGAGCCCGGGGGCTGCATTCCTTCTATGGTATGTTGTGGATAGGCCAGGCACAGCGAAGGAAACAGGCATTTGAGTGCTCAGTTGATGTGTGCCTTATCATCTGGTGTGAAATCAGGAATTCCCTTGGATCAATATAAATCACAGTCACCTATCGTACAGATCATTCAATGTCACATCCACACTAGTATCACAGTCGAGAAACCCCACAGTTTTATGTTTAAAGCATTTTATTAGAAAGGTACAGTTCACATAGAATGCAGATTACATACATGCACTGGGTACTGCAAGAGGCAGCTCAAGACCAGAAATGCTAATGTCCCAGCCCCAGGGCTGTTTCAATGTCCTGCTCTCCGCACAAAGGCATATACAAGAAAAGATAAAAAAAAAAAAAGGGGGAAGAGAAAAACAAGAAAAAAGCGTC
This sequence comes from Lissotriton helveticus, assembly GCF_964261635.1. Taxonomy (NCBI): domain Eukaryota; kingdom Metazoa; phylum Chordata; class Amphibia; order Caudata; family Salamandridae; genus Lissotriton; species Lissotriton helveticus. The sequence continues at coordinate 1,195,483,624 of NC_136068.1, forward strand.
GCCCTATGGGCCTGTACCTCTATGAACAGAACAACATGCCCCAACAAACATTCCCCTCTCCTCCCTCCCCGCCCAGTGCTGTGTAGCATGAAAGCAATCAATCATCCTTCGTCTCACCCACCCCGCACATATCCGTGAGTCCCTGGAGGCCTCCACCCAAAGGAAACCATGCCTCACAAAGGGGGTGTAAGCCGCAATAACCTGAGGTATCTCGGGCATGTGATTTCGGTGAATTCTGAAGCCAGTAATGAATGAAAGGGTTGCCACAGTTCCTCAAAACCAGTCACGTCTCCTGCCAGCGTGAGAGACATTTTTTCCATTCCCAGAACATGCCACAACCTGTGCAGCCAGCCCGTGCGAGAGGGAGTGGTGGTCGTGCGCCAGTGAATCAGAATGTTTTGTACCGCCGAGCCCAGCATAACGGCTATCTGCCTCCCCCTCTTAGATTTTAGCGGGTACATTAAGTCGTTTGGTAGACCCAGTAGGGTATATGCTGGGAAACGGGGCAGTTCGATCTCGAAGCTTTTATCAACTTCGTCTATCACCATCGACCAGTAGGCTTGTAGTGCTGGGCAGTCCCAGAGGATGTGTGTCAGTGTGCCCACCTGCCCGCACTCCCGCCAGCATCTATCGCTAAGAAGCCTGTTCATTTCGTGTAGTCTTTCTGGGGTGTGATACCAGTAGGTGGATATCTTCGTGAAGGTTTCTGTGAGGCCTACATGGTAGGCCGAGTGACGTGCTCTGTATGAAATACGTTCCCATTCTTTAAGACTAAGCGTTCTCCCCAGTTCTCTATTCCATCGCTCTCTGCCGGGAATATAGAAGTGTGAAGACGGGAGCTGAAGCAATTTGTATAGGTCAGTGATAAGTTTAGAGTCTGAGGTGCGGGTGATTAGCCATCGCTCATATGGGAGGAGCCTCCTGTCTGCAGAGTCCCTCACACTCGGCTGCAAGGCCCAGTGTCGGACCTGCCAGTATCTCATGCGGTCAGATTCGGTTAACTGATAAGTATCTTTAAGGCTGTGAAAGGGAATAATTCCATCCGTCGCGTACATATGGACGAGTGCCCTACAGCCCTTATCTCTCCAATGTGAAAAGGCCCCGTGTTCCATCCCCGGTGTGAAGTCGGGATTGTCTACAATAGGTGTGAGAGGTGAGGGGAACGTGGTGAGGTCAAACGTGCGATTCGTGGCGTCCCATACTTGCATCGGGACCTGCGTTACGTAAGAAGCATAGAGGTTCGGGGGGCGGTGTGGGCGGCGGAGGAAGGGTATTTCCTGCAAGGGGCGTCCGGCCACTGCCTGATCCTGGAAGAGCCAGTGTTTATCGGACTCCCACCTGCTCCATTCCACCAGGTATCTTAACTGGGCCGCCTGGAAATATTTGCGGAGGTCGGGGACTCCCAGTCCTCCAGATTCCGGTGTCAACGTCGTGAGAGTGCGGCGCATTCGGGGTTTACGGCCCTGCCACACAAATCGGGACACGTCAGTTTGCATTTGTGGAATCCAGCCCATAGGTGGTTGCAAGGGCAGTGCCCGGAACAGATACAGAATTTGGGGCAAGACCGTCATTTTGATCGCTGCCACTCTACCCAGCCAGGAAAGCGTGCCTTTGTTCCATCGTCTTAATTCATCTCTCACCTTTCTGCCAACCGCCTCATAATTAAGGGAGACCATGGCCTGCAACGTGGGAGCTAACGTAATCCCTAGATATTGCACCTGATCTTTCGACCACCGCAGTGGGAAGAGCCTTTGTAGGTCGTTCCTCGTGGACAGAGTCAAGGAGATGTCTAGAGCTGTGGATTTCTCCACATTCATCCGAAAGCCTGCTACCTTCTCAAAAGCTTGGAGCTCCGCCATACAGGCGGGTAGGGCCTGCCTCGGGTTTTCCAACGCGAAGATAACGTCGTCTGCGTAAAGGCTGATTTCATGGGTGAAACCCCCCATTCGTACTCCGGTAACGGCCACGTTTTGCCGCACTCGGTGGGCAAAGGGCTCCATGTAGAGCGCGAAGAGGAGGTGGGAGAGGGGACAACCCTGTCTCGTGCCGCGTTCGATGTCAAACCGCCGTGAGCCGCAACCATTCACGCGGACTGCGGCCGAGGGGTATTTGTAGCAATTAAAGACCATGGTTCGGAACCTCTCCCCCATCCCCAGCTTCGCCATGACCCGTTCGAGGTAAGGCCAGTGCACCCGGTCGAATGCCTTTTCCGCATCGACTGAGAGGAGCATTCGCTCCCCTGGGATACGGGAGGCTTTTTCCAAGACGTGAACTATACGTTTAGTGTTGTCTGCCGTCCAGGTACGAAACCGGCTTGATCCGGTTCAATGAGGCCAGGGAGGTGCTGCGCCAACCTCGCCGCTAGAATTCCAGTATAGAGTTTCAGGTCTAAATTTAGCAAGGAGATTGGCCTATACGAGCCGCACTGCTTCCTGTCCTTCCCTGGCTTGGGAATGACAGACACTGTCGCCCGTAGCAGATCCGGAGAGATAGTGCCAGGGTCAGAGAAGGAGTTAAATAGTGTGGTCAAGATAGGGCTTAACGTCCCGCAGAACGTCCTATAAAAGAGGGCTGTATAGCCATCCGGGCCAGGGGCTTTCCCTAATTTGAGTCTAGAAATCGCCGTAATCACCTCCTCGATCGTAATCTCTCTCTCCAGATAGGCTGCCTGCTCTTGGGTCAGTGACGGGAGGGCCACCGAATCTAGGTACTCCTCCGCGTCCTCCATATTGGTGTCGTCCGCTCTGTACAGATCAGCATAGAAGCGGCGAAAGGTCTCGGCAATTTCGGCGTCACCCGTGACCCCCTGACCTGCAAATCCCGTCAGTTCCTTCACCTGGCGACTCTGATGGGCCACTCTCAGCTTGGTTGCCAGCAGGCGGCCACGCCGGTCCCCCCCAGTATAGTATGCGTGTTTGAGGCGCAATGCTGCATATTCCGCCCTATCAAGGTCCAATGAGGACAGGAGTTTCCTCGCAGCTTTCAGCTGTTTCCAGACCCTCGGAGCCCCAGTGCGGCGGTGTACGGTCTCCAATTCCCTGACTTTCCGGGTAAGTTCGTCCCGTTTCCGTTTCCTCTCACGGTTATCCGCCGCCGAGATCGCAATAAATTCTCCCCGCAGCACCGCCTTGAGAGCCCCCCACTGAGTCGACATGGAAGTATCAGCGTTGGAGTTATGCAGCTGATAGTCCTTGATCGAATCATTAATGCTCTGCACCACTTCCTTCCTGTGCAGGAGGGTGTCCCGAAGCCTCCAAACCCCCCTCCGGGCTGAGCTCGGCTGGAGTTGTAGGGTCCCCGAGACCGGTGCATGATCCGACAGAGATAAAACACCCATTTCCGAGGCCGTGGCAAGGCTACGAACAGGGCCAGAGACCAGTAGATAATCAAGTCTGGCATAAGTTTTATGTGCATGCGAATAGTAGGAGAAATCTATGTCAGTAGGGTGAAGTTCGCGCCAGAGATCGTGCAGATCGGATTCAACTAACTGAGCCTTGATCGCCTGCGAGAGTTCCCCAGCCTGCGGAGATCGCTGCGCCGATCTATCTTTCGCTGAGTCAAAGACCAAATTAATGTCCCCCCCTAGCATGATGTGCGTGTCCGGTGAAGCCGTAACCTCCTCTAGAGCCCCGCGTAGAAATCTATCTTGCTGTTCATTCGGGGCGTAAACGGTGCCGACAGTGAACGTGAGGGTACCCACTTTAAGTCTGTAGGCAAGAAGTCTACCTTTTTGTTCGACCAATTTGTGCAACACCTCACCTGTAAACGATTTGGATAGGAGGATAGCCACCCCTGCAGTTTTAGTGGTATTAGAGGAAAAGAACTGTGTAGGGAAATGATGGGACCTCATTCTGTGGCAATCAGCAGTTAACAAGTGGGTCTCTTGGAGCAGACATATGTCCGCCCGAGAGTTTTCTAATAAGGATAGGATGGCTCTCCTTTTCGTAGGGTTGTTTAACCCCTTAACATTCAGGGTCAGTATCTTCAATTCTGCCATGGATGGATCGGACTGTTCAGCCTGTGTGCGCTAACCAGAGTGTGTGAGAACAGGACGACTGCCAGGCAAATACGAGCGCCTGCGCTAGCATTCTCAAATACGGTAGAAGCACTGGGCCAGGTAACTTCCAACTCTCCCCCCCCAACAACCCCCATCCCCAACTCTGAACAAACCCCCCGTCCCCCATCACTCAAAACCCACCACAACGCCTCCCAACCCTCGGTCATCGCCCTCAGCATCAACCCCCGGGTCATGCTTCCCCCCCACACCCGCGTATCCAAAACTTTTGAAATAGTCCCGGACAAGCCCAAGCGGACCAGTCCGTGGAATGTTACCTTAATGGACGTCCAGCCACACGTGGTCACACCTTCACCCCCCCCCATCGAGCACCCAAGCCCGCCATGGAAATATTGCTACTGTGAGTTCCCCCCGGAGCATAGTCAAGCGGTCAGTGCCACCTCCTCCGGACCCTCAAGCACCGTAGATGCAGTCCGGACGGCGGCTTCTTGTTCCGCCCTAATCGTTGGAGACCCTGGTCTCCGCGCCGTGTCCACCGTCCTCCTCCTCCTGCTCGCAGCGCGATGCCAGCCGTCGTCGGTTGTGCGCCTCCGTCTAGGCGTATGGGCGTCCTCCTCCTCTGCGGTGATGCTCAGGATTTCGCAGGCGTCCTGGAGATTCCGGACATGGTGCGTCTCTCCCTGCCACTTGAAGATAATACGAAAGGGGTGCCCCCACGAGTAGGGCGTCTCATGCTGTCTGAGGAAGTCTGTCACAATCTTGAACGACTTGCGCCTCTGAAGCGTGATTGTAGACAGGTCTTGGTATAAGGCCACGGGGTGATCCCGGAAAGTGAGAGAACGCACCTTGCGGGCCCCCGCCATGATTTTTTCTTTCAGCGGGAAGTCCGGGAGGAACGCCAGGATGTCCGGAGGGGGACCATTAGATCTTCTAGTGGGACCTACCCTGTGCGCTCTGTCGATTCTAATGGGGAAGTCGTCCCCTTCCCCCAGGACCATGCGGAAGAGTTCTTGCAGGTACTGAACAATGTCCGGGTTCTCTTCCGAGGATGGCACACCCCGGACCCTAATGTTATTCCTTCGTGACCTGTTTTCTAAGTCCTCGTTGTGTAATTGGAGGTCCAGGTGTTGTTCTCGAAGGGTCAGAACTTCCTGCTGGAGAAGGGTGATCTCTTCAGCTTGCCTGTGCGCAGAGGTCTCCACAGTGTCCACTCTCTCTCCTAGGCCCTCCACCTCCCTGCGGACCTCACGCACCTCCCCCGCAACTTCCCGTTTGAGGGTTTGGAAGTCCTCCCTCAGCGTGCCAAAGAGAGATTCCAAAAAGGATCTGGTTACCGGGGGTTCCGCTGCTGCGCCAGAGTGTGAGCCTCCTGCAGCTCCAGGCGAAGAAGAGGCTCTGTCCCCCTTGGCCTGCTGTCTGTTAAGCATCTCCGGGAGCGTGCGGTCGGTGCGATCGTTGCGTTTCCCTCCCCTTTGGCCCGCCATAGTCCAGGTCTCCCCACCAGTCTGTTTCTTCCTGTACGTGGAAACCGGGCCTCAAGGAACCCGTACCCAGCGCAGGGCGGATGAGAAGTCGCCACCGTCCAGAGGAGCCCCACTGGTCCGAGTCAGAAGGCCCCCTTCAGCCAGAGGGGGGGGGGGGTTTTGCCGTTGATGCCCCCACGGAGAGCCTGCCGCCGCTTCTCTGGCTCGGGTGAGACCGTTGTGACCTCCGTCGCGATGTCCAGCTGATGCCGCGGGCACCGGGCGCCCGGTCAGATCCCCCCTCCGGCCAAACCAGGCGTCCGCGCGGCTCGCGGCCCCCCTGGGGGAGTCCCACCTCAACCAGCGCGTCTCAGGGGGTGCAGTTGGAGCATTCAGGGCTGCACGGGCGCTCCGTTGCGTGCATGAAGTGGTGCCAAGGCAGCGGGGGTGCCACCCCACTGGTGGGTCACTGTGTTTTGCCGGCGGTAGGCCGCTTCAGTTAGGGGATCACTCAGTCAGGCGCTATGGTAGGACCTCCACGTGGCCCCGCCGGGCCGCCGCTCTGGCGTTCGCGTCGCTCTACTCTTTATCCAGCCAATAGGTCGGTGTGCTGCGGGCCCCGGGGCCCAGCCGGCGAGTCTATCGCTCCAGGCGCCCCACGCGGCCCACAGCCCTTCCAGGCAGCTCCACCGTCCACAGCGTTCTTTAGGGTACGCACTCCTGGTACCACGGGCCACGCGGGTACCACAGCCCGTGCGCAGAGCGCCTCCGGCGGTCCTGGGGTGCCCCTCGCCCGGGGGTGATAGTGTTCCTGCAGTAGCAGTTCGTGTCCACCAGGGGGCCGCGCTACCAAGCGCTGTGTGTCGTCTCCCTCGCTGCCCGGGTAGGCCTCTGAGCCGGGCGCTCGCGTAGGTCCCTCCCCGTCCAGCCTGCACCTCGGACGTGGAGACCGTCCGGATCCCGCCGGTGAAGCGTCAGCCCCAGATGCAGCGCTTACCGCACAGATGGTGGCGTTCTCCGGGTAGCTGTGATAATCCGCCTTGGACAGCGGGCCCTCCGTACAGTTTGTGGACCTCCAGCCGGTCCGAGCGGGGGACCCACCACTCAATCTGCCGCCATCTTGGCTTGTCGGAAGGCAGGGACTCGCTCCAGGCACCTCACCGCTCCAGTTCGCTGCGCATAGCCGCGCCGCCCGCCGGGGTCAGAGAGCTCCACCTACAGCGGCGGCGTGTCCACACCGTGCCTTCCAGCCTCCCGGCGACTCGCTGTCTTGTCTGGGCCGGGGCACTGCTTCCGCCGTGGGTTGCGCCGGCTCCAAGCACGGCACCGGGATCTCGGCGAATTCGGCACGCAGTCGCGCGCTGAAAGCGACTGTCAGGCCGTCGCTAGCTCCTTGATCCGCGGAGCCGGTCTGCGTGGCTCCGGGGGGAAAATGCAGGTACATTCAGGGCTCGGGGCTTCCGATGGGGTCGGGAGCTCTAGCAGACACGTCCTGCTACCCCGCCATCTTGGCCACGCCCCAGAAACCCCACAGTTTTGACGATAAACACACCACAGTAGGAACTTTTACAAATTATATAAAAAGATATACTAATTTATTGGATAGTAAAAAAAGATTAAAACATGATCATGAGAATGACATTCATAATCTATGATCTTGATAAAAATAAATTACAAACAAAGAGACAAAATCAAGTGAATCATATTGAAAACATCCAAATTACTAATTTGTTGGGATCTATTCATAAATTCAGGCAAATATCAAAGATACTCAGAACAATAGTCGCTCGAATTTAATTAAAAAAACAGGCGTCGACGCGTTTTGATGTGCTGCCTGATATGCACCACCTTTTTCAAGACAAAAGACGTTTGGTTGTCTCTTAGTTTCTGTCGCAACATTTAAAAAGGGCCAGAATGATCTAAAACAATAAGAAAAATATATGAAAATACAAATACATATAAGACTGTTGTGTTCATACAACATCCTGATAAGCATAACAATAAAATACATAAACTTATCTACACACCATATGTTTGAAAAAGCATTGCAATAACTTCAAATAAATAAAAACAAATATTATTACCTACTACTAATATTGGGTACATTGCGCCTGACACAGTATCACAATTGATTCCTGTGTCAACCACACTTCTCCACCATGTTTATCTTCATAACTGTATAATGAGCGGTCCCACCACACATGTCAATCAAAGGAATATATGTTTTTTCATCAACTCTCAAACTCCATTCAGCAGAAATACACCGGTCAGCCCAGGGATATGGCTAGACCCAAATAGGAACCCGTCATATTCCTATCAACTAATCAGTCATAACATTTTATATAGGGGTACAATCGCTACATACCTCCTAGGTAAACCGCGTTGGGGTCGAAATGTATTTGTATGATCCTTCCAACTGATTATACCCTCTCTCTCTAGAATACGAATGGATATAATTATATTAAGGTATTATACTGTAAAAGTCTTATATTGGATGAAGCTTTAACTAGGTCTTTGCTAGTTTTATAAACCCAAGAGCATAGGCACGTTTACCTGGTCGTAGTTATATTCTTGCACAGAAAGGTAATAATGCAAAGTCTGGCAGATTTCAAATTTAAACACATGGGGAGATATCCTCCAACTATAGGCGTCCCTTTCCCTCGCTGCTCTAATGGCCTAGTGGTCACAGGATACTGCAGTGATCTGGGGAGACATAGGGATTCACTGTGAAACTGCTAAAGAATTTATTAAGTGCAAACACTATAGCGTAACTGATTCGCTCCACCGGGGAAAATCATAAATTACCTGGATAAATATGGGAGGTGCCCCAATGTGTCACTCTTCGGTGATATGGTAATAAGAGAGCGGTAAACTCAGGCTCCTTATAACTCTTTTTCAAAAACGACACCACACCGCTGTGGTTTCCATGTACAAAAACAACAGTTGATGGACAGGATGCAGAACAATGTCATACATTCACCCCAGTACAGAGATCTGGGCCTAAATCCATCGTTTATTTGCACACCACCCCAGCTCAGACATGGCCATATGCAAATCAGCCTTGACCCTGTGCTTCATGGGAACAATCCAGCCCGAACTGCCAAGCCATGTCTTTCCTGGACAGGAACCAAGCATCCTAGGACCGGTTTCTGGCTATCAGCCGTCTTCAGCCAGGATAGCTTGACTCCAGTGGTGTGGAGAGCATGGGACTCACGTCTGAGCATACCCATCCCACTCGGGGTGACAAATGCAAAAACAACAGTTGATAAACAGAATGCAGAACAATGTCATACATTCACCCCAGTACAGAGATCTGACCCTGAATCCATCGTCTTTTTGCACTCCAAACCACCCCAGTTCAGACATGGCCATATGCAAATCAGCCTTGACCCTGTGCCTTATGGGAACAGTCCAGCCCGAACTGCCAAGCAAACCTTTTGTGTGGGGCAAAACGTAAAAAATATATTTACAATGGTGACATCACAACGTGAGTCCTTAAATATAAAAAACATTGTATGCGCAAACCTATTGCTAACAATCAAAGCACCTGCTCATAACAGTAGGCGTCCTCTTCTTATGCTATGGGGATCGAGCATATCACATACCTTCGTATTGGTGAAAATCAAAGTGTCATGCAGTCCCGGGACGCCACAAAATAGAATACGTCCATAGAGTCTGACTTTAAATAGTAACAGAAAGGCAACTAATCAAATGCACCTGATCGTAAAAGATTCCGTTCCGTCTATCCAGGGTCGCTTCGGAGTGACGGAAACAACTGGTGCCGCCTGATAAAGTACCTTAAAACCTTTAGGGAAGGCTCAGATCGTGCAGAATGCGGCTGCGAGACTGATAAAACACATCCCTTTTAGACAGCATGTCTCTCCGCATCTGCACGCACTGCATTGGCTCCCTGTGGCTAGTAGAATAAATTTCTCGCGCTAGGAGTTTGAACTGCTGCCTGCTTCCCTTGCACCAGGAGTGATTGGGCGCTCATACCTTGGGGATTCCTGCTGATTCCTGTTGTTTGGACCGACCGGCCGCAGCGGAGGTGAGAGGCGGAGGCGAGCGGGACTGCGAGGACCAGCAGTCCATCTGGCAGCGCCAGCTGGTTCCTCTTCCCGCCGCGCCTCGCGCCCCCTCCCAGTGCCACGCCCCCCTGCCTGAAGGTGTACTTTACTCCTCGCGGCCCCCGCTGCGCGGGTGCCGCTCGCGCTAGGAGTTTGAACTGCTGCCTGCTTCCCTTGCACCAGGAGTGATTGGGCGCTCATACCTTGGGGATTCCTGCCGATTCCTGTTGTTTGGACCGACCGGCCGCAGCGGAGGTGAGAGGCGGAGGCGAGCGGGACTGCGAGGACCAGCAGTCCATCTGGCAGCGCCAGCTGGTTCCTCTTCCCGCCGCGCCTCGCGCCCCCTCCCAGTGCCACGCCCCCCTGCCTGAAGGTGTACTTTACTCCTCGCGGCCCCCGCTGCGCGGGTGCCGCTCGCGCTAGGAGTTTGAACTGCTGCCTGCTTCCCTTGCACCAGGAGTGATTGGGCGCTCATACCTTGGGGATTCCTGCTGATTCCTGTTGTTTGGACCGACCGGCCGCAGCGGAGGTGAGAGGCGGAGGCGAGCGGGACTGCGAGGACCAGCAGTCCATCTGGCAGCGCCAGCTGGTTCCTCTTCCCGCCGCGCCTCGCGCCCCCTCCCAGTGCCACGCCCCCCTGTTATACTTAGGAGAATCGCCTCAGACGCGCAGCGGGACGCGCGCGGGGCGGTCACCGGGGCGAAGACCGGGCAAAGAGCGGGCCGTTTTAGGCCGTTAGAGGCCGGGAGAGACCGGACCGGGCCACTCCTCTAACGCCCCCGCTAATTTGCACCCCATTTACTTAATTACTTCGTTATGGCATCCAGAGCTCTAAGGAGCAAGTCGGTACAACATGGCACAAGCACTTTGGAAAAATTCTTCCCCAAGGCGACTTCCCAAATCAGCAAGTGTCACTTATCCACGGACTCGCACCTTGAGACGGGTCCCGAAAGTGTGTTCTTGGACCTTGAGGAATCTGCCTCAAATGATGCTAGCACACCCATTACTACGGACGCTACCCACATGTCTCTGCTGGACAGTATCGACCAGACTATCGAGTCGGTACTCCGGCAGCTAAGAACTCCGGTTACGCAGAGGGATCGTGACTCCCCACGGCCAGCGGGGACTTCCGACCACTCTGCTGTTCTGGATAGTATGGGTTTAACCACGCTGGAAGCGGGTCAAGTGGTTTTGACAACAGTCCCTGTTGACAGTGGGGTGACCCAGCCCTTAAAAAGGAAAAGGCCAGTCGAATTAAAGAGGGCAAAAAGGGCAAAATTTGTTGCATCTGAATCAACACTTGAAGACAGTACAGACATTTCGGTCTCCCCTGAGCTTATTTCACCTGGTTCTGGGTCGGATCTTGGGGCCTCGCCAGCTCCCGTGTTATCACCAGTGGTGGCGGGCCCATTTATCTTTGGTGGGCTATCATCTAATAGTTCAGATGCAGTAATAAATTCCCTCACAGCCACTATCAAGAACCTGTTAACCCCCATTTTAGCTAGACTAGAGGCTATAGAGAATTTACTTCAGTCCCGGGGAAACATTCCTACTAGGAGTAGCCCTGACGTGGCTTCAAATGTCCCTGTAGCCACCAGGAAACCATCTGGGGACAGTCTACCTCCTTCTGCATCACTACAGGCTTCAAGCAGGGCATTGCCTGGAGCAAATGGTGTGTCTACTTCCCAGACGCGCACTTTGCTACCTTCAGTGCCTGGGCCCCCTGTTCCGGCACCCAGGAGATCTAAGCCACCCCCTGTGCCGCAGACAAGGGCGTCAGTGGGTCCTACAAACTCCCGAAGTGATGGTTGTGTCCCTCCCCTAGATAGACGCAGGGAGGTTAATCTGCCCCCAGAGGCTGTCCCATACACGGCAATCATGTTGGGAGTTCCTGAGCTAGCTGGTGGTGTTAGGGAGTCCCAAGACTCCCTACGTAATAAGGTTATAAGCTGGCTCAGCATCAATAGGCCGTTGCCCCCAAATTTGAAGGGTGAGGTTCTGATGGTAAGGAGGATCCCGTGGATTGGCCCTACCAAAAAGAACAGGTTAGGGGACTGTATCGTTTTAAGTTTCAGGAGCCCGCATGTTGCTAATTACATCTGCAACTGGCTTGTAAGGCCAGATAAGTCCACAATCGATCTTGTACCCCTTTCTTATTTCTATCCTAGTGGTAGCAATACGGTGGGAGGGAGTGAGAAAGGATGGACCAGGGTGGGCTTTGCCGTAGATGGTTCCCGTTACAGACCAAGGCCCTCCTTGCCAACTGCTCAGGTAAACTTCACCCATCATAACAGGTTTTCCTGTCTGGACCAGGTTGATTGATCACAAACTAGGTCAATCTTGTCTGGACATGAAAATGGGGTGGATGGGGCGCAAAGCCACGCGGGTTTGGGTGTGATCCCCATGTCGGAACTAACCCGGTTCCAGGATGCTAATGAGCGAGGGGCTGATACGATTGATAATCTGTGCCAACTGAGTCCCCCACCTAACACCGGGCTAGTCCACATTCATCAAGCAGGGGCAGCAGAGCTGGATGGCCGCGCCGTCATCACTGTCGGCGGAACCGGCGCCTCTGACGTCGGTTCATCCAACGCTATCCTGCAACCTCATGCTGGAGCTAAGGGCAGCCTGCCACTTGACCCAGGATTGAGAATCCTCTCCTGGAATGTGGCAGGAATAGCGAACAAGGAGGGCTCTCCTGAATGGGACTCCCTGGTGGGTGGATGTGACATTGTTCTCCTTCAGGAGACCTGGGCGAGGGTCGCTCAGAGCAGGAGAGGGTTTGAGGTCTTTGAAATCCCTGCCACGTGGGCTGGGAGGGGGAGGCCATCTGGTGGGTTGGCAATCTGGATTGCGAGTCACACTGGGTGTCAGGCGGAGCGGGTACATACGTGTTCGCAGGACATCCAGTGTGTGCGGCTCACTTGGTCTGGTAAAACTCCGTGGGTCATTGTCAACGTTTACTCGCGCCCGGTTGCCTCGTCAAGTGAATCACCTACCTTAAATGATCTAGCTTCCTTCCTGGGTCAACTTCCGGGTGAATACAAGGTGGTACTTGGAGGGGACTTCAATTGCCACTTTGAACCCCTGGAAGGTTTACTCGATGGTGCCCTTACGGCCGAGGACGACCATTGGGGGGTTCCACCCTCTTCTTCCCCTCACCCTAAAGCTTGGTCCCCTCTAGCCTTACAGCTCATGTCCCTTACTTTGAATGGCGCGCTGAGGGCGTGTAACGGTCGTACTCCTTCCGATACCCCCTCGATGTGTACATTCAACAGGAGGGGCCACGAGTCGAGGCTAGATTACATCATGGTGGATATTTCACTCTGGCCCAAAGTGCGGGACTTTAGGGTTATCAAGAGGACAGACAGCGACCATAACGCTCTCTGTTTAAATATTCTGTGCCCTTCGCCCTTGACGGACTCATCCCCAGCTGGCCAAGGTGCTGATACGGGGGATCTGCTCCTGACCACAAATAGGCGCCGAGTTAAGTGGGGGAAGCTTGTAAATTCGGAGGAGTCAATTAAGAAACTTTACGAGCTGGCGCTCCCTAGCCTCACGGAGGTTGAGACCCTCCTGAATGAACCAAGAACCGCTGAGTACTCTGAGAAACTGGGAAACATTCACCAGGCTTTAGTGAGGGACTTGGCCGAGGTATTTCATCCGGAGGTCCCAATTCGAAAGAAAAGGACTCCTGTTCCCACTTGGTATACTCCAGACTGCAGGTCAGCAAAATCTGACCTTATTGCAGCCATAAAAGAGGGGTCAGACAAGGCCAAAGTGCGTGACCTGAGGAACCACCATAAATCAGTGCTGGTGGCTGCAAGGACCGAGTGGGATTGGAAGTACTGGCAGGACCTCTATGAGGCCCTCAAATCCAGGGATCCCCGGCAGTTTTGGGCACTTATAAATAATGGGTCAGGGAATCTTAGTAAAGCGATTGAGCCTAACATAGCCCCTGCGGTATGGGAGTCCCATTTTGGGGCTCTCTACCTAGATACCAGTTCCTGCCCGGCCGAGGAGATGCAACTGGGTACTGAGGAGTCCGGAATGGAACTATCCCTGGGGGAAGTGGTGCTTGCCATAGAACGTCTAGCAGTGGGGAAGGCGCCAGGCCTGGATAGGCTACCCGGGGATCTATTTAGGCATCACCCGGATATCTGGGGTCCATACCTTCTTGTTCTATTCAATGCCATTCTTGGAGGTATGGCGATCCCTGGGTCGTGGTTGGGGGCAGAGATTGTGCCCATCCATAAGAAGGGCTCTACTCTGCTCCCTTCCAATTACAGGCCTATAAGCCTCATAGATGTGCCCCAAAAGATCTTTGCACGCCTCATTTTGGACCATCTCCTAGATTGGGTCGAGGCCAATGACATCTTGAGCCCTCTACAGGCTGGCTTCAGAAAGAACACGTCGACCATGGATCAAATCTTTCGCCTCCTTCTTCTGTACTGGAAGACGGTTACGTTAGAGGGAGGCCGTCTGTACATGGTCTTCGTGGATCTGAGGTCAGCCTTTGACCTCGTCCCGAGGGGGAAGTTATGGGAGGTTCTGCAGAAGCTAGGAGTCCCCCCCCACCTCCTTAGAATCATCATTAGACTGCATGAGAACAACTTTGCGGTAGTAAGGTGTGGGAGGGATGGCAAGCCCTCGGGCAAATTCCCGGTCCGCCGAGGTGTCAGACAGGGCTGTGTTCTGGCTCCGACACTGTTCTGTCTGTACATCAACAGCGTCATTCAACACCTTGACGCTGTCGGAGACAATGATGCCCCGGTTTTGGCAGGAAGGAGGGTCCCGGCAATTATGTTTGCCGATGATACCCTCCTTCTTTCCAAATCCCCCATGGGGATTCAGAGGATTGTGGATGGTTTTGGTCACTTTTGCAGACACCACGGGTTGGAGGTGAACACAGAAAAAACTAAGTTCATGATCTTCAACCCTCCGACCAAGACCAGACCCAACCCAAAACTCGAGGGAACCAGTCTGGAAAGGGTTTCTACCTTTACATACCTGGGGGTCTCACTTCAAGAAAATCTGACTTGGGACTCCCAGGTGGCGAGATCTAGGCTGAAACTCTCCCAGCTTTCGGGCGCACTCCTGAGGGTATCTAATAAGTCCACCTTCAAGCCTGTCAGCCCGGCCTTAGAAATGTATAGGACTCAGGCGAAGGCGGCTGCCTTGTATGGCAGTGAGCTGTGGGGCCACAAAGCTGGGAAGGTCATGGCAGGGGTGGAAAACTGTTTCCTTAGACGTCTTCTTGCTCTTCCGCAGGGTACACCACTCCTCCCCCTAAGACTTGACCTGGGTCTCCCGTCAATCGCAGAGGACTTGCGGTCGAAACCGGTCAAGTATTGGCATCGGCTATGGTCCACTGAGGAGTTGCACCACTATAGGCAGGACCTCATACATGTCTTGAGGCTGGATGTAAATGGTAAGATCCCTTGGCTGGCACTTATCAAATCGGAATGTTCCAGCTTGAACCTGCCAGACCTATGGGATGACCCAGCTCAGGGATGTAGAAGGATTCCGCGCAAAACCCTGGCACAGCTTTACAAGAACAAAACCCTTGCTGATATGGACAGTGCATATGATAGTGGCACCCTGACAGGATGTTTTATTGTTTCCAAAAATTCTTTTGTTTTTGAACCTTTTATGGATTTTATCTACCCTCTTTTGGCGAGGAAACTGTTCCTGCAATGGAGGTTTGGTACGCTCCCTACTAAAGTTTTTACCCATAAGTGGTCGCTAGGGGGCGACAAGCTCTGCCCATGCTGTAAAGTTAAGGAAGAAGATGACTTGCACATAATGTTTTGTTGCCATGCCTACGGGTGCCCGAGGAGGCGCTGGTTAGCCCCTCTTTGTCGGAATCTGGGCTTCAGTAACCACTTACAAGCCTACAGGGTGCTGAAAACTAATACCCTGGGCCACATTGTGTTTGCGGTTTCCAAATTCCTAATGGCAGCATGGATAATAAGAAAGAAAATGTCTGTTTAATCTATTTTATCACGCTTCTCTAAACACTGCAGGTCCAGTTGGTTTTTATTGTATATATTGTCTTTTATCTGTATGTATTTTTATTGCTTCTTTTATGGCCCATGAGGCCGAAATAAAGAATTTTTGGATTGAATAAATTTCAAAGCTCTAACTCTGGCGTTTAGAGCACTAAAGGGGTCCTGTCCCAATTACTTAAAACTCAGACTCCCCCGATATCATCAGGAGAGATGCCTACGATCCAACTCCCTACTTCAGATACTCGTCCCACGAGCCAGGAAAGCCAGACTTGGTGGCAGGTCCTTTTCTGTTGGCACGGCGATACTCTGGAACGCCCTACCGGCCCCCATTCAATCTGCCACGACAGAATCTAGCTTTAAGAAGTTACTAAAGACCTGGCTCTTTATCCAGAAAACCTAAGCACTCTCCCCCCTCTCGTCTCTGACGAAAAATGCTCAGCTTGCGCCGGGACACCTCCTTGCGAGGTAGCTGTTCGCGCTTTACAAATAGCAGTATTATTATTATTATTATTAGTATATCAAAATCGAGCCACAGGACCATAAAGTCTCTAACAGAAGCTCTCATAACGTGTCATCAATCATACTGAAGCTCTCGGAAAATGTTGCCATCTCTTAATAAAACGGACTAACCTGAAACAATGAGGGTACTTGCCTATTTTGTACCGGTGTTAATATTATTATTGTTTACAATGCAAGAAATGTCGCAGAAATAAAAGTATTGCAGAGGAATCCACCAGAAATATAAGTTAGTTTCACATAATATTCTAAGTTAAACAATGTTAATTAAAAGTGTCACACTGCTGTGCCCTATGTTCATTCATGTCCACTATTAGTGTTAACTGCTGGAAATCGTTCCACATTATACTTATATAGGACATATTAATGCTCGAGGTGTATTTATAAACATAAGCTCATTTGCGTGCTGGAGCTTGTTACGCCTCGAACAACACATACATAGTCATGAAAAACAATGACCTATGTAGATCATTCCAGTGGAGAGAATGTAAGACAGAGTTGACTCACCATAAGGACCAACCGGGCCGGACGGTTTTCATTAGGGGAAAGAAAAACTCCCATCCATACATATAGCTGTTCATCAAAGGCTAGAGAATCGGGTTTTTCAAAAGTGGTAGCTCTGGGCCAAGTGGTTGGAGAGCTCTGGGACTGATTGGTGTTCTTTCTTCACCTTATTGTTTGATCTGTGCCTTTTCATTTTTGTGAATAATAGATTATAAGTGACAACTCAAGTTACACGCAAAAAACCTTGAAACCAATGCAAATAATAACGCATTAAGGTAGAAACAGTACATTTCTCAATAAGCAAAATACCTACACAAATGACTCTACTCACACCATATCATAAGTATAGTCTTTGTATGGTGAAATTATAAAACATACAGTATATCCTAGCCAATCATGTATAGGATAGCAGTTTAATATGTCATTACAGCCTTCGTCACATAACAGCATTGTGAATCAGCGTGATAAACACATAAACAGTTATTTAAAACTATTACAAAACCATGGAGTCTGCTTAGAGTGAAAATGTGCCAGGGTGTACAGCATGAGCCGGATGTGGAGGGGCCTTCGCCAGTGTGGATCGCCCCGCGAAAGTAGCACCAGGGCAGGGAGCATGAATGGTCAATGCAAGGGGGGGGATAGCAGCCAGTTGGTAACAATGACGTGCACTTAAGAGAGTGAGGCCGGAGTCCTGTGGAAGCCTTATCATAGCATGCATGTTGGGTAGCATGCAGGAGATTTGGTGCATAAGCAACTCACAGGGCAAAATGTCCACCAATGAGAACATGGGTGTGTGTCCAAGCGTGTAGTGTGATGGTGTGGCTCACGAGGGGCATGCATGATTTTTGGCTTCAATAGGAAGCAAGAAGGTTTCCCAACGTTCTCCACCTGTTTGTGTGTCCCGCCCCTCATGTGAAGTGTCGGACTCTGCCCGCGTCCATGTTAGTAGAGTGGACAACCAGCGCTAGGGATCAGGAGGGGCGGGTGCCTTCCACATTATGGTTATCTACCTTTTAAATAGGACAAAGGCGAGATTAATAAACATGTGAAGATGTCGGTTACCTTTCACATGGGTGCATAGGCCCAGTAAGCAGGATTCGGGTGTGGGCTCAGGAATATATTTTCAGTTCAGTCACCATGCAGTGTCTGCTTCCCATACTAGTTGCAGTGTCGGGCAGTCTCACACCATGTGGTAGAATCCAGCATCCAACAATTTGAATCGGGGGCATTCAGTGGTTAGGACTGGGTACATGCGTTTGATGCCCTGAGGGGAGAGTTTGGCGTAAGCGAAATCTGTGGGTACTGGATACGTCCTTCATCAATTGTAAAGCACTGAACCAACATTTATTCAATAGAGGTTGTGGTAATACGACGTTCCATCTGGCGAGCGTCCATGTGGCATAGTCTGTCAGGATCAAGTTGGAGGACGTATAGAGGGTGGTAATTGCATGGTGCGCCCCATCCAAGGTCCGGAGCCTGTGCATCGTGGCAGACATGGGAGGTTCCGTGTCGCTGCCACCCCATGTGGCTTGTAGTGCATACTGTATTGTGTGAAATGTTAACTGGCCAGCTCCTATTCCGTAAATGTCCACAATGTCTTCAAGGGACATGATGGGAGCCCTTGTTAGAGAGTTCCCCCCTGTAGTGTAGTTCCTATAGTCCCAATAGGCTCTGCGCATTGGAATAATATCTTCAGTAGTTTAGACGTAGGACTGAGGTTAACTAGGTCTCTACTGACTATATTAGACTTAAGTTTTTTGCCAGCTAGCTCAGAGTTCACTAGAAACGTTCTCGAATAAGCGAGGAGGTGTTTAACCTCCCTGGATAGACAAGAAGGGATTTAGTTTCTGACAACCATAAAACATGACAACTTTGCTCTCCCTGAATAAGAGTATATCTCTAGAGTCGTGTGCAAACATAAGACAGCTATTTCACTCAGTCAAAGGTGCGTACTTAGTTTCACCAGATTGCAGAGAAAAAGAGAGACGGGTGTTTTCAATAAAAGGTGTTATTTATTGAGCAGTCTCTTTCCTCATACAAGAGAAATGAATTGCTACAATTGCAATACTTATAGTTAAGTAAAGTGCATACAGTAAAAGCAGGATTATGAAATAATACTGTAAAAGCATTGATATGGTTTCTTAGCCATATGATACTTTAAAATGGATAAAATAGATACATACATATATACATTGACTAATCGTACTCAACTGGTGCTTCTAACGGCTCCTACCCCAGTGTACCTGACCTAAGCCTAATACGTGGGAAGGAGTAAGTAAGTAGCAGTTTAAGTTAAGTTTGTTTTGCCAAGAATCTGACTCAAGAATTCTCTGTAAGGGTTTAGTCAGTTCAGTACCTGGGTATTAGAAGGCAGGAGGGCTGGTATCTCTCTCTCAGGACTCGGTATCCCAGTCACCCGCAAGGGTAGGCTGGAAACGCCGGAGGCTGGATTTCTCTGCAAGAGAAAAGACAGCGTCTTTCTCAGCGCGTCAAAAGGGAGGGGCAGCGTCCGTGGGCTCTCGCATCAGCTGGGCTCTCGGGCAAGTAGTAGCTGCTCCAGATTCATCACCACCGTGTGTTTGCTTAAGGCAAAGTTGGTATATTTATACCTGAAAGGTGCCGGGTTTGACGTAAGGCTGGACATAAGACGTCAATAAAGATGTCACTAAGAACTGGTCGTTCTTACAGTGCTTTACAGGAGTTCTTCGGACGAAATCAAAACAAAGCAGCGGGGATTTCCCAGGTTGCTGGAGGCTTGGATTTGTTTAAGAACTCGGTGTGCTTTCTAGGGGGCTGGAGGAATAGGCTTGCTTATTGTGACAGCATGCGCTATGACTGAATTATGAAAAAGGGTTTCTATGCCGTTGCAGGGATATTATTGATTTATAACCGGACAAGGGCAAAGAATAGGATATTGATTCAGGTACCTAGATAAAACACACTACACCCACTCCACGAATTCATGTCCATAATTACTAAACTAAGCAATAGTAAACATATCTAACGGTGCATGTGTATACCGATCCACCCCAAAATACATTATTTTGCATCTGAAATGGTATATGCGAAGTACACGAAAAATGAGTATAGGTACTGTATGCTTTCAAGCAGTGTAATCATTCATAAAAAAGGATGCACATATATCCGCATGAATGATTTGCGAAAATTACACATGAAATGGCTCTTAATACAGAAAAGAAAGTGCGAGACCATTCCATCACATATAAATACAGTTATTTGTAAATATGCTAGAGGCTGAGGTAATATTGTCTCTAGAGTTCCTAAAAATAGAAGCTCTGTTCTCTAAGAATAGTTCTACTTTAAGCAGAGGATGAGTGCCAAAAAAAAGGTAAATATTTTGGAATCGGGGAAAAAAATAATTTCGTTTTTCAGGGGAAGAAGTCAAAACAGTTCCAAATATTTTCAGAAGCTTTTGTTTTTCAAAGCTGAAGGCCAAATTCAGAGTTCAGGGAACGCTGAGTGCTCGTTTGCTTAAAAGTTTATTCTTTCTGTTCAGGGGAGAACATCATTTCAGACAGACTTTCAAAAAAGCAGTTTACCGCTTCAGGTGAAAGTTCGACCAAGTTGGAAAATGCCGCAACTGTGCAGTCGTGAGAATGATTGCTATCATCGATGACAGGATCAGCAGTGCTCACAGAAGGTCGTACCTGGTTGATGCTGCTCTCATCTTGCACTTCACTACCCTTTAATCGCAGTGGTGAAGTCTCAACGAATGCCGTCATCAGGATGGGTAACCGCTGGGGACAACACGATGCATGAGCCTTTACTGGACTCAGCAAAGTATCCGTATCCAATGGTACTTCTGATTGTAGTTTGAGACAGACGTCTAACACGCATTCTTCTCCGCACAGCATACATCTTAACAGGTAAGATACAGTTCTGCCAGATGGGTCTGAATGAAAGAAACCAGGTCATATTCAGATCTCTTAGCCGGGCTAATCCAAGGACTTTAGTTATGCGGTCCCGATAGCGTATTGCTAGCATCGTTTCTTCCATTGTTGCTGGAGTTTTGTCTGTGACGTGGCTTGCCATAACGAAGCAGAAGAATCAAAAATAAAATGCCTGCTACGAGTCCCAACAGTAGTGGAAGGCCGCCAAAGAGTGAATGGACAAAATTAGGAAAGATGCCCAGGACTGCTTTGAAAGGTGTCAACAGTCCCGAAAAAATTGTCTTAAATACACTCGCGATACCATTCGTATCAGAAATGTTTAAGATTTCATTTAGCATTTCTGCGAAGTGTAGGGGGCAATTTGTTGATAAAAGGTTATGTATCTCTGCTGTTGTCCTTGCAACTTGGAGATCATACGTTTCTTTTGATGACGTCAAGTGCACTGGCGTCTGTAGAAGAACAGACTTCATTCTGCTTAAAGTATCAATTCGAATAGAAGAGATTTTCAAACTGGGCCAAATTTTTCCCTCCATGTCTGGAGTGTCGTTGGGATACAATACTTGCTCACAGCAAGTGACCCTGGACGTTACGCTTACGAGATAAGCTTTTCCTGGCACCAGGCCACAACATCTGTGGTCCACTATTAGAATGTAGCTCCTGTTTGAAAGCCGTCTAAAGAATGGCTCTATTCGAGTTGTAGGTGTGCCAAGCTGGTGACATGAAAGGTTATTTGAAGTCCCCTCACAGGCCCCATGTAGATTTATACCCTGACACAGAAGTGTACCACTTAGTGATTTTTCACAATTATCACCACTAAGAAATACATTCTGTCCTTTTTCACTATAACATGTGTGAGTGTAAGGTAATTTCCATGATGACTTGATGTATCCTTTACCCAACCTTTCATACTGGCCTGCCTGTATATTACTTTTGGCAGTATCGAAATTGGAAAGTTGTTATCGGAATAGTTATTATCCCGTGTATTATCCATTCAATGACAGGTCGTTCTGACATTGTCAATGGTAATCTCTCAAGTTTTTCAATGCTCAGAATTGTATATTCTGCTCCCTTTTGTGCCAAGCTGATTTGTATATCAGTAAGGTTAAAGATAGAGAACAGTGACGTTGTGTTGATTAAACGCCAAGGCACGTAGCCTGAACGCAGATTTTGTAACGTCCAGCCAAGCTGTACAATAGAACGCAATTGGGACTGACCATGTTGTAACATTAGCATGTCCTGTTCTATTATATCGATTGCAGATGATACAATCCTGTCCAGTGAATATATTCTGGAAGACAGAGTCATTAACCCATTGTCCACAACAGAAAGTGATATTTTCAAATCAATACGGTCAATTTCCCGTATTTTCTCTGCTGTTTTAATTTGAGTTTCTTTCCAAACTTCGTTATAAGCTGCATACATAGAGGCCGCTATGAAACGTTTTTGACGCTGTTTGCGTGGTCCCATAATGAAATCACGCAAGTCCGCACCTTCTTTAAGTAAAGTCAAGTGTTGCTTAATTTCTGCCAGTGTGGATGTATGTAGCCATTTAAGGCAGAGTTTTCCTACACTGTATGTTGTTACAATCCCTGGATGTTGTCGCTGGGAGTATCTAGGGTCTGGCCTGGTCAATTTGAACCCCCGTGTTTTGTTCAGGAATCTATCTTGACAGTTATTTGTGTCTGTGGGCCAGATCAACCATTTCTTCCAATCAGGATGTGTTCTGTTTTGGTTAAAAATATGGGATACGTCTATCTCAACATCTGTAGTGCTATTACTATCAGGTGATGGCTTTGGAATAGACGGTTTGTTTAAGTCTTTAATTTTGGCTAGGCCAAGACAGGTTGTTTGTTGAATTGTGTCATTCAGAAATATAATTTGTTCTGGGATTATGCAGGCTCTGAATAATGATTCTATACCTCGGACTTGCCAGTCTTTAGTACCCCAGATTGTTTTCGTTTCAATAATATTTTTCCAAAAATCAAAACCAAATGTATTCATTTTTTCATAAAATGATTCTGAATAGATTAATTTTGTATTTGTTAGCATGGTTTTCATTCCTGTCTTGTTTAACAATTTGAAATAAAATGTTTCTGCTTCACTTGTGTTAAACCCTGAGAAGTATGGGAATGTCTCATAGAATGTTTTTGAACTACCTTTTGGTGGAGTTGCACAATGTTCCCATTGATTATAATTTAAAACATTTCTAGGCTGAGCAGATTTATGCAAATAATGGTTACCATAGTGGTTGTAGCAGTACATCTGATCATAATTTGATGAACCCTGTAAATAATCATGTTCTGTAAATTTTGCTGGCATAACTAAGTCTGACATCATATCATTAATACTTTCAAAGTCCCAATCATCAGAGAATGTACTCGGTTTTACAAAGTCACTTAATGAAACCGTAAATTGATGAGGATACTTCAAGAGCTCGACTGGGCCATATATATCGTAATCTGTTTTGTCCCATGCTACCCCACCGGGCAATGGATTGGCTGTGAAGTTTACTGAGGAAAGTTCTCTTTTCTCGATGTGTGAAGACTTGTGTGGCTTTAGGACCAGGTTGATGTTCTGGCTTGCTGTGTCCATTGTAACATATTTTCCCTCAATGAAGTGTCCCAAGCATAGCACCATGATGAGCCAAAGCAGGAGGAAAAGTACACCTAGCACCACCCAAAATTCAATCCATGGAGAAATCAGATAGGTTTCTTTTAGTTGATGAAAGAGTTCTTTAGTTTTGTCTTTAAAAGTTGTTGTTGTCGTTGGCTGTTCCTCAGGTTCGCTCGGATCCTCAGAAAAGTCATCGAAGTTGATGAAGTAGCCTGACGCAGTTCTGTCAATTATTGGAATTGCTTCTGGATTTTTCCTTGTTTTATTAGCATAGTCTGTGGCTACATCGTTGTAGACAGGTGTTTCTTGACGAATTGATGTAATTTGGGTTTCAAGAGGCATAAGTTCCATGGCTTTGTTGCATAGTCCTTGTTGATTCACTGTAGGTTTATCAAATGTGATTAGTCTCTCAGTTTGAACCTCTTGATTTGTAGCAAACTTTGGTGTTCTGCTACTTCTTGGGAGTCCACTTGGCCTACTACTTATTATTGGCCACATGATTGTGGTTTAACCAGGTCGATGGATACAACTCGGTTCTCCTTTTTACCAGCAAGGGGCGGTAGTACAACTGATCTTGTACCGTTGACAGCTAAGACAGGTACTGCTTTTCTGTAAGAAGGCCCAAATTCCTTCTTCACCACGATTTTCTCTCTGACCAGATCCCCAATCTTTGGAATCCAGACAGGCCTTGCTGGGACAGGTGGTTTCTCTTCAGTGGCTGTTGGCTGTTGTTTCAACTTTATGTTGCTCAGGTCTTTTCTTGTTTCATTTAAGTCCTGTAAAATAGCCAAACGATCTTTGATATCAAAGCATTTTCTTTCTACCACTGAAGTTTGACTATCGAGGTCCTGGATATGCATTCTAGTCCCGAACAATAGTTCGTACGGACTGAAACCTTTTAGAGAATTTCTTGGCAGATTATTAAGACTACATTGGACACTTATTAAATGTTTGACCCACCCAACACCCGAACCTAATACCTTTGCCGTTATAGATTGCTTTATGTCTCGTTTTTTTCTTTCCACCATCCCATTTCCCTCAGGAAGGAAGTGATAAGATTCCCGCAATGCAATGCCCATGCTGGTCACGTCCTCCTCATAAGCTCGAGAGCTAAAAGCAGGACCCTGGTCAGAGTGTAGCATGCCAATTGCGTCTATGCCGCTATAGACTCGCAAATCTTTTTATAACAGTTCAAACGTCAGTCGAGAGCTGGGGTCTACATTTTAAGTGAATCTAGTCTTAATTAATATACATTGGGACGCATGTTTCCTGTTTAATCATGCGTATAGATCGCCTTATGCTTTCTATTAGGTGTTCTGGCACTATGTAAGCTGGTTCGCCACTGCGATCTCTGTTGCAGTTTTCACAATTTTTTGCAAAGTTGTGATTATCCACACTCATTTCCGGCCACCAGTATTCTGATTTTAATTCTGTCAGAGATTCCTTGATCTTCTGATGCCTTAGACCTAATCCCATATGTGCTTTTTGTATTAAGAAGCCTCTCCTGTTCGTGTTTGGAATTACTCTATCCCCCACTCCAGGGATTTGAGCAAAAGGAACGGAGTTTGCATCGATTACGTATGTATAATTGAGTGGATAGTTGACAGGTAGCTCTGAACAGTCGCCTTTTGATGACGTTTTTACCGCCAGCATTGTTTCCCCGTCTGCGTATTTTCCTGAACGCTTTTTTGTAGCTACGGAAGCCGACTTAGTTGCTTCCGCTGTGGCTGTCTCAGCCAATGAATTCCCTGGAACGTGAACGCCATCACGTTCATGAATCAATGAATGTATCACGTGAGTCTTTGGTAGTTCTTTCTGTAAAAGAACTACTTGTTCCCAAAGCGATTTTTGCTTTATTGTGGCACCTGTGTCATCTTTGTAACCGTTTTGAACCCATTTCTGCAAGTCGTTATTGTATGATTTGACGCAGTAATACGAATCGCACACTATTAGTGTCGGGAATTCGCGATCGGCATTATCTAGCGCCATTTTTAACGCCATTACTTCAGTTTGTTTTTCTGAATTATTTTCTACAGAGTGTGATTTTGTTACCAGAGGTCTTTTATCTCCGCGCCACACGTATTTAACAATCTCGCATGTGGCGTTATAGGCTTGTTTTCCCCAAACTGAGGGTTGTGCATGTCCGTCTGTATATATTACACAGGCGTACTGTTGAATGGGCCGAATGTCGATTGGCAGAGGATATTCTCTTTCATATTCTAAATTTTTTAATTTTTTCATTTCCGGGTCAAAATAGTATTTCACTTTGTCTGTAGCAAGAGAATTTTCCCATTGTATCCATTTTGGATTTAATGCCACAGTAGGTAAATTACATGGGCTTGTTAATGCCTCAAAGGCTGATTCTGCTGTTCTAACAGTAATCTGTCTGCCATCAGCTTGGTCTCTTTCTTTTGCTACAGCTGTTTGAATCGCATGAACAATGTTTTCCTTAATGCTGAATGTTTTTTCAGCTTCTGTGTACAATGTGATTTGTATGCTATTGGTACCGTTTCTCCCTCATTAGAGGTCAGGTATGTGAATCCGCATCTTCCTGGGATGACTCGGATTACAAGGTTGCGAGTGTTATCGCGTGTTTGCAATTTTGTTTTAGCTAACATGTCTGTTTGCAATGATCTCAAAATTTCTGTGTGTTTTTGAGTCCAATTGATTGTTTTAAAATCTGGTCTTATAAGTTCATAGAGAGGTTTAACCCTCTCTGCCTAATTTAGAATGTAAGTTCTTCTGAAATTCAGGAAGCCTAGAATTGATTGTAAGTTTTTCAGCGTTCTTGGTGCTTGGATTACAGCACATTTCTCTAAGGCTTTTGCCTTCACTTGATAATTCATATCCTAAAAACAGGACAGTTAGATGGGCAATTCGTGACTTTTTAAAATTGAATTTGTAACCCTCTGCTGCGAACCCAAGTATTATGGTGTTCACTCTTTTCAAGTGAGTATCCAAGTCATCATCTGTTAGATAGATGTCATCGACATAAGATAATGCCTCATCATCATACATTTGTAGTAACTCTGTTACTCTTGCTGAGAATAATCCTGGGCTGTTCTTGAACCCCTGTGGGAGTCGACAGAATTTTTTTCTGCGAGCCCATTATTGAGAAAGCGGTCAAATACCTGCTTTCAGGTGCTATATTTTGACAAAAGAATCCATTAGAGATGTCTAATGTTGTTTTGTATTTTTTGCGCACGATGTTATTCATTAGTGCTGCACTATGTGAGTTTTGTACTGCAAAAGTTTTGCAACATGAGTTTAGATGTCTGTAATCCAAAACTAGACGATATGAATCATCTGGCTTGGAGACAGGAAACAAAGGATTGTTCATTTGTGAGTTGCAAGTTTCAATCACCCCCTGGTATTCAAGTTGATCTAAGATCTCCCTGACCTGTTTAGCTTCTTGCTTCATTGGGTACTGCCTTTGTGCAGTTGGTTGATTTTTTTAACTGGATTTTGTGAGGAGGAGAGTCCTCATCCCATCCAACATGGTTTTTATATAATGCAGGTGCTTGGGCTACTGCCCAATTTCTTGCAAGTGTATATTTTTTATGAATTGGAATATGATTTGAGAAGGCAGGCATAATCATTTCTTCGCCATGAGGGCACTCCCTGACAAACTCCGGTGGCCAGTCTTTTTCAGCTAAAAGGATGTCATAGCCTTTGGAGAGGTTATCCCAAAATAGACCCCTTATTTTCCTAGTCTTATCTCCCTCTATACGTAATGTTATTTCGTATATTTTATGAGGTTTGCTAACTCTGGTGTCTGCAGTTTCCCCCTGAATGTATTCATTCGTGTCCACTGTCTCCAGATGATTCATCAGGATCTTGCGAGCTATGCTCACTTCTGCTGCGCTGTCTAGCATTGTCTGAGCCCACTCTCCGTTTTTCAGTTGTGTCCTCAGGATCCTCGGCATGTTTTATTATTTTAATACTGGCTACCTTCTTTTTTGGAAATTGTAGTTTTTTACTTTGATGAGCAGGTTCCTTGTCTTTGGACTTGACGTGCTCTTCCCTGTGTTCTGACCGTCCTCTTCTTTCCGATTTCTGCGAGGAAGTCTGAAAAGATCGAGAGGGACGTGTATCAATATCTTGATATCTATCAGGTTTCTTCAAATTATCCCTATTTCTAAGGTTGTATCTTTTCTCAGAGGGCTCCCTCTGGGGAGACTTGTGTCCTTGGTCCGGAGATCTTTCTCTCCGCCGAGGAGACTTTCCTCTGGACTGGAATCTTTTTTCTTTGGGAGTGGATTGTTTATTTCCATCCCAGCTCTTTTTTGGAGTGTTGAGATTATTTTTAATAAATATCTTTTCAGGATTTTCAGTTAGTTGGGGTTTTACTGGTTTCCCACCCAAACTATCTCTTCCTAGCTCTTCATAGGATTTTTCTATGATTCTGGCAAGTTCAAATGGCTGTTCTGCTATATCTGTTTCTTTCAATTTGTGGCGGATAGCCACAGATGCTGCTTCTCCTTTTATGTTAGATAATAATAAAGCTGAGACCTGCTTGAAGTCTTTCAGTAATTTCATACCCAGAGTTAAAGCAGGTTCTGGACCGTATTCATTTTGAATCTGTCTTAGCACATCGGGTATTACCGCCATGGACGGAACACCATGTGTTTTTGTGTAAATGGAAGCAAAGACTGTGCCCCAAGTGTCACAGTCCTCCACATGTGGTGCGATCCCCATTGGAAGACAGATAGTCAGAATTCTGTGTTTCTCAGTAGGGGCAGTATCCGGAAATACTGCCTCTATTTGAGTGATTTTTTGTGCTAACCAGAATGGAATTTGTTCCCGTTTTGCGGGTACTTTACCCAGACATGACTGTATGTTCTGTGGTGTTATTTTATTTGTATTCCCCTGATGAGGGGTCAGCTGTGGAATGTTAATAGCTGGTTGGACTGTTGAAGTCCGCATTACATATTGGACTAATTGTCTATGTATTTTAATCAGTTGTTTTAACTGTCCCAAAAGTTCTGGTATTGACATTTTTTCAATGTCTGGATGTGGTGTGTAGCTTGCTAGAACCGGCCACGTTGCTCCTGGTCTACCTAGTGGACCGAGCCTGGTGATGTGATTATTATGTTTTAGGGCGCCTTTAAACCAGAGCAGGTGCTCTTGGTATTTTAATGGGATTTCCACCTCCTCGAAAGGAGTGTAGATATCCGGTGGTTCCTCTATTTTGTAATAGTGGAACTCATGTGTGACAGCGTTTGCTGCTGGAAAGTTTATCCATGAATAGAATACCTCTGTCTGCCGATATTCATGTGCCTCAATTACGAATATGACTGTACCACCTCTCGATGTTAGTCCATTTTCTATTAGTTTAAGAGTTATAGTTTTTCTTATGCTGACCGGGATGAGTATTGCATCCGGGTCTTCCTCTAGGAGACGAGCTGCTATTCTAGCTGCCTCCCTTTCTTCTTCATTGTCTGACATTTTACTGACAGGAAGGTTTTTTGTTGCAGATTAAGTTTTCAAGGAAACAAAGATTAGGTGCTCAATATTTTGGAACACTGTATCCTTCAACGTTGAATAAACCAAAAACTATACATAGAAATCTCTTCCTACTAAGTTCCGGCGGATTTTAACCTTTGACCCACTCCAGACGTCTTTGGAGTATTTACGGGAGAAAGGGTCTGTGTGAAAAAGCACGACTGAGTTACTCTAACGTCTTGCGTTAGATTTATCGCCTTACCAAACGTTGGGCGCCATGTAGTGTAGTTCCTATAGTCCCAATAGGCTCTGCGCATTGGAATAATATCTTCAGTAGTTTAGACGTAGCACTGAGGTTAACTAGGTCTCTACTGACTATATTAGACTTAAGTTTTTTGCCAGCTAGCTCAGAGATCACTAGAAACTTTCTCGAATAAGCGAGGAGGAGTTTAACCTCCCTGGATAGACAAGAAGGGATTTAGTTTCTGACAACCATAAAACATGACAAATTTGCTCTCCCTGAATAAGAGTATATCTCTAGAGTCGTATGAAAACAAAAGACAGCTATTTCACTCAGTCAAAGGTGCGTACTTAGTTTCACCAGATTAAAGAGAAAAAGAGAGACGGGCGTTTTCAATAAAAGGTGTTATTTATTGAGCAGTCTCTTTCCTCATACAAGAGAAATGAATTGCTACAATTGCAATACTTATAGTTAAGTAAAGTGCATACAGTAAAAGCAGGATTATGAAATAATACTGTAAAAGCATTGATATGGTTTCTTAGCCATATGATACTTTAAAATGGATAAAATAGATACATACACATATACCATGACTAATCGTACTCAACTGGTGCTTCTAACTACGCCTACCCCGGTGTACCTGACCTAAGCCTAATACGTGGGAAGGAGTAAGTAAGTAGCAGTTTAAGTTAAGTTTGTTTTGCCAAGAATCTGACTCAAGAATTCTCTGTAGGGTTTAGTCAGTTCAGTACCAGGGTATTAGAAGGCAGGAGGGCTGGTATCTCTCTCTCAGGACTCGGTATCCCAGTCACCCGCAAGGGTAGGCTGGAAACGCCGGAGGCTGGATTTCTCTGCAAGAGAAAAGACAGCGTCTTTCTCAGCGCGTCAAAAGGGAGGGGCAGCGTCCGTGGGCTCTCGCATCAGCTGGGCTCTCGGGCAAGTAGTAGCTGCTCCAGATTCATCACCACCGTGTGTTTGCTTAAGGCAAAGTTGGTATATTTATACCTGAAAGGTGCCGGGTTTGACGTAAGGCTGGACATAAGACGTCAATAAAGATGTCACTAAGAACTGGTCGTTCTTACAGTGCTTTACAGGAGTTCTTCGGACGAAATCAAAACAAAGCAGCGGGGATTTCCCAGGTTGCTGGAGGCTTGGATTTGTTTAAGAACTCGGTGTGCTTTCTAGGGGGCTGGAGGAATAGGCTTGCTTAATGTGACAGCATGCGCTATGACTGAATTATGAAAAAGGGTTTCTATGCCGTTGCAGGGATATTATTGGATTTATAACCGGACAAGGGCAAAGAATAGGATATTGATTCAGGTACCTAGATAAAACACACTACACCCCAATTAATCAACTCCTGCTTCTCTCCAGGGAGTACCATCATACCGTTGTCGTGTCACAAAGTCAGGGCAAGTCCCGGATCACAATGCACCGTGAGCGTGGGATGTGGGTTCCTTTGGTGTGTACCATCCTGCACCAGCAGGGGCGGTCCACAGTCTTCTGGCTTGTGTCCTGACGGGGCCGGGCTTTCGAGTCTGACAACCATGTGTGGATGCTCAGGTTGTCTAGGATTGCAAAGATGGATACCAGCTCAGGACATGTGTGTACATGTAACCAGGTCACTAGGTCCTTGTATAGAAGCCAAACTATTCTAATGAACGTTTTTCCGAGCCCATACAATGGCAGTACCGCAAAGAGGAAGTCTTATTCCAGGGTATCGAAGGCCTTCTCTAGGTCTACGATCAGGCAGCCTGCGTGAGACCATTGGTCTGGGGCATATTAAGCGACTCTGAAAAACTGTCAGAGGTTCAAAGAAGTGCCTCGTGCTGGGACAAATCCGTTCTGGTCCTCATGTACTAGTGATTGGACCAGCGGTGCTAGCCGGTCTGCTAGAAGCTTCACCAAGATTTTAATAAGCTGTGTTTAATAGAGCCATAGGCCTGTATGAGCTCAGCCCGATAAGACCTGTCAGGCTTGGGGAGTGTGACCAGCCGTGCTTCGTTCAGTGATTGCGGGAGGTCGGCATCCTCTATCGCAGGGGCATAGAGTGCATGGAGGTGTGGTGCCAGTGTTGCCGCATATGTTTTGTAGAATTCTGTCGGTGGCCCTTCTAGGCCAGGGGCTATGCCTGTTGCCAGCGCTGCTATAACCCCGTTAACCTCATCTTGCTCAATCGGAGCGCTTAGTGCCTCGCTCTGCTCTGGTGTTATAGTGGGTAGGTGTATCATGTACAATAACGCTCTTGTTCTTTCCCAGTCTAGTGGGGTTGTGGATAGAGGGTCGTGTAGTGTTTTGTCATCTGGACATGTATTTCGTATTGGATGTGCACTGTAGGGCATGTAGCATGTATGGGGTGTTGAGGCTGCTCCTGTCGCAGCAGCCATGCCAGCAATCTTCCAGGTTTTCTGACATTGTGTGTGTGCATGCTGAATGTGCTGTGTAATTTAAACAACGCAGCTGCCCTAACAATTCTATAGGTTTGTTTCGCTTCGTGCGCAGCTGTTGCAAGTCTCCCTAGCCCGATGCCATTTGAGTTTTGCCGGGTATAATCTCTTGTTCTATTTTCACGATCTCCCAGATTAGCTGTCTGCGCATGTTCCAGATTAGTCCCATGTTATAACCCCTGATAACGACTTTAAATGCTTGCCATTCAGTTGATTTGCTATGTATGGTGCTGGTGTTATTTTCTAAATATTCTGTTGCAGCTACTCCCAGTGAGGCCCAGAATGCTGGGTCTTCCAGCGCTGCCGGCTGGCGGCATTAAGAGGGGGGCCGGCCTCCCAGCTCAGTTGTAGCAAATGGGGATTGTGGTCGGAATGTGTGGGGCCAAGGTAGTCTAAATGTTTTTGACGTGTGGCAGCAGTGAGGGTGAGCTCAAGATCCGGTCCATCCTCACATGTAGGTCATGTATGTGGGAATAAAAAGAATACACACGGACTTCTGGGTTACGGACACGCCAAATATCTGTCAGAGACCAGAGCGCCAGCCAAGCGTTCAGGACTGATCGAGGAGGCTGCTGTGCGTGCCAATGGAGGGAGGTGTTGAGCACTGAATTGAAGTCCCCCCCCCTCCCCTCCCCTCCTCAGCAGCCATGGGACACCGCTCCAGGGTTTGAGCATTTGTGTGAGGTGACATAGGAAAGCAGACTGCTCTACATTTGGAGCATATATGGACCCTGTTAGGCGTTTAGTGTTGAGCGCCTTCTCAATGCCTAACGACACAGCTTCCTGCCCGAAGGCATCAGTTGGAGTATCATGAATGAGCAGTAATGGGTAACGAATGTTGGTGAAAGTGCTTCGCCCAGGATGAATCTTGACTTGTCAACATGGACAAGAGCATTAATTGTTGTGAGGAGGCGGTTCATTAACGCTCTGCACAGGAACTTCCAGTTGAGATTTAGTATTGAGAGAGGCCGTTAATAGCAAACAGTAAGTGGTTCTCTGCCTGTTTAGGAAGGTCCATGATCTGGGCCTCTCAGAGCACGACTGGGAGGCATCCCAGCTTCCTGGCCTTCGTGAACATGTCCAGCAGGAGTTGAGTGGGAAAGGTTGCATTCAATCGGTAGCCCATAGGTGCGGGAGGTCTTGTTGTGGGCGATTTGCAAGATTGCGGCAGGTATTTCATCCAGTTGCAGGGGCTCGTGCAGCTCAGCTCATTGCAACTGATTCAGCCTGACCATCTGTAGCTTGCGGAAGAAGCTATGTGTGCACTCTGGAGCTTGGGAAGCCGTCGCGGTGTACAACCCCCGGTAATATTTGCGAAAGGTAGCATTGATAGTAGGCTGAGAGGTGATGATCGTGCCATCATATACGCAGAGCGATTCGTCAGAACACTTCACTGATCCTCCTTTATGAGCCACGTCAATAACTTCCCTGATTGATCCCCCTCAGCATGTTGCTGGGCAGTATGGCGGTTGTAGTCCTGTTTACTCAGGAGAGCTTCACCTTCGGCTCACTGCTTACGCGGCTGCTGGAGTTGCTCAGCCGTCGCAGTCCGAGTTGTAAACCTCACCTCCAGGGGTTGTAGCTCCTGCGTGATGACCGTTAGCTCACCCAAGTGACGATGTATCCCCCAAGTAGATGCCAAGCGGTACCCACATGCAACAACTTTGTGTGCATCACACTCTAGTGCCCAGGACAAGGAAGTTTCCTTGTTAAGCTCAAGCATTGTGTGGTGCAGTGCGTCAGCTCCTCGTTGAATTGGGGGGGTCAGAGAGTGCCTCCGTTTGCATCTGCCATGTAGGTATGGTGGGGTGTTGTCTGCCCCACCTGAGGATGACCAGTAATGGGCAGTAGTCTGAGAAGATCTGCGCTAAGTACTCCGCACAGGTTATCGGGGGTCCCATTTGTTCTGTGCATAGGAAAAGGTCTATCCTAGTGTGCACATCATGAACCAATGAATACAATGAGTATTCCGGGTGGGTCAGGTGCCCGAGCCGCCGCGCGTTGTGTAAGCAACGATGTGTGGTCTATGTGCTAAAATCTTGTGTTGTGCCGACACATGTAGCAGCATGGAGGGGAGGAACGGTTGAGATCATCTTCCGGTACGCTGTTGAAGTTCTCTCCCCAAAGTCGCGGGTGTAGGGGATTCCGGAAGAGTGCCAGAGTGAGTGTGTCTAGGAAACCCAACTGATTAGTGTTGGGGGCATATAATGCCATCAGTGTGAGGGACGCCACGACGAGTTGGCCCTCCAAAATTGCTTAATGGACATCTACATCCATTCTGTGTATTCACAACAAATAGGACCCATGGGGTGATCCAGATGAGCACTCTGTAGGAAAGTGGGTTTCTGTTGCAGTACCCCCCCCCCCCACACTTTTTGCCTGACTCTGATATATCTTTGACTGAGTGTGCAATGGGTTCCTGCTAACCAGGTTCCCAGTGCCTGTGTTCTTTCCCCAAACTGTACCTTTGTGCCCACTATTGGCATACCTCTGGCTCACAAATAAGTCCCTTGTAAAAGGTACCATTGGTACCAAGGTCCTTGTGACCAGAGAGGGTCTCTAAGGGCTGCAGCATGTATTGTGCCCCCTCACCAAACACAGGCATACTGCCACTGCAGCCTGCGTGTTTTGTTGCAGATAAAAGTGAAGAGTCGACCTGGCACAAATCCCTGTGTGCAAAGCCTACCAGCACTGCAAGAGGTATAGGTAAGTCCCCCCACCTGCAGGCTTTACAGCCCTATGACAGGTGCACTATATCTCATGTGAGGACATAACTGCATGAGCAGATATGCCTCTATAATATCTAAGCCCATTCTTACCATTATAAGTGCACAGTGAAGCCATACTGAGTACATGGGCAGGGAACTTGTCATCACGAGTTCCACATCTCCATGATGGTTTCACTGAATTCCAAGATTTTTGGTACCAAACATCTCTGCTTAATAAACCCACACTGATGCCATTGTTGGATTTATTATGAAATGCACACAGAGGGCACCTCTGATGTGCCCCTGAAATCCTACTAACTCGCTAGTGTGTGCCAGACTGGTCCCCACAAGCCTCTAGACATGTTTCTGACCCCCTGAGGTGGGGACCTTTTGCTCAATTGGGTCAGAAACAAAGCCTGCTCTGGGTGATGGTCCTTCACACCTACCCCTCAAGCAGGAACAAAATTGAAAGGCGGTCAGCCTCAAAGGCTTCCTGCCTTTTGTTATGCTGACAAGGGACTCTCCATCTAGTGAAGATGCTCACCCCCTGACTAAGCACCATTTTTGGCTAGCAAGGTTGGTGCGAAAATGTGTAAGCAGGAGAGGTGTGTCCCCTCTCAGCCAGGACCGCCCCTAAGGTGCCCTGAGCTAAAGTCACCCCCTCCTTTGAGAATACTCCAAATTGTTTTGGAGGACTCTATCAAAGAGGGTTAGGGATATGCCCCCTCCCCAGAGGGTGTGGACATACAAATGGTGTAGGCACCCTAAAGAGAAGTAGCCCATTGGCTATTACCTTCTGACCCCTGTAACACCCCTAAAACTAGTATTTAGGGGCACCCCTGAACCTTAATCCTCAGATTATTGATGACCTACGAAGAAGAGGACGAAGAAGAGCCATGCAGCAACTGAATTGGCTCCAGCCCACCTATCTTATTTGCAGTCTTCAAAGACCCTTCTAAAGAATGCTAAGAAAAATGTGAAACACAAACTATTAACACCTTAGGTGCTGCGCACGATCAACGGCCGACGGCACCACTACCTCCGTAGTGCTGCCGTCGGCCGTTGAACGTTCAAACTGCACCTGCGCAATGGAACGTCCAGCACTGGAGCTGGACGTTCCATAGCAGCTAAGGTGTTAATACGTCACCAGGAAACCTTATTTGTTGATAATTACATTAGCCTCACCTCCATCATCAACACTAACTACATCTTTTACTCCAGACGCCCCTCTAAATGGAAAAGTATTTTCCTCCACCACCTCCCCATAACGAAATCGTGCAAAATCCCATATGGTTGGAAACTGTCCACCTCCCCTTCCTCCACTTTTTTTGGGGAAATATCCTCATTCAAGCCGGTGAGAACCGCCTCACCATCTTCGAGCACCACTTGAGCTCCCTATACGATCTACTATCTTCGCCCTCCCTTATCTCTGCAGCCTCTCAATCACAGGATACCCCCCAGGCTTCACCTCTTTTGACGCCATCCTCGCCCATCCTTGATTCTGCAACTACCTATGAAGTCTCCCAATCCCCGACCTTTGATCCCACCGCCCCATTAGCCGCCTCCTCTGCGCTTGACACTTCCACATCTTCCCTAACCACTCAAACACTCTCTCCCCTCGCCTCATCTGCCTCTCCACCTTCTCCTTTTTTTTCTGTCACACTCGGCCTCCCAAACCCTCTCTCCCCTCTTGACACTCTCCCACTCATCCTTAACCACACCCTTCCTACCTCTCATTCCTTCCAGTCCTCTCTGACTGATCCCCCCACTCCGATCCCCCTACACTCTGATCCCCCTACACTCTGCTCCCCATCACTCCGACCCCCTCACGGCGCCACCTAGGACAACAAACTCTTGCAATCTTAATGAGCCCACCCCTTTAGACAAGATGACACCTCCCCTCACTCGCCCTATGGCCCCTCTTCTCATAGCACTCCAGGCCCCTGGGTATGATGGCTCTCATACTACAAGTCATCCTCAGTCCAGCATCTTGACCAACCCTCACTTCCCTCCTCCTGGGTTCCCTCCTCATCTTCTCCCTATTCCTCTCTCCCTGTCTAATGTGGAACATACCCCTCTCCCCACCGACCTCCTTGCCTCTTTACCTTCCACGCTTTTGACCCAATCGCTCCTTAACATAGAACTTTCATCTCTCAGGAAAGACTTTAATTCCCTCCACAGTACTAATCTTACCAACCATATCTTTTCCATGGGCTCCGTACAAACAAGCACTACATCCCTTCAACAAGAGAAGACTACCTCTCTCGGTAGGCCAACCGATGGACCCTCCAGTTACAGTCCTCTTATACCATCCCAAACCCTGAGCCATCCCTCCTCCCCGGACCCTGGGGACTTATATATCCTCAACCCCCTCTATCCCCAGGACAATTGATCCTCCTACACTGCACTCCACCATCTTGTGGAGCAGACGTTTCCCCACCTCCCCTGGCTCGCCCAGACTCCACCACATCTCTCCATGACTACCGACCCTCCTACACGTCACTCCGCCATTCCGGTGATCCTTGGGACAAGCCATATCCCTTCCTCTCCAGACTCACCCAGACCCCCTCCACAACTCACCAGAATCCACACCTGTAGTCCCCCCAAAACATCCCTAAACCCCTCAACTGCATGCTGGTGAACTATCGATTGGACGCACGACATGCAACAGAAGTCTCGGAAACCATCCTAGTGAAGCTATAGACATCGCTTTTCTTACTGAAACCTTGCTCAAGGCTCACACTGCATCTATTCTTGACCTGCTCTCCCCCGGGTTACTCCATTCTCAGAAAAGATAGACTTGACAAAACTGGAGGCTGCCTAGCCATAATCTACAAAGATGAATCCAACTCTCCCTCGTTCCAAATTCCGATCAAGCCACCTTCGAATACATCGGAGCTGAACTTAAAGTTCAGGGCTCCCCTCCTATTTAACTACATAATATCTACCATCCCCCTGGTGACCCTTTGCCCTTCGTTGAGGAATTGTCAAGCCTCGATTTCCAACTCCAAAAACCTCTTCCTCTGTGACTTTAATGTTCACTGGAACAATAAGGATGATCCCTCAGTTAACATCCTCAATGACCTACTCGGCGTTAATGACTTGAATCAACTCTGCCATTTGCCAACTCATTTCAAAGGGGCTTCTCTTAACACTATCATTACTAGCAAAAAACCTGGCTTCCCTTTCCCGCATTGTCCCTATTGACTGGTCGGACCATCACCTTATCCTCTTCACAATTAACTGCACCGTACGCCCCCGTCCCCTAAAAACAACAAAAATAGGAAATTCACCAGAAATCTTCACCTTATTCCTCCTGGCGAACTGGAGACTAAGATTAAAGCAAAACTTCAACTTACACCTCCCTCTCAAAATGCTAACGAACTTTACCGAACACTACAACAAATCGATCATCGAGGTCCTTGACCATATTGCCCCAGCCAAATTAAAACTGCATAAAAACAGTCCTGCCAAATCCTGGTTTAATGTTGATCTCAACAATGAGAGACGCTCACTTAGGCTGGTGGAACGCACGTGGAGGCAACACCCCTCCCCCCAAATCTTGCCCTGCTCAAAACTGCAAGGGCTGACTGCAAAAGCACATCCTCAATTAAAAGGCCGCCTTCTTCCGCGCTCAACTTGACCGGGCAAGAATCGACCCAGGCAACTATTCAGCATAATCAAAAATCAAACCGCTTCTGCCCCCCAAATTGTTGGCCTCTATCGAAAGATGTGATAAAATTGCTAACTTCTTTCCGAAAAAAATTCCAAGATTGACCAATCCTTTGCCTTATCCTTCCCACCACACTGCTCTTCACCCCTCATTGACCTCCCATCCAAGTCTTCTTTTACATCTCTGCCCCCGCCTGACCCTGTTCACCTCCCTCCCACTGTCTCCCCTCGCAAACATTTCCTTACCAGCCCACTGCTAAAAAAAATAACGCATCTTGGCTTAACTTCACCCCAGTTACAGAGCGTGAAGTCTTCAGCATAATCACCAAGCTTAAACCCGCCTCTCATTCCCTGGACCCTCATCCCGCTAACCTTGTTCAAGATTTAAAGCATATTATTGCACCGTATTGGAGTACCATCATCAACTCCTCCTTGGCCACAGGGTGTGTCCCTGTTTCCCTCCAGCTTAGCCCAATCACTCCTACCCTCAAAAATGCTACTGCAGACCCCAATGACTTTAACAATCTGCGTCCTATCTCTAATCTTCCTCTTCTATCCAAGGCCCTCGAAAAATGCGCCCTGCTCCAACTGGACAAGCACATTGACTCTTTTTGCCTTTTGGACACAGTACAGGCAGGCTTTAGAAAGGGCTGCAGTACAGAAACTGCTATGCTCAACATTGTTGATGACATCCATCACTCCCTCCACAAGGGGGAGGCCTCCCTTTTCATTCTTCTTGACCTTTCTGCGGCTTTCGATACCGTTATTCACTCCACCTTACTCAATACCCTCAAAGTTCATTTTGGCTTTAATGGTCTAGTACTCAAATGGTTCACCTCCTTCTTTCAGCACAGAACCCAACCAATTAAAATCAGCAATTTGTCTCTCTAAACCTATTCCTGTGTCCCTGGGTGTGCCCCAGGGTTCTATTCTCTCTCCCTCCCTATTTAACCTCTTCATGGAACCCCTCACCCTTTTTCTCAAGCAAGCAGGAATCAAATACCACCTCTATGCTGATGATGCCCAGCTGTACTACAGGATCAAATCCCAAGCCGACAATCTGCACCTCAATGATACCCTGACTAAGATTCAACACTGGTTCCAGCACAATCACCTTAAGCTCAACCCTAAAAAAACGGAAGTCATTCTCTTCGCTCCTAAAAACAACAGGTTCCCCATCCAACTCTGGATCTCTGACTTTAAAGCTCTCAACTGTTCTTTGTCCACTTCTAATTCAGTTAAATCCCTCGGAATACGCATTGACCACAACCTCAGCCTTTCTCCCCACATAAAAAATGCAGCCAAAGACACTCTCATCACTCTATACCACCTCAAGAAAGTTAAACCCGTCATTCCCGCTGATGACTTCCAATTAGTTATTCAATCAATAGTACTTTCTAGATTGGACTACAGTAATGCCATTCTCTCTGGAACACTGAAAGCCCACTTCGCACCAATCAAATATGGCCTTAACCTCGCTGCAAGACTTATTTCGGATTACAAGCGGTTTGACCACATCTCCCCCATCCTCAAAGATCTCAAATGGCTCCCCATTGAAGGCAGATCCACCTACAAGAATGCTTGCATTGCGCATAAAGCCTTGCATCATCACACCCCATTATATCTATCAGACAAACTCCACAAAGCGGGCTGCACTAGAGAAATGAGGAGCACAAATACACTCATGCTGGTACCGCCCTTGGTGAACAAGAAAGCTACCCAGTCTCGCTCTTTCTCCGGAAATGCTCCCATTATTTGGAATTCACTCCCCAAAGATCTACGTTGCAATCCCTCCGACCTCAGCTTCAAAAAAGAGATCAAGCGGAACCTTTTAAACAAATACTGGGTTCCTTAATCCTGCCACCAAACAGGGGTTCACATCCTGCCCATGATGGTGCCATCTTGTCGCCACTTTAGACCTGACCTACTTCCCCCCTCTTCTTTTCCTTACATATACTTCCACCCTCTCCCTACTAGTTCTCTTATATTCACTGCCCACTCCCACATGTTATCACCTCTCCCATCGCCTGCCTCACTTCCTCCCTACCTCCACACTGTCCCCCCTTCATCCCTGACCACCCACTCTAGCTTAACTATTAATTACTGGTTTCGGCCTAAATGTACGCCTTATTTTCTTGTTCATGTAATTACAGTCCTTTGCATATTGTTCTTATTGTCTTGCATCTTACCTTTTCACACTAATGTTATTTTGCAATTTGTTCCTCTCTCAACCCTTGTAAAGTGCTCTGATTCCTTTGGGTCTAGCCAGCGCTATATAAAACTTTAAATAAATAAATAAATAAATGAAGAAGAGTGACTCATCCCACAGACCAGCAACTTCCAGAGAGCTGGGAGGACTGCTAGCCTTCTAAAAATACTCCTTATCTCCCTTGGACAGCGGACCTGCCCAGAAGAAAAACAACTTTAAACACACTGGGGCAGATTTATGTTGCCTGACGCATCTCTGCAAATCAGCAGAGATGCGCCAGGAAAGATACGGCAGGCAAGTTTATCCTTGCGCCACCCTTTGATGCGCCGCATTTACAATGCGGCGCACCATGGCGCAGGAATAAACAGATGCGTGTCGCATCTAGGGAGTCAAGTTGGCGCAGTGCTGAAGTTGTTGCATGCGGCACGGAACTCCAGCACTTTTCCAACTTGCCCTATCTGTTAACGTGGTACGTCAAGCCTTACGCCTGCTTCAAGCAGGCGCAGGGTTTTGACGCATCAGCGTTAGTAAAGTGACTCAGTGAAATCTTGTAGATTTCACTGAGTCACTTTCCAGGGGCGTTCCTATGACGGAACGCCCCCCCCCTTCGTGGAAACGCCCACATGAAACCTGACACAGGTTTCATGTGGCGCAGGGCTTCACAACGTGACGCATCTCTAAGATGCGTCATGTTGTAAATACCCCGCACCATGGCGCATCTTTTGCGCCGCCGCTGCGTCACAAAAGTAACGCAACAACGGCGTAAAAGAGGCGCAAGGGGCTTGTAAATCTGCCCCATAGTGCCCTGCCTGCGGACCGCGCAGGATCGCACAGAACTCTCTAGACCTACCATGTTTTATTTTCAGCAAAATAAATACTGTTCGCTTAATTTCAACAAAATACAACTCACGAGTGTTATTATGAAGTGTTTTTGTAGTTTACATGCATGTCTTAAGGGATAATATTCCACACGTGCAGTGTTATACGCTGATAAGTAGGATGATTAAAGAAAGTACATTTGTAATGACCAGCTGTGTCTGTTTCTTACCCTAGATCCTCTCAGTCTGGGACAGACAGCGACGATGAAAGCCGGCAAAGTCTGCCATCGGAAACCCCCTCTGTGGAAGACTTCAGGTAATGAAAGTGTGAGAGTGACGGTCTCCGTGTCTTCCTGTGACTGATCTGTCTCGGAGGCGGAGTGATCCTCACGCCTCAAAAGCCTAGTTCGTCAATTTGAAGTAGAAGAACAAGAATTCAGCCTGTGGGGCTTAAGGAGGTTCAGCATTCACACTAGAACATAACGAGGTACAATGCAGTGACACGTGGTTATAACCAGTTCATTAGCAAATCTGATAATATCGCACATCTTTTAACCAAAATATGGTTTTAATTTTAAGCAAATGTAGAAACCTAAAGACAGCACGGAACACTGTGTAGTTTTTATGTTCTTCGCCCTCCATTCCTCATTTGAACATGTAAAACGAGCACGATAGCAATAGCATGATTGCAGACTGCAGTACACCGTTAGGTAGGTAGGTTGTTTCAGTGCATTTTCATTTGTTATTTTCCTTCTCTATATTCGCAGACCAGTTGCAGCTATCAGAAGTGACCATATGCTCGGGTTGTCCAGGATCATGTGCCCAAGCTGGTGTGGTGAAGGCTCATTCCCCTGTTTGTGCTTGTCCCTAGTGACGTGGTTTCAAATTCTTTCTAATATTCTACTGGCTGCAGCTAACGCCTAGAGACACTATTTCAATATTTACCCATACAACTCGCTTCTGTTTTATTGAGATAAAGCCAATCTGGCCGATCTTTAAAGTGATATCTGAAGTGTCACACCCTCCAAACTCGATTTAGAGTCCGAGAAGGCATTGCGTTTACACTGGCAGAACCTTAGTTGGTTCCTCTGGCATAAACCCTTGACCCGGCCACCACTGGGCTCCCAGGTCACAGTGATGCTAGTTCCATGTAGGGAAAGCACAAAGCAAAGTGATCATTGTGTCCTGGCCATTGTTTCTTTGTTGTCTAAAAAACAAGTTCCCGTTGTGGAGATTTGTTTTTAGAAATTAAAAAATTCTGCAAGCATGGTGCCTCAAACAAGGCACCTGACCGACAAAGGATCAGTGCATCAAATGAAACTGCCAAGTGATTGGCAAAATAGTTGGATTCTGGAAACAGAAATGGACTATTACTGCATTATGAATAGTATGCTTGTGCATGCTAACCTGTTCCCTAAATTGGAGTAGGTTCCGGACCGGGCAGACAGATACAGAGATGTACCAGATCCTGAGATGCACTCTATGTAGAAGGTTTGTTGCTTTTTTTTTGCACTTCTTTGTATCCTGTCCTTTGGTGTCCTGGCTGTGAGTGTGCAGAAAGCCACCGGAGATGGTGAACTTGTTAGACTGGTAGGTGGGGTTTGTAAACAATGCAAAATGGTTTAGAAGATGGTGTGGGATGACAAGATGAGCCTGTGGAAATCGATCCAGTTGCAGGCGATGTGGTCATATTTCTTTAGGCCTTGGATGAAATATGCTGCAGCATGAAGGATGTATTTAAAGGAGGTGGGGAGGAGGATGCACTGTGGAGGCTAGAAGCCCATGGAGCAGGACCAAGTTACCACCATTCAGATGCGAGCTTCAATGTGTGGTCTATGTGCGAAAATGTTGTGTACATCAGTTCTGTACTTACTTTCTGGGAAAAACGGCTTCATATTGTTTAGTAGAGAGAGCTGGTGCCAGGCTGTCTTTGTTGTCTTGGCAGTGTGTTCCTTGAGGGCGAGGTTGGTTTCCAGGGCGAATTCATTGCCCAAATGTAAATATAGAGAGATTGCCAATAGTGGGTGCAAACTGCACATTTACATTTTCAACCTGTTTGTAATTTTGGTTGCAGCCTATGTACTAAAAGATCACGTTTCAAAATCTTTGGTCTTAGGAGTAGCAGACTGACCAGCATAATGAATATTCATCTTGTCGCTATTGAGATCCCATGTGATTTGGCTACGAACACAGTTATGGTGGCCTGCATGGAACATCAAACCAG
Organism: Lissotriton helveticus; assembly: GCF_964261635.1. Taxonomy (NCBI): domain Eukaryota; kingdom Metazoa; phylum Chordata; class Amphibia; order Caudata; family Salamandridae; genus Lissotriton; species Lissotriton helveticus. Next base: position 1,195,526,488 of record NC_136068.1, read on the forward strand.
CATCCTTGTGCTTACGTTCCCAAATAGGATCTTTTTTTTAAAGCAAAATGTGTATGTGGTTTTTATTTTTTTGTAACTGGTAATGCTTTAAAAATAGTTTCCTATGTAGGAAGAGATCTTGGGCAGGCAGTGACACCCCCTTGGTTTATTATACCTCCTCCCCCATGCATCACATGCATGCAGCACAATTCCCAAAAAGGAAGCAATCCAACAGGGACTGCTTCCACTTTGCAGGTGGTTTGCCACTTTGAGGAGGCATCAACTTTTCAGTGGTGTGCGACCACAATTTCTGTCACAAACTATTGATACATTTCATGGCAAATTGTAATTGTGAGGAGAGACACCATTCACACACTCCTGGAGAAGTGTGGCTCACCGGTTAGAGGAGGCAGACCCTGATGCAGAGGTCAGACCCGGGACCAGGGTTCAATTCCCGACGCGGCAGGGTCTTAAGCTCATAATGTCCACGGACTCGATAATTCTCGCCTCGGTGCCTACTCAAATCGTGGGTTCACACTCTGCAACTCTGGGCAATAGCTTGCTTAATCTCCACTACGGCCCCACCGCGATGGGATGCCTGATCTTCACCTTGGGGATTCCCAGTAGGGCTAATCTCGCAGGGAAAGACCAGGACGGGTTCCCAAAGCAAGCGCCTTGAGACCTAACGGTGATAAGGCGCTATACAAGAGCGTATGATTACTCCTATGAAAGGCTTTTTTGACTCACAAAATGGCTTTTTTTAGTCATGGCAAAATACAAGATTGTGGTCACAAGTCCTTTAATGGTTTCTTGCACCTGGCAAGTGAATTGATGTTGGGTGAAAGTTGGTCTTTGAATCTGTCAAAACCTGTGTCCTACATTCAGGTTTGGGCTAGTTTTTGCATGTTGTTCTTGGAAAGTAACAGGAATTCTGTGTTTTCAGGGTTGAGCTTCAGGAAGGTGCTAGACTTCCAGGTGCAGAGGATATGTCTGAGGTGGGGAGACTTTCAAGTAGAGGCATGTATAGTCAGCTTTATGGTGTATTGCTCCATGTACAGGTTGAAGATGAGCAAGTAACAAGCATTTGCAATGCAAGAGGTCTCGCATTTACAAGAGTTTGAGCTATTGGCATTGTAAATAACAATGCCTTTGTGTGTTGATTTTTAAATCATAAACAAAAGGCATTGTCATTACAATGCCAATAGCTTAAACTCTACCAAATGTGGTACCTATTGCATTGCAAATCCTTTTTATCATGCTGCTGTTAGAGGTAGAGGTTGTGGTTCAGCGGTCGGAGCACCTGACTCTGGAGTTGGGGACTAGTGTTTGAGCCTTTGCGAGGCTCAACGTTCTTTAATTTTTAGCAAAGCATTTAATCTCCTGAGCAGGATCTAGCAAATTAAATTATAAATAAACAGTGATTTTTTTGAGAGGCGGGCATGCAGTGTTGGGGGGTGGGGAGAGAAATTAAAACAAGCCATGCAAAGGTCATGGATGGAGGTGTGAGAGGAACAATGGAGGAAGCTTCTATAGATGTCTCGAATTAACACAGCACCCGCTTCGCCAAGCGTCCATGCAGCGGGGGTATATTTAAAAGTTATATATTACGTGAAAGCACGCTTCAAATACCAAAACAAAAAGAACAGCCTGCATTGCTAAAGTTGGCGTCCCATCAGTGCTCTTTTGATTAATTAAGCAAAGAGTTCTTCCCAAGGGCTAATGCAAGCTATACAGTAAGGACACAGTAAAAGGTCCAGTCCTTATTGGAGGTTACACCTGAAGACAGGAAAGTACTAAAGAGGGACTAATAAGCCTATTAGCCAATCAAAAGCCAACATTCACAAGTCAAAGCTGCCAATTGAAAATATGGGCGGGGAGTGGGCGAAGATTCAATTCCATACACGAATACAGCATGCCTCGCAGAGCAACGCATGCGCTGCCCAGGCTCGACCTAAAAAATAGACAATGTTGCAAAAATAGAGTTGGGTGAGCCGTGCACAACAAATGAAAAGTCGCACCATTGTTAAAGTCCAAACACAGCATGCTGCACTGCAAAAAGAAAAGTCATAAAGTTGCAGGAGAGCGTGTCGTGCCTGCAACAGGATGTAGAAGAAGGTCATGTAAGAAAATAGTGCTCACAGACTAAATAAAACATACAAAGTAACAACACATGTAAGCGGGGCAGTCCTCGTGGGAGGTTACAACATGAGACAAGCATTTGCAATGCAATAGGTCTCGCATTAGGAAAGTTTGAGCCATTGGTAATGTGAATTACATTTTTTTAATTTATGTGTTGGTTGTGAAAATAGCTATAGTAATAGCTAAAGTAATAGCTTTGTCATTTACAATGCCAATAGTTTTAACTTTCACAAATGTGACACCTATAGCATTTGTAATGCAATATGTGTTGTATTTTCACGAAAATCCAAGAACAGAAGTGAAATATTAACATTTTTTTGTGACATTTATAAGACAGACGTCATTGTTGTTCGAGTACTTTACGCTGGTGTTTGGATTCCTGTAAATCCCCAGTGTTGCAGGGTGCTTAAGAATTTTGTGATCACAGTGGTACTGTATTCCGGGCTGGGGGGAGGGGAGGAGAGAGAGAGAGAGGGAAGGGAGGGGAGGAGAGAGAGAGCGAGAGAGAGAGAGAGAGAGGGGAGAGAGGGAAGGGAGGGGAGGAGAGAGAGAGAGGGAGAGAGAGAGAGAGAGAGAGACACAGGGGAGGAGAGAGAGAGAGGGGAGGAGAGAGAGAGAGAGAGAGAGAGACAGGGGAGAAGAGAGAGAGAGAGAGAGAGAGAAAAGGTGGGGAAGAGAGAGAGAGAGAGAGATAGAGAGAGAGGAGGAGGGAGAGAGAGAGAGAGAGAGCTTGGGCTATAGTATGCGGCAGCGTTGGGTATAAAAAATAAAAATAAAAAAAAGAGGCCAAATTATGTGGTAACAAATGTATAAAAATCACAAAGTTGTATAAAACAATTATCAGTTATTGTATGGAAAGGCGAGGTGGGATGGCGCGACTTGAAAGCAGTAAACCTATTGGAAACCAATGAAGAAGAGGTTAATTGGGGCTAGACGGGCCCACGGTGCTACCAGGGACGTACCAATATGCTGGCTTTACTGTAAAGGTCCTTGGTAGGTCTGCGCGGGCCATTCACAATGTTGAAAACCTGCTGCACACACTTGTAGAAAAGGACTGCGAACGCTTCAACACACACCATTCAGCAAGTGAAATGTGACGAGGGGGAGGAAACGATACGAACTGACTCACCCGAGCTAGTTCAGTCAGACCAATTATAGTTAATTATGCGGTCAAAGCGCCAGACAGGCGAGCGGCGTAACTTGAGCTTCAGATGAAATCCTATTAGTCTGTCCCGCTTTTAATTCTAAGCTTTGTGCCATTTAATTGGGTAATAATACATGAAGTGCAATCTTCAAATTACAGGAGCGTGAAGGGAAGTGCTACATAGGCAGCATTTTATTTTAATGTCAAAACGTCACCTATCCGTAAACATTAAGTGGAACAGCAGCTGTCTAAGAACGACTTTATTCTGTGACAGACAGCTGTGCCCACAAATGAACAGTGAGGCATTAACCGCCCTATTTCAAGTCAGTCGAATATAGGTGCAGGAATGAAGGTGTCTCTTTTCAGTCGTCATCTGCATGACGTCACGAGCTGTCAACAAAACCAAGCGCTGCTGAGTCTCGGAGCAGAGACAGAGGGTCCGAAGCGCTAGAAGCGGGTCCGAGGCGCTAGAAGCGCATCCGAAACCAGACATCCAGGAACACAAACCAACCGGCAGCATCGAAAGAGAAGCTGAACCCTCGTCAGAGGTTACAGCTGCCAGTCAACACTGCAGGGCACGGGAGCTCTCCAGAGACACCGGGAACTTCCTGAGACAAGCATTGTGCACCCCGAGGTGTGTACATTTCCATGCATAACCTGTTCTTCAAAAGGGACCTCAAAGTTCTCCTCCTCCAGAGACACCTCCAAAAGTAATTCACGTCCTCTTGCTATTGTGAGGAAGACTTCCCACTACTGATAATTTCTACCTCCCATGACCATGGAAGTGCCTTCCCAGTGTATGCCTGTGATTGGAGGGTCTGCCTTTTTGCAGTATTTTCCATGTACTGGTGTTCGGTGCCCTTTTGTAACATGCACACACCACTCTGCCCTTGCAACACACGGCTGCTACCTCTCACATGTCTTTACCTTTGATACTTGCACAAGTGCCACCTTGCCCATGTAACGCTTGTTCCTGAGCCTGAGTGTCTAGCACTTATTGCAGGACTATACCTCTAATCATACTCTGTTTTCTCTTATAACTGCACACTTGTCACTTTCATTTCCTCTTGTGCACTTTTGACTACCTCATGTATTTTGGTTGCTCACAATTGTCACTATTACCTTATGTAAGTAACGTATGTTTGTGCAACCTGTTCTTTTGTAATGTTTCTCATTATGTTTCATTTCTGTTCCTGTTGTGAAGCCTCCGACGCCTTCGGGTAAAGTCCGCGCTATATAAAAATGCATAAATACATGAATAAATAAATACCGCCTTCGGGTAAAGTCCGCGCTATATAAAAATGCATAAATATATGAATAAATAAATACCGCCTTCGGGTAAAGTCCGCGCTATATAAAAATGCATAAATACATGAATAAATAAATACCGCCTTCGGGTAAAGTCCGCGCTATATAAAAATGCATAAATAACTAAATAAATAAATACCGCAAATCCAACATCCTCGTCACTCTGCCGGCCTGCGACCAGGAAGTCAGGCAGGCCGGCGCGACAACCGGAAACAGGAAGTAGGAGGGCGGGAGCCTACCCCGCCTCCCACGGAAGAGCCGCGATTGGAGCCGTGTTGGGAGCACCGGAGCAGGCAGGAGCCTACCCTGCGCCCCGGTGCCGAAGGAGGGAAGAAGAGTCCTGCTGCCGGGCCTTGCAGCTGAGGAGAGGAAGCCGGTGAGTGCGTTGCTGAGCTGCGGGCGGGCGGGGGGGGCGAAGGGGCGGGGAAGCATGTGTGTGTGTGCGCGCGCGGGGGGGGGGCGGCCTGTGTATGTGTGTGTGTGCGTGCGTGTGTGTGTGTGTGTGTGTGTGTATGTGTCTTGGAGTGCGTGTGTGTGACTGTGGGGGAGGGGGTGTGTGTGTGTGAGCGAGTGTCTGTCTGCGATGTGTACGGCGCGGGACGCGACGTGCGCGTTCGCGCACACGAATCCAGCTAGAAAAGCTCGCACACCCTCTGGTCCGTCCTTCCCCCCCAGAGTGATCGCTATTGGTCTCCAGCTGGACTAATGCATCCTTACGGATGCATTGCCAGCGAGACCCAAAAAGGAGGTACTAAAGAGGGTTTACTAAGCTCATTAACAAATCAAAGGCCACCATTTACAAAGGACAGTAACAGGAGCCAATTGAAAAGATGGGCAGGAAATGAGTGGAGGTTAAAGTCCATACCTGAATACAGGAGGTCTCGAAGAGACAGCGCAAGCACTGCCCAGGTGAGACTTAAAAAATAGATGTTGGTATCTAATGTCAAAATAAAATTTACTTCTTGGCCTTCTGACTTTTTCTCTTGTAAGCAGGCTCAGGTTAAACAGTCCCCTGGGTGAGAGGGCAGAGATGGCCTTTCAGATGCAAAGGCAAGCATCTCTTGCTAATTGGCAAACATTAACACTCCTTGGAAAACCAACATACTAAAAGAACCTAATTTACCAGACAGAGAGAGCGATAGAAGCAAATCCTGTCGAGAGACACATGCAAAGGAAAGCAAACAAAGGCAACATTATATGCAACTGAAAAACCTTATTAAAAAAAGATTTTAACATAAAAATTATCTTCTACTGTTTTTTTGTGCTTGCACTGCTGGCAACTACTTCCTGCCTGTTCTCATGCTTGTTTGTTATAATTTTTTTGTTATGGGGGAGCAGGACATAAATAACGGGGGAGTTGATGTTTGAAAACAGTAATTTAATTAGAACACGAGCAGCGGACAGACACTAAGGGAGAATCAACCAATGCCAGATTCCAAGGGTAGACTGACGTGATGCTTAGGTGGTGCGCTGATGCAAAATGGTGGTGGTGAATGATGTTTGGTGCTCAGATGGTGACACTATATGGTGTGGACTGTAGGTACGTTGTAGATTGTGGAGCTTTGGAGGTGAAATATGTTGTTTGGTGTGTAATTATGCGGTGTGTATTGGAAATGTGTGGAGTTGAATTTTGTGGCCTGGAACTGTGGTGTTCTGTGAAATTATGCTTAGTGAAATTGTGTCATGGTGTGGAGTGCATTTTGCATTAAGTGCAGTGTAATTATGTAGCATTTAATTATGTGGCACTGAGTGGTATTGTGTGGAGTGTATGTTGCATTCAGTAGAGTGTAATTATGGGGCACTGCGTGGTATTTGGAGTGTATGCTGCATTGAGTGCAGTGTAATTATGTGGCGTGTAATTATGTGGCACTGAGTGGTAGTTGGAGTATATGTTGCTTTGAGTGCAGTGTAATTATGCAACTTATAATTATGTGCCACTGAGTGGTATTGTGTGGAGTGTATGTTGCATTCAGTAGAGTGTAATTGTGTGGCGTGTAATTATGTGGCACTGAGTGGTATTTGGAGTGTATGTTACATTAAGTGCAGTGTAATTATGTGGCGTGTAATTATGTGGCACTGAGTGGTATTGTGTGGAGTGTATGTTGCATTGAGTGCAGTGTAATTATGTAGCATATAATTATGTGGGACTGAGTGGTATTGTGTGGAGTGTATGTTGCATTGAGTGCAGTGTAATTATGTAGCATATAATTATGTGGGACTGAGTGGTATTGTGTGGAGTGTGTATTGCATTCAGTAGAGTGTATTTATGTGGCACTGAGTGGTATTTGGAGTGTATGTTGCATTGAGTGCAGTGTAATTATGTTGCATATAACTATATGGCACTGAGTGGTATTTGGAGTGTATGTTGCATTGAGTGCTGTGTAATTATATGGTGTGTAATTATTTGGCACTGAGTGGGATTTGGAGTGTACTTTGCATTGAGTGCAGTGTAATTCTGTGGCGTGTCATTATGTGGCACTGAGTGGTATTTGGAGTGTATGCTGCATTGAGTGCAGTGCAATTGTGTGGCGTATAATTATGTGGCACTGAGTGGCATTTGGAGTGTATGTTGCATTGAGGGCAGTGTAATTATGTGGCGTGTAATTATGTGGCACTGAGTGGTATTTGGAGTGTATGTTGCTTTGAGTGCTGTGTAATTATGTGGCGTGTAATTATGTGGCACGCCATCTTGAGACCGGGCAATCTCCTTATTGGACGCTAACTGTACAATTTACACATAAATAGGAAGATAATGGTGTGTCGGTTTTTAGTAGTTACATGTTATGATTTTTGTTGTTATGGGTGCAGATGGACTTAATCAACAGCATGATAACTGTTTGCTTTCTGAAACAAATGCAAATACTAAGTCATACACACATTTGTATACAAAGGGCGCAGCGAAGGCTCAATGGAAAGCGTTCATAGTAAATAAAAACACTTGGACAACTACTTTATTCAAATATAGATGCGTCTTAGTTTAAAAGATAGGAATATATGGAAACCCGGCGCTAACTTATTGGTAACAACCTGCGTTCTGCGTTAAAAAGCTAAGCCCTAGCTGCTAAGAAGTTATTATTAAACATTCCCTAACGTTTCCACGATCTGCGTCTTACTCAAAGCACTTGTAAATGCAATTACTCATCAATTCATGGCCTAATGTGTCCTCATTGCGTTTCTCTGATAAGGATGGAGACGCATGAGTGAATTAAAACCAGCATGCAGCGTGACCTTGGTATCCGCGTTAAATGTGTAAATGTGGTTCGGAATGTGTATCAAGGCGTGACCACTTGCCACAGGGATTTAAGACTAATTTCTACAATCAAAGTTGGACGTGGGGTGGTGATTCTGGGGAACGTACAACTTGGAAGCTGCTTACACGAGATAAACATAAATCAGTTAAAAAAAAAAACAGTTGAAACTTCATGTCCAACACAAAAGGTAAGGCAGAATCGTTTTTCTTCAAATTAACTCTCAGCGTGCTACTGCAAAACGTTCGGTTTGCCGCAATAAGTGCAATTGTGCTGTTGGTGCCAGTGTACTGTTTTACTGCCTCCACTATAGACTTACATCGCCCGACAACATGAACAAGTGGGCACCATGGCGTGGCGGATAAAAAGCAGAAATAGAGATCTTTCAGCAGGAGTGGATATAAAGAAATAAGCAAACAGGTCTAGTAGCAGTCACTGTAGGCAACACCTCACTGTTAGAGAAGCAAACCTGAATGAAAGGCCATAAAAACAAGCAGGAAGTGGGATAAGGGAGGGGGTGGCAAATGTTGATCACATTTATGGCTGCTTTGATGTTCTCAGTGGCCGCGCGGTTCACTGACAACATCAAAGCGGCCACGAAAGTGATCAGCAGGCGGACAAACGGTGCGTGCGCCCGGCGCACATGCACTGTACCCGATCCGCACTTTTGAATGCTCCTTACTTTTGAATGCCCCTTACTTTATATCTCGCCAAGACATCGCTAACGCGATGGCTTAGGCGAGACCTAAAAAATGGGGCCCTTGGGGCCTATACAGTTGATAGAGATCTTCTGGGATACGGTTGTGCCTTTTTGTGTGAACTGGTGTTGGTTGCATGAGTAGGAGGAGAACTAAAGCATCCCATTCAAGATTTCAGGATGTGGATGAAGGTGGGACAGTTGTTTATACCGAAGGCAGCTGAGAGGTCCAGCCATAGCAGAAGGCAGGGCATCTGTGTCCAAGAGGCCTCCATCTACAATGTGGTGAGATGCTGTCCTCTGTGCTGCAGTGTAATCAAGCCACATTTCTAGTCATGCAAGAGATGGTTGGTATTTATGTCATCTTGCCGTTGAGCATAAAAGTTTGTTGCTGATGAAGAGCAGGTGAGTTATGGGCTGGTAATTTGGAAGGCCATCCGGGTCTAGTGTGGGTTTCTTCAGGAATGGGAGGATCTAGTTTGTTTAGAGAGCTTCTGGGAAAATACCTTGAGTGAGGGAGGCATTGACCGTGGTAAATAGAGGAGTAAGGGCGCTTCTGCTGAGATCTGCTGACATCATCTTGATTTGAGGTGGCTTTGAGGGAAATGAATATGTCCGCAAGAGCTGTGAGTGATGGGGCTTTGATGGATGATCATTGAAGGATGCTAAGAGAATGAGTGGCTCTAGGAGAAGTAGGCTTGATGGGGTCTATGTACAGTTGGATCTTCAGTATTTTCTGAATAAGAGATCGATGACATTGTTCTTGTTTGTGGAGTATAGGATGGGAGGTTCAGGCAGGAGTTTAGGGCAGTGCTAGATTGTCTTGAACAGTGTTCTGTTTCTGTTGGTAGTTCATTGATGTAGTTGGTGCAATACTTTGCTTTGGCTAATGTGATGAGTTGTCTGTGTGTCGCGCAAAGGGACAGAAACGGCATAGGGTCCTCAGGTACTATTTTTCTTTTCTGCTGATGGAGTGTATGTTGTTGGTGAGGTGTTCAATGTAGCAGGGTGCTTAAGGTTTCTTTTAATACAAAGCCACTGGTGTAGTTTTGAAGAGTTTAATGCCAGATATAGATTTGGTAGGAAGAAAGTCAATCTGAGCTTTACGTTGTCAATGGATAAGCCGTTAAAGGATCTGAAGCTTGTTGTTCTGTAGTGGGTTGACCTCAGTATGTTGGTTAGGCACTGAGCAGGGCGATGAGGATGGTAAGGGGGTCGGCTCACTCCAGGGGTTATGAGGTTTTCATTGGATGCTTGGTGATGTTGAGAAGATGAGGTCAAGCATTTGACCTTTGAAATGTGTTGATTGGGTAGCGTACTTTACGACTTTCAGGGTGTCAAGGAAGTTCAGAAGGGTTTACCTTTTTGTGCAAGCTTAGTCTGGAAGGTTGAAGTCACGAAGGAGGACAACTTCAGCCTCCTAAACAAAAGGGATGTGAGCATGTCCAATAGACAAAGTGTTTATACGGTCTGAAATCTCATCAATGAAAGTCCTAGCCTGGAGTTGTGTAGTTAGGAAGAGTGAAAAGTAGCATATGGGGAGCTCCATGGAGTTGAGTGTAGCTTTCTTACCTAGGGTGCAGGGCCAGAAGGATTTATGGGTGACAATGGCGCCTCATCCTTCCTTATTTGTGCAGACCACATACTGAGTGCTGGCGCCTCTGGGAACAAAAATGTCTAGAATGTGCAAGAATGTAGATGTAAACCATGTTTCTGTGCTGAGGAGTGTTTCACCCTTCTGATAGGTGATGAGGTTGGCGTTATGTGTAGTACTGAAGAGTATACATTAAAGATCATGGTGGTTTGTGGAATGTTCACGAGGTTGTGTCTTTGGGCCTGATCTAGCGTTTAGTGGATAAGTACTCTGTCACGAACAAGACAGGTATTCCGTCCGCCTTATTACAAGTACATTATATGCTAATACTTGTAATAAGGGTGACACGGTATCTGTCAAGTTTATGACAGAGTACTTGTCTGCCAAACTCTAAATCAGGCTCTATGTGCTGTTAGGAGGCAATTTGACTGTATGCGATTGTAGGGATGGGTGGTATGGGGTGCTGGGCTATGCTCCTCATGAGAGTTTACCTTATCGATGCTCGTTGTGGTGGCAGCAGTAGAGTAGGTATTCTAACTCTAGGCCCTACTTGCCCATAACAGGTAATGCCCTTGGGGGATGGAAAAGTTCTCTGCATGGTTGAAGATGTGTACCACTACCCTGAATGCCTAATTGTACGGTTGTCTGGATCCTTAATGCAGTTTTTGTTGTTGTCATAGGTGAACAAGAATCACATGTGTACTCTGACATAGGTCTGTCCCACGGATTGTGATTTTGTTGGACCGGAAGGGGCGCCTAAAGCACTACCCTCATAGTGGTGGAAGACTACTGCCTTCACCAGGAGTTAAGCACCACAAGCGCGGTGGTGGCACTATACCATGTAGTGAGTAGTAGTAGTAAACAGGACCTGCTTTTTCCCTGTGTCACTGGAGTGAAGCCTACTGGCTCATGGACCTTTTTAAAAGTTCTACTGCTGTGTGCTTAATTCACCCCTTGGCCTGTATCAGGTAGATGTTGAGTGTTGTACAACGCAGGAGTATTGTCTGTGCTTGATGTATGTGTGCTTGGGAATGGTACAAAACCGAGCTAGAGCAGTACTGTGCAGTGCAGGTATGGTTAGCACATGTACTGGGTGTATGTATGCCTGTAAGGAATACATGACAAACAAACGGAGTTAGGTCCTGGAATGGGACTGAGGGGGGGGCTGGACCATTATATATCAATATACAACACAAATATGCCCGACCACCTCGTGTCTTGATAGTATAATTCTTATTAAACAAGACCAGATAACCATTAATCAAACCTAGTCAGGTACTTTTATTTATACCCATCAATCATGAAGTTACTTTTTTAGAAAGTGCAGGTTTTTAGGCAAAAAGAAGATATGTACATTTACAACATTACAATACATTACCAAACTAACAAATTTTAGACAAAAACATTTAGTAAAAATACATCCATATAAACAAATGACATTCACATAAACTAATCACATTTCAAATAAACAGAAAACAAAGCAGAGTTGAATCACAAGAGTGAAAAGATGTAAATCTTATATTTTACAATATCAATGAATGGAAGCGTGACTCTTGTTAAAGTGCCGACGCGTTTCGGGTTCGAGTAGGAAGTTGTCGAACCCTCTTCAGGGCTTTGTTACTCTCTGTATAGGATGTAAACAAACAATAAAGTTTTATTGACAACCTGTTGGTCTCATCATTTCTAATGTCTCACACTTATTGTGTTTATTGGAACAAAAGGGACTACCTTTATCAAACAGGATGGGCAGCCTTTTCGTTCAAATCTAATGGCTAGCGCTCTTCTCAAAGGAAGTTATCTGAAAATAAATCAGACGAAGACTCAATGAGCATTGTCTTTGACCTGCTTTTAGTTTGTGGTCAAAGCTGAAGCTTAATTTTACATACCTCCTCGTGCACCAGCCGGCGCCTCTTGGAGAGAGGAGATCGTAGAATTATTGGAATCAATCCTATTAAAGAAAAGGTTCATAGGCTTAATACATAGCGGTTTTAGGGAATGTGCCGCTACTGTAATTCCGGCAGAAATGTTGTCATACCTTAATAATGTATAGTACTGCGCATGAGACGCTTGGAAGTGAATCCAGTGCTTTGGGCAACCTGTCGAGAACGGAACACTTATTAGACACCTATCTCTTGATGAATATGCCTAACCTCATTGTTCTCATTGCAAAATGGATCGCGTAACCCGCGTACCTGTAACTCTGTTAGGTGCGCTGTCTCCCTCTCTCTGTCTACTTCAAATGATCAGCTCCGCTGGGTCCGAAAAATCGGTTCGTGAACTATTTCGTACTGCGAGGCAAAAACAGGGGGCAGGCATTAATGAGACAGGTCGTGCACGTCTTTTTTAATAGGCGGGTCGCGGTATGTTAACTAACATGATCGCGCGTTCTCATACCTTGGTGTGCACATCCCTCGGCTTCAGGCTCTGAATGATTGTCCTCGCACCGGGCGGCGGCCATCTTTGCCTGATTTATCAAAAAGCCTCGCTCTGGATTACATTCAAAGGAATTGTGGGAGATGTAGTATCCACCATTAGTGTGGACAAGTCATGTCCTGGACATGGGGTTTAAAATTTGTTCATAAGCAATTGACAATGTAATTCAAATTAGGTCAAAGGCAGGTTTTGGTTGCTATATTTACATCAATCGGCACATGAAATTCCCAACATGTTGTGGCCAATTGTTTTACTTTCTGGATTGAGTGGTTATTAGATATCGCCACGCCAGTAGCTCCAGCGTTTACAGTCTGGACAATTCAGTCATGCTATTCAGGCCTGTCATGGTACTGTTAAATTTGAGGATAAGATAAGCCTCTTTTTTCAACAACACCTTGTCGACATCTGCAGGGCGCTGTGCAGTCCCCATTGTGAAAAGGACTGACCACTCAAAGTCATTTTCCGAATGAGACATTTCTACATAGTGCTCCACCATCGGGGCAGTGAGCACTTTGTTTTTAATCCGTGACCTGTGTTGGCTGATACGTAGATTCACTTGTTGGCTCGTTTTGCCAATGTAGATCTTTTTACATGGGCAAATGATTACATATACTACATTCTTCGTCCTACAATTTGAGAAGCCAGAATGTTTCCACTTAATGCCTTGATGGTCAAATTCATTTCCCTCGATAGTGTTTGGACATGCGACGTAATTGCCGCATCTATGGTGTCCATCAATCGGCTTCATATTCCATATTGCAAGGAGGTCATGCTTAGGTTTTGACTGAGGTAAATTTGCCCTCACTATTTGCTGTCCAATGCTTTTGTTTTTCTTATATGCAAACATGGGTTGCGGGAAAGGGCATTCTAGCCCTTCTAGCAGATGCCAGTTTTTAAGTATGGTTTGTCTCATCCTGTGTGTGTCAGGACCAAAGGTGGTAACACACACAGGGCCGTCAAGTTCCCTCTTCTCCTTTGTCTGCAATAGACATTCTCGTGGCGTGAAGCGCGCTCTTTTATAGGAGTGCTTAAGCAGTTTTTTGGGGTAACCCCTGTGGATCATCTCCTTGCAAAACAACTGAGCATGATGTTCATAATCACTCACCTCCGTGCAGTTCCTGCGAATGCGCAGTAGCTGCCCGTAGGGCAAATTAGCTTTTAAATTCCTAGGGTGATGGCTTCTGTGGTGCAGGATGGTATTTTTGTCCGTGGACTTTCTGTAAAGTGAAGTTTTGATACAATCATTCAAACAGGTCAATTCAACATCCCAAAAAGTCATTTTAGTGGTACTTGATTCCATGGAAAACTTGATGTCCATATGTCTCTCATTTACCCACTGGTGGAAAGCCAACAGACGCGCCTGGCTCCCCTGCCACAGGAGCCAGACATCATCTATATAGCGCCACCAGTGTACGATGTTCTCAGTGTATGGGTTGTTGTTTTCAATGTATCTCATTTCATACTGGGCCATGTAGAGCACCTCCATTTCTGGGGCATAAGGACACCCCATGGCCGTGCCCTTTACTTGCATGTAGAAACGTTCGAGAATTATTTTGCATTTAAGAAAGTCCACGGACAAAAATACCATCCTGCACCACAGAAGCCATCACCCTAGGAATTTAAAAGCTAATTTGCCCTACGGGCAGCTACTGCACATTCGCAGGAACTGCACGGAGGTGAGTGATTATGAACATCATGCTCAGTTGTTTTGCAAGGAGATGATCCACAGGGGTTACCCCAAAAAACTGCTTCAGCACTCCTATAAAAGAGCGCGCTTCACGCCACGAGAATGTCTATTGCAGACAAAGGAGAAGAGGGAACTTGACCGCCCTGTGTGTGTTACCACCTTTGGTCCTGACACACACAGGATGAGACAAACCATACTTAAAAACTGGCATCTGCTAGAAGGGCTAGAATGCCCTTTCCCGCACCCCATGTTTGCATATAAGAAAAACAAAAGCATTGGACAGCAAATAGTGAGGGCAAATTTACCTCAGTCAAAACCTAAGCATGACCTCCTTGCAATATGGAATATGAAGCCGATTGATGGACACCATAGATGCAGCAATTGCGTCGCATGTCCAAACACTATCGAGGGAAATGAATTTGACCATCAAGGCATTAAGTGGAAACATTCTGGCTTCTCAAATTGTAGGACGAAGAATGCAGTATATGTAATCATTTGCCCATGTAAAAAGATCTACATTGGCAAAACGAGCCAACAAGTGAATCTACGTATCAGCCAACACAGGTCACGGATTAAAAACAAAGTGCTCACTGCCCCGATGGTGGAGCACTATGTAGAAATGTCTCATTCGGAAAATGACTTTGAGTGGTCAGTCCTTTTCACAATGGGGACTGCACAGCGCCCATGTCGACAAGGTGTTGTTGAAAAAAGAGGCTTATCTTATTCTCGAATTTAACAGTACCATGACAGGCCTGAATAGCATGACTGAATTGTCCAGACTGTAAACGCTGGAGCTACTGGCGTGGCGATATCTAATAACCACTCAATCCAGAAAGTAAAACAATTGGCCACAACATGTTGGGAATTTCATGTGCCGATTGATGTAAATATAGCAACCAAAACCTGCCTTTGACCTAATTTGAATTACATTGTCAATTGCTTATGAACAAATTTTAAACCCCATGTCCAGGACATGACTTGTCCACACTAATGGTGGATACTACATCTCCCACAACTCCTTTGAATGTAATCCAGAGCGAGGCTTTTTGATAAATCAGGCAAAGATGGCCGCCGCCCGGTGCGAGGACAATCATTCAGAGCCTGAAGCCGAGGGATGTGCACACCAAGGTATGAGAACGCGCGATCATGTTAGTTAACATACCGCGACCCGCCTATTAAAAAAGACGTGCACGACATGTCTCATTAATGCCTGCCCCCTGTTTTTGCCTCGCAGTACGAAATAGTTCACAAACCGATTTTTCGGACCCAGCGGAGCTGATCATTTTAAGTAGACAGAGAGAGGGAGACAGCGCACCTAACAGAGTTACAGGTACGCGGGTTACGCGATCCATTTTGCAATGAGAACAATGAGGTTAGGCATATTCATCAAGAGATCGGTGTCTAATAAGTGTTCCGTTCTCGACAGGTTGCCCAAAGCACTGGATTCACTCCCAAGCGTCTCATGCGCAGTACTATACATTATTAAGGTATGACAACATTTCTGCCGGAATTACAGTAGCGGCACATTCCCTAAAACCGCTATGTATTAAGCCTATGAACCTTTTCTTTAATAGGATTGATTCCAATAATTTTACGATCTCCTCTCTCCAAGAGGCGCCGGCTGGTGCACGTGGAGGTATGTAAAATTAAGCTTCAGCTTTGACCACGAACTAAAAGCAGGTCAAAGACAATGCTCATTGAGTCTTCGTCTGATTTATTTTCAGATAACTTCCTTTGAGAAGAACGCTAGCCATTAGATTTGAACGAAAAGGCTGCCCATCCTGTTTGATAAAGGTAGTCCCTTTTGTTCCAATAAACACAATAAGTGTGAGACATTAGAAATGATGAGACCAACAGGTTGTCAATAAAACTTTATTGTTTGTTTACATCCTATACAGAGAGTAACAAAGCCCTGATGAGGGTTCGACAACTTCCTACTCGAACCCGAAACGCGTCGGCACTTTAACAAGAGTCACGCTTCCATTCATTGATATTGTAAAATATAAGATTTACATCTTTTCACTCTTGTGATTCAACTCTGCTTTGTTTTCTGTTTATTTGAAATGTGATTAGTTTATGTGAATGTCATTTGTTTATATGGATGTATTTTTACTAAATGTTTTTGTCTAAAATTTGTTAGTTTGGTAATGTATTGTAATGTTGTAAATGTACATATCTTCTTTTTGCCTAAAAACATGCACTTTCTAAAAAAGTAACTTCATGATTGATGGGTATAAATAAAAGTACCTGACTAGGTTTGATTAATGGTTATCTGGTCTTGTTTAATAAGAATTATACTATCAAGACACGAGGTGGTCGGGCATATTTGTGTTGTATATTGTAAGGAATACATGACACAAAAAATGTGGTGCCTGTGCAGTGCATGCACAGGGAAAGCATGTGCTTGGTGTATGTGTGTTTGTGTGAAGTACAATACTTGAAGGGCGAAGTGTTGTGCAGTGGACACATGGTAGGTGTGTGTGCTGGCAGAGTGTGTGTTTGTAAATAGCACACCCTGGTAAGATATATAAATACTTCAGTGAAAAACAGTGTGCGCAGACTGAGTGTGTGTGCTGAATGCATGTGTACATGTAAGGGTACAATGCATGGAGGTAACAATACTGGACAGTAAGTGCGCTATGAATGTACACTGAGCAAGTGTGCCTGCAAATGGTACATCACATTGGGGACCCTGGGTTCCATTTTGGAAAGCCCAAGCCTGCATGGTGAAGACGCGAAGAGAGGAATACCCCATGACCGATTTGTATATTGCTGCCTTTTTGTGAGCTAGATGGGACACACACTGAAGGGAAAAGGAAGAGACACCTCTCTGTAAAGGAGATGGGTCTGATTAGGGAATTCTAAAGAGTAGGTCCAGTGGGAAGGAGGGGTCTGGGTTTAAGCTTTTGATGTATATTTCACTGTGTCTGACATCCAGGTGTGAACTCTGGTTACTCCTATCAGTTGTGTTGTGGGAAAATCCGCTATTGAGTTTTGCCTGCTATGGCAGACAGTCTTTAATGAGAAAAGAAGAAAAAGGGAAGTGTCCACTTCAAAAGAAGCAGAACCCCAACATAAAACGTCAAAGACTCAGACCATGGGATTTAATTTTGGTGTCTTGAAATGGACTGTAAAAAGCGGAGGTTGAGACCCAAACTATGTCATCTGCCAAGCAGCCAGATGGGCTGTGTGAGAATGGGAAGCTCTGCAAAACTACCTGTGGCAAAAACTAGAGGACAAGGGCCTTCTAGTCTCCCTTCTGGGAGAGGGGACCTCACCCAGGACACCAAGATCACCTGTCCTGGAGCACCAGTGCCTGCTTGCCAAGACTACCATGCCCTGTGCGGAAGAGGAAAGCGTTGTAGGGATCGAGATCAAGTGGTGATCCTTGCAAGAGGATGCCTTGAGCAAGGTGTGAGGATGTGCGTCGATCGGGAAGTTGCCTGTGTGCAGTGTTGAATTGGCGACCCCCTTATGCGAGGCCATCAGAGACTGAGCTGTGAGTGAAGGGCCACCCTTCGGTGACCCTGTATGGCAGAGGGTGCCCCTGGTAAAGTTATTACTTACAAAAGTGCAGAGACTGGTAACCATCTTGGCGTGGACACTTGCACCAAGATAGTCTGCGTTGTGCTTGCAAGTACCACAGCAACATAGTATGCCAGGAGGGGCTGCTGTTACCAACGTTGTTGAGGGATTTACGTCACTGCCTGAAGGAGAGACTGGGGCTTTGTTCAGTGGGTTGTAACTGTACTGGGAGAGAATTGCTCTGAGTGAACACTGAGGCCTGCAGAGGAGGCCATGAACGACATCACCCCCTCATTAGGCTCCAGTCGGGAGCTGAAGGTAGGATATCTACTCATCCCAGCTGGGTAAAAACAGCTTACCATGTCTTCTTGAAGTGAGAGCTGCTCCGACAACTGAGAAGAACTCCCGCAGTGCAACTCAGGAGACCGAGCCAGCGTCGCCAGGAGCTGCCACCTTGGCTGCGATCAGCCCGACTTCAACAAGCAGATTTGGACTCACGGGTGCCCTCAGCACCCACTGAACCGCTTAACTCTTCCGGTCTGCGAGAGCTGTTAAGACGTAAACTGTCCGGTTGGGTCCCACAGGGCTCTCTGCTAACGGTGCTGCAGCACCATAGACACTTATGACTAAACCCTCAAGACGCAAAGGGGAACTCTTAAAAATGGCCTAATAATAAGCATTCCCTGGTTGCAGCCACCAGTGAATGAGGAATACCCTCGATCAAGTTACATGAATGCGGGTGGGGCAGGCTTTTTGCCTGACAACTGCTAGAGCCAGACATCAAGGGGGTTTGTGTTGTTGCTTCTGAATCTCGTATACCTTTGCATGTGTTGAGTAAGAAATAAAATACTTCATGTTTGTGTAAATGCAAGTATTTGACTGGACATTGATTTATTGTTCGTACTGTTTGCACTTTGAGTATTGGGTCTAGTTCACTGACCTGTATTAAATTAAATTAGTGTCATATGCAGATGACACTCAGTTAATTGTCACTCTCTCGCAGTCTGAGGGTAAGCCAGCAAAACAATTTAAATCCTACCTGGCAGAGGTGGCCACGTAGATCGCTAACAGCTGTTTGAAGTTATGTTCACACAAAACTGAAATCTTGATTGTGGGCAAGGACCCATCCATCTGGACATCAGCCTGGTAGCTTGATGCCCTTAGCCAGATCCGATACACCCACATTTAAGAATCTGGGGGTATGGTTCGATTCCAAACTTCCCTTTGAAAATCAGATCGGTAGTGTAGCAGGGAAATGCTGTTGTATTCTCAAGACCCTAAGAAAAACCTTAGACTTACTCCCGTTGGAGTCACGTGAAACCATTATTCATACTCTATTAACGTCACAACTTGACTACTGTAACTCTTGTAGTCGGGAGCTACCATGGGTAATCGGAAATACTTCAAAGAATCCAAAATGCCCCAGCACGCTTGTTACTCAACTATCCTAGAAGGTAATTGGCGGCCCTTGCTTCTCTTCACTGGCTTTCCTTGGAAAAAAGAATCGGTTTCAAAGCAAAGTGCTTTTGTCATAGAATTATCTCCCTGCGAGTTCCCAAATATCTTCGTACCTTGAATCAACCATATTCTCCATCTTGTGACCTAAGGTCTTCTAAAGCCAAGTTGGCACAGGTGCCACGGGTCCGTAGGGCCAGACTAGGGGCATGCTCTTTTTCCTTTCTGGTCTCCAAAGCCTGTAATTCATTACCGTCACACTTGCGAGCAGAATCCTCTGAGGAAATCTTAAAGACAAACTTAAAGCCTGGCTGTTTTGCTTCTCTTAGTATCTGAAGGTTATTTCCCTAAATGTATTATCATTTATGTATCTCTTATAGTCTACGCAGGTCTTGGTCTCAGTGTGGGGGACACACCGTCCGGTGTAAGCAAGCGCTTTACAAATCACATTATTATTATTAATATTAATAATATTATCAACATCCCCCCCCGACCTGTTCAACCACAGCTACCACTGAGATCCCATTGTAGATGGGGTACTTAGCCCAGTTGCTTGGGATCCATAGTCGGTCGAGCCATGGGACATAAGGAGTAAAAGGCCTCGATCACCATGTTTTGGCCTAGGAAGTCCTGCATGCCCCGTGGCCCTCTAAAAGGGGTTCTGACAACCCTTGCTGTATCTGTCCTTCGTTGAGGATTCTCGGGTGATGTGAGACTCTGTAGAGTTGACTTGCGTATGGGGGACGCAAGAAGCTTTAGGTTGGAAGTGCAGTGGTTTTACTTCCTGTAGAGGTAAATGCAGGGAAATGAGGTCCAAGTTTCTGGCTTCTTTTAAAGATGATTTTGGCAAGAAACCAGCGTTGTCTGTTCCTGAAGAGATGGATGAAGGGAGAGCCAGAGATGGATGCTTGCAAATCAGTGATAATGCAGACATAATATAGACTTATTTCCAAGTCTGTTCATCTTTCTGAAAAGATCATACCAGGTGGCTACAATTCGGTCATGTGTGACAACTTCAACAAGTCTGGATATTTTAACCAGCAGCATCCTGTTGTGTGATAGTACCGCAGTGCTTTTGGTAAATATATAGTAGAGAGGCATCTGATACATACATTTGTCCCGGCACAGATACCTGCAAGATCTGTGGGAGAATGCACAACCATGCGTTGCTGCATGGTTCTGCAGGAAAGAGACACCAAACAGGAGGTTATTCATAAATGTTGTCCACAATGATTGACTGTGACGAGAAATAAGAAAAAATCAGTTTGAATAATTTTACCAAAATGTATTGGCATGGTCAAGTTAACTTTTAAGGGAAGTCCTTTCTTTAGGAGGAAGAACCTAACTAGACATTTTAGTTGCTATTTTTAGCCAACTGTGGTTTTCAGGGCTGGGCTAATTTTTTTGCTTTAGTTGTATCTTGCTTTGTGAAATGATTGCGAAATTCTTTTCCACTGATACTTTTGCCGCCCCTCATGCCATGGCTTGTTAGATCCTATCCTAGTACTTAAGTTACTAATGTGTGCTCCATATAGGCCCTTTCATTCTGATCTGATGATGTTATTGAATTTAAAAAAGCGCTTTTATGGCTATTTCATTGGTAGAAAATATAGGCGACTTTCAGGCTTTCCCAATCGAACTTTCTTTATGGTGTTTCTGATGGAAAGTTAATATTCATGACATGTCCTCTTTCTTACCCATGGTGATTTCTAAATTCCATAGTTTGCAAAAGTCTGCATGCAGTATGTGTATTTTTCCACGTCCACAAATTTGTAAGGGAAGATATGCCTACATAGACTGTACCTTTAAAGGACCTGTGGTGGTTATATAGATCTGTCAAAGGAGTATAGACTGTACTGCCGCCTGTTCATTGGTTTCTCTGTGGGCAAGAACTTCAACCTCCAGATGTGGTGTCTTGTATTAAGTTGTTCTTTAGGCTCACCAAGATCGTCCCGAAGGGATCCAGGTTCATTCGACAAGTAATATGTAGGCTGCTCTTGCGAGGTGGACAGGTCCTTGTCATTTGCCAGGCAGCAACTTGATTCATTCTTTCGCAGATTATTGCCTCTAGACATCACACGAGGAAAGACGTTTTCTTCTCTGTGGCTTCAACTGAACAGTTTCTAGCATTATTTATAGTGCATGAGGGATCCTCAGACACCTTTGCTATATTTAATTGCTGTGGGGGTCATTGTTTTTATTTTTTATTTTTTCGAAACATAATACATATACCGTAAACACAAATATACTGCATAGTTCTTTACATGTAGTCAGCTATAGATTCTCCAATTTGCACAATCACATATTCTCAAAACGTGTTCTGATGTCATTATTCTGGCGCTCCCTCTCTTAGACTTCAACAAGGGGTAACCAGGAGAAATCTAGCCATCTGTCTAGGAAACATGAACATCATATGCGGTGTAAACCCGGCAGTCAAACCTTTTGTATTAACCCCCAGTCCCTCCTAGAGAGCATGCAATGTTATCCGTGTGTTACTCGGATTTAGATCCACACAGTGTCCTTTCTGGGATCCTCTCATCATTCCTACTTCAGGGCCTCCCACCCAACATATATTCATTATACCCTGCAGCTGACACTCATTCCTTCTGTCTCCAGTGTACTGAACCCCACGTCTAACCTTCGAAAGTGGGCCGGCCCTCTTCAGACAATCCATGGCAGTAGTCCCTGCTTATTAGAGAACGCATTTCAGGCATTGCCTCCCTCTTTTCATCATCTCCCGTTCATGGTGGATTTCTATCAGATTTTGTTTTCAGGTTCAGCAGGACCACATCCCATATATCGAGTTTTCCTCGTTGCCCATTCGTTTTTGTAAGGAATGTAACGCTGCAATTTCTGTGTGTACCTACTTCTTGAGATCTGTTAACCACTTATTAATCTCTGGTGCACAATTTGCTTTCTAGTCCATGGCAATATTACATTTTGACAGGATCATGGCTAATTGGCTATCCTATATGGCTGTTTCCTTATATGACCCAGCAGACCATGCTCGGGGTTGAGCAGCACCATCCTTTCTGAAACCTCGTTAACAAATGCTACCATGATCCAGTGTTTTTCGTTTTCCACATCTATTGTGGGAGTCTTTCTTAGGTGAGAAATATGATGAATACTTTTTCTTGCAACAGATTCCTTATTGCTGTCTCAACTCCCTTCTTCTGAGGATGGTTGGATTTTTTAGGCAGTTTTGTATTCCTTTACTGGTAAATTGGGGGTAATCGGGTGGCACTGCTGTCGCCAGCACAATCAGCGTCTTTATAGAATCAGTGTATCACCTCTAGCAGTGAAGTCTGCAGCTCCGCAGCTGATGTCACTCCAGGGTCTCATAGAACGTGGTATGTTTTAAATGCACATTGTTATTAAGTCTCACAGGGTGTAGGGGTGATTAAGGAGCAAAAAACTGAAATCAATCTGCGAAATGCAAATAAAAAAGTGTGTGCCTTAATCTGCATTTAGCACGGCTGCATCTATACATTATACAGGAGAAGTATGAAGATTTTTTTGTGAAAAAATTCTTGTTTGCAGCTGCTTTCCTTATACCTTTAAAAGTATTATTGCATGTGAGTGTTTACGCAAATCCTACAGCTGACATAAAATAAGTTTATGGGAAGTTGTAAAGCGACCAATTTCTAATCTTAATGATGTGTCATTTGTACCTACTGATGAGTTCAGACCTCAGCAAGGCCCAAAGGTACCAAAAGGGTTCGCCCTTCTGTGTACAAAGTCCTTAGACTTACAAATGAAGTTGGCAAGGAAACTGGAAATACAAAAGCATAGTTTAATAAACCTTTAAAGGTGGTGATACAACCTCCACAACACTTCTACAGCATTGTACAGAGTAGCACACTGAATACAAGCACATGGCCCCTTTTATACACAGTGGAAGGGGTTCCGTTTACAGTTTAGACAGAGGTTACAACCACGTAAGGACATTTCTAAACATATCAGTGGGTGGAGCTAACAGTATTTCTAGAACATGGGAGGGCTATGCTAATAAGGAACAGCTGTTACTTCTGCTGAGCATGCGCTACACTCTCAAGAAGGACTAATAATAACTGTTGCTAGGTAGAATCCACAGTGTAACTGGCAGAGAGGTAGGACAATCAGAACATTGAGCACATGGCAATGCAGGACATGAAAAATGGCAGACTCAAAATACAAAATGGAATCCGTATACTAGATATTTGGACTAATGCATTATGGCTTCAGCTAATGCTTAATAATACCGCTGTTTTATTTACAACACCTACCTTCTTGAAATCTGATGTTTTCCTCATTATCAAAATGCAATTATGAAGGATTATGATGATGAGATATGCAGTGTCTGGGGTGTTATCTGCGCAGTGTGTGTATTCTATATCTGCTATGGAAACTGGGTATTCTCCTCACCAAATCAAGAAACTCATTGGATCAAGTATATGATTTACTTCTAAATGTAAATATTAATTTATTAGGTGACATTACTCCTACACAGTTTTATTTTATGGCTTTTTGTAGCTTGAAGTTCCATCATTGAGATACTAGAATTTGACATTCTCAAAGCATATACTTAACAAACTACAAATTGCAGGAATTTAAAGTGTTTTATCTTAGAAAGCCATGTTTTTACTTTCTGAAACTGGAAAAAGTAGTTAATGAAACTGAGAGACAAAGTGAGGCCATTCCACAAAGTGCGTTGCATCACAAAAAAGACACAACCAGCTTCCCATCCTTTGCTTATTGAATGAAGGTATTTGTATTAAACCCTAGGAACCAGATTCTAAGGAGTATAGATGGAGGAATGGAATACAACTGATGGAAGCTATAAGGAAGTGACTATGTTGCTCAATCTGTAATCCACAACATTTTAAAGAGAACTATATGGTTGCAGACAACAAGTTTGGGCTGTAATCAAAGGCGAGGCCCAATCAAATTTTGCTGCACCACTAGGTTGGTTGGCAGTGACATCCTGAATCGGGTTCAGATTCTTTAACAAAAAGAGACACTGGACTAAAGGGAATTTTCAAGAAGAATATCAAGCCAATAATGAAACATAGCTGCAGTTTGGTAGCTAGTGGTGAGATTGTGAAGGATGTTCTTTAGTACTCTCAGGTAAAAGAAGTGTTAATGAGACTCTACTGACCAGGGCAGAGAATGAGAGATCTGCCTCAGTTTTGAAGCCCAGGTTATTTGCTTCTTCACTTGAGACTTTGCATTGCCTATGACGTACAACATAAAAATGATGCTTATGGGAAGATATTCTTGCTTTTGTCTGTGTTAAATTTCTGCTAATATCTGCTGTTTGGTTAAAAGTCCTCTGTGTGCTCTGGAAAGGGTGTGCAGTCATGCCCTGTATGTTTTCTCATATAACCTTTTTTTCCTCCAGAGAGTTCAACAGTCGAAGTCCACTGAAGATGTCCCAGCTTTTCACATTTTTGTTCTTCAGCAGAAATGTGGTCCGATGACTGGTGGACTTCCAAAATGTGCCCTTTTATCAGAAGTTGACTATTGTCCCCTCAGTCCAGGATGTGCGGTTACCGGTGGTGGTGGTGGCAACAAGTTGTAGTCCAGGGAGACCATGTGCACTTTCATACTGGTGGTATTTTCACTCACTTCTGTTGTCCACTGAGTTTTGAGCTGTCATTTCTGATATCCTGGAGTTGCTGGCATTTATTCTGTGGCTCAGGTCACCTGCCCCACATTGTTAGGTATGCATAAAAATTAAAAACGAGCAGCGAGAAAGAAAACCAGAAGGTGCTGGAACCTTTTGGGACAGAGTCAAGTCTACAAATATTTCTATATGCCACATACTAGGGGCTATGTATTCTAAAATGCTGGCCTCTGCCCAGTGCTGTGCTGTGAGCCTGCACTCAGATCGACTCAGACTCTGGTATCTTTAGAACTCTTTGGGTTTCTAGTAATTTGCGAGTGCTTTCCTCCCACAAGGGATTTGAGACGTTCTAAGGAATACATATTTGGAGATCAAGCCTAAATGATGGTAATCGCCCAAACATGGGTACCACCGTGGACAACTCGGTGCAATTAATCCTCCGCTTCTGAGTTTCCAGAACCAAAGAAACAAAGGTGTCACTGCTGCAGACAACTGAAAAAGAAGAGGAAATAAAAGAGTTAAAAAGGACCATATCAACAGGACAACAACATAGAAACAGAGACTAGCAAAAAAATGGTCAGGGGTCCTGTCCACTTAACCCTCCCATACCTGAGCAGGAGACATCCTAAGATGAGAAAATAGCAACAAAGGGTACCGAAGGGATTGATCCAAATTTAATTTTCAAACAAGAAACAATTAATTATCTTGTGAAACAGAAATTAAACATGAAGTAATTACATATAAAATTCATCAACACACATATGAGCGAACATCAAGGGAAGCACAACAACCGACAGTCTATCTACAAAATATCACATATACATATATACAAATATACATCACATTTACAGTATCACGTTTCTATGTACCCCAAACACAAAATATATATAAAAAAAAAATATATATATATATATCCTAATTCGGATCAGTGCCTCCACTTCATTTGTAATGAGAGCACAATGCAATGGTAGTCCCAAGAGTAAAGCACCTGGGGGTTACAGAGTCAACCCAGTCTATATTTGCATAGGTGCCAATCAGAAAAAAATCAAACAAATTATTTCATCAAAACAAGGGACTCCAATTGAAGCAAAAGGTGTCGTCGCGGTCGCGTTTCAGCCAGATGATATAGGCTTCATCAGGACAATGGGTACTCTATTCATCTGGGTCCTTGCACATTCTCAGACAGATATCGGCGGCCAGCAAACACACCCACCCACACAGGGGGGTGGTGCTGGGGCAGGAATCTTGCTTACTTGCTTACTCTCCCCTGAGGCGAAAAGCCGGGGGTTCTACTCTCTTTTCTTGTGGTGATAGAAGCGGCAACTTTTAAGATTTGTTGATATTTTACTGGTAACGCTTTTAAATCGCACTGCATGTAGAAGCGATAACTTTTAAGATTGTTTATATTTTAATGGTAGCGTTTTAAAATTCGCACAGCATAAACGCGCTCTCGTGTGCAAGACTCGCGTTGCACCGAGGCACATTCCCTCACCTTTCTCCTCCCGGCGTGGCCGATTAGGGGCTGACAACGCGGGGAAAGGCGCCATCTTGGAGGGAGGAAGGGTTGGCGGTCTAGTGCCAGGACGCCTCCCGCCCTCCAGGATATTTAAACCGGGCTAAACAGTCATCCCGTGTACTTGCTTACTCTCCCCTGAGGCGAAAAGCCGGGGGTTCTACTCTCTTTTCTTGTGGTGATAGAAGCGGCAACTTTTAAGATTTGTTGATATTTTACTGGTAACGCTTTTAAATCGCACTGCATGTAGAAGCGATAACTTTTAAGATTGTTTATATTTTAATGGTAGCGTTTTAAAATTCGCACAGCATAAACGCGCTCTCGTGTGCAAGACTCACGTTGCACCGAGGCACATTCCCTCACCTTTCTCCTCCCGGCGTGGCCGATTAGGGGCTGACAACGCGGGGAAAGGCGCCATCTTGGAGGGAGGAAGGGTTGGCGGTCTAGTGCCAGGACGCCTCCCACCCTCCTCTGCACAGCATAAAATGACAAGGCTATTCCGTCCGCGCAGCGGGCGGGCGCGCCGGCGCCCGTCCGCGCCAGACACGGGCCTAGGGCCACCACCCCTGGCTCGACGGCATTCGCCCGCCTCACATCCTACTCGCGCTCTGCACTGATTGACCTCCGCCCACAAGCTATGGAAGAATGCACAAGGCACAGTCCAGATTATATATCACCTAAGACTGTCTTGGACTGCAAACACTGTCAGACGTCCATCGCCCTATTAAATAAAACGGTGGGTAATGATAATTTCTACCAGATAAAACAACAGTTCACTATAGCCCTCATTAATGTGCGCTCATTAGCCAAACATAGGCAAGAAATAGCCGATGTACTTACAGACAGGAACATTGACAGAATGTTCCTGACAGAGACCTGGCTGGACAAAGCATCTGACCCAGACCTTGTGATAGCCGTTCCACAAGGATTCAAATGCTATAGACTGGATAGAACTGGTAAAAGAGGAGGTGGGATTGCCATAATCGCTCGAACACTCTCAAAATTCGTACTACAGCAATCCCTTCTACGACATGCGAGGCATTTCATTTTGATATTTACCTGTCCCCCTCATATAACTTCAAAGGCATACTATTATACAGACGACCAGAAATCCGGTCAGGATTCCTTACAGAAATTGCCACTATTTTAGAAACCTTAGCTACAGACAAATCTGTAACACTGCTAGGTGATTTTAATTTTCACCTAGACTGTAGTGAAGATAAAGACACTATATCTCTGCAATCTGAAATGGAGCTTTTTGGTCTATCACAGCTGGTGAAAGGACCCACTCATACTGCAGGCCATACCCTAGACGGTATATTTACCAATCTGCACAATATGCTAGTGACCGATGTCCTACCACTGACTTGGTCCGATCACCACCTGATATCGGCTACTATACAAATTAATAAAACACCCACTGTAACAACACCATTCCCCAAACGAGAATCGTTTAAAGTCTGGAAAGACATCAATATTCCCAGCCTTAAGGAGGCGTTACAGGACTCACTACCTACTTGGGCTAATGACCCAGAAACTGCTATTGCGACCATACATGGGTGGGCCAGGCAGCTAATAAGCTGGTACCAGTAAAAAGATTGTCCAGGAATAGAAGCTCCCCTTCAGCACCATGGTATACCGAAGAGCTTAAAAAACTAAAACAGCAATGTAGAAATAAAGAAAGAATCTGGAGGAAAAAATACGATAATGAAAACAGGAAAGCGTATAAGGAATCTTTATCCCAATATAAACTTTTGATCACAGAAACAATAAAAAGGTATTACACCGAGCAAATTGAAAACGCAAAAAACTCAAATAAAAAGCTCCTTGAAATAACTAAACATCTGGCGGGATGTGCCCCAGACCTTAATCCCCCTTGCTCACAAATTTTCTGTGATTCATTGGCATCCTTCTTTTTCACCAAGGTGAATGATATCTTCTCAGCATTCAACCTTGGGGTTAACTATACCAATGAAAAAATAAATACACCATCGTCAAGCAATAATCTTTCTTGCTTTGCAGAGGTAACTGAGGATCAAATCCAGGATATTGTCAAAACAATCAAATCTGGATCGGCCCTGGATCCCTGTCCTCTGAATACCCTTCGTCTGCTAATGGACACTATGATCCCAGTCATCACCCAAATATGTAATCTAATGTTTCGTACAGGTATCTTCCCTAACCATCTAAAAAAGACCTTACTAAAACCTCTCCTGAAGAAACCTGGCTTAGATAAAACTGAATTGAAAAATTATAGGCCTATAGCGAACCTACCCTTTTTTGCCAAGATAGTTGAGAAAGCCATGAATGTCCAACTTGCGGAATACATTGAGCAATATCATCTGCTCGACGAAACACAATTTGGATTCCGCAAGTTTCATGGAACAGAAACAGCGCTCATTAAAGCGGCGGATGATATTCGACTAATCAGAGACCAGGGTGGCACCGCACTACTGGTCCTCCTAGATTTGTCGGCCGCTTTCGACACGGTTGACCATAAGATCTTAGTCAACCGTGTCGAAAAAATGGGCGTGCAAGGCCTAGCAAAAAATCTATTGGCATCTTTTCTGGCAGTGAGATCTCAGGCCGTCACACTGGGCCAGTTTACATCTGCAGAGTTATCACTGCCATGTGGGGTACCTCAAGGTTCATCCCTTAGTCCGACACTATTCAATATATATGTGTCGGACCTCGCAAAAACCATCAAAGCGCATGGGATGAACCTTACCTCATATGCAGATGATACACAACTGATACTGGCTGTTAGAAACGATGGGGAAACAGTGGCGGAGAATTTCAAAACAGGCATGCTGGCCATTGGACAATGGATGTCTGCAAACTGTTTGAAATTAAACTCCGAGAAAACTGAGGTGGTCACTTTTGGCCATCTCAGTCCCAGCTGGTCCTCAATTTGGTGGCCATCTTCTTTTGGAGCTGTGCCCAAACCGGCCACGAAGGTGAGAAATTTGGGTGTCATCTTCGATGACAATCTACACTTCATGGCACATGCCAATCAAATGGCCTCCACAGCCTTCTATAAATTACGACTGGTTAGGAAGATTCTTCCTTTTCTCCCCAAAAATGTTGGCAAAACACTGGTCAGCGCCCTTGTCCTATCAGCACTGGATTACTGCAACGGCTTGCTTGCAAATGCTCAAGTCAGGATTATCAAGAAAATGCAGACAATCCAGAATGCAGCAGCTAGACTTCTTCTCAACATCCCTAAATTCAAACCAATAGCTGAGACCTTAAGAAATCTTCATTGGCTCCCTGTCAGGAACAGAATTAAATTTAAAACACTGTGCATCGTCTACAAGTCATTACATCAGCAAACGCCTCAATTTTTGTGTGACCATCTCACCCCATACATTCCTACTCGGACACTACGATCAGCAAGACAGAACGATTTGGTAGTGCCACGGACTAGGCTGGTCAACTGGGGAGACAGACGTTTCCTAGTTGCCGCCCCAAAGCTATGGAACACACTCCCGCAAACCATAAGATCTAGCCCAAATCTCATGTCCTTCAGGAAGAAACTGAAGACATGGTTATTTGACCTCTGAAAATTGTAAGATCACACAGGAGAGTAATAAAAGTACAGCGCCGAGACGCCTGCGGGCAATTGTTCGCGCTTAATAAATGTTAAAAATAAATAAATAAATAAATAAATCACTATCTGACCCCAGTACCAAGAATTCTTCCTTTATCTTTAAGCAGAACGTCCACTTGGATGAGGCAAGAGAAGGACAGGCGTGGCTTAAATACACGTACTTTCTGCAGTCAAAAGACCAAAGCGACACGGACAACCAGTGTTCGCTGCGGCGGGAATGAAACTCCAATTAATCCTCCGCTGCTGAGTTTCCAGAACCAAAGAAACAAAGGTGTCACTGCTGCAGACAACTGAAAAAGAAGAGGAAATAAAAGAGTTAAAAAGGACCATATCAACAGGACAACAACATAGAAACAGTCAGGAGGCAAAACGGCCATTCGAGGAACACACAACACCCTGGGAGAAAGCGGAAACAGGAAGCAAGAATAGGATGGATGAGAGAGGAAAGACAGAAGAGGGGAGATTCTGACCGGTTGAGCCTTCCTGAAATAACTGGCAGGTGAAGCGGGCCTACCTCTTCGAATCCTGGGCCTGCCATGGCTCAGGTTAAGGCCATGGCTCTCCAGGTGGTTCATGAGGTGGCAACGGGAAAACAAAATACAGTGACCACATGATTCTATTTATTAGCTTTAACCTACCTGCATTGTGAATTAATGGAAAAGGTTGGGGACTGACAGAAAGGAAAAAAACGGGTAGAAAGTAACTTTAATAGATATAGGAATTTATCTCAAACCTCCAATCTCTAAAAGTGTGAAGTAAAGCTGAACGTCCTAAAGCTGTAGCTTTGCTTTAGTTGAACTCAATAGCAAGGAAAACACCAAGAAAGGGCAGCAAAAGAGTATTAAAAAGAAGAAGAAAAGTTTAAGGATCAGAAAAACAAGGAAAAGAACAATGTCTGAATTTGTCCAGCAGTAGACACGGAGGAAAACGCAAACTAGGAAAAGAAAAGCAACAAAAGACACAAGAAACAAGGTCTGACGAGAACGATGATCTAAAAGAAACATTTAGGAGAAAAACTGCTTTCTACCCGTTTTTAATGTTTCTGTTATAAAAGAAATGTTTAGGAGAAAAAAACACTTAAAATATTTATATTCTTCTTTCTTTGCTTACCTTTCACTAGCACTGATGCCCACCGTTGGCTCTTTTGAGGGACCTGACGGAGGTAGTTCTGCTGAAATCCATAGTCCTGGTAACGGAAACCTGTATACCGCAAAAAGCCTGCATGGTAGAGGCTTAAGAATAGTATTGTCCTAACAAGAAATTAAGACTTGTCTTATTGGAAAAATAACCCAATAAAGAAAATATGAATATTACAACCGCGCAGCTCTACTTCTCATTTGGAAAGTAACTACCTACCCCCTGTCTCTCAGTCTCACAAAAATACCTTATGCCTTCAACCCATCACCCAAACAACAAAGATCCCAACCTCATGTACACAGTGGTGTTGCTCCAAAGATCTGACGCTGAAGTCAATGACCAGGATGGGGTCTGGTCACCCATGTTTGTTTAGGACACCGTTTCAATTCCCTTGAGTATGACAAATCATTTTAATTTCTTTCAGTGGGACGGATGAAGTATTGTGTCAGTTTCTTCTTTAGAGTCTCAAGATTAGTCAAACATCAGGTGCCTGGATCTCAAGATGACCTGATCGCAGTCCGGATTCTCTGGTGGACCATGGGAACTGACTTCAGAAAGTCCATGGTGTATATGCTGTTTCCTCTATTGTTTTCAGGCCTTCTTTCTGTCCAGGTGCTCTACCAAGTAACGGTCATAGGGCCAAGGCAGGAAGATAGAGCCAGATACAGAGTCTGCTTTATTTGACTGGTCTGTGTTATTCAGATTTGAATCGGTCCCCCAATACTGCAGGAGTGCATTTCTCTCCTTTGTGTTGTAAATGTGTGGGATCAGAAGATAAGAGTCGCAGATCAGACCCCTTTGGACTGGGTCAGGTGATTTGTGGAATGAGACACAGGCAAAGCTCCATATCAAGGTTCAAACCATTGTTTGAGAAAATGACAAACATGTCTTCCAACAAGTGATCACTGAATACTGCCCTTTAGGTGCCACGGATGGAATCCTTAAGCTCCAGATCACCACCGCAAAGCATTTTCTTGGTCTTAATGATAAAGTATTTTATATGTACACTTAAACCTGGGGAAAATTGGTTTCCTTGAATCCTGTACCACCATTATCCTGTTGGTGATATGCATAAGTCTTGTATCCAATCCTGTCTTGTGGCTGGCTCTCCCACTACAAAGAGTACGCCATTTCTACCCATCAAGATTCCATGTAAACCATCTCAATTTGCTCATGCAGCCTCTTTGTTCCTCTCTTTGAGTGCCCTGAGGGGGCTCTGCAACAGGCCATTGCGTTTACAAAAACTCAAATAAGATAAATAAATTAATAGCATGATGAGCTAAAATCAATGGAATGTGGCCAGAAATGTTACTGATGGTTATGATTGCTTAAAATATTTCCATTAATTAATATTTGCTTTCAGTAATGCTGCTGACAATCAAACACTGCACCAATCCTTTGTCTATTGCACAGTTTCATCAACCTCCTTTTTTTGTGCAAAATAAACAAATTTGGCAATACATCAACAGCATTTATTTATTTATTTCAGGCTTATATCGCGCTGGCATCGACTCCCAGAGGAGTATCTCCGCGCTTTTGACTTCTGCCCCAATGAAATCAGTAGTACGCTGGCTGTTTAGGTGCTGAATAGGAGAGTTTTTAGCATTTTCCTAAATGGAAGATAGTCCCTGCAGAGCCTAAGGGTATTAGGGAGACTGTTCCAGAGGGATGGACCGGCAATTGAGAGTGCTTTACTCCCCTGTCTTGCCTTCCTGGCTCTAGGTACCTGTAAAAGACCTTGCTCGCTAGACCTAAGAGAGTGGGAGGGTTTATAGGGGACAAATTTGTTTGCCAGATATGCAGGTCCCATACCATTCAAACTCTTATGTATGGTACAGCATACCTTGAATTTTGCCCGCTGTCTAATGGGCAGCCAATGAAGTTTTGTCAGGAGAGGTTTTGAAGGAGTGCGAGGAGGAACATTCAAGACCAAACGGGCCGCCGTGTTCTGGACCACCTGTAGTCTGGTCATGACTTCCTCGTTGGCAGACAGCAGCAGGCCGTTACAGTAGTCTAAGCGACTCATGACTAAGGCCTGTATTAACATCTTTCTATTCCCGTCAGGTAGGAGGGGGAAGATTTTACGCAGCATGCCGATAATGTGAAAGCAGGATCCCACCACCTGATTGGCATGTTGTTTGAGGTTAAGGTCCTGGTCTAAACGTACTCCTAGATTCTTGACAGTAGGTTTAGGCTCCGGTACTGGGCCAAGATCTTGCGGCCACCAGTCCGGAGTCCAAAGTCGTTTTACCTCCCCAAACAACATGACTTCCGTCTTTCCTACATTGCACTGTAGAAAGTTGGAAGACATCCAGCTGGCCACTGCTTTCATCCCTAGGGAGAAAGAGTTCTTAACCTCGGGAGTCAGGGTTTTGAAAGGAAAGAGGAGTTGAGTATCATCCGCATAGGATGTTGGAATAAATCCATATGCTCTCAAGATGTTAGCCAGGGGTGCCACATATATGTTGAACAAAGTTGGGCTCAGGCATGAGCCCTGTGGGCACCCCTTTGGAGATCTCAACTTCCTCTGACCGAAAACTCCCCATAGTTACTTGCTGGGTTCGATTTGTTAGAAAGCTGCCCAACCATGCAAGCGCTTCATGTTTCAGGCCGATGTTCTTTAGTCTGGCCATGAGGATGGAGTGGGATACGGTGTCAAACGCCGCAGACAGATCCAGCAGCACCAGGACAACGGAGAGGCCCCTATCCTGGTACATACGTAGATCGTCTGCGACTGACATTAGAGCGGTCTCCGTATTGTGTTTGGGCCTGAAGCCAGATTGTGAAGGGTCCAACACTCCTGCGGATTCAATGTAGCTTGACAGATGTTTATTTATATATTTCTCAGTAATTTTTCCCAAGAAGGGGAGTAGGGATATTGGTCTGAGGTTACTGAGCTCGTTCCAGGAAATGGTGGCATTTTTCCGGAGCGGTTTGACCAATGCCTTTTTCCATCCACGTGGGACATGCCCCGTACTTAACGAGATGTTTATTAGTTTCTGGATGGTGGGTCCCAGCTCCGTAGCTAGAGTAGGCATAACCCGTGCAGGGATAATATCTGTAGGGGAGCCACTTTTTATTTGGGATGTAAATGCCAGTATTTCTTCAATCTGAATGGGAGGGAATACCGAGAGAGAGTTCTCAGGAGAGAGTGGCATATCAGAGTTTATGTTGGGTTCATTGTCCTTTCTATATGTGGAGTTAGAGGCTAAAATTTTATCGTAAATAGCATAGATTTTTTGTGTAACGCTTGCTTCTTCTCTTAGACCCACCCTATCTCGTATCACTTCATAATAATCATCCTTCAAATCTCTATCTCATGCAGGTCTCACTAACAATCTCAACTTCCACAAAGCCACCTCCGATGAAACTGTCTTCTTTCATCAAAGCTCTCTCAGGAGAAGCAGTCTTGGCCCTACTCTCCTTTGTCAGTGCCTCTTTCAATCAAGGCATCTTCCCAAAATTTCACAAGCGAGGCCATGTTCACCCACTCCTGAAAAACCCCACACTAGATCTTGATGACCTCAACAACTCCCTACCCATCACTCAATTACCTTTGTACGGAAAGATCATTGAAAAAGTAGTCTTTGCACAACTCCAAGACTACATCAGCGCCAACCATCTGCACAACTACTAGTATGGCTTCATATTACTGTGCACTGCGGAAACCGCTACTTTACACATCATAAATTACGCCCTCCTGACCACAAGTGAATTATTGGTAAGGACGCTGAAGCACTTGAGCAGTTGACTTTTTCACAATGCAGTATTTTGTTTAGTTTATGTAAATATATATATACTTGTAGAGTGCCATATTTTTCATGTGCCTTTTACTAACTAATTGCATGGAATGTACAAAATATAACCGTTAACAAGTTCTGCATCCTTAGCAGGAATATTTATATTTCAACTCCAATGATTTTTGAGACCTCAGAAGAGACTTATCTTTATATCCCCATTATTCTTTCTTTTTTTGCCATAAACCGCACAGTACCACAATTAATATTATTCCCTCAATTTCAACTGCTGTTTTTACCAGATATTTCAGCAAATCCAAGGCAAAGGACTGTACAGTTTTGACAAACAACCATGGAAACTCCCCTCCCGTCTACACAGCCAGCAAAATCACTGGGTTGTAATATAGCTGCAAAAGCAGTGGTTACATAACCAGTTCAGAATTTGAATTATCGCAGGTACGCCAAATCCTGTACACAATATAGCGTAGAGCTCGTCATGTACACACTTCTATTACTATTGCAACTGGCAGTTGTGATTTGCTTTGTATTGAGGGCTGTAAGTCGTCCAATTTTGAATGTATGGCTTTGAGGACAGGCTCCCAGTGTCACACCTATTTGGGGCTAGGCATGCCTACCATCGGTTGTGACTATGCATTCTTTTCCGCTTTGGCTTACTTATACCAGTCTTCCATTGTTCCACTGCTGGTGACCACAGTACTTATTTTGGTATTTCAAGCCTTTTGTTGTTGGATTAAATTAAACACAAGCCTGCATTTTTTATTTGTATTTATTTTATTTTATTGATTTTGATTATATTTTGATATGTTATAACCTGAATCAATGCTCTTTCCACTCATTTGATTTCATTACAATCACAATTTTGTGATGTACAGTTTATCGGAGTATCTTACATTGAAATAAATATTTGAATGTTAAAAGGAATATGTGTTAATATCATATTGGAACAGCATAAAGCAGTAGCTATTTTGAATTTCTCTTCATGTATAAAAATGTATGTCTACATGCACGTGCTTGAATCTACATAATTCTAAAAAGAACAAAGATGTTGTAAGATTCTAAACTGTGTAATTAAAGAAAATATTATGTTTCTTTCTAAAGTCTTTCTTTGCTGGACACTAATTTACCTGCTGAAGCGGAGCCGGGACTACGTGGCATTGTTGCAAAGCGTCTCTGTAGAGGAACACTTTTTGAAGGCATGGGAAACACTACCTCCGTGGAACTGAGGTAAAGTTTATACATGATTAGCACTAGCAAACCTGTTGTTATATTCTCCAGCAGTGACAAAAGGACCAGATGTACTCTACGCATGTTTTCATATGGAATCTAAATAAACTGATAATGCTTCACTATAATAGAATTATTGCTGCAGGACATTACTGCTGCATTTACTGCCCAGTAGTAAGTAACAGCTATGGTAATCTGGTGCTTTTTAGTCTGCATATGCTGCAGTATTTTTAGGTCTGAGTTTTGACAATGTAGCTGTCCAACAGACCTTATTATTTACATAATTTCATTGAGTCTATCCATTTCAACCAATGATTTTCTTTGACCAGCCCAAGAAGCAAGAACTCTCTTCTCTGAGTAGGGAAGCTGGATTCCTTATTAATGCACGGTCCCTAGTGAAGAATAACATTGCGTTCAGGGACTTTATTTCGGACAGAAAACCTTCATGGGCTTTTATTAGTGAAACCTGGACCTCCGAGTTCACCGGGCCTGAGCTCATAAACGCTATTCCCGAGGGATACACCCTGTCTAGATTGGATAGAATGGGTTGTAGGGGGGGGGGTCTGGGCATACTGTATAAAAGCTCAGTAAGATGCCGGATTTGTTCAAAATCATAGATTCCCTGTCCATTCTCCAGTCACCCGATCCCATAGTGGCATCCCAGGAACTGTGTGATCAGATCGCCACTTTCTTTCATGCTAAGATAGTGGACATCCACACAGCCCTAGAAGACCTCAATTTAGATTTAGAGGTTTCATCTTCTTCTTCGGTGGTACCCCCACTGGAAGAATCGGGGACTGGATCTTGTAGCAATTTTTCAAACTTCCCCTCCCTCACATTGGACCAACTGGGCAGCCTTCTGGATAAGCTTAAATCTGGGTACCCTTTGGACCCCTGTCCCCTGAAGATTCTTAAAGAGTGTAGGGAGGTATTGCTGCCTTCACTCTTGGAAGTAATGAATCTGTCAATCTCCGAAGGGGCCTTCCCTACTTCGTGGAAAATGGCGATTGTCAAGCCCCTCCTAAAGAAAGCCACCTTAGATCCTGGAACTTTGAAAAACATTTGCCCCATATCCCTGCTTCCTGCCCCCGCCAAAATGCTCGAGGCTCATCTCAACCATCATCTGAGTGCCTTCCTGGATAACTCTTGCCTGCTGGATTCTTCTCAGCATGGCTTCCGGAGGGCACACAGCACTGAGTCCGTCCTTACAGTGGCTATCAATAACATCCGGGCTACGGTCGACAGTGGTCAGACTACCCTCCTGATCCTGGTCGACATGACAGCTGCATTCGATACCCTGTCCCAATCTATTATGGCTACTCGCCTTAGTGAGATGGGAGTGGACGGATCAGCACTGAGCCTCCTGACATCCTTTCTCAACCAGCGAACTCAAAGGGTTAAACTGGGTAACTTCCTCTTGCCCGTTAAACCTGTGCAGTATGGGGTCCCTCAGGGCTCATCTTTGAGCCCCACACTTTTTAATATCTATGTGGCCCCACTCGCCAGGCTTGTAAGATCGTTCGGGCTGGAAGTTCTATCATATGCTGATGACACCCAGATTATGGTCTCCCTTTCTCAATTGGTGAATGTCACAGCCCTTAACTTCAGGAACTGCATGGAAGCAGTTGCGGGCTGGATGATTAAGAACTTCTTGAAATTAAATGGGGAAAAAACGAAGTGCTTATTTTTGGTGGCAAACAGGAGATCTGGTCAATGGACTGGTGGCCTTCTGCTCTTGGTGCCTGCCCCTTGCCCTCCCAATCTGCCCGCAACTTGGGTGTTATTCTGGACACCACGCTATCTTTTGACAAACAAGTTAGCAGGACTGTCTCAACTTGCTGTGGTGTTTTAAGAATCTTGAAAAAGATTACACACTACTTTACCCCTGAAGCACGAAAACAGGTTACGGTTGCTCTCATTTCCTCTAGGCTGGATTATTGCAACGCACTGTATCTCGGCATAAATAAAAGATTGGTTCAACGCCTACAAATAGTGCAGAATGCGGCTGCCAGGTTCGTTGTCGATGCCCCTAGACACGCATCAGGCTCCCTTATTAGGAAAGATCTGCACTGGTTACCTATTCATGCCAGGATAAACTTCAAGGTCCTATGCATCACCTATAGTGCTCTGCATGGGTCTGGAGCTGAAGATATCAGGTCCCTTGTGTCCTTTTATGGTCCAGGTAGGGCCCTACGCTCCGCCAATAAGAACCTTCTGTCCGTCCCTCGAGTTCATAAGGCCAGATGGGGAGAGAGGGCCTTTTTCGCCCTCGCTCCCAGACTGTGGAACACTCTTCCTGCCGAGCTCAAAGGGCAAACTTTGCTTGCATCTTTCCGCAAAGCATTAAAGACCTGGCTCTTCCTAGCAGCCTACCTGTAAGGCGCATCTTTACACCCCAAACAGCTGTGCCATCTTATATGCGCCTTGATGCCCTTGGGCTAAGTTGCGCTCTACAAATCCCTCCTCATTCACTCACTCTTCTAAACAGTGGCTTGGGACTTTTGTCAATTAAGTCTCTGCTCAGCTCAGTGGAGTATTAATCTTCCATCTGGTTCACTTGGCGGTCTGTGTGCATCCTTCCTCCTCCAATGGAGTGTCTATACTGAACTGCATGATGGACTACTTTACAACTAAAACCCTCTGTTCGCATATTAAAACCAAACCTATTGGCTTGTTAACTTTTGTAAAATTCTTTATCAAGGCAAAAGCACTGAAGTCCCGTATATGCATTTGGCCTTTGGAATCCTGCAGATTGCCTTATAAATACACTTCTTATATAAAATGCATAATTAGTTGCAGAATCTGCTGAACCTGGCTAAATATAATGTATGGTGTAAGTATGCACCTTTTCTGGATGCACGTTGAGATCCAGGCCCCTCGTCTCAAGTGAATGATATGAAGCAGACGAGCAGCAATGTTTACTGTCACTGTAACTGAGATGAAGAGGGATAGCAGATGAAGGATAGCAGGCAGCTGCTGTGTAGTGGAACGTCCTACCCTTCAGGACCATTTGAGCTAGATCCCAGCTGCAGTGAATTGA
Organism: Lissotriton helveticus; assembly: GCF_964261635.1. Taxonomy (NCBI): domain Eukaryota; kingdom Metazoa; phylum Chordata; class Amphibia; order Caudata; family Salamandridae; genus Lissotriton; species Lissotriton helveticus. The sequence continues at coordinate 1,195,565,584 of NC_136068.1, forward strand.
TGAGTCCCTATTGGCAGAAAAGACTACGTTCGTGCCTGGGAAGTGCGCTGTAACAAAATGCTGTGGTCTCACTGTGACTTGGTGGAGTGGGTGAACTGTATTCTAGTGAAATCATGCTTTACCAGTTAAACAGAATGCAGCTGTATTTTTGAGTAACCATCAGAGCATTTTCGGAGAGCGAGAGAGAGAGACTGGGTAGAGTTAAAAGACTGTTGCTTGCGACTCCGCTGACGTCACTGGAGCCATAAGAGGTCCTCGTCGGAGCGATGACGTCCGTTCCCTTTTTTCCGTGCCGTGACGCTAACGGTTTTTCTTGGACTCTCCATGGTTTCACTTAGTACTTTGTGTTTCTGCTTGTATTTCTGGTCTTTTTCTTGTTTCCTTTTCGAGGATGTCGTTGAGGAAGTCCGGGTTCAAACCCTGCAGGGAGTGCGGAGGACACCTGTCCATTACAGATCCTCATGAAGATTGTGACTGGTGCCTGTCGTCGGATCACGACGTCGAGGGATGCGCATGCTGTAGAAAAATGAATCCGAAGGTGTTAAAGGAAAGAGAAGCTAAACTCTTCATGGCAAAGATGAGGAAGGAGAAAAGAGGTCGAAGAAGGTCGAGGTCTCGTTCCAGGTCGAGGTCAGGCTCGAAGTCGACGTCTGGGCATGCTTCTAGATCTAAGAAGCATAAGAAGAAGAAGAGGCATGGATCAAGACGCCGTTCAGATAAAGACACAGCTCTGAAGTCGACCTCGCCAACTGCTCGATGTCGTAAAGACTTTGTGTCACCTTCTCCCTCGAAACAGGGTTCTCCTGTAAGATCCGCTTCGCCTGTGGCTTCACCTGCACATTCTCCGACGCCGGTTCCATCGCCGACTTCAGCACATTCTCCGGCTCCGGTGGAAGAAGTTCCAGTGCCAGTTGAGTCGTCGACTCCAGTGGCTCCACCGTGGGCGCCGATTGTCCCGAGTCCGGTAATGCCTGAGCCTTCTCCAGACACTTATCCACCTTTCCCTGGCCCGGGTCAAGATCCATCGCTTTATTTAAATGCGATGTATAGAGTCTTTCAAAGGGCTGTGTACCCCTCTGGAGCACCTTCGGGTCCCATGGGTCCTTTGGCGTTTAATCTGGGGGTTCCTCAGGCCTATGCTCAGGCTCCCTTTGTGCCATTTCTGTCAGCATCGCGGTCTTGGCATTTCCCGGCACCGATGACGTCTACGCCGTTGCCTTCATCTCCAGCGCCGTCAGCTCGACCTCGTTCAACTTAGGCTGTGCCTCCAGATCCGTGTTCGACTCCGGTTCCGAGAATGAGATCTAGGAGAGAGGCTCAGAGGATTTTAGAAGAGCAGAGGTATCGTTTGGAAGAAATGAAGGAAGGTGAGATTCAGGAGTCGGATGACTATTTTGAAGAACTGAAGGAGGCAAGTGACATTGATATGTCTACAGAATGGGAGCTTTCACCTCTATCTGATGCTCCTTCAAAGGATGTGGCTCCTTACCACACAGTAATTAGGAAGGCAGCAGAACTTTTAGACCTCCAACTTCCTACTGCTGAATTTAAGTCAAATATCTTTACGGAAGTACTTCATTCGCCTTCAACTGTGGTAGGACCTTTGCTGCCATCACTGAGCGTGTAATGAAGGTTTGGCGCAAGTCCTTTTCGGCTCCGGCAGTTTCTAAGTATGTTGCCAGGAGATACTGGGGATCCAGACTTTTTAACTTCCCATCCTTCTCCTGAGAGTTTGGTGGTCAAGCTGCCTGTTTCCAAAAGATCATCTGCTGCTTTTCTTCAGGTTCCTGGTGATAGGGAGTAAAAAAAGCTTGACCAGTCTGCAAAAAAGGTGTTTTCCTCGGCAAGCATGGCCTTGAAGTCAACAAATGCCACCTGTCTTTTGGTACGTTACATCCATGCCCTAATGGACTCTGCTAAACAACTTGTCCCTAAATTGTCTGAGGAGGACAGACAGAATTTTAATGACACTCAAGCGGCTGCTCGTCAGGTAATTCAAAGTGGTCTAGACACTGCAGACTCTGTTGCCAGGATTGTTGTAGTTCTATCTAGGACCCTAAATTCGATAGTCCTGATTTATGCCCTTATGTGGTTATAATAAATATTATCCTTATATAGGGATAAGAATCATATCCATATTTAGCCATAGCACATGCTGTCCAAATTAAGCAAGGCTACTTCTCCAGGCTCTTAGAAAGTACAACGAGTTCTGTAAACAAACCAAACCTCCAGCAACCTGGGAATTCCCCATTGCTTTTGTTTTGATTTCGTCCTAGAACTCCTGTGAGCACTCTTAAGAACGGCCAGTTCTTAGTGACATCTTCACTGACGTCTTATGTCCAACCTTACGTCAAACCCGGCACCTTTCAGGTATAAATATACCAAGTTGCCTTAAGCAAACACACGGTGGTGGTTTTGGAACAGAGCGGCTATCTACTTGCCCGAGAGCCCAGCTGATGCGAGAGCCCACGGAAAGCCGCCCCTCCTCTTTGACGCACTGAGAGAGACGCTGTCTTTTCTCCTGCCAAGAAATCCAGCTCCGGTGTTTCCAGATACCCTTGTGGGTTACTGGTATATCGAGTCCTGAGAGAGAGCTACCAGACCTCCTGCTTTCTAATATCCAGGTACGGAGCTGACTAAATCCTTAAAGAGAATTCTTGAGTCAGATTCTTGGCAAAACCAACTTAACTTAAACTGCTACTTACTTACTCCTTCCCACGTATTAGGCTTGGGTCAGGTACACCGGGGTAGGCGTATTTAGAAGCACCAGTTGAGTACGTTAGTCAATGTATATATGTATGTATATATTTTATCTATTTTAAAGTATCATATGGCTAAGAAACCATATCAATGCTTTTACAGTATTATTTTATAATCCTCCTTTTACTGTACGCACTTTACTTTACTATGAGTATTGCAATTGTGGCAATTCATTTCTCTTGCATGAGAAAGAAGACTGCTCAATAAATAACACCTTTTATTGAAAACGCCCGTCTCTCCTTTCTCTGCACTCTGGTGAAACTAAGTATGCACACTTGACTGAGTGAAATAGCTGTCTATTGTTTTCACACGACTCTAGAGATACACTCTTATTCTGAGGGAGCAAAGTTGTCATGTTTTATGGTTGTCAGAAGCTAATCCCTTCTTGTCTATCCAGGGAAGTTAAACTCCTCCTCGTTTATTCGAGAAAGTTTCTAGTGACCTCTGAGCTAGCTGGCAAACCTTAAGTCTAATATAGTCAGGAGAGACCTAGTCGACCTCAGTCCTACGTCTACACTGCTGAATATATTATTCCAATGCGCAGAGCCTATTGGCAATATAGGAACTACACTACATGGCGCCTAACGTTTGGTAAGGCGATAAATCTAACGCAAGACGTTAGAGTAACTCAGTCGTGCTTTTTCACACAGACCCCTTTTCCCGTAAATACTCCAAAAGACGTCTGGAGTGGGTAAAAGGTTAAAATCCGCCGAACTTAGTAGGAAGAGATTACTGTGTATAGTTTTTGGTTTATTCAACGTTGAAGGATACAGTGTTCCAAAATATTGTGCACCTAATCTTTGTTTCCTTGAAACTTGATCTGCAAAAAAACCTTTTTGTTAAGTAAAAATGTCAGAAAGTGAAGACGCAAGGGAGGCAGCTAGAATAGCAGCTCAACTCCTAGTGGATGACACAAGTCTCCAAGAAAATGACCCGAATGTTATACTCATTCCGGTAAATGTAAGAAAAACTATAACTCTAAAACTTATAGAAAATGGACTGACATCACGAGGTGGTACAGTCATATTCGTGGTAGAGGCCCATGAATATCGGCAGACAGAGGTATTCTATTCATGGATAAACTTTCCAGCAGCAAGCGCTGTAAAACACGAATTCCACTATTACAAAATAGAGGAACCTCCGGATGTATACACTCCTTTCGAGGAGGTGGAAATCCCATTAAATTACCAAGAGCACCTGCTCTGGTTTAAAGGCGCCCTAAAACATAATAATCACATCACCGGGCTCGGTCCACTAGGTAGACCAGGAGCAACGTGGCCGGTTCTAGCCAGCTACACACCACATCCAGACATCGAAAAAATGTCAGACTGGGAACTTTTACCTCAGCTAAAAATACTAATTAAAATACATAGACAATTGGTCCAATATGTAATGCGGACTTCAACAGTCCAACCAGCAATTAACATTCCACAGCTGACCCCTCATCAGGGGAACACAAACAAAATTACACCACAGAACATACAATCATGTCTTGGTAAAGTACCCACAAAACTGGAACAAATTCCATTCTGGTTAGCACAAAAAATCACTCAAATAGAGGCAGTATTTCCTGATACTACACCTACTGAGAAACACAGAATTCTGACTATCTGTCTTCCAATGGGGATCGCACCACATGTGGAGGACTGTGACACTTGGCGCACAGTCTTTGCTTCCACTTACACAAAAACACACGGTGTTCCGTCCATGGCGGTTATACCAGATGTGCTAAGACAGATTCAAAATGAATACGGTCCAGAACCTGCTTTAACTCTGGGTATGAAATTACTGAAAGACTTCAAGCAGGTCTCGGCTATATTATTAGCCAACATAAAAGGAGAAGCAGCATCTGTGGCGATCCGCCAGACATTGAAAGAAACAGATATAGCAGAACAGCCATTTGAACTTGCCAGAATCATAGAAAAATCCTATGAAGAACTAGGTAGAGATAGTTTGGGTGGGAAACCAGTAAAACCCCAAGTAACTGAAAATCCTGAAAAAATATTTATTAAAAGTAATCTAAACACTCCAAAAAAGAGCTGGGATGGAAATAAACAATCCACTCCCAAAGAAAAACGATTCCAGTCCAGAGGAAGGTCTCCTCAACGGAGAGAAAGATCTCCTGGCCGAGGAAACCAGTCTCCCCAGACGGAGCCCTCTGAAAAAAGATACAACCTTAGAGATAGGGATAAATTAAGAAAACCTGATAGATATCAAGATATTGATACACGTCCCTCTCGATCTTTTCAGACTTCCTCACAGAAATCGGAAAGAAGAGGACGGCAAGAACACAGGGAAGAGCACGTCAAGTCCAAAGACAAGGAACCTGCTCAACAAAGTAAAAAATTACAATTTCCAAGAAAGAAGGTAGCCAGTATTAAAATAATTAAACATGCCGAGGATACTGAGGACACAACTGAAAAACGGAGAGTGGGCCCAGACAATGCTAGACAGCGCAGCAGAAGTGACCATAGCTCGCAAGATCCTGATGAATCTTCTGGAGACAGTGGACACGAATGAATACATTCAGGTGGAAACTGCAGATACCAGAGTTAGCAAACCTCATAAAATATACGAAATAACACTGCGTATAGAGGGAGATAAGACTAGGAAAGTAAGAGGTCTATTTTGGGATAACCTTTCCAAAGGCTATGACATCCTTTTAGCTGAGAAAGACTGGCCACCAGAGTTTGTCAGAGAGTGCCCTCATGGCGAAGAAATGATTATGCCTGCCTTCTCAAATCATATTCCAATTCATAAAAAATATACATATGCAAGAAAATGGGCAGTGGCCCAAGCTCCTGCATTATATAAAAATCATGTAGGATGGGATGAGGACTCTCCTCCTCACAAAATCCAGTTAAAATGTCAACCCACTGCACAAAGGCAGTACCCAATTAAACAAGAAGCTAAAAAGCAAGTCAGGGAGATCTTCGATCAACTTGAATACCAGGGGGTGATTGAAACTTGCACCCCACAAATGAACAATCCTTTGTTTCCTGTCTCCAAGCCAGACGATTCATATCGTCTAGTTTTGGACTACAGACACCTTAACTCATGTTGCAAAACATTTGCAGTACAAAACTCACACAGTGCAGCACTAATGAATAGCATTGTGCGCAAAAAATACAAAACAACATTAGACCTTTCTAATGGATTCTTTTGTCAAAACATTGCACCTGAAAGCAGGTATTTGACCGCTTTCTCAATAATGGGGTCACAGAAAATTTCTGTCGACTCCCACAGGGATTCAAGAATAGCCCAGGATTATTCTCAGCAAGGGTAACAGAGTTACTACAAATATATGATGATGAGGCATTATCTTATGTCGATGACATCTGTCTCACAGATGATGACCTGGATACTCACTTGAAAAGAGTGAACACCATAATACTTGGGTTCGCAGCTGAGGGTTACAAATTCAACTTTAAAAAGTCACGAATTGCCCATCTAACTCTCCTATTTTTAGGAAATGAATTATCAAGTGAAGGCAAAAGCCTAGCAGACAACTTCTTAGAGAAGCACCAAAAACGCTGAAGAACTTACAATCAATACTAGGTTTCCTGAATTTCAGAAGAACATACATTCTAAATTATGCAGAGAGGGTTAAACCTCTCTATGAATTAAAAAAACCTGATTTTAAACCAATCAATTGGACTCAGAAACACACAGAAATTTCGAGATCATTGCAAACAGACATGTTAGCTAAAACAAAATTGCAAACTCGCAATAACACACGCAACCTTGTAATCCGAGTCATCCCAGGAAGATGCGGATTCACGTACCTGACCTCGAATGAGGGAGAAACGGTACCAATAGCTTACAAATCACACTTGCACACACAAGCTGAAATGAAATTCAGTTCTACTGAAAAAATTCTAACTGCGGTTCAGACTGCTGTAGCAAAAGAAAGAGCCCTAGCACAAGGTAAACGAATAATAATCGTTACACCAGTACCAGCCCTAGAAGCGGTAACAAAAGCAAGCATTCCAAATGCTAAAGCACTACATCCGAGATGGATACAATGGGTTAATTCTCTTGCTTCAACTGACGTAGTATACGAATTTGATCCTAAATTAAAAACACAAGAATTTCTACAATATGAATATGAATGTCCTCTGCCGACCGAAATCCTGCCTCTAGAACACTCCGGCTGTATAATATATACAGACGGTTCAGCACAACCCGCAGTTGGGGGTAAACAAGCTTACAGTGTTGCGTGCACGATTGTTAAAGGTCGTTGGCACGAAGGAAAATTTAGACCATTAGTCACTAAAACCCAATCTCTAGGAGATTGTACAGCTCAGCGAGCTGAACTACTAGCATTTAAGATGGCGCTTGAAAATACCGATCGTGAATTCCCCACACTAATAGTGTGCGATTCATATTACTGCGTTCAGTAATGAATACTTGCAGAACTGGGTTCAAAACAGTTTCAAAGATGCAAAAGGTGGCACAATCAAGCATAAAACGCTATGGGAACAAGTAGTTCTTTTACAGAAAGAACTACAAAAGACTCACGTGATACATACACTGAGTCATCAACGTGATGGCGTTCTCGTTGCGGGGAATTCATTGGCTGATGAGGCCGCGAAGGCAGCTGTGCAAACGGCTTCCGTAGCTGCTATCACTCGGTCAAAAACAAAAATAGACAGCGATATAATGCAAGCTGTCAGTGCTACGGTAAAAGATGATATAAAATCACTCCCGAAAGGCTTTGCAGTAAAGTACTCATACATAACTGATGCAAATAATGTTCCATTTGCTCGAATCCCTGGAGTGGGGGATAGGGCAATTCCAAACATGGAACACAGGTTAGGACTAATTACAGCGGCACACAAAGGGCTGGCTTCTGCCCATGCTGGCGTTTCTGCCACAATATCGTTATTAAAACAGAGATATTGGTGGCCACGTATGAGAAAACAGACTAGGAACTATGTTCTAGAATGCGAGATATGCCAAAGAATGAAAGTATCAACAGTGAAACGACCAGCACAGACGCCCCTTCTAATCTCAGATAAACCATTAGCGTGTGTTTACCGGGTCCACTGTGGTCCCTTACAAAGGGATGGCAACTATAAATATATCATGGTCGCAGTGGATTCCTGCACGAGATTCATTTGGATGTGGCAACAGCGCTCGGCTGACGCCAGAACTGTTATACAAGATTTGCGAGTCTTTATCGACACATATGCAATTGGCATGCTACATTCTGACCAGGGTCCTGCTTTTAGCTCTCAAGCTTATAAGGAGGCCATGACCAGCATGGGCATTGCATTGCGGTACTCTTGTCCCTTCCATCCTGAGGGAAATGGGATAGTGGAAAGAAAAAACTGGGACATAAAGCAATCTATAACGGCGAGGGTATTAGGTTCGGGTGATGGGTGGGTCCAACATTTAACAAGTGTCCAACGTAGTCTTAATAATCTGCTGTAGTGTAGTTCTTATATTCCCAATAGGCTCTGCACATTGGAATAATATATTCAGCAGTGTAGACGTAGGACTGAGGTCGACTAGGTCTTTACTGACTATATTAGACTTAAGTTTTTGCCAGCTAGCTCAGAGGTCCCTAGAAACTTTCTCGAATAAGCGAGGAGGAGTTTAACCTCTCTGGATAGACAAGAAGGGATTAGCTTCTGACAACCATATAACATGACAACTTTGCTCCCTCAGAATAAGAGTGTATCTCTAGAGTCGTGTAAAAACAATAGACAGCTATTTCACTCAGTCAAGTGTGCATACTTAGTTCCACCAGAGTGCAGAGAAAAGAGAGACGGGCGTTTTCAATAAAAGGTTGTTATTTATTGAGCAGTCTTCTTTCTCATGCAAGAGAAATGAATTGCCACAATTGCAATACTCATAGTAAAGTAAAGTGCGTACAGTAAAAGGAGGATTAAGAAATAATACTGTAAAAGCATTGATATGGTTTCTTAGCCATAAGATACTTTAAAATAGATAAAATATATACATACTTATATACATTGACTAACGTACTCAACTGGTGCTTCTAAATACGCCTACCCCGGTGTACCTGACCTAAGCCTAATACGTGGGAAGGAGTAAGTAAGTAGCAGTTTAAGTTAAGTTGGTTTTGCCAAGAATCTGACTCAAGAATTCTCTTTAAGGATTTAGTCAGCTCCGTACCTGGGTATTAGAAAGCAGGAGGTATTGTATCTCTCTCTCAGGACTCGATATCCCAGTAACCCGAGAAGGTATCTGGAAACACCGGAGCTGGATTTCTCGGCAGGAGAAAAGACAGCGTCTCTCTCAGTGCCTCAAAGAGGAGGGGCAGCGTCCGTGGGCTCTCGCATCAGCTGGGCTCTCGGGCAAGTAGATAGCAGCTCTGCTCCAAAACCACCACCGTGTGTTTGCTTAAGGCAACGTTGGTATATTTATACCTGAAAGGTGCCGGGTTTGGTGTACGGTTGGACATAAGACATCAATAAAGATGTCACTAAGAACTGGCCGTTCTTAGAGTGCTTTACAGGAGTTCTAGGACGAAATCAAAACAAAAGCAAGGGGGATTTCCCAGGTTGCTGGAGGTTTGGTTTGTTTAGAGAACTCGTTGTGCTTTCTAGGAGTCTGGGGAAGTAGCCTTGCTTAATGTGACAGCATGTGCTACGACTGAATATGGATATGATTACTATGCCGTTATTGGGATATTATTGATTTTAACCGAACAAGGGCATAAAATAGAAATATCGATTTAGGCTCCTGAATAAAAACACAATAGTGCTTTCTAGGAGACCGGGGAAGTAGCCTTTGCTTAATGTGACTGCATGGGCTACGACTAAACATGGATATGATTCCTATGCCTTTATAGGGATAATATTGATTATAACCGAACAAGGGCATAAAATAGAAATATCGATTTAGGTTCCTAGATAAAAACACAATACTGCCAAGAAATTCTCTGAAAGGTTTCAGTCGGTACGAACTATTGTTCGGGACTAGAATGCATATTCAGGACCTTGATAGTCCGACTTCAGTGGTAGAAGAAAAATGCTTTGATATCAAAGATCGTTTGGCTATTTTACAGGACTTAAATGAAACAAGAAAAGGCCTGAGCAACGTAAAGTTAAAACAGCAGCCAACAGCCACTGAAGATAAACCACCTGTCCCAGCAAGGCCTGCCTGGATTCCAAAGATTGGGGATCTGGTGAGAGAGAAGATCGCGGTGAAGAAGGAATTTGGGCCTTCTTACAGAAAAGCAGTACCTGTCTTAGCTATCAGCGGAACGAGATCAGTTGTACTACCGCCCCTTGCTGGTAAAAAGGAGAACCGAGTTGTATCCATCGACCTGGTAAATCCACAATCATGTGGCCAATAATAAGTAGTAGGCCCAGTGGACTCCCAAGAAATAGCAGAGTACCAGAACTCGCTACAATACAAGAGGTTCAAACTGAGAGACTAATCACATTTGAGAAACCTGCAGTGAATAAAAATGGACTATGCAACAATGCCATGGAACTTGTGCCTCTTGAAACCCAAATTGCAACAGTTCGTCAAGAAACACCAGTCTACAACGATGTAGCCTCAGACTATGCTAATGAAACAAAGACAAATCCAAAAGCAAATAAAAATCCGGAAGCAATTCCAACAATTGACAGAACTGCATCTGGCTACTTCATCAATTTTGATGACTTTTCTGAAGATCCAAGCGAGCCTGAAGAATCGCCAGCAACAAAGACTTTAAAAGACAAAGCAACAGAACTCTTTCATCAACTCAAAGAAACCTATCTGATTTCTCCATGGATTGAATTTTGGATTGTGTTAGGTGTACTTTTCCTCCTGCTTTGGCTCATCATGGTTCTTTGTTTGGGAAAATTAATTGAAGGAAAATACAGTACAATGGACACAGCAAGTCAGAACATCAACTTGGTCCTAAAGCCTCACAAGTCATCACACATCGAGAAAAGAGAACTATCATCAGTGAATGTCACAGCCAATCCAATACCCGGTGGGGTAGCATGGGTCAAAACGGATTACGAAATCTATGGCCCGGTCGAGCTCTTGAAATATCCAGACCAGTTCAAGGTTTCATTAAGTGACTTTGTAAAACCAAGTACATTCTCTGATGATTGGGACTTTGAAAGTATTAATGATATGATGTCAGATTTAGTAATGTCAGCAAAATTTACAGAACATGATTACTTACAGGGTTCATCAAATTATGAAGAAATATATTGTAATAATCAATTTGCACATCACTATTTGCATAAATCTGCTCAGCCTAGAAATGTTTTTAATAATAATCAATGGGAACATTGTGCAACTCAACCTAAAAGCAGTTCGAAAACATTTTACGAGAAATTCCGATATTTTTCAGGGATTTAACACAAGTGACGCAGAAACGTTTTATTTCAAAATGTTAAATAAGACAGGGGTAAAAACAATGCTGACAAATACTAAATTGATCTATTCGGAAACATTTTATGAAAAAATTATTACATTTGGTTTTTAGTTCTGGAAAAACAACATTGAAACAAAAACCATCTGGGGTACCAAAGATTGGCAGGTCCAAGGTTTAGAAGCATTATTTAGAGCCTGCATGATCCCGAAACAAATAATATTCTTGAATGACACCATTCAACAAACAACATGTCTTGGCCTAGCCAAAATTAAAGACTTAAACAAACCGTCTATTCCAAAGCCCATACCTGATAGTAATAGCACTACTAATATGGAAATAGACGTATCCCACATTTTTAACAAAAACAGAACACATCCTGATTGGAAAAAATGGTTGATCTGGCCCACAGACACAAATAACTGTCAAGATAGATTCCTGAACAAAATACAGGGGTTAAAAATGACCAGGCCAGACCCTAGATACTCCCAGAGACAACATCCAGGGATAGTTACAACATACAGTGTAGGGAAACTATGCCTCGAATGGCTACAAAAATCCACACTGGCTGAAATAAAGCAACACTTGACTTTACTTAAAGACGGTGCTGACTTGCGTGATTTCATAATGGGACCACACAAACAGCGTCAACAACGTTTCATAGCGGCCGGTATATACGCTGCGTACAACGAAGCTTGGAAAGTAATGCAAATTGAAACAGCAGAAAAAATACGAGAAATTGATCGTATTAATTTGGAAAAATCGCTTTCTGTTGTGGACAATGGGTTAATGACTCTGTCCTCCAGAATATATTCACTGGTCAGTATTGTATCATCTGCTATTGATATAATAGAGCAGGACTTACTAATGTTACAACACGGTCAGTCCCAATTACGTTCTATTGTACAGCTTGGCTGGACGTTGCAAAATCTGCGTTCAGGCTACGTGCCCTGGCGTTTAATCCACACAACGTCATTATTCTCTATCGTTAACCTTACTGATACACAAATCAGTTTGGCACAAAAAGGAGCAGACTATACGATTCTGAGCATTGAAAAACTTGAGAGATTACCATTGACAATGTCAGAAAGACCTGTCATTGAATGGATAATACATGGAATAATTACAATTCCGATAACAACTTTCCAATTTAAATACTGCCAAGAGTAAATACCAGTGGGCCAGTATGAAAGGTTGGGTAAAGGGTACATCAAGTCATCATGGAAATTAGCTTATACACACACATGTTACAGTGAAAAGAAACAGAATGTATTTCTTAGTGGTAACAATTGTAATCGATCACTAAGCGGTTACTTCTGTGTCAAGGTATTAACCTGCATGGGGCCTGTGAGGGGACTTCAAATAACCTTTCATGTCACCAGCATGGCACACCTGCAACACGAATAGAGCCATTCTTTAGACGGCTCTCTAACGGGAGCTATATTCTAATAGTGGACCACAGCTGTTGTGGCATGGTGCCAGGGAAAGCCTCTCGTCAGCGTGAGTTCCATGGTCACTTGCTGTATGCAAGTATTGTATCCAAACAGCACTCCAGATACGGAGGCAACAATTTGGCCTTCTTTGAATATCTCTTCTATTCAAATTGATACTTTAAGCAGAATAAAGTCTGTTCTTTTAAAGACAACTGTGCCCTTACCGTCATCAAAAGAAACGTATGATCTGCAAGTTGCAAGGACAACGGCAGAGATACATAGCCTTTTATCAACAAATTGCCCCGTGCATTTCACAGAAATTCTAAGCCAAATCCTAAATATGTCAGATACCAGTGGCATCCCACATGTATTTAAGACAATTTTTTCGGGACTGTTAACACCCTTCAAAACAGTTCTGGGCATTTTTCCTAAATTTGTCCATTCTATCTTTGGCGGCCTACCACTTCTTTTGGGACTCGTAGCAGGAATTTTATTTTTGATCCTTCTGCTCCGATATGGCAAGCCAAGTCGCAGACAAGACTCCGGCAATGATGGAAGAAACGATCCTAGCTATACGCTATCGGGACCACATAACTAAAGTCCTTGGATTAGCCCGGCTAAGAGATCTGAATATGACCTGGTTTCTTTCATTCAGACCCATCTGGCAGAATTGTATCTTACCTGTGCTTCGATGTATGCTATGCGGAGAAGAATGCGTGTTGGACGTCTGTCTTACACTACCATCAGCAGTACCATTGGATACAGATACTTTGCTAAGTCCTGTAACGGCTCATGCATCGTGTTGTCCCCAGCGGCTACCCATTCTGATGACGGCATTCGTTGAGACTTCACCACTACGCTTAGGGGGTAGTGAAGTACGAGGTGAAAGCAGCATCACCCAGGTACGACCTTCTGTGAGCATTGCTGATCCTGACATCGATGATAGCAATCATTCTCACGACTGCACTGTTGCGGCTTTTTCAAACTTGGTCGAACTTTCACCTGAAGCCGTAGACCAATTTTTTGAGAGTCTTTCTGAAATGATGTTCTCCCCTGAACAGAAAGAATAACTTTTTAAGCAACGAGCACACCGCGTTCCCTGAACTCTGAGTTCGGCCTTCAGCTTTGATAAACAAAAGCTACTGAAAACATTTGGAACTATTTTCCCCTGAAAGTTAAATTTTCTTTTTTTTTTGCCTTTCAAAATATTTACTTTTTCTGGCACATGTACTCTGCTTAAAGTAGAACTATTCTTAGAGAACAGAGCTTCTATTTTAGGAACTCTAGAGACAATATATTACCTCAGCCTCTAGCATATGTACAACATTTGTATTATTATGTGATGGAATGGTCTCGACCTTCTTTTCTGTATTAAGAGCCATTTCATGTGTAATTTTCGCAAATCATTCAGCTGATAATTATATGCAATCCATTTTCTGAATGATAACACTACTTGATAAGCATACAGTACCACTACTCATTCTCGTGTATTACCATATACCATTTAAATATGCGAATTTATGTATTTTGGGGTGGGTTGGAAAACACATGCATCATTATATGTTTATATGTTTACTATTGCTTAGTTTTAAGTAATGAGGGACATTAGATCGTGGAGTGGGTGTTGTAGTTCTATCTAGGACCCTAAATTCGATAGTCCTGTTTTATGCCCTTATGTGGTTATAATAAATAATATCCTTATAAAAGCATAAGAATCATATCCATATTTAGCCATAGCCCATGCTGTCCAAATTAAGCAAGGCTACTTCTCCAGGCTCCTAGAAAGTACGAGTTCTGTAAACAAACCAAACCTCCAGCAACCTGGGAATTCCCCATTGCTTTTGTTTTGATTTCGTCCTAGAACTCCTGTGAGCACTCTAAGAACAGCCAGTTCTTAGTGACATCTTCATTGACGTCTTATGTCCAACCTTACGTCAAACCCGGCACCTTTCAGGTATAAATATACCAACGTTGCCTTAAGCAAACACATGGTGGTGGTTTTGGAGCAGAGCGGCTATCTACTTGCCCGAGAGCCCAGCTGATGCGAGAGCCCACAGACGCCGCCCCTCCTCTTTGACGCACTGAGAGAGACGCTGTCTTTTCTCCTGCCGAGAAATCCAGCTCCGGTGTTTCCAGATACCCTCGCGGGTTACTGGGATATCGAGTCCTGAGAGAGAGATACCAGACCTCCTGCTTTCTAATATCCAGGTACGGAGCTGACTAAACCCTTAAAGAGAATTCTTGAGTCAGATTCTTGGCAAAACCAACTTAACTTAAACTGCTACTTACTTACTCCTTCCCACGTATTAGGCTTAGGTCAGGTACACCGGGGTAGGCGTATTTAGAAGCACCAGTTGAGTACGTTAGTCAATGTATATATGTATGTATATATTTTATCTATTTTAAAGTATCATATGGCTAAGAAACCATATCAATGCTTTTACAGTATTATTTTATAATCCTCCTTTTACTGTACGCACTTTACTATGAGTATTGCAATTGTGGCAATTCATTTCTCTTGCATGAGAAAGAAGACTGCTCAATAAATAACACCTTTTATTGAAAACGCCTGTCTCTCTTTTCTCTGCACTCTGGTGAAACTAAGTATGCACACTTGACTGAGTGAAATAGCTGTCTATTGTTTTCACACGACTCTAGAGATACACTCTTATTCTGAGGGAGCAAAGTTGTCATGTTTTATGGTTGTCAGAAGCTAATCCCTTCTTGTCTATCCAGAGAGGTTAAACTCCTCCTCGTTTATTCGAGAAAGTTTATTGTGACCTCTGAGCTAGCTGGCAAACCTTAAGTCTAATATAGTCAGGAGAGACCTAGTCGACCTCAGTCCTACGTCTACACTTCTGAATATATCATTCCAATCAGACCCCCCAGGATATAGCGGCATGGATTAGCAAATTTAGCGGCACAAAAATGGAAATTTAGCGGCACAAATATGGAAATTTAGCGGCAATTTTGCGGCATTTTATTTCGCCATTTTTCCTACAACAAACACAGATATCTAAGTTTTTTTAGTTATTTAACAACATGAAGCTATGTATATTTGGTGTATTTACAATGTAGACACTTTGTTTCCCTCAAAAAGCAAAAGACTGCCCGTCAGCAGCCCAGGGCAGCAAAACAGCATTACAGGCGTCCCGCGTTGCGTGCGGCAAGGCGGTGCTTTATATCGCGGTGTCAGCGCCTCCCCAATGCAGCAGCTCAATTGGCACACCTTGCATAAAAAAAGGTTTGGATCTTTGTTGTTCCAGCCTGTCCTCGTCGCTCTCCTCTTCCCGCTCTCCTCTTCCCGCAGCAGTCCCTGAATATAGGCCGTGTATACAGCGCTATCTATCTCCAGCGCGTCTAGCCTCCGTCCCAGCCACTCCTGGAAGCCATGCGACTCCATTCCACACTGGGACAGTGCTCTGACTGCCGGCCAGCCTCGCCGCCTTTGCAGTGGATGACCTGTTGACAGCCACTGAAGCTGTATTACGCACTGAGCTGTACGAAGCCTATGCTTGGAGCTGTGGATGGCATGCTCCTCTAGTCTACAGGGCACAACAGGAAGGATCCTGTGGGATGTACGTAGCCGTGAGCTGCAAGATGCTGAGAGTTGGTAGGAGCTGCATGCTGTGTGAGATCAATGATGTTGATGCTGTTGTGATGTAGTGCTCGGAGCTGTAGGAAGCTGCGAACTACAGGTTGCCTGAATTTCTGTGAGGTGCTGTGGGTGTTTGCATTCGGTGAGCTGTAGCATGCTGTGGACTGCATGTTCTGTCAGCTGTGGGATTCCGAGAGCTGTGTCTGCCGGCGCTCAGAGGGCTTTGAGCAGGCGGATGCTGCGAGCTGCAGGATGTTGACGTTCTGAGCAACAGGATCAGATGTCAGTATCCCTGTCCTTCCGTATGATCGCCCCTCTCCCCGGGCTGACACGAAATCACTTCAGACAACTCTCAAGACACCATAGAGCAGGAGATCAGAGACACCCCTCCTCCCCTCCCTGGCTGCGACACCCTGCCTCTCCCCCCGCTCAGGCATGTGTCTGATGCACACAGGGTCAAGGGCAAGGTGCACTGCCCTCTCCAACAGCGAATTGTTAATTGTCTCTAGCAGAGATAAAATTAATCTGAGGGAATGATCGCCCACAGCGGCGCCCCTCACTGCTCTGTCTTTCTGACAGCTGACCCCCTATCACCGTCTGTATCTTCAAACACAGGACAGAGGGTCAAAATTTCAGGACAAAATGTGAATAAATGTAAGTTTTCCAGGCACATCATAGGAAGTTGCGCGATACTATAGCCTTCAGCTTTCAGTACACGCACTTTTTTTTACCGGATGTGTGACTGGGCTGGGGCCTCAAACTCAGCTGCACCCTAAGCTTTTCGCGGGTCGTCCAAAACCCATTTATAGCTACAGGAGGCTTTGTGGTTTTTATTGCCTCCTGCAATCTCAGTTCTCTGGCTAAGTAGCCCATTTGCAAGGTGTTGGAGTATAGATCATCTGGGAAGAAAGATTCAATTATCACACAACGCCCACGAACGAATAGTCAGCAGACGTGCCTTGTCATACTCTCATATTGCACAAAAGAGAGACAAAACAAGAGGAAAGTAGTATGTAACGAAGAGAGAGCGTTTTATAATCTATGCAAGGCCTAACGCAGTGATAAAAACGAACTATTTGAGAAGGGCTTCACCTTCCCAAAAATCTAAACGGAATGAAATTAGAAAGTACATTTTCAGGTTTGTTTCATTTTCTTAGTCAGTCTTCTTCCATCATCCCAGGTAATCGTTATCTCAAGCAAACCGTACAGACCCCCCAGGATATAGCTGCATGCATTATCTTTTGTAAAAATGCTGTGATTTCTACAAAAGTGCCGATTTCGCGGGCACTGTTGTAAAAATCGCGGCATTTTTTCAAAAGTGCCGATTTCGCGGCAAATCGCGAAATCGCGATATCCTGGAGGGTCTGTCCAATGCACAGAGCCCATTGGGAATATAGGAACTACACTACAGGATCAAGGGGTCTTCTGCTGCCACAAGAAGGAGTGCCTGGCTTAAATCATCGGAGTTCTCCCCAGATGTGCAGGCAACACTTTTGGATCTCCCTTTTGATGGTTCTGGGCTGTTTGGAAAGAAGGGGGATTCTGCCTTGGAAAGGTTTAAGGACAGTAAAGCCACTGCCAAGTCTCTGGGCCTTCAAGCTCAACCTAGAGGCTCCTTGTATCGTAAGTACGGAGGTTTTAGGAGGTCGTCCTTTCGGACCTACAGACAGCCTCAGCAGCAGCAGCAGCAGCAGCAGCAAAACACCTTGTACAAGTCCTACAGGGGCAAGAACAGAGGTCGTCCACAAGGCCGCCAGCCCTCCTCCTCCACATCCTCCCCTCCTCTTACCACAGCAAAGCAGCCCTAGATCCACCATTCTGGATCATGTTGGTCCTGTGGGGGGTCGGCTTAATCATTTTCTGCAAGATTGGGAATCTGTCACTACAGACCTTTGGGTTCTCAATCTTTGTAGAGAATGGGTATGCTCTTCCCTTTCGGGAATTCCCTCAAATTACCCTCCTTGTCAAGGGGCTTGCTCGGAGGACCACCTTCTTCTCCTGCAGGAAGAAGTGCTAACTTTACTGAAAAAGAATGCAATAGAGGTGGTTCCAGAGCGGGAAAGGGGTCAGGGATGCTACTCCCGGTATTTCCTGATTCCCAAGAAGGATGGCAGGTTACCTCCAATCATGGATCTTGAACCTTTTTCTGAAGCAGGATGCTCACCCTTGCGCAGGTTCTTCAAGCACTGCAACAGGAAGATTGGATGGTGTCGATCGACTTGCAGGACGTGTATTTTTATGTCCCGATCCTGAAGTCGCACAGGAAGTATCTCTGTTTTACGGTAGGGTCGCAACATTATCAGTTTGCGGTCCTCCCGTTTGGACTTACTACTGCACCTCGAGTCTTCACCAAGATGATGGCAGTGTTGGCAGCCCATCTCAGGAGATCGGGGATTCCGGTTTTCCCCTATCTGGATGACTGGCTGATCAAAGCAGTCGCCAGAGAAGGTGCTTCATCATCTGCAGGTTACAACTCAGCTGTTGTACAAATTGGGTTTCTCGATAAACGTGCCCAAGTCTCACCTGGTGCCCTCTCAGCGCAACCTGTTCATAGGGACAGTACTGGACACTACTGTGTGTTGAGCATTCTCGGCATTCAGGAAATGATTCCCTTGTTTTACAACGGAGCGGTCGTTCCAGTCCTGAAGGTCTGTTTGCTTCCTGCATTCTGTTGGTCAACCATTCTCGCTAGCACATGAGGGCGCTCCAATGGTGACTCCGTAGGCAGTGGTATCAACACAACGGAGATCTCAGGGAGTCTGTGAGGCTCTCCAGAGAAACTGCAGCGGATCTGTCTTGGTGGAGGGTGGAGGGCAATCTGTCTCAAGGAAAGCCCTTCCATCTACCTCCATCGGTGGCCACAGTGATAATGGATGCATCCACCTTATGGTGGGGTGCTCATCTGGGGGATCTGGAGATCAATGGTCTTTGGTCTCCGGAGGAAAGGTTGCTTCATATCAACCTTCTAGAGTTGCGGGCGGTACGATTGCCGCTCAAGACCTTCCTCCCTTCCCTTCGCGGTCAGTCAGTTCAAGTCCAGACGGACAACACTACCACGATGTGGTATGTCAACAAGCAGGGAGGAGTGGGGTCGCATTGTCTCTGCAGAGAGGCTCTGCGTCTCTGGTCCTGGGTTCGGGACCATCAGATTTGTCTGATGGCAAGTCATCTGTCCGGAGTTCTGAACGTGCGTGCAGACAGTCGCAGTCGGCAATTCTCTGCAGACCATGAGTGGAGGCTTCATCCGGAGGTGGGTCATCACGTCTTTCGGACGTGGGGAACTCCTCGGGTCGACCTGTTTGCCACTCACAAGAATGCTCACTGCCCGTCATTCTGCAGTCTCCAGTATCCGTTGCAGGGAGCGTTTCAGTTGAGTTGGGCCTCACGACTCCTTTATGCGTTTCCTCCCTGTGGCGGGGTTGAATGAAGGGACCGGGCTCTTGTTCTGGGCAAGTAGGGTTTTATTTTTATGAAAGTTCTTTTATAACGTGATGTGAGTCTCTCTCTTGCAAAGTCTCCTGGATCTGTGTTTGTGGTATCCCTCCTACAGGGTACAGGTTCAGTGGCCTTGTTCTTCCTGCTTTCACTCCCCTCGTCGTGGGCCTGGATTGCTCTCGCCACCAGCCATACGGGAAAGGAACACAGAGAAGAGGCTATCAGGACACTGCTTTTTGTTCCAAATGCCAAAGGGGAACCGGGGGTGTTTAGGGTCACCGCTGCACACGTGCTTTGTCAAGGGATCTATACAAGGGCGTGCAAGGGTGTAGTTGTGAGGAAAGGGTTAGGGGAGGGGAACGGAAAAACCGGGTAAGGAAGGAGTATTGATACTATATACAAAATGGCTAGCCAGACGTTAGCGTTACTAAGGAGGGAAGTCTCCCCGCCTCCCTACCCTGCCTTCGAACCGGTTCCATACCTGCTTCAGCCACACTCCTCCCTCGGGAGTGTGGCACGGCGCTTGGTGGGGACGGTGGCCTCCTGGCTTCTCTGCTCCCTCATCGATTGCGCGTCTTCTTCCCTCGTTACGAGAACAGCCTCCTTCGTCTTGCTCCAAAACTCCAACTCCGTCTCCCTCCTGGGTGTCGTCACATGCTGAACACTGTTCTTCCGCTCTTTTGGTCAATCCTGCGGTTCCTACATCAGACGGGGGCGGGACTTCATCTTCCACATATGCCCAGTTAAAGGAGCCATCTCCCGTGTCCTCTTCTGGCGATGCGAAGAGGGGAGGTTGGTCTGAACACCAGTCGTTCTGGGGTAATTGAAGAGAGGGGGAAGAAGCAGAGTCAACAACCCACTAGTCATTTGAGGGTGGCACCTTCTCCTCCCGCCCGGACACCTTTTTACACACCTTCCCCCGCCCCTGGGTTCTCCCGATCGGGTAGAAAAGAGGACCTAGATAAATAATCTGCGTTTCCATTTTCTGTGCCCTTTCTGTGCTGCACAACAAAAGAGAATGGTTGTAGGAACAAAAACCACCTGAGGACTCTTGGGTGTTGTGCCTTGTGTCTATACATCCATTGAAGGGGGGGCATGAGCGGTATAGAGGACAAAAGATCTCCCCTCTAGGTAGTACTTTAGTTTGTCGACGGCCCATCGTATGGCCAAACATTCCCTCTCTATGGTGGGATACTTGCACACTCTAGGATGTAGTTTCCTACTAATGAAGAGGATGGGGTGTTCAAGGCCGTCATCACCTATTTGGGATAATACCGCCCCATATCCTGTGTTGGAGGCATCTGTGGCCAGGGAAAAAGTTGGGAGGTATTAGTACCGGACTCATGGTTATGGCTTCTTTTAGGTGCTGAAAGGCCAGGCGAGCGTTCTCAGGGGTTTTAGTATGTGGGATGTTTTAACATCTTTTTTTAATAGGTCTGTAAGGGGACTAGCCATGTTGGCAAAGTTATCAAGGAATCTCCTATAATACCCTATCAAGCCTAGGAAAGCTCTTAGATCTCTTTTGGAGGAGGGAAAGGGGGTATTCAGTATCGCGTTAATCTTTTCTTCTTGTGGGGCAATGACTCCCTCCCCTAACATAAATCCTAGATATTTGACTTTAGTGTATGCTGCCCTCGATTTCTTGGCATTGACGTGTAGTCCAGCCATTTTTAGTGCCGTCAAAACCGCCTGTACATGCTTCAAGTGCTCTCCCCAGGTGTTAATGAAGATGTGGGGCTATGACTCCCTCCCCTAACATAAATCCTAGATATTTGACTTTAGGGTATGCCGCCCTCGATTTCTTGGCATTGACGTGTAGTCCAGCCATTTTTAGTGCCGTCAAAACCGCCTGTACATGCTTCAAGTGCTCTCCCCAGGTGTTAATGAAGATGTGGGGCTATGACTCCCTCCCCTAACATAAATCCTAGATATTTGACTTTAGGGTATGCCGCCCTCGATTTCTTGGCCTTGACGTGTAGTCCAGCCATTTTTAGTGGCGTCAAAATCGTCTGTACATGCTTCAAGTGCTCTTCCCAGGTGTTACTGAAGATGACAATGTCATCTACGTAGACCGAACAATGAGCTGTATAGGGGCTCAATATGTCGTTCATCAAGCGTTGCAGGAGCCCCGCGAAGGCCAAAGGGGAGGACGTTAAACTCAAACAGTCCCTCTTCTGTTGTGAGGGCGGTCTTTCGTCGGTCCTCCTCTCTGAGGGGAACCTGCAATAGCCCTTTGTCAGGTCCAATGTGGTGATGAATCGAGCCTCCCCGATCCGTTCGATTAGTTCATCCACCCTAGGTATGGGATAGGCATCGAAGGAGGATATAGCGTTTAAAGCGCGGAAGTCCATGCAGAACCTGGTCGTCCTGTCTTGGCACCATTACAATCGGAGACGACCAGTTACTCCTGGAGGGTCGTATCACCCCTAACCGGAGCATTTCTTGTATCTCCCGATTGACATCTTGTCTCCTTGCTGCAGGGATCCGATAGGCTTTTAGTTTTACACGTTTTCCTTCTTCGGTCTCAATCTTGTGTTCAATTAGATGGGTCCTCCCTGGAGTGTCGGAAAACCTTTGTGCAAAAGGTTGTTGGGTCTCCAGTAACTCTCTTCTCCTGTCTTCGGTTAGTTCCGGGTTCACCGGCAGTTGGTCTAGGGTTGAGACATCTAAGGACGTGGGAGACGAAACTGAGAGGACTTGGGTAAAGGACCTATCCATTTCTTTAACAAGTTTATATGAAAACACTGTTGTCTGGAAGGGGATATTTGTACCCGATAGGTGGAGTTCCCCAGTGTTTCGGTGATGGGGTAAGGTCCAAGCCATTCACTCTGAAACTTCTTGGTCGAGGAGGGAAGTAAGACCAGCGCCCAGTCTCCCTTTGATAGCTTCCTCCACTTTTTCCCACAATCATAATATTTCTTTTGACGGTGTTGACTCTTCTCCAAGTTGGAGTAAGCCAGATCTCGTAGCTTTCCCAGTTTGGACTTAAGCTGTTGGGTATATTCCAGCGTCGTTATTTGTTCTGTCACGTCTTCTTGTTCCCAAGCTTCCTTAGTGATCTCCAGTAAGGTCCTGGGTTGCCGTCCATAAAGCATTTCAAATGCAGAGCAGCTTAGACTGCTTTGCACTTGGGCCCTGAGCACGTAGAGGGCAAGGGGTAATAGGCGGTCCCAGTCCTTATTTTCTACAGGTAACATCTTCTTTAAGGTGGTCTTTAATGTACGATTATAACGTTCTACCAGGCCATCGGTCTGGGGGTGGTAAGCTGAGGTACGAATATGTTTTAAGTCTAACAGCTTGCATACTTCTTTCATTAGACGGGACACAAAAGGAGTCCCCTGGTCGGTAAGTATTTCCTTGGGGAAACCTACTCTTGAGAACAGATCTAGCAGCTTCTCCGCAACATTTTTAGTGATGGGGGCTCGAAGGGCTCGAAGGGCAAAAGCCTCAGGAAAGCGAGTAGTGTAATCTACTATGACCAAGGCGTAGACATGCCCGTGGGATGTATGGGGAAGGGGCCCGATTAGATCCATTCCCACCCTCTCTAATGAATTCCCTATAATGGGAAGGGGCGGTAGGGATACTGCTGGAGGTTTGTACATGTTCCTCTTCTGATAGGTCTCATTTCTTACAATACTTCTCGGATTCTTTGTAGATGCCTGGCCAGTAAAAATGTTTGGTTATGTTTTGGGCGTTTTTTTCTGCCCCCGAATGACCTGCGGTCAGGAGGGCATGCGCATAAAAGAGTATTTGATCTCTGAACACTTTAGGCACCAGTAACTGAGGGGGTTCATTCGATCTTCCTACTCTATATAACAACCCAGTCACTATCGTGAGTCTAGGGAAAGTGTCTGAAGGAGACATATGTGCTGCATGTGCTGACTCCCAGGCATTAAACAGGGTGGAATCATTAGCCTGTGCGAACCTGAAATTCCGGTCAAGTAACCAGGGTTCAGAGGATATTAAAGCAGGTCGGTAAAGATTCTTTTCTTTTTCTGCCACTTTTAGCTCGGTTTGGAATAGGGATAGGAATTCGGGATTATCCACCCCTATGATCAGGTCCTCCGGGAGTGACTCTGCCGCACCTACTCTTACAGTACAGGGGTTCCCTCCTATTGGGTGTATAGTGACCTGGGCCAGGGGATAGGGCTTCACGTCGCCGTGAACACATCTAATGTGGACAGTGGTTTCTGGGAGGAGTTGGTGGGGAAGAACTAGCCTTTTTTTGTATAACGGTTTGTCTTCACCCAGAGTCCAATAAAGCCCTTATACTTCTACTGTTGACTTGCACACGTACATAGAAGGAGGGTCCCATTTCTGACGCAGGCACATCACTGCCTTCGGGATGTACCCCACCTCCATCCGTTCTTCAGTAGCTTTTATTCTAGGACACCTGCGCGCGATATGGCCCCACTCCCTGCATTTAAAGCACTGTGGTCCTTTCATGGGAGTAGGGTCAAATCTGAGAGGTTTAGGCTTAGGTGGCTCCTGGTCACTTACTCAGGGCAAGTGGGGAAGTAAAATAGGGTAGTAGTTGCACTTCCAGCAGCACTCAGGCGGCTGGGTGCAGGGTGCTTTTGAGCCATCGGGCGCTCAATGTTATCCAATGGGAAAGTTACAAAGTAAACAAAGGCTGCAGGCTCGGGACGGAGATTCTTCAGGTGCGACCACCACTTCGAGAAGTAAGTTGGGTTCTTGGAGAAGAGGTAAGTACCCCAAAGGAGGGCACAGGGGCCCGTGGTGCGCCGGGTGCAGGGGTGTCTTTGGGTGTCTGTAAATCTTACCCTTGGCTGGTTGTGGTTGGAGGGGTCCCTGGTTCTGAGGCTGCAGGCGGCATCTGGGTCATCGAGGGGGGTCTTTGGGCACTGGACTTTGGGTCCCAGTCGCCGGGGGACGTCCTCGTGGTCTTGGATCAATCGGGCACAGGCCGGGCTCGGCGGGTGCAGAGTGGGCTGGATTAGCGGTTCCTGGCTGCCACCAGGGATATGGTTGTTGGAGCAGAGCCTCTGCTCATGGGAGTCCCAGTCTTTGAGAGGGTCAAGGCAGGCAGGTCTTCCAGGTTTTACAAGGTTGCTGTCCGGAGTCGCCGGGATTTAGCAGGGGCAGGTTCCAGGGTCGACAGGCCGGTAGGGCTCGGGCCAAGTCAGTTGGTGTCGTCCTGTTGTTAGCAGCTGCACGGAGGGTCTTCTTCTTCTTGATCTTCTTTCTTGTTTTCTTATCGGGATCTGAGGAAGGAAGGTTCAGGGTGCCCCTAAATACTAAGTTTAGGGGCGTTACAGGTAGGGCAAGGGCAGGGACCAATAGGTCTCTGTCCTGGGGTGGGTACACCCCCTAGTCTGCTCCTCTCCTGTGGGAGGGGGGCAGGAGCCTAGCTGTGATTGGGTAGGGCTCCCCATCTTCAAGATGTGCGGAGCCCGGGTCGTGCTTCACCTCGCCTCTCCCACCTGAGGGGTGGGGTTGGCACAGGCTGGCACCCCCCCCTTCCTGACGTAGGGTTTCCCGCCAGTCTTCCCGCCAGAGTGGGGGTCAGAACTGGTGGGGGCCAGTTGCTGAGTACAGCAAGTGGTCTGGAAAAGCTCATAAAGGCAGCAGGCCTTAGAATCTTCCCCCTGCCCATCCTGGGGGTGGAGACCTAGCACCTCGCCCAGGATGTGCATTGTTGCAGGCCCAGGAGAGTGGGGGGCTCTCCACCCAGGGGTCC
The DNA here is from genome assembly GCF_964261635.1 of Lissotriton helveticus. NCBI lineage: Eukaryota > Metazoa > Chordata > Amphibia > Caudata > Salamandridae > Lissotriton > Lissotriton helveticus. The sequence goes on from NC_136068.1 coordinate 1,195,590,861, forward strand.
AGCAACATGTCTGCTGTGTGGCAGCCTAGGCAGCCTCTCAGACCAGATGTGGATTGTAGGTTAGGTTTTCAGGGGGCATCTCTAAGATGCCCTCTGGTGCATTTTACATTAAATCCCATACTGGCATCAGTGCGTGTTTAATGTGCTGAGAAGTTTGATATCAAACTTGTCAGTCTTCAATGTAGCCATTATGGTGCTTTGGAGTTCGTAATGACAACCTCCCAGCACCATATACTCTTAATGGCGCGCTCGGCAAGCCCGTCTGTGCCTGTCCGCGCCCAGCTCCAGAACCCCTGGCCCCCGCACCCGCCACGACGACCTTTGCCACTACGACGCCAGCACTCTGCATGCTCTCAACCCCGGACGGACCCACAACTGCTTCAAGGCCTACCCGAAACACACACACGGTCCCTTTACATGCCGGAACTGCAGCTACACCAGCCACAGAGCCGACGAACCACCCGCCAAGAAAGACCTCAACCACCTCCGATGCTTACTAGTGAACACCCGCTCTGCACGCAAACACGCCGTCGAGCTCTGGGACCTGCTCAACACAACCTCCCCAGACGTCGCCTTCTTGACAGAGACCTGGTTGAACAACTCTTCCGCACCCGACATCGCCGTAGCGATCCCAGACGGCTACAAGATCACCCGCAGAGACCGCACTAACGGAGTTGGAGGAGGAATCAGCATTGTCCACAAGAACAGCATCAGGGTCTCGACTAGCACCGATGACGCGCTCAGCACCGCCAAAGATGCAAATCCAGATCCACACAGACCCCCAACTCTACCCTCAGAGGCACCCTCTTCTACCGACCCCCTGGACCCCGCCCCCAGTTCAGCGACTCCATCGCTGACTTCATCAGCACGCACGCCCTGACCTCCACCGACTACATCCTCCTCGGAGACCTGAACTTTCACCTTGAGAACAACAACGACAACAACTCCACAACCCTGATCGATAACCTTGCCAACCTCGACTGAGACAACTCGTCACAACGCCCACCCACTCGGCCGCCCACATGCTCGACCCCGTCTTCTCAAGCCTGCACGTCTGTCAACCACACCACTGAACTCCTCTGGATCGACCACCGGTGCATCCACTTCACCTTCCAGAAACCCACCACACACCACCGCACCCAACAGATCCCCCGCCGCCGCTGGAGCAAAGCCACCGAAGACCAACTACATGCAAACGCTCTGCCGCCGCTGGAGCAAAACCACCGAAGACCAACTACATGCAAACCTCGCTCTCAGCCCACCCACCGAACCGTCCGACACCAACGTCGCTGCCCACAACCTCAGACGCTGGATCGAGGACTGCGCCAACACCTTCGCCCTGCTGAAGAAACCCCCGCACAGAGACACCAGCAAGAGGGCCAGCTGGTTCACCCCAGAACTCCTAGATTCCAAGCAAGCCTGCCGGAAACTAGAGAAGAAATGGCACAGTGAACAAACGCCGGACTGCCACGCAGCACACAAGGATGCCGTCCGCAACCACCACCACCACCACCTCATTAGGGCTGCCAAGAAGACCTCCTTCAAAGACCGCCTCGACAACAACGCACACGACAGCAAGGAGCACTTCAACATCGTGAAGGAACTCTCCAACTCCAGCTCCAACACCAACAGAAGAACGGAATCCTGGACCCTTCCCAGTGAGGGTTCCGCAGCAACCACAGCACCGAGACTGCCCTCATTGCCACCACCGATGAGATCGGGACCCTGCTAGACAATGGGGAGACTGCAGCACTCATCCTCCTAGACCTCTCTGCCGCCTTTGACACCGTCTGCCACCGCACACTACGCGCACACCTCCACGCTGCAGGGATCCGAGACCAGGCTCTGGAATGGACCACCTCCTTCCTCACCGGCAGAACCCAGAGCGTCCGCAAACCCCTGTTCCGAAGCCTCAGAGATCATCTGCGGCGTCACCCCAAGGATCCTCCCTCTGCCCGACACTGTTCAACATTTACATGGCCCCGCTCGCACACGTCGCCCATCAGCACGACTTCAACATAATCTCCTACGCCGACAACACTCAACTGATCCTCTCCCTCACCAAGGACCCCATCACCGCCAAAGCCAACCTCCATGAAGGAATGAAGGCCGTCGCCGATTGGATGAAGATCAGCCGTCTGAAGTTGAACTCTGACAAGAAGAAGGTCCTCATCCTCGGCTCCAACCCGTCAGCCTGGGACGACTCCTGGTGGCCAACGGCACTGGGGGCAGCCCCGACCCCCACCGACCACGCACGCAACCTGGGAATTATCCTCAACTCAGCGCTCTCAATGACCAAGCAAGTCAACGCCCTCTCCACCTCCTGCTCCAACACCCTCCGCATGCTCCGCAAGATCTACATAGGGATCCCGACAGATAATAGAAAAACAGTCACCCAGGCCCTTGTCAGCAGCAGACTCGACTACGTAAACGCCCTCTACGCAGGAGCCCCGACCAAGCTCATCAATAGACTACAAGGCATCCAAAACGCCTCGGCACGACTGATCCTCGATGTACGATGACACAGCCACATCACCCCTCACCTGAGAAACCTGCACTGGCTCCCCGTCAACAAGAGGATATCCTTCAAGCTCCTCCTCCACGCACACAAGGCACTTCACAAGACCGGCCCAGCCTACCTCAACAGACGGCTCTCCTTCTACACCCCCAACCGCCAGCTACGCTCTGCCGACCTCTCACTCGCCACAGCCCCGCGCATCCGAAGAACAACCACCGGCGGGAGATCCTTCTCCCACCTCGCCGCCAAGACATGGAACACCCTCCCACTGAGCCTACGACAGACCCAAGACCTGCTGACCTTCAGGAGGATACTAAAGACCTGGCTATTCAATCAGTAGCGGCCCCCACCTCCCCCTTTCCCCCCCCTCCTCAGCGCCTTGAGACCCTCGCGGGTATATAGTGTACTTAACAAATGACTGATTGATTGATTGACTGATTAACTGCACTTACAGTGCCAGGAATGGCCTTGGGTACTGTAGGGGCACAGGGCTCATGCACCTGTGCCCACACCACTGGCATAGGGCACCCAGCTAGAGGGGTGGCTGATGTATGCCAGGGCAGTGGATTTTGTGGGCCTGGCACACGGGGATGTGTGCCATGTCGACTCTTTGGTTAGTTCTGTACTTACTCTACTCCCTTTGCAGGCTGAGTGTCTATGTGGGTGTCAGGGTACAGGGTCCCTAAGGGTGGCACAATAAGTGCTGTAGCCCTTAGGGGTCTTCTGTGGTCATCATGCCCTGGGTACCCAGGGTGCCACTTACTAGGGGCTAACAAGTGGCCAGAGATGCCAATTGGGTTTTAATTTCAACACAGTTTTAGGGAAGGAACACAGGCCCTGGGCTCCTGGTTGGCAGGAACCCAGGGCACACTCAGTCAAAGCACATCAGCAATTCAGCAAAAAGTGATGGCATACCAATGCAAGAAAGATGGCACTTTCTCACAGCCTACCTCCACACCTTCGCGAAGCATTACTGCTTAGATTCCGAGGTAAGGAGGGATGGTCACTTTGCGAGCTCCGTCCTACAGTACTTTTTGGTATAGAAGGGTGGACACCCTCCTCCGGGAATGGGGACTGCTGTGGGACACTATTCACAAGGTGAGAAATCCACTGGCAGATGTATCCATCAGAAGAAAAAGTTCCTTACCTTCGGTAACGCTTTTTCTGGTGGATACAGTATCTGCCGGTGGATTCCTCACTGACCCACCCGCCTCCCCGTTGTCCACCCTTGTATACCTTCAATTATGTTATTTTATGTCTGTTGCTTTCAATGGAAGTCTTTAAATATTTTTGCTTTACTGCATTGATTTCAACTTTGTGTGGTGGTTTGAATACTGTGTACTGTATATATATTAGTGCGGTCCGTCCGTGTGCCTTGAAGGCACGGAAAAAAAGGGCGGAACTGACGTCATCACGCAGACGAGGCTCTCTTATGGCTCCAGTGACGTCAGCGGAGTCGCAAGCGGAGCCATGCTTCTGTGACGTCGTCCTCGTCGGCGTGGAGAGCTACAAAAAAATTCCGAAAGCTGCTGGCGCAGGAGATATTCACAAGCTGAGGAATCCACAGACAGATACTGTATCCACCAGAACAAGCATTTGCAATGCAATAGTTCTCGCATTAGGAAAGTGTGAGCTATTGGTATTGTAAATGACACATTTTTTTAATATGTGTTGACTTTGAAAATATATAAATTAATAGCATTGTTATTCACAACGCCAATAGCTTACACTTTCCTAATGAGAGTCCTATTGGCTATGGCAATGCTTGTTGGTAGCAAGCAAGTACCGTGCTGTTGTGGTGGTGTCCCAGAGTGATGTGGTGGTGTCCTAGAGTGATGTGGTGGTGTCCCAGATTGGTGTGTTTACTAAGGGCATCGAGTGATGCAGAGTGTAAAGGTGTTTCCAATATTTGCTTTGCAACAATTTGACCCTAGTGCTGAGGGCACCGAACGATGAATACTGTTATTTTAACTTGCACAAAGACCAAGCTAAGTATAGCATTTAAAGGGGGAAGTTTTGCAGTACTAGTAGTCAAACAGTCCAACTCCTCATAATTTTTAGTAACTAATATTGTATTTAAAGGCCCACAATTGGCAGTAGCTAAAACATTTGCTAATTAATAAACATCACGTGTGTAATGTTAAAGTTGTAAATTTTTATCCTGTTTGCTAAACGTTTGGAATAATCCGGACTGAATAGACTTTCTGATTATTTGTTTATTAACTATTTGACTTTTGTGATAACCGTCTAAAGAGATTGCTGAATGCTTTGTTTGCTTTTGCAAAACCCGGACGGCATATAGCACAGCAAAAAGAGTGGGAGGAGGGCAGTACTCGTGGGGAAATTGGCAATGAAAGTATATTTTAAAAAAATGGATGATTGCACATTTGATCTTAATGTGTGGCTTTGGGGCAAATAATTGGCAATAGAGAAACAGAGCGGAAAAGCAAGCCTTGTAGTTGACAGCAAAAATACAGCCTTGTTAACGTTAACATGGTAGTTTCTAAACTTGTGAAGTAGTTACCTTGGGCTCCAAGCAGACGGAGGCCAAGTTACGCAGCTACTTTGAGGTTTTTTGTTTTTCCCTAGGATGCTAAAGCACATACTGTGAAGAAGACGTGCGATGTACGTGGGTGGGGCTTTAACACAAAGTCAAGCAGCAAGGGTCCAATGATGTGTTTGTATTTGAAAGAGAAGTTTAGAATGAAAAAGAGGCTTGTAAATGTTTTGGCTGTGGCTACGACAAAACGGACGTTATGACAGACAGTAACGTAGTCTTAATTTAAAAAAAAGTTTGTGTGCCGAGCAAGCACATAATAGCTGAAAGTAAAAATCTGCTAATAAAAAACAAAAATACTAGGCTGTTGGTTAAAAGGCACAAATGTAGCAGGGTTATAATATTTTAGTGCTAATATACTTTGTAATTGTTAATAAGCAACAGAAATGCTGTGTTTGCAGAGCGCACAAACTGCTAGCAAGCAAGCACCAATGTAAACGGCGGTGGAGATGTAGCTGAAAGTGAAACATTGTGTTGAATGAAATGGGAAAGTAAAGCAAGTATCTTTGTAATCCCGCTGCCGAGGTGTATAAGTATAGGATCAATATCGGCAAACACAGAGCATCAATGTAAACGGGGGGTATATCCAAGGGGGGTCAGTATAGTCAGATGGGACAGAACATTCACGCAGATGAACGTGGCCCCCATCGGCGGACCAGATTCACACAAAGCCTGATGCCACAAAGCCTTATGGTTAGCATAAGCTCGCCCCGTGGTGCAGCAGGACGTTGGACTCTTTCTGCCGCCAGCCTTCATGCTTCGGAGGTCGGTAAACTCCGTGCCATTAAATGATGCAATAGTTGCATCTGATGGTTACAGTGCTTAGAAATGACAGAAGCGCATTATGAAGCGCTGTATAAATACACCTGTTTGTGGAAGGAGCACAACCGAGGGACGAGAGCCGAGTACCTGAAACCCATAAAAAAAACATAGCCTCGAAATAAATGCTGCATATGTGCCGCTGGCAATGGAAGCCCATAGGTTTGTGCTAGCGCCGCCGTTGTATTTAAAAAAAAAAAAAAAAACATTTTTTATTAACAAAGCAAGCAGGGCAATGTTACATACATAAGACATGATGTGTATTGTGTGGATCACGTGAGCAAAGCAGCCTTGGTCATTGTCACAAGTACATATAAAAACACATGCATTGACACATCAATAGTACTATTCTTAACTTGTATAAACTATGTTATTCTGAGGCACTATCATTGTCTGTAAAGTCCGGGGGGTCACAAATGCCACCACGTAACCTATTCCAAGCCCCCAAAATGTTCTCCCATTTCTTGGGGCACCCACGGTGCATAAATACCGACTTCTCAGCCACCATCATTTCATCCATATCCTTGCACCACTTACGGAGGGTAGACGGTGTTTCGGAGCCCCACAATAAAGCAATGTTACGTTTTGCCACCACCGTGCCCAACATTACCCAATCTTGCTGGCGGTGATTTAAGTCATTCGGTTCCCATATGTTCAACAAACATCGACGGGGCTCTGGCACCAGGGAAATATCTATAGTCTGAGAAATTGTGCGCATGACTGCCATCCAAAATGTTGCTATGTGTTTGCAGTCCCATATAGTATGATAGAACGTCCCCTCGTCTCCACAATGTCATAAGCAATATTTATGTGAGGTGGACCCTATCTTAAATAGCGTCGTTCTAGTGTAGTACGTACGGTGTAATATTTTAAGCTGAACTAGCTTGAGTCTAGAGGGTATGGCTGTCTCTCGGGTGGGAGGAAAGGGCCTCTTGCCATTCAGACTCGTCAAAATCACCCACGTCTCTGGACCAGTTCTGTCTTAGTGTGGACGACACGTCAGGAAGGTTGTTTATCAATTTCCGGTAGGTCAAAGAGGTGGCCCTGTCCGGCATATGTTCTGTCAGAAGCCTATCTTCTAGAGGGGATGAATCCTGCAACTCGGTATCTTCAGGTATGACCGATTGGAGTGCATGCCTGCTTTGAAGGTATCTGAACCTCTCTGTCTGTGTCATTTCGTAATGTGCTTGAAGGTGGGAGAAGTCTACCATCCTCCCTTTCTTCCACAGGTCACCCACCACTGAGATACCTATATTATCCCAGTTCCGGAATCCCGTACTGTTGCGAAGGGAACCCAACCTATAAGAGTCCCAGAGTGGTGTCATTAATGTGATCGTCCCAGAACATTTAAGACGCCTATTTGCCTTATACCAAAGTTGAACAGAGTGTCGCCTGGGCCCGAGTAGGTCTGAGGGCACACGGTGGCTATAGAGGTTACCCAACAGCCCCTTACTCTCCAAGCATTGTCTATCTGCCAGATATGCCGGTTCGGTCTGTGGGGCATGTAACCAGTAATTTATCTGTTTGAGATGGGCCGCCCAGTAATATAATTCCATATCAGAAAGCGCTATTCCCCCATCAGACCACGCCGTTGTATTTTTGAAGCTCCGTTAACTGGACATGCACTAATAATGCATGCAGAGAAATGCCGTTGCGAAAACTGAATTAAAAACACGGCAAAAGCAAAGCATTAGTTATAGTGGAATAAAAGACACTGATAATGCGGAGGAGAAAAGCTGTAGTGAAAACACAATGAAAAATACGTGACAATCAAAGCGTTGGTGGACATCGAGTGGAAGCCACGGTGGGGAGGCAGTAGTAAACAAGTCAGATGGGGGCGGGGGAGCAGGGGAGTGAGCGAGTGGGAGGGAAGCGCTGGCGAAGCGTCGCGCTTCAAGAGCCTGGTGGGGGGGCATGGCAGCGAGCAAGTGGAGCGCATTCCAATGAAGTCTGGTGCGAGGCGTGGGGGGCAGGGGAGGGAGAGCAGGCATATGGGGTGTGAGTGAGGCCAAGCGCGCGCCTGGGGAAGCTTCACGCTCCAGTACACAACATGCATTGTGAGAAATCCGCTTGTTCAAGCGAGTTTGTTCTAACCCAATAGTTCAGAGCAATAAATTGCTCGACCTAAAAAGCGTTACCGAAGGTAAGTAACTTGTTCTTTAAGTTCCTAACGAAAATCATCAACTCTCACCTTAAGCCTCCTCACAATAGGATCTACTGGATTCCTTCCAGTTGGTAGTTTTGCCCTACTGATAGGACTGGATCACATTTAGTGTAGGTATGGGTTGATTTGCTGATAATGCAATGCATCCTTTTGGAGGCCAATCCTATTGAACTCCGTGCTTTTTCAAAATGGAGCATCATTCTGATCTGCTGCCCCACTAAGTAAGAGTGCCTAAAGTCCTTTAGCCGTCCTTTAGCCGTCCTTGCAGTGCTGCTTTTGCTTTTTGTCTGTTACAAGTCATGGGTAAAACTGGGGAAAAATGTACATCCCTGTTGTACAAGTCCTACTTTGAATCCACCTCACTTGATATTGGTTTTAACCGTCTTTTTGTTTTTGTTAAGCACCCCTAATCACATTGCCATTTTTTGCTGACAACCTGCATATTTCTATGGTGCGACAGCTAAGTATCTGCCCTTCGATATTGACTATTATTATATGATTCTTCTGCCTGGTGGTGGTCAGAACCATCACTTCCAAAACATTGTCGCTAAGAACAGGCATTGAAAAATCCTAAAACTGTTACTGACTGGCAGGTTTAGTAAGTTTAAAAATGTACTCAACCTTCCTGTAATGTACTTGACACGCAAACTGGTCTCAAATTGTGTGACCCTAGGCAAATATTTTATTTTATAGAGCCGCTTTTTCTTCATTATCACATCGAGAGCACCTTCAAGTATGCGAGTTCAGCATTTCTGCTGCACAAAAAAAATGATTAAAGAGACTAAATGTTTTCTCCATGTATAATAAGTATCTTTGCTCCATGTATAATAAGTATCTAACCACACGATCTCAGATATCTCTGTTAGTTCACTATTAGCATTGTTATCGGGCAGGGGAGGATCAGTTTAGGTTTAAAAACTCACTTTTAATAAATATATTACTGAAGCATGGTGTGGTAGCGCACTGTCATTTACTGACATTACATTTCCTATTAAAATGGCCACAACGTTCCCATTCGGTGTATGTAACAAGGACCCCCTGAACACAAATTATTTCAATTCCCGGTCAGGGAAAAACAATTATGAAGAAAAATCAACCTAGGCAATTGTATATTCCTGTCTACACAATGGTATATGGGAAAATTAACACATGAAAGCGAATTCTGTCTTTACTGTTGAAAATTTTAATCCGTCATAAAAACAATTTATTTTGATACATTCGTTAAACTGTAAAACCATACAGTCTGAAATAGATCAAACATAGAATAATAGTTAACAATTCATTTAAAATCAACAGTGTTGAAATCCAAAAATAAAAATACCAATATACAACAAAGGCAAAGAATAGTGGCACAATAATTATCGACGCGCGTTTCGGCGAACTAGTTCCTTCTTCAGGATTAGCCACAAGTTACCAAATTTCAATCACGGCACCCATACGGAAAGAACAGTCAAAAACTGCCAATCACACTGATAGTAAAAATCTTCAAATTTCTACAAAGGACTCTGATTTCATCCTCCGGTTTTACGCTTGTTTAGTGCTAGTATGTGTATAACTGCTTCGTGATAGCAAAATAGGCCACAATACCTCCAACGATGTGATATTATCGCTGTTCCCTTTGATTTCAGCGTTTTAGTTCTGGGACTGAATATCCGTAGGTCGTTAAAACAAAAATGAAAAGGTGGAACTTCGTGTTAGGTTCCGCAGAGACAGCCTAATTGCAGCGTCTAACGAAGCTTGGCAGAGGATATGGCCTTCGGTTAAAGCTGATATAGCCGATAGCTAATAGAAAACGATAAAAATTTAAAGGTGAACGATAAGTCCTGGCGTCTTACGTCACAGGACGTTAACATGCAGTTTACTGATAAAATGATATAGCATATAAACAATAATCTGTGAAAATTGGGTTTCAGCAAACATATTTATCATTTGCACAACACCAAGTAAGGTCTTCTGATTTTTCTTCATCGCCTTGGTTTAATGACTCACTGAGGATAAGGAAACAGGCCATTCGGAAGGCGGAGAGAGCCTGGAGGAGGGATTATAATACGACGCCACAGAGCCTATATCAGCAAGAGCTTGCCGCGTATAAAAAGGCTATCCTAGCACGAAAATCGGAGTTTTTTGAGTCTAGGATTGCAACAGCCCGAAATCCGCAGAAAGAAGTCTTCAAGCTGCTCTCTGAATTGAGGAAGAATAAGGAGCAGAGGCCTGAATTTCTGCAGGAGGACTGCCAAAGATTCCAGGATTTTTTCATTAATAAAATTGAAGATCTCCTGTTAGAAATCTCTCGCTCTCCCGTCCTAGAATGCTCACTACAAGTTACGCCTCTTAGTCCTAAAGTTGATAACCCCTGAATACTTTCCCCTTGATTACGAAGGAGATGCTAGTCAGCCTGGTAGGGAGCGTAAAGTCAGGCCCCAAGGTGGATCCTTGCCCCCCGAGGGTTTTTAAGCTAGCTATGCCAGGGATGGAAGAGGATGTTCTCAACCTCCTAAATAAGTCTTTGGAAACTGGACAAGTTCCGGCTATGCTTAAGGAGGCCCGGTTGATTCCGCTGCTCAAGAAGCCCGGGGCGGATGTAAACATTTTAAAGAATTTCAGGCCCATCTCCCAATTACCCTTTTTAGCTAAGGTTTTGGAACAGCATGTGCTGACATACCTCTCAAAGCATCTGGAGACCAATGATCTGTTAGAGCAGAATTAGGCTGGATTCCGGGTACATCACAGTACGGAGCTGGTGATGGTGTCCATTTTAGATGAATTGAGGTGTAGAGCTGATAAAAAGATCCCAGGGGCCCTGGTGCTACTTGATCTCTCCGCGGCTTTTGACACGGTGTGTCATAGTCAACTGTTGTCGCGTGTGAGAGATCTGGGCATCGGGGGGTCTGCACTAGGTTGGCTTACCTCTTTCTTGCAAGATAGATCGCAGAAAGTGCAGTTGTCCGACCTAGTATCAACATCAGCGGCCATCACCTGTGGTGTGCCGCAAGGCTCGGCTCTCTCACCGCTTCTTTTTAACATTTACCTGCAGCCACTGATTTCAGCTCTTAATCAGATGGAATGTCAGATTTATAATTATGCTGACGACACGCAGATCGTCATCCAAATAGAGGATTCTCCAGGAGCACAAGCCAGGTTGCATAACATCTTGAGGTACACGGTAAACTGGATGTCCGCCAACTCCTTGAAGATTAATCCTGATAAAACCGAGGTGCTGCCTATAACCATCTCAGGCAGCCCATGGAATGATGGGTTTTGGCCCAAGGAGTTAGGTAGGACGCCGGTACCAGTAACCGTGGTGAAAAGCCTGGGAATCCATATTGACAGCAATTTGTCTATGAAGAAACAGGTGTCTGTAGTGGTAGGCACGTGTGTTGGTCTTCTGAGACAGCTTCGTAAGATCTCCCAATTGCTGTTGTTTCCCACTCTAAGAAGCGCTGTGTCAGCTATGATCCTGGGGCGATTGGATTACGGCAATGCGCTGTATATAGGGCTGCCCCAGCAACAACTCGCAAGGCTTCAGACAGTAATAAACGATGCAGCGAGACTGATCTTTAAGAAGCCTAGGAAGACGCATGCTTCACCTCTCCTGCGTCAGTTACACTGGCTCCCTGTTAGACAGAGGGCATTGTTTAAAGGATTGTGTATTTCCCACAAGGCACTCTACGGTAACGCGCCCAGTTACATTAAAACCAGTCTATCTGGCTATATCCCTGGTAGGGTACTGCGGTCCTCTGAAGCCACTCTCCTGGTCAATGCACGTTTCCGCCTGTCCACTCTGGGCGGGCGTGCTTTCTCCAATTTGCTTCCTGCAGCATGGAATAAACTACCACCTACTCTCCGTAAGGAGCCTAATCTACTGCCATTCCGCCGAATGTTAAAAACCATACTCTTCCGAGAAGCATGGGGAGTATTGTAAGTTGGCTACCTGTTTTTTTTGTACAGTTGTTTTTTTCTTGTACAAGCGCTTAGAGACCCTGGGGTGATAATGTGCTATATAAATTGAAATAAATAAATAAATAAATAAAATATTTTTTTCGTCACACAGAATTACACAAAATGGGCTTTTATAACTACTGAAATATATTTTGACATTTTGGCCAGTTCACTTATTAGCTAATTAAATGTTGTGTGTTAGAAAAACATCTGACACCCTACTGCCATTCATTTCACACTCTTTGTACAGCACTTCAGACAGTTCACTCTACAAAATCCTGTAACCCTGCAGTTAGAGAAAGAAAAGTAATTGTAAAAAGATGTAAACTGACTTCTAACCTCTGTCTCTAAACACAGAGCAAATATCACAAGATAAAATCAATATTTAAAGGCATATTTATTGCTCCTTCACTTTGAGTGAACAGAACCCCTGTTCTTTGTCAGCCTGCTAGAATGGGCGAATAGACCTTAATTATAGCTCTGCCTGATAACATCTGACTCTCCATAGCAAGTGGGTCAGTAGATTTCTCAAGGCCGGACCAAGGTCTATACCCATGGATTCTTTAGTTGACAAATCTTGTGAAGCCACCCTGCACGATACTTGTTTGCCTCTGTGACAAAGGACCTGATTAGCATTAAAAATCTGAACAAGGAATGTGTCCACTAAGGTGACTCAGAGTAAAACTGACATACTCTTTTTAAGCCAAATATATTTCACCAAGGTTGCTGCATATGTCCACGTACTGAGCTTTTAGCAGCTGAGATTACAATTACTATAATTTAAAAGTACTTTTCCAGGTTATTCAACTTTCAGTCCTCAAACTTATGCTATAGAAGCATCCTCTTTTTCAAGTCCAAGCCCCTAATGCAAGCTCTTCCATTGACCTTCTCACAACTGACTCCATTTTGGTAGGATCCATGATAAATGGAGGCTAGATTAGGCACTATATATATATATGCTAGGCTGCCATTGTTCTTTATCCCTTGACTACAATGATTGCTCTGTTTCCTGTAGAATTTTAAACTTCCTATGCAATTTGGCTAAAGACAAATCGGAGACTTTATCCACTCACTTTGAAATATGATATACATGCTACTTTAAGGTATACACTAAATAGTGCCTAACAAGCTGACAAAGGTAATCCTGCATTAAAGAAAACCGCAAACAAACAGTATTCATGGACCACTGCCTATGGAACATATATTTTAATTAAGCTCTTATTATAGCTCAACAACAGACTCAAAGCAAAATAACCATATACCGCATTTAATAAGGACCTCAAATATAGAAACACACTGGAGTTAATTTCAAAGCTATTTATTTGTACAAGGAACAGCAATAAAGAGGAGGCAATCTGAAATGTTGGCGGACTTGCAGTGATACAGTTGTTGTCATTGCCTGTGGTTGTTGTTTAAAGGATAGGCATGAAGTGATACAGATAGTACATCCCCTGGTCTGGATATTGAATTCAGCTTCTCATGGCTTGTCCTTTAGCCAACATTCTCACCATCCAAACACAATTGACTGATTTTAGGGAAGAGCAGGGACTCTGCTTGGTGGTTCCCTAGAATCTTTGAGCTTATGGCTATGTGTAGCCACGCAGTGTCTCTTGCTAGGTGAAGGATTAGAGTGCTCCTAATTCAAGCTAATTTGCCCTAGACAGAAACCTCCTGTTTACTTGCCATGTTGTTACAACAAACTGTAGCAATATTCTGGACATTTTACGCTCTCTGTAAATGCAGAGTTGAAAATCATGTTCAATGCTGGATTGCAGAATGGACTCCATGGCAGCATCAACCAGATTTCATTTTATACAATCTTATTTTACTCTTAGCAAACTCTGGAACAAGCAGACGGGAGATTAAAGTGCCCGTGTGTAGCTCTATGTACTTACTTGTAACATTGAACAACTTTCAAGGTGCAATTGTTCTTAGCAACTAGTAACTTTGTATATCCATTCAGCTCATTCTGTTAATATCAATCAATGAACATTGAGGTCTTGTCTCATGCAAACACATCACATAAGTCTGTTTTCTACTTGTTTATTACAATGTCTAAGAAGTCACGGTAGCATAAACCTGCTGACTGAATATACCCATTTTTTCTTACAGCACACCCGAAAGTGTCTTTGGCTGCTATTACTGTCTTCTTCAACAACCAAGACCACTTCAGAAGGAAATGATGGATGCAAGCATCAACTTCCCTGAATATGTAATCTGTTTTCTGGGAGGTTCAGAGAAAGGACTTGAACTATATCCTTTACAAGAGCATTTAAAGGGAATATAACTATATAAACCTTACATTAATCATCACTGATTTCCTATTTTTAGTCCTCCCTGTGGTCGATATCAGCTTATCTAGTTCACATCTAAGAGAAACTGTAGGAAGCCTGAAGGGCATTTGTATAGGATATGGTACAAGAATCTCAGGTGGTCCCCAAATAGCCTAGATCTCTCTCTCTTGTAGAACCCTGGTCCTTGCTAGTTGACACATATTGAAGTCCCAGATTTAGGAACTCTGTGTCCAAAATGTAATCAGAAGGTGCTTTGTGGCAAAAACATCATGGCAAATTTCCATTTGGCATGTTCTGGTGCCATGAAATTTCACCTTTGTTAAGTATAGTGTTTGGAGACATGTTTTCCTCTGAGTCAAAACTCCATGCCAATATTCACAGATTCAAAAGGGTTGATTGTCATATTTTTTTTGCATCTGTCCACTAATATGGACCTTAGTTTGGAGGTTAAAATCGAATGGTACAGATACTTTAATCTTGAAAAAAAAGACTAATATCTTGAAGACTGCTGATCTGAATGTCAACATTTCAAATGTTACATATATCCGGCATCGATCATCCTGTCAACCTGCTATTGTCAATAAAATGAAGGCTGATTGCCTCCTGCGCAAAGGTGATCTGAATCTTACTGCTAGATTGGATTTTCAGCACTTTTAAGCAGTCACAAGCTTGCAACAGTGCAAGATCTATTTAGCTTCAGGTGTTGGTATTAAGCATCATAGATAAGCAAAGGTGATGGCTTCTGTGGCATTCTGGAAGTAGGCTCTTAGCACATGAGTGATTGTTGTGGTGGAATGGTTTGGATGTCAGATTGGAATGGTGGGGGTGAGAGCGAGAGGGATGGTTGCTTTAAGGTTGGTTAGAAGCAGAGGACTGTGGATGGCCACAGTAGTGTTTTATGGATGTGCTTTTTCTGGCTAAGAATAATCGTTCTTCCTATGTAGAAATAAAATTACCATAATGCTCCAGGGCTAGCGCTTTTCTTCACTGGCTACAAACATCAGGGAAGAGCTGAATGTGCTCCGACTGTATAACGCTTCTTAGCTAGATTATAAGGCTGCTTTGGTGCCGTTGCTGTTTGCTATTCTGTGTTCGAGAAACCATTTTGCATTTCAGATGAGGAGATTAACTATTGAGCTGATTTCGATTGTGCCGACTACGTTCTGGAACGCAGCAATCTTCTGCCTTTGACACTTATAATTAAGATTTAAGAAGAGTATCAATGTAGATGTGTAACGTTTTAAATTAGTGAGAACATTTTTGCCAAATTTAGATCCTAAGAATCATTGTGCAATTATGAACACATCAGTTTTGAAGAGGTATTAAGGGATCCAATTCTCATGAAGTGCAAAACCAAGAGGGTACAAGAATGAGTGTTGGTTTCTTCAGAATTATCTCTAAAGAAAAGGTTGTCCTCAGCTAAAGGAATAGTGAACCTTGAGAGAACTGTGCAAGAAATTAGAGGTAACTCCAGTGAATTGATTTCAGTAGTTAAGCAAGCTATTGGCAAGGTTGAAAACGGTGAAAAGAATAAACGTGTAAAGAGGAAAAATTTACAATACTATGGCTGTGGATGAAAGTTATAACCATTTGGGCAACTTAGAGGGATGCCCAGCCTGGGACAAGACATGTGCCAAGTGTCAGAGGAGGGGTCGTTTTGCTTCCGTTTGCAAGTCCACAGCTCAAAGGAAGGTCAATATAATTCCAGAATAGGGGAATAATTGTGAAGAAGATTCATTACACCCAAAGGACAACTTGATTGTAAAGGATAGTACAATACAGAAGAATCGCCTTCTCAAAATATCGTACTAGATGGTATCAATGTACACATGATGATGGAATCGTTCTTGGTATTCTAAAAAAGACCATGACCTATTTAAATTCATATTGTCTGGCAGAAACTTACTTCCGATGTAAGTCAGTCCTAGAGGTTACTTGGGCCCAGAATTAAAATGGTGGGGTTATTTTGGTCTGAGTTAAAGTTTATTGATTGAAAAGTTTTGTAGCTGATAAGGGGGAGCCTATTCTAGACTGGCACCACCAAGAGGATCGGCGTGCATGATTAAATCCACCTGCTATTCTGTCAGCATACTCAGTAGAGGATGTATGACGTTACAACGCCTACCTTTGCAACGCCTACCTTTACATCGTAAGTTTTACAACGCATACCATTACAACGCATAATGCTTTTGGGCTCTGGATAGTGAATAGTTTAATTTACTATTCCAACTCCAGTCCCCGTGGATAGTAGGGAAGGTTATTGGATAGTAAATTAACCTATTCCCTATCCTAGAGCGCCCCCCAGAGCAATGCGTTGTAATAGTTTGCGTTGTAAAAGTTGCGTTGTAAAGGTTGTATACCCTCAGTAGAAGATAAAGGAAAAGACAAGTCTGGGAACTTGTGAATGAATTTCCAGGTGTTTTTGAAGAACCGTTAGGAGAGTAAAAGGGATTTAAACATAAGATAATTTTAAAGGAATGGATGATACCAATATAACATAAAATTAGAAATGTTCCCATTATATATATACTAGCAGCCCGCCCCAGCGTTGCCTGGGGCAGAAAGGGGCTGGGGTCAGCATTTGAGGCTTGTGTGCCTCTGTGCACACCCGCTCCCGCCCGACCCCCTCCCACCCCGACTCCCTCCCACCCCGACTCCTCCCGCCCGTCCCTCTGTGCACACCCGCTCCCGCCCGACCCCCTCCCCCCCCCTGACTCCCTCCCGCCCCGACTCCCTCCCGCCCCGACTCCCTCCCGCCCCGACTCCAATGTGCCTTTACCTTACCTGAGCCGCCGCTCCTTCCCGCGCTCCTCACTTCACCGCCGCTTCATGTCCGCCGCTCCTCTTCGTCATGACGCACCTGAGCCGCCGCTTCTCCCCGCGCTCTTCACTTCACCGTCGCTCCATGTCCGCCGCTCCTCCTCGTCATCACGCACGTCGCGGCCAGCGCAGCGTCGCGGCCGGTGCTACTTTCAGGGCACTACTTTTTTTTAAAAGTTAGGTTTTTAAATTTACGTTTAAAAAAAAAAAAAATTATAGCCTATGTCCATCTGCACACCCTGACAATTTCTACAATGTATCGGGTGTGTGGATTGGCGCTGTGGTTCCCGAGTTTACCTGGCTCAAAGGTTTGTGTTCTCTCTTTATAATAGTAGTATAGATATATATATATATATAGAAAAACCTGAAGGTTTGCTGCTGGATTTATGCGAGTGTGATATTATTGAAGCTGTTGAATCATCTCTATTGGTGTCCCCAGTGAATATATTTCCTTAAAGGTATCTGGCGAATTTAATTTATGCGTGAATCTTCACAGCGTGAATTAGGCCATTTAGGTCTATCAACAACCACTAACCAACATCCATGAGCTGGTTACGACATTGGCAGGAGCTACTGTTTTCACAACATTGGACCTAGCCAATTTGTATCACCAGATGGTTCTCAACAAGGATCCAAGTTGGTCACTGCTTTCATGACACCAGAAGGTTAATTTCAGTATAAATGCATGTTGTTTGGCCTAGCCAGTGCAGCTGATGTATCCCAAAAAAATCATTTAAGAGGCACTTTATATAGGAAAGGTTTGCCCCTTAGAAGTGACAATTGTCACTTTACTTGCAGCAAGGTGGTGTATTTAGGTCATTGTATATCAGCTGATGGAATTACTTCTAAGACGGTCATATCCAGGCTAATCAGGATGCTCTAGCACCTCTAACCAAAGAACAGCCATCCTCTTTCCTAGGATTAACCAAATTCTGTTTAAAGTTTATAGAGAACTATGGTTGTAAAATGGAGCAATTAAGAAAACTGTTATGGGATATTATCAAGAGAATACTCTTGCTTTACTTAAGAATGATATAGCCAATGTACCATGCTTGAAACCCTTCTTAGTAGGGAAACAGTGTATATGTATCTGCAAGTGGTGTAGGGATTGGTGAAGCCCTTATGCATACGGATGGGAAGAGAGAATGGGTAGTTGCTTATGAGTTCAAAACTATGAGGAAGGCTGAACGTAATTTTTCAGAGATTGGGAAGGGGTTACTAGTTTGTTCTTGGGCTTTGGAACATTTCAGAATGTATGTTTGGCAATGATCTTTATCATTAAGAAGAATGACATTGGTAAACATATTTAACTCTGGTTGTGATACAAATTTAACTGTAACACTTGCTAGATTAGCCTGCAAATTTCTTTTTTAAAATTGAATATGTGGCAGAAGCTAGGAATGTGCACGCTGACTGCGTGTCAAATATACCTGTAGGGTCACAGTTGCGTCTTCTCTGCTGCGAATGAGGCCAATGTGAGGTAGCTTTTACAAGTGACTATACCAGAGGACCAGAATTAAGTAAAATCAAACTGATATCTGAGAGGGTTTGGGAATAAAGTATGTCTTCTGATTTATACCTTAAGGATGTACTTGGTTTTTGCAAATTGGGATGGTCAGTTAAATGGAAGTTGAGAGGAGATTTGTCTGCGTTTCACAAAGAAGTGATCAATTGTGTGTCATGAATGGAATTGTGATGCTGGGCAATAAGATTGTTCCCCCGATTAGTTTGAGGAATGAAATTATTGTCCTCTGCCATGATGATCATCTAGGCATGTTAGCTACTAAAATGTGTGCTAGGGAATTGTACTGGTGGCTATCTAAGGATTATAATTGATGAGTGGATTTGCTGTCGTTGTGCATGTATGAACAGTGATAAGATGACAAAACATGTAGAGTGGATTTGTCTCTTGTTTCTGTTCCAGAATGCCCTAGGAGGCACGTATGCATCTATAAAATTGGTCCGTTTTTAGTCTCCCATCAAAAAGAGGCTTTTGGAATTGTTTCCATTGAATATTTTTCCAAATGGCCTGAAGTCGGGATAGCTGAGCTCCATTATTGAAATCTTGGATGATGTTTTCTCTCAAGAAGGTATTCCCAAGAGATTGGTAGCAGATAATTTGCCTCAGTTCTTTAGTGTTCGATTTAAAGATTATCTGGATCATCTTGTCATTGTACATAAGAGAATTCCAATCTATCATCCAGAGGCCAACAGTCAAGAAGTTTGACAGGGTAATTAAAGAGACACTCCAATTGGCCTGCAATTGTGGGTTGAGCTGGAATAACATACAATCTATGCTTTTAACTTATTGCACTACAGTTCATCACTTTTACGTGGATGTAAGCAGGATCCAAGATTCTTTTTTCTGTGGTTGAGGAAACATAGTGGTATAGAAGGAGTAATTGCTCAGAACAAATGTGGAAGAGAGGCAGAAGTTGAGGATGGCTCAGACAGTAGCAATGTGTATCTCCATGTTTAATCTCCCTCAAACCTTAGTTATTCTGTTGTTGTTCTGGACCTTGCTGGGTTAGGCTTTAGTAGTCATGTAAGTAAATAAAGTTTGAAGGAAAGGCAGAGTGTACAAAATAAATGTCTTCCTGAAAGATTAGAGGAGTTTGTCCTGTGGTCTGGAGAAGTTGTTCGCTACTATAATGTTTGTAAATGTATAGTTGACTTTTTTGGTTTTTTTTGTTTTTAGATACCATCTGTAACAGCACATGGGCTGCATGTAGTATCGCTTGTGAGGGTTATTGTTCACAGTAAAGTGATTGGAGCCTGCCCACTGCTTACCTTTTGTCTCTCTTCTTTGCTGCCTCCGAGTGGCAAGTGCATGCAGGGTGTCACTTCCTTTTCTTTCTGTGAAATATGCACCAACCACAGATTGATTGAACTTAATTAAATCCATCTGGTGATAACGCTGTGACTGAGGTATGCGTTTCAGGACGCTTCTTCTATTTCCAGTTCTTGTGCTGCTTTCTCAATTCATTCTGTTTTCAGATGCATTTTTTCACATTGTTGATCGACGCCTGCCTCTTTTGGTTTACTCATTCAACTAAAGAAAATGACATTTTACGTTGAATTAATCCATTATAATGTGTAAATGCCACACTTCCAACAAATTGAAACCTTCATGATGTTTGTCACCACTCGCTTTCATTGCCTTTCCGCCATTCATCCCCTTTAAGCCTCCTACTTTTGTGTTGATTTTAAGTTTAGTTCCTTGTTTAAGTTAATTACATCCACAACTGTAGTATTCTATGCCACTGCACCCTACGTCAATCCACTCTATGTCCCTCCAGTCCTCACCACTCCACTCGGCGCCACTCCACTCGGCGCCACTCCACTCGGCACTACTCTAATCGGCACTACTCTACTCGGCACTACTCTACTCGGCACTACTCTACTCGGCACCACTCTACTCGGCACCACTCTGCTCGGCACCACTCTGCTCGGCACCACTCTGCTCGGCACCACTCTGCTCGGCACCACTCTGCTCGGCACCACTCTGCTCGGCACCACTCTGCTCGGCACCACTCTGCTCGGCACCACTCTGCTCGGCACCACTCTGCTCGGCACCACTCTGCTCGGCACCACTCTACTCGGCACCACTCTACTCGGCACCACTCTACTCGGCACCACTCTACTCGGCACCACTCTACTCGGCACCACTCTACTCGGCACCACTCAACTCGGCACCACTCTACTCGGCACTACTCCATTCTACTCTGTCACTCTACCCTATTTGACCCCATTCTACTCTAGGCCACTCTACTCTACTCCACTCTAATTTATTCCACTGGACTCTATGCCATTCTACTGTGCCAATCCACTCTACTCTGTGCGACACCACGCTGTATGCCACTCCACCCAGCTTTATGCCACTTTACTCTTTGCCACTCCATGCCACTCCACACTGCTCTACGTCACACAATGCTACTCTACTATGTCACTCCACGCCATTCTAGGCCACTCCGCGCTACGCTACTTCTCTCTACTTTACAATACTCAACTTTACTCCATGCCACTCCACTGTACTATATGCCACTTCTCTCTGAGCTACCATTCCACTTTGTCACTCTGCGTTCCTCCTCTATAACCACTCAAGGCACTCCACTCTAAGCCACTGTACTCTACTCCACACAGCTCCAACCCACTCTACTCTACCTTATGCCACTCCATGCCACTCTATACTATGCCACTCTACTCTGTCACTCCACTTTATTGCCACTACACAACACTCCACTCTACTCTATGCCACTCTATTCCACTTTAGGCCACTGTACTCCATGCCTCTCTACTTAACGGTACTCTTTTCTGTGCCACTCCACTCCATTCGACTCTACAACACGCCACGCCACGCCACTCCACACCTCTCTGTCACTCTAATCCACTCCACATCACTCTACTCAACTTTTATGCCACCCTACGTCACTCTATGCCACTGCACTCTATGCTGCTCCTCTCTAATCTACATCACTCCACTTTACTCTATGCCACTCCACTCTATTCTATGCCACTTCAACCTACGCTATTCTACGCCGCTCCATTCCACTCTAGGCCACTCTATTTAGCGCCACGTCACTCCTTTCTATGCCACTCGACTCTAAGCCGCTCCATTCTAAGCCGCTCCAGCCCACTCCATGCTACGCTACCTTATGCCACTCTACCCGACTCCATGCCACTCCACCCCACCCCACCCCACTATACTCTGCCATGCCACTCTACTGTGAAACACTCCTCTTGACTTGATTTCTCTCTAGGCCACTCCACTCCATGCCACGCCTCTCTACTCTGCGCCACTGTACTTTAGGCTACTCCACTGCCACCGGTGTCTATGCTCTCTAGGCCACTCTACACCACTCCATGCCACTCTACTCAACTCCACTCTGTGTCACTCTACTCTATGCTACTCAATGCCGCTCCTTTCGACTCTGCGCCACTTCACTCTACGCCACTTCACTCTATGCGACTCTACTCTACTCCTCTCTGCTCTACTCCTCTCCTCTCTGCTCTACTCCTCTCTGCTCTACTCCTCTCTGCTCTACTCCTCTCTGCTCTACTCCTCTCTGTCCTACTCCTCTCTGCTCTACTCCTCTCTGCTCTGCGTCACTCTGATCTGCGTCACTCTGATCTGCTTCACTCTGATCTGCTTCACTCTGCTTTGCGTTGCTCTGCGCCACATCACTATCTGCCACTCTGCTCTATGCCACTCCACTAACTTTTCGCCATGCTTATGAGTAGCCACATGCTGTACAACATGGCTAAAAGGCTTTGGAATAGCCATTAGTTCTTGCATAGCTGAGAGCTATGGGCTTTGCCAGTGCTAGTTTTTAAGAGTAGTTATATTTGAGGTTGCTGAAGAGTAGTGCTGTTTAGTTTCTTTTAGAGGGTCATTTTGCTTATTGGGTTTTTTGTTTCTTGATTGTTTTATTTTAAGGAGTCGAATGTGTGGCATTCATAAAGTAGGCGGTTAGCTCGTGAGTGAATGTTGTCCCTCCTCCCCCAGCATGATTTTGTGCTGACACATGTTTTTGCTGATGTGTTTCAGCTGAGCGAGTGCCTGCAGAATCTCCCCACAGTGTGCTAGTACCCCACTGGTCTCCTGCAGTCTCTTCTCCTGCCAGACCAGCAGAAGTGCCTGCTGCCTGCTGCCTCTACCAAGCTCTGTGTCCCTACAACGTTCCTTCTCGCAGCCTGCCAGATTGCTGCCAGGAAAGGCTTAGTGGTGAGTGCAGTGGTGAGGGCGGCATGGTGATGGACGTGGGACAAGAGGGGCAGGAAAGATTAGAAGAGTCTCCGACTAAGCATATCTTTTCTAGTGAAAAGGTGGCCGTCGGTGCACACTGACCACCCTCACCCCCCAGGGGGTGTAGTTGAGTGGGAGTCAGAGTTGAAGGCCGAGTCACCCAAGGTTTTGAGGAGCATATATACCCAAGAAAGAATCCGGAGAGCTCGAGAGGTGTGAACAGTTGTTTACCTGACTCCCAGTACTGCAGTCTATGGACATTTTATCAGTGGAAACTATCTCTGTTTGATTAGTTTGGCTTAAGAGCAATTATCATTTTTTATTTTAACAGCAGAAAGGCTATGAGGTAGCATTTACTAAGCTCTATTGCTGACTATGGTGAGTACTATTAGCCTGTCTTTCTCTCCCAGGTAAAACTTCAAGATACTAAAAGTACCAAGATGACTATTAAAACAAATTGTAGCAGAAAATGTAGTGCTTAGACAAACTCGAGCCTCAATTGGCCCTAAACATTTGAATTTGACTCTAAGCAGAGTGATTGCACCATGGTGGCCTACCCGTTCTGCCTATAGATTCCATCTACTTTCCACGTCTTGGAGACGAAGCAGGTAACAACTTCTGAGAAGACAACGGTCATAAAAAGTAATCTTCAACAGCAGAGTCCCTCAGTAAGTAATTGGGAATCGGCTGTGCCTGTCACCTCTGCTTTCCCTAAATCCTAGAAGGAGGAAAGTGAGAATAAAATAAGAGCAGAGTGCAAGCAAACTGTTTGTGCCCCGCACTTGGATCAAATGTTACTCAAAAGCACTCTCCCGGAAACAGACATCAATCACAAGTTCATAACGGAAAGGAAATTAGAGAGTTACCAGAGCAACTGGTAAATCATCCGCCACCCAGAGAGACATTATCCAGACTTACTCTGAAACTGGAGCATTCTTCTGCCAGGAGACTAAGTTCATGTCTCCAAAGCTCTCCATGCTCTTCAGGGCATTCTGGAGTCTACTATAAAAGTATTGGAGAAAATGACGATTAATTCATACCATGTGCTAGAATCTCTATTTGCTATTCTTGTTGCCAGAACAAATGATGACGTTAATGCGGGTCAGATTAAGGTTCTCCTTTCTAACTCTAGTGCTTCAAGGACCTCTTTATATACGCATGTGATGGATAAGGGGAAAGGGGAGAAAAATGTAGCAGTCCAAGCTAGAGAAGCTCTATTTAGATAGTGCTCTGCAAAAAAGAAACAGCACAACAATGATGTTTATTCTCTTCCAATATGTACTATCTCCACCGTATTCTGTGGTGGTTGCTTAGAAAGATGTGCTAGAGTCTATTACCTGCTCTTCTTCTCCCACTCCACAAATAACTATTTTTCCAATATTTTTGCTAATGCAAAAAGGGATTTTAAATACAGGGTCATCTCTAAATAAGGCTACCAAGGGGTAGGATTTAGTCCATGAAACTTCCATAGTTCATGAATCCAATTTAAGAAGAAATTCTCCCCAAAAGTTAAAAAGAATTACGAGATCTGTTTTAAAAATAACGATTCATGAAAAAGAATAGGGGACGGGTCAAGTTTCCTCCTGAATAATCTGGTATCTCTACTGAAAATCTTAATAACATTTCTGTTCCTGAGACTTTTCTGACTGAAGGACCTAGCATGTCTTCTGTGATAGAAGGGCCTGTGGTACCAACAGTTTGTGCAAGAACAAACCTACAGAAGGCCACACTAGCTCTAATTTGACTCAGTTATATTCATTTAACTCTGAGATAATGGTCTAAAATCTTGAGGTCTAGATTTGTGAGGTGTTACGTTACTGACCGAATTCCAAAGTCTGGAAAGAGAGTATTATTGTTAGTCTACATACAAAAAGGCAATAAAACAATGCCAGAGAACTGTAGACAAATTGCCCTCCTTGACGCCTTAGGGAAGATTTTCTCATGTGGAATATTGGAACATTTAGAATTGTGGAAGGAAGAGGCTAGTATCATCCCGATCTAGTAGTTTCAAACAGATCTGTAGTGGACAATATTGTGGTATTACAGTCTGCATTGGACATATATGTCATGAATAGACATCAAGTGGTATATACCACATTTATTGACTTTTCAGCAGTGTTTGGTCTAGTGGACAGACTGCTATTGTGCTCCAAATTGTCCACTTTGGGTATACCATCCAATATGCTTGGATTAATTATTGCACTTAATTTCTCCACCTAGTGCAAAGCTTTATTAGGTGGCACCAAACGTCTTTCTCCAGCAATACTTGCACACAGTAGTTTCAAACAGGGGTGCCTTCTTTGGTATTTTTAATTTGCATTTATGATTTCCCTTAGCAATTTTTGCCGGAGAACAATTTTCCAGATAGATTGGTGTTTTAGTCTCTGTGCACTTTTATGTATGCAGTTCAGTTCATTCGTCTTTATTTCGATTAATACATCATAAAAGACAGTATACAATTTACAGACAATATTAAAAAAGACCAGATAATATGTACAAGATAGTGTTTAGGGCGATACAATTCATCTCATCTCGAGTTCCTTAAATAAAGTTCATTGAATTCATTAAAACAAGAATTAAACAACAGATTTTAAAAACTCAGTATGAATGAATGAATAAAAAGACCATATATAAATGTTAAAATCACTGTACAAGATGGTGTCTAGCTCTAGTAATCCAAGCCCACCCTAGAAACTTAGCTACAAACTAGCTTCAAGCGAAGAAAGTGTTCCGAGTGAGGATCCGAGACTGGAGGAGCATCCCATGAAAGCACCTTATTCACCAGATATCGGAACTAAAAAAGCTCTCATATATGACAATACACCATTAAAAAAACTGGGGAAAAAAAGAAGTAGACATAAGAGACACTCAAAAATAATCAACGACGAAACTACAGATCCTGGGAGCAACCCAGAGTATATTACTGGGAGAGCTAAACTCTCACGCAAAAGCCCCCACCGAAAAGCAAATTCGGCAACCGAAAGGAATAAGAATATTACTGATATTCCAGGTGAAGACGAGGAGTTGAGGCACAGGGAGCCCTCACTAAGTGAAGTTCTCAATTCAATAAAAACTTTCCATCAAGACGTGAAAAAAGATAGCGAAAGGAATCATATCGCTATCCAAAAACTAGAGGGTGCTATCAATAAAGTAGGTAGTACATGTTTGGAGATCTCTGACAGAATGTGTTCTGTGGAAGTCAGGACCGAAAATCTGGAATCAGACGTCTGTAAGCTACAAATGCAGGCTAAGGACCATGAAGGAATAATCAAGGACTTAATGACAAAGGTCGAAGACCAAGAGAATCGAGCAAGAAGAAATAATCTTCGATTTCTTGGGATCCCCGAGGGCGCAGAAGGAAGGAAGCGACCCAAGAGGCTTCATGTCCAACCTTTTAAAATCATCCTTCCCGGAACTCAATTCCTGGGAAATGGACAGGGAAGTTTGTCGTGCACACCGTTTTCCTCTGTCATTACCAAAACGCTCGGATAAATCACCACAATACCCTAGAGCATTTCTAGTTAATTTTGGAAAATTTCTAGTACGTGACATTATATATGACTTGGCTAGACCCACAGCTAAAAGAAAATACAAGGGGTTTAACTTTTTTGCAAGACCAGACTTTGCGCATGCAACTGTAGAACGACGATGGCGAATGAGACAACTCTTCGCACCCTTTGAAAAGCTGGGAGCGACGGTCTTTCTGCAAAATCCGGCACGATTAAAAGTAATCTACAATGGCTCAACGAGGAGCTTCATAAGCGAAATCCAGGCAGAGGCTTACCTCAAGGAGGTCGCAGAGAAAGTGAAACAAAATAATGACAAATAAACGTAAGAAGGGGGGGAAAAAAAATAGAAAAAAATTAGGATGGATTGGATATGATACGAACACTTATAAACTGCCTAACAAAATGATATGAACACTATATTGATCAAATATGATTAGAATATTTGGCAAAGAATACTAATATATAAATAATATGATAGTGCTGACAAACTATTGTTATTTGTTATAGGGTTGACTTTTTCTAGAATGGTAAAATTAACAGGCTTGGGGCAAGCTTAAGCGTTCGGACCACACAGCCATCAACAACTGGGTGAGCCAAAACCCGGGTTGTCTCGAAGGGTGGAAGGGGGGGGGGGTTTTAGGAGTTGGGGTCGAGAGGGAGGGAGGGGGGAGAAAATTCAGAAATATGGTGATTACAGTTCCAGATGCACTATGAGGAATATACATTGTGACACTAATGTTAATAATGTTAAGGATTTGTTTGATCTGCTTCCATTATTTTTCTTTTTTATAGCAGATGTGGAACCAAATATAATAACACAATATTATGGTTAGGATAAAAATGTGTTCTTGGAATGTGGCAGGGCTCAATGATAGGAGAAAAAGGGAACAAATGTGGGGGCTAATAAGGACAAATGCATTTGATATAATATGTCTTCAGGAGACCCACATTTCATGGGCAGAACGGGAAGTACTGAAGTTCCCGGGGTTTAATTTACTGGTCTGTACTAGTCAAACTACGAGGACAAGGGGGGTCACCATACTAGCAAGATCCTTTCTCGGGGAGGCTATACGTAAACAAGCTGATCCACTAGGCAGGTGGGTGATCGTGGAGCTCAAGAGTGGTATCACAATATGCTCCATTTACGCCCCTAATCAAGATGATCCCACATTCTTTAATGACCTGGAGATAGAACTAGCATCCTGGCCTCAGGTACTAATCCTCTGTGGGGACTTTAATATTTCCCTACCTAGAGCTAGTCCACCACAGAAACAAGCGCAACTAAAATATGTTGGCCGCAAGCCAAAAGCTTATAATGCTGTCTCCCAACTAAAAGATAGTTTAGGTCTGGTCGATCTATGGGACCTAAAGCAGGGTCAAGACCCAGGGTATACATATTTTTCACACCCTCACAATAAATATGTTCGTATCGATTATATTTTAATGTCAAATAATCGGGCTAGTCTGGCACAAATTAGTAAACTACCAAAAATTATCTCGGAGCATAATCCCCTATCTCTTACTTTTTTTTAAAGCAACATGTCTAGACCTCGCTCAAGTTGGACCTTCGACAAAAAACTACTTGTAAATAACGAATATGTAGAATATATGAAAAAATGATCGCAGGAATTTTTCGAATACAATCGATATAGCACATCTAGAAACATGGTCTGGGACTGCTTTAAGGCTGCAATTCGTGCGGAGACAATCAGCTATGTGGCCAGACAGAGGAAAGAGGTGACAAGGCTTAATGAATTACAACTACAAAATCTAGCTGAACTAGAAGAGAAGCACACTAGGTTAATAACAGAAAAAAGGGACGGTGGCTCAGTTCTAAGAGATATGACGATACTAAAAGCGGAGATAAACAGTAAACTTACTCAAAGGACGGCTGAATTATACCAATCCCACCGAAATAAGATCTATGAAATGGGAGATAGGGTGGGTAAGCAATTGGCACTTCGAACTCGCCAAAGTCAATCTTTTAACTCAATTACGCGCATCGAGTCGGAAGGCCAAGAATTTACAACACCTGAAACCATCTTAGAAGCTTTTCAAAATTATTATGAGAAATTGTATAAAAATGAGGACTCTGTAAATCCCAACGTAATCAAAGAGACACTATCCAAATGGGCAATTGAGCATGAAGATGTAGTAGGAATGGATAATGTTACTAGGTTAGATCTAGAAAGAGAAATAACTCTAATAGAAGTGGAAAATGCTCTTGCAGAGTTAGCTTCGGGAAAAGCCGCAGGGCCTGATAAAATACCACTCGATTTTTATAAAATTCTGGGTAATATCGTAACGCCTCTTCTCTAGGATTTATTTGTTGGAATTCAATCAAGTGGCATCCCTCCCAGGTCTTGGCAGGAAACTAATATTGTAATCTTCCAAAAGAAAGATAAGCCCCCTCAGCTGCCCTCATCATATCGACCTATCTCTCTAATAAATTCCGACTCAAAACTCTATTCTAAGATCTTGGCTAATCGACTCAGGGGGACCATCGAACATCTGGTCTCCCCATGGCAACATGGCTTTATTCCAGGCAAGGGTACTACGGACCATACCCGACGCGCTATTGCACTGTTTGATGCCGCAAACGCTATGGCGGGCCAGATGTCGATGGTCCTCTTGGATGCCGAGAAGGCTTTCGATAGGGTTTCATGGGCATTCCTGTGGGCAATACTAGAACAAAATAATGTTGGACCTTGCCTTATGAAATCAATTAAAGCAATGTATTCCTCACCGAAGGCTAGGGTATTGGTAATGGGCCAGGAATCTGGATTTTTTAACATATCTCGGGGGACTAGGCAGGGATGCCCTTGCTCTCCTATCCTTTTTGCCCTCTACATAAACCCTCTTATTTTAAAACTACTAAAGGCTGAGGCAATTAAACCAGTTACACTGGGACCCTACCAAACAAAAATATTAGCTTACGCCGATGATGTGGCAGTAATAACAACACAGCCCACTGAGGCTATATTAGAAATAGAACAAATTACTCAAGCCTTTGGCCAAATATCAGGATACTCCTTAAACAGGGATAAAACGATGGTCATTTGTACAAATAATGTCTACTTCATTGATCCCAGAAGGGTAGAATCCGCTGTGTATCTGGGAGTTCGAATATCTGCCAAAATAGACAAGATTGTGAAAATTAATTATGAACCACTGCTCCAAAAAGTAAAGAAAGATCTTAAAAGAATTGACGGATTACACCTTTCAATCATCGGAAGAGGCAATTTCCTCAAAATGAATATTCTACCCCGGGTCCTATATCTGTTTCGAGCGATTCCTCTTCTAGTGGAAGACAACATCTTAAAGGGATTGGAATCCCAAATGAGTAAATTTGTGTGGGGATATGGGAAAGTAAGGAGATCTATTCGGAAGCTCTCACTACCCATCACCAGAGGAGGATTGGCAATACCTGATCTGAGACTTTATTTATGGGCTGCTCTTCTACAACAGATGATGTTACTACTTTATGTTAAACCGTTGGGAAATGAGGTGTGGGTTAATCATATACCTTCAATATATGAGTTGTCTATCGGTGATAGGGCTAATGGTCTGTTACTGAAACAGGTTGAACCCTCATATTATAAGAAAGTAAAGTTCAAGGTTATATCAAACGCATGGGAAACTTGGAAGAAAATTATGAGATATATGAAAATCCCTAAATACAATAGATATATCTCATTATGGCACTCCTTAATATTACCACCACAAATATATGACGCTATTTCTAGATGCTGGGAAACATTAGGAGTATTAACAATAGGAGACTTTCTGCTTCCCACTTATGGTCATAGATTTCAACAACTTCAATCCAAATTTGCTATCCCAAATAACAGTGTATTCAAATTTATACAAATCAACACAATTTTAAATTCAAAATTTGCTAATATTTCTTTGGATAATATCCCTTTAATTGATTGTATGTCTAGACCCTCAACTAGGATAGGTACTATCTACGACATCTTAATCGAAAACCAACAAGATGATTTAGAATCTACTGAAGTGGGTTGGTCGAGGAAACTAAATAATCCTAACGTAGATATTGACATGTCTCTGATACTTTCAACACAGCTGTTTATGTCTTCTAACTTAAAAGCCCAATTATATAAAACTATCTATGATTTATATTTTACTCCCGCAAAACTATACTCCTGGGGATAAGGCCCACTTCAGAGTGTCCAAGGTGTGGTAAAGCAGCGGCAAATCTATTACACATGCTCTATGAATGTGATAAACTACTAGCACTGAGAACAATGATTGCTGGGTTCTGGCAAGAAGTGTTCGGGCATTCAGTAGCCGAATCTCCCACCCTCTATATTCTCGGCTACGATAACACTCTGAGTCATACTAAGGCAGAAGAAGTATCACTCTTCTTGGGCACAGCGGTATATAGAATTATATTAACAGCCCGCTGGAAGGATGCTGATCCCCCTAACTTTCAGATTTGGCTGTCCCGGCTCTTAGGTATGTACAATCAAGAAAAGGCAATTTTCGCCTGTAAAGGGATAAAGTCTAGAGCACGTGGTATTGAGATTTGGAAACCAATTAAAAATTGGAAAAATGACAATAGAGATTGTGGATAAATGAGTGTAATTAGGACCTAACTGTTATAGTTTCTTTTTTGTTGCTTCGTCTTTTATGTTATATCCTTAATATTCCTGTTTCTCTAAACTGTTTTTGCCATTCATTGAAGTCCATTCTAAACATTGTTTATTTATCTTTTTGTATCTGCAACTGTAAATTACCAAATAAAAAAAAAAAAAAAAAAAAAAAAAGAAACTTAGCTACTCCAATGACCACAATCTCTGAGGTATTTGTTCTTAAAGCCAAAAGTGCCTCATTACACCCTCCAACATTTAGCTTTCGACATATGGGCCCAACCCATTTTTTCCTTGCTGCTGAGTAAGCCGGACAGGCAAAAAAGAGATGTCCCACACTCTCCTTTTGGTCAATACACCAAGAACAAAACTCTCTTGTGTGGCCAGCCCATTTCTTGGTAAAAGACCTCACAGGTAGAGACCCCACTCTAAACTGGTGATATAATTTTTTGTCCAAACTCTTGGTAATAACATCCCAGTAGGTCTCAAATACGGGATCCAATTTGTGAGCCAAGAAACAACCTGTTAGGGAGGGTGTATCTGACAAAACAACAGAGCGGGATCTAACAGAAGCCCAAAAATGCAGTTTGTATTCTTGTTTGGAGGGAAATGTGTTAGACCCTGGGTTGGCCCACAATTGGCTAAGTCCTATGCTTTCTAGGATTGTTTTCACTTCCCGGAACCATGGGATATTACATGAGCCACTAATCGATCTCACTTCTGCTAATTCATTAGCAAAGAGGCTCAGGTCTGGAGACGTCCAGATCCGTCTCCATAGAGCTATAAGCCGATATTGTGCCATTTATTTTATCGGTTTACAACCCATATCTATCAAAAGTGGTTTGATTGGGGAAGATAGTGGTAGGCCTGCCAGTTTACGCAAAAATTTGTTTTGGGCCCTAGCTAAGGGTGTGAGGTCTGTATGGCCCCATAAATCGGCCCCATACAGAATTGCCGAATTAACCTTCGCTTCATAGATTTTTAATACAGGTGAAACCCTTTTAGTCAGGGACAATCTATGTTCCTGAATCAAGCAGCCCATTAGGCGGGCGGATCGTAAATGGAGTGCCTCCAACTGTGGCTTCCAAGATAGGCGATAATCCAGGGTCACTCCGAGATATGTCATTACATTCACTTGTTCTAGTGCCACGCCATTCATGTTCACATGACTATTAACCTGACGATTCTTAGTAAAAACCATAAATTTAGTTTTGCTCACATTAATTTGCAGTTCATTTGTTTTACAGAAATCCTCAAATCTATTGATCGCCTTTTGAAGACCACTACGGGTCTTAGAGAGAATTAGTGTATCATCTGCAAAGATGAGCAACGGGAACTTAGTCCCACCCAGGACTGGTGCGTCTGTTGGTGTATTTTCAAAATAATTCACCACCTGGTTAATAAATAATAAAAAAATGGTGGGTGCCAAAACGCATGCTTGACGAACACCCATTGTGACTGGAAAACTGTCCGTTACCTGGCCTTGTCTCCCCCACCTCACTTTGGCAAAATTGTTCTCATGCAATCTGACCAGGATCTCGAGTAGTTCGGGCGGTAGACCAATCTTGGCCAGAACTGCCCACATCTATTCCCTTGGCACAAGGTCAAAGGCGGACTTAAGGTCCACGAAGGCGGCATAGATAGTCCCTCCACCCAATAATATTACTTTCCAGAAAATCAGGACAAATCGGAAGACTTGGTCAATAGTACTAGTACCTACTCTAAATCCTGCCTGTAATGGAGAGAGAATGCTCTCCATCTCCATCCACCCATGAACCCTAGCAAGAATCATCCTAGCAAAAATTTTTTGCAGAGAATCTATTAAGCTAATAGGACGATAGTTGCTAGGGTTCGAACGATCGCCTTTCTTAAAAACGGGTAAGATTTCAGCCCCTTTCCAAGAAACTGGGATCCTTGCCCCTTTTGCAATTGCGTTGGCAACCTGGGTAATGTAAGAAACCCAGAGTTGGGGATTAGATTTAAAAAGGTCAGCCGGGATGCAATCCATCCCTGGAGCTTTCCCGGCTTGAACTAATCGGAGCGCCGACTCGACCTCTTCATTGGTAAACACCAAGCAGTGGATGGACAGTGGCTGAGACCAGGACCGTGTCACTAGAGTACCTCTACTCTCATGTTCTGAACCTCTAAACTGGGACGAGAAAAAAATCGACCCATGTTTCAGCCGAAACATTATTGTCTGGGATCTGTGTTTCAGGGTTTCTACCCCATTTAACAACTTCCCAGAACTTAATATGGTTAGTAGACAGACTAGCCTCATATAGGTCGGACCAATAACTTTCATCCCACTCTCGTTTCGCCACCCACTGGTCCATCTTATAACTTTGCCTTGCCGATTTAATATCTGATGTTATTCGCGATTTAATTGCTTTTTTAAGACCACTAAATGCCTCCCTACAATCTCTGTTATACCATCTCTTACTAAAGCTGGGCGTTTTCTCTTTACTGTGCTTCTGTGGAAGGGTGAGGATAGCCTTTAATTTGGTAAAACACTGGTCTTGAAGATCAGTGATCTCGTGAGACGCCTCCATAGCCGGGGGTAAATCACACATGGCCATTAACACTGCAGAAGCTACATTTGAAATACCATCCAGCATGGCTGGGTTCGCTAGTACCCTACACCATTTAACCCGCCTTCTATCGTTCGTCAAAACGGCTTCTGCAGTAACACATGTGGCTGTCTGAGATCTTTCTGTGGCACGAGAGAGTGTCAGACTTAAAGACAACGGGTTATGATCACTCTCTGGCCTGTCCACTACTACCATATCTATTACATGGGACCAAGACTCCATTTTAACCAGAAAGTAATCTATTCTACTCTTACGGATCCCATTATCAAAAGTAGAATGGGCAGTCTTATCAGACTTCGTACGACCGTTGGTCGCTCTCAAACCCCACACCAGACATTACCCTAACCAATGCAAAGCAGCCTCAGTACTCCTGTTGATACAATTTAGAGACAAGTTCGGGATGTTCCACATAACATCTTCCTCCCAACATAAACCCTCGTCCTGATTCTTCTGGGGTTCAAAAGTACAATTTAAGTCCCCTGCTAAAAGTATAAAGTTGTCTCGCCCAATTGACTCTAAGTAGGAGTCCAGATCATCCAAAATAGCCGGGCATCTCCCACCAGGTTGACCCCGTGCATAAATATTAATTAAAATTATATTCTCCTGGTTTTCCATCCCCATTTTTATCCCCAAGATATCGGGGTTATTCACAGGGATTTCAATTGATCGACAATTAATGGACTGCCTTAACAAAATTACTAAGCCTCCTACAGCTCTGCCCTTGGTACCCTTTGTTGCCGGTTTATAAAAGTTCAAATAACCCATACGAAAGATTGGTTCTGGGGCCCAGGTCTTCTGAAAGACTAAAACATCAAATGAATCAATAAAAGCTCCCCATTCAGCTGAAGGTAGTCTCCCTTTGAGCCCTGCAATGTTCCATGAGGCTATTTTCAGAATCGGATCCTCATGTGAAGAAACCACAACATCTAAACCCATCAACTAGTGTTCAGAAGCCTCCATTACATTCGGTACAAGAACATCATCATCATGTGAATATCCCACTGTGGTACTGCCATTCGCCACTTCCGAGATAGATGTCACCCCTTCTTTGCTAGCTGGACATGTTATACTACATGAAACTACTACCCCTTTTCCAGAATCGTTAAGATGGCTCTCACCACTGGGTATAGAAGAGAGTCAGTCGTTACTCTCCAAACCAGAAAGGGCTTCAAAGCGGTTATATAGGTGGGGGAAAGACGGGGAATAAAAAATCCTATCAACTGGAATTCTTTCAAAGGGTCTATTACTCATTAAAGGATTTTACAAAGGAGCATTACGTCTTTTGGGATAGAAGTAACTTAGACCCAACGACTGTACATCCCCCACCCTTCCAAATCTAGCTTCCCTGCTTATGAAATTCACCACACGAGGGTCCCTAAAATTAATGATGATACAATCACCTTCTAGGTCTTTCGGGCAGGGTCCCACCCAGTCTACCCGCCTAACACTCAAAATCTCCGGGGCAAAAGATGGGGGGAGGGGTCTGTTTTTGTTTAACCAAAAAACTACTTTGTTTCTAAGGTCCCCATTTGTTTTGTTTTTATCATCTATAAGGGGTGCAACTCCTGTTAGTATAATCGTGAAGGGGGAAGCCTCCGGTGGTAGGTTAATGAATGGCAAGTCCTGTCTAGGTACTTTCCTGGGGAGAGCTTGTGTAATTTTGCTTTGTTTCCCCATAACCCTAGAGTTTGGTTTTGTCAAAGTTGTTAAATGAGTAGGACCCCTAGCAGTAATCGGGGGTTGGGTAATAGTAGGATTTTTATCATTATGCCTTACATCAACTGTCTTCATGTTCCCACCCCTTAATGTATCCCTAGCCGGATTAGATGTGCTGGATTGGGTATTAGATTGCTTGGTGGAAGCCTGTGGTGGCCGTTTAATTTTGCCAACATCAACCGATGAACTAGGTTTGCTAACTAAGGTAGATTGTGTTGGGTGATCATGAACTATCTTTTTCAAGAGTCCTGTATTTTCCAGAACCAAATTTTCCAAAAGGTCAAGCTTCGTGTTCATAAGTCTTGTGCGTTCGAATAATGGAAGCATGAGTGATTTTACTAATAATTCCATTTTCCTTAGGAGACCATCATCATCATTACTAGAACTGTCAATAATGGCCTGGTTAATCAATTGTAACTGTGAGGGAACTAAAGGGCTAGTTACACCCATAGGGGGTTGTGATTTAATAAATGTTTTGGGATTGTGAATCAATTGGGGATTACTGTTAGTTTTGGGTATTTTAGAGGTGCCCCCCTGCTGGGGGCTCTTGCTCCTCTTCCGCTTTAAAGGGACAATTCGTTGAGATTCTAAAGGGTTCAGATTGTCAGTACTCCCATTTAATACGCTATCTCCACTAAGGCTTTCTATAGAGGTACTAAGTTGGGAATCGCTACCAATAGAGTTCAGGGTTGACTTTCCCCCCTCAGAATGGACTTCCACCTGGATTGTGTCCATAGACACAAGGGGAGTCGTAGAGGAAGGCTGCGGGCTTGCCACTAATGCAATGTGACCAATAGAGGAACGTTTCCCTGTTATAAGATCTAACGATAAACGTTTCTCCGCAAACGCTATCTCCTTTTCTAGAAAACCAGTCGCCCTAGTTATAAAAGCATCAAGGGGGCCGGTTACAACCCCACTAGCTGTTTGTATATTTACCACTCTTTCCTTCCCTGAGCGTAAAGGCATGATTCAGCGTGAAAATATAACAAACAAGAGAATAAGGAAATAAGATGTCAGATGGGGCCAACTAAGTTGTCAACAAATTGAGCCCCAGCAGTCGCAAGCAATTTACGCACAATTGTTCTGTTTACATTATTTATAGTAGCAGAAAGTACACCAGAACAAGTTATTTTTCAGTTCCAAATCTTGTATGATGACTCGCTAGCTCACAGATCAATAATGGATGCACGACTCAAGAAATATATGCTGACCAATTTTATAAAATTATACTTTGATTGTACTTTATTTTAAGAACCAGGTCTTAGTAATAAGGTAAGTACGTTTTTAATTACAAATACTTGTCACTTTAAAAAATCGACACATAAACTTTTTTACACAGTCCAATCTTGTCGTATGGGTAAAATAATATTGCAGTTATACAGGTAAGTGTTGAACTTAAAATCTCAGTCTTCGGAGCCAAAAGTCAGCAAGGGCCAAGGGTCAGGTAAGTACCACAACTGCACCGCCAGTGGCTTTCCAAAGGAGACAGGGGGTGCCTGGAGTCACACTGCTTGCAGGGAAGTAAATCGATTGCAGAGGCCAAGCTTTGGGGGTTAGTACAAACACAGGGGGCCACTGAGCGGCACCAGACATACACCAGCAGCGGCACATGGACAGCTGGGTGCAGGGTGTAAATTCAACGTCTGGCGCCCAATGCTTTTCAATAAAGATTCTTTGGTTGACAAAGAGGCTGCAGGCATGGCAACGGAGGTTGCAAGTAGTAGACCGATGACCGCAGAGGTAAGTTGTGATGTAGGGGGGCATTGGGACATAGTCAGCTCAGCTTACCAAGTCCCAGGGGCCTTTCGACATTCGAGTCTTCTTACCGGAGCCAGTCGGTGGGGTCTTCTTACCAGAGCAGGTCGGGTGGAACCTCTGACTTTACACTGCAGGTGCCGTCGTGGAGGGCAGGAGAGGTCAGCCAATGCTGTACATGAGGTCGGGATCGTCGAGGAGACTTCACTGTACAGGTGAGCCACTCAGACTTGGGCCGTGGGCGTCGGGTGCCGAGTGGGCAAGAGATGCTGATCCGCCTGGATCTGGAGTCTTTGGAGTTGGTTTCTTCTGGACAGGTCTGCTGTCCATGGAAGATTTGAGTCTTTATTGAAGGCATGTAGTTGTTGCAAGACAGTTCGCAGGGTCGAAGCTGGAGACAGGCCGGTAGGACTGGGGACAAGGCAGTTGTCGTCTTCTGGCTTCTGATGCATGGTGCCTTCTTTCTTCTTAGGTCATTGTAGATCTGAGGGTGAGGTCTGGGGGAGCCACCTAAATACTAAATTTAGGAGGTGTTTTAGGGGAATATCAGGTTGGGCCCATGGGCATCTTACCCGGGGTGACTACACCCTCTATTATGCCACCCTCCTGTGGCAGGGTGCATAGGCCTAGCCCATATTGGAGGGGTCCCCCCATCTTCAAGATGGCGGGGACTGAAAGTTGTGCTTCGCCCTACCTTAGGGTGTGTTTGGCAGAGGTGGACACACCACCTATCTTTTGGAATTTTCCCACAGGGTTTCCCACCCAAAGAGGGGGTGTAAACCAGGGGCTGCCATCTGCTGCTAGCAGAGGCTGGAGGTCGCATTACAGATGTTGAAGGCCTTTGAAGCTTCCCTTCTTCGAGCACTGGCCTATCCTGGGAGAGGAGGCATAAAACCTCAGTCCAAGATGTGTATAGTTTCTGGCCCCAGAGAGCAGGGGCTCTCTACCCTACAGCCAGTCAGAGACCACACCAGGGTTGATAGGGATTCAGGGGGCACCTCTGATGTGCCCTCTGGGTGCATGGTACAATAAACCCCACACTGGCATCAAGTGGGTTTATTGAAAGGAGTAGTTTGATATCAAACACTCCTGTATTCAGTCAATCCATCATGCTGCTGTGGAACTTGAGTTGTCGAGTTCCCAGCCCATGTGCTCTCCATGGCTTCACTGGCACTCGCCTTTAGTTTAGTGCACTCTACCTTAGGGCTGGGAGGCCTGCTAGAGGGTGACTTACCTATGCTGCTAGGCAGTGCTAGCTGGCATAGCACCCAGGCAGGGTGCCATGTCGACTGTGTTGTTTTCTCCCTCACATGGGCATGCAGGCTGCAATGGCAGTGGCATGGTCCCAGTGAGAGGGGTCCCAAGGGACCCTCTTTAGCTCTCAGTACCTAGACACCCAGGGTACCATTTACTAGGGACTTACCTGGGGAGAAGTGTTAGTTGGGAGTTTGTTTTAGGGAAGGAGCACTAGCACAAGAGACCTGCTTGACAGGGACCCTGTGCACTACATTTGAAACCACATCGAAACCAGGCAAAAAGTGAGGGGCTAACCAGGCAAAAGAGCCACTTTCTCACAGCAATGCTTTCCAATCTGCTCATCTCCCTGTATCCACCTTTCGGCGGAGCGGTTGCATAAGAGGCATTTTGCAGCTCAGTAACTGTCTCACAAAAGTATTCAGAGAGCCGAGTGTTACAGCAGGGAAAAAAATACAATATGTACTAATAGCGGTGACAAGTACTAATACCTTTGAAACCACTTTCCTCTTTGTGCGTGGGCTGGCAGTTTACAATCCTAGATATTACTAGATAGTAAACAGTGCTACAGTTAAACAATAGAAAAACAAATGTGACACACAGAACCTATGATGTGCCTCTGTGGTGGTACCTTAGGCATTCTCTGCATGCCTCGCCTCGTCTCCACAACAGCTAACGAGTTGTACAGATCTAAAGTTGTGGAGAGGAATGGAGGATAATGATTGCAAATATCTCAGTAATAAAAGCATATACGTAATTATAACAAATGTATTCTTACTCTTTTGCCAAACTCCCTCCATTCAATGTGAGTAGTAGCAGAAATCAAGATAACGAATAATATGAAGGCAACAGTAATGACAGAATGTTCAGACCAATATGTTGTGCAGCATTGTTAGTCCAAACTTGTACCTGATGAAGCATTGCCTTTCTGGAAGGGCATGTTGAAAGCAGATGCATATTTTCTGCACAACAGCTTGGTATTCTTGAGCAACCCCTGGCACAACCCTTATGGTGGGCACTTTCTTCTGACTATGAGATGTGGACTTCTGCTTTTGGATACTGTCTTGTTAGGATGTTCAGTTAATTTCTGATTCAATAAAGAGTGTGTTTATTATACTGTTAAACTTGTACTTGGTTCATTGCTACTGCCTCAAATTATGTCTCTAAGCCTGTTGGTTTCCCTGGCATCCTTCATAGCATTTTATCTACTCCTAGGCTTATGGTTGGAGTCATACCTTCTACCACAGGAAGTAATTTGACACATTTGGTGATGAGGATACATCAAAAACCCATAGTGTGCCTCTAAGTAGAAGCAGTAAAGTAGTGTAATTTGTAAGGTAAGAAGGAGACTTTGGACTTCAGGTGACGGGTGCATCGTGGGAAATCAGATGTACAAGTTCTGGTGAAGCGAGCAGACCTCAGTGCCCAGTGCTTAGGGGATTTCAGAGATGAAGAGAGTGAGTCTTCAGGGCGTTTGAAAACCAAACAGATGTTGAACACTTGGAGAAAGTGGTTGAAGACCATGGAACATCTACCACCAAGAGCAAAGTAAATGTTTACATACTCTGGAGGCAGAGGAAGAGGTTTTAGCATGTGCGACATGGAGAGGTAGCTGAACTTGGATCCAGTGGAGTAAGACGAAATGGAGCTTGCTGTAGCAGGGGAAGACACAGGAACTGAGGTTTAAAGTGAGGGAGTGCAATTGGATCATGCAGGATTGGAAATTTGATAACTCCAGGGAGAATGTAGTCATTGGGCACATGTCAGTGCGTTGTAGCATTTGAATGGATGGGGTTCATCTTATTAAGACCATTTTAAGGTACTGTAGAACTTACATTGTTTTTACAGCATTAGGTACTATGTTAGCAGAAATCTTAAAAAATAATCTTGTTTTATAAACGTCATGTAATATCTTTAAAGTTGCAAAATATCTGTAAGAATTGGGTTTTCATTTGCAAGTCAGTTTGTCAACCTGAAATCTGAAACAATGTCATAAGTAGTTTGTTGATGTCCTTAAGAAAACACTTTCAGACTCGAACTGGACAAATACCTCGAAGGCCTGAAAAGCGACTTAGAACCTGAGGTAAGAGAGTCCCAGTTATTGTTGTAGGCTGTTGATATTTAATGAAAGGGGTACTTCTGTATGCACCATTGTTTATAGAATTGGCACCGGCCCTTTTGCCTTTTCCACCTTAGCCTGGTTTCAAACCGTTCTGATCACCTGTGACATTGTGATTGGTGTTCTGAGGAAATTCTGTGACATTTATATAGAGCAAATTAATCCTTTGATTTTCCGTGGCGTGAGTTTATCAGCCTCAAATAGGTGATAGGCCCTTCCCTTTGAGCTCCACAAGTGTCCAAGCCAACCATGCTATTTTTAAGAACATATAGTAACATCTACATATTGAACAATATCATCTAGTGAAGTTTCTTTGTGCATGTGTTTGTTAATCTTACTGTTATGTTAAACACTTTTATGGTGTAGCATTCAGCATTTTTGTGTCCCGGTGGCCCGGCCGGGTTGGGTGTTATGATGTGCATATGTACATGTCCTCTGCTTGTGGATAGTCCCACTGCAAGGGTCTCCGCCTCAGCTTGTCTTGCACATGGGCCTTGTAGCCTTTGATTACACTGTAAGTGTCTCCTGGTCCCACCATGTTGTCACTGTCTCCCATGTTTATTCTCAATCAGTATATTCTGCATGCAAGTGTTGTTGTTTTATTCCCATATCTCTGCCTGAGAAGTCTACAAAAACAGCCATTCATGTTCCCCTCTATCTGTTGGATGCATTTGCATGCACAATCCAAGTTAGAAAAAGACAGTTATAGGAAGCACTTCAAAATCAACCTCCTGGCGTATGCAAGTGCTGATGAACGGCCACCACGATCTCTACTCCTCCGCATGTGGTGTAGAGCCAATCCTAGATGTGTGCAGTTGTCGCAGATCCATCTTACTTTTCGTTTTTGTGTACAACAAAATGACCCTGATGTATAAACAAGCTTCAGGCCCAAACCTTCCAGGCATATGTGTTGTAGAGTGAATTGCAGTTATATGCGTGTGACCGCGGTCTGTACACAAGCTGGAGAAACAACCCACTGACAGACGAACATTTCTGACGTGTGCATTCGCTGAGGATTCAACACCTAGTCTGTGCTTGTGCTGCAGCACAAACCCTGAACATGCTACAGAACCAAACCCCTGCCCTGTGTGTGTGTTGTAGATTCACGACCATATTATCGACTCCAAAATATTGTCACAGCGGACGTTAATAATAGTAAGTCTACACTTACATTGACAATATTGTCGTAGTCGACATTATGGTGCTTAAATATCTGCAAGCCTATATTAAATCTGGACTATTTTGATATAAAATCTTCCAATACCGATATTTGTGCACATGTAAATAATACATAGCCATCTGCCTGACATGCATATGTTGAAAATCTCACCCCTGATTTATAATTGTGCTACAGAACCATATCTAAGGACATGATCTGCAGAACTATTCCTCACACCTGTGCATGTTGTGCCGAACCAATCCTGACCTGTGAGCATGTTGTAGGATCTGATTTAGTTCAAAAGCAAAGACACGCACCTTGAATGTTATGAGTTTTATGTATATTGCAACATGTGCCTTTTCTCATTGCCACGTTACTCTGTGGGGTGTCTCTGTATGCAAACTATGGTTTGCTGGTTGCATGATTTCCCAGTAAAAAGGACTCTGTTGGAGGGTTGGTTAGCCTAATAGTTTTCCAGCCAGTGTCTGTGAGTGTGATCATGGGTGCTGTGTTTCCGTTATGAAGTGCTTGCCAGTGATTCCCTTTTAGGTCGAAGGCTGTCGGACAGCAGAGCTGTCTGGCTTGCTAAAGACATCTTGGGGACATTCAGAAAGCTTGCCTGGGAATGCATTCCACCTACCATTGGCTTTGTGGTTTGTAACTCACATTTTCAGACTGTCCATTTGCTGGCTTTATTCGTTTTAAGCTGTCCAGTGCGAGTTCGTTCCTCCCTAGGAGTACAGCCTTTTCACACTAGATCTCCTTGTATTTTTCCACAAGTGCTCATTTCTGTAAACAAGCTTGTAAATCTTGTTCTTATCTTGTCACATTTGCTATGCAGTCAAAGACAGAGGTCAAATATCAGGCTCTGTCTTCGGAGAAAGCTTGGTGCTTACTTCTCTCTCTGACTTCAAAGAGAGAGGATTTATGTGACAATCATGCTGGTTACTGGGGGTAGGAGAGGGTTATTGTTTGTAGCACACAACAACATTGAAATAGACTGCCAGTATTTCAGAATATATACAAATTTGGAAATCACAAATGAAGTACACTTTTTGTTGATTCTGTAGTGTGTTGGAAACAAACCCTTTTAATTTTTTTTGTTTAAATCTGTTTTTATTGATTTCCAAGTTTACATATTCATGAAAGGCAACTTGTTTTGATTTTTCAAACCCAACTGTACATTGGGTCACCTAGCAACATTTGATACATACTACTGGTACATGAATTTAGAACAGTTCAAGTATCCATACGGCGGCTGCAGTTCAGAAACAAGTGTGATTTTGAGGCGCCATTCATTTCACAATCGATAGAAGTTACAGTTCAATAGGAGCATGGGTCCACTATATAAAGACCTTTCAGATCAATCAGTTTGGGCTTCTGAACAGATGTTGAGGTTTATAGACACTCATAACCAACAACCACAACTTTGACCGGCACGAACATAAAGATCCCATCTCCCATCACCCCTCCGTTTCCTCATCAACTCATCACCTTTCTTCCACCTGACAGTTGCCCCAATTCCTCAGTGTGAGCTGGGTCTACCCGCAGTATCTTTTAGTGCATGTACGTACATGGAACATTACAGTTGCCCACAGGTAGGCCCTACTGTACCTGCCATAAGGTCGCCTTCCCCTCCCTCAGGCTGCCCGAGGGTCTTTTTCCTCAGTCCGCAGTAGTTCTTGGAGCAGTGTCTCCCACTGGGCTGCCATTGGTTCCTTCCGCAATCCCAGCGTTTCCTCCCTCCTAATGGCCAATCCCTCCGCCCTCTCCCACGCGGAGAGTGAGTGTCTCCACGCTCACATATGCTGCGGTTCCTGCACCTTCCACCGCTTGGTTAACAGCCGCTTGGCGACAATGAGTCCTAAATCAAGGAATCGAGACGTCACTTTTGTACCGGGGTTCTACGAAAGTGGTGCAGTAAATAAACTGTCCATTCAAAGGGTATGTTGCGGCCTGTGCATTCGCGCAATAACTCACTAATTGTGCGCCAGTATGTGTGTAGTCTCTGGCAGCTCCACAGCATGTGTATGAGCCCGGCCCCTGGTTCAGCACATCAGGGGCATACCGCGTCTGTGCGGTGGAAGTATCTATTAATCGTCTCGGGTGTGAGGTATGCCCTATGTACAATGAACAATTGTATTTGGCAGAATCTCATGTTTCTGGGTATGCGTGCGGGACTCTTCAATACCCTTTCCCATTCTCTGTCTTCCAGCTGCCTCCCCAGATCTAGTTCCCATTTGCGGCGTAGA
This sequence comes from Lissotriton helveticus, assembly GCF_964261635.1. NCBI lineage: Eukaryota > Metazoa > Chordata > Amphibia > Caudata > Salamandridae > Lissotriton > Lissotriton helveticus. The sequence continues at coordinate 1,195,634,683 of NC_136068.1, forward strand.
GGATCCAGATTGACCACTACATGTGTTCGGAGTGACGCCGCGAACTAGCAGACCAAATGTCTACCCCGGGCCGTAACGTGCACACTGAATTGATGAGGAGTCTCTGCCAGCCTTGTCATTCACATCCACCCAGGTTAAAAAGCACTTCACCGCCCCCTTTAACTAACAAGCATTGGCAAAGTCAGTAGCTCTAGCCTATGAAAACTGTTGGCTTGGTCAGAGCTTTTAGCCATGTTGCACAGAGGTGGGGCAGCACGGGCTGCATCAACGTGCTTTTTTTAGGTCTCCCCGAGTCAGCGCACATGCGCTGCTCGGAGAGACTTTAGTAGGTGAGTTTTCAAAGTGCTGCTGGCTGGCGACAAGCTTGCGTTCACACGCGAACCGCCAGCCTTCAGTGCCATTTGTCTTTCCTCTTGCTTGCTCCCTGCCTCCACCCCTCCCCCCGCCTTCGCGCTTACATGCGTTCGGGATTCTCCCAGTGGGTGCATCTCCGCCAGGCAATATCACGCCCACCTTACATTTCTCTTCTATCGCTGCCTCAACGTGCTTTCTCTTTCCACAAACTCGATGTTTGTGTTCCTTTATTTTGAGATGCTTTTAGTATTACTGTTTTGCGACTTAAGGAACATTAAGGAAATGTTACCGTGAAACTGGACAACGTTCACAGTGTTTATTTCTGATCGCAGCGGCTGCTTCATATCGGTTGCATCATTCAGGCAGTCCTTTCGTTGGTGCTTTCATGAGGACATGATGAGGAAGCTGGAAACTTTTGGCACATTCTCTTTAAAAGCACAGGATGTTCACTACCACTGTAGGACGCGGAGAAGCGACATAGCACCTGCCGCAACGCCCAGTTCACAACCTTCCCTGCTAATGGTCACCCTGCGGACATATGGACTAAGTGGGTCGAATAATTAAGCGGCGCCGCCAGTGGGGGGGTTACCACATCCTGTGCCTAGAATACAGGGAGTGACCTGCTGGACCTTGCGTTTCCATTGAGCAGAGCCCCTGCACCTAAAGGCCTGCGAGAGGAAACGACTCATACGCCGTGAATAACTAACTGCGCAATAACCTCGCGGGCGGACGCAGAAGGACGAGGGGTAATCCTGGGCTCGGACAGTGTCCCTCAACACCGGACTGTGACGCCTATAAGGTCGTAATCATGTCCAACAGAGGCCCCAAACATAACACTACCCAGGCTAAACTAGATAAGTTTGCCTATGAGAGGCATACTCCTCCGCCAGAGCAACGCAAGACCGCCGGGAAAACGACAGAGCCTGAGGGGGCGAAGAAGGCCACACTTGAAGATGTCCTGGCAGCGCTGGCCCAGGTGCAAGAGACGGTGCGGGCTACGGCCGCGGAGGTCACCCTGATCCGGGCGGACCTCCAGAAAATGAACGAAAGAGTCAAGCAAGTTGAAGTTGTCACTAAATCCTTGGTCGAAGATGTGTCCGAGTTACAGACAGCGATGGAGCGACTGCAAACTGACAACAAACTGCTCAGAGAAAAGCTGGTCGATCAAGAAGGACGCTCCCGGCGCAACAACGTACGAATTTTAGGGGTGCCGGAATCGGAAGACACGGGAGCAATGGACATCTATGTGGAGGATCTCATTAAAACCAGACTCCAGCCCAAGGGCCTTTCGAACTTCTTTTCGGTAGAGCGGGCCCACAGAGTGCCAGGGGGCAAACCGAAGACAGGCGGACCGCCTAGGCCAATCTTGGCAAGGCTGTTCAATTTCAGGGACCGCAACGCCATTCTACAGGCCGCAAGAGTAGCACCGGCCATCCAAATTCAGAACTCGAGAATAGCCTTCTTCCCGGACTACACGGCCGAGGTCTCCAGGAGGAGGAAGACATTTCTGGAGGTAAAAAAGACTTTAAGGGAGAAGGAACTGCCGTACTCGATGATCTTCCCGGCGCGGCTGCGAGTTGTGGCAGATAAGAAGGTGTGGTTTTTCGATTCCCCGGACGCCGCCCGGGACTGGCTGGACGGATGGCACACCGTAGACCGACAGCGGAGAACGCACAGATCTAATCATGACCGCGGAGGGGACAGCAGAACTGGCTCACAGACGTCTGGCCGGGGAGGGGCGGAGGGCTCTCCGACCTGTGGACATGCAGAGGCGGGCGGAGATAAATGAACCCCCCCACCCCCCACACTGGACTCTACGGTCGAGGCGATCGCTGACCGCTCTTACATAGTTTAGCAGCTGCATGTGGACACTGGCATGGACCCCTGGATGCACGCAGGGATGCCGCCTGCTCGGGGAGACACTCTCCCCCCTTACACGCAAGTACTCTGGTTCTGGGATGGGTGAAGCGCTCTGCTCAGTTGGGGGGGCGGACGGTTGAAGGTCCGTTAGGCAGGGTAGCAGGGAGGGGGGGTTGGGGGAAGGGTTACACTGTTATTGTTAGGAATATGTATATATGGTCGAGGACACACACTAGGTTTTCACATGAGTCAATAAAGGAAGGGCAGAGAGGAAGTGGGCTGAGAGCCCCCGCGGGGACCCTCCGCATTTTGTTACACTACTACTCACCTGGCGCACATGCCAGCTGCTCTATTGTGATCCCCATAATACCTAATGGCTAACGTCCCGGTTCCTGAAGGAGGTGAAACGGACGCTGTAACACAGTGCCCCTCCTTGCGCCTACTGACTTGGAACGTGAGAGGCTTGGGGGACAAGGTCAAACGGGGTCTGGTACTCACTGCACTTAAGAGGCAGAAACCCACCATAGCACTGCTGCAGGAGACGCACCTGACAGGGGGGGCCACCAAGGCTTTGGACAGACGAGGCTATAAAATGGTTGTCCACTCTGAGTTCACGTCCGGCTCCAGGGGGACGGGCATCCTGATACAAAAAAACACGCGGTTTATCCCTCTACAGACTAAGACCGATGACCAAGGCTGCTTTGCGGCACTACAGGGACAGTGGGAGGGAAGGCTGCTCAACCTGGTTTCAGTGTACATCCCGCCGGCATTACACTCGGTCCACCTCCCGAAACTAGGAGACTTTATTTTGGCTCTGCCGGAGGGGGAGGTCATCCTTGGGGGGGACTTCAATGCTATTCTAGATACACAACTCGACAGATTTCCCGCACCGAATCCCACGGGTGGGGTCCCCCACCTCCAACGGTTCCTAACGGCCATGGGATTGACCGATGCTTGGAGACACGTTAACCCCGGGGTGAAGCTATACACGTTTCACTCTACAGTACACGGCAGTTTATCTAGGATCGACCACTTCTTGACCCTAGGGGACGGCCTCCGATATGTAGACAAGATTTCAATTCATCCCAGAGGGATTTCGGACCACTCCCCGCTTGCCTTGACGCTGTCCTCCCAGGAACGAGCACGTAAACGCATATACCCCATACACGCCGCTTATCTCAAGGTCCCGCAGGTTCGCAAGGCCCTTGAGAAAGCGACGACACAGTATTTTAACGAAAATGTCCACCCAGTGCGATCCTCCGAGACACTCTGGGAGGCTTATAAAACGGTTTTGAGAGGGCAAGCCATACACTCCATCACGGGACATAAAAGGGAACAAACTCAGGAACTAGTCAATTTAGAATTGGCTTTGCACGACCTGACACTTGCACACGAACAACATCCCACTCCGACCACCCGACACGCACTTGCTCTTCAGCAACAACTGTATAACGATCACTTGCGTATCCAAGTAAAAGGGCGCATCCCCGACACCTACAATAGGATCTACGAGGTGGGAGACAAGGCCGGAAGAATGCTGGCATGGCTTGATAGAAAAGAGGGGAACCCTAGGGGAATCCTACGTCTAAAGGACGAGCACGGGAACGTACAAACGAATCCGGGTCGTATCTCTGAACTGCTCGCAAACCACTTCGAACGGGTGTATACCCCTGAGCGAGTGATTACACCCGAGATGGCGAGAGAAATCATAGCACCGATCGAGTCCCAAACACTGTCCCCGGAGGTGTCGAATGAGTTGGAAGCGGATATCACCGCGGATGAAATTCAACTGGCTATTCGGGCCTTAAACCCGGGTAAAGCGATGGGACCCAATGGCATACCTATAGAATGGTATCAGACAGTGCCTGAGACCCTCAGTAAACATCTGTTGGGGATGTTTAAGGAATGTCTGGAAAAGGGCGCACTTCCACCAGACCAGAGAGCGGCGACTATAGTACCCATATCTAAGCCAGGCAAACCGCCTGAGGAATGCTCGTCTTATCGACCCATATCTTTGCTTAACGCAGAGGCCAAAATTCTGGCCAAACTCCTTGCAATGAGAATCCTGCCTCATCTATCGTCGATCATACACCCGGACCAGTCCGGATTTATGCCCCACAGAAACACCGCACTGAACCTGCGCCGGTTACACGGAGTGCTGGCCAGAGCAGACTCGATCGACACACAGGCAGTGATCTTGGCCCTGGATGCTAAGATGGCATTCGATTTAGTGGAATGGGCATATCTATTTGAGGCACTGTCGCACCTGGGGTTCGGGCCCCGCTTTATTGCCTGGGTCAAACTGTTATACGCGGACCCAGTGGCTCAGGTGGTGGCTAACGGGCATATTTCGAGAGTGTTCCCACTGGGGAGGGGTACGAGGCAGGGATGCCCTCTATCGCCCTTATTGTTCGCGATTTCCCTGGAACCCCTTGCCACTCTTATAAGGACCTCGCCCCTACTCAGGGGCATATGCTGGAGGGATGGATGGGAGGACAGACTGTCTCTGTATGCAGATGACATGCTGATCTATTTAACGAACCCGGAAAGCGGAATACCGGCCCTATTGCACCTCTGTGATACGCACGGCAGGCTGTCCGGGTATACGTTGAACTGGAGTAAATCAGAACTGTATGTTCTGACGGGACGGGTCCCGACCCTCGACGCGGGGTGTCCTTTGAGATTAGCGGGTTCGTCATTTAAATACTTGGGCATTCAAGTTACAAGGGACCCCACAGAGTTTATTGACAAGAATCTGAAGCCCCACCTGGACAGACTCAAACAAAATATTGCATTCTGGTCGGAACTTCCACTTACGCTCCTGGGGAGAGCTGCACTTTACAAAATGATGGCACTGCCTCGTTTTCTGTATGTCCTTGAAAACACACCTTATCCAGTAGCCCCTTGGTTTTTTCAAAAAGTCGCAGCCTTGATCTCTAACCTCATGTGGGGGAACCTCCCGGCGCGCATAGCACAAACCAAATTGCACAGAGGGTGGTACGATGGTGGGATCGCCCTACCTAACTTAAAACTGTACTACTGGGCGGCACACCTTAAACCCATCAATCAGTGGATACATGCCTCACAGACCGAGCCAGCTTTTCTAGCCGACAGGGCGCAACTAGGCACTGACAGCCTACTGCGCCCATTATACGATCAACGCAAACTACGCACCTTAATTGGGCCCACCAAGCTCACGGTGCAGCTTTGGCATACAGCGACGGCAGCCCTGGGTTGGAAGGGGAAGATCACCAAAATGACCCCGCTGTGGGACTCTCGAATTCTCTGCAACCTGAGGAATAGTAAGGGCTTCTCACAATGGGACACGATAGGGATCTCCACGGTGGGTGACCTCTGGGAAAGGAACGGGGTGATTCCCTTCGATCGCCTGAGAGACCTGTATGACCTTAGTGAGAGAGAGCTACATAGGTACATCCAGATACAACACGCTTTGCTCTCGGCACTCCCCTCCGACACAGTCTTGCCCGAATCCTCCCCGCTGGAAGACCGCCTCCTCACCGATTTCATGATTGAGCGCGCAACATCACTAACATATCGCAAGTTACTCAACAACTTAGCGGATCCAACACTGTCATTAAAAGCAAAATGGGAGGGGGACACTAGTGAAATGGATGAACATGAGTGGAATGAAGCACTCGGGTCGCCTAAGGAAGTGGGCATCTCTGCTCGTTTAAGGCTAGTACAACTGAAAATACTACACAGGGTGTACTACACTAGGACTATGCTACATCGCATCAACAGGGTACAACATCCTTATTGCCTTCGAGGGTGCGGGGAGGAGGGCACATTCTTCCACACATTATGGGACTGCCCCCGGATTCAGGAATATTGGAAACAAATACTACGAACAATCTCACAAACATTAGAACAGTCGCTGTTACCTGAACCGAAAAGATGCCTCTTGAATGTGTGGGAATCTACTGACCTCTCTAGACAGGGGCAACTCTGGGCCACGGTGGGTCTGATGGTGGCCAAGCGGGATTTTGCACAGCACTGGGGAGTGGCAGATACGCCAACTAAGTCGCAATGGTGTTTAAATATGGATAAAGTAATGATAACAGAACGCGCGGTCTATTCTAACCGTGCCTGCCCGGGGAAATGGAATAAGATCTGGACCAAATGGAATGTGTATAGGGGGGAGATCTGTGATCCCCTACCGGAGGACGACCACGATGAGTCGGATGAGGACGTAGAAGAGGCCGGACACTAATGTCGGCGAGTTGGGGGGGTGGGATAGCCAGGGGCAAGTTGCATGACTCTTTACCCTGATACAAGTGGGGGGTATCAGAGGGGGGTTGGCGTGATACACCAGTTGCAAGGAATAGATTTTCATGTCCACACATGCTCCCCAGAGCCCCTTAGCATCAGTGGGTGAGGGAACACCGTGGAACGCTCTCGTAGACTACTAGACATTCGAATTGTACTGCCCAACACAAGACCACAATACTGTTCCTACAGTTTACGTTACTTTGTTGTTGTTGTTTTGTTTACAAAATGTAAAATCAAAAACAAATTACGATTTGAGACATTGAGACGTATGTTGCACCTCTGATTTTGCTACAGCACCTTACTTCTATATTACAATGATTGTTCACCTCAAGATTTTGCGATGCTGCTAATTACTTGACCAATCGCTATAGCGGCCAGCCCGAAGGGTTGTAGGCGTTCCGCTGTGTAATTTAATGGTGCAATAAAGGTTTTTGGAGAAAAAAAAAAAAAGCACAGGATGTTGGCGACTGGGTAGTCGATTAGACCTATGTTGCGCTTTAGATCTCAAATCGCTATGGTGGGTGCAGCAGTTAAAACTCCTGAAATATGGGGTGCAACTCACAAGGAGGGGGCAGGTTTGAGTGCATTGGTTGCAATCGAACTCTTAAGATGATGGGATGTGCGTATCCATTATTAGCCCTAAGTGATCTTGTTTTGTTGTTGTGTCAATGCTTTGCTGCGCCCCTTTGACTTACAACGTGCTTTCTCTTTCTCCAAACTCTGTTTGTGTTCCTTTATTTTGAGATGCTTTTGCTATTACTGTCACACACACAACCACAACTACACAACCACACACACAACCACACATACAACCACACACACACAACCACAATCACACACAACCACACACACACACAATCACACACACAACCACACACACACAACCAAACACAACCACACACACACACACACAACCACAACCACACAACCACACCCAACCACACACAACCACACACACACACAACCACACACACACACAACCACACACACACAACCACACAACCAACCAACCACACACACAACCACACACAACCACCCAACCACACCCACAACCACGCACAACCACACACGCACAACCACACGTACAACCACACGTACAACCACACGTACAACCACACACACAACCACACACACAACCCCACACACAACCCCACACACAACCCCACACACACACAACCACACACACACACAACCACACACACACAACCACACACACGCGCAACCACACACACAACCACACACCCCCACAACCACACACCCAACCACACACACAACCACACGCACAACCACACGCACAACCACACGCACAACCACACGCACAACCACACGCACAACCACACGCACAACCACACACACAACCACACGCACCACCACACTTACAACCACACACAACCACACACACAACCACACAATCCCACACACAACCACACACACAACACCACAACCACACACACAACCAACCACAAACACCACACAAAACCACACAACCACACACAACCTTACAACCACACATCTAACCACACACACACACACACAACCACACGAACATACAACCACACACACATAAACACACACACATACATATAAACATACACAACCACACAACCACGCACCCACACACGCAACCGCACATACACACAACCACACACATAAACACACACATAACACATAAACACACCCAACCACACACACACAACCACACACACACAACCACACACACAACCACACAACCAACCAACCACACACACAACCACACACAACCACCCAACCACACCCACAACCACGCACAACCACACACGCACAACCACACACGCACAACCACACGTACAACCACACGTACAACCACACACACAACCACACACACAACCCCACACACAACCCCACACACACACAACCACACACACACACAACCACACACACACACAACCACACACACGCGCAACCACACACACAACCACACACCCCCACAACCACACACCCAACCACACACACAACCACACGCACAACCACACGCACAACCACACGCACAACCACACGCACAACCACACACACAACCACACGCACCACCACACTTACAACCACACACAACCACACACACAACCACACAATCCCACACACAACCACACACACAACACCACAACCACACACACAACCAACCACAAACACCACACAAAACCACACAACCACACACAACCTTACAACCACACATCTAACCACACACACACACACACAACCACACGAACATACAACCACACACACATAAACACACACACATACGTATAAACATACACAACCACACACCCACACAACCACGCACCCACACACGCAACCGCACATACACACAACCACACACATAAACACACACATAACACATAAACACACCCAACCACACACACACAACCACACACACACAACCAACCACACCTACAGCCACACACAACCACACCCACAACCACACACACAACACCACAAACACAACCACACAACCACACAACCACACACACAACCACACACACACAACCACACCCACAACCACACACACAACACCACAACCACACACACAACCACACACAACCAACCACAAACACAACACACACACACCACACAACCACACACAACCTTACAACCACACATGCAACCACACACACACACACCACACGAACATACAACCACACACACATAAACACACACAACCACACACACACACACACACACACACACATATAAACACACACAACCACACACCCACACAACCACGCACCCACACACAGAACCGCACACACACACACACACACACATATAAACACACACAACCACACACCCACACAACCACGCACCCACACACAGAACCGCACACACACAACCACACATAAACACACACATAAACACACCCAAGCACACACACACAACCACACACACACAACCAACCACACTTACAGCCACACACAACCACACACCCAACCACACATCCAACCACACACCCACAACCACACACACACACACAACCACAACCACACACACCCCGGCCACTCACTGCCTATCAGCCTCAGCCAGGTAGCGCGATCAGTGTCACTTTCACGCGTTCACCGTGAAAGTGTTCGCTTTTCTAGTTTTATTCAGCATTCACTCTTGTTTCCTACTGCTCGACAATCCAATCTCTACAATATTTAAGCAACCTGCACGTCTCCTGTCAACCATACCACTCCATGCATTTTCTCAGATCCACATAGATATCAGTGGTACAGACAAAGGTTATCAGGTTTCTTATCCTTCCTTCAAGCAATAACCAGAATACTAAACTGCATTCGTGCCCCACTTAGTTTTAAACAGCAAAAAGTTATTCTAATCGGTTTGTTTCACAGAGGTTGTGTCTTAGGAGAAGGGCAGTGGCACTAGCATGGCACTATGCACTAGTGTGTTCAAAAGAATTGTTTAAACAAAAAAAGTTTTATGAAAAATTGACTCTTTTAAAAATTCTGATTCCACCAGTACCCGAGTCCTCCACAATACCCTGTTTTTGTGGCTGTCAGCTGTGAAAAGTAGACCAATATTGCCCCAATTTTCATTATTCTGATCTTTGGGTTCAATTCTGGGGTGCTTTTTCAACTTGTTGCTAGTTCATTGCGAATCTTACCGTTACTAATTCAAATTGTGTTACCATTGACTTATTTGCAATGCAAACTTTATCTCAATAAGTTGCTGTAACAAGCTGCAAGTCCGCTACGTAAGCCCATTAATTTGCTAATTATTTTCCACATAAGGTTGCAAGACCATAAAGTGGAGTTTTCAGGATTTTTAATAGTTTCTGGTTTGAAGATGTTACTCTCTCCTGCGCACCCCACTCCTGTACTAAGGTTACGAGTGACTTGGCACCTGCCTTTCAGAGGTTCTTGCATCCACCCAACTCTGGCCTGGCACTGGTGCGTCTCAGCCTGGCACATACTGGGTGATGATCTCCGCACCTCCTTCTAGACCCCAGCTCACGACTGTTTGCAGTCTGTCACTCACCCCTCACCTCCCTGGCACTCACCCTTCACCCCTCAGGCCTGGCAGTCACTCCTCGCACTTGCCACTCACCCTTCTCCCTCTCTGGAACTCAGCATTGACTCTCCGTGACACTCAACTGTCACCTCCCTGACACTCACCCTCGACCCTCCTGGTACTCATACTTCCCCTCCCTGGCACATATTCTTCACCTCCCTGACACTCACCCATGTCCCTCCTGGCATTCACTACTCGCCCCCTTGGCACTCACCCTTCGCCTCCATGGCACTAGCCCTTCATTCCCCTGGCCTGGCAGCTACCCTTCACCCCTTGCACTCACCCTTCACCCCTTGCACTCACCCTTCACCTCCCTGGCACTCACCTTTGACCCTCCTGACTCTTACATCTCACCTCCTTGGTACTCAAACTTCATCTCCCTGGCACTCACCCTTCACCCCCTGACCTGGCACTCCACCTTCACCTCCGTGGCACTAGCCCTTCACCCCCCCTGGCCTGGCAGCTACCCCTCACCCCCGGCACTCACACTTCCCCTTCTCGGCACTCACCCGTCCCCTTCTCGGCACTCACCCTTCCCCTCTCTGGCACTCCGCCTTGACTCTCCTGACTCTTACATCTCATCTCTCTGGCACTCACACCTCACCTCTCTGGCACTCACCCTTCACCCCAATGGTCTGACAGTCACCCTTGTCCCTCCTGGCATTCACTCCTCACCTCGCTGCTACTCACCCTTGACCCTCCTGGCACTAGCCCGGTTTCCCCCAAGAATAAAAAATAAGCATTGGCAAAGTCAATAGGTCTCGCCTTTGGGACCTTATAAGTGTTTAGCCACGCAACAGTTGATGTTGTTGCACCAAGGATATTGTGCTGCATGACTAAATACTTATAAGGTCCCAAACGCGAGACCCTTTTGGCCATGCCAATGCTTGTTTCTTATGGTGTGTGGTGAGGATAAAGCAACACAAACATATTGTTAGGCTGGAGTAGATAAAGTAACAGAAAGAGGGTGGTGGGGAGATTAAGCAACACGAACAAGTGGGGTGCAGGGGATAAAACAATACTAACAGGGAGAAAGGAACCCAGACAACGAAAATAGTACTTAAGTCGCAATGAGCGAAGCAGAAGGACAGTAATCAAACTAAATAAATCAGTACTTGCTCCAAAAAAAACTCCAAACTAAAGATCAAGAAGTGACATCGGCACGCAATGGCCAATGAGGAGGCAACAAATACCAGTGACAATGAAGCCAACAAATGGCTAGCAATGTGTGAGCTTCAAGCCCCTTGTAGTAATACAAGCCCCTTGCAGCGACATCAAATATGCTGTTTGCAGAAGGGAACTAAAAAATGTTGGTGGACTAGCAGTCATGTTTAAAGAGGAAATGGCACACTCTGGCTTCTACATAGATCTTTTCTCAGATTCTCAATTACTTTGTGCTAAAATCACTATATCCATACCATAGTCTTGGTCTGTTGAGCCCCTGGGCCAGCCACTAATGTTGATGATGGATTTGCTGAAAACTTAGGCCAGATGCTAGTCTTGATAATAGGTCTGCTAAAAACCTAGGCCAGCTGCTAATTTTGAACATAGATTGCGAAATACTTCACGCTCATTGCCATTCGCTTCACTAATTGTATGTGCTTAGGTGGTTTCAATATATGGCCTGACTACCCCACTCTCTGAGTCCTGCAATTTGATGGTGTCGTGTGTAGCATTCAACATCTCACAGTTCATCTCACAACCTACTTACAGAGATGGTTAAACACTTGACCTCCTCTTTGCAGAGCTGGAAACAAACCTACTTTAATCTTGATTTGGTCTAACCGTGCAGCAGTATGCTTCACTTAGTCTAGTGTGTCCTCTACACCACCAGTCTGCTCTAGCAGTGCCCTGACATCCACGTGGAGTGTTTCTATTACTAATTTCACCTCAGTACTGCATAGCAGCAGAATACATATCCAGCATGTGAGGATACAGAGACCAGCTTGTGCGTTTACAATGTGAAAAGAGGACAATATATCCGTACCAATACATAAGGGATCAGAAACATAACATCACAGTGGGGCAAGGGCGACACACTCTAGGATCCTAGGACGATTGAAGGTTTTTGAGACTTTATCCGAATTGCGCAAAGGTGCAAGTTTGAGGTATTAGGAGGGTAGTTCCACAGCCCCTGCTCATGTGCAGCAACAGCCTTTTGGTGCGGTGTTAGTACTTTGTGATTCTTATGGATTTCATGCCAGTCAGGGTGCCTTCAGGCACACTGCCAATTTAACAGTGAGGTAGTCTGGTGTACATAAGAGGAGAGCCTTATAAATCTCACCGCATACTTGGAACACTGTTTTGGCAGTTACAGGGTGCTATTTTAATTCTTGCTATGTAGCGGAGATGGGATCGAACTCTTTGATTGGTGATTAGTTAATCCACTGCATGACAAATAGCTTTTTGATTGGTGTAAATGTTAGTGTTGCACTACTCAGTGGTCCTACTTTTTTTTGACTAAAGAGTCAAAAGGCTGAGTTGACCTGATGGAGATAAACCTGCAATTTTATGAGGAACAGTCATTTCTGCAGCAGGTCCATTAATCCTCTGAGCTCTTAGAAATGTTAAAACATTGCATTTGATGCAAATAAGCTTTGCCAGACATGTCTGGCCTACTAATCTCTTTGCCTGGAGGCGATGCCTCATTACCAGTAATTTGTGTGCTTGGTGCTATTGATTTCCGAATGTCTTTGTTTGAAGTTTTGAATTAAGTTACTGTTTTTGTAACAAGCTCCAGAACCAAGCGTTCTGGCAGGTTTCATACATTTAGTATGTATAGAGAGTAGTAGAGTATTAGAGAATGAGTAGTAGAGAGTGAGTAGTAGAGTGAGTAGTATTGTAATATCTAGTTTTACCTCTGAGCTACCTCCTCCTTAGCTTTTGTATCATATCTAGTTCAGGAGTGTACTTCCCCTGAAAGTATTCCTCTTGTCGTAAAGTCATTGTCATATTCACCATTGTTACCTCCACCCATGGTCAACGCAAAGACACCCGTGGCGTGGTGGGTGCAGTGCCAGGAGGTCACTTGTGCTGGGTGCTTTACAAATGCTGTTAATCAATGAATCCAAAAGGTTTACATGGCTTCAAACAATACCCGAGGCAACAGTTCAGGATTTTGTTAGCTAGTCCTGCGAGTGACTTCAATCTGTCTGTATCCTTTTAGACAAAACACTTCAGGCGAGACCTTACTAATGATCTGTAAACTTCTAACACACAAGCCATTCTTTTGTAGTTAAACCCCTCATTATAGTCTTTGGCCTTCGTGTGCGCGCTCCATTTCTATTGGCAGCTTTCGGATTTAATATCTTCAAGTTAGTGTGTGTACCTGTTTGGTAAGCTCTAAGGCTTATAGACCATCATGTAATAAGCCTAATTATTTCTGAGCCTTAAACGCGTTGTTTTGCTTGTGTGTTCATGTAATCTAAGTTACTTTGTACCAAACCCTAATTCTACAAGTACTCTGAACCAAAAATCAACCTGGATTGTAAAAATGTATAACACTAGTCGCAACCCTAATCCAAAACATAACCTGAAACCATTGTTCCTAATCACTCCCCTCACACTAACACTGAACCTAATCAGACATTAACCACAACCCTGATATGACAAAACGAAAATCACTAGTAACGAAAAATGCATAGAGCTGTGTTTTAAAAGTTTCTTAATTATTATTCGAAATAAAAACTCACTTTCATTTATTACTGTCCCTCATAATTGTTTCTTGCTTGAGAGAAGGACTGAGCGGTTTTCTGACCAATTGCAGATCCTGACCAATTGCAGAACTTTAGTCAACCACAATTTAATTGGGCTGACTTTACTGGAACTAATGTACAGTAATGGTATTATTCCTGCATTATCAGAATAGCATGGCTGAACCAAGGTAAACTCTTCACTCACGCCTCTTTAAACTCTCCTGATGCCCGGGGCATTCTTTCGAGTGGTATTTGTGCTGCTGCCCTCAACTGGGCACTGTCAATAAAATAATCTTTAATTTAGTTTAATTTTGCTACCGGTCCTCTTCGGCTGCTTAGTAAAAGGTTTGGGAGCTCTTATCCCGATAAGTCTTTATTCCGTGGTCCTGGGACGTGTTATTACAGCTGAACCTGTTTGTAGCCAAGCAGCTCAGGGATCCATACCCTCGAAGGACTGGCATCTTCGCTTTTCACCTTTTTGCACTTTGTTATTATTGTTTTAGTTCTGTTTAATACAATTGGTCTAAATATTTAAATTCTTTATTTGCCTGCATTTTGTTGTTAAACCACATAATCTATTTGGGTTCTGGTATGGTTACCTTTGGATACGAAGTCCAGCCACCCGAAAATAAAGTCAATAATTCAAAAGTGGTTTACCCTCCTGGGTCTCTCTAATCGGGCAGTACAGTGGTGTCACAGCTACTGCCTGGACGGTGGCGTCTCCCCTGCTCTGCCCCATTCTCTCTGTACCCTGCCAAGTGGGCAGATTCCCTTCGATTGCTAATGTATTGACTTGTCTTACTGCTCTCTGCATTGCCCACAGTAGCTACTGATAGACCTTTGTTCCATCTGTACATAGCTTGTTTGCCAGCTCCTGTGCTTTGACTCAAGCGGTCCAACAACCAGTTCTTTTAGAGGAACCATTAACAGTCTGTTGTTCCTGTGAGTGGCGCAGTGAGAAGCCGAAACATTGATTATTCAGTACTCTTTGCTGTTTGTACGCTATATTCACTCTCACTGTTTGCATCAGTATGTGAACACTGCTGTTTTTAACACTTTCTTTTCATTTCGCACAGATGAATAACCTGGAGGCTTGCATTAGACCTTACTTGAGTAGCTGGTTTGAAGATGCTGTCCTGCCCATAACGAGAGTTGTTCAACTTTTTCAAGAGGAACTGGCATTCTTGTTACATGCTGTGAGTATGCCTTCTTAAACACAAACTTTATGTGAGGTAATGTACTGGGAGGTAGACCCCACCCCTCTTCTAGACGTGGGACTGCCCTTGCTGCTGAAGTGAGTTCTCTCGGTTGTAGAAAATAAACAATATTCTGCCTATGACATGATAGCCGTTTGCTGTCTACAGCACGTGTCAGATCTGTGTGGAGGGCGCCATGTACTGTCTATAGTGCGTGTCAGATCTGTGTGACGCTTGCCATGTACTGTCTATAGCATGTGTCTGATCTGTGTGGAAAGTGCCACGTACTGTCTATAGCACGCCATGTACTGTCTACAGCATGTGTCATATTTGTGTGGAGAGTACCATGTACTGTCTATAGCATGTCTTGTACTGTCTACAGCATGTGTCAGATCTATGTGGAGAGTGCTGTGTACTGTCTATAGCACATGTCAGATCTGTGTGGAAAGTGCCATGTCCTGTCTATAGAACGCCATGTATGGTCTACATCATGTGTCAGATCTGTGTGGAGAGTGCCGTATACTGTCTATAGCACGTGTCGGATCTGTGTGGAGAGTGCCAATTTACTGCCTATAGCACGTCAGATCTGTGTGGAGGGTGCCATGTACTGTCTATAGCATGCCGTGTACTGTCTACAGCAGGTTTCAGATCTGCATAGAGAGTGCTGTGTACTATTTATAGCATGTGTCAGATCTGTGTAGAGAGCGCCATGTACTGACAAAAGCGCCTGTCAGATCTGTGTGGAAAGCACCATATACTGTCTAGCATGTGTCAGATCTATGTGGAGAGCACCAAGTACTGTCTATAGCACGTGATCGATCTGTGTGGAGACCACCATGTATTGTCTATAGCACATGTCAGATCTGTGTGGAGAGCAAAGTACTGTCTAGCACGTGTTAGATCTGTGTGGCGACCCCCATGTACTGTCTATAGCACGTGTTAGATCTGTGAGGAGAGCGCATTTTGGCGTAAATTACAAAAAACATCCCTAGTTGTGGATTATTCTTCGGATCGCAAACTTCAATTTGAATTAAAAAAACGAACTGGTCTTTGCTTTGTTCCTCCTGAAAGTGTAGATGAGTGCTATACTGCAATTACAGAATCTGAATTTTTTACTGAAAACGAAGAAAAATTGGCACCCTTACTAAGTTATTTTGAGGACACATGGATTGGGCATCTAAGCAGGTCGGGTCGCAGGAGGAAACCACGTTTCCATGTGGAGTGGTGGAACTGCTACACGAGCTGGTTGGAAGGAGAGGCAAAGACAAACAATGCCGTAGAGGGAAGGCATAACTCCTTTAATCATACAATTGGCAAACCTCACTTTATCATTTTTTGGAAACTTTGAGGAAGGAGCAAAGTTTCCAAGAAATGAGAATCACACAAACATTAACAGGTAGTCTAAATCCACGCATCTCAAAAAAATCAAAAGAAATGTCTGAGAGACTATTGGGTACCTTACAAGAGTTTTCGTTGTGTGTGGCTTTAGACTACCTTGATAATGTTGCTCACATACTTCATTATTAACTCCAGCTACAACATTACTTTCCTGTTTTGCCCTAAATTCATTAAACATTTCAATTCAATTTGCATTTTTTTAAAAACATTTTTCAAAATGTAAATGTCGGGTCACCTTACCTTAGATGTCTTCTATCTTCCTCTTTTTTTCTTTAAAAATCCCAATGTAATCCATTCTTTTGTGAAATCCATCAACAAATCCACTCCAGTGTTACAAAAAAGTAATCTTTCTTCTTTTTAAAAAAGCATTCCCCAAAATGTCCAAGATGAATTCATCCATTCTCCAAAGTCGAAATTCCATTCCAAATGTGTAAAAACTTGTCAAAAGAAGATCGAATCCCATTTTTCTAATTAACATCCAAAACCAAATCCATTTATTACTTCTGGAACCAAAAACGATCTCCAAAACCAAAATCGATCCATCTCCAATCTTTGGTTTTCAAAATCCTTGATCCTTCTTCTTTTTTCAATATACGATTCCGATTTTTAAAAAACACATTCCCAAATATCTTCTTTAAAATCCACTACTCAAGAAATCCATTTTTTTAAATCCTTTTTTCTTAAAAAAAACTCCAAAGATAACCCAAAACGTCGATTTCAATCTTCTTCTTGATCCGGTTTGTCAAACACATGTTATTTTTTTTTTTTTAAAACATTGTATATACATTTACAAACTATACAATGATCATAATTTACTGTAAACAAATAGAATCACATATTTAATACTAATAACAGGCGACCCGACAACGGCATATTCTGGCTACATGATCGGCGACATGCTAAAAGAGTAACAAAAATGTAAAAACTAACCAATACAACCTCTCCCTATTCTCTCCTTACAATATATATATATATATATATATACATTAAAACATGAATCTGTTTAAAATTAAAGTTAAAAGTGTTTCCTACCTGAGTGAAACTTGAAACTAAATAGTGACAAGACAGAAATACTGGTGATGGGGAATCAATCCCACTTTCGTCCGGACTCTCTATGGCCCCCATGCATGGGTAAACCTCCCACCCCCAAATCCGAGATCAAAAGCCTCGGAGTATGGCTGGACCAAGACCTCACGATGCATACCCAGGCAAGGAAAACGGCCGGAGTCTGCTATGTGCTTATGCGGTTCGCCCAGAAAATGTTACCTCTCCTCCCCCTCCTTTCAAGGAAACTCCTGATCCAGGGCCGAATTTTGTCACGACTGGACTACGGTAATGCGCTGTATCTGGGCGCCCCGCAGAAAGTAACTACTAAACTACAGGTAGTACAGAATGTGGCAGCACGGATCCTCACTAACACCAAAAGCCGTTGTTCGGCCAAGCCAGCCATTAAAGCGCTTCACTGGCTACCCGTGCTGGAAAGAGTGCAGTTCAAGGCGCTCTGTTTAACACACAAAATCCTCAACGGGAAAGCCCCTCCTATCTTCATAGACCTGGTGACCCCCTATGCCACCTCCAGACCACTTCGATCCTCTAACGCCCACCTAACGCTAATACCCAAGATCAAGAGATCACGATCAGGAGGTCGGCGTTTCTCATACAACGCCTCCAGATTGTGGAACTCCCTCCCTCCTGATATCCGCGCACAGCCCAACCTGCTGACATTTCGAAAATCTCTGAAAACCTGGCTGTTCCCATAAACTCTGCCTCTCAGATTCCATCTGTACCTATTCAGCGCGGGGACGCTCACGGGCAGCCAGGCGCTCAAGAAATCTGTTAACAATAACAATAACAGTGCAGATCTGCCTGCTGCTGCATTGTCCATCGACGATCTCCAAAATGGCCGCGACCATGCACGTCTACGCGTCTGCGTCATCTTGAGCAACAAAAAGAAAAAACGGACAAATTATTTATGTTATATATTATTTTACATTGAACTTATGAAAAACAATTTATTAAAATGAGAAATACACATATGTTATTATTTATACATTTATTAAAAATAATAATAAATTATTCTTTATTTAAATATATATTTTCTTAATAAATATTAAAATATTTCATGCATTCCGTGGTATTTATTATTAATAAATGTTTTTTCTACTGTAAAAGAGTTCCGCGCCAAACATGCATGCGGCTATGGAAATAAATAAAGGACAATACATCTCATTGATCACAATGGTAAAGCGTGGGAAAATAAATTAAATATTTTTTTAACATTAATTTTCAAATCGAATGTAACTAAAATATTTTAAAAAATGCATATATTCATTTTTTCAAAAATATTTTTTAAAATATTTCAATATATTTTTACAAAAAAATATATAATACATTTTTTTCTTCAATTAATTGTGTTAAATACAGTTTAAACCTATTTTTCTTCATATATTTTTTATTTATAATTTCCAAAATATTATTTAAAATGTATTAGTAATTTTTTTTTAAACTATTTAAATTATTATTTTAATTTTAATTTAATTTTATTCAAATAATACTACAATTTTATGATTTTTTTAATTATACTAAAATGTATTTAAAGATTTCAAATAATTTTTTATGAGTATTAATTTATAAACCGTTACTTAATAATACATTTTAAACAACTATTAATTTTTTAAATAGTATGAACTAAAACCTAATTAATAATACTAATATTTTTATTTTCTATTAATTAAATTATCTTTTAAAGTTACTACAATTATTTATATCTATTTAGTAACACCAAACTATAAATATGTTTTTTTACATGAGTATTAATTTATAAACACTTTATTAAAAATTAATTTAAATATACTTCTAATTTTTAAATAAATATTAACTAACTAATTTATCAAACTAATAATGTTTTTGAGTATTAATTTATAAACATCTTTATTTTAAAAAATATATATACATTTAAGATTAATATATTAAAAATATAATATTTTAAATGACTAATATTTAAATTATCTTTTAAAGATACTACAATTATTTAATACTATTTATTTTACCAAAATCTAAATATTAATATTGATTCGTTGTAATAGCATGCGATGTAAATGCATGTGTTGTAAAGGCACCTGCGTTGTAATGGATTAGTTGTAAAGGTACTGCGTTGTAACAGTTGCGTTGTAATGGATGTTTACCGGTGCAGTGTTACCTGTGACCCACCCCCAGTCCACCGCAGTCCAGAGCAGACTGTTTGAGTGGAGGGAGGTCACAGGGAACCTCAGCACGCTTTTTCTTCAAACCACTTCCGGGTTGTGCCACACGCGACCGTCATCTTAGGCAAGGGACGCTCTAGTGTTTGCGTTCCCTTCTCAAGGCGGGCCCTTTAAAAGCTGCCCATGGAACTAGCGCGCAGCGGGCGCGCCGGCGGCGCGCCAAAGGCAAATCCGTCTGAGCCTGTCCGCACCATGCCGGGGCCCAAACCCCTGCCTTTTGCAATAGCGCCAGCATGAAGTTTTCTTCCATCCAACTGCGTAATCTTCGCATTAACTGTCGATCCACGTGTGCCTGCCCAGAGGTAGATGGCAATTTCCCCGCCTGTCCGGGCTGCAATTTTACTTTCACAACTCACCTTGATGAACCTGGTAAGGCTATTAAGCCTGACACTACAGTCCACCAGTATGTGCAACATGCGATGAAACCTAAGCCAACCCTTTCTAATAACTTTTCTTTTTTTAATATCAATTGTCGCTCCCTCCCCAAACATCAGGCAGATATTTTTGATCTCCTAGTGGACTTACAACCGGACGCCATATTCCTAACGTAGACATGGCTTAACAGTTGCTCAGGCCTGATGTGGCCAGAGCCCTGCCTCCTAACTACGCTATTGCCAGGAAGGACAGAGAAGCTAGGGTGGGAGGAGCGATCGCCATTATTTTAAAAAAATACGTACTGTTGTAAACTCGTCGAAATTTTGATTACAGATGGTGAAGCTGCTATTTTTAAACTTAATTTGACTCCGCACTTTACTCTCTCTGGGATGTTGGGTGTATCGCCCCCCCCCCCCGGTCCTGCTGGCTCATGGGCAACAAACTTTCCCGATTTTGTTACCCCTCTGCTGCTGCTTTCAATTATAGGTGACCTTAACCTCCATCTCGAGGATTCTAATTGTAACATTGGCAGCACTCTTGTATCTGATTTGGCAGCCATGAAAATTTTACTCCACAATAGTGGGCCCACACACAACGCAGGTCATCTTCTTGACCCCATTTTCTCCAATTTATCTTCTTTACACTGTTTAGCAGCCGTTCCGTTGTGCTGGACTGACCACTTTTAAATAGGTTTCAGTCTTGAAACTTCCCATTGTGCACATGTGAACAGTAACATCACTGTTAAACCTTCTAGGAACTGGAAAAAGCTTGACATCAACAAATGTAACTTATTGCTGTCCACCAATGCTCCTATCTTCCATAGTAATGTTGGCTCGGATCTGGTATCGCTTCAAGTCTGGATTCAATCGGCCTC
The DNA here is from genome assembly GCF_964261635.1 of Lissotriton helveticus. Classification (NCBI taxonomy): domain Eukaryota; kingdom Metazoa; phylum Chordata; class Amphibia; order Caudata; family Salamandridae; genus Lissotriton; species Lissotriton helveticus. The sequence continues at coordinate 1,195,656,029 of NC_136068.1, forward strand.
CCTATTTCTGTCAGAAAGCTTAATAACCATCGTCCCCCCGCCCCCTGGTTCTCCGACGAACTAAAGAAGGAGAAAACCAAATGTAAAAGACTTATGCAGCTGAAGCCAAATCCGCTTACCTTACGAGCAAACTGGCCTATCATTCTCTTTGTAGGGCTGCACGTGCCTACTATGTTTCCACATCTATTAACAGGCTAATAACTGTCCTAAAATCTTATTCAACATGGTTAAGGATCTATCTGGCTCTGCTGCCACGCTACCACCTCCCAGTCTTAATGCAACACAATGCGAGGATATTGCTCTATTCTTCGTAATTAAAGTGGAAACTATTTACGCGACGCTGGCTAGCACTGCCCCTGTCTCTTCTCCCCTATCCACTGTTCCTGCTGATGGCCCTGTCTTAGTGCCCGAAAACTACACTGACCAGACCAATGTGATCACCCTTGACACTTGGCCACTCTTGGACATGGTAACACTGATACATCTCAGTCAAATTAAATCGGGATCCCCCTGTGATTTACTGCCCATTGCAGTTTTACGTCAAATGGATCCACCCTTTCTTAACCACATTCTTCAACTGGTCAACGCATGCCTAACGACCTCCACTGTCCCTTAGATTGGAAACATGCAATGGTTATCCCACTATTAAAAAAGGCTAACGCTGATCCTGCCCTCCCTTCTAACTTTTGTCCAATCTCACTCCTTCCTGCGCTCTCAAAGATTCTTGAGAGACACATTAATGGTCATCTGTCCAAGTTTATAGAAACAAATGGACCCTTGCATCCCTCCCAGTCCGGCTTCAGGACCGGTTACTCTACCGAGTCCACCCTGCTTGGGGTTACAGAAGTACTCCGAAACAACATCGACGCGGGCAACACCATGGCCTTGGTACTGCTTGATTTGAGTGCGGCCTTTGATACGGTCTCTCATACTGTACTCATAAAGGTCCTCCAATTTGCTGGTGTCACCGGAATGGCCTTGAACTGGCTTAGCTCGTTCCTCGCTGACCGCACCTTTCAGGTCTTCTCATCCACCTCTAAATCCAAACCTCACTTTCTACCTTATGGGGTCCCTCAGGGTTCGATTCTCAGCCCTCTGCTGTTCAACATTTACATCAGACCGCTGGCAGATTTGGTTGAGGAATCTGGTTTGTCGCTTTTCTCATTCGCTGATGACACCCGGATCCTCTTCTCTCTCTCAGCTGGAAAAACTTCAGAGCCCTCTGTACTTAGATCTGGCCTCAGTAAAGCCATGGTTTAGATGAATGCCAACTTTTTAAAACTTAATGGCGATAAAACAGAGGTCCTGATCCTGGGCAAGGATCGAGGTCTCTGGGGCCCTCAACATTGGCTGCCAGAAACGGGTATGTTCCCACAACCATCCACTCAGGTGCGCAACCTTGGTTTCATTGTTGATGATTCTCTTTCTATGCGGCAGCAGGTTACTGGGGCTACTGCCACCTGCTTTCTTTACCATTCTGAAATGGTTGAGGAAGATCGTGTGGATGCTCCCTTCCCATGCCCAGCATACCGTGGTCCAAGCCGTGGTTACTTCTTGGCTGGACTACGGGAATATTCTCTACTTGGGTGTTAACAACGATGTAACACGTAAACTGCTGCAAGTACAAAACTCCGCTGCTAGACTGCTTTGCCGAGCCCCCAAAACTGCATCAACCTCCGGGCTGCTGGTAGATCTCTACTGGCTTCGAGTGGAGAAACGGGTTAAATTCAAGGCCCTTACCTACATGTTTCGTATCAAGCATGCGAAGTCCCCCCGCTATTTGCAACATCTAGCTTGCCCATACGTTCCCTCCAGCACTCATAGATCCTCCACCCAAGAGAAATTTCGTGTTCCAAAAAGTTAGACTTTCTCGTATGGGAGGGCGCTCCTTCTCCTACCTTGGTCCCACCTTATTGTACGCTCTCCCACTGTTCCATCCCAGGCAACCTGACCTTCTTTCTTTCCGCAGATCCCTTAAAACATGGCTTTTCGACCAATAGGTCTCTCCTTCCTTTGCCGTTCTCTGTTGGCGCCGGTAAACCCTTGGGGGTAGTTGCACGCAGGTATATAAATTAAAATAAATAAATATGAGGCCTGATGATGTTCTGTTGAACTGTCTATTGCTCTTGTCAACATATTTATATTTGTATACAGAAATGCCATTAAATACATATTTAAAATAAAAAAAGTATCATTACCCTGAGGTGTACTGATTCGATCCAATTCATTCTGTCTAAATATTGACAGCGTGATTACCCTGTTTACAATTCGGCTCCAGCCTTGTACTAGCCAAACATGTTAGATGCTTTGGCAGATCAGCAGCTCCCTTGAGTTGGCTGCCCAGCTCCATGTTTCTACTTTCTACCCCATGGTTTAACAGTGGAGGCGAATGTAGTTAATGATTGGTTCACTTATAGTAAAGATCCCTTAGACCCTGGCTGTAGTACTATAACCGCACCCGTTTTAGCACTAGCCCCTATTTACAATGTTTCACAGCCACACTCCCTTCCAGTTCCCCACTGGGCTCTGCTGTGCTTGCACTTCGTGAGAATACAATATCCACTCCTTATTTTTCATAATTTGCGCATATATTCAGATCTAGAGCACACATTCAGGCGGCCGTTGCAGTTTGCACCACTGAGGTTTTGTACAGGAGGAGTTTCTTCTCACCCACTAAGTGCTGCCTCTCCTTCCTAACTATGTATTTTCCTCCTGCAGTAGTTCTGGAAATCTGTGCAAGTGATCTGTTTTATGAGTAGCCTGCCCCGTCTACATTTAGAACCGTGACTTGAGGAGGGAGGGAGGTGGACATGTGCATTAGGACATGGAACCTTTCCAAACTTTACTCCAATGGCAAAATATTTAATATCTACAGACGTCCCTTCCACTATATGTCCCTAAGATATGGAGGGGGGGTATTTTCTTGAATGAAAGTCAACAGAACCACCCCACATTATTCTTGCAAGCATGATCGTGAAGTAGATGCATAAGATTAGATGACGTTTGTGGCGTGCCTGTCAATGGTCACACAGTATCTGTCACAACTGGGCTACAAGTATATTTTCAGTTTCTACCGTCCTCCTGGGTTTCAAGACCCGGCACCACTACAGACATCCACACCGTTATGGGCTTGTCTTTTTTTTCTTGAATAAACTTTATGAAACCGTATTTTTATTCCTGTGGATTCTATTTTTATTTCTCTTGGTATTCATGTAATTCATTGGTAATCCTCCGTAATTTCCATTGTAATACACAATCCCTAATGCATTTCCAACCTAAGGCTCTTCGTCAGGGGGAAATACATGTTTCTGCTCTTGTATGATTGAATTGCATTTTTTTGATTACAGATTGAGAAGTATTTTTATTTCCCCCTGACAAAGACATTTTCAAATATGGACTAATTTCCTAAGGTATTTCCTATATTCGGTACATATGGATTAAAGTTTTTACAGCAGCTATTGGGAAAACTGCAGATGCCAGTGAGGGCGCTCTCATGTTCAGTACATATTTTAACATCATATAAAAATCCTTTAAAATGTTTTCTTGTTTCGTAAACAAGCAGAATTAAGAAATTCATTAACTGCCTGGTGTGATTTTTTTTTATTTTTTTTTATGCCAGGCTTTAAGCTCAACTCCGGTTGAAGTGAAAGAATCGAATGATCAAACAAAGAAAGACATTGCCAGGTATATAATAATATTCTTTTGTGGTGCTAAATGACAGAAGTCTTTTATTGCAATAAATCTTCATTAACTGATCCACATACCATGTGCACACAGCCTTTGAGAACATGGGCACTTGCCTTCTAATCTCTGCTCCAGCACTTGACAGGGAACTTTAAGATACTGGAGAGATCACTTAATCTCCGTGTACCTCAAATTGTTAAATACATGAAATATATAATTTGATTGTCAAAATATTTGAAAGGTGAGGAAATTGTACAATTCAAGACGTGCTCTTCCCACTTGATGTATATGACTTGTTATTGCCTCCCAACCCCTCCCTCCTTTAATCTGTAGTGCTCTGTTGCTGTCCAGGCAAGATTCATGCTATAGCAGTTCCAATACTTACATACTTCCTTTACTCAGTGAAAACACCTTGGCAATGTCTTCTCTAACGTAGGTCAGGCTCAAAATATGATTAGTCTGTAAAATCCTGTTTTTCTTGCTAGGTTTCAAAGTGCTGCCAGTCTCCAAGGCCTGGTCCAGGAAGGTACAATGGCATCACTGTGCATAGCTATGACCGAAGAGCCACAAAAATCCCTTGTAATTGACTGCAGTGGCCCACGCCCTCGCTTTCACAATGCAGGTAAAGGTGTCCTTGGTTACAAATTAAGATAATGTAAAACCTCAAAGGGCCATCTTTCTTTCCCAGCTGCAGTTTAGGAATACCTGATTGTACAAACAGGAATGGAAACTGCTGCACACCAGCAGAACACAGATCTGAAAGGGACATGTGATGCTCCCTTTCTGGGCTCGCCAGACAAGATTTGCTGAACATTCTCTACCACTGACTTTGTAAGGTTAAAACCTATGACATGGATCTATTAGAGATCACAGTAGACTGTTTGGGGGGTTAGGGGTTGTGCTTTCAATTCAAGCACTTTTTTTTAACTATTGTTCCTTTATGTGTGTCCCTAATGCCTGAATTCAAGGATGGTTGAGTTTGTCACAGACAGCACTGTGTAGGTAACCCCAACAAACATGTCCCCATTTTGTTGAACAGTGTCAAGTTCAAACCAAACTATGTAATGTAAAGCCTTCAGAGGAATAATGTATTTGGGCTGTATTTACTATCTTTTTTATCCTACTACTCTCACCGCACTCTGTTAATCATAATGCTCTCCTTGGCGGTACAAATCCCTAGGTGTCACCAACTCTGTGTGTTATGATGTGAAATAATTACTCACTGTCAACCTTTGTGTAATCCTTTTCTGTCTACATGTGGGTATAAACCCCTTCTAAATAAAATCCTCTTGTGCTTTTATTCCTACACACTTTTCCTGCTAACTAAGGTGTTGCCACCTGTGTGACTTTTTCTTAGGATCCTAGGGCAGTCTGAGGTAACTGGGAATTAGCCAAAAATAATTATGTTCTAAATTGATGGTGTCCTGTTTCCAAAGTGCTGTGGAACTCCAGCTGGGTTGTCAAATAGTTAACATCATAGTTGCGTACTATGGACTCTCCCAGAATAGTGGAGTAGTCTCCCAAAAACGGTTTACGCAGTAATTATTGTTAATGGTGTTAAACGTCCCAGTATTGCTTTAGTTTATGAAAGAAAATAACTTAATTACACCTAAAATAGCATTCAACAAACACAACTATGAATACTAGTGAAAAACAAAAATGTCAAGCACATTCTGGGCCACAGAATCAACTCCAGATAAATGGAACTCCCCCTCCCCAGTGCTTAGCTCTAGAAATGAGTTCAACATTGGGCACCATGCTCATGTCAGTCTATGGGGAAATCCTCAGATCGTCCCTGGCACAGAATTACAGTAGCTATTGACATTGATACTAAAGATACACTTTGGTTTTTATCTTATAACCCATTAATCACAGCGGCCTGGCACCACTCTGAGTTGTGTTGGGCTATAAAGGTGTGCAAATTGTACTCAATTGTACTCGATTGTACTCAAAATGGCCGGGGCCATAAACTGAACACTCTACCCCCGCCTGAACACACGAGGCCCCTCAGCAGCCCCTCTTCAGATAACAAATCAGAGATAAGACTCCCTTTGGTATGCAGGACCCTGAGACAGCCGGAATTGAATGTGAAACTGCTCTGCCCGGCTATCAAAACAGCAACAACTAAAAGAGGACTAATGACTACATCCTCCCTACTTGGTGGCCATCTTTAAAACTACTTTTATTCTCTCTGGCGGCCATCATGGACTAGTCCTTTGGACTATTATTTACTATCGGTACCAAAGTCCCCACTTAGCCCCTTATTTAAATCTATGTGTTTTTAAGTGTCTGTCTTTTACTGCGGTATTTATTACCATTGTATTTTACACTTCATGTAACCTAGAGCTCCTGATGTGCTTAGGATCCGCCTTTTACTGCAGTATTATACTATACTACCACTGCTACCCTACACCTTAGGCAACATACACCCATCTTCACTGTTACTCACTGACAGTGCACTGATTGCTACCTCATATCCTACTGTCGTATTTTTTTATTGCTGTAATTTGTTTTGCACATATATCGGACTCAGTAATTCATTAATAGTTTAGCGCTATCCCCATACTGTATATGTGGTAAGCTGCACCTATCTCACCCTTATCCCTATCACTCACTGTTCACTACCTCATTTATGTGTTGGTTCTTCGATGTATGATACCTCACGATGTTGCACTGATTATTATTACTACCTCATTCACTGCGTCTAGTCATGTAAGCTGCACCCAACCACCTTCTACACCTCGACTACACCACTGTTACCTCATACATTCTGATGGGTAAATCTGATTCCACCTAACTGGGTCTACCTCTCATATTTTCTACATGGTGTAAGCTGACTGCTACCCCGCATATAGGATACATTATGTAAGCTGCACCTACGCACTGTTGTTTCTGGAGTGCACTGACTTCAACCTCTTACACATTGGTAACTCTCAAGTGTCTCTCCTCTGCACTGTAACTAGCGGCTGACAGTTCTGATTGTCGTCCTATCTCCTACACCCAACATCACAGCCTTTCTAAAATGGAGCTCAACGGCACGCACACTTTCAGAATTATCTACCCCAGCCACTAAACGTTTTAAACATAACTTCTTGAGATCGCACCCTGAAACACCCTTTGCAGACACCTACTTCTCACCGGGCAATGGAGCCCTGAATACTGATATCATCTTCCACACCTCACGCAGAGCTCAATGGAGAAAAGTGTTCCAATCTCTACTCACCGTCTCCACCACCAGGAAAACAACTCACGGCCTAACTCTCTCTATCACACCTTCCCACCTCTTCCCTGGCAGGACCACCATCACTATCTACAATAACGGGATTGTCCTAATTCAATCCACGGATAAGAACCTGGAACTACTAGACAACCTGCTCCCCAAGTTCAAAGAACACCTCTCCAAGCTGCGGACCCCCACCCAGAACTCCACCAGCACTACCACCCCTGACGTCGCAGCCCCCACCTACAACATCTATACCCCTAGCACCCCAGTATATGACCCACCTGCGGTTAACGCCCCACACTCCCCAAGAATAGTCACAAATGTCCCCACCTCATATACTAGCCGCCCCTCTAACAGGCCCCCTCGTACCCCCACTCACACCCCCTCCACCCCTCTCCCCCCTGACATAACAACACCTACTCACAACACGCCACCATCTGAACACATCATCGCCTGGAGCTTATCCACCCCCTCTTCCCCTCCCCCCCACGGCAGACCCCTCTCCCTCCCCAGCTCACTCCCCACTCCCACCCACGAGTCTCTCACACTTGACACAATAACTCTCACTCACAAGCCACCATCTGAACACACCACCATTCGGAGTTTATCCACCCCCCACTCCCATCCCCCCCACGGCGGGCACCTCTCCCTCCCCAGCTCCCTCCCCACCCTCACCCAAGACACTTTCACACTCCCAACAAAAGATACAGAACACACCGCCTCCCCTACCTTAGCATCCCCCTCTCTCCCACCTCCTATTCTCCGCCCTCACTACCCCCCTGTCTCCCCCACTGTCTGCAGCCTTCAATCACTCTTCTACCCACCGACACCGTCTCCCACTGACGTCACTACGTATGCCTCTCACCTACCGCCCACTTCACCTACTTCACCCACACCCCTCGCCCAAAAAAAGGCCCCCACTTTGAATGCCATCCCACTCGTTAGCACTGCAGAACACTCCAACAACGCCAGCATATCCACCCCCTCGATACCCTGCCTGCTTTCCAACGCACTACTCATCGAGTCACCAATGGCTCTCACCACAAACCCCATCCCCAATACACCTCCTGACCAGACTTTATCCACCCTCCAGCAAGTCAAAGAGGATATTTTACAAATCAAAAAAGATGTCCACGCAATCAAAGAGCTTCTCTCCTCACAGCCCAGTCTACCTCCATCCATCCCTCTACCCTACAAACGACGCACCCTCCCTACATACCCTCGCCTCCAGCGACACCCGCGATGGCCGACTACCCCCGTTTGCACTAACGCCCACCGCCCCCGTCGTGCCCTCAACCCATTGTCGGACCGTGAATTATGCTCTCTACTACGCTCTTATGGCCCAGGTCCGGAAAAACACATATCCAACGCACACATCCCCATACCTACAATTCTTACAAACCCTCTGAGGCTCCCAACACTCAACAATAGAGGTTCCGTCCCTAACAACCTCAGAAAAGTTCCCCTCACACTAGAAAGCTCGACCACCCTTCTCTCTCCCAAACTCAAATGCATCCTACTCAATTGCAGATCGGCCCAGAGACACTCCTCCGACATCGCTGATCTCGTCTCAGCTAGGGATCTGGACCTAGCTATTCTAACGGAAACGTGGCTTACTGAAGCCTCTACCCTGATTATGGACATACTAGTCCCCCCCAATTATCATATCATTAGGCTGGACAGGGCTCCTGGCAAGACGGGCGGGGGAATTGCATGCATTTTTAGGAGCAACCTCTCCGTTACTAAAATCACCCCCCCCCCCTCCCTCTCCTCCAGTGAACTCCTCTGCCTCGACATCACCAGCGAGGGCAAACAAGCTTGTGCTCTACATCTCATCTACCACCCGCCTGGTGACAATCTCATTTTCACTCAACAACTCATGGACATGATCACTTCCAATGCCGGTCGGCAGACAACCCAAGTCTACCTGGGTGACTTCAATCTTCACTGGAACGATCAGAAAGACACAGTGGTAAATAGTCTCAAAAGTTTCCTTAATGCGCTTGATCTCACCCAAATATGCGATAGGCCAACACACGACAAAGGCTCGATACTCGATCTCATCATTGCCAAAGAGAACTCAACACAACTGGAGGCGATTCAACCCTGTGACTGGTCTGATCACCACATTATCACCTTCTTTATCTATGAAAAAGTTAAACCTATCCCAGCTCAACCAATCAAATCCAAAACATGGAAAAGGAACATGAAGAACCTTAACCCCTCTACCCTGCCCCCCCACATCGGCAATCTCCTCCTTCCCCCTTCAGGTGCCTCGGATGTTCAATCACTGATGGACCACTACCTTGACTCTATGAACACAGTAGTCAATGAAGTCGCCCCACTGCAACTGAAGAGAGTCTCCACCAAAACTTCTAACCCCTGGTATGATGATAGACTCAATGACGACAGGCGTACTATGCGAATGGCAGAGCGCACCTGGAGATCGGACCCTTCTGCACTGCACCTCAAAAGGCTTAAGAACAAGAGAAACGCCTACTTTAGGAAAATAAAGCGCGCAAAGGCGGACTTCTTTAGCCGCCAGTTGGACCAAGCAAAAAACAGGCCAAGAAAGCTATTCGAACTAATCAAGACCCAAACAAAGACTCAACCCCTACAATCAAATAGCACAACAAGCGACACCCCACACTGTGAAGCCTTCTCTGCTTTCTTTAAGCTAAAGACTGACAACATAAGAAATGACCTCATCATGGATGTAAGCCGATTCCCCAACAACACCAGAATGTCTTACACTCAACCTAAAAACAAAGCATCTTGGCTGTACTTCGATACCTACTCGGAAGAAGCAATACGCAAACTGCTCTGCACCTTGAAGCCCTCTAATCACCTCACAGACCCCCTACCTGCTAATGCTGTAAAAGACTTCATCCCCTTGCTCCTCCCTCTCTGGACCAAAATCATCAACAGCTCCCTGCAACAAGGCCTCATTCCGGACTCCCTCAAGGTGGGGCAAGTCACGCCCATACTCAAGAAACCTACAGCTGATCCGTCTGACCTAAACAATTACCGGCCCATCACCAATATCCCCACCCTGGCCAAACTGCTGGAAAAATGTGTCCAACTACAACTAACTAAACACATTGACCAATTTGACCTCCTCAACCCTCATCAATCAGGCTTCCGAGCGAAACATAGCACGGAAACAGCTATGACACACATAATTGATGACGCCCTCCAAATTCTAGATCGCAATGAGTCCTGCCTCCTCATCCTTCTGGACCTCTCTTCAGCATTTGACACGGTCAAACATGAGAACTTGCTGGAGCTGCTAAGCACTAGAATGGGTCTATCGGGAACTGTTCTCAAATGGTTCTCGTCCTTCCTTCACAATCGGTCACAGAAGTTCAAGATCGACAATGTGCTATCCACACCTGTGCCTGCAGATCTGGGTGTTCCACAAGGATCCTCCCTCTCCCCCACACTGTTCAACCTCGTCATGGAACCGCTCGCCACCTTACTTCAAGCTTCCAATGTCCAATTCCATATGTACGCCGATGACACACAACTCTACCTAAAGCTACAATCTCCGGAAGATATCAAACATCTGAATTCCACGCTTATTAACACTCAATCTTGGCTGGCAGATAATCACCTCAAACTAAATGCTCTGAAAACCGAGTTCCTACTCATCTCACCCCCGGCGAAAACTTCCACCACCCAAACATGGCTCAATAACCTAACAGCACTCAATGTCCAACCTACCATCGTGGACTCGGCGAAATCCCTAGGCATCACACTCGATGCCAAGCTCAACATGCAGCAGCACGTCAGCAAAGCCACAAAAGCAGCTAATTTCCAAATCAACACACTGCGGAAAATTAAACCTTTCCTCCCTGCCGAAGACTTCCAAACTGCTGTACAAGCTCTAGTCATCCCTCGAATAGACTACGGAATTGTGGCCCTCAGCGGACTCCCGCTATCCACAACTGCACCCTTAAGAGCCTCCCTGAACGCTGCAGCAAGACTCGTTACTGGCTCAAGAAAACATTCGCATATATCCCCAGACTTAAAGTCTCTAAAATGGCTGCCTTTTGAAGCCAGAATACAGCTAAAAATTGCAGTTATGACACACGCGGCTGTGCACCACAATGCACCCAACTACCTCGCTCAAAAGTTGTCTATCTCAGGAGGTTCGAGGTCCAATAGAAGCACAAAAAACCTACTCCTGAAACCTCGTAGATTCCGGAAAGAGAAAACATACAAGCGCTCCTTCTCTGGAAGGGCACCCAGGATTTGGAACGCGCTCCCGCCTGAAACTAGGCGGATCTCCTCCACTGCACTCTTCAAGAAAGAGGTGAAAACCATCCTTCTGGCCAAGATCTCCTGAACATGATTGGTGCTGGATCAGAGACTCTGCATTACTTTGTATCACTGTTCACCTTGTCCTCTGGCACTATACCTCTAACTTGATGTTGTCACTACCAATATATGATACACGTTGATTCACTCTCCAGATGCCCCCACTCAGTGTTCTCGCTACACTAAGACTTTGGTATAAGCCATCCACACACCCAAGTAGCACCTGTACACCCCTGTAGTGTGATCAATGACTTGTGCCGTCTTATATTACTTGTTTACCTGACTGTATTTTGATATGCTTTATGTATGTTACTATTACCCCATCATGTTAGCGACTACTATACTGCTCCCATTATCTCTGTTCACTCCTACTGCCACTACCCTGTCTTTATGAAGCGCTCTGATATCTGTAAGGATCTTGTTCGCGCTATATAAAACTTTGAATAAATAAATAAATAAATAAAAATGTTTTAATCAAGTATCACCGAGTCTTCGCTACTTGTAAATATGTTAATATGAACCTGTGAGTTATTTTTTTGTTGTTGAAGGAACTTGCTGTTATGCTTGTTCCTGGAGGCATGTAAGCCTGTAGATCTATCAGGCTGAATCGGCACCAGTTTTGCTATAGAGTCAATCAGTAGACCTCGCGATCAGAGTTAGGGTGTATTCAGATTGCAGCCCAATTATGAATGTAATATCTTAAAAGAACTACCGGCGCTTTATCCTGTCACATGAGTCCACTTTTGTGGTATGCAGTTTTTTCCCATGAATATTCTTTTTCTTAGGCTCTCTTTCTGTAGGGGTAAAGACATCAAGGCAGAACACACCCCATACACCCCCAATACCTCATCAAGGAATCCTCTGGTGTTAGGAGAATATACACTACTGTCATTTTATTGCAGCATAAGGGAAGTCGCAAAGAAAGCAGCTAGGATGAATGGGTCTCAGTCGTCAGAAACCCCACTTGAACATGTATCACACCCATCAGATTGGAAATAATGAAGGCGACCATGCGAATAGGTTTAGGTTGGAAAGCTCTGTATCCTCCTCTGAGGCTCAAATAACTCACAAACGTTTGCAATGATGGAATAGCTTGGTTCTGGTCAGAACTCAACACTGTGGATGCATTGGTAACGTTATCCTCTGTGACTTAACCAGCTAGGCAATCCAAGTCAAGTGACTAAGGTTGAAACCTGGACCAGTTCACTTCTCTGTTTCCACGGTTACCCGTTTTCTTATGGTTTCTGAAAGTTGAGGGCAATATAACCTTGTTATAAAGGTCACATGTAAAGGGTGCTCTTGAAAGGGGACTAAGCTTGGTTCTGCTTTGCATATTAGAATGCGTTATATAACAGCCATGTTTGTTTTGTGGACACTTAGCTAGTGAAAATGTTAAAATGTTGTTTCATGGCTCTTGCCTGAAATTCACGACTCCTCTAGTCAGGATTCTTGTGGGGTTGGATGTTGCCACAGGACAGACCTGCATATAGAAGTGCCTGAACCTTTGCCTCTTAGTCTGTGACCCTTTCCATGCAGGCTAAGTATCACTGTGCTGTCTCTGGCATGCCTGTCTCTATATGATGCTATTCGGGTGTTTGAATGGAGAAATTGAAAAGATTGCCCAATTTAACACAGTAGTTTCAGAACAAAATCGCATATGAGTGCGACTCTCCCAGGAGTTGATATTTGTGGCCAGGAGTTGCCTAGGGTAGACCTCTGAACAAATGGAGATATCTACACATCTTTGTTGGGAGGGTCTAGGCCATCACCCTGTGGTGTTGCAACATCAAAATGATAAATGGGTGGAAGGAAATGAGACAGATCCAGCGACCTCTCAATATACCCAATCCTTGCTTTTATGGTACAAGCATGAGACTCCTAGAAGCAGCTCCATCATACCATATCTTTACTCCAGGACTGGAAGTGTGAAGTCATGTAAGCTGGCAAGGCACAGTAGCAGGCTGTTGACATTGAGGAAAATGGGTGACGCTGGCAAAGGTGTGTTATTTGATTAATAAGTTCTTTGTTATATTAATAACTACAGCGCTGGTCGTATCATCTATTAGAGAAGACAGGAGAAACTAAGAAGCTGCAGCAAGTGATCTATCTCTTCTCCAAAGCTTCCTGCACAGTACATATAAAGCATTACAGGCCAATTTCATGTACCACCAAGCATTAAATGTTGTGTTTTCGAAAATAAATCAATATACTGGAACTGCACTATTAGATTGGGATATTGTACGTACCTTTTTGGAGGCTTGAGAATTTGCTCATTTAACCTGCTACAGATTAGACCTCACATCTTTTAGAAGAAAAAACATAACTCACCCCATCCAAATAGCACTATGGTGTTCCTGTTATTTCATAAATTGCCTCTTCCAAATAGCACTATGGTACTGCTATTCTTATCTAGCTCCCTCCCTAAAAACAAGCGGTATTCACAACCTTTTTTTGTTTTTGTGTTGTATGTATTATCTTCCCATATTTGGGCCTAGTTTTTACTGGTTTTGTTTGTACGTACACTATATTGGACATCTCTGCTGATGAAAGCTGTTTTTACATTTTCCAAATTAATTTAAAACCTCATTTGACCTTTTTCGATTATTACAGAAAGCAACAAGTTCTGTGAGGACTGGACGCAGTCCTTTTTAAACCATGCTGAAGGTGGAAATCCATTTCTTTTTCGACAAAAATTAGAAAATTTCAAATTAAAGGTAAATGTTCAAATATTTGTGCTTTATTGTAAATGAAGGCAATAGTAATATACACCTGGTACTGTTTTATACTGAGTTCCCCGGGAGGTGGTGGGTGTGTACTTTCTGTACCCATGGGCACTTAGGTATCACGCTTGTTCATCCCATTGAATAATACAGATTGTGCCCTTGCTAGGGCAATCTCAAAAGGGTGTTCCCTCATTTATATGTAGACGTGGACCCATGGAAATTACGAAACACCTTTTGCCTCTGCTGCATTACAGACACAGACATTAAGGCAGAGACGCTGTTAGAAGGTGCACTGACTACATACAGGCCAACCCTCCCGATTCAGGTGGGAGACTACTCATTTCAAGGCTAGTCTCCCGCCTCCCGATTCCTGCATCCAAAAACCAGATTCCTCTGCAGGCTTCAGCTGACAGGGCTCTGTCTTGTGTAGTGCGTAGTATGCACTGCCAGTAACCTACTCCTGCAGGCCAGTGCACAACACTTGTTTCTGCCTGCCATAGTGAGTTCTCGTGCTCATGACAGGTAAGACAAAATACGTATATTTGCGTTTCTAATATCCAATCCTGCAGCAGCAGACTTGCAGTAACACGATTCCGGCCCCAATAGAAGTCAATAGGGGAAATACATTCTCCTGATTTTTTTTAATAGATATCTCCCAAATTCCTCTTCTAAAATGTTGGCATGTATGTGACTATGCACCAAAGCGAGGTGGTGCACAGTCCGTGCATCCCCTAAGGGCAACCCTTGAGCTTTATGGATCTTCCCAAACATCTCCCTGCGGGTGGATGCAGTCCCTCGCTGCACCCACCTGCAGGAGGATCCCTGTCTTCCTCAGAACGGCAAGCCAAGTTGCTGTCTGTGAAGTGAAAAAGGTACAAGCTCCTTGAAACAGCTGGTCTTCTTTTCACTAAAGGTACAAGTTTGCGGCTGCCTTGGAGGTAGCACATTACCTGTAATAGGGCACATGAACTAAGTATGATTCCAGTGCACCCAGTTATATATATATAGGCTCTAGGACAGATCAGGGCAGTGTGCCATACAAAAATAGGATCCCTGGACTAAAACAAGAGCTGCCTGTATGACCTCTGATTGTCTGTTGACCATGGGTAAAATGAACTTTAATCAGATGAAATATAAGTAGGAGGTGAGTCAAACAATCCATTATGCTCGTCTTTCACATGTAAAGTGGTGGAAGGTGCCATTTGATGAGTGATGAGCGTTCCTTTCGGCTTCAGTGACTGAACGGAGTTTCGTGTAAACATACCTCGTAAGAAAAAGCAACTTTTAGTGGTTCATGGGCTGTCGGGGTTACGCACAAAATTATTTTACTCACACTTGTGGCATGAAACTTTGAGGAAATAAGGCTTGACATTTGGATATTGATGTGACCAAAGTAACATCTGCTGTATGTCCAGTGTGAGCTCATAGATTATTGGCAAAAGAATGATGGCGGACATCCACCTCACTGATGGATGATAGTTACATGTGTTGTTCTTTCAGTGAGTCCAGACATACCAGGTTGGGTGGTGTTCGGTGGCATCTCTAGAGGATGTTGCGGCTTAACAGTAGAAAATTGGAACACACACATTTAAGATGGAAGAGGTATATAGACAGAGTCTTGGACATATTTTGATGCCATCTGGTGTCCTGCCTAACTACATCTAGATTTAAAGTTCTTCACCGGCACTAGAACAGCAATGTTGCAATGATCCAAATAAACAACTGTACTATCTGATCAAACAAGATGGGGGTGAGATCAAGGGCCATGTCTCTATAGTCTTAAGCCTAACAGCATTTGCCTGTAACTAGAAATGTCCAACAGGAACCAATACATTTACCAGTTGTCCAGAATCAACAAGCGGGCACAGAAGATCAGGAATTGTTTCTCAATTAGAAAGTATTAAATCAAGACTATACCTAGAAGTACATTCACAACTGGAATTATTTGCTACATTGTCTCAAATATCATAAATATTTATCAACTTTTTTAACAATATCTTGAATTTGAGTAGACACAATCTCCCCATTGGTACTATTGCCTGGTTTGGTTGGTGAGGACAAGGCAATATGTGGATAATAGCCCATAATTATCCATGTTCTTTTCTTAGTGTTGCTATGCTGGTGCAATTCAGCTGTTGCCCTTTTGAGTGTGACATGACAGTGAGACTTTTCTTAGCCATCCCCTTCTAACAGAGGTACGATATTGGTCAGAAAGATGGACAAGTTGCTCCTCCCCATTGAAATGCAGTCATTCTTCTTAATATTTACAGTATTCCTTCATGTTATTGTTTTCTTGGCTACTAAATGGGAAGGGAGGGCTGTTGTGCACTTTACACAACAGTCCCTGACACCTTTCATGCTCCGAGTTGAACTTTGTCCATTTCCAATTAAAGTATATAGACAAAGCAAACTCATTAAAATAACCAATTCTAAGCTTGCGTCAGAGGCTATCACTTGCGAAAGGATGTATTTGGGAGGTATGCTACCATAGTTGAAAATCCTTATCCATTAACATAGAATCTGTCTTGATTATTCTGTTCCATTCCATAGCGCCTACATTTTTTAGGATCGTTTGAGCTAGCATGGGGTTTCTGGGGGGGGCGGAAGGTTTTAGAGGAAATAGTTTGACTGCCACACTTGAAGCCATCATGTGACAGATAAATGGGTGCTCTTAGTTGTTTGACTATGGCTGGTACATGTATGCATACATTCTCCAGGAGATCACCTACCATCTACACCTGGTTAAAACCTAAAATAGATGTAGTAATTTACTTTGTAATAAATTAATAAAAACGTGTGATGCACCACCATTTGCAGATTATTAACCAAATTTCTCTTGTGCTGCTTTTAACACTTCTGTACTATGTAATGCTTGAATCTTTGACTTATTTTGTAGGCCATCCAAGACATGAACAACCTAAAGCGATTCATCCGTCAGGCGGAAACGAGCCACTATTCACTGTTCAAGTGTTACATGTTTCTGAAAAACTGTGGCAACGGAGATGTGCTCCTCAAGATTGTAAAAGTTGAGCATGAAGGCATGCCGGAGGCCAGAAATGTTGTGACTGTTCTTGAGGAGTTCATGTATGAAGTTGCAGCCTTGACTCCAGTTACCTAACCAAGTGTTTTTAGGGAAAGTAACAGCGCGTGATAATATTTTCACAATGTGGAAGTAACAAAAGGATCGGTATATGAAGATGTTTGTGGTAGGCATGTTGCCATGTTTGCACATTTACCTTTGTTATAATTGCTCGATTTCACCTCTTTTTCTGTTCTCTCTCACAACCGAAGGTTGCATAATTATTTTTAGTGATGGGGGTGCTCTTTCTGTACTTTCAGAAGAACTATTAGACATGCATCACTTTGTAATTTAAATTGACCCAAAACATTAATTTATATTTTGTTCCATTTATATTCTACTGCTGGTTTGAAATAATAGTTGGGAGTGTACCTAAACAGAACAGAATATACTTGTTTTTCTTATTTTTTATTTTAGCATTCACCTGTTCTCTGAGCTACTACGATGGTCTGAAGTTTTAAGCCTCCTTTTCCAATACGCTTTTTAAGCTAAGGCATGCTCAACTTGTGGTAGAGAGAGCCCAGGCTTGCGTCAAAATGTGTTTTTGGACCACTTTTTGTTCTGCACCTCGTAAGAAACGATCATCTTAATGATGCACCACAAATCCTGTTTTTGGTATTTTACTTAAGTGTGTATATAATTGGCACGTAAATTGTTGACCTATGGTGACATCGTTTACTAATTGATGCACAACCAGAAATCTTAAACCACACTTGATGGTGGATGTTTTTATGTCTTGGAAAGTGTCATAAATGGTGTTCTTGGTTCTTAGAGGTTGGGAGAAGAAGATATGTGATCCAATAGTAATTGCCTACAGACATGGACGCCTAAAACACGTGCTTTCCAGGATTAGCCAGACTAATGGAATTAACATTTCTTGGAGACCAGTTACCTCTCCTGTATCCTTCTTCTGGAAACATATGCCTTCAGGACTATGTTCTTCAATACCTTTTTCATAGTTATATACAAAACTGACAAGGTCTCATAAACATAAAGACGAAAGGGTAATAGTCACACTTACAACACACCATGAACTGGACAATATAGTGATGTTACCTATTAGCTCAGTTTCAGAGTAATACAATGAAGTCTATGTTCAGTTTTATTTTTAGCGAAACGTGCAGTGCTTCTATTCAATTGTGTTAAAAAATTGTAAGGAGAGACAAAATGATGTAACTAACATTAGCACAAGAGTCTTATTCACCCTCTTAGTTTGACTCATCCCCATTGATGGGTTCTATTTTAGGGCATGGTAGAACTGTTGCAGAATACATGCTTTAAAGGTTAGACGACTGATAAGCAATGTGAAGACGCAATAAAGAAAGCCAGAAGTGGCAGTTCATTATTATTAAGGAGTATACTGTAATACGCTAAGGAGTATATGTTTGGATGCATCTTTTGCTTCACTGTTGGAAGTAGCACTTCATACTGTTTTACTCAGCAGGCTCACAGTTCTGTAAAATGCTTGCTTGTACTATGTTTCTCTCTCAAGCATGAAAGGCTTTTGCTAATTAGAATTGGAAGTGGTCTAACCACAGGCTGGTCAGAACCTACAACTGGTATCGCAATGAGTTAACATATTGACCAATTTAGATTTCAAAATCAGGTTTGTTTGAAGCTTTTAGCTGCTTTGCCGAGTTCTCAAACCACGGCAAAGGAATGCCACATATTCCTCTTATCTTTTCTTTTGAGGGCATTATAACTTACAGTAGATTGATCACTGCCAACAAGTTAGCCTGGGCAGGAATACATTACAAAGGAACACATGAGTGCACCACCTTCTGAAAAAGCAGAATTCATGGAGAAACAGCCATAGTAATATAATATTTAAATGGTTTGGTTACTTTTACTCTTCAAGACAAAATCTAATAATGGCAATCGAACATTGACAGTTTCATATACTTTTGTGCAATGGCATCTGACATCTTTAGCAAACACTGCTATAACGCTTTATTTCTTTAAGATTAGGAGTTTTCTTATAGCACAGTCATATTGACAGAAAGCATTATTTACAGTATATCACTTCCTATCGGCATAGGGGGAAATTTGAAATATGAATTTCCAGAAAGCGGTTCTCTTTTTCTTTTTTGTGATAAACTATTTATATTGGTTTTAGTCAACAATAATAAAATGACCCGCGATACAGTATAGCTCAATGGTGAGGTTCTCTCTTTCTTAAACCAAACTTTCAATTATATTGTTACTGCCTTACTTTTTGAAGTGAACTGCATTGGGACAAGAGTGTTTGAGTACGGGTGATGTCAGGTTACTCTTTGTCCCAAAAATATATACTGCCATAAATAAGCCACATATTTCAATTGATGTAGATATAATATTCTTCAGGATTTGTAAAAGGAGTTTACAAACTCCTGCAAATGGGGATTCAAAACTGCTCTAAGCAGGTTTGATTTAAAGCGCAGATTTCACCTTTTATTTCTACTCTTGCTATGGTGAGCACCAGTGTTTGACTGTTTACATTAGACAACTTTGAGCAGTGTGTCATCCACTTCCACAAACAATTTCTTAAAAGAAAGACCTGTGTGAGAGATGTCATTTGCAGCCTTATGTGATTCAGTAATCTTCTGATCTAGTGAGTTGTCTGAACCCCTCAATCTTTGCCTGTGATGTTTATCTTCATTCGTTTCTGAATGCAAAGCTATTTTTAAATATTGTATTGAATGTTACAATATGCATATTGGCTGCAAATATCCAGAAGGAAAATTGCTTTCATAAATTAGTTAACCATGTTAACGTAGTAAGATGGTACAAGCAGTTCCATAAAAACGAATCTCTAAATTTCAAGTGCAAAGTATTATAGATACAAAAAGGGGTGGAAAGATGACAAACGAGACTCGCAAGGAAGTTCTGGTTAAAGAGCTGATATTCTTAAATAGGTCGTGGTGTGTTAACAGTATTAAGTTCAGTTACATTTCATATCAAGAAATTATAACCAAGTACTCTCATATTAAGATAGTAAGCCCCTCTGTTCTATAGACTTTTATCTGAGGCTTCTTGGGAATCCAGGGGAACGATCCAGTTAAAAAAAATAACAAACATTTATGGAACAGTTATAAGCTTTTCCCATGATTGGGCTGTTCTAATTAACTAGAAGTCATTTGCTATCCTATGGATATCCGACTTTCCTTTTCTGGTCCGTGTTGTTGTTAGCAAAGTAACTTCATAGCTGAAAAAGAGTTTGGCAAGTGCTGTTCAATATGATCTGGGCAACCTGTTGGAAAGGTTAAGGTAAATGTCAGGCTTGATGGAGCAGCTGGGTTGTGCAGCACCATCTTTAAAGGTCAGATTTTAGATTTCAGTTAGACTACAGCTATTCTTTTGCTTCACTTTTTTGTGCGGTGCCTTGCCCAGTTTTATTAAACTTGTCCTTTAACATGGAGTTGCTTTTTCCTTGGTCGGACTCCTTTTAGAGCATCCAGCTTCCCCATCTAAATAGGCTGCATTTATCTTGGGGCTGCTTGTGAAAGTTCAATCTACTTGCTTTGAGGTTTAGGATTAATTTACGAGTGCCGAATTTACAGGGCGTAGTGGCTCTAGAAACATACTGTTTATATCAGCTTCAGCATAATCAGTTATCTACTGCTCGTTCTTGTAATATTGTTCTTAACTGCTGTATAGATTCATGACTCGATTAAATGTTTGATGCCATTGGCCTCATTATCTGTACCCTCATTTTCACATCATATTCTTTCTTGAAAACTGCACTACTTCCACAAATGCATTTTGAAGAAATAATGCTTCAAAGGAGTTATAAAATGTGAGAGGGCGCTCTCTGTTACTGGGGAATACATTTGAATATCTCGTTCTTCATATCCTGCTTAGGTTCATTCATAGTTTACATAACGGAAGTTCGTAAAATGTACGTTTTTGTACCACTCTGTGTCATTTTTAATTAGTAATCTTTTTGTGGTATCAATATCTAGTAAGGTGTTCAGGATTTGAAGAGGGAAGGGAATTTTCCAGCCTTCAAAAGTTTTTCAGTGTTCAAAAACAGCACTGAAAGGCAACACAAACATCTAATTTTTAGCAACAACACTCCAAATGTGCCAACACTGTAAAAACATGAGGCAGTTGTAGCCAAAGCTTGATTACAGAACAGAATAAAATCCAGTACACAGTTGCTCATTTACAGCTTTTCTCCAAATGGCATCCCAACCAGAAAGGAACGCTCCAAACATGAAGTCACAGAACATTCCCTTGAACCAAAGCAGCTCACAGATTACGACACAATAGCTAAGAGGTAGATTGCTATGCCCTGTATCCGTGTTGTAGACAGATTACTTTTATGATATGTATCCACAATTGGCCACTTTTCCCACTGGCCTTTTCAAAGCCCATATTTGTGCTGCCTTTCTATTTAGTGATGATTTTTGGTGGTGCACCTATCAATTGCACATACACACCTGGATATGATAATTTGGCCACTTAACTTCTCTCACTTTAAAATAAAAATGTGTGGGTTTCGGTATTGAATTGGACTTTTTACTTCACTAAAGAAAAGGCAATAAAATGGTTCATAAGAGAAATGCCATGGATTGTTCGATGGCATATTCGTATCTTGTGTGCTCCGTTATATATATATATCATCACAATTTCTGAGCTTATTTGTGCTTTGAGTGGGGAAAATACAATGTTTCTTTATGTAGGACAATTGTTATGAAATGTGGGAACAAAATCATGACGTGTGAAATCTATTTAATGGCTTTATGTAATTTAAAAACCCTGTGGCGTGTGTTACATTTGCCCTTTATTGTTTAGTGTGAGTTCACTTTTCTGGTCACTTAACAACAATTTCGCAGTTTTAATATGTGGTTGCACATTCATGGCACTTAGACTGGTAATTTCATTGACTGTTTGTTTACAATTTTGCGTCTTATGTGGAACAACCTTGTTACATCAGTATATTTTGACTTTGTGTGAGGGACATTTGGTGCTCTTATTGAGTGCAAGTAATGAATTTTATAGTGTCTAGATGTGAGTAATGCATATATATGCGGACAATCATATTAGTTAATTCCATCCCTCATGTGTCAATTACCTAATAAACTAATGCAAGCTTGTGAATTTTGTACCATTTCTTGGGTGCAATTTCTTTCAACATAGAATATTCCTATTGTTCTTTTGATGGCATTACACTAGTGAACGTTATTAGTTGAGAGAGGCCATTATTTAATTGTCTGAATAATGGCGCTTAATGACTTTTTCTAGAACATAATTGTGGTTTATGAGAGGAAATGGCGATTCTCCAAGAGTAGTGAAATGAGAACTAAGATTTCATTAAAGGCTTGCAGGCTAACATTTTGCATAACATCTTTTATTTGCCATTCCTGCAGCACCTTTAAATATTTCACAATAGTTAAAACACTAGAACTGGAACACACAAGTCCAAAAATATTCCTGCCTCCTAACATTCTTCCTATTTTAATGCAGTGAACTGGAACTTCCTTTGAATACTCTCCTTCTTGGAAACACCCATTCCCTTTACAACACGCCTTCCTTTAATCTGCATAAAAATAAACCTCCCCCCCAAAATTAATCTTATCCCTACCTTTTTTATAACCATTTCAAAATGTAATAATAGTCTTAAAAATATTCGCAAACTACTCCCTCCCCTCCTCGCCAATTGGGCTGCAGCGGGTTAAAGAGGGATAATGTTAGCCTTCGCGTCTTTAAAGAAATCTTGATTCTCATTTCACTATGCTTGGCGAATCGCTAATTCATTAGAAGACCGGAGGCTAACAACATACATGTTTGAAGCCTCTTAAAACAACATTTGAAACGTGCCTAATAGGTCTAAAATAATGTCTTGCAAATGATCCTGCTTTCGCCCAGTCTGCCGCTTTTAATATTTCTTCTAAGCGACCACCTGACAAATACATCTTGCTTGCCATTGCACCACGCAGGGAATGAGACTAGAACCTTTCCACATCTATCCCACACTCTCTCGTCACATTCTTAACCCACCCAGAGATTGCAGCAGTGCTTACAGCACAAAGTTTTTACGTATGAAATCAAAAGCTGATTATCTCCATCACTCCTATTCTTCCAAACCCTGCTCTCATTGTCCTGTATACAATTCACTACACACAACTTCTTCTCCTCAGCATAGATTGGATAAAACAAAACAGATGTAGACATTGTCTTTGTTCTTTTACAAATCTCAAAAAACACTCCATCTGATCCCACTAATTTCTTATTTATCTCAAACGCCTTCACATCTGACACCCTTTTACATGAGACTACACATAACAAACAGGCTATCTTCTCAGTAAGTCTTTTAATGTCTAAATATCTATCAGTAGGCCAATGCAAAAACAGTGAAAGCGTAATGTTAATATCCCTTAATACACTATAACGTGCCTTAGGTGGTCTCCTTATCCTCATATTCTTTAGAATACTACATACCATCACATTTCCCCCTACAGACTTGTCATCTATCTCTGAATGTCCAGCTCATATTGCAGACCTATAACAATTGAGGATTTGGTATTCCAAGCCTTCATGAAATTTCTCCATCAAAAAATTAACCACCTCCACCACAGGAGCCTCCACGTGATCCAGACTTCTTGCCACAAACCAACTAGACCACATTCTCCAAATTCCTTTGTATCTATTCCTTGGGCCAGGAGCCCACGACTCCTCCAGTAATTCTGCAGCCCTTTCCAAAAGTCCTTCGATTCCAAAAGCTCTCCTGACACTTTCCAAGCAAGAAGGTTCAAAACCCCGCTTGAAACCAAAGGATACTCCTCCTCCTCTGCATTTCTGAGTAGGTCCACTCTGGCAGGCATCAACAATGGCTCTGCACAAGCTAGCTCCATTACTGACTGAAACCAAAGCTGAGACACCCAAAACGGTGTCACCAGAACCATCTGACTCCTCTCTTGCCTAAATTTCAGCCATACTCTATAAATCATCATGAAAGGTGAAAATGCATAGCCCTTCCTCCCTTTCCACACCTGTTGAAATGCATCATCGCAGCTGCCTTGGGATCCGCTCTCCAACTGAAGTACTTTTTCAACTGAAACAATAATCGACTTGCAAATAGATCCACCTCTAAGGGACCCCACACACTGTTTATCTTGCCAAAACAATTCCTGTCCAACTTCCAGTTGCTGAAATCCCTCATATTCCTCCAATCCCAATCTGCACTCACATTCAATTCCTCTGGTAAGTATTCCGCCTTCACTCCAATCTTGTGCTCTAGACAAAAGTCCTTTGCTAGTTCCGCTAAATTCCAGGACTTCGTCCTCCCCAATTTGTTTACATATGTTACTACAGACACATTGTCCATGCTTATCAGAACCGTGTGTCCCTTTATCCTCTCCTTGAAGCTTTGCAGAGCGTATAAACTTGCCGTCAATTCTAGGTAATTTATATGATCTAACTTCTCTCTTGACCATCTGGTGTTACTCCAAAAATTGCTCTCCCATCCCAAGCCTCTATATTGTCTAACCACCAACAAAGTTCCTTCCTTACTTCCATATCCCAAGCTACTCTGTCACCATACCATAATCCCTTTCTTAGTGCATTTCCTTTCAATCTCTGTAGTGCACTGTAATGGAGCGGTCCTTGAAATATTGCCTGGACCGAAGATGACTAAAGACCTATAGTCCTTGCTAACTCCCTTAAAGTAACCAAGTCCTTCTTTAAACTCTGCTGAATTTCCTTCTTTATCATCTTCTTCCCTGGCAGGCTTAATTGACAAACCTTCGTATCCACCAGAAAAAACCTAAGAACTCCAAACTCTGTGTAGGCTTCATACAAGATTTCTCCCTGTTCAATATGAAACCTAATTCTTTCAGTTTCTGCAACATTCCTACATTGATTGCCTCAATTCTTCCTGGCACTGCGATAAATTCAGGATATCGTCTAAATAAATTATCGTCCTTATCCCTCTTTGCCGAAAGTAAATTACGTCTACCCTCATCACCTTTGTGAAACACCAACGTGCTGGGGATAGTCTGAAAGATGAACACAGGAATTGGTATAGTCTTGACTTCCATCTGAATTGCAAGTATCTTTGACCCTCCCATGCCATGGGAATTGTAAAGTATGCATCCTTGAGATCAAACTTTACCATCTAATCCTTCACTATCAATAAATCCCGTAGGCAATGGATTCCCGCAATTTTAAAATAACAATACACTAAGAACCTTTGTAACTCTCTGAGATTTATCACTGGACGCCACCATGTTCATCTTTTCCACCAAAAACAAATTGCTTACAAAAAACTTTTCAGATTCCTCCACTTCTTCTATCAAATTTTTTCCAATTAGTGAAACTATTTCTTTGTCTGCTATTGCTTCTTGTTCTAATGTCATCTTTATCTCGCTTTCTTCCTTCTCTTGAAAAGGACAACTCATGAACTCTATTACAAAACCCTGAACTGTGTCCAAGACCCAAGGATCTCCTGTTCTTCTCTCCCATTCCTTCTTGAATAATTTCAATCTTCTTCCTAATCCTTTTTGGTCAGAACCAAAAGTAGTCCCCATACTCACCTTGTCCTCCATTATTAAGTAATCCTCGTCCTCTTGAATATCTCCTGGTTTGTCTTCCTGTCCTTCCTCTACTTGGGTAAAATCCTGTACCCTGCTGGTATCCTCTGCCTCTGTTCTGCCAACCATATTGTGCATTATATTGCGTTCCGTATTGGGACTTTTGCATTCCTCGGCCAGTAAAGGGTCCCCTTCTACTGGCCCTTTCAATAACTCCAAACATCTTTCTCATATTTCCCTGTGATTTTTCCAATGCCGTAAAAGTTCCTACATACTTTCCTATTCCTTTCACCAAACCGTCTCCAAACAACAAACACTTTGTAGCTTCACTTCCTTCCTTCTGAGCCATATCCCCCAACTTCGAATTAATCTTCATTAAGATTGCTTTCCTCCTCTACTGCAACAAACCTGCATTCGCATTAACTAGGACGACGAACACCCTTTGGCTCCATCCTCTTAATAACTCCACATCAACCTGTACCTTATTCGCATTAGCATCCTCAGCCTTATCTAGGATCCTTCCTAATGGCCCCAAACATCCAGAAGCTTGTCCTGGCAGATTTTTAAGTATCTTTCTAGACCTTGCCTTGGATCTCTCCCAAGTCTAAACAAATAGCTTATAAGATCCGGGTCCAAACAAGGAGTTGCACAAACCTTTTTTTTTCTTTAATTCTGGGCGTTTGAGCATTCTGCCCTCCTCACCCGATGCATTTCCCTGTCTAATGGCTTTTTAAGTCTTAATACATTTTGCCACATGTTCCATGGGCCACCATTCTCCGCTTCTCTGATGTTTTATATTAACTGGGCTAAACATATCTCTCCAAAAGGGATTCTTAACGCTCTCATTAGAAGCTTCTACTTCCATATCCTCAAACTCCTCATATCCATAATCTGCTTGTAAGTCCAAAATAAATTTGCCCATATTATCATTAACTTTCCCAGGCATTTCATTTTGGAGTTCATTGTCAAAATCCTCCTCTTCTTGAGTGCCGCCAAGGGCATCACCTCTTTGCGTGCCGCTAAGGACACCTAATCTTTTTCTGCCACCAAGGACATCTTTTTTTATGGTTGTTTTATCTCCAACCTTTTTTGAGTCATATCCACCTCTTCTATATGTCTGATTTTCTTAGTTCTTTCTCCCAACATCGGTACTCATTCCTTCTCCTTCAGACAATGAATAGAACCCCTCACCTGACTCAGTTTCTTTTCTCTTTCTATTTTTAATATAATCCTCCATAGTTTCTCTTACTTGTTTCTTCAATTCCCTCTCCCATCTCCCTGCAAAAGAGCTTTCCTTCCAACAGAGCTGCACCTACACCCTCTTTCTACAGCGCCAAGATACCCTTGGGCATGAGTTTCGTACTTTATAAATTACATTCAAATTCAAATTTCATACTCTATTAAATTTTTAACTATCTCCTCATTCACCCTACTACCTGATATTTCAATATCACTGCTCATATCTCTCTCCATCTCTTTTAACACAATATAATCTTTCCTAACTACTCTTCTGACATTTTCCTATTGTCTAGACAATATCCTTCCAACAATCTAAAATGTCTAGCACTTTCTCATCTGAAAAAAACCTTTTTAATATCACCTTTCCTTTCATCAACCTCAAATACAACTGTTCTTTCAATTTTTCACTATGCGTACCATGACGATCGTTAAACCGTCCCTCGTGCTAGCGTATTTCTTGTATTTCCCTTTCTTTTATACCAAACAAATATGGCCACCTACTTATCGCGAGAGCTCGCACGTTAATACGTATCTCTCGCACTCGCTCCTATTAAGAGAGGGAGAGAGATAGAGACGTGTTGGGGCCTCACGCGGCCGCTGCCTCACGCGTCTGCTAAATACAAAAGACGCATTTGCCTCTCGTGCGGCCGCTCTTTAAGAGGTGAAGATAAAGTTATTTTCTCCCCTTACCATGGCACGCTATGGAAAACAGCAGACATTACGTGAACCCTGCGAGCATTGCTCGCTCAGCAAAGCTGGTAAATACCATCTAGCAACTTTAAAAAAAAATTCACAGATAACTCGTTCAATTCGTTTCAATTACAGACAAATATTTTCAGATTCCTCATATCTCAACGAAATTCACTGTACAAACTTGCATCATTTAAAAGTACAAATTTACCACTTTCTATTCAAATCTAATCTTTTTATTAAAAATAACTTTCTACTTAAATTTCCCACAAACAAACACACATACTTGAGCATTCTTCCATACATTAGAACCCAGCTCCCTTTCACAAAAATATACAAACAAATTCTTAAACTAAACACTCGCTCACAAAAGGTATGACTTCTCTGTTTCAGGAGCAGCAATTAAAAGAGGAAGAATGTTGAGAGGAAGGAATATTTATGGAGCATTGTGTTCCAGTTCTGGTGTTTTAACTATTGTGAAGTCTTTAAAGGTGCTGCAGGAGTGGTAAATAAAAGATGGTATGCATAAATGTAGCCTCTGGCCTTGTAATGATATTCATGGCTCCTTTTAACACAGTAATGATTCATATAGAAACAGTTTCATGTCTCCACTGCAAGAAATAATGGTGTATGTGCAATTGTCTCTTACTTATGTTGGTAGGTTAGTCACTTTAATTTAAAAAAAAATATATGGCTTTTGGGATACTTTTATGCTCTGTGTTGGGTCAGGTTTGAGGCTTGTGTGGGTTATGGTTCATACCTGCCATATATCTTGAATGAGTTTTTTAATGCTGAGTTTGGGAGAATTTGGTGCAAATTATGGGAGAAATTCCATGCTGATTGCACAGGTGATTTCATGTGTAATGTCAGGGTCGCTTTATACTGACAAGAGTTTTTAAGGAGTTTCTTGAGGTAGTTGCACTACAATATTAGCAGTTCTATGGCACACATCATGATGTTAGCTTAGTGGCCATTGGGAGAATACATTTATCTAATAAAAAAGCAACTTAATACTCTGTGAAGAATTACTGCTGTGGATATAATGTATGTATTTGGTATTTATGTATAGAATGGTAATTGTATAGCACAAACATAGGTGGGTGGCAATAAAGATCAAGCAATGCCTAATTTGTGGTACTAGAACATATTTCAGAATTCACCGTTTTACATTTTCTTTAAAAAATGTAGGCCTCCTTAAAGTCCCATTGTGTAGTGTTTCAGCAGTTCTATTCTTTCCACAAGTGGGGACTAAGTGCTGTAAAATGTGATACTTTGCTCCTTTACCATAAAACTCCCTTTGCATTTTCCATGGCTGTTAGTTAGTTGTTTACCAAAAGTGCATCCTGATTCTGCTTATTATATTAAGCTTTCTGTTTGGGGATTATGGGCCTGATTTATGGTTTGTCTGACAGAAGTTTTTGTTTTGCTGAAACAAACTCCTAAAGTGAGAATTTGTTTCAGAAAAACTAAAAAAGGACCCACCACGCCCTGGGAGTTTTATCATGGGGTCTGAAGATATATATATTATTTTTTTAGCCCTTCACCCGGGACCAGGAGGCTTTCCTGGCAGTGATGTAGGACGTTTTCTGTTGACTGTGCTAAAGAGGACTCAGTCTATAGAAAATGTAAGGCCCACTCTTCTGGGGATGGTGGATCGAAGGTTTGGGGGACAGGGTAGCCTGTCACATTTGCAATGGAGTACTCTATCCCCCAAAACCAGGCTCTTTGATTGTAGTAGCATTTCCCATGCTCATGAATACAACCAATAATGTTTTCTTTCATTTTTATTTATGATTTACTTGAACCAGAAGATCCAGCATTTCCTTCAGGACAAAGGTTAAAATGCCTGTGTTTTGGGACCATTTGAAAAGCAGTGTTAGCCCTAAAAAGTCCTGTACACCTTGGGAGAATATGTAATGCATAATGCACATTGC
The DNA here is from genome assembly GCF_964261635.1 of Lissotriton helveticus. Classification (NCBI taxonomy): domain Eukaryota; kingdom Metazoa; phylum Chordata; class Amphibia; order Caudata; family Salamandridae; genus Lissotriton; species Lissotriton helveticus. The sequence continues at coordinate 1,195,685,434 of NC_136068.1, forward strand.
TTTTAAATCTATTTTACAGAGTGACATCTGCTTTGAAAGATTTTTGAAAGAACATTTCTTCATTTTGTGTGCATTGCTTTTTATGTGCACTGTTCAATGTACAGTGTATTTTAAAAACATTTTCTTTTAAATGTAGTTGAAACATTTGCACAACCAACTGTATTTCTTAAACTGCGTTAACTTTATTGTGCTCAGAACTTCATGTACAATTGAGTGTTATTATGCAGCTGTGGTTTCTTGATGCAAATATGGTGTTTGAAGTATATTCAAATAAACATTTAATATGTACAGTGTGTCTCGCTGTCTTTATAAACTCTTACTACATGTTTTCGGTTTGATTATTAATTTATGTCTCGTACATGTAAATATATTTATTGTTCTAAACTTGTCATGATGGTGAAAACCGTTCCTCTCACTGTCCATCTAAGCATGTTAATGAAGCATCTGTATTCTTTTAGCTGTTGCTCCACACAGGATTGCATTCACAATAGAATTGTTTTGTAAAAGATAACTTAAACATAGATTTGGTACATGGATTTATCAAAGTAGAAGGTTGTGTAAGCACTTAGCAACAAAAATGTATTATTTTTGGGGTACCAGTGCAGTTTGGTTATTCAATTTACAGCAATATTATTGAATGTTGCTGATTTGCATGTCTTTGGTGCTGTAAACAAAGTCATATCATCAATATGCTATCAATCAATCAAAAATCTTTATTCATATTTATATTCAAATCCATAAAAGAGACAAAGATCATATACATAAAAGTGGCGTACATCATCCACAGATATAAAAGAAACCATGCAAAATATATTAAGAATTTAAAATGTTACAATCTGTATTCAAGGGCTGGTCAGCAAATAAGGCAAATTGCAAATCCCATTTTTTTTAAAATAATTCCAAAGGGTTATTTCTATACTTTAATGGACACATTTTCCTAATAAAAACCGGCAAAGACATTTTAGCACTATTTAAAAAGAGCAATAATAATATATAAATAGGTCATACCCCTTCCTGAGAATTGACATATCTCTACACCCTTTCAGTTTTCTTTGGAACATAAACCGTCCAAATTAAATAGTGATTTTCACCTGCAAAGAGCCATTTCAATACAAACCAGGATTGTACAACACATACGCACATTTCTCAGAGATTAAAAAAAATGAGAGGGCATCCTAATGGTAAGTAACACCTTGTGACAGGATAAAGGGGTCGTAGAATAGAAGATCTAATATCACAGTCAAATTTACAAAATAACATAAAATGTGTCATCGACTGTGTTACCTTTCAGTCACATGGGCATCTCGGTAAGTTCCGAGACCACAGAGTTTTTGGAAAGACCACTAAATGATGAATCAATTCTAGGCGTAACAAACATTTGCCATAGGTTTTCTCATATCTACCAGGTAATCCTGATTCCCCTGATTGTTTTGGTCTTTACAGTACCTATTTATTGTAGGTTTGAATTTTTTTCCTGGTATTCTCTACACATATTCCCTTTACCCACCTGGATGGATTTGATTGTCTTTTTACTAAATTGAAGGATACTATGAGGTTCTGAGGGGTTTAAGTATTCCCTTCGTTCGTGCAATAGGGCATTTATGGTCCGGAACTAAGGTATTTTATCAAAATGGTTCACACCCTGGCAATCCTTTATGATCTCTCTGGTAAACTTAGTACCTTGCTTTGACCAGTTAACATACCAATTCATCAATGTATTATAGTGGATAATGTCTTCTAGGTACTCAATGCCAAGTTCTCTAAGTGCTATAAAATCAGGAGTCTAACTTGGCACTGCCAATAGTCTACGAAGAAAAATGTTTTCCTGGATCTGCAACTCTTTTCCTCGTACCATATCGGAGAGCCGTACAAAGCTACCAAGAGACATTTGCTTCTGTACAATTTAATGATTTCTCTTATGGCTTGCTTCCTATTTTCAAAGCAAACCTAAAAACAGATGCGGTAGCCCGTCACCTTTCGCTTAGAAAATAATGCCCAGGTAACTAAAGGTTTTTAACTCTTCTAATTTATGCCTTGAACATATTAGCTCTTCCTTAAATTCCACCTTTTTCCACAAACCATAGTGTATGTCTTAATGAATTAAATTTTAGATCCCAACTCTCCATAAAATGTACAAAATATTCTATTGGATTGCAGGCTGTGTGCTTCCCTGGATATGAGTGCTGCATCGTCTGCGTAAAGTAATATGAGGGTAGGATGAGAGCTCACCCTCGGAACGTCAGCTTTCATGTTCTGCAGAAAACGGTCCACCCCATTTATATTTAGCGAGAATAAAAGTGGTGCAAGCACACATGCCTGCCTAACCCTGTGAGTCACCCGAAATGTTTCTAAGCATTCCCCATTTTTGCTACAGGGCATAGAGACTGTTAAAGAGGCATACAGTTGGGAAAGGTGATAGATATATCGCTTGGGGCACCTATATCTAGCAAAACCAGCCATAAATTGGTATATTTATGAGATCAAAGGCACTAGAAAGGTCTGCAAAACACAAATATATGTGCCCCTTGATTGCCACTTTATATTTGCTAATAATGAGATACAAGTTAATCTCCTGTTCCACTGTGCCCATTTCCTTCCTGAAGCTGAATTGTAAGTCTGTCAAAATAAACATTTCATGGGCCCAGTTTTCCAGCCTTGCAAGTATCACTCTACCCATGGTTTTCACTGAAGAGTCTAGAAGCGATATGGGCCGATAGCACCTGGTATCGCCTCTGTCCCTTTTTTGAACAAGCATTTGCAATGCAATAGGCCTTGCATTCACACAAGTTTGAGCTATTGGCATTGTAAATGACAATGCCTTTTATTTATGTTTTGGGTTTTAAAACATACATAAAAGGCATTGTCATTTACAATACTAATAGCTTAAACTCTCGGAAATGTGAGACCTATTGCATTGCAATAAAGGGCCTTCTCAACCTCTTGTTAGATTGTAAATATCAGAGGAAGAGACCGACCTGCGAAGAATTCAAAGTAGTGATAAATAGTGTAGTGAAGAAGATGTGTAAGTGTTGTAAATTTCACAGACACAAAGTGTGAAGTGAGAGTTACATCGATCTGAGCTATAAACACTAACAACGCGCTCCAACACCTTTCGCTCTGTGATTACACTGTCGCGGCTCAGGTAAAACAGCGGGAGGGAGGGCTATTTCCTGCCCTCTGTGATTTTAGTTTGCAGTGTGGCAATGCGTAATGTCATTGCTACCTTTGGCCTAATAAAAAACACTCCAGCTGTAGCAGTGCCCTGGCTTCACCTCCTGGTGCAGGACGGGCTGTGCTTTATGGCAGGCATGGAGGGAGGCATGGAGGAAGGGTCTTGGCTGCCGCTCCTGCATCGTACAGTGCCCCTGCTGTTACTAGTGAGCGAGAGGCGCTGAGGTGGTGGTATTGGTGGTGGTGGTATTGGTTTTGGTGGTGGTACTGGTATTGGTGGTATTGTTTTTTTTTATTGTTGGACTTGGCCCGCAGGGCAGGTTCACCCCTAAACTTTTTGCCTTATGTGTGACCCTGTGTCAGTGATTTTTGGGTCTCTGCGCACTTTCCCCTGGGTCCCAGAGTGAAAGTGCGTGCGTGTAGTATGGCTGGCCTGCCCTCCCATAGGAATGCATGGGGAATGTGTGCGTCCCTAGTAGTTCGTGATGCGTGGGGAGTGCAGGCTCGAGTTTAGTATGTATAAACTCGTGAGAGTGAATGCTGCGAGATGGTGTCTGCGGCATGTATGTGTCTAGAAGGGAAGTGCTACTTCTGGACATTGAGATATGTGTGCATGTGCTGTGAGGGTGCTGGAGCGTGATTGGCTGGAGCTGGCTGGCATGCCAGGCTCCAGGAAGTCTGGATGGGTCTGCCCGGTGGTGAGTGGGAGATTAGCATGAGTGATGTGTGGGAGGAGTGTACCTGTGTCCTGGATGGGCTGGGTTTTCCCCACACAATGCTGGCTCCGCCCCCCTGTGGTGTGTCTAACGACCCTAGCCTCCCCAGTGAAAGAAATGGGTGGTTGGGTCATCAAGAGTGCTCCAAAGCCAGCTGAAACTGGTTTTCCCCCCACCCTGCACCTTGAGACAAAGGGAAATACAGTATAAAGAAGGGGCTGTGTCCCCATGAAAATGTTCTGCTTTTGGATCCTGCCAGAGGGGGCTGTTGCTGCTGCTGGGGCCAGGAGGACCGCCACTTGGGGTGTCTCCCTGCCTGGAGACCCAGTGTGCTGGCTCTGGCCCAGCCTTGCCCCCCTGCCTGCCTCCAGCCCCTGCTGGAGCTGGTGCTGTGCCTACAGCACTGAGAGCGCTGCTCTCTACCCTTCAGCGCTGGGGAGCGCTGGAATTCCTTGCTTAGCGCTTGAGAGCGCTTTATTTGGCCCGGTGGCGCTTGGGAGCGCCTTTTCTTAGAGGCTAGCGCTGCTAGCGCTGTGAGAGCCAGCCGGTGCCCACCCGGCATCAGCCCGAAATTGCGGTGCCTAGCGAGTGCCTACCTCGCTTTATATTTGCTTTGGTGGCGCGGGTGCCACCCCGCTCATTGCCGCTTTGCTTTGCCCATGGAGTTGTGAATCACGAGGGAGCTCACTCCTCGGATCACCTGGGAGCCCGACTGCCTGCCTAAAAGCGAGCCGCCGCGCTGCCCGCGGCGACCCGGAAGTGGTAAGAGGCCTGGCCAATCCCAGCGCGGCCCAGGAAAGGCCGACCGGAAGTCCCGCCTCCTCAGCCGAGCCGGGAAGAGAGAAGCTGCCGGCCGGGTCCCCGAGGCTCCCCGAGTGGAGAGGGGAGCCCCGGGACGAGAGGAAAGGAGCCCCGCCGTCCAGGAAGAGTCCTGGACCTGCGAGGCCCCGGAGAGGAAGAGGAGGCCGCCCGCGGCCCCTGCAGCGCCGCCCAGAGAGGAGCAGCGCGAGAGGAGCCGTCCTGCAGCAGAGAGACCGGTGAGTGCCCACCCCTCCCCTGCAGTACCCGGGCCTGAGAGAGGCCAGTAGCGCTCGAGCCCAGAGAGGCTCGTGGGACCTTGTCTTGCATTCTGAGTCCCCAGAGGGGGGACTCCAACGAAGGGGGCACCATTGTTCTAGGCCCTGTGGGGGGCCCGGGCATTTATTTGTGTTGAGCCCTGAGAGGCTCAGAGGGGGCATCTTCTTCCCGAGCCAGGAGGCTCCTGGGGGCCATTTTGTTCCTTGAGCCCAGAGAGGCTCTGAGGGTGCCATTCCCTCGTGTTGGAGCCCAGAGAGGCCCCAGCCCTTTTGCGTTGCGAGCCCCAGAGAGGCTCGAGTGCCCATTCTGTTGAAGAGCCTGAGAGAGGCTCAGGAGGGCCAGTTCGTGTTCTTGAGCCCAGAGAGGCTCCAACTTTGCCCTAACTTTCCCTGCACCAGTGGCCCAGCACTTTGTGGGCAACTGCGACGTTTAGGCCCTGACATTGGGACACAGGGACTGTTACAGGTGGTGACTGATCTAAGTTTTGCGCAATGTTATTGCTACACCTCTGAATGTTAATGCATCATGTGTGTTGTTTTTACACCCCTACAGGTAGTGTGACATGTAGGTGGTTGTTTTTCTCCCTAGTACAGGTGGTGCTAGTGAGGTCCTGTTACCAGTGATTACTGGTTGTGTGCTCTACTTTTATATTGTGTGCTACACTGATTTTACTTTCTAAAGTGCTATTTCTGAAAGTATTATTTCTAGAAGTGCTGATACCCCTGACAGTGGCCCAAGTGGCCCTGTCCTGTGCAATATCCCTTGTAAATTCCGCCCGTGCCTGTTGGCACAGTGTAACAAGATGTGTGTTTTATCTGATGTATATTTATTATAATACAAAGGCTATTTTTACATAACCTTGTGTGGAGTTTCCTTTGTGGTGGGCCTTTGGTTGTTGTTGCTGGGGTGCGTGCGCAAATACTTAACTTACATCGCCTCCAAGTTTAGCCTTGTTGCTCGCGCCACGTTACCTAGAGGGTGAGTAGGGGTTATCTTGGCGTGTAACTCCCTTGCCCTGACTTGGGTGTGGTGGTCTCTGACTGACTTTGGCGAAAGCCCTGGCCAGCCAGGGATCCCATTTCCAACATTGGTGGCAGCGGTGGGATAAGGATTTGTGTTTGCGTTGTACTACAGTAGCGGCTGGCCGCACTTCAAAGCTCTACATTTTTAGATAACCACATTTTGGGGATTATTGTTGTTGGTAAAATTCCATTGTTTCTTCTCCTGAAGAGTGTCATTTGATAATTGTGTCCTGTACATTTGTCCCCCGCCCTGCTTCCAGAGTTTGGTACCTGTGTCGCTTTTGGTCAGGTTGAGAAGTCAGGGGTGGTAGAAACTGCCTTACCGATCCGAGGGGAGGGTGTGTGTGGATGAATGGTGTGTTTTCCTGGACGCATGAGAGTTCTTTTTTAAGGAGAGTGTGGAAGTTTTGGAATTGTGTACTTCTACTTCAGATTGCAAGGTCCCTTGTGTTGCACGTGTCTGTGAGCATCCTGTCAAGATGGAATCTCCTTTTAACCTTTGTGGCCTGTTTAAGTACAGTGTGCATGAGTTGGTACAGTTATGTAAGGAGAGAGACATCCCAGTGAGTGAGTCAGACACCCAGTCCAAGCTTAGGGATAACATGATCCTGTGGCAGAAGAGTGACTGGGAGCGTGAGCACAGTGAGAGGGAGAGGACCCGGACCGCACACCATGAGGGTGGTGGGTCTGAGGGGAGCCCTGAAGAGTCTGATGTGGAGAGTGAGTTTGACAGTGGATGGGCGCCAGCAGAGAGTGAGTACCCCCTAGATAGGGAGTCCCTTGCTGGGTCCAGTGTCAGATGTAGCACCCCATCCCTTTCCCTGTCCCCAGAGGAGTGGTTGGATAGGAGAGAAGAGAGGGAGCGCCAGCTGGCCATGGAGAAGCTCCGGTTAGAGTATGCCAGAGAGATGGCGCAGCTGGGTGTGAATGAGCGGACTGCAGAGGCTGAGAGGGCCTTGGCCAGGGAGAAGATAGCCCTAGAGTGTAGGTTATCCCCTGACCGCAGTCATAATTTTCTGGATCCCCCAGGGAGGGTTGAGTCCAGTGGTGGCAGCTATTTAGATTCCAGTATAGGGAATCCCAGTCCCAGTTCCCCCAGTCTGGTACCTGTTTCCCCAGAAGAGGAGTTAAGGGTGAAATTCAGGGGCAGTAGGAAGCTGCCTCACCAGTCGTGGGAGAAGTTTGAGGATGAATGTCATGGAGCACTGTGGGCTTGGGTAGAGGTTCACACTGACTCTGATTTTGAAGTCTTGTTTGATCTTATTGTCAAAGAGCAGGTGCTCAGTGGTTGTTCGCCAGAGTTGCGCCAACACCTGTTGCAAGTTGGATTTACTGATCCAGAGTTACTTGCTGAGGAAGCAGACCGCTGGGAAAGGGCCAGAGGTTCTGTAGAATCATTGGTGAGTGACTCCGAAAGTAGTGGGTCAGGGATCTTCCAGCCCAGCGTGGTGGAAGAGGCTCAGTGTAGCCCAGCTAGGTCCCAGGTTAGTGAGAAGGGTGTAGGGGCTGACTGCCTGGCTCAGTGGAGCAGGAGTCAGTGGGTGGCTGAGAGCCCCCAGAGGCCCGAAGCCCTGTCTCAGAACCTGGGTGGTTTCTTGAGGGAACACCAGGTTGGGGACCTAGGCTGTCCTGTTAACCCAGTTGAGGAGGATCTCCTAGTGAGTAGAGGACCTGGAGCGTCTGTAACCAGAGCTCCTGTGGTTCTAGAGGCTGGCAGTACCGCTCCGGTAGGGAGGGTACAGGAGTCCAGCGTGAGGAGTGATTGGGGGATGAGTTTCCCAGTGGATGCACCAGTGGACCAGAGACTAGCCAGTTGGGCTAGATCTTCTTGGAGGGACCCGGGTGGTGCCACTTCTGGTCTGGGGGATCGTCACGCACTGTCAGGTGGACAGAGGGCGGGAGATCTGCGCCAGACAGACAGTCACACAACAGATGTGTCATTTGTTAGCCTCAGGGGGATTGTGTGTGAGTCCCCAGAAGTCCTGGAGTGCCAGGCAATTGTTCCACCGAAGGTTGTAGACCGGAGGTTGGAAGGCCAGGTTCAGGATCGGCCTGACCTGAAGGGTAGGACGACTGTAACCAGTGTCCTGACCGGTTCTTCTTCCAGAGGAACTTCTCCAGGTGGGAGAGCGCAGACCTCTGGAAGGGGGTGCAGAGGGTGGGAGAGCCCACCTCTGACCCCGGTGCAACCTGAGGGGTTAAACCCTGGGTTGGCATGGCGTTCTAGGTGTCCCCCTCGCACGGGGAGGAGGAACCCTAAAAGAAGAGGTAAGGGGAGGAGAGCCTTCCCTGAGACTCCTGGTCCACCTGAGGTTGTAGACCCTAGGCTGGAGAACCAGTGGCAGTCTAGCCCTGTCTTGCAGACAGGAGGAGTGGAGAATGGCTACTATGGGCCTGGGGTTACTACCCCCCACTTCGTGAGTAGGCAGGAACCAGTGGCACCTGGGTGGCCTAGGGCCTGGTCCTGGCCGCGGACAGCTGAGGAGTACCAGTGGGGTAGCCCAGCTGGTCCTTACAGTAGCTTTAGAAGGAACCCTAGGGGTTCACCGTGGCATAGAACAGGAGAGTGTCCCGGCAGTGGCGGGCCTGCGTCCGTGTTCTATCGCCCCAAGCAGGGAAGTCCATCACGGTGGTGATTGTTCTCCCCTGCGTTTTGGCTGGAAGGGGGTTATGTTGGACTTGGCCCGCAGGGCAGGTTCACCCCTAAACTTTTTGCCTTATGTGTGACCCTGTGTCAGTGATTTTTGGGTCTCTGCGCACTTTCCCCTGGGTCCCAGAGTGAAAGTGCGTGCGTGTAGTATGGCTGGCCTGCCCTCCCATAGGAATGCATGGGGAATGTGTGCGTCCCTAGTAGTTCCTGATGCGTGGGGAGTGCAGGCTCGAGTTTAGTATGTATAAACTCGTGAGAGTGAATGCTGCGAGATGGTGTCTGCGGCATGTATGTGTCTAGAAGGGAAGTGCTACTTCTGGACATTGAGATATGTGTGCATGTGCTGTGAGGGTGCTGGAGCGTGATTGGCTGGAGCTGGCTGGCATGCCAGGCTCCAGGAAGTCTGGATGGGTCTGCCCGGTGGTGAGTGGGAGATTAGCATGAGTGATGTGTGGGAGGAGTGTACCTGTGTCCTGGATGGGCTGGGTTTTCCCCACACAATGCTGGCTCCGCCCCCCTGTGGTGTGTCTAACGACCCTAGCCTCCCCAGTGAAAGAAATGGGTGGTTGGGCCATCAAGAGTGCTCCAAAGCCAGCTGAAACTGGTTTTCCCCCCACCCTGCACCTTGAGACAAAGGGAAATACAGTATAAAGAAGGGGCTGTGTCCCCATGAAAATGTTCTGCTTTTGGATCCTGCCAGAGGGGGCTGTTGCTGCTGCTGGGGCCAGGAGGACCGCCACTTGGGGTGTCTCCCTGCCTGGAGACCCAGTGTGCTGGCTCTGGCCCAGCCTTGCCCCCCTGCCTGCCTCCAGCCCCTGCTGGAGCTGGTGCTGTGCCTACAGCACTGAGAGCGCTGCTCTCTACCCTTCAGCGCTGGGGAGCGCTGGAATTCCTTGCTTAGCGCTTGAGAGCGCTTTATTTGGCCCGGTGGCGCTTGGGAGCGCCTTTTCTTAGAGGCTAGCGCTGCTAGCGCTGTGAGAGCCAGCCGGTGCCCACCCGGCATCAGCCCGAAATTGCGGTGCCTAGCGAGTGCCTACCTCGCTTTATATTTGCTTTGGCGGCGCGGGTGCCACCCCGCTCATTGCCGCTTTGCTTTGCCCATGGAGTTGTGAATCACGAGGGAGCCCACTCCTCGGATCACCTGGGAGCCCGCCTGCCTGCCTAAAAGCGAGCCGCTGCGCTGCCCGCGGCGACCCGGAAGTGGCAAGAGGCCTGGCCAATCCCAGCGCGGCCCAGGAAAGGCCGACCGGAAGTCCCGCCTCCTCAGCCGAGCCGGGAAGAGAGAAGCTGCCGGCCGGGTCCCCGAGGCTCCCCGAGTGGAGAGGGGAGCCCCGGGACGAGAGGAAAGGAGCCCCGCCGCCCAGGAAGAGTCCTGGACCTGCGAGGCCCCGGAGAGGAAGAGGAGGCCGCCCGCGGCCCCTGCAGCGCCGCCCAGAGAGGAGCAGCGCGAGAGGAGCCGTCCTGCAGCAGAGAGACCGGTGAGTGCCCGCCCCTCCCCTGCAGTACCCGGACCTGAGAGAGGCCAGTAGCGCTCGAGCCCAGAGAGGCTCGTGGGACCTTGTCTTGCATTCTGAGTCCCCAGAGGGGGGACTCCAACGAAGGGGGCACCATTGTTCTAGGCCCTGTGGGGGGCCCGGGCATTTATTTGTGTTGAGCCCTGAGAGGCTCAGAGGGGGCATCTTCTTCCCGAGCCAGGAGGCTCCTGGGGGCCATTTTGTTCCTTGAGCCCATAGAGGCTCTGAGGGTGCCATTCCCTCGTGTTGGAGCCCAGAGAGGCCCCAGCCCTTTTGCGTTGCGAGCCCCAGAGAGGCTCGAGTGCCCATTCTGTTGAAGAGCCTGAGAGAGGCTCAGGAGGGCCAGTTCGTGTTCTTGAGCCCAGAGAGGCTCCAACTTTGCCCTAACTTTCCCTGCACCAGTGGCCCAGCACTTTGTGGGCAACTGCGACGTTTAGGCCCTGACATTGGGACACAGGGACTGTCACAGGTGGTGACTGATCTAAGTTTTGCGCAATGTTATTGCTACACCTCTGAATGTTAATGCATCATGTGTGTTGTTTTTACACCCCTACAGGTAGTGTGACATGTAGGTGGTTGTTTTTCTCCCTAGTACAGGTGGTGCTAGTGAGGTCCTGTTACCAGTGATTACTGGTTGTGTGCTCTACTTTTATATTGTGTGCTACACTGATTTTACTTTCTAAAGTGCTATTTCTGAAAGTATTATTTCTAGAAGTGCTGATACCCCTGACAGTGGTCCAAGTGGCCCTGTCCTGTGCAATATCCCTTGTAAATTCCGCCCGTGCCTGTTGGCACAGTGTAACAAGATGTGTGTTTTATCTGATGTATATTTATTATAATACAAAGGCTATTTTTACATAACCTTGTGTGGAGTTTCCTTTGTGGTGGGCCTTTGGTTGTTGTTGCTGGGGTGCGTGCGCAAATACTTAACTTACATCGCCTCCAAGTTTAGCCTTGTTGCTCGCGCCACGTTACCTAGAGGGTGAGATGGGGTTATCTTGGCGTGTAACTCCCTTGCCCTGACTTGGGTGTGGTGGTCTCTGACTGACTTTGGCGAAAGCCCTGGCCAGCCAGGGATCCCATTTCCAACATTTATTTATCTTTTTATTTGCATTTTATTGTACATGAACATAACAAGCATGTAAGCATTGATCAACACACCCCACCCTTCCGCCCCCCACCCTCCATGATTGATCATTAAAAACAAGTCACTCTCTTCCACCATGGCTAGCCCCAGCCGATTTCTTCCCAGACCCTCCCCTAGGACACCATATTGTCCTGTAACACACACCCTCCTATCTTGTGTGGGATTCCGTCGTACCCCCGCAGGTTCAGAGTCCTCCATCCAGACCATGATATCTACGCCGTTTGCCCCACACTCAAACTTTTTAGGGCAACCCCGTGCCTTGTACGTGACCCTTTCAGCTGCCATATATAGGTCCATACCTCTCCTCCATTCCTCCAGCTGTGGCAGAGTGGCTACCCTCCATTTTCTTGCCACATCTCTCTTGGCAACCACCAAAGCCAGGGCTGGAAAAATCAACAATGAGCGGGTCAGATCTACATCATTAGTCAGGTATCGGTGATATTGTTATTGGTGGTGCTGTTATTGGTGGTATTGGTTGTACTATTGGTGGTGGTAGTACTGGCGGTGTTATTTGTAGTGGTGGTATTGGTATTGGTGGTGGTGGTATTGGTATTGGTGGTGGTATTGGTGGTGGTAGTGGTATTTGTGATGGTATTGGTGATGATGTAGTGGTGGTATTGTATTCCGCTTTAGGGGTCCATATATAGGTTTTCCCAATACATGTCCTTATATAGGCACAATTCGCATTGCCCTTATATAGGCTTAGGATCCCAGTCCTTATTTAGGCATTAGCCATGCTATCCAAATACAGGCATGGTGACCTACATCCGTCCACCCCAATGTCACAACGAGTTCTTAGAAACCAGACCCTTAAGCTGTTTGGGAGTTTCCCTAGCCCAGGATTATCGATTTCTCCAAGAACTCATTTATTATGCATGAACCGCTATACCCTAAGGGTTCATTCCTGTAGTCTTCCTCTGCCCGACTTTACATCATTGCTAACATTCCTAGCCACCTACCAGGTATAAATATACCTTCCCTTGCTACGGCAAACACGGCAGCAAGAAGGAGGAGACCTCGACTTAGAGGAGCCCGTGTCCCGGCCTGACGCACTGACAAGACGCTGTCATCCCTGCTCGCAGAGAATCCAGCTTCCAGTGTTCTGACTCCCTTCGCAGGGTACTAGAATTCGAGACCCGGAAAGAGGTTCCAACCTCTCTCATTCTCAAGGTATGGAGCTGACTAGAACTTAGAGGGACTCTTGGAATAACTAAACTATAGCATACCATACTATAGAATACAGCACCTACTTCTTACCTTGTCCTACACTTAGGTACACTGGGGTAGAACTTGTTACAGAACGCATTGTATGAGTACTTACATTTTTTGTCTATTATTTATGTATATGAATATATGTGCTATAGCTAAAAGATAATGCTAGCGCAGTATTCTTTCTTTCTACTGTTTACGCTGTACACAATATATCTTGCATACTGTCTTATGATTGTAACAGTACATATCTCTTACACGAGAAGTAAGACTGTTCAATAAATCCTTTTTATTGAAATGCCCGTCCACTCTTTCTGTGTAACTCTGCAGAAACAAAGCATGCACGATTTGCTGAGTAAAATTGTTATCTATTGTTTCCACGATTCTGAGAGTGTTCGAATTCTAAAGGGAAACAAAGTTGTCATGTTTTATGCTGTTGCCAGAAACTACTCCCTTCTTGTTTACAAGGAGTTTCTAGTGGCCTCTGAGTTAGCTGGCACACAAAGTATTAAGTTTAATATACTCGATAGGGGCATACTGACCTCAGTCCTATGCCAAACCTACAGTGTATATTAGTCCAATGCGCAGAGCCTATTGGGGAAATAGGAACTACACCACAGTATTGGTGGTGGTGGTATTGGTGGTGATGATGGTGGTGGTGGTGATATTGGTGGTGGTATCGGTGGGGTATTGGTAGTGGTCGTGGTATTGGTAGTGGTGGTATTGATGGTGGTGGTGGTGGTGTTGTGGTTTATAAAACAGGCTTTTGAAAACAACTAGGCAGATGGCTTTAGTACAGATTACATGTAACACAGATGAGCTGTTGTCAGCTTCAGCCCATTAGCACAGGGTTATGTGCAACCTGGAGTTCACATGACTTAATTTTTTAATCATTTCTAAAGCCATTTTACTTGGGGCGTTGAAACAGACTCGAGATAATGCCGGGTTAAAGTGATTGAAACCTGGCTCTATGCTACTTAAAAAATACACAAGAGGTTTCAACTGAAGCAGAGCATGTCCAGCCTGCAGTAAGAGAAACTCAATAAAGTAAATAGTGCTTACAGACTAAATAAAAGGTCCTGTGTAACAACTGAAGTAAAAGAGCCAGTCGCCATGGGAGGGTACAGCATGAAAATGCCCCAACCAAGATTTGCCTTCAAGCGGTCAGCAAATTTACGTGACCGCCTGGTACACACCAGAGAGACTGGAGTGCCCCCTGGACACTATCCACCTGGGAGCTGTTTGGTGTGCGACCTCACTGCTGCTGTCAAGAGTGTGACTCTTGCACGTAAAATAACCTGGTACCTGAACAGGTAAGCATCATCCATAGACTCACGTGTCCGTGTGATCTCAATTACATCGGACTCATGACACGGAGAGTCAAAGTTAGGATACAAGAACACCTGAGCACACTGAGAACAGGTTAATTGACCACAAAACTTGTGCAGCATTTCCATACATTCAAGCACAATCCTAATGACATTAGATAGGTTGTACTGGAAAGGGTAGTGGGTGATCATCACAGTATGGAGACTAGATTGAGCACGAGAGAGGCATGTTGGATTTATCAGGAGGGGGTGAATCAGCATGGGCTGAATGACCTCATTGAATGGAACAGAGTAAATGTGCATTAAAATTACATAATCGTGATCGACGTGACGGTTCCATGCCAGAGTCCCGGATTTAATTTGCTTCCTATATTGCCTCCCCTAGAGACATGAACAGGGAAACTGTCTTGGTGTGAGCGTAGGATTTACATTAAAGAATGACTAGGCATCAAAGTATAATAATAATAATAATCCACATTTGTAAAGCGCACAATCACCCGTAAGGGTCTCTAGGCGCTGGGGGCCGTCGGGAAGATTAAGCGAGCTATTGCCCAGAGTCACATGGTGCTGGGCTAACCTGCCGCCGGAGCCGGGGATCGAACTCTGATCCCCAGATTCCAGCGTCAGTCGCCCTGGCCGCGGCGCCACACCTCTCTAACTAATACATAACTCTAACTAATACATAACTAGTATGGTTATGTATGACACCCTTGACAGTGCAGAACAACATACCATATAACGGACACCCTTTCCTGACAACACAAAAGCCTATGATGGAATACCTTGTGTATATATAAACCTAGAGGGATGGTAGAAACTGAGTGAGATCTCTGTAATACATGTATATAATGTAATATTTTCACCCAAATTCAGACTGCTGTGGATAATGGGTTTTGTAGAAATTTGCCATGTTGAATTCTTTTTTTAAAAAGAAAACTTGTCAATAATTTGTTGTAATTACAGGGGTTTCATCTTGCAATTTACGAGGTCGCCGAATATCATGATACATTGTACAGCGCAGGTCACTTGCATCAAAGTGGACTGGGTGCCAGGACGTGAACCTAGGACAAATGCTATCCGTATTAGGTACCAAACATATATATTAGGATTGCATATTGTATGTCATAACTTACGCTGCACATTAGTAAAGTGTTGCTGATTTTTTTTTAAAATCTTTCACAATATGGCGCCCATACCGGCCCTTCAATCCGGAAGAATAATGAGATGCCGGGGAGAGGGGCGGGTCGCTCACGCGATGACGCAGTGCGCCATGTTTTGAAAATACAGACCACCCACCGAATCAACAGGGTGCTGAGAGAACGCCAGACACCAACGTGGTTACGGTAAGCAGGTTCCAAACAGGTAGGGGTGGGGGTGGCAGGATTCTGCCCCAGTGAAGCCAGCGTTAAATCTAACGTTCCACAGAACAGGCGGTCCCGCTAGCTAACCTCCGCAATTAAGGTTACAAAACCTGGTCACAACAGTGGAGACTTTCGGCAGCACCAATGGTTTGAGCCAGATAGCGAGGCGTCTGTAGGGGTTATTATATTGACAAACTGGGGGCGGGTTCTTTTTGTTCACAGTGGAGGGCACATGCACTCTTCAGATATCAGAGCGAGTTAGATACACTTTTTCGCATGTACTATACATCAGCTTCTCTTAACCCCCACAATTTACAATTTTTTTATAACTGTTTTACAGATTGACGTTTGCAGCAACCGTGACAATCAGTGAGATAGTGGACATGTACACACTCACATGCTAAGAGTGGTATGCCTGGACGGGGCAATAACCCGATAAAAACATTGACGCAATGAGGGTGGTTTCCATAACGATGATAGTTCATGCTAGATTAGGTGCCAACTGATGATGTTGTGTTATTCTGTTTCTGTCTCCCTTAGGAATATATAGAATAGACAACCATTGGTGCAGTGTGGACAAATTGACCGACGCCCTGATGAAATTGCCATGACTTCCCCCTGGCAATGAAACATGTCGGCTTTTAAATGAGCAGACACACAGCACAGAATAAATTTACATAGCCAGTGTGGTCTAGCTTGGCTTTAAATTGGGAAAGGCGGTGTTTCAGTTCGGATCCCGCTATTCCTTATAGGGTTGATACTGCCGCACACTTGGATAAGCTAACTGGTGCACAGGCAGCACATGATACCGCACCTAGCACCTTGTCTTTTGCCTTTTTTCTTCTTTGTCTTACTTTATCACAGTTTGTGTTGTGGGTTGGCAGCTGCTGATGATGAGAACATGAGGATGCAAGCGAGTACCTGCCTGCCTACTCCCTTGGTATTACTTCCGTGAGGCACCGCCAAACTTTTCTCACCTTTTTTTTTCACTTTTTCCTCTTGTTCACATGAGTTCGGTCATCACACCAGGTGGTGGGTTTGACAGTGGGAGATGTAACAAATTAACACAACTGATTTTTATAACAGAATAGTGATCCAGGTCCCTCCTGTACAGACGGTATAAGGTTAACCGCTGGTCCAACACATAAAGTTTATAGACTGCTATGGTTTGGAAGGGTTCGGAGTAATATATTCACCGTGTTAACAGGTCTATTGTTGTTTTTGTTTAGGGTACAAATGAAGACCAGGCCGTACTAAGGAGGGACTAACAAGCCTATTAACGAATACGAACGCAGCATTTACGAAAGACAATTACAGAAGCCAATGAAAAATATGGGAGGGGAGTGGGTGCGGCTTCTCTCCTGTAGGGTACTACAGCAGTCTAGCAGCGCATGCGCGCTGTCCTAGCCTCGACCTTAAAATGGGAATGATCACACTTTCAGGACACATCTTCATGGAATGGCCATTGGCAGCTGAATTGAAAATCTAGGTTAAAGCCGGAGCCCATAAAGAGGGAAAAGACTTAAAAGCATCTACAGGTACTCCATCAGAACCCAGGGCTTTTCCTTGAGCACTGTATAATAAAGCTGCACTAACTTTCTCTAGGGCAATTGGCTTCTTGGGCTCAAAATTGATTATACTAGAAGTATCTATAGGTGCATTAACAACAACACAATCCAGATTAAAAATGGCTCCAACATGAATATTCCAGGCATCTGGCAGGACAGAGACCTCCAGGGTTGGTAAAGAAAAGGTGAATTTACAAATTTTCCAAAATTAGATATTACCAGTTTCTGCTGCCTGGTCCAAATCGTTCCATGTCTGTTCCTGGACTGCCTTGTTAACAAACAATATCCCCAAAATACAATATTCTGTAGAACAATTCTTCAATATGGCTTGGGTTAAAAGGGACAGAATTATGCAGATACTTTAGTAATTCAGTTCGATTAACAATATACTTGTGTTGGGAATTTAAAAATACTGTATAAACGTGACGTTACTAAAAATGAAGTGTTACTGTTGTTTCTGTTTCAAATTAAGCAACACGTTGTCTTCATCTTGACCACTTATAAACATGAGGTTAAAGAAAAGAGTTACTCAAGTGGCTTTTCCTCTGTAGTAGTGTAGGTTTTGCCCTGTAAGGAACCTTTTAATTTAGCACCTCTGCTGTGTTACATATAGCTTCAAATTTACTAAACTGTCACCTAACGTAGCAGCCAAAAATGCTGCCCTGAGGAGCATGACAGCGAGAGAGTAGTAGAGTGCCATGTCTACAGATATGGCACTCCTCCCCTCTCCATAGAACCAGTGCAGAATTTTGCTTCCGTGCGTCATGCACACATCTTTGCGCCATAGTGGAAGGGTGTGTGTTAGAGTCTATGATACGGCTTCCTTTCCAGTGCAAAATACTATGCTTAGACAACTTCTAAAACATTTCCTACTTTGTAGTGTGCTGTACAGTGCAGCACACATGCAAAGTCACAAAAGAAAGGAGAAATGACATTTTATTTTAACGTCTGGTTTCCAAAAGTGTTATTTTTTTGACTCAAAACCCTGTCTCACATTTTTGGTAGACAGGGTTTTGCGTCAAAAAGGGTGGGTAATTGCATGGGAATGCCTATGTAACGCCCCCTTGAAGTTTAGTTATGCAAAGCAGCGCTTTGCGCTACTTTGCATTCCAGTGCAAGACAAGTTTTGCACTGTAAAATAAATAATAAAAAAAAATGTTGTACTGCCCAGCGCAAAATGTTAGTAAGTCACCCCATAGTTTAATCATGATAGGCCTGATTCCAAGTTGGCTGGAGCCTTATCCTATAGAGTTATTCCTGTTTGCTCGATGACTGCTGGCCAGGTGTTCTACACTCAGAATACCAGGCGCATGAATACTGAGACCCATTTTACTGGGTGCAGAGAATCACCCGACAAAATCACATGCAGGTCGTTGACAAAGGCACAGTCTGGTCCCCACTGACACTTGGAACTCCATGAGGAAAGCGTGGACGCTCCCAACAAGGCCTGCACAGACTTTGCTGTCCCCTGGCGATGCACACAACCTGCTGCCCTCGTCCCGTAGTGATTCCCACTCCCATTTACGACCTGCTGACTGCAGGTAAAATGGAACTGAAAAGATCTGCATGCAGGGGTCTGCATGCAGATGACGTATGGTGTGAATGGAGAACCATAACCACCACATCTTATTCTTTCACTCTGATTGGTCATTTCTACCAGAAATAAACAGATGGTTAGCAAGAGCAGTCACTGGGACTACAATAAATTATAGTGACGCTTTTCAAATTGGATTCACAGTGAAACAGATCTGTAAAAACGTAAGGGTCCGAATTGTATAAAGTGTTCTAGGGGCGCAGCGGACGTATGCACCAGTTCTGTAGTAGGGGATCTCTGTGTATAGTCATAATCTAGTGAATAGTCCCGCCCATGTGCGTGGACCCCGGAGCAATCAAAAATAATCTCTTACAGTGTCCAAAAAATGCAGAAATGCATAGACACTTAAGAGAGAATTTAAAGACAGATAATGCAGCCAAAAAAAGCTACACTGTCCAGTACTTCAACTAGAAATTCCACCACAAAATCCACAAAACAGCAAAGCCTGTACAGATTTCCCTTGCTTAACAGCAAAATCCCTCAGGAATGATAGAGAGAAGAACCTGGACAGACAAGCCCCATAGGCTGCCATTATGTGGCTTAAATAGGATACTGTGCCTTTAAGGAACCTTCCAGAACCTTCTCCCAGTATCCCAGAATGCATAGCAGGTCCAACTTAGTTTCAGTTCTTTTTTCCGGCTCCTGCAAGCAGGACCCTGGAGCATTGAGCTCTCCCTTTTCAAGGGTTTTGTTGGTGTTTTTACACTAAATTCGATTTTTGTGCTTTCAGAGTACTTTGGTGACTTTCTTCTTGGGTTTCTGCACTCTTTTGTTGTCAATAATGCCTGCATTATTTGATAAATGCCCGGAGTGCTCCAGGAAGAAGGCCAAATCAGACCCTCATGAGGTCTGTATCCTCTGCCTTCCCTCTTCCCACATCCCTGAGGAGTGTGTGATCTGTAGAGGCTTCTCTGGACGGACCCTGAAGGACAGGAGAAAAATCAGACTTCAGGGACTTGAAGAAAGAAGATTGAAGGCTCGAGGTGGGTCAGGAGGGGCTCCTTCTGCCCATGCTGAGGCCTCTGGGGGGCTCCCCAGGGGCAGGAAGTCCAGCTCTCGTCCAGATTCTCCATCTGGGTCAGTTGCTCTGACCACGACGTCGAGAGGAAGGTCCACGGCCTGTTCCCGGTCTCCCCAGGGCTCTGGGTTGAGAAAACGTCGCCCGTCGACGTCGAGGGACGTGTTCCGGCCGCCGTCGAAGCCGGTGTCGATCTCGTCGGCGTCGAGTGGACGACATCGGAGGGCCCGGCGTCGGCGCTCGCCGTCGAGGCGACGCCGCCGTTCGCCGTCAAGGACATCGTCGTCGAGGGGATCCTCGTCGTCGAGACCGCCGTCGAGACGGGAGAAGTCTCCGGCGCCGAAGACGTCGACGTCGAAACATTCAAAGAGATCGACGTCGAGACGTTCAAAGAGATCGACGTTGAGGCGATCCAAGAGGTCGACGTCGAGACGTTCGAGGAGGTCGAGGTCGACGTCTAGGTACCATCGCCCGTCGTCGAGGTTTCGTGGTCCGTCCATCTGGTCGGGGTCGACGTCGAGACGTAGACACCGTTCGACGTCGAAGAGTGAGAAACGGTCGACGCCGAAGGGCCGCTCGACGTCTAAGGATCCACGTTCGTCGTCTGGGCACCGATCTTCGGCGTCTGGAGGCCGTAAGGACAGGCCCAGGACTGTGGGGGGCTCCCCACGGTCCGACCAGGATGATGGCTCGCCGGGAACGGCGTATTCCGAGGTTTATACCCCGAAGAAGCCTTCTGCACCTCCTTCGCTGCCTCCTTTACCGAAGGGTCCTCCTCCGAAGGCTCCGACCCCTCCGCCAGTGCATCCTCTGCCGGCTCCGCGGGCTCCGCGTCCGGTTACGCCACCACCCCCGGTTCCGCCGAGGGCGGTGTCGATGCCCAAATTTCCGACGCCACCGAAGAAGACTCCTAGGAAGCCTAGGGCGTCTGAACCGGGGAGGCTAACGGAACGTCCGAGACCCAAGAGATCGAGGTCTCGCTCGGGGAGAAGGGACAGATCTAGGAGTGGACGTGGTTCTTCATCGAGATCCAGGCATCGCCATAGGAGGCGTAGGTCCAGGTCATGTTCTGCATCTGGGACCCGTTCTTACTCTCCCACACTGTCTGATTCGCCGGAGACTAGGGTGTCCCCTATAGACGATATCGGCACTTTCCAGGAGGTTCTCCTGCGTGGAGCGGCGAAGTTGGGGATCAAGGTTGAAACGCCTACACCTTCAACTTCGGTGATCTTTGAGACATTGCATAAAAAACACATGTCTCGCCCGCTGCTGCCTCTGGTGCCGGGGCTCCTCGAACCGGCTGAACAGCTCTTCCTGACACCGGCAGTGGTGAAGTCTGCGCCTTCCAGGCTCCTCAAAAAGTACAGAGCCCCGGACTCGGACCCTGCCTTCTTGAGAAAGGACCCGGTGCCGGATTCGGTAATTGTGACGGCGGCCCGGAAGCTTCATGCCACCTCCCCTGCATCCACGGTGCCTCCAGACAAGGAGAGCCGCTGGATCGACTCTGCTGGTCGGAAGGCGTGTGGTACGTCCTCCTCTTCAATGAAAGCCGCCAGTGACTCAGCGTTGTTGGGACGATACGACCGTGCACTGTGGGACTCAATGGAGCAGTTTGCAGACCTCGTTCCTCGAGACCGCAGAGAGGACTTCATGGAGATCGTCCAGGAGGGGATGCTGGTCTCTAACCAGGCCATTAGCGCCGCGGCGGATATCTCCTTGCTGTTGGCGCACGGATACTGCCACGGGATTAACCAGAGGCGCCATGCTTGGCTCAGGTTGACGTCGCTTAAACCGGAAGCGCAACAACGTGTGGCGAATCTGCCGTTTTCCGGAGATTCCCTCTTCGGGAAACACGCGGATGATGAAATGGCCAGGATGAAGGCCGAGGCTGAGACCCTGACGGCGGTGGGCCTGGAGAAGCCCAAGGAGAAGAAACCCTACCGCCAGTTCCAGCGACGGTTCGGGTCGCAGGGTCGAGGAAGGGGACAGTCTTCTGGGCAGCATCAGCAGCAGCCACAACAGCAGCAGTACAGAAGGCCCTTCCAGAAACGCCAGGGGGGTAGAGGTAGACAGCAGTCCTCTACCGCGACCAAGGGCCCGGCCGGGTCTCGACCCTGAGCGGTTACTTCCCCCTCGTCCGTTACCCGCTCCGGTGGGGGGAAGCGTTAAATTTTTTCTGGCAGAGTGGAGAAAAATTACTCAGGACAAGTGGGTGCTGAATATTGTTTGCAATGGATACAGTCTTCGGTTCATCAGCCCTCCTCCATCGATCCCTCCGGTCAGCTCGCAGTACCAGCTGCGCGAGCTCCAGGCGGAGGCAGACATCCTGCTGAGAAAAAGGGCGATAGAGGACGTACCTCTGTCTCAAAGAGGAAGAGGTCTTTACTCTCGGTTCTTTCTCGTCCGCAAGAAGGACAAGAACGAGTTCAGGCCCATTCTGGACTTGCGACAGGCAAACAAGTGGATTCGCAGAGAAAAGTTTTGCATGCTGTCGTTGCATCAGATCTACCCTCAGCTGCAACGAGGAGATTGGATGTGTGCCATTGATCTACAGGATGCATACTTCCATGTGCCTATTGCATGCAAACACAGGAAGTTTCTGCGCTTTCAAGTCGGCACCAATCACTATCAGTACACGGTGCTTCCCTTCGGGCTGAAGTCTGCACCCAGGTCATTTTCGAAATGCATGGCAGTGGTAGCGGCACACCTGAGGAAGAACAAGGTGTTTGTCTACCCGTACCTGGACGATTGGTTGATCAAGGCCTCCTCCTTCTCGGAAGCTCAAGCACACTTCCAGAGGACGGGCGTTCTTTTGAACAAGCTGGGGTTGCACATCAACATGTCCAAGTCTGTCCCGACTCCGGTCCAGTGCATCCAGTACTTGGGAGCCTCCATCAACACGCTGTCAGCAAGCGTGTCTCCTTCGGAGGAGCGACGTTTATCACTCCTTCGGAAGGCTCAGGCTCTCATGTCTACTCCATCCACGACAGTGAGGACGGTGTCTTCTCTGCTGGGATCGATGGCCTCGTGCATCTTCCTGACGCCACATGCGCGGCTGCACATGAGACCGCTGCAGGAGTGCTTGGAGGATCAATGGGACCAGAGGAGAGGATCTTGGGACGACAAGATACGACTGTCTCTACATGCTCTTCAGTCTCTGAAGTGGTGGTGCTCGAAGGAGAATCTTCTCAGGGGGGTTCCCTTCCACAAGGACATTCCCACACAGACTATCGTGACGGATGCTTCTCTCCAGGGCTGGGGAGCGCACTCTGGAGACCTGCAGATTCAAGGGACGTGGTCCCAGACGGCGGCCACGTACCACATCAATTTCCTGGAACTCAGGGCTGTGCACTTGGCGCTGAAGGCTTTTCACCCGTCCTTTCGGACCAACTCTCTGCTTGTTCAGACAGACAACACGACAACGATGTATTACCTCAACAAGCAGGGGGGCTCGAGATCGCGCACTCTGTCGCAGGAGGCGCAGGCGATCTGGCACTGGCTTCTGGCTCGAGGACTGTCGATAACGGCCACCCACCTGCCAGGTGTGCAGAATGTTCAGGCAGACGAACTGAGCAGACTCATTCAGGAAAACCACGAATGGGTCATAAGCGACGAAGTTCTGGGAGAAGTCTTCGCAAGGTGGGGGACTCCAGACGTAGATCTGTTCGCCACCGCCGAAAACAGAAAATGCCGAGGCTTCGCCTCCAGGTACTACCAGCCGGGGACGCTGGGGAACGCGTTATGGATCAACTGGTCGAACAGCTTTCTGTACGCTTTTCCACCAATTCCCCTGATTCCGGCGGTTCTCATCAAGCTGTCCCAATCCAGGGCGAGAATGATTCTGATTGCCCCGGAATGGCCCAGACAGTGGTGGTTCACGGACCTGCTTCACCGGTCTCTCCTTCCTCACATGAAGCTGCCGTGCAGGCCGGACCTTCTCACGAAGTTCGGGGGGCGGATGGTGCACCCCAACCTCTCGTCTTTGAGTTTGGCGGCATGGCTCCTGAAATAGTGCAATATGGCCATCTCAATCTCCCAGAGGATTGTATGGACATACTGAAGGAGGCTAAACGCCCTTCCACTAGGACTTCTTATGCTTACAAGTGGAAGAGGTTTTGCATCTGGTGCAAGTCTAAGAACTTTAACCCTACGACATGCAAGGAAGATGTCATCCTTCCATATCTGCTACATCTGGCGCAGTCGGGCCTTAATGTCCATTCCATTAAGGTTCATCTGGCTGCTTTGACTGCCTACAGGAAAGGCCCTTCACAGACTTCCTTCTTCCAGATCCCTGTGATCAAAGATTTTTTGGAAGGCTTGAAGAAAGTGTTCCCTCCTGTCAGGCTTCCTTCGCCTTCGTGGGACTTGAATGTGGTGCTGTCCAGATTGATGAAGGAGCCTTTTGAACCTATTCATAAGGCTTCGTTGCAGCACCTGTCCTGGAAGGCGGTGTTCCTCGTGGCCATTACATCGGCCCGCAGGGTGAGTGAAATTCAGGCATTGTGTTGCCAAGAACCTTATACTGTATTTCATGCTGCTAAGGTTGTTATGCGTACTCACCCTAAGTTTCTTCCCAAGGTTGTTTCTGATTTTCATATCAATCAGACTATCACTTTGGCTACGTTCTTTCAGAATCCATCATCTCCAGCGGAAAGGTCTTTACATTCCCTGGATGTGAGGAGGGTGCTGAAGTTTTATCTTGATAAGACTAAAGATATTCGTAGGTCAGACCAATTGTTCATTAATTATGGCTCAGTCAGGACAGGTCTTGCTACCTCTAAACAGTCCATCTCGAGGTGGATTGTGTCCTGCATACAATTGTGTTACTGCAAAGCTAATAAGACCTTAGGGGGTAAGCCTAAGGCTCATTCCACCAGAGGCAAAGCTGCCACGACAGCTATGCTTCGTAATGTTCCCTTTGCAGAGATCTGCAAGGCGGCCACTTGGAAGTCGGTCCATACCTTTGCCAAGCATTACTGCCTGGACACTGATGCCAGGGCAGACGCTCAGGTTGGGCAGGGTTCGCTGCAGAATTTGTTCGCACAATAGTGGCGTGATTTCATACTCTCCACCGCCGCTTGTTGTGGGATGGGCTTGCCATTCTATTCACTAGATTATGACTATACACAGAGATCCCCTACTACAGAAGGAGTAGTTTCTGTCCTGTAACTCCAGTTCTGTAGTAGGGGTATCTCTGTTATAGTCATAAGCGCCCTCCCGCCTCCCCGGTGGAGATTTGTTCAGGTGCATAATGCTACAGGTCTGGCGTTTTTTTTTTTTACGCCTTCAAAAAGAACTGAAACTAAGTTGGACCTGCTATGCATTCTGGGATACTGGGAGAAGGTTCTGGAAGGTTCCTTAAAGGCACAGTATCCTATTTAAGCCACATAATGGCAGCCTATGGGGCTTGTCTGTCCAGGTTCTTCTCTCTATCATTCCTGAGGGATTTTGCTGTTAAGCAAGGGAAATCTGTACAGGCTTTGCTGTTTTGTGGATTTTGTGGTGGAATTTCTAGTTGAAGTACTGGACAGTGTAGCCTTTTTTGGCTGCATTATCTGTCTTTAAATTCTCTCTTAAGTGTCCATGCATTTCTGCATTTTTTGGACACTGTAAGAGATTATTTTTGATTGCTCCGGGGTCCACGCACATGGGCGGGACTATTCACTAGATTATGACTATAACAGAGATACCCCTACTACAGAACTGGAGTTACAGGACAGAAACTACTCCTTTTCCTCACCCCAAGAGCACTGTAGTGTTACATAAGGGCCTGCAGACTCTTGTCGTTCTGTTTTTTTGTTGTTTTTTTTAATACATTTTTATAATAACATTTCCAAATATCAATCGCACACCTTGTGCAAGTCGTATCTATTACATAGATGAACATGCGAAGAAGGTAACGGTCACAGCGACAAGTATAGTAGGGCCTCTGATAGTGGCTAATAAAAGGTGCACATTATCTCCGATATGAGTGATCATCGAGAATATCGGCTTAGTAGCTTAAGGTGTCATAAAATGACATTTCCATCTGCAGAAGAAGAAAACGTTGTTTTGAAAACCGGAACACCACCCCACCTCCTGAGAAACTCACCACTATTTGTTTGTCCTTCCGGTAAGAGCAATCCCCCCGGCAGCAACATAGAGAAGGACACAGGTATATGGAAGAATCTCCGTGGCATATTCGTGGCATGTGGAGCAGGGCAGGGCAGCAAGCCTCCTACTGCTCTACCCTGCGTCAAAGGGCAGGAATGTGGCGGTCTATTGCTGTTCTTTCCACCTGCGCTGGCGCCATTTCGGCAGGCTGAGGCCAACATAGCCTCCTTGCGCCATGGTGCAAGACTGCCAGCAATGCATGCACGATTGTTTCTGTGCAGGAAGGGGCACCTCCCTGCACAAAAACATTCCTTGGAGGCGTTTTCCTCTTTCTATGTGTACTGCAGAATGCAGCACACTTAGAAAGAGAAAACAACGGGAGAAATAAAGCTATTGCTCGTTGCTCCTCCCTTGGGGAGGTGTAAGGTTTTTGCGCATCCCCAGGTTTACGTGGTGTTGTAAATCTGGGAATGCGTCACAATCCATTTGTGTTGCATAGGAACCCCCATCGCAACGCCTCCCTAGCGCAGAGTAAGGCAATGCAGCGATTTGCGCTTTGTTGCCTTACTCCATATCTGAGGCCATTCAAAGCCATGCAAAGTTTGCACGGCCGGCGTAAGAGGCTCGTGAATATATTCCTAAAAGCATAAGCAGGCCACCCTCTGACTATATTATAATGCATTGGAGAGTTACATCCAAGAGAGCAAGCAAGGTCTCCACTAGGAACCCCGAATATAGCAGTGGGGCCCGTTGACGACCCACTCCAGGTTTTCAGGGTGGCTGGGCATGCTCCTCAGCACGGCCCCTTCTGTAATGCAGATAGTTCAGCCGTGTTCCCTCATTATCATGGGGTATCGTTGCCATGCGAATGAGAAAAACTCTTTGCCTCTGTGCCAGAATAAAATGGATGGCTAAACACAAAAGAAACAAGGAACACATGAAAAGCATTCTATTGACTAGAATCTAAAGAGTGGGTAATCTGTCTTCATGATTATTGGGTGTTTTCTCACAACCGAAGAGAGCATCCCCCTAAAATGGGAAAACCCACCTGGAATTCCAGATCGAATGACAGCTGTAATCTGTAAATAGTTTGGGTGTTTCTTTAACGACCTGAAGATGAATCGTGAGATCAAACTGCAATAACTATTTTAGATCATCGAGTGTTGTATGTGCTGATACCGAAGTAAATCTGGAGTATAAAAGGATTACATGAGGATGAAAACTGCAAGTTAAATCTGTGACCTTGCCCAGGTACACATGGGAGCACCTCATGTGTGTTTGGGCCTTTCAGACTGCATAAAGTAGGCTCAGTGCAAAAATTACTTATTAGAAATTACGTTTCCTTGTTCAGGGCCAATAGGTAAAAACCAGATGTTAAGTGTGAAAATGGCAGAATCTCATTTCGGTCTTGTTTCACATCTGCCCACTGATCATTTTGTTGTTCAAGCAAGAAATAGGAGTAAGTCCAGAGCCACAGACCTTCAGGTAAACCATCCACATATTGCGCCTCACATATTGTACTGCTGTTGCTATTTTCATGCCCAAAACAAACATGCCACTCCCACAAAGCAAACAACAAGATCCTCATCCAGATTTTACTAACTAGCCGACACAAACCGTCAACAGTACAACCCTTCACACTCTTCATCAAGGCACACTCTGCATTCATCCACACCCATGAAGTAGCTGGCTTCATCATACAAGACAGCTTAGATGCACACTTAATCACAGAAACATGGCTTCCACTGACACCCACACACATCTTTGACGCCTTTATCCTTGCTGGCTCCAATACCGTATCATATCAGTATCAATGCATACACTGCTCACACAAGTCTGTTGGAGGACTTGCTGTCATCCAGAATCCTACTAGGACATGCATCCTAAGGCATTTAGGCTCCTCACCTGCTTCTTCCCTCTATCACCATCTTGGACAGACGCCTTCAGTTTCAACTAGAGCTTTGTGTACCTAAAATAACTTCTTCAAAGAAATCTCTGCCCTCATCGCCAGTGGTTCCATTCACCACAACCCTCCCACATTTCTCGAGGACTTCAACGTTCAGGTGGACTTGCGCACGTCCTCCTCTACACTCTGGGTATCAAACAGCATATCACCAACCTAACCTGCTCTAAAGACAGCACCATTTAAAGCCTCACTCTTAAGACTAAAATACTCTAGACTAGACCACTTTGCCATCCTCTTCATCCTTCACATCAAATGATGGACCGATGTTACCAAAAAGATAATATAGCAAACCACTTCTTCAAGTACTCCATTCAAAAAGAAGTCTTCAACTGCTCGAACTCCCACTAGACCAGCTCAGACGTTAACACACTTCTCCACATATATAGTACATCGCTGAAAACCATGTGGCACTCAATGAATCTCAGAAAACACAACCCTGCAAGCCAAAGCCCTCCGCATAGAAACCACACAGGAACTCTGAGAGCAAGCATGCTAGATGGAGACAAGCCAGTGCCTTCAGTTTGGATGTAGATTCCTCAACACAGTCTCATCTTATGGAAGATTATAATCGATGAAGTGAATCGTATAAGCAAAACATTCTTCAAATGTATCAAGTGCTGCATCATTCCACTTCCAGACCCACCAATCCCACAATCAAATGACCAGTGCAACACCATAAACTTACTTCTCAAAATACAACCCTATTCAACATCAGAAAAGCGGAGCAGACTCAAATCCCCGTCTGCTCCATCCCACAAGTGGCCAGCCTTTGATCCCTTGCTAACATCCTCAACTCCCCTTAGGGCAACTTTCTTTGACAATATTCTACCTTTATCTATCGTAAAATCTCTTCTGGGAAATACCCTCAGCCAAGAAAAACTACCACAGACACAAATGGCATCGCCAGCTACTGCACTATTGCCCATCTACCATTAAGAAAAATCATTGGGAAAGCTGCCTCCACTCAACTACAAGATCAGATTAACAAAGGAATTCATCCTTAGAGATTTGAATGTCCAAATGAAGTGCGACAGCTGCACGTCTGGTGTACCCTGGAATTCACCGGCGTCCGCAGCACTGCTCTGGTGTTCCCTTCTCTCAATGGCACTTTCAGTGTACCTTGAGGTTTCAGGTCAGTTCCTGCATAAGGTCTCACTGTAATTGTTATCACTTCTAGGAGGCGTTACCACTTGGTTATTGACTGCTTTTCTTGTGACAGTAGGCTACATTTTTTTGTAATCCTCATCACAAATGAGGTACTAATCTGATAAAAAACATACAGCTGCATTTATGTGGATAACCATGGTGTGGCACCAGGCAAAAATTACCCAGTGGATGTCCGCTCTTTTGCTTGTTCTCCAGATTTGGTGATTCTCTCCAGTCACAAAGGTAAAGATTTTTAGGTCTCACCCATGCAGTGTGCATGTGCTGCATAGGAGGGCCTTTAGCCGTCGCTCTGCTAATTTTCAAGCACACACTCGTGCTTGTGGCGGCATCCACCTTGCGGGAGCAAGCAGGGGCGCACCACAATCACGAGTGCAATGCTTGAAAATGAGCAGACTGCTCTCCCAAGCGCGCGCGCCTCTCTCCTCGCCCACACGTCCCGGCCACTCACTCGCTCCACCCTCTCCGTCTCCTTTATTTGCTTGCGCTTCTTGTTCTTAACAAAGGGTTATCTTTGATTGGCGAAATGCCTCTCTTATGTACGTAGGGCAAAAATTATTGATCTAGTTTGTAAAATATGACGTATTACTCTCGTTGCTTGATGGTAAATTTGAAAACGTGTGTTTTTAAAGCAAAAGGCTGCACTGTGATTTTTGACTTTTTTTTGCTCGACGCTTAACTGTCTCATGTCCATGACCCCTCATACATTTTGCTCTGTGCAGTAAACATGTTACGTTCTGCGCTAACATAATACAGGGACGTGCCTTAAACTCCTTTGCGTAGTGTTTACTCCTGTTTCCCACTCGTGTACTTTTGCAGTGACCTTGCGCGTTAATCACTGCTAAATGTGGTTCTGCCGTCCATAGTTCTACATGTTCGAGTCCTTGGAGAGCCGACCCAGAATGCCCTGCTGTGTCCTACCTCGCGCTTCCTTTGTGTCAGATGTGTAAGCCAAGTGGCCTTGGCATTCATTAGGACGTTACTCAGAAAGACAGCATAAAACATGTGTGGTTGAAGGTTAAATACACTTTTTAGACTCTCTTTTGTCTCATAACTGTCATTTGCAGTCAACGAGGAGAGGACATGGTTCAATTGTGTTGTTTGTGTATTGCATCACGCAGTCATGTTAGTAAAGACAAAAGGTCTTGGCTAACACGCGCCTAAAAGGTCCCTGGGGAGAAAAGGAGGCGGGACTGTGCCGCGTTGCCCTGCATATCCAAAGCAAGCCCCTGCTAGAAAGATGCTGGGTCTTCAAGCCATGAGCTTCACTCTTTCATCTTTTTAACAATGTGCATCATACACAATGTGCTCCTGTGGATAATTCGTGTTACTCCTTTGTGATGTTAGGCTGCAAGCTTTCCTCCTGTCTTCCTCCAAGCTTCAAATAAGCTTGGGGATAGCAGGAAAGGATTTGGAAAATGGCAATCAATGCTTTGTCTGAAGCCAAATAGCAACACCCTCAGAAACAAGCATTGGCATAGCCAATAGATCTCGCCTTTGGGACCTTATAAGTGTTTAGCCATGCAACACTTGGTGTTGTTGCACCAAGGATATTGTGCTGCATAACTAAATACTTATAAGGTCCCAAAAGCGAGACCTATTGGCTATGCCAATGCTTGTTTAAACTGGGGCTGGGTGAGGGTAGTTCCTGTATCTTTTTAAGTCACTCACTTGTTTTTGTTAGGGTCTTATAGTGGGGCATATACTTTCTTTTTGGGGGTGGAACACCCACAGAGGATGCTCTGTGTTGCATGACCAGGAGTGAGCAAACGACCACAATATTCACAGAGAAACTGTACTCTCCTCCCCTCTCCTTAGCGCCAGCGCCGATTTCAGCTGCTGTGCGCCAGGCACATACCTTAGCTCCGTTGCGCTAGGGTGCTCGTCTGAGTCTACCATAGGTTTGTACTGGAAGTGAAACCTAGTTCAAAATACTATGCGTAGACATACTTCAAAGCGTTTCCTACTTAGTAAGTGTGATGCACAGTGCAGCACGTGGGCAAAGTCGGAAAAGCAAGGAAAAATTATATATGTTCCTTTTAATATGTGCTTTCCAGCAGCGTTAAGTTTTGGTGCTAAACCCAGTCTGCTCATGTTAGTGTAGGAGACTGGCTTAGTATATGGTGCGCACTTATTTAAGTGAAGCACCTTGCACTAATCCAGACAACCCTTAAAGTTTAATGGTCTTAGACAACCTTAGAAAGCTAAGTGGTAGCTGTGGAGAGCACCCTTCAGGCTTAGTCCAGAAGGAGGGTTAAGCAGTTTTTCACCAGATCTAATCATGTAGTGTAGGTTAAACGAAAAAGACCAACATAGTGTAGTTATAAAAATAAGTGTATTTATTACACAACACTCACTAACACATTGGTATATCTCCTACCCAGTGATATCAACACAAAAACACAATAAAACTTCAATGGCCAGAGGTAAGTAAGCACAATCCACAGTGGCCTCCAGGGAGAGACCAAGCCATATACTAAGAAAGTGAAATGCGAACTGCGACCAAAGTCATGACTTGGACCAGGAGACTCAGAAGAGCTGGGGACACAAGGAACCACACCAGGTAAGTACCCAGGAACCCCACAGAGGCATTGTGCAGAGTGGAAACACAGCTGCGTACTCAATACAAGTCACCTGGAAAGCCGCAGTTGCAGTTTTCGAGAAGAAGGACCCTTACCAGTGGACCCTGAAGAACCCCGTGGAAGACAGAAGGTTGGAGAGTCACCACACCTGTGGATACCCTAGGACCCAGGATACCTACACCTGGGAAGCCGGGTGCATAGGTGCGAAGTGACGACAGAAACCGCCGTAGACCTCAATGGAGGACTTCAGTAAAGATGCGGCTGGTGAAGGTTGTGCAGGAGTCTGTGGAATCCAAGGGTTGATTTTTGAAGAAAAGAACCTGCAAGCAGAGGGGACAGAATCTATGCCACTCGGAGTTGACCAGGAGGCATGAAAGAAAAAGGCCTACTGATGACAGAAGATGCAGGAGTGAACGCGGTGACCTGGTCGCTGCAGCTGTGAGGACCAGGCGATGCTGAGGAAGACCAGGAGCCGTGCACGAGCTGTCCCATGTCGGAAGATGAGAACCAGGGGGGTCCGGGGTCCGGGGGGGAGCACCAACAAGCCTTGGCAGCAGCAAAAGACATGGTAAACGATGAAGGAGCAACGTTGGGACTGGCAAGGTCCAAGGGGCTCCCCAAGTTCAGGAGTATCAGAGCAGGCCCCAAGCAAAAAGGGGAGCCCACTGAAGCAAGAGACGACCCTCGAGAGAACCCACAGGCCAAAGGAACAGGAGTCTCAAGAGGACCTTAGGCAGTTCACCAAAGATGAAGGCCCCGCGGTACAAAGGATGCGGTGAGGATGAAGATCTTGGCTGGAAGAGATGCTGGAGGCTGGGCCTTCTTATAGCCTGAAGATCTCTGGAGTGCAGAGCCAACAAGCCTTGGCAACAGCAAGCTGTCGAGGTGCACAGGGGCTCGGTCCCAGCGGTCCCCACACGGGATACTGGACTCAAACTGGCTGAGATGACAGGTCAGGCCTCAAGGGATTTGGTGAACCACCACCTGTGTTCCTGAGCCTTTGGAAGTCTGTGAGACATCAGGAGCAGCAGACAGGTAAGCTGTGTTGCAGTGCATGCAGATGCAGGGGAGTGACTCCTTCGATCCAAGGGAGATTACTTCAGGTGTCCTTGATGCTCAAAGGTCTGTTGATGTTCTTGGAAGAAGCACAGACACAGATGACAAGACCAGGAGAAGCAGGAGTCCAGATGGTCAAAGAGTGATGTGGTTTCAGGCTTGAATCTTGTCCCAAGGTGAATTTAAGAACACACCCACAGGTAAGCCCTTTTAAACCCTAAGAAAGGGGTTAGGATAACTCGGGGGGTAGATCCCTCCCAGAGGAGGGGCCAGACAGAGGGGTGGATACTCGCATGTCCTTTGTCCAGTTTCGCACCAGAACAGCAGCCAAGGGCTCCCTGAATAAGCTCAAACCAGAGTATGCAAGGAGGGCCTCAAATGTGTCTTTCAAAGCAGTGTGCTTTCATTTGCACTCTGCTCACCTTGGTTGTTGGAATTGCCGCTCAGCCGAGTGAGGCGCTGAAGCAGGCACCAGGCAACCGCCGCGACCTCCCGGGCTCCGCCCACCGAGTTAGGCCACGCCCCCTCCCTATATCTAGGCGCGCCCTGTGACCAGCGCTGCCTAGACAGAGCTCTTGAGGCGGAAAGCCGAGAGCCAGGAATTACCTCGCTATTTTAAAAAGTTGATTTTAAAAACTGTATTACTTGATTTTACTTGTGTGATTTGTGAAATTTGCACTCTGCTCACCTTGGTTGTTGGAATTGCCGCTCAGCCGAGTGAGGCGCTGAAGCAGGCACCAGGCAACCGCCGCGACCTCCCGGGCTCTGCCCACCGAGTTAGGCCACGCCCCTCTTTTTTGAATTTCAAGAATGTGCTGTTTCCGGAGGCGCAGCGGACGGGCGCAGCGGGCGCGCCGGCGGTGCGCCGAAGGCGCGCCAAAGGCAAGCCCGTCTGCGCCCGTCCGCGACCAGACGGGACCAGGGGCCACAACCCCTGCCTCTCCTACCCCCCAGGGCAGGACTTATAGCGCGACAGCCCTACACAGATTAGGAGGAACTGTAGCTGGCCGGTGCACACATATATATGCCCCTATAGAGCTTCCCCTCCGCTGCCCAGACTGTAATCACTCCTTCCGGAACACCCCGCTGGCCTCAGCTCAGAAATACAGCATGTATGCACTAAACTGCCGATCACTGCCTAAGCACTGCACACAAATTGCTATGCTGCTTGAGGAGTACAAACCAGACCTGCTCTTTTTAACAGAAACGTGGCTCACGGCTCACTCGGAGCCTGATATAGTTGCAGCCTTATCAACTGGCTATCACATTCTCAGACTCGACAGACCGGAAGGGAGAGGGGGTGGTCTGGCCATCATTACAAAGGACCAGTACCACTGCCGCACTACAACAGATACCATCCCGGGCTGTGAGAGTCTGGAATTCTGCATAGAGCTCAACGCTAATAATTCCTTCTCAGGTACCTTGATTTATCACCCCCCCCGAGTCTGCAAAATCATTTCTTAGAGCTCTCCCAGAGATCTTAGCAAAAAGAATTTTATTGACGGCCAATTACACAGTGTTGGGAGATCTCAACCTGCATTTTAACTCGCCATCAGACTATACCGCCACAGAGTTATTAGATGACCTTGGAGCCCTCCAACTGGTCCAGTTGGTTACTGCCCCGACTCACGGAAAAGGCAACCTCCTGGACCCTATCTTTAGTAACTGTTTGGATTTAATTACGGATCAACCCATCCCCCTTCCATGGTCAGACCATTTTCTGGTCCCGTTTACCTGGGTCACCCATAAAGTCCCCCAGCCAACCCCTCAAACTACAATGAGGAGAAACTGGTCAAAACTCCCTGTGGAACCATGGAGACGTGAGTTAGACTCCACTCGCCCGTTACCCTGCCCAGACCCCAATGTGGCATACGATAACTATGTAAGCTGGATCGTAAAATCCTTAGATCCACTCCTGCCTCTCCGTAAGTCATCTTCAAAGCGAGTGCAGAAATCAGCCCCCTGGTTTTCTGACTCGCTAAGAGAGCTGAAATGCCTCTGCAGACAACGAGAGAGAGCTTGGCGCTTAGACTTCCTCCCGGAAAAAAAGGTATCTTATAGAGAGGCGATCAGAATTTATAGAGAAGGGGTCAGGACAGCCCAGGCACTCTACTATTCCGACAAAATCTTGGAATCCAAATCTAAGCCCAAAGACATTTTTAATATAATAAAGCAATGTACCAACGTCGTCACTGCCCCTCCTCCGATCAAGACCCAGGAGCAATGCAATGAACTGGCGGAATTTTTCTACAATAAGGTATTAAATATATACTCTACCTTTCCAGTCATGGCCTCAAATCATGAGGCGACTGAGTCATTCCCCCCGGAAAATTCTCCCCCCCAAGGCCAGCCTACTCTTGAGACTACGCTTGATCATTTCCCCCTCCTGGACCTGGACACTCTCAACAAAGTGGCACGCCAAGTAAAGTCGGGCTCCCCCCGCGACCCAGCCCCTCCAGGAATCTTGATGCAGGCAGGTGAAGTCACCCTCCCTGTAATCCTGGAACTACTAAACCTGTCCTTACCCACATGCACAGTCCCCATTGCTTGGAAGCAAGCCATGGTTCGGGCGCTTCTAAAAAAACCTAGCCTAGACCCTGATGACCACTCCAATTACCGCCCCATCTCACTCCTTCCGTGGGCTGGCAAGGTGTTGGAGAAATACATAAATGCCCTGCTGGGCCAGTTCCTGGAGAATCATTCCCTACTTCACACGTCCCAAACAGGCTTTAGACCAAAACATGGGACTGAAACTGCCTTGTTAGCAGTCGCCGAAGAATCTCGAAGGATACTGGATCAGGGAGGATCAGTGGCAGTGATCCTCCTTGATCTAAGCGCTGCCTTCGATACGGTCAGCCATGCCACTCTGCTGAACCGGCTACAGGACATCGGAATCTCGGGAGATGCATTAAGGTGGTTCAGTTCCTTTTTAGCTGACAGATCTTTTCAGATCTTTGATGGCGACACAACATCTACCAGCAGGCCACTCAGCTGTGGAGTACCGCAGGGCTCGTCTTTGAGCCCTGTACTATTTAACGTATACATGAAACCTCTGGCTGGGGTAGTCGAACCGTACGGCATTAAGATCGTGTCGTACGCCGACGATACCCAGCTAGTGGTTTCATTGGCCCAAGAGAACAACAGGCAACCCTCGACTGGCCTGCTGAACTGTCTGGAGAACGTGAGGGAATGGATGACCAACTCCTCCCTCAAGCTGAATGGAGGAAAAACAGAGCTCATGCTCCTAGGTCCAGCTTCACCAGTACCCTTTACCTCCTTGTGGCCCGATGGTCTAGGCGCACCTCCTACTCCCAAGGATAGTGTGAAGAGCCTGGGAGTATGGCTTGATAACAAGCTCTCTTTCTCTACTCAGGCCACCAGGCTGTCTGCCACCTGTTTTGGCCTACTTAGATCACTGAGGAAGGTTCTTCCACTTTTGCCCCTAGATGCCAAGAAGGTGGCGGTACAAGGCCTCATCCAGTCCCGTCTGGACTCAAATAATGCTCTTTACCTAGGGGCACCCGAGATGACCCTTCGGAAGCTTCAGGTGGTACAAAATTGTGCGGCACGTACCATACTCCAGATTCCACGATCCCAGTCGGCCAGACATGGCCTGAAAAGCCTACACTGGCTGCCAGTGAGGCAGAGAGTGGCTTTCAAGGCACTGTGCATTACGCATCGGGCCTTTTGGAAGACCGGTTCAGCAATCAACAACAGTCTGGTCACCCCCTATCACCCTAACAGGAACCTCCGGTCCACGGGTGCCTTTCTGGCAGTTGTCCCTAGAGTGAAGAGAGCTAGGTCGGGAGGTAGGCTGTTCTCGCTGAACGCTGCCAAGCTTTGGAATGCCCTCCCCCTCACTCTTCGGTCTACACCCGACCTGCTCTCATTCCGTAAGAAGCTGAAAACAATCTTATTTGCTAAATCCCCCTAGTTCCTGCATCCTCGGCCCCGTCACATCTCTGTTTAATCTCAGCGCTTGGACGCCTCTGGGCAGCAATCGCGCTCAACAAATCGATAAATAATAATAAATAATAATAATAATAAGTGTGGTGGTGCTGGCCAGTACCCCCACCCCAGCCCAATAAACTACGTCCTGTCTGGGAGGTGGTCACACCTTCCCTGTGATGGGAAACCTATTGTTCTAACTTCCCCTGCTAGAGCTCAGCTCAGGAGCAGGAGGGCAGAATCGTGTTTGTGGTCGGCAGCAGCACTAGCTTGCTAGCAGACCCTGAAAGCTTGTTACCGAAAGCACTGGGGGCTTCCCGGAGGAGCCACCAGTGCATGGAATCATACCTCCAACACCGGTAACGGATTCCATTTTGTTTGATACCAAACATGCCCGGGTTCGGCACAGCCATTATATAGTTAGCTATCCCGTAATCATACATGGACACTATATGTATCAAAATGGCTGACCCCACTTAAAAAGCTTGGAGAATCGACTCCGGGGTTTGAAGGAGTGCCCTGCACATACAGGGGCACCCTACACGTATAACCCAGCATCCAGCCTTCAGGATTTAAAGACCTGCCGTAGGGGTGACTTATTGGTTTTAAGTGTAATGACCTCAGATATGAGGCAACATATATCTATTATAAGTTGTGCAAAACACCAGCTTACACAGGCTGCAATGGCAGGCCTGTAGTCACAGCGTGAGTGGTCTCCCATGGGTGACATAATACATCCCGCAGCCCATGGGAGACCCCTGGTGTACATATGCCCTGGGTAATTTAGTACCATATACTAGAGACTTACAAGGGTACACCAGTAGCCAATTGTGGAGGTACCAAAGTACTTACCATGTCAAATTTCAGGAAGAAGCACAGTGACGGGGGTCCTGATTACCAGGATCCCAGTCAGACTAGTCAAAAACACACTGACACCAGTCAAAAAGTGGGGGCAACCATGCTAGATGGGTTTTACCTTCCTACAGTTAGTAGATAGGGTTTAGCGTAAAAAAGCACGGGTGTTGCATAGGAATGCCCATGTAATGCCCCTGTGACGCAAAGTAATGCAAAGTAGTGTTTTATGCTGCTTTGCGTTACTTTTCCATACAAACCAATGCAAATACCAATTTGCATTGGTTTGTTAATACCAAAACCGGTTTAGCATCTGGCTTGCGTTAAAAAAGTCACCCTAGCCCAATGCTAACCTTTGAGAATCTGGGCCGCAGTGTCCTAATGTCTACACAAATAGGTGGACCTGGACAAAACTCACAATTCTCTGTCCCTTAGTATTGTGGGTACATCCTGTGCCACCTATTAAAGAGGGATTGATCTAGACCAGGGGTACTCAAAGTACGGCCCGCGGGCCAGTAGTGGCCCGGCAAGCCTTCAGTGGCGGCCCGCGGAGCTTGAGACACATCGCACCGGTGTGTTTGTTTTTTTAAACTTCAGCAAACACCTCGGGGAGCAGTAGTGCGTAATAAGAGAGCCTGCTCTGTGGGGGCCCCGGGCGATTCCAGCCACAGTCAAGAGTGGAGCTGCAGGGGCGCTAAGAGGTGAACAAAGCCTCATTAACAAACAAATGGTCGTTTAAAGACCTGTGAAGTACTGGGGTGCCTGGGAGGCTGTGTCAGCCAGGCTGACACACAGGGGAGATGGGGTGGGAGGGGGGAGGACAGCAAGAACTGAGTGCCGGGTGAGGTGGGAGGGCAGAGCAGGGAGTGAGAGCCCTGGTGAGGGAGGAGGAGGGCAGAGCAGGGAGTGAGAACCCGGGTGAGGGAGGTGGAGGGCAGAGCAGGAAGTTAGAGCCCGGGTGAGGGAGGTGGAGGGCAGAGCAGGGAGTGAGAGCCCGGGTGAGGGAGGTGGAGGGCAGAGCAGGGAGTGAGAGCCTGGGTGAGGAAGGTGGAGGGCAGAGCAGGGAGTGAGAGCCCGGGTGAGGGAGGTGGAGGGCAGAGCAGGGAGTGAGAGCCTGGGTGATGGAGGTGGAAGGCAGCAGGAAGTGAGAGCCCGGGTGAGGGAGGTGGAGGGCAGCAGGGAGTGAGAGCCCGGGTGAGGGAGGTGGAGGGCAGAGCAGGGAGTGAGAGCTCGGGTGAGGGAGGTGGAGGGCAGCAGGGAGTGAGAGCCCGGGTGAGGGAGGTGGAGGGCAGAGCAGGGAGTGAGAGCTCAGGTGAGGGAGGTGGAGGGCAGCAGGGAGTGAGAGCCTGGGTGAGGGAGGTGGAGGGCAGCAGGGAGTGAGAGCCCGGGTGAGGGAGGTGGAGGGCAGAGCAGGAGTGAGAGCTCAGGTGAGGGAGGTGGAGGGCAGCAGGAAGTGAGAGCCTGGGTGAGGGAGGTGGAGGGCAGCAGGGAGTGAGAGCCCGGGTGAGGGAGGTGGAGGGCAGAGCAGGGAGTGAGAGCTCGGGTGAGGGAGGTGGAGGGCAGCAGGGAGTGAGAGCCTGGGTGAGGGAGGTGGAGGGCAGCAGGGAGTGAGAGCCCGGGTGAGGGAGGTGGAGGGCAGAGCAGGGAGTGAAAGCTCGGGTGAGGGAGGTGGAGGGCAGAGCAGGGAGAGAGAGCCTGGGTGAGGGAGGTGGAGGGCAGCAGGGAGTGAGAGCCCAGGTGAGGGAGGTGGAGGGCAGAGCAGGGAGTGAGAGCCTGGGTGAGGGAGGTGGAAGGCAGCAGGGAGTGAGAGCCCGGGTGAGGGAGGTGGAGGGCAGAGCAGGGAGTGAGAGCTCAGGTGAGGGAGGTGGAGGGCAGCAGGGAGTGAGAGCCTGGGTGAGGGAGGTGGAGGGCAGCAGGGAGTGAGAGCCCGGGTGAGGGAGGTGGAGGGCAGAGCAGGGAGTGAGAGCTCGGGTGAGGGAGGTGGAGGTGGAGGGCAGCAGGGAGTGAGAGCCTGGGTGAGGGAGGTGGAGGGCAGCAGGGAGTGAGAGCCCGGGTGAGGGAGGTGGAGGGCAGAGCAGGGAGTGAAAGCTCGGGTGAGGGAGGTGGAGGGCAGAGCAGGGAGAGAGAGCCTGGGTGAGGGAGGTGGAGGGCAGCAGGGAGTGAGAGCCCAGGTGAGGGAGGTGGAGGGCAGAGCAGGGAGTGAGATCCTGGGTGAGGGAGGTGGAGGGCAGCAGGGAGTGAGAGCCTGGGTGAGGGAGGTGGAGGGCAGCAGGGAGTGAGAGCCCGGGTGAGGGAGGTGGAGGGCAGAGCAGGGAGTGAGAGCCTGGGTGAGGGAGGTGGAGGGCAGAGCAGGGAGTGAGAGCTCGGGTGAGGGAGGTGGAGGGCAGCAGGGAGTGAGATTCTGGGTGAGGGAGGTGGAGGGCAGCAGGGAGTGAGAGCCCGGGTGAGGGAGGTGGAGGGCAGAGCAGGGAGTGAAAGCTCGGGTGAGGGAGGTGGAGGGCAGAGCAGGGAGAGAGAGCATGGGTGAGGGAGGTGGAGGGCAGCAGGGAGTGAGAGCCCGGGTGAGGGAGGTGGAGGGCAGAGCAGGGAGTGAGAGCCCGGGTGAGGGAGGTGGAGGGCAGAGCAGGGAGATTCTGGGTGAGGGAGGTGGAGGGCAGCAGGGAGTGAGAGCCCGGGTGAGGGAGGTGGAGGGCAGAGCAGGGAGTGAAAGCTCGGGTGAGGGAGGTGGAGGGCAGAGCAGGGAGTGAGAGCCTGGGTGAGGGAGGTGGAGGGCAGCAGGGAGTGAGAGCCCGGGTGAGGGAGGTGGAGGGCAGAGCAGGGAGTGAGAGCCTGGGTGAGGGAGGTGGAGGGCAGCAGGGAGTGAGAGCCCGGGTGAGGGAGGTGGAGGGCAGAGCAGGGAGTGAGAGCCCGGGTGAGGGAGGTGGAGGGCAGAGCAGGGAGATTCTGGGTGAGGGAGGTGGAGGGCAGCAGGGAGTGAGAGCCCGGGTGAGGGAGGTGGAGGGCAGAGCAGGGAGTGAAAGCTCGGGTGAGGGAGGTGGAGGGCAGAGCAGGGAGTGAGAGCCCGGGTGAGGGAGGTGGAGGGCAGAGCAGGGAGTGAAAGCTCGGGTGAGGGAGGTGGAGGGCAGAGCAGGGAGAGAGAGCCTGGGTGAGGGAGGTGGAGGGCAGCAGGGAGTGAGAGCCCGGGTGAGGGAGGTGGAGGGCAGAGCAGGGAGTGAGAGCCTGGGTGAGGGAGGTGGAGGGCAGCAGGGAGTGAGAGCCCGGGTGAGGGAGGTGGAGGGCAGAGCAGGGAGTAAGAGCCTGGTGAGGAAGGTGGAGGGCAGCAGGGAGTGAGAACCCGGGTGAGGGAGGTGGAGGGCAGAGCAGGGAGTAAGAGCCTGGTGAGGAAGGTGGAGGGCAGAGCAGGGAGTGAGAGCCTGGGTGAGGGAGGTGGAGGGCAGCAGGGAGTGAGAGCCCGGGTGAGGGAGGTGGAGGGCAGAGCAGGGAGTGAGAGCCCGGGTGAGGGAGGTGGAGGGCAGAGCAGGGAGTGAGAGCCCGGGTGAGGGAGGTGGAGGGCAGAGCAGGGAGTGAGAGCCTGGGTGAGGGAGGTGGAGGGCAGCAGGGAGTGAGAGCCTCGGTGAGGGAGGTGGAGGGCAGCAGGGAATGAGAGCCCGGGTGAGGGAGGTGGAGGGCAGAGCAGGGAGTGAGAGCCCGGGTGAGGGAGGTGGAGGGCAGAGCAGGAAGTAAGAGCCTGGTGAGGAAGGTGGAGGGCAGAGCAGGGAGTGAGAGCCCAGGTGAGGGAGGTGGAGGGCAGAGCAGGGAGTGAGAGCCTGGGTGAGGGAGGTGGAGGGCAGCAGGGAGTGAGAGCCTCGGTGAGGGAGGTGGAGGGCAGCAGGGAGTGAGAGCCCGGGTGAGGGAGGTGGAGGGCAGAGCAGGGAGTGAGAGCTCGGGTGAGGTGGGAGGGCAGAGCAGGGAGTGAGAGCCTCGGTGAGGGAGGTGGAGGGCAGCAGGGAATGAGAGCCCGGGTGAGGGAGGTGGAGGGCAGCAGGGAGTGAGAGACCGGGTGAGGGAGGTGGAGGGCAGAGCAGGGAGTGAGAGCCTGGGTGAGGGAGGTGGAGGGCAGCAGGGAGTGAGAGCCCGGGTGAGGGAGGTGGAGGGCAGAGCAGGGAGTAAGAGCCTGGTGAGGAAGGTGGAGGGCAGAGCAGGGAGTGAGAGCCCGGGTGAGGGAGGTGGAGGGCAGAGCAGGGAGTGAGAGCCTGGGTGAGGGAGGTGGAGGGCAGAGCAGGGAGTGAGAGCCCGGGTGAGGGAGGTGGAGGGCAGCAGGGAGTGAGAGCCTGGGTGAGGGAGGTGGAGGGCAGCAGGGAGTGAGAGCCCGGGTGAGGGAGGTGGAGGGCAGAGCAGGGAGTAAGAGCCTGGTGAGGAAGGTGGAGGGCAGAGCAGGGAGTGAGAGCCCGGGTGAGGGAGGTGGAGGGCAGAGCAGGGAGTGAGAGCCTGGGTTAGGGAGGTGGGAGGGCAGACCAGGGAGAGCCTGGGTGAGGGAGGTGGAGGGCGCATGGAGTGAGAGCCGGGTGCGGTGACAGAGGGCAGCAGGGAGTGAGAGCCCGGGTGAGGTGAGACAGATAAAGATATATAGAGACAGATAGAGACAGGGACAGATGGAGCTAGATAGAGGTAGAGGCAGACAGCGGTAGAGGCAGACAGCGGTAGAGACAGACAGCGGTAGAGACAGAGAGAGACAGAGGGCGAGAGGGAGACAGACATAGGAAGGGATGGAGACAGACAGAGGGAGAGAGGGAGACAGACAGAGGGAGAGAGGGAGACAGACAGAGGGAGAGAGGGAGACAGACAGAGGGAGAGAGGGAGACAGAGGGAGAGAGGGAGACAGACAGAGGGAGAGAGGGAGACAGACAGACAGAGGGAGGGAGACAGACAGACAGAGGGAGGGAGACAGACAGAGGGAGGGAGACTGACAGAGGGAGGGAGACTGACAGAGGGAGGGATGGAGACAGACAGAGAGAGACAGACAGAGGGAGGGATGGAGACAGACAGAGAGAGACAGACAGGAAGGGAGACAGACAGAGGGAGATAGACAGACAGAGGGAGGGATGGAGACAGACAGAAGGAGACAGACAGAGGGAGACAGACAGAAGGAGACAGACAGAGGGAGGGAGACAGAGGGAGACAGACAGAGGGAGACAGGGAGACAGACAGAGGGAGACAGACAGAGGGAGGGAGGGAGACAGACAGAGGGAGGGAGGGAGACAGACAGAGGGAGGGAGACTGACAGAGGGAGACAGACAGACAGAGGGAGGGATGGAGACAGACAGAGAGAGACAGACAGAGGGAGGGATGGAGACAGACAGACAGAGAGAGACAGACAGGAAGGGAGACAGACAGAGGGAGATAGACAGACAGAGGGAGGGATGGAGACAGACAGGGAGACAGACAGAATGAGACAGACAGAGGGAGACAGACAGAGGGAGGGAGACTGACAGAGGGAGGGAGACTGACAGAGGGAGGGATGGAGACAGACAGAGAGAGACAGACAGAGGGAGGGATGGAGACAGACAGAGAGAGACAGACAGGAAGGGAGACAGACAGAGGGAGATAGACAGACAGAGGGAGGGATGGAGACAGACAGAAGGAGACAGACAGAGGGAGGGAGACAGAGGGAGACAGACAGAAGGAGACAGACAGAGGGAGGGAGACAGAGGGAGACAGACAGAGGGAGACAGGGAGACAGACAGAGGGAGACAGACAGAGGGAGGGAGGGAGACAGACAGAGGGAGGGAGGGAGACAGACAGAGGGAGGGAGACTGACAGAGGGAGACAGACAGACAGAGGGAGGGATGGAGACAGACAGAGAGAGACAGACAGAGGGAGGGATGGAGACAGACAGACAGAGAGAGACAGACAGGAAGGGAGACAGACAGAGGGAGATAGACAGACAGAGGGAGGGATGGAGACAGACAGGGAGACAGACAGAATGAGACAGACAGAGGGAGACAGGGAGACAGACAGAGGGAGACAGGGAGACAGACAGAGGGAGACAGACAGACAGAGGGAGGGAGACAGAAAGACAGAAGGGGACAGACAGACGGAGGGAGGGAGACAGACGTAGGGAGGGAGGGAGACAGAGGGAGGAAGGGAGGGAGACAGAGGGAGGGAGTGAGGGAGACAGAGGGAGGGAGGGAGGCAGAGGGATAGAGGGAGACAGAGAGGGAGACAGACAGGGAGACAGACACAGACAGACAGACAGACAGATGGAGGGAGACAGACAGACAGAGGGAGGGAGACAGACAGAGGGAGGGAGACAGAGGGAGGGAGACAGAGGGAGGGAGACAGACAGAGGGAGGGAGGGAGACAGACAGAGGGAGGGAGGGAGACAGACAGAGGGAGGGAGACAGAAAGACAGA
This sequence comes from Lissotriton helveticus, assembly GCF_964261635.1. NCBI lineage: Eukaryota > Metazoa > Chordata > Amphibia > Caudata > Salamandridae > Lissotriton > Lissotriton helveticus. The sequence continues at coordinate 1,195,728,862 of NC_136068.1, forward strand.
GGGAGACAGACAGAGGGAGGGAGGGAAACACAGGGAGGGAGGGAGGGAGACAGAGTGAGGGATGGAGACAGACAGAGGGTGGGAGGGAGACAGACAGAGGGTAGACGGGGGGAGGGAGACAGAGGGAGATGGACAGTGGGACACAGATAGAGGGAGACAGATAGAGGGAGACAGATGGAGGGAGACGGAGAGAGGGAAGGAAACAGAGGGAGGGAGACAGAGAGAGAAAGAGAGGTAAGACAGAGAGAGACGGAGGGAGAGAGACAGAGGGAGACAGAGAGAGAGGGAAGGAGGGAGACAGAGAGAGGGAGGGAGAGATAGGGAGAGAGAGAGAGAGAGAAAGAGAGATGTGTGTGTATGCTGGTCTGTTGGCTCAGTGGAGGGGCCTGTGTTCAACTTCATGGTCACAGGTTTTTTTTTCTAGCCCCTTTCCCCTCCTCCACTGACCCCGCCTCCACCGGTGCGGCCCTCGGCCACAAACCACACTGTAAATTTGGCCCCCGAGAGAAAGTTTGTGAGTACCCATGATCTAGACACTACTTAAGAAATGTGCATCTTTGTAACTGTGAGAGCATTTCTCTCTGGTTTTCAGAGCACTTTACAAAAGATGTCCTCCACATAGTACACAGCGGTCTTTAGATATGATTGTATTTGTGCCAAATTCAAATGGGCGTTTATAGGTGTTCTCTTGCTCTCCACTAACAACATTGTTCTTACAGTGCAGCTTGATGCTCCGGCTGAGCTCACATTTGTAGATTGCAAGTTTTTGGAAATGCTCATGCCTTATCAGTGTGCCAACACACAAGAGGTGGGATCTCGCCTGGTTTGTGCCTATCCTGTGCCACACTCTCCTCCCAGATTCCACCACATCTTGCCACCCGTTAAAGCTGTTATTAGGACCATCTGCCATCGTAATACCAGTTCATCTTGCACTTCAAATCCAACAGCATTGGACAGGATAAATATTTTGGATACTGTTTATTTTGTTGTCGGAAAATTGGTAAAATGAGAGATTGGCCATCCAAATGACGGTTTCTTTGGAACCGAGGGCCAGATTTACTAACATTGTTGCGCCACTTTTGAGGCGCATCAATGACGCAAAATGCTAGTAGATATTTACAAAGCCATGCAAAGGGCAATTTGAGCTGCCTTGCGTGGCCTTGTAAAAAACAAAATGTAACGCAATGCAGTGGCTTGAGCTACATTGCGTTACATTTCTGGGAGGAGTTCCATAGGAGGAACAAGGGCGTTTCCATGCATCCACCGATGGATTTCAGCAATCCCAGATTTACAAACGTTTGTAAACCTGGGGTTGCATGAAATTTGTACGCCACCCAAAGGATGGCGTAACGAGGAGAAAACCCTTTTTCCCCCCCTTGTTATTTCCTCTTTCTAGGTGTGCTGCAATCAACAGCACACATAGAAAGAGGAAAATGCCTCGAGATATTGTTCTTGTGCAGGAAGGTATCTCTTCGTGCACAAAAACAATTCTGCTTGTAACGCACCCTTGCACCATGGTGCCAGGGTGCCTGCGTTGGTGCTAGGCTAGCTGAAGTGCGCCAATGTCTTAGTAGATATGGTGCATACCTGCCCTGTCTCTTGCATGCAATGCAGGGCAGCAAGTTAACTTTCCTACACTATGTTGTATGAAAGGTTAGTAAATATGGGGCTGTGTTCCCACTGGTGACACCTGACTTCCTCTCATTAGTTTTTGGTACTCCTCCTATATAGTCTGTTCCTCCTCTGATATTATTTCCTTTACAGGTCATCTATCTGTGGCCGAAATAAATGCTGCAGTCACAAAAGAATTGCTGTATTTTTTAATACAGCTCATCATGTCACAACTTTTTTGAGGTGGCTCTGGGATTTTCTTTCAAACAACTTTTCAAGAAGGCTGGTTTGTAATTTTTCTCAGACTTGAACTGGGAGTGTGACTTCTGTTTTAAGCATGTTAATTAGAGGCAGCTCACCTCTCCTTTGATGCCACACATACTTACCCCATCCAGACTACTCCTCGGGTCAGATTTTCTATCTTTCCATGCTGTGCTGCGTTGCGTGAAAAGGAGCGAGCTGAACAGGAAATATGGTTCTGTTTTCCTCTTTCCTTGCGTTGGCAAAGTTCAAGCTGGAAAACTCCAATCACGGTGCAACACTGTGTGCGGCGTTCTATAAAACATAGGTTTTGTACAAGAGGAGTAGCCTTCTAGTACAAGAACTGTGCTTTAAAACGTTTCCCACTTTTTATAGTGTGCTGTACAGTGCAGCACACATGCAACGTTTAGTAGTAAATATTAATTATTAATCAATAAAAACAATAAACATAAAAGCATACAAATCTGAGCATATAAATAGATAAAGGTCTAGAGTGGAATTATCCAAGATATACAATCGGTGTGTGCAGGTGCAGTTTAGCGGGCTGGATGGCTTTAATCCTGTCTGGCGCCCCATATCAACCGGTACAAAAGCAAAGCAGCTGATGCCTATACGATGTGCAAAACTATGCAAAGTAAACAGTTTGACTGGTTCTAGTGCTACCTGTGTGTGCAAGGTGGAGCTTAAAGTGCTAACGTGCGAACTTTCTTTCTCGTTGGGCAATGACCACTTGTACAAAGTTTGTTGGGCCTACACAGTGAGCAAATTTAGCAAAAGGTGCAAAAATGCTAACATTTGATTAGTAGGGCTGGCAAAACCCTATACAATGTGCAAGTTTGCACAAACAATTTTAATGTTTAGCCAGCAGACCAATTGGGAAAGAGTTAAACTGATACTCAATCCTGACGGGATAGAAAGCAACAAGGATTCATGGTCCTTAGCAACCGCCCTCGCATAAATACATTAGATTTCATAAAGTACAATCATGATAGCCATCTTTCCTGTATGGACAATGGCATAGATACTTAATTTACTGCGCCTACACAGTAGCATTTTAAGTAAAAGATGCAAAAGTGCTGACATTTGATAGGCAAAGCCAGAGAAGGCCTATGCAGTGGAGCAAATTGGGGAACTATCAAACTGGTACTCAACGTGACGGCATAGGAATCAACAAGAATTTATTGTCCCAAGGAATTTGTCACAGTATAAACACATTCAAAGGTTATTCCATATATCTGCCTTAGAAAATGATTTTAAAATGTCCAGGAACTGCACCAGTCTAATGGTTTGATGTTCCTTGGATCCAGTGACTAAATTCGTGCTGATCTGCAGAACCTGATCCCTAAAGTATTTTTAAAAAATCCAACAAGCACCTTTGCTGTATTGCCAGAGCAGGGCAAATACATATGGCATGCTGCAGAGATTCGTCTACCAGATGACATAGCTGACATTGCTTGTCTCCTCTTTGGCCATTAGTCCTCCACTTTGGAAGAAAGTTTCTAGTTGGAATATCACTGATTCTTAATGCCAGTAGTCTCGGTTTTATCTTCAGATGGTTGGTGTCTTCCAGGAGGGGTGACTCTCTTTGGAATTCAGAAGATTTCAGTACCCACCACCCATGCAACGCTTGGACACCTTTTCTATATCATTCATCCAATTTTGCAACTTAATGGATTTATTTACTGCTCTTCCAAAAGCTTGACGCAATATATTGGTGATCATCAAGTTGCCCAGCTCGAGAATCTTGATGGTTTTTTGGAGATTTTTTTATACTCACCGTTCCTCCTTTGAAGGTTAATTTCAGACTAGATTAGCCTCGGCGGTTGACCCCAATTTATAGCAGCACTTGATAAACACCGCAGGCCTGATGAGTGACTGCGTTGCCAATGAGAGCTACAACCTAACTTGGGTGGGCATGCCAATCTGGGTAGCTGAAAGTCTTGTTTATAGGATCTTATCATGATGTTATTAAGGGCTGGCATTAGTGCCTATCATTATTTCCAATTTATACCAATGGCTTGAGGTTATGGCCCAGAATGGATCTTGCCAGCATTGTAAAGGCATGATTAAGTGCCTGAGCTTTTGCCTTAATCACCTCTTTGGAGTGCATATGTAGCTCTTGCATCTATCTTGACTCCTAAATACACGTATGCAGGTGCTTCATCAATTGTATGTCCGCTAAGATGCCATTTGCATTGATTTAAAATACAGTGATTGAATGAGATCACTTTCGTCTTTTTGCGATTTATTTCCAGCTCATTATCCTCAGCATATGATCCGAGGCGGTTAAGTAATCTCTGTAGGCCTATTCTGGTGTTACTAAGCAGTAGCAGATCGTCTGCATACAGAATGTTTGAGTTATTGGCCACCAAGACTCTGGTATGAGATGTCTGGTCATCCACTTCTATTGAAAGGTCTGCAATGTATAATTTAAATAGAAGAGGTGCTAAAACGCACCCTTGTTTAGACCCATGATGTTTTCACTTCCCTTGACAAGTGGTTACCATCCCTATCCTTGATCTTAACCCACGTGTCTGAGTATAGCAGCCTAATTGCTCTCAAGATGTTGGGCGGAATTCCCCATTGCTGAAGTGTGGCCCAAAGTCTGCGATGCGGCACACAGTCAAATGCTGCCTTGAACTCAACAAAGCATAATTGCCTAGAAGGAATTCATCCTGTTACTCAAGATTTCTCAGACAAACTGGCAAATCATTACACGGACAAAGCAGACACTTTGGACTCGTATTGAAAACCGAAAAAAAGCATCAGCACTAACCCTTGTACAAAACAACAATCCAAGAATACTCTAACCAAGCCTCTCCGTTCCTTCCAACACATCTCACACGATGAATTTATGGACGTGGTCAAAGCAAGCAGGCCTGCCGGCAGCCTTTTGACCCCTGTCCACCACAAACTTTCAAGGCAATTCTTTTAATAACCTCTGCTGCCACTCCAGTAAGAAGAATCATCAACGTCCTTCACTACCGGAATATTTCCAGAAGAACTCAAAAAATCACACATACGCCCTTTACTGAAGAAAACAAACTTGGACCCGCTGAACCCTGACAACTACACACCCATTACAAATGGACCTTTCCTGGGCAATCTGATAGAAAGAGCAGCATTCGCCCAGATGTCACAATTCATTGAAGAGAATGGCATACTTTCAGACTTCCAAACAGGATTCCGTCCGTGAAGAGGCACTGAATCTGCCCTCCTTGCCATCTGGGATGACCTGAAGAATACAGTTGACCACAACGGGATTGCTGCGCTACTCCTCTTGGACCTCTCAGCTGCCTTTGACACGGTTGACTATGACACTCTGAAAAAAAGACTCTATGAAGCTGGCGTAGAGGGAACTGCTCTAGACTGGATCGCATCCTACCTTCAAAACAGAACTAATGTCATTCGTACCCCACCTTTCTCGTCCAAACCGTACTCCACAAAAGCAGGGGTCCCACAAGGTTCTATCATCTCGTCAATGCTTTTCAACATCTACATGAAGTCATTACCAGTACTGATCAATAAATTTCACTTCACGTGCTATAACTATGCAGATGACACGCAAATACTCCTTCAACTGGAATACCCCAAAGACATTGGAAAATCACCAATTTTCAGCTGTCTCAGAGCCGTGGATCAGTGGATGACTTGGAGCCATCTCAAATTGAATGCTTCAAAAAATGAAATACTCACGTGTGGCGATTGGAAACATTACAACCCGCTTGCTGCATGGCCCAATGAACTGGGATCACCGCCTAAAGTATCGAAGGAAGTAAGAAACCTCGGAATGACCATGGACTCCAAGCTGTCGATGAATGCCCAAGTGGACAAACTAGCAAGATCAAGCTTTGTCACTATAAAAACGCTGCAACGGATTTTCCCTCATTTGGGATTTCCACACAAGGTCCAAGCTACCATCTCCCTTGTTCTGTCCATACTCGATTACGCCAATAGCCTCTACCACGGATCACCTTTAACGACCATGAAAAGACTACAACGGATTCAGAACTCGGCTGCCAGACTACTCTTGCATATCAAACAGCGAGACCACATCTCCCCTGCCTTGAAAGCCCCTGCATTGGTTACCGGTTGCCAGAAGATCCACTTTCAAGCTGCTTTGTATCACCCACAAAGTAATACATGGAATGGGACCGCTCTTCATCAGGAATAAAATCACCAAACACTTTCAACAGAGGAACCTCCAATCTAAAGGAGCATCTCGCCTCAAAATCCCAAGATACAAGAAAAAAACCATGGGTTGCACCTCCTTCTCTGTTCAAGCAGCCAAACTATGGAACTCTTTACCCCCCAACATAATATCCACCGACAACCACCTTATCTTCAGAAAACTACTAAAAAATTGGCTTTTCCCCACATAAGCACCATACGCAAACAGAAATTTACAGCATATCCCTCTGTATATAAGCATGTTTTCACTATAGATATGTACCTATCTTTGTGTATTGCTTTGTATAAACATGTAGAATAATTATGTTGTTGAAGAAAAAAAAAATCTTTGGTCTACATGTACTTACTTCCATTGTGCATCTATGTACCTTCCATGTACTTGGATCTGTGTGTCTGTTACTTTTCTCCTGAAAAAGCATATCCAATGCACTACCCTATTTCTCATCCTGTGCCTCTATCAATATCTTTAATCTACATATACTTACCTCCTTTATGTATCTATATACTTTCAATGTACTTATGGATCTATATATTTATCACGTTCTTCTAATTTAGCATTTCCAATGCACTCCCCTATTTCTCAACCTATACTTCTCTCAATATATCTTCTAGCCCAACCTTCTGACTCATCTCAAACTTCTTTCTACTACTCTTTCCAAAGCACTACCCTATCTCTCATCCTATACATCTATCAGTATATCCTCTACATCCACTCTCTCATTTATCCCAAACCCAATACCAGTACTATGATCCCCAAAATAACCCTTTCTAGACTCTCTCCTACTCTACCCCTCCTTGCATCATCTGACACCTCTTTTACTATACAGATCCCCTAAAACAAACCGTTCTAAGCCCATATCTCCCTTTTTAGTATACTACTCTATCTGTGCAGACTTTCTAGTAGGTTCTATCCTCAGGTGTTCATCGTAATTGCCTGAGGAGTTTGCCTAAAGTGGATCTTTTCAGGTGGACGGATTGTGGCATAATTATGGCACCCAATATGGGCTCCCTCATTTGCACAAACATGAAAGGGTACTCCCAAATTTAATTTTAGGTCTAGAGGAGGGAGAAACAAATAAAAAAACACCGAAAAGAGACCTCCAAACTTACCTATACTATTTTTAAGTGAATCAATCTATAATTTTAAGTGGATGCTGCACATATATAGAGTTTCAAACAAACATGTTATTTTTCATTGTGTTTATTTTTCTTTTCCAACTATTTATTTTCATTACCAAGTTAGTTTTCAAAGGAAACATTTTTTATAAGATTTTTTAAACTCATTATTATTACACATAAAAACACATGGCTAGACAAATAAGTAATGTACAAGAATTCAAACAAAAAAAGCTCAACAACTCCCCCAGATATGATTAAATAGTGCAATTTTTCACTAGAAAACAACATTCATTCCTAACTATCTCACCATCACGGTATCTCTGAAGGTGGACGAAGTAAACGCTGACTCTTCTTATGAGGCAACAAATATGAAGGTATTTAGATGTCCTCACGAGGTTGTTGGTTCTTAAGAACGTGCCTAGTTGCAGATGCCTCTTAAATTTCGTATGGTACTCTAAGTTAGGCCCAAAGTATCGATAAACTGTGTTTTTCCTCCCTCATTTGCACTACTGAATGGATGCTTATTGATCAGCTCTCTTGTGAATGCTTCCCATACTAGTATCTGATTGGAGCACTCTGCGGCCATATCCTCAAGGCTGACCACAGCTTCTTCTTCCAGATCCTTGACTGAGCTTGAACTCCACTTCAGGCATTTCCGATTTTCGGTGTTGGTCTCTCCCTGTAGAGATGTTAGAACCTTGTGTTTGCATAGGGATGTTCCTACTATGATTAACTGTGGGTGATGGCCACTCTCCTCACGCTGGGATATACTAAAGCCCCGCACTTGACTAAATAGAAAGAGGTTCACCAATGGGTAACCTAAAAAGGAGACCTACTTGCCTGATGCTCTGGTCCATGCAGGAGGGATATCACCTGGCTTTCAACCATTCAGGACAAGCAGCTTGATTAGCTTGCATGCCTTGACTAGTTTCTCTATCATCTTATCCTTTCGGTTATAATGAGGCATGTTTTGAACTGTAAGGGCCCGACAACTTCTGCATGCTCCTCATTTGGGTGATGAAATAGATTTGAGATTAAAATCTATTGAGACTAGCCAGTGAGATGGATGGCATGTGCTTTTTAGGTCTCGTGGCGTTGAACAGCGCGTAAGCGCTGTCTCGCCAGAGATCTATTGTTGCTGGGTCTGCTTCCCAGGAGACCGCACCTGGCCGCTCGCATCTCCAAAAAGGCGATCGGCGCAGGCCACGCGCGAACGCGCTCGCCGTGGCCGTCTCCTGGGAAGCGCAAACATACACAGGCACACCTCCCCCTGCACGCATGCGCACACACACTCGAGTGCACATACACGCACGCACACAGAGACACTCCCCCCCCGCCGTCGCACACATATACACACACACACACGTGCGCACACACACACACGAGCGCCCCCCCCAAACTAAGGCCCACTTACCGCCAATCCGGTGTTCTGTCGCCTCTGCGGGGCTCTCCCTCGGGCATGGGAGCCCCGCGCCACCACTGCTCCTCGGACCAGGAACTCCGTGGGCGCAGGCTTCGCGCACAAGACGGAAGTCCCGCCCCCACGCTAGGTTTCGTTTTCGAGTGCGTGCGCACATATTGCAGTCATTGGCCATTTTAAGACGGGCTCGCTCTTCTGTTCAGCAGCTCTGTCGCTCTGCTTTCGTATCTCATCACGGGGTCTCCTTTCCGCCTTGCAAGTAAGTGCTTGAAACACAGGCATGCTCGTAATGTAATTCATTTGTGTTTCGCGCATTTCTCGTTTTAATGGCATGCCTAATTGATTATGAGGGTTTTGGCCATTATCCAGCACTTGATGCCCTGCCCTGTATGCCCCTAGAGGGCTTAAGATGCAGTTTCTGTGGTATGGCGCTGTGTACCTTCATTCTGCCTGGTAATGATATTTTCTGTCTGGGCTCGTGCTACTCTGTGACCACATTTAATGGCGCAGTATTTTATAATAAAGAGCAGTCGATCGAACTCAGACATTGTATCCGCTTCTGCTAGTGGTCTAGTTGTAAAGGCGAGATCGTGGCCTCTTGCATTTAGGGCAGCTCAGCTCCTTCTCTGCATTTTCATTTATTTTCTGTTTGTGGCGGCTCAGCTGGATTTTTCTTGCACGATTTGAAAAAAGTGAAAGCACCGTACACTCTTGCCTTTATAATACAATGAGTAGTAGCAGCAGCCTATAACAAACCCCAGCCCAGAGCTAGAGGTGTAAGTCACTCGAAGGAGATGGGACGTCTTCACTGACTTCTCCCTCCGCCTCAGTACCAGTTGACTCCATTGGAGGAAGGATATCAGCCTTTAGGTCGATGGCACCATAGGTGGAAGGAACTCTGCTTTTAGTTTGGGCACACTGAGGTTTGTCCAGTGTCCTCCATGAACGCTTTTGCCCTAGCTGAAATTCAAACTTCTACATTTGCTAAAGGCAAAAACCTTATCATAGAATGGAGAGGAGGGATTGGCCTAGTTCAGAAACGCTATCAGAAGGTAGGCATCTATGCCAAGGGTTTTTAAATCAAAAAGAAAAGTCTGGCGAAAGGAGGCCTGTTCGGTTCACTTCTTGAGAAAACCGATTTTCTTCATAGTTCTCCCTTCGGATTTATTACAACTACTGAAGTAAAAAGAATGTTCTGCTTCTTTACATCTCCAACACTTTTTGACATACCCCTTCACTACACCAGAACTTTCTAAGTTTTAAGGAAGCCAGTTGCCAATTTTAATTCAAGTTCTCCCTTTTGGTCTCAACTGCAGGCAGAAAATATTCCTCCAGTAACTGCCCATCTTTGATGTTTGGGGCGTCAAGAATACCAATACCACAATGATTGGTTGGGCAAGGAAGCTTTTATTAATGCCACAAAAAAGTCACTGACAGCAGGGCTGGAATGGGAACCATAAGCAGCCATAAGCAGCCATGACGAAAAATCCTTAAACCAGCCATGCCCTCCTAATCTCCTTGCACTCTCATCCTCTCTCTTTCCATCCATCCAATCGCTTTCTCCTTATTTACTCCTTTTCTGATCACTTTCCCCTCTACCCACTCTATCTCTCTAAGCCGCCCTGTTCCTGCTGGGGTGGAGGCGAGGGGGAGCATGACAGAGGCACAAGCAGGGGTCTTGGACTTTCAAATCCGTTCTCCAGTGGCTACAGCCTCCCCGGAAATGTGTGAATAATAACAGCTGTGAGCCCATGCGTGAGGTGCATCATCAGAGCTGTGTGAATAATAACAGCTGTGAGCCCCGTGCCTGAGGTGCATCATCAGAGCGGTGTGAATAATAACTGTCAGCCCCGTGCCTGAGGTGCATCATCAGAGCTGTGTGAATAATAACTGCGTCAGCCCTGTGCCTGAGGTGCATCATAAGAGCTGTGTGAATAATAACAGCTGTGAGCCCCGTGCCTGAGGTGCATCATCAGGGCTGTGTGAATAATAACTGCCGGCAGCCCCGTGCTGAGGTGCATCATCAGAGCTGTGTGAATAATAACAGCTGTGAGCCCGTGCCTGAGGTGCATCACCAGAGCTGTGTGAATAATAACTGCGTCAGCACTGTGCCTGAGGTGCATCATAAAAGCTGTGTGAATAATTACAGCTATGAGCCCCGTGCCTGAGGTCCATCATCAGGGCTGTGTGAAAAATAATTGCCGGCAGCCCTGTGCTGAGGTGCATCATCTGAGCTGTGTGAATAATAACTGCGTCAGCCCCGTGCTGAGGTGCATCATCAGAGCTGTGTGAATAATAACTGCGCCAGCCCCGTGCTGAGGTGCATCATCAGAGCTGTGTGAATAATAGGAGCTGTGAGCCCGTGCCTGAGGTGCATCATCAGAGCTGTGTGAATAATAACTGCGTCAGCCCCGTGCGTGAGGTGCATCATCAGAGCTGTGTGAATAACAGCTGTGAGCCCGTGCCTGAGGTGCATCATCAGAGCTGTGTGAATAATAACTGCGTCAGCCCCGTGCGTGAGGTGTATCGTCAGAGCTGTGTGAATAATAACTGCTGTGAGCAACAGCATACTCTTGCACACACCCTCACTGCTCACCAATTCAAAGTTTGCTAAAAATGTTATGCAACGCATTGTCATACACAATGCCAATAACTCAAACTTTAATGCTGCGAGACCAATTGCATTGTAAATGTTTGTTAGATAAAGCATGTGTGCAGCAAGCTTATCTGTGGTTGCATCTTTCCTCCTGGGATTTATGTACACATTTATGAGGACAAGGGGTGTGTGTAGGTGTTTGGGCCAGTCATTCATGCGTAGAGCCAAAAAGCATGGTTCGTCCACGTGGAGTTGTGTAATCTCGGCTGCCAGGTGCTGCTTTTCTCAGCTGGTTTTTCTAAATTCCTTATATCCAATTAGTGATATATTAACTAACTGTATACCTTTTATGTCAAAAGCTCCTAGATAGTGTACAACAGTGGGATCCTCGACCTGTCTGTAAACCACCTATATTCCAGGAGCAGATGGTTAGGCCATCCCGTTCAGAGACAAATGGCAGGTCCGCTATTCAGGCTTTGCAATTTGCAGCCTAAGATAGAAATTTGGGCAGCCAGTCTCAGTTGTTTTGGGGTTCGCCTTTTGTTATTATTCTTCGCAGCTCAAAGAGCCCTTCTTTTCTAGTTTCTTGAGCTATCACATTGGATTGTCCAGGTGCACCTTTGAAGTGGCCCGTAAAGGGGTATTCCCTAGTTGTCCCTCTTAGTACGGACACAGTTGTGGCTGTGTTCTTGTCATAGCGCTGCTCCTCTGATAGCATGTGAGGATATCTGTCCCCCTGGTAAGCTATTCCTTCTATGCCCTAGGCTTTCAGTAGTTTTTACCACTCTAAAACCTGGACGGGAAGTTCTGAGGTGGCAGAGGTGACAAGGGTGGGGTCCGATTGCTGTGGCTCGCTTGCCGGTAGGAATTTGATGATAAGGCTATTGTCTGATACTACATGGTCTAGATCTGGTAGCGCCTTTATTAGTTTTTAAAATACTTCCGCGATTTGAAATATCCTCTGGACCCCTAGGTTTAAATTCAGGAATCCATAGAAACCACAGCACACACATACACACAACCACACACACAACCGCAACAAAAAAGTTTATGAAAAATGTACTCTTTTAAAAATTCTGATTCCACCAGAATCCGAGTCCTCCACAACACCCTGTTCTTTTGGCTGTCAGCTGTGAAAAGGAGACCAATGTTGCCCCCATTTTTATTATTCTGTATCCCACGGTTCAAGACTGGGGTGCTTTTTTAACTTGTCTCTAGTTCATTGCGAATCTTACCGTTACTAATTCAAATTGTGTTAGCTTTGGCTTATTTGCAATGCAAACTTTATCTCTATAAGTTGCTGTAACAAGCTGCAAGTCCACTACGGAAGCCCATTCATTTGCTAATTGTTTTCCACATAAGGTTGCAAGACCATAAAGACCATAAAGTGGAGTATTCAGCATTTTGAATAGTTTCTTGTTTTTAGATGTTACTCTCTCCTGCGCACCCCACTCCTGTACTAAGGTCACGAGTGACCTGGCACCCGCTTTTCAGAAGTTCTTGCATCCACCCAAGTCTGGCCTGGCACTGGTGCGTTCCAGCCTGGCACACACCGGGTGATGATCTCCGCACCTCCTTCTAGACCCCAGCTCACTACTGTTTGCAGTCTGTCACTCACCCCTCAGGCCTGGCAGTCACTCCTCACACCTGGCACTCACCCTTTCCCTCTCTGGCACTCAACATTGACTCTCCGTGACACTCAACTGTCAACTCCCTGACACTAACCCATGTCCCTCCTGTCATTCACCACTCGCCCCCTTGGCACTCACCCTTCACCTCCTTGGCACAAGCCCTACATCCCCCTGGCCTGGCAGCTACCCTTCACCCCTTGCACTCACCCTTCCCCTCCCTGGCACTCACCGTCCCCCTCCCTGGCACTCACCCTTGACCCTCCTGACTCTTACGTCTCATCTCCCTGGCACTCACTCCTCACCTCTCTGGGACTCACCCTTCACCCCCATGGCCTGACAGTCACCCTTGTCCCTCTTGGCATTCACTCCTCATCTCCTTGCCACTCACCCTTGACCCTCCTGCCCCTAGCTCGGTTTCCCCCAAGAACAAAAAACAACAAACATTGACATAGCCAATAGGTCTCGCCTTTGGGACCTTATAAGTGTTTAGCCACGCAACAGTTGATGTTGTTGCACCAAGGATATTGTGCTGCATAACAAAATACTTAGAAGGTCCCAAAAGCAAGACCTATTGGCTATGCCAATGCTTGTTGTCATTTGGGACAATGCGTGAGTTTCATTTTGATTTAGACTCCGCATGTGCGTCATATCCCTCTATGCACTCGGAGCTATTCTTTTGCCCGATAGATGTTCCTATGATGCCTTCTTTTGCATCCACAGTCTCTGGGTGATCGGTTCATCCGGCCAGTTCCTCCTGGTTGTCTAACCGACTACCATCATTTTTCCCACATGCAAAATTGGAAAAATCTGCAGAGTTCTAAAGTTTGCTCCTCAGCTATGCCTGACTCGAGAATGTGTAATTTTTTGGGCACAAATTCCTGTCTACCAATGTTAGTAGCTACGGTCTTCCATCAAAACCCATGGGTGGTTGCATGGGAACACCCATATACCACCTATGGTATGCCCCTTTATGGCAAAGTAAAGCAAAACGCTGATTTAGGCAACTTCCCAATGCAAATCAGGGTATGTCTTGAAAAGTAATCCCACTGGAATTCTCTACAGAAGGTTTACGTCACTTTTGTGATGCAAACCCTATGTAAAGTGTTAGTAAATTTGGACCCTGGTTTCTAGACCACATCATTCCACCAATGTGTCCCCTTTTCAGGTATCTAAACAGCAGCTAAATCATGTCCTATGTCAATCAGTTGGTCATTTGTGAGGCTTTAGCCAGCAGCACGTTTGTACCGGGACTTGTAGGGCCATATTTATAATGAAGAAAATTAAACTACAAGAACTAAAAAGTAAAAGATTTTGCCCCTCTATGTCCTCTAAAAATCTTACTCTGAGGGGCGTGGCCAGGATGGCGGTCAGATAAGATGTGTCTCCATGTCTGTCCGAATCTGCCGAAATATAGCATCATCATAGCTCCTTCCCACGGGTTATCGCTGATAGAGAGACCCGCTGGTCCGACCCGGACCGGGTTGAAGGGCTGCGTCGCGCTGTCGCCGACTGCTACGGAGGGAAGCGCGGCCTAAACGTGTGGCATGAAAGAGCGGAGCAGACCACCGGAGCTCCAAGACCCGAGTTGCGAATCGGCGAGATCGGCCTCCTGCTACAAGCTGTATGACCCTGTGGCGGGCCCAAGGGCCCTCGGCAACGTAGAGGGGACCGGAGGAGATCGCTGCACATGCCCTGGTAGGTGCTGCACGTGATAGCAGCGGAAGCCTAGAGAAGCGGCACCCGGAGTAGGCCTCGGATGAGCAGTGCCCAAGATGGCGGTGTGACACGGGGCGCAGAAGGCCCAACGCGGACTAGACAAAGGCTGTCTACTGCCCAAGGAAGGAGACTTCATCCCTGGCAGCGTGCACAACGTCGGGGTGGACGGGCCGGGTCAGGACCACACATCGAAGCCTGTTGCGGAGCCCTGCACTAGCGGATTCCCCCACGTACACACCGGCAAAGGAAGGGCACACTTGAGGGGTCCCGCGACCCCACGCAGGGGATATTAGACGACGGGGCCTGCGTTGGAGGGCGTATGCGCACGAACCTAACCCCCCGCTCTAGAGCCAAAAGGGAACGTTCATCCAGGGGTCAGGAGAGGAATCAAGACTTAATAGAGGAACCGATGGGCCTTCCCCCGCCTGCACCTCACAAGCAGACAGAAAACAGAGTCAGTGCCAACAAGTGATCCTGCATGGACTGCGGGCACTGGAGGGAGCTGCCTGCCTCACCCAGGCTACGGGCTTAGTCATGCGGGGCTCTGACTCGGCCTGGTTCAGGGTGCTTCCCCCAGCTGAGGTCTAGCATTGCCCCGATCACCGTAAAGAGTGAGACCTGACACGCCTTCAGTGAGGCAGGCAAGACAAGGCACAGATGGGCAAAACGGCGATCCATGCACATGAGTAAACAAGTTTAGAGACTGCAACCAGAGTTCTCGGGGATCGACGCTGAGCCTAGAAGCCAAGCCGTGCAGAATATCCATTGGGAAACCTGATATCAGGCAAAGCCAGCAGGTAGCAGCCACTTTTGGGGTGGTGTAAGCTGCAGAGACACACTCCCAGGGCCGAGAAGAGACCCACGGGGTGGCGGAACATTGCCTCTGACAACAGCTTATGAAGGGACCCGGTGAAGCAGAGAGGAGTAGTCTGATTATTAAGACCACCACATCAGCTCATTCTTCCTTCAACGGAGATGAAATAAGGGAAATATGCTATGGCTGCAGCTTGGATGCAAAAGGAGCGTTCCGTGAAGGAAATGCTGATAAAACAGTCCGGGCTACGTAGCCCCACTGGGGCAGCCCATAACAAAGAAGGGCAGCAGGAGGGAGCTGAGGGCACGGATGGCCTTGCCACAAAATCATTTATGACCTCGCTGTTCACATCCCTCAGAGAAGACCTGCAAGAAATGAAAGGGCAACTATCGGCCGACCTGAAGGAGGTTAGGCGGGATCTGGAGGAGGTGGATGTCCACGTAGCGGCCTCGGAAGAGCGACACACTAGCAGAGACAAAGAGATCGAAATGATGCAGCAAGAAATCATCCGGCGGAGGGAGTAGATTATTGCACTACAAGCCCAAACTGAAGACCTGGAAAATCGCTCCAGAAGAAATAATGTCTGCATCAGAGGAGTGCCGAATCATGCAGAAGAAGAGGAAATACAGTCCTACATCCTTGCCCTCTTCCATCATGTTCTAGGCAATGAACATTCCGCTGAAATTCAGATTGATCGAGTGCACCGCGTAGGCCCCCCATGAGCTAGCAAAGCAACCCAAGCGGCTATACTAGCGTGTGCGCACGACTTTCAAGTCAAAGAATTGATCATTCGCCGTGCAAGAGACACCCATTCAGTACAATTCCAAGGATATTCGCCAACCTTCTTCCAGGATCTGTCAATGACCACGCTATATAAAAGGAGGGAATTCTGAGTAGTCATGAACCACCTCAGGGAGCAAGGGATCGCTTATGGGAACTAGTTTTGAATGACATAGACAAAGCATTTGACACCACACGTCCACGCTTCCCAGCATAAACCATCTTGGGATTGCTGAATCCTCTGACTTTCCCCATGCACTCCCTAAAGGGTAGACATATCACACTGGCTCTACTAGTAGCACACCAAGTAATCCTGGCCCAATGGGGCACCAAGAATATCCCAGATCACACTGCATGACTACATAAACTATGGATAACACTTGCAATGGAATACATGTCCTTAGTGGTGGATGACAAGGGGGAGACTTATGCATAGCTTTGGGCCCCCTTCCTTTGGATCCTCTCCACAGAATTACGTGAGATCACATGCCCCAAATACTTTCAAACACTGCGACTACTCCTAGATCGCGGGATGGAGTCCATACCAGCACTACAGGCAGAAACTGCAGAATAGCATGTATTTTAATTGGCCCACATTTTTCACATGGCTTAGGCGACTGGTGCAGGGATCGGTGGGAGGGAGGGTGGGGTGGTCTGAGTTTTGGTCCTTTATTATCCTAGGTTGTATTGTTTTGATTCCATAAAAACTCTTCCTCCTGCTTCTAATGAGATTCTTCTGACTATGACAAGCTGATCCACATTGAATTTTCAGTAAAACTTGTTGAACTGCACTACTACTTTGGTATGCCCCTGCTGAAAGATAGTAATTATTAGTGAAAGGGAAGGTAAAATTAGGTTTCTTTCGAATTCACCTAATGAGTCGCATTAAAGATTGTTCTTTATTCCCTTCTACCGTGTACCCCACTGCCAGTATCTGTTACATGGGTTCTGTCCTTTCTCCCATAGTACCCATGACCCTCTTCATAGGAGTCTGTTCCATCAAGGGCATGCACTCTAGTGCAATTAACTTTTTTTTTGTTTTACAAAACATTTGACTTTACCTCCCAGCTGCTTTAACCATTCAAAATGCCTTTTCCTATATATGTGTGTCTCTGAAGTGTCTATCCGTAACAAATGAAATTCCCACATTCAGTGGGATGCTCACCTGATTGGATTGACAATTCCACCCTCCCGCAATTTGCCAGCATGTTTCGATCACAAAGGAATACTACTCTCGGCTTGGAAATAATAACTATCATACCCAGTATCTGTATCCTTCAATGCGGGCACACAGCTCTCCTCGGAGTACTGACTTCAAAAATCCACTGTCTACATGCCTCTTTTTCTGTTGCATTTGAGGGAGTTCTTCAGCTTAGTACTACTCTCCATTGGCGGGTTCACAATTTTCCATGTTCCCACTACTCACCAATATTTTTCTCCATCTCCAGCCATATCTCCAAATGTCTACCAATCTCCCTCCTTCCATCCTTTCCTCCCCCTTTCTCATCATCTTTCCCTACATTCTAGCATCTCTCCCCAAACATCCTGGTATTAACTAGCCAACCTCTCTCGCCCTTCACCACATGCTCAAATCTCTCCCATAACTACCCAATATTAACTTACCAGCCTCTGTACCCCAGCACTTCCTCTACCTCACCTACCCTCCACCTATAGATAGCTGCCCACTCAGTGCATATCGCCCTTCTACACCACCCATGATGGACCCTTCCCCCTTTTCCCTCCTCATTGTCTTTTCCACTGGTATACCTGAGTCCCAAGCCGAACTTGAAAGTTCAACGCAAGCCTACCACCGATACACCATTCTGACTCACTAGCGAAATGCGTGGCCGTACTCAAAAGTTCAGCACAAGCTGTCCTCTTTATCCTATCTGAGAATTAAAATCAATGTTTTAACACAAGCTTTCTCTTTGCTAAGCGATTAACTTGCAAACCACAAATGTTGTTCACAACAGCATAAACAACCTTCTATTGATAACAGTCCACAGAGACTCTGCATTCCCAGACACAACTATTCCTCTAGACCCAATTGGGTGTATTCCTTCCTCAATTAAGAAAGACCAATACACTCTTGTTGAAAGCTACAAAAATCCTAAATCCACCAAGAAGCAGCCATACAGCCTACCACCATTATCATGAGCTGCAGAGCCCCCCTATAGACCACCTAAAATCACATTAATCTTATCCAAGTGCCCATCTCAAACCCCCGAACACTCTGTGCCTCAATTCACCAGCTATTCCCTCAGATGCATGTTTCAGAATTATTTTAACCTGGATATCATGTTTCTGTCTCAAATCTGGCTTATTGATGCTACAAACGATATACTGGATGTTCTTCTGCCTCCACTCTACTCCATTCTTCACTGCGACCGAGAATACAGGGAGGGTGGGGCTTAGGGGTCATTCACAAAAACTTGTTAAATTACAGGTTCCTTCCCTTAAACCACTGTAACACTTTCCAGTGCCTGTCCCTGGAAATCTCGTCCTACACTGCTGCCAGTTTCGGAGTGAATTGTGTACATCGCCCTCTTGAGCGAATTTAACACTTTTGTCGCAGAACGCAAGGAGTTCATCACATCCTAATTAATTATCTAAGAAAACTTCAATCTTCACTTGGGTACCAAAGGCATCAAATCAATGGACACCTTATTCTTCTTTCTCCGGGACAGTGATGATTTACCACATTGCCAGAAACCAACACACTGCAAGGGCTCCACACTGGATCTTATCAAATACAAAGTTTCTCATCCAACAGCCAATAATCCCACTTAGGTTGGTCAGACCACCTTCTAATCACCTTCAAAGTGACCTTTACCTTCCCTAAAATCTCTGGTCAACCAAAGAAGGAAAAAGTCTGTTATAGAGACACAAGATACATCCATATTGAGGCCATTGCAAAAAATGATCACCCGAATCGTGCCTCTTGTATTCCAAAACTTCAATGCTGCTACAGACAAATTAAATAACAGCATGGAAAGCTTGATATTGAATTTGCACCTCTCAAGAACAAGCGTAGCGGACTTAAATCTTCTTTAACTTGGTTCTCAAAAGACCTTTATGAGGAAAAGAAGTACCCCAGAAAACTTGAGAAAAAAACGGAGACAATCACCCTCTTTACTGAGTCTGGTTGGGCTGGGAATCACAAGAAAAAGCCACAAAGACCACAACTTCAGATCAAGTCAAGAAGTATCTGATCGCTACTGGACGGAGCATAGAATAGACATTAACTTCAATTCGGAGTATTTAAGCAGGCAAGCAACCTGCATCTAAAACCACACCCATGTTCTCTAAGGCCATACTCACTGACGTTGCGGCGTTTATAACAAAAATGTAGAGGTCAAAGGCATTTACCTGCCTTCCAACTCTGACAATATAGCTGAGGATAATTTAACTTACGGAGCACAGCACTCCTAGGGGCAGATTTGGGAAAAAGTCATGCAGCGCAAGTCACCTTGCTGCGCTGCTTGAGAGGGAAAGGGCAGGAATGCGCGGTATTTAAGGCAGCGTGGCACATTTCTGCCTTTTTCTCTGCCTTGGCGCCCTTTTGGCTACCTACCCCCACTGCAGGCATCCTTGCACCATGATACAAGGGTGCCTGTGTTGCATGCAATATTGTTTGTGTGCAGGACTCAACACCTTCCTGGACAAAGACAATCCTGAGAGGTAAATTCCTCTTTCTATCTGCAGCACACATGGAAAGAGGAGGCAGCAAAGAGAAATAAAGATAGTTCTCCTTGTTACACCTCTCTGGGAAGGCATATCTTTTTGGCGCATTCCAATGTTTGCCAGTTCTGGTAAATCAGGGATTGTATCAAAAACCATGGGAGTTGCGTGGCCCATGAAATGCCTCGCTAGAGCAGTGCAGGGAAACTCAGCAATTTGTGCTGCTTTGCTTCACTCCAGATGTATGGAGCCACTCAAGACCACGTGTGTTGCAAGAGTGACGCAACTCCACTTGTAAATATACCTCCTGGTCTTTTTTCGCCCCAGTGTCAGAGTCTGTATTACTCCACACCATAACGAAGGTGTAGACATCAAACCACCTTTCTGAACTTATCCCTGGTTCTATCAATAAAGATCTCGCTAACCATCTCCTTCGGACCACCCTGGTCTAAAAGTTGTCCAAATCTTTCCTTTGTTAAAAGATGATCGCAGGATACGGATAACCTAAATAATGTCTGCCTAGTCTCCATTCTTCCCTTCTTGGGTAAGGTGATAGAAATCTGCAAATAGTCTCAATTGTCATCTCACACCCATGCAAATGCCCTCCTAGACCCTCTCTAATCTTGCTTCAGAAAGGGTTACAGCACTGAGATTGCAATTCTGCAGATCACTGATGACGCACTTTGCATCCTTGACACTAAAAACTCATGTCTTCTTGTTCAGATTGATCTCTTGACGGTCTGTTATACAGTCAACCACAATGCTTTGATCAGCATCCCGAGGAATCGAATGGGCATTGGAGGGATACTTCTTCACTAGTTTACCTCCTATCTGACGAACCATTCACAAGTAGTGAAAATTGAGAGCTTTATCTCAGCAACAACTGGTTCCATAAGGCCCGATCCAATCACCAACCCTATTCAACCTGTCTTGACCCACTTTGTGGAACCCTTAGGAACTCTGGGATCCTCTCTTCACCTGTATGCTGACGATATCCAGATCTACCTGAAGGGCTCAACACCAGACATTACCCTTCTCTCAAACACCTTGGCAATAATTCAAACGTGGATGTCGTCTCACCACCTTAAACTCAACCCTGAAAAAACAGAATTGCTTCTTAATCCCCGAAGGAATCCTACCTACCTGTACAATTATGGATAGATTCCCCCTCTGCCCTGGGTTGCCAAACAACTATTGTTCAGAATGGCAAGTTGCTTGGCTTCATCCTTGACAGTCAGTTCAACCTCCAAAGTCAAATTGCAGTAATGGCCAAGAGCACGTGGTTCAAACTAATTCTGTTGTGGGGATCAGGCAGCTTACTTCAGAACAAGATTAAAAAGAAGTTATTCAATCATTGGTTCTCTCAAGACTTGACCACAGGAACCCACTCCTCTCAGGCAATTCCAAAGAACACTTAGCATTTGCTCAGAGCAATTCTATATGCTGCAGCCCGTTTTGTTACTGGACACAAGACATTTGCTCACATCAAACCCATCCTTTTACTCCTCCAATGTCTCTCTCTTTAGGTAAGAGTTGAATTTAAAGCTGCCTGCAGCACACACAAGGTCCTGCATTCCTCTTCGCCCATCTACCTAACAGGCAAATTGAACATCTCCACTGCAAAATAGGATTAAAGAAACACACAATCCCTTCTCCTTGAGCCTCCAACCTTCAATCAAGAATGACACATGAACCAATCATTCTCGGTAGCACTATAAGAATCTGAAGATCCCTTCCTCTGATGATCCATGTGATTCCAGGCCATGCTACCTTCAAAAAGAAAGAAGTTGGGGCATATTATCGAGAATGGCGTTAACAATTATCGCCGGTTTAGCGTCAGAAAACTGCAGCTAATGCGGCGATAATGGGCTTGATAATATGCCCTTGAGACTTTTAATAGAAGTCCATGTTCTGGTGTGAACATGGGCTTCTATTGAAATTCTTCAGGGCATATCATCAAGCCCATTATCGCCGATTTAGCAGCAGTTTTCTGCCGCTAACTGGGAGATAATTGTAACACCGTTCTTGATAATATGCCCCTAAGACTCTTCTTTGAAAGATATGTGGGCTAAATCTGTGTTCTCCCACACTCTCTCAAATGTCTGTTTTTCACCTTTCTTGTGCTATATCTCAAATAGATTCTTGCTAAGCAGTCTTATGCCCTTGGCCAATCTTCGCATTATATAAAATAACTAAAATAAATGCATAAAATAAAAAAGTTTTTTTTTATCCAGCTACCTTTTTGCCTAGGACTTTTGGATTCTCCTGTTCTTTCTGCTTCTTGTCATTTTCCAGATTTTAATTGTAAGGGCATGTCAGTCTCATGAGTATTTTTATTCACCATAGTAGAATGGCTTCTCATTTTTTATTGCTGTGACATAACTTGCCCTTTAAGGGTTTCATGTCAGCCCTCTCAGTTTGAAGAGAGTGATTCTGGCAACCAGTGTGTTGCACTTCTTAAAAAACATACTTGCTCTGGGATCACAGTACCATATTTTCACCTAGTGTATATTTTATGCCAGCCTGCTATTCCCCTGAGACTTTTTAAGGCTCGGGCCTGCCGTACACTGCGCATGCAGTGTCGCGCAGCGAGAGTCCTTTTCCCAGGGATTTGAAAATGGACCTGGAAATTCCACGCAGTTCGTGCGTGTTATTTCCAAGGCCCATTTTCATTGACCTTCGCGTGCGTGCTGTTTTGTAACAGAACACGCACTAGGCCATGGGCGGTCGCGTAGCTCCGCCCATGGCCTATTGGTGTCTGTTACGCGCACCAGAAGCCATATGTTTTGAATTATCGCGGCTTAACAGCCGCGATAATTCAAAACATATGCTCGCAGTGGCGCGGGCACACCACTCGCTGGCTTTTTATTTTTATTTTACATTGTTTTGGGACCTTTGTTCGTCTACCTGCCCTCTTGAGTCAGCGACAGACTAACGGGGTGCCCCCTGTGGTGGGCAGTTCCACCTGACTAAAGCGCCTCGCAAAGGGACAAAAACGCTACAAAAACTTACAAACGGATTTCCGAATGGAGAAGTGTTGGGGGTCGCTTTCCAACAGGACCTGTCATGGCTCGCTGGAGGAGAAGAAAGGGCAACTTATTCCCAACGGAGGCGGGCACGATGCCGACATGTGTGCCAACGGGTCTGCCAAGCTGCCCGGGGGGTACCCCCCGCCGGGGCTGCGGGAGACCGCGGCCGAGCGCGCCACCTGGACCCGGCAGATGGACTTCACCATGTCCTGCGTGGGCTTCGCCGTGGGCCAGGACAACGTTTGGCGCTTCCCGTACCTGTGTTACAAGAACGGCGGAGGTAGGTGTCCGCCCCGGGCGCGTGTAGGCCTTTCTGTCATACTTGTGCCATTTGCAGCACTTTCTTCTCTGTTGTAGGTGCGTAGTGTCACAGCACTGCAAGCAACTCCCTGTGTATGTGTTATCAACGCGACAAAATGAAACGTGACCCTTCTTAAGTCACAGAGATCTCAGCAGCAGGTAGTGAACCCAAGGAGCTGTCTAACTCTCTTCAGTACCCTTATTAAGTGTTTCCCCTTTACTAAACGCCTGTGCCATACGTACTGCGCGTCCTGCCTTCTGATTGGATGCTTGGTTCACCTACTTACACATAGCCCTGCTAACAATGGGGGGGCCTGCCCCATCCCCAGCAGCCGGGGACAGAGGGGCAGTGTTTCATGGAGTCGCCTCTCTCTCTCTCTGGTCACGGCTCCTCGGAGCTGTCTCGCACCCTCTGCTCTTCTTCACATCCCTGCTTTAAACCGTGCACACCCCGCTGCCACGTGTGCAGGGGGCACCCTGTACCCCTCTCTCACCCGGGTCCAGGCGATGGCGTCACGTCCAAGCCCTGATCTCAGTATTCTAGGGACGTGGGAGGGTCTCACGCCCTGCTTACACGCACGCCTTGGGTGGTTGAAGCCCCCTGAGCCCCTCCACACGTGCCCCCCTTCTTTTGCATTGTGCCACTGGAGGCAAAATGTAATCATTGTATAGTACTGGTGCACTTGCATAGCGCCTCGTACTCTGGGAGCGCAACAAAGCACTATCCTTTTACCGATTCCTGGGCGCCCTTTTGGAAGTGTGTGCCTTGGACAGAGCTGGGGGCGGTAAGCGCTAGATGGGAAACGGGGTCTTCTGTCCATGCGGTTCGAAGTCCTGCTCCAAACATTGTGGCGCGTGCTGGCAGCCAGAGAGAGACAGGTTTGGGACCAATCAGATCAGTGAATGAGGGAGGTGTGGCTCTAATGCATGCTGCTAGCTTTATCTACTTCAGAAGGATGAAAGGCAGAGCCCACTTACAGTTCTGTATACAGTTGTGCTCTCGCTACTACAAAAAGTATCACAAACAGTACAATCACTGATACGTATTCAAGGAGACAGAAGCAGATTCTTTGGTGTGTACAAAATGTAGCAAAACGTTGGTTTATTCTCTCCGGATTCAAGTCATGTGAAGCAAAGCCGACACGTGTTTTGTCGTGTACAGTTGAGTCAACACGACTCTTCAGGGCTTGAAAATAAGTATATTCGTGATGCTTATCAATAGGTCTGGGCAATTATCCATATGTTGGACGTTACTTCTCGGAGAGAGACACAATTCTAATGCGGCTATCCAGAAACGGTCTGTTCCTTTATGATAGTCCCATGAAAGAAGGCTTACACAATGGTAGTCTGCCTATCGAGTGTCACACTTCTCTGTGTATGTACACCCTTAGTCCTGGTGTGTCAGGAGGTGGCCGGGAGGGGATCCGTTGTTTTTCTCTTTTACTAAGGACTCGTCAGAGACTGGTGCGTCTCACGACAGGCGGTGCGCTTAGTCCTGGTGTGTCAGGAGGTAGCCGGGAGGGGATCCGTTACTTTTCTCTTTGTCTAAGGACTCGTTGGAGACTGGTGCGTCTCACAACAGGCGGTGCGCTGTTGCTCTGGATCCCTCCTCCTGTAGTTCCCGGTCGCCGTCTCTCAGTACGGGACTATCATAAAGGAACAGACCGTTTCTGGATAGCCGCATTAGAATTGTGTCTCTCTCCGAGAAGTAACGTCCAACATATGGATAATTGCCCAGACCTATTGATAAGCATCACGAATATACTTATTTTCAAGCCCTGAAGAGTCGTGTTGACTCAACTGTACACGACGAAACACGTGTCGGCTTTGCTTCACATGACTTGAATCCGGAGAGAATAAACCAACGTTTTGCTACATTTTGTACACACCAAAGAATCTGCTTCTGTCTCCTTGAATACGTATCAGTGATTGTACTGTTTGTGATACTTTTTGTAGTAGCGAGAGCACAACTGTATATTTCTGTTTAGTCCCTTGACTATTTTAGACGGTTAAGGGTGTTTTTCCGCCTGCTCTTCACGCACTACATGTCTACTTGTCAATCTATACTCTGTAACGTCTGAACCGAGGCAGTGCGCCTGAGTGATCTGATTTTCTAAAAACCCCACTAAAGTGTCACTTACAGTTCTGTAGCAGACTCTCTTAAAAAGCGTTTGTAAATTTGTTTTTCTCACTATAGTTCCCTTACTTCTTGGTTGGTTTACTCAGTACATTAGTCTGTATCACAGTAGCGATGTGGCACCTGGGGGTTTTAGTGTGCTTTATAAAACAATATCATATCACGTCATTTTTGGGAATGACGTGGAAACCTGCAGGTTAAAAAAATATCCCTACAGATGATTAGTTCCTGGGGCGGCTGTGTGACTAACATTGGGGTCTCTGAGCAGCTGGTGACAGAGATGTTCCAGTGGCCGAAGTGAGGAGCTTTCCAGCTCTGTTTCTGCCCGAGCAGGCGTGGGTTAATTTGTACACAGATAGTTGGGATGTTATAACCTACATTCCTAAAGTGCACATTCGCCACGACGGGTATCTTGGCCTGAATAACACACACCTACTTTTTTATTGTCAAAATCTAAAAATGTAGGATTCCTCCTTCTCATTGTTCATTATAACTGTTGTTTCTCCCCCGTAAAGTCCGAAGAGCCAATCTAAGTGAAACCTAGCAGAGGGACAATAAATCACTTTAGATTGGTTTCCTCTAAATATCCTGCCGGAGCCCGTTGGAGTTACCTTGGCGCAGATTTTAGACCAATAGTTGAGAGGCGGCGTTAATTTATCCAAATGTTGGTTGACTGATTTACAGGTTCTGAAGGTGTGCCGCATTTTGCAACAAATTACGAGTTTAGTTCCATTGTACTTTCCTTTTCTCGGTGTTTTTCTCATGCCTGCTGCACGCTCTTACGGGCAGTATATCACGCTTATTGCTGTTTTGCGTCGTGTTCTACATTATTTGTGCGGAACACCGTGTAACCGTGTCTCTATGAAAAGTACAGTAATTTACAGCCTTCCTCACAGGTGCAGAGAGCACTGTTTGCAGAAGGGTTCTCACAGAGACTGCATGAGACCTCAATCCCGCGAAACACCAAATTCACGTGGGCAGAAGACGATAGGTGAAGCCCCCTCAACCACTGCCCCAGTACTCAAATCATACAGCTTCCTAAAGTCTGCCCCTTGCCCCAACAGTTAATGAGGTTTTCACCTACTTAATTTGAATATAATGTACTTGTGTATGGGAAAGTCACACAGTGAACACCTCTTCGGTGTGTTATTAATGCAATGCAGATGTATTTCTATGCATTAATGATGCTACTATGGGGAGATTCTAAAGGCTGTTTGGCCCTGCTAGTGAGAAGGTGCTGCTGCCATGCTAGTCAGAGCTCCTTTTTTGTATCTTGTAAATACCAATAAAAATATGTATAAAAAAAAAAAAAACTATAGCCTGGCCCGTTGTATGCAAGTCGAAGTCCTCTGGGATGTACGACGTTACACCCATGCTTTTACCACACATGCTGTTACAACGCAGGTTTTACTACGCATACCATTACAACGCATTACACTTAGGGGTGCTGGATAGTGAATAGTTTAATTTACTATTCCAACTCCAGTCCCCGTGGACACTAGGGAAGGTGCTGGATAGTAAATTAAACTTATTCCTTATCCTAGAGCGCCCCCCAGTGTAATGCGTTGTAATGGTTTTCGTTGTAAAACCTCCGTTGTAACAGCACTGCGTGGTAAAAGTTGCGTTGTAAAGGATGTTTCCCAGTCCTCTGTAATAATTCGGAATCTGCCTGTTTACAATTATTGCAGCCCAGCATGGTGAGCTGTATCTTCTATTATGGGGGCGCGCATTTCTTTTTTCTGCAGTTGCCTTGTGTTCTCTCCCTCCTGTTTACTCGTTCCTCATTGCATCTCCTGCCTCTATCACTGACTGTCTTGCTTTGCAACCATCTCCCATTCCACGGGCCCTATCCGTCTGGCTTTCTTCCCGTCGCCAGTCCCTCTGCTCCTGTTTGGCTCAGTTTGTTTCTGTCCCCTCCCTCTGCCACGGCTCTGGCTCCTTATTTTCTACCACTTTTCCGTGCACTTACTTCATAATGACTTTTTCCCAAACCGCATGCCTTTTCCATGTTCATTTCATACTTTGACCTTTTGTTTTTAATCCCCTTTCGTGTTTTACCTCTTTCTTTCGCTCATTTTTCACCACTTTTTTATTTTTATTTTCTCCTTGAGTGACTGCAGAGTGAGAGTGACTGCATAGTGACTGCAGAGTGACTGCAGAGTGAGAGTGACTGCAGAGTGACTGCAGAGTGAGAGTGACTGCAGAGTGAGAGTGACTGCATGAGTGACAGCAGAGTGAGAGTGACAGCAGAGTGAGAGTGACTGCAGAGTGAGAGTGACTGCATGAGTGACAGCAGAGTGAGCGTGACAGCAGAGTGAGAGTGACTGCAGAGTGAGAGTGACTGCATGAGTGACAGCAGAGTGAGAGTGACTGCAGAGTGAGAGTGACAGCATGAGTGACTGCAGAGTGAGAGTGACAGCATGAGTGACTGCAGAGTGAGAGTGACAGCAGAGTGAGAGTGACAGTAGAGTGAGTGTTCCAGAGAGAGCAGGGTATGCTTGTGCGCTTACACGGTGCACTGACGCACAGGAGCTATAACAAAGAACAGCTGAACACGTGTCTTGGGAGCTTCATGGAGGCAGCCGGCCCTCTGTAAGGGGAGCAGCAAGGAGAGGACGTCCCAACCAGTCAAGCGCAACTACTTACAGCCTACTGTACGATTACAACACAGGCCAAAGGGCAGAGCTAGGTCTTTTCGCATTACGTAGGGTGAGCAGTGTGTGAGTGTGTAGGGTGAGCAGTGTGTGAGTGTACAGGGTGAACAGTGTGTGAGCATGCAGGGTGAGCAGTGTGTGAGTAGGCAGGGTTAACAGTGTGTGAGCGTGCAGGGTGAACATTGTGGGAGTGTGTAGGGTGAGCCGTGTGTGAATGTGCAGGGTGAACATTGTGTGAGTGTGTAGGGTGAACAGTGTGTGTGTGTCGGGTGAGCAGTGTGTGTGTGCGCAGGGTGAGCAGTGTGAGAGTGTGTAGGGTGAGCAGTGTGTGTGTGTGTAGGGTGAGCAGTGTGTGAATGTGCAGGGTGAACATTGTGTGTGTGCAGGGTGAACAGTGTGTGAGTGCAGGGTGAGAAGTGTGTGAGTGTGCATGGTGAGCAGTGTGTGAGTGTGTAGGGTGAGCAGTGTGTGAGTGTGTAGGAGCAGTGTGTGAGTGTGCAGGGTACGAAAACCCGAACTAAGTCCACCACACACACACACATAACACCACACACATAAGACAACACACATAAGACCACACACACACCACACACACACACCACCACACACACACACTCTCACACCACACTCTCACCACCACACACTCACCACCACTCACCACCACACATTCACCACCACACACGCACCACCACACACGCAACCACACACATAACCACACACACACACCACAAGCCGTCAGTGCACGCTTTCACCGGGCACAAACACCACCAGCCATCAGTGCACGCTTTCACCGGGCACAAACACCACCAGCTGTCAGTGCACGCTTTCACCGGGCACAAACACCACCAGCCGTCAGTGCAGGCTTCCACCAGGCACACACCACCATACGTCAGTGCACGCTTTCACCAAACACACACACACCACCAGCCATCAGTGCACACTTTCACCAGGCACACACAACACCAGCCATCAGTGCACACTTTCACCAGGCACACACAACACCAGCCGTCAGTGCACGCTTTCACCAGGCACACACCACCAGCCATCAGTGCACGCTTTCACCAGGCACACACATACCAGCCATCTGTGCATGCTTTTACCAGGCACACACACCACCAGCCGTCAGTCCACGCTTCCCCCAGGCACACACACTAGCAGCCATCAGTGCACAATTTCTACAGGCACACATACCACCAGCCATCAGTGCACATATCAATTGTTAACACATCCACAATTAACTATTGTAGCAATCGCAGTATGGTGCACTTTACTTTTAAACATATTCATCTAAAGCGCAGCATGCCACCATTGCTACAATTCCAATCCAATCCACATAGTTCCACTACACACCACATGCATACACCCCATAACACATGGCTAAAAGACATTACCATTTACAATGCCATTAGCTCTAACTCAAATAAATCCGAGACCTATTGAATTTCCAAT
This sequence comes from Lissotriton helveticus, assembly GCF_964261635.1. NCBI lineage: Eukaryota > Metazoa > Chordata > Amphibia > Caudata > Salamandridae > Lissotriton > Lissotriton helveticus. The sequence continues at coordinate 1,195,758,251 of NC_136068.1, forward strand.
GCTTGTTTCCTATGTCTGGGTTTTTGCTCCCAAGATACCGTATGGCCATCCACTTCTGTTTCTTCTTCTACTATGAATTCCATAGTCACTTACAAAGGGATACACAGAGGCAGAGGGAAGCAGCAGGCTTTTCCTCTGTGGATCAATGGACCATTGACTAGCTTGAGACCTGTGCTTGTCAGGGCTAGATCCAAATAGCATTGGGGACGCCGCAGATGCAGTTGGGGTCGCTTTAAGCAAAATTACATTTGATTGACTTCAGTAGGCCACAGTTTTCTAAAGTATTGATGGTTATGTTCCCTTTGCTGGATGAGAGCTTCTGCGTGGATACTCAGGAACATATTTATCAAGAGTTTGCATCGCGTTTGCACCTCACAATGTGGGGCATGCGTGACGCCAATCCTAAAATGCGATTTATCATGCTATGTAAAGCCACTTTGCGTTGCCCTGAGTGGCTTGATAAATTATGTTACTCTGCCCAAGGAAGGCTTTCCCACACAACTCCCATGAATTTTGACGCATTCACAGATTTACTATTGCTAGTAGACCTGGGAATGCTCCAAAATGCCTTCCCAGGTGAGGCATAACGTGGAGAAATATCTCCTCGTTACTTCCTCTTTCTATGTGTGCTGCATTCTGCAGCTCACATAGATAAAGAAATATGCCTAAGGGGATTGTTTATGTGCAGGAGGGTTCCTCCGTACTGCACAAAAACAATTCTGCATGCAACACAGGCACTCTTGCACCATGGTGCAAGGGTGCCTGTGTTGGCAACTCATTTTGCACCAGTGTTGGGGAAAGGACAGGTAATAAATACGGTGCCCTTTCCCTGTAATATAGAGAAGCAAGGTGACTTTTTAATAAATATGGCCCTGTGCCCACTGACAGTGAATTTACAAAGTTCGAAAATCTGATCAATTTTGACATCCCCAAAGAGGAAGCTGATTACGGAAGATCATGCACAGCTTCCCGAATGCACACTACAAAAACCTATTGCATTCCAACACTGGTTACTCACCAAGGAACACCGGTCTTCCCAATTTCCACTTTTCTACAGATCTATTATTTGTTCTTTTAAGGATGTTTGTACCTACGAGGGCGAAAGCAAGAGCTTTTTACTTCCTAACCAAAAACCACCTTTAGATCCCTTACAATCAGCCAATTGCATTTCGAAGTTGGATGTTATAGTGAAGCTCATGAGTGAATGATGAACCCATTCCGCACCTTAGATTTGAACATGTGATTCTCACCAATGCAGTCTGGGTTCACGCGTCGACACAGGACTGAAACTGGATCGATAATGGTGAGGGTTTATCTGAACATTATTGCATTAGTCCACTCCACTGCTTTCATTGCTTTTGATCATTCTACCCTGCTGCATTACTTAAAAAATGTAAGCCCAAACCCCTTCATAAGCATTTATTTTGTTTTCCTTCTTTCTAATTCAGAGGATATATGAAGTTAAGTTTTGGGTTTTTCTTTATTCCTAATCTTGTTTGACTTGTGGGGTGGCCGGTGGTGTTAAATTGCTACAAAACTCCTCTTTTTAAGACCATTGCAGCCTTTTATCTACTTTGATTCCTCAGACAGATTGTATGTTAGACTGATCAAATGTCTTGTCCATATTAGCTTCTGGATGAGGAGAGAATTACTCCAACTCAAAGTTTCCAAGACTGCTCGGCTCCAAGGAAGAACTTGACATTCACCTAGAGACTCTTCTGCTTAGCTTTTGGTGATAAATAATCTTTAATCCACCCACTGTCTTCTTTCAGACACTGGTATAAGTATGACATTTCCAAATCAGTGGATAGCTGCGTGTGGGACATGCAAGTGAGAAAAAACATGCTGCGTTTTCTAACCATTAAAGACTGAAGCATGTTGGTAGTTCGTGCTTAATTCGTCTCAGTGGTTGCAGGTGGTGGGCACCGGCACTCATTTTGGGGACCAGATATATGTTTCATCATCAGACTTTGACCCATATCAAGAGAGAGAGACAGAGAAAAGAGGAAAAGGAAGCTAGGAAAACAGTGGCAAAGGAAGAAAGAAAGGATGAAAAAGAACCCACAGAGTGAAATAGAGAAAGCAAGTGCAGGACGGTGGAGCAAGAAACCGGCATGAGCGAGAATCGAGACTAGATAGTCTTGGCATACAGCAATCTGAATATTTGGCAGCAATGGGTTCCTAAGAAAAGGTTTGGACACTGCACTTTTTAGTTTTCAATTATTTTTCAAAATATTCACTGCTTGCAGGTGCTATGGGCACAGGTTGTTTATTTTCTTCATAGGCTGCCATTCCCATCAGCCGCGGTCCGTGCAGGTAACAGCGGTGGGGCTGGTGGGGGGATTTCAGGGGACGATGCAGAGGGAAAAATAATAATTTATTTATTTTTGCCTTGCATCGTCCCTCGAAATCCGCCCCCATTGCTGTTCCCTGCACTGACCGCGGCTGATTCCCACTAGCCAAATGCACCACCTGCAGCTGGCTCCAAAGTCTGCTGCTGAGCCAATGGCATGGGCATTAAGCATAACTCTGACGGCTGTAGGGCCTTACATTTATTGCCAGTTACTGATGGGAATAAATTAAATGTGTCTTGTTTAAAATTTTAAGTAGCTTTATCTTCTTGGATCAGTTTATCAGCAGATGAAAATACAAAAATAAATCTGCACTTTATGAAGCATAGATCCAAGAATGTGTCTGTACGGTCCAGCAATGCATCCTTTTAAATTGACTGTTTATTTGAAACTCACTACTCCTGCTCCTTTGGTAGTATTTATCTCTAGGCTCATTTTGCAAACAGTTGGGGCGATATGTAGAAACAAATGTTGGAGCGCGGTGTAACGCCAAATTTGGCAACGCCCTGCTCCGACATTTTTAAAATACAGGGATGTGCCGTATTTACAAAAATGCGGCACATGCACCCCTTGCATTTCCCCTAGCACTAAAAAAAGCTGCCTAGCTCCAGTGCAGACACGCTTGCGCCATGTTGCAAGGATGCCTGAGCTGCAGTGGCAAATGTTTCTGGTGGAAAGGGACTCCTTCCTGCACATAAACAATCTTTAAAGGCGATTTGCTGTTTAGCACACATAGAAAGAGCAAAATACGAGGAGAAATGAGTAATTTCTCCTCGTATCGCCATCCTGAAACCAGGTTTTACCTGGCCTTATTTTTTGGTGCTGCCCCATCCTTGTAAATATGGGGCAGCGTCAAAAAGCAATGGGTGTTGCGGCGGAACGTCCTCTGTAACACTCATTGCCCACTCCTTTACCGCAGAGGACCGCTGTGGAAAGGGGCATATTTACAAGGTTAACTCTAAGAGACATTGAGTGGCTTAGCGCCACCCTGTAAATATGGGGTATGGAGCAGCATCACCGGAGCGTCAGAAAAAGTGATTCTCTGGTGGTGTAAATATGCCCCTAGGTGTCCCTACTTTTCTAAATGTCCTCCCTCTGCCTCTGTCTGGCACTCGCAAGCAGTACCTTGACACATTAAGATTTGTTAAGTGCACTAGACAAGTAAACTCACTCAGACGTATGCTTTCACTGCAGCCCTTGACATAATGCAGCTGAGGCTTACTCGTTTCATGAAAGAAACATGCATTGGCAAAGCTAATAGGTCTGGCGTGGGATATCAACCTTTGGGCGTTGTCAGTGCATGATTTGTTTTGTCATGGTTTTTGCTAAACTTTATTTTTGGGGAAGCTGCTGAGCCCTCATCAATATAAAAAAATAAAAGTATTGGCCAAAAGCAAAAAATATTTATGGTCGTAAAAAGCACACACTGCCATATTAGTCCTGGCACTTAAAGGAACTACTTGGCGTTTGGATGTGTTTCTTGTGAAAGGGCAGAATGTGGTTACTCACACTAAAGTTAGCAAGTGGCTGAAGTGGAATGACTCACTGCCTCCTGCTGTATGGTGTAGTGGGCAAAAGGTAAATGTGAATGACACAAGAACAGACCAATGAATGAAGAGGGCTGTCTGAAACCTTCTCTTAGCAAGCATATTATGCATATAACTTTAGGAAAACCAAACGTTCTTGGCTAATACCAGTCCTAAATAGTGGCATCAACGGAAGCTAATGCTCTGGAAAGAAAAGGAAAGATGCTCTTGTCAAATGTGGAAGTAAATCCTTCACTTGAATCACACATTCACCTAGAGCGGATTTTTGTTTTCATTAAAAGTATAGCCCTTATATTTATCCATAAAATAGGCTTTATGCTTAACAGAAAACATGATCTGTGGGAATGCCAATAACAACTACGGTATTTTGGGATTTGGTCTCTAGATGAACAGTTTTCTTCTAACATTATGTAAGCATTATTAACATTATAGAGCTGTACGTGGGACCTAATTTGATGATTCTGCCCAAATTGATGATGTCTGCTTTACCTGAAAAGTGGTCATCGGCATGATCTCCTTAAAGTAAAGACTTAATTGCGCCACATAATACAAAGTGAGACTTACTGAGTGTGTTTGAAAGTAGTCAATCAATCAGAAAGGAGAACGGACACTTGTAGCTACATAACCATTGGTTATAGTGGATCACCCTCATAAACGCTGTGATGTTAATTGCGGTGTATATCTATTCTCCACCCCACGTTCAGCGTTATGGCATAGTCATCGGGTGTCCAATTACGTGCTATATGCCAGCCTTATCCAAGGCAACCTCTGGTCTGGGTAGCAGTGTCTAGAGATTGAGTAGCCAGCCTTATCCAAGGCAACCTCTGGTCCGGGTAGCAGTGTCTAGAGATTTGTGTTTGAAAGTACCCCTCGTACAAGAACCAATCCATGTGCACAACTGGCTCAAATCCATCACGTTATTCATCCCCAAATTAAATGGTATTTCCCTGCGCAGTGTGCAGGGTATACCCAAAGCCGTGAGCTGCTCACTGTCTGAGAGCTTTCACAAGCATGACCTGCTTTGTCTTGCTTTGGAGGAACTTGTGTTCCCCCCTGGATGCTTCATTGAGTGTGTTATTTTCTCTTTTATTTTAATGATCTAGCAAATGAGTGAGAATGTTTACTAAGCCCACCCAACAATCTGAGCACGTGCACACAGACAATTGAACCATTATAGTGGGTGATATTGTGTCTACTTATACCATTACCCTCATTTTACTGAAACCCACACCTATGGTACACTGTTGATGCCATGGGAAATACCGTGGATTAGGGGTCTAAGGGGACAGATTATAGACCACTAGGGGTATGTTCCCAATAACAATCTCAATACCTAATTATACCCCTATAGTCTCTTAACATGTGTATATGTGCAAGAAGGTGCCTCTCTCAAGACCAATCTATTGCAAAGAACATTAAATTAAATTAACTTGGGAAGACATCCCTTAAGGATAAGAACCCTCACTCACCCGAAGGTGACATGCTTCATCATATGGGTCCTCCTTACCAATGTTGAAAACCTAGTCAACACTGGAAGCTGCTACTTCGGAGTTTAAAGAAGGAGCTTAGAGATGTTTTGTAGGAGAAGGATGATAATCCCATAGGAGACATGTAGGGTGTAGTGAGGTATGCAGCGCTGTGTTGAAGGGTGAATAAGTGAGTATAAAACTGGCTAAGTAGAATCACTACACAACTTTATTACTGTGTTCTACCTGTCAGGGTTAAAAAAGGAACAGCACAGTGGTATGGATATAAACCACTGTCACTTGATGGTCGACATGTTTCAGCCTATAGATCTATCTCAAAGTATCTTCGGCTTTCTTCAGGACCAGAATATTATGTGTATATGCTACTGCAATGAATTGAAAAAATCATAATGTTAAGAAATAAAGTATTATACAACACCGGTATTCCTGCGTATATTTTGTCTGTCAGGTCATACCCAGGTATCTGTAGATATGCAAAATAGAGAGGGAGAAAGAGAGAGAGAGACACACAAAGCTTGCTGAATTATCACATGTAATATAATGCATACTGTACTTTTGTATTGCATGTTTTATGCTAAAACCATAGTCATACAAGGAGTAGACTTACCCTTAATTGTAGGAGAGTCCTGCCTCACCTCTACCTGGCTGACTGCTCTGGAGGGAGGCCCCGCTCTACGGGAAATAACATCAGTGTCTAATGAAAGTACACTATTCTCTATTCTCAGAAACATAGCAGCTCTCTTGAACAAGAGAGTAAACAAACCCAGAGTGTAACAAGATACTGTGACTTAGTAACTTAGAGTAATCACAGGTAAACTGTAAAATATAAACATTATAAGGAGCCAAGTGCCTGAATAAATGTGGCTTTTTAAAAATATATATGAGACATAAGGTAAGCTACCTTATTGAATGTAACTTTAGTTGGGAGGGATTTCCATATTAGATTAAGATAGCATTCAAGTGATCTATAAAAGGTGTAATTCCCCACAACACACACACAGACTTGATGTCTTACCTGTCCGTCGGTACCTCGATGCCCGAAAGAGCTCGCCCCGGGAGGTACCGATCGGACGGTAGACATGCTGAATTTATGGTTACTCACATTAATTAGTCACAGCCGTGCTCGGGAATGGGGGCCTCAAAAAGGGAGTCTCAAGGGGCGCCTGTTTCCCCATAGCGCATGTAGCAGAGAGCAGTGCTCAAACCTTGCACAAACACGGACGCGCATGCGGTTCGCTATAACCCGGCGCATGCGCAATGGCATGCGAGAAGGGTTTTGCTATACTGACGCGCATGCGCCGAAACGGTTCTGCGTGTCAGCACGCGAGGGCTTCTTGAAGTTTTCGGAGGTGTACAGTCAACCTCGAAAAATGGAATGATTTCCTTTAATATCAATGACATAATGAAAGACTGATACTCCTAGATCTTAATATTATCGCACAGTGGCCTAGGATAGAACAGATGTTGTTAAATACACGTATATAGAGCACTTATTGATTGGTGCCAATCTCGTCATGCATATCCATAGGCACCCGTATTCAGGGAATGGAGAATGCATACATTAAGGGATACAATAAGGGGCCCACATGTGCACCCGTGTATTTGAGCAATAATGTATATATACTCAGCCCAATACACGCTACCAGATCTTAGGACTATAAACCATCTTAGATAATATAAATGGTCTGACTGGCACACCCCTAAAGTGGTAGTATAAATATCATGTTAGGTTGGATTGTCAGCTGGATACAGGTGGTATTTATAAGGAGGTCCAGGGTATATTATCATTTAACCCCGTGTCAGCAGTTTTAAGTTTATATACCCACTGTTGTTCTTTGCAAAAAAGAAAATTTGTGGGATCTGACAGATGTGGTGGAATCCAGGGTTTTTCCAGTACCACCCAGTGTAGATCAGTGTCAGCATGTCCTTTGTCAATGAAATGATTTGTCAATTTCGTTGACCGTTTACCACATCTTATAGTGCTCTTGTGTTCTTGGATACGGGTCTTAATTTTCCTAGTGGTCATTCCCACATAGCGCAGTTGGCATGGACACCATATCAAGTAAATCAAACGGTCGCTGTTGCAATTGGTATGTTTATCAATTTTCCACGGGCGTGAAGTGCCTATATCAATTTCAACAGTTTTCTCAGTTTGTGGACAAACTGTACATGTCCCGCACGGAAAATGACCCACGACCTGAGGCATGTTCCACAATGTGGTTTGTAGCTCTGTTTTCTTCATACCACGTGGCCGAGTATGAACTAATTTGTCTCGGAGGTTAGCACTCCGTTTGTAAGCAAACAGAGGTCTAGGGAGAGTATTATTTGCTAAATTCAACACCCCCCAATGTTTGTTGATACTCTTTTTCACAGAATAAGAGAAGCTAGAGAAGGTATTCACAAAAGTTAATCTCTCATTTGTTGCTCTAGGTGTGCTTTTTTCTAGCAACGCTTCTCGATTATTGTTTGCTGCTCTTTTCTTAGATTTCCTGATCAATTGTGTGGGGTATTTCTTTTCTGCTAGGTCAAGTGACAATGCTTTAGCATGTTTTTCATATTCTGTCATGTTGGTGCAATTGCGCCTTATTCGTAAAAATTGCCCGAACGGCAAATTTTCACGAATAGCTTGTGGATGATAACTTTGAAAAGGCAACAGGGAGTTACATGATGTTGGTTTTTTGTACAGTTCTGTCTCTAGAGTTCCATTGTTGGGTTTTATTAACAAATCCAGGAACGGCAAACTGGATCTAGAGAATTCAATAGTAAACCGTAGGAAATCATCCTGCTGGTTCAACCATTCGTGGAACAGTTTGAGTGTTTCTTCGTCTCCACGCCAGATGACAAAAATGTAATCTATGTACCTTTTCCAGGTACATAGATGGCTGGAGAATGGGTTGCTTGACGTTAGAATAGTCTCCTGTTGTATTTTATGGACATACAAGTTTGCCAAACTGGGTGCACACACACTGCCCATACAAGTACCTGAAGTTTGGAGGTACAGTTGGTCCTCGAATTTGAAGAAATTTTCTTTCAGCACTTTTCTGGCACAAAACATCACAAAATCTATTGGTGTGATACTTTCCCAATTGCGGTTCTCTAGCATGGTTCTGATTGTGGCCAGTGTCTCATCCTGTGGGATACACGTATAGAGGGATTCCACGTCGAAGGATACCAGCCAATCATTTTCCGGGTCAAACGGTAGCCCTTGGATTTCAGACAGAAGATGTTTGGTGTCTTGAACAAAAGTAGGCATCTGTGTTACCATAGGGCGGAGAAAGGTGTCAACGAAAGTGGAGAGAGGTTCAAGTAGGGAGCCGATCCCTGAAACAATCGGTTTCCCTGGTGGTGGTCTAGTGGCTTTATGAATCTTAGGCAGAACATAAAAATACGGTGTTATTGGATTTGTAACCACCAGATAGACTGCCTCGTGATCCGTGATCCATTTTTTCTCCTTTGCTTCTTCCACTTTGCTACTGATTTCTTGAATCAAGCGTTTTGTCGGGTCCAGTTGTAATTATAGATAGGATTTTTGATCATTGAGTTGACGTAAACACTCGTCTCTGTAGGTCTCATTATTCAGAAGAACTATCGCTCCCCCTTTGTCAGCGGGTTTGATAACTAAATCTGAATTGTTAGCCAGATTGTGCAAAGAAGTTTTTTCTTCCCGGTAAGGTTCTGATATTGGTTTGTGTTACTGTTAGTGATATTCTCAAAGTCATAGAGTACAGCTTCTTCAAAAGCAATGATACGTGCTGGAATCATGTGCTGAGGAGGATTGAATGTTGATTTTGGACGTAATCTAGTATTAATAACAGTAGTCTCTCCTGGTTCTTTGTCCTTGAAAAAAGAGTTAAGACGAATTTTTCTAAAGAATGCTGCTAGCTCTTGACGTGCGTGGAACACATCCCCTTTATATGTAGGCACAAATCCAAGTCCTTTCTTCAGGACTTGTAGTTCAAGTTCTGTTGGTTTATAGGTGCTCAAATTCATTATTGTTTGTTTGTGCCGCTCGTTGTTGCTGTTCCTGAGGTTTGGGCGTCATAGTTGTCGCCACAGGCGAGTTCCAGCTCACCCTTGTTTTCGAACCTCTTCTTCTGCCTCTTTGATTTGGGGGCCCAAAACCTAAAAAAGGCTGTGGTGGCATCATCTGGTTATATGGCGGGTATGGAAAAAACTGTGTTGGTTGTTGATTACCCGGTGGAAATCCAAACTGTGTAGGTTGCCACCATGGATTGTATCCTTGCCCAAAGGGGTTGCCTCTTCTGGGACCTCTTCCTCTTCCTCGACGGTTAAATGGTCTACCAGTCTGGCCACCATAAGTTGTATTGTCATCCATATTGGAGTCATCTTCACTTGATGAAGTAGAATAATTTGAGCCGTATCTCCCGCCTCTCTGATTAAATTGCGGTGGGACATAATCATCGCTTGTATAGGGATATACTTTGTCCATAGCAAACGTATCCAGATCCTTTTTGAATTTTGCGATCTTCGTGGTTAGGATTGAATCTTTGAAGTCATTATTATTTTTGTTAGTATCTTCAACTTGTTTTTTAAAAGATTCATCTGCTTGTTTCTTATCCGATTGTTTTTTGTACACTAGGCTCACAATAGCTTGTTTAATGCTGGCTTCTAATGTTTGTATTTCAATGAGGATAAGATCAGCTACTTTCTTTGCAGTTGTTATGATCAGTATTAACCAATCTCTCGTGCATTTCCATGCAATGAGAGACCAGTCACGTAGGAAAGTTTTATCATCCAGAAATAGGCGCGGGGCATTCGTAACTATTAGGCCAGATGGTGCACAGTTAGCCCTGAAGTATTCAGTCATCATAAGCCCATGTACTTCCGTTCTAGAGTGTGATTTTTTTAGAGTTGTCAGTTTAGCCCAGTCATCATTAGGTTTGGATATAGTGTTAGAAGTGGTATCTAGAATGCTAGGGGTACTAAGTATTTCCCTTGTCATGTCTTCATCAAAGGTTAAGCCTAATCTCTCTGCCATTTTTGATTATAGTACTTGCGTTACCCAGGGTAAAGAAACCACTCCGCTCAAGCGGAAGCTACAAAGAACGAGAAAAGGGAATGTTATATATATACACACACAGACCCGCGGCCGTAGGCCGTACTCAGTAAAATAGAACTACCGTGGATTAGGGGTCTAAGGGGACAGATTATAGACCACTAGGGGTATGTTCCCAATAACAATCTCAATACCTTATTATACCCCTATAGTCTCTTAACATGTGTATATGTGCAAGAAGGTGCCTCTCTCAAGACCAATCTATTGCAAAGAACATTAAATTAAATTAACTTGGGAAGACATCCCTTAAGGATAAGAACCCTCACTCACCCGGGACCAGACGCTATTGGGGGCTTACCTTGCCCAACAACCAGGAACCGCGCAGCTCCAGAGCTCCCCTCCGCCGCCGCACAGATAGACCAGCGGCCGCAGAGCGAGGGGGGCTTTCTTCTTGCAAAAACTACACTACCCAGACGCCCTAGCGGCGGGACACGCCGCCGGACGGAAAGCCCGCGCCAGGAGGCGCTTGAAAAGGGACACCAGCATCCGCGTCGCGGATCCGCGCCGGGCTAAGCCCGGGCAAAGGGCGGGCCCTCTGTGGCCCTCAGAGGCACGAAGAGGCCGGGACGGGCCCCCCCACTTGGCACCAACGAAGGTGGAGGTATTGTGTTGTCCTTCATTAATCCTAGTCGTTGAACTCTCTTTTATTGTTGTCTTCTCAACATGTCTATCTGGGAGGAGTTGAATGCCTTGTGTGGTACAAACTACGCCCAGGATGTGTCTACCCTCCCCATAGTGAGTAGAGATCCTGACACGAAAAAAGACAATGATACTGGGAAATCACCTAACACCAAATTAACGTGCACAAGCCCTTCATCATCTTCTTTCAATCCACCTTTAAATTTGCCGGTTGAGACCGTGAACATAATACCAGACTTTGTATCACCACTTCATTTGACCTTACTGGCCCAGATAGAGCAACTTTTAGTATCTGCTTTAACACCCTTGGTCACACAAATCGACGCCCTGGGAGACAGGCTGACCATTATCGAAAAAACAGTATTAAGGACCTGCACCCCAACTGAAAATAATGCTACACCCACCCACCCCATCTTCCCCAGTAAAAATGAAAAGCTTAAGCCCATGACACGTATGACAAGTACAAAAACGCAAACTCTTGAACCTTTAATGCCGATACCCAATCCAAGAAGGCGGAGTATTACCCTTAACTCTGTACCTGTACCTCTTAGAGTTCCCAGGACTGCACCCCGGATTAATTTACCACCGGAAGCCGCCCCCTATGTGGCTGTTCTCTCCGGGGTCCCAGCACCCAGGCAGAGTAAATTGGAAACCCAACAAGACTTGTTACATAAAACCATCTCCTGGCTACAACATAACAGACCATTGCCATCTGGTTTGGACGGTGGAATCTTGAGTGTTAGGAGGGTGGGGTGGCTAGGCACGTCGCCCAAAGACATCCCGGGCGACTTGATTTTAATTAAATTTAAGAGAGTGAACATTGTCCCCTACTTGCGATTTTCTCTGCCCAAAGAGGGAGATGGCCCCATTTCCATCTGGGACCTGCATGATTTCTATCCTGGCCCCCGATTCAATCTTCCCAAAATGCAATTGACATTGAACCACAATTCTTGGTGAAAGGGGTTCCAAAGTATTTAGTTCCACTAATCCATCTACCCTTTCTGATTTGCACGTACACTGTCAAATTGATTTTAGTTGTTTCAATAGTTGGACTCTTTTTATTCTCTATATGTTCTGTTGAGTCAATTATACATGTATGTATTTTTTATTTGCTGCTTTTATGGTTTAAACAAAAATGAACCGAATAAAGCTTATTTGATATACGTGTATTCAACAACATCTGTTCTATCCTAGGCCACTGTGCGATAATATTAAGATCTAGGAGTACCAGTCTTCCATTATGTCATTGATATTAAAGGAAATCATTCCATTTTTCGAGGTTGACTGTACACCTCCGAAAACTTCAAGAAGCCCTCGCTGCTGACACGCAGAACTGTTTCGGCGCATGCGCGTCAGTATAGCAAAACCCTTCTCGCATGCCATTGCGCATGTGCCGGGGTATAGTGAACCGCATGCACGTCCGTGTTTGTGCAAGGTTTGAGCACTGCTCTCTGCTACATGCGCTATGGGGAAACAAGCGCCCCTTGAGACTACCTTTTTGAGGCCCCCAGTCCCGAGCACGGCTGTGACTAATTAATGTGAGTAACCATAAATTCAGCATGTCTACCGTCCGATCGGTACCTCCCGGGGCGAGCTCTTTCGGGCATCGAGGTACCGACGGACAGGTAAGACATCCAGTCTGTGTGTGTGTTGTGGGGAATTACACCTTTTATAGATCACTTGAATGCTATCTTAATCTAATATGGAAATCCCTACCAACTAAAGTTACATTCAATAAGGTAGCTTACCTTATGTCTCATATATATTTTTAACAAGCCACATTTATTCAGGCACTTGGCTCCTTATAATGTTTATATTTTACAGTTTACCTGTGATTACTCTAAGTTACTAAGTCACAGTATCTTGTTACACTCTGGGTTTGTTTACTCTCTTGTTCAAGAGAGCTGCTATGTTTCTGAGAATAGAGAATAGTGTACTTTCATTAGACACTGATGTTATTTCCCATAGAGCGGGGCTTCCCTCCAGAGCAGTCAGCCAGGTAGAGGTGAGGCAGGACTATCCTACAATTGAGGGTAAGTCTACTCCTTGTATGACTATGGTTTTAGCATAAAACATGCAATACAAAAGTACAGTATGCATTATATTACATGTGATAATTCAGCAAGCTTTGTGTGTCTCTCTCTCTCTTTCTCCCTCTCTATTTTGCATATCTACAGATACCTGGGTATGACCTGACAGACAAAATATACGCAGGAATACCGGTGTTGTATAATACTTTATTTCTTAACATTATGATTTTTTCACTTCATTGCAGCAGCATATACACATAATATTCTGGTCCCGAAGAAAGCCTAAGATACTTTGAGATAGATCTATAGGCTGAAACATGTCGACCATCAAGTGACAGTGGTTTATATCCATACCACTGTGCTGTTCCTTTTTTAACCCTGACAGGTAGAACACAGTAATAAAGTTGTGTAGTGATTCTACTTAGCCAGTTTTATACTCACTTATTCACCCTTCAACACAGCGCTGCATACCTCACTACACCCTACATGTCTCCTATGGGATTATCATCCTTCTCCTACAAAACATCTCTAAGCTCCTTCTTTAAACTCCGAAGTAGTAGCTTCCAGTGTTGACCAGGTTTTCAACATTGCTAAGGAGGACCCATATGATGAAGCATGTCACCTTCGGGTGAGTGAGGGTTCTTATCCTTAAGGGATGTCTTCCCAAGTTAATTTAATTTAATGTTCTTTGCAATAGATTGGTCTTGAGAGAGGCACCTTCTTGCACATATACACATGTTAAGAGACTATAGGTCTAATTAGGTATTGACACTGTTGATGCCGCCATGCACACTGCCTCCTGGAAACTTAGGGCCTGATTACGAGTGTCGGTGGTCCTGGAGCAGGCGGCACGCCACCGCCCTGCTCCAGGACTGCCGAAACTCACTGCCGCCCGCTTGCCAGATTACAAGTAATCCTGTGGTCTGGCATGCAGGCAGCATGGCAGTCCTGCGGCATTGCTGTTTTAAGGCTCATTGTGAGGCTAAAACAGCACCACTGTGGGACTGCCAGTGCACGTTCCTGCACGGGAAGGAATGCACCATTTTGTGCATTCCTTCCCATTCAGGAACTGGGGTTGCAAATCTACCGGGCAGACAAAACATGTGCCACCCTACATGCACTCCCGTGCACAGTGCAAGAGGGGGCCCTGTATGGCCCCATTTTATTCTCACCACCAGCAGTTACATGGAGGAAGAACCTCCATGACACCGCTGGCGGTGAGATAAGTTGTAATATGCTTGGCGATGCCACAGGGCACCGCCAAAGCATATTGCAGCCCTCAGACAGCTACGGACCGCCAAGGAACACGGTTCCCTGGCTGTTGTGGCAGTGCAATGGCGGTCTGACTACCAAATTCCTAATAGGGTGGTCGGACCGCCGGTGCGGCAGTGGCTGAACTGCCACCGCCGCACCCCCGTACGTATGGTTGTAATCAGGCTCTTAGAGGCACATTTATCAAGCTTTCATGCAGCACAACACAGCAAGCCACTGTGCTGCACTGCGTTGCACAAAAGGGCAGGAATGTGCTTTATTTAACATTGTAGGACACATTCCTGTCCTTATTTTGCGCGGACGCACAATATGCTGCCTAGCGCCAATTCAGGCAGAATTGTTTTTGTGTAGGAGGTACACCTTCCTGCACAAAAACAATCGTCAGAGTCACTTTTCTCTTTCTATGTTCTGCAGAATGGAGCACACATAGAAAGAGGAAAAAACAAGGAGAACTAAGGATATTTCTCCTCTTTGTGCCTCACATGTGGAGGTGTAGCAGTTTGACTCATTCCCAAGTCTACAAGCAATGGAAAATCTGGGAATGTGCTCAAATTAATGGGTGGATGGGTGGGAACACCCACGCTCTAACCACAGAACGCGTCCCTGGGATGAGTAACGCAAAACAGTGATCTGCTTTACTCTAAATGTATCAAGCCATGCAAGGTTGCCTTGCATTGCTTTATAAATCTGACTTAGTTGTTGTGTCGCCCTTGCGCCTTCATGCATGGTGCAATGGCGACACAACTCAACTCAACTCAATTAAAAATATGACTCCTAATGTGCAAAAGTTCACTGGTCAAAATCAACACCAATAAGCCAATAAGCTCCAGGGCATCTGGATCAATGGGGAGCCACAATCAGGTTCTATTGTTAGGTAAAACTCACTAGTTCTCTATGACACCCATGCAGTTATGGCTACAGCGATCTCAAAGTACAACATCTCCGACTCATTCCTATGGCTGACAAGGTGGCCCCTCACCTGCCAGCAAATTTCCCCAAAAACTACTTACTTTGGAGCTTCATAACTACCCACTTTCTTAACATCAGCCTAGGAGTTCATTCACCAATCCAAGTTAGACTCACCTCAGTTCACGCTGGTGTCATACTACATAAAAGTTGTAGCCAGGTCCATGTCAAATGCACCGTTAGGATCCTTTTTCAGTACTTTCATTCCCCAAACCATGATCCAGGGATACAAGGATGAGGAAACTATTTCCTTTATACGGACTGAGCAGCAGTGCAAGCACAGACAATCCTAGACTAAGAACAAGATGTACCAAAAAGTCAATTCGCAATTTCCTGATTGCAAATTTTTGCGATTCACAATTAGGAAAATGCAAACACCCAAGTACACATTTTGTGATTTCCAGTGGGTTGCAAATAAACCTATCTCATTAATATTTAGG
Organism: Lissotriton helveticus; assembly: GCF_964261635.1. NCBI lineage: Eukaryota > Metazoa > Chordata > Amphibia > Caudata > Salamandridae > Lissotriton > Lissotriton helveticus. The sequence goes on from NC_136068.1 coordinate 1,195,774,060, forward strand.
AGGTAGGTATAGCTTTGTGACCCATTGGGAATAGCCTGCACTCACAGGGATGGTGGCCTGCTAGGATCAGTAGACCACCATGTCTGTGATTCCTTTTTAGGTCTCGCACCTGCGACGCAGGGCGAAGCCCTGTCGCAGCGAGACCTATAGTCGGCGGCTATGCTTTCAAGGGCTTAAAGGGGGACAGGAGATGGGTACGCGCACGCTGCAGGCCGGACTGGGGCACGCGCAGGCTGCAGACCAGATCGGACTGGATATGTGGACGCGCACGCCGTGCGCATCTCCTGTCTCCCTTTAAGCCCTTGAAAGCACTTTCACTTTCCATGCAGTGGCGCGCCCCACTCACCGGGCTGCTGGGCAATGCGACGCCGCCGAAAAACACCCCGCCTCTCTACTTTCACCCGGGCCCCCTCCTGGGACCCGGGACTTGTCTTGATTTCCACCTCTACCGCGGGGCTCTCCCTCCCTCAATGGGAGCCCTGCATCAACAAGCAACACCGGCCTCTTACGGCCGCGTCACAGGCCCCGCCCATGTCACGGGCAAGGATGCCTGACTTCCTGGTTTCGCCCCTGTCCGCAACGGTGATTTTGTGCTTGTTGTTTTATGCGGGATACCAATGTGTTCATTCTACTGAGGTAAGCCACTTTCTCATGCTTGGCTCCCAACCTAACCTGGCTTTTCTTCAGCTCAGCTAGCACTGCGCCCTAAAAAAAGCCTTTAATATATGTTACAAATTATTCTACTTGTGATTTGCCCACATTTCACAGAATTCATGTATACAACATCTCTTTGTTACTATTTCACCACTTGTGTCTTTAGGCATCAATGTTTGTTTTCGAAATTCTTTACTTGAAACCCTGTTCCCGGAAACAAAGCCCAACTGATTCTCAGATGGACTTTGATCGTGACTGAAACACTAGACCCGTTCTCCTAAACTCCAGGGGCCTCATTTAGGAGGCTGTGCGTCACTTTTACTTTTCGTGACGCACCAGTGGCGTAAAAAATGCGCCTTGTTGTGCCATATTTACAAAGTGACGCATCTAGGTAGATGCGTCACTTTGTAAACCCCTGCGCCACATTATACCTGTGCCAGGTGTAATGTATGCAAGGGGGGCGTATTGACGCAAGGAAGGGTCCTGGAAGTGACGCAGTGAAATCTTTGAGATTTCACTGCGCCACTTCTAGGACGCAAATGCGTCAATATCTTATGCCTACCTCATGGCAGGCGTAAGACTGACGCAGGCCCTTTGAAAGGACACATTGCTGGAGTTGCCTCACTTGTGTGACACACTCCAGCAATGCGTCACTTTTGCTCTTACAGATATGTCAGAAATACCGACGTATCTATAACTCCTTGCGACATGATGCGTCATATTATAAATACGACGCATCAATCATGTCGCAAGGAGTGTGCATTGAAAAGTGGCGCATCGCTGATTTCACACATCGATGCGTCATTTCTCATAAATGAGGCCCCAGGCGTCTGATCGCTCTCTCTGCAAAGGAAAGGCAGAAATGTGGCAACCATCCTTTGCAAGCACGATCTTTCGCAACTGATGAACTTCACTGACAACCACCTTAAAACACGTTTGTGTAAATCTTGTTCGGAACCTACATTTCCTAGGAAAACTTCTGTTCCTTGCTCTAATCTAATCGGCGATCAGTGTCTCCTAAGAGCCCATCCTGTGCTGACGCCGCTCTGAGCGCGCGCTTGTGAGTAGCGACTCGGGCAGGCGTGCTCTTGGTTATGTTTACGGACGTGTTGGTGAGAGGCGTCTCATGCTCCAAGCCTGTGCAATAGAATGACAGAGGGAACAGTGCTTACACTTGGCTTAGAGAAAGAGTGCTTTATTTTGGGGCATTATTGTTAGCATTTAGCTCTCTCCCAAAGCCGATTTTTACTGCGAACCTTAACTTTTTTAAGGGTTTATAACTGCATGAGAGCTTCGCGGAGGAAGCGTTAAATATTATCTGAGAGAAATGTCCCGGAAGGGATCGGATGAGGTGAGTCGTGTCATGTTGTCTATGGGCGTCCGCCTCGTTTCGGCACTTTAGAAGTCTTGTTCTGACATGGTTTCAAGGGAGCGAACAATGTGGGGTGCATTTTGTATGGACGTTAGTTATTTGCTACATTTTCCAGTGTTCGGTAATCCGTCTGGCCCATGAGTGATGCTGTTGTTAATTCCGCCTCATACGTTGGAATTGTAATTGCATTCGTACAGCGCTTCATACCTCTTGCTAGGCTGCGAAGCTCTTTGTCAGACGGGTAGCACATTACAACTCGTAGTTATTCTTAGTTGAAAAGGGGTTGTACTTCCATGACTTGTGGCCTGCGTGGAAAGGGTGTTGGTGTCGTGCCTGAGTGAGCAGGGTGACGCTGTCATACTGTGTTGAGGCACAGAGTCCACTACATGTCATGGCGGGGAAGGAGTGAGAGATAAAGGACCCACATTTCACAATAGTTAGCCGCTGAGTTACTCTGCATCTCCTGGAACTCCATGGCACCGAAAAGCGTTGGATCTAGAGAGCTGGCAACAGCATCACTCAGCACCACCACAGCATCACTCAGCACCACCACAGCATCACTCAGCACCACCACAGCATCACTCAGCACTACCACAGCATTACTCAGCACACAACAATATCACTCAGGGCCACCACAGCATCACTCAGCACCACCACAGCATCACACATCACCACCACAGCATCACACAGCACCACCACAGCATTACTTAGCACACAACATCGCTCAGGGCCACCACAGCATCACTCAGCAACACCACAGCATTACTCAGCAAAACCACAGCATCACTCAGCAAAACCACAGTATCACTCAGCAATACCACAGTATAACTAAAAAAAACACAGGATCACTCACCACCACCATAGGATCGATCACTCAGGGCTACCACAGCATCACTCAGCACCACCACAGCATCACTCAGCACCACCAGAGCATTACTCAGCACACAATATCGCTGAGGGCCACCACAGCATCACTCGGCAACACCACAGCACCACTCAGCAACACCACAGCAACACTCACCACCACCACAGGATCACTCAGATCCACCACAGCATCTCTCAGCACCACCACAGCACCACTCACCACCACCACAGCATCACTCAGCACCACCAGGGCATCACTCAGCACCACCACAGCATCACTCAGCACCACCACAGTATCACCCAGCAACACCACATCATCACTCAGGGCCAAGAAGGCATCACTCAACACCACCACAGGATAACTCAGCACCACTACAGGATCACTCAGCACCACCACAGCATCACTCAGCACCACCACAGTATCACTCAGCAACACCACATCATCACTCAGGGCCAAGAAAGCATCATTCAACACTACCACGGGATAACTCAGCACAACCACAGGATCACTCAGCACCACCACAGCATCACTGAGAAGTGTGGCTCAATGGTTAGAGCAGGCAGACCTTGATGCAGAGCTCTGGTCAGGTACCAGGGTTCGATTCCCGCCTCGGCGGGTCTCCGGCTCATTAATTCCCCTGACTGGATATTCTCGCCTCAGTGCCTGTTCTGATCATGGGTCCCACGCTGCAACTCTGGGCAATAGCTTGCTTAGTCTCCACAACGGCCCCAAAAGCGCTGGGATGCCTGGCTGCACCTGGGGGGTGCCCAGGAGTGGACATTTCCTAGGAAAGCCAGGAAGGGTTCCTAAGCGGTATACGGACAGCGCCGGGACACCTCCGGTGGAGGTAGCTGTGCGCTTTACAAATTCCGACATTTACATTTACTCAGCACCACTACAGTATCACTCAGCAACACCACATTATCACTCAGGGCCAATAATGCCTCATTCAACATCACCACAGGATAACTCAGCACCACCACAGGATCACTCAGCACCACCACAGCATCACTCAGCAGCACTACCACAGCATCACTCAGCACCACCACAGCATCACTCGGCACCATCACAGCATCACTCAGCACCACCACAGCATTACTCAGCACTACCACAGCATTACTCAGCACACAACAATATCGCTCAGGGCCACAACAGCATCACTCAGGGCCACCACAGCATCACTCAGGGCCACCACAGCTTCACCCAGCACCACAACAGCATCACTCAGCACCACCACAGCAACACTCACCACCACAGTATCACTCAGCACTACCACAGTATCACTCAGCAACACCACATCTTCACTCAGGGCCAAGAATGCATCACTCAGCACAACCACAGCATCACTCAGCAGCACCACGGCATCACTCAGCAGCACCAGAGCATCACTCAGCAGTACCACAGCATCACTCAGCAGCACCACAGCATCACTCAGCAGCACCACAGCATCACTCAGCACCACCACAGTATCACTCAGCACCACCACATAATCACTCAAGGCCAAGAATGCATCACTCAGCACCACCACAGCGTCACTCAGCGCCACAACAGCGCCACCCAGCGTAACCACAGCATCACTCAGCGCAACCACAGCATCACTCAGCGTAACCACAGCATCACTCAGCGTAACCACAGCATCACTCAGCGCAACCACAGCATCACTCAGCGCAACCACAGCATCACTCAGCACCACCACAGCATCACTCAGCACCACCACAGCATCACTAGTTCAAATATGCTCTCTCAATGTTTCAAGCTTTATTACAAATGTCACAAAAAGATGTTAAGATTTCACTTCTGTTCTTGGATTTACGTCACTATAAAATACACTGAACATAATCTTCACAAAAGTTATTTACAAAAGTTTAAGCTATTGCCATTATAAATTACAATAACTTTTATTTAAGTATTAATTATTTAAAAAAATTCAAAGCCATTGTTATTTGTAATAGCAATACATGTATGTCACGTAAATACAACACATATTGCATTACAAATGCTATAGGTGTCACATTTGCGAAAGTTATAACTATTGGCATTTTAAATGACAAAGCTATTAATTTCGCTATTTTCAAAACCAACACATGAATAAAAAATGTGTCATTTACAATACCAATAGCTCAAACTTTCCTAATGCGAGACCTATTGCATTGCAAATGCTTGTTTTAAAAAGCAACTGTTTTTTTGTCCGTGGGGCCACCGCCTGCTCTTAAAAAATGTTGGCGCCCACATTCACAAAGGGGAAGTTGGTGGTAACTGCAAATGTTTTGAGACTGCATTCCCGCTTGCAAAACATTCCTACATACCAGTGCTATTAGAAAGGGATGCCCTTGGCACGCACCTTCCTAATAGCGACTCTCAACCCCTATTTTGCAGAGTTGGACTCTTCTGCTTTCTGGTGCTAGCTCCAGTGATATCTCATCCAGGTCTAATCTATGGTATTTTTCTCTTGTGTTTGATCCTCAAGTCTGGGATGAAGTCTTTACTACATATCATGGATAGTGAGGGACAGTACAGCTTTTATGAAGCTAATGGCAGCCAGTTTTGCTTCTGGGATGGCTCAAGAACAGATCTTCCAACATGGCTTTACTTGAGTTTTCAAGAGTTTGTCAACTAATTTTCCAAAATAACCCACCACAAGTCCTCAGAAGGCTACCTGTTCAACCCTAGTTTTTATTTTGTTTCCCAAAATAAGGATCCTCTGCTGCATTTCTTGCACAGGGTGGTTGTTAATGTGGAGCAAAATGGCCTGAGATTTCAAAGGGCTTCCCTTGTAAATCTCCTGACCGCCATCTCATTTCCCCTATCAGAAAAGAAGAGGAGCTTGTGAAGGCACATGGAGTCTATTCATGGCGTTTGTTTGCACATCCCTATTATAGACTTCCTTCGGCTCCTAGCTTTAACACCTTGGCTGCGCCGCCGATTTTGCAGAAGTGCGGCACTTCCGCAAAACGGGCGGCGCCGCGTCGGCCATTGGCCGACGGCAGCACCAGCAGGGTAGCGTTGCCGTCGGCCAATGGCAGCATGGAAGGGGTTAAGAGGCATCGAATGTTGGGGTCTTACAGTTTCTGTATAGACCAGTCCACTTCTAATTGTATTTACAGATTGTGACCTCCCTGACTCCTTACCCCCGATTACAAGTGTAGTCTGGGCTGAATAAACCTCCAACTAATATATAATAAAATCTACAGCAATGAGATCTCGTGTGCATGTTACCGCAAAGATATCTGAGAAATTACAGTACATTACCTTGGAGAATGTTTGTAATAACCGTTTTAGTGATATAAGTGAGTAAGAACAGTATCTTATAATTAAAAACAAGAGGGTGGTTCTTTAACAGGCACTCTGTTTATTTAAAATACATACATTCTTTAAGTTCTCATGTTCGCATTGAATATATAATACAAAATCAATCAAATGAATTTACAAAACACATTTCAATGGCATTCATGTTCAAATAATATTTCTTACAACAAAAAAATATATAAAATGTACAGAGGTACAAAAATAGTCCAAAACAAGCATTTTGTTAATTTCAACTACGTTTTTGTTCGGTTAGCCCTTGGAAGGGACGTACGGAGTCAGTGTTGGTTGTTAGAGGTCATGAACCCAAAGAGCTTTCAGTGCTGAGTTTGCAAAGAATATTGTTTAATGTATCACTTCGGTTATGTTTACTCTGGAAGAACGGGTCAGTGCAGGTATTTTGAGTATAACTTTAGGGGAAATGTTGCTGATTTCGGCGAAACACAACAGGCAAAGATCCTATTTGTGGGAAACTCATTTTATCTGCTAAAATTGACTGGATCATGTAAGAGGTCGAAAGGTTATAGTTTTTGGTTTTGGTCAGAGGACTGTGCTCCATTGGCTGAACATGTTGTGATTTTCTTGAAGAGGACAACATATTGTCTTAAAAAAGCTTGACACACATTAATCACTTTAACTGTTGCATTTTTATATTATTTTTATTGTCATATGGTTTTATACTTTTGTAAAGATTTTAATTAATCATACACAAATAAAATTATTACCAATTACCACTTTAAAATGGTGGAATGTTGCATAGGGCAAATTTAGGAATAAACCCAAACAAGATGTGGTACTGCGTTTCTGTCACCACTGATCGCCATGAAGTGCTTTTCTCAGTTCTATCTCGTGCACGTGAACTCCACGTCACGTCCACAGCTTCCCGTGTGGCTTCCTGGAAGCCCTCCCGACTCTGCAGTGTTGAGATACCTCACTCAACCAATTCTACCTATGACGGAACCTTTATCCCTAAGATTGATGGTATGTCTCGATGACCAGTGGCTCATGGCGCATGACAGAAGGTTAGTTTCTTCAGGCTTCTTCTGGGAACAACAGAAGCTCTTAGAGGGGCATAATAGGTCTCAGGTGTTGTGGAAAACTCTTCAAGATTGAGTATTACAAGTTGAATCATCTAATAGAGTTAATTTCTTATTCCCGCCAAACCCAAGAAGGACACAAAGGTGTTCTATGACATGTGGAAGTAGACTCGTCAGAGTGGAAGGTGCGGCAGTGGCCAACATGCTGCAACATCATAAACGAGAAATTAACCAAGCAAGGAACAACACATAAGAGGAAAATGTGATTTTAAAAATACCTGGGACTTGGGGGTTCCAAGTGTAGCAAAGCTTATTAATGATCAATTCTACACAGCACACCCTGTGTGCGTTGTTTGTTTAGGGTGGCGATGATGACCTAGGAAACATTTTACAAAGTGTGCCTCTAATCAAAATACCACAGGGCCATGATGTCAGCTAATAAGCAGTGTATCCACCAAACACACCGCTGGGTCGGGGGGAGGCAGAAGCGAACTGCTGTCAGACAAGCACAAAAGGCCTGCACTTCGGCTCCTGTAGATCACAATATATTGGTAAAGACACAATGAAAACGGCCCACGTTCCAGCCAAAAACCGATGTCTCTATCAGGTAGGACCTGGCATCAACTCACAAACTGTCCCTCTATGAGGCGCTCAACATTGTGAGCGATAATCACATGTAGAGAGTCTCGGATCTTGAAATGGCAACCAACTTTTTTATCAACTCTTGGATTTGGTGTAATGAACATGACCTTATAATATATACGCTTGTTGTTAACTCTCCATGGCTGCTGTTCATCCTATCAGCCTCCATGTTTACACAACTTCTGCATGGGATATGCTCATGTCTTTTGTTGAGAGTAGAGAAATGCCGGTTGGGAAGATTTCCACTACTACATCCAATGAGGCGCCTTGATACCTTTGGGTTTTAGTTGCGCAATATAAATTACCTTCAATCAATCAATAATAAAACACGTTGTCCCAGGTGACGAAATGTGGAAAGTGATAGTAAGGGCACCAAACTACATTGAAAGGCACCATTTGTTACCTGCTGTTAAAATGCGGAATATAATCATCATCAAAACATTGCAGCTACGAGCAGGGCCCGCTCCGCACTGGGATAATTTCTATTCGCACTGAGAAGTATTGAGGTTGGGACATAAACAATACACATATGAGGGAACAGATTTGTGCTAAGGAGATCATTGCTAAAAGATTTTTTGTCAATTATATGTTGTTATATAATTTAATCTGGGCTATTAAGAGACAACACATTTCAAACGAGGTTGGGCATTAGCTGTCCAGAGTTGGTGCCATCAGAACAAGCTACATCACACATCCGCGCAGAGAGCAGGTGGCATTGGACAGTTTTTGCTGTTTAGCACAGAGTCCACTTTAGGCTTCACATGAGCTGGCTGCCACGTGGATTGCATCTTATGACCTCCATTGCTTATGGCATCACACTTTGATGTGCATCGCTTGGATTTTGTAATGGCTAGATATGTATTGCTGACAAGTTCAGAGCATCTCGGTTAAGCGAATACATGGGTGTGTTTGTTGCTGTCATGATGATGATGTAGAAATGGTCGTGCATTACACCTCAACTTCCACCATTGCGGTTGTATGCACATCAAAGAGAACTCACCCTTACAGTGTTAACTTATGATTAAGTTAGTGATAATTACTTCACAACAACCATTGAGGTGGACGTGCTGGATACCTGGTCACACGTTCCTAGGTTGTCTTCATCATTGCATCAGTGAGATTAAATCTGGCAGTGGCAAAATTGGATGCCAGAGCCTGACCCTCACTGGTACATATTATTTGCTTACATGTTTAGTTGCCGTTTTGATTGCCCGTTGAACTATGGCATGTTGACACATGGTCAAGGATTTGATGGGTCGTTGCTAATGATAGATGGTACTGATAATTTGCTTTAATAGAAGTTGGTGTCTGGAACAGTGGATTTATTTTTTGATCAACTTTTCAAAGATTTCTTGTTTAGTTTTAAGACATTTTCAGGAAGCATATAGTATACATACAGCCTATGTCCCGCATTCACCCCGGCACATCTCGCACAGTGAGATGTGACACACCAGCATTGTAGATGTCATGTGTGTTTAGAAGGGTATACGTAAGGTGCTTCCTATAGTGAAAACATGTACATTGATTGTGACAGTGAATGCGTAAAGCTCAACTATTCTCTGCCTGTCTACATTAAGGTTTACATTTAGCTTGGCCCTGTCCTCGCTCCTTACCTCAAGGTGTCAATCTCCACCCACCTTCCTTTAATTCCTTATAGCTTCTTTTATTTCGATATCCTTTGAGAAGGTAACTGGTGGAGTGTGCTGCATTATAAACATTTCTTACACATTCAGGAAGCAGTCACCAACTCTTCGGCTAATCTGGCCACATAAAATGTGGTGCAGGTGACTGCATGGAGTGATGCCACATTGTAGGGAAGTACACTGCCACCACTGCATCGTGGTACCTTACATCTTCCTGCGGGGTGGGGGGAGGACCCAACCTCTCTTTTTTTAAATGTTTTTAATGATGCAGATGCTCTTATTCTATTCCTTAATTAATCTTCCCTTACCCTATTTATGTTACTTACCTTTAACAATGCAATAGCCCATGTTTTGGTGAACTCCATGCAAAGCTGGGAATGGGTCGCCAGCACCCAAGCACACGGCTCAGGAGTCCAATTAGCCTGTTTGTACTAGTTGAGCAAATCACACTGCGCTAATAAAAGATAAATACTCTGCGGCACTAAAGAGAAATTATTTTTTGGCATTTTCAAATTTAGAAGATGCCTGGACCACTTTGAAAAGATAAAAGCATTTTCAGTACAAGAACGCCATTGTTGGACTTGTGTTTCTCATTGATGACAGCGGTGGCAGCATCATCCTCTCCACATGGGATCCTCGAGGCACCGAGTGACCATCGGGCATCGTGGGAAGTAAATAAAAGGGAGCTGGGAGGCCTGGCAGGGAACCCCTTGATCAGGGAACACGCAAAAGGCCGTCAGGCTGGATAAGTTGATAAAAGCTGGAGAAGGAATGTTGCAGCCAAGTGAGCAAGTTGATATTGTGTAGCAGTATAGGTAGCTATTGAAAAACTGTAATTTCGCAATTTAGTGTATTAGTTGACGAGGGGTGATAAACAAAGTTTGTAAGTTATACCGTGTCTCGTATTACAAAACACATCTGAAGGTTCCTGAGGTGTACTCCTCAACGATATCACCATCGAGGTTATGGCTTGGAAATGCTTTTCTTACATTAGAGCATCAATGAAGCAGGAGCAAAATTTGGAAATATATATTCTAGTTAAATTCTGCCGATCCGCATGTTATTGCTGCATGCTGCAGTGTGATTCACGCCTTGTGTTGTAGGAGAATAGTAAAAGAGGGATTTGTCCTCTACAAGGTCATTCCATGAAGTCCATTAGGAATAGGAACATCTGTATTTTTATGTACAACTGAATATTAAGAGGACATTTTCCGGTTTACTAATTCATGTAGAGTAGAATAAGAGTAGTAACTACAAGTATAAATATTGTTTAGGCCAAGTATCTTTATCAATTCAACTAGCACCAGTGCCATGTGCAGCACTGCTTCTATCTTCCCTATAACCAACTTCATTTTCAAACCCAGGGGTGCCAAACGTAGGTCAAGATGGCTAGATTGATTCAGATTTTAAAATAACACTGATCATGTATAAGGATTTACATTTACATTAACTGTATGTAAATTTCTCATACGTGGATTTTTTGAAAATCTGGCATGGATCCAGCTATACATTGGAAGGAATCTTCACATTTAGGATGTAATTTGATTACATATTTTAGAAATAAAAGCCACTTAAAACCTTTGGAAGGCTATTTTATTCTGCAGGACCTATTGGGATGAAAGCCATAAGATCATTCAAAGTTTTCAGAATTCTTCCAGGAAGGCACAGAGACCTGTCGAATGGGGTAGTAGAGCCGCGTTGTGGGAATATTTAGGAAAAGGTAGGATGGCTCAGAGGCAGACTGATGTAGCACCGAATTTGCAAGAGTTCTCAACAGGCTTGGGTCTCTGAATTGCCTCTATGGCTATGGACAAGCTAATCACATGTCAATCCCTGCCCAGTCCTACAGGGTCTGCAGAGACAGCCTGAAATGTGACTAACTCTTCCATGGCCTTTACACCCTTGTTGAGAAATATCCTTTTAACCCCTGTAGGTCAGTCCGCCTTTCATCGGTCTCCCCACCTAGTATTAGGCAGAAATGATTGTGCAAAATAATATATACATTTTTTTAATGTAAACAATATTTATAAACACGAAGGTTACAGTCTCTGGCAGTCCACCCTGCCCAGGAGGAGCCTCTTTCAGTTATGATCATTTCCACATTTATGAAGGTGGGGAGGAAAAAGTGCCATTTAAACTATTTTGAAATGGTGAAAACTTTGGGCCTCATTTATGAGGCCCCTTGTGCCATCAGAACATCACCTTTTGTGACATTCCGTGGCGCAGAAGCCTGCGTGATATTTTTCAGGCAGCACTAAGCCACTTTTTTGCTGCCTGATAAATATCAGTCCCTTTAACGCAGTGTTCTGAGTTAAAGGGGCATGCAATGGGTGTTGCTGGGGGCGTTCCCAGCAACATCCATAGCCTTTTTCACACTGCCCCAGATTTACGAGAAATCGAAAATCTGAGGCAGTGCCAAAAGTGTATGCCTCCCCAGGGGAGGTGTAAGGGAGGCGCAACGGGGAGAAATATCTTTATTTAGCCTCGTTTTTCCTTTTTCTATGTGTGCTGCATTTTGCAGCACACATAGAAAGAGGAAAAGCCTCTTGTGATTATTTTTGTACAGAAAGGTTTCTGTTCCTGTACAAAAAAAATCATCCCCGTAACGCAGGCACCCTTGCACCATTGTGCAAAGGTGCCTGCGTTGGCTCAGGCAGCCCATTGTGCGCCGGCGCAGGGCAAAAGGACAGGAATGCGCCGTATCTTATAGATACGGCGCATTCCTGCCCTTTTCTGTTGCCACAGGGAAGCGCAGCAGGAAGGTCTGCTGCGCTTGCCTATGGCAAAACCTCATAAATGAGGCCCTTTGGATTTACCCTGAAACTTTCTCTTCTTACGGGATATCTATATCAAAGCACGATTGAGGAGGGCAGGCCGTCATTCACATTGGCAGAAGGGTGTCACTGGTGTGGCCTGTAGCTGGTGAAAAGTGGTCCTTTGGAGTCAAATGAAGATCCAGTTAAGCAAAGATGTCCAGGGGCAGACAGACCCCTGGCTGGTGAGGCAATGTGACATATTATGGTTTCTTAGAGGTTATTGAAATATCTTGCTATAGTTGACTGTGAACCATAAGGCACTCCACAGCGGGTGGACGCCACTGCACAGGTGCTGTTGAAATCAACAAAATGATGTAAATACCAGTAGAAAAATCACCCTGGGCATCCTGCATTGATGAAGGGGGGGGCTGGCACTCTGCCCACCATGACCAGCTGTGATTTGGGTGCTTTGCTGGTCCTTGTCACACATATAAAGACCAGTCTACAGTCTGTATTGCTTAAATTGTAGTCTGTGCTTTTTTTCGCAGCTGGTGATGTGCACATTCAGTCTGTACTTCTGTCGCGGTCAACAGGCCGGCTTTCAGCAATGTATTGCTCCAGGTCTTAATACATAGAGTTGAACTAGGAAAAGTTTTCAGAATAATTTATAAGTATAATTTAGGATTAAAAAATAAACACTTTTGAAATACGTCCGAGCAGATGACCCTGCTCCATCACTTTCAAGCTAACAACGTAGACTGAGTGTCCTTGCAGCCTGAGTCCTGTGTTAGGCGCTGGAGATTGGGTTTGAACTGGGCTGAATGGTCACTTGGCCCGCTGTGCCACCAGCGGCGAGATCTATGGGTCAGCCTCGGCGGGCTCAGCCTTTCCTCCTCCTGAGGTAGATAAAATAAAGGCTCAAGTCTGATTGACGAACAATGAAATCTATAGCTGTATATGTAAAACTTGTTAATCCTTGGAAAGAGTGAAAGCCTCGAAGGTTGATCCATGTCACGTGTTAACACATCCCACCCCCCTGCCACTTATGCTGCAATGTGAATTGTGCATCCCACTGAGTGTAATAAGGGGAGAAATAAGAAAAGTGACACAGGAGTTTTTTGGTGACCTACTCTCCTTGGCAACAATGGGGTGTTGCACATCACGGAGATGGTCAGCAGGAGTTCTTTGCCCCTCACCTGTACCTGCGGGCAGCGAGTGGATGTGTTTGCAATATAGGCCACAGCGTAGCCTTTCTGCTGCTGTACATCACTAGTTGTCTGGTTCTTCTAGTGTGTTAGAGATGTAAACAGCATTTTATGATTCTTTTCGTTTACTACGCGTGATCTGACACCAAAGGCAGAACCACTGGTGAACTGGTAGTTTCCCTGCCACCAAAGAAAGACAGATAACCTGCCAGTATTCCAGTAGTTCAGGATTCCTCTATCGGGCACATTAATCTAGTTACAAATGACTAGATGTTATTACCAGTGTCAGGTGGGTCCTCCCATGGGTTACAGTACTGCCTGCTACAGACAGAGAAGATGATCAGATGCCAATGATGGATGCACAACGAGGGCAGCAGATGCAGCTTTAAGAGGGGGTTCACCCAGCAGTGCGCCCATGTTCAGCGCGTCCATGTCTAGCCACCCAACAGCTTCTGGGTAGCATCATTAATAGACCCAGAGAAGGACTTCTACATCCTCCCTTGACAAGTGAACTGGTGTGCTGTGGCATATAAGGGACAGGAGCAAGGGGCACGTGGCTGGGGAAAGTGGATAGTTATACCACACTTAGAAGCAGCTCAAGTCTCTCGCCAAACTTATTCTGGGCACCCAACAGATCTCCTCGGGTCTCAATTAGCTAGACCAACTCCGAACTGGACATCGCCACATGGTGCTCAGGCAAATATCGAAGAATATCCGCGTGTCAGTGCTGTGGAGTCACTTAAAGGGAAAGTCATTGTTTTTCTTCTTGGATCGACTTTTTCCATTGAACTCATTTAATTGCAGGAATTCGGCAGGAATCTGACAAATAAAATAAATATTTGGTCAAACACTAACATAGTTACACCATCAAGTTGGCACTGCTGAATTGTGAGCATTCTGCTTACTAAATCTGAGTGTTTTTTGCTTGTTGGATAAGATTTTCCTTGGTCCTGTTCATCAGAAAATACATATTTCTTTTTAATACCAAAATAAAGTCAGCAATCGGGGATGAGACTGCACATCCCGTCTTGGGCTGGTGATGCATCTGTGGTTTGTGAGCAAAATGTCTCCAGGCTGGATGGCTGGAGTCAGGCTGGGGTCTTCAACATCCATTTTCGCATAGTTTAAGAGATAGATTGTGCATTCTTTTAATAACTTGTGCATATTTTTTTTAGCAGATTCATGGAATATTTCATAGAAAATAATAGCTTATTCCAAAGTTTTTGTATGTAGATAATAGATGAACCTTTCCACATTCAGACGTCTTGCTTTTGGGCTCCTAGGGTGGCGGAGGCAGCTTCAGGTCCAGCAGACTGTAGGCAAAAACATTCCAGAAAATGGCAAACAGTATAAAGAATATGTAGCTTGAGCTGAAGATCCACCAGATGGACTGGTCTTGCAGGCGCTGCTCATAGTTCCTCAGGATGACCACGCCCAGTGTGATGCCCACCAGCACACCGCCCAGGTGGGCCACAAAGCTCGGGTATGGGCATGGAGGGTACGCCGATGGGTGGAATCTTAGCCACACCGCTCTTCCAAACTCAAAGCTCACTGCAAGAAAAACAAAAGGAGGTCAAAACAAGGAATTGCATTTCACTTCAGCAGTGTTTCTTAGGAGGCAAAGTCTACAGATGGCAGCAAAGGTGCTCTTGGTCCCCTGGAGTCTCTGTACTGCTATTGTACACCTTCAGTGTGAAGCTGCAATGTCTTCACTGCACTCCCATCCTGTCGATATATAGCACAGGGCAAACCTCGGAGAATGCTTACCTCGACCCAAACACAGCTCTATCACTACACTGCTCTGTAGCACTGAGTACTCTTCCATTAAGAGGTGTTTTTGGGAGTGCGATGTGTTGCAACTGTGATGCCCTAGAATGCCCTTGCAGCTTGAGGCCATTCCACCACCATGGCAGGCATCACCACCACTAGACACAGAGCAGGTGTGTGCGCTTTATGACCCTTGTTTGCGCTGCACTGAATGTTCTCGATTTCCCCGCAATCTCTTTGACTATTGAAGGACCCAATAGAGAAGCGAATGATATCTCCTGCTGCGGCACATTATACCTCTAAAAAGTGTGGCAGGAGAAAAGTGCAAGGGGAGAGGAACTAAGTTAACAAAACATATTGGATCATTTTATTTTTTTGTAAAAAGTTTTGCCAGCAATATTTAAGGAGGACTGATACAGAGGTATATAAAATTAAATCTGAATAGCTGAAATAAAAAAATAAAGATGCTAAATTGAGGGAGGTGATTTCATCTGTATCAAGAAACCATGATGAAGTTAGAGGAGAAGTATGACTCTGGTTGTCTAAATCAGGATGAAGTTAGAGGAGAAAGATGACACTGGTTGTCTTATCGCCCTCAGCCTTCCTAGACACCCCATTCATTCCTCGCTGCACTAGCATCAGGACTGAGAAAGAAAGACACATTTCGCTGTTGCCAACTTTTGTCTCTACCTCCTACATACAGCCCAGTCCACAGCAGGAGATAAGATTCAAAATGAAAAAGTGGGAAAAGTAAAAACTTCGGAATGACAAGTTTAAAAAGCAAACATTAGAAAGGAATTTGCAAGAAAATTGCATTGATGTATATTGGGTTTGTCTATGTTTATTAAGAATAGGGTTAAATCCAGAGAAACTGTTTGGACACAATAAAAAGATGAGCAGCCGGAGGTTTAAAGTAGCCATAGAGAGAGATAAAGAGTGGGTATGGCCCCCCGTTTAATGTAGCAACAAAAATAAATAATAGAGAGAGGATAGTTGTTGGGGAAGAAAACAACTGGTGAACAACTGTGGATAGGGGAATGCTTTAGTCTCATGATTGTCAGACGTACCTAAGGCAAACACTGCACAGAGCATCACAAGGTGATGAAGAGCGATAAACAGAAGGGAACACAAAATAAATACACCAACATAAATTATTCCTGGATGGAAATTTTTAATTTATTGGACCAATTGTTTTTAGTTAGCCAGACATTTTCAATTCATTCATGGAAACCCGTTTCTTCAAACATATTCATTTTATAAGTTTTGAATTTGAATCTCATCTAATCCTATGGGGCTCCTAAACTCATCATGTCGTTTGAGATCCACAAAATGAGGGTAGGGGTGTAATGAGGCCAGTCAAGAAGAACTCCGGTTCTGCTGCTGTCTGCCACATGAAACAGGCTCAGACTCTGAGCAGACCTTTGCACATAATAGCAGGACTTCTCTCCAGCCTGGTCCCTGGACTTTAAATCCCTGGCTCTGGTCTAGGGAGTATGTGGGTGGTGCCTTTGGTTGCTTTGGTGAGGGAAGGTCGCCCTGGTCTCTGCCATGATTAAATGGAACACTTGTCTCTGTAGAGAGTCAATGGGGCTGTGGTCTTTGCAGTGCCAAAAGGGGCACTTTTGTTTAACAGAAAAGCGAGGCTTTTGGACTTTGCATCGGTGAAGCTGGGTGCTTTTCTCTGCAGTGAGGACAGGGGATTTGGTCTTTGCAGTGGGGGAGGTCTGATTTGTTCTTTAGGAATAAAAGAGTCTAATCTTTGCATGGTGGAAGGTAGCAACTTGTCTCCACAGTCTGGAATGGATGGATCCTGCCTCGAAAGGAGACCCGTCTACTTTGCAATGAGGAATAGTGAAGTGAAGCAGTGAAGAAGGAAACTTTGGTGTGTGGCGAAGAAAGGAGGCCTCTTCCTTTGTAGTGACAGAGCGGACTTGTCTCTGCAAGGATTGGAGGAGGTGGACTTCTTGATCGACAAGGCCTGCATTTTGTCTTCTGCCATGATTGTACGTAGGTTAGAGCTGCTCGATGTTTGTCATACCGTGCTCTAAGTCGTACTCTTCATAACTCCTAAATCACATAAGCAGCTTGTTTATACAGTCTTCAGAACCCTATATAGATTTGAACAGTTTGATTCCTGCGAACTCCCTGGCGATCATGTTGCAGTTTCTACTTTCACATACTCGACTTTTCAAAATCCTTTGAGAGGTTCTACAGGTACAACCTGTGTCTGTGTCTTAAGGTTGATCACGTGATCACCGTATATGCATCTTATCTCCTTAGCTACCATTCTGCTTTGGACATCAGATACCCCTCTAATGGCTCCACATGTGCTTGCACCTTTGCAAGACTTGCGTGGAATGTAAATATCCTGTTACACTATATAAGGCTACATCAGAAGTTGGGCGAGTGCCCCACAGAACAATAAATTCAAGCGGCCAGCCGCTGAGGTCGGGGCATAAGAGGATTAATCACTATATACTGTTTGCAGTATGGCCAGCCTTGCTTTGGAACAAGTAATGTTTAGAGGTTATTGTAAAGGGGGCTCTTGGAACCTCTGACAATATCTTTTAGAGTAGAGGGGATGCATTCTTACAAGTATGACGTCACGTTTTGCTATGTTATTGACATTTACTTTAAGAAGGACTGTTTACCGGTTGTTCTGACCATCTTACTAAGAGGCAGGAGTAAAGTGCTGCTCCTTCATCTGCACACGACTGGCACCTTTAAAACTTACTTTTGTCTTCCTATAGATTACTTATGAACTCTGACCACAGCTGTGGCACTGCAAAAAAGTTGACCTTGTATGCCCTTGTGCCTTTTCCCATCTATGCATACTCAGTGCTCAGAGAAGCTTAATACTCACTACAAATGAGGGCGGCGGCCATGCGCAGCAGCTTGAATTGGCACTTCATTCCGGACCAGTTCTGTGGAAAAGAAGGGAGCAAAAGGAACAGGTAATGCACATATTTGTTAATTTGTAAAAACGTCAGGTTACAACACAGTGCAGTGTGAATACATAATATAACATGATCTACTTAGCACCATGCATTCAAACACAAGAAATCAGAAAACGTGTGTCTACAAGATGGAGTTTAACAACAGCTGAGATAGGATTTTTATTCCCATTGAGGAACAGGGAAGATTAAATGATCCTCTCAGGTCACCATGGTCAGATGAACTTTTTCAAAACGGTAGTGGCATAAACGGGGCGACTGTGAACAGTGGTCGCTGGTGAAGTTTAACCATTCACTTTAGAGAAATGCGAGTCCTAATCAGCAGAAAGTCACTGTTGAGGAACATATGTTCCGGGTTCAGCGTTTCACTGCCCTGAATTGAACCTAGACAGGAGGGCTGTTACTTTTAGACCTATAAGGTCTGGACCTCAAACCGCTCAGAAGGCCCCATGCAATGTCTGAAGCAAGTTTAACAACTTCACATCAGCTCTACTGGAACCTCTATGAAGACGGCTTGCAGTAAAATTAAATCTCTCAGTGGAAGAAGTCTTCTCAGAGCCTGAATAAGGTTAGGCAGCTGCAGGGTCTGTGCGGGGGGCTTCTTTCAAGAAGTTCTCAGATGTTTAGCTGTGAAATGGAAATTACAGTGTAGTGGAAACAAGTTATGTGGGATGATATCTAACTTGGGTTCCACAGCTGAGATTATGTGACTGACCTTGCAGGGAACATTTCTGCAGAGCATGACATTGTTCTGAGTGGGAACAGTTGACATTTGGGATGACTTAAGTGAGTATCTGGCAAATTTGAACTTTCCTTCCATGAACTTAGTAGGGTGCTTTTGCAAGTGCTTTTGACTATCTTGGTTAAGTTTCACATTGTATTTTTGGCTGTGTCGCCAGTACCAGTTGAACACCTGTCATGAGTCGAGGCATGTGGTGCCAATGTCTAATACGTAGTCAGTTCTAATACTGCACTTTGAGGTAGCAGCCCAGGGCTTTTTTTAAAAAAATGTTTTATTGGCATTTGAAAAAGTATGACATACATTGCAAGTGATGCATCTCATGAACAACAGAGCAGTAAACAGAGAAGAAAAAAGAGAAAAAAGGGGGAGGGGAGATAAGTGTTGCTGTCATTTACATCTTCTGTAGTATAAAGAGCATTCCAGGCGTCAATTTAATAGTGCAGCTTAAACCAGCATTAACACACATTCGTCACATATATTATCCTGAGATATAAAGGGGAGGGTGCGAAGATCTTGGTCAATTCGGACCTGTTCTATAGGGTGTAGCCCAAACTATGTCATTCGGTAGTAGACTATCGTTGACCCTGTCTCCAGGAGTAGATGTGAGAGTATGGAGATATGTTTGTGCATGTAACGATCTAGGGGGATGTGGTAACCTGCGATCACAAGTGAAATAGTAGCGGTTCCCAAATGTCTTTCAGGCGACTTTGCATGGGCATCAGTTCCCAGTTTATTGGGCTAATTGTTCCTGACAGTATGTAGCATACTTTAGCCATGAGGTGACCTTGGGAATCCCCTTCCTCCTCCAGTGTTTGGCTAGTTGGCATTTGGCTAGTAGTAATAGCATAGCTATTAAACGACTGGAAGTTACAGGCACATCTTTGACATATCCTACGAGACTGATTAACGGGGTGAATGGGGTTTCTTTTCTGAATTTTAGAGTATATCTCTCGCCAGTAGTCCAGTACCATAGGGCATTCCCAAGCCAGATGTAGGAATGTTGCCAGGGGTGACAAGCATCTTTCACAGCGTGCCTCCTCTTTTAGGCCCATGCGTTTCTGCTGCAGGGGAGTCTGGTATAATCTATGAAGAAATTCAAAATGTATGAGGCGCAATCTATAGCTGGGAGACAGTGCCTCAAATTACGAGCAACAGTAGGAACATTGGTCCATAGTGACTGGGGTTCCGTGTCTTGTTGCCACAACATAGATCGTCGGTCTTGTGACTTAGCCATATGCCCAAATATCGAACTGGCTCCGTTGCCCATTGCAATTCAAATTCAGATGCAAACTGTTCCGTACTGTCAGTTAGGGAAAAAATAACGTAGTCCAGTTCATTGTTATTCTCGAGAGGCCTCCAAATTTGACAACATGTGATGACACAATCTAAATTATCTCAGGGCTGTCTGATATAGAACGCCACATCGTCCGCATACATGGACACTAAAATTACTCACTCATGGTGAGCATGATATTGACGCAGTTTAGCTGCTAGAGGCTCCATGAAATGGATCGGATAGCAGGCCATTAATTCGTATTCTAGTTAAGGGGGCAGTGTAGAGGAGTTTAATGAGATTTAAAAAGTTAGTACTGAGTCCTATATGTTGGAGGAGTTGAAATAAGTATCGCCTTGGTGGCGTCCAACAAGGCATTCCACTGAAGCAGCCCTGGGCTTTGAGGCACCTCTATGCTAGTATTGCCAAGTGTTGTCCCAGGTACATGTTTCAAAACCTGTTCCCTATCACATACAGGTTCCTATATTCAGGTCTTCAGTTCAGCAGAAGCACAGGAAAGAAAGCTCCTAATCAACTTGGGAGTGAGGAAATTTGAATCCAAACTAATTCTACGGTATTTGTCCTGTGATAGATTCAAGTTTTAAGCCTAACAGCTAACCCGTAATTACCCAGTATTTAATTTCTCTGGCCCTTGAGCCCACCTACCATTTGTCTGCAGAGCAGACTTAATGAGGTCTGATGAGAGTTGCCAAATTCTACCCGTAATCTCATCCACCTATAACACTTTCTCATCCACCTGTAACACTTTCTCATCCACCTATAACACTTTCTCATTCACCTGTAACACTTTTCTTTGCCAGAGTCCCTAAAAGAACCATTTGTTTCCCTAGATTACAGCAGGGCCGGGCCGGGCCGGGCCGGGCTCTAGGCTCATGGTGGCCCTGGGCAGGGAGCCTAGGTGGGGGGCCCGGAAGAGGGTGTCCGGGCGGGGCGGAGCGCGCAGGCCAGTAAAGAGGGGGGGCCAGAGTGTTTGGAAGTGGAACAGAGACGGAGGCCGCCAAATCCCTGCCAGGGGCCACCACGCAAATATGTATCCATCCACAGAGGATTCATATATTAAGGATATATATTGGCGTGGCGGCCCCTGGGGTTTGGTGGCCCTGTGCAGGTGCACAGCTTGCACATGCCTAAAGCCGGCCCTGATTACAGCCTGTTGGCTAAGATCATACTGGAGTGCTGGGGTATTTATTTTGGTGTACATTGCGGAATAAATGAGTTATTCCTCTTTCCTCATTACGGAGCATTTATACCTGTCCGCTCGTCACAAATGGCCTAGCCTCAAGGAATCTCCCAAGAACTAGTCAGTTTTGCATGGCCTTTTGCAGAATGCCACACTCACAAATGTATGCCAGGAACTCAAAAAGATGCAGTACGTCTTCGTTTATCTATGTTTTGCTTTTATTGCGACTGAGAAAGATCCTTATCTGATAGCTCATTCGATTAAAGTCTGCATGAACAAGGTACCCTGTTGGCTTCTGCGATGCTCCTAACGCGTAACAAATGGCAGACATTTATTAGTTTAACAAATATATTACTATGATTCCACCATGACGGTGGCCATGTCTCTCTCTCTTTCTCTGTCCCTCTCTCTTTCTCTATCTCTCTCTCTCTCTCTCTCTCTCTCTCTCACACACACACACACACAATATCTCTCTCCATTTCTTACTATCTGATTAAACATGCAACCATGGAACAACCCCCTTACAAATGTAAAAACAAGCACTGCCAAAGCTAATAGGTCTTAAATAAGCAAGAGCTATAGGCTTTGCCAATGTGTTTTAGCCATGTTGTACACCAGTGTGGATGCTGTGCAGCATGGCTTAAAGTGAGTGGAGTGTTGTGGAGTGGAGTAGAGTAGGGTGGCGTAGAGTGGAGTAAAGTGGAGTGGAGTGAAGTGGAGTAAAGTGGTTTAGAGTGAAGTACAGTGTTGTAGAGTGGAGTGTCGTAGAATGGAGGGATTTAGAGTGGAAGGACTTAAAGCAGAGTGGAGTAGAGTGTCACAGGGTACAGTGTTTTAGAGTGTAGTGGAGTGTCATAGACTAGAGTGTCATAGAGTGCCAGAGTGGAATGGCGATAGGCAGACTTGGTTAGAATGGAGTGGAGTTGCATGGAATGGAGAAGAGTAGCATATCGTGGAGTGGAGCAGAGTAGTGTAGAGTGGCATAGACTGGAGTGCTATAGAGTAGAGTGGCATACAGTGGAGTAGGGTAGATTGGCATAGAGTGGGATAGTGGCACAGAATGGCATAGAGTAGAGAGGTGTAGAGTGGCACAGAGTGTCATGGAGTGAAGTAGCATAGAGTGGAGTGGCGTGCAGTTGAGCAACATAGAGTGAAGGGGCGTAGAGTGGAGTATGCATGGTGTGGTATTACACTGCCATTATAAAGAACACATTTCCAATTGAAATAACCACTATATTTGCACAGACATACAGTTTTATTGATAAAACCATTCAGTGCACAACCTAATAAAACACGACTTCAACAAAGAGATACTATACCAGTACAAATCTTTGGTGAGCAAAATAAATTCTAAATAAAATAAAATGTCAACTGTGAATCAAAATCAACCGTATTTACGATGTTTCCCTAGCTAACCGCTCCAATCCGGTCCTGGAAAAACTGCGTCTAGACCCTATGGATGTGATAGTCCCCTTGGTAGTCAGTAAAGGGTGGAATTCATTGCACTGTAACAAATGTTTAGCTTTTAATCATTTAAGTGATTGTAAATGGAATCTGTTTTCCGAGCTCATTAATATGTCCTTGACCCTTTATGAGAGGTTAACACTCTTGGGAGAGCTGGCTCGCTCAGGGACATATATATTCTCCTACAGAGCACCGTTGATGAAACACAAACTGAATTTAAGAGCTTAATCACTGAACGGTATTGATCCAGATAACTTATTACTCACATAAAATGGAGGGACTCCACTCCGCAGTTGGCTCTCAGAGGAAAAACAATATTCAGTTGCACGCCACACAGGGATGCACAAATGCGGAAAGGAACAAATGCTGGGAATTTGAATGCTGGGTTACACAGAATTAAAAATAATGTCAACCTTTCCGATCAGTATTTACTTATAGATCTTCTGTGTACGTTATTGTTAACCATAAAGTTAATTCTTTAACGATATGACCCAAACGTAAGGGGTATAGATCAATAAACATAGGTGAATACTAATTACACGGGGGTAAGGACGGACCATTTCCAGGTGCACAGCTGAATTTTTTGATTACTAAAAATTAGGAAATGCACAGCATCGGACTGTGATAAAAAATACGCATGGGGGACCAAAATAAATGTGGCCCCTGTTAGTAGCAAACCAGACAGCTACAAAACTAGCCCACACGTTCAAATCAACCCAGTTCTGAGATTGTAAAAACAGCCCCACGAGTATTTTGTAAATTATGACCGTCTGCATGTAATATCAATGAAATCAACATTAAAAAAACAGGCCCCCTGGTCATAAAACAGATCCACAAACTCCTAAAAACCGACGCACACACTGATCTGTGACACCAGCCATTCGGGCACTGCCAGTTTGCCCTGTAGGCCAGCTCAATCCTAGAAATGCAGAGTGCCAATAGTTTCTCCCTTACTCTGAAAAAAAAATTAATCAAAAACTACACGAGGACAAAAAATGTCCGCTTTGAAAACGTCACCGGTCAGAGGTTTAAGAAAAATTTGCAACACAATTTAACGATGCTAAAAACAATCGAGAGTTTTTGGACTGCACATTTATTTCTACGAAACGGTGACTTTGGAACACGTACCCGAGGAAACACTAGGGGGCAGTAGATCCACACTGACGATTTTAGCAGAGCAGACATTCACAAAAGATCGAACGGCTTAAATGTATCTTATGACCTTCTGCCTGAAGAAGCGCACAATAACACCAATTCACGAGTACAAATAAACGGAAATAAGGCATCGAGTCCAGGCCAACATGAGACACTCAGAACGAATGTGCAAGTATGGGAACGGTGAAAGAGTACAGGAAGAATATCAAATTCCACGGCAAGGTGTGGGTTTACCGTAAATGACCTTGTGGTAGCATACCTGCCAACTTGAAAAACAATATCACCGTGTGAGGAGGGGGCGGGGCCTCGGGGAGAGAAGTGCCTCAGAAGCACGTCTGAACCCCACCCGGCCCCAAGCCCCAGCTCCCAAAAATAGAAAAAGCTTGGTGCCGATGGTCTGGGGTCTTTTCACACGCCGTAATGGACTTAATGGAATCAGTTCAAACCTTGCCACCGTGTGATATCGGCTCCTCACCGGGAGACCGTGTGATGGGGGCATATATAGTGCGTCACACGGCGCACCTGTGAGTTGGCAGGTATGTCGTAGCTATCCTATAGAAGGGGCAAGCCAGCAAGAGCGGACCCAGAGCAGAACCAGGGGTTATTGTTTGGCTCCAAGAGTCAGAACATGAGAGGAAATTGGACGAGTTAATGACACAGTAAATAAAGGCCATGATAGGATGTGATACTCCTGCAGATAAAATGTAGGTTAGTCCTTGAATACAAGTATTTCCCTTTCCCTCCTCCAACGCCCCGATGACCCTGCTATGACTAAGCCAAGGTGTGTCAGGTTGTCATTGTATAATTCTCAATGTGACTGGGACAGAAGCATCATCTGTAAATATTAAATATAACAGGAACCGCAGGAGACAACTTCCTCGCACAACAGCATTTGAATTAGCAACCAGATCAATGTTGTTTTCTTACTTCGCAGCTAGACTAAAGTTCTTGAAGCATTTATGGTTATTAACCTTTTTTTCAGATTGAGGTATAACCATTTAACCTCTAAGATGTGTCACTCTTAGAAAAACAGGATGAAATGTGATTTCAGAAATCTTTATTGCCATCGTTTAAACAGTGACAAGTCTCTCACTTGATGTCTTTGTGTTTGAGTATGTTTTTGTTTATCTGCATAATATAAATTTTTCCTTTTACTAATTTGTCTTATTCTGCAATTTCTTCATGGTTCACTTGTTAAATAAATTCAACCATAAGTTCTGAAGGACATTACTCTGTTGATCCAATTGGAGTATTTATATAATCTCGTAATATTTAATAATCAATACTTGATTCACAGTTACTCGAGTCAGTTTTGCTGTTTGTATTGTTCTTTTGACAGAAGCCATTCGTTTTCCTGCCACACAATTGGCTAGTGGCCACGTCAGCGTCATCTTCCTCTAAATTACTCCCATGTAGTTTAAAAACTTTTTGAACTCCTATCCATTAAAGGCAGATCATTGTTCTTAAAAAGTTTGGTATTTACCATGTTGAGAAGATATCATCCAGAACATGAAGTGTAACTGATGATGAGGCTGAAGACACCTGCTTTTCTAATGAGAATTGTGAGTACTCCTCAGTAACTACAAACAAATACTATGGAGAAACCAAAGGACCATACAAATCTGCACACAGCGTGGACCAGACCGCATCAGGCTATTCAGACAACTTCATTGCTTCTGGAAATAACCTTTTTACTGTGCTTAGACACAGATGACAAGCTTGCACAATCTCCTCGATTTTGCTATCCAGCCTTAGAAACCACACTTTCTCACGTAAAGTTTATTTGTTACGGTTACTACTCTCTGGCTTTCGTGTATTTAACCAATCACTTATCTTTGCAGAGCATGGGGAACTAACTTTGTTCCCCATAACAAAATACCTGATGAAGCAATAGTTAATTATTCCTGTATGTTTTCGAAACAAGAATTTCTTCCTTTTTACACCTGGCTGGAAATACCTTGCATCGCTTACATGCCGCCATCTGTTCATCAAGAACTGTGTAATCTGTCATTGTTACTTCTATTAATTTCTCTTCTGAGATTCCCTGTGTGATCATAGTTTTGACAAAGAAACAGATATATATTTTTCAGCAACAGATTTTTCACTTTGTCCAAGAATTCGTTCAATTTTAAGCGGATCCCATAATCCATCAATCTCATTCGGCATTTCTCTGTACAGTGTGGCATTTTTGATTTTGAGTTACCAAATTTAGCAGTCAGTCACTTTTACAAATGGTTTCCCATACAAAAAGGTATAATAATGTTCACAATGCTCAGATCACCACTTGGCTTTGTTTATCATGCTTCAAATATTTGTTCTCCACCTCAGTCAAACTTTAGCAGGCTTGAGAGATCACATACCTTGGCATTTCTCTTCCTGGTGTATATTGTACCAGAATCGCTACTGAACCCACCGGACGAGCACCTTCCAAAAGTTCTGTACAAAGGGTGGGATCAGAATATATCAAATGTATTGCAGAAGATGTGTTCTTTTTATTTTTTTAAAGGCCTTCTCACAGTTCTCATCTAACTTGACCAATTTTCCTGTTCAGTTAGTTTGCACACTGACACACTCATGGTGGCATGACTTTTGATACATTGTGAGCAATAAATAACCATTCCCAAGAATAAGTGTAGTTCTGGCACATCTCTTTGAGTGTATAGCACATGTCAATGAAGAAACTTTTAGGGTCTGACTGCTTTTCTTCTTTTCAGAAAATATGTTAATAGTCAATTCACATCGAACGCTTCTGGATTTAACGTAAGGCTAGCATTGGCTGGACATCTGCAAACGTACTCTAAAGCACAATCTTGCGTTTGGCAAAAGACTATCACTATCATTTATGCAACTGTCTACCACTCAAATTAAATTTTTTCATTGGTCAAATGGAATTTCAACTGGTCAAATTCTCAATTTGGTTAAGCTACATTTTTATTTAGTAGATTGGAGTATTTATATACTACAGGCCAAGCCACAGAAGGCTGTGGAGTGGTTTCGATAAGGTTGGAGTGTGTGTGGGGGTCATGCAGGTTGTATGAGCGAGGAGTGGACAGATGTTTACATAAGGTCAGAGTTACAACGCATGTACAGTTAGAAACCTAGAGGTATCTACTTGCGGATCAGGTTACAATACATCGACAGGGGAGAGTAGTAGTATCTGGAACAGGGTGGGGACATTGTTAAAAGGAGGGTTTTAGTTTCTTTATCGAATGTCAGGCGATTGAGAGCCAATGAAAGGGGGGATTGTTGCAGACCAAGGCTTTCCATTGTTGGTCCATGTGTTACAATGTCTTCACAGCGTTTTGGGGTAGCTACTAACCACTGACCACCACTTAGCACTCCTCTTCAAGGTATTGTGGGCACAGCAACAAAATTGCTGTCTTTTCACTTATACTTTCCTCTTTTTGGTGATTTCTATGTTACCAGTTTTTTTTATTTACAACAAACTTTATTTAGTTTTCTCTCATATCATCAAAACCTACATGGCCTTCTGATACAAATAAAGCACCATAAACCCATTGTCCATACTAAATGATGCAGTCATAAGATGTAACAATCTATCCCATGACCCCTCCCATGATTTACAAAATGATCGTGACAACATCATATATTGCAACCTAAATATGTCGCCTGGTGGCCTCATGGCTTAACATTATACTGTCATATTTTTGTATCAATTAGGGATTCAACCATGGGGGCCGGTGCAAGAACCAAACCCCTGTAGTCTGCCCACAGCTGCCAGCTCTTATTATGTTTTAGTGGACACCCCACGCCCGATAGACTGTGACGCCCATCCCCATAAAATTATCCATCCCCTTCTTCCAGGTGGGTGTTGTTAAATCCTTCCATAATTTAGCGAAAGGCCTCTTTGCTACGTTGAGGCATAGAAACAATAAGTGCCTTTTATATCTATTACCACCTATCCCATCAGTACTATGAAACAGGAGTATCTTAGGGTTGAATAGGACCTCCCAGGACAAGACTTCATCTAGGCATGACACTACACCCCGCCAAAAGCCCGTCAGGACCATGCTATCACACACTGTATGTAGGAAGGTGCCCTCACTCCAGTGCTCTCCATGCCACTGGAGTCAATCTATCCTGGCTGATGAGGGCTGAAAGCCCGAAACCGGTCCTAGGATGCTTGTTTCCAGTCCAGGGAGGACCTGGCATTGGCAGTTCGGGTGGACTGTTCCCATTGGGTACAGGGTCAAGACTGATTTGCATACGGCTTGGTCCAAACAGGAATGTCATGGTGAGCAAAAAACAGATACATTTAGGCCCAGATCTCTGTACTGGGGTGAATGTTTGGCATTGTTCTGCATTCTGTCCATCAATTGTTCTTTATGCATTTGCCCCCCGAGTGGGATGGGTATGCCCAGACGTGGGTCCCGTGCTCTCCATGCCCCTGGAGTCAAGCTATCCTGGCTGTACAGGGCTGAAAGCCCGAAACCAGTTCTAGGATGCTTGTTTCCACACCAGGGAGGACCTGGCCTGGTAGATCGGTCTGGACTGTTCCCATTGGGTGCAGGGTCAAGACTGATTTGCATATGGCTGGGTCCAAACTGGAATGGCATGGTGAGCAAATAAAACGATGGATTTAGGCCTGGATCTCTGTACTGGGGTGAATGTATGACATTGTTCTGCATTCTGTCCATCAATTGTTCTTTTTGCATTTGTCACCCTGAGTGGGACGGGTATGCTCAGACGTAGGTCCCGTGCACTCCATGCCACTGGAGTCAAGCTATCCTGGCTGATGAGGGCTGAAAGCCAGACACCGGTCTTAGGATGCTTGTTTCCAGTCCAGGGAGGACCTGGCCTGGCAGTTGGGGCTGGACTGTTCCCATTGGGTGCAGGGTCAAGACTGGTTTGCATATGGCTGGGTCCAAACTGGAATGGCATGGTGAGAAAAAAAACTATTGATTCAGGCTAAGATCTCTGTACTGGGGTGAATATATGACATTGTTCTTCATTCTGTACATCAATTATTCTTTTTGCATTTGTCACCCGAGTGGGACGGGTATGCCCAGACGTGGGTCCCATGCTCTCCATGCCACTTGTCAAGCTATCCTGGCTGATGAGGCCTGAAAGCCTGAAACCAGTCCTAGGATGCTTGTTTCCAGTGCAGGGAGGACCTGGCCTGGCAATTCGGGTTGGGCTGTTCCCATTGGGTGCAGGGTCAAGGCTGATTTGCATATGGCTGGGTCCAAACTGGAATGGCGAGCAAAAAAAAATGGATTTAGGCCCGGATCTCTGTACTGGGGTGAATGTATGACATTGTTCTGCAGTCTGTCTATCAATTGCTAATTTTACACTCACTCACGCCATAGCAGAGGCATGCCACTGAAGCAATGGCACCCATGTACCATAAGCGATGTCTTGTAAAATAAACTCCATGCAAGAATTTTAGTTGGATGAGATGAAGTAGAGATGGGATCACCGCCTCGCGTGGGGCCTTCAGGGCCTCTGTCCAATCGTCATCTATTGTGGTTGTATCCCTCAGCCATGTTGGTCTAAGGGCTGGCAGTGAGGTGGCACTATGTACTATTAGTTATTGATAAATCTGCTTTATCTTGTGTGTGCCTAAATCGGTAGGGTATAGAGATCACAGAAATATGAAGTTAGAGAGTGGTGCATCTGTAAATATTTATATAATTGACTGCGGTGTAGCTGAAAATCATTCTGTAACTCTTGAAATTATTTTAGGACTGGACCTCGCATGACATCTCCCAGAGTGGAGATACCCACTGCGTCCCACCGTCGAAACCCTGGCAAGGACGCCACCCAGCCAAGGAAGTCTTCCATCCATGCGGTGTCATCTGAGTCAGCTTCTCCTACCAACCCATCTGCCATATTGATCACCTCCATAAATGAATCACTACTTGAGTCGCCGGGGGAAGGGAGTTTTTCATCTTCCTTCCATATAGAAGGTCTAGCATCGGCACGTCCCCCATCACCCATCCCTGGGTTGCATAAGCTGAATCAGCCTGCGATGTATACCACCATCCTTTTATAAGTAGTAGATGGGACATAGTATAATATGAATAGATGTCTGCCACCATTATAGGTAGACTGAAAACATGTCCAGAGGGCAATACGTACCACCTCCCCACTCCAGAGAAATTGGGCCAATACTGTATTCACTTGTCTAAACCAAGCCTGAGGAATTGCAAATGGATAGATTTGTAGATAGTACAAAATCCGTGGCATGGAGACCATCTTAAATATCATCGAGTGACCCAACAGAGAGAGGGGCAGCGGAGACCAGGGCCTCCACCCTCACATGGGGTAGTATGGGGGGCATAATGTGGGCCCAGGATGTAGCAGGAGCTGGAGCAATGTATACACCTAGATATTTAAATACAATGGTATCCAATATTAGCTTGGACTCCCAGGATGTAGCTGCAGTGGTACTGACGTTGTCGACATTCATACGCAGCCCCAAAGTCTCATCAAAGATCCGCATGATCTGCAAGATAAGAGGGCCAGATGATCAAGGATCAGTAATAAAGAATAAAATATTGTCTGCGCAGACAGCTCCATACACCACTCAAACTCTCTTACCAATAGATCAGATCGCACCCATGTCGCTAATGGTTCTATCGCAAGGGTGATTAGTAAAGAAGACAGCAGGCATTCCTGCCGGGTGCCCCTGCAATCTCAAAGGGATTGGAGATCACACAGGTAACCTGAACCGTGGCTGTTCATTTGCTGTATAAAAGCTGAATATTTGACAGGAAGCGCAGGCCTAGATTGATACTACGGAGTGATATTCTCATCTGGTTGGAAAAGGGCTGTATCTGACAGGGACAGGGATAGCCCTATGGAATTCCACCACTAAGTCAGCACCAATTTGATAATTCTCTGCATATAACCTATAATAGGCTGCAAAGCTCTGGACAACATCCCAGGGTCCAGACAGCCCCACACGGGAACTCTGTACCACTGGCACAGGTAGTATTGTATTGGTGCCTTGACACAGTCTATGTAGCATTCGGCTAGATTTATCACCCCATTGATAGATGCAACTTTGGGTGGGGCTTGCCATGCCTATTTGGCCTCATTGAGAAGGTGTTGCTGGTAGATCTTGCTGCATCACCCCCCGTCCCCAACTGTACATCTCCAACTTTTCTATTTGTGTTTCCAAGACTACCAGTTCTCGGGCTCTACGCCGGCGTTCTCCTGCGCAGAAACTGATATTGACACCTCCAAGAGAAGGTGTAAGTGTTTCCCATAATACTTTTTTGGATGGCGCCATAGGCGTATTAATTGAATAATATTCCTCGATTGCACGACGAAGTAGAGAGCTATACGAAGTGTTTTGGAGGTGCCACGGCGACATGCGCAAGCAAAACTGGGAGTGACTCGGGCCCGCAAGGACATCCGCAACACCGGGGAGTGATCAGACAGTGACTGCGGATGAATATTAAGATTTGATACCCTGTGGAGATGGGTATTACGAATCAATAGGTAGTCTATCTGGGAAAAGAAGCCATGAATCGACGAATAATATTTGTAGTCGTCAGGGTGATATGACCTCCAGGTATTGGACCAGCCCAGTGTAGAACTAGGGCGGCCAGTTTGGACTCCTGCGGGGCATTCCGCCCACCTCGACCATGCCATCTATTGACCCCAGGATCAATGACATAATTACAGTCTCTATACACCAAAGAAAAACTATTGGGTAGGTCCCCCCATAAGTGGATAATACACTCAATAAAGGAAGCCCCTAGTGCGGGAGGGGCATAAACACTGCCCAATGTAATGTGCCAGTCACTATTATATAACAGCCATAAACATCGGTCCATACCTTTTGGGACTGAAATGGGACGTGCAACATGACGTACGCGCCCACTACCCCAATTTTAGCATCTAATGCATCCTTGAATTGAACAAGATCTGTGTGCAGTGCGGCGTTGTCGGACACTGCACCGGGGACCCAGTCTGATCAGCACCCCTAGAGCCTGAGCTGGTAAATTGGTCTATGGTGCTTGTTTGGTAGCTGTCGTCGAATGCTTGTCTTAAGACATAATGAAATTGATATACCACTACACTGCAGGATGATGACACCAGCTACTACGATGGGCTCAACTCGAGTAGCATGTGAGGGACCCTCCAACGTCCAGGTAGACAGTATGGATGTAAAGAGAACCTCTCCCCCGCACCAAGCACTCCGGGCCCAACCCGCTTCGGTCACAAGCCGCACCAGGACCTCTACTAACCGCCTCTGCAACCAGGAACCAACTTTAGCGAAGTCCTCCCTAACGGAGTACTGCACTGAGGGAGTTTGTGAAGACCACTTGGCAGCTAGGGGTCGATGAGGGTGAAGAGGGCACCCACAGGGATGGAGGCCCAGGTGGTGGCCATAGAAGCAGATGAGACGCCCAGCAGTGATGCTGAATTAGCCAAGAATGCAATATGGCTGGAAGGGCACCGACAGCCGAAGGCACCCAGACTACGCCAGTGGAGATCCACTCCCTGGTACACCACAACACCTTCTGGGGGGGCACCGACACCCAGCCACAGAACGCACACAATCCACAAAAGACCCATACCGGCCCCACCCTCAGGGCAGCCGCAAAAAAATACCAAAAGAGGGAAAGAAGGGATTGCCCCACACATGCAGCCCAGCATCGAACAGGCCCCTCCCCCAAACTCAGGCCAACAGCAAAAAAAGGTCAGAGGCCAGCCCCTCGAGCCTAGTCATCACCACCACAGTGTGGGCACCCCCAGGAGCCGCGATTCTCCGCGGGGCACCAATGGAGCAGCAGTCTCCCGACGTGCCTCCGCACGAGAAACTCCTTACCTCGGTGCACAAGCACCAGTACCTCATGGGGCCAGAAGGCTTCGTCCGCTGAGCCTCCTGTGAGCCGTCCAACAGTTCGTAATGTCTTCAGGAGTCAAATAGTTAAAATAATTATATAGAAAAGGATCAACAACTGTATCTCGCCCTCCATTCCTTCCCCACAATGATTAGTCGTCTCCCAGTTCAAAGAGGTCCATCCATGGTTCCTATATCCTCCTATGTTTATTAAGACATCGCCGTGATTGAAATATAATTTTTCGAGTCAAGCCCATCCATCCAATCTTCAAATAGGGGATTCCTTGTTTTAAACCAGTATTTTATGATGTCTTGCTTCATAATCAGACAATCAATTCCCAGTACCCTACATGAGTGCCTATCGCTCTCCCAATTCTCCATTATGCCCAGGATAGCTTTCTTTCAGGACAGTTCAATTAATAACCGAAGTCAGTATATTTACAATTTCACACCAGTAACAGGAAATCTCTTGGCACGACCATATCAAATGCAAGAAACGATAGTAGTCTTCCCTGCATCTGAGGCATGCAGTGGGCAGAGTTTTCCCCATCTTCTGAAAATGTCGGATGTAAGATAGTATTTTTGAAAAACTTTGGACTGAATCAACCAGAGGCGTGTCTAAATCGCTACCTCATGGGAAAGGGAGAGGGGGGGGGGGGCATTTGGGCCTTCGTCCATGCTTCTTCATCAAGTTTTCCCACCACATCTTCCCACTGCTGTCTCAGTGGCATTAAGGTATCTGGTATGCTTATGATTAAAGGAGGGTAGATTTGTCAGGTGGCGTGTTTACCCTAGGTTTCCAGAGTTCTCTTAGCCTCAAGAGGGTTGAATTAGGGACACTGCTCTAGCTTAGTCTGAAAGCAAACGTGGGCATATCCGTAGGGTTTTGTGGAATTGGGATCTCTTCAGAACAAACTCTTTTGAAAGTGTTTCATGTTATTTAATGTGACTTCCTGCATAAATATCACCCAATTTACCCATTGTGATTCTTGATGGGTTTCTGACCCCTTACATCAAGCGTTTTACAAGCCAGTCCAGGAGACTTGTATCTCTCTGAAGAGAGAGGAGAAACAAAAGTACAACAAGAACAAAAATCAAAGAGAAACACAGGAAGCAAAGAGCAGCAGAGGCAAACCACTGTAGGGGCGGAGTTCAAATGAGAATTACAAAACAATAGGCAAAAGGATGATAAGGGCTAGCTGACCGCCCCAATAAATAAGTATATTATACATATAATTTTAGCAAAATTAAAGGGCTATGCTAAAATCAGACTTAGGAGCACAACAAAACAAGGAAGCAGCTATTTGAATAAAATCCTACATTTGCACATATTGGCCGCAAATTGAACTCAATAAGGAACCAGTTTTGCTGACTCTGTGTTACCTAACGTCATTTTCTCATGCCTGAGACCAGAAGCAGCTAATTGTATTAGGTATCAATTGTGTCAAAATTGCTCTGTGAAAAAGGAAATCACATTAACCCATCGCTCAGATGAAGAATAATTCAGCCCGAGGGCAAGATTCACCTTCCTGCGAAAGCATTACAGGAACTAAAAAATGATATTAAAAAGCTGGGCTACATTTTAACATTTATAGGAAAAAATAAGTGTTTTAGCTGGATGCTGGAAGCGTGTCTCTGCTCTCCAGAGCCTGGAGAGGTAAAATGTGATGCCAGAAAATATATTAACAAACAGAGTCAGTGGCTGATAAAATGAAATTTGCTGCCAGAGTACCGTATTTCAGCTCAAAAGGTGATGAAAAGCTGAGCTTTCCAATTTTAAACAGCGCTCTTATTCCACGAACACACCAACGGTTGAAATGCTCTGAGTGCTGCATATGAATTCAGTACACAGCAGCAACGTTTGTGCTTAAGAAAACAACCAACTGCTTATTGAGACTGCAAAGACGTAATGCTACAAGACGTTTTCTAAGCTCTGAGGACCACAAATACCTGCCCAGGTGGCTGTATCTAGGACATCACATGTTCTCCTGCTTCTCGTCTTGCGCTTTGCCTGATTATAAATTCTCCCAATGTATTCCTGTTTGGACTCTTAACTAAAAGTATATACCATGGTTTATATTACAAATTGTCTGTGGTTGCTATTTCTACACACACGTCATGTCTCTTATTAAGCTTTATCTTTTGCTGTCAATGTCCTGTGGCCAACACACCCCAAAGGCAGCCAACCCAGGAGGGTGGCATGCAGGTCCTCTCTCAGGGCCGATTTCGGCCCCAGGGACCACATCCTCCGGGGCTCATCACATTTTTTTAGGGAAGGGGGATATGTAGCACCCCTTCTCGGCCGTATTTGGCCTTGGGGACCCCTTTTCCCAAGGCTAGCCATGTTGTAAATGGGGAGCGTGGCACGCAGCCCTATTCCCTGGGCCAATATTGGCCCTGTGGATCCCATTCCCTGTGCCTCTTCAATTATTAATTGGGGAGGGGATCACGCGGCCCCCACCTGGGCAGAATTTGGTCCCAGGGACCCCAACTCCCAGGCCCAGCCACATTATTAACGGGGAAAGGGCATGCAGCCCCCCTCCGTGGGTCAAAAGGCCCCAGGGACCCCATACCCCGGTGCCTGGCCAAACGCAGTCCGAGCAGGGGAGCCACGTGGCCCCTCTTCCCCATTTGTTGCAAGGCCGGGCCCTGGGGAGTAGGGTCCCAGGGGCTGAAATTGGCCCAGGAGGGGGCACGCAGCCCCCCACCCTGGGCCAAAATTGGCCCCGGGGACACCAAATATATATTATATTCTTATATCATGTTAACTTTAGAAAAAGGACACAGTAGCAGTGGACAAACAATTTTCAAGCTTAAATATCTGAAAATGTGTTACCACCACAACCCAGATCAGCAAAAAGCAAATCACCAATACAAGAGCTATGATTTGTTATGTCTAAGTTGCAAAAATGCATACACATATTTTCAAGGTACATAGATGTGGAGGCTAGAAAATTAAAACTATACTTATCTATATGCACTTACCTTCACAATGTTTTGGTAGTTAATATTCTGGTCAAGATATTATGACAGGGTGATATTTAAAACTCAATATTGTGATGTAATATTTTCAATCACCACCCACTCCTAATCAAGACTGATATAGTTTGTTTCTCTATGAGGTTTATGAGTTGCCCAGATACTTACCATGACTATGTTGGCGAGATGAGCAGAAATGAGGGCATAGACTCCGCCTGAAGATCCCACCACAGGAGCAGTCATGTCAGCTACAGACACGGCGAGTGAACCTTGGGAAAGACAACAGTTGTATGGAAGTTAATGTAGACGTAGACAACAATAATACACATATTTTTTCACGCATCCCCTGAAAACTAGCATACTATTTCCAGGTATACCATCAATTGTGAAAAGAGTGTTTGTTCATGTGAGAAGTTGGCCTGATGTGCAGTGCTCACTATTCTAGTGATCACTATATATCAGTCCAAACAACCCTTATTGATGATTGGTTGTAAGTCAACCTTATAGACCAGCTATCCTAGTAGCATGGATACGAGCAGTCTAAGGCTAAGACTCTAGAGGGCGTGTTAAGCCAGCTGTTTTACCATCACATTACCCCTTGAACACCCAGTGAAAGGACACCACACAAGTTGTTATGAAAATAAACAGTGTATTTATTTATAACAAGACTACCCTGGCTCTTTATGAGACAGGGAGCTAAGCACACAACAAAACTCTTACGAAAATACTTAAGTTAGCACGTTATACACAAATGCCCGAGGGGCACGAAAAACCATATACGCTAAAAGTGGAATGCGAATTACTAGCAGGTAAGTAACAGTTCTAATAGGCTTTGGAATCGCTAGGACTGGACTAGGGAATCGTTAGATTACTACTAGGAGGCCTAGGGGACTCGGGTGCAGAGTGTGCACTCTCACGCGGGATGCGGGACAAAGTCTATGGAAGCTAGAATTCACAAAGTTAGTGTTCACGGGCGAACCCGACCTGGTAGGGAGAAAACGACAGTGGATCCTGACCCTTGGATAGTGAGGCTATGCTGGGACACCGGAGTGCCGAAGTTACCTAGCCCAGGGGCTGCAGCTGCATAGGTCTGAAAAGACGTCGGGGATCTCGTTGCCGGACCAGGAGCCTGGAAGGAAGAAGTTGCTGGCAGGCGACCAGTGAAGGAAAGTTCGATGGATCCAAGCCTGGATCAAGGAAGAAGAAAACCTGAAAGCAGAGGGGACCAAGTTCTTGAATCACTAGCCAGTGATTAAGTGGGCACCAGGATGGCACCGGGCGAAGTCACCGCAGTCAGGTGAGTGGGCACTGCTGGGCTCTGCAGTCTCTCGGACCAGGAGGCGTTGTCGGCGACCAGGATGGAGGTGCGAGCTGTCCCACGAAGGATGAAGTCGTTGGCGTCGAAGTTACCCAGGATTGGGCAACAAGCCTTGGCTAATTCAAGCCCACGCGGTGGACTCAAAATGGCGTCTTGAGTGGACCAGGAGGGTCCAGGGTGCTCCTCTTCTGGAAGGGAGCAAGGGCCAGTCTGGAGCAACCAGACCAGCAGCAGAAATGTCGTCGGGCGTCGTCAGGAAGGCCACAAGCCAACGGGCTAGTAGCCAAACAACGCGGTGAGCAGCGGAAAGCAGAAGGGCCCCACGCAGATCGTGGAGATGCTGGGGGGGCTGCACTTCGGAGCTGGAGCTGCTCAGAGTCGGGGCTTCTCGGACCCCAAAGCACTCACCAGTAGATTACTCGGCGGGCTTGCTGGAAAGAAGTCGTGCAGTCTTGCAGATGGCCGGTCCCTTGAGGTCTCGTCGCACCCACGGTTCTCAGCTGGGCTGTAGAGGTGGGTAGAGGTCAGAGGTGCCAGGGAAGCCGGTTCTCGTCGAGCTGGGCAGTCGGATTCCGGAGGAAGGACTTACAGCAGACCGCAGTGTTCTTGGATGGTGCCTGCGGATGCAGGGTGACTACTCCTTAGTCACAAGGGAGAAATCTTAGGAAGAAGTCTTGAGTTCCTTTCGCAGAAAGTAGTTTCAGGATTCAAAGATGATCTGATTTGGAAGGGGGCCAGTCTCTACCTTTATCCTGTAAAAAGGGGCTGGCACGCGACTAAGTCCTGCCCTATGGGTGGGACTAGGAGGGGGGTGGTTACACCCACTTCCTTGGCGGGCTTTTCCCCAGCACAGGGTCTGGAGTGACCCTGGAACTGGTTCCAGCCAGCCTATGCACAGTGAGCACCGGGGTGCCACGTGCAGTCACCTTCCTCTAAAGCCCTGCCTACTTACAATACACAAAACCCTGTCTGGGACGGTGCTGGCACCGCCCCTGGCAGGAAACCCTTTGTCCTTATCTCCTGCTCTGGGAGGACTCCCAGCAGCAGGAGGGCAGACTTGTGTCTCGGTGGCAGCATCCATTTTGTGGATGCTAAGGCTCTGTCTGACTTTTAACCGGGTTATAGGTTACAGGCATGTCGTGTCCCTCTAGAAGGGTGGAATGCTAACCCCGTCGCCAGAATTGGCGAGGGGTTAGTATTCCAATTCGTATGACACCTTACTCGACATGTTTTGATAAAGCGATACCAGAGTTGGCACATAACCGCGAGGATTATAATGCACTTAAGAGTATATGGTATGCGATATCATGGAAACGGCTAAGGGATGGATCCCGAAAGCCGCAGACAGGCTCAGCTCATGCCAGAGCACCATCTCACACGATTCCAAGCACTCTGCCTTCAGGATGGTTAAGGCCTGCTATAGGAGTGACTGATAGGAGATCTGTGTGTCCATTTTTAGGGTTAGATATAGGTATACTATATCTAAAGCAAAGGGTGAGTACACCACCTTGCCCCAGCTGTCGTGCAGCCAGTTGTGTCAGTTTTAGTTAGTCAATCCAGGGGTGGCACAATACATGCTTCAGCCCCTGGGAGACTTCTGGGTGCACCTCAGCCCTGGGTACAGGGACTTGGAGAGGGCCCAGTGCCAATTCAGTACCTGGGTACAATTTGGATAGAGAGAACAGCTAGGCTGTGGGTCTGATTAGCAGGCCCACAGCCAGGGAAAGTCGTAAACCAGTGCAGCAAAAAGCAAAAATCTGGGTGATCATAGGATTGCAGACCCTACTCTCCTACATGACCCCCCCCCAAACTTTGGGACAATAAGCTAACCTTGACCAGGTGAGTCTTCTTGCTCTAAGTGGAAATACCTGGAGAGCCCATCAGCATTGCTGTGATCAGTCCCAGGTCTATGCTCCACTGTAAAATCCATCCCCTGTAGGGAAATGGACCACCTAAGCAGTTTGGGGTTTTCACCCTTCATCTGATTTAGCCACAAGAGGGGCTTATGGTCTGTCTGAATGGTGAAGTGAGTGCCAAACAAGTAGGCCCTCAGCTTCTTCAGGGCCCAGACCACAGCAAAGGCCTCCCTCTCAATAGCTGACCAATTTTTCTCTCTGGGTGTCAACCTCCTACTAATGAAAGCAATAGGCTGATCATTACCATCAAAATTCAGTTGAGACAGAACAGCTCCCACACCCAACTCAGAAGCATCTGTTTGGACAATGAATGGCTTGGAGTAATCTGGACTCTTGAGGATAGGTGCTGTGCACATGGCCTGCTTTAGGTCATTGAATGCTTTCTGACAGCTTGCTGTCCACTGAACTTTCTTTGGCATCTTTTTGCTTGTCAGGTCATTAAGGGGGGTCACTATGGACCCATAATTCCTGACAAACTTCCTATAGTACCCAGTCAGGCCCAAGAAAGCTCGAACCTGAGTCTGGGTGATTGGAGGAGTCCAGTCCTTGATGGCCTGTATCTTACTCTCCAGTGGCTGAACCTGGCCTCCACCTACAAGGTGGCCCAGGTATACAACCTGTGACTGCCCTATCTGGCACTTTGTGGCCTTGATAGTGAGGCCTGCCTTTTGCAGGGCCCCTAACACTTTCCTCAGGTGGACCAGGTGATCCTCCCAGGTGGAGCTAAAGACAGCAATATCGTCAAGATAAGCTGCACAGAAGTCATCCAGCCCAGTGAGGACTTGATTCACCAACCTTTGGAAGGTGGCAGGTGCATTTTTCAGTCCAAAGGGCATTACCACAAATTGATAATGCCCTCCAGGGGTAGAAAATGCTGTCTTGGGTTTGGCTTCCTCAGCTAACCTGATTTGCCAATACCCAGCTGTCAAATCAAATGTGCTTAAGAAGTTGGCAGAAGCCAATCTATCTATAAGCTCATCTGCTCTTGGTATTGGGTGGGCATCAGTCTTAGTGACTGCATTGAGGCCTCTGTAGTCTACGCAAAACCTCATCTCTCTCTTACCACCCTGGGTGTGAGGCTTTGGCACTAGAACTACTGGGCTAGCCCAAGGGCTATCTGAGGGCTCAATGACTCCCAGTTCCAACATTTTCTGCACTTCAGTTTTGATGCAGTCTCTAACATGATCAGGCTGCCTGTAGATTTTACTCTTGACAGGCAGACTGTCTCCAGTGTCAACATCATGGGTACACCAATCAGTTTGGCTGGGTGTCAGAGAGAACATATGTCGAAAGGATTGCAGAACTTGCCTGCAATCCTGTTGCTGATGTTCAGTGAGGCTGCCACAAAAGACAACACCATCAACTGACCCATCATCAGGATTCTGAGTGAGCAGGTCTGGGAGAGGGTCACTCTCTTCCTCCTGTCCCTCATCTGTGGCCATGAGCAAGCTCATGTCCTTCCTGTCAACATATGCCTTGAGCCTGTTAACATGGAGCACTCTGAGAGGGCTCCTGGGAGTTCCAAGGTCCACCAAGTAGGTAACCTCTCCCTTTTGCTCAATGATGGTGTGGGGCCCAGACCATTTGTCTTTCAGAGCTGCTGGGGCCACTGGCTCCAGCACCCACACCTTCTGTCCTGGCTGGTACACAGTCAGTACAGCCTTTTGGTCATGCCAAGCTTTTTGAAGTTCCTGGCTGGCCTCAAGGTTTTTAGATGCCTTCTCCATATACTCAGCCATCCTGGAGCGGAGACCAAGTACATAGTCCACTATGTTAGTTGCAGGCTTTTTGAGAGGTCTCTCCCATCCTTCCTTCACCAAACACAGGGGTCCTCTTACAGGATGCCCATACAGAAGCTCAAAAGGGCTGTAGCCAACCCCCTTCTGTGGGACCTCTCTGTAAGCAAACAAGAGGCAGGGGATCAGGACATCCCATCTTCTCCTAAGAGGTTCAGGTAGTCCATGAATCATCCCTTTCAGGGTCCTGTTGAATCTCTCAACAAGCCCATTGCATTGTGGATGATAGGGTGTGGTGAACTTGTAGTTCACACCACACTCTTTCCACATGGCAGTCAGATATCCTGACATGAAGTTTGTACCTCTGTCAGAAACGACCTCCTTAGGGAAACCCACTCTGGAGAACACTCCAACTAGGGCTCTTGCCACTACAGGGGCTGTAGTGGTCCTAAGGGGAATAGCCTCAGGATACCTGGTGGCATGGTCCACCACCACCAGTATAAACTTGTGTCCTGATGCTGTCTGGGGTTCCATTGGACCAACAATGTCAATCCCCACTCTTTCAAAGGGAACCCCCACCACAGGTAGTGGTATGAGGGGGGCCTTTGTTGTGCCACCTGACTTACCACTGGCTTGGCAAGTGACACATGAGCGACAAAACTCCTTGGTATTCTCATTCATATGGGGCCAGTGAAAGTGTGAGACAAGCCTGTCCCAAGTCTTTGTCTGACCTAAATGACCTGCAAGGGGAATCTCATGGGCCAAGGTGAGAAGGAAACCTCTCAGAGACAAGGGGATGACCAGCCTCCTGGTTGCACCAGGCTTGGGGTCTCTTGACTCAGAGTACAGGAGTCCATCTTCCCAGTATACCCTGTGGGCACCTGTGGCATTCCCTGCAGCCTCAGCAGCAGCCTGCTGTCTGAGGGGTTCAAGGGAAGGGCAGCTCAACTGTTCCTTCCCCAGGTCTGCTCTGGAGGGTCCCCCTGAGCCCAGAAACTCAACTTGATCAAGTTCAAGCTCTTTAGGCTCAGTTTCCCTCAGCTCTTCTAGATCAGCCTCCTCAGAGACTTGATCCTCAACCTGGGGCAAGGGGGAAGGCAAAGCCTTACCCTTACTGCTCTTCTTCTTGGAAGGTGTCTGGTCCATAATTTCAGGATCCAGCACCTGTTCAGTGGGGCATCTTCTGGCCTGTGACCTAGTCACAGCAAGCACATGTGCTGGCAAGCCTAACATCTCCATGTGAGTCCTCTGCTCCACTTCTGACCATTGTGATGACTCCAAATCATTGCCCAACAAACAATCAACTGGGAGGTCTGAACTGACTACAACTTTCTTTTGTCCCTTCACTCCACCCCAGGAGAAAGCTACAATTGCCACACTATGACTAGTAGTGACATTGCTGGCATTGGTCACCAGGAAATCAGTACCTGGCATGATCTGTCCAGGGTCCACAAAGTTAGGTGTCACCATGGTGACACTGGCACAAGTGTCCCTATAGGCCTGAGCCATCTTGCCATTAATCAAAGGTGTCTGCCTGTATTTGCCCAAAGTATTGGGACTTATTTCAGGGGACATATCCATATCCCCTGTACAGACAAGGACAGCCTGAGTGAGTGTGCCAACTAAGTTGTCAGACCCCTCAGTACCCAAGGTTAACCCAACTAATGCCTTGGGAGTGACACTACCACTACTGACTGTACTAGGGGGTGCAGTTGCTTTAGGAGCTGTAGTGGCAGGAGTTTGTCCTCCTCCTCTTTTGGTGCACTCACTAAACCAGTGAGATTTACTTTTGCAGTACTGGCACCACCTTTTTGACTGGCCTTCTTGAGTCTTCTTCTTCTGGGAAGCCTGACCCCCACCCTCTTTGGTTTGTTGGGGACCTGGTGAAGACTTCTGGTCATTTTGCTCATTCTTAACATTACCCTTCTGGTCTGCTTTCTTCTGACCACCCTGGTTCTGGTTCTGGTTCTGCTTGATCCTTGTCCTGACCCATTTGTCTGCCTTCTTTCCCAATTCTTGGGGAGAGGTCAGATCTGAATCAACAAGGTGCTGGTGCAGCAACTGGTTCTGACAATTGTTCAAAATTTGTTCTCTCATCATTAGATTATACAATCCTGTGTAATCTGTAACCTTGCTACCCAGCAACCAGCCCTCCAAAGCCTTAGTGGCACAATCCACAAAATCAGACCAGTCCTGAGACTGAGTTTTCTGGGTGTCTCTGAACAGCAACCTGTACTTCTCAGTGGTTAAACCAAACCCATCAACCAGTGTATTCTTCAGGACCTGGTAATTGTTAGCATCCTCCACTCTTGTAGTGAGGAGCTTATCTCTACCTTTACCATCAAAGGAGAGCCACAGTATAGCTGCCCACTGACTCTGGGGAATGTTCTGCACAGTGCAGGCCCTCTCCAGAGCAGCCATCCATTTCTGGATGTCATCCCCTTGCTTAAAGGGGGGCACTATTTTAGTCAGGTGTTTAGTATCTAAACCCTTCTCTCTATCTCTTGGGCGATTGCTGCCACCAGTGGGAGCTAGCCCACTCATCTGCTGCTCTCTTGCCAGGGCAAGCTTCTCTTTGGCCAGGGCAATTTCTTCCCTTTCAATCCTCAGTTCAGCTTGTCTCATCCTAGCCTCATGCTCCTTTCTCTGAGGGGAAGTAAATCTCCTCTGTGGAGGATTCCTTCTCCCCTGAGAAGAGGCATTAGAGTGCAGAGATCTATTGGAGTCCCTAGAAAGAGATCTATCTCTCCTAACTCCAAGGTTAGGCCCACTTCGGGTTAGTACTGGGGGGCCCCCAGATCCTAGCCCAAGTAAGTCTAAGTTGGTCCTAGTTAGCCTTCTGACTACCTCAAGACCCTTGTCTACCTCATCCCCAGAGAGTACCTCCTGATCCTCCTCCTCAACTGCTGAATCAGTGTTGTGGAGATCTGGATCCCCAGAGGTTCCCTCTAAGGCTGGCATGTTCTCATGTAACTGAGAAAGCTTTCTGGCATCATATGTCTCTAAGAGACCTATCAGAAAGGAAGTGGTGGGGTTAGACCCCTGCTTCAGTTTTCTGGAGACACAGATCTGTCTCATCTCATGAAAGCTGAGAGCTGCATATCTTGAAGTGACCTGTGGAGGGTCAACACTGACCAGGGGAGTCTCAGTAGAGTCCTCCTGAGTCGACATGCTTTTCTAGTGAGGTGTAAGTGGTGCACTTACCTACACTATATGTTTGCCTACTGATCCCTTGCTAGAGTTGTAGTTTAGGGTGTGCTAGGCCCTAGGAGCTACAACAGCTGGTTCAGTAGAACTCAGAGTATTCTAAGCTAAGTTATATGTACCTTTAGTACTTATGTGATCTTTCACAAGATATTCTTAGGATATGTGTGGTAAAACAACAGCAAGCTCAAATCCCAACCGCTGCTCACCAATGTGAGAAGTTGGCCTGATGTGCAGTGCTCACTATTCTAGTGATCACTATATATCAGTCCAAACAACCCTTATTGATGATTGGTTGTAAGTCAACCTTATAGACCAGCTATCCTAGTAGCATGGATACGAGCAGTCTAAGGCTAAGACTCTAGAGGGCGTGTTAAGCCAGCTGTTTTACCATCACATTACCCCTTGAACACCCAGTGAAAGGACACCACACAAGTTGTTATGAAAATAAACAGTGTATTTATTTA
This sequence comes from Lissotriton helveticus, assembly GCF_964261635.1. Lineage (NCBI taxonomy): Eukaryota > Metazoa > Chordata > Amphibia > Caudata > Salamandridae > Lissotriton > Lissotriton helveticus. The sequence continues at coordinate 1,195,818,534 of NC_136068.1, forward strand.
TAACAAGACTACCCTGGCTCTTTATGAGACAGGGAGCTAAGCACACAACAAAACTCTTACGAAAATACTTAAGTTAGCACGTTATACACAAATGCCCGAGGGGCACGAAAAACCATATACGCTAAAAGTGGAATGCGAATTACTAGCAGGTAAGTAACAGTTCTAATAGGCTTTGGAATCGCTAGGACTGGACTAGGGAATCGTTAGATTACTACTAGGAGGCCTAGGGGACTCGGGTGCAGAGTGTGCACTCTCACGCGGGATGCGGGACAAAGTCTATGGAAGCTAGAATTCACAAAGTTAGTGTTCACGGGCGAACCCGACCTGGTAGGGAGAAAACGACAGTGGATCCTGACCCTTGGATAGTGAGGCTATGCTGGGACACCGGAGTGCCGAAGTTACCTAGCCCAGGGGCTGCAGCTGCATAGGTCTGAAAAGACGTCGGGGATCTCGTTGCCGGACCAGGAGCCTGGAAGGAAGAAGTTGCTGGCAGGCGACCAGTGAAGGAAAGTTCGATGGATCCAAGCCTGGATCAAGGAAGAAGAAAACCTGAAAGCAGAGGGGACCAAGTTCTTGAATCACTAGCCAGTGATTAAGTGGGCACCAGGATGGCACCGGGCGAAGTCACCGCAGTCAGGTGAGTGGGCACTGCTGGGCTCTGCAGTCTCTCGGACCAGGAGGCGTTGTCGGCGACCAGGATGGAGGTGCGAGCTGTCCCACGAAGGATGAAGTCGTTGGCGTCGAAGTTACCCAGGATTGGGCAACAAGCCTTGGCTAATTCAAGCCCACGCGGTGGACTCAAAATGGCGTCTTGAGTGGACCAGGAGGGTCCAGGGTGCTCCTCTTCTGGAAGGGAGCAAGGGCCAGTCTGGAGCAACCAGACCAGCAGCAGAAATGTCGTCGGGCGTCGTCAGGAAGGCCACAAGCCAACGGGCTAGTAGCCAAACAACGCGGTGAGCAGCGGAAAGCAGAAGGGCCCCACGCAGATCGTGGAGATGCTGGGGGGGCTGCACTTCGGAGCTGGAGCTGCTCAGAGTCGGGGCTTCTCGGACCCCAAAGCACTCACCAGTAGATTACTCGGCGGGCTTGCTGGAAAGAAGTCGTGCAGTCTTGCAGATGGCCGGTCCCTTGAGGTCTCGTCGCACCCACGGTTCTCAGCTGGGCTGTAGAGGTGGGTAGAGGTCAGAGGTGCCAGGGAAGCCGGTTCTCGTCGAGCTGGGCAGTCGGATTCCGGAGGAAGGACTTACAGCAGACCGCAGTGTTCTTGGATGGTGCCTGCGGATGCAGGGTGACTACTCCTTAGTCACAAGGGAGAAATCTTAGGAAGAAGTCTTGAGTTCCTTTCGCAGAAAGTAGTTTCAGGATTCAAAGATGATCTGATTTGGAAGGGGGCCAGTCTCTACCTTTATCCTGTAAAAAGGGGCTGGCACGCGACTAAGTCCTGCCCTATGGGTGGGACTAGGAGGGGGGTGGTTACACCCACTTCCTTGGCGGGCTTTTCCCCAGCACAGGGTCTGGAGTGACCCTGGAACTGGTTCCAGCCAGCCTATGCACAGTGAGCACCGGGGTGCCACGTGCAGTCACCTTCCTCTAAAGCCCTGCCTACTTACAATACACAAAACCCTGTCTGGGACGGTGCTGGCACCGCCCCTGGCAGGAAACCCTTTGTCCTTATCTCCTGCTCTGGGAGGACTCCCAGCAGCAGGAGGGCAGACTTGTGTCTCGGTGGCAGCATCCATTTTGTGGATGCTAAGGCTCTGTCTGACTTTTAACCGGGTTATAGGTTACAGGCATGTCGTGTCCCTCTAGAAGGGTGGAATGCTAACCCCGTCGCCAGAATTGGCGAGGGGTTAGTATTCCAATTCGTATGACACCTTACTCGACATGTTTTGATAAAGCGATACCAGAGTTGGCACATAACCGCGAGGATTATAATGCACTTAAGAGTATATGGTATGCGATATCATGGAAACGGCTAAGGGATGGATCCCGAAAGCCGCAGACAGGCTCAGCTCATGCCAGAGCACCATCTCACACGATTCCAAGCACTCTGCCTTCAGGATGGTTAAGGCCTGCCATAGGAGTGACTGATAGGAGATCTGTGTGTCCATTTTTAGGGTTAGATATAGGTATACTATATCTAAAGCAAAGGGTGAGTACACCACCTTGCCCCAGCTGTCGTGCAGCCAGTTGTGTCAGTTTTAGTTAGTCAATCCAGGGGTGGCACAATACATGCTTCAGCCCCTGGGAGACTTCTGGGTGCACCTCAGCCCTGGGTACAGGGACTTGGAGAGGGCCCAGTGCCAATTCAGTACCTGGGTACAATTTGGATAGAGAGAACAGCTAGGCTGTGGGTCTGATTAGCAGGCCCACAGCCAGGGAAAGTCGTAAACCAGTGCAGCAAAAAGCAAAAATCTGGGTGATCATAGGATTGCAGACCCTACTCTCCTACAGTTCAGCAGCGATCAACCATTGTAAGATATCCTGATGTTACTTATTGGTAGGCTGATTTTATAATCAGGGTGTTCTTAAATGCCTTACCTTTGCTAAATTTTTATTATTTCAGCCTCCTGCATAGGGGTGAAAGGAGTCCTTCGAACCTGGTCAAACAAAAGCATACTTTCTATGTCATGGTTGTGCAAATGTTGTCGAAAAAGCTCTACTTTACTAGCTTTCATATGTATCTCTGGCTCGACCTAACCTTCTCCGAAGGAGGAACACCTCACACCCTACATCCTTGTAAATGAGAAAGCCAGCTGTGCAAATGCAGAAAACGCTCCCTGCTTTCCCCCCGCCAGAATCCACCTGTCTCCCTGCCTGAGCCCTCGTAAGACAGACCTGCCAAGGGAAGCAGTCAAATGTCACTCTGATGTGGACGCTGACCGATCCAAGCTGCTAATCAGAGTACACCATTTTAGTATGGAAAGGTGAGCCAGTTTGGACTGTTTTTTATGAACACAATTTTTTTTATAAATGTATTTTAGTCATTATTTTAGCCATACAGCTAGCTGAAAAGCAAAGTAGTTGTTTGGGTTTCAATAAATAAATTAGTGTTTCAAACGCTGGAGCCCAGAACCACCTGGGCGTGCATCGATTGGGTGGCGTTAAAGAGCCATCCCCACATACCTGCAGCCACCTCAGCACGAGCCGAAGATGCCATTGCCGATTGGAGAGATTGCCACTAATGCAAGCTAACTACTAATGCGGCAATCCACCTTCTCTACACATCTATTGTCTTTGGTGGTGAGGTCGTTTTTCCCCCTAGATTCCTGGCCGTTAGGTGTATACACACTGAGCCACTGGACACCTGTAATACATGGGTGCTGTGGTCTGAATTATGGCCGGCAATGAAAACACTGTTTGAATCTTTCTGACAGCCATCACCCGTGCAGCAGTTTCATTGTGAGTGCAAAGCATAGGTTATTCAATCACACCTTTAGCCAATCACTGCATTTAGCACAATGTTTCTGATATGGGGTAGGAAATATCTGAAGATCTAACTAATGTTGTAAAGTTGGAAGACCCTTTGTTAGATGACTGTGTAATCGGGGTGGTAGCGTAGTCCTTCTGATGACTACACCAAGACTACTGGTTCAATAAGGCATTTGATCACCGATTAATTTATGTTTCACCAAAAGTTTAGTTGGTTGGATAGTCGTTCACCTATGATGACGATCATATCAGGCATTATACTCATTACTTAGAATGTATGTCCTCTTTAGGGTTTGTCACAGTTGTTAATTTGTAAAATAAAAAGTGCCGGGGCTCTCCTCAGGAGGCAGCGCTAACAGGAGAAATTTGCTGGTGTAAACCGCCTCCGAACTAGAGCCCCGGCACTTATTATTCTGGAGAGGACTTTGCCTAATGGCTAGAGCAGCCGATTTCGGAGCTGGGGAACCGAGTTCGAGTCTCAGCGTGGCTCAACATCCAGTGATTCTGTGGAAAATCAAGCTGCCTTCCAAATGAGTGTGTCCTTAACTGGTGCTATAAGCACCGGTGCTGAGGATTAGGTGCCGGTGCTGAGCACCTGCAAGCACCTGCTCAAATTAAGCACTAAGTTTGCACTACGACTAAAGGCCAGTACTTTTATTGCATCATTAAGAAACCCCATGTGCGTGTACGCCTTTAATTTGTGAAAAAGGAAAGTGAACACTTCAAAGCACGTACTGCCTTTTAAATACAAGCTAAATACCACATATATAGTCTAATAAAAAGACTACTTGAAGTCATTTAACAAAAACATAGGAAGATTACAAATAGGATAATGGAACCATCCTGGAAATGACTTACCCTTGAAGGACAGCTCAACCAAGCAATGGGAAATCATGAGAGACATATGAAAGCCAAAGACTTGAAGGGGACTGACAGAATGCTTACTCTATCGTCCAACTTCTTATTGTAATTTGGGTTACGGTTTGGTGACATGAGGTCTTCCAGATCTGAGCCTTGCCACATCCATTTTCTGAATGCTGTTTACAAGGTACTTCTCACAAGACTAGGCTACTTCTCTAGGACAGCAGAGTTTCATCTGAATGATCAGGCAATTTACAACATCTGTATTTACATCAATAAAGAGTGGTCTGTGTAGGTCAAAGTGTTTAACCAATTATCTCAAAACCAGGTGACCTGGTTATGTCATGAGTTGTGGTGTGCCTTGTCATCTCATTACATCTCATATCATCTGGTGTCACGTTATGTTAATTGATTTTATATGAGATGTATGGCACAGGTGGTTTCATGGTACTACTCGTGGGGAGAATCACGTTTTGAGATTGTGGCAGAAAGTGAGATGGGTTTACATTGCTCAGGTAGACAGAGCCGATCAATGACTTTCAAACTCTGTTCCACAGCTCTGAAAAGACCTGGCATCCTCGCCTTGCCTTCTCTTCACATACTGTACTTATCATTTGTAGTCAGTGGCCAATGACTGAGTCTGTTTGAACATCAAAGTTGAATTCAATGTAAATGTGCATTAAGTGTGAAGACTTTCCTTCCTCAATGGTGGTAGTCTGAATAGAAGGCTTCTCACATACAGTTTAACTGTGAAATCATCCAGGGAAGAGGTTATGCAAGAAGTGAGCTCTTCTCAATTTGTGCTTTTCGATCTTTAAATGAATACCTCCAGCATACAATTCTGGGGCATCCAGATAGTGGTCGCTAAGATCTTTATGAGAGTTGGCAGCCAAAGATGTAGCTCAACTACAAAGTGGCTGACACAGTCCTTGCACGGTCAATGCATGTTATGCTCCTTTTGCAGAGCTACATCTTTTAATAAAATCTGAAACTTCAGGTGGATGTTGTTACGCTCAAGCCAAGGTCTCCATTCGGTGACCATATGGTGCAAAGACCTAAATTAACATTGTAGCGTAAAAGAGAAGGAATTCAGTGTCAGCATATTTATTTACTATAAAAATAATCACCAGTGGAATGTTTTGTTTGTCTTATATTGATGTTTCATGAGTGTTGAATGTGGAACTTATTTAACAAACTCACTGTTAGCGACAGAACAAGTAGCATTTTGAACCAGCAGCAAGCTTCTGGGCTGTGGTGGCAATAATAACTATACTTTTATGATATGTATGAGAAGGAAATGTGTTTGATAGAAGACTTTTATTTAGTTGGGGAACTGTACAAGAAAGAACTGAGATCGGTGTAGGTGGTAAAATAAACATAAACGGTCAGTCTTCAGACCCTTTCAAGCAATGAGGTACATTGTGAATGTCAAGAGAAAAGCAGATTCAAAGAACAAAACCAGGCACTCAAAGCGGTAAGGCAATGTTTGAAACCAAAGTAGCTGGATTCAAAAACGACATTTAATTAAGGAAAGGAGATATTCTCAAATGCATTCTGAGATCATTTTATAATAAATAGAACAATGCAATGATACCAGCCCTTAAGATGAGGAAAAGTCTCCGATTACACAAAAATATCTTTAAAAATTCTGCCATTAATTGTGCCACTTGCAGTGTTGGCTGTACTCTGCCCCCACATGGGGATCCAATGTGTTTAGTGCGGCTGGAGACACAGACGTGTGTCTCAGACGTCACAAGACGTCCTCTCTCATGCTTGTTGATCTGGTGCCAGAAACCTCCCAGGATTGGATTTCAGAGGTTATTAAACTGAAATGACACTGCCAAAGGGACTCTCCGTGAGCTTCACCCAAAACCACGCACCACGTTCAGACACAGGAAACCACCAGCGTAAATACAATGAAACGAACTCAAGGGCTAGCAGGGAATTTAATTAAAACGCAAGAGATCCTCCTGCGGGAATCTCCCATTGAATGCATATAGTTGATGAAACTCCAAAAACATGCTGGCAGCCAGGACAGACCAGGGATTCCCGATTTTTGAGCCTGATGCCAAAAATAATCAGTTATCCAGAGAGCGATCATTTCTGTAAACTCCACTCCAGGCACAATGGCCCCCGGGGGTATATGTGAAGGAAACTAGAGTATAGTACAGAGTCCATTTGTGAAATCTGATGTCGCTTAACAAAACATCACCATATGCAAGGTTGAATATCAGCATGGTACAAATACATGACTGAGTGCCGGAAATTCTGCCACAGCGTTTCTACTAAAAATAGTTTTATTGCTGCACAGTGTGCATATATATATATATAAGCGGAGGCATTAATAATGTAGTGATAAATACCATGAGCCCCTCACGAGAGCTGGGGATCCAGAGAAAGTCCACAGTTTTGCGAAGGAAACTAGCTACTTGTCTGGACTGATGAGGTGTCTCAGAGGAACAGCCACTTGAAAAGTTGGTCACATAACATAAGCAGACATCAATACAACAGACCAAAGCAGAAACTGTCACTCCAACACGCAGATGACTTGACCTCAAGAAACATGGGAGAGGCAAGATGAACAAACACTACAAGGAGTCGATTACCACAACCACTGTAACACTGACTGAACTGATTGCCTCAGCCCTGGAAGAAAACATTAGGAAATTGGCAGCCCTGAAAGAGTTGGATGTTTGGCACCAGTGCATGACTACTCACAAAAGGCATCCTAGGTCTGTAGGAAAGAAAAGAGGAGAGAAGATGATGCTAATGGGGTGTCCCTTTTAGAGGACGGTTTCCCTCACTCACCCGAGTGTGGCATGCTTCATCGTAGGGCAACCTCCTCGCACTGTGACCTAGTCACAGTGTGGACTTCAACCCCCTCACTGAGAGGGAGGAGCTCAGTGATGTTTTGATTGTTTAGAAGAGGTATACTAAATAACTTATTTGAGACTGGTGAGGTGAGATGAAGAAAATAGATGTGAGATCAAACTAGTTAAGAGGTACGCACATTATTTGATTCAGGCATCCTCCGAACAGGATTAAAACCAACAGAGACAGAGTGAAATTAAATTGGTTAAAGAGTGCATGGGAGATCATAGGTCGATGTGTTTCAGCCTAGTACCCTCATAGGAGGTGTGGTGGCCTTCTTCAGGACCTCGTGATAGTTACTATAAGTGTATGTAATCAATATCGTGAAGAAAAAAAAAATATACAAACCGGTGGTTTGTTTTGGAAACCGCTCAGACAGCGATCCACTGGTTGGAACTGCCTGCTGTAGTCAGGCAACTTACCTCGTCTAAACCTTGAAGCAAAGCTCAAGGGTGACCTGAGTCCTTTGCGTGCTGTGCGCCACAGTTAGGAAAATGAAACATGCTGCCCTTGGGTGAGTGAGGGAAACCGTCCTATAAAAAGGGACGCCCATTAGCATCAGCTTCTCTCCTCTTTTCTTTCCTACAGACCCAGGGTTCCTTTTGTGTTGTGAATAGATTTTCTTGGGACATAACCTGTGCTGGTTTTTAAACCCAACTTGGCACTTCCTCTGTGTTGTATAGTCACAAAAGGCAACAAAGTGTCAGGATTTATAGGAAAATCTAGCACTGTACGTATCAGAACTGATCGGTCAGACTAGGAACATGACTCCTATGGCAGCTAAAGGGATTGGACCTGCCGGGAGACGGCAATGGAGGTGGGGGTCTGGCACACTGATCAGTAGTACTGGGCTAGGGGCGCAGACTGAGGCACCTTCTGAATATCACTGTAGACACAGGAAGACTTTGGGGAAAGAGAAGTGTCAGGATAACATGTCCTCCCTCCAGATTACCAGGCAACACAAGTTGGTGGATTACCTTCGCTGTTCTCAGTTCACACAGTTCATGTCCTTCAACATTTTTTGATTTTGTCTTAGGTTGGTTTTTGTTGTTAGAGCTTTGTTGCTTCCTTCCCTTCCTCTGCAGGAACTATTTCCCTGACCTATGTTTCGGTGAACAACTCTATTTCCACGCCTCTTTCAGCAGCCTCTGTCATGCTGCATACCTTTCGCCTGAGTTCATTTTGAGTGACTGCTCTCTTCTGTTCGACTATCTGGCCTTCTCCAGGTAGTCCGTTACAGCAACTTCCACTGGTTGCTGTATCTCGCACATAGATTAGCTGATGTGATTAACGTACTTTCATACCTAATTGTCCATTTTTTACCCGAACATGCCTTGTGCTGACGAACTCCAGTTCATCCTTGCTAAATTCTTGCTATCGAAGTACCTGAAGGTGTCAACTGGAGCAGCCCATCTCGCTCTCCTACCCTTATTCTGTTTCTCCCCAGGGTTCTTCTATTGAGTCGTGAGTCTGACAGGCTCGGTAAACCATCGCAAAGGGAAGAGAGTGAGATTCTTGTCTGTCTTTCTAAGAGACCTTCTTTTGCTCTCAAACTTGACACACAGCCATTCTGCATAAGTAAATGTAACTGACCATCCCTGCCTTTACCACGTTGAGCATTATTGGCACTTATTTGTCAGTGCAGAATGCCACAGAGTGGAACTAACTCCCAGCAAGAATAAGGATCATGCAAGGCCACCTTGAATATCAGGGAGCAGTAAAAATCTGGCTGTTCCCAAACACTTGATCAACTTAGGCACATGTCAAACTAGAAGAACATAGTACCAATCTACACCTTCTGCTACATCTATCTATCTACACCTGTCTTTGGCAACCCATTCTTAAACCCAGCTACAAGATTGGAGCACCTCTCCAAATATCATGCATGACACAAAATGCAACCTGCACAGGGTACACTATGTGAGAAAGTGGCTCTACATATACTGGACTAGAATGAAGTACAGTGTGTATAGAGTCCACCACCCCAGAGGTATAACAGAGGTAAAAGTCAGAACTGCCCTTACTCTCCAAAGTGGTAGCTTGGTCGAGCAGTAAGGCAGTACCAGAGGACAGTGTAAAGCATTTGTTGTACTCACTCGGTTAGCAAAAGTTTCCACACACTCAATTGTTTTTATATCCACAGATATAGTTGTATTCTTTTTAGAACCAACAGTTATAAAAATATAATTTTCTCGTAATGAGTACTCTCATGTAATTACTTTGCAAAGGAGCAATAAAGTTTGTGCACAAAATTAATACAGTATTGAGTGTAAGCAACACGATCCTAAAACACACTATAGCATTGAGCTCAATGAGTTTTCCACATGTAAGTACAGTTGATTACTATACAGATTACTTTAGTAGTCCCAGGACCAGATCCTAGATTCAGTCCTGGGGTCTAAACTGAAACCAGATTAGCAAAAACGTTTTAGTTACTGTAGTGAATTTTCATGAATATTAAGCTGTTTTAAAAGTTCACACATAGAAACTTTTCAATGTAAATCTGACAATGTTATTCAATGGGAGAAAATTCAGGTTGCAGGTAAAGTACGATCGCGTTACTTTTGTAATACAGCACTGGTCTCCTGTGGCCAGCACTGGGGTCTTAACTTAAAACAGGTAGGTAATTGAGTTTCAGTATTTCGTATGATTTTTAAAGAATATTTCAAGTTTCCAAAAGTAGACACTTAAAAGAAATTTCATAGAAAAGCAGACAATGGGTTCCTATGGAGAAAATACAGATTACTAGTAAACCCGGTTGTGATGACTTTTGCGGTCCAGTATTGGGCTACAAGGTACAGTACTGGCTTCTCTCCTGATCACAGGTGAGTAATTCGAAATTCGTTATTCGGCTGATTTTAGATGAATATTTTAAAGTTTCAAAACTTCACACTTAGAAGATTGTTCGAGTCAAACCAGTCAATGTTATCCAATGGCAGGAAAGTGAGTCATCGGCTTTCAGGTGAGTACTCGACTGGTGAAGTTAAGGTTCTGGGCTTAGACTCAGGGGTCCCCCAGGGTCAGTTAGGTACAGTTAGTACACCCTCAGCGCACAGGGGCAGCCGGGTGCAGAGGTAGTTAGGCCCAATGTCATCCAATGAGAGGCAGGGGGCCTTTGGTTGGTGGCTGCTGGCTAGCAGGCCACGCGGCTGTGGGAGCTGGGCTCCTGGTCACTTGCTCAGGGCAAATGGGGAAGTAGAATAGGGTACAGGTTGCACTGCCAGGGGCACTCGGGCGGCTGGGTGCAGGGTGCTTTTGAGCCGTCGGGCGCTCAATGTTATCCAATGGGGATCTTGAAAAGGGAACAAAGGCTGCAGGCTCGGGGACGGTGGATCTCAGGAGCGACCAACACTTCGAGGGGTAAGTTGGGACCTTGGTGAATAGGTAGGCACCCAAGAGTTGGGCACAGGGGGCTGTGGGGCGCCCGGTGCAGGGGTGTCTTTTGAGGTTGGGAAATCTTAACCCCTACTGCTCGCGGTCGGAGGGGTCCTTTGTCCTGAGGCTGCAGGCGCCTTTGGGGTCGTCGAGGAGGGTCCTTGGGCACTGGATTCCGAGTCAGAATCGCCGGGGGGATGTCTTCAGGGTCTTGGTTCACTCCAGCACAGGCCAGGCTTGGCGTGTGCACAGTGTGCAGGGTTCGCGGTTCCGGGCTAATGCCAGGGCTTGTTACTTGCTTTGAGCAGTGCCACTGCTCGTGGGAGACCCAGGTAGTCAGAGTCACAAGGCAGTCAGGTCCTCCGGGTTTTTTGAGGTTGCTGACCACTGGAGACGCCGGGGTTTAGCAGGAGCAGGTTCGAGGGTCGACAGGCCGGTAGGGCTGGGGCCAAATAAGTTGGTGTCTTCCTCTTCTTAGCAGCTGCACGGCAGGTCTTCTTGTTTCTTGTTCTTCTTTCTTGTTTCGGTATCTGGATCTGAGGAAGGAAGGTTCAGGGAGCCCCTAAATACTAAATTTAGGGGCGTTACAGGTAGGGCAAGGACAGGGGCCAATGGGTCCCTGTCCTGTGGTGAGTACACACCCTAGCCTGCTCCTCTCCTGTGGGAGGGGGCAGGAGCCTAGCTGGGATTGGGCAGGGCTCCCCATCTACAAGATGGCCGGAGCCCGGGGTCGTGCTTCACCTCGCCTCCTCCACCTGAGGGGTGGAGTTGGCAAAGGTTGGCACCGCCCCCATTCCTGATGTAGTTTTTCCCGCCAGTCTTCCCGCCAGAGTATAGGTAGAACGGGTGGGGGCCACTTGCTGAGTACAGCAAATGGTCTGGGGAAGCTCTCAGAGGCGGCATGCCTTTGAAGCTTCCCCCTGTCCATCCTGGGGGAGGAGACATAGCACCTCGCCCAGGATGTGCATTGTTGCAGGCCCAGGAGAGCGGAGGGTTCTCCACCCAGGGGTCCAGCAACATGTCTGCTGTGTGGCAGCCTAGGCAGCCACTCAGCCCAGATGTGGATTGTAGGTTAGGTTTCAGGGGGCATCTCTAAGATGCCCTCTGTAGTGCATTTTATATTAAATCCCACACTGGCATCAGTGTGGGTTTAATGTGCTGAGAAGTTTGATATCAAACTTGTCGGTGTAGCCATTATGGTGCTGTGGAGTTCATAATGACAGCCTCCCAGCACCATATACTCTTAATGGCATCACTGTACTTACAATGATGCTGGGTACTGTAGGGGCACAGGGCTCATGCACCCGTGCCCACACCACTGGCATAGGGCACCCAGCTAAAGGGGTGGCTGATGTATGCCAGGGCAGGGGGGTTGTGGGCATGGCACACGGGGATGTGTGCCATGTCGACTCTTTGTTTAGTTCTGCACCTAGACACTCAGCCTGCAAAGGCAGTGTGTGGGTGTCAATGGTACAGGGCCCCTAAGGGTGGCACAATAAGTGCTGCAGCCCTTAGGGGTCTTCTCCGGTCACAATGCCCTGGGTACCTAGGGTACCATTTACTAGGGGCTGATATGTGGCCAGAGATGCCAATTGGGTTTAGGCTTTAGTACAGTTTTTAGGGAAGAAACACAGGCCGTGGGTACCTGATTGGCAGGGACCCAGGGCACACCTAGGAAAAGTGCATCAGGTATCAGGCAAAAAGTGGGGGGGTACTGCAACAGGAACTCACTTCCTCACACACTACGAACACACATTATAACCAGCATGCACAAGCAGCAAGACACCAACCAGAAGGCGGTATATTTCTGCCAGCATGACTCCTGTTTCACGCCAGACGGACATGTGGTGACAAGTTCGCTGGAATCAATTCCGCCAGCACAGTCCGTAGTACAGATCCACACTCTGTCAAGCATGCTCAACAAATGGAGTAGCCTCTTACTTGATTTCTCAGAAGTGCTACAGGGCCTCAATAGGGGCAGAAATCCAAGTTCAAATGGTACAGTGCAAGGCAGTACTATGACACTATACTTCCTACCATGGAAAAGATGAGAACAGACACGTGTGATGGGCATTTGTTGGGTATAATATGCATCACCTTTTTCATCAATCCTTTTCCCACACGTGCCACAAATGATTCTGCCGTGGGAGGACAGGACACCAGTACTACACCGGTAGCATCCAATGCACACCCCGGGGAACCTTAGTTCAGATCACAGTGATGTGACCCATGCCTAGGACGAGTCAGGTGGCTTCCTCGTACCATAGCAACGCCTTGTCTATGCATCACGTCCCCAAACGCTCAGAGTGGCAGCATATAGCACGTCAAATGCCATAATACTGTGCAGGGGAAAGTGCACACAAGTAGTTCTTCCCTGTATTCACAGTAGGCATCAGGCAGCTACTCCTGGCCCTATGCAACCACAGTGACTGAATAGCCTCTCCCTACACTGCACTCAATGCAGAAACATGGCATTTTGGCAATTTTGAACAATTTAGAGTGGTTCTCAGAGACCCCACTTTCGGGAGCCTCTGCAGGTCGGTTGTGTTCAATGAAGCAGCAAATACAAGGAATGGAGGCTGGACTATCTTTGTGATGTTTCACTGTTTCCAAAGTCCCTGGCGTGTCCTTGACGTGACCTACACAACATGCCACATAGAGCTGGAGATGGCATGGATGACCCGACCCATCAAACACAGAACTGTTATTCCTTCCTGGAAAGGAATGTCTGAGGAAATGTTGTACAGCCTGCATTAGAGATTTGCAGGCCGCACCGTATGTAAGGCTTGGGCAGCAGCAATGACCCTTGCAGAGACCGGTACAACACTGGCATAAGCCAGTAACTCCCCTCGCACACAGAGCAGGCACAGCCTGGGCAGCTGGAGTGCAAGCTTCCCTCACACAGCGCACACGTCCCTCACACTAACAAGATACAACATGTGCAGCAGCAGAGCAAGTTTAACTCAGACACAGAAGAGCACAGCATGCAGCAGTAGTGAAAGCATCTCCTAAACACACAGAAGGGCTACAGCAAAGGTAGCAGCAGTACAAGCTTCTCCTGTCCTTGAACATCTTTGAGTTCCCATACTGGGTGACCTCCGAGCAGGCACACAACATACAAGAGGAAATAACATCACTGCAAGAAGGAGGAGTGTTCTGTTACAACTGTACAGTGCAATACTGCCTGTAAAGTCTAGTCTGGAGTACTGTGCACAGTTCTGAGGAGCTTATCTAGAATACTGTGTCTAAAGGGCCATGTCTCATCTGGGATATCGCTAACACCGATACAGGCCACCAGATGAAGTTTGGAAGGTTGCATCCAGTTCTGGATACCTCATTTGAGACAAAGTGCTTACAACTCTATCTGGAGTAGTTTTTTCTGCTCTGCAGTCCTCCTCTATCTAGAGTATTTCTTCTACTGTCTCGGGTCACCTCTAACATTTTGCATCTGCTCTACCTCGGTCATACTGCATCCAGCTGTGGAAGGGTGAATGGATGGTGAAGAGGTGTTGGATGGTGAATGGATGGTGGCTATGGATGGTGAACTGATGGTGCATGAATGGTGAATACCGAATAGACGTGGAAGGAAGGTAAATAAAAGGAGACTGGAGACTGAATGAATGGAAGGAAGGATGTTGGTTTGAAGGACAAAGTGGTGGTTAGTGATTGTATGGATGAATCACAAAAGTGCATCATGCTTAATGGGGAGCACAGCCAGCAATGTGTGGGGGTGTGGCACACAGTGCAGGCACCACTGAAGTATGGACCACTGGGATCAATCAACGAGGAGTGTAGGCCAGAGAATGCAGGAAGTCAGAGACAACCCCAAGCTGAGGTCAGCACATGAGAGCGGGTGAAGTGAGTATCATGAGCTGCAGAAAACTAGAGTATGAGAGGTGAGAGGGTGGTAGAACAGAAGGTTGAGTAGATGTAATTGCTACAGGCAGAAAGCAACCTGACCAATGTATGGCAGGATTACAGAGGTGGAAGGTCGAGTGTAAGCTGAGAAGCTGGAAAACATGAGATGTAGTAGCAAGGGGAAGAATGGGGGGACACAAGTGGCAAAGTGTTTTGGGCCTCTGCCTTTGCACACTGTCAGGCAGGGCGTGCTTAGTAAGCATTGGACCTCGGCTTGTGGTTTGGGTGTTCCTCTTGCTCCTCTGGTATGCTTGGTAGGGGTGTGCAGAGGGTTTGAATCCCCACATGTGGACCTCTTTGCAAGCAGCAGCTGTGCGATTTTGGCGAGAGGAGGGATGCTGCTCTTTGATCTCTCCTACATTTCTGAGGCTTCCATTCAGTTGTCCAGGTGAGGAGATCCTCCAGTTAGTCTTAGGGGGCTCTATGTTTTTTTCCCATTTTGATGTCAAGAGCTACCGGGTGCCCTCAGCAGTGAACTCTGGCAGGTTTCCATTCTGCAGGATGATTTGCTTTGAATCTGGATATTCTCACTCTGTGTTTGCTGGGTGGCTGCTGAAACTATCTGGGCCTCTGGAGGTGACCTGTCCGAAGTGGAGCACTGTGTACCTTCCTGATGGAAAGGGTTTTCCTTTGTTTGTGTCTTGTTATGTCTGTCGCTCCTCCAAGGGACCTCTGGGTTCCTGTGTCTTTGCAGGAGTCTTCCTCTGCTCATATGTTTGTGGTGTCACTTGGTTTTTGACTCTTGGTTGAATCTTCCTTGTGGCTTTCACTTCCGCTGGATGTGTTGGCTCCCCCTTCACTCTCTGGCCCTCTTTCTTTTCGTTAGTTCAGGAGGTTGTGCTTGAATATTAGCCTCCAGGATGTTCTCATTCTTCGGGACCTGAGCATTGCACCTCCTTGCTTTTTCATGACTTGGTTAGGTGGAAACGGTGGCTTGGTGTCTTCTTTTTGTTGCCATGTAGTGTGGGCCAACCTTCCAGGCCTGCTGCCTGTCGGTTGGGATGCCCCTTTTTGCCACTTTTGGACTCTTCCATTGGGAGTGTATGGCTTGTTCTCTACGCTACGATCACCACAGTCTATGACTGAGGGCTTTCTCTTTCAGAAGCTATGCAGAGACAGTTAATTTGTATTATGCCTGACTCTTCAGCTAGGTTATGTGGGGCCTCCATCCAATGTCTGTTGGCCTGCTACTTCATTGGCTCCCTCTACTCATGTCTCGTGCTCTGGGATGGACATGGACATTGGAGTGTTTGCAGCTGGTTTTCCCAACTATGCTTTCTCCTGTTAAGCTGTGCCCTTTCTTTCAGCTGCATCTTGCATTACAAGCTTTGTTGGGCATCAGGCTGTAAGCTTATTGCTTTGGTACCCTAATTTACATAAAGGCTAGGACAAGGATGGATTGAAGAGGCAATGCCCAGACTGCTTACTGATAATCTCCTTTGCTCAGATTACTCTTCCTCATCCCAGTAATTACAGTCCACTCTCAATCGCCTTGATCCTTGGTGATGACAGGATGGGTTCTGGGTGTGCCCTCCATTAATAGTCCTTCCAGAGAAGGAGTGGCATGAGGGGTAGATCAGAGGAAAGGAGGTCGAAGTATTTTGATTTTGGCTATGTCACTTAGGCCCAGATTTACTAACACTTTAAATTGGGTTTGCGTTACTGCTCTAACGCAAACCCGACACAAAATATTCTGATGGGATGTACTATCAAACGCAAATCAGGTTTTGCTTTCAATAGCAAAAACAACAGTTGATGGACAGAATGCAGAACAATGTCATACATTCACCATAGTACAGAGATCTGGGCCTAAATCCATCGGTTTTTTGTACTCCACACCACCCCAGTTCAGACATGGCCATATGCAAATCAGCCTTGACCCTGTGCCTCATGGGAACAGTCCAGCCCGAACTGTCAAGCCATGTCTTTCCTGGACCGGTATCAAGCATCCTAGGACCGGTTTCTGGCTATCAGCCGTCTTCAGCCAGGATAGCTTGACTCCAGTGGTGTGGAGAGCATGGGACTCACGTCTGAGCATACCCATCCCACTCGGGGTGACTAATGCAAAAACAACAATTGATGGATAGAATGCAGAACAATGTCATACATTCACCCCAGTACAGAGATCTGGGCCTAAATCCATCGTTTTTTTTGCACTCCACACCACCCCAGTTCAGACATGGCCATATGCAAATCAGCCTTGACCCTGTGCCTCATGGGAACAGTCCAGCCCGAACTGCCAAGCCATGTCTTTCCTGGACCGGAATCAAGCATCCTAGGACCGGTTTTTGGCTATCAGCCGTCTTCAGCCAGGATAGCTTGACTCCAGTGGTGTGGAGAGCATGGGACTCACGTCTGTCGTTCTTGCATTTGGCACCCCGAGTGGGATGGGTATGCTCAGACGTGAGTCCCATGCTCTCCACACCACTGGAGTCAAGCTATCCAGGCTGATGAAGGCTGATAGCCAGAAACCGGTCCTAGGATGCTTGATTCCGGTCCAGGAAAGACATGGCTTGGCATTTCGGGCTGGACTGTTCCCATGAAGCACAGGGTCAAGGCTGATTTGCATATGGCCATGTCTGACCTGGGTGGTGTGGAGTGCAAAAAAACGATGGATTTAGGCCCAGATCTCTGTACTGGGGTGATTGTATGACATTGTTCTGCATTCTGTCCATCAATTGTTGTTTTTGGATTTGCTTTCAATAGCAACACAAACTAAAGGAAAGTGCAATGTGCTGCCATGTTTTACTTTGTGTCAAGGGCGCATTCCATGGGAGGTGCATACGGGTTCCCATGCAACCACCCACGTGTTTTGATGCACATTCCTATCTATAAAGAATCAACCTGACGTCTCCCTGATGCAGGCACAACGAGGAGAAATACTTTCATTTCTCCTCATTTTTCCCACTTTGCATGTGCGCTGCATAGTACAGCACATATACTAAGTGGGATAATCTTACAAACCTGATGCTTCAGACAACACAGACACCCTTGCACCATGGTGCAAGGGAGTCTGCGTTAGCACATAGCCCGCCATCGCAGAGAGAGAGGAGAACGGTGCCACATCTTAGTAGACCTGGTGGTGTTCTGCTCTCTCCTTTTCACATGCAGCACAGCAACTTGGCTTGCCGCAGTGTATTGTGTTCCTTCTTGATACATTTGGGCCATAGTATCTATAGGAGGTGAACCCACCTAATTTGTAGAAGTACAGAGCTGCAGAAGGGATATTGGAGTAAGGAAGGTTACCAGAAGGAGTGTACGCATTACCATGTAATGAATGAGTGTGATATTGCCATTCATCTTGCACGTTAACAGTAGCATGCATGAATGAATGCATGCACACACACGCACGCACACACACAAAAAACCCACACATTTTCAAACTGCAGGGAGTAGAAGAAAAGGAACCTTCCTTCTGTGGTTAATGCCTGCAACCCCTCACTGTTCATTATACAAGGGGAAGAGAAATAACAATTATTCATCTTGGTCTTAACCTTTCAATCTCAATGTGAATTGGAGAGTGAATCTTTCAGCTATTCTCCTCCTCTTTTAATTGGATATTGATCTGTTGTCAGTCAGGTTCTGGCACCTCTAAAATGCTGCCGCAGGCTGAGACAGATGAAATTAATAGCGCAGCACTGTGCATGGACCCGCAGCTCTGCATAGTCCGA
Organism: Lissotriton helveticus; assembly: GCF_964261635.1. Classification (NCBI taxonomy): domain Eukaryota; kingdom Metazoa; phylum Chordata; class Amphibia; order Caudata; family Salamandridae; genus Lissotriton; species Lissotriton helveticus. The sequence goes on from NC_136068.1 coordinate 1,195,836,662, forward strand.
TCTCGAAGGGCTTTGGACAAAAACCAGCCGGCACTGGTGAACCCCACTATATGTGCCTGGCAGTATGCTGCCCACACAAAACGATTCTTAAGTTCGTGCTTCATTGCAGTTTTCTTTGACTCGGTAGCAACCGGTGAGATTATGTTTGCTTGCCGGTTTCTTCTTGTAAATCTTCCATACTTCCCCCTTTTCTTTGATAGACCAAGGGGGCAGCACTTAATTCGATTTTTTGGTTTATTGACTTATACCCTCATTCTTTTTATTTAATTAATTCAATTGTAGCTCTACTCTATTCTATTATCTGTTTACTGAACTAACCCTTCATTGTCTGTTGTTTTAGTGTATGAAAACCTTGCTTCCATTCTGTTTTCTTCATGTATTAAAATGTGCATTCTGTTCTATTACTTTATTAAATGTCAGCCTCTTTCTGTTCACTAAACTTTATTTATTCTCTGTTCTCAAGGCGTATTGGACTTTTTAGTTTTCTTAGTTTATGGAACGTTTACTCTTTCTGGTCTCTGCTTCATTTCTGTCCCTGTCTTTTTATTACGTATTTTTTTTGTTCAGGCTTTTCATCTTTGCTATACACAAATTGTTGTATAACAGCTTAACCCCTTGGTTGTGGCGGTAATTCCGCCGCGGTGCTAGGGGGCAGGGGAGGCCGCGCGGCGCCGCCATGCCCGTGACGGAACCACTCCGTCACGTGCCGCGGTGGCGATGTGCTTGTGACGGAATGGTTCCGTCACGGCCCCGCCCGCTCAATAGAACGCGCCGCGCAGGCCCGGCGGCCGGGCCGTGACGGAACCATTCCGTCAGCAGCACAGCGCCACCGTGGCTTGTGACGGAATGGTTCCGTCACGAGCACGCAAGGGGTCAATTACACATACAGTCTTACAATGTAAATACAATTTGCATACAACATCTCAGAATGTCGACGTACATCCGCTGTAAAACGAAATGTCACCCTCCTGAGTCTCTGCTAAAAACACTGAACGTGGAACCTTTTGCTTCCACGCACTTTCCTGCGTCTCCCGTATGTGTCACACTTAGTTGCTCACTATTTATGCCCATGCCCCAGAGTGTAGACCAAGTGCCCTGGAGCATAGCAGCCTACCCAGCTTGTTTTGGGTGTCGTACGTCTGGCACAAACAATTGGGGTGTGGGTGCTGGTTCAGACCCCAGCCCCCGCCCTGCTGCTCAGAACACTCTTATAATTATAGTACCACTCTACCTCTTTTCCTCTCCTAGGACGGCTGCCCCTTCAGCGAGAACTCATTTCTGTTCCTTTGTCTTATGATAAAAGTGTTAGGAAGCACTTCCTTTGTTATTTTTTTTTTTATCTGACTGTGCTATTGGATTCAGGAAAGCCTGGCTGATATGAGGTGATAACCCGAAACTGGACCCAGGATGCTTGTTTTGGGTCCAGGGAGGTGGACATGCAGTTAGGATGTACCATTAGGAATGCATGGGAAAATATTGTACACCACCCTGACTGGGTTGTGGGAGCAGCACCTGCTCCAGAGGCAGTAGAAGACGGACACTTACACCAGTGGCCCAATTACAAACTGGCGTCTGGACTGAGGAGTAGCGGCTGGGTATGTTCCCTCGGCACCCCAAAGGAGCTGCTGGCAAGGACCAGCAGAGAAGTTGAATGAGAAGAGAGGACGAGGGATTTGGAGGACTGGGCTCGTGAGTGAGAGGAGAACGTGAGTGAACAGTGCTTAAGTGTGCGATGAACTAATGCAAGAAAAAGGAGGGTGGCCGAGTCAAAGGACTGTGACGTGAAGTGAAAGGAGTGCAATTGTTAGTTGGGTATCTGTCTAGCCTTTTTCGATCCTGGTGGACCCAAAACCTAGGTGTCTGCACTTCTGAGTTTGGTATATAGTCAATCTGTGTCAAATCTACAGTACTCATTGGAGAAGGCAACAAAATTTATAAATCATGCAATATCAATGTAGATTGTCTTACTATTTGTAGCCAGATAATGCCTATTCTCGAAATACAGTGTTCCATTCTATTCTCCCACAAGACTGTTTACTAACTGTTTCACTGCACCACACCAACTGAAAACAGCACCCATGACTTGCACTCCCAAATCTCATGAACCACTGAATAACCCACCATCACTGAACAGTCCCAACACCTCCTGCAAGCATCACAGTATGAACCATATAAAGAAATCTAGGCTGGTTGGTCACAAAGGAATAAGGGTGCAGGCAGCGTATCAAGGAAAGCAATATCGGAAGATGTGAGAGAGGGAGATAAAAAAAAACCCACAGGAAGGATGGAAGAATGAGAACTAGGCCTTTGGGGGAAAACTGAGGGAACACAGGTACAGCTAAATATGGGAACCGGGACAATGGATCAGGTAGAACACCTTTCAGAAAACATAAGGAATTTCAATACCCTATGTGAGGTACTTTGAGCACATACCACTCTAAACATGTGCCAGCTTTAGACTCAGCCAACACACTACTATAGATGGGCCATGACCAGTTTACACCATCTGTCCCTCGCCACTGCAATACCCAGCAACACAGAGAGAAGCCAGTAACCAGCCGTGCAGTGTGGGACTCAATGACACCACTAGCAAAGGGCTACACTACCACATATACCTCAGGTTAGGAAGAGGGTCTGCAGACCTGCATGCACCTCCTGCACAATACCCCTCTACCCACCCCCTGAAGACACAACCAGAATATACACCACCTTCACATAGCTTTGGTTGGGTGTTGCAAGACAATCCTCATTCTCCTGTGACCTCATCGGCATTGAAACCCCCACAGGGTCAGACTGAGAAACCAAAGCAAAGATCTCCCGCTCTGTCTCTCCAGCCCTCTCTCCCCATCACCCTCTTTCTTGAAGGCTTCCCTGTGCATATGCACCAGCAGTGACCCTGGGCCTACTAAAAAGGTATCCACAAATCAATAATAGAATAAAAGGTCGGTCTAGCTCTGAGTTATACACCCACACCTATTCCATACTTCACAGAATCACCGCAGCCCTTGGAGCCTCACAAGCAAACTCACAACACAGACAAGCTCAAGCGAGCAAATTATCGGTGAACCTGGGCTATATTCAACCCATGTCACATTACATTACAGTAGTCATGTAAGGCATGTCCACGAGTCTCTGTTCTACTTTCCTTGCGTTACTTCGAAATTTACAAAGGGGCCGGAGCCCACTCTAGCACGCCGCCTCAGAACCCCACAAGGAGTCCGTGGACACCCTGTGTGTAGGGTGACCAGATTTTGAAAACCAAAAAACTGAAAGTTTTGCAAAAACAGAAGACGTACTGCAATCTTACATCAACAGAGCGGCACAGAATGGCAGTAATCTTCAAGATAGCAACAGACACGAGGCACTAAGGGAATACATTGAATGCTACACTGAACACTAGTACAGTGGCAGCTCCTCCGCTAAGGCGGAGGAATGTTGCCCACCGCATTGCAGCAGTAAAGGAAAGGAAAAATAAAATGATAATAACGATGTTATCATTTTATTTGTTCCTCCCTGCAGCGGCAGCATGCAGGTGGTTTGGGGCGGGCTGCTCTGCACTCAGGGAAGGGGAGGAGTGGTGGGGACACTGAAATGCGCATGACGCTTTGGCCGGCCGTCTCGGGGCAACCAAACAGTCATGCTCACTTAGGATTCTCTTAGAACAAGCCCAGGCCCCCAGTCCCCGTCTGAGTGCCAAACTACAGTGCTCAGACCAATCACAATGCTGCGTTGCAGTGTTGTGATTGGCTCAGGGGAACCTCGGCTGACGGAAGAGACCGCGCGGAAGACGAACGGCAAGGAGGTAAGTCTATTTTGCTTTTTTTACACCCCCTTACCCCTCGCCCTGCAACTCACCACCCCAGATCCGTGCCGACCGCCACTGGACTAGAATGATGCCTGTTTCTTGAATCACATTCTGATAATGGCCGCTAAATAGTCCTGGTTTGGAACAAAAAAAAGACGACTCCTTCTGTTTTCGCTGAGAATTGGGAGGAGCTAATTTTCGGAAATTTGCCAGAACAGCTGGTGGAAAACTGGTACTGTCTCAGAAAATCCAGGACACCTGGTCACCAGTGCTTTAAATGGCCACCTAATAACCGGCACTGAGTCCCTGCAGTTCTTTCATTTGAAAGGGAGAGGACCAGTACTGCTGAAATGCACGTTCTCTAGAGTGCGTGAGTACGTGCACTCCTATGCTTCCATTCAAAGCCCTGCTGGTGACCCTGCGTGTGCCACCCGGGGGCCTGGGTTCTCATCAGCACGCCAGAGGCACTTGCCTCTTTAGAGACTCCATGACTGAGAGATGCCTATTTCAGGCCTCGCGCTGCTGCCGGAAGTCCCGGGAAGCGCGGTGGCGAGGAGAGAGCGTTACTGACACTGGGCCATCTGTCCTTAATGGGTCTGTTTCAATTTGCGGCTCATTTTCTCGCTGCGGGGAAGAGGAACAGAAGAGCAGCGCTGGGATCTGAACTTGTGAACCGCGGGTCGTAGAAAGTTCTGGGTGGTTTTATTCAGAGCCTGCCCCAGCCCACCCTACCTTTGAGAGGGTCTAGACTAGGTCCAGGTGTGGGTCCCTCTACTGGCAGGATGACAAAGGGAGGATGCAGAGCACTGCCTTTTCCGGATGCAGATGTTTGCTGTTCACCCCAAACGATGCCTTTTTTTGTAGAAACTCACCACATTGTCTAATGTTCTAGATCAACCCCTAGTACCCCGTAAACCCTGATGGGGGCTGCAGTTACTCGCACCCCCCAGGATTCGCTCTGTGGGAACCCCGCAGGGCTGACATTTTTAACACGGATACATAAAAAGGCTGAAAGCAGTTCAAATTGTCCGGGTGAAACTTCAGACAACAATTGGAAAATATGCGGCAATACGGGTGGAAGCACCTATTAGCATGTCCCTGGAACTACCAATGCCTGTTCTATCGAAGCTCCAGGACTGGGAAATTTCTATGCCGGGGTGAATAGGAGCCAACATGAACTGAGATGAGACCCTCTTAGGCAAAGATAACATAGGTCCGGAGAATGGCCTCCTAGTCAGAGTCCATGTGCCTGTTATTGATATTACTGTTAATAATTGTTGCTTATGATTCCATCTATGTCGGAAGGGCTGGACGACCCTTCATTCCTTGTTAGGATTCCAGGATGTAACCCTGCGGAGTGTCTGCCAGTGGAGATATCAGCTGGAGGCCTGCAGCAGCTAATGTGTACATCTATCTGATGGGGATCCTGTGTGACCCAGATCTGGCACACATACATCCATCTTCACGGTGCTGCTTCTCATCTGAAGGCTCTCTTCTCTGTGAGTCAGTCCACTGCCCTAGAACAACCTGTCGCGGCTATTCTTTTCTGTTTCAGATACTGGGCTACAGCGCCGACTCCAAGCTGCAAACATGAGCTCTATACCCCAAACCACCCCCTAGACACACATGCTTGGGGGTCTAAAGCAACTTCATCTTTGGCCAGTGAAACTGAGGTTCAATGCAGGGCTTCAAATATAATCTTATCTACACAGCAATGCAGTGAAGAATGCATCCCATAAACACATAATGCATCTCTATAAAAACAAACACAGGGACCAGTGCTTGTTGTAACAGGTTTATCCAGGACTGACTAGGTATAAACTAAGGATAAGTATACAACTGAACAATCCCCTTCACACATTGGGTGCACAAGGATGGCGGGCGCTTCTCTCATGGAGATGGGATGGTCAAGACTCTCTTCTTTTATTTTCATTTTCATATAGGTGAACCCTCACATGGGATGTTCGTGTGCTTGTTGGGAGGTGATGAATATCAGAGCAACGGATGTATGACGTTACAACGCATACTTTTACCACGCATACCATTACAACGCGGTTTTTACCACGCATACCATTACAACGCATAGCGCTTTGGGGTGCTGGATAGTGAATAGTTTAATTTACTATTCCAACTCCAGTCCCCGTGGACACTAGGGAAGGTTATTGGATAGTAAATTAACCTATTCCCTATCCTAGAGCGCCCCCCAGCGCAATGCGTTGTAATGGTTTGCGTTGTAATGACCGCGTTGTAATGGTAGTGGGTGGTAAAAGATTCGCTGTAAAGGTTGTATACCCAGAGCAACAATACATAGATAAGTGCATGTTCTTCCGACTGTTGCCACGTGGCTTGGCCTCAAGTCAGTGAATTTACTCAAGAGCAGAGGCGTTAGAAGGCTGGGCAAAGTGGCTCTAGCCTAGGACCTCAGCCTTTCGGGGGGACCCTGATAGAGCCAGCTCAGTTCTGCAGAGTCTTGCCCTAATGACGTTGAATAATTCTTAAAAATATTGTTGCAAATAGCGTTTTCCTTTAATTTATTTTGAATGTGGGTAATGAATGAGTCTATTACAGACATTTTGCAGACAAATGTGTTTATGTTTTATGTAACATTCATTAAAAAGTTTCTTTTAGATCCAAACAGGACCTCACATATGAGGATTGGGAGGTGTTTACATGGATTATTTGCAGTAATATTTGTGAGCTGCTGCTGTATTACAATGTTTATAACACAACATTATCCCTGAATATTAGATATAAACACAACCAGTGTGTCTGGGCATTGTCAGCGACCTGGCCAAAGAGGGAACGAAAGAGATGGAATTGGATCATAAATTCAAAGCTGATCCGAACAGGGGCCCCTAAAATACTTTTGGCCCAGGGCCCACACAATCATTAAGATGTCCCTGTTCAGGAGTTCCCATCCTTTCTTGACTCCCAGGACCATCCCTTCTTCCTCCAATCCCTGTGGTGTTCTGCGATATAAGATAAACGCATTCACAAATTGCCTCCATTCACTGGCCCACCGAGGAATAGGGAAAACTAAATTTTTAATGAACGCTCTACGTCAGCAGAACATAACAAACAACTAACAGAAATAAGGAGGAAATCAGAGCATATCATTTCTCATAGTGCCGCACATATACAACGCTACATTTAAGAGAAAACAAAACATTTTCTAACAAAGTATTTTCACTACTGCAAATAGTCTCTATACTGTTGTGAGAATATGGTGAATTTGGCATCAAACAATTTTGATGATGATCAGCTCGGCTAGACTGTTGAGCGGAAGCCGAAATAGGAGTCAACGTCAACTCAACCGGTAAGCGTGCCATTGGGGCTTGTTCCAGTCGACAACTCTAGCACTGTTTAGAGATCATTGTCAGCATCACAGTTCTTGTGTCCCTGATGACCCTGAAGACTTTGAAACATTTTGAAGAATACAATGTTTCTGGTCACTAATTCTTCTTACGCTTTGAGTAACTTCCACGAGTGCACCTCAAAACTGAAAGTTGCTCCGTGGATGTCTGTTCTTAATTAATACAGGATATCCTGTACTGGTTGTGGATTTTCTAGCTCTGCATCTTGAGTTACATTGATGATTTCTCCTTGTCCTTCAAGCTAATGTTCCTCCTTTGTCAGGAGATTCTGGATCCCATCATGATTACATAGAAGCGCATCATGGATCAGTCAGCTGAGGCATAGTTGGCTAGGCGCACAACCTGTAACGGTATGTGGAGGCTGTTAGTTCTCTTTGAGAAAAACATATATGGCCCATTCTGTATTTTGCCCAGCAGCATGGGTTAACCTTATTGTTCGGCAAGTGTCCTCATGAATCATTCTGCTTCCCGTTTGGCCTGTAGCTATCAGGGTGTAATGCTGAGATGTTTTATCTTCTACAAGGTTAAATATTTTGAGAATTCCTTTACTTGAAATGGAGACCTGTTGTCAGATCTCAACTCCTTAATAACTCCATGGGAGGCCATAGTTTATCCTAGTTCTGAGATCAGTTCTGCTGATATGGATGCTTCAGGGTATTAAGAGTACAGGTTTCTCACCACAAATACATATTATGTGTGTGTGTGTGTGTATATATATATATATTTATATATATATATATATATATATATATGGATGTGTTTTGTATTGTTTACAGCCTAAATTGTAATTAAAACATAAAGATTGGAGATTCACCCGTGAGTGCGGCTCAATTTCATTCGATTGGAAGAGTGACAAATATATATGTATGTATGTATTACCTACTGGCGTGCGCCAGTAGGTATATATAGTTAGGATTTTTTCTCTATGGGTTTTTTGAAAATTCTATGTCTAATAACTTTGGCGTTTGTGGACGGAATTGGCTGAAATTTTCTGGAAAATGGAACATTTTGTTTCTGAGCAGCCCCTGGAAATTTGGGGGGGGTTCGTCCAGGGGGGGTCGAGAAAAAAGGGGGGTCCCAAAACGTGTTTTTAACATTGAGTTTTCCATAGGGCGGTTGGCCTCACTTTTAGCCCGAACGGCTGAATGGATTTGCACGAAACATGGCAAAATTGTAGGGACTGGTAGCCCGATGTGCCTTTTCTATGTCTCAATATATGTGCTCCAGTGGATTTTGAGAAATTAACGTTTAAAAAAAGATATATATCTGTAAGCGCGCTCCGGGCAGCGCTCCGGTCCGCGGACCTTAAGCGTACCGGAACTTCGCGTAGCTAAGCTGATTGGCTCTCCGGTGTCTGTCAACATTCTAAACAGTCCGGAGCGGCCGCCATCTTGTCTCTCGGTAGGATTGAGAGACAAGAGGAGGCCAAAACAAAAGCGAAAATGACCATAAGGGGGCATACTAGATCCTCCCTGACCCCCTAGGTTTAATGTGGAGGTTTTAAAAGTGCCCCGCGGGGCAAAAAAAACAAAAACATTTTTTGTTTTTTTTTGCGTGGGGAGCGCCCGGTCCGCGAACCGGGAAGCGTTCTGGGCAGCGTACTGCAATGAAAAATGAATGATAGACTTTTCAAATGCTGTATGTTAATTGATTGTTGTTTTTGTTGATTATTTTTTATTTTTTAAGCATTTTTTTTATTGTGATTGTGTTTCATAATTTATTAAACTTTCTAACATTTCATTGTCAGAAATTTCATAATTATCATGGAATATACATTGTAGTCTCTGAGGGTGTAAAATGTCCTCATTTGCAAGGAGGTTATCTACTGCTTGTACACATTGCAGTAGTTCATTGTCCCAAGTTTCATCGAAAAATTCAATGTCAATTTGATCAATTGTATCAATCAATTCTTGGCTGCTCTCTTGCAGGTCCATTTCAAAAGAAACTTGGTTTTCGCCTTCCATTTTGCCTGAAATTTGGATTAAAAAAATATATATTAGTAGAGATAGGGCAATGTTGGGAATAATTTTAAATAGGCATTTTTTATCAGTGAATTTATCTTTGGGCAGTGTATAGTATCAGAGTGGAAGTAGGAATATAAAAAAGTGTATGTGATTTAACGTAAGTAAATTCATAATTATACAAGAGAAGCCTAACTCCATCCATAACTATAACAGAGAAGTCTCTCTAAATCTATAACTACTACAGAGGGATAGTATATATCTATCAGAAAAAGTTTACCATATTAACTTATAGTGCACAATATACTTCAGTTTTAAAAATAAAAACTTACCTTTAGAAAGAAGTTGAAGGAATTAGTGAAAATACTATTGAAATGTACAGCAAGAAGTAGTAGTCAAAATGGCTGTGTTTTCTTCTCTTCCTTTATATATATTCAGGTATATAACCAATGAAATGTCAGGTAAAAAAAGTAGAAAATGAAAGTAACATTTTCATTGGTTTTCAATTCCAACACTTCAGATGTGTTTTGTGAAGTAATTTACCTCAGGGTATTTAGAGAGGTCTACAGGCTAAATGACTAAATGGAATTCCAATCAAATTTGTGAAAATGGTAGGGATTGGTATGTAGTATGAGCTAATCTATATTTGGTGAAATTGTCTCCAGTGGCTTTTCTGTGAACTACTTTCCCACCTTTTTTGATGGTGCGCTTCCCAGGGAGCGACCCGGTACGCGTACCGTTGAGCGCCCCGGTTCGCGAACCTTAAGCGTTCCGGGAGTCCACCATTTTGTGTTTCGGTCGAATTAAGATACAAGATGGAGGGCAAATAATGTTCAGAATGGGTAGAAGGGGGCACGGTAGAGTTATCTTGACCCCCTAGGTTTTCTGAGGGTGGCTGAGGAGGCTTATATGTGCGAAAAAAAAACATTTAAAAAAAAAAATTTCGCGAGGTTAGCTCCCGGTTCGCGTACCGGGTAGCGCCCCAGGGAGCGTACTTTGTTGGAAATTAGTGAAAAATGTTAGAGTAAAATAATAATTGTGAGTGATCAGATGTAGGGTAGCTCTGAGAAGAGCTTTTGGGTTTATGGTACATTTAGGTACTTATAAGTAGGTACCAATGCACATTCTTAAATTCAGAGTGAAAACTCTGTTGCCCTCATCTGAGAAGTGAACTCCATCTCCTCTGTAGATATCTTGCATGTAGTAACGCAAGTTATTGTTGTACAGGGAGCCCATTCCATGGTCTCTCATGTAAGCTGAAACAGATTTGTTTACATGCTTCCTCGACTTCTCAATTTGTGGACAAAATTGGTTTGACCACCTCCATTTCTGTCTTTGGCATATATTTGAATATACCAAGGCAGTCTGAGGAAAAAGTGCCATTAATTGCTCAAAGGTGTCCTTTAAAAGCATTTCCAGACCTACACCAGTCAAAGTGCCCAAGTCATTACCTCCACAGTGCACAATTAACAGGTCAGGTTTGGGCAAATGCATAAAGGTTTTTACCAATGGTATCAATTGGTGACATTTTAATCCTCTGTGGCCAAACCACTTAATTTCCACATCTTGTAAATTGAGGTTAGGTAATTTCCTGTTTTCAACGTACCTTTGAGCCCAGTGAATATAACTATGTCCAACAATCCAGACAGAAAACATGGTGAGAGAAGGTTCTCCTGCAGTCAGATGAAGTGTGGCAATGAAATGGCAGTTGAAAAAATGAGAGTTTAAAATGAAAAAAACTGTGGAGTTTCTGTGTTCATGAAGCAGTAACAGTGATTGGTGGATTTTGATTGCTGAAAACAGAAAGTTAGGGTGCACGGATGTGTTCTTTGAAAGATGTATTTTGAATGGTCAATAAAAAATCATTAAATGAAAGAATGCACTGGATATGCAGGTGCACTGAGAGTTCAGAGTTCAATTGCAACAAAGTTGTGTGAACTTGCAAACACCAGAAGTCTTCCAAGAGGTGGTTGCCATGCAGAAAAGGCAGAAAGGGCAGAGGGGGGAAGGGTTTTCATTTGAAAAAAAGTGAGGGAAGAGTTTTGATTGGGTGACATGAGAGATATGTGTGAAGAATTACAGCATTTCTGTGCTTTTGATAGCTGCAGACTCTGGAGTGCATACCTTTTGCTCTGCTGAAGACAAATTGGTGTGTTTCTGAGACTGTTTTCAAACTCAAAGTATTTGCTAAGGTGAGAAAATATTTCTTTAATTTAGATAGAGAATAGTGTGCTTTTAGGAGAAAATTATGAATTATGTGGCGCAAATTGCTTGTAAATATGCTCCCACATGTGCATGGAAAATTTAGATTTTGAATGTTTGTGTTACATAGCCATGTTAAAAGTGATACAAACATGCTGCAAAGGCAATCAAAAAACGCTTTTATGTGTCTTAAGGACATTTTAAGTAATTTTACCATGTGCAGTGTTTTGAAATTATGATTTGAAAATCGTTTTTGGGGAAAAGGAATTGTTTTTAAATTAATAAAAAGAAATAATGGTGTATGCTTCTTTATACGGCAATTGACTGTCCCTGATGTTATTTTTCCCATTTTAATGTAAGACCTTTCTCTGTGGCGCAAGTTGCTTGTAAATATGCTCCGACCTGTGCATGGGAAATTTAGATTTTAAATGTTTGTGTTACATAGCCATGTTAAAAGTGACCCAACCATGCTGGAAAGGCAATAAAAAAACACTTTCATGTGTCTTAAGGACATTTTAAGTAATTTACCTGTGGGCAGTGTTTTCAAATTATGAATTGAAAATCGTTTTTGAGGTAAAGGAATGTTGTTAAAATTTATGTGTGCCATATGTCCACAAATTTCGTTTTCAGGGGTGCAGCAGGGTGTTCTTGAGACACCCCTGCACCTTTGGAAAAATTCCTAATTTGCGATGAGCTAATTGCTAATCGCAAATTGCACCTTCATTCTTATGGGCCTCCTGCTCCATGGAAATGAATGGGTAATTTGCAATTAGCAATTTGCTCATCGCAAATTAGGAATGGTAAAGAATTGCTATTTATTCCTTAAAATTCGCTATTTTGGAAATGCAAAATAGTTATATGATACATATGGCGGTTGATGTCTAACAAGATAAGAAGCTTAGGGATACATTTATGATGACTGGCGCAATGAAGTGGACATCACTTACTTCATTGGTAGAGCTTTACATGTATTATGTCCTCTGTATTCTTCATCAAGCGTAACTTTAATCTGCAATCCTGAGTAGGCCTCACCTTAAACAAACCTCTGGATAGGCCACACCTTATCGTCATCCTGAATTAATCATTTAAAATGCTAGGGACAGATTTATGATAGGTGTATGCCTCTTTTGCGCCACTTAGAAAACACTGTCCATGGGGAAATGACTTAAAATGTCCTTAAGACACATGAATGTGTTTTTTTAAAACGTTTGCAATTTTTTTGGGTCACTTTTAACATGGCTATGTGACTCAAACAGTCAAAATCTAAATTCGCCATGCACAGGTGGGAGCATATTTACAAGGAATGTGCTCCATGGGGAAAGGTCTTATAATGTAATATGGGAAAAATGACATCAGAGACACTGAAATGCCTTATAGAGAAGCATACACCATTATGTCCTTGTCATAAATTTGCAAACCATTACTTTTCCCCAAAACCGATTTTCAAATCATAATTTGAAAACACTGCACATGTGGAAATGAATTAAAATGTCCTTAATTCAAAATTTGCTATTCCTTATTTTGCGATTGCACTGAAGGATTTGCAAATTTTGCGATTCCTTAAATGCAATGTATCAAACAAAAAATATGTAAAAAATGATATTAAGGATTTGGAAACTACCACCAACTTCTAGTTTGTGGTAATTTGCGAATTCTTTTCAAAAAGCATTTTTTTCTAAAAAACAAAAGGTCCCATATGACGCCCATACATGCCCTTAGGGCATGTATGTGTGCCATATGCCCCCAAATTTCTTTTTCAGGGGTGCAGCAGGGTGTTCTTGAGATACCCCTGCACGCTTGAAAAAATTCCTATTTTGTGATGAGCTAATTGCTAATCGCAAATTGCAACCTTCATTCCTATGAGCCTCCTAGCCCATGGAAATGAATGGGTAATTTGCAATTAGCAATTTGCTCATTGCAAATTAGGAATGGTAAAGAATTGCTATTTATTCCTTAAAATTTGCTATTTAGGAAATGCAAAATAGTTTGATGGTACATATGGTGGTTCATCTGTAACAAGATAAGAAGCTTAGGGATACATTTATGATGACTGGCGCAATAAAGTGGACATTACTTACTTCATTGGTAGGCCTTTACATGTATTATCTCCTCTGTATTCTTCATCAAGCGTAACTTTAATCTGCAATCCTGAGTAGGCCTCAACTTAAACAAACATTTGGATAGGCCACACCTTATTGTCATCCTGGATTAATCATTTAAAATGCTAGGGACAGATTTATGATAGGTGTATGCCTCTTTTGTGCCACTGTGCGTCACTTTTATGATGCAGCGGCGGTGCTAATTTGTAATTAGCAATTTGCTCATTGCAAATTAGGAATGGTAAAGAATTGCTATTTATTCCTTAAAATTTGCTATTTAGGAAATGCAAAATAGTTTGATGGTACATATGGTGGTTCATCTGTAACAAGATAAGAAGCTTAGGGATACATTTATGATGACTGGCGCAATAAAGTGCACATTACTTACTTCATTGGTAGGCCTTTACATGTATTATCTCCTCTGTATTCTTCATCAAGCGTAACTTTAATCTGCAATCCTGAGTAGGCCTCACCTTAAACAAACCTCTGGATAGGCCACACTTTATCGTCATCCTGGATTAATCATTTAAAAAGCTAGGGACAGATTTATGATAGGTATATGTCTCTTTTGTGCCACTGTGCGTCACTTTTATGATGCAGCGGCGGTGCAAAAGATTTGCTATGAGGCGACAACATTACAAATTGATGCATTTAGGCAGATATGTCATGGTGTAAAAAAAACGTACCACATGAAACCGATGCAGCAGTGATGCAAAAGATGCACCATGTCGCAAGACAGGCCTCACTTGGGGCCATATGTATCAAGCTAATTAGCATTCGCAAAGATCAAAATTCTACGAATTTCGGCCTTTGCGAATGTTAATTAGACAAATGGTATGTATCAAACAAGTTTGATGCAAAATAAGGAGTAGCAAAATTTGCTATTCCTTATTTTGCAATTGCACTGAAGGATTTGCAAATTTTGTGACTACTTAAATGCAATGTATCAAACAAAAAATATGTAAAAAATGACATTAAGGATTTGGAAACTATTGTGGTAAATTGGTGGTAATTTGTGAATTCTTTTCAAAAAGCTTTTTTAAAAAAAAACAAAAGGTCCCATATGACGCCAACACATGCCCTTAGGGCATGTATGTGTGCCATAGGCCCCCAAATTTCTTTTTCAGGGGTGCAGCAGGGTGTTCTTGAGACACCCCTGCACCCTTGGAAAAATTCCTAATTTGTGATGAGCAAATTGCTAATCGCAAATTAAACCTTCATTCCTATGAGCCTCCTAGCCCATGGAAATGAATGGGTAACTTGCAATTAGCAATTTGCTCATCGCAAATTAGGAATGGTAAAGAATCGCTATTTATTCCTTAAAATTCGCTATTTAGGAAATGCAAAATATTTTGATGATACATATGGCAGTTCATCTCTAACAAGATAAGAAGCTTAGGGATAGATTTATGATGACTGGCGCATCACCAGGGATGTGCCAGTCATCCTGCGCCGCTGTTCCGCCACCCATGGTGTGCTGCATTTACAATGCGGCGCAGCATGGGGCAAAAATGGCACAGATGCGTGACGCATCTGTGCCGTTAAGGTGGCGCATTGCTGGAGTTGTATCGCAAGTGCGATGCAGCTCCAGCAACGCTCAGGGGTGCACCATCTCCACAATGTTGCGTCAAGACCTATGCCTGCTTCAAGCAGGCGCAGGGTTTTGACGCAGGTTTCTCCTATCTGATTGTAAATGCGGCACACCATGGGTGGCAGAGCAGTGGTGCACGTTAACTGGTGCATGCCTGGGGATGTGCCATTTAACATAAATCTGCCCCTTTACATTTAAGTATGTGCAGGGGACACAGAGTCGGTGAGGCTTATCCAAGGTTAAGAAGAGATGAGTCCTGTTCAGTGAAAAATTAGACATAGGCTTCACCTGCTCAGCATCGCTGGACATGGCTAAATAATAGCTGCAAAATATTACTCTTGTTAAACAATTTTACTATTATAATCTCTGAGATTTGTCTCTTACTCTGCAACATCTCATTGTTGTTATCTTTCTTTAAAGATAAAGACAACCTCAACATGAGCGACAATCTGCAATCAGTTGATTTTGACCTCATCATTGAACTTGTAATTGAAACATCAGTGGATGTTGATCCCTTGGATGATTTAAATCCTGAGGATGAAGAAGAGCGTGATGAGGATGCAGATTTGTCCGAATTATATGACATAGGATGGGAAGCTGACCTGCTTGAGCCTATGGAAATATAAACATTTATTTTTAAAATTTATAATTAATAAAAAGTAAAAAGGTAAACCGTTTAATTTAAAAATAAAGACACCTTCAAAAGCAGGTTATGTGTAGTGTCTTCAATAAAATATTAAAATATGCTCATAAAATTAGATCAGATTCACATATAAAATAGCATAGGTAACATAAATATAAATGTCATTTCTTTTCTGCTATTTCTGTATTGTAAATTTGCAAGGACTAAAAAATCTTCTATTTAAAATGTCAAGTAGTGTGTTAAGTTTTTGATCACTGTTATTGTTTTACTGTTTGGTAATAATGGTTAATAACATTTTTTATTATATTTTACCACAGATTCAACTGCAGATCATTTCAAGATTTCACCATGCCAACAATAGAAAGACAGAGAAAGGCTGCAAAACGTCAAAGACAGCAGGTGAAAGAAAATAAGCAGCAGTCCTCTAACAAAAAGATTTGTCAAGTCACGAAGAAAGCACCGGGTAAGAGCACAAAATATTTCATAAGAAATATGTGTAGTAAAAAAAATATTACTACAGAAAATGTTTCAGTCCATAAAACGAGAAGGAATTCAAATGGAAAGGAAAGGCCAATCAAAAATGTTAGTGCTAGAGCAAGAGATAACTCTGTGCATGATAGTAGAAGGAAACAACAGTTTAGGGAGATTCGTAAACGAATGTTCCGCAACAGGATAATTGGCAATTTGTTAAAAAATATTAAGAAAGGTCAACAGAAATTGGTTTTTATAAGAGAAAAAAAAAAGTTGAGAAAGTTATTGATCAGGCATTTGAAATTAAACGTAAGTTATTTATTTTGATAATCAATAGAATTAGGAAGCTAAACAAGGCAATTTATGATTTCAAAAGAAATAGTAGATGGAAGAGAATAGTTAATCGTAGTAATTTTTGTGAAGTTTTTTCTGGAGAATGGATGCATAGTTCAAGCTGTGAGGCATTTTTTAATGAGGAGAGTTATTTCCAGGATAATGATTTGGTGCATGCAGTTGACACCAGTGGTCGTGCTTATGAAGTGAAAGATGGTTGTCCAGTTGAAAAAGAAAAACTTGTGACAACAGAGGCAGAAGAGGTGTTAGGTAATGAGGTTTTAGGAAGACGTGCTAAGGGTCCTGTGTACACCTGGAAGTGTAGTAGTATTTGCAGTGTGCGACAGGATTCCATAAATTTGCTTTGTGATTTTGTACGGTCATTTAATAAGAAAAGTTTGAAGCAGAAAATAAGGTTGTTGCAAGAATTAGATCCTTGCAGAGTAAGAGAAGTGACAGGTTTGCATGGTCATTCACTGGCTTGTCTTTCCAGGAGAGTATGCCAGAGTGTTTTTCATCATTTCAGGATGCTAGCAGTGCATCATAATAAAGTGAGGAAATTAGTTAGAATGTTGTATTATGCTAAGAGTCCAGCAATTATGCTTAAACAATTATGCGCTGCTCTTTTGCATGGTTCTGAAATAGATGTGAAGAATATATGTGAAGAAATTGAGTTTTGTTACTTTGGAAGTAAAGAGGAGAATGTTGAAATTGAGCAAGAAGAAGAGGGTCATGTGGAAGATAGTGTACAGGTTTCCAGTACAGATAATTTCCAGAGGGAAATTGCGACGTTTGAGGTGAAATCAAGTGAGAGGCCTAATTTCACTTGTGTGTGTTGTCGACGCACTTATTATAAGAATCAGACTAAGTTAGTGGATTTATATGCAAAAAGTGAAAGGGAAAATAATAGTGAATGGAAGGATTTCGCAACATACTTGATGGTAGAAAATTGTTTTGATTTGGGATTGGATCAACGTGTGTGTAGTTATTGTTGTTGCAAATTAAATCAAAACCAGATGCCTGCTAGAGCAGTTCATAATAATCTGGAATTGGTTGAGATTCCTTCTGAATTGAAGGATTTAAATACTTATGAATCTATTTTGATTCAAAGTATCCATCCCTTTCAGGCTATTGTAAGAATGGAGCCAAAGACAGGGAAATTGCCTCCATCAGATTTACAGAGAGGATTAAAGGGAAGAGTTGTTTATTTGCCTCTAGATTTGAAGAAAAACATTAACACAATTGGAGTAGAAAAAGTGGAAGAGGAACCTCTGGTTATCTTAGTTAATGGGGTTCCGACAAAGAATAAGAAAATATGCCAAGATTTAGTAGATGTAAGGAAAGTTAAAAAGGCAACATTGTATTTGAAAAAAAATAATAAATACTATAAGAATGTATATGTTGCAGAAGAGGAAGTAAGTGAGGAAGAGGATAGCGATTTGTGTGCTGGTCAAATTGAGAAAGTAGAACCCTCTACTAGTGAAGAAATATATGAACATTATAGTGTTCATCCTTTGCATTCCAAGGAAGTCATGGGGAATGCTATTGAGTTGTTTCAAATGAAACAAGCCAAAGGGAGTCCCATTAGTGTTTGGGAGGAAAGTTTGGAAGCTCGGTGTTTCCCACAGCTTTTTCCAACAGGTCAGGGAGGAAGATATGATGAGCGACCTCATCAAATTCCTGCTTCTGAATACCGGACTTTGCGATTGTATGCAGGAGATGCTAGGTTTCGACAATGCATTCCTTATTTGTTTCATCTCCTGTTTGAAAGCGATCTGTCTGGACTGTCATATGCAGTGAACCACATCTTGAAAAGTGGTATACACATGCAAAACATCTCGGCAAGTGACTTTATGGATAAAGTCAATGTCCAAGACAGTATTTTGGATTCTCACCTGATTAATCTCATGGCGTGTCAGCGTGGTACTAATGAGTACTGGTACCGTCGTCATGGTGATTTAAAATGTATGCTGAGGAACTTAGGAACTCCCACATGGTTCCTCACTCTGAGCTGTGCCGAGTATGGCTGGGAAGACTTACTTGAATTTCTACGAGAGGCAAATGCTAACGTAGATAACATCGAATTCAAGACACCCGGAGAACTGTGCTCTTTGGATCCAGTCAATGTATGTAGGTACTTCAATCATAGATTTGAAGCTATGATGTCTTTCATCATGAATAAGAAGAATCCACCTCTTGGAGAGGTGTTGGATTTCTTCTGGAGAAAGGAGTACCAAGCAAGAGGTGCTCCTCATATACATATGTTGCTGTGGATCAAGGATGCACCTAAATTTGGAACGGATCCAGAAGACTCAGTGATGAGTTTCATCCAACAGTATTCTACGTGTGCTGTTCCAAACGCAAAGGAGAAGAAAAGCCTAAGAGAAAAAGTTCTGCGTTTCCAAAGCCATCGATGTGGAAAGTACTGCCGTCGTAAATTCCGAAACAAGGACAAGTTCTACACTAAATGTCGTTTCGGCTTTCCACGACCGGTGATTTCTAAAGGAAGAGTAAACAGTTTGATGTCTTCGCTGCGACACAATGTCATGAAGAAATCACCTAAAAACACATACAATTTGAAGAGGAACGAAGAGTCCAAGTACATCAACGACTACAACCCGGTGATTTTGTCCATGTGGAATGCTAACATGGATATACAGTTTGTGGCTGATAACTGTATGGCTGTGGCTCGGTATGTGACGTCTTACATCACCAAAAAAGAGAAGACAGAATTGAAGGATATGTGGGAGGACATTTCCCATGAAAAGAGCCTCAGCAAGAAGTTGTACAGTTTCAGTCTGAAGATGTTGTCGCATCGAGAAATCGGAGCGTACGAATGTTCTGACCGGTTGTCTTCAGCAAGTCTCTATGCCAAGTCCAGGAGTATCGTTTGGGCGAGTCTTGGTCTTGCTGCAACGCGTAATCGAGTTCTCAAACCTGTGCGGGAAATTGAGTATTTGGCGGAAAAGGAGCCAAACAGTACCGACATTTTGAAGACCAACATGTTGGATACATATTATCCAAATCGAAGCATTCACCTCGACAATGTTTGTCTGTATGAGGTTCTTCAAAATTACATATTCAAGAGGAACATCAAAGAAGATACTGAGAAAGGAGTGTATGCTGTAATAGGAAGTGAGGGATGTCTGGTCAAGCAAAGAAAATGCCACTTGGTAAACCATCGAAAATTGAGTGGCGAATCTCCTGAAAAAAAGGAGTTTTTCTATTTAGCACTTTTGCAACTTTTCAAGCCTTGGCGTGCAGAAGAGGAACTGCTTTGAGATTTCCTCTGTTACGAAGACTCTTTCAATGCCGCCAAGGAGACCATAGAATGTCCTGCTTTTCCCAAATATGTAGAAATGTTGAATGCGGAAATTGAGCAGGAAGCAACGATTGCAGCCGAGATTGCCAGAGACAGTTCTCAGGACAGTCAGAGTTCTGCTTCATTGAGTCAGGATCCACTAGGAGGACCTGTTATTGAAAATGAAGCTGCCACTGCTATGAATGAAGTGGAAAGAGCCATGGCACATGCTCAAGAGGATGCGGTTAACTTAGAAGAGTTGGAAAGACAACTCAACGTTGAGCAGAGGAAAATATATGACGAAGTTACCATGCAAATTGATCATGGATTAAGTCATGACAAGAAAGAGTGCTCATGTACGTCGTTGAAGCCTGTCCGACTGTACGTGAGTGGAGAAGCGGGAACTGGAAAAAGTTTCCTCATTAAAGCAATTTCATGCTATTTGCAGGAAAGGACAGAGTCATCGCTGTCTTGTGTTGTCACTGCTCCAACTGGACTGGCAGCACATAATATTAAAGGGATTACTTTACATCGTTTACTGATGCTGCCAGTGGAGCATGACAACAAATTACAATATCACAAGCTATCTGGAGATGCTTGTTTTGAAGTTTCAAGGATCTTGAGGAAAATGAAACTTCTTATCATTGACGAAGTAAGCATGGTTTCCAATGTCATGCTTGCCTTTGTGCATTTGAGGATGCAAGAAGTTCTCAAAACAGAGTATGATGTGTTATTTGGTGGCAAACACATCATTGTTTTCGGAGATCTTCTGCAGCTGACACCAGTGAAAGGGCAACCTGTGTTCAAAATGCTCACGCATGAAGATACCAGGAAGTGCCTAGGCAGCATTGGCAACGTCAATATATGGTTGAACTTCAATTATGCTGAACTGCATGAAAATATGCGTCAGGCAAAGGATGAAGTTTACAAGACTATTCTACAAGATGTTAGAATTGGAAAAGTGACCGAGCATGGGAAAGAAGCTTTACATGCACGATTACTGTCAAATTTATATCCAGAACAAGATGTTGTGCCTGAGAATATTTTTCAGAAAATTACTGAGAAGAAATCTGGAATATGTTTGATGCCAACTCTTGCAGAATGTGCCAAATTTAACAACAAAATGTTGCATTTAGAAAAGCAAGAGATTGTGAAACTGGAAGCTATTGATAGAGTAGAGCATATGGGATCAACAATTATTTTGTCTGAGAATCTGAAAACAAAATTGGATTTATTAGAGAAGAGTATATCTAAAACTGCAGGTTTTGAAAAGACTCTGAATGTGTGCTTGAACTGCCGTATAATTTTAAGAAGGAATTTACATGTTGAAAGAGGTCTGGTAAATGGATCAATGGGTAATGTTGTTGATTTTGTGAAATACAGAAATAGAGATGGAATTGAATTTTTAAAAATTAAATTTGATGGCATTGAGGAAGTACAGCTAATTGGTCGTTGTTCTGCTAGATTTTTGCTTGTAAAAGACTTATATGTTCGCCGTAAGCAGTTTCCTGTTTGCTTGGCATATGCGGTGACAATTCATAAATCGCAAGGTTTAAGTGTAGACAGTGCATTGGTGAATATTGGCAGTTCTGTGTTCAAGGAGGGTATGGCATATGTGGCATTGTCACGAGTTAGAACTTTATCGGGATTGTACTTGATTGAGTGTGATGTCACAAACATTTGTGCGGATCTAGATTGTGTTAAGGAATACAATAGGTTAAGAAGAGAGTATGCGCCACATTTGCCTCATTATCCTTTGTTTGAGAAACGTGTGGTAGGCCGGAAACGAAGAAATGAGAACAATACTGGGGAGGTTGTAGCAAAAAGACAAAAAGTCAATGAACCTAAAATTACAAGCAGAAACAAAAAGGATTCTGTTGAAGATGTTGTTGGTTTTCAGTTTGAAAACAGTTCTGGTGTCAACTGCTATGCTAATGTAGTGGTTAATGTTTTGTTTTCTCTAGAAAATGTAAAAGAAGAGATTGTGGTCAATTCTGATCAAAGATTTTGCAGTTTGTTAAATTCTGTGTTACAGAAATGTAGCACTGATAGAAGAAACATAGAAAGTGTGTCTGAAATTCGAAATCTGTTAGACAGATGTTCAGGCCAAACACAATTCTCTCAAAATATTCAGCAAGATTGTCAGGAGTTTTTAATGTATATGCTTGATGTATTACATGCTGAAGGTGTAGATGTAGATCAGCTGTTTGGGCTTTCTTATCAATGGCAGCATGACTGCGAGAACTGTATGGTATCAAGTACTACTAGTGTAGACTCAGAAAGATTTATATATTTAACTTTGCCAGACAGTAAATCAGTCTCCTTTAATAAGCTAGTAAAAGCAGCTGATCACAACATGGAGTGTAGCCAATGTAAATCTGAAATGATGTCCACATTATTTATACGAACATATGGCCAGTATGTCATTTTAATGTTCCAACGATGTAGGCCTGATGGAACAAAATTGACAACTTTAATTAAAAATTTTGTAGCTTCGCAGTTGTCAATATCAGGAAGGACTTTTGTAACTGCAGCAATTATATATCATGACGGCCCTTCAATAACATCAGGACATTACACAGCTTATTTAAAGTCTAGAAATGGCTGGTCATTCTGCAATGATTCTGTTTTAATTTTCAAAAAAAAATTGCCGTATGACCTTAAAAACTCTTACCTGGTGTTTTTAAAACCAAAATTTTAGGGAAATAATCTCGGGATGTGCTCTGTGGAATTTCAAGAAGTTCTAATGGCTCCTACACAATTTGGCCTTGAGGATAAGTGTAGTTCAGAGACATAACTTCTAACCATAGGACTGGACGTCATGGAGAAATACGTGCACTTTGAATGAGTTCAGAAAAACTGTTTCTTTTTATAAGCTAATTGAAGCAGCCAATCAAAACATGGAGTAGAGGGAATGTAAGTCTGCAATGCTGTCTACTGTTTTACATTGCTTTGTGATTAAAAGTGATGTAGAGAATTAAATAATTGTAGTAGTCATAGAGGTAGTGTAAGTCTGCTTCATAGTAAGCAGTATCAGTGTCATAGGAAATGTAGAACATGACTGAGCAAGAAGGGGAAGATATTACTATTCCAGGATTGTGAAAATGATCTTCAACATTTTAATTCTGAAAGTTGCGGAAATGCCAAATGACGGGATTGGCTTACAAGAAATCCAAGAGTTATAAATGGCTCTGACCAGATTTGGCCTTGTGGAAAATTGTGGTAGAGAGCAAGAAGTCATTTATTGCATGTAATGTGTTTTTAAAAACGATGGAGATTTTCTTTCAGAAAGTGGCGGGCTGAAAGTAATAACAGCACAAAAGAGTGTAAGCTGTTCATAGGACATCCTTGGACGTCATGGAAAGTAAGTTAACTTTAAGGAGTTCTGAATTTTGATTTCTGATGTTGTATGGGTTTTTTAAACACAATCATTTTGATTGTGTTTTTTTTTCCCCGCTGTTACATGATGAATACCTTCAAGTCACTGTTTTTAGTGAAATTTGATACATTCTGAGAACAGCAAAAATAAACCATTTAAGATGTATAATTAATTCTGTACTGTTTGCATTTATGATGTATATGTAGAACTGTGTAGGAGGCATGGAGAAGGTGAGGCTTCTGTAAGTGTCAAAGTTGTTGCATGCACTGCTGCACTTCTGCGTATTCTTTCATATGCTAGACTACATCTGCACAATGAGATACCTAAGCAAAGGAAACACAAGTGATGTGATTGTGAAATGAGCAAAATAAATTGCACGTATTTCAATTACATCACCTGTGTTTCCTATCATTACGAATCACATTGTGCAGATCAAGTTTAGGTCTGTCCAGGGAAACATAGGAGATTTGGACTTTGTTGAAGAGTGCAGTGGACATGACTCACTTCATTGGTAGACCTTCACATGTATTATCTCCTCTGTACTCTTCAACAAGTGTAAATCTCATCTGCAACCCTGAGTAGGCCTCACCTGAAACAAACCTCTGGATAGTAGACATCTTATTGGCATCCTGAAGCAATTATTTAAAATTTTAGTGTCTTGCAACACTTTTCTGAAACAACAGCAATGCAAAAGATGCACCATGTTTTAAGATAGGCCTCACTTCATCTGCATCAAGATACTGTTAGTTTAAAATGTATATCTTTAGGACTGTGTAAGGGGCCTGGAGAAGCAGAAGCTTCTGTAAGTGTAAAAGTTGTTGAAAAACTGTTTGTCCTTCAATCTTTTCCCTTGTCTTTTCTAATTTTTAAATACATTTTTAAATATTTTTCAAATGTTTGTTCTCTCTTTCACAGATTGAAAGTATAAAAACAAAAAGTGAGTAATTTAACGACAATTATAAGGTAAATATTTTGTACTGTTTTCGTTACATTTCTATCACATTTAACTACTATTAGTTCCACTGCTTCATTTCTTTAACCCTCAGTTTCCTGCCTTTGCTACTTCCCTCATTCCTTTCTCTATTACCTACTTACTCAACTCCTTCCACTCTTTTTCTCAGTCCCTCTCTTCTCATAGTTCCTCACTCTTGTTCACTCACTGCGTCTCTATTACTCTTAGTGTCTTTGACTGATCACTCTATCACTACTTGTTCATAATGCTTTCTCTGTGTAGTTGAAGCACACTAAGGGGAATATTATGAACACAGCCAATAAAATTATTGCTCTTTTTATTGGCAGAAAACTGGTGCAAAAGTGGTTTTAGTGGCAGTTTTCTGCCACAAAAGCAGCTTTAGCGACACATTTCTGCCAATAAAAGCTGCAAAACTTTTATTGCCTATGTTGATGATATGGCTCTATGTTAATTACATTTCTTTGCTGTTTCAATTAATCTTTTTCTGTTATTTTTTGTTTTCTGTTTTCTATTTTTTCTCTCTGTTATTCCTCATGTTTTAATCTTATTTTGAACATTCACTCACATTCTCCAAGAAACTCTTCTTTGTTAATGTTATACTCTCTTTTTTTTTCTTTCACTTCGTTATCTATTTTGTTTTTCACAATTATACCCTCTTCTGTCTTTTCTTCGGTAAATAGATCTATTAAACAGTATCTCTTCTTTACTCCCTATAGCTGTCTTTCTTTTAACATCACTCTCTGTTTCCTTTCCTTATACTTACACTTTTTTGAAAAAAAAACATTTTTTTGGTTAGCTCCCGGTCCGCGTACCGGGAAGCTAACCCGGAAGCGAACCAAAAGAAATAGAGCTTGCCAGAGTGCTAAACATTCTAGCAATTTTTTTGGAAAGGGAAGGTAGTTCTGAAAAGAACTTTTTTTTTTATATTTTTGTTGTTTTATATATTTTTTTATTTTTTGAACATTTTTTGTTTTTTTTGTATTTTTTGAACGATTTTATATTTTTTTTGGTTTTTTTGGGGGGGGGGAAACAACAAAAAACAGGCGTTGAAAAGGGCTCAACAGGAGCAAAAAAAAATTACTGGGGGCGGTTAGGGCAATCATGGTGTTCATACGCCAGGTTGAGTGCATTGATGCTCATGTTGCCACAAGCTAATAATGCACGACAGTGCATACATAAGTGAATCATGTGCCCAAAATTTTCTTGAATATTTGGCACAGTTTCCCGTGCCTCTTCTGGTGTTAGAGAAACCGGTATTGTTGGTCTGGCCACAGGAGTTGGTCTTGGATTGTCGTGCATATCCCTTAATTCCGCCCGGCTGTAATTTAGGGGATGTTTCCTTGTCATGTGCCTGTGCATTGTGTGATTTCCAAAGCTATATTTTTTGTCCGTCCCTCTGGACAATTGTTCCTTGCATATGAGGCAGGTGACATACCTCGCATTGACTTTTTTTTGGCCACGAGGTATTGAAAAAAACTGCCAGATGAAACTGGCTTTCTTTCTGGAAACCCGGGGCAACTCTTCTAAAAATTGTGGTTCTTCTCCCTCCTCATCCATTTCTTCCTCTTCCTCCTCAGTGTTGGTCAGGACCTGGGGAGGTGGTCCTCTCTTCCCATGAGGAGGTGGTGGTGGTGGTGGGGGTCCACCAGCTGAAGCTACCAATGAAGCCATTTTCCAACAAGCAAAATAGGTCTTCCTCTCACAATGATGAAAGTCAGAGTGAGGAAAGAAGGAGGGGTTTTCATCATTTGGGAAAAAACAATACTTCTCAACCAATGAAAAGTGTTATTTTTAAGTCACCTGACCTAGCCTTCCATCATTATGAAACCAAAAGTGAAATGAACCAATGAAAAGTTTTATTAACAAGTCACATGACCTCTCACGCTCATGTTACGCGCTGCGGAACGCGCCCCGGTTAGCTTCCGGGTCGCTGAGCTTCGCGCCTCGGTCCGCGCCCCGGGACACTTTGGGTGCGCTAACGCGATACGTCACAAGACGCATTTCGCGGCAACGCGATACGTCGCGCTTTCGCGCCGCGGATCGCTTCCAGGGAGCTGCGTTTCGCGCCTCGGTCCGCGCCCCGGGGCACTTCCGGGTGCGCTAACGCAGTACGTCATAAGACGCATTACGCGGCAACGCGATACCGTCACTATGTTGATTTCTTACCGGTTCGCGGACCGGGTCGCGGAATCAAATTGAGCTAACGGGAAGCTTCCCGGTTCGCGGACCGGGAGCGAAACAAAAAAAATATTTAAAAAAAATTATTAATAAACATATAAAATATATTTTTGGATTTAAAGAAGAATACATTTTACAGCTATAGATATTAGCTTTTAAAAAACCAATGAAATTCACTGAAAAAACCATAGGTTATAGACCATATATAGTTAGGAATTAGCATTTACAAAACCTTGAAAATTCACTGAAAAAAACATAGGTTATAGACCATATATAGTTAGGAATTAGCATTTAAAAAACCTTATTTTACTCACACAAAACCATTGAAATTCCATATATAGTTAGTTGTACTAACTATATATCGCGCACCCGCAATCCACTGCTGATCATGTCACATATTACATCATTCATGACATGGTCAGTGACATCACTGATGACATCACTGATGACATCTCAAATGACATCACTGATGACATCACTGATGACATCTCAAATGACATCACTGATGACATCACTGATGACATCTCAAATGACATCACTGATGACATCACTGATAACATCTCAAATGACATCACTGATAACATCTCAAATGACATCACTGATGACATCTCATTTGACATCAATGGTCACATCACTGATGATATCATTCATGTGACAATACAATGCATCTCCTCACACTTTAATATAACCTGTTACACCCAGTGTTAAATACAGAATATATATTTTTAAACAATTGACACACCAATACTAGTTACTACATACGCACTCACTGATTCCTACGTCTACACACACATTCACTCATTCACCCATACAATCATTCATACATACAATCACTCATCTTTAGAACACTATCATATGCACTCATACACCCTATACAGACACTCACACTCTGCCACTCATCCTTGGAGTTACTCACACACCTAGTCAGTCCTGTAAAGAATCAATCACACTTCCATTTTCTAATCTATACAGTTAAACATAGAGTACCTTACATTTTCAAACATATTCTAACACATACTTACTCTCTTATAAATCATTGATACAAGAACACATTGATCTGCACAGAGTCACACATCTCCCAGCCAGCCACACACACACTCAGTCTCCCATACAAATACTTGGACAATCAATCAATAACCCATATAGTTACTCATATAGCTACTGATCAACACATGCAGCAGTTTACAGAATACCAGACATAATGATGCACAAATTAAGACAGTTTAGTCACTAACCTATGCATTCAGTGAGACACATTTAATCACTCACTCATACAGTCAGTCACGCACCTACTAAAACCTTCATTCAGACACTTATACATCCACTCATTCAGTTGTGATGTGATGTCATCAGTGATGTCATTTGAGATGTCATCAGTGATGTCATTTGAGATGTCATCAGTGATGTCATCAGTGATGTCACTGACCATGTCATGAATGATGTAATATGTGACATGATCAGCAGTGGATTGCGGGTGCGCGATATATAGTTAGTACAACTAACTATATATGGAATTTCAATGGTTTTGTGTGAGTAAAATAAGGTTTTTTAAATGCTAATTCCTAACTATATATGGTCTATAACCTATGGTTTTTTCAGTGAATTTTCAAGGTTTTGTAAATGCTAATTCCTAACTATATATGGTCTATAACCTATGGTTTTTTCAGTGAATATATATATATATATATATATACTATATGCATGTATATATATAGATTTGTGTGTAATGTGCGTAGGTATACATATATATAAAAATATCATATATATATTGTTAGAAATTGCCCTTTTTGCAGGGTTATCCCCAAACTTTTTGCTTCTCCCTCCTTTATTTTTCCTGACCCGTGTTTGTTGGCAATAGGACTCTGGGCACTTTACCACTGCTGATCAGTGCTAAAGTGCATATGCTCTCTGTGTAAATTGTTATTGTAATTGGTTATCCATGATTGGCATATTTGTATCACCAAGAAGTTCCTAGTAAAGTGCATTGAGTGTGCCAGGGCTGGTGATACAAATGCTACTAGTGGACCTGCAATACTGATTGTGCCACCCACATGTGTAGCCCTAAAATGGTGTCTCAGGCCTGCCACCGCAGTGCCTGTGTACAGTCTGTGAACTGCCATGTCAACCTGGCCAGTGCCCCCACTAACCAGGCCTAACCCTTCCCCTTCTGTGCACATTGGTCACCCCTATGGAAGGCCCAAGGTACCCCCTTGGGCAGGATGCAGTGTATGTGAAAGGTAGAGCATTTACTAGTGCAAGTGACATGCTCTGGTAGTGAATTACAGCCATTTTCGTTTTTCACTATTCTAAGGCTATCTTGCCCATAGGCTATCATGGGGAATGCTGGCTACAGTGGGTACCAGCATATCTTCCCATAGGAGCAAGATAGGACATAAAAGTCTGGTATCCCTGAACTCAGAATTTAATAACACATCTTTGTTTTTAAATCCTGTGTTTGAGAACAGCACTTTTAGAAAGTGGCGGTTCTCTTGTCTGACCTTTCTTTGTGCCTTAGCCTGTTTTTGAATTGAATGTCTGGTTTGTGAGTGACAGAGGCTGGGTGGCTCCCAGAGGCTGAGTGGGCCATCCCTGGGCTGAATAGCTCCATCTGCATCTAGAGTGGTGGGAGGGGATAGCACCTGGGCCTGAATAGGGCTGTGCCTGCTTTCCGAAATGCTGGCTCCACCTCCTGCTGGACGGCTGACGACCCTGCCCCTCTCTCTGAAAGGAAAGGAGAGGCCAGGAAAAAAAAGTGCTCAAGAACCCCTAGAACTGGCTCAGACCGGGCACAGAGTCCTCCTGCACAAACGTAACAAAGACTTTTAGGGGTATTAGTGTAGGACCCCAGACTACAGAAAATTAGATCATCCTGGAATCAAGAAGGAACCTCTGCTAAGGAGAAAGCTGAAAGACTGAAGAAGGAAGACTGTCCTGCTGTTGCTTTGCTGGACTGACCTGCAGTTGCTTTGCTGCCAAGGAGAGGGGAAGGACTTTGTTGTTGCTTTGTCCCCTTGCTTGAAGAGATCTCCAAGGGCCTGTTGTGAGCTGGCCTCCTATTAAGAAGTCCCAGGAACAAAAGGACTTCATCCCCAGCTTTCCCTGAACTTTGCTGAGAGAGTTCTGCCATTCTTGAGTGCTGAATCCGACTGAGGGGCATCTGGAAGTTGTGGCCTGCTGTTTGGAAAGCTGGAGAATAAGAAACTAAGACTATCTGCAATTTTTCACGCATCGCTCGCTTATGGAGCGCATCCCCGTCAGTGCGAGGAAATTCCCGCCACCGCGAAGATCGAGATCGTCGCAGCGCCTGTTTCCACTGCAAGAACCAATGCATCCTTCGCTTGCGGAACGCATCGCTCCGGTGCGGAAAAAGTACCATCGCTGTGAGTATCGTCGCAGAGCCTGTCATCGCTGGGTGAGATCGCCGCACCACTTGCTTGCGGACCGCATCACGTCGCTTCGAGTATTGTCGCAAAGCCATTGCATCGAGAGGAGAAGATCGCGGCTGCGCCGCGCATCACCGCCGCACCTGAGACCGTCGCTGTCCCGAAGATCGTCGCATCGTGCCTTTGCGAGACGCTCCCTACGGAACCTACGCACCGGAATCCATACAAGGTATCGCCACCCTCCCCATACAGACCGGATTTGTCGCAAAACGCCCGCTGCGTCCAGTGGGGCTGTTGCATCGCCTCCCCAGGAGTGACGCATCGCTTGCTTTCCACCACACCAGTTTCTGTTTGAACTTTGTCGCATCTAAAGGTACGGTTGGCTAAATGTGACGCAGCTGTGAACTATTTTCACGCAACTGTGGATTATTTTAACGCTACCTTAAGAACTCTTTTGAAACCATAATCTTGAACTGTGTATGTTGGATTTTTGTCGTTTTGGTCTTGTCTAGTTTAGATTAAATACTTCTATTTTTCTAAACTGTTGTGGAGTCCATTTGTGGTGTTTTCACTGTATTACTGTGAATATTGGTACAAATATTTAGCACCCTGCCTTTGATAAGCCGGTCTGCCTGTGCCAAGCTACCAAGGGGGTGAGCAGGGGTTATCTAAAGAGTGGTTCCTCCTTACCCTGACTAGAAGCAAGGGTCCCTATTTGGACAGTGGTACCTACCTCTGCCAACTAGAGACCCCCAGTTCTAATCTATGACTGCATGTGAACAAGGGCTTTGTAAGCCCGAAACGCGTCTTGCCCTCTTGCCCCACACCTTTCCTGCAATAAAAGACCTGTGAATCTTCAGCTGTGGTCCGTCTCCTGCTTGCCTCGCTGTTCCGGTTCTTGCGCTTGAGCTGCAGTGGCGTTGTCAGGAGTTTGCGCACATATATATATATATATATATATATATATATATATATATATATATATATATATATATATATATATATATACAAAAAAAGAAGGAGAGAACTCTGGGTAGTTCCCAAGTTTAGGTGGAAGGCAGCTCCTGTATAGAGCACCCTCAACACCAGCGACACTCTAAAGTTGCTCCCCTCAAATGTCTGCTTTTCTATCAAAGTTTTTAAGCATTGGATTAGCACAGTGCTATCCACGCCGAGATAGACATGGACAAAGTCTTTTGCCATTTGTACAGCAAAGTCTTTAAGCATAGGATTAGCACAGTGCTATCCACACCGAGCTGTAAAACGACAAATCCATTTACCACTCCAGGCACAATATTACAGCTTTGGGTTGGTAAAATACCATCCAAGCCAACATGAAATGAAAGCAACCCCTGACACGTGGTTCGCTGTCATTACAGCTCTTCAGAGAGGTTTAGCTTTGTCCAGACACAAGGGAACACCCAGTATAAGTCAAAACAATACCCTTGCAGGCATAGAGTGACGCATAAATTATGCAAAAAAGGAGAGAACTATGGGTAGTTCCCAAGTTTAGGTGGAAGCCAGTTCCTGTATAGAGAACCCTCAACACCAGCGACACTCTAAATTTGCTTACCTCAAATGTCTGCTTTTCTATCAAAGTTTTTAAGCATAGGATTAGCACAGTGCTATCCACGCTGAGACAGAAATGGACAAAGTCTTTTGCCATTTATACAGCAAAGTCTTTATATATATATATATATACGGGGCAACGCTCCTCCACTCTTAACAGAGGATTCTCCCCTGGCCTAGAGTGCAGTTCACATCATTGTTAACACCCTGGTCCATAAACTCTGCAAAGCAAGCAAAGAACAGCTGCAACCAGACTGGTGACACACGCACAGTCACACATTTCAGAGACAAAGCTGGAGGAATGGAAAGCACATATGGAAAAAAGCTTGTAACCGATCTGCAAGGTGCCTGTTAATGAGCTCTGTTAATGTGCTGCGTAGGCGCTATCACCGCCTGGTAGTGATCTAAACGGGCCGCTAAGAATTTACACAAGCAGAAAATCTATAATTGCCTCCAGAAGGAGAATGTGATACCAGTGCTTGATACTCTTCAACGTGCAGAGAGAGCCTGATAGTTGTTTGAAAGGGCACTCAGGCTTGTGATATACATTTATAAAGGGGCCAAAATGTCGGATGTAATTTTAAAGGGAATCATCCTCAATTTTAGGTGTATAAGGGCACACCTGTTTCTGTTATAAGCTATTAAGGGCACCAGAATGTCTGCTATACTTCCAAAACGGTTCCTAACCTTCTAATATAGGGTTACAAGGGCACCTGTTCCCTGAATCATCATATATACGTTTATATGGGTACCATTTTTTTTTTATAAAGGCTTAAAAGAGAACCTGGGCTTCTAATGTAAACTTAAAATGACACCTGACCTTTCATATTAGTTTTAAGGGGTCCATGAACTTTTGGTTTATGTTTAAAAGGACACCTGCGATTTTGATATAAGTTCAAGAGAGCACCTGAGCTTTTGATAAACATGCAAAAGGGCACCGATCTTTTGATAGCAGTTTAAAATGGCACCTGATGTTTTCATAGAAGGTTAAACAGGTACCTACGCTTTTGATAGAAGTTTATGGGTTTGTCCTTACCTATGATATCAGTTTAAAGGGAGCCTACTTTTTTTTCTATAGGGTTCATGATGCTCTTAATAACAGTTTGTGAGCACTTGATGTGCATTACTAAGAGGGGGCTTGCACTTCTGAAGTGAGTTAGACAACATTTTAGAGATTCTGATGTAAGATTATAGTGTGATGAACTTCTTATAGAAATGTATAAAGGTAGCCCCGTTGAAGCCAAGGTATTTATGGGGGACCTGCAGGATCATAACATTTCTAAAATATATCAAACCCTGGTGACAAATAGTCCCACACGATAGATAATCTCAGGGAAAGGTGGGAAGATGACCTTGGCCCCTTGGATGAGGAAGACTGGACGGAAGCGCTTGCGTCCCCTCGGGAAGCGGCGATAGCCATACTTCTCCGGTTGATCCAATTCAACTATCTCCACCGAGTATCTTATACTCGTGTTCGATTGTGGAGGGCTGGCCTGATAGAGTCCATGGTGTGCCTGCGCTGCGGCTCAGGGGATGGCACTCTACTTCACACAATTTGGCTATGATAGAAAAGTTCTGGCGAAGAGTTCTGGCTTGCCTCGCGGAGGTTCTGAGATGGGAGCTCCCCTACCCTCCAAAATTGATGCTACTACATGTAATGGAGGGGGTGGGGGGAATATCTACAAGCGCCACTTGCTGATGCTGGGCTTTACGCTGGCTAAGCGGGACATTGCCCGTATGTGGAAGGCTGGAGCTCCACCCCTGCTGCCGGCATGGAAGAATGGGTTGGATTTTAATATGGGGCTGGAGGTTCCCATCTTTCAGGTACGTGGGTGCCCGATGGAGCATTATAAGATCTGGAAAAGGTGGGTGGTGTATCCGGGCTTGGATCTGGAGCCCCCTGTCGTGAGAGATGTGGCACTTGAGGGTTAAGCTGGGTAGGAGTTGTGGTTTTAGGTTAGTTGGGTCCTGTGAATGGTGTTTTCCTTTTATGTACGTGCGACTGTGGATTAATATTGGTGGTGTGTAAAGACAGTGGGGGGGGGGTTGCTTCCTTATAATTTTTGTTTTTTATTATGTTTATGTAAAATGTCAATGCACCATGCTTTTTTGTGATGTGTGGCAGTTTGTCTCTGGGTTACAAAGCTCTGCACTGCTTGTGACAATTGGCGAAATAAAATTTGTTTTAAAAAAAAACAAAAAATTTATAAAGGTGCGTCAGTTAATGATGATAGAGTAAAGAGGCCTGAGTTTTTTATATAAATGTATAAGGGCATCTGAACTAACTTTTATAGGGCAGTTGAACTTCGGTTTAAAGCTTTAAAGAGTAACCAAGTTGTAATAATTTAGGGTTATAATGTGTCTGAACTTTTGATATAGTTTTTTTAAGGGTAGATGATCTTATAATATAAGTTTAATAAGGCATCTGAGCTTCGGATATACGTGTAAATACATTGGATAGCCCAATAAGTATATATCTAAGCTTGTAATGTTCTTTAGTGAGAGCGCCTGATCCTCTGATAAACGTTTACAAAAAGGAGCACACAAGTTTCGGATAAAAGTTTACATTGGCGCCAAGACTTCTGATTTAAATCAAGAACGCGATTTGGCTACTGCTATATGTTAAAAAGCATTGGCATAGCCAACAGGTCCACACTGGGAACTTATATATAACCAAAAATCTGGATTTTGGCAGCATAGTGCCGCCCACTCCAGGCAGGGGATGAGAGTGAATGTGACTTGTTTTTGGAAATTGGACAAGAGCAAAGACTCCTTGCGTTCCTGTCCTGATGGGCACAGCACTGCAAGAGAGTAACATAGTTGAAATGCGCGGAGCTTAGCAAGATTGTCTCGGGAATTTATAAAACAGATAAATACATGTACATTTGTTAAACCATGGTATACACGAGAGAACTGTAAAATGTGTCCCTTTCTCTGTCACACGTCGTTTTCCTCTCTGCGCTCCCTCCTTACCCATAACTAATTGCATTTGGACATCATTACCTCTTTCAAACCCCTTGTGGTTGTGAAAAATGTTTTTTCTGATAGTGTTCCAACGTTAAGAAAAAGGGTTAATGTCCTATAGTCTAGAAGCCTATTATTTGTGTTTTGTGTGAAGCAGCTCAGCTCCATAAAGGCGTAGTCAAAGATAGGGCTCTCCCAAGCTCCTCATCAATTATTTCGATTTGGGATTCAGGACTACAGTTAATATGCTTATAAATACTTTGTGGAATACGTTCCACAAAAAGAATGTAAACTTTACATTATCTGCATCGAGCTTAGCGATGGCATTTAGGCATACAGTAAACATCATGTGTTTAGTGAGAGCAGGCACAAATGAAGTTTAAACTCTGCACTATTTGTGTCTTTTCCTTATTAGAAGCAGACAAACAAAAATAATGTAAATTATGCACTATTTGTATTGTGTGCTTAGTGAGGGAGAATGTAAACAAAGCTCAATAAGGGCAGAGGAAAGACTGTAAACACTGCTTTAGTTGCACTGTGTGCTCAATGAGGGAAGACGGTGGCCACTGCTCTGTTTGCAGCATGTGCTTAAGACGGGCCGTCTAAAGTCTGTAAACAGTGCTCAGTAAGGGCAAAGCAAAGTCTGTGAACAATTAGTTAGGGCAGAGGAAAGTATGTAAACAAAGCTCAGTAAGGGCAGAGGAAAGACTGTAAACACTGCTTTATTTGCACAGTGTGCTTAATGAGGGAAGACGGTGGCCACTGCTCTGTTTGCAGCATGTGCTTAGTACGGGCAGACTGAAGTCTGTAAACAGTGCTCGGTAAGGGCAAAGCACAGTCTGTAAACAATGTTCAGTTAGGGCAGAGGAAAGTATGTAAACAAAGCTCAGTAAGGGCAGAGGAAAGACTGTAAACACTGCTTTATTTGCACTGTGTGCTTAATGAGGGAAGACGGTGGCCACTGCTCTGTTTGCAGCATGTGCTTAGTACGGGCAGACTGAAGTCTGTAAACAGTGCTCGGTAAGGGCAAAGCACAGTCTGTAAACAATGTTCAGTTAGGGCAGAGGAAAGTATGTAAACAAAGCTCAGTAAGGGCAGAGGAAAGACTGTAAACACTGCTTTATTTGCACAGTGTGCTTAATGAGGGAAGACGGTGGCCACTGCTCTGTTTGCAGCATGTGCTTAGTACGGGCAGACTGAAGTCTGTAAACAGTGCTCGGTAAGGGCAAAGCACAGTCTGTAAACAATGTTCAGTTAGGGCAGAGGAAAGTATGTAAACAAAGCTCAGTAAGGGCAGAGGAAAGACTGTAAACACTGCTTTATTTGCACTGTGTGCTTAATGAGGGAAGACGGTGGCCACTGCTCTGTTTGCAGCATGTGCTTAGTACGGGCAGACTGAAGTCTGTAAACAGTGCTCGGTAAGGGCAAAGCACAGTCTGTAAACAATGTTCAGTTAGGGCAGAGGAAAGTATGTAAACAAAGCTCAGTAAGGGCAGAGGAAAGACTGTAAACACTGCTTTATTTGCACCGTGTGCTTAATGAGGGAAGACGGTGGCCACTGCTCTGTTTGCAGCATTTGCTTATTACAGGCAGACTAAAGTCCGTAAACAGTGCTCGGTAAGGGCAAAGCAAAGTCTGTAAACAATGCTCTACTTGGATCATTTGCTTAGTGATGGCAAACACCCAGACTGTTAAGGTGCGCCTTTTGGATGCTTTTGAAGGTTGACACAGGAACAGAATAACAATAAGTCTTCAGTATCATATAATCATCGTAAGATTTACATTTAATGGTGAAGTCCTGTCTTTCCAAAACTCATTGGATTGTTCAGGGTTGTCCGTATGTCCACACTCACCCCGTTGCAGCATCTGGGAGGTGAAGCGGTATGACCCCGCCTGTCCTTCACTATGTACCCCATATACTAACCGAACTTAGCAAAAGTTAACTGGATACTCACACATCCGCATCACGAGTATTTGAAGTGGGCTCTGGCTGCGTGCACGATTTCACAGAGGTACAAAAGTAAGAACGCCAGCCCCCAAGCGACAGCAGAAGTCTGGGCCGGGTCTCTATTTTGGACGTGCCCCCATTGCCACAGGTGAAGGGTATAATGCCACAAACAAGGGGCGCGTTCTGAAACGGCCGTTATGGAACAGGAATCGACCGAAGTGCACCGCTTCCTATTTCACGCAACTTTGATGGCGGGCCTTACAAGTTCCAAGGAGAGGGGGACATGCTCCTTTAACGGTGTGTTTCTCAAAGCTCTCAACGTGGCCATTCTGGTTCCAAATTGCAAATTGTATTTGCACAGTGTGAATGGGGAGGTGATGCTGCATGGGGCTTGGCGTGTCCCTCGCAGTTTGTTCATCTGGGCCCCTGAGATGAAGCTCGACCTCCATGCTGCCTAGTCATGTTTTAGTTCAACGCTCTTCAGCCATAGGCCTCTGGTGCATCAGGCATATAAAAACAAATCGTACTACAAAAGGAGTCAACAATAGATAACAATAGAAAGTAGAATGGTCATGATAGATTAAAAAAACTTGTAAAATCAAAAAAAGAAAAGACATCAACACGCGAAAGGGAGATTGAGAGAGCGAGAGAGAAGCTACGGATGGTAACGCTGGTAAGAGAGAATCCGTTGTGGGTAGAAAAGTATAGGAATGGAAGGCAGGAGGGAAATTCTCAGCACCGGGGATAGGAATATATGAATGGCTGACTTTGGTACAAATAATACATCTTAGGATAGGGGATAGAAACACAGATGGGAAAGGAAGGCTGCACATACAAATACAAGTAGAATATTTGCTAAAAGGCGGGAGTTAGAATTGTGCAACATTCAGTCCTAAATGTGATGCACCAGAGCAAGATCCCAGGTGTACCACACGCCTTCTTCCTTCGTCCAGCCATGTTGTTCAGAGCCCACTTCCATTCTAAATTTTTCTTTATCCATGTATTTAATTTCTCTTGGGCGAGGAGTGCGACCAATGATATTCAGAATCATTTTCAAGTTAGATTTTTCATACTCAGGCCTTTGTTGCTGCTTGCACCCACCTACTCACAAATGACCCCTCTCACTTATTGACCTGTTCACTCAATCATTCGTTCTCTGACCTACCATCCTGTAACTCATTCAATAATTGGTTCAAGTGACTCATTTATCCCGGTATGTTTCTACCCTTCATTTAATAACTAATCTCATCACTCCCACTGACTCATTTAGTAATCACACGTTCATTCACAAATTCAGGCTCTAATACATTCAATCGCACCCATTCAATGATTTACTCACCAATTTGCTCACTCATTCATCCCCTCACAAATGATTCATTTTCATACTCATTAAGTCACTAACTTATTGTCTTCCTACCTACTCATAAACCTTCTCATTCCTTTGCCATTCATTTATCAGGCACTGACTTTATTCACTCTCTCACTCTGATTATCCTGAACCTGTTCATTTCTTTCCTTACTTGTTATTTCACAGACCAGTGCTCGCTCGCCCACTATGCTGCACACTTACTCGTTCTCTAAAGATCCTTCTTAATCATATAATAATTGCGTTGTTATTTAAATCAACAACTTATAGTAACTCATCGACCAAAAATGTTTGATAGGTCCCTTGCTTTTGATGCTATACTTATGGTCCTGCTTATTTTTTTTGTTTGTTATGCCTATACACTTCTTTACTGTAAAGCGCTCTGATACCCGCAAGGGTCTTTTTCGCGCTCTATAAAACTTTCGAAATAAATAAATAAATAAAGGTAACCAGAACAACCCTTTGCCCTATCAGCGTCAATGAACTCATCCGATGGACACTGGTGGGTCTACTCCTGCCAATGAGTCTTGAATTTACCTGCCAAGACTCCAGCCAAGTAGATGATGCTGATCCTCAGTGCGCCGTGCACCATCTCCAGGGGAATGCCAACCAGGAGTTGCAGCACTATGTTCAATCCAAGATGTTCTATCCTGGGATAAAAAATAGAATGTTTATGTTAATCTTTGAAGACGGAGTCTTGGTGTAGATCTCTGACAGTGACACAGAAAGGTATGGCTCAGCAGGGAAATAAGTTTTGGATTTGAGAAATCAGGTGACCAAAGAGTTCCCTGAAACTGCAAACATCATAGTGCAGCCAAGCTACTGATGGTGCCCGCTTTATCTCATCTCCATTCAGTGCTCTAACCTTTACTTCATCTCCATGACCGTGCCACTCACCTTTACTTTGTTAGCCAATACGGTTTGCACTGCTACCTCATTTGCAATTAAATTAACTATTTAAACACATAAGGGTAAGTGTACGGATTACGGTAAGTGCTGGATGTTATATCAGGGTAAAGTTTAGGATAAATATTAGGGCTAGGGGTAGGATAGGGTGGAGGTTGTGTTTGGATGAGAATTAGAATAAGGATAATGGCTAGGGTAATGTCAGGGCCACGGGGATTATACGAGTGTGCGGCCACAGCGATATTTGAATAATTATAGATTTGCCGTATTTGCCACATAATCCATCACCTGCCGCATAATCTGCAGATTTTAGCAAAAAAACATGGTTTGTAGCTCCATTGTTTCAAAAAATGCAATAACATAGGTTTCCTCGAAGTGGAAGGACCTTTGCAAAGCTGGACTAGTCACCTTTCTGTTTCTTATTGTTATATTTGAGTGGTAAACTGATACTAATGAGGTGCACTGAATGCCCAAACAGTGTTAGCAAGTTTAAAAATGACAAAATAATGAAGTAATACCATTACCAAATGTGCTGCATTATGCTGCATAATTTGCTTTTCTTGCCGCATAATTTACTCAACACTGCTGCATAATTTGGCCGTCTTCTGCTGCCTAATTCCAGTGTCCCTGGGTAATGGGAACTGTATGAAGCAAAGGCACAAACAAAAGTTGTTTCAAGGTAGCGCTCATTTTCATATTAAGGAAAGCCTGACGAGGGAGTGGTTGATGTGTTGATTTTGATACGGTAAAGGACGGCAAAGTAATGGTTGATTTCTACCAATAACTACAAACAGTGGTTTCATTAAGATAACCTAGAGGAAATGCAGAAACCAGGCCTTGCCTGGATTACGAATATTTTCAATAATTTAGAACAAGCATGAAGAAAATTTTTTTTCTCAGATAGCTGTACCAGTTTTTGCATTCCATAATTTTTCCTTTTGTCCTCATAAGATTCTCTTAATTTTGTTTTTACTTTACAACTAGGTTTGATGTACCCCAATATAAAGGAACCCATAAACTGCAAATGAATGCTCCGTAAAGCAACTACTGGGGAACCCTTGGATGGGGGAAGACCAGAACTGGTTTTGCTAACCCAAATTCTTGAGGGGTACCCCTAGGGACTTTTGTATTGGATGTGTGCCCCTAATTACATTTTATTTATGCATGTATCCGTACTAACGTTTCTCATTTATAAACAAGAGTTCCATTTAGTATTAATTGCACATGTATACCAAATAATGTTTTGCTTTAATGTAGGCTACACAGTGCACAATTACTCATATATTATGTATCACTGAGAATTATGTGTAGCAGATTTTAGTGAATGTTCAAAGGAAAATAATTCTTGTATTTTATATCACCCTAGTCAGCTAAACTACCACTTATACTGAACTACAATCCAGACTAAAGTTCCTCCAATTCTCTACCCTTCATACCAAACTACCACATATGCTCATGTACCCACTTGCTAAACTAACACCCTCTGTAAACTACCAAGCATACTAAACTGCCATCCAAAATAACCTACATTTATTGGTAAAATGCTCATACATACTAGATCACCATCCACACTACACCTCTAAACATACCTAATTAAGAAACACATTAACCCCCCCCATATTGACCTAAACCCGAACAACCATTCTGAACTATACCCTATCCTACATAGCCATCATACTTAACATGTACTCATACTAAGCAGTCAATAGCACTAAACAACTACCCACAGATCCTTAAATAACTTACATTAAACAACCATCTAAATTAATCGAGTACGCCTTCACTAAAATATCGCCCATACTAAACTACCCTACATACTAATAACTATCATACTAAACTGTCACATACTGTACCCCACACTAACCTATTGGCCATACGTGCCTATCTCAAAACGAACCCATCGCCATACCAAGCTATCACCCAATCTTATATGGGACCCCCACTTAATGACGCCATGAAGGAAACTACCACCCATATAAAACTATCACCACACGAATGCTAGCCTCTACTGAGCTACCACCCATAACCACCATCCTATATTGAAAGTGTGAGACTCTGTGGGACAAAAAATGACAATATAAAGTGAGGGAAAGGGGTGATGATTTAGAGTGCAAGAAGAGTCACAGAGGAAAGAAAGGTGAAAGGGGCAGAGGAGTGAAAGGGCAGGAGGGATGGAGAAGGAGAATGGTATAAGAGAGATGCGCCAAAAGGATGCTAGGAGAATCGGGTCAGCGGAGAGCAGAAGTGGAGGCAAAATGGAGTGATCCGCAAGAAAAACCACGGGGAGGTGGGATAAAGAACAGCAATTGTGAGACTGAGATGGAGTGGACGGAGCCATGGATATCTATAAGAACCCGCAGAAAGTGTTTGAGTTAATCGGCTCTTTTCAAAAACCTAAACAGGAAAACACATAAGGGAGATGGGAGGAACTAAAAGTTACTAAAGAAACACTTGAATAAACAA
Source organism: Lissotriton helveticus (assembly GCF_964261635.1). NCBI lineage: Eukaryota > Metazoa > Chordata > Amphibia > Caudata > Salamandridae > Lissotriton > Lissotriton helveticus. The sequence goes on from NC_136068.1 coordinate 1,195,877,571, forward strand.
TTATATTATAGCTTATCTGACACTGAACAACCCAGGCTCGATTTCATGTGTACTCCTTTTAAGATTAGGCTCATAAATGGGGAGAACAGCCATGACAACGCAGGGATTACAACGAAAGTCGTTACAACGACTTTCGCTGGAGGGCGCTGTTGGATAGGGAATAGTTTAAATTTCTATCCAACACCTTCCCTACTGTCAACGTGGGCTGGAGTTGGAATAGAAAATTAAACTATTCCACTATCCAGCGCCCACCAGCGAAAGTCGTTGTAACGACTTTCGTTTTAATCCCCGCGTTGTAATGGCATTCGGGGTAAAAGCCCGCGCTTTATTGACATACAACCCATAAATGGCCACTCTGTGGACAAACTCTCACTAGAAATACAAAACAAAACTGAAGATAACCCAAATTGTCAATTAATTTGCCCGCTACTATGCCCAGTTCTGTGCAGCTCGGCTGCTACATATCTCTCTTGACATAGAGGCGTACCTGACCTCAATCCTCACCCCAGTACTGGGCACAGAGAAGTGAGAGTTGCTGGAAAAGGAACAGAGATCAAGCTGCCATTACTAATATGAACTAGGTGAAAACTCTAGGTCCCAGTGGCATCCCAGCTGACTTTTACAAATGATATGCAAACCTTTTAGAGCCACACCTGCTGAACCTATACCAGGAAGTGAAGGAGAAGGAGTATCTTCCTACCTTCAGCGAGCTGCCATTATTATACTCCCTAAAGAAGGCTACTCATATCACCTGATTTCTTTAATCAACACCAAAACAAAACTCTTGCCTACTATCCTGGCCACGCGTCTCCTGCAGGTTATCTTACCCTAAATATATCGCGACCAGTCGGGGTTTATGCCAGGCAGATCGACATGGCACAATTTGAGACACACGCACAATTGGCTAACAACTACCCAATCCCGAAAGACCTCACATGTCTTCCTTTATGTGGACGCAGAAAAGGCATTTGAAGCTGTCCATTGGCCCATTTCTGGAACAAACGTTACAGAAATTGGGCTTCAGCCCCAAATTTCGACATTGGGTAGCAGTGCTGTACCAAAATGCAGTGGCATCGGCTAGGGTAAATGGAACAGTGTAATTGGAATTTCCGATAGGTAGGGGAACAAGACAAGGCTGTCTCCTGTCCCCGCTCCTGTTCGTCCTAATGTTGCAGTCTCTGACATGCAAAGTGAGGTGGACGTAATGCAATTATGGATATAATTAAAGGGGGGCAAGATTGCACAATTAAAAGACTATATGCTGAGCTGATAAAAATAAAACGGGATGATTACCAAAAATGGAGCGAAAAATGGAAGGATTATCTTAATATTAGCCCCGAAAGTTTTGGTATCTCCCTAGAAAAGGGATATTCTTTATTATCTTCAGCACCACTGCAGGCGCAACATTATAAGACAATATATCATTTATATTTCACACCTGCTAAAATAGCACAATGGGGAGGCACAGTGGGTATTAAGTGTTATAGGTGCGGAAGCTTAAACGCCGATCTAAAACATGTATTCGCAATATGCCCTCATCTAGATTCATTAAAAAAAGATATTGAACGTTTCATAAATAATATTCTAGGAATTGATATTGCGTTAACTCCCGGAACTATGCTATTAGGAGTTAATGTTGAGGATGTACGACCATTCTGTGGGAGAGAATTCTTATTTGTTGCAATGTCTGTTTTGAGATTATGCATAGCCTCGGCATGGATTGACCCTATACCACCTACATTCCATAAATGGCTGGCTAAGCTTCTAATAACGTACAATGTGGAGAAAGAGATCTACGCAAGGAAAGGAAAAAGGGGAAGGAAGTTGGGTAAGAGTATTTGGGATTGTATAACGAGGTGGAGAGATGACTCAACAGTTTAAAGATGGAGGGTTGTATGAAATATGGTTAAACGAGGTTCATATGTGAGATATAATTGATTATGTAGGTTACAATGGAGAATATTTACTCGATTGTGTGGAAACATGAGGAAAGGAGTTTATGTTTGTTTACATGCAGGCAATATAATCTGGAATAATATTTTGGATCAAAGTACTTTAATTTAATGCCATAAAGTGAGGTTGATTTCTCTACCTCGCCTGTTGATGTTTTACTGCCTGTTTTTTCCTTAATGTTTGCACTGATTTCTGTTGTTGTTTTCATTAATTTTGTCGTGCCCTGTATATATAATTGCAAAATATCTTAATAAAAACATTTATAAAAAAAAAAAAAAAGCAAAGTGAGGTCACACCCGGGAATCACGAGGTTCCGAATCTCACCAACTGACGAGGTTGAATCAGATAATATGCTGCTATACATAATGGACTTGGGGACCACTAGCCCAATCCTATTATAGATACTAGAAAACTACTGGGCCCACTTGGGATATAATATCAATTGGGACAAGTCAGTGCTTAGCGGGACGCAGGGCTCAGCTGCCACGACACCACTGCTGCGGGGCCTCGGGACTGTTGAGGATGGATTCAAGTATCTGTGAATCTTCATGACTCCCCAGAAAGAACTCTGCACAAGCCAGAACTTAGGGCAGGTGCTTCACACATATATTCCTATTCCCCAGTCGGTGTTCACTAAAATTAACGAGGGATTGAGAACCCTGTTGTGGGATGGAGGCCACCCTAGGATATCACTCAGAACATTGCAATGCCCTCAATATAATGGGGTATTACTCTCCCTGACATTGAAGTTTACTATTGGGCAGCTCATCTAATTAACATCAACGACTGGATCTGCACCCTCGGGACCACCTGACATTCAGACTTGAACACGCAGATCTAGAGCAGCGTTCCTACCTACACTACTTTTATGTTATGGAGGGAAGGGCTTCCATAGACTGGCAAGTGGCTCTCTCAGTATGGGAGAAGGTACCAAGGCATTGGGCTGGCACAGAAAACCACTAGGGAAACACCCTCGTGGAAGAGAATGCACTAGCGAAGTTGCAGGGATTTAGTGCATTGGACAGTATAGGTCTCTCTAGAGGGGGGAGATATTATGCCTTTCACCACAATTCAACAAGACTATCATCTCAACCCAACCCAATTCTTAAAATGCGCTTAACTTTGTCATACTTGGGGAGCAGAGGGCCTGCTGGGACAAGATACCGGAATATTAGAGGGGGGAGATATTACGCCTTTCACCACAATTCAACAAGACTATCATCTCAACCCAACCCAATTCTTAAAATGTGCTTAACTTTGTCATACTTGGGGAGCAGAGGGCCTGCTGGGACAAGATACCGGAATATGCCCCGCTTGAAGGTTGCATCCTAATGGGAGAACTAGACAGAGGTGCGATATTTCAGACGCATAAAACAAAAAGGAACAAGATGCTAGATTTTCTGGCCCACCTCAGGAAGAGATGGAAGTGGGATTTGGATGAGTTTGAGGACATTGATTGGGAGGAGGTACTGATGCACCCACATGAGGTTGCATTAAAGCTCGTCTGTGCCTCTTATAGTTTAAAATTCTACACAGAGTGCATTATGACCATAATAGACTATACACCATGGGTAGGGCACCCACAGCAACCTGTCTATGCTGCACTGCAGTAGTGGGGTCCTTTAAACATACGATATGTGATTGCCATCCTATTCAGAATTATTGGGTCACTAATATTCAGAAGTTTTCCTGCATACTAGAAACACAAGTCCCACCTGACCCAAAATATGTATTGTTGGGCATCCCAAATGATGTTGATCTCCCTCACACCAAATTCCTGTTTAGCGCATTAGGCCTGGTGGTAGCCAAGAGAGACATAGCGAGGCATTGGGGTGCACCAGAACCTCCCTCCATGCACGAATGGAAGTGAGGAACGGCTCTCTTTATAGAGGCTGAAAAGGTGGCATATCAGAGTAGAGAATGCCCCCGTAAACTTGATAAAGTCTGGGATTGGTGGAAGACTTTCTACGGGATGGAAAATATGGAAGGGTGTTCAGAAGAACGATTGGCACACCAGGAATACAGGCTCAGCCGGAATGAGAGATGTATTACTCTTCTACGTAGATGCTGTTTTCGGTCTGTCTTTTATTCCTTGTTCTTTATGTCTCTGTGCCTGGAAGAGAATGTTACACATTCTACAAATGTTTTTACGGCCTGTATTGTGTATTCGCTGGCAATAGTGCCAGTTGCACAAACCTATTTTGTTATCTGGTTATGTGTATAAAGCAACATAAAAAACGTAAAAAACAAAACTGGAGGAGAACTGTGCCATTCAAGAGTTCACATAAACCTTTTTCACTTCTCATGCAATAACAATCTTAGACACCCTACTTCAGCCAACTAGAGGATCTTACATAAAAATCCTGAACTAGAAATAGAACTAGTGTCATTGGAGGTGGGCTGACCATCACTTGCCACAAATCTCTGATGTGCCTGGAGATTGAAAAGCCCCACGACTACTCCTTCGAATATTTAATACCTCACTTCCCTTCCTGCCTAAACTCCCCCTTCACCCTAGCCCCTGACCTAAGGAAAACCAGGTTTTTCCTCAGGATTCCTTGAAAAAATCTTCGATCTACCTCTATCAACCCAATCCGCATCTCAAAAAATCCTCTTACTAGATTTCAATCTGTGCGTAGACAGCTAGGCAATAATCAAACAATCAAAGTCCTGTAAAATCTAGACTCAACAAAGTCTTAAAAAAATCGAGATTCAACTAGTCTTTGGCCCCACCCTCAGAACTGGGCACAAACTGAACCAAGCCTTTTCTCATGGACTGTTAACCCAAGCACCAACAGCTATTCTATCCTCTGGTCAGACTATTCCTTGGTTATGTTCAGGTGGTGATGAGGCCAATATTCAAAAGATACCCACACCTTCTGCAAAGGCTTGAGAAAGGTTCCTACATCCAGATTCCTAGAGGTGAACCCCTCACCCCCACTGGATGACATTGACACAGGCTCCCTCCTCAACCCCCCCCCACCCACCCCCACCCCTCTACCCACACCTCAGTATCCTGGGACATTCAATAGCATGGCACGTCTTTAACTGAAAAAGCACAAATTCGATAACAATTCCTCCAACAGGTGAATGGACACTAGTTTGTCTAACCTAAAAAATTCAAAGCTTCAAGCTGAAATGACAACAGGAGAAAGCAGAAGACCCTTAATAGACAAAGAAAAATGCAGTGAGCACATGAGAATTTATCATAAGGTAATTCTGATATACTATGCAAACTGTATCAGTCAAACTGCAAACCATACTAACAAACTATTCAAAATTTACCGTAAAATGTCTGAACCAAAAGTACTGATGATGCTTACGACAGAATCCAACCAATTATGCGAAAACCTATTTTAAGCTGCTTTACCACAAACATTGACCAAGTATCAAAGCAGCATATTAAAAGCCTCAAACCTCTCAGAAGAACATCTATTTGCACTAGACCCCTATCACTTATGAATCATAAATAGCTCTGTCCAACGTGGAAGAGTACCTACAGGAGTACCCGCTGAACTAAAGAAAGAAAATTCCCTGCTACCAAAGAAACACACTGCGGACCCATTGAAGTTATCAAAATACAGACCCATCTTGAACTTCACAAGACAGCGACAAGTTACATTGAATCCAACAACATGCTGCATGACAGACAATTGAATAATCAGCCTTCAGACCTAGAAGGGGCACGCAACCTGCTATACCAGACATCAGGGAAGATATCTTGTCCTCCCTTGACAAAAGGCAGTCTGACATTCTCATCCTCTTTCACCCATTAGCAGCTTACAACACAGTAGACCACAAGGTCTTACTCCATGAATTAGAAAATGAAGCCAAGATAAATGGAAAAGCATTGAAATTGTGTAACTTTTTCCTCTTAAGACATTGTCAACAAATAGAAATGGGATTCTCCTCCTCAAATCCTAAACCCATCAGCTGTGGAGTCCCCTAAAGATCCCCTTTATTCCCAATACTGTTCAACATTTACATGAGAGCCCTAGCTCAGATGTTCGCCAAATACCAATTTCAATTCCAAATATCCAACGATGACATTCAGATCCATTTCCAACTGGGCGTTCCATGTAACCAAAGGACAAACATAACACCATGCCTAAAGTATATCTACCGCTGGATGAAGGGCAGCTCTCTCCACTTATTGATCTAAAACCAAAATCTTAATACCTGGCATGAGCACAACAAGCAACCTTCCATTGGAATAGACAAGGGAACTACTTGATCTCCCACCCCCAGAAACTTCCAATCAATCAGTGAGAAACCTCAAGATCTGGTTTGACAGAGACCTTTCCTGCAAACATTAGATTGCTACAATACTCAAAAGTAACAACAAACATTTCTTGGTGATCAGAAGGGTCTCCTCTCATCTCCAACAATGACACCAAATTGAACTTATCAGTGCACTGATTCTCTCACTCCTGGACTATTGCAATACAGTCTACAGAGGAGGATTCCTAAAGGAGCCACAAAAATGGCACAGGATACAAAAAGAAGCATCCATAATCTGCCGCATCCTAAAGAAATCCAAGAACATCACACCAGCTCTGAACAATCTTCACTGGCGCCTGGTGGCACTCCTTTTCATGGGTGTTCAAATCCCTGAATAGATCAGGCCCAAATTACAGACAAAACATAACTTTGCCCTACATACCAAATTAGGTTCTTTGATGAACAAATGCAAAGTTGATTGTTCAACGCAGTTTCACATGAAAATACCGTGGTGGTAACCCGATGCATAATTTGTAAAATAATGAATTCTGATGCCCAAAGCCCGGCTCAGACGACCGCGGCTCATGCTGTTAAGTGTCGGCATGCCGAATACCGAGGCTGTGCACACTTCAATCTAATTCATTCATCTTTAATACACAGCCAGAGACCCCTTCCCCTTTATCTGACTCTTGCTGGTTCCTGTTTTCTCATTTTGAGACGTTTGTTCCTACTTTCTTTTCCTCCTTCTTTCTCCTATGTGTTTTTTACCCTCTCTTGCTCTCGGGAAATGTCTGATGTGGTAAAATAAGCGCTGGTCCCCATACATTTGTGCTGAGGGTTCCAACAGGCAATCACCAACTTAAATTAAGCACTGGTGGTAACACAATTACCACCAGTGAGCCATGACCTATGACACCAACAGACCATGGTGTATTCAGGAGAAACCTGAAAAACTGGCTCTTCAAAGAGGCCTAGCCCACCTTTAAGTCATCCAAGGACAAACCTTCTCTGCAACGAGAGAATAGAGCTGGCTCCCTTAACATATTGCTCTTAACATCATAACATCTTTTGCAGCCAGGAGTCACAACCCACCAGCTGACAACTCACGAGAAACCCTCCTAATGAATGTTTTTGCTCCTCAAAGTGGCGGCATGCCACAATCCAGCGATTTACAAATCAATACAATAAATAAATATTCGGCAGCCCCTCTCAATATCCCCATGGAGGAACCACCTCCAACCACCCTCTCTTTCGATACATTGTTTTCAGGGGGCCTGTGGGCATTGAATTACATTTCATATTCCCACTGCAGAGTAAAGGCTTTCTTCCATTTCCCCTTGCCTAATCAATGAGATTTTTTGTGTGCTAAGGCTTTACATACCGCAGTCAGTTATAGAGTGCCAACAGCATTTAAATACAAGACTAATGAACATTAAGAATGCCTCGTCTGATTCAGCGGGCTCTTTGAGTTAACTGGCTATGGGGCAGATCTCCCGCAGTGCTACTGCGCTCCTTTTTCTAATCTTTTTTGCGGAATAATGGCAGGTTGTGGAACGATGATGATCCTCTGGTGGAGAACAAACACAATATCTTTCCCCTGGGGATATAATGACCCAGAAGAGCGCAGCCACATTATGAACAAGCTAGCAAATGATCATTTAAGGTGTGACGACACACAGCATAGACGTAGAGCTTCCTGTCTTGAGTCCCGGGTAGTCTCCACAGTAAAGACACAAATGCTTCCTCAGAATTTAACCTGATGCAAAAATGTAACTTGAAAAGTTTTTTTTGCATCCGCTCACTGTTATACAAACATATATGCCTCCTTCTCTACTCTTCGTCACGTCATTACAGTAATAACTATCTAAAGAATAGCCTGACTCCCGAGACAGAGAATCCGTGGCCACTGTTTCCTCACACCCTGACAGTGTTGTCATCAATGATGTAATTTCAGATGTTGCAGTGATGTTATCAATGATGTCATAGAACATGTCAAGAGTGCATGGTAACGGACTGAGTTATACTTACGTTAGGGTACAAGTTATAGTTAACTTAAGAAAACTATAACTTGGTGAGTTTCAGTGGTTTTGTTAGTTTAACATCATATGTTTTAACTGACATTTTAAGCTAACTATAATGTCCCCATAACTTTTGTTTTTTAAGTAAATTTCTAAGATATAATTACAATTCCTAACCTATAAAATATATTTAACCCATGTTTTTTCAGTGAATTTCTGTTGTTTTAACGTAAAATAAGATGTCCATCATCTGCAACAAGGTCCTATGCCCAACCCCAAGCTGTTTCCCAACCCCCCTCCCCTTTACCCAGCCGGGTTGGTTACCCTCCCTCCAACGCACAGGTCAGTGCCTTTGGGCATGTGCGGAATAGGGTTGGGTGCAGGGCCTGGCCTGTGGCTGGCCCTGCGCCCAACACCCCCTCTCCCCCGGGGGCACCCTACGCCACGCCCCACAGCGCACATGCATGGGATTGGCAGCTGATGATATAGGGTGTAATTTTAAACTACTCACTTTGATAAAGTGTCAGAACACCAAAATATGAAAAATAGGCCCCTGGCCTTTATCAAGCGATCTGCACATCAACATATATAAAACAAGACCTTTTGGTTATGGTCAAAAAATAATCAGTGACCCAGGAGACTATTAACAAAATATTTCTGAGGGGCTTCTGCTTTCCTCGCAGCCCCCCACAACATTAAAAACATAGTTGGTGGTGCCCTACCAGTTTTAGGGGCATAACAAAAAATCTCTTGCAACTTATTTATTGTTAATTTCGTCTTCTTATATAAATATATGTGTGTTATATATAGATATATATTTATATGTATACATAAGCTCCCAGGAGGAGTGAAATGCGTCGTTGGATGGACACTTGTGCTTTATTTTAAAATAAAGAACTTTTCTCTGCTACCTATTTGAGGAGTTGTACCTTCTTTTGGATGATTCACGCGCTGTAAAAATGAGGTTGGTTGGAGGTCCGCACCTGGAGTGATTCCGTCTTCCATTGGCGGAACAGGATTTCTGGTTTCATATATTTATATATATATATATATATCTTTTTTTTTTTTTTTTGGTGTCCACCCAGGGCTCCCACATTTTTTTTGAGTTGGGGACCTTGGGGGGGAGGAAGCGGCAATGCTCCTGCAGACTCTGCTGGCACCCCAGTTGACACCATTCCTGGGTGTGGGTGGAAGCAAGCATTTTTCCTTTTTTTTTTAGCACCAAGGTCCTCAGGACTTCTACGAAGCTCAGGGAGGCGTGCTGTTTGCCCCTCTCCATTATATAAATACTGGCCCACGGTGATGGGTTCCTCAGGCACTCGCATTTCTGGGGTGAGGAAAGGGTCCTCGTGAAACAACAGACAATTATATAACTGGCTTGCAATTACTAGCTTCTTTATGAAATTATAGGTCTTTCCTTGACGAGAAAAAGATCAAATGGTCCACAAAATCAACTATCTCAAGTTACAAGAGAAGTTATCATTGACTTAGAATTTAACTCTAGTTAATGTCACAAAAAATGCTCTATAATTTGAAGCTAGGGTAGAAAAGAGTTAGCTGTAGTAGGAACAGGTCTAGGGGATAGTCGAGAATTCAGTCATGTCAGAGTAATAAAGGATGATGAGAGGCCTAAGAAGGAAAGAGCAGTGGTAACAGAGAGTGTACATGCTATATATGCGGGTTCAAGAGTCATCTGGCGACTGAAAGAACATTTCCAGATTTGGTGCAGATTTGCAAGTAATGCAAAGGGAAGTGGCATTAGGCCAGCGTTTGTACGGAGAAATAGCCAAATGAGAGAAGGACATATGTTAGGCCAATAAGGAGGAATATTCAGAAACGTTCATAGTTTACGTAGTACCAGTGGGGGAATTCCGAAATTATGGTTGTTCTGCACCATGAAGATTTGGTGAGGTTGAATAAGCATGATAGCAAATACGAGTGCAGTATATATCTTCTTAAATGGCGATCAACTGAGCAAATTTAACACTCAAACAATATTTCTAAATATCTGGTGGAAGTGGTATGGAGACAACCCTATTGAGGTACTCGGTTATTTTAATTCATCACTGCATTTGAAGGGGAAGAGGGTTGTCACCAAAATATATATGGTAAATAAAGGCTGTGTTTGTTAGGTTGGCCCCAACAAAATGAGTTAATGATTACCCTAGATCTTAATCGTCCTGTTCAGGTGTTAGTTAGTAATGACTGAAGAGTTGGAGAAAATAGATTGTGTATTATACTGAAAGGAGGAGACATGCCCTAAAGTAGACAACTTCAGAAATGTGGCTTTGACAATTTAATTTAATTTAATTTAATTGTGGGTTTATATAGCACTAGAATCAACTCCCGGAGGAGTATCTCCGCACTTCGACCGCTGGGGAACCCGTCCTGGCTCACCCTGAGAGATGGTCCCTAATGGGTATCTCTAAGGTGCGACCAAGCATCCCCGGCGGTCTGGGGGGCCGTTGTGAAGATGAGGCAAGCTAATGCCCAGAGTTGCCGAGTGTGGTCCCTGACTGGAGTAGGCACCGAGGCGAGAATTATCGAGCCCGCTGACCCTGGTCCACGACCCTGCCGCGTCGGGAATCGAACCCTGGTCCCAGGCCGTCCTCTGCTTACGGGTCTGCCGCCTCTAACCAGTGAGCCACACCACTCCACTCAGGGCAATCAGGGTAATAAAAGAGTTAAGCAAATTATGTGAGGATGGGGTAATAAAAGATATATAATTTTCGAATGGTTGTTCCCCCTTGTTCTAGCCCAAAAAGTACAAGGAAAATTGGACTTTATGTAAATATGTGCAACTTAAATAGGTGTATGTGGGTCGACCGCCATCACTTGAGAACACTGGGTAAATGCTATTGACATTCAAGGGTGCTCGAGTATCCATTCCTGTAGGTTTATTGTCAGCATCCCACCAGGTGGCTTTACATAAAGACTCAAAAGTGGTGACATTATTCATCACACTTGAAGAGGCTTATAACAATTGACAAATGGCTTTTGGTTTATTGTCCACATCTGTTGTTTTTCAGAGGGTCATGAATCATTTGTAAAAACTTCCCTTACTCCCAGTCCCCAGACAGTGTATTGGTATTTGATAACAGTAAGAAAGAACATGATGTTACCCTGAATGAAGTATTGATTATACTGGAAAACAGTGTGCTACCATAACGCTGTCATATTTATAAATACAAGCAATGGCAAACGCAAGTCTTTAAATAAGTGTGACATTTTTACAAGCAAATACAACAGAATTTTTTTTTTAAACTAAAAATATTAATAAATAAAAATAAAAAAATGATATGAAAGTAGAGACGGCCTGTAGGGTGAAGACCTCACTCCAGGTCGTTATGGACACTTATCATCTACAAATCACTGAATTGGGGTGTGTTAGTCTAATTAGTTCAAAGAAGCATAACAAGACTACAACACGTAGGACGCATTAGGCTATCACACAAAGGTCCAGGACCCATAACCTGGAGGGTCATGAACGTGGTCACCCTATTGGCACACAGTCCCGTCACCTAAGTGCTCCACGTTTTAGGCAGATGCAATGCAAGAGAGCCGAGGGCTGATGTGGACTGATATATTACTGTATCCAGTGGTAGGTGGAAGCAAAATGTTAATGACAAATTAACAGACCAATGAATGAAGAGGGGTGACCCAACGCCCCTTATGTAAGTACGCATGTACTTATGTTAGTATGTATATAGTTATGTATTTAAGAATTAATACATGAGAGAGGTCGCATAATAAAGTTGTCTTTAGGTCAGACCAAAAAGAAACGTATTCCCCCAGTAAATTAGGTATTTATCAAATTCTCATTTTACAATCTTTGTCAGGTATGTTGTTCACCACCGGCTCCATACTGTCTGCCTGCCCTTTGGGGAGGATGTAACAGGCCACAGAGGGTTCTGGCTCAGAAAATGTGCTCTCATCAGCAATGAATGAGTCTTCACATATGAAAAGACACTTGAATGACAGACAACCCAAAACACAGGGAAAACCATTCATCTCACTAATGACACTAATCTCCTAAAATAGCTCCAACATCAAATGGACTATTGCATGCTTCTATCTCTGGCATCTTCTGTCCCAGGTCCAAGGCAATGCAATGGGGAGAGTATTCAGCAATGAAGTCCACCTTTGCCCAAACCATAAGATGTCTGCGAATAGCAAATTTCACCAAATAGTTTGCAATATGTCAGCTTCAGGATTTTTTTTAAGGTTTGCTTTCTAGCAGAGCAGGGTGACACAGAATTGCATTCACAGTAGATGAGCATTTTATAGCACTGTGTGGAAGAACAGGTTAAGTAGCTATATATTTTGGTAGACTTTAATGCAAACCTATTTCCATGGTTCTGAGATCTTGGGAACAAAAAAGTATTTTTGCTTTTAACCAATTGTTTTTTGACTCAGAAAAGCCTAGAATCTGCCTCAACAATACAGTTTCGAAAATCTAGTTTGCTGAAGAAAGGGTAAGCAAAGATGGTGCCATCCAAACTTCAATGGTTATGCAGTTAGAGTCTGGGCTTACTTAGGCGGTGAAGAACCAATGCTGTAGTAATCTTGGGCAGAAATGCCGACTGAGACCATGAGCGTCATACCTGATACAGGTGCTGAGGTAGAATCACCATTGGGTTCATGTGCCCAGCAAGCTATCATAAGTTTGAGAGTTTTGGAGATGAGCCCCCAACCACCTCTCATGCAAACATTCCCTGGTATTTTGAGTACCTAACCTGCATGTTTTCCCCTAATTTGCTGTACTTTGTTAACTTCAATAAATCCTTATCTTACCTATGTCGAATTATCACAACTCCTTCACGAGGATTAAAAGCATTAAGGTAGAGAACCAGATCCATAGCACATTTTCATAATACCAACATAAGAAATGTACAGAATATGGTTCAAGATGGATTGCTTTAATATAGTCAGAGAATATCCTGAATATCTGTCCTGGGGCTGGCCATCCTGGACATATGCTGGCCGGACATATGTTGGCCACCCCTGGATAAGCTATGATAGCAAACCATTCTGCCCCTTTAAAGTAGTTTTGTCCCCCTTCTCTGCGCTTTATCAGAATTGTATTATGGTGGAGGCTATTCTAAAGGCAGTCTCACTTTATCTTATAAGCTTTGAAGTGAAACACATCTCATTCTTCCTTTGTGTAAGCAGTCCTGTTTTAAGTTATGCCTGTAAAGAGGGTCATTTTTAGGCCCTTGCACATTAATTCTTTTATTCCTTGTTCAATAGTTTCATATATCACAATCAAAGCCACCTCACAGTCTCTCTCCCAATTATATACTTTCCTCCACCTATCAATTAAACGTTCTTATAACCTTTATTCTAGGTATGTTGTGCAATGCTGACATTCTTATTTATTTATTTAGGGACATTTATATTGCACTCAAAACCAACAGACACGCGTTACAAAGTACTTGGGAAGATTTTGATGAGGAGGTGACTTAAGTCTGGGTTCGAGGTATCAAGACAGATAATTTGGTAGATTGAAGGCCAGAAACGTATCTTCTTATCTGACTTAGGCTTGGATGGTAATCGAAAATCCTTCAATTTCCAAAGTAAAAACCACCACCTGAATTTCCTCCACCATACTATCCATATTGTAGAGGCAAATCAACAGGCGGCTTGATCAAAGGGTGTAGCATTTCTTGAATACATGGAGAATTATCTATTCCTGCCTACTTCTTTTTCCCATGACCAATCAACTCAATTTCACTGGTTAGTCTGGTGGGAGAAATTCAGTCAATGAACCTTCCGCTGCATTTGGAATTTTCCTCATGAAACTGGAGGATTTTTCTTTGCCACCGTACACACAGCACAGAGTGTGCTGGGCTCGGAAACACTCGGGAACAGATACGCTTTTGGTCCTTTCCTGAACCTCAGGAAAACTTTGAATATTTGAAACAGGCAGTTTCAGAAAGTAGAGCCTTGGGAGTATTGTATCTTTTCCCAAACTGCATGTATGTGGTAGATACCTAGGGCATTATTAGGTGTGGCTTGGCAATACAGCTGTCCATAAGACCTACTGTTACCAATTCTCCAAATATACAGAAAGTGGAGTGTCTCCCCTCATGCTATGGACAGTTTGGTGTAGGTTCCCCATTACAGGAAATGCTTCTATTTAAATGCTTAATGGAGTATTCCACATCTGAAAAATGCATTCAATCTTCACACTGTGTCCCATTTAATTCTTTAGCTCCTAAATGCATTTTATACAGAAAGAAATCCCTTCCGGATACCTTTTCCCTAGCGCTAACATGGCCAATAGGTCTGGCTTTAATGTGCAAAACAGTATTTATGATTACAAAGCATTTGTAAATCCCTGCGTTTACATGCGTGAGCAATTTAAAGCTAGACCTAATGGCTATGCTGATGCTTTTTTCTTTCTTTTTTTTATAGGTATTTTGATATAACGCTGACCTAATTTGAAGCTGCAGCCATATGCCAAGAATCCTGATTATAAACAGTCTAAAATCTTCCATTATTTGTAGCAAGATTTGATGTCATGTTTTTCATGATGAAAAGCTGCGGGCCAAGAGAAATGGGCTAGACAAAGTTGGGAATTGCGCAGTCAATTAGCGTATGGGCAAATACCGCCCAATGTGGGCGTTTGCACCTGGAATGGAATTAGCACCGAGGATTTAATCAGGCTCTAAATTGTATAATAGGACACAGGCTACCAGGACAATGACCGGTTCTGTTAATTTCCCAAGGGCATATGTTTTGTATCTGGGCACAATGCAATAACACATCAATTTTGACTTTCTTTCCGTGTATAGTTTCCTTCAAATTCTTCCAAATGCATCTAGTTGTAAACATTCATTAAAGAGTCCTACTTGCAAGACCGTTTAAAGAGCACACAGAACGCGGACTCGGCCATCTTCAGGCCAGGCACTCTACTCACCCCGCATGCATGAGCGCGTAGCTGAGGTATCTCCATGCCTGCTCCCGCAGCTGCGGGTGGTAAACCAGAGGGTTCTTCAGATATAAGGGATGGGTGACTTGCAGCACAAACCGGTCAAGCACCAGACCGTAATAAACAAAGAAGGCAATCTGGAAAACAGGTGAAGAGACTGGTCATTAATCAGGTATGCGCACACAATTACTTGCTTTAATAACAGATTCATTGACACAAGCTTGTAATTTTGAAACAATGTAAAGCCCAGTAGCTATTATTATTCAACTCAATTCTACTGGTTTCATCGAAATTAATACACTGGACAGACTGCATGAACTTAACCCACTGAGTTATGTCACTAAATGTCTGATCTCTCTCGATTTTGGTTTCTAATGAGCACACTAGAGGCATGGTTCTGGGATTCAATTAATATTTCAATTCATGGCTGTGCTATTTTATTCCTAAAGTGTAAAAAGCTCCTACGAAAACCTGAAAAGTACTTTAATGGCCAGGACAAATGGTATTATGCAGGAGAGATGGACGAAATTAGGGGGCAGAGTTAACTAAATTATGCCGCAAGAAAAGGCAGCGTCTAAAGATTCTGCTGCTGTGGGAGGACCAGCAATGAATTCCCAGTATATCCTAGTCTTCTTGGTGGAGATATCAACCATCTCAGCAGCAAGGCCATACCCACAGCGGTGCCAGCTCTACTGCATCAGTGCCCACTGCCCTACAACAAGTTATCTAAGTACGGTATACATATGGAGACCCAGGAGCTATGGTTAATTGATGCACCTTAGATTAACGCCCAAGAAAACCTTCTTCATGAATATTCGTGTCATCACGAGACCTGCCATAAAAATCCTCCCACCGTTCGAGTCTGAAATCTCCTCACATCATCACCTCATGGCTCTGACTGACATCTGCTTTTCTTAGTGGTCCTCTTCTAAGTAAACTTTTAATACTACATTAGAAAAGGGAAGACGTTAGAGGAGCTGGGTCAGCCATCATATACCAATCTTGAAAGTAACGTAAGGAAATCCAAGGGCCAGCTGAATGGGGCCACGCATATGCCACTGTAAAGGGTACGCAACCTAGGAGTGTTGCTCAGTATGTGCATTCCATGAGTCCTCTGCTTATATACTAACAAACTATGGGTATGAATATATGATCTCCCAACTCTACCTGCAATATCCTTGACCTTGCCCAACACACAATTACCAATGTTAAAGTAGGCCTTATATTCTGGCATACCCATTAGGAACTGGAGCAGGAACAGGAACAGAAACAGGAAGGAAATCCAACCAGACACTGTTGCACAGGCTCGACCATCCAAAGAGGATCCCCTCTGGCACCAGCCATCAATGACATGGTCAATCCAGCAAGTAGTCACTCTTGTTCTTGGTGAGCAAGACTCTAGCAAACTTCTTCAAATAAAATCTAACAGGAGGTCTAATTCACTGCTACACCAGGGCAAAGAAGCCTAATTTCCATGCATAAAGGATGTAGGCAACTCTACTAAAACCTGTCATGCGTTTGCAATAAAGTTTGTGACCCCCAAAACTGGCCCCACTGACTCCTATTTTCATTAAAAGCTTCAAAAATGTAATATTTTCTTTTCGCACAACAAAAAGGCTCAATAATGGGAAATTGTTTCCTCAGATGCGTCAATCCCAGTCCTTGAACCAAACAACACAATATAATATGATAAATGAGATACCTGAAACACCCCACCCACTCCTAGAGACACCTGTAATGTGAAGGTTGGCAGTCTTAGTCTCTCTGTATGTGACCTCTTATCAACAAAATTGATATCCATGTTGGAAACCACCCACAAACTAAAACGTGTGATCGTCAGGTCTCTCCTGAAAAAATTCAAATACAGAACTTCAAATTTTGTCCAATAACTAACACCTCTCTGGCATACCGTGTGCTGCAAAAGAGTATGTAAACTACAGTAACCACACAACTCTCTGCACACTTGGTGACTGACAGCCTACTAAGCAATGTCCAGTCTAGCTTGATTCCACCCAGGCCACCCTTTCTATTTGCCTTTTTCCCAGCAAAGGAACCAGGAGTATATTTCTTTATGATTGGGACATTTCACTCTGGTATGTCAACATGTAAAACATGAGAAAGACTTCCTAGAGTTTCAGTATGGTCTGAAGACCCACCTCTTCCACTCGGCCTATGACTACTCAATATTAGATCCTTATTCCCAGGGCTTAATTTGAGACAATGGTTGACGGTGGGCGGCATGAACTTCTTTTTGGGGATCGGTACTTATATTTCCATATGATTTATTTACTGAGTGAGTGCAAGAGGGGGAAAAACACACAGATCGAAAGGACAGAGGAAAATAAAAGATGGCAAACCGTCACAAACAGAAAGGAGGAATGTGCAAGAACAAGAAAAATGGGGAAGGAGTGTTTGGTAATGGATTACAGATTACCAGCCTTGATGTTCAATTGCTCTGGCTGTCGGCCTGTGAACAATCCTTCGGGCACCAGAACTCTTGCTTTCACAAATTAAGCACTGCTGGTTACTCTCCTATCTCGAGGGCTTTAAGTGGGCTGGATCCCTCCAGGCAGGGCCAGCCTTGGGCATGAGTGAGCTGGGCCCGGGCCCGGGGCGCCAATATTACGAGGGGTGCAGCAGGGAGCTGCCTGGCTTAATGTCACGCATACAGCAGCTCATCCATCCCACTGGGGCTAAATTGTGACCTGTAAAAGACTATGCATCAGCCCTTACTTTACCTCAGCATAACTGTTAGCACCCCATCAACCCCCCCTAGCCTCCTCATATCTTCCTCACACCTCCCGCGTCACATCGCAACGACCCCACCTCTCCCACAACAAACACCAAATTCTCTTTCCACCCAAGGCACTGTCCCGGTCATTCCGATTTAGGGTCCACCCAGCCTCCAGGTCTCAGGTCCGGTAGTTATTAAGAACTGACATTGAAAAAGGTCTCTGTTGGGCCCTGTATTCATGTATGTAATTACTGGCAAAAGCAGTGATCAATTTCTGAAGGAGTGAAAAATAAGTTGGGATAATCCATGCCAGCGATTTAGTTCCTGTTCATATTTCACGTTTTGCTTAATCTTGCATTCCCTAAGAAAGATAGCTATTTGCAGGGTGTTAGGGTTCTGCATTTTTTTTCATGTTGCCTATTACACTTGTATAGTGCATACTCTGAACTGAGTCACCCTCAGATGTTTACAATGGGCCACGAATAAGAGCTCTTGAGTTGAGGCTGAAGGCAGTGTAAGTTTCTCACAGAGCCTGTCAGTGTGTCAAAAAGATGTTCAGAATATATGGTCATCCAACCCTTGGCTTCGCTGTAAAACCCACAGGGCAATGATTTATGTATTCATGGTCCAATAGTGATTCGGGGCATATGTGTGTGAAGGAGCTACGCTTTTGTTAAAATATTGAGAAGGCAAATGTGAAAGAAAATGCAGTGCTTACAGGTGAGTTGGTGCGTCGTGTGTTTGGAGGTGCTGAAATGAAGGAAATGCAAGAAAGTGTGTTCAGGAGAGAGTGAAAAGAGGCCACTATAGAGGAAAGAGATGAGGTGTGAAATATGTAGATGAATGAGATATCGAGAGAAAAAGGACGCTCATATCTAACTTAGAGTGAACATAACGGATTGATTGAGACACTTTGAAAACCACTACCCCTAGCACAAGCCTCAGTAATGTTTTATTCACAGTCTCACAATTTCGGAATAGAAATATTGTCTGTAATAATTTTTGTTGTCACTCATTTATCTTAAACAGCTAACAACAATTGACCAAGCCAATAGTTATTGTGTGGTGGCACACTATGGGAATCACAGAAATGTCGTTCAAATGTTTAGGCCACACCCTTAATAACACAGACCAACATGCCCTTTTTAGAGCCCCTTCCATTTTTTCCGTCCCACTTCAGCCTGTCTGTCCTATCCTAGCACACACATGCTGTTACCTCATACTGAAACTAGGCTGTGAGGCTTTAGGGACAGCGCCGTACAATGGCGTAGCTAGTCCTATGGCCGCCCATGTCGGACCCTACATTTGCTGCCCCGCTGCAGTGTGTAAGAGTTGTCGAGAGGTACTGCCGATTTCCTCTGTGGCTGCCCTTCCCCCTTGCTACGCCACTGGCACAATATACTGGAGCCAGGATGTGACCGCTGTATGTTTCCATCAAGAGTACTCTTTCAAGCCGGACGTATGGACAAATCGATAAAACTAGTCATTGACTCCTGACAGAACATGGCTGACGTAAGTGATTGCATAATGACTCAACTGAAAATTTGCAAATGGTCCTTGCACCAGAAGTATCATTACAAAGGAACACCAACAAGATTCCGCAGTAAAGGCGTTTCCTAAGCACACTTAATACTTGCCTCTAGGATGGTGATGGCGATCATGAACCAGGGCGGAGGGCAGCCGGTGTAATTGTCATAGTACCATTTCCGGTCAATCTCGCGGGGCAAGGTTTCATAGGCAACATGGCGGATCATCCGCTGGGACAGGCTCAGCCCCGTTTCCTCCAGCAGGGCTTTGCTGCACAGCCTTCTGTTCCCCTGCAGAATGGCCTGGCGGAAGCTGTTTGACCTTTTATTACTCATCTGGAAGGGACAGGATTTGAGAATTAGTCGGTGCGTTGTATATATTACATATAAATATGTCATGCTTAATGGGTTACCATTGACTTCAGAGTGCATTAAGCAGCAGCAGCAGCACTTCAATAGGCCCTTACGTTGACCTTCCCATACCTTATACTGGCAGATTTCCAATCCTAAGCCTAGCAATTGGGGTTGGCTGGTAAACAATACAACCATCAAGATTTGCTGGGATATCAAATGTATAAAGTTTAAAAAGTAGAGGTGCATGAATGCTGTCAGTTACACTTGGCACTACATATTGTGCAGTCTGCGTTGTGCATTACATAATGAGAAGTCGGAGCTCTGCATAATATTCTGTGCTGTGTGCTGTGAACTCCTTATTTAATGAGGTGTGCCTTAAGGGGTGCGTGTTATTCTCTAAGACAGCATTCTGTGTATTCAGTTCTGAGTCATGTGTGGTCAAAGGCGTGGCTAAAAAAACAAAATATTCAGTAACTTTTATCGGTCTTTCATCTTCAGGTATGTACATATGCACCCTTAGGGCTAAAAGGGCATATCACCTAGCATGCATTCATTCCTTCCACTCTGCACTTTCACTCATACCCAAACTCATGTGTCACGACACTCACCCTGTAGTCAATCCTCTCACCCTACTCTCACAGTGTCACATCGCTCACTGTGCAGTCACATAAGCATGCCTGTAACTCACACAGCTCACCCTGCACTTCGTCATGTCACCCTGTACTCACAGAGACAAACCTCTCAGCCTGCATTTATACAGGCACTCTGTTCATCCTGCCTGTACACAGAGACAACAGTCTGTGGGAACTCATAAGGACACACCACTCACTCTGCACTAACTCCTTTCACAATGCACTCATCAGTCACTCTCACAGATCGCTATTCACTCTCGCCGCTCACCCTACACCACACACAGGCACACCGCTCACCCTGCATTTAGACCGCTCACACCACCCTACACTCATTTCTTTCACTCTGAATGCACTATTCTCCCTTACCACTCACATTAGTCCTCCTCTCACTTTGCATTCATGCAGCTCACTCGACACTCATATCAGTCACATTTTTCACCCTACACTTGTACCACTCACGCTGCATTAACCCACACTATTCACCATCACCCAGCACTTATATGAGCACACCTCTCACTCTGCACATATAAAAATGATACAACTCTCATGAATATACACATATGTCTACAAAGGTACCCACAGAATACCCGCTGTTTCTCTAGTACTAGATGCCTACTTAATTCCATCTGCAGCAACGGGCTCGTGCAAGAGGGGAGAGTGGACAGAGAATGTCGGATGGCACAAGGAGGGAGACTAGGGCTGCGGCTTTGGGGTATTGTCCTGGAATCAGGATTATGTGATACCTTCAGCCATTCCTGGCTTTTCATTCACCTCAATGCTTCATTCTGAGACATGTCTTTTTTTTTTTACATTGTAAGTTAGATCTCAAAAACCCCAAAATGCTAAGTGTTACTGGCTAAAATCAATGGTTGCTAAATAAGTCAAGCATTTCATAAAATCAGTTGGAAGCTGTGTATTACATGTTAGAACTTGTTCTAGTTAATTTCCAATACTGTAACTGCTTGAACCACACGTGAAACCAAATATAAGCCGTACAGCTATTTTAAGGAAGTGCAATTTTCATTCACATCTTACTTGTAACAAAAATTGACAAGACAATATAAAATGTTTGAATATTGTATAGAGAATATGTTTTGATTAAGCTTCACTAAAAGGCAAGGAAGGTATAGCAGAAGCAACAGGGCAAGCTTTTCTAACACAATAAAAGCACATTGACTAATGGAAGTGGGTGGCAGTGTGAAAAAGTACAAATGTACGAAAGAGTGCAAGAGATATAGTGAGAATGTGTGTGTGAAAGAATGTGTGTGTCAGTGTATGTATGTTATGTGTGCAAGTATGCCGCTTGTCAGGCATACTAGAGATTATTCTTCCCTTATGGAGAAGGGCACTAATAGCATATGGAGGGGAGGTGTTACCTATGGCAAACTGCAAGACCTCACATGCTTCTATTAAGACACCATCATTGGCTGTGGGACTCGAACTGTCTAACTGATGAACCCGCTAGCCCAGGCATACACAGTGACAGGGACACAGAACATGCACTACCACACCTGGCCAAAGGCTTTGTCTGACATGATGCTATTAATTTTTAGCATATGGGGTGGAGCCATAGCAAAATATTGGAACTGATATTTGAGTTAACTCTTGACATAAGATTTCCTGTACTGATTTTATAGGGGGTTTCATTGGCAACATGCTGACCCTTGTATACTGGAGGGAATTTTCAGAGGTACTCATGACAGTGGCTGAGGTATCCATGGTAAATTTCTGGCACTGTCCTATTGAATGTACTCCTTAGCATAAGGGGCTCACGCATAAAAAAATGATAACTTCCCCCTTCTCTGACCTAAACAATCTCCACCTTCTCTCAAAGGTCCTTGAAAAATGTGTCCTACTACAACTTGACAAACACATCGAAAACTTCAAACTACTCGACCCCCTTTAGTCTGGCTTCAGGCAAGGCTGCAGCACCGAAACTGCAATGCTCAATATCATAGATGACATCCATCAATCACTTGATAATGGCGAGACCTGCCTTCTTATGTTATGTTATGTTATGTTATGCACTTTTGTATTGCGCACAGCTGCCCCAGCTAAGGGGCGTCCTGGCGCATGGCAGGCAATGTGCAACAGATAGCAGAAACACAACACAGATAAAAGAATTTATTTAAAAAGAAAAGTTTTCAGTGCTTTGCGAAAGGCCAAGAGGTCAGCCAGTAGCCGCAAGTCCACTGGGAGGGAATTCCAGAGTTCAGCCGCCCTCACCCGGAAAGAGCGACCACCAACCTGACACAGCCTGTATCGGGGGACCACCGCGAGCGCTTGGCTTCCCGATCTCAGAGCGCGGGAAGGAACATACCACGACAGGAGATCAGCAAGAATTGGCGGACCTACTCCCCTCAAGATCTTAAACGCCAAGCACAACACCTTAAACTGGATGCGTGATTTAATGGGGAGCCAATGCAAAGATCTCAAGACTCCTGAAACAGAGCTCCTTCGGGGTAGGCCAACAATGGCTCTCGCCGCGGCATTCTGCACACGTTGGAGGCGGGTAGTCTCCGCCACATTGGTCCCTACCAAAAGCGAACTGGCATAGTCCAGGCGAGATAGTACCGTGGCCTGGACAATCAGCTGCCTGGTACCACGGTCAAAGAACTTAAGAATGGGCCTCAGCGACCGCAAGATGCCAAAACAGCAGGCCGCGATTTTCTTCGAGTGGCCCTCGTAACTGAGAGCGGGATCCATCCACACACCCAGGTTCCTAAGTTCAGTGACCGGGAGAGGGACCGGCCCCAGTTCAACTGGCCACCACTTGTCCCCCCACAGTTCCGCCCTTCTGCCGACGATCATGATCTCAGTTTTCTTCGCGTTGAGCTGGAGACAGTTGTTCTTCATCCAGCTTGCCACCGCCCTAAGTCCACTCTGAAACCTAGGGGCATCCCGGTCCGCATCACCGCTGATAGTAACCGCTAGCTGAGTATCGTCAGCATACGAGACCATAGTCATGTCCCATTGCTTGACGATCTCAGCCAGCGGTCTCACATACAGATTGAACAGCGTGGGACTCAGCGAGGAGCCTTGCGGGACCCCCTGTCTCAGAGGAAGGAATTGGGACTGGTACGGTGGCAACGCAACGCTAAAGAAACGATCGTTCAGGAAGGAGCGGAACCACTGGAGGGCAGCGCCACCCAGCCCGACCTCCTCCAGGCGATGCAACAGGATAGGATGGGACACGGTGTCGAACGCGGCGCTCAGATCTAATAAAACGAGCGCCGCTGTCTGCCCCGCATCCATCACTGTGCGTAGGTGTTCAGCCATGGAGAGAAGGGCGGACTCCGTGCTGTGACCAGCACGGAAGCCATTTTGGGTGGGATCCAAGATGTTAAACTGGATAAGGTGGGCCGAAAGAACTTTGTTGACATGGGCCTCCATTACTTTGGTAGGCCAGGGAAGCAAAGAGATAGGCCGATAGTTTTCAGGCTTGTCTGGGTCCAATGAGGGTTTCTTTAGGATGGGGGAAACCATCGCCCGCTTCCAACTACGGGGGACCGTGCCCGACTCCAACGAGATGTTGATCAGGGAGTGTACCACGGTCCGACCCACGAACGACTCATCTCTAAAGAGAGCCGAGCTAAGAGGGTCAGCGGGGGACCCAGATTTCACCTGCTTTGCCAAGATGTTAAACCCTTCCAATGTCAACAGGGGCAGCAAGTGCAGGGCCGTGTCTCCACAGATGGAGATCGGAGACTCGGCTGGGGGTCCTGTAGATGGAAAGGTCCTGTAGATGTTTTGGACCTTTTCCTGAAAGAACGCCGCAAGGGCCTCACAATGAGCAGTGGAGCCCGTCGTCGGAGCATCAGGGCGCTTAGCTAGAAGGTCCTTCATCAATTTGAAAATAGTTTTCGAGGGGTTAGAGCTGTTATCCTCCTTGATCTCTCCACAGTGTTCGATACGGTCAACCATTCAGCCCTACTTAATGTCCTTAAGACCCGTTTCGGCCTTAATGGCACCACCTACAAATGGTTCACCTCTTACCTTCAACACCAAACTCAGCAAATCAAAATTCAAAATTGTTTTTCTAACCCTACTCCAGTCTCCCTTGGAGTCCCCCAAGGATCTATTCTCTCTCCATCTCTCTTTAACCTCTTTATGGAACCCCTCACTCTCATTCTGAAACAAGCAGGCATCAGCTACCACTTAAACGCCGATGACACCCAAATCTATTACAAGATTAAAACTCATGCTTACATCTTACACCTGAACAACACCCTCTACAAGATCCAAACCTGGTTCCATTCAAATCATCTCAAACTTAACCCTAGAAAAACTGATATCATTCTCTTCTCCCCTAAAAAAACCCTCTCCCTGTTCAATCATGGATTTCAGACCTTAATGCACTCTACTGCTCACTCACACTGTCAAACTCCGTCAAGTCTCTTGGCATTTCTATCAACAACACCCTCACCCTTAACGTTCACATCAAAAACTCTGCCAAAGGAGCCCTCTCACTCTCTGTCACCTCAAGAAAATCAAACCATTCATACCCACCGATGACTTTAAACTTGCAGTTCAGTCACTTGTTCTTTCACGTATTGACTATGGCAACGCCATTCTAAACGGAAATCTCCAAGGTCCAACTTGCTCCAATCAAAGCTATGCTCAACCTTGCAGCCAGGCTCATCACAGACTGCAAACGCTTCGATCAAATCTCCCCTGCTCTCAAATCTCTTAAATGGCTCCCTATCGAAGGGAGATCAGCTTACAAAACTGCCTGCATTACTCATAAAGCCCTCCACCTAAACACTCCGCAGTACCTCTCCAAGAAACTCCTCATCGCTGGTACCACTCGTCCTTTGAGAAGCACCAACGCCCTCCTCCTAATCCCACCTCTGCATAAAAAGTAAGCCACACAATCTCGCTCCTTCTCTGGCAATGCCCCGACTATCTGGAATACCCTCCCAAAAAACCTGCGCTGTAACTCCTCCACCAGCTTAAAAAAAGACTTCAAAACCCACCTCCTTAACTGCTATTGGGGACCCTAACCTGTGCCCGACTCCTGATCTCTTTTCTCCATACCATATTTGTTTCAGTAATATATGTCCCTTTTCCTGTACTCCACTTTACCTAAATTACTTGAAATGTTATTGCTCCAGCTCCTGTTTTATCCTATTTAGATTTGTATAATGTTGTTTTTTACTTTGGATATTTCACACTGCTTTTTCCTTACCTTTGTTATTATGCTTTTATTCCATATTTGCCTTATACTATCCAAATCATGTAAAGCGCTCTGATACATCTGGGTCTAGCCAGCGCTATATAAAACTTTTAAAATAAAATAAAATAAATAAACAAAATAAATGAACTTGGTATAGTGGAAGGAATTTCTGACTTAAGACATTTGAAAAAACGAGATCTACTCCTAGGAAAGGCCAAGCTTTCCTAGTGCACCATGACAGTGCTGGAATATTTCAAGAATGCCCTACAACGGTCTACGGCGTTTAAGCAAATTTGATCCCAAAAGTTTCAAAAAATTCTAAGAGGAGAAGTCTACTCTCCCTTAAATCATCTACAAGAAATCTGTTAACTTGTTTTGCTTGATGGAATTTGGGGGAAGTATCACACCCCACCACTTACAAAGATATTTTTCCTCATATAATGGCTATGAGGTTATGATCTATTTCTGGAAATGCTGGACCTACCCCACTGCTGGGAGCAGGACTGGCTTTAGGGTGGTGCGACCACTGCAGCCACACCTGGCATTGACTTTGGCGGGGCTGTGTTTAAAAATAAGTTTAGCTTTAAAAGCACATGAACTTCTTTGTGCATCAGGCAGTTTCATGCAACAAAAAAAATGTCTAGATAACTCTGGTGATTAATGTTCCTACTGGTGAGAATTCAGAAATGTTTCTAGTGGTAGTCTTCACTCATTGTTAAGTAGCGGGTTGGGTTAATGTGCCTGCCTGCTGCAAAGAACGTGTGTCATGCAGCTCACAGAACTAAATGTGAGTGAATTATGAGTAGCACTATAAAAAATGAAACGTACATCAGAGAGTGGCTAAGGAGCGATGAGATGCATTGTTAGAGAGTGATAGTGAGGGAATTCATGGTGGACAAAGAGGTTATGGGGGAGGAGAGCGCCAAAAAAGACAATTGTACCAGCCCTGGCTGGGAGTCTTAGCCCCCCAAAAGTTCAGGTCTAGTTGCGCCCCTGTTTGTACATATAAAATAACACAGAGTTTAAATGTAAAATAAATGCAATTAAGTTAATCAATGGGAAATGCACTATCCTACTTTATGAAACCTCCATCAATTAAAGCACTTTAGAGGTCTGTGTCTGTAACCAGAGAGCCAGGATTGAAATCCTGATTGGAGCACTGGAGAACAGCTAGGAGCGAAACATATGACCCTGCAGCCCCTTCTGTGCAAGGGCTTGTGTCGCGTCCCTTTAAAAAGCACACACTTCACAGCTCAGCTGGAAACTCCTTTCCAATACCACTCTAAAAAAATATATCCTTCTCATCAGGAAGCATCAAGTGGTTCCATTAATTAAAGCCAACACTGGCTACCGAGCTCCCTTTACATTTGCAGATTGACCCGTTGTGCATGTTTACACTTTTTTCAGGCAAGCAGGCACCCTGGCAAGTAGGCTTGTTTACCTGTCTGTTTGCCTTCGGTTTCGCAGCA
Organism: Lissotriton helveticus; assembly: GCF_964261635.1. Taxonomy (NCBI): domain Eukaryota; kingdom Metazoa; phylum Chordata; class Amphibia; order Caudata; family Salamandridae; genus Lissotriton; species Lissotriton helveticus. Next base: position 1,195,904,588 of record NC_136068.1, read on the forward strand.
CAGGAGACTCCCAGCCTTACACTTCAGCTGAAGCATTTCAGCTCTCGAATTAATCGTCCCGAGACGGTTATCTTTTCACAGAAAGTAGGGTAACTGTTTTCCATGAATTAAAAACGTATGTGCATGTCGTGCCCCTTTTAATCCCGCACTCTTCGATCACTGCCTCTACCCATCTGATGGATGACCTTGAGACTCACACATGGTGACTGCACAGGGAAGAGCTGGTGGAACTGGTCTATGTTTAAGGTAACTTGGGAGACCCTCTTTCCACGTCTTCTGTTCAGGGGTGGAGCTTACACTGGTGCAGCAGGTGCAGTGGCACCACAGCCCTCAGAAGCCCACTGAACACTAATAATTGGTGTAGTTTGACTACCCAACAGCAGTCAAAGGGGCCATTTTATTTGTTTGCACCAGGTCCATGGCATTCTTGATATGCTAGGGTTCTTGTCGCGCACTTGTGCAATCATCAGCCCCCCTTATCTCATCCACATAGTGCTTTGTGACAACTAATTGTGTCTAGTAGTGCTCACAAACCTAAAATAAACAAAAAATAAAACTCCATGTACTATACATAATATTAGGAGCAGTGTGTGCATTTTGTACATGTTGTGCTCTATCATTAGCAGAATCCCTTTTTTAATACGGTTCACCCTGTGCCAAGTATTTTATGATGTGTACTTTGCTCTGTGTACCCGTACTACATACACATTGTGCATTTTGTGTGTTCACGCTGCTTTAAGTAGCATGAGCCTCAAAATGTACTCTGCGCAGTGAATGCATGCATTGCTCTCTGTTATGTGTTGCACACAGTTCGGCATGCACTTGGTACAGCACATTCTACTCCGAGTGGACAATGCACAGCATACTGCCTCCAGCAGCTAACCCACAGGGCTGGTGATGGCTGAGTCCTGTGTCTCATACAATGCAGTGTGCAAGGCAAATTACACCGGGGCCATCACTTAGGGCATGAGAGGAGGAGGAGAGCAGGGGGGTATTATGATACAGGCCCTACACTACTGCAACAAAATATGTTTACAGATTTGTATTTAACATAAGCATGCCATCTTTATTAATATTGATGCAGTTACACAGCAATACCACTAGATGGCGCCAGATACATTGCTGGCGTTTTTCTTTCCCTGGAGGATATTTCTTTAATACTTACAACCAGGTGCTTAAGGCACCTAGCAAAATTGATGAAGTATCCGGTGGGGCTTGCATTAAGTGCTTGATCCTTGCCCTATAACAACTTCTGACATGCCTGCGAAACTCCAGAAGGTCTAAGGCACAGTTTATTTATTCCTCGACCGTTCTTCCCCTGGCCTGTATCACCTCTTGACTCTTGCTGCCAAGAACTGTGCAGTTCTTGGGAAAGTCAAATGCTTTAAGCCTTCTTTCAAGCTTCACACCACTAATTTTGGTAAAGTTTTGCCACTTGCAGGGCAAAAATAATAAACGAGCCCCCAGGTGACCGAATTCCTTATCGTTGTCAAGCGGGACCAGCCCTAGCACGCGCCATCATATCTTCCCCTTTCTGACGTGCACGTGCACACACACACGTGCAAATCTACAAATTCTTCCCATGTCCTCTTTATTTATAGAAACAAAAAGTCTAACTCACCTCCCATCCTTGAATCTGCAAACTGAAATCGAGACTCTCATAAGGTGATATAATGCATATATCCGACTGCCAGAGACGTTACAAGGCATGGCAAAGTAGGCCTGGCCCAAGCCCCCATCCTTTCCAGACAGGCCAGATCTGTTCTGCAGAGTCTTGTCCTTATTACCTTGAATGATTCTTAAATAGATTGTTGTAAATGCCGTTTTCCTTTAAAAAAATGTGGGTGATGTATGAGGGTCTATTCCAGGTGTAGTGCAGAGAAATGTTCAGGTTTTTTTAACATGATGCAACATACATTAAAAAGTTTCTTTTAGATCAAAACGGCATTTCATATATGAGAAATGGGGGGGGGGGCACAACGATTATTTTCAATACTATTAGTGAGCTGCTTCTGTATTATAATACTGAAAACATGTCACTATCCTTCAATATTAGATGTAAACACATTTAGAATTTGGACCAGTGTGCCTGGCCAAAGAGGGCCCCCGCAATCCTTAAGATGTCCCTGCAGACTGGGGCCACGCAAACGGAAGCGTGATTCCTCTTCGCTGCCTGCCTGTCAGTGGGGTTTCCGCTCTAGTTCAGATCCGCATTCATGGCTTATGAACTCGGTCCCGGTGTTATTAGAAACACAACAGAGTACATGTTATACTAGTAAGTAAGATATTAAGATATAACACAGTCTGTCTTCCCTTTCATCCTCCGATCATCTGCCACTGCAGCACACCCTCTGAAAAGGTTCGGCTCGCTGACGTCACCCTTCCAGCTCACAACGAACTGAGGCCGACACACTCACCTAACAGAGGAGCACTCCTCCTCCTATTTACTGTATACCTCCGCAAAAGAAATCACACTCCGACCCATGAAGGAAACCTCATGGAACCTTTGGGAAGTCAAGGGCGGACTCCTGACCGCACTGTGATGCCACACTGAAGTAGATGGCCCGCTTGAAAATGCCTCTTAACAGTAAAAACATACTCCCACCGAAAAGAACAGAAAATGGGAAGAAAAAGCAGAAAACATTGCTTTGTAACCACAGTGGCCAATACTGATATGGTGATGTAAAGAAGTACAAACGCCGTTATAAGTTTGTACATGTACTTTTATTCAGGAGCGCCGGGGCTGGCTTTCCTAGCGGTCGGCGCCAGAGAAACAATATGGCCGCCTTCCACTTCTTCTGATATCACTTCCTGTTCCGCCTTGGAACCACTAGAGCGCTACCACATCTCCCCCCCCTTAAGCACAATAAACAAATTTACAAAAGTCTTACTTCCAGTCCATCTCATAGTCCTTGAATCTCTCCGGTACCTTAATTCTCCGTCCTGCTCGAGTTTCTCTTCTCTCACTCGTCCTCTCTCCCCCTGTAGTCTCTTGTTCCTTTCTCTCTCTCGCACCTTCCGCTTTCCCGTCCTTTGCCATCTTCTCACTCTCTTCTTCGCCTCTGCTCCTTCCTTCCGTAGTCTCTCTACTCACTCTTTCTTCACCTGCCGTTTGTCCTTCCGTTCCGTTCACATACTCTCCTTGCCTTTCTCCACCTACACTTTCTCCATCCTCTATGACATTCTCTGTTCCTTCTTCCGCCTCATCTTCCCACTTCAGTATCTTGCTGCATTTGGCCATTCTGTCCATGGACCAAATCTTACCATCGCTCAGGAGAGCTGATCTAGCATAGGGCTCCACCACCTTGAGGGGAGGAGAGAACTTGCTCTCTCCTTTCTTCTTCATGATGGCTAGCTTCACCCTCACCCAATCACCTTTGTCTAGTTCTGTACTTTGAGTGTTCCGTCTTCTGTTGTAGTGTGCCGTGTAGACTTCCTGGGCTCTCTCTAAATTTTTTCTGACCACCGCCGGTGACCACTTACTCTGGACAATCAACTTCCTCCATGCTGCATTGTCTTTGGTGAAGGCCTCCCTGCCTCTTAAGATCTTGAAGGGGCTGTAGCCTGTGCTACCCGGTGTGATTCGGTATGCCCAAATCATCTTCTCCAGCTCCATTTCCAATCCTTACCATCCTCAATGGCGGCCTGAATGGTGCCCATAATCACTCGATTAAAGCGTTCCACCTGGCCATTTCCCGCCGGGTGGTAGATCGGGGTGTGTTTCACTTCAATTCCGTTTCTGTTGGTGAAGGCAGTCCACTTTTCAGACGTGAACTGGGGTCCATTGTCGCAGGTGATGATCCTCGGGATGCCTTCGCTGACAAATGTGGTACGCAAAAACTTTATCACTGCCTCAGTATCCACTCGTTCCAAGACTTGTAGATCGGGCCACTTGGAATACCTATCAATGGCAACCACCACGTACTTTTGAGTGCCCTCCTTGTTCAGGACCGGTCCCATTATGTCCACTGACAACGTCTCCCACGGGCCCTCTGGAATTGGAAATCTTCCCAGCGGTGGCCTCAGCATGCTCTGAGCCTTGTCCGATTTTGCGCAAGACTCGCAAGAGCGCACGTGTCTTTCTACCTGCGCGTCGATGGCTGGCCACCAGTATGCCTGTCTGGCTAAGGCTTTCGTTTTTGTGATGCCCTGGTGCCCTTCATGCAGTAAGGACATCAACCGTTCCAAAATGTTCCTGGGCGGTACCACTTTGTCCCCTCGGAGTAAGAACATTGGGTTTTCAGCCAAAGACAGTTCCTCTCGGACCTCCCAGTATCTCTTCAGCTCCTCCTTTAAGTGTCTCTTCTCTGGCCAGCCATGAACGACATATCCTTTTACGGCCTCCAGGTCTGTGTCTTCCCTCTAGGCTTCTTCCCAGTCCTGGGCGCTTATTACCTCCTCAGTGTCCTGGATGGTGGCTACCACGTATCCTTCCCACTCTTGCCTTTCTTCATTCCTTGCCTCTTCCATGGCAGCTGCCCTACTTAGGAAGTCGGCCACTTTGTTCTGTGGCCCTGGAATGTGCTCGACTTCATAGACAAAATCCAATAGCCGTAGGGTCATCTTGGCGATCCTGGGTGTGGCGTGGTCATGTCCGCATGACGTCAGGACGCGAACTAAGGGCTTGTGATCGGTTTTCACGAGAAACTTGGCACCCCACAAGTATTGCCTGAATTTTTCCACCGCCCAGACCACCGCCAGCATCTCTTTCTCCACCACACTGAACTTCTCCTCATTGGGCGATAACGAGCGGGAGGCGAAGCTGACTGTCGACATCTCTCCTGACTCCTCTCTCTGCATCAGTACCGCTCCTAGGCCTCGGTCACTGGCGTCTGTGGTGAGAATAGACTCAGCTTTGGGGTCAAATCCCTTGAGGGGAATGGCTGTACCCATTTCTTGCTTGAGTGCGTCGAACTCTTCTTGCTCCTCCTTTCCCCACTGAAACCTGTTCTTTTCCTTGAGCAGTTGTCGTATGTAGTGTGTCTTTGTTGCGAAATGAGGGATGCATTTGCTGTAATACTCGGCCATTCCTAGGAATGACCGAACATCTTCCTTCTTTTCCGGAGTGGGCGCTTCCATGATGGCTCTCATGTTCGTTTTCTTCGGAGTTATGCCTTGTCCACTCACCTCATGGCCGAGGTATGTGACCGACTGTACTCCCAAATTGCATTTCGTCCACTCGGCAGTCAATCCACTGTCTTGCAGTTTCTGTAGCACCTTGTGAAGTTTCACATTGTGATCTTGCCTCGACTTCCCCATTACCAGAATGTCATCCTGGAAGAAGAGGACATCCTTCAGGTCTTTCAGGAGTTTATGCATGATTTTCTGGAACACAGCCGCGGCGGAAGCTAGGCCGAAAGGCATCCTCACGAACTCATAGCACCCGAATGGTGTGATGAACGACGTGAGGTGGGTGCACGACGGATGAAGCTTAACCTGATGATAGGCCGACGAGAGGTCCACCGTGGAAAACCATGTGACGTCCTTCGTTTTTGCCAGCATCTCACTGATGCGCGGCAAGGGGAATTTGTCTATGACAATGTTTTTGTTTAACTCCCTTAAGTCCACGCAGAGACGCACCTTGCCGTTGGGCTTTTGGGCTACAACCAGGGGAGACAGCCACTCCGCGCTCTCTATCGCCCTGATGACTCCTTCCTTTTCCAACCTGTCCAGCTCTATTTGTACTGCCTCTCTGCTGCGGAACGGAATGTTCCTCACTTTGTGCACTACTGGTACTGCCCCTTCCTTCAGTTTGATGAGGTGCGTGTACTTGCCCAGCTCGCCAATCTGCCCGTTGAATACTTTGGGATATGTTTTCTTCCACAGCTGCACATCTTCCCTGACCTCCATGTCCATGAGTAGGATTTTCTCTATGCCACCAGGGTTGAGCTGGATCCCCAAAGCTCCTTGGTCCTTCCAACTCAGCACGGACGGGCCTCTCTCCGCTACGTACAGCTTGCATTGCGCGTGGCGACCTCTAAATTCAAACAAGAGCGGGCAGTAGCCCAACATGGGGATCTTTTGTCCAGTGTACGTTACCGGTCTCACATCCATGGGTAGGAGTGTTTCTTTGATCCTCGCTGCAAAGTTGTCTTCCCATACCTGCCTCTGAACAATTGAGATGGGTGCTCCGCTGTCCGCGATCATCTCCAAGGGTATGCCCCCTATGTGCATGTCGAGTTGGGGCCTGTCTGTGTTGGAACCGTCCATCTCCAGAACTTGGACATCAATGTACAGGAATTCCTCCTCTTCACCTTTGTCGTCCTGATCACTGGAATCGTCTCTCTGATCTTGGTCTACCAATCGCACTACGGCATTCTTCGGTTTCCTGCGACACACCTTCTCGTAGTGTCCAAAGATGTTGCAGTAGGAACACCTGGCCTTAAAGGCGGGGCACGCCTTGTCGTTTCCCAGATGGGTGCTGCTACCACACCTGTAACACTGGTTTTTTCCTGTTTTGTGTGACTTGCTGTCCGCCTGTGACTTGGTGGAGAATTCAGCTCTATTTCCTCCTTGGGTTTTTCTCGTCTCATTTTGCCTCCACCGGTCGTTTCTATTAGGCGCCATTACTCTACACACCGCTTGTGCTTCCTGGGCGTCTCTCTTCGCTGCTTGAGCACACCTTCTCGATAGCTCTGCTTTCTTGACCATCGCCCAGATTTCTTTGAGTGGAGCGTCGCCATTCACCCACAACTTCTCCTGTATGTGGGCACTAGAGGTATGCATAATAATTTGGTCCCTGATGAGGTCATCATGCAGCCCTCCAAATTTGCACGTGATAGCCAACTTCCTCAGTGCTACAATGTATTCGTCAACAGACTCTCCGCTCTTCTGCTTCCTCTGAAAGAAGTTGAATCTATCAATGGCGACACACACCACAGGCCTGTAATGTGCGTCTAAGTCTTCGATAGCATGATCAAACACCTCCGTATCCGTTGCAGCTCTTTCCCCTTTCACGATAGTGTCATAGATCCTGAGCCCTTCTGGACCTAAGTTATGGAGCAGGATCTTCTTTTTCCTCTTACTCGTGAAGGGTGTATCGCCTTCCTCTTCTAGCGCCTCCAGATAGTTAAGGAAGTACCTCTTCCAGTCCTCCCATTTTCTTTCCGGTTCTCCACTCTTCGTGAGAAATGGAACTAGCTGGGTGAGGGATGTGCTCTGGCTCGCCATGGCTTGGACGTTCCTCTTGGCTTTTGGTACAGAGACTGTTTGCCTGGATGGACTCCCTGGGGCGCCTTGCTCTCCTCCCTCGTCTTCTCTGTGTTCCCCCTCGCTGTCCTCTCCCAATCCACCCTCTGTGGTGAGAGATGCTGCTCTCGAGCTGCCTCCTGCCTTTGTACTCGATGGGCCTGCAGTCTCCGCCAGCGTGCGCCTCTTTTCTCTGTTTCTATGGCACTAGCAAGGGCTTGCAGTGGTGCTATGGGGCTTGGTACCTTGTTGTCTCCTCGTGGATGTCTCCTGCCACCTCGTTGTGCTCTCTGCCTTCTTCTGATGTTGTTTCTTTGTGCAGTAGCCTGTTCTGGGTTCTGGTGTCGGTGTGTGGCCCCTTTCTGGCTTGTGGTCGTCCTGGTGCTTTTTTCGCGCTTCTTTTCTGCCTTGCCGGCTCCTCTGCCGCGCTCCGTGGTCGTTTTCCGCCTCACGCGATATGCGTGCGCACCGCAGGGGTCGCGTGAGCGTTCGGGTTCTTTACTCGTCCCGACTCGTCGCCATTGTAAAGAAGTACAAACGCCGTTATAAGTTTGTACATGTACTTTTATTCAGGAGCGCCGGGGCTGGCTTTCCTAGCGGTCGGCGCCAGAGAAACAATATGGCCGCCTTCCACTTCCTCTGATATCACTTCCTGTTCCGCCTTGGAACCACTAGAGCGCTACCACAGGTGATAGGAAGTACATCATATTTTAGTTAGTCTGCCGTTGCAGGTGGGGAACAACTGTATGCAAATTGCTAACAATATGCATTCCAAAAGGAAAGGATTGACACAGAAGCACAGTTCTAGCAAGACTCCCTCGATGAAGCATGGTGCAGCCGACCTTGGTAGAGGTCACAGGGTGAGGGGAACTGAAGCGTAGCTCCGTACTCTCTCCTCCTGGTGGTCGAAGCATTCCAGGCTGGGGACATTTCCACACCCTAGGCAAGGTCACTGTCCGCCTTGTTTTTGAATAATGAATGTTTCGGCTTCATTGTATTTGGCTAACAAACAATTTAAAGCTACGACAAACAGCAGCTGGGAGGAAAAACATCCAACAGAAGGAAAAGAAAACGTTCCCTACGACGAGATCCACATCTTAGTCCCATGAGTGCCTACCATCCAGGACTGTTTCCTATTAAACTCAAGACACAGGGAGTAGCTGTGGGTGTGCACACTTTCACTCAGCAATGTCCAGGTTTCAGCTTCACTGAATCAAGTACTAAAAACATCCCTACCCGAGGATAGCCTTATTTTACCTGTGACAAAGGGGGTAAACATGCAGCCTCGCTGCCTCCTCGATGGGAACACTCTAGTCTGCTGCTTGGATATGTTTTGATCACAATCACAAATCTCTGTGATATCAAGCACGAATTGCCAGGCGCCCACGCAAATAGCGGAAGGGGCATCGTTAGCTGCGCCACAGGCAGGTGCAACCAGAGTGAGGAGTTAGTCGTTGTCATGAAGGTTGTGACGTCAAGGGGAGGCACCCAGCACCGGTCATTTAAGGTGATGGGAGGCAAGGAATGGCCTCTTTTTCGCACCACCGCAAACCTGGACAACCATCATACTGGTGCCGCAAACACCCACCCACCCACTCCTGGAAAAAGGAATTTTAGCAGCAGAAAAGGGGGCTACCCAAGAAATTTGGACTGATTTATTGGACTGATCCTCCTCTTGGCGAGGTGTGGATTGGTGTGGGCTCCGGGCTGGCAGGAGAGGTGGTCCTGGACCTTTCTGCCCTAATCCCTGATGCCTGGAGTTGAACAATTTGGGGGCTTCACTTGGTGACAGGTACACCGGCAGGGACGGAACACTATGCGGTGCCCTGGAGTATGTGTTGATATGGAATTAAGAGTATTGCCCAACTCTCTGTGTGAAGGAGAAGAAGTTGTCACTAATGTATGCTTGCCAGTAATCTCTCGGATGCCCTTGGTGGAGGGCATGGGTGATGTATAAGGGAAGGGGGTATTCTAGCATTATGCATTTTCCGGAGATGCATTCCTTTAGAAAAGTAGACATAATTGATGCTTTTCTAGTATAGTCTTTGAGCTGTTACTAATCTTGTGTTTTGTATTTGCATACCCAATGTCTACTTGGCTACGAGTTTATCCCTGGCATGTACTGTGTGAATAAAAAGCTACATCTTGATCAAAACAACATAATCAAAGTTGTCTCTGTGCTTGGGAGGCATTCCACGGGGAGGGTACCGACTTACACATTGAGAGCACACTATAGAAAATGGATAAACAGTAAATACAGATTGTTACTTCCTCACACCCCCCATCCCCGATCTGAAAGTCTGAACCATTGTATTCCATAGTCTAAATAAACACAAATACATTTACCGATTCTTACAAATCCATTAGTTCTGCTATTTAGAGAGCAAATGCTTTCTCCATACAGACCTAAATGGTATATGTAAATGTACATGGATTTGTATAGCGCAAATCACCACTGGTTTCTAAGCGCTTGCTTAGGGAACCCATCCTGGTATTCCCCTGTGAGATAACCCCGGCAGGGTATGCGCAAGGTGAAAGCCAGGCATCCCGCCGCGAGGGGCCGTTGTGGAGATTAAGCAATCTATTGCCCAGAGTCGCAGAGTGTGAACCCATGAATCGATTAGGCACCGGAGCGAGAATTGTCGAGTCCATAGACATTTTAGGACTCAAGACCCCGCCGAGCCGGGAATTGAACCCTGGTCCCGGGCTGACCTCTGCTTCCAGGTCTGCCTCCTCTAACCAGTGAGCCACACTTCTCCACTCCAAATGCATTGTAGAAATTTTTAATTCCCCAGTCTCATTTAAATGCTACACGAGTATTGGTGCCCATCTCTAACGGCAAGAAAGAAATGTACAACATAGTTAACCCAAAGTGACAGGATGGTTGTACATGGTACAGGAAATAAGGGCCCAGTCATCTCCGTCCACTGAATGGAACGGAGTTTCTGACAACGCATGAAACTAATTTCCATTTCGATTAAGATATGACCTTTGCGATAATTGTCTTTCTCTGATGCCCCGAAGCAGTTCACAGGACAGCACTGGCTGTAAGCCACGGCATAAGTAAAAACAACCTCCATGTTCTCACTGCCAGACTGACAAAGGTGAATACTGCGTATGTTTCCCAGTTTGAAGCAGTGCTTAATTTGAGCCAGTGGTTTCCAGTGCTCAGCACTGACACTTAATCAACACCAGCACTTTTATGAGCACCAGTTAAGGACACATTAATTTACAGTGAGATTAAGTGACGTGCCCAGAATCACAGGGTATTGGGCTGACGCCGAGACTTGAACCTGGTTCTCCAGCCCCAAAGTCAGCAGCTTTGGCCATTACACCATCCTCTCCCCACTTTCATAGTTAGTAGTTGGTTCTGTTTTAGGCGGCGCTAACAGGTGAAAAGGGCTAGTTCAAGCTGCCTCCTGAGGAGAGCCCCGGCATGTATTTTTTTTTCTTCAAATTAACCACTGGTTTGAATGTCAAAGATCCAACACCAGCATGTGCTTCCTGTCGATTTGTGCAGCTCCTCAAAGACTGAGAGTCATTTACTAACGCTGGAAAAATCATAGCAGACTTCACATCATGGCAGCCACTCTATGACCCAATGAAGGATGTGTCCGCACCCCTTTAACTCCTCGAGCTCGACGGTCCCGGGGCAGCAGGCGCCAATCATGAGATAAACTCTGACCGAGCGTCTGCAGTGTCCATACAGAAGAAACTATGAGTCTGAGATAAACCTTCAAAGAAAGGACTCAGGGGTATCTGCTTTCAATAACACCCAGACGCAATATTACAATAAGAGAAAAATGAACAGAGATCTTAACCAGTTATAATGAAATGGATAAAACATTTGTGTACTAATTAAAAGCAGGTAGAACCAGGATTTCTTCCCAAAGAACTGCACATGCCTCATCTGCACAGCTTTGTATTCCCCATACCTCATGTAGAGTGTGGGTGAAGGTCGTGTTCCCAATGGCGGAACACAATTTAGGGAACCAGACAGCCACTGTGTGTGGCCTCGCCACCTCTGTGCAACTATGTCCTCTCTGTGGTCATCAGGGACATTTACAAATTGGAAACTGAAAGTAACCACATTAGCAATGCAATCCCTCCTTGCCTCAAACACATAGTGAAAGTGCAGCCCTGAACATTAGCCCCTATGATGGATCCCCCTGTGTGGACCACATCCACCTTAGGTATCAGAATAGCAAAGGTGTGTTCCCATCACACGAGCATCTGGGCAGCCATTTGGTTCAACTTTGAAAAAGGATTTTAGAACCAGATTTAGAGGTGGACGGTAATGGGCTTCCATCAAAAGGCTGTACGATGCGCCTTCCGCCCACCATTGCATTCTCCTGTGTCATTTAGCGAGAGGTGAAAAGCAGTGTTACCAAAGGCAGAGTCACCACAAGCTTTGACATTTGGAATATAATCAAGTAGTGATGACCCCCCTGAAAATGGCATTGGAATGGCAGGCAAATTTTGGCAAATTTAGGATGGAAGGGCTGGAAGAGCTTTGCATACATGCTGAGTGCTATGTGATTTGGACCGCCCAAAAACGCCCTCTCCCTGTTTTCCAAAGATCTCACTGCATGCCTTTGCTCCTCTTGGGTAAGTCTTCTATGAGGAAACTCCACTCTTAAAAGGAGGTGGCAAGAACTGACAATGAACGTAGTCTTCCTGTAGTGAAGAAATCAGTGGAGACTGCAAACAAAGACAAGAAACAGGCGCAAAGGGCAAATAAGGGGGGGAACAATCACTTACAGGGCAGAGATGATTCCTGACTGTACCATTTACTAACCATCATGCGAGAAGAAGTGAACTCTGCAAGAGTTTTAAAGGGTTTAGGTTAACATGTCATTTGGTAGGTACCTCTAAACCAGTTAGCAACAGTTCTTCATATATCTCCCTCTAACGTTCTCAGCAGAGTAATGCATATTCTGCCCTGTGAGATTGTATTTATTTAAGGAGAATTCATACTGAGATCTCTCAAAAATCCAAGATATAGACGGGATCTCTTGGCATGCCACAGGTCCTCTGAGACTGGTAAACACAGCCATTGGTAAGCAGTCCAGCCCCCTTGCAGACAAAAGACGTAGTCGTCGCCCTTATTCTTATTAACAGGCAGAGGTCTGTCTGCAGGGGCACTTGGGGCCAAGGGGGTAATTTACAGCTAGGGAGAATGATGACACTGCCATAAAACTGCAGATGCAACATTAAGCCTAACTCTTGGCTCCCACACCTCACTCAGAGGAGAGAATGACAGAGCTTCAGCTGACTGCTGCTGCTGGCAACTTTTGACCTGAGAGCATGTCCGATAAAGGACTGTCTGGTCACAGTAACAGTCTCCCTGCCCTATTTAAGCAGCAGGGGCAGTCATTTTAATTTTGCTACCCTGGACCAACGTGCAAGACATTTCAGCTGCAGCTAAGGAAATTGCATAATGTGTCTTAATGTGCAGGGAGAAAGCTGAATGCCTGTCTGGCCATTGCTGTTTTGTCCAGCAACAAGAGACTCATTCTCTGGGAGTTTGTTTTTGCAGAACAAAATACTTTGCCGAGTGGGTGCATCAAAAATGGTGCCTGCTCTGTAGAGGATCAATTTCTTCAGTGGAGCCACCACCGCGGCAGCTTTACTGAAGGCACAGAGATCCCTGTGAGGCCGTTGGAGATGGCTATATCTGGCAGGCGGTCCTCTGACAGGGGAGCAGAGGCCCAGCCTCTGTTGACCTGGCATGATGGTTCTCTAAATGAGCCGAGAGTGCAGAAAAATATCTCCGCTACCTATACTGAACGAAAAGGACCGTCCAATGTACATAGATGATGTAGATATTTTGGATGCATTTCCTTTTTCTCTTTTTTTGCCTCTATGTCCAATCATGCAACATGCAGGACCTGTGGCTTATTGTGTACTGGGAGAATCTCCCACTACAGTGGTCAATGCATGAGTACAAACTGACACTTGATGTGAATTTTTATTTATTTATTAACAAAGGGATCTTAGACCTACCTCCGCCAACATTTGAAGGTTTACCCACATCTTTTTCCATTAGTGTTCACAGACCGATCTACTAACTAAATAATCATATGTCCTTCCTATCCTTCACGGGTAAATTTGTTGCCTCCAGTGTCGTTTTACACTTTTTGCCTTTAATGCAGCCAGCACTTGAGGTTGCCTTAGTGCATTCCCTCACAGCCGCACGCTAGGGACAGTGTTCGCACTTTTGCCCATGCGCAGTCTAGCCATCGCGGCAGCAGCAGCATTCAGCGCCGGCACCGCGAGGCACTCTGCCACGCCTTGCAAGCCACGCCCCCCGCATCCAGATTCTTAGTAGCGATTCTGTGCGGGCGCCGACTGGACCGGCTTTGGAGCTTTCGCAGCTAAGCTCAGGTACGTGGTGTAGCGAGACAGTCCCCCGCCTTCGGTGAAACCCAATCACCACACAGCGCAACCGGGCACTTTGTTATACCTTCCCCGCACTCCCGGTTTGCATTTTCCCAACCACGATCCAGCTTCAGAGGCTTTACATCCCGGTCGCTCTATTTACACAGCGCAACCGGGGACGTGGTTTTTTCCAACCCTGATCTAGTGTCAGAGGTATAGCGCTCCTGCATCTATGCAACCTTGACGCTCATTTTAGCGTTGACAGCACACCCGCGCTATCCCATGAGCCCCGTCTTGTTTTCCCAACTGTGATTTGTCCCTAACGAGATAGAAGTTTTTTTTTTAACTTGATTAGTGCTCCCTATATCGTTAATCAGGAACCATACACATTGAATGTCTTTGTGCATTGTGGTTTTTACAGATGTTGAAAGAATAATTTGTGGAAGAATAATTCCTTCGAGTTGGTGCTTGACTGAACCCTCACCTACTTATACAAAATCCAGACATTTTTAAGTAAGTTCATCATTCTTCTATTCTCCGAACTTCACCTGTTTGTATGTTCAACTGTGCACCCATACAATGGCAGAGAGATACAAGGATATATTTTTGTATCCACAGATGCTACGCCATTTCCCATTCGACCTGGGACCCCATACATCTATCCAAGGCTGACAATCCCAAAGAACTTAGTAAGTAGGGCCTTCTCATGCCTGGGAGGTTTCTTCCTGACCTGCCCTTCTCATACCTTCCTTAATGTAATTCGTTCTTTCACAGAACAATCACTACGGCGCAAGTCTTCAACCGAGGTGGGACTACCTGATACGCCGGAATCCATGTAGGTACACGAATTTCGGGACCATTCACTGATCCCCTAGGTTTTTAAATAATTTTCAATTTTTCCTTTTAAACTCACCCACTAAGTGACATTCATATCTATTTCCGTAGGTGCTCCTTAACACTATCTTCACTGTCCTGATGAAGACCCTAAACTGAGGAAACACCCGCCCTTACATATCGGGGTCGAAACGTCGACATTTTTCTCCAACATACACGTTACTCTAGAATCTGCCTAAATGGTTTTCGTGTAGTGATTGTACAGGGAACTATGTGATCTATTCACAGAAAGGAAATGCTTCGTTATTAAATTTGAATTGTCTACAGTACACAATTCCTTTTCTTTGTCCCTCTATCTATTCCAACCACCCCCTACCCTACTGAATCTGGAATCCCTCCTTTTGTCACCCACAGAGCACTATTTTGAATAATGAGTAATACTCACCGTTATGCAATGTATGAATTAAAATACTTAATAACTGTGTTTGTATACCACTGTTTATACCTGAATTAAATTCAGTCTCAATCTGATATAACAGATGTGTACCTTTCTAATTACTCATTGATGAAACAAATGTAATGAACACTGTTTTGTAACCGACCACTCCTTTTTGCAACTACATACTGACCCAGGTCGGTGTACTTAGGGTTTACCCCATTATCACCTACCACTCTCACGTGCAGGTACCTATCTGCGAGGGTAATTGTTCGATTTATAAATCATTATTTAGGGTGTACCATGAGTGACCGTGAAACCCTATCATACACGGAAGAATACATTAAAAATCTTTTGGAAGGAGAATCAGGGCAGGCCTTTCTATCTACAAAGACCACACTCCTGGACCAGTCACTTAATGAGAAAATCATTAAGCTAGAGCGACTTGAGAAAAAGCTGGTCCGGACCAGACTCCATGGTTATGCCTTGACTCAATACCTACAGGCCAATATAATACCCACTGGACTACAAGTCAGAAATGAACCAGCAATTTTTGTAGATAACCCCAAATTCAAGGAGGGCTTCAGTTTTGTGGCCAATACCTGCTCACGCCACTGGATGGTGTTGGGCATAGATACAGCCAAAATACAGGTGGAGACCTTGATGAAAGAGATCGACGCACTCAAGGCAGAGATCAAGAGCCACAGTGCTTTCACCAATGCACGTGACACACTAGAGAAACTGGAAAAAACTCTTGATGATTTTGATATTGAAGCACAATCCAAAAAACTTGATAAACTAAGCAAGGACATCGCCAATTACGATAAGACCAAGACTTATCCCTATCTGGCGGACGACTACTTCAACCAAGACACCCAAGGAAGATTCACCAACAGGGGGAGAGGCGGCTATAGAGGCAGGAGAAAATTCACTAATTTCTCGGACTCCTCTTATAGTTCAGGAAGCGACTCGGGGACACCGGGACCCACCACATATGAGGGTTACCAGGACCCATGGTACCAACCCCAACCAGAATGGCAGCCTTTTTTAGGAGGACCTACATGGCGACCGCCCAGAGGAAGAGGCAATTACCAGAACAGAGGCAATTACCAGAACAGAGGCAGAGGACAGACCTGGCCAACCCGATCAAGAGGTGGGAGCAACCCACGACAATGGGAAGGTGGACACCCCCAGGACAACCAACAGAAACAGGTGCGGTTCCAATCGGAGGGGCATGGAGAAATCAGTACAAGACGCAAAACGTACAGATGGTGACAGAATCCAGTCCCATAGTGAATCTATCTCAATATGTCTTAACACCGGAGGAGTCAAGCGTGCTGAACAAGGGTTTGGCATTTGTACCCACCTCTTACCCAAACCAGTTCAATATAAGATTGGAGTTAACCCGTTTCTTCAGGAAGATCCGATTAAAGCATTTCTTTTTGAATTCTCCACCGACGATGACAACCTCTGTGACCGGACTGAGACCCCCTCAACATTTACTCCCAGAGCCCATCAGACACCACATAGGATCCTTGCCTATGAAAGTATGGTGATGAGGGATGTGATGAACATTTGCACAACTCGTTCCTATGTCCAACACAACATCACTCAAGGTGAAAGACAAGCCCTGGAAACTCTGAGGAACAATAAACTAGTCGTAATAAAACCTGCGGACAAAGGGGGCGCGATTGTTCTCCAGGATGTCCACCATTATAAAGAGGAAATATATTCCCAACTGCGAGATGGGGTGAGCTACGTTGTCAGCCGCACTAACCCTACCAGGGATATCAGAAAACAGATCCAAGAGATCACCGGGAGAGGTAAAGATTCTGGCTTCCTGAGCACCAAGGAACATGAGTACCTGAATGTTGCACAGCCCAGAACCCCAACGATCTATACGTTACCCAAGATCCACAAGAGCATGACAAAACCGCCGGGACGCCCAATCATCTCAGGTTGTGGATCCCTGCTGGAACCTCTGTGCAAATATATTGACACTTTCTTGAAACCTTTGGCGATTGCTACCTCGACCTATATTCGTGACACTATGCAAATTATCAATCAAGTTGACAATGTCACTTTTGACCAGGATAAACAACTATTAGTGACACTAGATATAGTGTCCCTTTATACCAGCATTCCCCAAGACCCTGCGTTGGCTACCATGAGAAAAGTTCTGGATAGGAGAATCCAACCACCACAAGTACCAACTGACTTTATTATTGAGCTCCTGGAGGTGGCAATGAAGAAGAACTTCTTCGTATTCCAGAATGAATACTTCTTCCAGAGTAAGGGAGTAGCTATGGGGGCAGCCTTTGCTCCTGACCTAGCCATACTCTATATGGCAGAATTGGAACGGGAACACATCCTCTCACCCAACAATCCGTATGAAAACAACATCTGGATGTGGAGAAGGTATATCGACGACGTGCTGATGTTGTGGACAGGAGAAGAAGAGGAATTGAATTCATTTTTTATATGGCTCAACACGCAATCCCAAGATATTAAATTCACCATGAACAAGAGCAGAACAATGATTGATTTTCTAGACATCAGTATCATAGCACGTGACGGCCATCTCCACACTACCCTCTACCGAAAACCCACGGAAAGGAATAGTCTACTGCGATATTCAAGCCACCACACACGGAGTCTCCGTGATAATCTTCCTTTCGGGCAGTTCCTCCGACTGAGGAGAAATTGCTCACTTAAAGAAGATTATTTCTCGGAATCGGACAATCTGATCGTGAGACTGATGGAAAGGGGATACCCGAGACGCCTAGTGACAAGGGCAAGAAAGAGGGCCTGGTTCAGTCCAAGGGAAGACCTGCTCCAACCCAAAGAACGTCCTACTAACCCAGACAGGATTGTCTGTGTGACCACATTTTGCACTAAAAGCAACTTGATCAAGAAGGCAGTCAACAAACACTGGGAGATAGTAGCAGATGTTATCAACCACAAAGAACTCCCGATGCATGCCTTCAAGAAGGCGAAAAATATCAGAGACAAAGTGGTCAGTGCTCTTCTGGAAACGCCCACCCCTCCGACTCTACAAAGTATCTGGAACCTTCCTCAAGTAGTAGGTCGTGCCCACTCACCATAGAGACTAAGGTTTGGGAGTATCGGAACCACAAGGTGAATCTCAAAACAATGACCAACTGTAATACAAGTGGGGTTATCTATGCCATTATATGTCCATGTGATCTTGTATACATTGGACAAACTAAACAACATGTGAAGAAGCGCATTCTCCAACACTGTAGTCGGATAAGGTGTCAAACACCGGGCTCTCCTTTGGTCGAACACTTTGTGTCTAAAGCCCACACTCCTGATTCCATCAAATGGTTGGTGGTTGAGAAAATCGAAATTGGCCCTAGAGGGGGGGATTTGGATTCACTTCTGAACTTACGAGAATGTAAATGGATGTATACTCTGGACACTGTGGACAATGGGCTGAATGAACTGGATGCTACCTATTCCCAGCTAGCGGGATTATCACCTGACCACTGATTTCTGTTAATGCTTTAAACTGGGATAGGTTGTGACATACATGATTTGTGAATTTGTGCCTCTCTCGGGCAAATGACGCTTAGTCCATCTGGATAATGTTAATCTAGAATGCTGTACTGATTATCATGCAACATTTAGCAAATGTTTATTTACACCGCCGTTAATACTGGGGGTCCGCTACCTATACTGAACGAAAAGGACCGTCCAATGTACATAGATGATGTAGATATTTTGGATGCATTTCCTTTTTCTCTTTTTTTGCCTCTATGTCCAATCATGCAACATGCAGGACCTGTGGCTTATTGTGTACTGGGAGAATCTCCCACTACAGTGGTCAATGCATGAGTACAAACTGACACTTGATGTGAATTTTTATTTATTTATTAACAAAGGGATCTTGGACCTACCTCCGCCAACATTTGAAGGTTTACCCACATCTTTTTCCATTAGTGTTCACAGACCGATCTACTAACTAAATAATCATATGTCCTTCCTATCCTTCACGGGTAAATTTGTTGCCTCCAGTGTCGTTTTACACTTTTTGCCTTTAATGCAGCCAGCACTTGTGGTTGCCTTAGTGCATTCCCTCACAGCCGCACGCTAGGGACAGTGTTCGCACTTTTGCCCATGCGCAGTCTAGCCATCGCGGCAGCAGCAGCATTCAGCGCCGGCACCGCGAGGCACTCTGCCACGCCTTGCAAGCCACGCCCCCGCATCCAGATTCTTAGTAGCGATTCTGTGCGGGCGCCGACTGGACCGGCTTTGGAGCTTTCGCAGCTAAGCTCAGGTACGTGGTGTAGCGAGACAGCCCCCCGCCTTCGGTGAAACCCATTCACCACACAGCGCAACCGGGCACTTTGTTATACCTTCCCCGCACTCCCGGTTTGCATTTTCCCAACCACGATCCAGCTTCAGAGGCTTTACATCCCGGTCGCTCTATTTACACAGCGCAACCGGGGACGTGGTTTTTTCCAACCCTGATCTAGTGTCAGAGGTATAGCGCTCCTGCATCTATGCAACCTTGACGCTCATTTTAGCGTTGACAGCACACCCGCGCTATCCCATGAGCCCCGTCTTGTTTTCCCAACTGTGATTTGTCCCTAACGAGATAGAAGGGTTTTTTTTTAAACTTGATTAGTGCTCCCTATATCGTTAATCAGGAACCATACACATTGAATGTCTTTGTGCATTGTGGTTTTTACAGATGTTGAAAGAATAATTTGTGGAAGAATAATTCCTTCGAGTTGGTGCTTGACTGAACCCTCACCTACTTATACAAAATCCAGACATTTTTAAGTAAGTTCATCATTCTTCTATTCTCCGAACTTCACCTGTTTGTATGTTCAACTGTGCACCCATACAATGGCAGAGAGATACAAGGATATATTTTTGTATCCACAGATGCTACGCCATTTCCCATTCGACCTGGAACCCCATACATCTATCCAAGGCTGACAATCCCAAAGAACTTAGTAAGTAGGGCCTTCTCATGCCTGGGAGGTTTCTTCCTGACCTGCCCTTCTCATACCTTCCTTAATGTAATTCGTTCTTTCACAGAACAATCACTACGGCGCAAGTCTTCAACCGAGGTGGGACTACCTGATACGCCGGAATCCATGTAGGTACACGAATTTCGGGACCATTCACTGATCCCCTAGGTTTTTAAATAATTTTCAATTTTTCCTTTTAAACTCACCCACTAAGTGACATTCATATCTATTTCCGTAGGTGCTCCTTAACACTATCTTCACTGTCCTGATGAAGACCCTAAACTGAGGAAACACCCGCCCTTACATATCGGGGTCGAAACGTCGACATTTTTTCTCCAACATACACGTTACTCTAGAATCTGCCTAAATGGTTTTCGTGTAGTGATTGTACAGGGAACTATGTGATCTATTCACAGAAAGGAAATGCTTCGTTATTAAATTTGAATTGTCTACAGGACACAATTCCTTTTCTTTGTCCCTCTATCTATTCCAACCACCCCCTACCCTACTGAATCTGGAATCCCTCCTTTTGTCACCCACAGAGCACTATTTTGAATAATGAGTAATACTCACCGTTATGCAATGTATGAATTAAAATACTTAATAACTGTGTTTGTATACCACTGTTTATACCTGAATTAAATTCAGTCTCAATCTGATATAACAGATGTGTACCTTTCTAATTACTCATTGATGAAACAAATGTAATGAACACTGTTTTGTAACCGACCACTCCTTTTTGCAACTACATACTGACCCAGGTCGGTGTACTTAGGGTTTACCCCATTATCACCTACCACTCTCACGTGCAGGTACCTATCTGCGAGGGTAATTGTTCGATTTATAAATCATTATTTAGGGTGTACCATGAGTGACCGTGAAACCCTATCATACACGGAAGAATACATTAAAAATCTTTTGGAAGGAGAATCAGGGCAGGCCTTTCGATCTACAAAGACCACACTCCTGGACCAGTCACTTAATGAGAAAATCATTAAGCTAGAGCGACTTGAGAAAAAGCTGGTCCGGACCAGACTCCATGGTTATGCCTTGACTCAATACCTACAGGCCAATATAATACCCACTGGACTACAAGTCAGAAATGAACCAGCAATTTTTGTAGATAACCCCAAATTCAAGGAGGGCTTCAGTTTTGTGGCCAATACCTGCTCACGCCACTGGATGGTGTTGGGCATAGATACAGCCAAAATACAGGTGGAGACCTTGATGAAAGAGATCGACGCACTCAAGGCAGAGATCAAGAGCCACAGTGCTTTCACCAATGCACGTGACACACTAGAGAAACTGGAAAAAACTCTTGATGATTTTGATATTGAAGCACAATCCAAAAAACTTGATAAACTAAGCAAGGACATCGCCAATTACGATAAGACCAAGACTTATCCCTATCTGGCGGACGACTACTTCAACCAAGACACCCAAGGAAGATTCACCAACAGGGGGAGAGGCGGCTATAGAGGCAGGAGAAAATTCACTAATTTCTCGGACTCCTCTTATAGTTCAGGAAGCGACTCGGGGACACCGGGACCCACCACATATGAGGGTTACCAGGACCCATGGTACCAACCCCAACCAGAATGGCAGCCTTTTTTAGGAGGACCTACATGGCGACCGCCCAGAGGAAGAGGCAATTACCAGAACAGAGGCAATTACCAGAACAGAGGCAGAGGACAGACCTGGCCAACCCGATCAAGAGGTGGGAGCAACCCACGACAATGGGAAGGTGGACACCCCCAGGACAACCAACAGAAACAGGTGCGGTTCCAATCGGAGGGGCATGGAGAAATCAGTACAAGACGCAAAACGTACAGATGGTGACAGAATCCAGTCCCATAGTGAATCTATCTCAATATGTCTTAACACCGGAGGAGTCAAGCGTGCTGAACAAGGGTTTGGCATTTGTACCCACCTCTTACCCAAACCAGTTCAATATAAGATCGGAGTTAACCCGTTTCTTCAGGAAGATCCGATGAAAGCATTTCTTTTTGAATTCTCCACCGACGATGACAACCTCTGTGACCGGACTGAGACCCCCCTCAACATTTACTCCCAGAGCCCATCAGACACCACATAGGATCCTTGCCTATGAAAGTATGGTGATGAGGGATGTGATGAACATTTGCACAACTCGTTCCTATGTCCAACACAACATCACTCAAGGTGAAAGACAAGCCCTGGAAACTCTGAGGAACAATAAACGAGTCGTAATAAAACCTGCGGACAAAGGGGGTGCGATTGTTCTCCAGGATGTCCACCATTATAAAGAGGAAATATATTCCCAACTGCGAGATGGGGTGAGCTACGTTGTCAGCCGCACTAACCCTACCAGGGATATCAGAAAACAGATCCAAGAGATCACCGGGAGAGGTAAAGATTCTGGCTTCCTGAGCACCAAGGAACATGAGTACCTGAATGTTGCACAGCCCAGAACCCCAACGATCTATACGTTACCCAAGATCCACAAGAGCATGACAAAACCGCCGGGACGCCCAATCATCTCAGGTTGTGGATCCCTGCTGGAACCTCTGTGCAAATATATTGACACTTTCTTGAAACCTTTGGCGATTGCTACCTCGACCTATATTCGTGACACTATGCAAATTATCAATCAAGTTGACAATGTCACTTTTGACCAGGATAAACAACTATTAGTGACACTAGATATAGTGTCCCTTTATACCAGCATTCCCCAAGACCCTGCGTTGGCTACCATGAGAAAAGTTCTGGATAGGAGAATCCAACCACCACAAGTACCAACTGACTTTATTATTGAGCTCCTGGAGGTGGCAATGAAGAAGAACTTCTTCGTATTCCAGAATGAATACTTCTTCCAGAGTAAGGGAGTAGCTATGGGGGCAGCCTTTGCTCCTGACCTAGCCATACTCTATATGGCAGAATTGGAACGGGAACACATCCTCTCACCCAACAATCCGTATGAAAACAACATCTGATTGTGGAGAAGGTATATCGACGACGTGCTGATGTTGTGGACAGGAGAAGAAGAGGAATTGAATTCATTTTTTATATGGCTCAACACGCAATCCCAAGATATTAAATTCACCATGAACAAGAGCAGAACAATGATTGATTTTCTAGACATCAGTATCATAGCACGTGACGGCCATCTCCACACTACCCTCTACCGAAAACCCACGGAAAGGAATAGTCTACTGCGATATTCAAGCCACCACACACGGAGTCTCCGTGATAATCTTCCTTTCGGGCAGTTCCTCCGACTGAGGAGAAATTGCTCACTTAAAGAAGATTATTTCTCGATATCGGACAATCTGATCGTGAGACTGATGGAAAGGGGATACCCGAGACGCCTAGTGACAAGGGCAAGAAAGAGGGCCTGGTTCAGTCCAAGGGAAGACCTGCTCCAACCCAAAGAACGTCCTACTAACCCAGACAGGATTGTCTGTGTGACCACATTTTGCACTAAAAGCAACTTGATCAAGAAGGCAGTCAACAAACACTGGGAGATAGTAGCAGATGTTATCAACCACAAAGAACTCCCGATGCATGCCTTCAAGAAGGCGAAAAATATTAGAGACAAAGTGGTCAGTGCTCTTCTGGAAACGCCCACCCCTCCGACTCTACAAAGTATCTGGAACCTTCCTCAAGTAGTAGGTCACTTTAGATGTACCAAGTGTAAAGCGTGCCCACTCACCATAGAGACTAAGGTTTGGGAGTATCGGAACCACAAGGTGAATCTCAAAACAATGACCAACTGTAATACAAGTGGGGTTATCTATGCCATTATATGTCCATGTGATCTTGTATACATTGGACAAACTAAACAACATGTGAAGAAGCGCATTCTCCAACACTGTAGTCGGATAAGGTGTCAAACACCGGGCTCTCCTTTGGTCGAACACTTTGTGTCTAAAGCCCACACTCCTGATTCCATCAAATGGTTGGTGGTTGAGAAAATCGAAATTGGCCCTAGAGGGGGGGATTTGGATTCACTTCTGAACTTACGAGAATGTAAATGGATGTATACTCTGGACACTGTGGACAATGGGCTGAATGAACTGGATGCTACCTATTCCCAGCTAGCGGGATTATCACCTGACCACTGATTTCTGTTAATGCTTTAAACTGGGATAGGTTGTGACATACATGATTTGTGAATTTGTGCCTCTCTCGGGCAAATGACGCTTAGTCCATCTGGATAATGTTAATCTAGAATGCTGTACTGATTATCATGCAACATTTAGCAAATGTTTATTTACACCGCCGTTAATACTGGGGGTCCGCTACCTATACTGAACGAAAAGGACCGTCCAATGTACATAGATGATGTAGATATTTTGGATGCATTTCCTTTTTCTCTTTTTTTGCCTCTATGTCCAATCATGCAACATGCAGGACCTGTGGCTTATTGTGTACTGGGAGAATCTCCCACTACAGTGGTCAATGCATGAGTACAAACTGACACTTGATGTGAATTTTTATTTATTTATTAACAAAGGGATCTTAGACCTACCTCCGCCAACATTTGAAGGTTTACCCACATCTTTTTCCATTAGTGTTCACAGACCGATCTACTAACTAAATAATCATATGTCCTTCCTATCCTTCACGGGTAAATTTGTTGCCTCCAGTGTCGTTTTACACTTTTTGCCTTTAATGCAGCCAGCACTTGTGGTTGCCTTAGTGCATTCCCTCACAGCCGCACGCTAGGGACAGTGTTCGCACTTTTGCCCATGCGCAGTCTAGCCATCGCGGCAGCAGCAGCATTCAGCGCCGGCACCGCGAGGCACTCTGCCACGCCTTGCAAGCCACGCCCCCGCATCCAGATTCTTAGTAGCGATTCTGTGCGGGCGCCGACTGGACCGGCTTTGGAGCTTTCGCAGCTAAGCTCAGGTACGTGGTGTAGCGAGACAGCCCCCCGCCTTCGGTGAAACCCATTCACCACACAGCGCAACCGGGCACTTTGTTATACCTTCCCCGCACTCCCGGTTTGCATTTTCCCAACCACGATCCAGCTTCAGAGGCTTTACATCCCGGTCGCTCTATTTACACAGCGCAACCGGGGACGTGGTTTTTTCCAACCCTGATCTAGTGTCAGAGGTATAGCGCTCCTGCATCTATGCAACCTTGACGCTCATTTTAGCGTTGACAGCACACCCGCGCTATCCCATGAGCCCCGTCTTGTTTTCCCAACTGTGATTTGTCCCTAACGAGATAGAAGGGTTTTTTTTTTAACTTGATTAGTGCTCCCTATATCGTTAATCAGGAACCATACACATTGAATGTCTTTGTGCATTGTGGTTTTTACAGATGTTGAAAGAATAATTTGTGGAAGAATAATTCCTTCGAGTTGGTGCTTGACTGAACCCTCACCTACTTATACAAAATCCAGACATTTTTAAGTAAGTTCATCATTCTTCTATTCTCCGAACTTCACCTGTTTGTATGTTCAACTGTGCACCCATACAATGGCAGAGAGATACAAGGATATATTTTTGTATCCACAGATGCTACGCCATTTCCCATTCGACCTGGGACCCCATACATCTATCCAAGGCTGACAATCCCAAAGAACTTAGTAAGTAGGGCCTTCTCATGCCTGGGAGGTTTCTTCCTGACCTGCCCTTCTCATACCTTCCTTAATGTAATTCGTTCTTTCACAGAACAATCACTACGGCGCAAGTCTTCAACCGAGGTGGGACTACCTGATACGCCGGAATCCATGTAGGTACACGAATTTCGGGACCATTCACTGATCCCCTAGGTTTTTAAATAATTTTCAATTTTTCCTTTTAAACTCACCCACTAAGTGACATTCATATCTATTTCCGTAGGTGCTCCATAACACTATCTTCACTGTCCTGATGAAGACCCTAAACTGAGGAAACACCCGCCCTTACATATCGGGGTCGAAACGTCGACATTTTTTCTCCAACATACACGTTACTCTAGAATCTGCCTAAATGGTTTTCGTGTAGTGATTGTACAGGGAACTATGTGATCTATTCACAGAAAGGAAATGCTTCGTTATTAAATTTGAATTGTCTACAGGACACAATTCCTTTTCTTTGTCCCTCTATCTATTCCAACCACCCCCTACCCTACTGAATCTGGAATCCCTCCTTTTGTCACCCACAGAGCACTATTTTGAATAATGAGTAATACTCACCGTTATGCAATGTATGAATTAAAATACTTAATAACTGTGTTTGTATACCACTGTTTATACCTGAATTAAATTCAGTCTCAATCTGATATAACAGATGTGTACCTTTCTAATTACTCATTGATGAAACAAATGTAATGAACACTGTTTTGTAACCGACCACTCCTTTTTGCAACTAGAATGAGAATCAGGTCTATATTTAAGATAGAGAAAAGGCTCAGATAATCTCGCCCTCCCCCTTCTCCACAAACCCTTTGATGCTAGGCAGGTACCAGTCATCTGCCACTCTCCTGCACATAAGCTAATTGGATTCTCCATCAGGCAACGAGGAATAATTATCCACTGGTTCCTTGCCCACTGTGCGCCTCCAGAGATAAACCTGCCATATGCAAATCTGAGTTGGTCTGGTCCAAGAAGAGCAGTCCAACCCAAACTGTCAGGCTTGGAAATCTATAGACTGGGACAAATGCAGGCCCAACCCAGTGTCAGACTTTCTAAACCTCATGAGTGGGGTATAGGGTGAATCTAAAGGAACCATGAGCACAGAACCAATGCTTGAGGATACATATCACACTTGGGGTATGTCACTGAGAAAAAAAAAAAATATTGCTGAAATGGTCGAATTAATCACAGCCGCTCATAATTAAGCGGGCTGTATTCCAGACTATTGTTTTTGCCCACAATGGAACTCCAGACAGAAAGCAACCTCATGCAAATCAGACTTGGGTCTGCCCCAATAGGAATGGCCAAGCCCAAACTGCCAGAGGCAAGACTGAAACTTCAGAATCTGGTGAGGGGGCAGGAAACCCCTACCAGAGGATGGGGGACATGCCTACCACAGACTTTACGACACTAGCTGGAGGAGTAACTGCATAGGTTCAGTAACAGATGGTTGTCCAGAAGGAGGAAACAAACCTAAAGTGTGTCAAGGGCACCCTGACTGGACGAGGCACTGTGGATCTGTCGGATTCTAGATAGGGATGAACCTGAAACCCTTTTGTGTGAACGACAACTGACATGCTCACTTAACTACAAAAGGCAGGATCTAAAACAGAAAATTGTCGTCCTAAACAGCAAACTGAAAGAAGTATTGATGATTCTACAAGATGGAGATATGAAAGTAAGCATTCTGTATATCTATAGCGGTTATAAAGTCTCCCGGAAAGACAGCTGGTATGACAGACTGAAGAGTCTCCATTCAGGAAGTAATAGTGCAAGCAAACTTCTTCAAAACTGTGTGGAGTCAGAAATCCCCTGAACGTTTGTGACAAAAACAGGTCCCTGGCCCCAGTCTTCAACAGGAGGAGACCTGTAGATGTATTCAGTTCCATATGTCTTGCTACAAGGGATACCTGGGCCACAGAGCGGCCAAACTCTGGTGGAGGAGGCCCTGGAGAAAACTCTACAGAGTTGCTCCTTCTCACAATGGCGAGAACCCAATAAAACAAAACACATTTTGTGACAAAGCATTGAGGAAAGAGCTCACCAACATCCCCACTGAAAAAGACAAAGAAATACTGTTGAGGCATAGTCGGAAACACTCAGTTTCTGATGAGAGAAGGTTGTGCCCTTTTAGGTCTCAGTCAGCTCCTCAGCCACTGAAGAACCTACCACAGGCTGCCGGTTGAAGAGACTTGGGAGAAGGGTGCACCAAGTGGCAGGTGGAGGACGAGATGGCATAGCAATTATACAGCTTCCGGCAGCCTGATTAACCAGCTTATTCACATGGGGACAAAAGAGGCATTAACCTAGGCAAGAAAGTCTTAGAAGATAAATTTAAGGTAGTCCTCCATGCCAAGTATGGAGCAAAACATTTCTTCAGGCAGCAACAGAGTAGCCTGCCCAAAAAAAGGCGGTCCTTCAGAGTACCTCACGCCAACTGGAGTTGTTTTTCAATAATATCCAGCAGACCAACACCGTCAGACCTATCTTCCAGAGCAGCCACCAAAGACTGGAACTCCTTCATTGAGGAGTGAGATGCATAAGCCTTATGGGTGTAGATGCAAATAGCAAAGGTGGCAGCTGCATGTCCTCTCTTCAGTGATGACCCAACCCTCTTGTTTATGGAGTTAGACGGTGAACGCGCAACACGGCAAAGCGAGGCTCGCGCTGATCCGTAGGGCATCTGGAGAACGCTGAGAAAAATCCACCAGTGGATACATTTTGGTCCAGTAATGTGGTACTAAAGTTCTTTCTGTATATTTCAGCTCAATGAATCGCCCTGTCAGCTACCATGATGGAGCGGTAGACCCTGCGATTCAGCAGGAGGATAGCACACACGCTTATTATTAGGGACCACTTCTCTGAGGCAGGGAGATCCATGTTCAGAGGTGGATCATGTGAAACAACCTCCCACGGAAGTTTCCATTTTATGTGGCGCCCCCTGGAGCCTGCTGCTGCAGCCCACCCGGCCCCCTCTTCACTCTCCTTATGGCCAAGGATGACGTGCGACGTCGCTGTCCGCACCCCAGATGTCTGCCCCCGAAGACGTTCCGCCACGGAGCATGGAAGCCGTCAGACAAAAAGTATTTCCGTTCATTATCCACGGAGAACGAAAGGGGCAGCAAATGTGTCGCGTACAGTACGTTCAAAGAGATTCCTTCCAACAGAACTAACGATCGCCCAGGCTGACCCACTTTGTAGGTACCTATTTATTTTTATTCCAGCTTGCCGTGTGCTCGCCCCCTATGGCCACACGTGTGCGGAGCTGTGATCAATGTGTGTCTGACACCCATCTCCGCTCACGCAGCGTGCACGCATTCCTCCATTGTGGACCACTCCTGCCCCCTCGCAGGTATCTCAATGCAGGAGGAAGCACGTGCACCGGTGTGCGTGCAGCAAGGCGGCTGGCCACGTGCGCACGTGGCTCTCCGCACGCGCAGGCCGCGGTTCATGCAGGCGCCCCATGACGGAGCTGCTGTTCGCATCTGGAGGGTAAAGCATAAGGAGCTGCGTTTAATTGGTAATTAGAGATGAGACGTAAGCTTTGGAATCTCGAGCTTAAAGGCCAGTCCAAGGCAGAGCGCAGGTGCAGCGAGGCAGAATCCTGCCCTGTTTTAGGCAGACCAGCCTATTCCCACCTGCCCCATTACCTTGCACGGCCGGGCACGGAGCGGAAACACTTTCAGGCATTCACGTGCTTCCGAAAGGTGCACAAGGAGCTCCTGCCACAGTAAGCGAAATATGTTACCTCTTCCCGCCACAACCAGAGCGCCATGTATTCAAGGGTTTTGAAATGTTTAAATACCGCACCACGTCACTTGGCCACTCCAGAGCATTGGAACTGAAACGAAAAAACATACGGCAATGATAGATCTGGAGACAAGAAGGCTAGGTACATACAGCCTGATTCATGTAGGTAAATTGCACTCGCAAAGGGCCAGATTCTGAGAATCTGGCCCTTTGCGAGTGCGATTTTTGCATTTGGTATTCATGATACCAAATGCAAAAATCGCTATTTAAGAAGTCGCAAATATGCGAGGAATAGCATTTGAGGAATCTCTAATAGAGATTCCTCAAATGCTATTCATGAAACATCAAGAAATAGCGATTTTGAACTTTTGGGGCCGCTATTTACCGACAGGTCAGACCTGTCGGTAAATAGCAAAAACTCAGAAAAATGCTTTTAAAAGCATTTTTCTAAGTTGCATGTTGCACACACACATGTCCTTTGGACATGTGTGTGCGCAACACCTGTCCAAAAGTGCATTTTAGGGGTGCTACAGGGCGTCCTTTGGACACCCCTGGCACCCTTAAAATCGCTATCTTAGTTGCGAGTAGCAAATTGCTACTCGCAATTCCCCATTCATTCCTATGGGCCTCTTGGCCCATAGGAATGAATGGGGAGTTTTTGCGAGTAGCAAATTGCTACTCGCAAATAAAGAACATGTAGGAATCGCTATTTAAGTAGCAATTCCTACATGAATGCCGTTTTGCGTGTCCTCAATAGCGAATCGCTATGATTCGCTATTAGGGCCACGCAAAACGGCCTGTACATGAATCAGGCTGAAAGTTACTAACATTTTGCGATGGATTGATTTTCCAACGAAAATCAGTTGCCCATAGACGCTACTTTGCGTCCAGAAAGCAAGCAAAGCGGTAGATGGCTTTAACCATGCTACCAACCATAGGTTTTGTTGCAGAACCCTATCTATTAACATTGGTAGGCAGCGATTTGCGCCACAAATGTAAACTTTCTATCTCCCTTTCACGCAGCGCAGTACAGCTACTTTGGTTGCTGCGCCGCGTTGCATGAAAAGTTAGTAAGTCTGCACCTTACAGTCCATCAAGAAGCGCAGGGTAAAATGAGGTCTGACATTATTGACTCTTGCAGATGAAGAACTTATTTAAAACTCTGTTTGAACAGTTGAGTTTTCAGGAAGTTCAAGAGGTTTCCACTTGGAGATGCAGGAGGCCATTCAAAGTTTTGGATTTTGGCCACCCCACGATCTCCCAGCATATTAGACCTACTTAGAGTATGGAGGACAGGATACTCCATCAAACAGTGACAGTTATCCAATTTGCCCTATTTTAGGTGTCATAGGATATTATACACTTGTAATATGGTGGAAGCCACCACGTTTGCGATAGAGTATCCCGTTCACCAAACTTTTAGACCCTTAGTCTGAGTCTTCTCCAGAAATCATGGAATTGCGGCTAGGCAACATAAAGTAATGCTGATGAATGAAGCCTGTGTCTCCAACAATATTTAAATGGAGTAGCATCAATCAGTAATGCTTCTCTTTACATCCGTCATTGTAATCGTGGGGGCAGATCTGGGAGTGCAGCAGATGGCCTGTAACAACAGGTGTGCTCACCTAATAACAATGGTCTTCTCCTGTAAAGGTGTCCTTCATGGAATGATGAGGGATTCAACCCAGATCTGTGACTGGGGGTGAGTGTCTGAAAAGTGTCAGCGCTCCGTCCATCATGTCCTTGTGTTTGCTTTGTTCGCCCCAAGTCGGCAGGGTATTCCCAGATGTGGGTCCCTTGCTCACTATGCCACTGGATTCAAGTTAGCCTGGCTGGTGAAGGGTGTTACTCAGAAACCGTTCCCATGATGCTCGTTTCTGGAATGATGATGGATTCAACCCAGATCTGTGACTCGGGGTGAGTGTCTGAGAAGGTTCAGCGCTACGTCCATCATCTCCTTGGGTATGATTTGTTCGCTATAAGTTGGCAAGGTATGAACAGACGTGGGTCCCTTGCTCACTTTGCCACTGGATGGAAGCTAGCCTGGCTGATAAAGGGTGTTACCCAGAAACCGGTCCCAAGATGCTCGTTTCTGGTTCAGGGAAGACCTGGCTTGGCAGTTCGGGCTGGGCTGTTCCCATGAGGCACAGGGTCAGACGGATTTGCATATAGCTGGTTCTGAACTGAGGTGGCGAAGTGATCTAAAGAATGATGATGGATTCAACCCAGATCTGTGACTGGGGGTGAGTGTCTGTGAAGGTTCAGTGCTCCGTCCATCATCTCCTTGTGTTTGCTTTGTTCGCCCTAGATTGGCAGGGTATGCCCTGACGTGGGTCCCTTGCTCACTTTGCCACTGGATTCAAGCTAGCCTGGCTGATGAAGGGTGTTACCCAGAAACCGGTCCCAGGATGCTTGCTTCCGGTTCAGGAAAGACCTGGCTTGGCAGTTCGGGCAGGGCTGTTCCCATGAGGCACAGCGTCAAGACTGATTTGCATATAGCTGGTTCTGAACTGAGGTGGCGAAGTGAGCTAAAGAATGATCATGGATTCAACCCAGATCTGTGACTGGGGTTGAGTGTCTGAAAAGTTTCAATCCTCCATCCATCATTTCCTTGTGGCTGCTGCGTACTTCATGGAACCACATTCTTGAATTGGTCACCCACCCAGAAGTCTTTGGTAAAGACACTAATGTCAAAAAGTAGTGGTGACCTTACAGATTTACCATCCTTCATTAAACTTGGCTGTTCCCACCATTTTAAGGAGAAAGTGACTACATTCCAACACTGAGGAAACACCAAATAAGAGCTTAAACTTGCTTCTAGTCATCACTGTGAGACAAACAATTACCACGCTCCTTGTCTCCAAGGCACTGGCCTGCACTTCACATGCACCCCTGGGCTCAACATTGCAGACTGAGCTTCATTTGAAGGCCTTAAGTGTCATTCTTCTAACAATATTTAATTTTTTGGGCCAGTATGGTTCAAGCCAGCATACTTACCACATCGATCAACACCTTAAATGGACCCTACATGTTTTACTGATCTGTGGACTGAAACATAGCATATCAAAACATATCAGATATTTACTCAGTAGAGTAACAAGTTAGGTCAGCGGTTCCATTTCCATAGGAAAAATGTTTTTGTGTTGCGAATAACTTTGGCATAATTTAATAAATCTCCATCAAACTATCCAAAAAAGTGCTCATGTTTTGCGTAATTTGTACATGGAAAGTTTTGGGGTGATCCATCAAGCAGGGGTCAAGAAAAAAAAGGGGGCAAAAGCTACAGAACGGAATTAAACCGAATTTGTCAGGAAGCTAGTTCTTGGTCCGCAGAGTATGCTTTTTGTGAGTTGGTGTAAATCTATTCAGTAATTGTTGAGAAATTAAGGTTAACAAATATTTGTATATCTGGACAGCTAGATTCTAAGGAACTCATAAGAGAGTCCCTCAAACCCAATAAAAAAAATAAAGCACTGTGATTGGCCCAGGGAGCTTTTTCCCCCTTGGGCAATATTACGTTCTGATTGGCTGTCAGCAACATAGAAAAATGTTGCTGGCAGCCATTACAGCACTTGGGTGACTTGGGGGAGGGGGGTGGGGGGTGGGAGGGGATGACAGCCTGGGTCCCATTTTAAATAAATAGTGAAGGGGGCACGTGGTCCCTTCATGGGCTGTTTGCAGCCCTGTGGGCCCCATCACCAAGGGCCTAATTTAAATAATCAGTAATAGGGGGACCCGCAGTCCCCCTCCTCAAGCCACATTAGGCCCCGGAGACCTCACCCCCTTGGATCCGCTGATATTAAATATGGGGAGGGGGCTGCACGCAAAACAAGCATCCTGGGACCGGTGTCGGGATTTAACTCCTCATCAGCCAGGCTAGCTTGAATCCAGTGGCACAACAAGTAATGGACCCACGTCTGGGCATACCCATCCCTCTGAGGGTGAAAAGTCTACAGCAACAAATGATGAATGAAATGCTGAGTAAATCAAACATGCACCCCCTGTCAGTCTGGGTTAAATCCATTGTTCTTTTGCTCACTATGCCACCCCAATTTGGTCCTGTGCTCACTATGCCACTGGATACAAGCTAGCCTAGCTGGTGTTGGGTGATACCTTGAAACCTGTCCTGGATTGCTTGTTTACAGTACAGGGAGGACCTGGCCTGGCAGTTTGGGCAGGACTGTTTTCATGGGGAGCAGAGTCAAGGCTGATTTGAATTAAACTGGAATGGTATGAGGAGCAAAAAACGATGGATTTAGACCCAGATCTCTGTACTGGGGTGAATGTTTGACATTGTTAAGCATTCTGTCCATCAATTGTTCTTTTTGGAACCAGTCACAGTACAGTCACATTCTGGTCTGTCCCGCAGCACTAAACCTATTACCCATAGACTGCTCATTTAATCACAAAGCTTCTGCAGATTGTCAGCGTATTCGATTTGAACTCTGCAGCCCACCACCACACACCAGTCAAGATCAACAGACCCAAAACCTTGGAAATGTTAAACCAATTTTACCTAAGCATGTATCAGCCCTATTCTGACTGTTGATCAGGCCCTCAGAAATGCCTCGTTTTCAGAAACCCTCGGTCTACAATATCTGTTGACTCGTATTACAGTCCGCAATCTATTATCAAAAGACTGCTTATCTTCAAAACCAATCTCACGCAGCTTGCCAGGGTGGTGAGTATGATCATTGCTAGCTGGCCTAGAGAACAGACACTTACAGAACCAAGCCCAACATTTAAGATGCGCTTTAGTCAACACCAGACTTTCAGAATAATTTCTATAAGACTGGTCTCAGATATTGAAGCCCATGAATGCCCTACTTTCCCCTCACACTCCTCTCCATTAACGACCACACCAGTGTACTCAATGCAGAGCACTGGTCAGACCCTCACGCGTGACACTAAACTCTTGAACATAGGTCTCCTTGCATCCACACCTACATCCAACCATGAATGCATGCTTTAGCCTGCTTCACATCAGATGAAGTACTCTATGAGTCCTCACAAGTGGGAACTGCATGCTACACAGATGTCGAGCAACAATAGTGATACGAAGCAGACATTACAAAGCAAATTACAGTCAACACCCATTTCTGGCTCTCTGTAAAGACCTTACTAAAAGACAATTCTGGCTCTCTCTAAAGACGCCTACAGAGCAGTCCAGCCTATAGAAATGAACTTTCTTTTTTCTGCGATAAGTCATGCATAGCACCAAAAAAGAAATGATTGATGTAAAAACCAATGGAGCAAAATAGAACATCCTTACTATGTTGGGCTCAGATTGGGTTAGTTGCCTTGATTTATGAGTGTAAATTCACATTTTGGATTCACCCTCAAAGCAATTTACTTAAATGTAATATTGCACCAGTATGTTATAATATTAGTTGGAAGCAAATCTATTCAGAAGTGCGTGGAGCAGGAGATCCAGTGAAGGGATGCCTCACAAAGTATTTGCGCCCACACAAATTGGCACGTATGTGCGTATTCACAGTTTTTAAGGAACATTTGCCCTTGATGTGGTCATCAATTTTCTCCTGACAAGGGCAGCAGTAAACCGGTTTCTGAGGAGGCAGTGGGAATTGAACCCCCCCCAATCTATGAGAATGCACTTTGCCCTAGGGAAAACCCTGTTCTTGTGGAGAATTTTTTTTTAGTACGACTGTACTAATACGATTGCATTTTTGCATGAGCATTTGTACACTATGTACAATTTCTCATGGAGAATTGATTTAGCCTGAACTTAACTGGGAATTCAGAAAACATTTTCATGGGTGCGTTATGAAACCTGCCGCTCTCCCAGCTTTCCATAAGTACTGTCAAAAAAACTTTGTGAATTCTAAAAAATCCTTACTCTGTAACCCAAACGGGAAAGTAAAAACCCAGAAGCAGGTTTATAACAATTTTTGTTAAATCAGTCCCAAATGCACGCGTTTCGCAACCAAAAATACCAGTTTGGCTCAGACTGTGAGACTGTATAGTGGTAAAAAGGTCGTATATTTCTGACCATTGAAGGGTAGGCACAGGGGTGGGCCTTCACCCAATGCACAGAACAAAAATAACATGCAGATACTGAAGTGACCTGCTGCTCACAGTCTTTAGAGCCACACCAGAGAACTAAGGCCTTCCTCCGTGGCCTGCCTTTGAAGAGCTCTAGCTCACACCAGATTCCTTCACATGGGCCTGGCTCCAGTGATCTATGCTCTATGAAAAAGGTTGCAAGAAGCATTCACTATATCAATCTAAAGCCCACGCTTGGAAGCTTGAAGTTAATAATATCAAGCAATCCATACTTTTCAGCACCAAAAAGCAAAATTCTGGTACAGATGCTAGTATTCGTGCCTAAAATCTTACTTTTGTTCTTTGCTATTATAATATGAATTTTATTTTAATCAGATCACATAAAACAGTTTTGACAGTATGTATCAGGTTGTGGAGAGGTGTGGCTCACTGGTTAGAGGAGGTAGACCCTGAAGCAGAGGTCAGACCCGGGACCAGGGTTCAATTCCCGACGCGGCAGGGTCTTGAGCCCAAAATATCCACGGACTCGATAATTCTCGTTTCGGTGCCTACTCGAATCACAGGTTCACACTCTGCAGCTCTGGGCATCAGCCTGCGTAATCTCCACTACGCCCCCCCGCGGCGGGATGCCTGGCTTTCACCTTGGGGATGCCCAGTACGGGTATCTCACAGGGAAAAGCCAGGACGGGTTCCCAAGGCAAGTGCCGAGATGCCTACGGGTAATCGAGCGCTATATAAGAACGCATAATAATAATAATAAACCTGTCAACCATGAATGTGTAGTTGGGAATAATTGACTGTTGCCAAGCTTGTGGGAAGGATTCTCAGAATGAGACTAAACAAAATGAGCGCCAAGAGGCATGCTAGGCATATCACTGTGAGAATTAGCCAACCCAGTGATCTTTAAGGCAGGTCTGAAACAGCCTCTCGGGTGA
The DNA here is from genome assembly GCF_964261635.1 of Lissotriton helveticus. Classification (NCBI taxonomy): domain Eukaryota; kingdom Metazoa; phylum Chordata; class Amphibia; order Caudata; family Salamandridae; genus Lissotriton; species Lissotriton helveticus. The sequence continues at coordinate 1,195,940,744 of NC_136068.1, forward strand.
TTATTGCACTATACAAATCAAAATAACATAACACTATCATTTTTAGATCTGAGTTGGTAGCACAGCTACGATATTCTTAGCAGGTAGACCCCCTTCAGTTACTGACAATTTCAGACAGGACCACCGCCCCTCTGGTTCTTGCATCCTACCCTCCCTTTGCATCCCTAATGAAGATTAATTGTAAGGCAATGTCGTTTATATCCATCACAGCAATATTGCCAGGGGCGTAGCTTGGTCAGCAAGATTGGGGGAAGGGGGTAATTTTCAACAGTCACGCTGGCATATAATGTTAAAATACATTATACGACTAGCAGGGTGCACGAGGAGCTTAATGGGGAGTGGAAAGGGAGAGGAATATGCATCGGTAGTGGTACTAAGTGAGGAAAGACATATTTTGTTAACTAACTTAATTTTTGAAGACTTTCAAAACAGACAAAGACAGTGGTGTGTTTCTGTCTCTTTGTGTGTAAAAATGTTTGGGGAAATCCGACAGACACCTCATACCCGACTGAAAGCACCTGTACCCACAATATGTACCAGAAAATACATTTATCAGAGGGGTGTAACATCCCAAACACTCCCATGCCTTTTCTTGTTGCTGTAATTAAAATATTTCTCCTCAAGAACGCAATAAAATGACAGAAAAAAACACAACACTCACAGCCAACAAAAACGCTCCCGCTTCTTTAACAAAAAATGTCCTGGCATGAAGGTGAGATCCATAATCTGAAGGAGCAGGACAGCATGAAAACAGCCGACACAGCACCATACACTTACAATAACCCGTTGAGGATTTACAAACTAAAGACCCTTGCTAAACAAAAGCTGCATTAATCCAAGCCCGAAGGCCAGACATAAACCTGCAATGTGCGAAAATGTCGATGTAAAGCCCTCGGATGCTTAAGATACAATAGGCCTATGTCTGGCAGTCAGCTATTACCATTATCCTTCCGCACCTGTTTTGACTAGATATTGGTGATTTAACTTTGAGATGCTCTTCCTTTTGATCACTTGGTATTAGAAGAAGCAGTGAAGAGACGGGTCCCGAAAATCAAATTATCTGCACCCTCAGGGAACCTTTTATTACGTAAATCACATGCTAGTCTTGGAGTGCCTGTTTCCATTCTGTCGGAATCTACACTTAAAATCCTGAACCACCGACCTCTGCCTCTCTTGTTTAGTGAAGTTTGATGTTGCCAGGAAAGGGCACAGGAGACATAAAGTTTGGGGGGATACGGGACACAGGCAGCCTTGGGGAAAGCCGAGTCAGGGGTCTGGCTTGGATGTAAGATCAAAAGAAAAAACGGAGCCATCAAAAAATGCAAAACAGGCAACAACTGTCATGAAAAAATATGATACACACTTTCAAATTAAACACAAGATAGTTTACATCATTTTTCAATGACTCAATTAGATGCATCGATTATATCACTGAATTCAGTCACAGTTATTAGAATAGTCCCCGAAAAAATGCACCATTCACGAATATCCCCTTGCCTTGGCGACATTGCCACAAATTACACGAAATGTGTCTCTTTCTCTTGTTCTCTAATTATGTAGCAACACAAAAACATGGTGGACGAAATTATGAACATTGTCAAAGATTCACCCCCAGACCGGAAACAAACATCCTGGGACCAGTTTCGGGGCATCACCCCTCATCAGCCAGGCTAGCTTGTATCAGGTGGCACAGTGAGCACAGGACCCATGACTGGGCATACCCTTCCCACTTAGGGTAAGTATAGCAACACAAAAAGATGATGGACGGAATGCTGAACATTGTCAAACATTCATTAACCGTCACAGATCTGGGTTAAATCCATCGTTTTTTTGCTCACTATGCCACGCCAAGCTAGCCTGGCTGATATGGGGTGATACCCCGAAACTAGTCTTAGGATGCTTGTTTCTGGTCCAGGAAGGACCTGTCTTGGCAGTTCGGGCTGGACTGTTCCCATAGGGAGCAGGGTCAAGACTGATTTGCATATGGCTGAGTCCAAACTAGTGTGACGCATCGAGCAAAATAACGATGGATTAAACCCAGATCTGTGAGTAGGGGGTGAGTCAAAAGTTTCAACACTCAGTCCATTATTTTATTTTAGGATGTTGCTCTATTTATATAGACTACGTTGTTATTACATGTGAAGCAAGATTATAGTTTACTAACCAGAAACAAGTGAGGTTTACATACAGCCATGATCCTGCACTGAATTACTTCAATGTCCTCTCAAACAGCATGGTTAAGAAAAATGATAAATAGTGAAGTAAAGCGATAAGCCCTGGATCATACTATTTTGTCAAGTAGAGAACTTAGGATTTGAGTCCTGGACTGCATATTGAGCAGTACAGAGACTACAGGGTTACGCCCTTCTCTATTCTGTTTCACACCAAAGCTCTGTACTTTGTGCTCAGGTTTGCAATTATTGGTATTCAATTACTGTTAATATACGGAGTTCAATAAATACACTTATCACACGTTAAATTAAACTGACACTATATATAAATATGTATGGGCTTGTTCAGGAGATTTAAAGGTGTGCTCTTTTTGTCTGGAATGCTTCCAGAGTCACTGATGATCACACACACCGACAGAACAGGTCTGTCCGAAATGATCTTGCACTTCCAAAGCATTGTCTTGAAAGGCTGTAACCTAAGGAGCAAACTACAAGACCTCTTTGTTTTTTTTCTAATTATTTTACTGTGCTCATTGAGGTGTTGAGCCTCTCCTAAAATTACTGCTTTTCTCAAGTCAGCTGAGCCAGCAATAACATTACATAAAATTGCATTTCCTGCCTTCCCTTACTTTGCTGTTTTGCTTATCTTGACAATTTTAGGAGCGGCTCAGCATTTCAAGAATTGCAATTAAATGATAAACAAAACAAGATGCCAAAGTGCCTGCACAAAGGTTGTTGACCCATCAGGTCATATGGCTTTATGGAAATTTAGGCGATGGTGGCTTCAGTGGGACATGTTCTGTCCGCCACTGTTAATTATTTCGTTTTCTCTTCCTTTTCTGTATGTGTGTGGTGGCGGGTGGCAGGGGGAAATTGCCCAATGTGCCCCCCTTCAAAATCTAGGAGGAAATAAGCCTACAGTCCTCACTCCCCCAGTTCACAGGCCATGTCTCCAAGCAATTTCACTCGGGAGATGCACTTTCTTCCCTGTTCACTTCAGAGCACTCGTCGTTTTGCTAATGTACACATTTACTGCACTCAATTAAAATCTTTATTTCTACCAGTCGCAATCAGGTTTCCTGGAAGGCCACTTGAATTGAGGGTTTTTAATTTCCCGTCATCTGCTGCTTGCAGCGTGAAAGCTTTTGCAGATAAAATGTCAACAACACGGAACAGTCAGTAAAACACAAGGCTCTAGCTGTATCATGGCCAAAAAGCATTCACCTTGGGCGTCCTGCTCAAGGACAATGTGTGTGACACGTATCTGGTGTTGTGTATCTGCAAGGAAGCAATCCAGCCTTTTTCTTTTTATATTGTAACTGTAATTCACCATACAATATCATACCATATTTATTCTGCCAGCTTTAGGACATAAGCCATACAATATACAAATAATAAAATCCACATGCTAATATATTGATAAATAAGAGTAAATATGGGCAATAAATTAGTTCCAAGCACAAATATAAAAACGAACTGCAGCGAAGCAATTTTCATACATTCTACAACTCATCTAGAATGCGTGTTATGAACAGCATAAGAATTATTTGAGATTATGACAGTATAATAAAATGAGAAAATCCAAGGATGCTTACCTGCTCATGTACAACAGTCTCTAAGGGCCCATGTTTACATTACTCACTCAGTGGTTAATGTAGCAAAGACAATTAATAAGATTTCAAGTTTTAAATAAAACAAATCTGCAACCAAATGCAATCAGCGGGACAGCAATGGCTTTTATTAAAGTGCTTTGTGCAAAACGTTTCTAACATTTTAAAATTCATCCTCTACTTATAGGTCGGCATAATTAAAATGTAGCAAGTAATTGTATTTCTATAGCACTGACGAGGTGTTGAAGTGCTTTAGGTCTGTCACGCTCTGTCTCTTGGCAATTATGGGTTCTTGGATTATTGCCGCTAGCAAAACAGTAAACTGGTGTGCAGCAGCGAGGTGTGCATAGCACTTGTTAAGTACTTGAGTTCTGCACTTTAGTTGTATTGTAATTATATGTATGTAGAGCTTACTACTCCTGAAGAAGTGCTGACGAGCTTTGCATGGCACTGCATACCAGTGAGAGTTTGGGGCACTCTCCCTGGGTTAGGTTATTCATTAATGAGGGTCCTGGCTGCAGGAACTCACCACCTTGAATCATTACCTCAGCGCAGTTGGAAATGGGGATAATACCGCTTTTATCGAGGTGATTTACCTGCAATATGCCTCTCCATCCACCATTGCTCCCCAGGCCCTCCCTCTCGTTATCCAGCCTCACGGAAGTCCTGAACAACAATGCCCTTATGGCTTTATGCAGTTTTTTTCATGGGGACAGGCATAGGGCCATGCATACCGCTCTGCACCTCTGGCTGTTGGAGGCTCCTCCGAGGCCTGTGAGGCTGGGCATCTGGCATGGCGAATGGCGGGAAGGGGCCTTCCCACACATGTAGGCAGCACACACAAAAGGTAAGAGCTGCTGGAGTATCTAACGCCTGCCAATTCAAGTATCTATAATCTCTTACAAATCACAACAGCCCTGATAGTGGATCCTTTCTTTGAGAAAGGAGACGGGTTCAGACCACAGGCGTCCATCATTGCCATGCCAGGGAGCAACACCGTAGCCATTAATGTTTTACTCCTTGCGGTGTCAGACTAGCAGGATCAAATCATATCAGGGCTGTTCTACCTCAGCATGGGCAGCACTAGGAGTGAAGGCAAAGGAGTGTACAGGACTGAAGAGCGTTTATAGTTCAATAAGAATTGCTGTTCAAGTGAGAACGGGGTTGGTACGGAGCAGGTCAGATTGGTGCCGTTAGAAGGCCACGGACTGTCTCGGTCTGTGAGACAACCCCATGTTGCTTGCATGACATTGAGCAGTGGTAGAACATGGAAACATATATTGCCCACTCGGGGGCGGCTGGGTGACTACTTCAGCTACCTTCCTCTAAGAGCTCTAGTTTCATTTTGTGGGCATCATTTCAATCCCAATTAAATTTTGGAGAAGGGAATCTGTAGCAGGTTGTGGTGCTAACATCTTGGATAGTTACTGGCTTCCTGGGATCACCACAGCTACACACAGGGAATTATATTATGGAGGGCGTTTCCGACCTGGGCCCGCCCCCTGAGGGTGCTACACTTCCGATAGAGGCGTGGCGGGTGCCTTGAAAGCTAGCAGCATAGTCTCCCGCACAGCAGACGCGCACGGTGGGTAGCTGGCGGATCGCCAAAGGCAAGCCCGTCTGCGCCCGTCCGCGCCTGACCGACGCCAGACACCAGGAGCTCTGGCAAATACATATCTCTAATGGCCCCTTACGCTCGCGAGGAGCTACTTGCTCTCCGCAGTCAGGCAGTCTGCGTGGCCCATCTCTGGCATCCCGGCACCGTAGGCTTGCGGTGCAAACATTGTGGTTACAAGACCACTGAGGCCTCTGAGACTCCTCCAGGCATAGCTCCAACACTAGGAAAAACTAAGACTTTGAATATTTTAAGCCTTAATTGTAGGTCTCTAGTTAAGCACTATGAAGATGTAGCCGAGCTTCTTCTGGACCGAACTCCCGACCTATTATTTTTAACTGAAACGTGGCTAGTTGATGATTCGTCGACTATCCTAGCGTTGGCCCTCCCTTTGGGCTATTCAATACGTGTTCAAAATAGGCCTAGCGGGAGGGGAGGGGGACTGACCGTGATTTTTAAATCTAGCTACTCCTGTACCTTTTCCCTCACAAATGTTGTTGACTGTGAAAGTGTGTTGTTTAAGATCCGGATTTCCGACACCTTTACTTTCACAGGTCTTTTGATTTACCGCCCCCCTGGGCCAGCGAGCACTTTCCAAGAGTCACTGGCCCTGTCTATTTCGACCTTAGCTCTACAGTCCGCAAATTTTAGTATTTTGGGGGATCTAGACCTTCATTTCGAGTGCTTGGACACTCCGACCATACTGAACTTTTTGGGTGATTTGGAGGCATGTCAGCTAATTCAGTTGGTCAAAGGGCCCTCCCACTCGACAGGCCATCTGTTAGATCCTGTGTTTTCCTACATTCAAGACATTACGGCCTCTGCCCCCCTTCCTTTTAGCTGGACGGACCATTTCCTTATTCACATCTTTATTAGGATACCAATATGTCCTAGGCAAAAGCCCTCCCTCCCCTTTGGAGGCGCCCATGGCACAAACTAGATGGTGCCATCTTTGAGTCCAGACTCAAAACCTCCCGACCGGATTGGCCCAGCAATCTGGAGGAGGAGTATACAGCATATAGGGAGTGGATCAATAAATTGCTGGATCTCCTTATCCCTAAGAAAATGTCTAGGCCCAAACGCGAACAGTCCCATCCTTGGTACTCTGAGGCACTCGCGATCGAAAAAAAGCATTGCAAAACCCTTGAGCGTACCTGGAGGTGTTCCTATGACCCTCTAGCAAAAACTAGCTATAGATCTGCCACCAAAGCCTATCACAGACTGATAAAAAAAAGCTAAAGCCACCTATTACACCGATCTGATTAATTCCAGCACTAATCGTCCGAAAACCATCTTTTCCCTACTAAAGGATAAGACAAAAAAGCCTGAGGTAACAAGCAGCACAATAGTCTCCGACTTTCAGTGTGATGAATTGGCCTGTTTTTTCGTTAACAAAGTAAAAGGAATCTATGATTCATTAAACCTCGGTGAGTCTGTTACGACCTACAGTGAAGCCACCGGCCCATATGATCTACCCTACTCTTCCACCTCTTTCTCAGACAGATCTGGAACTCCTGGCCTCTAAGGTGAAGTCTGGGTCACCAGATGACCCGGTAAAACATGAGATGTTCCGATTACACCAGGATTCCATCTTGCTCGAGGGACGGTAGCTGATTAATAGATCGCTCCAATCATCTATAGTCCCCAGCTCCTGGAAACACGCTAAGGTGGTTCCTTTGCTGAAAAAGCCCACCTTAGATCCTTCGCGGCCAGAAAGCTTCAGACCCATCTCTTTGTTGCCGTATCTGGCCAAGGTGACGGAATCTCATGTTTATTCCATCTTGACCAAATACTTGGAGACTAATGGGATCCTGGTTGAGCCTCAAAACGGTTTCCGAGCTAATCACAGCACAGAGTCCGCTCTTTTGGCAGTCACTGAACAGCTGAGGGCTGCACAAGATCTGGGCGATACCTCAGTCCTGATCCTGCTGGACTTGAGTGCGGCCTTCGACACGGTCTCCCATAAGATCCTACTTAAGCGACTTGGGGAGATCGGGGTCGGGGGAGGGGCCCTGGATTGGTTCGCGTCTTTTCTATCTGATCGTTCCTTCCAGATCCACGCCCCACCGTACTCGTCCAGCAGGCTCCCCCTCAGTTGTGGGGTCCCACAGGGGTCTGCCCTCAGCCCCACGCTGTTTAATGTGTACGTCCGCCCCTTGGCCGTGTTAGCCAGGAAGCGTAATATCAAATTAACAACATATGCTGACGACACACAGCTTATTTTCACCTTCTCCAGTGACGCCGAGATGGACCGAGTTAAATTTCAAGGAGATGTACTAGCCATCTCTGGCTGGATGTCAGAGAATTGTCTCCAACTTAACTCGTCTAAAACCGAGGTGCTCTTGGTTGGCCGGGATCCACAGAAGTGGGATGAGCATTGGTGGCCCCCTGCATTGGGTTCACCCCCGATTCCAAAACAGGAAGTAAAAAATCAGAAGGACAACTCTCTTGCTCTAGACTCCCACGCAAAAAGAGTGGCAGGCACCTGTTACGGTCGTTTACGCTCTCTTAAGCCCATTTTAGGTTTCTTCGAGCCTCTCACCCGTCAGACAATAGTCCAGTCCATGGTCCTATCTCATCTGGACTATTGTAATATGCTCATGCTGGGCTCAAACCTGCCAGTCACAAAAAGACTTCAAAGGGCTAAGAACACAGCTGCCCACACTCTTCTTGCCCTGCCGAAACACTGCCCCACCTCACAGATTTTACGTCGACTACATTGGTTACCCATTACACAAAGAATTCAATTCAAAACTCTCTGCTTAACTCACAAAATTCTCTATGGCCACGGTCCTCAAATATTGCAAGGACTTTGTACTTTCTACACTCCCACGCGTGCTCTCCGTTCTGCTGATCTCCTTCTTGCCCGCACCATTAGGGTACGTCGGAGTAGAGCTGGGGGTCGCTCCTTCAAGTGCATGGCTCCGACACTTTGGAACTCCATCCCCCAGTAAGCACGTAATACCATGAACCACCTGCTCTTCCGAAAAGTGATCAAAACTTGGCTGTTCTCCTCCCTTTAAGGCCTCCCTCCCGGACATTGAGCACTTTCTTCCCTCTCTATTATGCGCCTGCCATGCCCTACTGTTGGTCCGTTTGCTAGCGCTGGGACGCCCCGTTGCTGGGGTAGCCACGCGCTATATAAATACATTTAACATAACATAACATAACATATATTAAGCAAAAAATGGACTATCGTTCTGAGGGTGATACCTTGGATGTTTCGCTAGTGTTGATTTTTGTAAATTTCATCTGCTCATGGTGCTCAAGCTCCTTCAATTTTTGATCTGTAGATATTATACCTCTAAACAGGCCTCAGCCACAATACGCTCGGCGTAAAACGGCATTTCAAACTGTCCGGTCATTTGTAAGTGGTGGCCATCTTTCAAAGATTTTCATTTCGTCTAATTTCTTAAATGGCGTGCCTCTAGGGTTCAATCTAATAAAACACATCCATACAAAGCCTACTGATCACAGAGTCCTTCCCTCCCTCTCATCCTCTGGGGGTTGATAATGAGTACAGCTGAGTAGCAATAGAAGCCAGTAGATGTGCGTATTTATACAGTACAGATTTAGCTGGGCAATAACAAAGTGCTGTTATGTTGTGCAAGGAAAATCCTTGTGTTGAGTGTGTTTTTCCCCATATATAAATTATGTTATACACCTGTACTTTCACTCTGAAATCGAAGATAATTTCTAGAGCCCTACAACAATTGTTTGATTGGCAATTTATTGTAGTTAATTGTTTCATCCTTCCATAATTTAGATCTCTGTTACTTCTTGTTGATAATCCAGACAGTCTGTTCTTTCTTCACAGTACTTTACACTCTCCTGGAATGTTTCATGCTCAGCCACAGCTACCGAATTAAGGTAAGGGTTTTCAATTAATGAGAAAAAAAAACCTCACTTGAGAAGAAACAAATCCTCACTGAGTGGAGGCATTGATACACAGTACTTCAGAATTAATCTTAAATCTGGTATACCGAGAGAAGGGCGGACAAACTCACAATTTCTTTCTTTCCCATTGATGCATTAACTAGACTGTGTTTGTTCAGAATTGCTTCAACTAGGCTGCACTAGTGGTACATTGGTTCTAGCTGGAGTCATTTTGAGTAGAGTTGGTCTGGGCTGCTCTCTGGGCTGCTCTCAGGTTTTACTAGTGAAGGAGGTAAGTTGTTTTGTCATTCTAGAAAAGTGTAACTGCCTGCAAGGTTGTTCATCTACGGATCGTCTCATTTCAACAGTCAGGATTGGAGGGTGATTCACTGGCAGCAACTTCCTCTTTAACAAGAAAACCTTTGCCGAGATCTACACAATGTCTGCAATGAATCCTGTACATGCAGATAAAATAGGCTGCATGTATTAAGTGCAACAATGAGGGCTTCTTTTCTTGTCTCTTGAGTTGGTCCTCCAGGCTCCTGCTCTCTTTATTGTCGTGTTTCTCTTTGTTCCACCACTGTAAAAAAGTTCACCGATGGAACTTGGCTAGAATAACAAATGCAGTCCTCTTAACCTTCCCTTTAAACTCATGTTAACGTCTGTGAAAGATTATTAAAAAACCAAAAAGGAGTGCAGGTTCTTATTTCAAATGTAGTCTCTCCATCAATTTGGTTATTGTAATAATCAACAGCGCGCGTTTCCTGATTGTGAAATTGAACAAGAAGGTGGCTGGTTCTGCCAGAACGCCATGCCACGGTTGTTTTTTAATACGTTCTCATTGAAGATATTCTCAGATAACAACCCTCGCCTTGGGTGCGTGTGAGAAAATTAAGAGTGGTGGGGAGAGAGTTAAACGCCCGGCGTCTGCCAGGAATGAGGGATACGTGGTACAAAACACAGCGGAGCTGCTAGCCTTCCGGCTCGCGGATGGCTTGCCCACGGCTTGTAAGCGGATAATTCCATAAATACAAGAAGGCACCGCCGCCTCGGGAGCAGACCTGACTGAAAAGGCTGGTAGAATCACAGCACTTCACCGATAACAACTCCCGCCTGCTCCCCAGGGCTGTGTTCCTCTTCACTGGTGCTGGGGCCTGGCTGCCCGCCACGGGCTGGTATCACTCCATCACTCCCGCCACTGCTTTATGTCTGTGCCAGCTGCCAGGGCTCTTTTGTGAACCCGTGGACGCCGAGGGCCCTCGAGCGCCCACTGTTCCTGTCACGATGAGAACACGGCGTCCCCTCAGAAGACGCCGTGTGACTGAACTTACCTTGCCCTTTCCTTCCGCCGCCGCTTTCCCGCCATTTGTGGTCTGGCCATCAGAGTGACCTGTGCGCGAGGAGGCCGAGCGGACATCGCAAGTACAGGGCAGGCCCTCTACTCAGGATAAGCATTTTGCTAAAACAGCACTCGCCTTTGATTGAGGCTGCAGGTGCACCCTGCTCCAATTACAATTTACCGCACTATGGGCCCGATGTAGGTAATTCAGATTTACCTACTCTTAAATACCGAATCATACCGATTCGGTATTTAAGAGTAGGTAAATTGGAAGTAGGTAATTTTTCTTTTTCAATTACCGAATCTGTAAGATTCGGTATTTACCGATTCGGTAAATACCGAATTAGTATTTGCCATTGATTCCTATGGGCCTGAAGCCCATAGGAATCAATGGCAAATACCGATTCGGTAATTACCGAATCGGTAAATACCGAATCCTGCCAGGGGGAACAGGGTGTCACTATGATACCCTGTAGCACCACAATGTCAGGCTTGTGTGCCATGTGGCACACAGACATGCCCTAAGGGCATGTCTGTGTGTCACATGGCACAGGTGTGCATGTACACCTGAATTCGTTATTTACCATGCAATAGTATTACATGGTAAATAACGAATTCTTAGGGGCCTGTGGCACTGTATAAAGCGCCACCTACATCTGCATTTACAGATTCGGTATTTTCACCGAGTCTGTATTTACCAATTCGGTAATTTTACAGATTCGGTAAATACAGATTCGGTAAAAATACAGAATCTGAAAATACATGCCCTCTACATTGGAAAAGGCATTTACCGGTCGGTAAATGCCTACCTACATCGGGCCCTATATGAGTTACTGATCATTGCAGCATGCATTGTGTTTGAAAATAAGCATCTTCAGCCTGTAGCACTAAGACCCTGATTGTGATTTCATGACCTGTCTAATAGCCGTTTTCCAAATATTATCTCTCTAGTGCGCTTTACGCAGTTTATTGTAGGTAAAGGCAATAGTATATTCACCAGGCAAACACACTTCTTAGGAAAGACTGAAGAGCAAACTGAGGTACAGCCTGACACGCCCAATCTGAATATCGATTTTAGACTTTCTCCACAAATCAAGAATATGAAACCTAAATGACATTAGCTGCACAACCTGTTCATAATTCAAAAGCAAATTCAAATACTGTTGTATTTTTAAAATTTAAATCAGGCCTTTTGTTGTTTCATTTGAATTTACAATTTCACTTCTCCATGGTCTGCAGTGCCATATAACGCCTGTTAATCCAAATGTCAGGTTTTATGAATTCAACCTGATAATGTCACAAACACATAAGCCACCATCATGCTGACATTAGCATCGCAAACCTTAGAATACAACATCCCGCGCTGCAGTAGTGTAAGAAAACAAATGGATTAGGATCATGTGTTTTGTGACATAGGTGTGTTGATTGAATTACACCTGACAATTGTACTTACAGTGGCATATATACTTGGGAAGTACCAATTGGTCATTATCAGCTTTGAACTCTTTGAACCCCAGATTCTGGACTTTTACTTTTGCTAGAACCTGTTTTGTGTACTGATTTTAAACCGGCCTTTGGAAAGGCCACTGAAGGACGAAATAAGTGTTGGCGTTGGCTCTAAATTTTGATGTACCACTGCAAATTAGCACTTATGTCTCTACTAGAGACATAGTAAATTGAAAATTCCAATGAACCAATACAAACTTTTCTTGTAAGCAAAAATGAAATAGATTTAGGACTTGCTTTACACCACGGGTCTCCAACCTCCTCTGCAATACGAGCTACTTATGTTCAATGAAAGTTATCCTGAGCTACTACTATAATTAGAGATCTAATAGTTACCACATCAGACACGATTATTTGAGTGGCCACCATGTGCAAAGATTACCAGCGGTGATCACTTTACTGCATCCAGGGCCAGACTGGCCGTTGCGGGCACCGGGCATTTTCCTGGTGGGCCTGAAGGGTGGGGGCTGGTTTTGGACCGGTGGAGGCCATATTTGTTACTGGTGTTGGTTTTGCAGCAGCAGTGTTCCTGCCAGCCCCCCCTCCCCGTCCCCTTCCCCAGCCGGTCGGACATAATTGCCAAGGCTGGTTTGCTATCCCAGTCCGGCCCTGAGTGCATCATGCACAGTTGCCAGCAGTTATTTTAAACATGCTCTGTCAATGTGGAATGCCTCTACTCGGGTAATACATAATTGCCAGAGCAGCAATGCCCCTGGCACCAAGATAATAATAATAGTAATCAATCTTCCCAACACCGTTAGATTTTTCACTCAAACATCAGCTTTAAATATGTTTTGGAAATTCACCCATTTTTTCTCCAAACATTAATGAATGCTTTCTGAAAATACACGTTTTCTTTTCAAATATATGCTTTCATTTTTGCTATACATATATTAATTCAACCAAGCAAAAGTTTCTAATTTAGTTGACTAGACTGGGAAAAAGAGATCTACTCACAGATAGCTGGGGAGCTACCAGTAGCTCACAAGCTGCTCAATGGAGAAGACTGCTGTATACTAAGTAAAAGATGTGCCACTAGTGTCAATCATATTTTATCAGAAAAATGTTGGAATGTGGTTTGAGGGACTTCACATAGATGAATGAAGAGTGATGTAAGTAAGGAATAACAAACTCTCAAATTATGCACTGATTACAGCCTCAGTTCCAATAGCTCACGTCAATGCTCGATCTCTAGCATTTTCATCACATCATTACATTCTCCCACCCACAAACACACTTCCAAGCTCCAGCTCAATAATGTAGGGCAGTGATTCTTAATCTGTGGGCTTATGGTAGATGTTTATTTTGGACTAGTCATAGTGTTGCAATAATTACTTTCTCTTTAGAGCATGAGAGGGCTTCCTCCATTGCTCCTCCTCTTCTCTGCATATATGGTGCCCATATTTTTCACTCACATTTGTCATCTTGTTCCGATTTCTAGAAAGGTCGACCTGCAAGTTTATAAGGAAAAAGGTTTCTGAATGATTCAGATTTGTCGGAGTCAAAAAACGTTTGATTTGATGTCTGTTTTGCAAATGCTTTTAGCGGGGAATTCTTGTGGATCTACTCTGGAGGGTGAAAAGTTGTTCCTTCATGGAGAAATTAGGCGTGTGCAAGGGGCAAGTTCATCAAAGCTGCAAATTTTGTGACCTGCGCACAACTTTACCTACAGGCAAAATTCCCCCCAAAAAAGTATAGGTAGAAAAAAAATTCTGCCAAAAAGGTAGATTTTATAATTCTTTTTTCTAAAGAACTTACTACTGGCAGGAACTTTCGCCCACTATTTTTTTCAAACTTTTTGAACTTTCATAATGAGGCCAAGCTCAACTTAGCAAAAGCTCAGTTTGCTTACTATGCACATACTTAAGAGAAAGTCAACTTCTCAAAGAAACCTACATAAAATAGTACTAAGTGACTTCTAAATCGACCTCCAATGGAAAAAAAATGCTGCAAATCAGCTGAAGCTATTTTTTGGGATTTAACTACTGCGAAAGAACACACTAAGACAATTTCCCATCATCTTCCTCAAGTGGGTTTCCTTGACATGGGTGTCAACAAAGTAACATAGCAATACACACACTCTGGCTGTTCCCTTCTTAGACCACAGAGAAGCGACAATCACAGTAATAAACTATAACTCTGACCTAAAATGACTGTCTCAGCAAAACGTTTTTTTTTGTTTTTCTCTATATGGTTATTTTGTACTGACCTATTTTAATTGTACTGCACATATATATTTATACAAAAAAACACACACAAATCCCTTACGGATGCTGTCTGTTAATGATAACTACGAGATCAATTTTAGAAAAGAAGGGCACACTGTCTAGACAGTGGCACATCTGAGAATAAAGAGCTTTTTCCGTTCTTCTTAATAACATCTTCCAAAAAAATGGGTCAAAGCAAAGAGAGCAAATGCATCAGCAATTTGTCTCCTGCTGTATTTACGGACTGTGACTTCATCCTTACTGCAGCCTTAAAGACAACTTGTCACTAGGAAGCAATGGAAGGATATAATGTATTGACTTGCATGCAGCAAGCACGTGCACAAAGGGACCAATCTGTATTGCCCGCATAACTGTAATATCATTGCAGATTTTTTAGGGGTGGGTTTTCTTTTTTTTTTTAACTGTATTTACCGGCATTTTGGGGCTCCGGATGCCGAGAGGATGGTAAACACCCCCAGTGCACGTGCACTGCTCCATAAACGTGGTAAATAATTAAATTATCCCAATTGGCATAGCTGACGTTTAGTTGAAGCCACAGTACAGTGGCAAATAAATTGCACCAGTGGGATGTCAGATGTCACCTGCAAGCTGCATGTACATTTATTGTACTCGTATTAGTAGTATCGCGAGGACTGCAAAGCTGCAACCAGCACGTGTCAATGTAAACCCTTTTGATGTGTTTGAAGGACAAGTTTTAACATTAGCTACGTTATCTAAAGGGCGTGACCTAAGCCCACAAGGCCTTAGTGCATAATATGTAAAAGTGGGGCCTTCAAAATAAGGATTTAGCATGTCTCTACACTAACCAGATTTTAAAACACTATTTTACCTTATAGGCTGGGACAGGCTTTCTATAGGCTGGGACAGGCTTTCGTAGTGTTAAGATGTAAACATCACAGTTCCCAAAGTAACTTAGAAAAGCATTAAAAAATCAATTTTCACGGCATTATCATAATTGTCAAGACTGTAATTTATTGGTGAATATAAATGTTTGGTAAATATATTCCAAATATGATTTTTATGAATGTAGTTTTTCTCTACCTAAAATCTGTACAAGCCCCAGAATGTTTTGGCTTGTCTCCCACCTCCCAAAAGACAGTAATCAGACAGTAATCAGATTCCCCTATTCCCTGGGTTCCGCCCATCAAAAGAACAAATGGCCTTTGGTAACAGATAACCTGCTCTGTCAGGAAGACGAGAGACTTTAATTACAGGACCATCAACACAGAGCTATCCATAAATGTGAGCGGAGAGGGGAGCACAGGTGACTTACAAAGAGCAATCAAAAGCCCGCCCACTAACATTTTATACTAAACAGAACTCTGATGAGTTGCCAGAGCTTCATGCTAACAGGTCCACCCTGGAGAGAGTTGATAGAGCTTCTCAGTACGGTTGTATGTTCTCGTCATCGTGTACATCACCAGAAAGCTCTCTGGATTGATTTGTAAAAAAGCAGAAGAAGTGCTAGAAAAGAGTAAGACATTTATTAGGATAGGATTAGACCCCATCAATGGTCACTAGCCCCAATATATGAGATTAGTCTCTTGCTCCAGAGCCATCAGAAGACATATGGATCCAGCATTCTTTTGTAGCTAACCTTTGGAAGTGCTTCTTAAGGGTCTGCCCTCTGACCTTTTGTGGTCCCAGGGACGTAAAGGGCAAGAAGGATATACTTCCAGAGGAACCAGTTGACTAGTGGATTGGACTTCGGATGTTTACTGCTTTATGAAACAAAAAGATATAATATAAAATAAAGAACAAGAGTCATTGGTAAACCGAGATGCTAAATCTCAGAACAGAGGAATGTCTAATTCTCTATGTAATCAATAAGATCAATATAATACAAAGTACTAATATAAAACACAGTTGAAATTAGTTAATCCCTAGTTAAACAGCTTTATCATTTTTATACCAAGCCGCAGAGAAGAATCCCACTTCCCTCAGATCCAGAGTGTACCTTTCTGTGACCTCCATAGGGACCAGACTCTCATATTTGTTCAAACAGCCCCTACCCTCTCATACATATCTTTCTGCAAGCATACACCAGTCCATGTCCGAGCACCACACCACTATCATCAGATTTGTGCGACTTTCCCTTGACATGCTACATCATCATTGCTAGGTACCATAAAACCGAGCTTGCCATATCCTGGCAGTGAATCATCGCCCCATAGACCCAGGACCATGAATTTGGTCTCCCTCAACTGTGTAGTCTACATTTCACCAGGCGTTGTCCTACTTCTTCTCCAAACCCTTTCAAATTGGGCCAAAGCCAAATCGTATGAACAAAGTCCCCGGTTTGCCCACAGACTTTCAGACAGTGAACTGTGTCCCACCTCTTGTAGACGAGTTCTAGTGTAATAGATTGCTGCAGTAGCTTGAGCTGTATCAGCATGAACCATGATTGGTGGTCACTTCATATGGGCAGTGGAAGACCTCACCCCATTCTGTATCATTTAATTCTCCTACACCCATTTCAGTTTATATATGGAACCTTGTGCGTATTGACCGACGTCAGCCAATTTGTGAGAGACAAGTTCAAGCACATAACTTGTTGCGAGAGATTTATTTTAGCGAACCAATTCCCTTGTCTCAAACAGCTTTTGAATGCAAGGTACTCACTTGTGTTTAATGTTTTCTAGAGATACCCTTAACAGTGCATTTTTTTGTAATTTACGCATAATTTCGAGTAATTTTCCTTACATTTTGCATACGTTCTGAGAAAAAAGTATGCAATTTAGCACCCCCTCGCCCTCAAGCACACGTTGCAGGAACATGGGTGTAAAGGGAAAAGTCGCTATGTAAGTCATGACATTGTTCTGCAGGCACAGAAAGTGGCGAAAAAATGCTAACAAGCACAATCTATCTTGTTTTAGATGATGCGGTAACCAAACTAGTAACAAATAATCATAAATCATTAACAAAGAGCACTTGTCAATACTTTTGTTTTTCTGTGTGTTTTTTTAATGCAAAATCTAATGGGTTTGAATGCTAAAATATATACTTTACTCTAAGTGAACTAAAGAAGACTAGAAGCAAGGAGAAACACAGCTGCAAACTCAAAAAGTGGAGAAAAAATGTGTCAGGTATGTGCACACAATTTTTGGAGAAAAGCATAGCTGAGTTCAGGGCTGGCTTTGCACTAGTGGCACCCAACGTGAAAATCTTTTTGGGGTGCCACACCAAACTCCTTTTTCACGGATTCCACTACTACCACCCTCCAACAGTGCCCTTCATATTTCCATAGCCCCTCAATCACATACATATCATTTGTTTTATAGTGCTACTCATACCAGTGTAGGGTGTCGGAGCACTTTACATCACACGTGCATTATATAGAGTGAAAGAATCATACAGGTGTGTAAATCAATCTATGGGAAATGTCACATAAGACAATGAGGGCTAAATCACGTCCTCGATGTTGGTGGGCAGTATATTTTAAGAGTGTTTGGTCTGGAAAAGCACAAACTCTGGATTTAAAACATACCACAGTGGTTGAGGTTGGCTTGCTAATAAGAATGTATTCCTGCCCAAACCAACTTTTTTTAAGCAACACTGGGCTAATAAAAGACTGGTGGAAAACACATTTCGTTCTAACACATACCACATACAGTTTGCATGCTGCTCTTGATGACAGTTCATAGGTCACTGTCTTATATTATGATAGTAATGTATTAACTGCATGTAAGTAACAAAAGTAGCTATGTGGCAAAAGCAGTAACCCCCTCAGCTATCCACATAAAAAACAGTTCTGATATCTGCATAGTACACAATGTTTGCACAACTCTATGATGAGTTAGAATTGCCACCAGACAAAACTCTGATCTCTCTCTGGCAGGACCATTAATCCCAAGAGTTATCTTGGCACTTCTATTGTCGCCTAAGAACTGTCTGATACAAAAGGAAGTCTAGGGTGCTTTTAAACCAATACATTATTTCTAAGCATAGCACGACCACCTCCACCTTCAGGTCAGTGGTAGGTGTGGCTGCATTGGTCGCACCGGTTAGAGCTGGTCCTGGTTGAGACAACATGACGTCGAGAAAAGTTTGCTTAACATTTCGTAGTTCACACAAATAGTTAAGAAAACATGTAACTCCAAGTAATGTTTCTATGTTGTCCCGCATTATATTTTTTCTACTACTCAGCAGTGCTTAGACTTTTCTCTTGAGTCACATGGACATTTCTTACAGACAATCAACTGTTGTACCTAACTGGTGCTGGAGGCAAAAGTCTAATGCTTCAATTACTTACCGGTAATTGCATTACTCTGAGTCCTACTCCCTCGCTTCCCTTACTTACGAAATTGAGGCATCCCTGCCTCACCAGACACCCGTACCCACGTGATTTGTCACGTGGGGACTATATATAGCCCCCAGCCCCCTCATACCTCCTGTAATACCACACAGATCGAAACCATACCAAAAGGTTGGCCTGGACCATCAGGGAGGGAGGGAGGGATGTAAGTAAGGGAAGCGAGGGAGTAGGACTCAGAGTAATGCAATTACCGGTAAGTAATTGAAGCATTACCTCATCGTCCCTCCCTCGCTCCCCTTCCTTACGAAATTGAGATGTACAAAGCCAAACAGGACAACCAAAGAAGGTATGCAAAAAACAGGTTTATTAAAAAACACAGAAGACCAGGGGAAAAATCACTATTCAGGAATCATAGTGGAAAGAACCCTGTGTCCAAACACATCCGCACAGTCAACCTCCTGGCCAATCCTGTAATGAGAGGCAAAGGTCAGCGGGGAAGCCCAGGTGGCAGCCCGGCAGATCTCCGAAATGGAAGCCCCTTGGACCTCCGCACAGGAAGCAGCCACGGAGCGAGTGGAACAACCCTGAACCCCCAAAGGAGAAAGGTGCCCCCCCTCTTTGTACGCCAAAGAAATCAGAGAACGAACCCAACGACTCAAGGAAGGAGTAGAAGGACGCAAACCCCTATTCACAGGACCAAAATTAACAAAAAGGGAATCTGAGAGACGGAAAGGAGCGACCCGCTCCAAATAGACCAGGAGAGCCCTCCTAACATCCAAAGAGTGAAGCCGCACCTCAGACTCCGAGGACGGGGAACCAAAAAAGGAAGGAAGAACCAACTCCGGATCCCTGTGGAAATGAGAGTCCACCTTAGGACGAAAGGAAAGAATAGGTCGCAACACGAACCTGTCATCAAAAACCCGACAAAAAGGGTGATTGGAAGAAAGAGCACCCAGTTCACACAGGCGGCGAGCAGATGAAATGGCCACCAAAAAGAAAGTCTCGAAAGACAACAGGCGCAGATCCACAGAAAGCAACGGCTCAAAGGGAGACGACATCAAGGCGTCCAAGACCAGAGAAAGATCCCAGGTCGGAAAATGCCGCCGAGGGGCAGGAAGAACGTTATTCAAACCCTTAAAAAGGCGACTGACCAACCCCTCAGAATCCGAGAGATTGCCCCAAGAGCTCCTAAACGCCCGAATCGCAGCCCACTGCAAACGAAGGGAAGACACCTTCAAGCCCAAGGAAGCACCCTCCCGAAGAAACAGCACCACCTCAAACAAAGAAGAGGAAGAGGGGACCAAACCCTTGACAAGACACCACCGACTGAAAGAACGCCAGTGCCATAGGTAAGACTTGTTGGACGAAGCGCGTCTAGCCGCCTGCAGAGTAGAGGTCAAACCAGCCGGAACCCCTCGTCGCAGAAGACCTAGGCGTTCAACCTCCAAGCCGCCAAGCGCATCCGGCCCAGAACATCCTGTTGAAACGCCGGGAAGACCAAAGGGGGAGGAGACAGAGGCAGCAACCACTCCACCTCCGACCTCAACTCCACCAGGAGAGGAAACCAGGAGGCACGAGGCCACGCCGGAGCCACCAGAATCACAGAAGCCCCCGAGGACCGGACCCTCAGCAGGAAGAGGAGAAGAAGGGGGAAAGGAGGAAACGCATACAGAAGCCCGCGGGGCCAAGGGCAAGAGAGAGCATCCACCGCCCAGGCCGACCCCTCCCGACAGCGGGAGACAAACCGGGACACCAAGGCATTTCCCACATCCGCAAAGAGGTCCACCACCGGAACACCCCAACGCAACGTCAGAGCCACAAACAACTCCCGACGAAGGCAGAAATCCACAGACGACGGAATGGCCCTGCTGAGGGCATCCGCCCGGGAATTGGACACCCCCCGAATATGGAACGCCGAGAGAGCCAACAGATGAGATTCCGCCCAAACAAACAACCGCCCCGCCACTAGGGCCAGAGAAGAGGACCTCGTCCCCCCCTGCCTGTTGACGTAAGCCATGGCCGTGACGTTGTCCGTCCTGACCAGGACCACGGAACCCTGCAGAAACTGGGAGAAGGCCAACAGAGCCAAACGGACAGCCTCCAACTCCCTCCAGTCCGATGACATCCTGCTCTGAGCGGGAGACCAGAAGCCCCTGGACTGATGAACCCCCAGCCATGCCCCCCAACCCGAGAGGCTGGCATCGGTCGTCACCACAACCGGAGCCGGAGGAGAGAGAGAGACACCCTTCAGCAAATGACCCCGAACCAGCCACCAACCCAGAGAAGAACTGATCTGAGGGGAAACCGGGATCGGAGAAGAGAGGGGAAGGCAATGGGGAGACCAATGCGCCAGAACATGAACCAACAGCGTGTGTAAATGAAACCTGGCCCAAGGAACCAGAAACACCGCGGCAGCCATATCCCCCTGAACCTGCAGCCAACGTGCCGCCACCTGTACCGGACCTGACAGCAGAGACAGGATGTGAGACTGAATCTCGACCACCCGAGCCTCGGGCAGAGTGACCACTCCCAAATCTGTCCGAAACCTGGCCCCAATGAAGAGACGATCCTGGGAAGGAACAAGGAACGACTTGCCCAGATTGACAAGAAAGCCGTGCCCCCTCAAAACAGCCAGCACCAAGTCTGTGTGATCGACAGTCAACTGGAAAGAGGGAGCATGAACCAGCCAGATGGCCAGATAAGGATGTAAAAACATCCCCTGACAGTGGACCAGGGCCACCAAGGGGGCCAAGAGCTTGGTGAAGACCCGAGGGGCGGACTTCAGCCCGAATGGCAAAACCGCAAACTGGAAGTGGAAGCCGCCAACCGTAAAGCGAAGAAACTGCTGATGAGTCCGAGCCACAGGAACGTGAAGGTAGGCGTCCTGCAAATCGATAGACGTCATGAAGACCCGGACCCCCACCAACGGAATGATGGACTGCAAAGTCACCATCCTGAAGTGAACGGTCCGAACCCAACCATACACCCTCTTCAGGTCCAGAACCGGCCGGAATCCCCCTGACACCTTCTGGACCAGAAACAAAATGGAATAACATCCCAGACCTCGCTGCGCCAGCGGGACCGGAACGATCGCCTTCTTTGACAGAAGATCCCGAACCCCTTCCAGTAGAGCCTCCCGCTTGGACGGAGACTTGGGGATAGGAGTAAGGACGGTGCCCCAGCCGGGCGGAACGGCGACAAAGTCGATAAGATAGCCTCTCCTGACAATAGTCAATGCCCAGCGATCCCTCACATCCAGCAGCCAAGCGTCCAGGAAAGACATCAGCCTCCCGCCCACAGGACCTGAGGGCAAAACACAGTCGACGTCAGGACTACCTCCTGAAGGTATCCGCCGGAAGCTTGGGACCAGGCAAGGCCGAAGATTTCCTGGGCCTGAAATGGCGTTGACGAGCAGAAAAGTTCCTGGAGGACTGGCGGGAAGACTGAAAAAGATGCAGAGGAGGAAGGAGCAGGATTCCAAAAACGGCGAGAACCAGAGGCAGACGCCTTGCCCTTGTAAGGCAGAGCATGCCTACGGTCCTTGAATGCCTTAGCGACCATACTATCCAGCTGCGCCCAATAAGAGTGGCCAACATGGCATCACCTTCACAGAGTGAGGAAGAGAGACCTCCCCCTCCTCCAGGGAATAAAGCTTTTGTAAAAAGCGAGGAACATACCCCCGAAATCATGAAAGGGCATAGTGAGTCCAGGAGGCTATCGGGGAAAAATGTCCTCGGACCCCAAGGGAGCAGCAAAAGGAGAAAACCCCAAGTTCTCCCTGATGTGCCGGAGAATAGCAGGCACCTCCTCCCTACGTACAAACTTCCCCGAAGATGTAGAAGGCATGGCAGAGTCCGAAGAAGAAGACGAGTCCTCAGAGGGAGAGTCCACCGGACCCCCCGCAACACGAGAAGACTTGAGCCGTGGCTTAGCACCCCTCGCCTCCAAAGCACGAGACACAGCAGCCTCAATCATGGACTGCACCTCAGAAGCAGACAGGAGGGCAGAAGAATCCACCGGACCCTGGGACCTGGTCCTACGAGCCGGGACAGGCACCTCAACATCCTCATCAGAGGAGGACAAAACCCTCAAGCGCTTCGAAGTCCGTTTAGCCATAGTGAAACTGACAGGGCAGAAAGCCGAGGCAAGCCCTTAAATAAAGTGTAACACAGCCCCAGCCGGGAGAAAACCAACAGAAACAAAGGATACACGAGGCAACCAATAAAGAAGCCTCGCAGACAATGAAATCCAATCATCAAAAACATTAAAATGTATAAAAAACGACCTCAAACGAGGCCCCTACCGCATGGGAGCATCGGAAACAGCCAGCCGAGAAGCTACAGCACATCCGCCAGCCGCCGCCTCCATTCCGGCCATCCGAACCGGAACCACAGCCCCAGCCACTCAGGGCCGGTGACTCCGTCACCCGGAACCCGACCGCCCAGCCGCCGAGAAGTGCACCGCAAAAACATCAACGCGGTGGGGAAGGCTCGCATACACCAGGACGGCGCCGCCAGACCCAGGAAGGCGATAGCAAGTGAGGGAGAAGCCCTCAAGAAAGAGAAAATGACCGCAGCTCCGCAGAACGGCCAGCGCGTTGGACGCGCGTCTCACAGTGGTGAGACAGAAAAAAACAGGAGGTATGAGGGGGCTGGGGGCTATATATAGTCCCCACGTGACAAATCACGTGGGTACGGGTGTCTGGTGAGGCAGTGATGCCTCAATTTCGTAAGTAAGGGAAGCGAGGGAGGGACGATGAGGTAATGGAATTATTTGGCTTCAGTGGTCAAGTTGTCCGAAATAATAATAATCTATGTATAAGAACTGTGCTCAAGGTTTCTTTATTTACAAGTTTCTATTTGGGTATTTGAAAGCTTCTTGAGGTCGTTCTAGCTAAAAGGCCTTGGAAGGATGATAAGACCAGTGTAAAGATATAAAAGGTTCATTACACATCATGGGCACATGGGGTTTTCTTTCACTTTGTCTTCTATTTCTTCATTATCACATATAGGAGGATCTCAAAATCCATGACTTGAAGATGTGCTTTGTACAAAACCTTCTCTTGTGTTTTATTTAATAAACTATAATTTTGTCCATGTATAATAAAAATTCATGCCACTCAGAAGGTGCACATAACAAATGACTTGCCTCTTAGTTCCCTATTTGATTTGTTGCCAGGGTGGGGGGAAGCATGAATGTATTTGAATTCATGTTTGCCAACTATCACTTTAAAAAAACATACTTCTTAATGCACTGATATAATCTGATGAACTAAGGTGAAAAGCTTCTGCGTGTCAATGAAATACACTTTTTGCATTTTGAAGAGACTTTATGTTTTTACATATTTTTTTTTACATATTTGCTGCAGGATATTTTTTAAAAATGAAGGTGTTCCTAAAGTTAAGTGGTACAGAACACATTAGTTACTGTCTTTCTTTAACTTCAGTTAAACTGTAAATAAATGGTATACACCCGTTACAACGGATCTTTTACTCCGCACTACCATTACAACGCGACCATTACTCCGCATACCATTACAACGCATTGCGCTGGAGGGCTCTCTAGGATAGGGAATAAGTATAATTTACTATCCAACACCTTCCCTAGGGTCCACGGGGACTGGAGTTAGAATAGTAAATTATACTTACCACTATCCAGCGCCCCAAGGCGCTATGCGTTGTAACGGTATGCGGAGTAAAAGTCGCGTTGTAATGGTCTGCGGAGTAATAGTATGCGTTATAACGTCATACATCCTAAATAAATACTTGCTAGTTTTTTAGGGTTGAGCCTGCAAGAGCATACGCTAGTGCATATATCTAGCCTGCGAGACACTCTTGTGTCCGAAAAGGGCTTGGAGCCTGCCCGTTGCTTACCCAATTGATGGCTTGCGTGGCACTCTTCTTTAAACCCAGTAAATCGGGACTGCAGGCCCAACATCATGTCCGCTCCTACTTGTGGAGCAGTGTCCGTCCGCTGCTCCTGACATGATTGAGATACAATTTTGTTCTTTTAAATTCCAGTGTCCTGCAGAAGAAGTCATGTGACTGGCAAAAACATGCCCGGCAGGACAGACAAAATTCCAGTTTTATTTTCTATAGTTAAACTTTCTTATCTTTTGCTAAGTCTTCTTTTCTCACTTTGCACTCATGTTTTCTTTTGTTTTATGCTTGTGGGCGGTGTTCTCAAAAGATGAGGATTACTTTATTGCAAAGCTACATTTTTTCTTTCTAATGTGTAATTTCTAGAATGATGCTTTGACACATAATCATGCAGTACACCCCTATCAACCCCACTCCTATCCGCTCATTCCACTCCACGCCATTCCACCTCACCTTCCCCCACATCAATCTGCTTCACTCAGTCCAATCCACCCCAGACCAACCCAATCCAAGCCACTCACTCCAATCCAATCCAATACTCCCAAATCATCCCAACTCCAATCTGCCCCACTCCAATTCAAAACAATCTGCCCCACTCTAATTCAAAACAATCTCCCCACTCCAATCCAAAACAATCTTCCCCCTCCAATCCAAAACAATCTGCCCCACTCCAATATGCCCCACTTCAAATCAAAGCAATCTGCCCCACTCCAGTCCAAAACAATCTGCCCACTCTGTCCAAAACAATCAGCCCCACTCCAATCCAAAACTATCTGCGCCACTCCAATCCAAAACAACCTGCTCCATTCCAATCTGCCCCACCCTAATCCACCCCACTCCAATCCAAAACAAACTCCCCACTACATTCCGCCCCACTCGAAATCCAAAACAATCTGCCCCAGTCCACTCTGCCTCACTCCAATCCCAAATAATCTCCCCCACTCAACTCTGCCACACTCCAGTCTGTCCCACTCCAACCCAAAACAGTCCACCCCACTCTAATTCACCTCATCCAATCTACCCCACTCCAATCCAAAACAATCTCCCCAATCTAATTCACCCCACTCCAGTCTGCCCCACTCCAGTCTGTCCCACTCCAATACAAAGCAATCCACCCACTCTAATTTGAGCCACTCAAATCTGCCCCTCTCAATCTGTCTCTCTCCAATCCAATCCACCCACTCCATCCTAATTGACCCCACTCCAATCCACCACAATGTATCCCACTCCAATCGACCAGTCCCCCACACCTACCAATCCACCCCACCCCCTCTGCAACCCACCCCACTCCAATCCAATCTACCCCACTCCAATCCAAAACAATCCACTGCAATTCAAAACAATCTTCCCCACACCAGTCCAAAACAGTTTGCCCCACTCTAATCCAAAACAATCTGCCCCATTGTAATCCAAAACAATTTGCCTCACTCAATCCAAAACTATCTGCCCCACTCAATCTAAAACAATCTGCCCCACTCCAATCAGCCCCAAACCAATCCAAAATAATCTGCGCCACACCAACCCAAATCAGCCTGCCCCACTCCAATCAAAAAAAATGTGCCCCACTGTAATCCAATCCATCTATTTTTTAGGTCTCGCCTACGCAGCGTGCATGCGCTGCATAAGAGGACCTTCAGCCGTCGTTCAGCTCTTTTTCGAAGCACATACTCGTGCTTGTGCCACCAGCTTGAATGGGTGCTTTAAAAAAAGAGCAGACTGCTCTCCCAAGCACGCGTGCCTCGCTCCGCCTCTCCGTCTTGCTCGCGCTTCTTGTTTCCCGGCTTCAGTCTTTCTCTCTGATCTATTATCTCTTCTCACACTCCTTCGCTATGCTTGCCTCTTGACCACCCACCATTCCATGCTTTAATCGGCTTCCCCGCTTCTGTCTTTGGCAAGATCCCCCCTTTTCCCGTACACCCCTTGTTTGAGCCACGCTTTTTTTTGTATATTGAATAATGGCATGCACTGCAGCCTCTTACACCTCATCGTTTAAACTCGTAGGACGCATTTACTGCGGGGTCGCCTTTCATTCATTCTTTCATCATTCGCTTTCATGGTACAATGTGAGATTTCCTGCCCGCACCCAAGAGCGAGAATGTCAGCAAATGCAAATATTTTCAGAGTAGAAAGACTGCTCTGCTGGAAACAGCTGCCGGCTCAGCTGGTCGCCTTGCTTTGGTGACTCCTCGGTGCCAAAGGGAAGGATTAGCAGGTCGGTGCTGCTGTATGTACTGTTACGTCCCGGAGCCGTGTCCTTGGAACAGCTATAAATAGGCTGAGGTTTGGACTCAGCACTTTGGAGGCTTCTAGAGCACAAAGTATACCAAATAAATGTAGCCGCTCGTTCATCGCTCAGGCCATCGCCTTTCAGTGATAATCGCCCTCAGTGTTTACTTGTGGAGTCTGAGTGACGTCCTCCTCCTTTGCTCAAGCACCACAGTGCTGGCAAGTGGCCCTGTGTCATGTTTATCACTCTCAGTCGCCCCTGCCACTTTAGCAAGCAGCACTTTTAAATCCTGCGGCTTTGACTTGGAATACCGCTCTATTAAGAGAAATATGTACGTACTTGTTTAGAGCGTAATCTCATCATAAAGTACTTCTCAATTATATACAGTACAGACATCAAATTTACAAAAATATTGCAAAGCACAGGAAAAAAAACTAGAAACGGCGCAATTCCTGTATATAATTACTACTTCTACGTCTGAATATTCTCTTTTGCATCCTAAAGAGAGTGTTATTTTTTGCTTTCTTTTCATCCCTGCTTATTAATCAAAATATGTTCGTTTTAGCTGTCCCTTTCTTGCACGAGGCATTTTAAGTTAGGCATGTTATTTTAAAGGGAACAAATTCTTTTCGGGAAGCCATTGTAGGGTTATACTAACCACAGATAGATGATCCTCTTTTCAAAAGCCTTTCATTCTAACTGTTGCATTTGAACTTCCTGTTGACTCCGTTACAGTGTGTGTGGAGTTCCTGCATACAGGACGTTTGCATACAAACCACACAAGAGTTATATGCTGCCCCTCCTGCTAATGTTTTACGATGCTATAATGATTTAAAAAATCCCCTTTTTTAAAGAGTGCAGTTGAAAAAAGGTAATTATAACAAAGCAAATGTGCTTCCATGGTCTCACAGATGCTTTGCTTTTACGAGGAGGCCTCCATCCAGTCTTAGATGGTGAAATAACATATTTTGCACATAAGATTTACTTCTTGGTGAAAGTAATTTTTAGCTCTGACCTTTGAGGACTATTGTTTGTACAAAAGTCTGAACCACAGCAGTTATCTGAAGTTATCTGCAGTTGATGTTGTTGCACCAAGGATATTGTGCTGCATAACTAAATTCTTATAAGGTCCCAAACGCAAGACCTATTGGCTATGCCAATGCTTGTTTAGTTTGTATTTTATTTTGATGATCAGGAATATTATCATGGTCAACAAATGACCATTAAAACAAAAAAAACATCCAGGACATATAGTTCATTTGACAAGCGATACATAACTACCACAGCATAAAATAGCAAGAGTATATACCATGATTACATAATTCATGGTTCGAAATAAATCTAACAACACATAGTATTACCTTACATTATTCTTCTGCTACCTCCTCTGTAGAAAAATCCTAAATTCCCTTGGCTTGTACAATTCTTCTAATTTTATAATCCGATCTATTTTCGCCCTCCAGTTTTTATATAGCGGTGGAGCCGAGGTCTTCAACCTGGATGCCGAATTGTGCCCCTCGAAAATCAGGTTCAATTTGTACCTGAAGCTTTTTGCCTAAAAAGACCATAATCTTGCCTCAGAAATCAAGTAATGTGGGCCATAAAAACACTACATGCACCCAGTCTCCTCTAGAATGCCCACATCTTAAGCACTTAGCAGACGAGAATGGATACATCTGGTGATGGCGATTAATCCAATCCACCCACTTCATCCCAATTTGCCCCACTCCAACCCACCACAATCCACCAGCTCCAACCTAAACCACCACAGCCCACTCTAATCCAATCCAATATAATGTGCCCCTACCCAATCTGCCCCACTCCACTTACAAACTCTCTGTCCTACTCCAATCTAATCCACCTCGCCCTAATCCACTCACTCCATCCCAATGTACCCCTCTAATCCACCACATTTCAGCCCACTCCAATCCATCACTCCCTCTCCAATCCACCCCAATCCAATCCAATCCACCTCACTTCAATCCAATCGACCCCTCTCCAATCCAAGACAATCTGCCCAGCTCCAATCCAAATCAATCTGCTTTAATCCAAAACACTCTGCCCCAATCCAATCTGTCCCACTCAAATCCAAAGCAAAGTGCTCCACTACAATCAGCCACACTCCATTCCAAAACAATTTGTTCCACTCCAATCCAATCCACCCTCTTCAGTACAACCCACCCCCTCCACTCCAATTCATCCCTCTTCAAACCACCGTACTCTAATCCAATCCACTCCACCCCAAACCATTCTAAACCACCCCAATCCAATCCACCTCACCATATTTCAATCTACCCCAGCTCGTTTCAAACCACCCCACTCGAATCCACCCCATTCAGTCCACCCACTCCAATCTAATCCAATCCACACACTACCTCAATCCACTCCACCCTATTCCACCCCACTCTATGCCAGTCCACTCTGACAGTCTATACCACTGAACTCTACTCCCATCTACGACACTCTACTCCCCCTACTCCACTCTATGACACTCTACTCCAACAAATCCAGTCTACGACACTCTACTCCCCCCACTCCACTCTAGAACACTCAACGCCACTAACTTTTAGCAATGCTGAAAAGCAGCCACACTTGTGTACAACATGGCAAAAACACTTTGCCAAAGCCAATAGCTCTTGTATGGACTAGGACTATTGGTTTCGCCAATGCTTGTTTAACATCTTTCTGATTGAAGAAAACAGTCACCCAGCAGTGCTGCTGACCAGGGGGGCCACATGTAAAGGCCAGGAGAGCCACAAGCAGCGCCCACGCCGTACTTTCTGTATCACTGAACTAGACTATGACAGCGGACGCCTATCTACCACCGAGCAGCACTTTCCATGGGCAGGTCCTGTCTGGTACTGAGTACCAAACGTCTTTCATTTGAAAGGGAGAGTATCTGCACTTCTTGGCACTGGTGCAATACATTTAATGGGAGAGTACCTGCGCTTCTCAGCACTGGTGCAGTACATTTAAGCAGAGAGCAACAGTCTCAGGAGTAAACAGGTCCTCTATAAATAGTGAGTACCTGCACTTCTGTATTTCCATTTAAAGGACTGCAAACGAGGTGCTTCTTTGACTGGCTAAACAGTAGCAGAAGGCTTGCAAATGAACAGAACACTGTGATTGTCCCCCTGGAGTTGCTGCTGTCTTTCTGTGTTTGATACTAATCATGAGGTTCAATGTGCTAATTGCAGATGCTGGGGATGTCTGATGAGGCAGCTTGTACTTGCCGAGGGCCGACGAAGGAGGCTGCAGCACTTTTCTCTCTCACTGTCACTGCGAGAAGGGATCGGTGTCTTGTGGGCATCTGCTTATACCTAACAGTCTACCTGCACCCACCTGTAAAGCCTATTCAAATCTGTACAGATGCCGTTGATGGCTTGTTTCACGGATTTGTCTATCCCATCTGTATGTTATGTAACTACTCACTCTACATGTGCCCTATATCCTCGTATCGAACACCTCAAAAGACTCATTCTTGGACCCTCTGCATCCTCTTTTATACCCCCAATCATATTTTTGCAGGATGTACGACGGTACAACGTGTGGTATTACCACACGTACCGTTACAACGCAGGTTTTTCAACGCAAGTCGTTACAACGACTTGCGTTGGGGGGCACTGGATAGTGAATAGTTTAATTTACTATTCCAACTCCAGTCCCCGTGGATAGTAGGGAAGGTGTTGGATAGTAAATTAAACTATTCCCTATCCTAGAGCGCCCTCTGCGTTGTAATGGTATGACGTTGTTAGGGTTTCGTTGTAAAGGTTGTTCCCCATTTTTGCAGCCTGCTTCATACTGTCCTAATCGCGTTGACAGCCATCATCTATCGAGTGGTCGCATGCAGACACCATACAACATCAACACCGGAAGACAAATAAATGAATATATAAATTATTGTCCTCGCACACAGCAGGCAGGGACTTTCATAGCCAATCACAAGAGTCCATGTGAGATCCTCCAATGGCGCGTTCGCAGGCTTGTACGACCCTTGGTAACTTCTGCTACTAACATACTTGGCGACGAGGTGGCGGGTGCAGATTTACCCACACAAACATATAGGCCCATAATGAGGCAACTGGCCCGCCCGGGACTCTGCTTAAGAGTTTTATATAGCAAGAACTAGACCCAAGACAGCAGCTATCAGAGCGCTATACATGAGCAGCAGTTTCGTTACAGAAGGACACATTCATTTTTGTTAGGCACAAGGAGATTAAGTGATTTGCCCAGAATCACTGGATGTTGAGCGTCGTTGCCGAGACTCGAACCCGGATCCGCAGCTTTCAGGTCGACCGCTATAGCCATGGCTACATCCTCTCCGCAACCTTTAGAGGTCCTAAGTTCCTAAAAGAATTTGGTGCTACCATTTATATCTAATTCAAAATACAAACAATAATAAACCATAAAAGAAAAATTGTTTTTTCGAAAAGAAATAAAACTTGCAGTAAGAACATAATGTTTCATTTTGTATGTTTCCACGTT
Source organism: Lissotriton helveticus (assembly GCF_964261635.1). Classification (NCBI taxonomy): domain Eukaryota; kingdom Metazoa; phylum Chordata; class Amphibia; order Caudata; family Salamandridae; genus Lissotriton; species Lissotriton helveticus. Next base: position 1,195,971,935 of record NC_136068.1, read on the forward strand.
ATTTATAGGTTCAGCTGCACCATTAGCAGTTTTGCACCATTTGGTAGGGGGTAAATCCGGCAATGGAGAATTTCTGTAGCCCCCTGCCCCCTTCCCTTTGATGTTCAAAGCACCTACTTATTTTGCTGGATGGTTAATCGAGCCCGTTCCTGTTCTTCCATACCCAGTGGTGCAAACATTCCCAGTACCATGTGGGAGACTGTGAGCTATTTTGCCATCAAAATAAAATTTAGCTTTAAAACTTTGTGGGGAGCTGGCACCCAGGCACATTTCCGGTGTTATGTGAAAATTAGGAAACCAGACTGAAGAAACTATAATAAGGAAAATACATAAAGAATGAAATAAAATTGTTATTGTAGTTTATAAAAAAGGTAATAACGTTGTAAACGTATTTCTTGTTATTTTCAAAAAGAGGGAAGGCATGTTCGTGGGATTAGGGGGTGCTATCATTTTATGCCAGGTATTTTGCCTACAAGTGCTTATTGAAGCTGGTATCCTGCTTAAAGGGCTGTAGGGAACAGAAACAGGAAGGAAGGGGGAGAGAGCGAAGGCAGGGGCAGGACAGGGAAAAAGATGGTGTGGGGAGACAGAAAGAGGTGTTTTGTAATTCAGGATCAGTGCTTGAAATGGAAAATAGAAGTGCAGGTACTTACTCTGTGACCAGAGTACCTGCTTGCTTCTGACAAGTGCTGGTACTCCCCAATTAAAAGTATTACGTCTGTCTTGAGAAGTGCCTTTACACTCCCTCTCAAAATACAAAAGTGCCGGTACTCCGTACCGGAGAGTACCGGCCCATTTAAAGCACTGTGTAGGATGCTTATATGGTGCTGAATGCTGTTTTTCGAAGCACTTAAGTTTGCTAGGGAGGGGACAGGACAGAAAGGAAAGAACCAGAAAAGGAAGGGAAAGGATTTCAATGTCCTGACTCAAATGAAGTCATCCAGCCTATGAGGAAGAGGACGAACATGAGCAGTGATCTCCAGGAGGTATGGTACGTTAGGAGTATTTAATATTGCGCCCAATGCCCCGGAAAAGGCACTGGAACGCATTCCTTACACATATCTCAGCACCAGGAGCTCAAACAACTGCGCTATCCATCTAATGAAGCAGGAAGTGAGGCCATTGACAGCGCCCCCTCTCAGATTCCCATCCCGCCCACCTCAGTCAGCCAAGGACTGATTCTAAGTGCCAGAGTGAGGACTGGCACAGTCTCTCTGTGCTCCGAGCGAGGGTCATGGTCTGTATTAGGGTAAAGTTGAGGTACTTATTATATAGTTTTACAGATGCCGACGAGGGCCTGACGGAGGCAGTGTCTCTGCTGGAGGACCACCAAAGCTGTGGTGAGCCCGCCTGCTAGATTCAGAGTTGAATCTGGGTCGGGCGGGCGGGCGGTGTGCGGCCATCTCACAGCAGTGGGCTGTTAGCCTCATGGGAGAGCCTAACATGCAGCCTGTCACCATGACAGCGCCTGCAGCACGCTCCTCCACGGTGTGGCATGCATGCCACAACGTGCAGGAATGGGGGTGCAATTACAGAGGGCACAACATGTGTGAGCCCCCGCATGCACCCCCAGGGCCAGATCCGTCAGGGGGCCCTGTTAGGGTTCCCTTAGTTGTCTCTCCGCCACCCTTTTCATGGCGGGCTCCATTCTATGAAAAGGGTGGTGAAAAGACAACTTAGAATATGCTTTGCGGTGCCGGCAGCGGCACCACCAGCATATTCATGTCGGTTGTAGACTGCTGGCCCACCGAGATCCTTGATCCCGGTGAAAACGGCAGTCTCGTGGCGGTCTGACCGCCACACTCTAAATACTGCGGGTGAACCCACAGTGTGGTGGTGGTCGGACCGCCACCACGAGAACGGCCGTCCTGTGGGACGCCATACTTGTAATTATGTTAAAAGTCAATAAGGAGGTAATTAACAACCCAAGGAGTCAAAGTCAATAAGGAGGTAAGTAACAAATCAATGAGTCAGAGCCAACAGGGAGATACAATCCAAGACATTTGAGTCAACAGGGTGGTAAGTAACAACCTAAGGAGTCACAGGCAACTTGGAGGGAACAACCCAAGTATTTAAAGTCAATACACAGGTAAGTTAAAATCCAAAAAATCAGACAGCAATGGGAGGCAAGTAACAACCCAAGTATTCAAAGCCACAGGAAGATGAGTAATAACCCAGGCAGTCTGACCAAGAGAGAAATAAGTAACTACCTAAGACACTCAAGTAACAACCTATGGAGAATGCGTTAACAGGTAGTGTAAGGAACACTTCATGGGGTCTTAGCCAACAGGGAGGTAAGTAACAACCTAAGGAGTCACAGGCAACTTGGAGGAACCAACCTAAATATTTAAAGTCAACACACAGGTAAGTTACAATCCAACGAGTGAGACCCAAAAGGAGGTAAGTAGCAACCCATGGATTCCAAGCCACGGGGAGATAAGTCATAACCTAAGCAGTATGACCAACAGGGAGCTAAGTAACAACCTAAAGAGTAGAAGTTAACAGATAGGTAAGTAACACTTCATGGAGTCTGAGCCAAGAGGGAGGTTACAAGTTACAACTCAGTGGTTCAAAGTCAGCCATGAGGTAAGTAATAACTCAAGGAGTCAAAGTCAATAAGGAGGTAAGTAGCAATCCAATGATTCAAAGCCAATTGAGGGATGACAACCCAATGAGTCAGAACCAACACAGGGAGATAAGTAACCACCTAAGGGAGTTAAGAAACAGCATAAAGAATCTGAGACAACAGGAAGAGAAGTGACAAACCAAAGACTCTGAGCCAACGAGGAGGTAAGTCACTGGGTACAGGGTGAAATCATCAGGGAGCAGAATTGGGGCAGTGATCCCAAAAATAGTTCTGATGTAAACTAGATGGAGAAGGCAGCACGAAATTGAAGTTCAGCTAGAGCTCTTTAAGCCCTCCCTAGTAAAGAGAGATCCTTGAATTCTCTTTGTTGCAAGCATCACTCTTACATATCTTCTTAAATGTATGTTTGTTGTATGCGGTGAGTGTGTCGGATAACGTCGTGTTGGTACCTGATTGTTTTTAATCCTTCATAGAAAAGACTATGCGTCCATTGAAAAAATAGCCATCGCACATGAGATGAAATGCCTGATTCTTATGAGCTCTGTAGACTTCAGCACAGTGAGTCTAAGTTTGAGGTCACTGTTTACGGAGGCTCATTTGCCTCTGGGTGAATCATCTGCTGAGAGCCTACTGCGGGGAGAAAAGGAAGGACCAATATTAGGTTAGAAGTTTCAGCGCTGTGAGTGATTGAAGCTAGGATATCTTGGAGTAAGTATTGTCCTTAATACCCTAAGATATATGCAGCAAGTCAAAAATTTGAAAATTAACCTACTGAATAAACTCTATCCATTTACGCTTGATAAGATGAATACGGCAGGCAGCTAGCTTCCTGTTGATAGAGGAAGACATTATGGCAGCAGGGCCTTGCATACTCGAAAAGGAACAACAGTACGAGGCTAGTCAGGCCTTCAGAATCAGGAACAATGTCATTCTGTTTGGCTGGACTGCTGGACTTGCACCGATTATGGCAATTGCTTGTGCCTTCTGGAGTAAATTAAAATCACCACTAGGTGGCGCCGTAAGTAGGCTGCTGCTTCACCTCTCCTTGTGAAAGACCAAAAAATGTACATCTGTGAAATCTAGATTAGCGTGATGGTGGAAATCAGAATTATACTATTTAATCAATACAATCTCTAAATAGATGTCCCAGGAAAGAGGGAATCAAACCAGCTACAAATATGCTCGATCCGGCAGATGATTTACCGCTGTCATGTTTTCTCAAAACATATCCGTCACACACCAATTTCTGCATGAAGGACTTGTTTGAAACATCCATCTTGCACTTTAATATGCAACACTTTTGGGCGGGGGCTGCGCCTCCTATCAATAGAAGCTTTGGTGCCCGCGTTGTGAAAAGCACCCTTCAGAGGGAGCTTTGTCCATCCTTTCATGCGCCGAGAAAAGAATCCCTTTGTCCGGGAAACAGCGCCGCTAAGTGACCTCCGAAAAATGTTAGTTAAATGTAACTTTAGAGAGGTTACATTTATTTTTCTGGACAGCAACATACTTTAGACTTTATCGTTCCCAGCAACACGACTTTCACCGCATTCCACTGCCGCAGTGTACTCAGCAACAGGACTCTCACTGCATTCCAGATGGCTGGCGCGCGCAGGCCTGTGGTTTCCCACATTCAGAATAACAGCCCCCCTCTTTCAGGGCTGGGTTGTTATTTACTGGCAGCCTCGGGGACTACAGTCAGACGCCCCATCTCCCCTCCCCTGGCTGTGTGGTTTGATGCATTTCACTAGTTGCCCTTAACACTGACTCTTTCTTGAGTTTAATATAAAGTGATAGATGCTTTTGTTATGAGCACATCGCTCAGCCATGAAATGCAGGAACATTTGGGGATGGCATGACTTAGCCTCGGAACGGGGGTAGGTGACTCTTTTAAGGCAGTGTTACCACGCGCCACTGAAGCACCCACAGGGGCACAGCCATGAACGCATATTCACTAGACTGCCATGAATAGCGGGAGTGACATCGCACATCTGTTGACACCCATGATGGCATCAGAGGGTTAACCGCATGCCCCTATCCTGAACCCCCAGTAGCCCTCTATTTTGCTGCTGAGGAACTAGCGAAAGAAAGGCTCCTAGAGGGCGTCGGTTCCTCACGCTGATATTTGCACCCTGGCAGCTGGGGCAGCAACAGCAGGGAAGGAGCCACTCAAGGGCCAGTCAGAATAGAAAGCAGAAGCCAGTAGTAGCAAAAGCTGCCCCTGGCACGAATCAACCAATCAATCAAACTGCATTTGAAAAGCGCAACACTGTCAACACTAGGGGTATCTGGGCGCTGTGTCTCCGTCCAACAGTCAGGTCTTGAGTCTCTTTCTGAGGTCTGCCAGCGAGGAGGCTGTGCAGAGCTGGAGGGAAAGGTCGTTCCAGGCCTTGGCAGTGAGGCAGGAGAAGCGGCTAATAGATGTGGGTGGTGTGAGAGAGCAAGTGAAGAGGAGCGCAGGTGTCTAGTAGGTTGGTGGAAGTTCAGTCGATGGTTGATGTAGGCAGGTCCTAGACCGCGGAGGGCTTTGTAGGCGTGCGTAAGGATCTTGAACTGGCATCTCTTCTGGGTGGGGAGTCAGAGGAGGTCTCTCAGGTGTCGGGGGATGTGGGTTAGTTTGGGGATGTCCAAGATGAGTCTGCCTGCAGCATTCTGTATAGTCTGGAGTCTTTGGAGGATCTGGGTGGAGATGCTGGCGTAGAGGGGGTTGCCCCAGCGCCCCTGGGCTACGCCTAAATGACATCCATTGCCATTGCTAGGTTTAGCGAACCTTAAATATGGAGGGACTTTAGTACCCAGCTGAGAGTAGGTGGGCTCATTTCCTTGCTTGCATTAGTGTCCCTTTTGTCTGCCACCAAGTCAGGACAGAACATGCTTGAGAGGAAGAGCCAAAGAAATTCCAAAGCAAACACTGAAAGAACATAGCGAGTCTTTGCCTGCAAAGAGGCAATTCCCCAATAAAATCTAATGGATACCCCATTCAATAAGAATTAACCTGTTTAAACTTTGGAGCCTACATTTGGTGTCCTAATCAATGCATTTGCCAGTGTTTTTTTTTAGTTTATATTTTTCATGTTACAATTAACAATGAGCGATGATATTCGTGTTAAATTCTATATGTAAACAATGAAACAGTATATTTAGAGTTGAAACGATTTAATATGAGGTTTAGAAGTATATTACATGTTTTGGTTATGCCACATTTCAGTGTAGCTGCCATATTTGTTAAAATGGATGTTGTTTCTGTCTCTGTGTATTCACTCCTGCGTTCACCCCTCCAATCAGGCCCCTTTGTGCATCTTCTCTCCCCACAGTCTCTTCAAAAGCAAAGAAAACTGATGTAGTGCGGTTTCTTTATCAACAATAATACAAAGACCTACTAAATGAAGCCTCTAGTGTACTAGTAAGGTTGTACCAATCAAGGGTTCTTCTGTTGTGTTTCCGTGGCAGATTTATTTTCTCGCACTTTCATTAATAGATTTTGTTACATGTTGCAAATTATGTTCAAAACTTCTCCAGAAGATTGTGTCACTGATGAGCATCCTGCTTACTTAGAATATGGGATTGTGCTAACATATAATGCAATTTATGCAGAGTACTCTGATTTGAAATATTACATGGATGCAGAGTACTCTGATTTGAAATATTACATGGATCATTCCTTGCTGAATCTGTGCTTCTAGACAATTATGTATGTAATAATTGTGCATAAGAACCCCGTTGTTTGGGGAGAAGCCACATTTTTAGAGATTTTCCTTGCAGACTTTCCCGTTCTATTGGGGGATGCTATCCTGCTTTTCCTTGATTTTTGCTGCTCATTTGAGCAAAGGGTAGCAGAAGTGCAACAAAGTAATAAAGGAATAAAGTAACAGTGTCAGGCACTGGGTAGTGGGCATGCAAGCTGTCTCATTGTGTGTTCCGTTTTTGGGGGCCATAACAAGTCATATAGCTCTCAAGTGACCAGAGGCAGCTCCTCTGCAAAGGCGGAGGAGCGTCGCCCCACTGGTCTCCTAGCAGTTGAAAGAGGAAAAATAAAATGATAATAACAGAGCGTTGATATCATTTTGTTTGTCCTACTGCAGTGATTGGCTCAGTTGGGGCAGAGCTGGGCTCCGTGACGCCAGAGCACTGCAGGGGGAGGAGTGGTGAGCTCTCTGTAAGTGTGCATGATGGTTTGCATGTTCTCCACCCAGGCTGCATTACAGCCGGGGTGGAGAACATGCCCAGGCCCCAGCCACTGTCTGAGTGCCGAACCACGGCGCTCAGACCAATCACAACGTGGGCTGTGGACAGCCTTCGAGCCCGGGTGCTTCCTGCTGCCGGACTCGAGGAAGATAAAGGGGACTGGGCAGAGGGGTATCATGCCAGGGGCTACAAGCAAATTTCAGATATCTGCTATAAAGAAAGGACATTTTTCATAATTGGAACACCGTTATGTGCTTTGCCAGAGCAAATCTTCACTGGGAGAGATATTCAAATACGTCTACATTTTAGATAAGTGGGACGAGTAGACACTGTATGATGCTGGGGTTGGAAGGGAAGTGAACAGGTTTACACCACTCTTGGGTGATTAAGAAAGGTCTCAACTGTTATGTTGAGGACCAGTAGCCCCAGGTACTGGAATCTATGACTTTTGCCAACAGTGGCGGCAGTCAGCCAAGCTGAGGCTTAGAAATCAGGGCCATCGCTTACCAAAGATCCTTATCTATGTTATGTTAAGGCGGATTTATAGAGCGCACAGCTACTCAAAGAGTGTCCCGGCGCTGAGACAGAGAAAAGATGCAGAAACACAGTCAGTGATAGAGAGACGAGGGTCTTAAGAGTGGGGTGGTCAGCCTGCTTGTTGGAACAGCCATGTTTTCAGTTTCTTTCTGAAAACAAGAACATTTGCTGTTTGTCGAAGCGGTAGAGGGAGCCTATTCCTATGAATTATTTATTTTGGCATGCGCAGGATTAAATAACTACATATCCCAATATTCCTGATGCTGTGATGCTGGAAGCAAAGAAGATAGAAACAACACAAGCCAAGACTGGAGGGTGAGGGCTAGGCCTACGTATCTCAGTCCTAGCAGGATGAGGGTGAGAGTCGGCGTAACATTCTCTGTACTGGGAGCTGGAGCCGGATCTTTCTGTCTCTTTAGTGACATACTGTATGAATAAGCATTATAAATGCAGAATGCATGTTTATTCTTCGTCTTTTGCACCGTCATGAGGGAAAAGCCACTGCTAACTCCACCTGATGGACATTATATTCACAAATCTTAATTTGCTTTTAGCTCAAATAACTATATAATTAGTCAGATCACAACAATTGTAATCCTGATGAAATCCAATCTGTGAATAAATAAAATCCAACATTGAGATTGTGTATCAAATGTCATATACCACTCTTGTGCCTGGTTTTCACCTGTCCAGAACCATAACTCTGGAGAGCTCCCTGAGCGGTGGCCATCTTGTCTTCGCAGTTTACTCACCAGGTTGACAAAGTCCTGATAGCAGATCTTCCCGTCGGAATTACTGTCTGCCAGCGCCAAGAGGACCTCGAGCTTGTGCGGGTCCAGCTCCGACCCGTGCTGTTGTAGAAGCGTCCAGAATTTTTCAGTGCTGATGTAGCCAGTGTTTTCTGGGTCGTACTGAAATAGAAATAAGGAATAGAAAAAAAGATAAGCCACCAGAAACCTGCATTTTCAATCACATCCTAACTGATTTCAGTATTGACTCCTTCCATCAAGTGTAGTACAGGATGGGACACTGGGACGAGGGAGGATTAAGCAGTCCTGTCCATGTATGGGACATTGCGGGCTGAAGAGTTAACCTAGCCGAAGGCCCAGGCGTCCAGGTGGTGCACACAGGCCTGTGCAACAAAGAAAACATGATGCAAGGTGCAGCGGCATCACAAATGGTCGCACATAGGAACTGAAATTGAGGAGCTAACAATGGCATTGGGCGTGAAATCCATATGAAGGAATACGAAGCCCAGGGGGTAAGGATAGGCTTGCCACTTCGAATAAACCATTTAGGGCCACCAATTGGAGGTAAACATGAAGGTTGCCGCCATTGCAGTGTCGGAAAACATTGGTAACCCAAGCATTCATACAACTCAGCCAAGACCCCAAACATTCCTTTTTAATGCAAATCAAGAACATATTCACGTTTTAAGTTCAAAGAGCCTCATTAATATTTACATTAAAACAATGGCCCACTCACAAATGGGGCAAATCAATCAATCTTTATGACAGTGACCATACTATTCTTAGCTAGCCCTCCCTTTTGGCATCCCAAAGGCCTGCAAAACACCACACCCATTGGACCATCTTTGTGACAGGGGGCCACGCTCTTATCGTGAGCCTGATCACTTGAGTATTGCTTATGCCACTGCGACATTGTGGAGAAAAGATGCGAGGTACGACGTAGTGGTGCAGTAAGGCAAGAAGTTTATTGAAATGTAAAGGCACCCACGACCGAGAGCTCCCGCTGCGCACCAGGATCTCTGTCAACTGAACCAACGTTCACAGAGTCCTGGTACGTATTGTTCCAGTCCCGACCAAGGAACCACTGTTAAATAATACAACGAGGAGTTTTGTGGACATCCAAGCGCTGGGCTGCAGTACGAGACGTCTACACGAGACGCAACCTACTACATCTATCTTAGTCTTCTTTCTTTTTTCTTAGGTTAGGGTTTGGTGATTGGTGAGTTGTCGCCTGCTGCTGCGGTAGCAGCAACCTCCAGGGGCCACTCAAATTACTCCCACTTGGTGGACCCGAATAACTTATTCAAAGCAATGGCCAACCATTGTCCTTTGACGTCAAGCTCTTTGCCTGAATTTCACACCTAAATATTTGGTGGCTTTGTGGTGTACCCGGCTCTACTCCCAGTCGTGTGACCCAGAGGAAGGTTGGTTTTACGCAGAGAATTATCGGAGGCAGGTCACCTCTCTTGGGGTGGGGACAAAGCCACTCACGTTTGGGCATAGCCTGCTGTCATTTTTTATGGCCTTTTCCTATAGAATTTCAAAGACACCAATTTGTTGAAAATCCTCTCACTGACAGGTGACTGAGTCTGCCCCATCCCAGTCTTGTCATGACCTCAGAGGCACTGGCCTGGAGTGGACTCTGTAGGGTAAAAATAACTAACCAAGCAGCGGTGCTCTCACTTTCATGAAACTCGAGAGAATAATCTATAACATTATTCTGAGCTTTTACTTACAATCACTAAATCTAAAATGTGGTGTCTCCAGGAGCGAGGTAGCCTGCATAGCCATGGCTTTGCTTTATTCTGGTGCAAAATCTACTGAAAATACAAGTCCCTATGCTGAGCGTTCATGTGAATATCAGTGGTGTAACAATACCCCCATCAGCCCCTGCCGTGCAGGGGCGGAGCTCTAGAAGACCCCCTCCGGGATTGCGCACGGGCGGCGAGACTGAGAACTCCTTACTGTGTCAGGAGCGTGAGGGCCCCCACTTCGTGCATTTTACAGAGGGGGGCTCAAGTTTCGTTACCCCACTGTGGAATATGTGTTTGACTTCAATAATAAATGTAATGGCAACTACAGGTATATAGTGTACAGACTTTCCTGAAATGTCAAAATACAGCGCAAAGTCTGTAAAGCAATCTTAAAAGCAGATTAGTGTCCTACCACACAAGTATCTTAGGTTTTAGTATCTGCATGTGAAAAAAAATGTCAATGTAAATCCGTATTTGTAAAGCGCAAACTACTCACCCTTACGGATCTCAAGGCGCTGGGGGCCGTCGTGGAAATTAAGTGAGCTATTGCCCAGAGTCACATGGTGCTGGGGGGCTGCCACCAAATGGTGTTGGGCTGAGCTGCCGCCGGGGATCAAACCGTGAACCCTGTGCTCCGAAGTCAGCTGCCCTGGCCGCTGCACCACACCTCTCTCCATGGGAGAGCGTGGAAGCATATAGTCAGACGAACAATTTAAACATAATTAATTATGTAATGTTAATTGTTCTATTTAAATACCCCCCACCCCTTAAACGCGCTATGCACACAGCCTTATGAAAGGTTAGGCAGTACCTCTGATCAGGTCTCCAGCCACAATAAGTCAACAAGCCTCTGGTGCCGAACGAGGGAGCGAGCCAGACCCAGTGGCAGGGCCCTTCTCGCCTGTCGAGCTCTCCGGGCCTCCTCTTCCCAGCAACTTTAGTTGCCCCCCTCCTCCCCATGTGCCGCGGCCCCCCCATTCAGGCGATTGATCTACTTCTACCTCCAGACCCCGGGAGCCGGCGTCTTTGTCCCGGGCCGCCCTGGCTGTGAAGCGGGGGCTTTTCTTGGCCAGGGCCAGACTGAGAACCAAAATCGGCCCTGGAAAAGTGCTCGGCCGGCCCCCTGGGGTGCGACCGAGCTCTTTGCTGGGGCCGGTATTCGGCCGATTTTGTTACAGAGCCGATTTTGCAGCTATGCTGCAAAAACGGCCCTGTAACAAAAACGGCCCCCAGGGCCCAGAACCGGCCCCCACCCTTGCGGCGCACCGGGGGATTGCCCGGTGCCCGCAACGGCCAGTCCGGGCCTGTTCTTGGCTCTGGGCACTCCTCTCTCGCTCTCCCTGGGAACGCGGGAAGCTTTCTGGCGCGAACAAACCCGCCGCGGAGTGGCCCTCGGGCCTGGCCGCCCCTCAGAGGCCGCGGGGTTTGTATCACCGCAGACGCACAAGCGCGGGGAGAATGAAGACAAGTGCGCAGCTGACCCGGGGCGCGCGCCGGCACTGCCGGGGGCGGCTGGCGCGCGCTCCGGGTCAAGTGCGCTCCTGAGGCAGAGCACCTGCAGGCCTGGCGCGGGTTGGGCCAGTCACATACGGTGACAACATGAACGGGCTCTCTTGAGCTAAAACAGACAAATAGATGCGTGCAGTGTTGAGCCTGCCAGCCTCAATGCGGCAGATGGCTCTTTGGTGTCTGTCCTGTGTGAAACAAGCTAGGAGTGTCTATCTGTGTGCCAGTGGGCAGGCAGCATTCAGCGGCCCTGAAGCGAAAACTTCTAAACAATTGGCAGCAGTTGGCATCTTTCCCGGCAGCAATTGAGTCTCTACAGGGATGGCATACAATGGCCTGCGTCCTAGATTTGGAAGTCAGCAGAGCGTGCTCTTGCGCCAGTAACTTCAGTTTCACAGGAGTCTCACAGGAGTCTCACACCTCTGGAAAGGCAGCGTGCAATAAAGCCAAATCGTTCACAGTACCAGTCTGTATTCCGTTCTCCTGACTAACCTGCCATCGAGGAACAGCAATAGGGTGCTACATTTAGTAATAAAACCTCAAAAATAATATAATATTTGGAACACTAAACAAAAAAGAATAGAGCTCAGCGTATGCCCCTAGGGGCCTCTAGGCGCTGACTGATCATTGGCCGCAGGGATAGATTACCGAGGACGTCCAGGCTGCAGATGGCATCGAAAGAGGGTTCAAGAATTATGGGGAGAGGGCAGGCCTTCATGGAGGGAGGATTGACCCGAAGGTGGAGTGATGCCAATCACAGCAGTTGTACAGGATTGTAGGATTGAAGTCGTGACTTTTGGGCAAGGATGGATGGCAGGTCAATTAGGGGGAAGGGTCTTGAAAGTAACCAGTGCAGCAGTCATACGCTTGAGCAAGGGCACGCGAGCAGGGCCAGTGCCTTCTAATGTTTCTCTTATTATTGAACATCAGCTGATTTATTCATTTTGACCTTACATGAGATTACAGCAAGCACCGGCAAAGCCAAAAAATCTGGCTTTGGCAAACTGGTGCAATAGTCCATTTTTTAACAACACCTTTATTGAAAACATATGCTACAGAAATAGAAGAAAAAAATGCTGCCTCATGTGACAGTCATGTGCGTGCATTGAAAATGTGAATTTTAAAATGCATTCACTGATGTGGCCATTTTACTAGTGAGTTAAAAAAACAACAACATAACAAGCCTTTCAGGTGACCACGTATTTTATCATTATTATTTGTGAAGCAGACAAGAATAAGTAAAGAGCTTAACAATTACTTAGCTGCTACAATGTTACAATGTCTCTTACACACTTTATAACAGTAACCCTTAAAAAAGAGTTATAAATAAAGCATGAATGGGGCAATCGAAGTGCATGAAAAATAAATAGAGGGTATTTAAAGATGATTAATAAATATGTGGATTATGACCCAGCTTTGACACTGAAGAAAAAGGGACTATTTTTAGGATTATGTGAACAATGTGCATAGGATTTGTGTTGTCACTCAAAGGGAAAGGGGCCTGGTTGGTGCTAAGGAACGGCGGCAAAGATCATAAGTGGCTGTGGACGGGGGTCCTTTCCCCGGAGACCTTGCGGCTCCCGGGTCTGTCGGGCCGAGGTCCCCGCTCGCTGCGGCGGAGTAACGTTGGTCAATCGATAGGTCGCCTTCCGTGACCGTCCGCTCCGCTCTTGTCTGTTTTTCCGGAGTTGTCCGGACCTCCGGGATCGGAAACTTTGATTGTGATTGAGCGCGAGGAGATGGATCGGACGGAGAGTGCGTTGTCGCTGAGAACCGTAATGGCCACAATCGGGGCACTTCACCTACAAGTGGACTCCATCATCCACAAAATGATCGCTGTGATTGAGAATAGATGTCTGGAACCGGACTCTGACCTTTTGCCAGCCCCGAAACGAGCTGATCTTTCCGCAACACATGGCTCCACTGAGGAAGATGGCCCCGCGCAGACAAAAGCTGCAAAAAACACAGTTGATGGACAGAATGTAGAACAATGTCATACATTCACCCCAGTATAGAGATCTGGGCCTAAATCCATCGTTTTGTTTTGCACTCCACACCACCCTGGGTTAGACACTGGCTATATTTAAATCAGCTCTGACCCTGTGCCTCATGGGAACAGTCCAGTCCGAACTACCAAGCCATGTCTTTCCCAGACCGGAATCAAGCATCCAAGGACCGGTTTCTGGCTATCAGCCTTCATCAGCCTGGATAGCTTGACTCCAGTGGTGTGGAGAGCCAAAAGACAAAAGACAAAAGACCTGAAGCCCTTGATCGACGTTCGAGTAACGACTCGCGAGCTTGAGAACTTTTCGAGTTTCCCACTCCCAACGACATTGATGCTTGCTATGGAAGCACTTCGCATTTCACATCTTGAAGACTTCTCTACTGCTTTCTGGATTGATCCTTTCTCTTTTTCCTCCCGTTTAGCTTTCCTACATTTACCGAGGAACTATTATCGAGACTTATTGTCAGTGGGGGAATATTTCAGTGTAATTGCTGCATTTCGAGACTTCATATTTCCGACTTGTTTCTCCTGTACTTCTGGGAACTTCGTTCGCCACTTTGATTCTCCTGTCTGCGCAGTGGTTCTATTGGTGGGAGCTCGTATGAAGGACCGTAAGGGACAGGGATGAGCTTGGCAATCTGGGTTCGGCTTTCAGTCTTTAATGGACACTGGATTCTACTGACTTTGCCGAAGCGGGGGTCTGGGTGGTTGTTATGACTTCCCCTATTAGTTTGCTAGTAATTTCTTTTTTTAATACATTTTTTGTCTGTAGGGGTCGTTGCTTTTGGCGGGGGGGAGATCGGGAGCATGTATGACAAATTCCTCCTCCACTTTTCCTTGTTTGGTACTTAGTTGGGTGGGGCGACAGGCACGCTGCTAGTTGGGGTGGGGCGGAAGCCTTATGCAGAGGTGCAGGGAGGGGGGAGGGGTGTTTGTTGTATTGTCCTAGTTAGTGTTTTTTATGACTTTAACTCCTGTTCAAATCCTGGTAGTGGACGCTTTTCAATGGGAATATCCTGATTGTGGGCAGACGGGACCTGGGGTGTTGGCGTCGCTTTAGACTCTCATAATGTTATGCCTTTAATTGCTGCCGATTGATAACGATCGAAGTTCCGTTCATTGTTCTATTATATTACCTCTGACAATAACTTCCTTTACTCGCATTCTTAAAAATCCTGTTTTAATTAATAGTGAACTGGTCAATGATGTCGATGAGTCAAATTGATAATTACTGTGTATTGTCAGATCACACGCCATTTTAATTTGAGATCTGTTTAAGTTGTATGGATCCCCCGTTCCTTGCTCGCAATTTTTATATGTGAATTGCTCATGCCATGATGTACAGCGTCTGCTGCTTTACTATATGCCATTTTTCTTCATTAATAAAAAGAAATATAAAAAAAAAAAAAAAAACGGCTGCCTGGAAGGCTAAGACAGATTCACAGTAAAGTGAATAACGAAAACAAGGGAGATGAGACCAGATAAACTAGATAGCAATTAAAAAAAGCATTGGTTAAGTCTCCTTATAAAGAGCAGAATGCCTTTACTCGCGGTGAAGTTAACCACTGGCTGAAATGACCCACTGCCCCATGCTGGATGCTGTAGTAGGTGAAAGAAAAATGTGAATTACACAACAACAGACCAATGGATGAAGAGAGCTTGCTGACAGTGACTGTCGTGCTCTAATACTGACATTGACAAAGGAGAGTAGCGTGGAGTGTCACAATGTGTCGTGGCATAGAGTGTCATGGCGTAGAGTGGCATGGCATAGAGTGCCGTTGAGTGGAGTGGTGTAGAGTGTTGTGGAATGTCATTGAGGGAGAAGAGTGTCGTAGAGTGTAATGGCATAGAGTGGAGAGATATAGAGTGTCGTGGAGTGACATAGAACAGAATGAAGTAGAGTAAAGTAATGTGAAGTGTTGTAGAGGGAATTGTGTAGATTGGAATAGAGTGACATAGAGAGGAGTAGATTGTCATAGAATCGAGTAGGGTAGTAGAATGGAATGGCATAGAGTGGAGTAGAGTGTTGTAGAGTGGAGTGGCATAAAGGGACATAGAGTGGAGTGTAATATAGTGGAGAAGTGGAGTAGTGTGTCAAAGAATAGATAGATGACCTCAAGTTGGACAGCCTAAAACAAATAAAGCCAGCAAATAGAAACCAAGGAAATGTGAGTTACAAACCAGAAAGCCAATAGTAAGCAATGGGTGGAATGCATTACCAGAGAAGCTTTCTGAATCTCCCCAAGATGTTTTCAGTAAACCAGACAGGTGTGCTATTTAGTACGCTTTGACCTAATAATGCACTCGCCTTTTGGGGGTCCTGGATACACCCATCAGTCCCGTGTGAGCTGAAGTAATACATTCAATGGCCCATCCACTAAGACAGGTGCACCCTGAACATACGACCTTGATGAACTACCATTTCAATTAATTTTGTGATTGTTTTTTTTAAAATCATTTTGTTGTATAAAGTAACACATCGAAAATCCTACTGAGAACCCAGACTCTTACTGCATAATTGAACTTTTACTGAAATAGTCAAGCGAACAAAACATGCAGTGGGGTTGGACAATTCCTCAATCCCGTTCCCATAGTACGGAATGAAAATACTGGATTGCTAAAGCAGTCACGTAGTCCTACAACTTCAACTAAAGTTATGTTAAAAAGGCATGGGGAGCCTTTAACCCTCGTCTAGGTAAGAAATTGAATATAACAACCTGGATACAAATTTGGTGTAATCTAAGACTGAGTCCAATCCGATGTACAGTATGCAAATGACTGATGTACAGAATGCAAACACAAAGTTCACAGCCTGATGAACAGGGCGCATGTACAGTGTGCATCAGCCTGCTGCGATGCGCGGTAATTTGTAAAGCACTAATGCTGTGCAATATTCTGCTAAATGCGCTGATCGTCAGTTACACAGTTGTGCTCTGCAGTTTGAGATAGATCATTCACACCTGCACTGTACATCAGCCCGACGTGCACTAAGCACACCAGCACTGTGAAGTTTGATGCAGTGTGCAATGAGATGTCTACTAAGCACTTGTACAATATGTTTTGGTCAGATGTACAATTTGCACGTGACCTACAACATTTCCCTTTGGGATCAACAGTGTGTTACAAAGTCCTCGAACCTTCGCCTGGAAGAATCGACCTCTCAGTGTGCCTCCTAAACAGGGTACAATCAAATTACCAAGTAATATCACACGTTCTAGGACATTCATACTAAATGTGGAGAATAATGGCAAAAATAATGACTACCCGCTTCACAGGGAGTACAAGCAGGCATAGTAGCAAATGGACCAATGACACAATGGAGATTTTTTGGAACAAGGCAATGTGAGAAGGGAACTCAAGCTGAACCTGCACTGTTTGTGCAACAACCTGAACACCCTTAAATAAGAGTGTTACCCAAGTACCCAAGTAGTGCCTTCACTCAATGCAGATTATCTTCCTGTGGCTTCAGGCAGGTAAAAGGCAACTTTCTGAAAGTACCTTTTCCATAAGAGTTATACAAAATTCGATTTAACATTTTGATGGATTCTGAATAACTATTACAAAGAGTCTCTGAATTATTAGTCTAGCTGCTTCCAAACCAAAATCAGCATTATCAGATGTTATAATGTGACCCAGTTTTTTCCAATGGAGTAACCAGCTTTGCTCTATAAAAAAAAGTTTTTGGCCTTTTCGCTGTAAGGACATGTGGATTAGTAAACATTTACATGTCCTAATTTTATATACCACTCACCCTGCCTTATGGGCAGTAAGGTCTACTTAGGGATTACTTGTTAATATTGAAAAGGAATGTTTTGACCTGTCAAAACAGTTTATTTTGACAAGTAAATTCGAGATTTTAAATTACGCAGCCAGGCTTCAATGGTGGACATGAATACAGGTTTGCTGGGTTACTGCAGTTGGTAGCCAATGGGTGCTGCAGCCCACAAATTAATAAACAACAAACTTAGGGGTCTAATTACAAATCCACTAGTGATTCTATGCTTTTGTAGCCATGTCAATTGTACATGGGAACAAGAACAGTAAATCTAACAAACCATATCACAAAATGTGAAGCACCAGTAAGCGTAAGTCACCCCTAATTAAGGATTCCCATCAAAAGTCTTGTATGAATCAATATTCTCATTTGGTAAACTTATCGGGTATTGTGTCTCTTGATCATTGAGACCAGCATTCCCAGATAGCCGGTTCGGGGTAGCGCCACGCAGGTGACCTATCCAAGCAGTTGACCGCAAGACACTACCCCAAAAAACTAGTCCAGCGGTCATACAAACGAGCAGCAAACAACCATCGTGCTGCACTACTTGAATCCCGCCCAGAGAAACCACCTTTAGATCGCTTGACACTAGTGAGTACCTTTAACACCAAGTCCAATTACGTTCAGAAAGTGATAAAGAAACATTGGAGAATTCTGAACAGTGGCAAAGAGAAAATTGAATTTCCGCTCTTTGCCTTTAAACGCTCCAAAAACCTAAGGGACCAACTGATACACACTCGCCCCAAAGCTACACCCAGGAGAGAGTTAGGCACTCTATGGGACCTACCTCCTGTGGTGGGTCATCATCCGTGCGGAGGCTGCTCTGTTTGCCCTTTGACTACTAAAATCACAAGCGTGGACATTGGTACAGATCGGCCTTGGGAACTGCGGCAGTTTTCTAACTGCAATAGTACCAACCTGATCTACCTCATAACTTGCACGTGCAATGAACGGTATGTGGGTATGACCACGAGAAAGGTGCGCGTGAGGATGCAAGAGCACAGAAGCACCTTTCGGTGCAAAAAAGACATTTCGAAACTCACCAAGCACTTCATAACACACAATCATGCAGAAACAGACTTTAAGTGGCATGTCCTGGAAAAACCGTTTATCCCACCACATGTGAGTGATGTGTCTAGATTTTTGTTCTTACGTGAACAAAAGTGGGTTTTTAAATTGGGCACGGACAGACGAGGATTGAACGATGACATACCTTGGTTCAATCTATCTTGAGTATACATGGACGCAGGCGTGAGTGTTGTGACCTTCATTTGATCTGCACAGTGCTGGTTTAAATAATGGTGGTGACGAGAGCCCGCACATAGCTGACCAGAAGAAGGGATATAACAATATGAGGAGTCATTTTAACCATGCATCAAGTATGCCCTACACTCCTTTAGTGTTCGATCAGAACCATACAATTTGGCGGGTGTGGTACACTATGGGGGGTCTGACAGGTGATTGTGTTGCACCATCGCTCTTGGGTGGGGTTTGACGAATAAATCATACACGAACTATGATCATTATTTTAATCACACTCTGGACTTCCCTGTCAGCAAATGCTTTTTATATTTTTTGGCGCTGCACCTAATTTGTGATATGGCCTATTAGCTCTGAGAGGTTATGCGGGGCATGATTGTTATGGAACTACCGATCGAAGCATTATGGCGTCATTTGGTAGTTCCGTTTTTCCTCAGCGCCCGTTTTCGCCTCAGAAGGCGGAAGCTGTATCAACAAACTACATCAGACCGAGGCGTGACATCATTTTGTAGTTTCATATTAGGGAGCCTCGCGAGATCTCGCGCGCAAGTCCCGCGACGAACTGTAGGCAGTCTGAGACACAGACTTGCCTTCCCCGGTCAGTTATTTATCCCTTACATCAGCGTTTGCTGAGAGATAAGGTGATGGACAATGGGAGCCATCCCAGCCTCTCGGCCCAGCCCCTCCCCTACTGGTTCCGATTGGTTGTGTACTTCAGACCAGACTAGTGAAGTAGGACGAACGAGTGAGACTCGGTGCCTCCCCCTGACTCAGTCACACCCAGAGACAACGACGGACAGGTAGGAACACAGCTCTACCGTTCTTAATAGTTGTGTACCATGTTGGTTTTCCAGTCTGCTTTTTGATTTCTGACCTAGTGTGGTAGTAACGCCAATATTGACTCAGTCCATAGCTAACAAGGGAATGGATAGCAGGTTGAGTGGGAACCATTTGATAGATGGTAGTGAACTCCATGTATAGAAGACCTTGTGACTCCGTATTGTGTACATTGCCAGAGCAGATCAACGCTTGATCCCTCTGTCCTTTGTTTTTACGAAGTCGGTTTCTGTTATTGTAGAGCGGGGTCTCACATATCCTGAGCCAGGTCCAGGAAGAGGTGAGGTCCACTCCCCGGACACCCTGGGTGAGTAAATTAAGCTATATATATTTGAGAAACGATGTATCTCTTCTAACGGTCCATGTAAGCTGATTGTGATTCACTTGTACGTTTGTCCCCAACATACAGTACTAAGTCAACCAGGTGCCGAAGAGAGGAGTTGACACAGTTGAAGGAACATTATATCCTTTACTGGTTTTCACTTGTGTGTTTTTTTGTATAGTTTTTTCACACTTTATTCACTTATAAGCAGTAGCATATTTATAGAACAGAGACCCTGACGAAAGCCCGGGGAATCATCCCGTTGTGGCTGAAACATGTTGGTCTCTTCGCAGCTATTTGTGTGGACTGCGATGACGATGTTATACTCTTCTTGTTTTTAAAGGGGAAGGGGCTAACGTCTATTAAAACTGGTTTTTGTTAAGTTCCCTATCCTTTTTTAATCACCACGTATTTGTTTTTATGCACTGCACTTCCCATCGTATCAACATCATGTGGTAGTACCAAGTGATTGTGGGTCGCTACCCCGAACCGGCTATCTGGGTATGCTGGTCTCAATGATCAAGAGACACAATACCCGATAAGGATTACCAAATGAGAATATTGATTCATACAAGACTTTTGATGGGAATCCTTAATTAGGGGTGACTTACGCTTACTGGTGCTTCACATTTTGTGATATGGTTTGTTAGATTTACTGTTCTTGTTCCCATGTACAATTGACATGGCTACAAAAGCATAGAATCACTAGTGGATTTGTAATTAGACCCCTAAGTTTGTTGTTTATTAGTTTGTTCCAGAGGGGGATAATACTTAGGCTTGGTCTTTAAACATCCCTCTAGCCCTGCCATAGTGTGTAGTTTTTTCATTTCAAGAGCAGCGTGCAGCTGCGGGCTTTAAGGTTTGATCACATTAAAAGTGATCATCTCCATTCTAGTAATAAGAATTGATTTGTATACTGACATCTGCCTTCAGGTTTCTTTCGCCTTTTGTCCTGCCCATTGATTAGCTATAATGGCGGAACGCCATGGTTTAGCCTATGATGACTCGATGTACCACTCTATCTTAGATAATATGCCGAGTATTTTAGAAATACTTCCTACACCAACAGTTAACACGACTGATGACTGGACCAAAGTCCTAGCATTGAAAAAATCGCACTCACGGACTCAGACTCATGGGATTATAATGGCCGAATACATGAGAGCCAGTTGCGCACCTTCCGGGCTTATAGTTACCAATGCTCCACGACTTTTTCTCAATGACAAACCATTCCTGAAGGATTGGTCGATGATTGCTTGGCGTTGCACCCGTGATTGGCTAATACTCATTATTAGTACAGCCAAACGGGTAGCAGACGCAATTTTGGTCGAAATACAAGTTCTGGAGGGAAAAATTAAGGCAACCGTCACTGCCAATTTTAAAAAACATAAAGATGAATCAGATAAAACTAACAAAGAATTTGCTGATTCCATACTTCAGACTAAGCTTGAGAAATTCAAGAAAGATTTGGCCAAGTTTAATCTAGAAACTGTCTATCCCTACACCAGTGATAATTATAAAGCCCCAGACTTCAACAAGCGAGGGCGTATGTATGGATCCAACTACTCAGGATCCACCTCGGACACAGGGAGTGACTCTGAGGCCAATAACCAGTCACCTAATGCCGGGAGTAATCGAGGTAGAGGAGGTAGATATCAAAACTATAGGGGCCAATACAACATGCCAGGTCAATCTTGGTGGCCACCGGGACCTTGGGGATATCCAGGCAATTTTCCGCCACCTATGGCTCCTTTTCCTGGTTTTCAAAACTTTAACAGTCAGCCTTTTTTGGCGCGTGGCCCCAGACGGTCACGGGCAAAAGAAGACCGACACAAGGACAACCTCAGGTCCAATGGGAGGATACTACAGGCCCACATGCAGGAACACGGAGCCATACGAGAAGGAGTGCCCAAGAACAATAACTATACCGGAACAGAGTTTGGTAGTCAACTTAAGTTCAAGAACTTTATCAGACATTGAAGAAGTTGTGTTGAACAAGGGCTTAGGTTTCGTGACGACTGATGAGGGTGATCCATTTGTACTTCAAATTGAACTAGCCCAGTTTTTTCGCAAACTAAGGCTTCACTATTTCTTTAAGAACAAGATTACTGAGGAACCAGAACATGACAGAGATACCAACACAGGCTTGAGGATTAAATCCACTTTCTCACCACCAGCACACGCCATACCACCTCAAATACTAACGTTTGAACTGGCAGTTAAAAACGATATAGATCAAATACAATACTGCTCGAGATCTCGCTACAACAATCTGACCATTGCTGAGAGACAGGCTCTTAAAACCTTGACCCAAGACGGGACTATAATTGTGAAGCCCGCTGACAAAGGGGGCGCCATTGTTGTCCAAAATGTAGATACATACAGGACTGAGTGTCTCCGCCAGTTGAGCAACAGCAACGCATATCGACCCTTGACTATTGATCCCACTCCCAGATTGACGAGTGAAATCAAAGTCCTGGTAGAAGAGGCCCTAGGAGAGGGTTGGATTACCCCTTCAGAGGCACAATTTCTGCAGGCTAAGCAACCCACCATGCCCTATTTTTACACCCTACCGAAGGTGCACAAACCCCAGAGACCGCCACCGGGTAGGCCCATAATATCTGGCCAGGGCTCACTTCTAGAACCTCTCTCGGCTTTTGTGGATTATTTCCTCAAACCCTTGGTTCAGACAATGCCTACGTTTCTCAAAGACACCACTGATGTCCTGAGAGTAATCCCTGACATAGTCTTTGATCGAGAGACTGACTATCTAGTCTCTCTCGATGTAGAGTCCTTGTACACCTCCATTCCCCAGGATGCTACTCTGGACACCATCAGATCCATCCTGGAGGAATCGGAATTGGACTCCATCACCCCAGTGCCGTTCATCATGGCCCTGGCTACTATAGCCATGAAAGAAAATTTCTTCATGTATGAAGACCAGATATACCATCAAATCTCTGGGACCAGCATGGGCAGTATTTTTGCCCCTTCCCTAGCGAACCTTTATGTTCATGACTTCGAACAAACCACAGTACTGCACCCCACCAATCCCTTTTTTCCATCCATAATTTGGTGGAAAAGATACATCGATGACATCCTTATGGTTTGGAGAGGGACTAGCGAATCGGCTCTTAGGTTCCACCAATGGCTCAATAGTCAGAACAACTACCTCCGCTTTACCATTGAAATGAGTAAAGAGAGGCTTCCTTTCCTGGACCTCTCGATCTACAGTACCGAAAGTGGCTTAGAGAGTGAACTATACCGTAAGCCCATGGCAAGGAATTCCCTTCTCTTATATGAAAGCCAGCACCCTAAGTCCCTGAGGGATAATCTGCCCTTTGGACAGTTTCTTCGAGTTCGTCGGAACTGTTCTACCCCAGAAACTTTCAAACGCCACGCAGGTGACCTATCCAAGCAGTTGACCGCAAGACACTACCCCAAAAAACTAGTCCAGCGGTCATACAAACAAGCAGCAAACAACCATCGTGCTGCACTACTTGAATCCCGCCCAGAGAAACCACCTTTAGATCGCTTGACACTAGTGAGTACCTTTAACACCAAGTCCAATTACGTTCAGAAAGTGATAAAGAAACATTGGAGAATTCTGAACAGTGGCAAAGAGAAAATTGAATTTCCGCTCTTTGCCTTTAAACGCTCCAAAAACCTAAGGGACCAACTGATACACACTCGCCCCAAAGCTACACCCAGGAGAGAGTTAGGCACTCTATGGGACCTACCTCCTGTGGTGGGTCATCATCCGTGCGGAGGCTGCTCTGTTTGCGCTTTGACTACTAAAATCACAAGCGTGGACATTGGTACAGATCGGCCTTGGGAACTGCGGCAGTTTTCTAACTGCAATAGTACCAACCTGATCTACCTCATAACTTGCACGTGCAACGAACGGTATGTGGGTATGACCACGAGAAAGGTGCGCGTGAGGATGCAAGAGCACAGAAGCACCTTTCGGTGCAAAAAAGACATTTCGAAACTCACCAAGCACTTCATAACACACAATCATGCAGAAACAGACTTTAAGTGGCATGTCCTGGAAAAACCGTTTATCCCACCACATGTGAGTGATGTGTCTAGATTTTTGTTCTTACGTGAACAAAAGTGGGTTTTTAAATTGGGCACGGACAGACGAGGATTGAACGATGACATACCTTGGTTCAATCTATCTTGAGTATACATGGACGCAGGCGTGAGTGTTGTGACCTTCATTTGATCTGCACAGTGCTGGTTTAAATAATGGTGGTGACGAGAGCCCGCACATAGCTGACCAGAAGAAGGGATATAACAATATGAGGAGTCATTTTAACCATGCCTCAAGTATGCCCTACACTCCTTTAGTGTTCGATCAGAACCATACAATTTGGCGGGTGTGGTACACTATGGGGGGTCTGACAGGTGATTGTGTTGCACCATCGCTCTTGGGTGGGGTTTGACGAATAAATCATACACGAACTATGATCATTATTTTAATCACACTCTGGACTTCCCTGTCAGCAAATGCTTTTTATATTTTTTGGCGCTGCACCTAATTTGTGATATGGCCTATTAGCTCTGAGAGGTTATGCGGGGCATGATTGTTATGGAACTACCGATCGAAGCATTATGGCGTCATTTGGTAGTTCCGTTTTTCCTCAGCGCCCGTTTTCGCCTCAGAAGGCGGAAGCTGTATCAACAAACTACATCAGACCGAGGCGTGACATCATTTTGTAGTTTCATATTAGGGAGCCTCGCGAGATCTCGCGCGCAAGTCCCGCGACGAACTGTAGGCAGTCTGAGACACAGACTTGCCTTCCCCGGTCAGTTATTTATCCCTTACATCAGCGTTTGCTGAGAGATAAGGTGATGGACAATGGGAGCCATCCCAGCCTCTCGGCCCAGCCCCTCCCCTACTGGTTCCGATTGGTTGTGTACTTCAGACCAGACTAGTGAAGTAGGACGAACGAGTGAGACTCGGTGCCTCCCCCTGACTCAGTCACACCCAGAGACAACGACGGACAGGTAGGAACACAGCTCTACCGTTCTTAATAGTTGTGTACCATGTTGGTTTTCCAGTCTGCTTTTTGATTTCTGACCTAGTGTGGTAGTAACGCCAATATTGACTCAGTCCATAGCTAACAAGGGAATGGATAGCAGGTTGAGTGGGAACCATTTGATAGATGGTAGTGAACTCCATGTATAGAAGACCTTGTGACTCCGTATTGTGTACATTGCCAGAGCAGATCAACGTTTGATCCCTCTGTCCTTTGTTTTTACGAAGTCGGTTTCTGTTATTGTAGAGCGGGGTCTCACATATCCTGAGCCAGGTCCAGGAAGAGGTGAGGTCCACTCCCCGGACACCCTGGGTGAGTAAATTAAGCTATATATATTTGAGAAACGATGTATCTCTTCTAACGGACCATGTAAGCTGATTGTGATTCACTTGTACGTTTGTCCCCAACATACAGTACTAAGTCAACCAGGTGCCGAAGAGAGGAGTTGACACAGTTGAAGGAACATTATATCCTTTACTGGTTTTCACTTGTGTGTTTTTTTGTATAGTTTTTTCACACTTTATTCACTTATAAGCAGTAGCATATTTATAGAACAGAGACCCTGACGAAAGCCCGGGGAATCATCCCGTTGTGGCTGAAACATGTTGGTCTCTTCGCAGCTATTTGTGTGGACTGCGATGACGATGTTATACTGTTCTTGTTTTTAAAGGAGAAGGGGCTAACGTCTATTAAAACTGGTTTTTGTTAAGTTCCCTATCCTTTTTTAATCACCACGTATTTGTTTTTTTGCACTGCTCTTCCCATCGTATCAACATCATGTGGTAGTACCGAGTGATTGTGGGTCGCTACCCCGAACCGGCTATCTGGGTATGCTGGTCTCAATGATCAAGAGACACAATACCCGATAAGGTTTACCAAATGAGAATATTGATTCATACAAGACTTTTGATGGGAATCCTTAATTAGGGGTGACTTACGCTTACTGGTGCTTCACATTTTGTGATATGGTTTGTTAGATTTACTGTTCTTGTTCCCATGTACAATTGACATGGCTACAAAAGCATAGAATCACTAGTGGATTTGTAATTAGACCCCTAAGTTTGTTGTTTATTAGTTTGTTCCAGAGGGGGATAATACTTAGGCTTGGTCTTTAAACATCCCTCTAGCCCTGCCATAGTGTGTAGTTTTTTCACTGCAGCCCACAAATTACCTTTAATTTACAGGCCTTGGGCACACTCTGTACTATATACTAGGTACTTATTGATAAGTTAAGTATGCCAATAAGGTGTATACCAATTTCAACATGCTATAAGGGGAAGCACAATCACTTTAGCATGTGTTAGTAGGAGTAAAGAATGCAGAGTTCTATGGCTAACAAAGGGTTCAGAAAAAAAGGCATACAATCCAGGGTGACCCCGCCAAAGAGCACATTTTCAAAAAACAACAATATCCAACATGGACATGCTCTATCCAAGCTTAACAGCAGAAGGCAACACAGGGATTGTAAAGGATGCAGCAGCAGCAGGGAAAAGGTAACTTTCTAAAAGTACCTTTTCCTTAATAGTTATACAAAATTCAATTTACACTGACTGGATTATGTAATGCCGAAAATAATATGACAACTTAGTTGTGTCTTAAGGAAATATCCCAAGTAGATACCATAGAAGCAACACAGATGAGGCATCACCACTGCTGGCAGCAGAGAAAGAGACTAATAGTACGAGAAACCAGGAGGGAAGTCACACAGAAACAGAAACAATGATAATAATACAGGCAGACGCAGACATGCAAGCTAGGGCAGAGAACCAAGGACACACAAACACACACACAGGCACAAACACACAAACAGGGATAAACACACACACAAGGCTAGAGGCACACATAGACATACACACAGCATAACTAGAACACAAGAACCAATGACCACACTCACTACAATTTTGAAAAAGTGCATGCAATGCAAACATGATGCTAATGTAGCAATACTGAAAGAGTGACATACCGTTCTACAACAACAAAGTTCAGCAAAGACCCTTTCTATCTAAGCTTAACAGCAGAGAAAAGGACAAGGGGACACAAAGTAAAAATATTTATTCAGATTTAAGAAAGGTCATGGTATGATCAGTGGGACCACAACACCAAGTCAAAAGAGACACAATCACATGGAATGGGGCCACAATGACTTGAGGGCAGGAACAGGTTAATGCACTAATTACAGCAGTGAGGCACACTCCCATTGACAGGAAGACGTTCTGATAGAGAAATGTTGGGACAGGAAGACACCTTGACAGGTACCTTTTAGGACAGGAACAGTCCGCTACTGGGAGACAACTGGTCATTGGCACAACGAACTTAGGAGCTACTCTTGGACAGAGACAGCCAGAAACTGGGACATAGTATCCAGAGTATCCAACTACCAGGTCTAAAACAAGTGTATCCAGAACCACCACTGAAAGTTCTTGATAATCATGACTTCCTATCAGTATCTGGCATAAAGGCGCATCAATGCTACATCTTCTCTCTCCAATTATGGCCCACTCGAGTGACAGCATTGTGGGCCCTCTGAACAAAGTTGCAGAGTAATCTTCCAGAGGGTTGAGCTCCGAAGTGTCAACATAGAATTAAACTGCATTGACACTCATACTACAATTCATCATACTAGCCAGGGCTGTGGTACGCTGCAAGACTGCATGTACCATTGAGACATACATTGTGATAATGCTCAGCCTGCACACAGCAGGCAGGAAGAACAGAACGACACAGAGATGCGAACAAAAACAAACTATTCAATGAACCAGACAATGGGAGTGTGACACATGTTTTACAGGGTAAACCTCTATAACGTTCTGATAGGCCCACAAGACGATCAGTAACAACACATAGGCATGCAAAGTGGTGGAAACTCACAAGGTCAAATCCACCAAAGGGCCCTCTTCAGTGGAACGTTTTTCTGAAACATTAACCAGCTCCAATAGGCAGTGGAAATGGCATATGGTGCACTATGTAACAGGATATACCATCGATCATCAACCTTGAGTTCACATCACAAGTACATTCTGTTATTTCAAAGCTTAGCGAAGATTTTGGAAATTTGACTGCAAATGTGGAAAAGCCTCTCTCCAACAGTAACAGACTAATTCACATGGAGACTCTGGTGCCTCCTTAGGAAACCCTGACTAAACTCAGCATTTAATGAGATGATTTCCAGATATAGTGATACACTGGATCCCATTGAGTTTAGACAATACACATCTGTCATTAAACATTTCTAAATTTTCTTTGGTCATACGTAGATTTCACTTCTGGATATGCAGGAGTATGTCACACTTAAAATAGTAGTACGACACAACAACTCATACAAAAAAGTTTTATTAAAATGGCCCTTTGTTTATTATATAACTCATAATCATTCATCATTAAGCGAATTTAGCTTTATTGTTGGTTGCTTCCAGGTATTGCATGATCCAAATAATTGTATGCCAAGGGCCTGTATGCTTGAAGAGGTAACCTGACGGTAGCCATGCTTTTCTGAAGTAAATAGAACTACCTGCTGAAATGCGACAACAGGCTAACACTGTGCACCTGGGAAACACAGATCATCAGGCAAAACTCTTATGGAAATTTTTGCTGTTTATGATGCACTTTTTTACTCTGTTAAACTGCACGGAAAGATTATTTCGATTGATTGGTATTTATCAGTTAAACTGCAGATCTAACCATCAGAACTTTACTTTGTGTTTAACAGGATGAGAGATGGCTTGTGGTTTAGGATAGAGGTCTACATTAATTATTCATTACGGAGGGTTTTTCATTCAAACACAACCCCAGAGTGACTAACCATATTCACAGAATTACAATTACAAAAATAGTAGTATATTGTGTTTACATTCATATAGTGCTTACTACCCCAGATGAGGCGTTGAAGAGCTTTACACCAAAACAGCATGCTGCTTTGGAAACCTGTGCTTGTGGTTAATCCAGTGGGTATCAGTTATTGGGATTAGCCGTGTGCTCTCAAAGAAACCATTTCATGCTTTGCTCCAGTTTCTTTATGTATGCGAGTTCATGCAGATGGCTGGGGGGTTTAATAGATGAGCTGGAGGAGATTAATCATTGTTAGGTTGTAGGAGTATGACTTTCAGATGAGAGGCTGTGATCTTGAAACAAGGGGGGATAATTTGCAGAAATACAATATTAATGATGAGATTAGGAAAAACGTAAATGACTTAGAGTGGGCTCAGAGTGCTCAAAGAGAGGAGGCATGCAGAGGATGGAAAGGAAGGACAGTCATTTTAAAGGAAAAAAAAATAGTTGACAATCAGAAGTTTTAAGTCAATGTCAGTTTTTCACGCAGGGTGTTTTAGGGATATTGTAGAAGCTTTTTAAGATGGCATGCAGCGTTAGGATGCAAATCTGTAGAAAGAAGCATTTTTTCCTTTGAGATAGCTGTATATTAGGTACTTTTAATAGGCACTAGAATCAGACGAACAGGCTTTCCGCTGCTAGGCTACTGCTAGACCACTGCATCAACAAGGAAGATGATCTGCTCAGTGATTGGAAGTGTAAAGGAATGACTCGATGGTCATATATGAAAATATCAAGAGTTTTAGGTAACGCTCAAAACAAGCAGTAACCCCATGGCCATACCAACATGAGATTGTAAACATGGTAAATAAGGCAAGACCAAAAAGGAGATTCTGCAATTGTTGGAGGGGATATTTTATGATATTTACCCTTCAAGTTTTGGTCACTGTATTAGTTAGAAAAAAAAGGGAGGTCCATCTTGGTTGTTTGAAAGAGTAAAAAAAACAACTTGAACAAAGAGAAAGATTAAAGAGAGCTTTCAGGAATGACAGTATAGCACAGATTTGAAAAAATAAGAAAAAGGCTTAGGTTAAGAAGGGACAGATAAAGGATTATCTCTGATAAAAAAATAAGGAGCTCTGCATTAATGATGTCCATAAAAGAAGATGAGATATTTGAAGGCGAGTGAACTGGATAAGAAGACACGGAGACAGAGCATAATAGGAGAGATTCACTGAGAACAAATATTCACACCCAGAATTTCAGTTGCTAATTCCAGTGATTCTGGCATAGTAGTGTGCTACAATTTGTAAAATATGCCAACTTTTCTAAAGCTGTGCACCAAAATTCTGGAAAGTGAAGGTTATTTCTCAACCCTTGCCTTATCCACCACTAGCAGCTGTTCACTGTACCAGTCACTAGCATTTTGGACAGCAGTACCTAATACACCATCATCCAAGTTCTAACCAAGGGATTTTACAATGGCTGCAACCTCATTCTAAAGCTGTTAGCAGTTCTTGTCTCTTGGTGTGCAAATTAACAATAACAACTTTGATCCAAAGTCTACATGATTGCAGAGAGAAGGAGTGACCTCCTGCTCTTTTTTTTTAAATGAATTTCTTTATTAACATTTCAAATGACCGACAGCGATGGACATGTTGCGACAATAACATTGCTCATATACAGGCCCAGCATTCCTTCTCATAAGTCCTAGGATACTTTCCTCAGGCTCTAGTTGAGTAACCTCCAGTGTGACACTCAGTTTTACCCCATCAGGCAGGTCACAGTGATTGTTAAGACACATGTTAATGTGTTGTAGTTCTGTACAATCTATTCCCAAGCTCTTACTCTTTTTATCATATAAAGAGAGAGAAAGAGAGAGCATGTTTATACTACATGATCTTAGTGAACTTTCAGGCCAATCGTGTGTCAATCTCTCTTTCGGATAACTGGTAAAAATTTATCTGAGCTGATGTGATTCGGTTCTATCCAGCATTTCCCCTAATCCTGCCACACCCTTTTCTTTCCCTGTGTTGACTTCTGCCGCTAAGCTTGGATGGAGTGTGTCCATCTTGGATATTTTTGTTTGTTAGAAATCTGCACTTACGGCAGGGTCATCCTGGATTTTTTGCTGAACCCTATTTGTGTTAGCCATAGTACTCTGCTCACTTTACTCCTGCTAACAAATAGTCAAGTGGTTGTGCTTCCACACAGGGTGAATGGTCTTTAAAATTAGAACATTTAAATGTTTACTGTTCCACATGTCCAATTTATTATTATTATATATGATTTGATAACACGTACGAACCACCCCGAACAGGGTATTTCGGCAAGCTATCAACCCAAATGAGCTGATAGCAAAATCTAATACAGTGCAGTTTTTTTTTTTTTTGTAAACTCTTTATTCGTGACTGTTACAGGATGACAAACATTTCTACATATTTTCTTATCATCGCACACAGCAGTCTTTTCCATTTTCTTAACCATTAATTTTTGGGAGCATAACATTTCAATTAGGAGTTGCTTGTTATAACATTCCCCGGAAGTGTCCCATTTATGTTCTGTAAACTCCATAATCATGTCTTCCATAAGTGTCATACCCCAACTGTCCCCCCCTCCCTGTCCGCCCATCCCCTGTCTCCTGGTCGTTCACACTTGTACACTCCACATCCCGGGCCAAGGTGTCTCTGTCTATCTGGAAGTTAATAAAAGTTCTAGGGCTGGTCTACCCCCTGTGAGTTGCACTGGTGCCCGTGAGCTTCGGCCCCCACCCGCTACTCATGTGATTTCACCCCACCGGGTCTCCTGAGATGTCCAGGTCTGCCTCTTCCAGGCCTATCAACATTAAGTCCCATTCCTGTGGTATAGGATATTTGCGAAGGCCCTTGCTCTCCTCGTCCCGCAGTGCCGCGGCTTCTGCTTTGCCCCATTTCAGCAAGTCGCTTCGCCACATTTCTATCTGCGGGGCCCTGGGCGATTTCCACCTCATAGTGAGCACCCTAATCGCCAACACCAGTGCCAAATCCATAAATTTCAATTGTGCCTTGCCGGTCTTGGACCGCTTTCTGTTCCCTAGTAGGCAGGGTAATGCTCCCTCAGGGATCCGGAGTGTTGTTATGGAGAGCAGCGTGTGTTTGATCATTCCCCAGTAAGTATGTAACTTCGGGCATGTCCACAGCATGTGGAGAATATGTGCCTCGTCTTGGTGACATCTCGGGCAGCAGTGTGCACTGGCAGGGAACATCCTATGTAGTCTCTGGGGTGTAATGTAAGCTCTATGGAGAATCATGGCCTGTATGAACTGAAACTTAACATTCCTAGATACCCTTCTATGATGGCCTAGAATAACTTTCCACTCCCCGTCTGTTATGTGTTCACCCGAGTCCGTAATCCAGGTCTCCCTGAGTGTAGTGATCGGTGAAGGTACATGTTCCCTGATACCAACATACAGCCATTTCACCAGGTGTCCCCCCGTGCCCATATAATACAAGAGGTGTACCAATTCATGTTGTTCTGGTTTCGTATGTTGTGGGGCCCAAGCCCGCCGCACGTAGTGCGTCACCGAGGCGTGTAAGAGGTATAAGCGTGAAGGCGCTCCCGTGGCTTGCACAAACGAGGTGTGGTCCAGCATGGTGTCGTCGCCGAACAGGTCTCCCACCCTGTCCACCCCAGTCTCCGTCCAGGGGCGTAGTCTGCGCTGTGTCAGAGTCCCCTGTGGTGTCGGGAGTCCCAGTAGAGGTAGATTGTCCGCGTATGGAGGGGCCCCAGTCGAGTATGTCAGTGCTTTCTTCCAGCAAGTCAGGGCCACATACAGGAGGGGGTGGCAGTCTCTGGGGATCCTAGCATTGGGCAAGAGGAGAGAGTGTAGTTCTCCACGCGCTAATTTGTCCGTCGTGTAAGCGATCTCATGCAAGTCCCTGCCCGCCACCCATCGGGCCAACCATTGGAGCTGGCTAACGTAGTAGTAACTTCGTAGGTCTGGCACTCCCAGGCCGCCCCGTCTGGTGTTCAGTTGCAGTTTTTTAAGGCTGATTCGTCGCCTCCCCGAACCCCATATAAGGTTGACCAGTAGTGTGGTGAAAATCTGGCGCAGGAGCATGACCGGCAGGTTTACAAAATAATACAATATGCGGGGAGCATGACCATCTTCGAGACCGCCACTCGTCCCATTACCGATAGGGGTAGGGACGTCCAGAAGCCTATGCTACCTCGTAGGCCAGTAATGGCCTTCCGGATATTACCGTCAATCTGGGCCTCCGGGTCTCGGTAGACCTGTATTCCGAGATATTTAAACGTGGTCGGCGCCACTTGGATTTCATAGGCCCCGAACTGTATGTGGGGGGCCGCTGGCCATCTCGGAAGAAGAAACCTAGGGACTTTCCCGGGTTTATAGCCAGTCCAGGTATGATCTCAAAGCGTCTGAAAATAGTCGCCAGGGACGGGTGGTCCCCTTGCAGGTTCCGGAGAAACACCAAAATGTCGTCGGCATATATTGAGACCATGTGGTTGGTGCCTTCCACCGGTATGCCTTTCTCCGCAGCTCTATTGCGAAGCGCAATAGCCAGGGGTTCCAGCGTCAGCACAAACAGTAGTGGCGACAGTGGGCAGCCCTGTCGGGTGCCCCTATGGACTTCATAACTGTCCGATGTGTGTCTTCCCGTGCGTGCCCTAGCCGTCGGACCTGTGTACAGTAGGCGGATCCATTTTATAAGGGCTTCCGGGAAACCAAAGCGAAGCAGGACTTCGAACATGAAGTCCCACGTCAGGGAATCAAACGCCTGACGGAGGTCTAGGGCTATACAGCCAGCGTTTGGTAAGTTGTGGGGTGTAGTTGTCATGAGGGCGTGGAGTCGCCTCGTATTCTGGGAGGTACTCCTCTCTGGGAGGAAGCCACATTGATCAGTATGAATCAGGCCAGGGAGGTGGTGTTGGATCCGCATGGCAATAGCCTTACTGAGGATCTTATACTCCGTGGAGAGCATGGAGAGGGGCCTGTAGTTACCTACATCTTGAGTGTCCCTACCGGGTTTCGGGATAGAAATCACCAAGGCCTGCATGGTGGTAGCCGGGAGATGGCCAGCCTCGTACGCGGTGTTGAATATTTTCTCCAGGACGGGGGCCAGTACATCCCCATATGTTTGATAAAACTCCCCTGGTAGGCCATCCATGCCCGGGGTTTTGCCTCGGTTAAGCGAATGGATTGCTATCTTTATTTCCTGCTTCGTTATAGGTCCGGCTAGAGCCGTCTGGATTCCCGGGGCCAGCACTGGGAGCGTTAGTTCTTCTAGGAATGCCGTCATTTCATCCCTGGCATCTACAGAGGGGGGAGCATACAGGTTCTCCAGGTGAGTCTTAAATACAGTGTTAATGCCCAGTTGAGTGTGCACCTGTTCGCCCGCTGCGTTCCGGATAGACGTTATTGTAGGGCTCTCAGGGGCATCCCGGACCAGCCGGGCAAGCAGAGCACCGGATCTGTCCGCCTCCGTCTGTTGGCGTTTCAAATAGGCCCCATAGTCTATCACTCTCAGGGTCTCTAGTAAATCAGCATGTTCGATATTACACTGCTGTAGATCAGCTTTTCGGCTAGGGTCCTGCCCTACCACATTTTCAAGGTCGCGCAAGCGCTGTTCCACATCGCATAGTTTCCCATGGATCTCCTGTCTGGCTCCCACCAGGCGGCCTATAGCAGCCCCCCGTATTACAGTTTTCATAGCATCCCATACCACTAGGTTCGAGGACGCAGAGTCCCAGTTTGTATCAAAGTAACCAGTTAAGGCGTCAGCTAAATGTGATCGAAACGGGCCATCCGCGAGTAGTGCGGGGTTAAGCCTCCAGGTAGGGATTGGTGAGGGCACTCTACCCCAGTGTAGGTCAAGCGCTAGCGGCCAGTGGTCTGAGAACGTTTTAGCAAGGTAATCTGAGGTGGCGCATCTAGTCGCGACAGAGTTGGAGCACACAAACCTATCCAGTCTGGTATGCAGGTTATGTACAGGGGAGTAGCATGAGTATTCTTTGTGTGTCGGGTGCAGTGAGCGCCAGATGTCAGTCAGCCCCCAACCCTGGAGCCATGTCCCAAACAATTCTGACAGTTTATGTATTCCCGCCGCCTGAAGGGGGGGGTGTGATCTGTCAAGGGTCACATCTAAGATCATGTTCCAGTCACCTCCCAAGATCCAGGGGACGTCCATCCAGTCCGCCAACGCCCGGCCCACTGTAGCGAGGAACCCATCTTGGTCAAAATTCGGGGCATAGATGCTTCCCAGCACTACCACCTCCCCGTCCAGGGTGCCCCTCACTAACACATAGCGCCCCTGGTCGTCAGTCCGTCTCTCCAGTTCCACAAATGGGGTACCGTGGCGTACCCATATCGTGGCTCCCCTAGAGAAAGCAGAGTATGTTGTAGAGAATATAGTACCCCTCCATTTCCTCCGTAGTAGGAGTGCCTCGGAGTGTGTCATGTGTGGCTCCTGTAGGAACACTATATGTGCCTTTTGTCGTAGCAAGAAAGCATGCACTCTGTGTTTCTTCTGCACTGCCCCCAGCCCTCTCACATTCCAGGTGACCAGCCTATACTTTCCTTGTACGTCAGCCATAACCCCGTGTAGGTGTCGCAAGGAGTGTTCCCATATGTCCTAGTGAGTTATGCATTCGTGTCAACCAGGAGACAGTTCCCTCCCTATCCCAAACCCCAACTGTGGAGGCGCAGCCTCTAAACTCCGCTGTGCCGAACCACAAACCTTGGAACGTAATTGAACAGGTAACGTTGCATACGCTAGTGGGGGGTCGGCCAAGCACTTGCCGTGTCCATAGTGCCATGCTTGGTGAAGTCGCCAGCTCAACGGCGCTGCTGGGAGAGTTCTTTTGGGATTGTGCGGTATATGTAGCCACGTCTTGTGGAGGGGGGGGAAGCAGAGGGGCAGGGGAGGGGAGGGGGAAACAAGGGTGGCCCCATACGGATACAGTCAGCAAACTGTGGCTATGTGCCGTAGGAGCACAGGGGGCGCAGGAAACACATCCCGCGATCCCCGCATCTAAGTCTTCCTCCCCACCCGAGGTCAGGCCACGTAGAGCTCCCCAGCAGATAAGGGCCGCATATACCCCCTAAGCAAGCACAGTTCCCCCCTCCCTCACCCCCGCCGCCCCCTTAGTTCACACAGAAAAGGATATCGTGTTGTACTCAAGCTTCAAGTCTGATCCATAGGAGGTATTACTCTTGAGCATTGTCTATAAGTTCGTCCGCGGCTCTAGGTGTCACCGTCGGGAATAGGATCATACTGTTGTCCGAGTCCGAGTGGACTGTGCTATCTTCAGTGTCCGTGTGAATTGTCTCTCGGTCGTCTCTGAAGGAGCCCACCGCTGCTACTGCATCCACCTGTCCCTGCTTTTGTTGCTGGGCGGTCGGTTTGCGCTGCTTCGGGTGATTGCGTCGGGTGCCGTTCCCGTTCTCCCCCTGAGTCGGGCTTTCTTTAGACCCATTGTCTGTGGAGTCCTGCGTCGGGTCCGGTCGTTCCCCAATGTCCATCTCCTCCATCCAGTCCTCCACATCTGTGGGGCTTTCAAAAAAGTGGGTTTTCTTGTCATGGATCACCTTCAGGCGTGCAGGGAACAGTAAGGCGTAGCGTAATTTTGCCTTTTGGAGTCTCTGTTTCACCTCATAGTATGAGGACCGTTGTTTTTGCACTTGAGTTGTGTAATCCGTACAGTGCAGTTTTAAGGCTTTTGTAAATTTGCTGTAATCAGGGCAAGTTCGAACAGACAGTGGCAGTTTATTCCAGAGAGTAGTTCTTCCACCACATGTGTGAGACTGACAGCAACTCCTTACAGTATAAAAGGCCAAAAAACAACTTTCACTGTAGCAAGGCTGGCAACTCCATAGGCAAACACTGGGCTACATTATTAATTCTGATAATGCGAATTTTGGTTTGGAAGCTCCATAAATAATAATTCAGGGACTCTTTGTAATAGTTTTTCAAAATCCACTGTACGGGTAAAATGAACTTTGTATAACTAAGGAAAAGATACTTTTAGAAAGTTACCTTTTCCCTGCCTGAAGTCGCTGGAAGCTAATCTGAATTTTTCTCTCCCTGTTATGCCTGCCAGTAATCACCATTTGAATAGGTGTGAATGAGGAGTGAACTTTCTCCTGTGCAAGGGCAAAGGCCTTGGTGTGGGGATGTGTTGTTGTGCCTTTGACAGGATGATTTGTGGGCTGGGTGAATAAACTTGATTTACTTTCAAGAGGACTATCCTGTCACAAGCAGATGTAGCTAACACTAAGGCCTGTGCATGCTCCATTTGACCCCTCGGACAGACCGGCCTCAATCACAGTGGGCCTCTTATTGGCATCACAGGGTCAAATTCTGCTGGAGTGTAGAGCCCTGATTGACAGGTCTGGTCGATTTTAACATATCACACTTGGGGAGCACTTCAAAGGGAGAGAGCAGGATGCCAAAACAATTCTTGTGTATCCACTGTCTGGTCGCCGATTAACCCTGCTTTGCTCAATCAGATTTCTGTCTCTGGGTTTCTTGGTGGCACAGGAACTGCCTCAAACTTGATTTTTGTTAGATGTTGGAGGACACCAGGATTACCATGTTACACAATCTACACACATCCCCAATCCTCGGAGCCCAAGTTTAGTGAGTCCAAAGACTTCATTCATCTTAAAAAATGTTCAAAGTGGGTAGGATTTGCCGCAGGCACCTTTACCCCATTGGTTGG
Source organism: Lissotriton helveticus (assembly GCF_964261635.1). NCBI lineage: Eukaryota > Metazoa > Chordata > Amphibia > Caudata > Salamandridae > Lissotriton > Lissotriton helveticus. Next base: position 1,196,008,980 of record NC_136068.1, read on the forward strand.
CATAAATCTGGATTCTCCAGGTACCCACATCAGAACACTCCTGGACCTGATGAAGATCAGAAAAGGACTGGACCTGATGTTCACAACCTGAGAAGAGCCCTGGAGGGTTGAACCTGCTCTCTCTCTCTCTTGTACACAAGAAAGAGAAGTGGACTCCAAGGGTCAAAAGGCTGAACACCTGTTCAAGCTACAGGGATACAGTGAGATATAGGAGGCCTGTCCTGCAGCTGCCCAGCTGGTCAGTGGAAACTAGACCTGGACTAGACTCTGCCTGACACCCAGTGAGTCTCTAAGTGCCACCCTGAGGTCATGGATGGCTTTAGACGTGTACTCATGTGGCAGATAGGGGTGAAAAGGACTAAAGTCAGTAGGTAAAATCTTTGATCGGGCAAACCTGGTTAGTGTATCTGACAAACATTCCATCCAGGTCAGCTTCAAATTGTGACTAGGTCCTGCTCTACCACAACCATTGACTATAATTACCACTTTGTGCTTCTCTGTATTATTTCCAATTAAAGTTTTAAAACTTCTTATCTTTGGCTTAACTTACTGGAGTGTTGTCATTATTGTGTCACTCTGTTTATTCCATTTTACTCTATTATTCTCATCAGTTTGGGATTTCTATTGATTTGTATTTCAAATTTAATACTGGTTTGATACTGCATAAATACTTTACACATTGTCTGTAAGTTAGCGTGTCTGCACTGTGCCATAGCTACCTAAGGGGTTTAGAGGGTTTATATAGTGAATTTATGGCCTCATCCTGACAAGAGTTATGATCATTACTTGAGGTAGGTACTTACCTCCCTCATTTTACAATCCAGTTTCTTACAGTGTTGTTGTACTGTGCATCCTTCTTTCAGTGATGGCGAGTTAACAGTTGTTTCCAAAGCGTGTGGTCAGTGGGGGGTGTGTGTGTGTGTGTGTGTGTGTGTGTATAGTGCAGCAACTTAGGTCATCTAGTCAAGACACTACACACATTACAATGAAAACACAACTACAGAGTCATATAATGTCTGGATTTAACAGTGGCAGCTGGCTTCTTTCGTAAAGACAATGGCAGAGTGTTCTTTTGAAACCAATAATCTTTTCCTTTTAAAGGGTGGGCCGCTTATAGGGCCAGCGACAATTCTATTGCCTTTTTCAAAAAAGCCAGTGATGTTAGGCCATTTGAGGAGTTTTTCCACTGGTATTGAATTAGTATATCCTGGGATGCTGTTTTCTGTTGCTGAGGGCATGGCCTGCACGCTCATAGGCTTATTGTATGTCGAAGGGGTCAGGGTGGGATGAAGAGGGAGTAGGTGATCCAAGGCTGAGAGGGGTTCATCCATCTTACATTTTTGTAACGCTGCATAGTGCGGAAGAGAAGACTTGAGAAGACTATGCCCTCAGTGTCATGGTATCCACTGGCAGGGCTCCCACTGTTTGAATTTAGCTGGCCTGCCAATACCACCAGCTTCTCCAGCCTTACCCACTCAAGATAGACCAAGACAGGCCACACCACTCAGCAAATACACTTGCCCTCGACGACAGAGCTGCTGACTGGGGAACCAGATTCGAGTCCCGGCGTAGGCTCAAAATCCTGTGATTCTGGACAAATCACTCAATCTCCCCTTAACTTAACCAAACATATGAATTTGACCTTGTTTAATGAAAAGCACTCTGATATCGTTTGGCCGGTTACAATCAACATTGGTGCTGCAGGTCTGACCTAAAGGCAGCGCTATGAATGCTCAGTGCCAGTAACAGTGCCTTGAAGGCCTGTAGCAGCAGGAGCAGAGGGAAAGCAAAAGAATAAGAATGTAGAAGCAGCTTAAACAGGTCACCCTTGCCTGCAGCCTACAGGAATCTGCATTGGAGCTATTGTTAGACCAGCTGTCTGGCCTGGCCTAGCAGACAAGCTGTTTTCCATCACAATGAGCTGACTGCCACTTGCTTAGTTCTTAAGCCAGGTCTGACAATATTGTTTGTAACTCAGAAAACAGTGACAGACCTGCAGGGGATGGACATAAATGAGACACATAGGCCAGTCAATCGAGGAATACATACAGCAGAAAGATCAATCCTGTGGCGTGAGCACTGAAACTACTGAGTCACTCATGGTGTCAATGTACATATGGCCTACTGTAGGCCATATATAAATAGACTGGCCTAGAAGGGAAGCAGGTGCCAGGATCATCGAGGTCCTACTTCTCTTATGGGCAAAACCAATCAATAATCCAGCTTTTTAAAACTGTGGATGGATTGTAGTAGAGTTAGGGAAAGCCTGGGCTCTGATTCTACTGTGCACCCTAATTGTCCACTCCAGCACATCCTCATCTTGGGACTGGACTGGTCTAGGGAACTGAGAGTCAGTCAGGCTGAACAAACTAGGCAGCCACTCCCTCACTCAATGGACAAGCCACTCAATAGTATTGTTAATCTGGGTAAGCAGTAACTGGTTTACAGATGGAGTCGGGCAATTCTACATGCACCAAGGCCCTTACAGGTCAGTAATACTGATATTATGAGAGTGTAAGTCTCAGCCCTGCTCCATGCACAGATCCCCACGCCTACCCAACATACAGTAAGCATCTGTACCCTTCCAATAGAAATAGTGTTAGCCTGGTCCCACCTACAGAGATCTCCATGCCTGTTGTGCTTACAGAGACAACTAGTCCCACAGTTTCCCTGCCTCGTCCTTTACCATGTACAGAGAGAACCCCATTTATGTAGCACACAGAAAGAGAACCTCAGCCCTAACCCACATGATCCAGTGTCCAGTAAGGGCCAGAGCTATCACTGGTAATGCAGGTGCAACATCATGGGGCCAAGGAATGTGATGGATCGACTGCACCCTAATTACGGCTATTTTTTTTGCTCCCAACTAAGGGGCAGATGACCTGTTTCCCCTGGTTGCATCTGACACATTTTTTCCAAGTTTTCAGGCTGAGAACCTTTCAGCCTCACTTGAGATGTTGGGATCCATTCTGTACAATTCGAAGTAAGGCAGTACGCCCTACCTCTTTCAGACTTGACCAGCTGCCACTTGGCATTACACAGTTCAACCAGATGCTCTGGAACGAAGGCGCTACATAGGTTTTACTCAGACATAGCTCATGTTTCACAGCTTATGGGATGTTTCACAACACAGTGCCAACTCAGCTTGAGTTCTCTACTCACACGGTCTTGTTTGGATCAGTCAATCACATGTCATTGGTCCGCTTACCACGTTACCTGCAGGCACTACCTGTGAAGAGGGAGGTCATTATTTTTGACCTTATTGACTACAATGTCCCACAGCGAGGGTCATCATGCGGTGTGCAGCATTACCTAGTCACTTATCCTCAAGTGTTTGTTTAGGAGACACACTGGGCAGTCGATACCTCCATGTACAGAGTTGATGACAGACTGTTGACCAGGGAAATGCCATGAGACATGTGCAAATTGTACATCAGGCCAATGCAACTTGTACATGTGTGTAGTGTACATCTCACTGGACTCTGTACATGGCCATACTGTGCATCATTCTGCACAGTGCAGGTGTGCTTGCTGTATATTAGGCTGCTGTACAGTGTATGTCAAGCTGCACAGCTTACCTGTGTAACTGAGTATCGGCTCATTTAACAGAGTGTTGGGCAAATTACATTTATTATAACATCACAGCCTGAAGCACCCTGTACATGTGCACTGCTGCCCAGGCTGTTTCTCAAGCATTTACATTCTGTACATCAGATTGCACACAGAGTTACTGTGCATGACACTAATATTCTGTTATGTTGGATCAGTCGGAGGTCATGTTTAAACAAGCATTTGCAATGCAATCGGTCTCGCCTTTGGGACCTTATATGTATTTGGCTATGCAGCACATAAGCCTGGGTGTTGAAACATCTACAGTTCTTTAACATGGAGGAAAAGTAAGCACCAAACTGCATGAGACACCAGGTATGGAAACACATAAGGAGAAATATTGCCTTTCCGCTGGAAATGGTATAGTCCAAAGCTCTGTTTTTAATATAAAATCAGGGCCTTTAGTGTTTATATCACTGAAAATACAAGATTTTAAAAAAATATTATTGTCTACGGGTGCTGGTGGTATGCAATTTCTATGGACTGGAATCTAGAGACTGCTAAAGTGATTCTGGGATTTTACTGACCCTACTGGTCGTTTTCTATCAAGAAAGTTAAATAGAGTCAGTTGCCAGACAAATTTTAAAAAACGAAAATCTCTCAGCAGAAAGCAATTCTGGTATTTTACTGACCGCTGTCGGTCATTTTCTATCAAGACAGTTAAATAGAGGCAGTTGAACAGAAAAAAAAGTCTCTCTGTGGAAGCAGACAAGGCCTAGGGCTGATCTCCATTGTCCATATAGTACATATACATATAAGTATATCATAATAAGTATATACTAAAGTGTCAGATGCTGCCATTCGTCAGTTGCCTTGCATCTGCCCCAGAAGCTTGCCCTGGCTGCAATTTTAAACTCCTGTCTCCCCTTCCGTCCATCTACCCTACTGCCCGTCTGTCCAGGCCCCCTTACCGTATGGCACTTATCAATGCTCGCTCCCTTCCGAAACACAATCTGGAAATTAGGGAGTGTATCACCAACCATGAGCTTGACATTCTCTTTGTTACCGAATCCTGGGGGGATGCTGCCTCCGGTCCAGACTTTTGCGCAGCCACCCCGGATGGTTTCTGTGTGGTAAGGCAGGACAGAGCTACAGGTAGAGGCGGCGGACTAGCCATTATTCATAAAGCTACATATCTTACTAAAATAGAACCAATTCTTCGCCCGGACTGTGAGGCTTTCGCCTACTCCATAACCCTTAATCATAACCAAGTCTTCAAAGGCACTCTTTTATATCGCCCCCTGGTCCGCACACACGTTTTCTCTCATCTCTTAACCAATTTACTGAACTCTCAATAGGATCCTCTGATTACACTATTCTAGGAGACTTCAATTTTCATCTAGAAGCCCCTGATGACAATGATACTACCCAACTCATCACCGATTTGCAAGCAGTTGGACTACAGCAGCTAGTCATAGGTCCCACTCATCAAGCAGGACACACGCTAGACGGTCTGTTTACTAATAACTCGGACATTTCGCTGCTCTCTGTCCTCCCTTTAGAGTGGTCGGACCACCTCGCAGTCATATTTACTGTGCGAGCCCATAATCCCAATTCCCCTCAGGCCAAAGCCCGCATGCCGAAGAACACCAGAGTCTGGAAAAACCTTGACATCCCTTTCTTTACTAATATCCTGACTAAATCTTATTTTGAAACCTCCTCCAACCCCTGTTTAGCGTCTGATAGGTACCAGGACTGGATTCAGGAGGCGGTTAGCCAGGTAGCCCCGACTAAATCCATCTTCCCTAATCGTGCAGCGCCATCCGCGCAATGGTTTTCTGAGGACCTCAGACTTCAGAGACAGTACTGTAGGAACCTCAAAAGACACTGGCGCAAACACTACAGTCCTATAGACAAACAAACCTATAAAGATGCACTAGCTATCTACAAAAGATCCATCATCACACACAAGAGGGCCTTTTTCCTATCTCAAATTGAGTAAGCACAGAACTCGGCCAAGAAGTAGTTTCAAGTAGTAAATACCCGCTCCAATCCCCCTACGGGTTCTCCCATTGAGGCTTCTCAAGATCTTTGTAATTCGGTAGCTACTTTTTTTGCCACCAAGGTCACCAATATATACTCTACGTTTTCCCCCCTTAACTGCCTGGAGGGTTCCGACCCCCACTGTCTGTCTTCATCTCCCAGACCGACTCTTTCCAATTTCCATACGGTCTCGGCGGAACAGATTAATAAACTCATTACATCTATTAGGTCAGGCTCTCCCCTAGACCCATGTCCTCCCTCCATAGTAAACGCAATTTCCGAAGTTATTACGCCTCCTCTCATGGACATTTGTAATACCATCTTTCTGACAGGCACCTACCCGGAAATATGGAAAAAAGCAATCATCAAGCCACTGCTAAAAAAAACCTCTCTTGACCCCTGCGACTCAGCCAACTATAGACCCATTGCTTGCCTCCCCTTCCCTGCAAAAATGTTTGAAGCACTGATGAACCAGCAGCTTTCAGAGTTTATCGATAACCATCAACTCTTAGACGACACCCAATTTGGGTTTAGGAAGGGCCATGGCACTGAAATTGCCCTGATAAAGGCCTCTGACGAAATAAGGGCCATCTTAGACCAGGGTGGGGCGGCGGTCCTTATTCTTTTAGATCTATCCGCAGCCTTTGACACGGTCGATCATTCCATCCTGATCGACCGTGTTGCATCCTTAGGGGTCACCCACCTGGCTAAAGATCTTCTTGCCTCATTTCTGGCCAACCGCACGCAGGCAGTGAAGTTAGATGCATTCTACTCACCTTTCTTCACCTTACCTTGTGGCGTGCCCCAGGGCTCCTCGCTAAGCCCGACACTATTTAATATATATGTGGTGGACTTGGCGAGAGTCATCAAAGCACACGGGTGTCTAACCACCTATGCAGACGACACCCAGCTGGTGCTGGCTGTGCATAGGGATGGACCAGCCGTTGCTTCAAGATTCCAGGAGGGTATGATAGCCATCTGTTCTTGGATGTCGAGTAATTGTCTGAAATTAAATTCGGACAAAACCGAGGTTATGACCTTTGGTAACCTTTCCCCGGAATGGTCCTCCGTCTGGTGGCCAAGTGAAATGGGTCCACCGCCAGTTCCAGCGGCCAAGGTCAGAAATCTCGGAGTCATGTTCGATGACAGGCTGTCATTCAAACACCATGTGAATACAGTGGTCTCATCCTCCTTCTACATGTTGAGGAAAATTAAGAAGCTACTTCCATATCTGCCAGCATCAGCAGGTAAAACTTTGATTACCACTCTTGTTTTTTCCAAAATGGATTATGGCAACGCTCTTTTCCTCAACACGCAAGACCAGATGCTAAATAAGCTGCAATCCATCCAAAATCCTGCTTGGCATCCCAAAATACCACTCACCCGCTATGGCCATACGTCACTTGCATTGGCTTCGAGTCAGAAGCCGGATCAAGTTTAAGGCGCTTTGTATCGCCTATAAGGCCATCAACGATACTGGACCACGGTTCTTAAAAAACGCTTTTCGGATCTATGCCCCCAAAAGATCCCTGCGCTCTTCCTCCAACTGTCTTCTACTAGTCCCACGCACGTGAACCTCCACCTGGGGAGACAGACGTTTTCTAGTGGAGACTCCTAGGCTTTGGAACTCCCTGCCATTGGCCATCAAAACCAGTCCTGGGGGGAGGAGCCTAGGGGGGGAGGAGCCTAGCTCGCGACCGTGATGGCCGCGCTTTAGCTCGGCTCCGTTCGCCCGCCTGTGTTTTCACATTTATCCTGTTGTTATCCTGCCCCGGGAAGCCCCTTTTGCTGTGTGCTGGTGCTACAACGCTCTGCAGGCACTTACCTCTTGCTCCGGTTGTCCTGGCTGCTGTGGTTCCGGTGCAGTGCCTCCCCGATTGTCTTGGGGAGTGGAGGGCGGACTGGCCTGGATCTTCTTCCCGGCTCCCGGGCCGGACAGAGCCTGCGGATCTCCCCTTCGGGGCGCTGTGGAGGTGGTCGGAAGGCCGTTGTTCGTGTGGGCCGGAGGTCCTTCCTGGCCGCATCCCGTTGGAGGGAGACCTATGTTGGAGGCGCTGCCTTCCGTTGTCGGAGCTCCTTGTGTGTCCGGCTTGCTCTCCCTTTGTTCTCCGGTCCGGCCATTTTGATTTTACCGCCCGGGCTCGGAGAACGGGACCGGCGGCGTTGGGCGGCCGGCGCACCCCTTTCTTCTGGTGGCCCTCCTTCCTGCCTGGGGTGCTCTGTTGCCGGTCGGCGGGACTTCACTTGCCTTGCTGCCGCCCCGGCGGAGTTTGTCGACCGAGCGGCCTTGTTGGACTCTCAAAATGGCGACCGGCCCCGGGTGTCCTGGCCGGGCCTGTAAAGGTTTTTCTACACTTAATGAGATCCTGGACGCCTTGCTCTCCTGGCGACTCTGTACAACCGCGCCTGTTATGGCTTCGGAGGTGATTCCTCACGACGGGCCTCTGGGGCCCCCACGGCTGACTGCGACTTCGCCGCCGCGGGGTGCGGCTGGAATTAGCCTGGCGGGATTGGCTCCGGTCACGACCGCGTCTGCGGATGTGTGGGACTTAATGGCGCCTCCTCCTCCTGCGCTCTCTCCTTTTTCTCGGGCCCGGGAGCTGGATTTTGTTTGGCCGGACCTTCATGACTCTCCCGCTTCCTTTCGGCCGCCGCTGCCCGGCGATGTCTCCTGTTCTGGCCCAGATGGGTCGGTTTCTCTGGACATATCCTTGGACTTGTGCCTGCATCGTTTGCTCCACTTAGTGACTTTCCTGGATCTTCCGTGTCTCATTTCCCGTTCCTTTTCTGGACTGCCGTCGGATCTTCCTGCTGTCTGTCTCCTGTTCTTCGTGGCCTGGTCCTCGCTGGATCGGGAAGTTTCCACTTTGGACAAACAAGGACAGGGCTGATGTATGCTGGAGTCTGTGTGCGGTAGTCTTGCACTGATTTGGAGGGTCAACATGTCCCGGTATGGTTATGTATGACTGGCTAGTGCTCCTGGACTTTACCCGATGATTTTTGGCTTCCCGGGTACCTGGTTCTTCATTCAGGCGGGTGATGGGGTACGTTCACTTCTGTCTCCCGGCCCTCCCCCGTATATGTGTGTGTGTGTGTCTCCCATCCCCTGTTCCCTTCCCTCCCTTCCCATTTTTGTCTTTTGATTCCGACTTCACTTTGCTCTGCTATATTTCGGGTTCTATTTAGGGCGACAGGCACGCTGCCGGGGGGTAGGCCGTAGCCTTCTGCAGGGGTGCAGGGTGGGCTTTCGGGGTGGGTTGGGGGGGTCTGTCTGCATTGGGGGGTCTTTTTCCTCCCTTATTTTCCCTTTTTTGTTCTATGGCTCTTGTGTGTTCACTTTTTCGGGACTCCGTTTCCTCCTGTGTCCCCCTGGGGAGTTTCTGTGACTTTTGTAATCCGGTGGGTGTCTGATTGTGGCTCGCTGGGTTATTTGGTATCGATTTTTGATACGTTGCTGGCCGGATTCTATTATCCTGTTTTATCTCCTGGGGGTGCATGGTTTGGTGGGAGTCCCTTCTTTTATCCCTTTTTCTCTCTCCCCTTTTTCCTCCTTTATGAGGGTCCTTTTATTTCTGTCGGGGTGCGTTTCGTATTGTTTTTACACTGCGGGCCCTTTGATCATGCCTCCTCACTTTGGGTGGGGGCGGTGATGGATGGGCGCGGTTTGATTATTGCCATTCTCGTTTCCTTATATTCCGATTTTGTTTCTATTTTGGATAGCGATGTTTGTATGGCTTCTTTTTCATTCTGTGTTCCTAAGATGGCGGCTTGCCGCGGCCCCTCCTCCCTGGTTGTTTCCTACACGGCCCGTTGTTCTTCTGTACCCCGCCCCGCATTAGAAAATTAACCTTTTATTATCCTGTTCTTTCTGATTGCTCGATGTCTTTTATTGTTTTACCTATGCTCCTGATATCGTATCCTGTAAAGAACTTATTTTCGGTTATTATGTTTTCTACCATGTGGTGGCCAGCCCTGGTGGGTTGTAGGCCCGTATTTGTGAGCTTCATTGTACAATAAAGGTTTAAAAAAAAAAACAAAAAAAAAAAACAGTCCTACTCTCATTGTTTTCCGTAGACTACTGATAACCTGGCTATTTGATCAATCATTCTAACAGCTGGCCTCTTGTCCCAGGAAGCTTCTTATGCGCCGAGACACCTTCGGGTATTTGTGCGCAATACAAATTATGAAAATATAAACATAAACATATACAAGAGTTCTCGAATGACCGACCTAAAAACAGAACTTCAGTTTAGTAGAAGCCAGAGCCCTACAGAACTGTAGAGTTGAAATGCGTAGGCCATATATACATGAACACTTGGAAAGATGCAAGATTAAGAGAGACACCAATAGATAACATTCCCAATTACATAGACACAAAGCATATGGACACCATCAAACATATTGTTTCTCTTCCTGAGCTAAAAATGTAAGACTGGAACTTTTCTGGGTCGCTTTAACAATACCTCTGGTTAGACATAAGCCACGGTTGGATGCTATGCTCTATAATAATTACTGCTCTGTCCAACAACTCTACTCTCTAAATCTGAATAGCCATATGTTAGTTCTTGAAAAGATTAAAACTTTGGTGGTGATTTCAGGTGAACATTTGTATTGCTGGGTGCTCATACGAGTTCTGTGTTGCTCTCTTCAAGGTAATATGTTGCAATTTGTCAATACCTACCTGCCCTCTCTTTCTGACCTTATCAAGTCCTTAAAGCTCACCTGCTACCGCTATGCTAATGACACCCAGATTTAATAAATATGATAAGACCACAGGGTTACAAGACCTCCAGTCTCAGTGAAAACCTCACCGAAGAGGGACAGTGGAGGTTAAAGAATCGTCTTAACTTAACGCCTCCAAAGTAGAATTATGTAGATCATGGCAAAATGATTACCCTTTATTCTCCTGGCCTCACAAGATAGGATGACCAACAACCATATCGATCAAGTTGAAAAACCTTGGCACCATTAGGGATTCCATACTCATTTCAAATCCAAGTCAACAACGTGAATGGAGAGACATACCGCATGCCGAGAACGCAGCACCATATCTTAGGTCCGTCTCACAAGATACAGGCACCTCTAGCCCAGTGTCTCACACATGGGTGGCTCCAATTGGCTGCTGTAAATCAGTCTCTCTAGAAATTTGCTAGAGAAGCTACAACAAATTCAGAATGTTGCGGCCAGAAAAGTACAAAACCTGAACAGATGGAATCATACTAGCCCTGCACTCTGGGCTCTATGCTAGCTGTGAGTCACAAGCAGAACCTCATTAAAAAGCCTTCTGCCTTGCACAATGGGTGGTCCATGGGATAGGAATGAACTCTAAACTTTGTCTACCCAGACAAAGGAGAAACCGCAGATTGAGAATGGTCCCACCACTGATAATTTAATCTTTAAAAAAACTTGCACCGGGGAGCTCTATCTCTGTACAGACACTCAAGCTGTGGGATATGTAGCAAAGAGAACAAAAGATCATGAAATGCCATATACCGTTCAGAAAAAGAACACCTGGCTGTTCCCAAAATAATGACTCCTGTAACTCGCAGATAACAATATCTATCCCTCACATTCCCTTTGCTTGACAGTCCACGCATAAGACGGATCTTCATATCTCTGCACCAAGACTGAAGCACACACCCCAAGCTTCACACAACTAACAGATGAAACTTCTTCCAGTACCTTCAACCCTGCACCAGTGGCGGCTTCTCCGCTACGGTGAAGGAGCGTCACCCCACTGTTCTCTACTGGATGCCCAGCTATCTAAGGAGAAGCAGAAACGATACTCCACCAGGAGACAATTGAGATCAAGTGGTAAAAACATGATTCAAATTGCTAGTATCAGGATAGCAAGAATGGGTGGAAGCTTTTATCCTCTTGCGGCTACCAACTAAGGAAGGAACTATAAGATTCATTAAGACCAGAGCATGATCCATCAGGGTAGCAAAGACCATGTTTTGATGTATCTACTCAAGGTATTGTGTAGACTGTAGAGTCAACAAATGAATGCTCCATAGAGAAATAAACACTTTATAAGATTATCCTGCTGATTATACCGGTGCAGATAATGACAGACAAATCCTTATTTTGAACTTTGCAAATATATTGAATGTTGCACGTGTTAATAAGGCCATGATACATTTTTCTATGTCATAGGATTTGACCTGGGGTGGGAGAAATTGTGAATATTGTCATCGTGTGCAAAAATGACATGAAAAAGTGCAAAAAGGAGGGCAAAAATTAAACAAAACCCATATGCAAAACAAAACAACTTGTAATAATATGAGGGTCGTAAAAAAAAGGAAGACATTGCCAGGACCTAATTTAGATACAAGTCTTTTGTGGACCGTACATGAATTAATTTGAATAACCCACATTTTAAGGGGACTAGAGGTTCTTTGAACCTTAACATTTTTATGGTTTGAGGTCTACCTGTACATCTGTTTTCCCAAAGATGCGTCCTACCCAAAAACGTTTGTATTACATGGACTGCTGCGAAGACAGATTTAGGAGACTGAGTTAGCTAGGCCCCCCTCAAATTTTATCAGAAATAATTTTTAGATACAGTTTTTTTTTTTTTTTTTTTTTTTTTTTTTTTTATTTCTGAAATTCTTTATTGTATATAGAAAAATATAATTTTACATACATGGAAGAGGCTTATACATGAGTGGAAAGAAGAAAAGAGAGAAAAGAAGAGAGAGGGGGGGGGGGGGGCATTTCCATACTCTTGAGATCGTTCGCCAGTTCGTGGTCTCATAGTCCAAAAGTCTCATAGTCTGGTAGTCCATATTGCGCCCATTGGTATACCCTGGCGTTTGTTGTCAGGCGGCTTGTTCCCCGCGCCACCCCGGGGGACAGTAGAAAGAAGTCTAGGTTATAGGTTATAGGTTGAGTAGGAGATGTGCTCGTTGCTCTGTTGGCACTAGCCTATTTCGGCCTGTGACCCCAGATGCTCATGGCGGCTTGTGTGATGATGACAGGTAGTGATCTAAGGATCCCCACATGGTCGACTGTTTGTGCGTCTTCGGTGTGTATTTTGCTGTTATGTTGTCCGCCCCCCTCAGGAACGTGACCCAGTTGAGCCACGCCTGTGGGGACGCCTTTGATGTGTCCTTCCAGTTAGTTAGGACGACTTTGACTGCGGCTGTCAGCATGAGATCTATGAGGTCCCTGTCCTCCGTCTTAGTGATTGCCTGGGACGTGAATCCTAGCGCTAGGCCTGTGAGGTCTGTTTGTATGTCTGTGCCAGTGATCTCATGGATAAGTGTTCTGATCTTCCCCCAGAAGTCCTTTATTTTTGGGCATTTTATTAAAAGGTGTTCTAAGTCTCCCCTTTCTTTATCACAGTTCCAGCACACGTCGCTGTCTCTGATGCCTACGGTGGCTAATCGGGCTGGTGTCCAGTATGCCTTGTGTATCAGCCAGAATTTTGTTTGGTTCAGCGTGGCCGTTACTTTTTTCCGACTGGTGGACCTCCATAGCTCTGCTCTGGCTTCCTCACTGAGTGCCTGACCCGCTGCCTCCCCCCAGAAGTTCATGACCTTGTCATTCAGTCTGGTGTGTTTGGGGCTTAGGATCTTGTAAAGGTGTGCTACCTGATGTCCCAGTGTGTTCAGACTGTTAGCCAGCTGTATTATCGAGGGTGTCTGGATGTTGAGGTTTGCCTTCCTTATTGCGACCTTTATCTTCAGGAAGTTGTATAGTTCTACGCTCTCTAGGTTGTACTCTCCTTTCAGGGTCTCGAACGTTACATCGGTGCCCTTTTTCTTAAAGTCACTGGCTGTGGATATGCCTTGACTGTACCAGTCATGCATGTCTAGGACCTTACCCCTGTATTTTAGGGATGGGTTATGCCAGATTGATTCAAAAGGTCCCCTTTTGATGCTCGTATTTAGCAGTTTGTCAATCTTAAGCAGAGCTCGTTTTGTGTTCCTGAGTATCGGGTTGTCTTTTATTGCCGGGTGTTTGGTGGCCGTGAGGAGAGCGATGGGTTTCATACCGTTTAGCAACCCTTGTTCTAATGTTAGCCATGCCGGGGTGTAGTCCTGTCTTGGGTCTAGCCAGTGCAGTCCCTGTCTAGCTAGACACGCCTCGTGGAATCGCTTGAAGTTTGTTATGTTTAGCCCCCCCTGTTCTTTTGATAGTCTAAGTTTTTGCATACTTATTCTGGCCCTCTTCCCTCTCCATAGGAAATCGTTCAGTATCTTGTCTATCTTTTTGTGGAAGTCCTCTGTGTTGGTGAGGGGTAGCATGGCTAGCATATAGTTGAGCATTGGTGTGATCATCATTTTTATTGTCTCCACCCTTCCCCACCATGTTGTGAACTTGGGCGACCAGCCGTCTACCTTGGCCTTGATTTTCTGGATTATAACCTGTTCGTTATGTTCTAGGGTCGTGCTCAAGTTCCTCTCGAAGAGGATACCCAGGTACTTAATAGGTTTATTTTGCCACGCTAGACCTGATGTGCCGAGTACTGTCTTTGTTGTGTGGATGTTGAGGGGCTTGCATTCTGATTTATCCTTGTTGAGTTTGTACCCTGAGACCTGGGCGTACCTCTCAATTGTGTCTGTCAGTGCCTTGATGGATCTCTCTGGGTCCTCTGTCATTATTAGCACATCATCTGCGTACGCTGCCAGTTTAAAGTTTTCCCCTCCTATTGGCACCCCCGCTATGTCTTCGTTAGTTCGTATCATTGTTAGGAGCGGTTCTATTGCTAGTAGGAAGAGGCCGGGTGAGAGAGGGCAGCCCTGTCGTGTGCCTCTGCCTAGGTTTAGTGTGTTTGAGGTGCCTCCGTTCACAACCACTCGCGCTTTGGAGCTGTTGTAAAGCGCCATCACCATTCTCCTGTAGTTGGGTCCTAGCCCGAACTTCCCCATGCAGTGATCCAGGTAGGGCCATGAGACTCTGTCGAACGCTTTTTCGGCGTCCAGGGCTATCATGACGGCCGCTTTGTTGCTCTGGGCCGAGTGGTTGATGATATGGCATAGTAGTCTGGTGTTGTCATGGGACATGCGGTTTTTGAGATATCCTACCTGGGAGTTGTGTATGAGTTTAGGTAGGTAGGCGTTAAGTCTATTGGCTAGTATCTTCGCGTATATCTTGCAGTCTACATTTATGAGTGAGATCGGCCTGAAGTTCTTCGCCTCTGTCATGTCTTTCCCTTCCTTTGGTATGACTATTATATTTGCCTCAGCCATTGATGGGGTCATGCGTCCTTTGAGGACGCACTCCTCAAATACCTGTTTCAGAGTGGGTTGGAGTGTTGTCAGGTGTTGTTTATAGAACCCAGCTGTGAATCCGTCCGGCCCTGGAGCCTTGTTCTCTTTGAGGCCGACCGTGGCCTTCTTTATCTCGTCTTCTGTGACCGTGAGCTCTAGGATGTCTCGTTCCCTGTCTGTTAGTGTGGGTGTAGCTATGTTTTTGAGCAGTTCCTCGCCCCCATCTTCCTTTAATGTGTCATCTTTTGTGTATAGACCCTCATAGAAGTCCCTGAAGACCTCGAGGATGTCTTTATTGGCGGTCTGGGCTTTGTTGTGCTTGTCCTTGATTGCCCCAATTGTGTGCTGTTTTTGTTTCCCTTTCAGGTAGGTCGCTAGGTTTTTCCCCGCTTTGTTGGCGGTGCAGAGGTTGATTGACTTGTATTTGTTGATCCAGGTCCCTGCTCTTTCGCTCAGTATCCTGTTGAGCTCATACTTCCGTTTGGTTAGCTCTGTGAGTGTGTTATTGTCTTCCAGGCTGGCTATGTGGCTGTTCTCTAGTGTTTTTATTTCTTTCTCTAGGTCTGCGATCCTGTTGTTTCTTGCCTTGTTCATTTTCCCTTTTATTGCCATTACTACCCCCCGTATGGTTGCTTTAAGAGCATCCCATAGTACCTCTCTAGGCGTCTCAGGTGTGTCGTTGATTGTCAGGTATTCTCGGATTGCTGTGTCTATCTCTGCCTTCGCTCCTGTGTGCTGGAGGAGGCCGTCATCAAAACGCCATCTGCGTGTTGGCTTTTCATTGTGTCTGCCTGATAGTGACAGGCTTATATGTGCGTGATCTGATATTGTCCTGGGTCCGATCTCTGTGTGATCTATTAGGTGTGTGTGTGTTCCTGACATCAGTATGTAGTCTATCCGACTGTAGGAGTTGTGGGGGTTGGAGTAGAATGTGTATTCCCTGGCATCCGGGTTGCTTAGGCGCCACGGATCCTTCAGGCTCAGTTTCGAGCACAGGTTCCTGAGGATGTTAGGGCTAGCGGTTGTGTGGCGTCTACAGGGGTGCTTGTCTATAGCTGGATCCAGGACTTGGTTAAAATCCCCTGCAACGATCAATAGATCTTCCATTGGTAAGTTGTGTAGCTGGGCACCTATCCCTTCCCAAAACTGTTTGTCTTCACTGTTCGGGCCGTAAATGTTTGCGACGTGGTAGGTCTCTCCTGCTCGCTTGAGGCTGGTCACTAGTGTTCTGCCCTGGGTGTCAGCTTGGTAGCTGGTAATAGACAGGTTCGAATTCTTGCTGATTAGTGTTATTACCCCATTCTTCTTGTTTTATTCATGTAATTCACAACTAAGTTACATGCTCGCGAGGCCCATGCACTCTCTAGTAGGAGTTTGACAGTTCCAGCAAACCAAACAAAAATGATTTGGCCCCGGCCAGGCACAAATAAAGAAGCCACATAACATTTTACAGTGTGGCCTTTTAGAGAAAGCTTCGTTTGCAATATGAAGAAAACATCAAACAGGGCGGCGAAGAATGACAGAACTTCACAGCAAAAAAAGTAATTACCTTTGTAAATTTGTTTGTAAATGAACATAAAACAGATGCAGCTGCATTTCCACACTGGTGCGCTCCCGAATGATTCGTAGTCATTTTTATGTAAATGTACTTTTCTGCAAGCCCGCCACTGTATGAAGCGGTTGCAAATAAATGATTTTAATATTCCTCTCATGCTCATTTTGCCCTTTATCGCGGCTCGCGCTTAACTCGGAGGCGCTTGTCTGTCCTAGAGCAGAATGCTGTTTTTATGAAGATTTTTTTTTTTACATAACCAAAATAAATCAAAGCCTTAAATCATTTTGAAACTGTGTAAGTGAAGCTGCGGCAAGCTGTTATTTCAAAGTTATCACCGGTATAATTCTTATTTTGCAGGAAAAAAGACCAATTTACAAAATCACTGCATCAACTGCAATTAGGGCTGCCATATTCCATTAGGGGATAATGGAATATAAGTGCCCGGTAGGGCAGCGCGCGGCCACACTGGGGCGGCCCTGATAATCCGCGGGTTGAATATTTAATGGGTGCGCCGAGGATGTGTGTGCAGCTGAACAGAGATGTCCTGAAGCACAAAGAAAAGAAAAGGCAGATTCTGTGTGCTATAAACACAGATGTCTAAACTGTTTGTGCCGTAGCCGGGGGAGGACGGGTGGAGGGATTTGGCAGGAAGATGTATACTGCGCCTTTGTTACTTGTTTGACTATGTGGGTCTAGACTAGATTTTACTTAAAAATGTCCCCCTACACAGACATTTCGAGCTGTTTGCATTTCTAGATGCAACCAAACTGTGCATACATTTCAGGGCTGTATTCCCCCACTGTTCTGAGTGTAGTCCAAGCGCTTGCAGGGGAAAGGGCTTCATCGGGGAATAGATGACGGGCAACATTTTTCGGAGCCAGATATTAATGTGAGGGGGAGAGTTTGGCTTCTTTTGTCTGGGAGTCTATCTTGTTGCAACGGATGTTATTGCTGTCTATTAGGCCTTCTAGGATCTGGTGGAGTTGGAAAATCGCCGAAATCTGACAGAGCTCCTGGTCCACCACACCTGTGGATCACCCACTTTATTTAGAAGTAGGGGGACAGTGCAGTTTCCAGTGGCACTGTGCCAGTTTCCTCGCCCTTCTGAAATCTTTGACTGGCACCCTATCCACCAAAGGGCTAGTGGCCCTTAAATTCATGTTTTCTGTCTGGGCCGCAATCTCGTGCTCAGCGTAACCAGGCGGTAAAATGACAGCAAATGAAAACTCTCTATGTGTCAGAGGGTTCTAAATACAAAAACACATGTTGAGGGGGGCAGCAATGACATGGTAGGCCATCAAGATGCATTTTTGCTGAAAATGCTTCCGATGAGTTAGAAGGAGCACTTTTGGTGCAACTGGCTCAATATGGAATCAGTCAACTCAAAACAGAGCATGACAAGCGGATCTGGGCACCTCTGCCACCCTGGAGACATGGCGGTCCACCCTCCTCACTTTAAATTGTCATGTATTCCTATAGGTCCTGAATCGATCCCCCTATTCCTGACCCTATTCTAGTTAAACAAACCAACAAGTTAACTAGCAGTCAGCCCATGAGGCAGAAAACCCCCATGATGCAGATACCGTTATCTGACGCAGTCACACTACGGCACAGGAACGTGTTATCTGATTAGGTCATAACACTTGCGATCTAATTAGACAAGCGATATTCCTCCAGCCCCTGATAAGGCATACGGAGTTCTCATAACAAATCAAACCTATGACAACCTGGCAAAACCCTGCGGCCATTGTTTTGATTTCACCGAGAACTTTAGTAAAAGAATGTGCTAACGAGCAAGTCGTATGACATCTTTATTGACGTATCTATGTCCATCCTTACGTCAATCTCGGCACCTTAAAGGTATAAATATTACCGATCTTGCCATATGCAAACACACGCGTGGTGACGAGACGGAGCAGCCATACTTGCCGAAGCGAAGAGCAGAGCAGACCCCGCTGGCAGCAGCCCCGCCTTCCTGACGCGCTGAGAGAAGCTGCTTTCTCCTGCCGAGAATCCAGCACCGGCGTTTCCGGGTAGCCCTCGCAGGCAGCCTGGAATATCGAGACCAGAGAAAGAGATACCATTCCTCATTCATCCTAAATTCCAGGTACAGAACTGAATAACCCCTCACAGAGAATTCTTTAGTTATTCACTTGGCAAAAACAAACTTAACTTAAACTGTAACTATCTATTCCCGCCCACGTATTAGACTTAGGTCAGGTACACGAGGTAGGCGTATCTAGAAACACCAGTTGAGCACGTTTAGTCAAATGTATATGTGTATATAATATATTTTATTCATTTTAAAACATCTTATGGCTTAGAAACCATATCAATGTTTTTACAGTATTATTTTATACTGCTGCTCTTAATGTATGCACTTTACTTAACTATAAGTATTGCAATAATATCGATCCATTTCTCTTGTATGAGAAAAGAGACTGATCAATAAATAACACCTTTTTATTGAATACGCCCGTCTCTTCCTTTTCTCTACATTCTGATGAGACTAAGAATGCACGTACTGACTGAGTAAAATAATTTGCCTTTTGTTCACACGACTCTCGAGATTGACTCTTGATTAGGGGAGAGCAAAGTTGTCATGTTCTATGGTTGTCAGAAACTAAATCCCTTCTTGTCTAATCAGGGAAGTTAATTCCTCCTTGAACATTCGAGAAAGTTTCTAGTGAACTCTGAGCTAAGCTGGCAAACCCAAAACTTTAAGTCTAGTATCGACAGTAGTAGACCTAGTTAACGTCTGGCCTAGGCCTTTACTGCTGTAGGTATTATTCCAATGCGCAGAGCCTATTGGGAAGATAGGAACTACACTACATGGCGCCCAACGCGTTTGGAAAGGGCGATAAAACTAACGTAAGACATTTAGAGTAACTCAGTCGTGCTTTCTCACTCAGACCCCTTTTCCCAAATACTCCAAAGACGTCTGGAGTGGGTGAAAGGTTATATCCGCCAGACCTCGCAGGAGGGAACTCCTATGTATGGTTTTGGTATAGTCAACGTTGAAGGATAAACAGTTCCAACATATTGTGCATCTAATCTTTATTTCCATAAGAAACCTGATCTGCAAACAAACAAAATAACCTTCAGGACAGTAAAATGTCAGAAAATGAAGAAGAAAGAGAGGCAGTTAGATTAGCAGCTGACATAGCAGAAGCTGATACTGCACTACAAAATGCAGACCCGGATATAATACTCATCCCGGTCATTAAAAGAAAATCTATAACCTTGAAACTTATAGAAAATGGACTGACACCTAGAGGTGGCACAGTCATATTCGTAATTGAGGCACACGAATATCGGCAGACAGAGGTATATTATTCATGGATACATTTTCCAGCAGCAAATGCTGTAACAAAGTACTTCCACTATTACAAAATAGAGGAACCTCCTAATGAGTACACTCCTTTCGAGGAGGTGGAAGTACCACTCAAATTCCAAGAGCATTTGCTCTTATTTGATGGCGCCCTAAAACATAATAATCACATCACCAGACTCGGTCCTTTAGGTGGACCAGGAGCAACGTGGCCGGTCCTAGCCGGATACACACCACATCCAGACATCAATGGGATGTCTGCAGCAGAACTGTTAACACAGCTAAAACAATTAATAAAAATTCATAGACAATTAGTTCAGTATGTGATGCGGACATCAACAATTCAGCCAGCGATTAAACTTCCACAGCTGACCCCTCAACAAGGGAACACAAATAAAATTACACCACAGAACATCCAATCCTGCCTAGGTAAAGTACCGACTAAACGGGAACAAATACCATTCTGGTTGGCACAGAAAATTACCCAAATAGAGGCGGTGTTTCCTGACACCACCCCGCTAGAAAAACACAGGATTCTGACTATCTGTCTCCCAATGGGAATCGCACCACACATAGAGGACTGTGACACTTGGGGTACAGTCTTTGCTTCCATCTACACAAAAACGCACGGTGTTCCATCCATTTCGGTGATACCAGATGTGCTAAAACAAATTCAAGACGAATACGGTCCAGAACCCGCTTTAACTCTTGGTATGAAATTACTGAAAGACTTCAAGCAGGTCTCGGCTATATTATTAGCCAACATAAAAGGTGAAGCAGCCAACGTGGCGATCCGCCAGAGGTTCAAAGAGACAGATATAGCAGACCAACCAGCTGAAATTGCCAGAATCATAGAAAAATCCTATGAGGAACTAGGTAGAGATAGTTTAGGTGGAATACCAGTAAAACCGCAACTGACTGAAAGTCCGGAAAAAATATTTTTTAATAATAATTCACCAAAAAAGAACTGGGATGGAAACAAACAATCCAATCCTAAAGAAAAGAAATTCCAGTCCAGAGGAAGGTCTCCTAGGCGAAGGGAGAAATCTCCGAACCAAAGACACAGGTCACCCCAGAGTGACCCCTCTGGGAAAAGATATAACCTTAGAAATAGGGATAATATAAAAAAACCTGATAGATATCAAGACATTGATACGCGTCCCTCTCAATCTTTTCAGACTTCCTCGCAGAAATCGGAAAGAAGAGGACGATCAGAACAAAGAGAAGAGCACGCCAAGTCCAAAGACAAGGAACCTGCTCAGCTAAAAAAGAAATTACAATTTCCAAAAAAGAAGGTAGCCAGTATCAAGGTAGTTAACAATGCCGAGAATACTGAGGACACAACTGAAAAACGGAGAGTGGGCTCAGACAATGCTAGACAGCGCAGCAGAAGTGAGCGTAGCTCGCAAAGTCCTTATGAATCATCTGGAGACAGTGGACACGAATGAATATCTTCAAGTGGAAACTGCAGACACCAGGGTTAGCAAACCTCACAAGGGATGTATGACGTTATAACGCATACTATTACTCCGCAGACCATTACAACGCGACTTTTACTCCGCATACCGTTACAACGCATAGCGCCTTGGGGCGCTGGATAGTGGTAAGTATAATTTACTATTCTAACTCCAGTCCCCGTGGACCCTAGGGAAGGTGTTGGATAGTAAATTATACTTATTCCCTATCCTAGAGCGCCCCCCAGCGCAATGCGTTGTAATGGTATGCGGAGTAATGGTCGCGTTGTAATGGTAGTGCGGAGTAAAAGATCCGTTGTAACGGGTGTATACCCCTCACAAGATATACGAGATAACATTACGTATAGAGGGAGATAAGACTAGGAAAATAAGGGGACTATTTTGGGATAATCTCTCCAAGGGCTATGACATCCTTCTAGCTGAAAAAGACTGGCCACCAGAGTTTGTCAGGGAGTGCCCTCATGGCGAAGAAGTAATTATGCCTGCCTTCTCAAATCAAATTCCAATTCATAAAAAATACACACTTGCTAGAAAGTGGGCAGTGGCTCTAGCACCTGCTTTATATAAAAATCATGTAGGATGGGATGAGGACTCCCCTCCTCACAAAATCCAGTTAAAATCACAACCTACTGCACAAAGGCAGTACCCAATTAAGCAAGAAGCTAAAAAACAGGTAAATGAAATACTAGATCAGCTAGAATACCAGGGGGTGATTGAAACTTGCACCTCACAAATGAACAATCCTTTGTTTCCGGTCTCCAAACCAGACAATTCATATCGTCTAGTTTTGGATTACCGACACCTTAACACATGTTGCAAAACTTTTGCAGTGCTCACACAGTACTGCACTAATGAATAACATAGTGCGCAAAAAATACAAAACAACCTTAGACATCTCTAATGGATTCTTTTGTCAAAACATAGCACCAGAGAGCAGATATTTAACTGCATTCTCAGTAAATGGCACTCAAAAACAATTCTGTCGGTTAGCCCAGGGGTACAAGAACAGCCCGGGGGTATTCTCAGCGAGAGTAACAGAATTACTTCAACTATATGATGATGAAGCATTATCTTATGTCGATGACATTTACTTAACAGATGATGACTTGGAGACTCACTTGAAAAGAGTGAACACCATAATACTTGGGTTCGCTGCAGAGGGTTACAAATTCAACTTTAAAAAATCCAGAATTGCCCATCTAACAGTCTTGTACGTAGGATATGAATTATCAAGTATAGCCTGGTTGACAATTTTCTAAGAACTAGAAGAATTAAAAAATCTAGAATATGAAGAAACATACCCTCTGCCAATCGACATTCTGCCTTTACGACATTACGCCTGTGTAATCTATACAGACGGACATGCTCAACCCTCCGTTTGGGGAGAACAAGCATACAACCCCACATGTGAGATTACAAAAGAAGTGTGGCGCGGAGGTAAACTAAAACCTCTATTAACAAAGACACACTCAGTAGAAAGTAATTCAGAACAACAAACTGAAATATTAGCTTTAAAAATGGCGCTAGATAATGCGGATCGCGAATTCCCGACACTTATAGTGTCAGATTCATATTACTGCGTCAAATCATATAACAGCGATTTGCAGACATGGATTCAAAACGGTTACAAAGATGACACAGATGCACCAATAAAGCAGAAACTGCTCTGGGAACAAATAGCTCTTTTACAAAAAGAACTACCAAAGACTCACGTGACTCACTCACTGAGTCATCAGCGTGATGGCGTTCACGTTGTAGGGAATTCATTGGCTGAGACAGCCACAGCGGCAGCCACTAAATCGGCTCCCGTAGATCGAAAAAAGCGTACATTAAAATACATTGACGGTGAAACAGTGCTGGCAGTGAAAACGTCATCAAAAGGCGACTGCTCAGCGTTACCGATCAACTATCCACTCAATTATACATACATAATCGATGCAAACTCCGTCCCTTTTGCTCGAATCGCTGGAGTGGGGGATAGAGTGATTCCAAACATGGACAGGAGAAACTTGTTAATCGCAGACGCACACATGGGCGAGGGTCTCAGACACCTTAAAATAAAAGATTCTCTGGAAGAATTACAATCACGGTACTGGTGGCCAGGCATGAGCCTGCGTCATACCATGTTTGTAAAAAACTGCCCAAACTGCAACAGAGATCGCAGTGGGGAGAGAAACAGTTTAATACCTCGTCGTTCTACTCCAGGAAAAATCAGGAGTAAAAAGGAAGGGTTGCGATTAACATATACAGGCTAGTTCCACTTATAATGTAGATCACCAGCACTCGGCTGACGTCCGGACTGTTATACAAAGATTTGCGGGTCTAAATGGCATATACGCTAAGCGCATGCTACGTTTGACTATTGTTTTCACTCAAGCCCTCCTGCCTGGGGGGAAACATGGCCAAATGAGCATAGTCCAGCGGGAATCTTCTCACTTCCTTCCTGAGGGTACGGGACGGGTACGGGACGGTGTAAAGAAAAAACCAAGGCATAAAGCAATCTATAGCGGAAAGGATATTAGGTTCGGGAGCTGGGTGGGTCAAACATCTAATAAGTGTCCAACGTAGTCTCAATAACTTGCCAAGAAATTCTCTGAAGGGATTCAGTGCGTACGAATTATTATTTGGAACTAGGATGATGATCTCTGACATTGATAGTCAGACTTCAGTGGTGAAAGAAAAAAGCTTTGATATCAAAGACCGTTTGGCTATTTTGCAGGACTTAAACAAAACAAGAAAAGACCTGAGCAACATAAAGTTGAAACAACAGCCAACAACCACTGAAGAACCACCACCTGTCCCAGCAAGACCTGTCTGGATTCCAAAAGTCGGGGATCTAGTCAGGGAAAAGATCGTGGTAAAGAAGGAATTTGGGCCTTCTTACAGAAAAGCAGTTCCTGTCTTGTCTGTCAACGGGACAAGATCAGTTGTACTACCGCCACTTGCTGGTAAAAAGGAGAACCGAGTTGTATCAATCGACCTGGTAAAACCACAACATGTGGCCGATAACAAACAGTAGGCCAAGTGGACTCCCAATAAGTAGCAGAACACCAAGGTTTGCTACCAGTACAGAGGTCCTAACGAAGAGGCTCATCACATTCGAAACGCCTACAGAAGAACAACAAGGACTATGCAACAATGCAATAGAACTAAGACCTCTGAAAACCCAAATAAAAACATTTAGCAGAGACACACCAATCTATAATGAAGTACCAAGTGAAAATGCAAGAAACAGAAATCCTGAACCAATTGGAACAATTGACAGAACTGCATCCGGCTACTTCATTAACTTCGATGATTCCTCTGAGGGCTTCAGCGAATCAAAGACACAGCCATCATCAAAAACCTTTAAAGACAAAGCTAAGGAACTTTTGAGACAACTGAAAGAAACATATCTGATTTCTCCATGGATTGAATTTTGGGTGGGTTTTGGTGCATTTATCCTCATACTTTGGCTCATCATGGTACTTACTTTGGGACGCTTCATTGAGGGAAAATATGCTAAAATGGACACAGCAAGTCAGAAAATCAACTTGATCCTCAAACCACACACATCTTCACACGTCGAGAAAAGAGAACTTTCTTCAGCCAACTTCACAGCCAATCCGATACCTGGTGGGGTAGCTTGGGACAACACTGACTATGAAATTTATGGTCCGGTCGAGATCCTGAAATATCCACACCAAATTAAGATCTCATTGAGTGACTTTGCAAAACCAAACTCATTTGCTGATGATTGGGACTTCGAAAGCATTAATAACATGATGTCTGACTTAGTAATGTCTGCTAAATTTACCAAACATGATTATTTGCAGGGTTCTACAAATTATGACAGTATGTATTGCTATAACCACTATGGTAACCACTTTCTACATAGATCTGCACAACCTAGAAATGTTTTAAATTATAATCAATGGGAACATTGTGCAACACCTCCAAAAGGGAGCTCAAGAACCGTTTACGACAAATATTCATATTTTTCAGGTTTTAACACAAGTAATGCTGAAGCATTTTATTTTAAATTGTCAAACAAGACAGGAACCAAAACCATGATAACCAACACAAAATTGTTATATTCAGACTCATTTTTTGAACAAATGAATACTTTTGGATTTGATTATTGGGACAAAAATGTTGAATTGAAAAGTGTTTGGGGTACAAAAGAATGGCAAGTACAGGGTATAGAAGCTTTGTTTAGAGCCTGCATGATCCCAGAACAAATTATATTTTTAAATGACACTGTTCAACAGACCACCTGTCTTGGCTTAGGCAAAATCAAAGATTTAAATAAACCGTCTATTCCAAAGCCAATAATGTTTAGCAATAACTCTGATACAGATGAAGAGATAGACGTAAACCATATATTAAACCAAAACAGAACACATCCTGATTGGAAACAGTGGTTGATCTGGCCCACAGATACTAATAACTGTCAAGACAGATTCCTGAACAAAACACAGGGGTTCAAAATGACCAGGCCAGACCCTAGATATCCTCAAAGACATCACCCAGGGATAATAACCACCTACAGTGTGGGCAAATTATGCCTTCAATGGCTACAAACTTCCACACTGGCAGAAATTAAACAACACCTAACTTTACTTACTGATGGTGCTGACTTGCGTGATTTCACTTTGGGACCACGCAAACAGCGTCAAAAGCGTTTCATAGCAGCCTCTGTATATGCAGCATACAATGAGGCCTGGAAGGTTACTCAAATTGAAACAGCAGAGAGAATACGGGAAATTGACCGTATTAATTTGGAAAAATCACTTTCTGTAGTGGACAATGGGTTAATGACTCTGTCCTCCAGAATTTTTTCTTTGGACAGCATTGTGTCGTCAGCAATCGATATATTATCGCAAGACTTACTGCTATTACAACACGGTCAGTCACAATTGCGTTCTATTGTACAGCTTGGCTGGACGTTACAAAATCTGCGTTCAGGCTATGTGCCTTGGCGTTTAATCAACACAACGTCACTATTCCAAATCTTTAACCTTACTGATAGACAAATCAGTATGGCGCAAAAGGGTGCTGATTATACAATCTTGAGCATTGAAAAACTAGAAAGATTACCAATGACAATGTCAGAACGACCTGTCAATGAATGGATAATACATGGGATAATAAATATTCCAATCTCAACCTTCAGGTTTCAATACTGCCAAAAATATATACAGGCTGGCATGTACGAGAAATTGGGAAAGGGGTACCTTAAAACAACATGGAACCTGCCCTATTCACATGCATGTGTCAGTAATAAAGGACAGAAAGTGTTTCTTAGTGGCAACAATTGTGCGATGTCACTAAGTGGCACACTTCTGTGTAACGGAATTAGTTTGCATGGAGCCTGTGAAGGGAATTCATACAACCTTTCATGTCACCAGCAAGGCGCACCTGCAACAGAAATAGAACCATTCTTTCAAAGACTCTATAATGGGAGTTACATTCTTATTGTAGACCGCAGATGTTGTAGTCTTATGCCCGGGACTCCTTATCTAGTAACTACTACTGCGAAGGTCAAGTGCTGTGGACGCACATTGTTCCCCAGCTCCTTCCCAGACAGGGAGGCAAGGGCATGGCCCGATTTGAAAATTACTTCTATTCGAATAGATACTTTAAGCAGAATGAAAACAGTCCTTCTTCAGACGCCTACCAGGCTCTCGTCATCAAAAGAAACGTATGATCTACAAGTCGCAAGGACGACTGCAGAGATACATACATTATTATCAACTAATTCCCCCGTACATTTCGCGGAAATCCTGAATGAAATCTTAAATATTTCTGATACCAATGGGGTCTCAAAGGTATTTTAAGACAGTATTTTCGATGGCATTAACACCATTCAAAGCCATACTGGGTATTTTTCCAGATTTCGTCCATTCGATTTTTGGCGGACTTCCCCTGATCCTGGGACTAATTGCAGGAATCCTATTCTTAGTCCTTATTTTTCGTTATGGCAACCCATGTCACAGACAAAACTCTTGCGACAAGGGAAGAAACAATCCTAGCCATTGGATACCGGGACCGGATATAAAAAATCCTGGGACTCTCCCGGCTTAGAGACCTGAACATGACTTGGTTTCTATCATTTCGACCAATGTGGCAAAGATGTGTTTTACCTGTATTGAGGTGTCTGCTATGCGGAGAAGAATGCGTGTTAGACACCTGTCTGACGCTACAATCGGATGCGCCGATGGATGCAGAAACATTGTTGAGCCCGATCAAGGTTCATGCTTTGTGCTGCCCTCAAAGGCTACCAATCCTGATGACGGCATTCGTGGAAGCTTCACCACTACGATTGATGGGTAGTGAAGTTCAAGATGAAAGCAGCATCGAACAGGTCCGACCTTCTGTCAGTAATGCAAATCAGAATGTCAATAGGAGACAATCATGCGCAAGAATGCATGATTACACCTATTTCCGAGTTAGTGGAACTTTCCCAGGAAGCTGTTGACAGTTTTTTCGAAAGCCTAAATGATATGATGTTCTCACCCGAACAGAAATAGAGACTTTTGAGCAAGCTCGCACACGGTGTTCCCTGAATTCGGCCTTCAACTTTAAAAATAAAGTCACATGAACATTTTCGCTCCAGTTCACGGACAGCAGTTTTTCCAGCAGCCCCAAATATTTTTGCATATTTTTCGGGACACTATCTTCTGCTTAAAGTAAGAACTATTCTTAGAGAACTAAGGTTTCTAAATTTTAGATAGCTTATAGACATTAGCTGCCAGCTGGCTTGTTCATAAAGATATTTTATTCTGTGATGGAATGGTCTCGAAACTTTTTTCTGTAAGAAACCATTTCATGTGTAATTCTCATATACCAAATAAGCAATAATGTATACAAATGCGATTACTTTGGCATTTTTCTACAGCTTGAGTGCATACCATATATATATGTCTGCAATTTTTTTTCAGTATATTTGAAAATTTCAAAATGCATTTATGTATTTTGGGGTGGTAAGGTATACACACTACTCTATAGTATGTTGTACTATGTTATACTATGCCTAGATTAGTAAATATGTCCATAGTTAGCGTGGAGTGGGTGTCATGTATTCCTATAGGTCCTGAATCGATCCCCCTATTCCTGACCCTATTCTAGTTAAACAAACCAACAAGTTAACTAGCAGTCAGCCCATGAGGCAGAAAACCCCCATGATGCAGATACCGTTATCTGACGCAGTCACACTACGGCACAGGAACGTGTTATCTGATTAGGTCATAACACTTGCGATCTAATTAGACAAGCGATATTCCTCCAGCCCCTGATAAGGCATACGGAGTTCTCATAACAAATCAAACCTATGACAACCTGGCAAAACCCTGCGGCCATTGTTTTGATTTCACCGAGAACTTTAGTAAAAGAATGTGCTAACGAGCAAGTCGTATGACATCTTTATTGACGTATCTATGTCCATCCTTACGTCAATCTCGGCACCTTAAAGGTATAAATATTACCGATCTTGCCATATGCAAACACACGCGTGGTGACGAGACGGAGCAGCCATACTTGCCGAAGCGAAGAGCAGAGCAGACCCCGCTGGCAGCAGCCCCGCCTTCCTGACGCGCTGAGAGAAGCTGCTTTCTCCTGCCGAGAATCCAGCACCGGCGTTTCCGGGTAGCCCTCGCAGGCAGCCTGGAATATCGAGACCAGAGAAAGAGATACCATTCCTCATTCATCCTAAATTCCAGGTACAGAACTGAATAACCCCTCACAGAGAATTCTTTAGTTATTCACTTGGCAAAAACAAACTTAACTTAAACTGTAACTATCTATTCCCGCCCACGTATTAGACTTAGGTCAGGTACACGAGGTAGGCGTATCTAGAAACACCAGTTGAGTACGTTTAGTCAAATGTATATGTGTATATAATATATTTTATTCATTTTAAAACATCTTATGGCTTAGAAACCATATCAATGTTTTTACAGTATTATTTTATACTGCTGCTCTTAATGTATGCACTTTACTTAACTATAAGTATTGCAATAATATCGATCCATTTCTCTTGTATGAGAAAAGAGACTGATCAATAAATAACACCTTTTTATTGAATACGCCCGTCTCTTCCTTTTCTCTACATTCTGATGAGACTAAGAATGCACGTACTGACTGAGTAAAATAATTTGCCTTTTGTTCACACGACTCTCGAGATTGACTCTTGATTAGGGGAGAGCAAAGTTGTCATGTTCTATGGTTGTCAGAAACTAAATCCCTTCTTGTCTAATCAGGGAAGTTAATTCCTCCTTGAACATTCGAGAAAGTTTCTAGTGAACTCTGAGCTAAGCTGGCAAACCCAAAACTTTAAGTCTAGTATCGACAGTAGTAGATCTAGTTAACGTCTGGCCTAGGCCTTTACTGCTGTAGGTATTATTCCAATGCGCAGAGCCTATTGGGAAGATAGGAACTACACTACAAAATAGTCCCTATGTTTTTAGGTCTCGCGTGGCGTACTGCGCACATGCGCAGTCGAGCTTGCGAGATTTTATGTTTTAGAGTGTACTTCACTAGCGAGGGATAAGCCCCGCCCCTCTTCTCCATTGGCTGGCCTCCTAAACGGTGGCCAGCCATTGGAGAAGAGGTCCTAGTGACGTTCTTCTTTCTTGCTAAGCCCCGTCCTTTTCAGACTAGGCTCCTTGACTTACATTTGTGGTAAAAGGTTTTGTTATCTTCTTTATGGGTGCAGATGGCCTCTTCGCGGCACCCGCGCATTACTTTTAAAATGTTACAAGTAAAGAGTGGGTGCCGTGATCATACTAAAATAAAAGAAATAGAAAAACATCTACTTCTTTCATTTTAGTATAATCGCAGCACCTGCGCTTTACTTGTAACATTTTAAAAGTAATGCCCGGGTGCCGCGATTATACTAATATGAAGCCCATCTTGGCAGGCGTGACGCTGCGCATTGGCTTCTGGCCTGTGACAGCGGGTCATTTAGAGAGATGTGTTTCATTCGGCCAAACAGGTGCCTTCTTAAAAATGAACTAAACGATGTATAGGGTAGACTCTTGCAGCAGAATGTAAAAGGGAATCTTCGGAAAAGTATATTCAATTAAGCATCGACTGGGACAATTACATTTAGAAACCCGGACTAGCCGTCCTCCTACCTCTCCTTTTTGTCGCTCTTCTTCCCCGCCCTCTGCCCCAGCCTCGGACGGTCATTGGTCTGTTCCCCATCTGTCCCGGGGCCTGGCTGAATGGAGGCGCAGCTGGGGAGTAGGGTCCTTGTTTGAGCTGCTGCCGGCGGACACGGGACCGAGCCTCCTCCAGCTGCCGAGCCTGGACACACTCTGACCCGAGGGATGCTGGCTGCCACGGCACGCTGTCGATGGACCGGAACAGAAAAGGTAAGGACCCCCAGCCTGTAGTTCACTGATGCCTCCTCGGAGTCCCCACCCAGAGCCTCCTAACGGACCAGGAGCGTAGGGCTTGAGTCCTCCCCTCAGCAATGCCAGCAGCATCCCTGGGGCAGGGGACCCCGCAGTATATGCAGAGGCAGCCAAGATCAGCGGTACATTGCTACATTCAGAGATCCCAATGTCTCTGGATCAGCCCCAAAGCAGTGCACCCGCCCAGAAAACTGTGTGGAAACATTTCAAAACCGAGGCATGGAAAAAGTATTAACCTTGTGTTGGCAGAGAACCAGTGGAAAAAAACCTGCCACACGGTTTGAACCGAGCATGCATGGTAGCTGCTGCTCTCTGGCATAGCTGTGGGGTTGTCGTGCAGTGTCCTTGCATCTTGGTTGCATTACGCGGGCCAGGGCGATGCTGTTGTTCCTGGCGATAGGGTTCGCGAGCTGGAACGTGACCTAACTCCCCCCCCCCTTATCTAAAATATCTGAGATTGGGAGTAAATAACTGTGCTGACGTCATCGGCAAACCGGTGTGCATGCCAAGTTTGATTTTGTAGACATATTTACACCCGGTTCAGGCTCCATGAACCCCCATGCTGGGGTTCTGGGGTGCGACAAATACATCCTCTACATCACCTCCCCAGCGCCTACATCCTAAATAAGTATGACCAAGGGCAATCGGCGTTCAAACTGGTGGTTTAAACATGATTGCAGCAGGCACCGGGGCCGCCGAGCTGTCCTGCCGCCATTTCAATCCTGGAGTGTCTCCGTGCGTGATAGTAGGAAGGGGGGCTGCAAGGGGCAGTGTCGGCTGCGGTAGGTAATCTACTTCTACTTTTCAATCTGTTATTTGCTTTCCAGGTTTAAATCGTGGCCTACAAGTTCTCCAATACAAGTAAAACCAAACATTGTCAAAGCCAGGCTCTGCGTGTGTATGGCTCTGTGTGTGTGGCTCTCTGTGTGTGTGGCTCTGTGTGTGTGCGTGGCTCTGTGTGTGTGGCTCTGTGTGTGTGTGTGTGTGTGTGGCTCTGTGACTCTTTACTACTCACTCTTTCACTCTTTACTACTCATTCTTTACTACTCGCTCTTTAATACTCACTCTCTAATACTCTCTCTACTACTCACTCTACTACTCTCTACTCACTCTCTAATACTCACTATACTCACTACTACTCACTCTAGTCCTCTCTACAACTCACTACTACTCACTCAATTAATCACTCTATTACTCTCTAGTACTCACTCTACTACTCTACTACACATTATCAACTGTTCTTCTACACACTCTCTACCTCTACTACGCACTCTCTACTACTCACTCTCTACTACTCACTATTACTCACTCTACTACTAGGTCTCGCATTTGCGAGAGATGAAGCTATTTGCATTGTAAATGGCAATGCCATTTATTTATCTGTTTTCAAAACCAACACATAAATAAAAAATTTGTCATTTAGAATGCCAATAGCTCTAACTTTTGCAAAGGCGAGACCGTTGCATTGTAAATGCTTGTTATGTGCTACAAGCAGTATAGCTTTATACTTAGACTGCCGAAGTAGCACATTTGAAGAATGATCCCTAACGGCAGTACCCACTCACAGGCCTGAACATGCACCCTGTGCATGCTCATGCACGTTTTAGTGGATTCGCAATGACCCTGAAGTGCTTCTCTGGGGACAGACATCTGTAATGAGTCACTGCTACTAATCATAGCAGATGATAGATATTTGACAAGATGTATCAGCTACAAGTGCACAGGCTCAGATGGTGCATTGCTCAAGTTTCTTATGTCACCGGGCATCACAGATTTATTTCAAGCTCACATTTTGATGGATGGAAATTCAGAATAGTGCAGTGCTCGCCTCTGCGCAGGGAACTCAAAAGAGCCCTCACATCGGATTCTAATTTGTCCACTGTGGAATTACTAGATTGATGAAGTGGGAGAAGGGAAAGTACCAACATTCCCATGCTGTTTTCTAGACCAAATTTAGCACTAAATACAGATTAAATCTAACTTCGAAAGAAATACCTTAAACAAGCCCCATTTCTAGTTTTTTATGCAAGACCATGAAATGTTGCTTCATGCTGTAAATGATAAGGGGCAATGTTCATGCAATTTTAGGTCCTAATGGACAGCCACAGCACAACCTTGTATCGCAATTTCCTCGAAACACATAATACAAAACTTCCTAATTCTATGCAACTGAATACCACTTGATGTTGTAAGTTCTAAGGGGCACATCAATTAAACTTTACAGTAAGCTCTCATAAACTACTACAGTATTATGCTAAAAAATGTATGGCTAACCCAACACAGTTTCACGTTCTAAATACTAATGAACACTCTTTCTTCAGCTTCCCAATCCAAGGAACACTCTTACAAGACAATCATAAGTTCTAAACTACTTGGCTACTTCAGCATGCCTGCCTGTACATGTGGTGGATGATCGTCTGTAAAGCATCTGAAACCTGCTCAGACGTAATGGTGTAACTTTTGTGTGGACTCTACATGTCTTCCGTACTGACACGGGCCAGAGATGGTCTTCGGGCGTGGAGCATGCTTGTTCGGCAATGACAATACCAGGTTAGTGTTATGATGGACATGTAATGGGAGTCAGGTTCTGGTCCCTTCTACTGAGGCGGCAAAGTTCCTTCTGGGTCATACTAAGCAACACGTACACACATTTAATGCAGATTTGCGATTCAATGGACACCTTTGATGCAAGTCTCATGTTCTAAGAAGCATTCCAAATAGGCTTTTGTGTTATAAGAACACTTAATAAAGAATAGTGTTTCACTTTAACTGTTTCCATATTAAAAGGCTTCTTGGCATGAGAAACACACATAGTAGTTGTCACCGCCGTTAGGAATCTAAGGCCGGTTGGCCTGGATCCTGTTTCCCTGGATATGATAGATTACCTATTGGGCACGCCAACATCTTGGATTTCTTTATTTACCCCGTCATCGATTCACCAGCCTGCAAACATAAATATAATTTGCTCATGTAAATGGTCTGCCATGGTTCGCAGCTCTGGTCATAGGAACGCAGACTCGAGTAAGTGCACCTACTTCAATGTTTGTGCACCATGGTGAAATACAGAATATGAGAAATGGCGCCCATCAACAATAAAAGAAAACACGAGGGTATACATTAGGTCAATGATTTCGAAATGATAATATGACCCAAAATTTACTTGGTGGGTATAGCACAAAAGTAATAACACTGTGTTAGCTGATAAATCTGGACTGCATCGGAGGGGGAAGTGGTGATTTTGCAAAGTTTTGTAATAGAACTATGTTCATGCAGATAAATACAAAAATTAAAATAATAATGGATTAGTAAACGAGGAAAATGCATGTCTAATATTATTGAACTGTGATTACCATCTGGTGATATAATACCCTTGACATCTGTGCAATTGTAATAAATTAGCATAATTTTAGAGTTATTTCCTTTTTTTTATGTAAGCCACTATTGTAGTCTGTGGTAACTTTAAATCAAAAACGCACATAAAAATGAGTGTATGCTATGCAAATCTGACGGTGGGCATTAGGGAAGGTTAGTAGTAGAGAGAGGGAGTGAAGAGGAGAACCGGCATCAATCACACAGCGACATTGTTCACAAAGTCCTGTTGCTTTCTGGTATAGTTAATTTGTACCCAAAACACAATACGTGGATACCAGGTAAGAGTGGACACTTCAACAACAAGAACCGGCCACTAATAAATATGGATGCACAGCTGAATAAAGAAAAAAAATCACGAGGCAGCTATAAAATAGTGGAGACATTGCAGAATTGAAATAAGACACCTGCTAAATTATTTAGTACAACTCCCTTTTCTCCAATTGATTCTAGAGCTGATATTTTTGACTCATAAAAGCACCAAACTGTATCCTAAATTGCTTAGAGACATCAAGTTGCTTGCCATAAATAACCTTTGGGATAAACAATAAACAGAGCCTGCTCCTTTGTTCACAAGTAGCACACTGCCCCTTCATGTTGACCATCAGCTCGCCCTATCCTTAAACCAAACATGTAGTCTCTTCTTGGTATTCATCACCAAGTGTTTACAAGACGCTGAATTTGTATGTTCACATTTTTTAATATTGGCCTCTCCAACGAGGTGAAAGAGGTGGTATTTATGTCTTTAGGAAACTCCAGTTCACTTTTTATCACCATAACGTGCACGGGCTCCCGAGAGCTATCCAGGCTGATGAATGCTGATAGGCTTGGTAGTTCGGACTGGACTGTTCCCATGAGGCACAGGGTCAAGGCTGATTTGCATATAGCCAGTGTCTGACCCAGGGTGGTGTGGAGTGCAAAAGAACGATGGATTTAGTCCTAGATCCTTGTACTGGGGTGAATGTATGATACTGTTCTACATTCTGTCCATCAACTGTGTTTTTTGCAATTTTCACCCCGAGTGGGCTGGGTATGCTCAGACGTGAGTCCCAGGCTCTCCACACCACTGGAGTCAAGCTATCCAGGCTGATGAAGGCTGATAGCCAGAAACCGGCCCTTGGATGGTTGATTCCGGTCTGGGAAAGACATGGCTTGGTAGTTCGGACTGGACTGTTCCCATGAGGCACAGGGTCAGAGCTGATTTGCATATAGCCAGTGTCTAACCAGGGTGGTGTGGAGTGCAAAAAAACGATGGATTTAGGCCCAGATCCTTGTACTGGGGTGAATGTATGACATTGTTCTACATTCTGTCCATCAACTGTGTTTTTTGCAATTTTCACCCCGAGTGGGCTGGGTATGCTCAGACGTGAGTCCCAGGCTCTCCACACCACTGGAGTCAAGCTATCCAGGCTGATGAAGGCTGATAGCCAGAAACCGGTCCTTGGATGCTTGATTCCGGTCTGGGAAAGACATGGCTTGGTAGTTTGGACTGGACTGTTCCCATGAGGCACAGGGTCAGAGCTGATTTGCATATAGCCAGTGTCTAACCCAGGGTGGTGTGGAGTGCAAAAAAACGATAGATTTAGGCCCAGATCCTTGTACTGGGGTGAATGTATGACATTGTTCTACATTCTGTCCATCAACTGTGTTTTTTGCAATTTTCATCCCGAGACTGTCTACACTGATTATGAATGATTATAGGGTTTGCTTGATAAGTGTTATTATGTCTAGGTTTTGACGGCACAGCTGTCAAACAGATCTGTTGCTAACAATATGCAAAGAGTGGACTGTGAATTAGTTCTCTTCAATCTCTGGCTTTCTTTGACCACCAGCCTCTGTCAGCAACGGGCTCGTCACGTCTTGCAGCGGAACATTCATCTCTCACCTATTGGCTATTTGGATGTAGCTGTCCACCTCCTCTCAAATGCATGTAATGAACTACCTAGAGGACTGCTTTACGCCTACAGCCGTCTCTGTCCTCTCTGCTGGCTCCATCCTGTGAGTTTCAGTGGGACAGACTAGCATTGCATGCATCAGAGCAATACATCCAGACCTACTGACTTAGCCAAAGCTTATGTTTTTAGTTTTGATATAATGAATGGTGCACTGCATTAATATTGACACTACACCACGTGCATTGCCTTTCACAGCAAACTAATAATGCTACCATAGAGTTGGCACAATCATAGCGACACACAACACTATGACCCGTGATGAAGCCACTCACAGATGTCTCTCATATTCAGGTCTCACAGGAAATAATTTTAGACCCACTCCTTTAAAATAATCAGTAGCACTTGACACCAGCCTCCCTTTTCTCCCATCAGACCCTTCCTGTTTTCATTTTTAACAACACTCTGGACCAGGTAGCCTGATCTGAAGTGTGCGCTTTCTTTATAGATACTCAGGGACCTATTCACAAAGGTAAATTCGGCTGAAAACAACATTTATGACTGACTATACCTTACTTACGTCTGCCAGGAATTCACAAAGTAATTCCTGGCAGGCATAAGCCCATTTACTTGTGAGGCGATCACCGCCACGCGTGCGTAGTTCTACACATCCGTAAATCCCATTCAAGGGGAAGAAAGTTGGTGTTTTAAGGCATGATTAGCCTTGTTAATGTGTGAATGTCAATAAACATGGATGTTTGTCGGCATTCACAAACGTTTCTTCTTCCCCATTCCACCCTGAAAAGGGTCGGAGACTTGCTCCAGTCAAGGGCTGGTGTAACTCCGCTTCCATGACGGGAAAGGGAACGGATCACACACAGATTTGCTGTGAGCATAGGGGAGAGGGTTTCTTGATGGGTACAAACATTTTGCCTCAAAAAAATAATAACAAAAAAACTCGAAGGATCCCATTTACCCTGTGTGGAGGCCTCTGCTATTAGAGCTTGGCACAGTAGGACGTGGATCCTACTGGCAATGACACATGATGTATCCAGGATACACATGTCAACCTGAGCGAGGCACAGTCTTCCATACATACTCATGGGAAAGTTTGTGAAATCCAGAATGTCGTAAATCTACACTTGTTTGTAAGTGTAAATCAGCGAGTTCAGATTTACGACTGTCTTTGTGACTTAGGCACTCAGTTTTGTCCACCTGATGTAGAGCTGCTCACAGTCCCTTAAGCTCTGCTCACCCAGGATGGGAGAACTCTGCCTCCCATGTATGAGCTTTTATGCCCATGCCTATGTAAGGTATAACGGTAATCTATTGTATCCCCACATCACTGTATTTTTCTGCAATGTGCTCTATACAACGCTCTGCTGCGTCCCTAAGCGATCTCCTCACTATCTAGATATCCAACATAAATGAAAATAATGACAAGCAAGCCATTGATCGAATGTGCACAATGAACAGTATTTGGTGCTCTTCCTAAGCGCCTGCTTTTCTAAATTTCTTAAATTGATTTACGTGCTTTTCTCTGAAGCATGCAAATCCTAACTCTACCTTACGAGCAGTAAAAAATCATTTCTTTACCATGTCCAGATATTTCAGGAAAAGTGAACACTACCCCCAAAGACTGCAGGGGGGTCATCAATTTGGGATTTTAACCCAAATGCAAGCAAGGGGCACCTTCATAATCGCTGACAAAGGCGAGGCATTAAATGATCGCTGTACGGCAACTTGCCTTAAACACCTGCTAACAACTGTTCAATGTCCTAGCTCATACTTTCTAGCTATGGACTGACTGATCAGAGTGTCAATAGGCATCATCTAGGTTGACCAACTGTTGTGTAAAATCTCACCAACGGGGATAACCTGTTCAGCGTAGAGGCAACATCTTCTCGAAAGGAAGAGGATGTCTTGTTCCGATCCGAGAAAGCTTTATAAGCATTGATCATATCTGGACTGAACAAAAGTGACCACTGTATAATCACCAGACCATTACACAAACCTGGCCATCAGCCAAGACCTTGATGGAAGGTGAGAGGATCAGCTGCTGGTCATGGGCATGCAGGCAAAGGTTCCACAGGAGTGTAGCGGTAGAAGGAAAGCTGGTAACTTTTTATCAACCATAAACCAAACCACGTATTTTTCCTAAGGTCTTAAAGAATTTTATATTTAAACAAATAGAAATTCTTTCAAAACCACCATAAAACCAAATGTCCTAGTTGCTGTATCATAAATGTAAGTTTGGGTCAATACAGATGGTGAGCTCCCTTGGAGTCAAGCGCTAAAACCTAGGGGTGCTACAACCTCAATCGACAGGAAGCATAATGACAAATTCTTGCACATTTATCTCTAAATGAGCCACTGGATGGGTATGTTGTCTTCCTATTCGTATGTGAGACCCTTCTCTTAGTTTGTTTCGAGGTCTTATAATTTATTTATTTTTATATTATAAGATGATACAATGTCCCTTTTATTAAAAAGGACAGACCATCAGCACTACATAGTATATTTGTCCGTGATCAAGAGGTTAGCTGGGTGTGTGAAATTTGAAATGTGCATTTGTCGCTAATTCTGACTGCTGACAAAGCTTTTCTTGTGACCTACTATGATAGGCTTAACTGCCTGTACTTTGTAAACCAATGTGCTGGTAGTGTATCTGCCTACATTTCCTGTCTAAGCAAGGTCACTCCCCTAAGGACTAGCGCTAGTGATGAAATCCACTAATGTAGGCTCACGATGCAGGGGCATAGGTCCACAGCGACTTGCAGATCCAAAATTAGTTAGACAGAAGCTACCTAGAAAAAAAATATTGCAAACAAATTTCTAATTAATTATGATGAACATAAAATGTCATCTTATGGCCTAAGTGTTAGTAAATATACACCAAAAAGTCAAAGAAAATTCCTTACAACAAGTAAAACAT
Source organism: Lissotriton helveticus (assembly GCF_964261635.1). Lineage (NCBI taxonomy): Eukaryota > Metazoa > Chordata > Amphibia > Caudata > Salamandridae > Lissotriton > Lissotriton helveticus. Next base: position 1,196,047,745 of record NC_136068.1, read on the forward strand.
CTGGCCCATAGAAAGAGAAAGGCTACAAGTGCTGTTGCAATCCTCATCTGCCTCTATATTTTCGCTTCACTAAAAGGATGTTGCAGAAGCTATGTGTGGTTGTAGGTTATTTATTTATTTATAGAGTTTTGTATAGCGCGAACATGACCCAAGAGGGTATCAGAGCGCTTTACAGTGTAAGAACATAAAAGGATCGGGTGTTATACATACATTCAAAAGTGTCAATTCGTACAAAGGAATATGAAATATATGAATAACAAGCATAGAAGACCATGAAACTGCAGGACGTAGTACAATATACAGTTAAAGAACATTCACCTGAGATAGGCAATATTATTCCGATCATAAAGATGACTCGGTGACATCCTAGAAATCAAGCTAATGGCAAGTATTTGTTCATTAGTAGTATTTTTACTTCTTTTTTTAAGGCGGTAAAGGAAGTGATTCCACAAACTACTGGAAGTAAGGAGTTCTATATCCTTGGTGCAATCCCAGAGAAAGCTCTACAACCAATTCTCTTCTTATGGAAAGATTGAGGTTTCAGAAGGAAAGTGCTTGCACCTCGAAGTCGTCTGCAGCCTCCAGACCTTTCCAACTTTAGAGCCAGGTAACTGGGTGTATTGTTGTGAATTGCTTTGTGTGTCATGCAGGCCACTTTAAGATGTATTCTTGCCTCGTAGGGCAACTCATTTAGGACTTTCAAGGTTGGAGAGATGTGACAATTTCTTTTAGTTCCTGATACTAGTCTTGCCGCAGCATTCAGTGCTGCTTTTAGCAGAGCCAGCTTGTATTTAGGAAGACCAAAGAGGGTGGTGCTTACGTAGTCTAAACTGGGTAGCACTAGGACTTTTACTGCCATTTTTAGATCAGCCTGAGGGAGGAAAGGTTTGAGTTTCCTTAATATACTCAATTTGTAATTAGCTCCCTTGGAGTTAATAGAGATGTGCGATGGATATCAAAAATAGTGCTCAACATAACTATGGTGGCCTAAATATCGATTACAAAAGTATTGTTCAATTGGGTGCACATTTTCTAATATTAACTTCAATGGAGCAATATTTTTGTAAACGATATTTAGGACACAAATGTTTGTCAGACGATATTTAGGCCACAATGTCCTGGGACGATACCTTAAGGACTGGAGCCCGGTTCTCAGTTAAATGGACTTTGTGTTGTGTCCTTTCTACCAGGTTCTGCACTGAAACATCGCGGCTCTGCGAGCGAGGAGTATTCCCCCAGGAACAGTGTGGAGTCATAAGACGGTTACCTGTATTGAGTTGCATCTGTCATGACTGGCTCGTATGTTGCTCCTTAATGTATTAAAAACTTTTGCCTACTAGGACAGTTTCTGATCTTCTTTTCACTCACAGCACACTTTTCTTCTGTAGAAACTTTTTGCCAATATGAACAGTATATTCTAAAGTGGTCTGTCATCACAGTGGAAAACAGCAAATAAAAACGACTACACTCTCATGGCATGAGGGTGTCCTGTCAGACTTCCCGTTTAGAAAATTATGCTTAAAATAATATTAATGGTTATTGTTGTCCCTATTTTGTATGAAGATAAAATACATCTTGAATTATTGGGGAAAATAGGTTTAAAAGGGTCATGAACTGATCAGGAACTTTGTTGAAATTGGAATAATATGTGTTTCTAATGAAAAGCCAGTCCCTGCAACTGGTTATCCAGGCAAAGGAGCATGTAGACTGGGGAACTACTGATGTAAAACCTGGTCATGCTACAGCTGAGGTGAGCCCTCCTGGATGTTCTAAGAGCGTGAAAGGGCATACCAAAGTCAAAACACTTGTATCCCTGCTCTAGGCAAAATCCATAAGGTTTGCCAATGTGGCCACTCGAACAGGAATCCGGCAGATTTTCCAACAGGATGTGTTAATGCAGCAACAAATTAAACTATAAGTGACAATTTTTGTTATTGAAAAATGAATCCTTGTTAATGTAATCAGTTCCAATGTCTCCCTTAGAGTCATTACAAAACTGCAAGGCTGTAGGACTTCATTTTTATTTGTATACTTGCACGTGAGGGAAGGTGCCGGAATTTCAAATCATAGAGACAATATAATAATTGCAGCTTTTATGAATTTTGTGTCTTCCATTTGATGGCATTTTTCGAAAATACTTTACAGTTATGCTTCTGTTTTGAGATTTAACATTACTAAACTAATTTATCATCAAATATCACACTGAAAACAAGTATTCATAGCTTCCGATTGACAAGTTACAAGAAATGGCACTGAGAGATAAAAAGATGACACCGATATGGCATCTGCTAAACAACACTCACTAAAAAGTGAAAGAATACCTGGAGGTCTCCATTATCAATGACTCAAAAACCGCCTTCATCTCATTCAAACGCAGGCTTCAAGTGCTTGCCTCAAACTGAACGCAAACAAAACAGAATTCCTGTTGAAAGCCAATCCAGGAATGGATGTTTGATATGAAGTTAGATGCCTCAACTCTCCACAGAATCCAACTCACTTAGATTCACTCTGAATGTGACCTCTCCTTCAGGACTCGCATATCAGAGAAAATGTCGACAGCCTGGAAGCAACTTTCACTCTTCCGCAGAATTAAATCCTCTATTCCCCCAACTGCCCACCAGTTTATTGTCATTTTTCACCTGGATGGTGGTAACCGTCTTCTTGCTGGTTTCCCTAGCTCTGTATTTACTACACAAAAAACTGTTCTGTACTTATAATGGGACGGGAAATGTTCCATTACATACAGCTTCTGTATGTGGTTTGTGACTTTGATGAGATAGTGTTATTATGCAGATCACGTATTGTTCCTAACATTATTAACTATTGAACGAACTGGAATGGTTGAGGCCTGTTAAGCATCCTTATGTTTCTTTATTCAATTAAAGGTCTTATGCACTGGCCAGTCATAAGCAATCATACATCTTCATGCAACCAGAGGGGAGGTGGACAGGCCATTTATGCAGCACCTAACTTCTTCTCTCGGTTTATAGAGGTATGGACAGATCAACATCCACCGGTATAGGTATTCATTTGAGCAATGTACATGCAGCTAGGGCTTCATTCATGCATTGCCCCAGCTCTTCATTGATCTAATGGAGACTTAGGCAGGACATTCATGCATTGTCATGTTCTTCATTCAGGAAAAGAGGTGTGGATAGGTCACATATGTATCCTCATATGTCTTCATTTAACCACAGGGAATTTGACATGCCATACATGTATCTCATACCTCTTCATGCAATAAAAGGGGCGCAGACAGGTCATTTAAGTATCTAGCACTCTTCATTCAATCAAAAGGGGCGTGGACAGACAGTTGATGCATGTTATACCCCTTTTTAGGTTTCGCCTGGCGATCCGCTGCTCAGCAGCGTTCGCGCAGGCGAAATCTTTTGAGAACAGTCTGGGGCTTTGTACCGCCTCTCTGTTCCATTGGCTAGCTCCATAAATGGAGGCTAGCCATTGGAACAGAGATGCGTCACTCATTCCCCGAGCAGATTCGTGGGCGTTCCGGCGATTTTACTCATCCCGCCCATTTTCGGGCGCCATGCGGCGGTGGGCGGTTGTTTTTTTTTTTCGTATCGCCATGTTTATTTCATTTCCAACGTGTGCTTTGCAGGGGTGGGCTGCGCGATTTCACTTTCCTTGAGTTGCTAGCAGGTAAGCGGCATATTTTACTCCTTTTTTTATCCCGTTCCCGCCCCCCTCCCGCTGTCCGTGTGCCCTTCCCCGCCCCCTCCCGCTGTCTGTGTGCCCGTCCCCCCTCCCGCTGTCCGTGAGCCCGTCCCCCTCCCGCTGTCCGTGAGCCCGTCCCCCCTCCCGCTGTCCGTGTGCCCATCCCCCTCCCGCTGTCCGTGAGCCCGTCCCCCCTCCCGCTGTCCGTGAGCCCGTCCCCCCTCTCGCTGTCGGTGAGCCCGTCCCCCCTTCCAGTTTCGAAATATATATGTTTGTGTCTGTATCCTTTTTTTTTAGTACTGTGTATTATGGGTTGCCTTTCTCTATAACTCTTTCATGGGATTCCTCCCTCCCCCTTCCCACCGTTCCTTTTTCTTCCCCCACACCCTGGCTCGTTTCTTCTCGTTTTGCTGTTTCCTGTTATTCTGCGCGAGGTATTTTTCGCAGTTTACTTTCTCACTGTGGACTATCTTCACAAATGTGCACTGGGTATGCTAAAGTGATCTCTTGTCTTTTCCCTCTACGACTAAGGGTATGTAAAATGAAATGTAAACCTTGCATCACATAACACCATCAGTTTGAGATTATCGTACAAATATAAAGGCGGACGTAAAGGGAAGTCAGCTATTCAAAAGGATAACCCTGACAGTGAACCAAATGTCAATATGTAATCCACAAGGAGTCCGGTTTTCTGTTTTTACTGATTTATACTCAAGCACAGGCAGACGACGGACTCTTGACCTGGCTGTAATTACCTCTAAAAAGGGTAAAATACAGGGAGTAAATCTTTTGAGTGGCTCTCCATGCTGCCTGCTATTGACGCGCACATACTCGTGTAGCTGGGCACCACGGGAGGTGTAGGGAGGCATGAGATATCGCTAATAGATCACATGAGTGCATATGTGTTTGTACTATAAAGACAGGCGCATATTTATCAAATTATCATGCAGCGCATGAAGCCACCTTTCTGCGCCGCTGTCCGTGAGCCCGTCCCCCCTCCCGCTGTCCGTGAGCCGGTCCTACCTCCCGCTGTCCGCGGGCCCATGCTTTCGCTCCCTTAATGGTCCCCTTCTCTGTTGAAGGGATGTTTTCGCCAGAAATCAAACTTTTGTGGCTACCAGGATATTCTGGTCCTCAAACTAGATAGTCTGCAAGCTTAGAGAGACAAATGGTGCAGCCATTTTATTATTTGTATTACAACCCCGCAAAAACTTCCAAACACGTGACCTGGATCAAGCAATACCTCCGGCCGGAAGTTAAGGGATCACTCCGTACGCCCACTCGTGAGGATGCAAAGCGCGAGCCCCTTCCTAACCCTCAACATGCATCTGAGAAGTGCGTCTCAGGCAGGTAGGTCGGTCAGCCTTGCCTCAGACCCGACTGACGCACAGCAGGAAGGCACTGGTCCTTGGGCGCTTTTATATCATGTTTGGCCACTGCATTGGTGGCCTCAGTTGACAAGAATATCATGTTTGGTCACTGCATTGGTGGCCTCAGCTTAACAAGAACATAGAGAGTTTTTCTACGCATAGTTTTTCTCTTACCTTCTAGGTCACACAACAAGTTAGCCCGACTAATGCACAGAGCAAACTTCATCCAGGCAATCCCTTCCTTGCTACTCGTAGTGTTGGTACAAAATGTCCTGTAGCAGTGTTGTGAAGGGCACGTATACTCACTTTCAGATGTAAATTGTGCAGGCAGTCAACACCTGCAGATTAAAGCACTGCGTTGAGCCTAAAAAGAAATGCAATTCTCATACCCTGGTACTCTACCGGTTTAGGGCGATGCCCTTTACGTTCTGGGTGGGTGTGTGTGTGGCTCTGGGTGGGTGTGTGTGGCTCTGGGTGGGTGTGTGTGGCTCTGGGGGTGTGTGTGTGGCTCTGGGTGTGTGTGTGTGGCTCTGGGTGTGTGTGTGTGGTAGTAATTGCTGTCTGCTGAGCTCGTCCGTAGGGTACAATAGGTCTCACATTTGCGAGAGATTAAGCTATTGGCAATGTAAATGACAATCCATTTATTTATCTGTTTTCAAAACCAACACATAAATAAAAATGTTGTCATTTACAATGCCAATAGCGCTAACTTTTCCAAAGGCGAAACCGTTGCATTGTAAATGCTTGTTTATTTTATTATTATTATTGAGCAGAAAAACAAAGGTACACAAATTGATTTATAATAATATGACAGAGAACAGCTTTTATACAGATCAAAACAATGTAGCCCCTAGCAGCAATCTGATCTTAATCATAGATTGTACACAGTGAAACAGCAACATATACTTCGGTCCATATTATATATAATAGGCATTCATAATTCTTTTAGCATCTTATTTAAAACACAAAATGCTATCCACAATACATCTTGACAAGAGGTAACTCCTTAAAGCTTTTTGTAAGAAACTATAAAGTGCATACGATTCAATAGAACCAGCTTTAAAACAACTTGTATGCTGTTCAGCCGCCCCTACTCTTAATCCATATCATAGATGCTAGTCTAGAGCATGTGCAAGGAGCAATTAAAGGTGCAAGAGTGCTTCTCAATTATCAACAACGCTTTACAGATCCAATCATATGAAAATACATTAGAGAACAGTGAAATAGCGCTTCAAAAAGTGCAATCAGATGTAAATGCATTAAGCAGAGAAAAGTGCAATAGTGCTCCTAAAAAGTGTAATTTCGGGATCGGGTAGCTTTTGATTAAGGACATCTCTGTATACAGTAGAACAGGAATTACCAGAATTTCCATGGATTGATGTTGCAAACTAAAAACCAGCACACCATCTAACAATGGTTAAAAAACGTTTAACTGCCTTAACAACTTATTTCCAATATTGCCCGATGGCATTACATGTTTTCAGTCCTCCTACCCGCTTTGCATATGCCTCTTCAAAGTTCATAGTGCGGAACATTTTATTCTTCCAGGCCAAGACTGTCAGACCTTAGCAGTCCTCCAATTCTGGAGGATATAGAGTGCGCAATCATCAAAGCTACAGATTTAAAATGTTGTTGACTGTTTACTAACTGTTGGCTCCTTTTGGAAACACCAAATAAAACTAGGGTAGCATCTGGAAAAAACTGAGCAATCAATAGCCTGGCCAATAGCCTCAACAACTTGCAACCAGAAATTTGTAAGATACGTGCATGCACAAAACGTGTTGCGCCATCCCCCTTCACCTGTTTGATGACAGAGAAAACAATTGTTGGAAAACACAGGATATTTTTTATGGAGAATTTCCGTGGTATAGTATGCCAACCATCTTGACAGGAATTACATTCTTTTAAAATTAGATGCCCAAAGAGATTTATTGCCTATCTCTGCAATTAATTGTCATTCACACACTGATAAATGACTTGGTGTTTTCTCTGATACTCAAGAAAGAAAATCAGCTAGGCCTGGCTTCTCAGAAAGATCCATCAGCAGTCTATACCAATTTCTGATTCCTAGCATTTTGCTCGTAGCAAGAGTACTGCTAATCGAATGGGGCTCTTGTATCCGACTTTTAAAGTGAACCTGCACAAAGTGTTTGATCTTGTTAAAATGCAAAAAATGTTGCTTACATATGTAGGGGCCCTGCCTAGCTATTGGTTCTTAACATGAAATAGATTTCCCCGGCCTAATGAAATCACCAAAAGTTTTGAAGCCTAAAAAGTTCCAGAATCTCACGATCTGTCAAAAAAAGGCTCAGATAGCTGCCCTCCTCCAACCACACTAAAAATCAGTTAAAATCGACTTGTAGGTTTTGCTCAGGTCACTCATCCACCCGTAGATATCCTGAAGAAACTTATATTTAGTTCTTTTTGGTAGCTTCACTCTTTTTATAAACCCTGGTAAGCTTATCTCTGATTCCTGAATCAACTTCTTGATAAAGAAATTTTCTAGTACCCTGCATCCATTTAAATAACTTTAGAGAGCATCCAATAAAGCAGCCTAAAAAGTGAATCTAATTCCTGGAAGCTGTTAGGGATTTTAATTGGCACATTACAGAATAAAAATATTAACAAATGCAGGACCGACATTTTTATCATAGAAATACGGCCTATTATAGTGAACAGGAACATAGACCACCCATCGAGCAATCCCTTAATTTTACATAACATTTTTACATAGTTCAGTTGGAAAAGGACAGAAAGGTTATTTGTTACTAATATGGCAAGATTTCTGATTGGACACGCCAACCTTGCACGTGGCTGTAGTGAAAGCGGGAGGTCTTCAGCTCACATTAAAAAGCAGTAATTCTGTTTTGCTTTGATTTACCTTGTCCAATCTTAGTGAAAACTGTAATCGTCTGTATAGTTTGCTTTATATTATCCTCATCAGGCTGGAGATATAGAATCATATCGTCTGCAAATAATTCAAGCCGTAGCCATACCTTTTATATGTGCCCTAATGTTATTACTACGAAGTTGTATCACTAGGGGCGCAATAAAAAAAAGTTAATAAAATAGGGGAGAGGGAACATCCTTGACGCGTGCCTCTTCTATTCCTAATTGACCCTGCCATTTTGGAGTTCACCATCAACTTAGCTTGAGCCCCATAATACTGATTTGATAGCATTGAAATGAACTGGGAGAGAAAACCAATTTTTTGGAGGCAATAAAATAAGGCATCACAGTTTACAAGATCGAATGCCTTTTCGGCCTTAACCATCATAACTAGGTTTTTTTGTATGATTCTCTGAAAATGTATCTAAAGCCTGAATTAAAAACTGAGTGTGTGCTGACATTAAGCGACCTGTCACAAAGCAGCACTGATCTCCATGTATTAGCTGCTGTGCTGCTGACATTATGCGGGCCGCGCATAGCTTCATCAGCAATTTATAGTATGTGTTAAGCAGACTGATTGGTCTATATAAAAAAGACAGATTTAGGAATGTTATCTTTTTTAACCCCTTCCCTGCGGGGCATATTCCCCCGCTGTGCTGGGGGGGGCACGCACAGCGCCCCGTGCTCATGACGAGCTCAGCTCATCATGCAGCACAGTACTCGTGTGCTCATGACGAGCTGAGCTCGTCATGACCACACCCATTTCATTAGAACGCTCGCACAGCAGGGGAATTTGCCCAGCGTGTGAGCTCAGCTCGTCATGAGCACACGAGCACCGTGGCTCATGACGAGCTCAGCTCGTCATGAGCATGGAAGGTGTTAAGAAATGAGACTATTGTTGCTTCTTGAAAAGTAGGTGGGATATTGCCCCCTCCTTTGATAAAATTCTAAAGATCCACTAGAAATGGCACAAGTTTGCAGGAGGATATTAAAAAAATTCTGTAAGTAAACCATTGTTCCCACAGGCTTTAGCATTGGGCATTTTCTTAATGCTTGCTAAATCTCAGTGGTCGTTATAGATTTCAATGCGAACTGGGAAAGAGACTTCGACAAAAAGGGAAGGCACATGGTATCATAAAACTGTTCAATGCAACTCGTTGACACCGTATATTGAGTCTGATAAATATTGGAATAATATTGAAAAAGCGATCCCTTCCTGGTCTGTTACCATGTTTCCTGTACTGGGAATCTCTAGAGATTTAATCATTGCCTTTTCGCTCTCAATTCTTATGGACTAGGCCAGGAGCTTGCCAATGTGCTGATTTTCCTCATATATTGTTTGTTGATAACTATAAGGTTTATTAATTTTTCTAGGATAAAAAAGTCTTTAAAATGTTGTTTTGCAGTAGCTACTAGGCCAGCCTCGGGCTCAGTCCCTGAGTTGTGCTTCCTAACTCCAATGGCATTATCTAATGCTGTCTGAAGGCTCTCTATCTCCTGAACACGTTCTTCACTTTGATTCGCTTTAAAAACTATACCCCTCCCCCCCTTAATGTTGCTTTAAAAGCTTCCCAAATTGAAAATATTTATACCGTATTACGGTTGATGGTGAAAAACTTGAGAATAAACTGCTTCGTTTCAACAACCCACTGGGGATTGGAGAGCAAAGACCTGTCAAGTTGCCATCTAGGTCTGTCCTTATTATTTGAGCCGATATCCACCATTAGGGAGACCAATAAATGGCCAGAGAAAGCATTGGCCCATATATCAGTCTGCCCCCTGCTTAATGATCTGGATGCTAAAAAATCTGTGAGAAAAACATGCATATTGTTTAATTTCTGGATGCTTCTCTCTCCAGGGATCAACTACCTGAAAGCTTGACGTAAAAGCTTCCATTACTTTTTTTGCTCTAGGTTTAAGCTGTTGCTTGTTCCTCTTAGAAGTATCTTTAGGCAAGTGTTGGATAACGTTAAAATCCCCACCCCAAATCAAAGGACTGACAGCCCCCAAGGCGATATCATAGATTTTGGTAAGAGTCCATATCGTCGATTGTAGGGCTATAGCAGTTGATAAAATTTAGATCTCTGTCATTAGTTTTTACTATGACCCAGATCCATCTACCATGTGGATCACAAATCACTTTCCTCACCTCCCAGTCAATACTATTTCCCCAAAAAATTGCACCTCCCCTGACTGCCATCTGCGCAGATGAAAAAAGTGCATGGGAAAACTTTCGTGGGACTGCCAACTTTTGTGGTGTTGCTCTTTAAACGGGTCTCCTATAAATAGATAACCATTGGCGAAAAAGAGGCTAACCAGCCCATCAAACTGCCATATTTCTTTTTATTGGCTAGCCCATTAACATTGCACGAAAGAATCCGAACTTTGCGTTTCTCAGAAGATGACATTATAGAAGCACTTTTATTATCACACTATTTTCTGTCCTACATGAATCTGCTCTTTTTATATGTTATAAGCCTTAAAAAATAAAAAGGGGCGGGGCAGGCCATTCATGCGCTGTCATTCAACCAGGTGACTTCAACATGCCATTCATGTATCAAATACCTATGCATTCAATAGAACGGGTGTGGACAGGCCATTCTTGTATTTCATGCCTCTTCATTCAATAACAAGGGGTGTGTACAGCTCATATGTATATCTCATACATCTTGATTCAATAAAAAAGGCTTAGACTGGCCATTCATGTATTTCATACACTTTAATTGAATAACAAGGGCGCAGTCAGGCCATCCGAGGTTCCCGTACCTCTTCATTGAATAACGAGGGCACACACAGGCCCCCCAAATGCCTCACACCTCTTCACCGAATGGCAAAGGCGCATACAGGCCACCTCTGTGTCTCGTTCCTTTTTATTGGATTACAAGGGCGTAGACCGGCCACTGCGTGTCCCATACCTCTTCATTGAATAACAAGGGTGCAGACAGGCTGCCCCTGTGCCTCATATCTCTTCATTGAATAAAAAGGGAGCAAGCAGGCCATATGTGTATCACATACCTCTTAATTGAATAACAAGGGCGCACACAGGCATCCATGTATCTCATACCTCTTCATTGAATAACAAGGGTGCAGACAGGCCATCCATGCATGTCATACCTCTTCATTGAATAACTAGGGCGAAGACAGGCCACCCATGTATCTCATACTTGTTCATTGAATAACAAGGGCGAAGACAGGCCACCCATGTATCTCATACTTGTTCATTGAATAACAAGGGCGCACACAGCCCACCCATGTGTCTCATACCTGTTCAATGACTAACAAGGGCGCAGACAGGCCACCCATGTATCTCATACTTGTTCATTGACTAACAAGGGCGAAGACAGGCCACCCATGTATCTCATACTTGTTCATTGAATAACAAGGGCGCACACAGCCCACCCATGTGTCTCATACCTGTTCAATGACTAACAAGGGCGCAGACAGGCCACTCATGTATCTCATACTTGTTCATTGACTAACAAGGGCGAAGACAGGCCACCCATGTATCTCATACTTGTTCATTGACTAACAAGGGCGCACACAGCCCACCCATGTATCTCATACTTGTTCATTGAATAACAAGGGCGCACACAGCCCACCCATGTGTCTCATACCTGTTCAATGACTAACAAGGGCGCAGACAGGCCACCCATGTATCTCATACTTGTTCATTGACTAACAAGGGCGAAGACAGGCCACCCATGTATCTCATACTTGTTCATTGAATAACAAGGGCGCACACAGCCCACCCATGTGTCTCATACCTGTTCAATGACTAACAAGGGCGCAGACAGGCCCCCCATGTATCTCATACTTGTTCATTGACTAACAAGGGCGAAGACAGGCCACCCATGTATCTCATACTTGTTCATTGAATAACAAGGGCGCACACAGCCCACCCATGTGTCTCATACCTGTTCAATGACTAACAAGGGCGCAGACAGGCCACCCATGTATCTCATACTTGTTCATTGACTAACAAGGGCGAAGACAGGCCACCCATGTATCTCATACTTGTTCATTGAATAACAAGGGCGCACACAGCCCACCCATGTGTCTCATACCTGTTCAATGACTAACAAGGGCGAAGACAGGCCACCCATGTATCTCATACATGTGTCTCATGCAGCTTCCTCTGTCATTTGTTAAAGGACGGCGGATCTTCCGCCTGCTGTGAACGCACAATGAGTGCCCTTCCTGGCCAGCATGGACGGGGAAGGTAAGAGTGCGCGAGGACACCTGGCCTAGTGCCTTGAAGGCGCTGCTGACACTGCTTCTCTATCACTTGATGTCCAAGACGTCACCGCTCCTGTGTCCATCTGCGGCGGGTCCTGTTCCCTCGCTCAGTCTTTCTAAAGACGCTTCTATACATTTAGCGCCCTTTCCGTGTCGACATATATAATCAATACCCAAAAAGCCAGAGCGAACATACTTGTAAACATGCAGTCAATGTAGTAAAACTAAACATAAGTTTTACAATCTTGCCATCTAAGCACATACACGCTCCTAACTTTCGAGCATTAACTAAAATGAGTGAGAAAATGACGAGCCGCAGTTACTTATGGAAAGAACCCCCCCCCCCCCCCCCCCCCCCTCACAGCGCGAGGCCTGGCCGGGAGCTCTCACCTCAAGCTGACCTTTGCTCCAGGCGCTAGGGACAGCCGTGACACCCGATGGAATGTGAGCTGGCATAGACAGCAACGTGCCGTGCGGATAGCGCCTCGCAGGGACCGTGCCGAGGCCGCCGCGTCCTCAGAGAGCTCCAATGGCGCCCGGCCTCTCCCGCTCCGCACTTCCTGCGCGCGCGTGGGCCCACAGGCAATTTCATGCTAGGGTTAGCGAGGCTTTTAATTATGCTTCACGCTAATTCCCCTAATCCCACCTCCCCCACCAGACAGGAACCGTCAACAAAAATATAAATATGCTAATGGGCGCCATTTGTCCTGGCTTCCTCTCCAGTACTGGGAGCATACCTACCAGGCCTTCTCTTTACAAAGTGTGTGTGTGTGTGTGTGTGTGTAGTGGGTTAGAGGGCGGTGGGGTGTTGTTGGTTGAAACCAGCACTTCTGTATAAACGTCGGATAAGGATGTTCCAGTCTAATAGTTAAATGCAAGCTATACACAGAAGTGCAAACGTCTAATATGCCTCATAGCTGACAAGTATGGATCATTTTCTTGTAGAGTGCAATTGTAATTGGAGGTGATGGCAAGCTTTGCAAAGAACAATTTTGCTAAATCTTCCAATGCTATGTTGGGCTCGTAGACTGTGGAGTCGATGATACCATTGAATCGAAGAAGACAAAAAGTTTACGAGGGTTACAAAACTATATATTAAATTCCAGATACCCTCTTCACACTGGAGACTACTCTTTCCAACATAAGGTGCAGAAATAAGAGAACCAAGCAAGTTTGTAGCCCAAAAGGGAGGTGTCAAGAAAACACCATGTGGAGAGAAGAGGTGTTTGTCCAATGCTAATATCCATGCTAGGGGTAGATTGTGATTGCTATGAAATAAAGTGATTGATGAAAGTAACACAAATGGATGTCGATGCACCAAAATGTAACACATATGGTTTAAACTCGAGTTGAGCTCCGTTTAGAGCATTCATCGTTAAAACTCGTGTGCTGATGTATTTCGTTACTGCAGCTATGGTGCTTCACTTAAAACATCTTCACAAATTGTGGACATGACTTGGTTGACAACATGCTGCCGCAGAACACGAAAAAGATTACCTTCAAGAGCTATTAGGCACGGCTGAACACACGCAAGTGGTGGGTCAAAGGGTTTATTATGATTATATCTTGGTAAAATGTGGCTCATTACACTACTCATGAGTGGAGCCAGAAGGGGGGAAGGGTGGCGGAGGCAAAGAGGCAGTATGTCCATCATACCCTTCGAGATGTGGCGCAACATGTGGCCACAGAATCTCACTTGTGTCTCGTCGCCATATTGCTGCTGGTGGGGGTGAGGCTCTTTAGTCATTTAATGCAGCCCTCGAATCGTCATTTGATCCAGCAGAATACAGAACAAGCAGTGGCAAAGCCAACAGGCTTGGCCTTACCAAGCTGGGACAATGGTTATTCATTTATTTAGTTCGTAAGCATGTGCCACAAAAATGAAAAGAAGAACAAAAAAGAAAACATGCTACCTCCTAATGTGCTGGCCCTAGACTTGCAATAAATATTGAAAACAGAAAAATTGCAAATAATTTTAATAGAACAGTACGGATGCTTCCTATCATGCAGGTGTACTTAGAACAGCAATAGAAACCATTTTTACTGTGAACACAACTCAAAGGAAAATCTATTTATTACTTGGGCAAAGAAAAAGCACTAGTGGCTTTGGATTACTGTAAACTGAACACAGTTTTAAAACACAAGCGTTGCTAAAAATAAATTACAAAAAATGGAAAGGTAAAATACAGGAAAAGCAAAATATTAGTATGCCTTCCATTGCACATTGGGCACTTTAAGCAGATATGCCCATGTGATCAGGCAAAATGCAGTCACTCACACTTCAAGAAAGCCACTGTGCCACGCTGAATGTTATGTTATGTTATATTATGTAACAAGTCTTGTAAAGCGCAACAATTACCCAAAAACTGGCCTCCTGGCGCTGATAGAAGGAACCAACTATGAAATAGATACAACTAATAGGTAAGTCATTATATGAAGATAGGAGTCTTAAGTTGTTTCCTTAAACTAAACAAATTGTTGTTCAGCCTGAGTCGAACCGGAAGGGAGTTCCACAATTTGGCCACCAGGTAAGCAAATGAGCGGCCTCCTCTTCTTGCTCTCTTGATTCTGGGAATTTCACGGAGGGCGAGGTTGTTTGATCTCAATGCTCTGGAGGCTGTGTGTGGAGTGATGAGGTGCTGAAGAATATCTGTACCTGGAGAGCGTTTTAATCTATGTGCAATACACAGGGCTTTAAACTCAATTCTTTTTTGACCAACAGCCAATGTTGGGGAATTTATAGCTCTTAGTAGATTTGTGGTCAACCATCAGTTTATAAAGTAAGTCTCTGGCACTTCCTTTGCCTGCACAACCCTTCCACAACATTTTATTTTGGACATTGGAACAATGGGAAGAGCAGGCAATGAGAAATATATGGCAAATCTGTGAGCTATTACTAAATGGTTTCTGTGGACAGGAGAAATGCTAGGGAGTTGCAAAGTAATACTGCTTTTTGCTAAGGACGTGCTAACATTTTTTATTTTAACGAGGAAAGGAAGCAAAAAGAAGTACTTTTGGTATGATACTCATTTTCGGATAAAATAAAAAAAACTTTGTAATAGCAATAGTAAGTCATAGCATGTAATAACCATGAAATCAAGTGATTGATGAAAGTAACAAACATGGATGTCAGTGCACCAAAATATTGGGGGACCATAAGTGACATCATACATCATTGGACCTCTGGTGATAGGGCTAGATCTAGGCAAAATTTTGATTATGTCGGAGTAAGCAGAGTCATTTTGGTAATTTCGCATTACTCTTGACGAGAAATGACTGAGAATTATTACACCTGTTCGCTTAATTATGAGTAATTTGGTACAAAAATCACCTAATTCCACAAAATGTGGCACAATTGTGCTTTAATTTTGCGTAATTACACAATAGCAAATTACAGGAGTTACGCCCACCCCTGTATATGGAATGGGTCTTACATTGTTTCACCCTTTACCCATGAACAGCCTCCTAATTCCGAGTGAGCCAAGGGCAAGGTGTAAAATCTACCGAGAGGACACACTGGTCTGGGAGCCTGGTCTACTTTCTCTTTCTAACTTTGCCTTCATGACCCGGGAGGCCATAGATAGCAATCTAGGGATAAGTCTATCTGTCCCTAAGTGACATATATAAAAATGATCACCACACTAGCAATGAAGCATGCATCACAATGTTGTAATTTTGTCTGCTACCTCACGGAAATGCCACGTGAATATTGAGATTTTAATGCTATTTTAACTTTGCACTGGGTTACACCCGCATCAGTTAATTTGACCTTGCACGTGGACGGTGTCACTAAAGTTTCCAGTTCGAGTCCATTGAGATAAAGAACCTGACCTGTGGAAGGTAGCGGCCACAACCCATCTCTGGCCACCCGCAGTCTGTCTTATCACCTTATAACACTGGTGGGGCCTACAAGACTATCTGTATTCTGCCCAGGTTCAAAATCTGGATGTTGGAGCTGAAAATACACTTTAATGTGTGAAGGAAGAGCACAGGGGACAACCAGCCTCATGATAAATTCGCTAGAGTGCAGCAGGATGTGAGATTCTGTGGACACAACCTCTGACTCTTCCTGGAGACCTCACTTACTGCTGGTTGTCACCGCTCGCGCTCAGCCCATTAGGTCACCCTGTCATGGCACTTTGTAGAATTGCATAGCACTTGACAAGCCGCGCGCCGTGATTAGTGCAATGCCACGGTTAATGGAGCCCTCTATGCTGATAAGTGTGACCTGTGGTGAACCCAACGACTGGAAGCAGACTGGAGGCATCAACAGCTCCACAAAAATGAGGTGACTGTCAACAGCAATATTAATGCTAACAGCAAATCAATAGGTGGGGATGGAGAGGAGATGGGCGGCTTGGATGCGAACAGGGGTGACCGGCTCGTGTCTTGCTTCTTGCTTCGAGACAGCCAGGCCTTCTCAGTCCTGAAGTCTCTGCGTACCCTCCATCACTTCTCGTCCAAGCCATGTTCAGCTCTTCTTTCGTGCCTTCCTGAGCTCTAGGAGCAGCGCAAGAGGGCTTAGCAGTGGCACAGGAACACTTTGGCCTAGAGTTACTGAGTTGAGCATGCGTTTGTGTGGCACTAGACAATTTTGTCCTGCACCCACGGGCTTCTCATAATTATTACTAAACTGATGCAGTGTTTTGCCCCACTGTGCACCTGTGCGAAGCCGTAGTGAATAACTCCCCTTAGCAAGCGAGCCAAGCTCATGTGGCCTCTTGTGGTCCATTGGCATTAAGTGCAGTTGTGGCCTGGGCGGATCTACTAATGCACATTGTTGGCAAATGTATACTTGACCCCCGGACCTGCCTTTGTCCCTTGAGTGTACCCCTTGATTCTTACCCCCCAGTGGTCTCTAGGCCTCGACTCATTGATCGGGTCCTAAGCCAAGGGCCCTCTCAAGACATGGTTGAACGGTCGGTACTTCCTGATGTGCCAGTTACTTAGAGTGCGTAGGCACTGCTACCACCTACCTTCCTTATCCTTCCATCAACCATGCGTTTATTTTTATGCGTGCTGGAAGGATGGCCAAGTCCAGTACTACGTGAAAAAGGTAGAGGGCAATATGGTGTAGAGTGAGAAAAGTGACCAATCACTGGCTCTCCGCATTGAACAGCCCGCCGTACTGTTGTTGCTACACAATCTGCCTGTTAAACTGTATTTAAAAACACTTGTGCATTAAGCAAGATAACACATACCTCAGCCCTTGTAGTACAACACAGAGAAAAGGACTATGCAGAGATCTATCTTCCAGGGACTCTGAAACGGGCGACGTGGATGTTTAAAAATCTCAAAGCCTTGGGGTTATATGTAAGGATCTTCTCCTGTCAAGATGTACTTACTTTGCCTCAACTGTGATTTTTGACCTTATTATTTTCCCTCTTGCTTTATATAGTTCACAGACTGCACCAATATGAATTTCTCGTTCCAAATTATAATTAGCAGAATCCACATCATTACAATTAATTGATACAATAAAAAATATATATTTCTACCTTTTATTTATCGACAAACCTTTCAGTGCATGCTAGCACAAAGGAGGGGAAATGCATTTTTGAAAATCTATTCTGAATTTTCGGAGACGGTCATAACTTTTTTTTAAAATTGTTTTTATTGCCAGCGTTGGGTCAAGATAGCATAGTACATTCATAAAGTCCATATATATACATCCACAAAATTTCTTGTACAGTTGATTGATTCCAGCTTGAAAAATTAAATTAGTTCGTACAAAATATATAAATCATGGAGCTATTCCTGTCCCCCCGATTAACATAAGTGCTGGGGATATTTTTATAGGAAAATGAATAACTTCGGTTATGAATCTTTCTATACTAGAAATAAAAAATATGAGGTATAACCGCCTCCTCCCCTCCACACCTCAAGCACTTTCCATCATATTGTGGACCCCATGTGGACATTCGTTTAGAGGTATAATATAGTCTAAATATAGTTTTATATACTTGTGCTTTCATGTTGGCTGACATACATATATCTTTAGTCATTGATATAGTGTCTACAATACTCAGGTCGGTTTCTTCCAGCTGATTCTGCCAATATATATTATATTTGTTCAGATCATCAGGTTTATACTCCAACAATAAACGATATATCAGGCCAATCTTTTTTTTTGTTTGTATAGCCTCTATTAGTTTATTAGAAGTAAGTTTGCATAATTTCTTTAAACAAAAATCTCTAAGTTGGAGATACTTGTCGTTAGTATGGCAATAAGATCTTAGCTTATGTTTAAAAAACCACAAAAAACAAACTAGACAAGCATTTACAATGCAATGGTTTCGCCTTTGAAAAAGTTAGAGCTATTGGCATTGTAAATGACAAAATTTGTATTTATGTGTTGGTTTTGAAAACAGATAAATAAATGGCATTGTCATTTACATTGCCATTAGCTTAATCTCTCGCAAATGTGAGACCTATTGTACCCTACGGACGAGCTCAGCAGACAGCAATTACTACCACACAAACACACCCAGAGCCACACACACACACACACACCCAGAGCCAGCCACACACACCCAGAGCCACACACACACACACACACACCCAGAGCCACACACACACACCCAGAGCCACACACACACACCCAGAGCCACACACACACACACCCAGAGCCACACACACACACCCAGAGCCACACACACACACCCAGAGCCACACACACACTCAGGGGGCAGGGAAGCAAGCACAGCGAGGGGGCAGGGAAGCAAGCACAGCGAGGGGGCAGGGAAGCAAGCACAGCGAGGGGGCAGGGAAGGAAGCACAGCAAGGGGGCAGGGAAGCAAGCACAGCGAGGGGGCAGGGAAGCAAGCACAGCGAGGGGGCAGGGAAGCAAGCACAGCCAGGTGGCAGGGAAGCAAGCACAGCCAGGTGGCAGGAAAGCAAGCACAGCCAGGTTGCAGGGGAGCAAGCACAGCCAGGTTGCAGGGGAGCAAGCACAGCCAGGGGAAGGGGAACCAGGGGGCGGGGGAGCAAGCGCAGCCAGGGGGCGGGGAAGCAAGCACAGCCAGGGGTCAGGGAAGCAAGCATGGGCAGGGAAGCAAGCACAGCCAGGGGACAGGGAAGCAAGCACAGCCAGGGGGTAGAGAAGCAAGCACAGCCAGGGGGCAGGGAAGCAAGCACAGCGAGGGGGCAGGGAAGCAAGCACAGCGAGGGGGCAGGGAAGGAAGCACAGCGAGGGGGCAGGGAAGCAAGCACAGCGAGGGGGCAGGGAAGCAAGCACAGCGAGGGGGCAGGGAAGCAAACACAGCCAGGTGGCAGGGAAGCAAGCACAGCCAGGTGGCAGGGAAGCAAGCACAGCCAGGTTGCAGGGGAGCAAGCACAGCCAGGTTGCAGGGGAACAAGCACAGCCAGGGGAAGGGGAACCAGGGGGCGGGGGAGCAAGCGCAGCCAGGGGGCGGGAAAGCAAGCACAGCCAGGGGTCAGGGAAGCAAGCATGGGCAGGGAAGCAAGCACAGCCAGGGGACAGGGAAGCAAGCACAGCCAGGGGGCAGAGAAGCAAGCACAGCCAGGGGGCAGAGAAGCAAGCACAGCCAGGGGGCAGGGAAGCAAGCACAGCCAGGGGGCAGGGAAGCAAGCACATCCAGGGGGCCAGGAAGCAAGCACAGCCAGGGGGCAGGGAAGCAAGCACAGCCATGTTTCCAGTGCTTGGCTATTCTGAACAAACCATTGGTATCCGGCCTGCCACTCAAACGAAAACAACTCCCAGAATACCTTAAATAGCTAAATGAAACCTCAGAAGTAGAAACATTATGTCCTGACTACACGAGAGAGGCTGCAATTGTAACTGTGAGGGACAAATACCACATGAACCACACACCGCGGATCCCCTACAAAACGACAAAGTTAAATTGCCCCTGTCGAACTACCTTGCCAAGTAGCGATATTTGCTTAAAATGTTGAAAGTGACTTTGCATGTCAGAGTGTATTGCTCAATATCTAAATATAAAAATACAAGCACACAGATGTAAGCACATAGATACAACACCTTTGTAGGTGGTGCCACTTGTTTATTGTGTAGCCCAATGTGTGCACTCTAAAATGTACTTCCAGAAACACCACTAACACTAAATCACACGGCGCAATAAACACGCCCTCCAAGACGCACACCCACAGCCTCGACCCTGCGCATGTCTCCAGACCACTCACGCCACTTTACTCCACTCCTGCAGCACGCCTCACGGGCGTGGTCGGAGTGCTGTGCTGCATGCAAGCGAGTGGTTAGTGGGGTGGGGGGCAGCGCTCCTGCGTACACACGGTCGTTATCGCTGAACGCCCAAGATTTGCTTTAACCAACTTTCTGGCTGGTTTCGACGCCACAGTAAGAGTCCGTACACCGAGGGCTATAGTACTAGATTAATCTTCTCACTAGCCCGCCCTACAAAGCGCTACAATCCTCATACTCCTGTGTATTACCGAGGCGTGGCTGTGCGTTAGGGGCACCAGAAGGGGTCCTTTACGGAGTAGACGCAAATCTACGTCAAAAGAGCCGACACACACCCCTCCCAGTCACCGCAATTTGGACCGATTAATGTGCAGAAGCGCTTCAAAGTTGCCCATCAATACGGGGATATAGAAAGTGATCAAACAGTGTGTTACCTACCAGGATATCCTGACAGGGGGATGTTCAGGCCATAAACAGGCCGTAATCAGGGCATTGATCTCGACGTCAGTTAAAAATGTATACTAGAAAAACAGAGATTTTACGTAATGTCAGAGAGAAGTGTCAAGGAGAAAAATTGATATATCTATCAGAAAAACTGGATGTATCTAGACCTTATGGAAATAACCGGTAACTCACAAAGTCACATGGGGGGTGCTTCCCAAGTTTCAAATAGTTTAAAATGAGCCTCAACGCATTTCTGGATACAAATCTAGAAAAGGATATAAACATGAGGTACAATCATTTATCTCCTGCTTTCCCCGTCTGATCTATTGCAAAACCCAGCTCTTATAAACAAGAAGGGACGCTTACCTAAATAGGAAGAAAGTCGAGGCGATAAACTGAAAAGGTCGACGGTCTCAGAGCTGGTACAACACGCTGTTTTTTCCGGATGGCGAATATGCTTTCACGATATCCCAGCAGTGTGAAATTCTAATCTGTAACACAACATAGCCCCCTATTTTATTGTCATCTCGACTAAGTAGGTAAACGATATCCGGCAGGAAGCATGGCACCTACTTCAACGCCGGGCCGGCTCTGAGACGTTTAGGATGTGCCTGAAACAGACAGGACCTTTTCAACCTATTAGCGGGTGCTGCCGCGAGTCTAAGGCTCGTGATTAAGAAAAAACATCCACCCGCTCGTTTTAACTATTGACATTTAGGGCGTGCCTATAAAAGATAGAGTGTCTAGCACGAATACACGGGTACTAACGCGAGTCTAAAACTCGTAGGTTAAAGGAACATCCGCCCGCTCATTTTATCTTAAAATCAGTCACTAAAGGAGCCCCTTAAGAATATTAAACAAGCATTTACAAGTGGGGCCGGAGACACAGACAGCGGGAGGGAGGTGGGAACGGGCACACGGACAGCGGGAGGGGGGGCGGGAACGGGCACACGGACAGCGGGAGGGTGGGCGGGAACGGGCACACGGACAGCGGGAGGGGGGCGTGAACTGGCACACGCTGGTTCAAGACGGCTCGGCAGAGCTTCTCAAGTAAGCTACTGCCCGGCCGCCATCTTCGGACAAATGACCAAAACAAACCTTAAAAAAAAACAAAAAACACCGCCCACCGCCGCAATGACGTTCACAAAGGGGCGGTTGAGTAAAAATCGCCGGAACGCCCACGAATCTGCTCGGGGAATGAGTGACCCATCTCTGTTCCAATGGCTAGCCTCCATTTATGGAGCTAGCCAATGGAACAGAGAGGCGGGACAAAGCCCCAGACTGTTCTCAAAAGATTTCGCCTGCGCGAACGCTGCTGCGCAGCGGATCGCGAGGCGAAACCTAAAAATCATTTCTGCCATGTACAACAGGGGCGTTAGGTTCCAGGCCTGCACCCGACCTTGCCACTCCCAGCTAACCCATTTCGGCGCATGACATTCAGCCATGCACAGCAGGGGACTAGCCACAGGGCCTGGCCTCTGGCCAAGCCCTGCACTCAACCCGCTCCGACTGTGAATAGCCTTTGACCATCCATGGAGGAGGCTGGACCTGACCTTTGAGTAGCAAAGCGCAGAATAGACCAATCATATGCCCCATTTAACAAAAATTTGGTTTCACAGAATTCCTGCAGGACCAACTGTCCAGCTTTACATACCTTTTCAAGCCCAATGCAAGCACCTCTTTAAATACTAATTTTCCAAATACAGTTTTATGGATTCACAACAAATCACAAAGAGCAGGCCTTCTGAGTAAAGTTCTAACTTGTAGCCAAATTTGGTGTAAATCCATGTATATGTTTTTCTCCAATGAAGAGGAAAGTTTCCTGTGGGAGTTAACATGGAAAATCAATGTTTTGTGAACTCCCCTGTTCCTTGGTCCCCACTTGATGGATGAAATTGACCCAGTATCGGAGCGTTTTACATAGCACCAGTTGCGTTACATGAGGACACATTCATTTTTGTTAGGCATGGGGAGGTTAAGTGATTTTCCCAGAATCACAGGATGTTCAGCATCATTGCTGAGACTCAAATCCGGATCCCCAGATTCGAGGTCAACCGCCCTAGCCATTAGGCCAACTCCTCTCCATTGCTGTTGAGGGAGGCATATCCCAAAATCACTTCCCGTATTTCAAAAATATTTATCAGTGGTTTTAGGCACACTCTTGGAGCACAGATTTGTTGAACATTCAAAAGTGCCTTAGGTGATTTAAATGCCTTCACATGTTTTGCACCCATTTTCAGAGGAGCTACTGGTACTGAAGGCCTACACTGCAAACCTTCAGAAAAGACCTCAAAACCAGGCTTTTCGGATGACCTTGGAGCTGCCTGAAACCCATGGGGGTAACACAGGCCCCTGCATCCCCCAGCTGCAGGGGCCCCCTCAGCACAGACTCAGGTCTGAGTGCTCTGGATAAAATCTGGAGTGGGACCCCCTCCGTGTACATTGCAGGGGGGCCCTTTAAATTTTTGATACGCCACTGCTGAAACCCCCCCCGCCCCTACCCCCCAGAAACTTGAGACACTCATGGGTGAGTAGTGCGCTCTATAAATGTGAGAAGTTGGCCTGGTATATGCTGTCCACTAGTTATAGTGGGTACCTTGCACCAGTCCAAACAACCCTTATTGATAAATAGGTTTAAGACAACCTTTATTGAAAACTATCCTAGTGGTAGCTATGGGGAGCAGCCTTCAGGCTAAGTCTTGAAGGAGCGTAAAGCAGCTTGGTTTACAAGATTATAACCTCTTGAATGACCAAATGAAAGGAGAACCACAAAAGGTATATAAAAAATATATGTAGTTATTACTAAACACTCTCTACTAACCTCCTTATGAGATTAGAGAGCAAGATACACAATATCAACACACTAGAACGTAAGTAAATAGCACAATATACAATGGGCCCCAGGGTCCAAGAATCAAGGCAAACCACTCCCTCTCCCAGCCCTCTCCTGTACTCATGGGTGTCCCCAAGGGTCCTCCCTATCTCCTATCCTCTTCAACCTTTTCTTGGAGCCACTAGCTAATTCTCTAAACTCCACAAACTTTGTTTTCCATATGTACGTGGATGACACACAACTTTATTTGAAAATCTCATCCCCGGACAACATCATCTGACTCAACTCTACCCTAAAAGCTGCGCAAAACTGGCTAACTGAGAACCATCGACTGCTCAACACCTCTAAAACTGAATTCCTTTTAACCCCTTGGCTGCTGGGGTCATTCCCCTGCCGTGCTTGGGGGAGGGGGGGTGCGCACAGCACCCCGGTGCTCATGACGAGCTCAGCTCGTCATGAGCCATGGTGGTTGTGTGCTCATGATGTGCTGAGCTTGTCATGACCACACCCGTTTCATTAGAACGCTCGCACAGCAGGGGAACTTGCTCAGCGTGCGAGCGTTCTAACGGTCATGACGAGCTCAGCTCGTCATGAGCACACGAGAACCGGGGCTCATGACCGTGGGAGGGGTTAATCTCTCCTCCTAACCACATTCCTAATCTAGTCCCTTGGCTGAATCACCTTACTGCCTTCAATTACACCCCTCTTATTATAGACTCTCAAATCTCTCGGAATCCCCTTGGACAAACACCTGAATATGAAAAATCATATTAGCAAAGTGTGTATGGGAGCTAATCACTTGATTAGGACACTAAGAAACATCAAACCATTCCTCCCACAAAAGGCCTTCAAGCAGGTGGTACAAGCTCTGGTCCTGCCGAGGCTGGACTATGGCAGTGCGACACCTGTCCAAATACACCCTGGCACCACTAAGGGCATCACCGAACATTGCGGCCAGACTGGTCACAGGTACCAAACGAAGTGAGCACATATTCCAACACTAAAATCTCTTAAATGGTTGCCTTATGAAGCGCAAATTCAGCTAAAGATTACCGTTCTAGTGCACAAAGCCCTGCATTTAAAAACTCACAGGTACCTTGCCCCAAAGCTTTAATTATCCTGTGGTGGGAGAGCTTCAAAAAGTGCTATCACTCTCCTCCTGAAACCACCCATCCCTAAGAAAAAGAGAACCGCTCTCCGGACCTTCTCTGGCGCTGTGCCAAGGATTTGGAACTCTCTTCCACCAGAAGTTCGCAGAATATCTTCAACGACCGTTTTCAAACTTGAAGCCAAAAGATTCCTAATGAACACATTTTTACCTTAATCTGGGCTTGGATCACTTGCTCGAAACCTCTCTTCCTACAACCATTGTACCCTCATGTGATGTTGCTCGTTCTTTACTGCATTTTGTGTCCCCCTTCGTAGCCTGTTATATTCAGATTTTTCATTTTATTCCCCGTGATTCACTTGTCTGGGAAACATGCAAGTATTCCTGTTATGTATTCATATATGTTGTCGATACTGGGTCTATGCTCTTTGTTCCGTATTGTATACCCCCTTTCTTAAACTGTTACATACTCGTTTATTGTACTATTCTCCCTGTGTCATTTGTCTGGAAACTATGCATTTATTTGTCTGGGACATATGCGTTTATTCCTTTTGAATATTCTTACTTGTGGTCAATACTGGA
This sequence comes from Lissotriton helveticus, assembly GCF_964261635.1. Lineage (NCBI taxonomy): Eukaryota > Metazoa > Chordata > Amphibia > Caudata > Salamandridae > Lissotriton > Lissotriton helveticus. The sequence continues at coordinate 1,196,073,058 of NC_136068.1, forward strand.
TTTATGTCCTTCCTCTCTTCCTTTGTAAAGCGCTCTGATATCCCTCGGGATCTTGTTCGCGCTATATAAAACTTTATAAATAAATAAATCCCTGATTGATTGATTGATGGGGTAGTTTTAATAATGGACCAATATAGGTTCATATATTGCTTTTCAAAACTTAGAGGGGTGTTCACTAGTGACTGCACGGGCGCTTTAGTGGTAACGGTCAGTTTTTCACTGTTGCCATAGACTTTTGTAATGGTAAGCAAATCGACGGAATGCTTTGTAGTGGAGAAGTGTGGCTCAATGGTTAGAGCGGCAGACCCTGATGCAGAGGTCTAGCCCGGCACCAGGGTTCAATTCCCCACCTCGGTGGGTCTTGGGCTCAAAAATTCCACGGACCTGATAATTCTTGCCTTGGTGCCTATTCCAATCATGGAGTCCCACTCTGCAACTCTGGGCAATAGCTTGCTTAATCTCCACAACAGCCCCCTACAACGCTAAGGATGCCTGGCCTCCACCTTGGGGGTGCCCAGGAGTGGACACCTCACAGGGAAAGCCAGGATGGGTTCCACAGCGGTATTTGTACAAGCGCCTTGAGACCCTTGCGGGTGAGTAGTGCGCTATACAAGTATCAATTTACATTTTTGTAGCGCTTTATGAGTGCCCGCATAAAATCTTAGCAAATAACCCCATTAATCTGATGATAGACAAGAGAGCCTCACAGACAGCGCTGCATTTTCAATAGCTCCACTTCAGCCAGGGTGGGCACAGGCCCGAGTCTTATGTGAAAATAAGTAATCATTTGAATTACATTTCGGAGAGATTCCTTTCTTCTCCCTCCCACCCCCTCAGGGGCCCACGCAGATTTCTAATTCTGCGGCAGCCCAATGGCCAGACTATGTCCTCATTTACATAATGTATTCATCAGACAATGTACCGACAGTAGGCTTTCTGTTTCCTGCATTGAGTTTCAGAATTCCTGGCATTTCTTGAAAACGAAAACGTAAACTATGTCACATGACAAAAAGTACATGAATGTACTTTATCTGTTTGATTATTTTCGCATAGCTATTGCCAAATAGTGGTGTCACTGCGCAGTAAGGGCCTTCATGGAATGACATACTTGCCAATTAGCACGAACTTTGGCCTGGCTGCTGACATCAAAAAGACTGGCATTCCCTCCAGATTCTCTAATGTTGACTAGGGTGTGTACAGAAGCAGCAACAATCCTACAGTACTGCTGTGTACATCAAATACGGGTACCCACCACTGCAAAATAGGTTCAGACTATAAACAAAGTACTCCGTGCAGTCAGACTTTAATTAATAAAGTTTTACTTCATTGGTTCAGACTCTAAATGAAGATATCACATTCGCGGTCAGACTCTGAATGAAGTTTTGCAGCCGGGGACAGACTCAGGGGTGAGGCTCTCAAATTCTCAGTGGCGGCTCCTTTGCTAAGGTGGAGGAGCATCGCCTCACCGCTCTGCAGCAGTGAAATGAAGCAAACATAAAATGGAAATAACGCAAAAGTAATGCGAAGCAACCCTATTACTTTGCGCCGGGGGGGTGTACCAAGGGTGGTGCATGGGGTTTCTGTAGATTTAGAAAACTACTCAAATCTCATCTATTCTGAAACCTTTCCCCTTCCATGACAGCGCCAACATGCCTCCGGGTGATTTGTGCGTTATATTAAATATAAATAAAATAACATAACCTGCCGAGGCCTCACCGCCCAGTTGGTGGTACCCACCCCGGTGAGATATCTCCACCTTTCCTGTTGCTCGTTTTGGCTCTGATAAGCCCGATCTAGAGGTAGTCCAGCATTGGGGAATCTTGGTTTTCCGCCAGGCCTACATTAATTGAAAAGTCTAATTGGAAGTGAGCCGATGCCACATGCAAAGCAGTAGAATGGTCATCACATAATATAGGCCGAGAAGTGACTGAATCAGTAAAGTGAGATACAATCTCCGTGCCCAGTGCTAGTACGAGACACGGTTGTGTAGGTGACAGACTGGCGGCTCCAGATTGCGACTCTAACATTCCAACACTCAAGGAAGTCAGTGTTTCACAATGTTTCACAATGTGGCAAAACCGGTTGAGCTGCCCACGTGGAGTCAACACAATGGATGAGGTCTGGTGAGAAACAGACGAGAAGTGAATTCATTCGCTTGTTAGGTTTTCTCAAACTCAATGCGGTGTTATTTTATTGCACGTCTGGTTAACCATTTGTGAGGGGGCAGTTTCCAATGAATTCGTGCAGCTTTGCTCTCTGTACATCTCTGCAGGGCAGCATGAGTGGTGTGTGTGTACAGTGTGTGTTTCGGGCGTTGCAAACAAAGGGAAGAAGAATAACCCATTGTGATACATTTGCTAGTGGTGATGTGAATGTGGGCAAGATGAGTACATGTCAGAAGAGGATTTACAGTTTTGTAAGTTGGGTGAAGTGCAGTTTCTAGGGGATAGTAGTCACTTATTTGTTGACGGTAATTGGGGTGGCTTATCATTGTTCAGCCTGTATGTGTTCTGTGTCCATTCATGATTTTGTTCAGATGCGAGAGTTCGATAGGTGCTTTGAATGGGAGGTAGTGGGTATTGATATTGGCCTTACACATAGCCACTTAGCGTACTAGCAAGGCTGCCCCTGCCACAAGGTTTAATAATCTCCTCCTAGCTCCACATTGTTGACAGTATGTCTCCATGGCTTTTGTACTTCTGTTGAGGTTGGCACACCTCTCATCTTATATATGGGCCATGGCTAAATTCGAACCTGGTTGCTTCTTCTCCATTGACAATTGATTTCCCTTGACAAATGTGTAATTGTATAATGAGCGTACTTCTCACTTGGTTCCTCATGTAGGTCCTCCTAACCCCTATTTTGTTGTATTTTCCTTCCCCCTCCCATAGGCAATTGAGGCTACCCTTAGACATATATACTATGTCCTGATGATGATCCGCACACTCCAACAAGCGGATCAAAATGCCGTCGACAACCTTCATACACCTTATACTAACTAATATGTTTACCAATGTGTAAAGGTGTTGTGGTTTATTCTTGTTGTACCTGGACATTATCAAAATTGCAAGTGCAACCAACCCTAAGCTTTTGCCTAAAAAGCCCCTGTTTTGCTCCCCATGTATGTATGTCATTTTGTGTTGAGTGGAGTACAGGCTTGTGCCCTACCTTGTGTATTACTGTGAAATACTTTTTGTTATTGATTTAAAAGTAAATATAAGACCTCTGTCCGGCTGGACAGGTCAAAACAAATATAGCTACGATTCTGTCTATATTTTATTGTTCCTTAAATCTCTCCACTCAAAAGGACCACTGTTGCCAGAAAGAGTGCAGGCTCAAGGCGCTTGGCTCCCGAAAGAGTGCAAGCTCAAGGTGCCTGGCTCCAGAAATGGTACAGGCTCAAGGCCCTTGGCTGCAGAAAGAGTGCAGGCTCAAGGCGCTTGGCTCCAGAAAGAGTGCAGGCTCAAGGTGCTTTGCTCCAGAAAGAGTGCAGGCTCAAGGCGCTTGGCTGCAGAAAGAGTGCAAGCTCAAGGCGCTTGGCTGCAGAAAGAGTGCAGGCTCAAGGCGCTTGGCTCCCGAAAGAGTGCAAGCTCAAGGTGCTTGGCTCCAGAAATGGTACAGGCTCAAGGCCCTTGGCTGCAGAAAGAGCGCAGGCTCAAGGCACTAGGCTCCCGAAAGAGTGCAAGCTCAAGGCGCTTGGCTCCAGAAATGGTACAGGCTCAAGGCCCTTGGCTGCAGATTCTGCAACACCTAAGATTCAGGCTACTTGCAGCGGGGAGGCAGAGGTCATGTAAGGCACTGTTCCCTTTGGATGCTTGATTCATCTTAAGACCTAACCATCTACATGTTATGAAGGAGGCAAAGAACAAATCACAGCGAGGCTCCACGCTAGCTAGGAACAGGGGTGGGAGCACACCGTTTCACCTCCCAGCAAGGTTCGCCCTTGGCAATGTGGTAAATGCAGTTTCGGTTACTTGCTTGCTTCAAGAGTGTTCGAGTGTTTCGCCACAGTTGGCGCAGATAGTGCCTATCTCTAGACACATGTTTCTGGTTCTTTAACTGTCATCAGTAGAGATTACAGTCTTTGAAATTTGGGGTTTGATGAGTAGGCTGCCAACATGTTTCTCAGTTCAGGTACCTCTCACAGGCATGCGGGTGCTTCATCCACCAGGTTTAAAATTATTAGTAACCCTGCAGTTCAGCTCTTAATTACAGAGTGGGCTTCCAGCTGGACCCCTGCAGAAAGCCAGGAGGTCCTCGCACTTCTCATCTGTTAGGGGTGGCAGGAGCTGAAGACGCAGGAATCTACGAGAGACAGCAGTGTAGTGTGACCTGCTCCTCAGTCATCACATGGCTCACTGAACATATCTGTGTGCAGAGGAAGGCGTAGAGTGTGAAGCAGTCTGCAACACCAGGCTGTTTACAGACACTGCTCAGAAGCAAACAATATTGTGCAGGTTTTTACCTAAAGACTGACTTAGCTGTCTCGCAGCCTCATGTAAGAAAATAAAAAGTAAAAATAAAAACCCATTTAAATAAATTTATGCCAAGAAAAGAGCAGTTTTGGCTCTATATGCCGCACCGATGGTAATACTGTTCGTATTTTGTTGATAGCCCTCAACCCTCTAATAGTGCAACTGCTCTGAAACCACAAACACAAATGAGAAACAATATATAAAAGGGAGTGCATAAATAGTCCAATTGTACTGACAGTTCAATGAGTGCATAAATAAATAGTCCAATGTTCATCCATGTTGATCAAGTCCATAAACTCTTCTCAAGATTCAATAGAACGAAGGAGTCCTGATAAGATAGCCAAACATTCTGTTTATGTTTCAAAACATCAAACTCCAGCCCAGCCAACGCATTGCGTCCTGTAAAAGGACTCCATCAGGGTTTCTTATAAAACTGCATGTTGCTCCCTCACTAGACAGGAGTAGGTCAGAGAGGAGAAGAAAGTGCTGGAGAACTAGAACACCACCGTTTAATCAAAGAGGAAACTTTCCTGTGTGACATGCACTTTCTTCTCTTCTCTGACTAATTCCTGTCCCTTTTATAAATTGTTTCACATATAAGTACATAAAGGGGCTTTGAGTCAGCCCTCTTCACCCACTGACCTGTTCAACAATTATTCAGATTTTGCCACTGTCCTGCCTAAAAGAAGTGCACATCAGTCCAAGAGCTAGCAAGACTAAAGTTTTACTTTAACCATTCTTGTGTTTGTAAACTAGGTCTTCAGTTTACAGTAACTCAAAGCTAATAGTACCTTTTGTAATTGCAAATAAGAATCATATGTTCCTGTGATATAAATTTCAAATATAAAGGGTTTCTAAATCTGTTAAAAGTACACCTTCTTACTAGGAAGCACCCGTACTGTTGTACAGAAATTATATGCAACAGTTAAGTTATTTTAGGTTTCAAATACTTATTATAGGCTTATAGCTATGATGTTTAAGTTGTTGCATTTTCTCATTTTGTGACGTGCTTGTAATAAAAAAAATTAAAACAAATTAAAGATCGCACCAGCTTCCCCAGGCCACACACATTAGACTTGCCAATGCTTGTTTTCTGGTGACCACTCAGCAAATGTATCTGCTGCAAATACACCAACAAAATGAAACATTACACACAGCAGTGCTTCTTCGCTCAGTTAACCAAAAGTATCCTTTCTTCCAAGTGCAGAAGGTGTCTCATAAGCTGGATGACACTGCATTACAGGTCTCACACCTCTGGAATGCAAACCTGCCTTGTCACCCCACACTCCAAGGCAAAGCAACTCAACTTCAGAAAACCAACTCAAAATTATCTACAGTATGCCACAGTGCCCAGATGCAAACCGTTTACGGTATTTTAGTTAGTACACGCTCATAAACTCACTCATAAGATACAGATAAGTATAATATATGTCCAGGTGCACAGTAAATTATGTCATTACATACTGGTTGGGCACCTTGATTCTTTCATTGTGATGTTGCCAATCAATTTACTGCAACCAGATGACTCCAAATCACTGAGAGGGCAAGTTGTCAATCATATTCAATAATTTAATTCAACAAATCAGTACATTGTGTGAGTTGTACTCTATTTTGCATGTTGGTCAAACCGCAGTTTTACTGTCCCTGATAACAGCGCACAGCTGTGGAGAAGTGGTTTCCAGGTGACTGAAGTCAGCAGGTCACACTAAATTAACTTCAAAGTACCTGGAGTGTAAAAACATCAGAAAATATTCATAATAGTGTTGAAAGGGGTGCAGCCCTCTTGAATACCTGTGCACTGCACATCCCCTTTAATCCTTCGACAAGGGTGTCGAGTTGCATACATGCCTAGATGTAAAATAGGCCCATGTCAAGGGAGGACCATGAAAGTCAACCTACAAAAAATGCCAGGGATAGTAGAGGTGACATCCCACACACACCTTGACCCCTGATCAAATGACTGGGGTTCTTTAAGCCATCAACAGCCTCTTGTTTACTGCTGAGTGGAGCAATGTCTGGAATGGGCAGAAGGTCAGTAGAGTTCCTAGAGTCATGTTTACTTCCTTTGCTTTCTGGAAATCAGGGATGGCACGGGAAGTGCCAGGTGTACAACAGGGCAAGCCAGGGGTAGCCGCTGCTAACACTGGCGGCTACTGCTAAGTAGCATAATTGGTTCAGCCAGTTCTGGCTTTCAAGCCACCAGTGTGGTGGAAGAGACAGGTTAGCTCTTCCCAGTCTAAGCAAAGGCCTTCGCTTCCTAACATGTTTAGTGCTGCTCTCTGAACCACCCAGGTTTGCTGAAAGTCACCCGCATGACATAAGTCTAGCTGAAATTAAGAGCAGAGTAGAAGCTGCGTGTCAGTACACTTTCACCATCAGTTAACAGGGCTCGATTCAGGGTACCACACGGGTGGACGGCATCTCCCCACTTATTTTACTGGGTTTTTACCGGGTGGACGCTGTCCCCCCTGCCCAAAAGCTGGACTTCACTCTTTGGCCTCTCTAGGTCAAGATCGGAGCTCATTCAGAACGCTGCTCACGCGCTGGCTTCTCTGATGCAATCACATCTGAGGGGTAAGCGAGAGGAGACAATGAGTCTGATGGTGCAATCCACCTTTTGTGACGTCACTTCCTGTCGTGACGTCAGTTCCGGTGACACCACCTAACTTGGAGCATCCCCCCACTTCTCTTTTTAGGACTTGTGCCCTGACAGTTAAGCTGAAAACGTCGGGTCTGACAAGACAATACAGCAGAGTGCTGAAAAGAACGAATGCGACATCTCAGAGTTACAACCCACAGAATCACAGCAGCCTATGGGCGCGAGCCCTCAGTGACTGACGGCATTGCGTTGGCAAATGTCAGCATTCGAAGAGACGCGCGTGCTGACGAGCAGAAGCCAATGGGCCGATAAGGGTCTTACTTAGCAGCACTGAGTCCCGGGTGTGGGTGTGGGGAGTTCGTGGGTAGACGTCCTCGTTGCTACGCTGAGGAAGACCCCAACATCCCAACTCTTGCCCTCAATACAAAGTATCCTCGAAGTATCTTCGCAACTTCAGTCATTGAGTATTTCAATGGGGTCAGCAGTCGTGATTCTTTAAGGCAATTTTTAGATCAACAATCAATTAAATGAGAACAGTGTAGGCCAAATTGATGAGGTGTAGATCTGAAGAAATCCAGGAATCGAAGTAGGAAAGAAGTATTTATTAAACATAAAAAGGTGTTTCCAAAAGAAAAGCATACGCAGTCTCCCAGGTGTCTCAGCTGACTCCTCACGAACATTCTAACCTGCACTCCCAGGGGTTCCAGGAGTTCTATGAGACAACTTAAGGAACTATGCTACAGAGGTCCGGGACAGCTGGGGAGGTACCAGCTAAAATAAATCATGCTAATAACTAAGAAAGAAGGGAATAAGTAATATATATACACAAATAAATTACAACACTCAAAGATTGGTATTCAAGCATTCTTGATAAGATTAAAACCTTCTATAACATATGTGCTTGGTGTATATGTTTGTGCAAAACTGGGGGCGATGCGCCGTAAGCGACTGTGATTGAGTGTTAGGTTTTACCACTGATTTAGTCAGTATGTTGCAGCAGTGGTTCTTAAGATCTAACATTCTGCTAACACCTTTGAATCCCAACTGGAAGCCTGGGATCCCAAGACATTTCTACTTCAACAATAATACACAACAATACACAAGCAAGTACACGCTATATGAACTCAGCACGTCTACTTTCTTCTACAAGTTAGAGTATGAGAGAGACATCAGTCTAGGACCCAGGCCGTATTCAGAACTCTAGAGGCAGAAAAAGTGGTACAAAAGTAGCCGCCTGTTTGAGACTGGCAACAAACAAGCTTGGTATGGACAGAGCTGGAGGCCAGGGTGTTTATGTTAAAAGGCGAGCAAGATAGCGAATAAAAGCTAGAAGACCTGGTGCTCATGCCAGAGTAGGAGCTGCCTACTGGGGAGTGGCTATGGAAGGATTTCAGCTCTGTTGAAAAGTGCTGGCACACCCCTTTCCAACACAGGAATTGTGGTTGCTTGGACTCTGTAAGTGCCCGCCAGTGTGAGGCAGTGGATGGGAGAACATGCAGCCTGGGAGGGTCTCTTGGGAAGTCTATCTGGGTATCTCTAGGCAGTTCCACCACTGGCTGTCTAAGTGTGCAGATAGTATTTATTTCTAGAAAATCATAAGCAGTACTAAAGTGTTTTTAGTCAGCAGCTGATTCATAGTTTAAGTCAGCGCTTGTCTGAATGCAAACAGTGACTTTGCTCTTTAGCACATGCTCCGTCCTGAACTAGCAGTCAGCTTATGACAAAAATATTTTTTAAATGCTTTATTGCTTTTACTAATACATACATCAAATACACTAGAGAGGGAGTACGGCAGACTTCCAGTAAGTATTTTTCTTATTTCAAGGAACTATTATAATCCCAGGAGGAACTAGCTTTATACAGTTATTCAGCTCAAAATGCTTGTGATTACTGACCTATATGGTCACAGGCCATATGGGGCCACCCACCCCCAGAACAGGCATCGCAGACCCCTGGGGCGGTCTGTGTATGTAACCAAAGTCAAAGAACTGAATAATGCGTGACGCAGTGGGAAATAGTGACTTGTTTATTTATATTGCTATGAGTTTCCAGCCTGCAACATAAAGCACTGTGAATAAGTAAGTCATTATTTAAAATTAAGATCGGGTGCCACAAAATGTGCTAAAATGCTGCTGCAAAGTGTGCAAAAAGATGTAATGTTTGAGATAAAACAAGTGCTTTCAAAGTATATATTTTTGTGATATACAATCAGAGTGTACCTAGTGCAACGATTTCCTAGGAGTGTTCATTAAAAGGACGCCCTCCAGAAATCAGCTGGTCACACCCTTACATTTCCTGTCATAGTGAATAAATAAATGTTTGTGACCATGGAGTTCCAAATGACTCCATTATTTAAAGCCTATACTTTTCCTATTTGCAGACATTTACATTTCTTTCAGGTAGCCTGCCTGGGGAGATGGCTTGTTGCATCTTTTGCTCTGTGTCCTTCCGTCAGCATCACAGCTCAAGAGACCCCTCCACCCGTCGCTTTGAGTCTGAGGCTGCTCATGGGAGGTTTTTTTTTTAATACAAACTATGGGAGCTGTTTCTGTAAAACTAAAGAGCAAGGGCACATAATTCCCCACAGATCACACCCACTTCGACCTCTAACTACAGGGCCAGAGATTCTGGATTCAGTCCCACTTCTCAAAGTTGCTGACAGATGGTGGCTCCCACCTACGCCTCCCTGTATGCACACAGTAATCCTCCTCGTTGTACATGGTACTGTGAAGCAGCCCTTTAAGTGGAATGAAAAAAGTGTGTGTGGGAGGTTCCATAAAAGGGGCGTGGCCTATATCATTAAGGGTGGGGCTTAAACATGTAAACTAAAAGCCCCATAGAGTGCTACTCTACCAACACATTTGCATAGAATCACCCTGACTCCAACCACAACTACTGTGGCCCGTTATAAACACACGGCTGCAACTTACTTCAAAGTATGCGCTATACAAGAGCAATCCACTACACGCAAAAAACAGAAGTGCATCATCTTGGAAAATGCTAACACTCTTAGGGAATACAAAATTAACTAAAGAATGTGAAATATACACGGGAATGGCATGGATTACGTAAGGGTTTTACGCTCATTGTTCAGAAATCGATCAGTGGCTTGCCTGTAATATTACGGACTTGTGTCAATGTCCATTTTTAATTACTACCTGGTCCGAGACCTGGAGGGACCTGGCCCACTTAAAGCTGAGTTGTAATACTGTGATGATGGAACCCCCCATGACCAGCACAGGCACTCCGGGCTGCATCTACTGCTACAAATTCGGAATGAGAAATATGTAAAGTGATATAGACACCAGTGTAACACATAATATATGCATGATCAGCAAGAAGTGTTGATGCTAGGACATATAAAACTTTATAAATAAATAAATGTCTGGCCTATTTTGGTGCTGAAGTGTCGGAGGTACAAATGTGTGGCTGATGGAACAACTGTCCACAAATACAATACACTGCTTGATGCAGCTTCAGAGTCCCACGTTGTCGCGTCACAATGCAGCAGGTGTAGTGTAAGGTGAATTATACAAGCTCTGGGCCCTGCTATCATAACATGCTTGACTGCTTGTTGCAACATGAACTATTCAGTCGCCGCCTGTGTCTGCAGATTGGCAAGAGGCGTGCAAGAAATGGAAAATACAATAAGTAAACTCTTTAATTTCTGTTCCTGTTGCTACATCTAGACTGAGGGTAGCAAGAGGGCAGTTGGGTGCCTCTAGTACACCAAACATGGGATTATCGCCTGCAAAGCAATGCTTAATTTGAGCCGATGGTTTCCGGTGCTCGGCACCAGCACTTAATTGTCAACACAGGGGCCTGTGGCAGTCTGTCACAAGGTGGTGCTGTGGGCTAATTTGGAGATTGCCACAACAATAGTTAATTTTTAATTCAGTATGCATTAAAAATGAAATTTATCTGCTGCCCGAGCCATTCTTATAGCTTCCGGGTCTGGAATAGTCCGAACTGTCACACTTGTGGGAGTGTAATGGTCTATAGTTGTGTTGTTATGATCACTGGCAGCATGGCAGGGGCAAGTGTTTTGCAAGCTAAAGTGGCTTCCTGACAAGAGCCCTGGAACTTTTTTTTTTAACAAATCCGCTGCAAAGGCACGCGCCATTCAGCGCCAAAGTGCTCAGAGCGGAGGTCATTCATTCAACAGTCACAGGGTAAGACGCTGACAGGGCCATCCACCCCGCCCTACCAAGATGCGCTGAACGTGCTCCGCTGCAAGCGCAGTGAGAGGGGGCGGATGCAAGGGTTTGGGTGTGATGGTTTGACTATGTTTTTAATAAAGTCCTTGGAGTTCGCGCCGGTGCCGTCGCACTGCGTCAGTGTAAGGATTGCAGGCTGGTTCCACAGGAGCGTCAGGAATCCGAAGAGTAGTCCGCAGCCTTCCCCTGCGGTCTTCCGACTCTATCAAGCACTAGAGTACGAGAGACACGCCAGGGGAAAACAGGGAAACAAAACAAGGAAAGAGGGGGGAAGACAATGTTGGCTGATGGCAATCTCCAGTAGTGAATATGGGGTGCTTCAATGAAGGTAACAGGAAAACAGGTAGGCTGAAATGACAAGAGTAAACAAAACACTCTAGCTCTACTCCAATAAATGAAATATTAAGTATGCATGTACATAAACATATCACGTACCCCAGGTTCTTAATATGTCGCTGATTTAGCAGATGAAGGTGGAAATAAGGTACAGCGTCTGGAGCTATGATAAGGATGACACAGTTATTGGAATGAGTACTATAGGCTAGATGTTGTATGTTTGATAGTGCTCTAATCAATCCTTCTTACTTCGACTATCTTGGAACTGCCTTTGAAGACCCCTTCAATACTGTCTGGTACACAAAGAACCTTCCATTCATCTCTTCTGCAGATGTCTTTATGAATTACCACCATCTATGAGAACCAAACGAAATCTATACAGTCTATTCACATGTATCAATAATAAGGCACAAAAGATTGGTAGCGCATGAACGCTCTTACCGTGATTCCCTGTAGTGAGGAATAGAGGCACCCACCCTGATCCACGCAAGAGTGCCACCAAAATACCAAGGACGGGGTTTCCAGAATAACTGAAAGTATAGTGGAAGATCCTGGAAACAGGGACCTTGCAGGTAAGGAGGGGACAGAACGGGGACAGGAAAAAGTAGGGAGAAACCTAACTGGCTAACTATGTAAAGAAGAAATGGGGAATACACTACACCGGACAGCGGAGCTCAAACCCGGCCGTCAGGTGTAGAAAAAGAAATACTGGGAAAATAAAGGAAAAACTAGTCCCACCGGATGGCGGAGCAAAGCCCGGCCGCCGGGTGGAACCAAGTGTCAGAGTTATTCGAAGGAGTTCACAATGAATCTGTGAACACGTTCTCCACGGAGCTGTGCCCGGCCGGATGGCGGAGCACAGCCCGGCCGCCGGGCGAGGCACAAGGAGAAGGGGAGAGGTGAGCTGAGAACACGTTCTCCACGGAGCTGTGCCCGGCCGGATGGCGGAGCAAAGCCCGGCCGCCGGGCGAGGCACAGGAGAAAGGGAGAAGTGATAAGGCACACAGCACAGTACGCCTGAGGCAGCAAGACGCTGCATAAACAAAAGCGTAAGCGAGCCCACAAAATAGTTGGAGCTGGGGGGCGCAAAACGCTTAACAGCGGACAACAGCAAAACTCAACCAGGAACAACAAGTCAGGAAACAGGAATAGGACGGAACCGGAAACAAGGGAAGCTTGACGCAGGAACGTGAAGCGTCGTTCCCTGTTTCCTGGTTCCTTACATACCGGGTTTCTTAAAGGGACAGCGTAGGGGAATCCCAAAGCATGACAGTCAGTTGGAGTACGCGCCGGTGCCGTCGCACTGCGTCAGTTGGAGTACGCTCCTGTGCCGTCACACTGCGTCAGTTGGAGTTCGTGCCGATGCCGTCGCACTGCGTCAGTTGGAGTTCGCACCGGTGCCGTCGCACTGCGTCAGTTGGAGTTCGTGACGGTGCCGTCGCACTGCGTCAGTTGGAGTTTGCGCCAGGGCCGTCGCACTGCGTCAGTGGTTGTACACCAAGGGACGTGGGCTCCTGCCTCTACCAGAATGAGATCAACTCAGTGGCCATCAGGCAGTACAGCGAAGCGGAGATGACTCTGCCTAAGAGCCAGAGGAACAAATACAGTGGTGGCTGCCATAAACAAAGAATTGTGGGGCGGGTGGGGTCAGGGAATACAAAATATCATTTTTCAAATAATAAACTTAACTTTAGCCGCCGGTACCTCCAGCGTCACATCGCTTTCGTCGCCACTCCTTTTTCTCGGTCCCTGCCCTGGGACCCAGACTCCCATCAACAGCACTGGGATTGGTCTGAGCAGACAGGAAAGACGTCCAAGTGGGGGTTTCTCATGTCCGGCTGCTCAATGCAGCTGGGCTTGAGAAGCCTAAGTGCGCATGTGTGTTTTGGTCAGCCTGAGACGGCCGGCCAAAAACATATGAGCACTTAGGGTGTGGAGTGCACTAGCACTCCTCTTCCCCCTCCCATGCTTTGGCCCCACCCCTCCCAACACCGCTGGCTAAGAGTCAGCAAAGGTAAAATAAAACGATGCAAGAACATTGGGGCATATTATCAAGAACGGGCGTTACATTATCGCTGCTTTTATCGGCAGGAAACTGCCGACAAAGCGGCGATAATGTGCTTGATAATATGCTCTATGAATTCCAATCGAAGCCCATGTTAGATCTGAAGACAATGTAACGCCCGTTCTTGATAATATGCCCCATTGTTCTATATTTCATTTGCTGGCTCTGAGCCAGGCAGTGAGGCCACACTCCTCCGCCTTTGTGAAGGAGCCGCCACTGAGCAAATACTTCTTTCAACCTGGGTAAAACTGTAGGTTGATCCCGTCCTGCCTAAAAAATTTGCCGACAGGTGTCACAGCTAAGTGTTATTTTTTAACGCTATTTTCATCTCCCCCACCCCCTGCCCCCGCCTCACCACCCGGGTTCGGTAGCAGCCGCTACTGAGTGGTGGCCTGCCCAGATACACGCAGCGTTCCTCGTCCGAGAAGCATGCTTGTTAGTAGGTTTCGCGAGGCATGGGTAAATAAAGTAAATATGGGGTCCTTCCGAGGCACTCTTGACGCTTTTTCCATTACGCATAAAGCACCTGTTTCTAAAGCAAAATGTAGTCCCGGGAAAGACAAACATTGCATTTGGCGCCATCTAGTGGCACGGCCTTGTCAGCGGCCTTGTTATTAATGAAGGCGTCTGGCCTGGAAAGCGTGGAGGCTTGGGCGTAAGTTTCTAAATTGACCCAATCTTTTCATGTCGTTCCTACCTACAGGTTACTGGATGTAACTTTGGTATCTCAGGGGCTTCTTCGACTGTCCCCGCGGCTCTCGGCTCCATCCATCGCCACAGACTCGGAGCACTCACCGCTGCTTTGTGCTGAACTTCATGGCCATAAGTTTTGCTTAACATTCCGTGCGCAATCTTTCTCGCCCTCTATGGAAAATGAAAAGAGACGGGATAATGGCGCCCGGGCAGAGGAGTCCTTGAGCCCCACAGACAGCCCCATTATGGCGCCCAGGCTGCTAATGCTGCAAGACTGGCTTCTGTGATGGATTCTTTCCTCTCTGTTAAAGATGGGCCCCTGCCACGATAAATTACGCGGCTGGAACATCTTGTATTTGCGTGTTCAGATTCAGAAAGACTCTTTAGCAGCTTTTGATATTTGAATGGACAGGCATATGAAGCAGTGAGGTGGGAGCCCGTCTTTTGACTACTGACAGCACAGTTTCAGTCTCGTCCATGGCCCAATCAATCAATCAATCAATCAATCAGAGAACTTGTAAAGCGCGCTACTTACCCGTGAGGGTCTCAAGGCGCTGAGAGGGGGGGGGGGATGCTGCTACTGCTCGAAGAGCCAGGTCTTGAGGAGCCTTCTGAAGGTGAGCAGGTCTTCCACTGTGACTGCTGTTGTAGAAGAAGCCTACTTATCCAGGCCACGCCTAAACCATTAGGCAGTGTAAACAAGCAACATGGCCACCAGCAAGCATGGGTCAAAAACAAAATGAGGCTCCATCACCAGAACAATAGTTTGGGGACTATGACTGTATGTTTATGTGTAGGGAAATAACTGAATACACGTCACCCACCAGAAACATCAAACTGCCATAAAGCGTACAAGCGCTGGTTGTCTGCTACCAGCTAACACTGGGATAACATGACCCCATTTAGCACACGAGCAAGCTGTATGCTTAGTGTGTGAACAGTCCCTCTTCATCGTCATCAAATCTGTGTGTGCACTGATGCTTACACCACTTGTCATTGCACCACAAGGGAGTAACCAGAAAATTAAAATACCCCCCACTTTGAACCACAGGGCTGATGGAATCAAGACATCGAAGCAAGTGACTGTGACACTCCCTATAAAAGTTCCTTGTCCCTTCAATCCAAGCATGTATCCATGCATCCACCATTTCACCTTTACATCATATCACCCGTTCATTCTTTCATCCATCAAGTCTTTCACCATCTTTCACCATCTTATCCATCCACCCTTTTCACCCATCCTGTCACCCATCCATCCTTTCACCCATTTAGCCACCCACACATACTTTCACCCATTCACTCTTTCACCCATGCATCCTTTCATACATTCACCCACCCATGCATCATTTCATCCATCCACGCATCTGTTCACCCCTGCATCCTTTCATATATCCATCCTTTCACTCATCCCTTAACCCATCCAACCCTTTCACCCACCTAGGCTTCCTTTCACTCATCCTTTCACCCACTCAGGCAGCATATCACCCATCTACCCTTTCACCCATTCTATCATGTACCTACCCTTTTAGCCATCTTTCACTCACCAATGCATCCTTTCACCCATCCTTTCACTCATCCCTTAACCCATCCAACCCTTTCACCCACCTAGGCATCCTTTCACTCTTCCTTTCACCCACACGGGCATCCTTTTGCCCATTTACCCTTTCACTCATCCTTTCATGTACCTACCCTTTCAGCCATCCTTCACTCACCCATGTATCCTTTCACTCACCATGCATCCGTTCACTCATCCACACTTCTACATATTGACTCTTTCACCCATCCATTTTCCCTTGCAAGCATTCTTTCACCCATCTTTTCGTCCACTCACATTTTTTTCACCTTCACTCACCCATGCAGCCTTTCTTTCACCCACCCATACATTCATTTAGCCATCCACCATTTCACCCATTCTTCCACTCACACTCGCATTCTTTCAGCTATAACTTTTCCAAATCCATGCTTTCACCCATTCATGCATTTCACCCTTTCATGCAGCTTCTCACTCAGCCCTCCTTTTAACTTTCCATCCTTCTATCGCCTCGCTACCTTTCTTTGGTTTATTAGGAGTCTTTGTCTGCTGAGTTGCAGACAGAAGAGGCCCATAAATTACCCCACCCTGGTAAAGCGGGGGTGGGAGAGGGTAGAGGGAGTGGTTGATGACGCCCCTGCTGCACCACTCCCAAAGTTACTGACCCATGGTCCATGTGCGATCCACTGCCGCGTGGTTTCTTTGAGACGAAGAGGCATTTTTGAGAAAGTTGAAGCGTTTGCTCAGTTCTCAGAAAGCATTCCTTCTCCAGACTCCGGTCCCGAAAGCAAGCCTGCTGCTTTAGAGGATGGCCCAGATTGAGCTGAAGAACCTTTCCATGTGTGTTCTGGCTGGGGCCACCTCGAAGGCAAGTACTGGCCACACAGGATAGACTCGGATCGGTTGACTCCTGCTGTTGGCATTTCATTCAGCCTCTGGGAGTCTCCAAACACACGGTGCAGCAGTCAGGGCAGCATCAACACAGACCCAGCCAGCTTTCCATCCTCCTTGTGGGAGGAGCCATGCTCAGACATGGCATCCTGCTCCACACTGTCCCTGGCCTTAAGACTTAGAATTTCCCCATTAGCAACTGTTTTTAGGTCTGCCTCGAAAGTTCAGGAATGTGCAGACACTTTCTGAAAAAACAAGCAATGGCTAAGTCAAGAGGTCTGGCCTCTGTAAGCTAGGGTGATGGGTATGTTTTTTATTTTTTCTTGCTTGCATGCCCGTGTTAAAACAGAAAGAGGGCATGTATCACAAACGCATATTGACTCTGTCTTTTTCTAAAATGCACAACTAATACCCTAACGTTCAACCTCCATTAGCCGCAAAGCTCTGTCTTTGCAGCTACTATATTTAATGTATGGACAGACTCTCTGCCTATCTCCTTCCCAGTGTTTACATACAATGTAGAGGTAGATCATTTAAGGCCCTCGCTGGTGTTGCCAGTACTGCTGATCAGCCAGTACTACAGCAGTAGAGTCACAGATGTAGTGTTCAGTAACACCGGCGGTAGTACTGGAGTGCCACTCAAATGAGGTCAAATGCAAACTCTCATCATTGTATGTGAGAGCACGAGACTCTAAAATACTGCCAGTGATAACAAATACCACCTGTGACATAAAAACATGGAAGGTGGCGTGACACCGCACGCAGTGGTGGACGCCATAAGCTGAAAGATACTGAAAGTCCTGAACCTAGGGTGCTCCAAGGGCTTCGTAGGACATTGAGAAAGAGCATCTTAGGCACTATCCAGACGCACCATACTTCTCCAGGTGATTTCCGAAAATGCAGGAACAACTCAGGTAGAAAATCAGACTCGTTCATGCACAGAGCACCACCCGCCAGACCAGGTGACCAGCGAAGGCATGTTCATCGTGTAGTGCACCTCCAGAGCAGAGCAGACATTGAAAATGTGATTAAGGGACACCAAATATCGGCTTGAGGATGCCCCATTGTGCCCTAGTTTATTTATTTATTTCGTGTTTTATAGAGCGCGAACCAGACCCGTGAGGGTTTCAGAGCGCTTTACAGTAGTAACAGGTGGGATACAGAACAAAGGGGGAAGGAGAGTCAGGGGATAAGGGAACAAATAGAAACAGTATATGGTAAAACAAACAGTCATAATATTCGACTACTATAAGCGATAGGAGCAACGATGCAATAAACTAGAAAAGCAGTCTCATCCCCCAGAAGGATTGTTCAAAGTGCAGGGTGGGTAACATAGGGGAAGACAGCAAATGAATATCGCAGTGATGATAGGTAAAGTCAGGTTGATTGATGCGTGGTGGTGAGATGCATGGGCACACTGGCTAGATGTGGTCACCGGTGACGACAAGAACACGTTACCCCTTTATTGACATCCTATTATGGACAGGTTCATGCATGAGGGCATATCTGTTCCCTTGTTCTAGACTTTCCTAGGGCTTCGTATCTCCCACTGTGATGGGAATTATAGGTTTAGGGAACACTCCCTTAATCAAGTCGACTTACAAGAGAAATGTTTGCAGGTGCAATTATGATACAGATAATATGGGGAAATGATTGCATTGTGGACTGCTACAATTGGGCTTTGGCGTTCCACGCACAATGGGAATATGGCTGCATTTGTGAGTGTGTGTGTGCGTGAAGCTTCCCCATAACACTCAGAGCACATGATTAGTGTTCTATGCTACGTGAGCTTGTTATGGAGTTAAGAATTGTTTGACGATAATGACCACCAGGCTGTATCTTTAGGTCCTCTTCAGGAACAGTCTGCAATCCCAATGTTCCATTACGATTCCTGATGTTACGGTTGCTTGTGTCCTCCCCCATTGCTTTCTCGCCCATGTGCTTTCTCGCCATGCGCTTTTCCTCTGCCCACTTCACATTGCTCTCTCACTTATCGCTTCTCCTCCCCAACACCACCCTCTTTGTTGCTTCTGTCTCCCCACCCCCTATGTTGCTTCCCCAAACCCACATCCTTCTTCAATGTCGCCAGTTTCTGCTGCACCCTACAAGAGACGTTTTAAGGCATGGGCAAAGTGGGCGCTGGCCTAGGGCTCCAACCGTTGATAGGGCCAGCTCTGTACTGCAGATTCTTGCCCTGATGACCTTGAATAATTCTTAGATACTGTATTCCTTTAATGTATTCTTAATGTGGGTGATGTGTGAGTCTATTACAAACATTTTGCAGAGAAAGGTGTCTATGTTTCGTGTAACATCCATGAAAAAGAGTTTCTTAAAATCAAAACAGGACCTTGCATATTAGAAATGGGAGGAGGTCACAGAGATTATTTTCAGCAATATTAGTGAGCTGCTGCTGTGTTAAAATATTGTAAGCACAGGCCCCTATCCCTGGATATTAGATGTAGATACATTTAGAATTTGGATGAGTGAGCCTGTGTACGGTCAGTGACCTGGCCACAAAGGACACGAAAGAGCTGAAATTGGATCATAGATTCAAAGCTGATCTGAACCGGGGTCCCAGAAATACATTTGGCTCTGGGCCCCCAAAATCTTTCAGATGTCCCTGTGCCCCCCACCCACACCTTCAGTGTTGCATCAGTTCCACCCAACCCATCCATGTTACTCCCCCAAACTAGTCCTCCTTCTCTATTGTCCGCTGGTTATCCTCGCTTCCACTCACCCTTCCGCCCTCTGTGTTTCTCCCTACCCAATCACGCTTCAAACAAAAATGCTTTGACACATTTTTTATGAGCCGATCCAACTCGGATTGGCAATTAAAAAAAGAGGCACACACATGCATGGTGTGGGTGCACACAAAATGACTCACCGGGCCTGTATCATGGGCTTTGTTTTCTTATTTAACCATCCTGTACTGTATCGGGGATGCTGCACAGCATGGCTGAAACCGTTAGGCCTGAAAGGCGAGAACCATTAGCTTTGCCAATGCCTGTTATATTTATTTATGAGGCGAAAGTTAGAGAGGGGTCCTGCAAAAACTTTTTGAGGTGGGCCACACAAAAGTACTTGAACATGTCTCATAACCCCATTAATGTTCAGAAGAGCAACATTTGGTGACAAGCTGCTGCGCTCATTCTTTTTCTATTTTTGAGGTTTCATGATGCAGCAGAGAAAAACCCTGTCGGGAGATGACGATTTGGCCCGCGGTCCGGCGAGCCACGGTAAGGTCAGGATCTGTTTCTACCGCACATGCCACTGCCGGCTGCCATGACACTCACCTGTGCGAGTTTCAGAGACGGATAGAAACTTGCCATGGGCGTTTTGTACATGTTCTTCTTTGCCACTTTTCCGTGCAAGGCATTTCATGGCAGGAGAAGACGCACGCCTCTCTCTTTGGATAAATTGTCCCTAGTTTCAGTTTTTTAATTTTAATACGCATATCACCAGCCTGCGGAGTTAGAATCAGCAGCCCTCCACAGGGACTGTGTTCCAGTTGTGGTTTGAGTGGGCCGGCGGAAGGAAGGCACGTCCCACTCAATGCAGGCTTTCCTCTACATGCATACACGGGGTTCTAATTGGCGGGACTGCTTGTTTGACTGAGTTACAGATTAAAATCACATGCCTTTTACTGGCATTTTTTGTCACAACTAGGTACTTTGCTTTGTTTTCCCAGTCCCGTTTGAGCTGCTGAAAACAAAGCCTTTATGGCTGCTTTACTGGCCTTTGGCATTTCTTTCGATGAATGCGAAGGGCTCGGCATATTTTTGATATGGATAATGCCACTTGCAGAGGATTAGGGGGCGGGGGTGGGGGTTGGGACATTGTCTGGGGCCACCCACTTTTATAGCTCCTGCCCTCCCAGCTCCCTTTCTCCCAGGCCGCTGGGAAGGGCTCCTTCTGTCGATAAATAGACTCTGCCCTCCTCCTCCTCAGAGGAGGCGCCCTTTGATCAGAGGCTGCTCATAAATTTCACAGACAGCCGCCGACAGCAGCCCCCAGTTACTTGTCGCAGCAGAGCCCCCAAGTTACTGCTCAGAAACCTGTGGATGGAATGTCCCCTCACTCAGTGCATCACTAGCGCCAGCTGCTGCGGGCCAGCCAATAAAACCAATCCATCGCCAGCAGTGCTTCTATAGAGTCACATGACAGTAAGTAGTACGGGGTGAAAGGTCAAGCCATTGTCTCCCGGGACTGTGCTGAATAATGGAGTGCAAATGATGCCATCTGCATTCATTCGGACCCCTCTTCTGTGCAGACCTCACAGAGACTCTAGCCAATCCAGGCTCCCTAAGGTTCAGTGTGAACTGCTGCACCCCTCACTGCTCTGTCTGCCTTAATGGCTGCCGCCTCCAAGCTGGGAAAGGTTGCCTGCTGGACACCCTGCTCCCAAAACATAGTGGCCCTCAGAAATCTGTGCACCGTCTGTACACGGACTACCATGGAGGGACTTCAGCCAAGACATTGCGAAGGGGTGCAGAAGTGATGTCACAAACACTCCGACAAGTGGGGACATCCCGTGGTTGACCTCTAGTCCTTCTCTTAGGCCTCTACAGCCGACTATCCGCTTCAGAGGCTTTGGGAAATGCAAAGAGCGACAGATAGGGAAAGTAAACATTGCTCTGGAAATCCCATTGACCCCTGAACCAAGCTACTTGCCATGCCTACCCCCATTTGAAGTCCACACCAGCTCCATCAAATGTGGACATATGACGATGCAGAGTTCTCTGCAGCCATTTTCACTTTGGTTCAGTAGATGATTAGACATGGTGAGTCCCTGAAACGATTCTACACTCTAAGTACACGAGAAGGGGTATATTTACTTCCTATACACCCCCAACCTTCCCTTTCTCTGAATGATTAGAAATCTCTTCTCATGGGTGTCTCAGCTGAGGAAAGTTTTTATGTGGATACTCAATTAGAGGCTGACACTCAATCTGAGGATGGGTAAAAGGCACACATCGGGCAGTTCTAGAAGGGCTAATATTTCGGAAAAGTGCATAAGGTTGGGATAAAACCATTCAAGTCAGATTCATCTTCATAAATTGAAGAGGGGTGACGGTGCCTTCCATTTGCCTCTCCTGTGCGTAGGTGGGTGAATCTTTCAAATATTGCCTGTGACACTTGGAAGTGGATCACCTGCCTCACGCATTGTTGTCTTAACCAGAAGTGAGATTTAGGGTGAACTGTGGGACACATTGACCATCTACATTTTAAACACACCTTGCAGCCCAGTTTCTTCCAAGAGCTGTGCCTGCCTGAAGGTCGCTTGAACATTAATCAATCAGACGGCGTGCCCAAACGCAGCTGCTGATGTTGCAGGAGGCTTTGCTTCGTTCATCTCATCTAGGTCAGACCCTGATCACCTGTCGCATAACCCCAGGTTACGTTCCACATGAAAGAACCTTTCTTGGGATGATGGCAGGACGCTGTGCCCAATTGCAGAATTGACAGGGTTCTTTGCTATCACAGTGCATTGCGAGGTGGGGAAGAACAGGGAGGAACAGAGTGAGACCAGGTAAACAGTAGGCCTGGGCGGTAAATTTCGTTCCGTTGACGAAATTTGAGGAATGTGGGTAATTTCGCGTTCCACGGAGAACGCAAAATTGCCCAAAATTCTGCGTTCCGGGACTTCGCAAAATTTTTTGCTTGTTCGTGTTCTCAAATGCGTGTTCGCAAGATAATTCCCCTGAGCATGCAAACAGCGATTGTGAACAGTAAAAAAGCATCGCGAACAAGCATTTGTGCTTGTTCGCGGGATTTCCGCGTGCTCGCGGAGATTTTTTACTGTTTCGCGGAGATTTGCGTAACGCAATTACGCAAATTCCACCCAGCCCTAGTAAACAGCATCACGTAGATTGAGACAAGTGTTTGGATATGCACCGACTGCCCATAGTAAATGCATCCACAATATTACTGGTCATTTCTAAAGCACAGTCAAGGTGGCACGTGCCTTATTCTCATGCCTTAGGGACTTTGTGCAGCACTGTTCAGAATGGGTTTCGGTGATTGATGGCAAAGCTGTCAACGGTAATGTCCAGAATAACTGGAATTCAATGAAGTGGCACATAATGGAATTTGGATCCCGTCCAGGCGCTGCTGTGACATTTGCTTTCAGGGAGAGGCGGAAAAGCGAGTAATTGCTAGCGGATACCCTGTGTTTTGCGCATTACGTCGGGGAGCCAGGACTCTGTTTTCACATGCCTGGGATGGATCATGGCGACATATGTGCAATTCCAACACTGCCACTGCAGTGGATTTTCTGAAGAACAGAGCAATAAGCACCCCATGTCACGAAGAAGAGCCTAAAGCAATGTTGTTTCACGCCCGTGTGCATCATCTCATTAATTGCCACAAACTCGAACTTAACTGCATCAAAAACATGCTCTGGAGAAGAAAAGGAGTAGCCAGGAATGCATGGAAGGGGAACTGAAAAACACAGCATTGGAATTCTCCTTCTGTAGATGCCAGAGGCACAGCCGAATGCCCCAAGTGTCTCGGAGCTGGGCCTCGCATTGGCCGTCTTTTATATGCGATTCTCCCAGTCCCAGTAGGCACGGTGTGTCATGAGGGGAGTTTCTCCTCATTACGATTTTCCACTGCCCTCCCTCACTTGAAGGACCACCTCTTCCTGAAGATAATCCAGGTGGTGACCAGAGCGTGCCACCCATCGAATGACTAATGAAACCTAAATTGAAGGAGCAGCATAGAATGTCCCAAATGAGACATTACAAGCCATCTTACCTTCTTTGGAGGTGGCCATGAGAAGGGCTAGTGATGTAGTTCAAGCTCTGTCACTCTTTTGTGCTCTAGGCATTACATTTCTTCTCCTTTTCTTCTGGTTCTGATGGTCGGAGCTGGTAACTATGCGACACTTCCCTATAATGCAAACACAAGGAGAGGATGGACGGAGCGCTGAAACTTTCCAGACACTTACCCTCAGTCACAGATCTGGGTTGAATCCATCATCGTTCTTTAGCTCACTTCGCCACCAGATCTAATAGTGACTCGGGGTGAGTGTCTGAAATGTTTCAGCGTGCCATCCATCATCTCTTTGTGTTTGCTTTGTTCATCCTAAGTTGGCAGGGTATGTCCAGAAGTGGGTCCCTTGCTCACTTTGCCACTAGATTCAAGCTAGCCTGGCTGACGAGGAGTGTTACTCCGAAACCGATCCCAAGATGATTGTTTCCGGTCCAGGGAAGACCTGGCTTGGCAGTTCGGGCTGGACTGTTTCCATGAGGAACAGGGTCAAGACTGATTTCTATATGGCTAGGTCTGAGCTGGGGTGGCAAAGTGAGCTAAAGAATGATGAGGGATTCAACCCAGATCTGTGACTGAGTTGAGTGTCTGAAAAGTTTCAGTGCTCCGTCCATCATCTCCTTGTGTTTGCTTTACACTGCCCTATAATAACACTCCACCACCTGCAACCTCAGATTATTATCCAGAGAATCTAATTTCCATTTTTACGAGCAAATCCACAGGCAGGCCAGTGCAAAGTCTCTGTAGACAAAACAAGGGATACACCCACTTGTTCAAGCAATTTAATAAAGTAGCACACTTTTTGTTCAGGTAAAACAAACTACTAAATCAGGATTCAATGAGTTTTCTTCCTGCAGATGGCGACCATTGCCATTTTTCTCTGCCTAGGCCATGCGGTCCTGGCGAGAGAAAATGAGCGACAGACCTCCTGCCCTAAATGGGTGGAACGGCCTTCACCATCACTGGGATATGGAAACCAAGTTGTAGATGGGCCGTTGGGTCAAGAGTTTTTTTTTTTTTTTATTTGTTTATTGGTGAACATCACAGTCATGTATACAGAAAAGGACGGCAATTTTGACTTGCATACACATAATAAATGGACAATCAGTAGACAAAGGTAAATATTACATCACATTTGCACTCTCTGTATTTCTATACATGTCGGGTCAAGAGTTTTTAAAGGCAGAGCCAGGCAAGACTCTGCTGACTAAAACCCTGCAACCCCGGACCTTTAAATGTGGGGCACTGGAAACGCAAGTTTGAAGGAAAAGGGCAATGCTAATTATGGCACTTTCCCACCCCATCAAACTATAACTAACCCCTTTAGTTTTGTGGCAAAATTATTGACTGTGGGCTCTGCAGATCTGAGACACCGAAACCGACCTCAAAATGGAGTAATCCTTGAAAAAATCCTTACTCTCTCTCATCGTAAATAATTCATATGTAAAAAAAGAATGGTGTAAGGGAAATACTATCCAACTGTCTAATATTGTCTCAGCTGCATGCTCCATCACATTCTGGTTTATGCATTTCTGCCTCATTGGGTGCTACACAGAACACTACTATATCTTTCAGATGGTCTATGTAAAGTGGTCTGCTGTAAACAGGTCCAAATGATATCCATTGCAACGCAAATAAGGGGCCAATTACGATGTTGGTCGGAATCGGTCTCGGAATGGTTTCTGACCGAATCGGATTCAGGGAGTCAGACCAACCAATTACGATGGTTCGAACACCGTTCAGTGGGACTCCCATTGACTTCAATAGGAGCCTGTGTTCTGACCGACAACACTAGCTCCCATTGAAGAAAGGGGCGGTTGCAGAAAATCGTGCAGTTTGTGTCTGGCACCCCATGGTGCCTGCCACACTGTGCACGCTTGGAAATGGGTGACCCATGAGATCCCCCATGGGCCCCATTTGGAGGCCCCCGGGTGTAGGGGGCCTGCTATGTGCCCCCAAAGTCAGATTCCAACAGTTGATCTATTTCGAAACAACCAATTTGGAAATGCTGTCCGAATCCAACATCGTAACCGCTCGACCGGAAACGCAGTCCGAAGACCTGTACGAGTCGACTCCAACCAACTCGGTTACTCCGAATGCCTTTCAAAACCGAGTTGGAACTGGGTCGGAAAGTCCAAACGGTTTCTGAACATCGTAATCCTTCATTCAGAAATATGTCTAAGTTGATCAGAAAGGCGGGTTCCGGATCGGATTCGGACTAATCGAATGCCATTTGGAGCCTTTCCGACCAACATTGTTACCTGCCCCTGAGTGTTTCGCACAAGCCCCTAAGAACCTGGCATGCAAATCACTGTACATCCGGGAAATAATGTGAAGTAGTAGGCCCGAGCTGTAGTAAGCATGTATACCACTAAACACGGTACAGCTATATAATGAAGAACTACAGAGTGGGTGCCAGCATGTTTTAATACTTGCTGGTACAATCCTGATATGATTACTGATCCAATCTATGACACCATTCATGATGCCACATGAGGCTGCAAAGTATGTTGTTAGCAGAGTCACCAGTGATGCTAATTGGGGTTTTTGTGGCACTGCCACCAGCATTCACAGGTAAAATTAGGACAAGTCACAGTATACCTTATGGCAGCTACAGTGAGTTATTTGCCTTGCATTTATTTAATACTGGATAAGGGACCAGCAGTTCAAATAAGTGTCATCTTGTAGCCGGGGCTGGACTGGGAATCCAAAGCAGCCTGTACTGCGCATACCAAGCTCAGCAAGTGAGACTCACCACTAGAAGAGGAGTTAGGGGGTTCCCCCAAGAAAATTTTGGGAAAAAATGGCAAAAATGGTGCATTCTACCAGACATTTCTCATTAAATAGACAATTGTATTAGCTTTCAAAAATACTAAATAATGACCTTACAATGCCCCAGGATACAACGATTGTTGCGGCCCTTCAATGATTCCCTCACTATCTCCCTCCAACAGTGCCCCTCACCTTACCATGGTACGTCTCTCACATGTATTTCATTTGCATTACAGCACCTCTCATACCAGAGTAGGATGTCGGAACACTTTACAGCACACACACATACAGAGACAACGTATTATACATGTGTAAAGCAGTGTATAGAAAATGTTACATAAGACAATGGAATACCAGGTGTAGGATTTACATGTAATTCATACAGCTAGGCATTTTTGACATGTTTGGTCTGGAGAAGCTCAAACTCCGGATTCAAATCCTACCACAGTAGTTGGGGTTGGATTTACTAATAAGAATGTATTTCTACCCAAACCAATTTTTAGCAACACTAGGATAATTAAAGACTTGGGAAAAAACATAACTTCTAAACCTACACCATGCAGTTTGCATGCATCTCTTTGATGGCAGTTCATAGCTCATTGTGCTATATTACGATTGTAAGCTATGAACTGCAATTTACAAATGGATCTCTGTGACAAAAGCCGTAACCCACTGAGCTATGCACATGAAAGTCAGTTCTGTGATATACACGGTACACGTTCTGTGAAACAGGCATAGTAACTCTCTGCCTTACTTTTGAAGAGACAACACTTCTAAAAGACAAAACTTGACCTGTTTCCAGCAGGAAGATTAATCGCCAGAGGTATTAACCTAGACACTTTTATTGTTGCCTGAAAACTGCTGGATATTAGAGTAGCTCTGCAGCGATTGTGCTAGCCAGGCCTGCTGATTTTGTTACTGGAGGTCAATATTGCAGCCCTGCTGAAAAGCCGGCCCCCAGTACCAAAGCCAGCCCTCCACCCTTCCAGCCTCCCGGAGAAACGCTCGATGCCTGGTACGGCCAGTCCGGCCTGCTTGTAGCACTAGGAACGAAGGGCTAACTTGCCAACGCTTAAGTGGAAAATGTACCTAATGAAAAACAGTCAAGATTTTACCCAGAGGGATTGCCTGGTTCGCACACTGTTTCAGGGTCGGTGGCACGCATCCCCAGAATCCTGCAGGTAAGATGCACTCTGTTCTCCCACATCTGGGCAACCAAAGGCTCCCTAAACTTTGGAAGTGGCATGGGGAGCATGGCAGAAGAAGGCACAGCGCAACCCAGACACCGTGTACGTTCTCAGGAGTACGGCACATGAGGCCTCCAAAGTCATCCTTAGACAGCCAAGAGAAGCACCGCAAAAAACAACTATCCAATTAACCACACAAAGAGGCAACAAAAGCATAGCTTTCCAAATAGAGCACAAGCGAAATGTCACTAGAAAATAACTCACGTCCAAGGTGTGCTGCGTCCAGGAATCTTCAGGCCAGTCAATCAGTACTTGGCCTCCTTGGACCATTTGAAAACAGAGGCATCTCTTCACAAGAGAAAAACTACTGAAAATCATCAGAGCAGCCTGCCTGTGGACCAATGGAGAGACGGTAACCCTCTATCATGTCCAGTACCAGGGTCCGTGGTCCAATGAGAAAAGAAGAAAGATCCTGAGGCATGTGAGTGCCAATCTGTCCAAAGAGATATAGAGGACCTGGCCTGCCAGGGACTAGGATATTTGTTCCCAGGTGGGACCCAGCAAATTGCACCATTTGAAGAGGATAAAGAGGTCACATGAACCAACCATAAGACAGAAGAGCTCCATCAGTGTCAGGAGAACCAGTAACACCAAAAGACAAAGTGGGATGAAGGTCCTACTCATCCAGACAAGGTGAGCAACAAACCTGTGTATTTTTCAGACACATTCTCTAGCAGGACATTGGGCATGGCTAACCTGCTATGGCATGTACCTCCCCCAGGGTCCTTGGAAAATTAACTGCCTTTAAAGTCATATTTACAACCATCCTCTCTCCAAGGAGGCAGCCCTTTCATCACTTCATTGGCGGTTAACATGATGATGGGTGGTTTGAGACAGTGCAAATGCGTCCACTGTCATGGGAATTCATACTTATTCTCAATAGTTGTCTCTCTATTTTTCTTTGTACGCAGAGACATGGGTTGGCCGAAAGTAAAGGAAAGTTTGAGCTATTGGTATTGTAAATGAATTTTTTTTATTTATGTTTTGGTTTTGAAAATAGCGAAATTAATAGCTTTGTCAGTTACAATGCCAATAGTTTTATCTTTCGGAAATGTGACACCTATAGCATTTGTAATGCAATGTGTGTTGTATTTACGTGACATGGATGTATTGATATTACAAATAACAATGGCTTTTAATTTTTTAAATAATTAATACTTAAATAAAAGTTATTGTAATTTATAATGGCAATAGCTTAAACGTTTGTAAATAACTTTTGTGAAGATTATGTTCAGTGTATTTTATTGTGACGAAAATCCAAGAACATTGCATTTGCACCTACACACACACATAGAGAGCCACACAGAGCCACACACACACACACACACACACACACACACACACACACACACACACACACATATAGATGTGGTGGATGTGGTGGTGGTGGATGGGGTGGTGGTGGATCTGGTGGTGGTGGATGTGGTGGTGGTGGATGTGGTGGTGATGGTGGATGTGGTGGGGGTGGATGTGGTGGAAGTGGTGGTGGATGTGGTGGTGAATGTGGTGGATGTGATGGTGATGGATGTGGTCGTGGATGTGGTGGACGTGGTGGATGTGGTGGTGGTAGGTGTGGTGGATGTGGATGTGTTGGTGATGTGGTGGTGGTGGATGTGGTGGTGGTGGGTGTGGTGGATGTGGTGGTGGTGGGTGTGGTGCATGTGGTGGATGTGGTGGTGGTGGTAGAGGGCTTCGTGCTGCTTACGCCAGCTTAACCTAAAAAGGCAGGTAGGTTTAAAGACAACACCCTTTCCAGACCGGCCCACAAAACAAATTAACATTATGATTTATTTAGATTTTTTGAGACTTTGGGTATTTTGCGAAATTATTTAGATCCTTCAAAATTGCCCTTTTCCTACCCAAAAGTACTATGGCGCATAATGAAACATAACTTAACATATAAAATAACATAGAAAAATGCAAACTAACAGAACAGCACGCACTGCACTGCCCCTTGAACCATGGCAGGTAGGGTGGTTTACCTCAACATACACATTTGTTATGTAGTTTTACATTACATAGCGTTAAATTGACCCGAAAGGTGTGGAGCGCTTTACACGAGCACGTTACATTACACAAGGACACATTCATATACATTCTGAACATCATCACGTTCACTTGGAAATGTCAAATATTATTTCGCCCCCAATCTTTTCCAAGAAGTCAATGTATTTGTGTGAGTGAACGGAAGTTACTTACCGGACCCAGGGCATGGCTGTCACTCGTTAAGCCTCGGAGGCCGCATTTGTGGGTCTTGCCCATTCAACGAGGGGCTGACCAGCTTCAAGCCGCAACTGGCATTTCCCTCTCCTGTTTCCATGGTTCGTGCAGCATCCAAGAGCCTGGAAAGAGAGGCAGCGCCGCGAACACTGACGGGGATAGCGCCTTCCTTCCTGGGGCCTGCCGAGGGGGTTATTTGTTGGGCCAGCTAGCTCCCCCCCACGGGTGCTGTTCAGTGGTCCGCGCCGCATGCGCGAGCCTGCCCGGCTTGCTGCACCAGTCTGCAGGTTCTTTTGAGTTCGGATAGTCTCTTCCTGGCTGCGAGCGGCTCGAGGGAGACCACTGGGGAGGGCGTGGCTTACCGCGAGCGCTCGGCTGTGCGCACAAACATTTTCTGAAAGAATTTAAAGAAAGGCATGTCTTTGAGAAAAATCGAGTTGTTCTGTACTATATCTGAGTACAGGAACATCCTTCTGTGCTGGGAGCCTTGGGGAAAACAGCTCTAAAACACCGACACTAAAACAAGTCAATTGCCTAGGGGCACAGCTATTTGTTTAAGGTGGATTTCATTTAAAAGATTAGAATTTGAAAAGCGCCCTTCCATTCAAAATTCATTTACCCTCAATTAACAAGAGCAGTTAAGATATGACCGCTGCTGGCCCGAAAACTGGAAGTTTGGGAGCGTCAAGCCCGTCGTGGGGCGGGTCTTCCGCCTGCTGCGGGAAGCCCATGGAGTGCGTGGCCGAGAGAAGCAAGTGGAATAAAAATAAGAAAACACTGCAAGTACGCAGCACTCCAGCCTTCCTGACCTTGCTGCGTAATGAACAGTGTGTCTTAGGAGCAGAACACAAAACCAAAAGCATGGCAGAGCGCAAGGCACACCACGAGGCAGAGCGAGAGAAAAGAGGTGTGCGCGTTCACCGCCCATGTCTGCTCAAGCGCGCGTTCACACCCATTGTCTGCAATGGGTTTTTAAGCTCGTGCACATCTACTGTCCCACTTCGCAGCCTACGCAGCAACAATAAGTCTCGCTTCGCATTAGCGCATAGCGCTGCATCGCTAGGCGAGACCTAAAAAGTACATTTGGATCCGCTGCATGTTTTTTCAATCACCACGAGGTCCTCAAGGCTTAGGTGATTGGTAGCTTTGAGGTCTGTATTTCAAGGTTAGTTACTATAAGGATTTGTCACTACAGAATGTTTTGGGGGTATTGAGGGTTATTGATTTGGTTCCTATGCTTGTTAATTCTTGCTGAAAAAATCCACTTGTTTGCCAAGTAAGCAGATTTTTCGAAGGACAATGCACACTTTTAATAGGAAACATTTGATCCCAAGGATGGAGGGAACTCAGATGGTCCCAAAAAGTAGCTGAGGGGTAGCAATGAAGGATTCCTAGGTGAGTCAAAAACATGGGCCATTGAGGTTTTGTTTAATTTTACATAGGATGTAAACATAAATGTGAGGACCGTGATTCCACCTAGAAATGTTATTTTAGTGCACTTTGGAACAAGATATTGCATTTAACGAGGGTGGTAATGCTGTTAATGTTGAACTTTGGGGCATATCTTGAATATATTTGCAAAGCAGAGCAATGGTGGAATCAGTGGCGTAATGAAAGTTGAAGGGGCCCCCCGGCAAGGTACACAGAGGGGCCACCCTCCGGATTCAATCCGTAGCTCTCCAGCGTGAGTACAGTGCTGAGGGGGCCTCCTGCAGCTCGTGCCCCCCCCCCCCGCGCAGTGCGGGGGATACGGGGGCCTGTGTTACGCCCCTGGGTGAAATAATATGCACGTGGAACTTAACAGTTTCGAGAAGCACTGGCTCAAGCTTTTTGTCCATCACACTTTGGGTGGCTGAGCTACTCAGACAAATCCAGCTCATAAACATTCCCCTTTGAACCTACTAAAGTTGTAATCCAACAGTAGGTTTTAAAAGCCCTCGAGACAGTGGCTGTGATTTAATTGTGTGCCTTGTAACAGAGAAAGCGAAGACTCTGGCCATGCACAACACAGTGACTATGTGAGCCAAGTAGAGGCGGAAAGATCTTGGTCAGCAACTCATTTATGCATTGTGAATTTTTATATAGCAAGTACAAAGCCCAAGAGCAGCAGAGCACTTTCCAGAAATGGTACTGTACAGAGTAGTATTACATAAGCACTGACAAAGAGGCAAATGAACACTATCCAGTACCTCATAACTAGTGACTGTGAAATTAAGCCATTGTGTACTAAAAGTAAGTTATCAACCCAACAGTAGTCTAAAAGCATAGAGCACCTTTGTACAGGGAACAGTTCACGATCACATTCTAAGCATAATACAACAAGACTTTCAGTATATATCTGCCAGACTTCAATACGAAGGACAGATGCTAAGGAGAGGATGGATGGAAGAGGCGACAAGAAGAACATGTTTTAATTTACTTTTGAAAGGAGATCATGTTGTGATGGTGTGGATAACAAGCGGAAAAGTGTTCCAGACTGTGGGTGCATGATCTGAGAAGGCAGTTCTGGGGACATTGCTGCTAAATCCAAAACGCCACCCTTAATAAACACACACTGCCAAAGTCAGCGGGTGTGGCTTACAAATAAAAGTGCCTATTCAGTTACTGATTGGTTTAGACACTCAAAAGATCATCACACATGTACTCTGTCACTCATCCTTGCACTCATGCATCCATTCATCCACCCACTGTCTCATTCTTGCATTCATTCCCTTACACTACCACAATAAAACACACACACAAACTCAACAAAGTATGCATGACAATTTAAAATAATGAAAGCAGAAAAAAAACGTATGCTGCCCAAACATGGCAGGCATATGCTTGTATTAACAAATACAATTAAATAGCGCAGCGCGTGGTGGTCCTGAAATGGTAAAGTCCACATTGTTTTAAAGTTCCAGCATGGCAGCCTTGTATAGAACCAACGTGTTGATCATCTTGGAAAGGTAATTCCATGATACACTATTGACAACACCATAGAATGATGACTGTCTGCTTTAGAGGCAGCACCACAGGTGAGAGGTCTACCACAGATGAAATGAGTGGCAAGCAAGCGGCCTGTTAACACTGTTTGGGAAGCTGTGATACGATTTGAAAACGAATTAAAAGAGGAGAATAAAAGAGATGAAATTGGACCTATAAAATGATAAAATAGAAACCTAAACAGCAGCCAACCCGCCTTGGCACTGATGCTCGATCATTTGCAGGTGAATATGCACTCATAATCTGAAAAATTACATCAAAAATGGGTAAGAGAGTCCTTGGCTGAAGTGTTCTGACCTATTGTCCAAAGCTCTTTGATGTCATGGATGGAAGCAGACTGCAGATGACACTCATACAGACTAACTGCAAAGGAGGGCATACCCAAAGGCCCTCTATGCATATGCATGTATATATATTTATATATGTGAAGCTGCCATCCTGCACACTCCTCCGATTATTTCAACCAAAGGAGGTCAGTGCTGACTAGCAGGCAGCAAGACCCGCTCTTTATGGTAAACAATGTCGTGTTACGATTCCAGCAAAAACGATAACTCGCAATCTAGGTTGTGTAATGTTTAAGATTTTATTTGCCCACCCGTTTCGGCCTAAAAGGTCTTTGTTACGGCCATAAAGTGGAAAATGTGCTCAATTACCCTTACATACTAAGTAAAGATATATCGTTTAATCAATGTTTCCGATAATTCATTTTCGTAAAACAAAAGTACATTGGCGCTGTATTTGTGCAATATTGGCATATGACTTTACACTTCTGAGAATTCATGGATAAAAAATTCTAGAATGTATTAATTGGCTTTCCTCGTGGAAACAGGAATTACAACCTACAACTTTACAGTATCCTTGCCCACTGGCGTTTTTGTTTTGCAATAATAATAACACGTGAGAAAACAAAATGTAATTCATAATGTGACTTTTCTATACCAGTGACGCTCAATTACCTAACTCTCAGTTTTGCATAAAGAAATTAACAATGTGTCACAATATCATTGCCCCGCTCAACACTTTCAATATTATTACAAGTGGCAGAATATGCACCAACAGTTAGACACAAAAACATCTCTTTGAGCTCAAGAGACTTTTTAAACATAGATGTTAGCATTTTACTACCAAAAAGTCCATACGTGCTCCCACATACAATATATATATTTTAAGAATACCTCTTTTCTTTAAACTAGCAATACAATAAACTTACATGAGCTGAAAGACATTCCCGTCAAGATGTTCCATTGAATCAAAATATAAGATTGCACTAAAGACCTATGAACATGATCCCATGCCCTATACAAATGCAATCAGATTATAAAGAAAAGAACAAATTAAATGCAAAATGAATGTAAACATACAGTGAAACTGATGTAATCGCCGAGTTATCACCATATTCCATTATCCAATATGGACATGCAGTTCCTCATCGACGTGCTTGCTTTTGAGTATCAGAATGTACTCTGACTCCATCCTCCTCAGAATGTAAGCTTTATCACATTACAAATATACCATCTGCTCTCTAACACCACAATCAAACACATGGATCATGATTAAGGCTCCCAGTTTTCTGTTTGTACTGTTTTTACAGATAAATGTAGACAGAAAATAATGTGTTTACGGTCTGTGTTTATTTTTAAAAGAGGAAAAACACTGAAAATTGTCCATTTTGTGAGTCTCTCCATGCTGTTTTTTGATAAATTCCAGGAGCATCTGGACAGCTTGGAGGTTAAAAACAGGTTGAAATTTCCTTATATATGTTTACATATATTTTGTAGTAAAATGGTAATACTAACCTGTGGGCGTAGTGATTTGCTATATTTGTCTGCTTAATTTGCTAAAACTCAACAGGCATCAAAGTGTGAATGCATGTTTATCAATTAAATAAATGTGGAAATATACCACTTTACGACTCCATTTATTGTCAAAACTCAAAATAATTCTGTATAAATACCAACAAGAGGGTCAAAAAAGAAATCTGGATTGATACAGATAAAAATGTTTTAAAAAGTACCATAAAACCGAAGCCCTAATCATGATATATGCAAACACATGCGAACGCATAGCCAAGCCATCTTGGAATAGTTTTGTGTGCATGCATGGATCGCAATGTCCCACATAAGTGATGATGCACGAGTATGCATTGGTAACCAACTCGAGGTGGTTTTTCATTAATACAATCCCCATTCCAAGATGGCCACCCATGCAATCAAATGCATGCACACGCATCATGCTGCTTAAGTGGGAATAGTCTGTGATGCAATTTGGCATTACTTTCTGCCAATGAAAACAAGTATTGACAAAGGCAATAGTTCGGTCTTTTAAAGCCAAGACATACTGTCTTGTCTTGGCAAATGATTGCTTTTTGTTTTGTACAGATGTGTGTGACCATGTTGGTACTACAAGTGGTAAGATCTTATCTACTAATGCCTACATAACTGTTTTCTCACTGTACCCTGCAGTGTGTAATGACATAACATTGGGAAGATCTACACCTTTATACATATATTGTGTACAAATGATAAAATGGAAGAGCGTTTCCCAAACAGAAAGGTGTGTATTGTGCTATAGTATTTTCAACAGTTGCGATAGTCCGCAATTACATTGTGGTTTTTCATTAGGAAATAATTTGCGTTACATTTTGAGGATTACATGTCTCTAGCTTGGTTAAATATTCTTTATAATTACATCCATTTACATCCAGTATATCAATGCATTCCATCTAAAAATGCCATATTGCACCACGGGGAAAACTGCAATATATAATCAAGCATTGGCAAGGGCAATAGTTATCACCTTGGCAAGCTGCTGTGATGTATTTTTTTTATTGCAAGCATATGAGAGAAAGATAAAAAAATAAACATGGTAAACACATGATTGAAATAAACATTTGAAACACAAAAATAACATTTGCCCATAGTGTTAATAGAACTGTACAGAGAATTCCTAACAGGCAGGCGTTCTTGGAACAGGTATAGAAAACCAATTTTAGTTTCAATCCATGTCACAGGAAAACATTATTTTTATTGCCACAAAAGAAATGTACTACAGGCATTGAATTACTGTAATCTCAAAACATAGTTTAAATATACACGGATAAATGAAATAGGATAAAGAATACATAGTAAAAAGCATTGGTGAAGTGAAGTATTAGTCCTCCACCCCACCTACAGAAGTACACTTATTTGTTGGTGAATGTGCATTTGTGGGCCGGAAAAATTCGTAGTGCTAAAGAGTCAATGGCAGACGTGGGTTGACCCACTGCCTCACGCTGTACTGTGGTGAGTGGAAGCAAAATAGGAATGACACTTGAAGAGGGCTGATCAAAAGCTGCTCCATATGGGTATATTGGTGTGGATTTTTATTTATGAATGTATTTGATGACATTGCTCTGGTGAAACAGCTCAAGTTGTTTCTGGGCCAGATCTAAGAAAGGACAGACTGACGATTTGATGGCTAAGCAAAGTCTAGTAAACCCAAAACAAATGCGTTACAGCAGAGTCAGAGAGCAATTCATGGTGCTTCGGTAAGTTAGATTGGCATGTAGCACTTAACTAGTAACATCTAAAGATCTAGCAATGAGACGTGTGTTTTGTTTTCATTAATCCGCTGCAAACTAAGCGAAGATTAGGCAGGGATAATAACAGTGCTACAGCTAAAAACAGGAAGCCCAAGTCTGAAAAGAATTAAAGCGGCTTTTATGTTTCTCCTTGGAACAATTTATTGTCTTGTAAGAGCACTAGGCCGTGCCACACAGGAGGTGTATTATGTGTCAACATTGTGAAGACCAATAAAGATTCTCAAGAGAAGGCGTAGCTCGAGAGTGGCAAGTTTCGACTGGGTGAAAGATGGTATGAGGTAGGATCCGAGAGACATGAATATGTGGTTAGAGATTATATGACATATAAAGGCAGGAATGGTAGGGAGATGGATTGCTTTTACCCCCATACTCAAAACATAAAAAGAAGCCTGCATGGCTTACAAAAGAAAAATATGTGCCTGTATCGTGGGAGTAAATCATATATTCGAATATGTAGGATCTTTACTTTGGCTTCACGTTGCCTACAGAATTCAAATGTACTAACAAGTTAAAGGGCAAGACGTCTGAGAAGTTTGTAGGCTCAGCGATCAAGGTAGCTCCCGGCCATATACAGTTAGGATTCTGGTTACCTCTAAATGTAGGCTCCATCAGGGCTGTGTTTAGGTTTCAAGCAGAGTTATTGGTGTTTGCCAAGCAACACTGACACTAGAATAACATATCTGTGATATCCTATTCTGAGGCACTAAAAAAGGCTAAAAGAGAACTTGGGCGTCGATGGATTTAATGTCCACCTGAGAGCCACCTTTAACACCTTCTTGGTTTTTCTTCTTCTCCACTTAGCATTGCCACAAAGAAAGGAAAACAGCAATTTAGGCTTATCCTCAGTTTGTTACAAACTAAGTGTCCTGGGTAAATTTTACTATTGAGTCAAGTCAAGCCAAAAATAACGTTTATTTAGATCATTGATCTACTATTGAGTCAGATTTTTACTCAGCAAATTACACCTCCCTTGACTAGCCATATCAGGTTGACCGTGAGTATTTTATTGGCAATAGTTCAAAACTGATCCAGAGTTTTTCTCTCTGGATTATTTCTGATTTAAGCGTATTCCATAGGATATAGTGCTGAATTGCATACAGGATAGAGGGTCTATCTCTCCCTGAATTGAAGGCAAGCAAACTTAGTTCTAGTGTCACAGCATATCCGACCACCAAGTAAAGAACCCTCACATCATACATTATATGTGGTGAGCATGATGTCAACAAAAAGTAGGGCAAAAAGTGAGGGTAAGCCCTGCAAAATGCCATTTCTTTACAGTACTGTTGCTTGCAGGCCAGAAACCCTGTTTTTGTAGTGAACCAGAGGAGGTGCAAAAACAGACATGCCGAATTAATATTCATTATGACCCCTGGGACTAGATTTTCGCAATGCAATATATTCACACATATATCACATTACAAAATCAGAGACAGGTCACAAAACGCTGTTGCACAATTAGCAAACACTTTTTAACCAGTCTCAAAGTTCACCGGGTCCTTAAATCTTCCAACTTAAAAAATGTGCTCTCACTATTAGGCAATTTGCCCCTACCTGATGAAGTACACACTTTCCACTTTGCCACTTTTGTCTTGCTCTATGGTTGATTTGTCCAAAAATGTAACATAATATCATACAAATGGATAAAAGATTTAGAAGAGTTGACAAGTATATAATGTGTTAGTTAATGCAGAATGGAGTCGCAAACACATATTGTACTTTGCTTTAATGTTTGAAGACAGAGATTGACATCAACGTGGATTTCTGAGGGTCAGTTAAGTGATTATGGCCTGGGATAACAGTTTACAGGTAAGGCTTTAGCACTCTTGTTGGCTTTTCTACTTGCTTCCTTACTCCTGTGCCCATATGTCACAAAGGATCCCATTCAGGGGTGTAATTAACCCACACCACGCAGCCCCTTCACTTTACCAGTTACAGCGGGGGTAGGGTTTTCTATCAGCCTCTTCTGTCTGCAACTTGGGAGGCAAAAGCTCCTAATTAACCAAAAGAAAGATAGGAAAGCGAAAGAAGGATGGAAAGGTAAAAGGAAGGATGAGTGAAAAGGTGGGTGAAAGGGATGGATGGGTAATGGGATCGGTGGTTGAAAGGGTGGATGGGCGTAAGAACGGATGGGAGAAAGGATGCATGCATGGGCAAAAGCATGGGTAAATAGTGGATGAGTGAAAGGTTGTGTGGGTGACTGAAAGGATAGGTGAAATGGTGGATGGCTAAGAGGATGTATGGGTGGGTGAAATGGTGGATGGATGAAAGGATGCATGGATGGGTGAAAGGATGAAAACTGAGTGGAAAAAAGGATGGGTGAAGGAATGCATGTGTGGGTGAAAGGGCAATGTGTGAGGGTGGGTGGGCGAAAGGATGCATGAGTGAGTGAAAGGATGGGTAAAAGAATACATGGATGGGTGAAAGGATAGATGCGTAAAAGGATGGATGAGAGGATGATTGGGGGAAAGGATACTGTGGTATCTTCATTTCTAAGCCATGAATTCCCCTTTAGTGTTATGTCCCCTACTGCTCAGCCAGTGTGACTATGAGGTAATAGAATGCTGATGTGTGCATGCTTTGAGAGAAGGTCAGTTGGACTGCGTGGGCTGCACAGCAAGGATGCTGCTCCCGGTGGGGCCTTCCTGCTTCCCTACTACCATCGTTTACCTGTAACCTGAGTCTACAAACTTGTGAATAAACCTTATTAGGTTTCTCCTATGCTACTGGCTACCTGCATCTTCATTTAACACAGATACATGGGTGAAAGGATGGGTGAAAGGGTGTGTGGGTAGGTGAAAGGATGAATGAGAGGATGTGGCGGTGAAAAGAATGGTGAAAGGATGCATGGGTGGATAAAAGGATGGGTGAATGGGTGAAAGGATGCATGGGAGAGTCGAGGGATGGGTGAAAGGATGCCTGGGTGAGTAAAAGAATGGCTGAGAGGGTAGATAGGCCATAGGATGGGTGAACAGGTAGATGGGTGAGGATGCCAGGGTGGGTGAAAAGATGAGTGGATGGGTGAAAGGATGGGCGCAAGGGGTGATGGGTTATGGGGTGGTGAAAAGATGGATTGGTGAAAAGATGTATGGGTGGATAAATGGATGAAAGGATGTATAGGTGAAAGGATGGGTGAAAGGTTGATGGGTGAAAGGATGCATGAGTTTGTGAAAGGATACATGGGCGAATGGGTGAAAGGATGCGTGGGTGAATGAATAGGTGAAAGGATGGGTGAAAGGGTGGATGGTGAAAGGATGCATGGGTGAATGAAAGGATGGGTGAAAGAATGCCTGGGTGTGTGAAACGATGGCTGAGAGGGTAGATGTGTGATAGGATGGGTAAACAGGTAGATGGGTGAAAGAAAGCCAGTGTGGGTAAAAGGATGTGTGGGTGGGTGAAAGGATGGGCACAAGGGGTGATGGGTTAAGGGATGAGTAAAAGGAATGATTGGTGACAGGATTGGTGAAAGGCCTCAAGGGTGGATGAAGTGATGCATGGGGGAATGAATGAATGAAAGGATTTATAGGTGGGTGAATGGATGAAATGATGCCTGGGTGAAAGGATGCATAGGTGGGTGAAAGGATATGTGGGTGAATGAGTGAAAGGATGTGTTGGTAAATGAATGGGAGAAAGGGTGAATGGGGAAAGGATGGATGATAGGGTGGATGGATGGAATGGTGAATGACGATGGATAAAACAATAAACAGATGACAGGATGTAAGAGTGTGAAATGGTGGATACATGGGTAGGTGTTTGGATTGAAGGGACACAGGAGCTTTTATAGGGAGGGTCACACTCACATGCTTCAATTTCTTGATTCCATCAGGGCTTTGGTTCACATTATTGGTATTTTAATTTTCTAGCTACTCTCTTGATCCCATTCATTAAAAAGCTCAAGGTCAGCTGCCCAATTCGTAAATGTCCATGAAGACTAAATTTATCACTTGATTCTAAATTTTAATACATTCTCATTTTAATTGTGCCTTAGGGTTTAATGCAGTTCTGGGAATTATGTTGAAAGTCTGATTTGCAGACCCTGAATGCATTAGAAAAAAACTCTAATGTATCAAGTGTAATTTGTGATTCTAGGACAGAGTAAAAGGGTTTAACCATAATTAGTGAAATAAGTTAATGATCAACTACATAACACGTATGGAACTGTAGTTGCCCAGGTGACTGCTCATGGTTTCTAATATGGTTGTGCGAAATTGGCGTAATTTGCTTTTGGGTGATTACGGCAAAATTAAATGCAAATCCATAATTTTGCGCTATATTTCAGGGTGAAATGCATCAAATTTGTGACCGCATTTTTTTTAGAACAAGAGCAACACAAATAACAGCTGCACGTGTTCTGCTGTTCCTCTGCACCATTCGTGAAACACTTTTACAGCGAAGAGTGCATGAATGTGCGAAGCATCCGTAGCAAGTGTAATGCGAATTACGCAAGCCAAAATTACATTTCGCCCAGGCCTAGTTTCTATCAGCTATTATAAAGTGTAAATTTGACTGTTATCTGCTTGATGGCAATGTAAACATGCTTCACAAAAGACAAGCAGATGTGTAGCTATGCAGTTATGTGGCTTGT
Organism: Lissotriton helveticus; assembly: GCF_964261635.1. NCBI lineage: Eukaryota > Metazoa > Chordata > Amphibia > Caudata > Salamandridae > Lissotriton > Lissotriton helveticus. The sequence continues at coordinate 1,196,114,022 of NC_136068.1, forward strand.
TTGTGGCAAACACAGGTCCCTGAAAGGGGCGATGGTGTGTTCTGAGTTAGAGGGTTGCAGGCCCCCTCCTATGACTGAATGTATGGGTGGCTAAACACCACCCCTACAAGCAGGACTCTCTTACTATGGGAGTGGAAGAGAGCCACTTGGCCCAAAGCAGTGCTTAATTTGAGCCAGTGGTCTCCAGTGCTGAGCACTGGCACATAATTGATTTCCGGTGCTTGGCACCGGCACTTAATTGTCATCACCACACTTATGACACTCTGCCACATGGTTGCACTGCTCCTCTAATCTAGAGATAAGCAGATCAACAGTTGTTTATGAATACAATATACATTATAAATTGTTGTAGATTTGATGTATAACTCCACAGACTGGATGTTGCAGGAACAGCTTTATTGCAGCACAGAACAGGTAAGCCCAATCCTCCCCTGGCCAGAGCTCCAACTGCCAACAGGGCAACGGAGAATTCCAGAACAAAGAACATTACAGAGATCTAGAGTGTTAGCTCAGTAGATGAGCTAAGCACTGTACAACATATCTTCCCCCCTTAACAAGGAAAGAAGCAACATCATACAAAAGATCAAACACAATCAATGTACATAATCATTCAAGTAAGTAGGTGGACGACGAGAACGAGTACACCTCAAACTAGCTTCTGATGAGGAAGAAGAAGAAGTAGTGGGAATAGTTGTAGTAGAGGCAGTTTCAACTGAATAATTATCTTGTGCACTCAAGGAAGTGGAAGCATCACCACTACCCACCTCCCCCCGTACAATTGGTTGAGAAGCGAAAGAGGCGCTACCATCAGAAGTTAACAAGTACCCATTGCATCCCTCAGTACTACCAGGTATTACGCCATCAAAACAGTCATTCTTTCTTTGGTATAGTGCAACTCTCCTATAATTCCAACTTTCCCCATTGGCCAAGACAACAAAATGTGGAAAAACCCTTTTGACTCTAAAGGGACCTCTAAACTTGCTAAGACCCTTGGCACATCTCCCTGGCTTTACCTTGACCAGATCGCCTACAGATATAGGTAAAGAAGCACTGCCCTGGGATAAGGACACCTCACTTGCAGAGCCCCTTAACCATGCAGGAGTCAATCTTGACACTGGCGTACGACCTCGCATTAGCTCAAAAGGGGATTTTTCTCCATACTTATGGGGCGTTGACCGGTAGGCCCAAACAAGTTCTTGTACCCGTTCATGGGAAAAACAACCACCTTCAACAAACATTTGAATCACCCCTTTTACAAGACGGTTTACTCTCTCGCAAAGGCCATTTCCTTGCGGATTGTACAAACTCGTCCTCTGATGTTTGATGCCACATTCACGTACAAACTGAGTCATTTTTGAAGAAGTCAGTTGTGTGCCATTATCCGTAATAAGAACAGAAGGGTATCCTTCATTCAAAAACACTCCTTTAAGGAAGCTAATGGTAGTATCAGTGTTTATCTCTCTCACAAACTGTACACAAAGCCACTTCGAATAACAGTCTATTACAACAATAGCGTAACGTTGATTTAATGGCAATTCACTCATGGGACCTATAAAGTCCAAACACACACTGTGCCATGGTATATTTTCAAAACTAATTTTCTGTGTAGACTGAGACCCCAACACTTTCAGACGTTTCTCCCCTTCCTTGCAGAAATTACACCTTAAAACACAATCTACTGCATCACAATCGACAGAGGGCCACCAAAAATGTTCCTTAACTCGACGTTGCGTGAGACTTTGGCCCAAATGTCCCTCATGGGCTAAGTTTAGGATCCTACACCTTAAAGAACTAGGTGGAATATAACGGTCACCTCTCATCAAAACATGCTCCCCTTCTAAGGAGAGTTCGTCTAAGACTTTTAAAAACGGTCTGACTTGAGGTTCTACAGTACTCTCTCTTCTTGCTCCTTTTGACACAAGATTTATGACAGCTTTTAAAACCTGATCATCTTCCATACCTTTTGACCATTCACTACAAGAAAAAGAACCACCACCTACACTCATAACATCATCCATTACAGCAACTGCTACATCATCCAATACATCTTCAACTGAATCTTCACCACTAGAAGATCGCACAGGAAGTCGTGACAGGCAATCCGCTTGGATGTTTTTCCATCCATGAACAAACTCAATTTCACATTGGTAATCTTGTAGGCGAGAGGCTAACCTTGCTAAACGTGGAGACCCCTTTCCAGCACCTCCCGGAGCCAACACGTTTAAGAGAGGTTTATGATCCGTGCGAAGGATAAATTTGTAACCCCACAGATAGGTCCTAAAATAACTCGTGCCCCAAGCAGCAGCAAGAGCCTCACGTTCTATAACCGAGTAATTCGACTCTGAGACAGATAATGGCCTAGAGGCAAACGCTATGGTCTTTTCCACTCCACCATGTTTTTGTAAAAGAACTGCACCAAGACCTACAATACTAGCATCTACCATCAAAATAGAGGACCGAGCAGTGTCAAACGGTGTAAGGACATTGGCAGACTTTAGCTCTTTTTTTATCATATCGAAGCAAGACTCGTGCTCAACAGTCCAATTGAACTTAACACCCTTCTTCAACAAACTCCTCAAAGGAGCAGTCTTTGAGGAAAAATCCTTCACAAATTTCGAGTAAAACTCGATCAGACCCATGAATGATCGAAGTTGATCTTTATCAACTGGAGAAGGAGCTTGTTCAATGGCCTCTAACAAATTCTTTTTTGGTTTAATCCCCTCTTCGGATAGGCAAAAACCCAAGTACTCTATTTCTTTCAAAAGGAATGCACACTTCTCTTTTCTCAATGTCAGACCAGCAACATCCACTCTTTGTAACACATTCCACAAAATCTCATTGTGTTCTTCTAGTGAATTTCCATATATCAAGATATCATCCTGAAAGTAAAGGACTTTATTTAACCCTTTAAACACTTCAGAAACAAGTCTCTGGAATACACTAGCGGCAGAGACAAGTCCGAAGGGCAATCTCGTGAATTGGAATGTCCCCTCACTAGTGATGAATGCGGTAAGATGTTTGGAGCTGTCATCTAAGCAAATTTGATGATAAGCATGCTTTAGATCCAGTTTACTAAAGAACTTGGCCCCTTTAAGTGTCGAAACTAGCTCATTAATGTTTGGTAGGGGAAATACATCCGCAACCACACATCTATTGAGTGAGCGTAAGTCCACACAGAACCTAATTTTATTGTCCGGTTTCTGGGAAATCACTACAGGGGAAACCCAGGGAGATGCTTCAATTGGTTCGATAATACCACCTTGAAGCATTTCTTCTAAAGTGGACTTAACTTCTTTACGTAGGGCAAAAGGGACTTTCCTCACTTTATGTTGGACAGGACAACTACCCTCCTTGAGTATTATGCGATGAGAATATCCTATAAGTTCCCCCAATTGGTCTCTGAACACATTTTTAAATTCGTCTAGTATCTCACCAATAGAAGACTTATCAACTATAGACACAGGATCATCAGACCTGGGATCTACTACAATGTGTAGGTCAAATTGGTGGTGACGACCTAATATGGCCGGTCCTACAGTCGATATGTAAACCTTTCCAGGCACCGATCTATTCTTGAATTCAATTTTTGACTCGAAATATCCCAATAGATCAATTTTCTCGCCTTGATATCCAGACGGAAAAATATCACACTCTTTCAATGCTCTCTCGCCCCACACACTCTTCATTAAGGATAGTGGGATGATGGTCCACTTTGAACCTGTGTCCACCATGAGGTTCACTACCCTCTCATCAATTTTGAACTCAGCTTTAAAAGGATTCTCTCTTCGATCTTTGCATGAACATACAGTGTCAGACAAAATTAATATCTTGTTCTTTTCACGTCTCACATCAGTACAGTCATTAATTACAGTCACCCGTGAACCGTTTGAACTGTTTTTGTTTTTACACATCTTTGCAAAGTGTCCCGTTTTCCCACAACGTAGACACTCTTTATTATTTGCAAAGCAAAACTTAGCATCTGAAGAATGTGAAAAACTCCCACACCTCGAACACACTTTCTGACTATTCCTACTACCTGAGGTTTGTTGAATATTCTTCTTCTGAAGAATATAGCCCTTTTTTCTTACTATAGCAATCGCCATAGCTTCATCATCACTATTGTCACTAGTCATACTCTTATTGGAAACTTCTGCCACTTTAGTTTCCAAGCCACTCTTCTGCAACTCTCTCATACATTTCTCACTCTCTTCTACTACTTTAGCCAATTCTATCGCAACTTTCAATGTTGGATTTTTTGCCGCCCATAATCGTTCTTGGACTTTTCTGTTATTGGCTTGAACAATCAGTTGGTCTCTTATAAGTTCATCCGCCATTTGGCCGAAGTTGCATTTCACTGATAGTTCGCGTAGACGCGCAACAAACTCATCAATGCTCTCTTCCGCTAACTGTTTGTTCTTGTAGAATTTGTATCTCTGTAAGACAAGGTTTTCTTCCTTACCGAATCTGGTTTCAAGTCTTTCTACCGCCTCCTTAAATTCATCTAAATCTGCTTGTGACCCAGAAGGTAATACTTGTGGTAAGTATTTAAACAGACGTTGTCCTTCTTTACCTAATGTCGTCATCAAGAGAGCTTTCTTGCGCTTAGGTGAGAAATCCTCCCCGTCTAAAGCTTGGATATAGTTGTTAAACATTATTATCCAGTCTTCCCACATTATGGGTGGATTCCCTGGTTCGCACAAGAATTGTGGTGGTAGTGCTACATTAATTGCTTGAGCCATTGAATTGAAACGTAAGGTACTATTGTGTAGTAGCAAGAAACAGTTGTTATACAAGCACGTTATAATTTTTCTTTTCACAGAGAACAGAAACAGTCTGTATATATTTATCTTTTCACTCAATTTAAACGCTTACTCCACTTTATTATTCTGAAGATCCGCCAAATAATGACGTTCCAGGTAGTCCGCAGTGATAATCCGCTGCACCACGGTGTTTCCGACAGTCTGATGTGAAGATCTCCGCGAAGCGCGTTGCTTAGCAACCACTGACAACAGGCAGAAAAATTATTCAAAATGGCCGATTTACGTCAGTTACGTCTGACGTCTGTTGTCACACGCGCATGAACGTGTGCGTCTCTGGCATGCGCATGAGGACAATGCGTACAGTGTCAGAGAAACGCAGTTGTGCGTTTCAGTGTGCGCTTTAGCATACGCTCCAGTAGTGCGCGTAAGAGATGCGCAACTCACCCAGTCACGTCGTGCGCTTCAGCGTGCGCTCCAGCAGTGCGTGTGCGCGACTCACCACATCTCGTCACGAAAGACGTTGGAGGGTGTGACGTCACCTTCGTCGGCACATAGAGGAAACCTCGTATTCTCCCAAAATTCACGATCGGTTCCACTGCAATTAACGCCAATACGCTGAAGGCTCCTCTCGGTCTGCTTACCACGCGGGTTCGTGAGGAATCGGTGCTGCCGTTCTGTAATTCCTTAATTAGCTGCAATCTTCAACAGGAAGCTATGGCCAGATGTCTTTTAAGTCCTCGTCGCCAAATGTTGTAGATTTGATGTATAACTCCACAGACTGGATGTTGCAGGAACAGCTTTATTGCAGCACAGAACAGGTAAGCCCAATCCTCCCCTGGCCAGAGCTCCAACTGCCAACAGGGCAACGGAGAATTCCAGAACAAAGAACATTACAGAGATCTAGAGTGTTAGCTCAGTAGATGAGCTAAGCACTGTACAACATAAATGTATACAATATAAATACTAATACCAGCCTCCCCAGCCATTCCTTTAGCCTTGGTGACCTGGAATAATTTGAACTGTCGCAATTGCAAGCGAGAGAGATGGTTAGTAGTTCTTTTGGTACCGCCATTGGCAGCAGTGATGGGGCTATGGGTGGAGCAAGCTGCAGTGGCTTCCTGGTCAGGACCCTAGCACTTGTTACTTTACAAATTAAGCACTGTCCCAGAGTTGCCCAGTATAAACTGTTACAAGTATTTGTGGAGAGTATATCGGCAGAGGCAGCTCTAGGCTCATGGCGGCCCTGGGCAGGGAGCGTAGGTAGGGGGCCCCGAAAGAGGGGGTCTGGGCGGTGCGGAGCACAGAGGCCAGTGAAGAGGGGGGGGTCAGGGTGTTTGGAAGTGGAACAGAGCCGGAGGCCGCCAGATCCCTGCCAGGGGCCGCCACGCAAATATGTATCCATCCTCAGAGGATTATTATATTAAGGATATATATTGGTGTGGTGGCCCCTGGGGTTTGGTGGCCCTGTGCAGGTGCACAGCATGCACATGCCTAAGGCCGCCCCTGATATCGGTGCTCCCCCGTACCCCTTCCAACCAGTCCCCTGGGGATGAGTCGCTCAGACATGGACATGGCTAGGTGGCCACCTTTCCCATACCTAGGTGTTCCAGACGGTGGTAAAACCGAGCCAATCCCCAAACCGATTGGCTAATCCTCTTATGCAAAGAGGCTAGCAATGCTTGGTGAATTGTCCACAAGCGCTGAGGAAACAAAAGCGTCTTTTGTGCTCAGCAAGCACAAACATTTCCTGTAATTCTCCCTCGACGGGATAACCCCGCCGCTGCCCGCCATGCTGCAGCAACAATGTGGACAAAGCAGGGCAGGTTGGGGGGGGGCTGTCTGTGAAAGGGCACAGTGCAGAGGCTCCAGCAGTCGGAGGAGGCTTTGGCACACAAGCAGAGATGATTTTCACACGGCTGAGTAAACCCACATGACAATCAGGGACCTAGGAGATGTAGGGCCCGATTCACAAGTGTGTGGCAATACATTGTGAGAAACCAGGGCCCGGCTCAGAATTAAAAAAGGTTTTTACATTCCAGTTTACTCCTAAGTTTGGAGTAAATTTACAATTTAGGGGAATTTACAATGGTTTGTGGGAGTTTCACTGGGAAGCTATGATAATTATACATTCTAAGGAGTACTCTTTGCGAATTTCGATTTGCAAGAATATAAGCTCATTCTGGATGCATAAATATACATTTAAGAATAGAAAACAATTTATTTCAAGTGTGCAAATGCACTTCCTACATTTTTCTGCCTGTGCAATGGAAAGGTATTTCCCCCATTCGAGAAACTCTTGAACCCCTACTCCTAAGCTCCAACAAGTTTGTTAACGTTCCTTTCTCCTCACCATGAGTGCTAATGTGCAGTTTTAAGTTGGTGAATACCCAACAACAAGCACATTTTTGGTGTTCAGGAACTTCCCAATACATTCCCACCATGGAGTGCCCTCTCTGTAAGATTTACTTACTTGTATGAAAAAGTAAGTACACCCTTACTGCTTCCAAATCCTTCAAGAAGGAAATTGGAATCAGTGCTTCTAAAAAAGGCGCATGATTGCAAGATCATGAGGTAGTGACGCCTCATGTAAATAAAATGACAATCTGTCACTCTGGTCTGGAGCAACGGATCTTAACCTTTTGATTTCTGTGGACCCCAACTGAATCATTATTGGAATCCGGGAACACCAACTGAGACATTAATAGAAGCTGAGGACCCACGTCCTATGCCATTTCTATGATTTGACCTTCATAACAATCTACAAAAACAAGTATACACCAAACAAATGCTCACATTTTGAAATATTTTGTTTAATTCACACTCAAATATAGAAAAGGTTTTCACATTTTCAATTTTGCTTCTTTATTTGTTTATAATTTATGAATTTTAATGTATTAATTTCAATATTATTCAATTGTGTAATACAGTGAGGGCCCCCCTGAGTAGGCCTCGCAGGGGTTCTTGGACCACAGGTTAAGAACCACTGATCTGGACTATTTAGATTTGCGGCAATTCATCAGCGTTGGTGAAAATATCTTTAACATTTTCAGAAAAAGATCTGTTGCTGCGCATCAACCTTGGAAGGGTTACAATGCAATTTCCAAACAATATGAAATCCATCATTTCACAGTTAGAAAGATTATATACAACTGTGGAAAGTTCAAGTTGGTTACCACTTTACCCAGAAGTGGGTGTACCAGTAAATGTACCACTGGACCAGACTGAGGGGTGCTTCTAGGGATAGGAAAAAACCCACAAAATAAACCCAGGCATCTAAGGGTCTCTCTAGATATGGTGAACATTAGAGTTCATGCCCTACCAACAGAAGATACATCATTGAAAGGCATGCTTTACCGACACAAGTTGCATCATTGGTAGCTTACGGACAATATTCCAGATAAGCTTGATAGCGGATAGGGATAGAAAGTAGCATTCCAAAATAAGAGCTACCTTGGTGGGGCTACTTGAGTGCATCGCAGAAAAACTGTGGATACTCAGCTCTTGGCCTCCCACACTCGTTGGTCATAAACTCAAACTCAAGTACTCTCATAATAGCTCACAATTTCCACACACTCCCTCCTTTCACTTAGGATCAGTCACCATTCCATGACTATATCATGTAATGCTTCCATTGCCCGGCACAAGACTAGTCTCTCTACAGACCTAAGTGTGTCAGTTTGTTGAACGTTTTGATCACCTGATTGTGTTATCACTAAAGGGTTAATCTAGGGTTGATCCAATTCACTTGTAATAATTGCGTAAAAGTGCGCATGCACACAACTCTCCACAAGAAACTAAAAGAACTCCTTGCTACATGCACTTCAAATAATTTCCATCAAATGCAGCTGTCCCTTCTACCACACAGATTTAGTAAACCTGGAATAATACTGTGCCCAGATTGTTAATCTCACCTCTGGTGTCTAGGAACCCGTCCTATTGTGGGCCAGGTACACCTCTTTCAACAACTGACTCTCAGGGTAGTAAAAGCGAGCAGTCAGAGGATTCTAATAAGGGTAGTTTGGGGGTGGGGGTAGGAACTCAGAACTCAACAATCAACTAAGAAACACAATTACGTATTGTCTAGTCAAGTGCTAGTAGTCAAACTCACACAACGGAGTCCTACTACCATGCATGTGTTACACACACACACACACACAAACACACACAATATCAGTGCCAGGTTCTGGGTTTCACATTACAGCGGCACTTTACATTGGAGAAATCAGTAGACCACATTTACACCGACGCAGAACAAAGGGCCCGCCATGCTATTGGTTCACAAAAGCAGTACACTGAATTCACCACTTGATGTGATACACCCAGGGCATTGACAGTAGTCCACTCCCTGCTACCTATCCAGGTCAAAGGGCAGGTCCTAGACCTCACATTGTCATGAAGAGGCGTAGGCCTCTGTACACATGCTAGACTTGTGTGACAGCAGAGTCAAAATAAAAATAGGGATACTGGTTTCACTTGTAGTCCGGGACTCGGGGCAGGGTACACATGTGTTTAACATGCAGGGGTCCTTCCCATTACAACATTAACATTATTGTGTGTTTTGAGATTTATTTTTTCTCTTCTTGTGTACTGATAGCTATCATGTGGGGTCAATAAACATAAATAAATTGATGAGCATGCTGAGGTCATGCAGCTTATACCTTCTAGCTTCAAAATATCCGATTTAGTGGTTTTGGTAATTATTGTAACTATTTATTTGGGAAATTGACACAAAAGAACAATTTGATTTAGGAGCCAGACATGCATAAAATCCATTTAGTGGTTCTCCGCAGGAGGCTTGATTTACAAACACTTTTGATTGATTTGGTGTGGACTACTGTTTACTTATACCTCAATTGCCAGGAGAAAAGCATATGCACTCTTAAAAAAATGTCTCATTCTCATATCTCATATTCTCATATCTCGTTTTCAGGGTCACTCTGAAAGTTGTCGTTTTTTTGAGAAGGCAGGTATCACCTCACATGTCAATTTAAGATTCGGAAGGTCTCATGTTTTTAAGTTTTTTTATGAAACATAGGCTTCCTATACAGTACATACTGTGAACTGAGCTTCCTATAGATGTCTGGGAGTATTCAGGTTGTGGGTGGTTGGTCATGACAGCCCAATTGAGAGTACTGGAGTTGTGGCTGAAGGCAGAACAAGTTTCTCACAGGTCCTGTCAGTGGGTTGCAATGTTTAATTTGTAAAAGAAAGAGTGCTGGTGCCCAGAAGCCGCCAGTAGGAGTCATTAAATCTGCATGTCAAATACCAAGGCTGAGTAGTTTTAAATCCACCTCATGCCTCTTTAATCTACTACCAGCCACTCAATGCTGTTTATCTTACTCTTGCAGGGTCCTGCTTTGTTCCTGTGTACCGGTTATTTTGTCTTTCTTTTCCTTTGTCTTTCCGAGCCATGTGTTTCCCTCTCTTGCGCAAGGAAAACATCGGATGCAGAAAAATAAGTGCGGGTCCCCACAAATAAGTGCTGTTGCCCCTTCCCCCTACCGCCACCAGCAACCAGCAACTCAACTTAAGCACAGGTGGGTGTAAAAATGTTCAATCTACATTTGGTCTTTGCAGAGCGCACACAGTAATGGTCACATTTGCGTCAATTGTAATTACAAATGTAGGTGACAGTGTGTGAAAGAGGTGTACATAGCGGTTGAACTATTGACAGTCCCATCGAAAGTGCTGTTTTTGTGAGAGAGAGGGCATGGTGAAGGGGGCGTGACAAATGGGAGTACCAGCAGGAGAGAGTGAAAGGAGCAGCAAAGAGGAAGGAGATGATCTACCGGCGTGATTGAGCCCCACCAAAGATTACTACCTCTCCCACAGACCTTAGTATGGTTTAGTCTGTAGGATCATATTTTAAAAATTGACATTTTTGCAATTCTCATAATTCACAATAAAGTCATTGTTGTTACTCATTTATCTGAGACACTTAACAAGCTTTTCCAAATCCAGTATTTCTGGATTGTTTTGGGCGACGTTCTGAGGTGTGTCATAGAAAACTCACATAAAGGCACACATAGGGGTCTGATGGCACACTGTGTGAAACATACAAATTGAGGGCCCTTTTTATGAGGCCTTGCAACACTTTTGCGCCCGCCACTGCGTCACTTGTCATGACACAGCGGTGGTGTAAACAATGCACCATTTTGCACCATATTTACAATGTGATGCATCTGGGCAGATGCGTCACCTTATAATGCCCAGCGCCATATTATACCTGCATTAGAAAGCCTAGTAGAAGTGTTGCAGTGAAATCTATCAGATTTCACTGCGATACCTATGGGACCCCAATGCGACAAAACCTTACGCCTGCCTCAGGGCAGGCATTAGGGTGGCCCAGTGCCATAGGCACAGGCCTACACCATGCATTGCTGGAGTTGTTTCATGCTTGTGACCAATGTTCCCTCTAATTATTTTCCTCTGTGTGCGGCAGAGTAAGGTCTGTGTGCGCTGCAGCTACGGCTATGTGCACCAAGAACCTGACCGCGTGTGTAGACCAGGGCTTTGAATGGGATGAAAATACTTGGTGATCTTTCAAAGGCGCGTAACCGATGCAATTAAAGGTGTCGCTTAAAAGCAATTACGCAAAAAATATGTGCATCGCATAGTGTGCCACCTTACTGATATTTTGATGCTTCTGTCATTGCATCCAGATATATAATACAAGTAACATTACACCTACAAGAAGCCAAGACTATTGGCTTTGTCAATGGTTGTTAAGAATAAAAAGCATTTTGGAACCATAGTTAGAAATATACAGTGTCATCATATATTGGACTCCCGTCAACTCACGTCTTTCTGAACAATACCATTGGACCTGTCAGATTGATGGCCAAAACACTCCAATGATGTGGTGCTCTGGAAATCATTTCAGGGTTAGAAGGGTGAACTGGATTGGACCCATACATAAAATAGGAAATGGAGACTGTATTATTGCCATTTTTCAGCATCCAAATATGGTAAAGGCCCGCCTTTTTACCATTCAGGCCAGCCATTAACACCTTAATGATTTTGAGGAGAAGATTACAGCTGCCCCCCTAGGCTTCCCTTACAAACCTCCAGTACCAATCATTTTATGGAAACAGGGCCACCAACAATTCTTCCAACAAAGAAATCAAAGACAGAGCTTATCTATACCCTGTTCAAAACGATTTGCTCTTCTCTGATGCCTCGGTAAACAAGACTGACAGCAGGTGGACACTGGGATCCTTGAGAAATCTAGTTGGATGAGGGACAAAGATACAAGGGGTACGCAGCAGTGCAAGAAACCAAGTGAAAGATGTCTTGCTAAGATTCTAAACATGAGATCTTGGAATGTAGCAGGGATCAAAAACAAAATTGGTAACAAGTATTGGCAAATGTATATTTACTCCGTGCAGCTGCTGTTTCTACAAGAAATGTGGCACGCACATAATTTTAATATTGATGGATGTGTCACAATAAATTCCCCCGCAAAACCCTCACTCCACGGGAGGGCAAAAGACAGCTTGGCAAAATTGATATCCACTACTGTCCCAGTAACTGTAAAGAAAATCTATACAAAATCCACATTCTTTCAACCGGCTCTTTTGCAGATGGATATGAAGCAAACATTTGTATTGATAAACTTTTATGATAATGTTTTAAATAGTACAAGGTACAGAGACATGGAAGACCTTGTTGCTGTGCTTGAGAATTCTGTAAAGGATATGAGCCAAATTGTATTTTTGTTTGGATGGGGGATTTTAATATTAATAAATGTCGATTTTCAGGTTTCGACATTTGTGGTTATGCTGATAATTTTGGAACCAATCAGGGGGCCCCGCTAGGCTTACTAGAAGAATGCTTGCCTTTAGAATACCAGGCGGCGCGGAGTCATCTCAGAGGCACTTTAGAACACCAGACAGCGCCTCAGAATCCCAGGCAGCGCTGTGTCACCTCCGAGGCGCTTTAGAATACAAGATAGCGCTGTGCCATCTCCGAGGCGCTTTACAATGCCAGGTGGAGCTATGCCATTTGAGAGGCGTCTCAAAGTACTAGGCGGTGTTGTGCCATGTCGAAGCATGTGGCACGTGCCACGGAGGGACAATCCCGAGAAGGCCAGGAAGATTTAAGAAACCAGTCAAGAGCTGGGTTCAAAGGGAGGGTTTGGTGGCTGTTGCTAGCGCGAGACCTCTTGGAAGTTCAAGAGGTGAACGCGCCTGCTGATGAGATTGGGCTCCTCTTGCTGGTTGAGTCCGGGCAGGGCTAAATCTACCTTTCATCCTCCCCAAGTCGAAAAAAATGAAAATATTTGATTTGAATGTTTTTTTAGTCATATTTGTGTAATAAAGATTAGCCCTGCCTGATGTGGGGATTATAGTTCTTTATAACAGATAACTTGAAAAGAGGTGGTATTTCTGTTCTATAATCAATGCATCGATTATTAAGTAAGTTTGATACTGACGCATGTAAACTCTGTAAGATAGCCAGTGAGGTTACTGTAGCGCATTGAGGTACGCCATACTGTAGTTATGTAGTGCTTTACATCCTGGCGAGGTGCTAGAGTGCACTGGTGACCTGACTGCACGCTCCTCCGTGGGGGTGGATCTGTGGATGGAATAGTGCGTGTCTGGCCGGTGACATAAGTGGGTAGTGTTTGTTGCTCTCTTTTCACCCTGCACTCTCGTGAGTGAGGTGAGACGGAGGGAAGGCAGGACACTTAGGCATTAGTATGCTGGTGCCTAGAGTCTAGGCACTAGATGGAGAAGTGTGGCCTTTGTGGGAAGGACGCTGGAGTGTGTGTTCTTGGCAGAGATGGCTCAAACCACATCACATCAAGCGTGCAACAGCCCCTACTCCTGGGTGTAGGAGACCATTGTGATAAAGATGTGTGGGGAAGGCGGACACCTACTGCCTCCAAAGAGGTCTGCACAGAGCGTGGTTACATTATTGTCACCCTTCACGTCACTTCCTCTTTCTTTCGATGTCTCTCTCACGTCTCTCGTGTGCAGCCTGGAGAAAACATAGCATTTTGTGTCCAGACAGTAACCATTATAGGTGCACAAGGGACAGGGAGAGAAAGTGAGTGAAAAGTGAACGAGAAGGGAGAGAGAGACACGTATGGTGGGAAGGCAGTCAGAAAGAAGAATGGAGGAGGAGAGAATTGAAGAAAGAAGGGGTGGGAAACAAACAGCTAAAGGGGCCCATGTCATCTGCCTTCAGCGCGCACTGGCTTTTAGCCGCTGTCGAGATGCGCTCCCACAGGTGTAGTTTCACTTTTTAATTTGTTGGTTAGGTTTGTATAATTCTCATGCGTGCTGTCTTTCCTTTCACTCTGTCACTGTTTCATTCTTCTTGCTGTCTGCCTCGGGTTCTCTCTCTCCATCTCGTTGCCTCTGTCTCGCAGGCTCGCTCTCTCCCACTGCACCCTCGTACTTTCTCTCCCCTCACGTCCCCCTCCCACCTCAGGCTCCTGTCTACACACCTGTCCTAGGAGCTGCAAACGTTTATTTAAAGTCTTTTTACGGATAATTTCAAAAGTGCATATCTCAGGAAATGCATTCCAAAAGTGTCTGGTTTTCAAGCGAGTGGAGAGTGTCGCATTAATGCAGCTGCTGATTTCTATGGGTGACCGTTCATCTCTCCTTTACAGGACAGTTGGAGGAAGGCAACAGGAAGGGTCACAAGCAGCCCCGCAATTGAGCGCAATTAAGAAAAGAAAAGCAAAGTCAAACACGACGTGTGCTTTATCACACGTCGTGTTTGACACACTGCATTCCTTTTCTTACAGTGCATAGCTGCGGGGTTGATTGTGACCCTTTGAGTTAGTATTCACCCTTTTCACGTTAATTGCACGAATACTAATTCAAAGGACCACAATCAGCCCCCCAGCTGTGCCCTGTAAGAATCGTCCTCTCCCGCATTGATGAAATGCAGTGTTTCGCGCCGCTCGCATTGTAAAAGAGACGGCGCGAACGGTGTCCCAGGAGTGCGCGCTAAATACAGCACTCTGCGCGCCTGGGGTGACTTCTGTGCGCGCGCGCTCACCCGCGCAGCTTGTTGGGAACAGTGCTTGTGACACAACTCTAGCAATGCGTGACTTTAGCACCGACAGCTAGGTCAGGATTCCTGTGGACCGAATGCAGAGCAAATCAAAACATTCACCCCCAGTCAAGAGATCCTGGCTAAATCCATCATTCTTTTGCTCATCATGCCACCCCAGTTTGGACCCAGCCATATGCAAATAAGTCTTGCCCCTGTGCCTCATGGGAACAGTCCAGCCCGACCTGTCAAGCCAGGTCTTACCTGGACTGGAAACAAGCATCCTGGGACTGTTTTCAGGGTTTCACCCTTCATCAGCCAGGATAGATTGAATCCAATGGCACAATGAGCCCGGGGCCCAGGTCTGGGCATACCCGAGGCACTTAGGGCGAGAAAGCAAAAGACACACAATTGATGGACGGAATGCAAAACAAATTAAAACAATCACCCCAGTCAAGAGATCCGGGCTAAATCCATCATTCTTTTGCCCATCATTCCACCCCAGTTATGGGGCTTGGCAGTTCAGGCTGGACTGTTCCCACGAGGCCCAGGGTCAAGACTGATTTGCATATAGCTGTGTGTGAACTGGGGTGGCGAAGTGAGCTAAAGAACGATGATGGATTCAACTCAGATCTGTGACTGGGGGTGAATGTCTGAAAAGTTTCAGCGCTTCGTCTATCATCTCCTTGTGTGCACTTTAAATAAGGCACATCCGTAGTGTCGCAAGGAGGATGGAGTGAAAACTGTTGCATCGCTGTTTTGTCACAGTGGTGCAACAGTTTTCATAAATGAGGGCCTTAGTTTACACGTTTTAAGTCACACCCTAAATTACACAGACCACAACTCTTGGAAAGGATGCCTATTTAGGCAGATTTGACCATGCCCATTTTACAAACCCCCACAATTGTTGGCTTTTTCATCCCACTTAAAACGGCTCCAAGAACTGTTAAAGTAATGCGGCTGCTGACTTTCGAACACAGGCCAGACAAACAACAATGTGTCTCTGCTCTGTGATCTCAAAACAACACTTTTCCCACCATTTGCAGTGGCTTTCCGACCTACATTAGAAACCCTCCGTTCACAGTACAACCCTGGAGCTATACCGGCTCTACCACGTCACCAGGGACATCCAAGAAAGATAATGGCCGGAGATAAACGGAGAGCATCTGTCAGACAGCATCCCTCTCTGCAACAGCTTCTCAGGCCACCAGCCAATAGTGGTGAAGACAGACACAATCTAGCTTCTGGACCACGGCCAGCAGCCATCACAGGAGCCTGAATGAAAATCAGCTACTCAGAAAGGAGAGAATACCAGACCAGGCAGAAGGCTGGCAGAGCGACTGCGCCCATATGCACATTAAATGTTGTGCATGTCATTGTGTATGTCAGTCCCTTTCCCACAGAATCCCAGAAGAGCACAAGGCTCCGAAGATAGAGTGGGGGGGCGGTTAAACCAACTCTCTCATTCCGACGGCACACACTGATCACCGTTCTGTGTGGCGCGACACAAGCAGAGTCGGCACTAGGCATGGGCAGCTGCCCAGGGCCCCACGCCTGCTCGCAGCCGTGGGGCCCCGCACCTTTAAAGACTCCAGAGTATCGAGACCCGGGGGGCCTGGAAGTCTAATTTTTTTTATTTCTTTTATCAATCACCCCTGCTGGCTCTTCTCAGTGGGTCTAATGGCTGCATCTGCATGTTGACGACAGCGCATTAGACAGGTACTTAAAGTGTGCGTGAAGCGCATTCTGCCCCTGTATGAATGAAAAGCAGGCTATCCTGCAGGGTGCACAACAAATGATAGAATGGCGACACATCACAATGGAAACAGCTCCCCCAGGATGACGGAAAAGGAGCAGAGAGGCCAATAAATGGGGTATAAAAATGAAATAAAATGGGGGGGGGGGGAGCAGATAGTTGTGAGTACGGTAGTGAAACACGAGGTGCACACAGAGGAGCAGAATCAGCATGTAAAAGTGTGTGGAGCAGGGCTTAAAGTGTGCTGGGTCACTCAAGTCTTAGACCCGGTAGTAAATTAAAATGGACATTGAAAGGGGCCCTATATTCATATTCTTATGTTTGCCTACAAAAACATTGTTCCAGTTTCTGCACAATAAATGAAAGTTCTGAAAAGTAGGTGATGAGACGGGCCCGCACTCCATTTTTGCCCTCACCCTAAGAGTGAGTAAATAAATCTTAACTCTGCAGCAGTGCCAGCCTTCTCTGCCTTCAATGCAACGTTCAGTTTCATCATTTCAGAACTGAAGCATTTTCAATATTATACACAAGGAAGCCGTAGATGTTGCTTATTCATCTTAAGCAACTAATAACCGCTGACAAAGCCAATAGTCCTGGCTTGTTGTAGGTGTAATTTTACTTGTTGTAAAATTTATCTGGATGCAATGACAGAAGCAGCAAAATACCAGTCGGGCGGCACGCTATGCTTTGCACAGATTTATATAGCCTACATGTTTTTAAGCGAAGCCCTTAATTACATCAGCCATGCCCCTTTGAAAGACCTTCCAGGGTTTTTCATCCACTTAAAGCCTTGCTGTCAGGTCAGTATGTAGGCTGTTTTTTGACTAGTAGTTGACCTGCTTCATGGTCAAGTGAGCCAGTTTTTACTGTTGATTTTTATGATATTAAAGCAAACATTGCCTGCAGCAAACTCAACTCAGTGCAATCCTTCCATACCTTACAAAAAACGTATACAGCATGTGTTTACAAGTTGAAAACTGCACTCGTTTGTAAACATGGGACACTTTTCTAGCTAACTAACTCCCTGGGCCTATTTTCTGTCCCAGTCTGATGCTGCATGTTAAGCAGGGCCACTGGAATTATGCAATTGTGCGGTGGCGGCGGTTTCTGCATAATTATGTATTTGACGCATTTGCCACATATTCCATCAGCTGCTGCATAATCTACAGATTTTAACAACAAAATTGCTTTCTATTTCACACGATTCAAAAGTTACTAAAAATGCAGCGATACGTCTTGCTGCATGTGAGAAGGCCCTTTGAAAAGCTGGAATAGTCAACTTTCTGTTTCCCACATCTAAATTTGGATGTTAAATTGGTACTAATGGGGTGCAACCAGTGCCCAAACAGTGTTACCAAGTTTAAAAATGACAAAAAAATGAAGTAATACTATTTCAAAATGTGCCGGATTATGCCGCATAATTTGCCTTTTTTTGCCACTTAAATTACTCACCCTGCCACATAATTTAGCCCTCTCCTGCTGCATTATTCCAGTGGTCCTGATGTTAGGGTAATCCATGGCAGTGATTTTGTTCCTGTTTATATTTCCTATTCTTTACTTAATCGTGCATTCCCCAAAAGTGGTAGCTATTGTCAGTATGTGTGTTTCTGTATTTCATTTCACAGCATATTACTCTTGGATGATGCTCCCTTTGTGCGAACTCGCCTCCAGGTGTTTATAACAGGCTACAGTTGAGCACTTTGGAGTTGGGGATGCAGGCAGTATAACTTTAAAACTGTGCCTGTCTGTGGGTTAAAAAGGTGTTCAGATTACATGATCATTCACAATAAGGCCTCTCTGCAGAGCACAAAGAGCAATGGTCCTGCATTCCAGTTGTGATTCTATGCAAATGTGCGTGGAGGAGCTACTTATTGGTGAAAACCACAAGGTGAAAGTAAAATAATTTATTGTTGTTACTTATTTAGCTTAAACAGCTAACAACCATTGACAAAACCCAGTCGTGGCCGGCATGACTTGGGTTTTGTCAATGGTTGTTAGCTGTTAACTGTGAGGGCGAGAGGGTGGGTCCTGCCGACCCGGTCCGATCCCATGTCGTCTCTGCTTAGGGTCCTCAAATGTTCCTATTCTGCCCGGTGCCCGACATATCCTAGGACCGGCCCTGACTCCAAGGCTTGCTGTAGGGCTCACGAGAAGTGAAGCAGGCATACAGAACTTCCGAGATGTCCCCAGAGACTGGTAGAGCAGCATCGGTCAGGTGGCACACAAAGTATTTCCAAGTAACTCACGTGTTACTTAGGCACTTACGTTGCCTGCCCTGTTGTCACTGTGAGATCCTGAGCACGAGGTGCAGGTTTGGGCTTCATCTTGTAATATATCAGCTATAAACTTTATGGTTCATGTCCTGTGCAATAATGACTGCTGCATGAATGTCTTGGTTTGTTGCAAAGCTATGGCTTTATTCCATTTCTTTAAAAAGTAAATAGGGGGTGCAGGAGCTAAGCATTACAGAAATCCATTCTACTTTCAGGTCATGCCTGTAGCACATAGTATCTTCTATGTAAGATGCTTGTAGAGTCTGTGGTCCTCCTGAGACACCTTCTTTAGCCATGTGGTTTCTGCATGTAGCCTAATGGAGGTTTTGGGTGATCACACCACAGACATTCTGGCCTGGGTGATGATGACGAGGAAACATACCAAGGTTAATTTCATGCATATGACACTTGGCACCAAAGAAGGCAACAGAGAGACAAATGAAGAGACATCCGTGAAGCCACCTGTGTTCACCTCCCACCATGTTCCCCAGCAGTGCCCAAATCCATTTCCTGGAATGTCCCTGGCATCTGCCTGGCTCCTCCCTAGAGTCTTGTCCTCTGGGATCCATTGCTCATCCCTGCATTGCTTCCTAACCCTCTCCCACCTTCCCTTCAGTGTCCTTCTCAAGCCCCGCCCCCCCAGTTCAGGCCCAACCACAGCCACTGATTCTAGTACATGCATCAAGGTGACCTTGTGTGGGTCACTCAGTTCACAGGTATCTCCTACGTCAGAAAGGCTATAGTGGAATGGTTCAGCCAACTTTTGATGTGCACCAACAAGTTTGAACCATAAAATAAGTAAGCATGGCTGAGGTGTGGCAGAACGACTTCGCAAAGGGCATTGCCATCCCCTACCAGCAGTCAACAACTGACAAAAAGCCTCCTCTATAAACAGTATCATCAATAAAGTATGCCTCTGCAATTGCTACGTACAGGCATAGTCACAATGTGTGTGTCACAGCTTGTTATCAGTCTCTGGGAGGAGTCTCTAGTCAGGAGAACAGCTTTAAACTAGGATATCATGTTGTACACAATGGTAAAATTGCTGTGTTAGACGGTCCTAATGTTGACTCAGGAAACATGGAAATGGTAATCGTGTGTCGAGAAGGAACATCACGGGAAGGAAAGGCAAGGAATTCCTTCAAAGTCCAAGGTGATGACTGGTTTTAAGTGCCATAAGGTGGGACATCACAAGAGAGACTGTCAAGAGAATGAACTGGACACAGCACAACCTGTGATAGCAAGCATGTTACACATGGGTGAAGGTACCCGAAAGGGACCGGTTGCGCTCAACCTAGTACTTATGCACATTTGGGAGAGAGACCCAGATGCTCTGAAGCACATCCATAGTAATACAATGGTATTAGTGCAGGAAGTTAGTATCAATAGGAGCAAAGTGCCTGCCCTGAGAGATACTGAGCCTTCCACACTGCGGTTGAGAAGAAGTACCTTAATCCTAATGTATCAACACATTGACTCTTTCACAGTCCATGATCATGATTAGGTTATCTTGGTTAGAGCATAAGCGCGGAGATACCCCTTCGGGGGTCGAGTCCTGCGCTATACAAGCAAATAAATAAATAAATAAATAAATAAATAAAAATACTCCCTGGAGTTAATGATACAGGACTGGTAGCCAAGCGAGAGCGCATTGAGTATCCGCTTGCCAGGGTGGAGATTGAGTTCAATGGCAAGCCGGCTATGATTGATGTGGGGGGAAAAGCAAGGAGCTGGATGTCTCTTGGGCAATGATTTGATTGCGCCTGGCCTGGTGCCAGGACCAGAAGCCTTTATGTTTGGACAACGTCAGCTGTGTTGACCAGTGTACAGGCTGCACATCAATCTCAGAGTGAGGCTGGGATCAACTCTGATTTGCAAGGTAGTTTGCAGGAAAGGTCCGACTCCGGGAAGGCAGTGGCCATGGAGGTCATCGCTTCTGCTCCAGAGGCAGAGGGAGATGACGCTCCCAAAGCGGTCCATTTGCTGAAGCCTGGGTTGCTTCCAGAGCTGCAGTGTTTGTTAGCTGCAGGAGGACCTACTCAGGGAGATTTCAGGCACATGAGGTATGCACTACACTGGCTATATACAACTATATAGTAGCCCATCTTCCCAGACAACATAGTGTTTCTTGACCACTCCTTTGCTGACCTGATTGTGGCCTTCCAATGTCGCATTAGAAGGAAGCCCAGGATCAGGTCGGCAAAGTAGTGGTCGAGAATCACTATGTTGTCTGGGAAGATGGTCTACCATATAGTGAGCAAGTAAATCTTGACAAAGGTACAAGCAAGAGGCTAGTCGTTCCATTAGTGTACATGAATGTTCTGTTGTCACTGGCCCATGAAGTGCCCTTAGCAGGACACTAGGGTATAAGGGAAAAATGGGCTAGGTTGGCAAAAGGGTTTTACTGTACAGGGTTATGCCAAGACACAGAGAGGTTCTGTAGAACCTGTACAGCTTGCCAGATGAATAGTAAGAGGGTAAGGAAGATAAAGCCATCGTTAGTGCCTCTACCAGTTGTAGGTATTCCATTTGAGCAGGTGGGAATTGAGAAATTTGGTCCATTTTACCCCCCTGTCAACAGTCCGGCAACAAGTACATCTTGGTTGTGGTGGATCATGCCACCAGGTACCATGAAGCTGTACCTCTGAGGAGCATGGCTGCAAAGGTGGCAGTGAGAGCGCTCCTGGAGGTTTATTTAGGGTCAGATTTCCAAGGACGGTAATTTGCGACTGAGGAACCAACTTCATTTCTTCCTATATGAGAGAGATGTCAGAGTAAGCTGATGTGGCATATCACTCCTCCATCGCATACCACCCACAAAGAAATGGTTTGGTGCAGCGGTTTAACGAGATACTAAAGTGCATGATGGGAACTCTGCCAGAAAAACCCAGAAGGAAGTGGGATCTTTTCCTGCCATAACGTTTGTTTGCCTACCAAGAGATTCCGTTGAAGGGAGTAGGGTTCAGTCCCATTGAACTTCTGTATGAACACCCAGTGCAGGGTCCAGTCAATAAGAGAAGATTGGGAGGAAACCTCAGAGTCTCCACAGAATGATGTGGTGGACTATGTGATTGGTCTGAGGAAGCTGATGGTGCAATACATAGATCAGGCAAAGGAAAACCTTCAGGCTAGCCAAGCGCTCATGAAGGAATGGTATGACCAGAAAGCTATGCTGATCGGTACCAGGTAGGTCAGGAGGAGTGTAAGTGTGTGCCAACTTTATCAGGCTGTGTGCCCGCCCATGCTAGGACCGTCCAATGCATCCTAAGTGTATTAAAAAATTGGCACGTCAGCACTATGGTATGCAGAACAGGGGATGTCCACAGCGCACCTATAGGTGAGGACCACACCTCATGTGGGTCTCAGGTTATAACCAGGCTCAAATTGCAGGCCTAAGCCACCTCAGAAACCAGCAACAGTCTCCAGCTATGTGAGGCACGTCCCGATGCGGGCCACAGCCCCTCCTGTAGTCAGGAGAAAAGGTAGGGTAGCCATGGCCACGCAGCACCCAGTGCTGTAATGACGGGTGGGGCAGCACCGTCTGACACCAGGCAGCGACCAGCTGGGCATCCTCAGCACCAGAGTTGAAGGCGCCCAGGCTGAGCATCCACACAGGAAGCATTGGCAGTGCTCCCCTGCAGCGGCAGCCTCTCACAACAGGATGGGGCACGTTAGTCATGCCGCCCCCTGCTGGGGTGAGTATATGGTGTTCGGCCCCCACAGTTCAGGTAGCGGAGTCTGACCCAGGGCGGCCCGAGACTATCCAGGCACAGATCAGACCGTCATCACACAGCAGCGCCGGCCTCGCGGTCCAGCCCCCTCAGCAGCAATCATCAGCGTCCCTCACATACCGACAGGGAAGACAGGAGGGGATCATCCCAGCCGCACAAAGCAGCGCGGAGGGAGTCCACATCACCGGGCTCCGTAGGACAGAGCAGTTTCCAAGTTCTTCCCCACCATAAGAACCGGCACGTCAGCAGGTAGTCCGGGATTCATGCAGCCAGACCACGGGGCTGGCAGGTAATGCCAGAACACTGCTATGTCCAGAAATACTGTGATGTAGGTTGCTTGCCAATAGTGTGAAGATTAGATGAATAGGAAATCTCCAGTTTTCACCCCTTCTCTTCGCCTTGGCCCTAGAGACTTTAGCGACATGGGTCTGCCAGGACCCCATTTTAAGAAGCCTTAAATGGACGTCAGGCTGGGAAGACCGCATCTCACTATATGCGGACGACGTCTTGCTTTATTTGGCCTCCCCGGCGGCGGCCCTCAATGTGGTCCTTGACATATTCCATGTGTTCCAGCAATCCCGTATGCCAGGAGGGGATACCAGTACCACTTCTGCCTAGATTTTGGGCCAGCACCTCCGAACAAAAAAGAACTGCTGTAACTAGCAAGTCAAGCCCTCACGCCGTGATCTGCACCTGATGAAATCCCCGATGTTCACTGAGACGATGCCGAGTACATTGCACCCTTATTGGAGCTCCAGTCAGGAGCTGGAGGATCACACCAGCACCTCACTGTGCTGGGCAAAAGAGCAACTTACCTTTTGAGTTTGTCGAGTGGGAGCAGCTTCGATCACTGGAAACCGACCGGCAGCTTTGCTCAGCAGAAACAGCCTGCTCCGCCAGGTGCTGCTGCGTCCATCGCGAGCGGCCTGACTTTGCCCTACAGGATCCGGACTGAGAAGCACCCGAGGAGAGGGCACTCGCTGCACCACTGAGCACCGCCATACCACCAGAGCAGGTAAGACTGAAACAGGGCCTTTCAGTCCCGGTGGGACTTGCTGCTAATGGTGCTGCGGCACTAGACACTTTGGAATAAGTTCCCAAAAGGTCAGAAGGGAGAACTCTTGAGCATGGCATAATAGTTTGCATTCCCTGATGTGGCCACTAGTGAATGGGGAATAACCCAGAACACGTTACGCGAAGGAGGGTGGGAGAGGGAATCACCTGACAACTATTGGAGCCCTTACCTCAAGGGGGTTGTGTTATTGCATTTGAATGTTGCATATCTTTGCATGTGTAGAATTAGAAATAAAATACTACTTTTTCTTACAGAAGCGAGTATTTGGCTGGACATTGGCTTATTGTTCGCATTGTTTGCATTTTGAGTTATGTGTCGGCTTCATTGACCTATATTTACACCCCTGAGGAAACTTTGACTGCTCGACCACAGCTACCACTAACAGTCAAGTGCAGAAGTGGTACTTGACCCAGTTGCTCAAGATCCATAGTAGGCTGGCCCTGGGACATCCGGAGTAAAAGGCCTCAACCACCTCAACAACCACCGCTGCATAGCCCGTGGCTCTCTGAAAGTGGGTCTGACATAGATGACCTTAATGCAGGGCTCGAGTCAGGGTACCACGCTGGTGGACGACATCCCCCCACTTATTTTACCAGGGGGACGCCGTCCACCCTGCCAAACAGCTGGACTTCACTCTTTGGCCTCTCTGGGACAAGGAGCTCGGCACCTTTCGTGAGGTCACTTCCTGTCGTGATGTCACTTCCGGTGACAGCGTCCCCCCACTTCTTTTTTACGACTTGTGCCCTGCCTTAATCTCAACTCCATGATTTAGTTAATTGACCTTCCCAAAATGGTCAAAAGGGGCATACTTCCAAAAGGGGCAACTCCATGGGCCTACCTGTTTTCGGTTTTTCCTGCTGTTGCTTTTTAGTATGTATAGTTAGGCTTTCTTTCTGCTTCTTATGCCTACACAAGTTGAAAAGAGTATTTTCGTTCATGTTCCTGGTCCTGTGGTGTGTCATAATCATCCTGCCATGATCATACCAAAAACAATCTCCTACTTTAGCCTGTTTGTAGTGTGCCACAACTTACAGCAGGCCATTGGTCACGCTCACAAGAAAGATCTGAAGAGAGCATGCTGGAATGTTCCGCAACAGATTTATACCCCGTGCAGACCTCCTGTACAAAACCTACAAGTTAGTGAGAAAATAAGCCTCATTATATTTGTATGGAGGCAGCGCATTAGTGGGATGCCACATCATACGCTCGGTGGTGCCGAACGGATTGGCTCGCTGTGTCGCCATTGATCTCCATTATTGTTAAATTAGGTGATCACAGAGACAGGCTTTGAGTTAATCTGTTCCTTGCCAGAAGCGATCAATGCCGCTGCTCTGAGGCCTCATTTCATGTGCTTTCACTAACGGACAGTGGTCAGCAAGAACCAGATGGTGTCCGAGACCGAAAAGCATCCCCAACTGATGGGGCTGGTTCCTAGGGGACAGGGGATCACTAGTAGAGATGTAGACAAAGCACATCACAGGCACCCAATCAATTCAATCATTTCATCGAATGCTCACATTCTACCAGAAGAAGCAGGCAAAGCGTCCAGACGCGCACACCACTCTGATCATCAATCAAAGCTGAGCGCATTCATTTAGCAAATTTGTCTAAAATGATTGATAAAAACAATCAATTTACCACAAGATTCTATTGGATGTGTCTACAGTGTATCCACAAAGTGAGATTTAATTAAAAGATAACAGGCAGCATTGCGATCCCGTGGCTGCCTGCCCAGACAAGCGTCTAGCGCCTGCTCCTGCTACAGACGCTAAACCTGTTGCTACGTACAATGTTGCAGGAGCCGTTTGGGCCAGCGCCTTTCCCTGAAGGGAAGGGCTGGGGCGGATCAGGCATGAGATCAGAAACTGAGGGCCAGAGGCCCCCTTTGCTGGGGCCGGTGAGGCTTGGTGGACAGCCAAGGGAGCTACAACTGCCCCTGCCTGCAGGTGTGAACACAGCCAATAGAAACATCTCCTGGTGTGACAACGGAAAGACGCTGTTGGTCTGCGGAGACTTAGATTTTAGAGAATTGGACTTTAAAAACTGACTGATCATTTCCAAGTTCGCCCAATTAATTCATTAATTTAATTTAATTTGTTAATTTCATCGGTGCCCTTTCTGCCTATGTCCATTCGCACCAGGATACTCATGACTAGTTGCTTGCGTTACAAATCATATATAACATAACAATTCATCTCTAGATGATTCCATTATCCAATCACACAGCTAAAGTGTGCAATGTTCTCGATGCTAGAGGTGCTATTTGTATGGTTAATACCTTATTTCAAGTTCCAATACAGGTCACCAATGGTTTCAGCACCATTTGTTATGCCGCATATACCACGATGTTTTGAGTCAATAAAAGTGACTTACCTACGAAGTTAAACGTTAGCGTGCATCAAACTCAGCATGGTGGAACTGAAACATGGGTGGCTGTAAGAACGGGGGTTCTGCCATGCCACTCCTCTCTAGGGTGAAGAGCGGGATCTCCGCATGCTGTGATAGTTGCACACACAACTCCACTTGCCCTACCGGACCCTGGGGAGGCAGTGATGGGGCAAGAACTCTTAACCTTTGTAATTTGACCTCCCTCAAGGCACAACCTGAAACGGAGAAACACAAAGTCACATACTCAATTCAACACAATATTTTAGGGCCTACAAATAATAAATCCTGAGGTCATTGACTGGGCGATTTCTGAAATTGGCAGAATAGCTCCTCTTTGGATTACTTTAGAGTTCAACTTTCCAGGCAGGGATTTTGAGAAGCAGTAGCACTCACTATGTTAATATAGGCTTCGCTGCATGGTTGCAGGCACTCGGAAATCAAACTAAACAAACCCCAAAAAGAAGGGCTACGCTCACTGCCTCCAATGAACACGGGCAGCTCCTACCCGAGCATCTCGCTACAAAGACTACAACCTATAACATGTACAATCTTTTTTACGGCTGCATAAGCAGAATATATCTGTAACCAGGCACCTCGGAGCAGGTGGAGGGTGACACGCGAGAGCTCCACAGAAGCCCATGAATAAATAAAGGACCAGGAAGATCCATTGTATTCTTCGCTGACGTCTACCTCCTGCAAGTAGCAGGGGGTTGGCCAGCAGTAAGGCTCTTCCTTAAAGTGCATTATCGCTCGCGATGTAAGGCGAAGGACAGCCTCTTCTTTTAAACAAGCATTGGCAAAGCCAATAGTTCAGGCATTGGATGGCAACCTTTTAGCTATGTCAAAACTTGTTTTATTTTGTCATATTTTTTAAATAATATTGTTGTATCAGCTGCTAAGCGCTCGCCAATATATATATATATATGTGAACAAGGGCTTCAGGGCTTGAAACGCGTTGTGTGTTTGGGTCTTTTAAATAAAAAGAAGATTTACTGCCCAGAAAAAAACTGTGAGGTCTGTGTCTCTTTCCTCGCCAAACCGCCGTGTGCGGGAGTTGGAAGCGGTTCGAGTGTCCAGGATATATATATATATATATATATATATATATATATATATATATATATATACATATATATGAATGAGCAAATGTCCCAATAGTGAGAGGAGCTCTGTAGCTGGTGCCGGCGGCGAGGTTCAGGACACCCTCGCAGGATACCATTCAGCAAAATTGTTTCAATATAGAAAGAAACACGCCGCACACTGCTCCATAGGTTAGATTCTTTGGTTTATTTTCTGTAGGATCCCCACCTACGCGTTTCGGACAACAATCTGTCCCTGGTCACGGTACAAACATTAGTCCATCATTGCTTTCCTCATTTTATACCTGAGTCACCACTTAGCATTTAAGGTGCATTATGGGCACAGTAGTTTTTATGGATTAATTTATTTCCATGTCATTCAAAGTAAAAACCGGATCCCAGCACTTTCACGACACAAATCATACTCACTTAGTTATTGAATAATGCATTGCCATGACGCAATTTGGGGTCCTAGGACTATTATGATGTGGCATGTTTGCTCACATCGAAAAGCGTCAATTACATGTGCATTTCAGAATTAGATAATGGACTGAGTGTCCTTTTTGTCAATATTGGCTGAGTGCCTTTGTGAGTATTCATTGAGTCGCTACATGCTGAAGATCAACAGTGATCACGATGCATGAAAAATTAAAAACAAATCTTTTTCTTCTTGTCACAAACACTGATTCTAAGTTACTAGGCTTAATATACACAGAAATTTATTTTGGCTGTAATCTTTCTTTGCCTCTTATCTCATGAGACTTCTGGACTACAGCGCTTTGTCAAAAAAGATTTCGATACATTCAGAACAACTTATAAATGTACATAAAGTTCCTCATCGGCGTTGAGACCCCAGGGGCTGCGTGTTTTGAATCTAATTATTAACTTGGACTCAAGCCTTCTCAAATTGGTTATTCTGTCACCACCTCTTTCATTCTCGCCAACCAATGCTATTCCTGAATACTTCATATCTTTCCAAGTTTTTCCAGGATGTGAGTTCAGATGTTTCGCTGTTGCATAGGTTTGGTCATTGTTCTGGATTGCTCTTGTGTGTTCTAGAATTCTCTTTTTCAAAGGGCAAATTGTCGAACCAATATACCTCTTTCCACAGAAACATTGAATTAAATATACTACAAATTGTGAGTCACACGTGATTTTATTCCGGATATCGAAAGTCCTACCCCTGGGATCTGTGAGTGATTTCAAGTTTCGCCCAATCTTACAAGCTTTGCATGTCATGCATTTGCTGAAGCCCAATTGTCTCTTTTCCAACCAACTTTGAGTTCTTATTTGTTTGAAGTGGCTGTTGACTAAGGTGTCTCGAATTGACGGTGCTTTACGATATGTTACTAGTGGATTATCACCGATTAGGCTACCTATATCATTGTCTTTCTTTAACACGTTCCAGTATTTTTGCAGGGTTCGCTTGATGTTATAGCTTTCCTTCGAATATGTTAATATTAGTCGCGGTTGATCATTTTCTTCATTGTGTTCAATTGGACTCTGTTTAGTAATCAGTGTTTCTGCTCTGGTCTTGGATCTTGCTTTTTGTTCTCCTTTGACTATGTCAGCATGTTTGTATCCACGCTCGGAGAATCGATTTTTTGTCTCTTTGAATTTGTTCTCCATTTCAGTTTCTTCTGAGCAGTTCCTTTTCATTCTGATAAATTCCCCATAAGGGATGCTCTTTTTTAGTGAGGTGGGATGGAAGCTGCTTCCATGTAAAACGCTATTTGTTGAGGTTGCTTTTCTAAATACAGTTGTTTCAAGTCTGTTATTTCTTACATAGACTTTAGTATCAAGAAAATCTATTTCTTCTTTCTGTATGTTTGACGTGAACTGTAGTCCCACTTCATTCTCATTAAGGATTGCAATATATTTCACCAGTTTCTGTTTAGATCCCTTCCAGAGGAGGAATAGATCATCTATGAATCTTAGCCATATAACCACGTCCGTGGTATATGGCTCGTTCTCTTCTCTCCAAGCTACGTGTTTCTCCCACCATCCCATGGTGAGATTAGCATAGCTCGGAGAGAAGGAAACACCCATGGCACATCCGCAAGTTTGTCTATATGTTTTTTTGTCAAAGGTAAAGACGTTATTATCTAGGCAGAAGGTCATCATATCAATTACCATGTTGGTATGCCGCAATTCTGATATTGGTCTCTGACCCAGAAAGTACTTAGTTGCTGTCAGTCCAATGTCCCGCTGGATAGAAGTATATAGCGAGACAACATCTATTGTTGCTAGCCAGTAATCAGGTTGCCAGTTCACTCCCATGATGATTCTCAGGAAATCCCCAGTGTCTTTGATATAGGAATTTAAAGTGGGAACAAGGGGTGCCAGAAAATAGTCCACATATGAAGATACATTTTCACACAGAGAGCCACAGCTTGATATTATCGGGCGGGCAGGTGGTTTTACTAAAGTTTTATGTATCTTAGGGAGAAAATATATCGTCGGCATTATTGGATGTAAGATTGTTAAAAACTTTTTTTCTTCCATGCTTAGAAGGCCATTTTCTTGCCATGTTTGTATGCTTGAATGCAGTTTATGCATCATAATTGACGTTGGATTTTCCCGCAAGATTTCATAATTGTTGACATTGTTCAGTTGGCGATGAGCTTCTTCCACGTAGTCTCTTTTGTTCTGTATCACGATATTGCCTCCCTTGTCCGCTGGTTTTATTTCTATCAAAGCATTGGATTGGAGATTTTTTAATGCTATTCGTTCCTTTTTTGTAACGTTTTCCTTTTTGGTATTGATCATGTTGTTCATGGTTTCTAATTCCGCCACAACTAGATCGTGAAAGACATCTATGCGATTGCCTGGGTGAAGTACAGGACAGAATTTTGATTTACTTCGCAAAGTAGTTTTGGGACGTATTCCAATTTCATGACCCATTTGGGAGAGTAGTTGAGTGTTGGTCAAATCAGTTGGATCCATTTGGTGCGCTAGTTCATACGCTGTTCGTAGGCTGCTTGCATCCGCTACTGCCATTATTTCAGTCTCATTATTTTGAGATTGCTCACTAGCCACTGTTGTAGGGTCTGCACGCTTGTTTTTTGAAAAGAATTTTTTGAGTTTCAATTTGCGCACATATTTGTATAAGTCGATCCGTGTTTCGACCTGGTCCTGATGTTTGTCTGGACAGAATGATAGTCCTTTACTCAATAAAGTTTCCTCCGGTTTTGTTAAGGTGTAATCTGATAAATTGATTATCAGTTTAGGGTCTGTTTTTGATGTTTTCTCTACTTTTTGACTGCCCTGTTTCGGAGAGGATATCTTTGATTTTTTTCCTCTCCGAGTTTTCCTCCTTGGGTGGGGTTTGCCATTCGTCCCCTTCCACCTCCTCTCACCGATACATTGCCGCGACCCCTTCCCCTTGGTTTTGGGGTTTGTTGATCTCTGTGGAGCATTTCTAGCTCCTCTCCAAAGGTTAGTCTTTTTGGCGGCACTCTGTTTTGTTCTCCTTCGCTCACTTCAGACTCTGTTTCACTCACAGTGGTATCATATTGTGCGTTGCCTGATGCCGCATTCGGCTGTTTTAATGCGTCAAAGCGTTTTGCAAAGGTGAATATCGTGCCATTTGCGAAGTCAGCCTCATCACGTTTGAATTTTCGCTGTTTGCGTTCCTGGAACGCTTTGACGCATTAAAACAGCCGAATGCGGCATCAGGCAACGCACAATATGATACCACTGTGAGTGAAACAGAGTCTGAAGTGAGCGAAGGAGAACAAAACAGAGTGCCGCCAAAAAGACTAACCTTTGGAGAGGAGCTAGAAATGCTCCACAGAGATCAACAAACCCCAAAACCAAGGGGAAGGGGTCGCGGCAATGTATCGGTGAGAGGAGGTGGAAGGGGACGAATGGCAAACCCCACCCAAGGAGGAAAACTCGGAGAGGAAAAAAATCAAAGATATCCTCTCCGAAACAGGGCAGTCAAAAAGTAGAGAAAACATCAAAAACAGACCCTAAACTGATAATCAATTTATCAGATTACACCTTAACAAAACCGGAGGAAACTTTATTGAGTAAAGGACTATCATTCTGTCCAGACAAACATCAGGACCAGGTCGAAACACGGATCGACTTATACAAATATGTGCGCAAATTGAAACTCAAAAAATTCTTTTCAAAAAACAAGCGTGCAGACCCTACAACAGTGGCTAGTGAGCAATCTCAAAATAATGAGACTGAAATAATGGCAGTAGCGGATGCAAGCAGCCTACGAACAGCGTATGAACTAGCGCACCAAATGGATCCAACTGATTTGACCAACACTCAACTACTCTCCCAAATGGGTCATGAAATTGGAATACGTCCCAAAACTACTTTGCGAAGTAAATCAAAATTCTGTCCTGTACTTCACCCAGGCAATCGCATAGATGTCTTTCACGATCTAGTTGTGGCGGAATTAGAAACCATGAACAACATGATCAATACCAAAAAGGAAAACGTTACAAAAAAGGAACGAATAGCATTAAAAAATCTCCAATCCAATGCTTTGATAGAAATAAAACCAGCGGACAAGGGAGGCAATATCGTGATACAGAACAAAAGAGACTACGTGGAAGAAGCTCATCGCCAACTGAACAATGTCAACAATTATGAAATCTTGCGGGAAAATCCAACGTCAATTATGATGCATAAACTGCATTCAAGCATACAAACATGGCAAGAAAATGGCCTTCTAAGCATGGAAGAAAAAAAGTTTTTAACAATCTTACATCCAATAATGCCGACGATATATTTTCTCCCTAAGATACATAAAACTTTAGTAAAACCACCTGCCCGCCCGATAATATCAAGCTGTGGCTCTCTGTGTGAAAATGTATCTTCATATGTGGACTATTTTCTGGCACCCCTTGTTCCCACTTTAAATTCCTATATCAAAGACACTGGGGATTTCCTGAGAATCATCATGGGAGTGAACTGGCAACCTGATTACTGGCTAGCAACAATAGATGTTGTCTCGCTATATACTTCTATCCAGCGGGACATTGGACTGACAGCAACTAAGTACTTTCTGGGTCAGAGACCAATATCAGAATTGCGGCATACTAACATGGTAATTGATATGATGACCTTCTGCCTAGATAATAACGTCTTTACCTTTGACAAAAAAACATATAGACAAACTTGCGGATGTGCCATGGGTGTTTCCTTCTCTCCGAGCTATGCTAATCTCACCATGGGATGGTGGGAGAAACACGTAGCTTGGAGAGAAGAGAACGAGCCATATACCACGGACGTGGTTATATGGCTAAGATTCATAGATGATCTATTCCTCCTCTGGAAGGGATCTAAACAGAAACTGGTGAAATATATTGCAATCCTTAATGAGAATGAAGTGGGACTACAGTTCACGTCAAACATACAGAAAGAAGAAATAGATTTTCTTGATACTAAAGTCTATGTAAGAAATAACAGACTTGAAACAACTGTATTTAGAAAAGCAACCTCAACAAATAGCGTTTTACATGGAAGCAGCTTCCATCCCACCTCACTAAAAAAGAGCATCCCTTATGGGGAATTTATCAGAATGAAAAGGAACTGCTCAGAAGAAACTGAAATGGAGAACAAATTCAAAGAGACAAAAAATCGATTCTCCGAGCGTGGATACAAACATGCTGACATAGTCAAAGGAGAACAAAAAGCAAGATCCAAGACCAGAGCAGAAACACTGATTACTAAACAGAGTCCAATTGAACACAATGAAGAAAATGATCAACCGCGACTAATATTAACATATTCGAAGGAAAGCTATAACATCAAGCGAACCCTGCAAAAATACTGGAACGTGTTAAAGAAAGACAATGATATAGGTAGCCTAATCGGTGATAATCCACTAGTAACATATCGTAAAGCACCGTCAATTCGAGACACCTTAGTCAACAGCCACTTCAAACAAATAAGAACTCAAAGTTGGTTGGAAAAGAGACAATTGGGCTTCAGCAAATGCATGACATGCAAAGCTTGTAAGATTGGGCGAAACTTGAAATCACTCACAGATCCCAGGGGTAGGACTTTCGATATCCGGAATAAAATCACGTGTGACTCACAATTTGTAGTATATTTAATTCAATGTTTCTGTGGAAAGAGGTATATTGGTTCGACAATTTGCCCTTTGAAAAAGAGAATTCTAGAACACACAAGAGCAATCCAGAACAATGACCAAACCTATGCAACAGCGAAACATCTGAACTCACATCCTGGAAAAACTTGGAAAGATATGAAGTATTCAGGAATAGCATTGGTTGGCGAGAATGAAAGAGGTGGTGACAGAATAACCAATTTGAGAAGGCTTGAGTCCAAGTTAATAATTAGATTCAAAACACGCAGCCCCTGGGGTCTCAACGCCGATGAGGAACTTTATGTACATTTATAAGTTGTTCTGAATGTATCGAAATCTTTTTTGACAAAGCGCTGTAGTCCAGAAGTCTCATGAGATAAGAGGCAAAGAAAGATTACAGCCAAAATAAATTTCTGTGTATATTAAGCCTAGTAACTTAGAATCAGTGTTTGTGACAAGAAGAAAAAGATTTGTTTTTAATTTTTCATGCATCGTGATCACTGTTGATCTTCAGCATGTAGCGACTCAATGAATACTCACAAAGGCACTCAGCCAATATTGACAAAAAGGACACTCAGTCCATTATCTAATTCTGAAATGCACATGTAATGGACGCTTTTCGATGTGAGCAAACATGCCACATCATAATAGTCCTAGGACCCCAAATTGCGTCATGGCAATGCATTATTCAATAACTAAGTGAGTATGATTTGTGTCGTGAAAGTGCTGGGATCCGGTTTTTACTTTGAATGACATGGAAATAAATTAATCCATAAAAACTACTGTGCCCATAATGCACCTTAAATGCTAAGTGGTGACTCAGGTATAAAATGAGGAAAGCAATGATGGACTAATGTTTGTACCGTGACCAGGGACAGATTGTTGTCCGAAACGCGTAGGTGGGGATCCTACAGAAAATAAACCAAAGAATCTAACCTATGGAGCAGTGTGCGGCGTGTTTCTTTCTATATTGAAACAATTTTGCTGAATGATATACATATATATATATATATTCACTGAAAAAACCATAGGTTATAGACCATATATAGTTAGGAATTAGCATTTAAAAAACCTTATTTTACTCACACAAAACCATTGAAATTCCATATATAGTTAGTTGTACTAACTACATATCGCGCACCCGCAATCCACTGCTGATGATGTCACATATTACATCATTCATGACATGGTCAGTGACATCACTGATGACATCACTGATGACATCTCAAATGACATCACTGATGACATCACTGATGACAACATCCAGTGACTGTATGTTTGTGTAAAGTTAAAATATGTCTTATATATTGAAGAATGAGTGGATGTATAAGTGTCTGGATGATGTATTTAGTAGGTGCATGACTGACTGTATAAGTGAGTGATTAAATGTGTCTCACTGAGTGCATGGGTTAGTGACTAAACTGTTTTAAATTGTGCACCATTGTGTCTGTTGTTTTGTAATCTGATGCAATTGTTGATCATTAGCTATATGACTAACTATATGGGTTATTGATTAGTTGGCCAAGTATTTGTATGGGAGACTGAGTGTGTGTGTGGGTGTCTGGGAGGTGTATGACTCTGTGCATATATGTGTGAGCAGTTGATTCACTAGATGTATGGGTTCAAAAGTGCATGTGGAAACAGCTGTATGGGCGGTTTACTGTGTGCATGAGTGTATTGGTGAGTGAATGGATATCTCAGTGCTACATGTCAAAGTAAGTACATATGTAAAACACAGTACATGTGGTAGTTGACATATATAAATAACTGTGCATAAGAGCCAGTGAATGTGTGAGTGGCTGTATGGATTATTGTGAACTTGTATCAGGGATTGTATAACAGAGTAAATATGTGTTATTATATGTTTCAATAAGTAAGGTGTGTTTAACTATATAGTTGAGGAAATGGAGGTGTGATTGATTCTTTGCAAGACTGATTAGGTGTGTGAGTAACTCCATGGATGAGTGACAGTCTGTGAGTGTCTGTTTACACTGAGTGTATCTAAGGTTATATTAGAGTCTGAAGAGGTTCATCGTATCATCACATGAATGATGTCATGAGTAATGTCAAATGAGATGTCATCAGTGATGTCATCAGTGATGTCATTTGAGATGTCATCAGTGATGTCATCAGTGATGTCACTGACCATGTCATGAATGATGTAATATGTGACATCATCAGCAGTGGATTGCGGGTGCGCGATATGTAGTTAGTACAACTAACTATATATGGAATTTGAATGGTTTTGTGTGAGTAAAATAAGGTTTTTTAAATGCTAATTCCTAACTATATATGGTCTATAACCTATGGTTTTTTCAGTGAATTTCAATGGTTTTTTAATAGCAAATATCATAAGCTGTTGAATGTCAAGTACGTGGTAAGTAAAAACATTTTCGTGTTTATGCACACTGATCTGCTTTGAATGCTGCCCCCCACCCCTCATTTCTATTAGGAGTACTCTCTCTTTGCAGATAGTGAAGGGTAGTTAACGCAGGCCTTTGCCCCCGTTGTAATCCGTCGTGCCTGCTTCTCTCTCCATTTGATTGATTGTTCTCTTTGGTTCATTCTCTATTTACAAACAAGCACAGAGTCGCAATACTCTGTTTAGTCTTTGCAGATAGCGAAAAATCGTGTAAAAAAACAAAAGGAATCGAGCAAAATCAGTAGGCCACTAATGGGATCTCTTTTTGACCTCCCTAAAATAGAAACATTAGGAACAACCTGTTGATAATACCAATGTGTATGTACATAAGCGGCGTTCATTTGTGTTCACAGTACCCCTTCTTGATTGTTTGAATCGAGCATTGAATTGTTCGAAGTTGGTTCTCTTAAGAATCTTCTCTGCCTGCAAACGAGGAAGAATAGGAATATTCTCTCTCCCTTTGCAGATAGTGAAGGGTAGGTAACGCAAACCTTTAACACGTCGTGCCTATTTCGTTCCTCATTGATTGATTGTTTCCCCAAACATTGACTGTTTGGGAATTGGTTCTTTTTGGAGGTATTCCCTGTTTGCAAATATACGTAGGAAAATCTTTGCAAATAGTGAAAGGGTACGTAATGCGGACCTTTCTCCCCCGTTGTAATCTGTCATGCCTATCTACTCCCCACTGATTGATGCACCTGTTTCACCCGGACCATTTACTAGAGATACGTCATCTGGCCCGACCAGAGAGCACCCCTAGTGAAAAGGACATATGCAATAATAACGAAGTGATCACTGTATCCTGTTAACAGAAACTTTAGCATGAAACAACCTGGAAAGAAAAGAATAGGAAAACGAAAATCAGTAGGCCACTGATGAACATGAACTTTTATTAAACAACGAACAAAGAAACGATAACATAACGTAATGATAAAACCTATTAATGTCCTAGAAACAAGAAAACGTTAGAAATATGCCAGTGGTGAGAGACCAGAAAAACAGTAAGAGAAACCAAATCACCCCTCGCTGTCCCACCGCCTGCCACGCCAAAAAAATCGATAGACTAGGGAAAATGCAAGTCAGTAGAACATCCGCCCCCACTCTGGAAACTTCCAAGGTGGGGCAGGGTTGCGGCTACGCCCAGCCGGGAGCAGCCCATATAAGGCGGGTCCTGCTGCCACGCCTCGGCCAGGAGATTGTGGAAAAGTAAATTTTGCCATGTTATATGTGCCCACGTGTTCCCCATCCTATGCTATATGTGCATGATCGATATGCATGTATCCCCCTATGATCGATTAAAGACGCAATTATAGTTGTGTCCAATGTTAGTATGCCAGTTTCCAGTCCTCGTGAAAGCAACGAGTATTAGGCCTATGTTGCCACGTTTTACAGTGTGCACGTTAATTCATTGAATTGTCCCCGTTTCTAGGCCTCAAAAGGGCCCGGACGCCAGATTCAAGCTCCAGTCTTCTGAACCCGCTCCGAGGAGCGATACAGCCCCCACCTGCATCCCTGACCCTTCACTTACTTCCTGCCTCGCAGTGCCCGGCCCGGCCTGGCTCTGCCTCCCAGTCTGCCAAGAGTATGTTATGCTTTTAGTTATCAGTCCAGCCCTCCTTCTCTGCATTCCTAAGCTACTGAATCGCATCAACAGTTTCAGCCATG
This sequence comes from Lissotriton helveticus, assembly GCF_964261635.1. Classification (NCBI taxonomy): domain Eukaryota; kingdom Metazoa; phylum Chordata; class Amphibia; order Caudata; family Salamandridae; genus Lissotriton; species Lissotriton helveticus. The sequence continues at coordinate 1,196,151,258 of NC_136068.1, forward strand.
GTCTAGTCTTTCTGTCTCCATGTAAGAGAAATACTGTATTAATATTCCTAGCTCACGCAATACATGTAGAATAATGCATGCACCAGTCTTAGTGTCAAGTAGCCTTTGCCCTGATAACTTTTGGATTCTATCAACATGTACTCCAAACACCAGATACCAGATACAATATAGGCACATGTCATTCTGACACCGCAGACTTTAGTCTCCTCTTCTAGCGTAGAAGTCATAGCCCCCAGTTCTCCCTGGTAACACGTCATTGCCCGTTTGCGCGCACCACTAGGTTAAAGGTCCCAGCTGCTCTCAGGTAGCCCCCTCCATGTTTCCGCCCACTCATGATATTTCTGTGACGTCTACATCACATGTCTATGTATACGCCCTGTACATGCCTTCTTGTTACACCCATTTTGTCCTTATCTTTCGCGACTGCTACGAGTTACGCCTACTGCTACGCCTACTGTATTGAATGTAATGTAATTGTTTTAGTATATATATACTGTGTACTGTTACTGAAAGCCCCCCATGCCATTCCCATTCCCTGGCAGCTGCCATCCATTCTATTTCCGTGCAGGCTATCCCGTTCCTGTCCCTTCCCTTATGCCTGATTAAAGCCTGTCAGACTCTGATACCTCGAATCCTGTCTCTTATTTATTGAGCTATCTGTTTTATTCATTATAGTCAAAAATAGTACCGGTAATTAATTATTTATTTACCACATAATGGCGCCCGAATAGGGACTTGCCCTTTCCCCACGCGCCGGCGAAGCCACGCAGGCCCCCTGACCCTCTGCAGCCGTGACGGAACCATACCGTGCACGTGCAGATATTTCTGCTTCAAGTATCCCTCAGGCCCACGGAGGAGACGGAGGTTGCGGTCCAGCATCCAGACGAGGCGGTGAGGAACGCGGCGAGTCCTGACCAGAGCCCAAGCCGAGAGTACAAGGTCCGAGGTATCCGGAGGCCCACCTGTAACTGAAGTCCGAAGTTCGTAGTCCGACGTCGTAGCAGTCCAGTCCAGTCCGAGGCCTTCCGTTCTTGCTGCCCGGTGAGTACCGTTGCTGGGGTAGTATCTAGACAGGGTCAATTAATTTGTCTCTGGTCCAGTGGGTTTGGGTACACAGATCCAGTCCGAAGTGTTCACCTAGGTGGATACGGGTCCTGACGTGTCTCTTTATGGGACCGGTATGTTTCGTACTGTTTTAGCAGTGCATCTAGTAATTCTAGTAAGTTTCGTTCTCGAGAAATTCATGTGTTCTGTTTTCAGTATGTCAGGTAATATTCCGTCCGAACTGTTATTCTAATGTTATTTAATGTGTTTTTCAATGTCGTGGTATGAGTGATTTGTTTTTCTATGCATTACTGTGTTTATCGTGTATTGTATTGTGTTCGGATTCAAGTCTAGAATGCCTCTGTTTTCCAAGTTACGTCAGTTAAAGACCAGAAAAGGGTTACTCGAGGAAGCAGTTCCTGTCCCGCCTAGGGACAGTCCAGGACATTTTATGTATCATAAGCATGGCTTAGGTGCCATATTATATCTAGACTTATGGGTGGACTATACCAAGGAGTTGGAAGAGAAATATAGATGGCCCATATCAGGTACATGGGATGCCGAGTGCATCATGCGAGTAGAAGAAGCATTATGGAAAAAGAAAGCCAGACAGTCCCAGAAAGATGCCATCGAGTTATGGCGTAAAGAATCTCATAAAAGAACCGAAAAAGAAATCAGAAAAACAGAGTTAAGTAGGGAATCCGCAGAAAAAGCCCAAGAAAGGGAATTAATCGAAGTAGGTGAACGAGTTAGAGCAGAACAGTCAGACAGACAGAGGAATGCCCTTATTAAGGGTATGTATCCTCTTTCTTGCCGAGGGCTTGCCAAAAGCAACCCGGAAGCACCATGTAATTTTCCGCCGCCATTGGTCCCGATTAAGCTACGTCATAAACCGACCGCAGCTGATATTTTTCTTTCGTCCTATTTGGACGATACAGTTCCAGAATATACAAATCCCATTCCGCCTGCTCCCGTAAATAATGTAATTCCTGCTCCTCCAGCCACTGGTCCCGTGGGTCCAGTTCATGTTACAGCACCCATTACAGCACCCCCGGCCCAGCCCACAGTACATGTACCCGTTTCGTCAGTCACTCTACCAGCACGTACAGTACACACCGACGATTCTAGTTTAGGAGCCGCGGGGGGAGATTCTCCTGGTACCCCGCCTCAACACAGACGTATGACGCTACATGAACTAGCGTTACAGCGTACGCCAAAAGTGAATACATACGTAGATATCAAGCGAGCACTTACCGAATGTCGTTATGATCCAGTTCCAGGCGATGGTAATATGGTCATATATTCATTACGTTTAAGACGGGTGACCGACTATTTGGACACCCTGCCCGATATGAGAGAACATCTAGACAGAATATATCGTTTTATCCGTACAGGAGCAAATCCAGAAAGTGTTCACGAAGCCATGGTTCAAAGAAAAGTCGAGACTCAGCTCATGATTTTAAAGTTTCTAATTAACTGTTTAATTAGAGAGCAAGATTGTCCGGAAAAAGATCAAGAAGAAATGAAAGTCCTGACCAGGTGGAGTGACAATATAGCCGAGGGAAAACACAAGACACAAAACTGTATAGAGAGTATGTACAAGAAAATTCGTAGGGAAATAATAAAGTTACACGAGAAACGAGAAGCAAAACAAGCAACCGAGAAAGAAGACGACTCTTCTACTGAAGAGGTAGACGACGAGAATCCCTCCAGAATAGCGTATGTAGGTAGAACTAGACTTTCCGACCGACATTCACGTCTAGATTACAAGAAAGTTTTTCCTCCTCCAGCACCAGAACAGTGTTCTCTTGAGCAAGTATTCCAAGCTACCGATCACATTCTAAAATCACGAATAGGTTATAGTGAGCTCAGTACAATGCATGAACAAGAACTAGCCCGATCAGCAGTCCGATGGACTAGTGATTCTACCACGTTTCCAGATGAAATCGTGGCACAAATGTTCCTGAAACTGCCTCCAGCCGAGCAGCGACTGGTGGGTATGTATATGATCCAACACCTCATTACGCTGTATGAGGAACAGCATTCTGATCCAGGTCCACTACATGATGTCTTGAACGAGTTACTCCAGTACAGATGGAGAGGTCTAGGTACCGATTTAATTAGTGTCATTCTAGAACAGCGCCACAAATACCGAACGTTTCTGAATCCACATTTTGTTCATGTCTCACCCCCAGAAAGTAAGCCATTCTACATAGACAGACAGAATCCGTTACGAGAAGTGCATCCAGTCAAGAAAGAGGGTGGTGGTCTAGAACGAGTGTTTGTTTACACCCCATCACAAAGATGGAACTCTTAGAGATGAAAAAGTTAATTCCCTGTCATGATAAAGATCCAGCAGGGTTCCACCGTGAACTAAAAGACATGCTCCGTATGGGAGAATACACGTATCCTGATATCATTAAAATGTTAAAGGTCTTGTTGCCTGCGGGCATATATGAAAAACTTAAAGAAAAAGAATGGGAGGTGGGAGAGAAAAAGATAGATTGGACAGCTCTAGAAGCTGAAGATAATACACGAGTACCAGGTACCGGTCTTGGGGATAAAGCTAAAGAATTGCCCGAGTTATTAATACAAGTCTTGCCAAGATTACTAGCCACGAAAAAGGAAGATTGGGATGCTATCTCAGCCTGTAAACAGAAACAAGACGAAGATACTAGTGATTTCTATTCTAGATTTGAAAAATGTTTTATTATTAATAGTGGTCTGAAAACAAGTAGTGAGTCATACCCTCATCTTTTTGTTACCAAACTAGTCGAGAATTCAAGTCCACAAGTTAAAAATCGAGTACTGAAAGTCGAAAGTACCTGGCAAGCTAATTCTCCGTCACAGATGCTCCAAATGCTCCAGTACCACCAGAACAGAATCAGGGAAGAGCAGGAACACGAAAGGAGACGTATGAAAGACACGAAAATGAAAGTATTAGTTGCACAATCTGTTCCACAGGACAGTCAGAAGAGGGGTCCGAATCAAACCAGTCATCCTGCAGCTCCCGTTAAAGGGACCTGCAATTACTGTAAACAACCAGGTCATTTTATAAACGAATGTGCACTTCTGAAACACAATATAGCTACTGGTAAGACCAAAGAGAGACCACGTCCGACTAGACAAGAACAAGTTTTACAGACTTCCCAGCCACCGCAGAATGCACAACAGACAGTTACAGTACCGCAGCCTATCGCTGCAACACAGCATGTTACACAGCAGATGTACCAGTATGCACAGTCAGAGTATCCAGACTATCAGCCATATTCATGAAACAGCCTAGAGAGGGAGGTTGGCTTGCCTCTCATCGAGATTCCTGTAGATCAAGAGGGTCCCTATGTACACAGTCAAGTATTAGGGAAAGACAGAAAGTTTCTGATTGATACAGGGGCACAAGGTGTCCCCTTCCAAATTACAATTCTGTGTCCAGCAAGTGGTCTACTTGGGACACTTACTGTCCAAGTGGGGTAGGCAGTTGACACCTGACCGTATCCAGTTAATAGCACATCTTCCACAACCCAAGACTCAAAAGGAGGTACGAGCTTTTATCGGCCTCACTTCTTACTGCAGACAATGGATTCCTCAGTACGAATTTCTAGCCAAACCACTGATACAGTTAACGACACAGGAGGCAGCCGTATCGACTGTCCTCCCTTGGACCCAGGAACATACACTTGTTTTTAATGAGTTAAAGAAAGCTTTATGTAAAGCACCTGTTCTAGCAACACCGAACTACAGTAAGCCTTTTACACTTTTCGTTATAGAACGTGATGGTACTGCATTATCTGTTCTTACACAAGACCAGGCAGGACAATACAAGCCCTGTGCTTATTTTTCTAGCACATTAGATCCAGTAGCCCAGGCTCTGCCTGCGTGCCTCAAGTCAGTTGCAGCCACAGCTCTAGCTATCAGACAGAGTGATTCCATAGTGTTAGGACATTCTCTGACAGTACAAGTTCCACACTCCGTGGAAGTTCTTTTAAACCGAACACAGACTCAGCACTTGACAATTGCACGTTTAACAGGTTATGAACTGACACTGTTTCAGCCACACATAGAAATCAGACGCTGCAACGTTTTAAATCCAGCTACACTGTTACCGTCAGTTACTTCAAGTCCTGCCACACATGACTGTGTGGAAGTTGTTAACACCATGACAAAGCCAAGACAAGACTTGACAGATATTGCATTACCAGATCCCGACCTGACACTTTATGTGGATGGTTCATGTATGAGAACAAGTACAGGAGAACTAGTAGCCGCGTATGCAGTGACTACTGACACCGAAGTTATAGAAACACACCGTATTGATACCCTGTCTGCTCAAGCAGCAGAGCTAGTTGCTCTGACCCAAGCCTGTATACGTGCCAAGAACCTGAAAGTTAACATATACACAGATTCACGTTATGCATTCGGAGTCGTACACGACTTTGGAGTGCTCTGGCAAGAGAGAGATTTCATGACTTCTCATGGAACTAAGATTCAGCATGGTCTCCTCATTCAAGCCCTGTTAGATGCAATACATTTACCGACAGCTATTGCCATTATGAAGTGCAAAGCACATACGAAAGTCACTGACATCATTTCCCAGGGTAACGACCTGGCAGATCGTACAGCCAAGCTTACAGCTCAGACTCCAGACATTCCAGTTAACAAGACACCGACACACATTCCAGAACAGGCTACTTGTATGACAGTTAAGGACCCTACACAAGATGTAATAGATATACAGTCACATGCCACTCCAGATGAAATCAAGAAATGGTCCGAACAAGGAGGGGTCCAGACAGATCAGGGATGGTTGACGAAGGGAAAAGCCACATGGTTTCTCCCCGACTCTATGGTTCAAGTCATTATTAATACCGCACATAGTCCAGCACATTTAGGAGAAAAAGCTATGTTAGACAGTATCCAGAACCTTTGGTTCAACAAGCATTTACGAGCAGCAGCCAAGCAGAAAGTACGTACCTGTATGATATGTTGTCAGTTTAATCCAGGTAAAAGTGTCCCGGTGGATTCCAACCTCCTGACCACCCTTTTGAAGTCCTCCAAATGGATTATATCCAGATGGAGCGATGTCGAGGTTTCAAGTATGCCCTCGTAGTTGTATGCGCTTTGTCCAGGTGGACAGAAGCATATCCAGTTCCAGATTACACAGCTGCGACCACTGCCAGGCAGTTGGTTTGTGAGTATTTTCCCCGCTTTGGATTACCTAGGGTCGTGTATTCAGATAACGGCCAGCCATTCTCATCTGAACTCATGAAACAAGTTTCCCTTCTGTTAGGGTACCAGTGGAAGTTCCATTGTGTACGCCATCCTGAAGCAGCCGGTCTCGTAGAGAGACATAACCAGACTTTGAAAATCCGCATTGCCAAAGTATGTACAGAAAAAGGTGTAGATTGGTTGGTAGCACTGCCAGTTGCCCTTTTTTATATGAGAATGGTTGCACACTCTAGATCAGGTCTGTCCCCGTACGAGGTCGTATTCGGCCGTCCTCCTAATATGTGGGGTACACCTATGCCCCGAAAGATTACAGACGTTTCCAGTAATATGTTGACAGATTACCTAGCTTCCTTGATGTCTGCCCTACACTCTTGTCGTTCACAGGTTGCCGCTGCTTTTCCAGACAACACTGAGGTGAAACCGCATGAAGTCGTTCCGGGAGAATTCGTCCTGGTGCGCAATTTTGATCGTTCAAGTCCGTTGGAGCCCCGTTGGAAGGAGCCCCAGCTGGTGTTATTGACAACAAGGACCGCCGTCAAGCTTGAGGGTCGTAAAGGCTGGGTGCATACCAGTCACATCAAGAAATTCCATGGATTACGACAAAAGACATTTATCAAAGACTGCCCTATTCTTAAGGACTGCCCAAAGACAGACTCTGAATTCAAATTTCCCCTGTTAGAGAAAACTCCGCAGCAGGAGTATAAAGCCAAACTCCGGTCTAGTAAAATAAGTCAGCCAGTTTAATTGTCTAAGTCCCTCTCGGGTGAAACGGTTAGACAGGTTCCTGACATGTATGAGATAGACCCACATAGTGAGAGAGTTAGTCAAAACTCTAAAAGATGTATTATCGTTCTATTCTTTTTATTATTTTTGAGTCTTATGGTTACATGCATAAGTTATGCTTTACATTTATGTTTTCCTATTTCACATGTACATATGTATTCTAATGCTACAGTAGAGCACACATTTAGTGATCTGCCTCCTCACGAGTTATCCTATCGTCTTGCTATGCGTAACAACACATTTATCCGAATGTTGCACTATTCACACCAGACCAGCAACGCCACTAATTGTTGGGTGTGTGGTCGACTCCCCCCTTTCCAGACACCGAAGGGAGTTCTGCCACTTTTTCCCTATCCGTTTTCACATAATGGTTCATGTGGAGCATGGTTCACATTAACGTCATCCCTAACCGATATGTCCCTTCTGAATCGAACATGTTTCCCAGACAAGCAAGGTCTTTCCCATAGAACAGGGTTAGATCTAGAAAATGAAGTATATGATTTAGGTAATTATTCCTCGAATTTCATGGTCCTGAATGTCCAGTCCGATACTACTCCAGATTTGCCTGCTATTTCAGTACTACCAGTCAAAGGCGAATTATGTGTCAGAAAGAATGGTTCCGCACATGTAGGACATAGTGATTGTACTACTGTGGTCGAGTATAGTGACAGTGGGAAATCTATTTTCAAAGCCTCACGTCATTCTTTTTTTGTTTGTGGTCAGACCGCATATATACGTCTGCCCCTCGATTGGGATGGAACATGTTACATTGCCTTCCTACTGCCACCAGTTTTTCTAGCCCCATCCGATTATCACAGAAACACACATCTAGTACACGTTAGACATAGAAGGGAGACTGAGTCCCCAATTGTCGATCAAACTGATCCGTCTGACCTAAACAACTATCGGCCCATCACCAATATCCCCACCCTGGCCAAACTGCTGGAGAAATGTGTCCAACTCCAACTAACAAAACACATTGATCAATTTGACCTCCTCAACCCTCATCAATCAGGTTTCAGAGCGAAACATAGCACGGAAACAGCTATGACACACATAATTGATGACGCCCTCCAAATTCTGGATCGCAATGAGTCCTGCCTCCTCATCCTTCTTGACCTCTCGTCAGCATTTGACACGGTCAAACATGAGAACTTGCTGGAGCTGCTAAATACTCGAATGGGGCTATCGGGAACTGTTCTCAAGTGGTTTTCGTCCTTCCTTCACAATCGGTCTCAGAGGTTCAAGATCGACAATGTGCTATCTACACCTATGCCTGCAGATCTAGGTGTTCCACAAGGATCCACCCTCTCCCCTACACTGTTCAACCTCGTTATGGAACCGCTCGCCACCTTGCTTCAAGCATCCAATGTTCAATTCCATATGTACGCCGATGACACACAACTCTATCTAAAGTTACAATCCCCGGAAGATATCAAACATCTGAATTCCACGCTTATTAACACCCAATCTTGGCTGGCCAATAATCACCTCAAACTAAATGCGCTGAAAACTGAGTTCCTACTCATCTCACCCCCGGCGAAAACGTCCTCCACCCAAACCTGGCTCAACAACCTAACAGCACTCAATGTCCAACCTACCATCGTGGACTCGGCGAAATCCCTAGGCATCACACTCGACGCCAAGCTCAACATGCAGCAGCACGTCAGCAAAGCCACTAAAGCAGCTAATTTCCAAATTAACACGCTGAGGAAAATTAAACCCTTCCTCCCGGCCAAAGACTTCCAAACTGCTGTACAAGCTTTAGTCATCCCTCGAATTGACTACGGAATTGCGGCCCTCAGCGGTCTCCCGCTATCCACAACAGCACCCTTAAGAGCCTCCCTGAACGCTGCCGCGAGACTCATTACTGGCTCCAGAAAGCATTCGCACATATCCCCAGACTTAAAGTCTCTAAAATGGCTGCCTTTTGAAGCCAGAATACAGCTAAAAATTGCAGTTATGACACACGCGGCCGTGCACCACAAGGCACCCAACTACCTCGCTCAAAAGCTGTCTATATCAGGAGGCTCGAGAACCAATAGGAGCACAAAAAATCTACTCCTGAAACCTCGTAGATTCCGGAAAGCGAAAACCTACAAGCGCTCCTTCTCAGGAATGGCACCCAGGATCTGGAATGTGCTCCCTCCTGAAACCAGGCTGATCTCCTCCACGGCACTCTTCAAGAAAGAGGTGAAAACCATCCTTCTGGCCAAGATCTCCTGATCGCTATAGATGTTGGTTCAGAGACTCTGCATTGTATCACTGCTCACCCTATCCCTTGGCACTACACTTTACCTGTAGAGTGGCACTACCACGCTACTCTCTTACTATCGACCAAGATATGATACACGTTGGTTTACTGATCCACCTGAACACCTCTGTATTGGGACCAATGACTTGTGCTGTCCTATATTACTTCCCTACCTGATTGTATATGGATTGGTTTTATGTATGCTTTTTATTATCCATGTTATTACCATCTTATTGTTATTGTTATTGTCACCGTGTTATTGTTGCTTTATCCATGTTATTACCATGTTATTGACTTTTATACTGTTCCCAGTATCTCTGTTGACTCCTACTGCCCCTACACTGTCTTTGTGAAGCGCTCTGATATCTGTAAGGATCCTGTTCGCGCTATATAAAACTTTGAATAAATAAATAAATAAATAAACTGAAACTACTCTAGAACAATATCAAGACTTCAATAAAGGTTTCTTTTTCTTCATAGGCCCTGTCCAGAATAGTAAGTTAATACGTAGGTTAACCAGAACCCTTGAAGCAGTAGTGAATGAGACTACTTCCGCTCTAGGTAATTTAACTGAAGAGCAATCTGCTATGAGATTTGTTGTGCTCCAAAATCGTCTCGTTCTTGACGTCATACTGGCCGATAGAGGAGGAGCTTGTAGAGTCATCGGATCTAGTTGCTGCATTTTCATTCCTAATAACGCGCCGTCTGTTTATTCAGCTATAACCAGACTTCATAAAATTGCCCATCAGTTACACCAAGATCCAGGCACCTGGACATGGTCCGGTTGGCTCTGGAGTATCATATCTGCCTGGGGATGGAAAGTATTGTCATTCCTAGGTATAGCAGTAATGATCGTATTCAGTTGCTGCCTCTGTTTACAATGTGGCCCTGCGATTTGCGGCTTGTGTGCTACCTCTTGTATTCCTAGTCCCAAGTCCCGTTCCAAGACAATTCGAGACGAGCAAATGATGCTATATGAACAGATAGATGGTATCATGAATATTGATGTTTCCTGATGGAAACGTAGGGCACAAGGAGGGAATGTGGAAAAGTAAATTTTGCCATGTTATATGTGCCTACGTGTTCCCCATCCTATGCTATATGTGCATGATCGATATGCATGTATCCCCCTATGATCGATTAAAGACGCAATTATAGTTGTGTTCAATGTTAGTATGCCAGTTTCCAGTCCTCGTGAAAGCAACGAGTATTAGGCCTATGTTGCCACGTTTTACAGTGTGCACGTTAATTCATTGAATTGTCCCCGTTTCTAGGCCTCAAAAGGGCACGGACGCCAGATTCAAGCTCCAGTCTTCTGAACCCGCTCCGAGGAGCGATACAGCCCCCACCTGCATCCCTGACCCTTCACTTACTTCCTGCCTCGCAGTGCCCGGCCCGGCCTGGCTCTGCCTCCCAGTCTGCCAAGAGTATGTTATGCTTTTAGTTATCAGTCCAGCCCTCCTTCTCTGCATTCCTAAGCTACTGAATCGCATCAACAGTTTCAGCCATGGTCTAGTCTTTCTGTCTCCATGTAAGAGAAATACTGTATTAATATTCCTAGCTCACGCAATACATGTAGAATAATGCATGCACCAGTCTGAGTGTCAAGTAGCCTTTGCCCTGATAACTTTTGGATTCTATCAACATGTACTCCAAACACCAGATACCAGATACAATATAGGCACATGTCATTCTGACACCGCAGACTTTAGTCTCCTCTTCTCGCGTAGAAGTCATAGCCCCCAGTTCTCCCTGGTAACACGTCATTGCCCGTTTGCGCGCACCACTAGGTTAAAGGTCCCAGCTGCTCTCAGGTAGCCCCCTCCATGTTTCCGCCCACTCATGATATTTCTGTGACGTCTACATCACATGTCTATGTATACGCCCTGTACACGCCTTCTTGTTACACCCATTTTGTCCTTATCTTTCGCGACTGCTACGAGTTACGCCTACTGCTACGCCTACTGTATTGAATGTAATGTAATTGTTTTAGTATATATATACTGTGTACTGTTACTGAAAGCCCCCCATGCCATTCCCATTCCCTGGCAGCTGCCATCCATTCTATTTCCGTGCAGGCTATCCCGTTCCTGTCCCTTCCCTTATGCCTGATTAAAGCCTGTCAAACTCTGATACCTCGAATCCTGTCTCTTATTTATTGAGCTATCTGTTTTATTCATTATAGTCAAAAATAGTACCGGTAATTAATTATTTATTTACCACAAGATCCTAACGTAGGGTGTAGCCGGAGGAGAGGCCGAGGCCAGCGGGACCCGGCCAGGGGATTGCCTTTACAACGCTGAAGAGTTGCAGGGGGGGGAATGTCTCCTAGACCCTCCCCTCTCTCTCCCAGTCCGGCCGCGGTGGCCCTTGAGAGTTTCAGGTAGTCCCGCCACATGCTCTTCCGGTCCGGCCACCAACGGTCGGGGGGCCGAGGCCGACGGGATCCGGCTGCAGCCGATAAACCAAGGAACCCGTTCATGGGGCCAGAGCCAGGAGCGTCCGGCCGACATCCACCGGAAGCCCGGCCCGAAGACGGACGGGACACTTCTTCTTTCTTGAATAATGGCTGCGACAACACTGGGGGGGATGTCTTGCACATGCCTCCGACCCCCCCCCCCTCGTCCTCATCGCCTGGTCCGGCCATAACAAATCTCAAGCGAGACGCCGTGGGGTGCACTGGGAGGGAGAGACGATGCGAACAGGCCTCTCCCGCCTCCCCAGTGGAGGCTTCCCACCTGCACCCTCAGCGCTCCAAGCGCCCGGAAAAGGGTTCTTCCACTGTGGCGATGCTGCAACGTCTCGCCCGGCAGGGTGGAGCCCGTCCGCTCATTTGACCCCGCGATCGCCAGTAGCTACCGAACTCTCAAAATGGCGGTCGACCTGGCAAGAGCGGGCCCAGCATAAAGAAATGGCCCGGTCACTGGTTGACTCCACCACCGTAGTCCTCCACGACCTTGAAGATTCTACAGGAGCCGCGGGAGTCTCCGACCCCCGATGGGGAATGACTGCCATGATCGCCCGTGGAGTGACGAAACTGTATCCGCGGGACGTCGGCGCTCCCATGCTGGCGCCAGCCTCACTTTGAATTACTAGAATCCTGCAGACCTCAGTTCCGGTGAAAGCACAGTGTGACCCGGTAGGAAAAATTGTTGCACCCCCTCCCCTTTTTGACTGATAGTTCAAACCACCGATCCTTTCCTTTGCCCTTTTAACGGAACTTTGGACTGCCTCCCCCTCTTTTACATTTTCTAGAGAAAACAAAACATTAACCACTACATTAGCATAGCAGTTGACACCAGAACTGTTTTCAAATTGAAAACCAACAACATCTTCAACAGAATCCTTTTTGTTTCTGCTGTGACCCTGCTACAGCACAGGCATTGTCCCCAGCAGTAATTCTGCAATGCCGGTAAGAATAGCTGTGGTGCCTACTGGACTCACTCACCCCCGCGGCGCCCCACGCCGTTATTTGCTGGGCGGCAACTTACTAGACATCACTTTCGTGCCATCTAGATTTCAGCGCGTTCTGCTGCCTTGGAACTATTCGCACAACAGACTGCTACTGACGACCCACCCCCAGGCAACATCTTCTGAATTTTCATAATTTGAAAGAACTAGTAACATGTCCTCATCAGGAATTCAAAAGAAAATGCCACGGTCTCTTCGTTGTTTAAATGTTTTGACTGTTTTTGTTTTGTTGTATATATTTATATGTTATTAAAGTTTTATATTCCTACTACTTTGTTGGAGTGCTATATATTTTTAATGTGACACATAATTGTAAAAACTTTGATGTACAAAGAGTCATTCCTGGAATCTTCCGCTTCAGGCTCGGTCCCCTCCCCAATCACAATACAGGATGGTTTTCAGATAGTAGGAACACGTGTGGTGTGACGGATCTCATCGGGTGTGGGCCTTGATCTACTATAACTCCTTTGAAGAGGGGTGATTCTTTACAGCTGGAGCCATAAACTACATCTGCAGGGCTAGCTGATAGCCTGGACAATCGGACACAGAGGAAGAGGAGTGTCAGAGGGTGCGGTAGTGAATAGGGCGAAAGGGAGGTGTCGGGCGGGCACAGAGTATGATTCTCAGGGAAGAGCAGCGCAGATGGGGGGAGGTTTATTGCCCATGCATAAGACAGAGAGCGGGGGTGACCAGTGCCTGGGGAAGATGCTTGCGAGGGTGGGGAGCCATGCTACGAATCGACAGCGTGCAGAGAGTGGGTCTGGTCAAGGCATCTAAAATGGCTGCCGTGCACCACAAAAGTGTGGCATTTCAAAAAAGGCAAGATGGCGCAAACAATGTTTTTCAACACTTCCTCATTTCCTTCGAATCGAACGTTAACAGACGTTGGTGCATATTACCAAAGTTAAGCAATATTTATCGCTAACGATACTTACCAACAAATTTTTTACCGCTAAGCATCGTCAGAAATTATCGAAGATAAACCTTGCTATTATCAAGGTTTATCCAAATGCGATAAAAAACGGCCGCAATGCATGAATATCGCTAAAAAATCAGCGATATTCATGCATTACCGAGCTAATGCTCTTAGCCATGTTATCCACCTCCCATTGGATAACATGGCTAAGAACTGCTCAGGGCAGGTGTTACTTTTTGGAGATATTCGCGCTTAGCGCGAATATCTCCAAAAGTTGGTAATAGGAGATAGATATCTTGCATGTTGTAATGCAAATTATTGTGGTATATGGAACTCATACCATAATCTCTCAGGAAAGCAGAAACTGATCCTTTTGGGACCGCCTGAAAAGGCCTAGGGGGTGAGGGGTACTCTACTTTGCCCCCTTTTCACGTTCCGAACTATTTTATTTTACTCTCTTCTGTAATTACACAAAATAGCAGCGATAAGATGCATCGGAGACACACAGTGAGAGAAAGGAGGCCGGAGATGAAGAAGAGATGTCAAATACACATTGGAGATAATATAGTGGCAGAAGGGAAGTAAATATGAGTAAACTTACCATGTAACATAAAAATGTTGCACTCTATACTATAAGTCTCATTTTATACTACAATCACTTCGCTACAACCTCATAAATTAAAAATAAAAATGAATAATGTCTCAAACAATTTTTGATTTCTAAATATAAATTTATTCTTCAGAATTTTCTAAATTTGAAAGAACTAGTAACATGTCCTCATCAGCAATTTCCTCATGAAAAGTCTGCAATGATGATTCTTGTAACTCTATGGTCTCCAAACATTCGATAAATTCGCCATCAACAGATTGATCAAAAAAATCATTCAAGTCATCTCCTCCTTGTGACAATATTTCATTATTGGTGCTGTCAATTTCAATCAATGTAGTGGAATCATTCAAGTCATCTCCTCCTTGTGACAATATTTCATTATTGGTGCTGTCAATTTCAATCAATGTAGTGGAATCATTGAAGTCATCTCCTCGTGACAATATTTCATTATTGGTGCTCTCAATTTCAATCAATGTAGTGGAATCATTCAAGTAATCTCCTCCTTGTGACAATATTTCATTATTGGTGCTGTCAATTTCAATCAATCTAATGAAATCATACACGTCATCTCCTCCTTGTGACAATATTTCATTATTGGTGCTCTCAATTTCAATCAATGTAGTGGACAATTCAAAAGAAATTGCCACGGTCTCTTCATTGTGAGCCATTTTATTTTGAAATTGCTTGCTGTAAATTGCAGAAAAAAATAATCACTTTCATTTATCGTTTTTAGTAATACATAATATAAAACTAACTTTATCAAGTATTTAGTATAACAGAAGGACTGCAAATAAATAACAGAAAACATTTTTCAAATTATCTTCAAGTGTACAACATAGTTCCCCTTACAAATTAACAACTCACCTTTTTAAAAGTAGGAGAAGTGTTAGTACTGTGTAAATCAAACACCAGAAATTCACCACCAAAAATTCCTCACAAATGTACCTCAGACAGTAGTATCACAAAATGGCTGTGGTTTCCTCTCATTTGACATATATACATAACCAATTAACTTTCATCACACACAAATACAAAACCAAAGTAACATTTTAATTGGTTCTAAATTTCAACACTTTCAAATGTGTTTTCCCCATGCAATTTTCCATAGGACATTTACATACGTCTACAGCCTGAATGGCTGAACGGAATTACACCAAACTTGGCAAAATGGTACATCAAACCTAAGAGGTCAGGAAGGATCTACTATGCCCCCTTTGGTCATTTGCCCCTTCGCTTTGGCCTCCTCTTGTCTCTCGATCCTACCGAGAGACAAGATGGCGGCCGCTACGGACTGTTTGGAATGTTGACAGACGCCGGAGAACCAATCAGCTTCGCAAAGCTCCGTAACGCGAAAAGTACGCGAAGCGGAGCGCTGTTACAGATATATATCTTTTTTTGAACGTTAATTTCTCAAAATCCACTGGAGCACATATATTGAGACCTAGCAAAGGCACATCGGGCTACCAGTCCCTAATATTTTGCCAAGTTTCGTGCAAATCCATTCAGCTGTTCGATTATTGACATTTAGATACGTCTACAGCCTGAATGGCTGAACGGAATTACACCAAACTTGGCAAAATGGTACATCAAACCTAAGAGGTCAGGGAGGATCTACTATGCCCCCTTATGGTCATTTGCCCCTTCGCTTTCGCCTCCTCTTGTCTCTCGATCCTACCGAGAGACAAGATGGCGGCCGCTACGGACTGTTTGGAATGTTTACAGACGCCGGAGAACCAATCAGCTTCGCTTCACAAAGCTCCGTTGCGCGAAAAGTACGCGAACCGGAGCGCTGCCCGGTCCGCTGTTACAGATATATATCTTTTTTTAAACGTTAATTTCTCAAAATCCACTGGAGCACATATATTGAGACCTACAAAAGGCACATCGGGCTACCAGTCCCTACAATTTTGCCAAGTTTCGTGCAAATCCATTCAGCCGTTCGGGCTAAAAGTGAGGCCAACCGCCCTATGGAAAACTCAATGTTAAAAACACGTTTTGGGACCCCCCTTTTTTCTCGACCCCCCCTGGACGAACCCCCCCCCCAATTTTCAGGGGCTGCTCAGAAACAAAATGTGCCATTTTCCTGAAAATTTCAGCCAATTCCGTCCACAAACGCCAAAGTTATTAGACATAGAATTTTCAAAAATCCCATAGAGAAAAAATCCTAACTATATATACCTACTGGCGACCGCCAGTAGGTAATATATATATATGCCACAAAGTTGCGCCGGTGAATGAGCCACAGACTCTGCAGGATGGGTCAGTGCAACGGTACCGGTGCTCCCACGTATTAAATCCAACACAACTCCAAACTTCACTTTCAAGTAAGGAACACTGACACCTTGCTGAAGGTTCAAAACGATGCTTTAATTTCATGTAGAAAGCTTGCACAGGTTCAAAAAAGCCCAACACGTTTCTCCTCCATAAGAGGCTTGATCACGGGTAAAGTCTCTGCTTCCACCTTGCCTCGTGATTTAACACTGCGGTTTGGTTTCCTCCCAGAGTGCAATTGCAAACAGGTGTGTCCTTTATTTTTTCTCCATGAAAAGCGGCAGCATGTTGAAACTTTATTGTTTTCTTTCACACAAGTGCTGCCAAATGTCTTTAAATGGGGACTGTAAGTAACTGCAAAGTTCGTTTAAAACCTGTCTTAAACAATAATTGCCTTCTACCAGCACGATCATACCCTCAGCCAGCAAGTGAGAAAAACTGCATCTTGCGTCCCTTACCAGCATTCTTTTCGATTTTCTCTTGGAACATTTTCCGTTTTTTATCTTCCAGAATGCTTGTCGAGCCGGGCTCATGGAAAAGTTCAATGCCACAAAGTTGCGCCGGTGAATGAGCCACAGACTCTGCAGGGTGGTTCAGTGCAACGGTACCGGTGCTCCCACGTATTAAATCCAACACAACTCCAAACTTCACTTTCAAGTAAGGAACACTGACACCTTGCTGAAGGCTCAAAACGATGCTTTAATTTCATGTAGAAAGCTTGCACAGGTTCAAAAAAGCCCAACGCGTTTCTCCTCCATAAGAGGCTTGATCACGGGTAAAGTCTCTGCTTCCACCTTGCCTCGTGATTTAACACTGCGGTTTGGTTTCCTCCCAGAGTGCAATTGCAAACAAGTGTGTCCTTTATTTTTTCTCCATGAAAAGCGGCAGCATGTTGAAACTTTATTGTTTTCTTTCACACAAGTGCTGCCAAATGTCTTTAAATGGGGACTGTAAGTAACTGCAAAGTTCGTTTAAAACCTGTCTTAAACAATAATTGCCTTCTACCAGCACGATCATACCCTCAGCCAGCAAGTGAGAAAAACTGCATCTTGCGTCCCTTACCAGCATTCTTTTCGATTTTCTCTTGGAACATTTTCCGTTTTTTATCTTCCAGAATGCTTGGCGAGCCGGGCTCATGGAAAAGTTCTGGGGATCCTACAGAAAATAAACCAAAGAATCTAACCTATGGAGCAGTGTGCGGCGTGTTTCTTTCTATATTGAAACAATTTTGCTGAAAGGTATCCTGCGAGGGTGTCCTGAACCTCGCCGCCGGCACCAGCTACAGAGCTCCTCTCACTATTGGGACATTTGCTCATTCATATATATATATATATATATATATATATATATATATATTTCAAAAAGCTGTGTTTAAAAGCAAAATCCGTTTTTGGTTTCAAAAAGCACACATTGCCGCAGTAGTCTCTGTCATTGAAGGGAACTACTTTGAGTGTGAATGGGCTCCTTTTGCAGGTGGAGAGTACCGTCACATAGAGTGAAGGTAGCCAATGGTTGATATGAGCTGACCCACTGTCCCAAGCGGTATGCTGTGGTGGCCGAAAGAAAAACGATGAATGACACAAAAACAGACCAATGTGTGAAGAGTGCTGACTAAAAGTTCCTATAAGTATATTATATATATAAATTTAGAAAAAATCAAAAGGTCTTGGCTAATGGCAGTCCTAAAAAGGCCAAAGGTGCCAAACTTCCAAGTCGTCAGAGGGAAAGAAATACTGACAACAATATTTTTACAATATTTGGTGAGGCTTCAACGGACCATTGCAGCTCACAATTACTGTTCTGGTGATTATTACTTTTTAGTTGTATTCATTTTCAATAAGTCAGCCAGAGATTGATACAAAAATGAGGATGAATCTGACTAGTCTTCACGGGTCCAAAATGGTCACAAATGATCCAAAGACTATTAATACAACAGGCCTCGGAGAATCTTCTGCCGTTCCGCTATAAGATCTTTTGGAACCACCTACTCCCTCGAGCCTAAAGCCCAGGTATGGTATCCTAGCTCTACTTTTATCATGGCTATGCTGAATTTGAGCCATCGATTACAGACTTTGAGGCACTCCAACTCATGTTTGCAACTGGGACTTTGTTTTCATGATTAGGCTTTGAGCTAGAGCAACAAGGAGAAATAAAGAAAGGGAAGTAAGAAACAGGAACAGAAAGAGTTAAAAGAAGTGAAAAAAGGAGAAAGAAGGGATGAACAGGATACCGGAAGAGTGAGATAAAGAGGCAGAAAGAGTAGGATGGTGAAGAAATTGGCATGAGGTGGAATCAAGACTAGGCAGCCTTGGGATTCAGCAACTCAAGCCTTTAGCAGCACAGCCAACAGGCTCCTATGAAAAACGTTGGGCCCCTGTACTTGGATTTTTGTTTTTATTTTTGAACAAAATATGCACTGGTCATACTTTATTGTTTTATACAGCTGTTAGTCTTCAGGTCAGATGTTTACATCGGGTGCTCATCCTCCATCCAAATTTTTTTCTGCACTATTTACCACAATATCTAGAGAAAAAAACATGTTCCAAAGAATATGTATCACTCTCTTTATTTATTTATTTATTTGGAAAGTTTTATATAGTGCTGCATTTTTAGGTCACCAGGTAGAAGCAGTCACTCACCTCTGCTTCTGAACCCCAAAGGACATAAGCCTAGGGATGTCACTCGTGCATCTCAGAGGTCGGACAATATAAATATTTAGATATGTCTCCTGAGAAGACTGGCCTAGGGAGTGTGAAATGAAGCTTATATGACTCACACTACGACTGACCATAGGAGCCTGTAGGTATCATCCCATGAGTCTGAAGGTATTACGCCTAAGAAGACCAACCGTAGGAGTATCTGAGAGTGAAATCAATGTGACAGTGGAAAAGAGAGGACTGAAGGAAAGCAGATTGATTTGCAACACTCTAAAGTATGTCACCCATCAACAACTTCACTTTATTGACATGGCCACTATTACATCTGAGGCTCAGTGTTCGTATATGTGTGGGTTCATGGTTTCTTCTAGAAATTGACATACAGAGACCTTGAGAGGCACCACAGACAATTTGAAATCTGTGCAAAGTCAATACCACAAAAGAAATGTAAAAATGTATGCCATTTTGAATTCCTGTCAACTAAAGTCCAACCTTTGATAATCAAGGATTCTACAGCTAATGTTGTTCACATTTGGGTTCCTGTCACTTGAGTGAAAATACAAGTGTCACAGGAACCTCAAATGACTAAATATACCCCAATCATAATGTAAATACAGGCATGCCATTGAAAGACATTATAATGGTTCCCAGTTGAAGCCAGGGTTGAGTTAAAAGCCCACTTAACTGTGCACAAGATATACCTGGGCAACTGTTCAAGATACATGCAGAAGCTGGCACCCATGTCACTGCTTGAGGTTTTTTTTATATTGCCTTGTGCTGTAAAATGTACTGGTCCTTGTAGTGGTGCTGACAGATATTTAAAAAGTGTTTGATTTCCCGACGTGGGGGGTCTATCTGGCAGGTCATACAGATGGCCAACTTAGGCCGAGAGCCTTAGGTTATGCCCAGGTTCTTTGCAAGGACCAATGAGCTCAGATCTGAGAGAACGGCGTCTAACTCTTTCCTGATGAGAGAGGCACCAGGGCAAGGATGCCGACTCTCACCTGAGCTTTGTGCCTTGGAAATGGCGCCTCTGGCTGCCTGGATAAAGAAGGACGGTCTGGTACCGAGCCTCCAGGGAGAGGGTGGTCTAAAGGACTGGGTGTCACTCTATGTGAATGACATGCTCCTCTTCCTCTGGTAGTCACAATGAACAGGACAGCGACCGATGGTTATTTAAGACCTATGTGTGGAAGCCATTGACTTAGCAGTCAGTCAGAACAGGTCGGTCATTGTCTCTGTCAAGGTAACTTGTTGGCAATCCCAGTTGCATAATCAGAACCGAAATTCTAAATATCTGGGAATGTGCATCACTGTCGAACCAGAAATGAGTTGGGAAGTCAGCAATATGCCCCTTTTAGATGGTTTCCCAAGATAGAACACGCTTCCTCCTTCAATTAAGGGGAGGCTAATGTTGTTTAATATAGTGGCTCTGGTTAAACTCCTCTACGTGATTCAAATAAAGATCCCTGAGTAATGCTCTGATACCGTGTGGACTTTTTGTCGCTCATTCTTGTGGACAGATAAACAACCTAGGTTTCCATGGAAGAAATGCGTTCAATCATTCTATAATGGTGCACTAGGTGTGGTAAATATGCAACTGTACTACTGGACCATAAGGTTAATAGTCATAAACTAGCTTTTCTTTTGTTCCAGAGAAGATCTTGCCATCTGTTGAGAATGCTGAGAATGTTGGGGAGAGGATGTGGCCTTACAGCTAGAGCGGTCGACCTCGACCCTGGGGACCCAGGTTCGAGTCTCGACAGGGACGGTCAACGTCTTGTGATTCTGGGCAAATCGCTCAATCTCCCCGTGCCTAACAAAAAATGAATGTGTCCATCTGTAACACACCTGGTGCTCCTGTAAAGCACTCTGATACCTTCGGGTCTAGTTCGCGCTATATAAAACTCCGGGGGACAAAAACCTAGACACATTTGAAGGTCAACCCTGTTGAGTACTTTGCAAGTTGATTGTGCCGGATTCCCTGTCTGTGCCTACCATAGTTCTTCTTAGTTGGTGGTGGAGGGCACTGAGTTAGACTGGCTTAGAGGACAGGTTAACATGAGAGATGTTCTAATAGCAAGGCACGTAGCTGGAAGATCTGGCCAAGTTGGAGGGTTCTGGACATAGAACCTCACTGGCATTTCCAGACTGGAAGATGTGTGATACTCTTATCACAAGAAATCATTTGAAACCACCTCAGGAGGGTTTCACCTTAATCGATTCCAATTATATAGGTACCTCCGAGGGCGACAAGCCCTAGACTATTACTGCATACAGACCTGGCAGATCTCCCAGAGTTTATCACCCTGGAGGCTAAAATAGCAGTAAGAGAGCCACTGGGAAGGTGTGCTATTGTGCACATTTATCATTCACAAGTTATTTACAAACAAGTGATCATTATCAGAACAGAGGCTGGGACAGTTACGGATGAGGAATGGAGGGAAGCAAAACGCTGAGTAAAATGGATGGTTGGAGGCCACCCTACATCAAGTCAAAGATTAGATACAGAGAAGAGTGGTTTCCTTCACATGATCTAGAGCGGTCTGGTGCTCCAAAGATACAGGAAGTAGGGAACATCCTTACTATGGTACTAGGATACCCGGTTGATCTCTTCCAAAAATGAGGCCTTCTGGTATTTTGGAGGAAAGGGAAGGTTTTGGGGGACTTGGCCTTCTTGCGCATGGGGTGCATCTGGGCTAAGAGTGGCTTCTCATGCCACTGGCGATCTGATAAAGCTCCAACTTTGAAGAGTGGTTGAAGGGAGTAGACCACTGAGGCCTATACAGAGAAAGTCATATTCCTAGTTCGAGGATGCCCTGCTCAACACGATATGGCATCCTTGGAGAGAACATGTTGTGCCTGATGTACCAAGACATATTTAAGTGACGTAGCGCAATTGAGTAGAATGCTGTGCCAATCTATTTCTTCACGTAAACGCATTTGCATGATTAGGGGACTGCCTGTTTGGTTTGCCTTGAAATCAATAAAATAGCTTTAAAAGTACATGAAGGTTGAGATCTAATGTCATTCCCTCATTTTGCATACCTGCACTACATGCCAACATTTGGGAACACCAAAATAAATTAGAAGAAAACTTGAAATACATTATTTTGTCTTTTACTTTTTCTAGCGTTGAGTATGTTTTAAGAGGGAGAAAGCTCAAATACTGTATTTTTTTCCCCTGCACGTATGATCATTGTCACTGTAGGTTTTATAGAGTTTGCACAGTCGAGAAATCATGAAAAAGTCCTTTGTAGAATTAAGGTGAGGAGCATTTCTGACATATTCCTCTGTAAAGATCTACATGAGCCCATGTCTGCATAGACAGTTTTACCTGGAGGAATATGGGAGCATCGATCGATATGTGTAACATCTGCTGTTACCAGTCGTGACCCTATCATCTGACTGACTCAACCTCAGCACCACTGGACTTTCAGAGGAGCTGGTCTAAGACGTACACTTTATATATTTTTTAGAGGCCGATCTTTCTGGAGAAGGGACACAGGTTTGTATCCACCAAGTCTTGAAATAGGCAGCATGACGCAACCTTTCTATTTCAAGCCAATTTTTTTCACCTTCCTATTTTCTTGCAGATTTCCTTCCCAGTTCCTTAAAGAGGCTCGCTGATGACATCAGAGCTGACATTTCTGCTTTACACCTTTCTTTCCAGGCCTCCTGCAGTGGTTTGAACAGTCTGGCTTTAGCAATAGAAAAGGCGCAGTATAAATAGAGGATTAAATTAACTGCAAATAATGCAAACATTAGTCTTTCAATTCACTCTTCTGCCAAAGCATGCCTATTTTTTAGAGGCTATGGCCTGTTGTGAAAATTCCTAACTTCCGTATAGAGCAGTGTTCCCCTGCATTCAGAACAATGCGTGCTTTTGTATATTCTGGATAATTCCTTTATTACTTTTAAAATTGTCAGTAAGTAGCAACCCTGTTCTGAGAGCGCCCAGTTCGTTGTTATTGCTTTAAGATGAGAAGGAACCCATCTGTCGCCCCAGTCCGAGTGGGTCCCAGACCCTAGTCCAATCTTACTATATTTTTTAAATTTCTTTACTGATTTTAATAAAATAAAAAAATGAAAATTCATCAACAGTTGTGCTGTGAATTAATTGTAAGTTCAGTGGTAACATCTCATCCCTACCCTACCCACCAGCATGTTTCCAATGAACAAAAAAACATAAACTAACCTCACATCCATAGATCAAATTATGTACAATACCAGTTTGGAAGACTGGGGACATCACATAGAATCACTCAAATTCTTTCTGCAGTTGGAGAGCATCTGTTATATATGTTTAAGGGCCAATGGCTAATCCAAGTTTACAGTTGTCTTAGGGATCGCGCTCTGCACTAGATCACTGACTCCACCCCAGTGTCATCCAATGGGCCGTACAGAAGCAAACAGTAACGCAGCGGATCGCAAATGTCTCAAGATCTAGACGTAGGTGGCAACAGTTCAGCATATAAGGATAATTGTTCATTGCAATATATTAGGTCAGATAGCAAAACCCTCCCACATCCCCATCGACAAGTGACTCGATGCTTAGCCAATAGTAGAGTAAGAGCCACATATTTCCTACACCCAGCTTCGATCTCACCTGTGTGCCCCAATAGTGCAGAAGTGTAAGTGCCAGGGCTTGTCCAAAAATGTCAGCGAGTGCGTGATGCCTCCCCCAGAAAGCCTGTATTGGCCCATGCAAGATGGAGAAAGTCTACCCCAGCCAAACCACGCCAGGCTCACTTATCCCAGTCAAAATTCTTAGTGACGGGGCGGGGCACGACCTGGCAAAAACACAGCATTTTGACACTCACTCACCATCAGACTCCTGGCGATGCAACCAAGCTTCGACCAATCAGATAATCCATGTGGCTGGCTAACTAACAGCAACCCTCAGCGTCCATCTTTGAAGTAGTGGTGGACATGCAATGTAGGTATGTATTTTTTCACAGCTTTAATAAATACATACATTCTTAAAAAGCATTCTTGTCATTTACCTTTCTGCCGATTCTCCCCAGACACCATGGAATTTGGTTCATGAAAAAGCAGGGTAGCAGAAGTGATATCATGCTCTCTATGATCCCAGATCACAGGATTGACCCTGTGCCACGGCCTTAGCCCCTCCGTGTATGCAAGGTTTATTGAACCCTCTTTACTTTATATTCCTGATGCTGCTTTTATGACCCCTTACACAAGGAGCTGGAAGGGCAGTGCCAGGGCCACCAACAGGAAAACGCGGGGCAGCAGCTTTCCATAATTCAGGTCCGGGTCCAATTCTACTGGCCTTGTGAACAGTGACGGCTGACTATCTATTTAAGTTGTGGGGCGTTAGAGGTTCTTAACAGAGTACAATTCGAGGGTGCATGCACAGGGCGAACAATTATTTTAAAAAATAAGTCTCTTGCCCTAGATGGTTTACAAATTTGGCAAACAATACCTTTAGGGTTGAGTTCCAGTCCTCCAGTTCACGATTGGTTCAGTCCTGCCCGCGTTGACACAAAGCACCTTCTTTCGATTAGAACCTCTTCAGCTTTCAGGATTATGGAGCACTGATCAGATAATGTTCTCTAAATGGGATCAACAGTCCTGGATTCAGGGTGAGTCCTTCTTGGTTGTGTTCATTTTAATAATTCCACCTCAAACAGTAAACTTGTAATTCCTGCCCCATTGGGCAGTGTTCGTAGCATCCAGTGCATGAGCTCTGAATTTCGGGATAAAGGGAAACGCATGGAGGTGGACATCTGCACGGATCAGCATGGTGAAACAATAGTGTAGAACAAAGGCTAGAGATTACCAGTGGCAGTGAAAGAGGAAATCCCATTAGTGGTTCAGGGATGAGAGCCTGCCCGCAAAACCATCTCTCTGAAGGTGTCAGTTAGTCCATCTCCTCTTTGTCATGTTTGTGGTTACTAGACCAACACTGTCCTACTGGTGCCTACACGGCCTACTGCTGCGAAGAAGGGCACCATGAAGTCCAAATCTAATATAAATAGAAGCACTCGGAGCTCCCCACTCCTTCACCATGTATGATCAGAGTCTCATTAGCCATTCTCTGGGTGAACATATTTTTAAGCAGGAGGGGGAGATGCTGTGCCAGATCCTTCACCCTTTCTACGTGAAAAATTGGGTACTGATAATGGCAAAATGTTGCTCTTTAACAGAATTAATGAGTAACAGAACACCATGTATCTCCTCTACAGCACCAACCCTTGCACAACCAGCCTAGGACCAAGTGCACATAGTCTAGCAGGCTATCGCAAAATCACCCCAGCCTTAACATGAGTTTGAGTTGAGAAAATGAATGGGCAATAAAGATGCCTTTAAAGGTTGTTTTCTTCTGTCACAAGTGCTATGTGCTCAAGAATAAAGGGTAAATGTCAGGCTGTATCTTCTGACAAATGTCTGCTTTTTCCTTTAACATGTGGATTGATGTTTACAAAATTCCCTAACTTTAAAGTCAAAGACAGAATAGTAAAGTGGACTAGTTGGCAGTCTTGTGGTGGTAAAGGGCGAGAGAAAACAAAGGCTGTAACATGTGCATTTCTTTGCAACACACAACCACTTTTAAAAACCTGTAAATAGTCCAAATGTTTCAAAACATATCAGCAGTTAGGAAACCACAAATGGACCCCTTGTTCTGAAGCATGCTGGAAACAGAGTTTTAATAGGATCAAAACAATCAAGACACTTTACTTGGTGATGTTCATGGTTAAATGATACATATTTGCTGAAACCACATTTCCACACATTATTGTCTGTGTGTTATATAGTGTTATCTGTAAAACTGCATGTTGGCATTTTGCTGCCATTTCAATGGAAAATGTTCTTTATGTAAAAGACAGTGCCTCCTTCTGACTTGCAATAATGCTTCAACAACGTATACAGTTTCTAGTCTGTAGCACACTTCTGTGCATCAATGAGAATCTGCAATTTACAGCGCACAGAAATGAAACAGCCGAATCAGTATACTATTCCTCATATACAGGTAAAACAAGGGGGGCTGATATCTGGCTAGCCAGGGCATTATATCGTAATATCAACTCCTATCTAACTGTTCTGGCCCACAATAATACCATACATTCAGCAGTCCACAGACAATTATAACTCATGCAGGCTGGTTAATAACTACCTTTTCCTGCTTAATACTCTTACCCTCCCACGGACCTGTCCACTTTGGGTCTTATCCATCACTAACTACTGTACCAGCCCCTAAACCAGTCATCACCAGCTGAACAGACATGGGATACACGATGCGATCTAACACATAAAGCTGGTTACTTGAAGGATCGCACAGCAAATCCCAATTAGCTACATTCTGTGCATGCCGCTTTACATCTTGTAATGGCAATCAGATATTAGATGCTAGTAACAAAGTCCATCCCGGAAGATCTTCCCGATCACTTCTCTTAGCAAACATGCCTGCTCAGAACCATGAACTGTAAACAAAATATCAGACTGGACAACCCAGTGCTGTATCCATATAATTATTATGTGATCATATGAAATACCACAAAAAGACTTGCACAGTTGCTCAAAGCTGCCAGGATACCAAAAAAACGTGAATTGCACAATTGTCTCTCACACCTCTTCACCACAATGCAAGTTGCAATGCATTTTAACATAATATCCACACCTCAATGGTCATCACACACAATATGGAAACACTTCTCACATAGGATCAAATACAAAGACAAACTCTTCCAATCACTGCCAGGCCTTTTAGACTTATAAGCCTGAATAGAAGGCCTTCTGTTCCACTATGGATAGAATGTATGAGCATGAGGGGGCAGTGGTAGGTGGGCCAGTCCAGTGAGCGAGAGGAAAGTAAGCACCTGATATGTTTTATTTTCTTCATTGAATACAGTATGCACCTACATCTCAAGTTTGTTTGGTATTTTACAGAGTACTAGCAGAAAAAACACAATGTCTGATTATGACAGGCGAAGGCTCTACAGAGGCATTGCTCACATCGGATTTTTAGGCATATTCGGATGCAACATCTACCTCGCAGGCAGCGTCCTTGCCAGAGCCACTCAAGAAAAAAGCAACTTAAAGGACAGAGTGGAAAATCTGTTCCTTAGTTTCCAAGACCACAATTATTTAATGTGCCATGATTCAGAGTTGAGTGCAAGAATCCATATCGATGGCAAAGCTGCTGATGCAGTTAACTTGACCCGTCATCTGGAACTGCAATACTTATTTAATGAGTACAGTATAGTTGCCTTGTGATGTTCCCAACATAAACAAAATCATGTATACTGAGCTTGCCAAGCAGCAATTCATCTACTGAGAGGATTTTTCTTAATTGAAGTTCACCTGGACTGATACACGAAATAGATGTGATGTTGAGCTTGTTAAGGTGGAATTGCAGATCCAAGTGAACATGCAACACTCATGCGCAAACTTCTATCACTTTTCTCTTAGGAACAAAGAACTTCTGAAATGTTAGTTTAGAGAAAAAGTTAAATTAAAAAAACAGCACTAAAATGCTACTGTCTGTGAGTCCATGTACTAGCAATCATATAAAAGGGGCAAAATCCTCTGTCACTTGCATCAGTGGTCAGATTTTACTGGGTGTGCTGTACTACATTATAATCTAATATAAACTTGTTTTGACCTGTATTTATGTTGTTTGTCTATGTACTTACTTATATAATATTACGCAACCTCCTCTGATGTGTCTGTAATACTTACCTCTGTCACAAATTTTTGGCCTGAATTTTGACCTTCTGTCCTGAGTTTTCGTCCTAAATTTTGACCCTTTGTCCTGAATTTTTACACTCAGTGTCATGAATTTGTACCCATGCCAGTTGGTCAACCTACTCAGGTTGGAGAAATGTAAGTGCGCATGTTGGTTTGGATGGCCTAAGACAGCCGGCCAAACAGACATTTGCTCTTACAGTGCGCACCACTCTTCCTCCCTGGCTGCTGCTTACCTAGAGTGGCCTCGCCCTGCCCTAGATTCGGCGGACCCTGCTGACACTGCTGAGTCAGTGAAAAATAAAATTATAATAAAATCGTTGTATTATCATTTTACCTTTGACCTGCTGCGTGCAATGCTCCTCCGCCTTAGCGCAGAAGCCGCTGCTGCTCAGGCGCGCAACACCCATTGGGCTCACCGGGCTTCAGCCCCCCCCCCGTCGCCTCCTCTGCCCGGGCTAAGATGACACACACTGAAATCACTAACTAACGCTGCGCATCGGAGCCGAGAATGTGATTTTTATTATGCATTCTGAGAGGCCCAGCAGCCCGAGCAGACAGCCAGCCTCTGAACAGTTTCCTCGAGTGAACACCCCCTGCCCTCACCTCTTGATTGCCTTTAGAGTGGCGCCGCCGAGGTGAAATCCTTGCCTGAAGGCAGGGATTTCACCTAAGCACTTGATGGGTTATAAGTATGGGGTGTGAAGTGCACAGCAGGGGGGAAGGCATGGCCAGTGCAGGTGACGCTTTTCTTTTGTATGGGAATTTCTGCTGGCGTCATAGCCCAGGGTGTGCTGTCTGTGCACTTGTATAGATGTGTATGCCATACAAGTGCACAGACAGCAAACCCTGGGCTAAGACACCAGCAGAAATTAATTTTCAAAGGAAAAGCATCACCTGCACTGGCCATCCCTTTCACCCTGCTGTCTGTGCACTTGTATGGAATTCACATCCACCGCACTGCTCACCAGATAAATGGTGAACAGGGCCATGGATCTTTCTATTTTCGCATCCAAGGTCAGCAGCGAAGAAGCAGAGGGGACCCAGGCAAGGAGAATCCAGGAGACCTATCTACTCTGAGACCTTCGAGGGGCTGGATGCCAGGACGCAGTGCTGCTGATCAGCCCGACTCCACAGTATAGTATCAGAGGAGCAGGCAGCAGTTTTTTATGTAAGTTCCAGTAACTTTAAAGCATTTTTCAGCACAGCATTACCTACTGCCTGCATATCTAGGTTACTGTGAATGTTGTTCTTGACCTACATGCATAGAAACGTCAAAGAGGACAGTCCCCTCCAAATATGCAACTGTAATGTAAGTTTGTAGTGTTCATTTTTTTTTGGGGGGTGCTAGTGGGTAACTTTAGAGTTCAGAGTGGGTGTGGGTTTTAGGGAGCCAGTGAGTAATTTTATGGTTCATGGTGGGTTACAAATTGGGGTGCCAGGGGTTAATTTTAGGGTTCTGAGCGGGTATGGGTTTTGGGGTTCCAGGGGGCAATTTTAGGGTTTAGGGTGGGTATGGGTTTTGTGGTGCCAGTGGTCATTTTAGGGTTCAGCGTGGGTATGTGTTTTGGTGTGCCAGGGGTAATTTTAGGGTTCAGGGAAGGTGTGGGTTTTGGGGTGTCAGCGGGCAATTTTAGGGTTCAGGGTGGGTATGGGTTATGGGGTGCCGGGGGAATTTATGGTTCAGCATGGGTATGGGTTTTTGGGTGCCAGAGGGTAATTTTAGGGTGTGGGGTGGGTATGGGTTTTGGGGTGCTGGGGTGGGGGGATACTTTTAGGGTTCAGGGTGGGTGTGGGTTTTGGGGTGCCATGGGATTAATTTTAGGGTTCAGCGTGGGTATGTGTTTTATAGTGCCAGGGGTAATTTTAGGGTTTAGGGCAGGTGTGGGTTTTGGGATGTTAGGGGGCTATTTTAGGGTTCAGGGTGGTTATGGGGTGCCAGAGGGGAATTTATGGTTCTGCATGGGTATGGGTTTTGGGGTGCCTGGGGTAATTTTAAGGTTCAGGGTGGGTATGGGTTTTGGGGGGCAAGGGGGGAATTTATGGTTCAGCATGGGTATGATTTCTGGGGTGCCAGGGGTAATTTAAGGTGCAGGGTGGTAATGGGTTTTGGGGTGCCAGGGGGTAATTTTAGGGTGTGGGGTGGGTATGGGTTTTGGGGTGCCGCGGGGGGGGGGATAATTTTAGGGATCAGGATGGGTATGGGTTTTGGGGTGCCAGGGGTAATTTTAGGGTTTAGGGCAGGTGTGGGTTTTGGGATGTCAGGGGGCTATTTTAGGGTTCAGGGTGGGTATGGGTTATGGGGTGCCAGAGGGGAATTTATGGCTCTGCATGGGTATGGGTTTTGGGGTGCCTGGGGTAATTTTAGGGTTCAGGGTGGGTATGGGTTTTGGGGGGCAAGGGGGGAATTTATGGTTCAGCATGGGTATGGTTTCTGGGGTGCCAGGGGTAATTTAAGGTTCAGGGTGGTAATGGGTTTTGGGGTGCCAGGGGGTAATTTTAGGGTGTGGGGTGGGTATGGGTTTTGGGGTGCCGCGGGGGGGGGGATAATTTTAGGGATCAGGATGGGTATGGGTTTTGGGGTGCCAGGGGTAATTTTAGGGTTCAGGGTGGGTATGGGTTTTGGGGTGCCAGGGGTAATTTAAGGGTTCAGGGCGGGTATGGGTTTTGGGGCTCCAGGGGGGTGATTTTAGGGTTCAGGGTGGTAATGGGTTTTGGGGTGCCAGGGGGTAATTTTAGGGTGTGGGGTGGGTATGGGTCTTGGGGTGCCGGGGGATAATTTTAGGGATCGGTATGGGTTTTGGGGTACCAGGGGTAATTTTAGGGTTCAGGGCGGGTATGGGTTTTAGGGTGTGAGGGGGTTAATGTTAGAGTTCAGCGTGGGTATGTGTTTTGGTGTGTCAGGGGTAATTTTAAGATTCAGGGTGAGTATGGGTTTTGGGGGGCAAGGGTGTAATTTTAGGGATCACTGCGGGTATGGGTTTTGGGGTGCCAGGGGTCATTTTAGGGTTCAGGGTGGGTATGGGTTTTGGGGTGCCAGGGGTAATTTAAGGGTTCAGGGTGGGTATGGGCTTTGGGGCTCCAGGGGGGTGATTTTAGGGTTCAGGGTGGTAATGGGTTTTGGGGTGCCAGGGGGTAATTTTAGGGTGTGGGGTGAGTATGGGTTTTGGGGTGCCAGGGGGGGATAATTTTAGGGATCAGGATGGGTATGGGTTTTGGGGTGCCGGGGGTAATTTTAGGGTTCAGGGCGGGTATGGGTTTTAAGGTGTGAGGGAGCATTAATCGATCCTGATTTTCCACTACTTGATCCTCTTTTCATGTGAAATCAGAGACTTTTTGTTTTAGCGAAGCTGAACAGGAGGCCTGCGGCGTTCAGTGAACACAAGACAAGCTCAGCGCTTTAAAGTCTGAGATCTATACTCTTTGTAGTCTGAGGCTGCTGAACTAAAAAATGCATTAATGGAACTACAAGAAAAGCTATTCATAGGAAGAGCCGGGCTTGTTCATTATCATTTTATTTCGGACATTTTGAATACAGGAATCCAAGCCAGGTGGGCTGCTTCAGTCTCACCAGAGTAAAATTAAACCCTTGATCAGTCGAAAAACACAATGTGCTGCAAAAGACACCAGTGTGCCACTGTGTGCCTTGTAGTGGTGTAAAATCCCTGTTTCTGGTTAACATCCTCTGCGTCAATCTCTACTGCTCAGACTCAATCAGAACACTGGGCGAAGATGGACCCACTTTCAACATGCAGTTGATCAGAAAAATTAGTCAGCAAACAGAGAATGGTACTCCAAATTTTTTTTTTTTTGCAGAGTTTTATATAGCGCGAACTAGACCCGAACCGAATCAGGTATCAGAGCACTTTACATAGCACCAGTTACGTTACATGAGGACAGACACACATTCATTTTAGGCACGGGGAGATTAAGTGCTTTGCCAGAATCACAGGAGGTTTTTGGCGTCGTTACCAAGACTCGAACCCAGATCCCCGGTCGAGCGCCCTGGCCGTTAGGCCAACTCCTCTCCATTCTCCATCATTCAATTCTCTATCAATGTAAGTTTGAAGCACGAGTTTCGCTCAGACTGTATAACCTCTGAGCTTTCTGAAGGCTCCAAAGTTTAAAGTGTGGTCCTGAATACGAACACAGACTGAAAATGCTTAGAAAGGTGAACACCGAGATGCCCCCACAATTTTAGAATAAATGTCACATTGAAGTTTCGGGCTCCAGAGTTACTGTAGAGTCTACGTTTGGTTTGGTGTGTTATATTCTGAAATTTTAGGACATCTTTCACTAAATATCTTTCTTTGGTCTTCTTCTTACTGTTAGTCATTAATTTCTGTCTTGCTTAATATTATATTTTGCACCTTTTTTTGTTACTGCTGCTCAGTGCATTGGCGAAATAGCGACAAAAATCCACTAAGATTAACCTGAAATTAAATTACAGATTTTAAATCCAAATTGTACTTAAGGAAAATCAGCCAATTAGCTGCATATTTATCCCACCCACAGTGGTGTTATCAACCCTGTGCCCTACAAGCACCATGGCTAGGTAAACACACCAGCCCTCCAGTGATGCCAGAGAGGAGCTGGGGCAACTACCACCTATATATCCAAGAAGTCTTCTGTAAGCGCCTCATCTGCTCCTGCTGCCTGACCCTGACCCTGTGTTCACTGCTTGCTGCATGTGGACAATGAGCTCCCACGGTGATGAATGAGGAGCCCGCCCCCTGACCTCCCGCCCAGCGGTAAGAGGCTGGCCGAGGCAAGCCTTGTGATTTCTGACACTCTCAGGGTTAATGACTTTTAGTTGAATGGGGAAGTTGATGGATTTCAATTTATTAGCGACCACAAGTTAATCAATGATTTAGGAAACCAACAATATATTGGCTATAGCAGGGGCAGTGCTGGTGAGAGCCATTATCAACCACAGGGCCTGACTGGGGAACTAAAAGCAGCTCTGGCAAAAATGCTTCCTAAACCAGCTCTGCTCCCTTTTTCTCCCTGGGCAATCTCTCTTTTCCATCCATCCATTCTCTCTCTCTCCTTCTGTCCTCATTTTCTTCTCTTTCTCTGATCATTTTCTCTCTACCTTCCCCCTCCCTCCATCTCTTTCTCTCTCTTGAATCCTGCAGTTATTGTGGGGGAGCTGCAGAAAGTGACCGAGGTCCCAGGAGCAGCCCTGGGCTTTTCAAACTAGTCTCCGAGGGCTCCATCTAACTGGGGAAATGCCCAGTAGAATAAAAGGGCTGTCCAGTCCTGATCAACAAATTTGTGCCCCCTTAGTGTGGTCACAAACCCCATGCATGCACCAGATGCCCTGTGCCCGCTCTAGGAACAAAGTGTCTGGAGTGTGCCACAGTGTCGGGTCTGAGCTGAAACCCTCATGCCTATGTGTCTGGAGTACCCAGCCTGCCCCGGCTTCACAGGCAGCTTTAAAGAGTGTCCAAAGAGGAGCAGAGAAACATCTGTCTGATCCCAGTCACAGTACTTTACCCTCAAACAACCAGAGTATTCATCCAGGGACTGTCTTTAGCTTTAGATACAGTGCGTGCATGATGTTGCTGAACAAACATGAATATGTGACAAAATGCATTCATTATCTTAGATGTAGACCAAGATATACTATGCAACTTTTTTATGTTTTACACAACATTGTAATAATATTACATTGTACACCTCGGAGTTTAATATGAATATTTTAGAACAAAACAGAGAAATACAGGATGCATCCTTTACATATTTACCACTCACAACTCCACCCTTTCTTTCAATGGATAACTCGGTATTTATTTACTACAAAAGGCAAATTAAAGATGGAATCTCTAAATACTCAAATGCCTTTTACCAGAATTCTATGAAGACCTCACGTTTTAACTTCTTATTCCTGGCCAGAGGCATAGCTACCTATAGTGCAGCTTGTGCAGTGGCACCGAGGTAAAGAGGTTTTAGAGGCCAACTTCACCTTGGTTGAGGGTGTATTTCAGTCTCTAACCTGGGCAGTGGCGTAGCAAGGTCAGGTGGTACCCGGTGCGGAAGCTTTCTTGTCACCCCTGGCTACACATATTTTTGCCATTTTGTCACCCCCCTCAGTGATGACACTTGTCTCCCCAGGCTTGACAAAATGGCCAAAATATGTGTTTAAAACACATATTTTTGCAATTTTGTCACCCCCTCAGTGATGACACCCGGGGCAGCCCGCACCTACTGCACCCCCATTCCTACGCCACTGAACCTGGGTAAGAGGGGCCCATTTTGCTTGTCCCTTGGCATTCTTGCTACATAATTGTTTCTGACCCGTACTGTAGCATCTAGTTTAGACGTTACTCATTAGGAATGCATAAGAGAATGTAGCACTGTGTAAGAAATCGCATTACTGAAGAGTATTGTGTTACTATTTGGCACAAACAAAAACAAGAATTGGCAATGCCAGTTGGTCACAGTCAGGAAAGCTACAGAATTTGCCAATACATTTTGTTTTATGGTAGATGGCTGCTGCATACATTTTGTTTTGTTACAAATCCCATTCAGAGAATGCCACTGTGGAAACATCCATGTCTTCAGCGGTCATCTTTGAATGGGATTGCTAAAAATTGGGAAATAACCCTGAAAGATGCATGTCGTGATCATGTGTGGGCGTGGGAAACCATCTCAAAATAGTTTGTTGACCATTTCAAGATGGCCCTGCAGGTGGCCAAAAATGTATTCAGGGGTCGGTGGGCAACAGGACACTCGATGGGTGGGGGGTGATAAAGAGGAGAGGGGTTAACTAAGAGATGGGTGGGGCAAAACACAGTGTTAAGGGGAAGGAGAGAGCAAATGGGACTGTGCAATGTGAAAATAGTTCTTTGCTTTCGCTACAACGCAATTTCTGACAGCAGTAGAAAGATACCTCAATTAATGAGGACCTTGTGAGAATGAAATGCTCCTGGCTGGGATAAACACAAAATTAGTGGGGGGAGTCATCAAATTAGAAGCAGTGAAGAGAGACAGACAACAAAGCCATCCAATCATGGACAAGGGGATAACCCAAAGCAAGCAAGCGCACTATACGTATATGTAATGTATTGGAAATAAGAGGTCTCCAGTATTCATCTAAAGCTGTCTGTAGCAGAGATTAAAGAATAAGTTACGTGAAAGATAATTCAAGGGCACCAAAGTGAATAACTCAGTCCTTGTTGGAGGCCTCCCTCTCTCAAGGCACTGCAGAACCAGAGCCTAAAAAGATATCTGGGTCTATTCACCAATTAAAACATAAAAGTAGAGGATTATATGTATATGTTCGATGAACATCCTTTTGTGTTTTTGGGTATTCACTAACATTCCTAGTAGCAAGCTTGGAAGGCCGCCCCAGCCATAGATTAAGATGTACTATTGAAATATCATGTGACCATTCCCTCAGGCTTCTACTTCTGCTCTGCAGAGTTTTACAGAGAGCAGAAATCTTCACTGGCGGGATGGAACCTCCAGTGCAAATTCATAGGGGTTTAACTTTTTTTTCTCTACAGTAAAACATCTGTCTCCACGGAGAAAGCTCTTACCCTACAGCCTCACCAAAGCTGGAGCTGAGCAATTCCCTTTCTGTCCTAGAATGGCCGTGGCCATTTCCATGGTGATAAGGGGTCAGAGAGGAGTTTGAGAGTGCATACAAACATACATGATTGTGGATGTTCCCAATCTTCCAAGCAAACCACACCTTGGAATGCCCAGTTTCAACGCCGTGTGGGATTTACAGCTGCAACTGTCTCCACACTTGTGTGGTAAAATCCCCAGTAGGCTATATTCACTGTCTACCTTCCTGCTATTGGGTTGCCAGCTTCCTCACTCCTTTCCACTATGAACCCCCTTGACAGCCCAGGCTGGCCTGGAAGTCCAGGTTCTCAATCCATCCACAGTTGAACCTTTTGTTACTGCCCGTATTCTCAATCTCCAGAGTTGGGCCTTCTTGACAGCCCTGATTCGCTATCCTTTGACAGTGGGATCTGACACACACAGACCTTATGGGAAACCATGCACACCCACTTGCGTTTATGCTAGGGGCAGGAATTTACATGTTACATCCAATAAAATCCATTCCACATTTTCGTTTAGACTTGGAAGATCATACAGAATTTTTTTAGAACTGGGAGGGAGTGCTTAGGAGGTAGAGTAGTCCGCAGCACAGGAGCCAGAGGCAGTGACGTAACATAAAACGGCAGGCCCCCCTGAAGAATGAGAGGAGTGCACCCTGAATCAGCCATATCTCATAGATATTCATTGGTTCTGGGTGGAATGGGGCCCCTCTCAAAGATTGGGGACCCCTGAAGGGTTGAGAGCCCCCTCTGCACCACAGAGGCTGCAGGCGCCTATGTTGCGCCCCTGTCCAAAGGTAGAACATTTCTGTGTTGGTAAGGGTCACTTCCAGAACACGAGAGGCAGTGCAGGTACAAACCATACAAGTTCATCAGTGCTGGGCAATGCTTTACGGTTGTATTGGCGGCCACTTATGCTAATTCATCCCCCAGCACCATGTCCATTCATTTCGGTCCTCACTCATTTTTCGTTTTGTCTTGGCGCCATGGGGTTCATCGTCAGTATACACATTGATGAGGGGTGTTTTCACTTCTACCTCCGCTTTAGAGAACAGTAAGCCTGACACCCAGTTTAATATAGATAACATACTTATTTTCTATAATACTGCTCTGTGCAAATATTTAATAATTGAGTGTTGATTCTAAATAAAGGTTCAGGGTTTACCTCCACACCATTTGTGGGGGGTGGGGCACCCTTACCACGAGCAGTCCTACATACCGACGGGATGCCTGTGTTTTCCCCGTTACTCTATTTTTTTCTCCCTATTGCTTTGGGGCACCCTATATACTTACTATTGTCTCCTGAATCATTTGGAGAGGATTTTCACTCTGGCCGGCTATCTTTAGACCCTCCCCAAAGCTTTACAGGATCCTAGTGCCCTGGCAGACCAGGGCAGGTACTATGGACACACAGTCCCACAATGCGCCACGTCACACACATCTGTGACACATACTGCAGCAAATAAGACGTTTCTAGTGGAAGTGCACACCAGCACTTGCACTAGGAACAGCACATAATTGAAAGACGGATCAGCTATTTAAAGCCACTTGTCCACCTTTCCACAGGGGCTGTGGTACCCCTATAGGCAGCAATTGCTCCTACCTACAGCTGGGTGACAATGGGGTTGGTCCCTAGCAACCCTTTGTTCTCTTTCAAGGGGCTCCATCTGAGATGTACTGACCATGCGCCAACTCTCTATGGTGGATGGCCAGTGTGCCACCCGCCACAGCTCCTTTGCTTCTGTGCCCACGTCTGTAACATGATGAGTGTTCAGAGGCAAAGTATTTCTTTATTTGTATGGGGCCACATTCCCATGCAAAAATGCCACTGTGAGATTGCACGAGCGCTAAATGTGCGCTGGAATGATCCATATTACAGAAAGGGCCACCCAAGTGTATGTAATACCAAAGCACTTTGCAGGCTCAAAGAGCAGGCACACACACCAATTGCATCCCAGGGCACAAACTTTCGGCAGTTGGATCCTTCTATCAGTCACTATGTTTTGATAGTTTCAGAGTTTGGGTCTTTCTGGAAGGCTGTAATCTCAAGCCTTTCACTGTCGGACTTTCCTGGCAAACCATGTTTTCATCCCCTCCCCTTATAAATTTTCCTGACAGCCCATTTGGTTCCCTATTATACCTTTCAGACACATCTTATGACCTGTCATTCCTTAGATGTTTCCACCTTCAATTCTCCTTGTGGCTCGTCTCTTACCTCTTCTAAATGTATTGCCGCGGAACAGTCATCGACAACAGCAACCATCATTTACTAAATGACCTGATAAAGAGAGTGGCTTGCAAATCTTTGGACTGCTTACCTTGACTATCTGACATCATCACAACTGGCTCAAATAACTTAGGCCCGTATTTACCATTTGCAGTCGGCCTGCCATCCTTCAGGGTGGTGGAAGTCATTACCTCCAAAACCCTGTCCAACTACCGCCGCAATATTTAGAGATCTCAGCTGGCCTGACTGAGATCTCTTTACCTTCAAAGGAGCCACGGCTATGGAAGGCTACTTTAAAGGAACTAATGGTTTGCTGAGCAGCTGTCATGTATGACTTTTTTGTTTTACAAAAACAAACTTCCAAAATTGGAAGTTGTTTTTGGAATACAAAACAATTATGACCCTGATACAATCCCTGGGTGGGGGGCATTTTTTCTATTTTTGTCCTTCGGACTCCCATGTTTACCTGGCAGTCCAGAAAGAGGGAAAAAGTACATCAGATCTTCTAGGGAGGGATGTCTAAATAGGGTGGATGATTTTTTGTACTTAAGCCAATGGCTCGAAGTCTGTCAAGCATCTGGTGTGTCGAAATTGAGAGGAAGGACCGTCAGATTGGCAGACAGGGTACTCCACCACAAATGAGTACTCGTCCACCAAATTCTAAATAACCCCATTAGTTCACACGCTAAATACACTGACCAGTGAAGACCTCCCTGTCAGTAAGAACTAAATATCAGAACCATCAGCGGCACTGTAGCTGTGCCTCAAATTAATCTGGCTTTGAATGTTTTCTACATAAGATTCTCAATTTTTAGTCTTCTATTTCTTTTAAATAATTATTTGATTACTTTTATGAATAATACGGGTATGCAAACCTCTACTGAACATAGATGGTGAAATGTTAAGGCTTTGCTAATCAATGTCCTGAGGTTGGAAGCAAAAAAAAAGATCAATAAATTGCCATGACTGTCTTCAAGCACGGAATAAAGATACTCCTGCTGAGACCAGACGTCAGTGTAACGGACCTGCAGCATCTTCTGGAATAGTAGCTGGGAAGCGACATCTATGGTCAGACAACATATCCATCATTTCCAACAGTGTTCTCATGGGAGTGTAACCCGATAGTACTCCTGAGGAACAGTAGTTCCATATGATGTGCTTTCCAGGAATCCTATATATTCTCTATTGATTGTTAGCGTCAATTATTCAACCATGACAAATATCTAAAAGAATTAGCTCGAAAACGTGGTCCGCTTTGTTTAAAACGCAGATGAGCTGCCAAGCCACAGGGAAAAAGTAAAAGAAAAAAACATCTGTTAAAAATATAATCTCGAAATTTAAACTATATTCAGCGAAGATGTAGTGGGAGTCACCACAGCTCAGTTTTGCTGTGGAATAGCCTACTATGGATGTGGATGTTGTTGCTATAACAACAAATGGTTTGAAACATTAGGGTCCCGCTAAGGTTTCTGCACTCGCTGCAGGAACTGAGGCCAAGAACTCTTCAGGAGAAAAATGAAATTTTGAAAATGCTCTCTGCCTTATCTATTTCAGATTCTCCTCTGTTAATGACTCTGTCAATCCGCGGCGCAGCAAATTTGCATACGCAGCCTGCAAGCTGTCACTGGGTCAACAGACTTGAACGATGTGCATACATTAATTCTAAAAGAAATAAGCAAGCATGATGTAACCAATAATTGCTAAAGTGCGGCAATGTACATGAAAATATACATTAGCTCAAGTAAGCAATTTGGCTGGTAAGACCAGCAAAGACCTGAGAGATGTTACCCGGTTATTAAAATCAGACAGCAGAGTGGAATCGAATAGTATGATTGAACTGAAGCAGGATAAGTTCACCTCATTTCCTCAGCCAAGGTAAATAATGTGTCAATTCTACATCTCCTCAATCTGTGTCGAAAGACATGTAGAGAAACACAGCTCGAAAAATATATTTCAAGCTTCCGTATCTTAGTTCTTCTACAAGTGCACAATGTCTTAAATTAACTTTATGCAAGACATTGGGGTTTTCTCCAGTTGAAAACGCACCTCAGACGGTATGGCCACTTTGTTCATAACCTTCGACTGCATGGGGGTCCCAAGCCTCTGCAGAGCGCACTGCCTGTCTCCACAGCCTCTGGCAGTTCTAAAGAAACTTCACCGCAGCACTGCTGTGGGGATAGCCTGATTACAGGAGGCCCCAGCCTTGAATGCAGTTCCGGCCCAGTGGTGCTGGAACAATTTTCAGAGTGGGCGTGCTGCCATAAAAGTTACATCCCTGAAGCCAGAGAGACTGAAAAACCCAAGCGTTTAACAAAGACAAAGTGCAGCAACTGGGCCACTTCCATTCAGGAGGAGAGCGGTAAGGGTGTGGCATGCAGCCAGTGGTGCATTTTGGAGGCCACTGTCGCAAATACCTTACTAGTGCATAGTGTGGTAGCACATTGTCATTTATAGGCACCACATTTTCCATTTAAATATCCACAAAATGTGCACTGACATGCAGTTCTCTTTTAATAAAACATTTGTATTTGAAAATTAACAAACAAGCATCAGCAAAAGCATCACAGTTCAAAGGGAGTAACACAATTGGCATCACTGGTACAGTAGGAGATTCCACAAAAACGCATAAACCCCTCAGCGGGATGTCTAAGGTGTCGGGGATCTCTCCCAGTCCTGAACCGTGGGCGGGCCCAGTGCCCCACACTTCTGGGCGATATTCCTTTGAACCAGCATCAGCACCAGCATCTGACATGCAGTTTTAATACTAAAGCTATGTAACACACAAGAGATTATGTGAGGAAATTGGGTTTCAACAAATGTTTGCTTATCGCCAAGTAAAGTATCTTGATCCATTTGAAATCTTTGTTTACATGACACCTCAGAACTATAAAAATTTGCTTAATTTGTGCTCTTGTAACTGCTGATAGATTTTGAATTTGGACAGTTCATTTACAGGTCTTACATCTTGTTGTGTGTTAGAAAAAACTGACGTCTAGTATCCCAGAAAGACTGTCAGATAGTTTACTTTTCGAATTCCTCTAGCTCAGAAAAAGAAAAGTAAACACCAATCTCCCTGTTAAAAGCATAAGCAGCAATTTGTCAGAAGACTTACCCACACATTTGACCTTTGTGTTTGAACGCACAACAAACGTGACAAGATTAAAAAAACCAATGTAAAAGTATCTTTATATCTCAATCACTCTCCTGAACTCCAGCATGGGTATTGCGGGAGTGCTGCAGCATCCCCCACGCCCCTACTTCCAGTGGCTATGTTCGGGGCAGAGGATTACTGTTGAAATAGCTCACAATGCTGTACAGAGAGTGTCTGCAGATTTCCCCTATGTGTTGTTTCTCTGTACTGTACTGGTAGCTCTGAATATTCTCTTTATAAACTGAAGTTGTACTTCGATTTCCTAGCACTGGTGCAATAGTAACGTCCTGTGATGATGGTAAATAATGAATTGGGGATTATAATTACTCAATTGAGTTGTCAAAGTTTGTTACTACGTTTCTTCTGTAAGCGAGCAAGGCCACTATTAGATAGCAGGGGATCTCCAAGGTCACTGAAAGTCTTGGGTCCCAGCAGAAGTAATGACTGCAAGGTGTCATGGGAGTTTCTCAATCAAAATAAGAGTGTGCATCGCTAAAGAATAGGAGTCTTTGTGCTGGGGTGCAAAATTGCCCCAATAATTTGGAACATGAGGAGCCTATAGATGGTCTTGGGCCTCTGTAGGTCACAAATTCTACGAACTTCTTTGCGGTATTTATTCCTTCTGCTTTTGAATATCCACATAGCTAACATCTCCCATCAACACATACAATTCGAAATGCACTCCGATGTTATTCAACTCCTCACCTGACTAGGCTAATGACTTAAACCTGGACAATAGCATCACTACATAAACATATCTCCGTCAGATTATAAAGAGTTACCTTCGACTCAATGGTTTGAAGACCAAAAATCTCATAATCGGGGTTCTTCAGCTGGCAGTTCACCATGTGAACTAGTGCTGGACTAGGTCCTGCTCCAACCCTACTTCACATAGTAAAATATGTTGGGGGCTATTTGACAAAGGCCTCTTGTTTGTACATCCAAATCAGCAGATGTAAATACACCACCAACCAGTTAATGGTTTTGAGAAGGATCCTACCTCTTCTCTAAGCTCTAAGTAAAACGTAGCATTGAACTAGCTAGCGTGCCGCTGCTTTCAAGACCAGACTATTCTGAATTTACAGCAATTGCTCTCAAGCAAAACACCTCCAAAGTGCAGAGGATGTAATACTAAGCACCTTGGCTGCGGCTGAGCTTGAAAGAATTTGCTACACACTATTTCTGAACTTAAAGAGCTCCACTGGCTTCTACAGGCACAAAGGAAAAGTTTTAAGCACAATGTTGTTCAGTCTTTAACCCGTTGCGTGCTCGTGATGGAACCGTTCCGTCACGAGCCTCGGGTGGGCTGTGCTGGTGACGGAACGGTTCCGTCACGGCCCGCTCGCCGCGCCTGCGCTGAGCGTTCTATTAGGTGGGCGGGCCGTGACGGAACCGTTCCGTCACAAGCACAGCCCACCCGAGGCTCGTGACGGAGCGGTTCTGTCACGAGTACGGGAGCGCCGCGCGGCCCCCACTCCCACTTAGCAGTGCGGCAGAATAGCCGCCGCAGCTAGGGGGTTAAAATGTGCAAAATTGAGGGCCCACAATACTTACTGACCCAGAGAACAAAACCTGAAAGCCTTGAAAAGAAATCTAAAAACTGCCCTCTTCAGACAGATTTATTCCTCCCTGCCCTAGAAGACTGAGACTATGGCTCCCACCTATAAGGACCACAAAGCACAAATACAATCCATCCACCACTGAAGCCGGACTCTGAGAAGACATGAATGTCCTCTTTTTTGGGTCGACTCACAGCTACCTACCACCTGGAAAGAGACTGGACTTCTGAGGTTACACGTGTTACAAAGGGCAGTTAGGCTACTAGAATTACATTATTAAATTATGTAAATGAAAGGGACAGTATCTGCATACTACATGAAAGAAAAATGTAGTTCCTCTGAATAGGCTCCAAAGAGAGGTGTGGGCTCTATTGCTTAGGGGGGCTTTGGAACAGGATGGTCTTCAGTGTGGTGTTTAAAGTCCAAGAGGGAGATGCTGACAGCGGAGTCCTGTGCAAGCATGTTCAACAATAGGGGTGGGGGGGGGGGAGTGTAATGCATGAGCACGGGGAGGAGGGAGGTCCTCTACATGGCCCCCACAAGTGGGAGCTTTCTCTGCATTGGTCCTGGGAAGGGTTTCCTTTGCACTCACCTGCGGGAGGAATGCTGGGAGAGCTTACCGCAGACCAGACAGAGGGTTTCCAGGAACATAAGTCTTTCCCTTTCCATCCCTATGATGCACAAGTGAGTAATGGCCTTGTGCATCATGGATGTCCTCGAGGTAACAGCATTTTACTGATATTCACACGTGTTTTCTTTAGATTGAGTTACTATACAATATTAATTTACAAGAATGTGAATAGGTTGATGCACGGACCACCACCCACAGCAGCAGGGACAGTGCAGAAACACTGGATGCGCTGTTGCCTTGTAACCCAGAGAAGCCTGGGTTATCATCAAGCCCTCCTCTCCTGTTCTGCGTGAGGCTTTGTGGCTGCATTTCAATCCAGGAACACCAGCCAAGCACGGGTCTCCTAAGGAACGCTAATGAGACTTGGCAGGGGAAGGCCTGCTGGCTGTGAGGTGATTACCCGCC
This sequence comes from Lissotriton helveticus, assembly GCF_964261635.1. Taxonomy (NCBI): domain Eukaryota; kingdom Metazoa; phylum Chordata; class Amphibia; order Caudata; family Salamandridae; genus Lissotriton; species Lissotriton helveticus. Next base: position 1,196,194,746 of record NC_136068.1, read on the forward strand.
CGATCCCACCTCGGGCTCCCGGTAGCAGGTTGTTTTTGCAGGAACTATGATACTGCGCCTGGCGCTGCCAGCCTGATCTCGAGGTGTGAAGGCACGCGGCAGCCCAGTCACCAGGAGAGACTCGCTCTCGCGGCCCCAGAAGCCACCGCGAGTTATACAACATTCTCTTCCGGGTTTCACGTCCATTATTGGCCACTGACGGCAGCAAGAACGAAAAGAGCGGGTGACGACATAAGATCCCCTCGGGCTCCCTCCTTAAGAAGATTATGGGGGCAAAAGGAGGGCAAAGGATTTTTTAGGTAATCTCATCCAAATGCCTGAGTGCTTTTCACCTTTTATCCGTTAAGCGCCTAAAATAAACAGTAACATTTATGGTTTCTACGTGTTGCACCCGTTTAAAAATAATTGTATTTTAAAGATTACTGGAGAAACACAAGGCAAGTCTCCTGCTTTATTATACAATTGTATTGTAGATGTATTTATGAATGAATATCCAGAGATTTACACAGCAACACGTTTATGCCTCACAGTCTCTTCAGCCATTTTGAGACCGTGTAAGAACTGCCAAAACATGAGAAAACTCAAAGGTCAAAAACAGCGACACAAAACAGGACCCATATTTGAGGGTCAGCACCACGGTAAACATGGGTGCTCTTCCAGTGTTTACTTTACATAGGAATGTTGGCCCCCTGTTTCCCACATTTCACAGGACCAGCGGGCTCTTCTTATTTCTAATTATATACTGGCTCTAACATTTTACAAGGTTCTGAATCTTAATATTTCTTAAATTCCAATACATCCTGGTGAGCGTGGCTTTGATCCGCTTTTGAAGCGTTCACATGGTATGCTGCATTGTATATGTCTAATGCAGCAAACAACAGTAGCTTGGAGGGCTGATATGGGTTCAGTAACAGAATCAAGCTTCCCACGAGAGGGGCTGAGAAGGGGCCTGTGGCTGACCATCTCCAGACGGTAAATGAAGGACACAGCAAGCAGCAGCAAGAACGTTTAAGAGACTGTGGCTGTTGGGAGGGGGCGGATCATTTAATACTGATTCATTCTGTCGGGGCCATGACGCTACACTGCTGCTTTTCAGACATTGTGTAGGCGTCCAGCATTCTAGATTGCAAACGTGTCATTGTTGATAGAGCTAAGTCCCTTGAAGTCATTCTCCACAAGCGGCTTAACCTGCAAACACAAATTAGAGCAATGCACAGAGTGCTCGCTATCAACCAAGGCTACAACTGAGATCCCACTTTCCCAGAAATAGAAATTAAGACACCAGTTCAATCCTTGGTGCTTTCTGGACTCACCTGTGGTAACTCTCTTTTGATTGGTCTTTCTGGAGTGCACCTTTCTCCTTTGAAAGCAATTTTGCATGCAGCTTTTTTTCTCAAGTGCTAGTGTCACAATATCCACTTGTTGTGACCTACACAGCGATGTCGCAAGCGTGGTTAGTGAGCAGCATGAATACATGGACACAGTGTTTGCAGAGTTATGTGTGGTTCCCCTATGCTGAGCACATACGAGGGGGGTCAGATCGGATCTCTAAATAATATTACATCTTTCATAACCTTTGGATGTAATTAACATCAGAAAAAAACAGGAAGTCGAAAACTTGTGGTAGGCATGGAAGACGAAAGAGAGAGGAATCAGGACCTTCAATACATGGCAAAGTTTCTATAGATCGCTGAGATGGGTAAAGGTTAAGCCTTAGCAAGTCAGGACGGTGGGTTCCTCTCTAAATCCCGCTGTCTTGGTATAGCCCACCCCTGAGCAGTCTGCAGGGTGAGCTGACAAACTTGTAACCTCACTTTCCAGTCTGGTAGGAACATCAGCAGCCTGGGAAAGAGCATCACTCACCCAGTTTCTAGACACAGTTAAACAAGTCATTTGAGTCGGTGATGACATGACTTTGGTGACCGTCTTGTCTCTGGCAGTAGCGGTTGCTCCCCCACGCTTCCCTGGCCAACGGGTACCGTAGCGCTTGACTACTTTGTGGCATTTGAATTCTTTGTTTGCATAATCTAAAATCGTAGCGCTTATTGCATAAGTATCATAGCGCTTGGCTGCTTTGTGACATTTCAACTCTTTCTGTGCATACTCTAAAATCGTAGCGCCTATTGCACAAGTATCATAGCGCTTGGCTGCTTTGTGACATTTTAACTCTGTCTGTGCATAATTTAAAAGCGTAGCGCTTATTGCATAATCACAGCGCGTTACGATTGGTGCCTGGTTCGTTGCTGTTCTGCCCGTGCTTTCACATTGTATGTGTGCTGAATCTTTGTTGGGCGATCGGGCTGGCATATTGCTGGAGCGCTTTATTTTAATTTTAATTTGAGGTCCGCTTTGGTTGCTGTGAGGATCCTTGCCTGCTTACTCACACGCATTCGCCCCGTGTTGTCGTTTGTTTTTGACGCCATCTTGTGACTGTGCCTCCCGGCCCGTAGCTCCGCCCCGCTCCCAGCTGACCCTCCCTCCCACTAGCAGATAAGGAAGACCTCGCCAGCCCCATCGCTGTGACCGTCCTTTCTCTGGCAGTAGCGGTTGCTCCCCCACGCTTCCCTGGCCAACGGGTACCGTAGCGCTTGACTACTTTGTGGCATTTGAATTCTTTGTTTGCATAATCTAAAATCGTAGCGCTTATTGCATAAGTATCATAGCGCTTGGCTGCTTTGTGACATTTCAACTCTTTCTGTGCATACTCTAAAATCGTAGCGCCTATTGCACAAGTATCAAAGCGCTTGGCTGCTTTGTGACATTTTAACTCTGTCTGTGCATAATTTAAAAGCGTAGCGCTTATTGCATAATCACAGCGCGTTACGATTGGTGCCTGGTTCGTTGCTGTTCTGCCCGTGCTTTCACATTGTATGTGTGCTGAATCTTTGTTGGGCGATCGTGCTGGCATATTGCTGGAGCGCTTTATTTTAATTTTAATTTGAGGTCCGCTTTGGTTGCTGTGAGGATCCTTGCCTGCTTACTCACACGCATTCGCCCCGTGTTGTCGTTTGTTTTTGCCGCCATCTTGTGACTGTGCCTCCCGGCCCGTAGCTCCGCCCCGCTCCCGCCTCACAGCTGACCCTCCCTCGCCCCTCCCCTTTCACTATCCACATATGACAGATGCTCCCGCGCGCAGCGGAAGCGCCCCATGCGCGCCGAAGGTGCGCCAAAGGTAAGCCCGTCTGCGCCCGTCCGCGCCCAGCGCCTGTCCCCCTGGTCCCCGCCATTCCCAAGCCACTAAAACCACATATGATGCCGCAACTCTCCACGCCCTCAACCCCGGACGCACACCACAATGCTGCCAAGCCACCCCAGGACGTACCCACGGCCCATTCGCCTGCATCTCCTGCAAATACAACTGCTTCAGGACCCTCACCAAACCCACTCCCTCCACATACAACTCCGACTCCAACCGCCTGAAGTGCATCCTGCTGAACACCCGCTCAGTCCACAAACACGCCACTGAACTCTGGGACCTACTCGACACTGCATCACCGGACATCGACTTCCTCACAGAAACATGGATGAACACATCATCAGCACCCGACATCGCCATAGCCATACCGGACGCTTACAAGATTATCCGAAAAGACCGCACCAATCAAACAGGAGGAGGCATCGCCATCATCCACAGGAACACCATCAAAATCACGACCAGCTCCGACGATAATCTTGCAACAGCCGAACATCTCCACTTCCAGATCCACACCGACCCCAGGACCACACTTAGAGGCACCCTCATCTACAGGCCTCCAGGCACCCGCACTCAATTCTGCGATGACATCACGGACTTCGTCAGCCCACATGCCCTCGCCTCCGAGAACTACATTCTTTTAGGAGACCTCAACTACCACCTTGAAAACAAACACGACAACAACACCACCACCCTTCTAGACAACCTGACCAACCTCGGACACAAACAACTTGTTGACACCCCCACCCATGCTGCCGGACACACACTCGACCCTATCTTCACTCCCAGCAAGCATATCACCTTCGATCGCACCACAGCTCTCCATTGGACGGACCACAGCTGTGTTCACTTCAGCTACAAAACCACCCTGAACCACAACCTATCCCTCGAAGAAACTGGAACAGAATCACCTCCGACCAACTCCTCACATGACTCAACCAAAACCCTCCCACCCTCTCACTGGACCCAAACCAAGCGGCCACCAATCTCAAGCAATGGATCACCCTCAGTGCGGACGAATTAGCACCCCTGAAAAAGCACCAGATCAAATCAGCCAACAAAAAGGCTCCCTGGTTCAACGATGACCTTAAAAAATCCAAGAAGCTATGCCGCACCCTGGAGAAAACATGGAGAAAAAACCCAACCACCGGCAACATGGCCACCCTCAAGCCAGCCACCTGCAAACACCACCAACTAATTCGATCCACCAAAAAATCAGCATTCAAGGATCATCTCGACAACAACTCTCACAACAGCAAGGAACTCTTCAACATCGTCAAAGAATTCACCAACCCCACCGCAGCATCTAACGACATCACTCCCTCTCAAGACCTCTGCGATGCACTATCCTCCTTCTTCCACAACAAAATAGCCGACATCCACAACAGCTTCCAGAATACCCCCAGCGATCAGCCCTCCCCACCCCCCTCAGATCCTAATCCGCCAACTAACATCCTTAGCAATTGGAACCCAATCACCACTGAAGATACCACCCGCCTAATGAACTCAATCCATTCTGGCTCGCCAACCGACCCCTGCTCCCACTACATCTTCAACAAAGCTGACTCCATCATCGCACCCCATCTCCGTGACGTCATCAACTGCTCGTTCAACTCTGCCACCTTTCCAGATAGCTGGAAACACGCCAAACTCAGCGCCCTCCTGAAGAAACCCACAGCAGACCCCTCGGAACTCAAAAACTACCGACCCATATCCCTCCTCCCATTCCCGGCCAAAGTCATTGAGAAAGCCGTCAATAGCCAACTCGCCGCATTCCTTGAATCCAACAACTCCCTCGATCCATCTCAATCAGGGTTTCGAGCCAAACACAGCACCGAAACCGCCCTCATCGCAGCGACTGACGACATCCGAACACTACTTGACAACGGAGAAACTGTGGCCCTCATTCTACTCGACCTCTCCGCCGCTTTCGACACAGTCTGCCACAGCACCCTTATACAACGCCTCAGCAACATCGGCATACAAGGAAAAGCCCTGGACTGGATCATCTCATTCCTCGCTGGGAGAACTCAAAGAGTTCGACTTCCCCCATTCAACTCAGAGCCCACTGAAGTCATCTGTGGCGTACCACAAGGATCTTCACTCAGTCCCACCCTCTTCAACGTTTACATGAGCCCTCTTGCCTCCATCGTGCGTCAACACAACCTCAACATCATCTCTTACGCCGACGACACCCAGTTAATCCTGTCCCTCACCAAAGACCCCAAAACAGCCAAAATCAATCTTCACGAAGGCATGAAAGAAGTAGCCGAATGGATGAAACATAGCCGCCTAAAACTCAACTCAGACAAAACCGAGGTGCTCATCCTAGGTTCTTCCCCCTCTGCCTGGGACGACTCTTGGTGGCCCTCCGCACTGGGCACAGCACCCACTCCCACAGACCATGCACGTAACCTTGGCTTCATCCTAGACTCCTCTCTCTCGATGTCCAGACAAGTCAACGCAGTCGCCTCCTCCTGCTTCAACGTACTTCGCATTCTCAAAAAGATCTTCCGCTGGATCCCCCTTGAGACAAGAAAGACTGTCACCCACGCACTGGTCACGAGTCGACTGGATTATGGAAACACCCTCTACGCCGGAATCACAGCAAAATTACAGAAAAAACTCCAACGCATCCAAACCGCATCAGCGAGACTCATATTAGACGTCCCTCGCCAAGATCACATCTCCGGACACTTAAAAGACCTCCACTGGCTTCCCGTCAACAAAAGAATTACTTTCCGCCTTCTCACCCACGCACACAAAGCCCTCTACAATCTAGGACCCGAATGCCTCAACACTCGACTGTCATTCTACAAACCCACCCGCCAACTAAGATCGTCCAATCAAGCCCTCGCCGCAGTCCCGCGCATCCGAAGATCCACCATGGGTGGCAGATCATTCTCATTCCTTGCTGCCAAGACCTGGAACTCACTCCCCACTCACCTCCGCCTTACTCAAAACCACATCTCCTTCAGAAAAGAACTTAAGACATGGCTATTCGACAAATAATGATCCCCTCCCCAAGCGCCTTGAGACCCTCTGGGTGAGTAGTGCGCTATACAAATGCTCGAACTTGAACTTTAACTTGTGTGCTGTACACGTAGAGGTCCTTTTGAAGTATGAAACATTCCTTGTGCTTTCTGCGCCCCCTTGAGAGGCAGTCACCATGGTGCCTTGGATGTGGGTGACATACCAGGGTTGAGGTTTGAACCAAGGTTGTGATTTTCTATTGCTGGTGCGGTTGCACAGTAATACTGGGTCACACACTTGAGGGTTCCAGTCTGGCATGTTGGCAAGCCAGTCAGTGCTTAATTTAGGCTGGTGGTTGCCAGTGGGGGCCACCAGCACTTATTTTTGGGGATCAGCAAAAACAATAGAGGGAAAAACATACAATTCAGAAAAAAGGGAAGAAGAGAAAGATGGAAAAAATGTCACAAAGGAAGAAAGCAGAAACAGGAGTGTGATAACAAGTGTCTGGTGATGGGTTAAAAAGGCAAGGATGGGTTAAAAAGGCAAGGATGGGTTAAAAAGGCATGTGCTGGATTCAGGCTTACAAAGTGCGACTAGGTGTAATTGCACCAGCCATGGGCCTCTGAGCAGTGCTTCGAGCCCTGGCACTCTTTTACAAATTAAGCACTTCGGCTGGCTGCTTCATTTCTCCAGTGCCTTTGATCTTGGAAAGATCTGTGATCCCCGACTGGGGTTACCCAGGAGAAGTGACTCGAGACAACCTCGCTTGGTTGTCTCCCACATAGCATCACTATTGGAGATGTCTTGGTAGTTGAGTGTGGTGTGTTTCTCTTCATGGTAGTGTCCGATTTCTGCAATGCAGATTATTTTGTTAAGAGTTCTCATGGAGCGTCCCACCTCCCCATTTGCCTCATGCCACCTGAGAGCCATTTTCCAAAGCTTTATCCATAAAGATTGAAAGAAAGTATGTGGCTATTTCTTGACCGTAGAAAGTTGGACCACTATCCATTTAACTTCCAGAGGAATACCATAGGTGGCAAATATCTTTTGCAGCTTTGGAATGACCTTTTCTGCTGAAGTGGAGCAGATCATCTCTATATCAAGATACTTGCTGAAATTTTCAAAAAAACTAAGACATTTTGACACCCAGGTATTATTGCATAGTCTGCACTCAGTTGGGTCCAAGGTTATTTTGGGCTTCTTTCCGATGTGATAAGTGCAGGCAGTTCGGGCTGTCCTGTGACTTGACCTTTGAGACAATCAGCTACTGTCTGTTTGACATTTGTGTCCAAATCTGGGAACCAGACCTTTTGTCAAAGCTGCATCTTTGTTTTGGCTACCCATTGATGTACAACTAGCAGGAGCCACTGTACCAGTTGGAGCGGGATTACGAGGCAACTTCCTTGCAACAGCAGTCCAGCTTCTGTCTCCGATAGTACAGCACGGATGTTGTACATGGCTTAGATCTGTCTTCAGGGTTCCGGGGTGCGGTTCAACTGTTTATTCATTGTCAGCCGCAAGTTGGTACTGGTGATTTGCTTTACATGTCGAAAGTATTCATCTGCTTAGGTCACTTTGAGGATTTCTGATATTTAAACGGGTTTGGGCCTCTTACTGTCAATCACCATGCAAGCATATTCTTTAACTTCTCGGGCCATATCCTGATCGACTGTTGGCGCAGCTCAATAATGGCGGATGAATAATCAGTTGGGTTGTCATGTCTGGGCCAGTACACAACTTCGAAGGAATACTCATGGAGCTGCAGAATCCACTACTTGATCCTGGGTGGTGCCTTAGTCTTGAACCCAGAGAACGGACGCACAAGAAGGTATTTCCATAAAGATTTAGGCTAATGTGTGGCATACCCAAAGAACCGCAATGGCTTCTCTCTTAATTTGGGAATTCATTTGCTCAGTGCCGGTGAGCACCTGATTGGCATACACAAGGAGATCCCACTTGTCATCATGCTGCTGTTGCATCAAGACTGTGCCAAGCCCTATGGGGACCGGCTCTGTTTTCTTCTTTGGGTCATACTAGTTAATCGTTCTTTTGACTAATAGGGCAACTTTGGTATTGTCAAATGTCTTTTGCTCAATTGGTCCCCATGTCCATTAAGAGTCTGATTTGTGACGATCCTGAAGCGGCTTGATCAACAAAGTGAGGTTTTGTACAAATCTCCCACAATAGGTGATCATGAAAATAAAACTTCACAGTTCTGATACATTGGTTGGATGGTGAGCTCCCTGGATGTCTTGTACTTCCTAGGATTGGGCGACATTCCATCTGAGAAGCTATATCCCAAAAATCTGTTGTTCTTTTTGAGGAATTCAGATTTACATTTTTCATGGTGTAGGGTCAACCCACTCTATTTGATCTTTAGCAGCACTCATAACCAGCGGTTAAGTTGGTCGATGGTCGTAGTAAACACTAGAATATCATCACTGACAGTTATTACTCCATATAGTTCAGAGAGCATTTCTAGATGCAGTTCTGAAAGACTTCAGCTGCACTTGAAATGCCAAAACTCAAACCGTGACAACGCTTCAGTCCAACATGTTTTGAAAACATTGTTATATATTGTGATTTCTTGCTGAGTCTGATTTGATAGTGGGCAAATTTGAGGTTGATCTTCGAAAATGAGTTTGCTCGGTTGATTTATGTCACTGTGAGGTGGCTCACTCTTATAATTGCTTTGTTTGGTATCTGCATGTCTACGCATCTGCGCACAGCTCCAGGATGTGTAGGTTTGCACGTCACAACAATAGGGGATACCCATGGGGTAGGGCTTGCTACCATTTCAATAATCCGTGCAGCTTTTAAGTCTTTCACTTGGGGTCTTATATGGAACAGGATACTACTATGGTGTAAGTCTATAGGTTGAATGGTGGGATCTATGTGGAGCTTTACAACCTTCATTTTGAGGCATCTGATTCCTTGAAAGATTTCTTGTATGTGAATGCGATTAGTTTCAAGGATTTAACTGCACTGCAATTGATCAGGGTAGTTGCTGCAGCTCTGGTGTCAAATAACTTCACAGATATTGACTTTTGTTTGTGTGTGACTGTAGTGATGAAAATGCCTGCTAAGGTACTTGGGGTCATGCTACCATAAGCATAAATCTTTGTGGTAGTTGGCTTTAGTTTTGGCGCTGAGTATAGCTGACGGTAATCTGGCATTATGCACACTGTATCAATGAGGTAATTCATCGGGTGTTCATGTATTTTTAGCCAGCACTGTGGCTGTGACCATTTGGAGGCATGGGAATGTCCTCTAAGTGCGTATACTTGATAGACTTGTTCAGCATCTGAGGACGCAATTTAATCCCAGTTCTCTGGCAGCAACGTTCTTCCATTGTTGGAGTCACTGTGCCATACTGTGGACTTGTCCTTTATTATCTTTGGGTCAGCCTTTAAGTTGGACAAGTTACCTGAACTGCAAAACCTTGCAAAGTGATTTTGCTTTACCACAAGCCCCACATGATTTGCCTTTAGCTGAACATATAGGTTCTCGATGAGTGGCAATATCTACATGGTTTGGTCTGTTCTTTGCTCTGCTGCTTCTTTTGGTATGGTACATGCTTCTTCACCAGTGTCATCTGGCTCAGACTTGATGGATTTAGTTGCTAAGGACTGTTTGATGTGGGCTGCTCTTGCATCTGCCAACTCATGAGCGTGTCCATGAGCCAGCATCATGGCTAATGGCATCTGACTAGGCTCAGAACTTATTTGCGAAGAACTGATGAGTGGCAGCCTTGAATGCGTATCTACTCCTCTACGTTGGGAAGCTTGCACATGCTGGCTAGGCCATGCAGGAGCACATAGAATGCATCAATTAGTTTGTGAGGGCCTTGGTACACCTGGCACAGGCTGAATCATTCATACTTGGGGTTTGCTTATGTGCTGGATTGTAGTTTTATAGCAATTAACACCACATCATACCCATCATCAGCACCAATGTTGGGGAGAGTCATGAACATTTTATGTACCTTTTCCCCTACTAGGTGCAGTGGGACGGACTGTTTTGCTTCAAGGTCAGTCTCTTTAGTAGTTTTCCAATAGTTTAACAGCTGTGACACCCATGTTTTCCAGCGTGTGGCCAAAGATGAGAGTGCTGTTAGCATGTCAAATGGATAGCATTGACAGCGCTTTGAAACACACACTGCATAAACTGCACAGCACTTAAGTGAACTGTTCTACGGTGGTGCTAAGACTCCCTAAAAGAATTCACGGATCACTCCAGGTGTTGTGTGCTGAAATGTAGTCAGCCTTCAGCATAAACGTATGGAGTGTAGTAGGTATGATGGATGGCTTGTGTTGTTTTGACTGGTGTCTCACCGTGCTGGTGGGAACTTCAGTGCATCCTCACTCATGTGGATTCAGGCTGGATAAACCACTTCATTTCACTGTAATTGATGAGATGCGGGAGGTGAGCTGGTTACCAGGACTTGGTAGTGTGTGGGAAGCCGCTGGAAAAATGTTGGAGTGCACTTGCTGCAGGCATGCGTCCTCTGCACCAAAAGTTGTGGGCTGTAGTGTCTGCAGGTGCGGAGTAGTAGAAGGCGAACTGTCAAGGCTAATTGCAGCAACTGCAATTTTTATTTCTGTTTCTCGTCGCCATGTTGTTGTTGCCCACAAAACAATGTTGCAAGAGGTCAGTGAGCAGCATGAACATACAGGCACAGTGTTTGCACAGTTACATGCAGCTTTGCTCTACTGAGCACTTACACGCTATCTTTATTTATACGTGGGGTGACACCACACATGGATGAGTCCATGTGCAGTAATGAAGCAGTGGTCAGAGTGGATGTCCTAACAACATTACAGCCACCCATTGATGCTAGAGCAGTCTACAAGACTAAACACCTCCACACTCAAAACTTAGTCTTGAAACTAAAATGCTTGGGTGGTCTGAAATCCATTTGTAACCCAGAAACACTTCTCTTAGGGCCAATAGCCTAAAAAAAAACATAACGCATTATAACACAAACCAGGTACCTTCTCAGGCAGAGTGACAAGAGTATGGAATTCTCTCCCTTCGAGCTTAGGCATCACCACCTCTTTAGAAACCTGTAGGAAAGTGCTAAACCTTCTCTTCCATAGGCAAGTCTTGTTCATTCCAATATTATTGGTGTCATACTCAGTAGATCCTCTTAGCCCCAAAAGGAAATTTACCCTTTTTGGAGAAGAACTAGCAGGCGTCTCCCACTTCATCCAGCAGACAGGAAGTGCTAGGAGCCACACAAACCTGTCCTATAATCTCTTATTTGCTGGTGATGATAAACAGAGCCTGGCCCTTGGTTTCCAACATCAGTACGCACATGCCATGGTTGGTATTTTATTATTATGTAATATACCCCGCTATATATTGAGAGTGATAAGCAGCGCTATACAGATCCATTTCCATTTTGCCTTTGATGATGATTATTTATTGTGCAGTATTTGTCAACAAATCCTATGTATCAAAATGATCATAATTATTGTAAACAAGTCAGGAGATAATATGCAGATCAGGGCAAAAGTTAAGTAGGCCCCAGTCATATTCTTCATATTCTTCAGACATCCCTAACCTATTAGTCTTTCCCCTAGCCAAAGTATTTAAATGTTGTCAGCCATCTAACTTAGATGGCTGTATTACTTTACTAATCCTTAATTATGCCATGCCATGCAACAGCTTATTTGCATCTCACAGTCACTCAAGTGGAAGCTCTGAAAGAATACAACATATTCAAATTGAGATGATCAGCTAGAGTTGTGCACTACAGGAAGCCGCAATCATCATCAGCATGAAAGGTAGCAATAGGATTCCTATCATTCCAATACACTGAATCCAGAGTCACCAAAAACATATAGTACTGTGTTACCACGGGTTGGTCCGGAGCACTGTTAGCTCGCCTTTAGATGCAAGCATGGGCACGTATGCCTGCATGTGAAAGATAATAGTTAGTGAAGCCTGTATGTGGAGATGTTGTTCATAGATCTGAATATGTGCTCCAGCTTGTATTGCTGGTGGGATGTAAAGGGCTACAGCCATATGTGCATTAGAAGCAAGAGTTATGAGGACGCTGCATGGATTATGTACTATAGTTACTCACCTTGCAATAAGGAACTGCGCTTGAATATTATGAGTCCCTAAACTGCTGCCATTTCTCAGGGGGCTTGAAGACTAGAATGCAGCAATTTATGGTACTGGTTAACCCAGAGAACTTTGCTGCACATCCTTTTTCTGAACGCCACTTTCTTTTGCTGGAGAACTCTGTGGATTGGTGGGGCAATGAGAGCTCCATGGCACTGTAAACGTGCCAGAGGTTTTGCGTCCATCAACTGAATTTATTGCACCAGTCACTAAACAGCACCATTAAAACATCCTTGGAAACATCTGACAAAGAGTGTTTCGCTGCCAGAAAAACAAAACAATTAGGAAGCACCAAATCAAAGTCGGCATTAGTGCGCTTGTCTGCCCTTCCGCAGGCTACAGATTCTAACAAGTCAAGGGACCTTGTCCACAGTCCAACATTTAAGACACGTTGGTTAAATGTGAGAAACTGTTTGAGGATGGAATCTGAGGTTTTCTGGTACCACGGTTTAACATAATTTTACCAATAAACGCTACACCAAAGTAATGCTTATGATTATTGATTACATAATGTGCACGCAACACGCATTAGGGCACTGAAAACTGAAACAAACTGAGATTCCATCAAATCAAAGCAGCATGAGAACTTAATGACTGCTTTCAAACATTGGTATATTTTTATTAATCTGTTATGACTCAAGTTCAGTTGGCAGGTGTGACAGCATTGTTGTTAAATTCAATTGTGAGTCTTGTACCGTAGCCACTTCAATGATATGTTTGTGTCAATTTTTGGTAGAAATCTGGGTGTGTGGCATCTTTGTTTCATGGGTAGGTAGATGAAGCAGCATATTTAGCTGTATGTATATTTGTATCCTCTTTTGGATGTGTTGAGTTCAGTATCTGATTAGGTGGCTTCTTTAGATATGGTTTGGTGATGTGAGCACAGTAGTTTTGTTGTATATTTGTTATGTCTTGCTGGACAAAGAGCAATGCTTTGATTGAATAGTATATTGGTGTCAAATGCCTAACATATTGTAGTGCACAATGGTGCATGTACATGAAAAATAGTCAGAGGGGCTTAAAATCAATTTGTTGGCTCAATCGGACGCACAGAGGAGATTATAAGGCTGGAGTATAATGGTCATGGTGCCTCAACAAGCTTCCTGTTGCCACCTCCTATCATGGAGATGATGATCTCAGCTTTTTAAATCTATGGTTGAGAAAATTCTCTTACCCATTCAGGACAATTGGGACGAAACCTCATTCTATCGAATCAACCAGCCAAGCACCGACCTATCAGTGGCTGCCTGTTCTCCACTGACCCTCCAGCAAACCCTCTAAATTAAGAAATTGAAGCTCTAATCCAAGTCCGGCCAAGCAGAATTTATTAAAGACTACATCAAAACCCTATCCTTAGACATCACAGTGTTTGTGCACATCCCACTCCAACAAGGTGAGGTTCCAATGTTTTCAAAACACAATATGATAATCCCCCTTGAAAAAACAGCCAACCTTTCCCTCCAAAGAAAGATTATGGATGTAAAATTCATGAAATAAACTTCACAAAAACAATAACATTCTTCACAACCACCAATCAGGGTTCAGGCCTTGGCGGACATTAGAAAACACATGATATCTCCCTGTGGCTCTGTAACCCAATAGTTTAGATGCTGGGAGGGACTAATTAATCCACATGCAAGACTGAAAGGGAAGAGTGACCAACAACTTTGACATGTGTTATGATGTTGTAAGGCAAGCCAACAAGCAAAAGGTGACGGGAGGAATGCTTGTAAATAGTGGGCACCACTGGCAATCGATCTGGGTAGCAATCTAACCCATCCACTGAAAGGTAAGCGCTGCGATTCCCACAGACAAACGGGCACATTCTTTTAAAAACCTAAGACGCTGCTTAATAACGCAATCTTGGTCGCGTCTTTATTTTTGTTTTGAGTAATTTCCTTTTCGGCTTCTGCCGTTTTAACTGCGCCGTACTATTGTGGGGAATCATTTCCTTTTCGGCTTCTGCCGTTTTAATTGCGTCGTACGATTGTGGGGAAACGGGGCTTGCTAGGACATTGCTTGCACCCTAATTGGAAGGCTCACCGCTGTTACAGCGGCCCTTTAGTTGCGCTGCCGGACGAGGGGACATCTTGGAAGAGGTAGTGGTAGCGCCGTCTGCGGCAGACATCTTGGTCAGCAGGCTAGCTGCTGCCTGACGCCACAGGCTCACAGGAGCCCATTTAAACCTGGCCATGCAAGCGCGCAGCGGGCGCGCGCAGCGGGCGCGCTGTGGGCACGCCGGAGGCTCGCCAGAGGCGAGCCCATCTTTGCCCATCCGTGACCAGACGGGACCCGGGGCCAGGACCCCTGGCCGGCGTGTTATCTACGCTAGAGCGGAGTTACAGCTATTAAACTGTGGTAAGATACCTCTGGAGGAGGGGAGCGCAGCCTTACTCCGACAGGAAGGTTTATGGAGGGTCCCAGATAATGGGCCTGGAGGTCATCAAACGCACCAAGTAGAGATCATGCATTATGGCTTGTTAAACACCCGTTCCCTCCAAAAACACAACGCTGAGGTGTACTCTTTATTGGAGGACGGGGAGTTTGACGTGTTAGGAGTCACAGAGACGTGGTTAGAGGATACCTCGTTACCAGATCTCATGGCGGTATTACCGGCAAACTTCTCGGTTCTATGTTGTAATAGAACAGGCGAGAAGAAAGGCAGAGGAGTAGCCTTATTTTTTAAAGATCGGATGCGAGGAGAAACAATCCTGGCAGAAAATCTGGGGGGGACGGAGGTGCTTGGAGTCAAACTGAGGTGAGGGATGGACTGTTTGATAGTCTTGGTGGTCTATCGCCCTCCATGGGGTAAGCCGGAGTTCCCAGATCTATTCGTGAACCTCGCGCAGGATTTACGTTCAAGATACGACAATATGGTCATATTAGGGGATTTCAACTACCACTGGGAACTCAGCCCCAAGGAAGGGCAGGCAAGCCAGATTGATGAAGTTTTGTTAACGCTAGGGTTAGTCCAACAAGTAAAAAGCCCAACACATGTGAAAGGCCACATGTTGGACTTGGTGTGGACGACACTTCCGGCACAGGGGTCGCCGAGTGCGACGCCTTGTGTCTGGTCGGACCACTACCTTGTGAAAGGAGACCTCCTGATGATCACACAAAAAAGGAAACCCGTAGAGGGGCAGAGGGTGGTGAAAAAATGGAAAAATGTCAATGGAGATAGAATGGTGGCATATCTCCTAGCGAATCCACCCTTGAACCCGGGTGATAAGAATCCGGATGTTCTCCTTAATGATCTGGACGTTAGACTTCGAAAGGCGGCTGATCATGTAGCGCCAGCACAAAGGGTCAATCTAGTGAATAGAGGCTCTGGATCTCCCTGGTACAACGACTCTCTTAGGGAGAAGAAGAGGGTTCTGCGCAGGACGGAAAGAGCTTGGCGCAGAGCCTATGATATCAAGGCGAGAAGTCTCTACTTAATGGAACTTGCGACCTATAAGCGTGCTATAATAGCCAGGAAGGCTGAGTTTTATGAAGAAAGAATCATTACAGCTACAGACCCACAGAAAGAAATCTTTAGGGTACTAAATGAACTCAGGAAAACGAAAGAACAGAGGCCGGAGTTCACTTGGGAGGATTGCCAGAGATTTCAGGATTTCTTCACCGGTAAAATAACTGATCTACTCTCTGAGATCGCTGGCGCTCCCTTACATGACTGCCCCCCACAGATTAATCCGGTCAAGAAGTGGGTGGACAGCCCTTTAGACACCCTACCCTTGATTACGAAGGAGGGACTGTCACAGCTCATAGGACGAGTAAAATCTGGATCCCAGACTGATCCTTGTCCTCCGGAAATATTCTAACTGGCGTTGCCAGGAATGGAGGAGGAGGTCTTAACACTCTTGAATTCATCCTTAGCATCAGGAAAGGTTCCGTTGGCCTTCAAGGAAGCACGCCTAGTTCCTCTGCCAAAAAAACCTGGGGCAGATGTGAAATGTATGAAAAATTTTAGACCCATATCTCAGATCCCTTTCCTGGCCAAAGTGCTGGAGCAGCAGGTACTCCCCTGCCTCTCGGATCATCTGGAAAGGAACAGCCTGCTGGAACAGAATCAATCGGGATTCCGTGCGAATCACAGCACGGAATTGGTCATGCTATCTATTTTAGATGAGCTTAGGAGCAGGGCGGACAGGAAGATGCCTGGTGCCCTGGTGTTGCTAGACCTCTCCGCGGCGTTTGACACCGTGTGTCATAAACAACTACTGTCGCGGTTGAGAGATTCTGGCATCCAGGGCACAGCTCTTACCTGGTTTGCCTCCTTCTTGTCAGAAAGGACGCAAAGAGTGCAGCTGGGTGAATTAGTCTCCACAGCAATGCCAACATCGCGTGGAGTGCCGCAGGGGTCAGCCCTGTCGCCGCTGCTATTCAACATATATTTACAACCATTGATTGCCCTCCTCAATCAAATGGACTGTCAGGTATACAACTACGCTGACGACACCCAAATCCTCATCCAAATGGACGAGGTCCCTGGGGTGTCCACAAGGTTGCAAAACATCCTTAAGCATATAACTAACTGGATGTCACTGAACTCTTTAAAAATTAACCCTGACAAGACAGAGGTTTTACCTATCACTTTGGCGGGCAGCCCTTGGCATGATGGGTTTTGGCCCTTAGAACTTGGTCCACCCCCAGTACCTGCAGTGACGGTTAAAAGTCTAGGCATTCATGTGGATGACAAGCTATCCATGCGGAAGCAAGTCAGCATGGTGGTCGGAACCTGTGTTGGACTATTACGTCAACTCAGGAAAATCGCACCACTATTGTCACTTTCAACCTTGAGACAGGCGGTCTCCGCAATGATACTATCAAGGTTGGATTATGGCAACTCGCTCTATATAGGATTGCCCCAAAAACTTCTTAACAAACTCCAAGTGGTGATGAACGACGCCGCTAGGCTCATCTTTAAGAAACCCAGAAATTCGCACGCGTCCCCACTCTTGCGCGAGTTACATTGGTTGCCGGTGAGACAGAGGGTGCTCTTTAAAGGGCTATGCATTACTCACAAGTCACTCTATGGCAAGGCCCCAGGATACATCAAGACCCGTCTAACCCCGTATATACCGGGCAGGGCACTAAGATCTGCTGATGCCTCTCGTCTCACCCAACCACACGCCAGACTAGCCACGGTGGGTGGTCGTGCGATTTCAAATACCCTCCCTGTAGTGTGGAATAATCTGCCGATTGATCTGCGCAGGGAGTCCAATCTGATGGCCTTCCGGAAGAAGCTGAAAACTGCCCTATGCCAGGAAGCCTGGGTGGGGTTATAAGGCCGGCTGTACCAATCTAGGAATCTGTCTGTTTGTGCTCACTTAGGAATTCAGCGGTGCTACTTGGACAAGCGCTTAGAGACCCCAGGGTATAACGCGCTATATAAATCGAATAAAATAAATAAATAAATAAATAAATAAATAAATCCCCTTTCTCCCACAGCGCCACTCTGAACAGAGGCCAGACTTATGCACATCAGTTTTGACTCCTCAGGGGAACAGTCCATCCCGAATTGACTGGCGAGCCCCCACCAGAAAGGAACATACGTATCCAAGACATAGATGTGTAACCAAGATTGTGGCAACCAGTGCTGCCAGTACTACTAACATGGCGGTGCAAGCACTGATAAAACTAAAGTGTACATTTCTTGGTAACGTGTGTACTACCAAGGCATTGGTTATTTATTCTATTTTAGTGGTAGAAAAGCAGGTTCAAAGCAGGCTGACCAGGTTTGTGGAGGTTATGGACTCTGCTCCGCTGGTGGAGGACCGCACTCAAGATTTAGCGGTACCTGTTACCTGGTGGGGATCTTTATGTCTTCATTGATGACACCGAACCTTTGCTGAGCGGTTTTCATGTTTGATGTGCCTGTTTGGCAACTTTTTTTTGCATTTCAGTTTTTCCCTATTTCAGAACAGTAGGCTTTCCTTGGTGGCGTCATAGAGGAAAAACGTATGTCGGAAAGAAAGCCCTAAATAGGCTGGATGTTTTTATTGGTCGGTGGCAGAGCGTATGCTGGCCCAGGTTTTTAGATGCAGAGCTTCTACTGGTGCAAATCTGGCAATTCACCCACTCTTAGAAGTGTGCTGAACCACGAGTTTGGGGAAAGGGACATTTGCCTCTTTTCGGCAAGTTCTCTGTATCTGCCAAACTCTAACTGACCACCTGTGACTGATATTCTGCCTGCTCGGTGTTGCTAAAGTATTATCCCCTATGTTTGAAACTAGTACATATTTATATACAATTTAAGGTTGGAGTGGAGATTCATATTGTTGATATAGCTGTTTGTACTGGATCTGGAACATAAATGGGATTGACTAATAGCCACAGGTGAAAATAATTTACCAGCATTCGCAGGTTTGACTAAACAAGATATTATTTTACATATGTACAATTATTACAAAGCAAACTAAACATAAAGCAATACACAGTGCAAGCACACTCTATGCAGAAACATTTCTTAGCAATGGATGAGAGTCTGAACACTGGAAGAAATCTATATGGGTAAAGCAGACGAGTTTTTCTCATTCTGAAATACCTTGGTGCAAGGATAATAAAGGGAAAGAAGCACAGAAGTCAGAAAGCAATGCATAAGAACGCATTAAGATAAAAGAACGATAAGAGAGAGGCAGGTGTGTTGGGGGACTTCTTCATTTCACACCCTTTCAACAATTGTTGCCATCAGAGACATAAAGCACTTTACAGATGTGACATACATTATGTAAAGGGTGCTAGCAAGAACCACGCAGACAGGCAGATAACGCACAGAAGGGAGAAATACGACGTAATCCTGTGTGCTGTAAAATGTAGCACATTGCTGGCAAGGGATGTGAGCTCACTGGTCCCTCTAAGATGCCTTCTTGGGCCCCTTCCTCAAGGCACTTTGGCCTCGTCTCCCTTCCTTCTATTTCCATGTCCCCACCCTTACTTACTTGTCCTGTAATTGTTCTTTCTCCTGCCCCCTGATATTCTACTTCCTTACAATGCCCTGGCAGAGTCCTGCTGAAGTATTTTCAACTTCACATTTTTTTTATCACGCCAAGATCTCCAGTCACATGATTTCAATTTTTGCTGCCATACTTTACATGGAACTAGTGGATGGCTCGTCCAGGCCAATGTGTTGCTCCCTGCATTATTCATATAGTTTATCTTCCACCTTTTCCATCAATATTTTCTACTTGTTGTTGCAGTCCATTGTTCTCCTCCTCCTCCTCGGTTAGCCAATCTTCTTATGTAATTTATTGTTTTCGTATTTAATATTGGTCGAATCTTCTCTTCTCATGTCACCCTTTTACTCTCATGTGTCATCACTTCGTTCGTAAAGTACTCTAACTTCCTCGGGCAATGTCTGGGCTATATTAATCTGCATTTACATTAGAAACAGCATTACAAGGTGCACTTTAAGTAAAATTGATAGCCCTATGTACAGTGAACAGGAATCTCCATCTTATGGCCTCCACCCCCATAGACCCTGAATCTGGAATTAAGATGAGAAATGTAAAAGACCACTATCCTTCATTTCTGTAATAAATTCGACATTTCCTATTGGGTACATGTGAGTGTAATAGTTTCTAATGATTACTTTGGTGGTCCTTCTCCCAGGACCATAGGAAGGTGATCATTTAATACAGTCCTCCAAAAAGGGGGCTCTGTGTATAACTTCCGAGTGACCCTGTGTCTTATGTGACACCTTTAGTCAGTCATTTCTCGATTTTTAGAGCATCAAACATTGTGACTCTCTGTTGTGTTTTCGCCATTCTAAAAACTGGTACACATAGCTTATAAATACAGACTGCTATTGGGTAATAAGCTGGGTCTGGCAGAAGCCGGAGCCCACAGCATGGGGCCACGACCGGGCCACCGGTGTCCAAAAAAAGCACCTCTTATGACATTTGTGGCACCTCAGAAAACCCAAATGTGGAGGGGCACTTTCACTCACAGGACAAGCAGTGGACTGTCAACAACCCCCACTCATTAGCAGTCAGCCCATCTTGCCCTTTACAGAAATGCGTCTTCCTCAGAGTTAATTATAGATCCTCGTAGTTAATTATAGCTATCAGGTGGCTGTTTTTAAACTTAGAATGTATAGAATGTTGACTGGATGCACGTCAATTTGTTTAGCATTTTTTTATATCCATGCGTGATGCAGATGGAAAAAATGAAACGGTTTTAATGATGCCCGGATGTGCCATTATAATAGCAAAGAATAAGGTAGGCCAATAAATAAATAAATATCTCCCAAATTGATATGGATCCAGTCGCAGCAGTGTCTGTCCCTTTAATTGCTAGTGATTCCTGTCCAGGAAGAAAGCCTGCAGTGAAGACCTCTCCTAATAGCAACGCAATGAAGGCAGTGACCTCATGCGGAGCAACGCGTCAGCCAACGCAGCCAGCCTGCCCACTGCCAGCTCACAGTTGTAGTTGGCTGTGGAAAGCAATTACATTTTCTGCAATAAGGTAATTGGCTGGAAACACACTGCTTGCTTCTGGCACTGTGGAAGCACGTATTAAAGCGAATGGTTTCTTGCTGGCCAGCTCACTTCTGGACACTCTCCCATCCACCAGTTTCAGGGCAAGGATTTTCTTAATCCTAAGCAAAATGATATTTTGCTTTTTGGGCGCATTTCTCCCAGTAACTAGGCCATATTTGAGATTATTGGTGGTACTCTGGGCACAAGACTTTACTAAACAAAATATTAAAACATTTAAAAATACAGGATATTTGGATAAAACGATACAAAAAACATAAGTTAGTAGAATAAGGGACTTAATCATAAGCACATGGTCCCAATGTCATGAAAATGAATCAAAAGACATATAAGGAGCTGGGTGAGTACACCTTGATCACCAGGGGAATGTGGGAGTTGAAAGAAACCCCTCCTTGATTGGCTGCCACAACATGGGCAACATGCTGTGGCAGCCATTGCAAGTCGCAGGGTCATGGTTCTTACTGAAGTGCAGTGTCCCTGCGTCCTATAATGGCTGTCACAACATATTGTTCATGTTGGCGCCCCTCAATTAGGTTTAATCAAACCTCTTTAAATGGACCAGTCAGAGCAAATCTGGACACAAACAGTCCAAGAAGGACTAACTTTTCTGGTGGTTAACCCTTTCATGCTCACCGTGAGCACCTTTTTAAATGCTAATTTCTTGAAAACTACTGAATGGATTAACACCAAATAATGAAAAGCATATTTTCTGAGTAAGTTTCTAACATTTTGCCAATGTGGTGCAATCAAATGCTTTTTTCCTGTATTGGGGAGCAAACTCTTCTGTGGGTATTAAAATGAGAAATGAATGTTTTGGGGAACCGCTTTTCCTAGTTCCTCGCTTTGATGAGTAAGTGTAAATATTTTTGGGAAAGTTTCATGCAGATTCTTCGTACGGCGCCAAAGGTACTAAGACAATAATAATATATACATTCCTGTATGTACTTACTTGGACAATAAAGTGGTACTCAATATTCTGCAGCCAGTATTTTTGCAGGGTAATATTACAAACTTGACATTGTGGTAAAACATACTATTTACATAATGTCTATGCACCACTACTGAACACTTATGCCATTCACTATAAATCTAACAAGTCACCATGCATAACAAATAAATAATATTTATTGTGTAAATTTAGTCCCAGAAGCATGTAAAGAAGACAAATACTTAGTTAAATGAAGAGCATTATGCTGTGCAATGTATTTTTTATTTCACTTTCTATATGCTGTTGTTTTCTATTGTTTTATTACTCAGGGCAGCTGCTAAGGATTGGCATTAAAGGTATTAACGAATAATTCTAGCCTTTGCGTCTTCAGTAAAAAGCTCAATGCTACTTATACCAGTTTGGAGAATCATCATTTTCCTACAACCAAGGGTCTGATGAGTTGGGGAATGCCTCAAAACGTGCAGAACAATGAAAGAGTGACTAAGTAACCACTAAGAAAATTAACAAAGGAACAGAAACAGGCATGGGAAAACAAAAAGTTTTTTAAAAGAACCCTCACTCACCAACCTGGTTGGTGACATGCTTCATCATCGGGTTCCCACCAGAGAGGCCGAATACCTCCCTGGTGTGCTGCGACGCCTGAGTTACAGCGGAGCGTTTTTTTTTGTTGGGGATGTGCAAGTTAAAAAGGAACCGATTATAACCTATCATATCATTTATTCCAGGCAAACCGGTAACTATTAAAAACTGGTGTGACTGACGTAGTCTAGCTAGTTAGTATTGCTAGAGAGATCCGATTTAGGTAAAAAAGTGTTTGGTCGACATGTTTTAACTTGTGAAAGCAAATTATGCTAAGCATTCATCAGGACCTTTACTGCTCCACGGCGGAATACACACGCTAAGGTGTACCATAACCTGTGGAACCCTGCAGTGGTAAAACTCACGGTTCTACCGGTATGGTCTTCTGGACATTCTTAGACCAAATTGGCGCCTGCAATGAAAAACAACATAAGAGCACGTATATGGATTTGCAATATACCGTCTGTGTCAATTGATTTTCAGGCATCAGAAACAATCAGTAATCCCAAGTATGTGGCGAGGAGGCGTACTCCAAATGAACACATTTGTGTTGATAGTGCTTGATACATCCACTCCATGCACATTCAAACGTGGAGGGGTCTAATTTTACAAGTGTAACGTGCTGTGCATCGTTAATGAGCCTGTCACTAGGCAAAATGTGAACAAAATTCTGTTCATCCGTGACAACCATTTCGATGTTAATGCGTTGCTCCTTGCATTAGAAAGGCGATTGTCGTTTCATGTGCCCCTAATTGAACATGCCCCGGCAATGTCTATGAGTGCTAGAGAGCACGGGAGCCTGGTGCACATAACATAGGTGACATACAACAAAGTACAAACAAGTAACGGCATGGAGACATTTGCTTACTTAGAGAACTGACGTGAATCACGTCATGGGTCCGAAGGAGGGGGACGCAATGCTGTGAGGATCTGCGAGGAAGGGAGAGGACAGAAAAAAGAAGGTGAAGAATTCCGAAGGTAAAGGGTACAGAAAACGGTACCCTACGGATATCACTTATTTCTCTGCTCGCAATGTCCCACCGCAAACCTGTCCGTGCACTCCTTGGCCCGAATGTCAACGTGTGTTGGCAAGCCGAGAGCAAGTACCTGTTTCTGGTCACGTGATGGGCGTGACCACACAGAAAACGTGTAGCGCGGCTGCGTGGTGAAAAAGAACTAGACTGCTAACCAGCCCGCTATACAAGAACAAAAACACTTTATTGTGTCTAAAGCGGGTAAAGCGTGACAGGCGCCTCCAAGTTTAGACAAGCAGAGGTGCCAGGAAGAAACCCCTGAGATAGAGGAGCATTTGTCAAAACTCTATCTTGTAGAATTATTGAAGGGTCTTAATGTGTCATATTGACACTGTATGAAAATACTATGATAGTGTCTAAAAATATCATAGAACCGATGGTTCAGGGTCATTGTTATGAGTCCTAGGGCGTGTATGTACAAGTGAGTCCTTGAGGCTTCTTGCCCTTTTATAGGAGAACAAGGGCTTCTCCCAATGGTGGTTATTGCTCTCCAGAATTTTCCAGTGTCTTCTGATGGATTTGCTGACTGCGTTAGAGGCAGTGTTAAAAGTTGTCACACACGTCAGTGGGATACTTTCAGAGATCGTTGCCATGATTTCTTCCAAGAGTGCTTCTCTGTTTTGATTGCGAGCTCTCTTACAACTCTTCTTGATGATTCTGTCCGGATAGCCCCTCTTCTTCAGCTTTTCAGTAAGTTCTTTAGCTTGGACCTTGAAGACTGAGACCTCGCTACAATTACGCCGTAGTCGTAAGAATTGCCCAAACGGAAGGTTTTCTCGTAAGGGGCGCGGATGGTAGCTAATATAGTGTAACAAGTTATTTTTGGCTGTGGGTTTGTGATGAGTTCTGGTCTCCGAGCTCGCGGATTTCTTTCACAAATTGAAATTAAAGAGTTTCTTTGAAAGTCAAGTAGCAGAAGGTACACAGAGTGACACGGGAGATTCGGGGTTCCGACTCTAGTCAAATTCTACCCCACCCCCTCACACTATACCTCCTGCGATTACAGCCTTCGAACAGGCTGTCTTTAATGACATCGAAGCATTCGAAGAGAAGGCCACTTTCAAAAACATGAAAGCGTGTGAATTTCAGGCCTTACGCTCACTACAGGAAAACGCCAGTATCGTCATAAAATCAGCAGACAAAGGCGTGGCATTGTGGCTATCCAGACAGAATCCTCAAGAAGAGTTGTAAGAGAGCTCGCAATCAAAACAGAGAAGCACTCTTGGAAGAAAACATGGCAACAAGCTCTGAAAGTATCCCACTGATGTGTGTGACAACTTTTAACACTGCCTCTAACGCAGTCAGCAAATCCATCAGAAGACACTGGAAAATTCTGGAGAGCAATAACCACCATTGGGAAAAGCCCTTGTTCTCCTATAAAAGGGCAAGAAGCCTCAAGGACTCACTTGTACATACACGCCCTAGGACTCCTAACAATGACCCTGAACACACCGTTCTGAATGCATGGGGCCTACAACCAGTGACTGGACATTTCCCCTGTGGTTCATGCAGCGTGTGCCACCTGACCTCACCCATTAAATAGCTTACCTTGGAGGTTGGTAAACAATGGCAGCAGAAGAACCACACAAATTGTAATTCCGCCAACGTGGTTTACCTAATTACCTCTCCTTGCCGACTCAGGTACGTGGGAATGACAACAAGTAAAATCAAACAACGTATATGCGAACACCGTAGCAACATCCGGTGTCACAAAAACAGCACCAAACTAACTGATCATTTCCTATCTCTGAATCACACTACCAATTATCTAGTATGGACAATCATTGAACAGCTTAAACCAGGCCCGAACACCCATCAATCGCTGTTTGAAAAAGAACAGCGCTGGATTTACCGTCTGTCTACTCACCACACAGGTTTAAATGATAATATCCCTTGGGGCACTGTGCTCAATCGCTAATGATGATCCGTTAATTCTACATATGGATAACTCCGCATCTAGCTGATCTCTGTGGTTCTGATGATGTGTTCTCCCCACCTTATCTGTGAGTCTTAGGCTTAATAACCCGAGTTCGGGGTTTTTGCTCCACAACCATCGGTTCTATGATATTTTAGACACTATCATAGTATTTTCATACAGTGTCAATATGACACATTAAGATCCTTCAATAATTCTACAAGATAGAGTTTTGACAAATGCTCTATCTCAGGGGTTTCTTCCTGGCATCTCTGCTTGTCTAAACTTGGAGGCGCCTGTCACGCTTTACCCGCTTTAGACACAATAACGTTTTTTTGTTCTTGTATAGCAGGTTGGTTAGCAGTCTAGTTCTTTTTCACCACGCAGCCGCGCTACACGTTTTCTGCGTGGTCACGCCCATCACGTGACCAGAAACGGGTACTTGCTCTTGGCTTGCACAACACACGTTGACATTCGGGCCAAGGAGTGCACGGACAGGTTTGCGGTGGGACTTTGCGAGTAGAGAAGTAAGTGATATCCATAGGGTACCGTTTTCTGTACCCTTTACCTTCGGAATTCTTCACCTTCTTTTTTCTGTCCTCTCCCTTCCTCGCAGATCCTCACAGCATTGCGTCCCCGTCCTTCGGACCCATGACGTGATTCACGTCAGTTCTCTAAGTAAGCCAATGTCTCCATGCCGTTAATTGTTTGTACTTTGTTGTATGTCACCTATGTTATGTGCACCAGGCTCCTGTGCTCTCTAGCACTCATAGACATTGCCGGGGCATGTTCTATTAGGGGCACATGAAACGACAATCGCCTTTCTAAGGCAAGGAGTAAGTCATTAACATCGAAATGAGTGTCACAGATTAACAGAATTTTGTTCACATTTTGCCTAGTGACAGGCTCATTAACGATGCACAGCACGTTACACTTGTAAAATTAGACCCCTCCACGTCTAAATGTGCATGGAGTGGATGTATCAAGCACTATCAACACGAATGTGTTCATTTGGAGTACGCCTCCTCGCCACATACTTGGGATTACTGATTGTTTCTGATGCCTGAAAATCAATTGACACAGACGGTATATTGCAAATCCATATACATGCTCTTATGTTGTTTTTCATTGCAGGCGCCAATTTGGTCTAAGAATGTCCAGAAGACCATACCGGTAGAACCGTGATTTTTACCACTGCAGGGTTCCACAGGTGAGGGTACACCTTAGCATGTGTATACCGCCATGGAGCAGTAAAGGTCCTGATGAATGATTAGCATAATTTGCTTTCACAAGCTGAAACATGTCGACCAAATACTTTTTTACCTAAATCGTTTCTCTCAAGCAATACTAACTACCTAGACTACGTCCGTCATATCAGTTTTTAATAGTTATCGGTTTGCCTGCAATAAATGATTTGATAGGTTATAATCGGTTCCTTTTTAACTTGCACGTCCCCAACAAAAAAAAACGCTCCGCTGTAACTCAGGCGTCGCAGCACACCAGGGAGGCATTCGGCCTCTCTGGTGGGAACCCGATGATGAAGCATGTCACCAACCAGGTTGGTGAGTGAGGGTTCTTTAAATAAACCTTTTGTTTTCCCATGCCTGTTTCTGTTCTTTTGTTAATTTTCTTAGTGGTTACGTAGTCACTCTTTCGTTGTTCTGCATATATTATTAGGGGATTCAAGAGTGCCTCTCTCCCTCTCTCTCTCTTTATTGTTACACGAATGCCTCAAAACATCAAAAATGTATGTCACTTCCCAGATGGAATACAGAGGGAGTGTTGGAGAATGTACATCAATGTTACAACGAGAATGTTAGTTATGGAAGATTCATAAGAATCAGACACGCTCACAACAGTTGAAAAATGTTGTCATACAGAAAATGTAACTAAAACAATACTCAGAAGATTGGTGATGGAGGTGCATCCCTTGAACAAAGATTCTAAACCATTTGAGAGATCTATCAAAATGGATCCTGCCCTTATGTTGATTAGATTTCATGGCGTAAGGAGAAACATATAGCCAAGAGCTATGAAAAAAGATGAAATAACAGAAAATTATAAAAAACCGGAAAACAAAACCTCTGCACTGATGAAAATTCACAAAACAGGTCATTTGGATGACAAAAGCAAAGAAAAAAAACACCGTCAAATATGATATCTAAAACTCTGTTGAGCACACTTCAATACACTGTGGGTCTTGAGAAAGTATTCTTTTTATGTTCTTGGCTCACAGCCCAAGAACTTGAGAACTTATGCCCTACAAAGGCATTCGGATTTACAGAAAAGCTAAGTGTGTACTGTACGCAATATCATCTATCACCAACTCACATATCAAGGCCAACACACTTCCATAAAGAGCAACTTTCATTTGAGACTTCTGTTGTGGAAGGTTGAAAAGGGCTCTGGGCTGTACCACTGACTACAACTGTGATCAGCTTCTGTTCTTGGCAGCCAATCCCCCTCCGTTACTAAAATAAAACTAACACATAGACCAAACACATGCTCTGAGGGCGACAATATTGGCACTGACAACGCCAGAGGCTTTTAAAAAGCACCTGCAATGGCAAAGCAAATAGCAGCAACCGGACATGTTTAGATGTATATATAAATATATTGTATTGTGTTGTTACGTTATGTCATGCATCACAGCAGCCAATTTAAAATTATAGAAAACAATGTTTTCTATATTTTCAAGTTGTTGTGACATGAACTGTTACCATTACTGGCTTTGCCAATCCTGCCACTAACTAAGTCAATAGCGGCTACTACCATGGAGTGGGGGAAAGAAGAGGTACAAGGCATAATCACCAAGGCACTAACCAGCACCTGGCTCACTGTGGAGAATCATCGGGAGGGAGGGTGGTAGGGGAGACATTGGGGTAAGTCAGGGGGAAGAAAAGAGAAAGAGTTTGAGTGCACTCTAAAGAAAAGGTGCAGAACATGCAATCCAATGGAGTGCTGAACCACAAATGGAAGTTAAAAAAAAAGTTCCATGACCTCAGCAGTAGAAGGCTACATCTGATCCAGTCTAAAGCAAGGGTAAACGAGCCATGCTCTTGAAGCTGGACAACACATAATAGGGAGGTGGGCCGTCCAATAAAGGAGGAGAGAACTAAGACCGACAAGAAATCTGTCTAATCTGGAGCAAGGGCTGCCCCAAAGCCAACTATGCGTAGTACTTTATACAATTCTGTCTGCAGCAAGACCGCAAAAAGCATGCAGATAAGAGTGAGAACACCACTGCTGAGACAAAAGCTCAGAGTGAGCTTCAACCAGGGAACCTACTTTGCACCGCCCTATCTGTTTGATTTCTGGAAGAAGAATAGAGCAAGGCACCGCTTCTTTTGCAGGAACGCATTCATTTTGCTTGAAACAGAGGTCTCAGTCAATGATGCATTTATACTGGAAGTAGACTATGTTCCTTCATTGCTATTTCTTGATGAATGTGAGTGAGTTTGATCAGTGTTCAGTGAAAATACATCAGTGAAGAAACAGACATCTGAAAAAGACACGTGCAACTGGGTTGGTTTCATTAAGCAAAATGAGTAAGATCTCAGTGATACCACATGAAGGAGAGCTTAGTGACAATACTTTGATCCTGGTGCGACATTCCCTCAGACTCAGGAACTATAGGGCGACTGATCCCACTCCAAGCCTTATTTATGCGAGTCACAGGAATTGGTAGGCAATGCTTAGTTCAAAGACAAAGATGTTTGCAAATGCAATTGTGTATGCTGAGGGAAGGAACCACACTGGAGCACCGGTCTGTTATCGAGGGATAGGTTCAGAACAACCAGTATATGGCGTTACGCCACCTACAGTGCTGCAGCACTCAAGGTGCAGTTCCCAAACAATCAACCAATCCATGTACAAGACTAGACGTGATTTTTAATTTGTTTGTTCTTTGTATAGTCCTTAATGTTTCCAAGTATCCCACATTTTCACACATAAAATAACTGAGGGTGAAAGAAATAAAGTGATTTACATAGAATGACACTGTGCTCAAGTGGGAGCGCTAGGAATAGAACGTTGTTGGTCTAGTTCCACATTGGGCAACGGAGCTCTCATAAAAACCATCCACCCTGGAGTGACAGATCTTGGGTACAGCACTTATGGGATGGGCAGAGCAAATAATTGAGAGCAATGCTGGTTTTTATTCGAAACGATTCATCATACTTTGAACTTCCACTGATAGAAGAAATGGAACAGGATGAATACAGTTCACATTTTAAAATCGAGGTGGATTTATCTACTAACCACCTTTCTTGGAGCAGATACCTTCACGCAGCAGATGTCCTTGAAAGTCTCGTGACATGCTGTGCTCTGTCCTAGCTGTGGGTTATAATGAGGCTCTCTGTGGAAGTGGCATCCTATCTTTGTTCTGTGATTCTTTTGCACACACGGTATGAAAGAGGAGACAGTAGCAGAGTTTAAGCGTTAATGCCCTCGTAGGCTAAGGGTGATAGAAGCTGCTAATGCCCTCTATGAAGTGTGTTAACCACTGTTAAGTGCCCAACTCGCAGTTAAGGTACCAAGCCAAAGGCAAGGCTGCATAATGAGGGAGTGCAATTAACAGTTTTAACATCTGACAGGAATTACGCAATAAGGCTATTAACGCCTGCCCACTAATCTCATCCAACATATGCAAATGAACCATGACCTCTGTCCATGGTTGCTTCATGTCCTGGCCACTGAACCTAGAGTGGACGTAAATTACAGCGCCAGTGTTCTAAGCATTCTCATTGGTTGATCCAATATCAGCATTCCTTAGAGGTAAATAATAATAATTATTACTTGTACTGCTGAATTCATATTTTAAGAGTCCATCTAACACTCTGGGCCAGACAGCCCTTAGGAGTTCACCAGTCAAAGGCCATCTCCAATAACCTCGTGTGGGGCCAGTAGTGGGAAAGACATAGTTTAATATTTACCATTATCCCCCACAAAGCACTGTCTCCCCATCATTTTTTAACCCACTCCATCTACTGAGTGAATTATCTGAACAGTTGCAGAGCCCTTCGCTCCACTTCACCTGCTAAGAAATGCCAATGGAGAATTATCTACAAACAGAAAATTAAGAAGGCGCTGCAATAAAAGACATAAAAGGAGGAGCACTGCTTGCTTCGTCGTCAGTCCCCATGAATGTTATGGGTGCCCTTTTCGTGCACATGCAGACTGGAAGTTAAAAGGTCAGGTTCGTCCACGTATTAATGAAAGAGAATTGTTTTAAACTATTTATTTAAAGTTGCAGATTTGCCGCGCCAATGCTTTCAGAAGAGTCAAAACCTTACTAAATAAATGACTTTTCTAAAAATCCCAGCGTATTACACCCTTGCGTTCTGTGAGCAGGAATGATTTCTGTAATTGGCCCATTGATGTGGTGACTTCATCGCCGGCTCTGAGGTGTGTTTCAGTGATCCACTCCCAACAGGGTTTCATTCGCATCTTTGTGATTTCCTTAAGTAAATTCTGCATACTGCTCCATTGGCTGGAAGTATTAATAGTAGAATGTGAGTTATACAGCATGCACTACTGCCTGCTGGAGCTAGCATGCATGTAACACGTTGGTGCAGAGCTGTTCAACTACTGCTAGTGGCAACTAGTGGTGGCAGCATCCACAAGCTAGATCAAAAAAAGGGAGTTACCACAGTGCTAAGCAGAGGGACAGGGTATACATAAGGAGACAAAAGACAAAGGGCCCGATATGTAGGTGGCCCAAAAACCGGTCGGTAACAGTGAAATTCGGTAAATTTCACCGTTACCGACCGGTATTTAGGCATTCATGATGTAGGGAAGGATTCGGTAATAAGAAATCGGTAAATACTAATTGGCCTTGCATTTAAGGAAAAGGTAATACCGATTCCTTAAATGCAATGTAGAAAGCACATAAAAGAGTGCTTTTGGGTCTTAAGGAATCGGTAATTACCACCAACTTCAAGTTGGTGGTAATTACCGAATTCCTTTAAAAAAGCACTTTCTTGCTTTTTTTAAAGTGCCATGTGGCACACATCCATGCCCTTAGGGCATGCATGTGTGCCTCATGTGCTCACATGCACATTTCAGGGGTGCAACAGGGTGTCCTTTGGACACCCTGGCACCCTTGAAATACCTCCCAGTATTACCGATTCGGTACCGAATGTCTTCACATTCATTCCTATGGGCCTCCAAGCCCATATGAATGAATGGGTAGGTATTCGATATTACCGAATCTCAATGACCGTTTCAGTAATAACGAATATTAAGAATTCGGTATTTTTTACTGAATTGTTACCTACATCTGAAATACCGATTTCTAAATACCGAATCGGTAAAATTTGGTATTTAGAATTCGGCATTTCACTATTACCTACATCGGGCCCATAGTCCATACGATCTGATTTCAGAAAGGCAAAACACCTCACCATAGACCAAATGTCTATGTCAGAATATCACAAAATCTCGCACAAGTGTCTATGTGAGAAACCACCTGACCTAGCATGAAGAATATCCGGCACAGAATAAAAAAAAAAAAAAAATATATATATATATATATCAAATTGCAATTTATTGAAATAAAAAATATATTATTAAGCATACAGTAAAATCACTTGTTCATTCGATGGACACAATAACGCTCCTCCCACCGGAGGTTACAATCTAAATATATCACACAAATAGGTTAAGAAACTTTTTAAAACAGTAGACGCAGCGTTTCGTTGACACCTTGATATTTTCACCTTCTTCTGGACTAAAAGAGTTTTCTACAGATCTTATAGTGAGTTGAATTATGTTCCGATAACATAATTTGTGGTGCTATTTGTCCCACCAAGAGGCCACAAAAATAGAGCCTTTCTACCTTGATAGTCAATATATATTCTTTGTCCTTTAGAACCACCGTAATATTTAGGGGTTAAAATAAAATAAAGGTACAGCTCCGATTTTTTTTCACTTTAAATCAGGGTATGAGCCGTATTCTGCTGATCACGAAGTTTTAAAGACCTGGCATCAACGCTTTTACATTGGCGACATAGTGCTCTGGTCTGGATTGTTAGACATTTGGCAGGTAATTTAAAATCAGATTAACGATTAACGATTTGCGGCCTCCCTGTTCTAAAGGACTTCCGGGTTCATAATGTTCATTATGAACCCGGAAGTCCATTAGAACAGGGAGACCGCAAATCATTAATCTGATTTTACTTTACCTGCCTAATGTATAACGACCGAGACCAGAGCAATTGCGGCACCCGCGCTTTAGCTTAAGATGTTTAAAGCTACAGCGTGGGTGCCGCGATTGCTACAAAAGTAAACAAATGGAAAAGAAATGGCAGACACACAATTTCTTTCCTATTGATTTACTTTTGTTAGAGGGACCGCATCAACCAGACCGGAGGTGGCATCGCCATCGTCCACAGGAACACCATCCGCATCACGACCGACGCCAACGACTCCTTCGCCGCAGCCGAACATCTCCACTTGCAGATTCACACCGACCCTAAGACGACCCTCAGAGGCACCCTCGTCTACAGACCCCCGGGACCACGCACACAATTCAGCGAAGACATCACAGACTTCATCAGCCCGCACGCCCTCCCCTCCACCGACTACATCCTCCTCGGGGACCTCAACTTCCACCTGGAGAACAACAAGGACCGCAACACCACCGCCCTGCTGGAAAACCTCGCCAACCTCGGACTCAAGCAACTGGTCAACACCCCCACCCACTACGCCGGCCACACGCTTGATCCCGTCTTCTCTTCCAGCAAGTACATCACCTTCAGCCACGCCACCAGACTCCACTGGACCGACCACAGCTGCGTCCACTTCAGCTTCAAAAGATCCACGACCCACCACCACCCGCAACAGGTACCTCACAGGAATTGGAGCAAGATCACCGCAGACCAGCTCACCACCTCCCTCAGCCAGAGCCCACCCGCCAACACAACGGACCCCAACGAAGCAGCCCACAACTTCACACAGTGGCTGACCGCCTGCGCCGACGACCTCGCGCCACTAAAGAACCCTCCCAGCAGACCCAGAAGCAAGAAGGCATCCTGGTTCACCGACGACCTCAAGGACTCCAAGAAGACCTGCCGCACCCTCGAGAAAGCCTGGCTCCTCGACCGGACCACCGACAACATGACCGCCCTCAAACACGCTACCCGCAAGCACCACCAGCTCATCCGCACCACCGAGAAGAAATCCCTGAAGGAACGACTGGACAACAACGCCCACGACAGCAAAGAGCTCTTCACTATCGTCAAGGAGTTCTCCAACCCCAGCACCGGCACCAACGACATCACTCCGTCACAAGACCTCTGCGACTCCCTCGCCTCGTTCTTCCACCGCAAGATCGCCGACATCCACAACAGCTTCGGCGCCCCACCCACGCACCCAACCGTCGAACCAACACCCCCCACCGCCACCCTTCGCACCTGGACCACGGTGACCACCGAAGACACAGCCCGCACGATGAACACCATCCACTCCGGATCACCGACCGACCCCTGCCCACACCACGTCTTCAACAAGGCCGACTCCACCATCGCACCCCAACTCCGGAACATCATCAACGCCTCCTTCAACACTGCCACCTTCCCGGAGAGCTGGAAGCACGCCGAGATCAGCGCCCTCCTGAAGAAACCTACAGCGGACCCCACCGATCTCAAAAACATCCGCCCCATCTCGCTCCTCCCTTTTCCTGCTAAAGTCATCGAGAAGATCGTAAACAGACAGCTGACCGCCTTCCTCGAGACGAACGGATCCCTCGACCCCTCGCAGTCCGGCTTCAGAGCCAACCACAGCACCGAGACCGCCCTCATCGCAGCCACCGACGACATCCGGACCCTGCTCGACAAGGGGGAAACAGTGGCCCTCATCCTCCTGGACCTCTCCGCTGCGTTCGACACGGTCTGCCACCGCACCCTAGTCCAGCGCCTCAGCAACATCGGTATCCAAGAGAAGGCACTGGAGTGGATCATCTCGTTCCTCGCCGGAAGAACACAAAGAGTCCGCCTCTCCCTGTTTCGCTCCGAGGCCACCGAAGTCATCTGCGGCGTCCCGCAAGGATCTTCACTCAGCCCCAATCTCTTCAACATCTACATGAAACCTCTCGCAGCCATCGCACGCCAGCACAACCTCAACATCATCTCTTACGCCGACGACACCCAGCTGATCCTCTCCCTCACCAGAGACCCCGACACCGCCGGAACCTGCCTACACGAAGGGATGAAAGACGTCGCCGAGTGGATGAAGGACAGCCGCCTGAAACTGAACTCGGACAAGACGGAAGTCCTCATCCTGGGATCTTCGCCCTCCGCCTGGGACGACTCCTGGTGGCCCCCAGCCCTGGGCACCGCACCCAAGCCAACCGACCACGCACGCAACCTGGGCTTCATCCTGGACCCCTCCCTCTCGATGACCAGACAAGTCAACGCCGTCTCCTCATCATGCTTCAACACCCTGCGTATGCTTCGCAAGATCTTCCGCTGGATCCCGACCGAGACCAGGAAGACTGTCACCCAGGCACTCGTCACCAGCCGACTGGACTACGGAAACGCCCTCTACGCCGGAACCACAGCCAAGCTACAGAAAAGACTCCAGCGCATCCAGAACGCCTCCGCCCGACTCATCCTGGATGTCCCCCGACGCAGCCACATCTCCAGCCACCTGAAGAACCTGCACTGGCTCTCCGTCGACAAGAGGATCACGTTCCAGCTCCTCACCCACCCACACAAGTCTCTCCACGACCTGGGCCCCAAGTACCTCAACGACCGCCTGACCTTCTACACGCCCACCCGCCAGCTACGGTCCACCAGACTCGCCCTCGCAGCCGTACCATGCATCCGAAGAGCCACCGCCGGAGGAAGATCCTTCTCTTACCTGGCTGCCAAGACTTGGAACTCCCTCCCCATCCACCTTCGGCTGACCCAGGACCATCTCGCCTTCAGGAAACAACTCAAGACCTGCCTGTTCGAGCAGTAGCATACCCCTCCCCCCAAGCGCCTTGAGACCCTCCCGGGTGAGTAGTGCGCTATACAAATGGCATGATTGATTGATTGATTGATTACAATGGCGGCTGATACCACTATGATGCAAATTTGCGATGATGATACTGTACCAATGATGCCATATAAGATTGTCTTTATTTTTGAAAACCCAATAAAATATGTTTTAAAAAAATGTGTTGCAAAAGATGGACCATCAATCTTCGGGTAGATGCATCAATATTTTTGCACATTGTTATTAATCCCATGCTCCCAATCATGTCATAGTGGTAGGCACGATCAGTATTGAGGATATACTTAGTGACTCCAAGGAAGTGTTAAGCAAAGAGTTAGGTCAACTGATGGGATAATTGCCTAAAATAATTATTAAGCTCGGAGCTGTTCTTGTTAAACACAAGATGAGGATGTTTCCTGTAGTATTTAGAGGGGAAGTCAAAAGAGTAGTGGAGGAAATTGTGAGGGAGGGCATAATCGAACCAGTAGAGGCTTCTAGGTGTATTCCACCCAGTGCTATCATGGAAAACGTTGATGGCTGCTTGAGGTTCTGTGTGGGCTTGAGGAGTGTAAATCAAAACATAGTCAGATCATTTTCCATTGCCCAACATTAATGAATAGAATCTTCGACTGAACAGGGGAAATTATTTTCGTAATTTGATCTTAAGAGTGCCTACCATCAGGTCTGCTTACATGAGAATTCTAAGAATCTCACTGCACTTATGACCATGGAAGGGACATTACAATTTACTAGGATGCCGTTCAGCCTGTCAGTGGCTGCAAGTGTTTTCCAAAGAATGATATCCAAAGTATTTAAAGAGTTAACAAATGTAATCTACTTTCAGGACGACATACTTCTTTTTGAAGAGACAATAGAGGAGCACAATCGAGCTTTGAAACAAGTTTGCGAAGAATGTCTGAAGCAGGTCTTACTTTGAGGAATGACATTTTTTGGTCATGTAATTTGTATACCTTGGTCATACAATTTCAAAGAATGGTGTGAAGCCCATGAAAAACTTCTTAAACCAATCTGAGTTTAAGTGTCATTTTGAGAAACCGGTGTTCATTCAACGGGGGAGGTGGGACAACAAGAAGGTTTTGAACAGACCAAGAGAGAAATGTGCAGTGCAGGGATTCTTGTACCTTTTAACACTTGTTTGAAAACTGTCTTAACAGTTAATGCCAGTGGTTCTGACATAGGAACTATTCTATCATAGTTACATTGTGAGGTGGAGAAGACAGTAGCATTTGTGTCAAGTTTTCTGATGGACTTTGAAAGTAATTATTCCGTCAGATTGGGAGGCATTGGCTGCGGATTGGAGCGTTGAATATTTCAGGACATATTTGTGGGACTTGAATATCTAGCTCAGTACTCACCACAAACCATTGGTTAACATTTTAACACCTGGGGAGCAGGTAAAGGATCAGTGAGGCTGGCATGGCTTGCACCCCATTTGCAAGAATATCGGTATTGTGTTAAATATATGGCAAGATAGAGGGATGCTCAAGCAGATTAACTTTCTCATCGGTGAACAACCTTTACAACGAAACTTTTACAACGCACTACCATTACAACGCGGTCATTACAACGCAAACCATTACAACGCATTGCGCTGGGGGGCGCTCTAGGATAGGGAATAAGTTTAATTTACTATCCAACACCTTCCCTAGTGTCCACGGGGACTGGTGTTGGAATAGTAAATTAAACTTTTCACTATCCAGCACCCCAAAGCGCTATGCGTTGTAATGGATTGCGATGTAAAAACCGCGTTGTAAAGGCAGGCGTTGTAATAGCCTGCGTTGTAACGTCATACATCCTTCTCATCTAGCCTTGGACTAGTGTGAAGCAGATAAAGAAACTGTATTAGCTAAGGAGCAAGAAGGTTCTATAGCGTGGCTGACTGATATTGAGGAATATGGTAGCGGAGCCTTCACTCCACTAGAAAGGAGGACAGAGGTGGAAGAAGACCATGTATTGAGGAAGGTGATTTATATGATAGTCAAAAATAAATTGAGGGAGAGTGCTATTTCTCCTGCAGTGGGGGCATTTATTAAAGTATTTGAAGAACTGACATTAATGGGCCCATTAGGATGGCGGACGGACGACCCTAGCGGTGCTGGGACCGGCTGCCAGTGGTGCGGCGGTCCTGCACCGGCGATTAGGATGCCACCGCCACCGTGGCGGTGGCATCCTACTTTCCCAGCATTGTGGTGAGCGGTGCTCACAGCACCGCCCGCCACAATGC
Source organism: Lissotriton helveticus (assembly GCF_964261635.1). Lineage (NCBI taxonomy): Eukaryota > Metazoa > Chordata > Amphibia > Caudata > Salamandridae > Lissotriton > Lissotriton helveticus. The sequence goes on from NC_136068.1 coordinate 1,196,232,245, forward strand.
TGGAAATGCACTGTGTGCATTGTCATGCACAAGGTGACAGGCACCGCGAGGTGCCTGCCACCACGTCCATGACAATGCAGTTTAGTGTACAATCAACATTTCCCTTTTAGGTTTTGCTAACAGAATTCATTCAGTGTAAAGCTCTTCAGTTTGCTTGTTTTTGTTTTTTAATATCTTTGTTATATATTGTATACATTTTATTGTTTGGTATCCAAAGGAGGAGGGTGAGTTAGTTATGCCTTTAAGGCAGGATTTGGAATTCTTTGTTATTTTGTGTCCTGTAGTTTTTACCTGAAGGGAGGGTGCTGTCTTGCCAGTCGGATTCCTGGCTGGCAAGAGGCAATAACGCTCAGGCAGCTGAGTACATTGTCAGCTTGACTTCTTCACCACAGCTGGTTCATTCCAATTGAGACCATCATGGAAATAATATCTACTCTTATTTTTGCTCCGCAGAATTAATGAGAAACAGATCATATTGGTGCTGCAAGTCTTAAGACACGGGAGAGTGAGATATAGGCTTTGAAGCGTTTCCTTGTTTACGTAAACATTGCCAGAGTTATGTGCCAATCTCAGTTGCTGTATCTATGCCAACATCTGCTTCTCGCTGGCAGAGCCTGGAGTACAGAAGAATACCCGTCCTCGCGGTCCCTGGAAGAGGGGCGGCTACCGAGTTACAGAAACGAACCCGCCCAACAACCGCAATTCCTCTGTGCTGAAGCCCAGAAGTTAATACTTTCTGCCAAAGACCAGCAGATTGACGCGAGAAAAGAGACAAAATTCAATTTACAGAAGTCTTTTGAAAGTTATAAACAAGTTCGCTGTGTAGAACCTCACTTTTTAAGTGGTCAACATAATACGTGAATAATGTAATCAAATGACTCCAATTCATATTTTGAGGCAGTTTCGATAGGATAGTGTTGAAAACCAAGAAATACATGCAGGTACCAGGCAGCAGCAGCAGCAAACCTGCAACACTGAACTAACCAATCAAGCGCACACAACAGTATTAACGATATGAGTAATCAAGTTAAAGTCTTCACAGGATAAGATCACACACGAATGTTCTTTTCATTCCTGTTTTAATAAGTATGTGAATGTTTCTCCTATCAAGGAGATCCATACAGAATGTATGGATCTCCTTGATAGGAGAAACATTCACATTCACATACAAACTTGATTACTCATATCGTTAATACTGTTGTGTGCGCTTGATTGGTTAGTTCATTTATCATAAGGGTTAGCCTTCTTACCCTTTGGTTTCAGAGTTTTAGGGTTCTCTCTGAACGAGCAGCACCAAACAACTTTACCCCATCGTGACCACTCAACCACTACATGTTGTGCGCCATCCAATTCTGAACACTGATAACCCTTCGCGGAACTGTAAACCTGCAACACTCCTTTGCACACATACATGATAGGGTCAACACAGGCAGCAAAAGTGCACGCTGTCGGTCGGTCTCTCTCACACATACACACACACACAACACCGGTACATGTCATGCGCAGCAGAAGTGCAGGCTTCCATCATACCACACAGCAGTAACAGATGCTCTTCATGTTTGTTCACACACATAGGGATCAGCTGCTGCACATACACCAGCTCAATCTTTACCTCACATACAGACAATTGTAACATCAAACACACCCACACTACATACCTCCCCATTCACAGAACAGTCACTGCAAATGCAGCACCGGTGCAAGGTTCACTCATTGTGAGTTTGTTTGATGGTTTTGTGCGATTGCGTGAGTGTGTGTGATGTATGAGGTTGCAGTAGTTTGTGAATGGAGTGTCTGATGACTTGCTTCAGTGTGTTTGCTGGAGTGCCACTGTATTTGTGTGATGCTAAGGGTGTGTGATGGTAGGCGTGTGTTACGATAATGGGGCATACTGGCACTGAGGCGTGGTGAGTGTGTGCTGATCTGATGGCCTATATGTAGGTGTACATATGCACAAACATCTGTGTGACCGCCTCCACATTGCCATGCCAGATTTACAATGCCCCAGTCAAGTACACGTAACATGTCGGTATCACGCTGTACCCTTAGGTACCAGTTTCAGTGGCTGCTTCCCCACGGTTAGAAGCAAACTCATGGCTCAGCTGTCCTTACTAGCAGGCCACACTGGGAACCACAGGCGATGCTAGTAAACATGTTTCAGTCCGCCCCACCTCCTTGCGCTCTTTCCCCATCTCTCTTTCGATCCAACCGTTCTCTATTTCCTCTCTTTCTCCCTCTCCTGACGCCCCTTCTGAGCCTTCTACAAGTAACCTTTGGGAGCCAGTGAAAGCGACAAAAGAGCCATCAGAAGCTCTGGGCCTATCAAAACTGTCCTCCTATGGCTACAGGGAAAAGCTGAATGGAATAAATTACCTGTCCGTGCCTGCTTATTAGGGGTTTACACACGATTTAAATGTGACACTGACCATAGAGCCATTCCCTACTGTCACTGCTGACCAGAAATACTGAGTGGGCTGAGCAAGCCATGTGGATGGATGGCAGAACCCCGGCCACTTTCTAACCTACCGTCTGTATAGTGTAATTTGTGCACTTTGCCTTGCTTCAGGACTCCTCCATCTTCGTACGCAATTGGCTCTTTATCTGTGCTGTCATTCCTTGACTGTTTACTGGAAATTGGATTCCTCTGAGCCTAGCTCTCACTTTGATTAATTACTAGTTGAGGCTCTTGCGCCTTGTGGACAGACTCATAACAAACTGAAGGTTAAAACTCCCCTCCCGCCCTTCTCAAATCCTGTTTTAGTCAATCAAGACGAAATAATACAGGTGTCCTTGTGAAAAATGGCTGGGCAGGATGATGTAATATCAAAGTGAGAGCTAGCCTCAGAGTAATGCAATTACCAGTAGGTAATCGAGGCATTACCTCCTGCCAGTGCTTAATTTGAACCGCTGGTTTCTCGTGCTCGGCACTTAATTCTCAACACTGGACTAATTACAGTCTACCACATGGTGGCGCTGTCTGTCTGATTTTGAGATGAGCATAACAACAGTGTTCAATAATTTATCTTAAATAAAAAATAACAGTTCAGACTATTCCGCACCATTCTTATAGCTTTGGGTGGCTTGGAATAGTCTGAATTGTCGCTCTTGTAGGAGTGCAATGGCTAGTAGTTGCGTTGGTATCGTTACTGGCAGCGCCGGTAGGGGCAATGGGTGGTGCAGTCTGCAGTGGCTTCCTGAGAAGGGCTCTGACACTTCCTTTTTTTTTTTACAAATTAAGCACCGCTCCTCATCCCTCTCTTGTTTTCCTTAATTACTAATTGCTATGTAGCAAGCTATAAAGAAGACCAGGACAACTGACTCTTCATGCTCAAAAAATAAACTTGTTAAATTCTACAATGATCAATTATCTCTTTATTTCATAGATGAAAGAACTTTAGAACCCAAAACATTCTCCCCATCCACGTCCAGCATCACCCTGGAGTGCTTTGCTAAAGTAGAGGGGGGGCACAAGTTGCTACCACAAAATAATTCTGCTAGGAATTTGTTCTGAACCTCGGCTAGGGAAGTAGACATTACCATAGTTTATCTACGCTCAATTACTAATGAAAGAGGAACACTTGCTTCTTTTTGTGGTCAAGGAAATTTAAGAACGTATGCATCTGCTAAGGTTTTGGATCAAAGCTTAAAAACCTTTTTAGCAGGCTAGAGTTAACAAAAAGGAAAGGAGAGGGTTTAAAATCAGAACACCTATGTAGGTAAATTAACACAACACGTCACACATCTAAAGAGATTCGGCCTACTTCTTTAGGTGTTTGAGGATTTGGGGAAAAGACCAGCAGGTTCACCTCCTGCTCAGTGTGAAATGGAATATTCACTTTCAGGATAAATGAAGTAGCAGGACGGAGGACAATCCTATCCTCCAAAAACCCTAACAAATGTATGTTTGCAGGATAAAAAGCCCAATTCTCCGACTCACCTTATTATGGTATTAGCTACAAGGAATACTTTTTTTAGAGTCAAAATTCTGCAATCAACTGAAACTAGCATCTTGAATGGGGGCTATTTCAAGGCTTGAAGAATTAAAAATTGATCTCAAGAGGGATAGACAAAGGGGAGATCTGATGTTATTTAATACCCATAATAGCCTTTGCACTAAACCCTGGTCATTACGAAGATTCTCCTAAGAGGCTCTGAGAACCCTAATAGTTCCCCATTGAATTCTAAGTGAAGAAACCTTTAGACCCAGAGTAGAACTGCCATCTTGTAGAAACTGCATATTTGTTTCCGAATCTGCTGAATGTGGCACCAGTTGTATAAAAGAACTCCATTTTCTAAAATAGGACCAGCATCGATTTTGAGAGGATCAAGTTGATCCTCTTCTGAAAGCCTGAATGGAAGAGGCTAGCCACCTAAACCCTGCCCTCTCAATCTCCATGCCTTTAGCTTGAGGTTTCTCAGGGAGCTGATTTGGAGAAACGGAAAGGAGAGAGGGGATGGAACTATTGGTAGATGTCACTCCCTGCTGGTCTTTAGAGCAACTATCATAGTGAACCAGGAACAGCGGGGTGGAAGCAGCAAAGATGTTCAAAGCATGCCCCCAACCAACTCGGAGGAAAGGCAAACAATAGGGCCCAGCGAAGTAACTTGGAATGCTGACCCAAATGTTGAATCAAATACGAGGAGCAAAGAAACAAGGTTATCCAAAGAAATAGATGTAATGTTATCTAATCAAAAAGAGCGAACGGAACAATCTGATAAAAAAAATACATCCGATGAGCTGGGGGACCTAAACCCTCCTCCATACCAGCTCGTATCTCCAGATTGGAAAGAATCGCATTCAATAAACCACTCTCTTTCGGACGAAGTCTACGAATCAGATCTATACGAGACAGGGATGTCTATCTCAAGTGACTCAAGTGATTTAAATGGCTCCAGCAAATTGAGCGATTCAAGAGAATCCAGCCCAAGCGCACTAATGGGCACAGCACCACTGGAGATTTCTGGCTCCAATGACTCGAGATTACTTAGCGAAATCAATGTCAGGAAAAAAAAAGGAGTGGGGGGGAAAAAAGGCCAAAACACAAAAAAGAACAAAACTTGCTGAATGAGGAAACCACAGACCCTGGTAATAATACGGACTATGCCAAAAGCAGACCCAATTTTCCCCGAAGGAGCCCAAGGAGTAAATCATCAGGTGAAACACCACGTCAAACCTCGAACTCGCAAGAGAACAAAGATAGATATGAAAAAACAACGGAGCCTTCACTGAGCCAGGTGCCCCGCTCAATTAAAAACTTTCACGCGGATGTGAAGAAAGATAGCCAAAAGAACCATTTGGCCATTGAAAAACTACAAGGCGCAGTGAAAAAAGTGGGCAGTATTTGTTCTGAGATCTCTGAGAGAATGGTCATGGTTGAAACTCGTACCGAGAACCTTGAAACCGATATCGTGATGCTTCAGAAAAAAGGAAAAGAACAAGATGGAGTAATAAGGGATCTCATGTTCAAAATGGAAGATCAGGAAAACAGATCCAGAAGGAATAATCTGAGGTTTCTTGGAATTCCGGAGAACCTTGAGGGAAGCGACGCTAGAGGGACAATGATTGACATTCTTAAAACATCATTTCGGAGTTGGAAGCCTGGGATATGGAAAGGGAAGTACAGCGGGTCCATCGTTTTCCCCTAATGCTATCCAAACATTCCAACAAGCAAAATCAATATCCCAGGGCAATGCTGGTCTGCTTTGGTAATTTTCTCCTTCGTGAAAAAATGTATGATCTAGCAAGACCCACTGCCCAAAGAGAGTACAAGGGGTTCAAATTTTTTGTAAGACCAGACTTCGCTCATGCTACCGTGGAGCGAAGATGGAAAATGCGTCAGCTATTTGAACCTTTTGAAAAAATCGGAGCAAAAGTATTTTTACAAAATCCGGCACGCTTGTAAATAATATTCAAAGGCACAACAAGAAACTTTAACAGCGAAATACAGGCGGAGGACTATCTACGGGAAATTTCCGAGTCTGGCTCTCGGAATCTAGAGAAACAATCTTAAGTATATTAAATGAAACATGGTAGTAAGAGCGGATAGGTTGAATTAACTATTTCAAATTACATTGGGAAATGTGGGCTATAAGTGGAATGGTTGGGCAGCCTGTGGAAACTAAGCCTGAGACATTATCAGAGTATTCAGGCTCTTTGGCTCAACTGGTAGTAGATAAGCATATCACTTATATTAACATTCTAGCCCAGCCCGCATGGCCCGCTTGCGCGGAGGTCACACCCCTGGTCCAGATAGGCCCAGGTAACCTTCAAAAGTGGTGGTGGGTGGGGGGTTGGGAAGGGGAGGGGGGAAGGCAGGACAGGTTAGACATACAGGGTAGCAAATCTGATAGGGAAATAAATATAGGGATCACAGGAAACCAGAAAGCCTGGGATCAAAATTATGGCACTTTTCAATTAGTAGTATGGCTGGGATAAAAATATTATCTCTGAATATTTGTGGTCTGAACGATCCTAAAAAAAGGCAAACAGTTGCAATTGGCCTACAAAATTGGGGAGCTAATATTATATGTATGCAGGAGACGCATATTGAAGGGTCCCAGAGTCAGCTGTTAAATACATTAGGGTATAAACTGGTGTGTGCTACCTCACAAGGCGCAAAAATTCGGGGGGTTGCTATTTTGGCTAAAGGGAGTGGAATGGTGTTTAATAAATCCAAAACTGATAAGTTTGGTCGTTGGGCAATCACCGAATGTAGCTACCAAACAGGGCAAAAATTGACAATTTTTGCTATTTATGGTAGTAATACAGATGACCCCGGGGTTTTCAACGAGATCTCTAATGAACTGTCACACTGGCCTCTTCCGGTGATAGTCTGTGGGGACTTTAATATAAACCTCCCGACAAACTGGTCCCTGAACGATGACTGGGTGTATAAAGGACGCAAACCCAAAGTATTTCGATCTCTCAAGGATCTGTGTCTCGTACATGGACTCGTGGATAGCTGGCAAACCTCTAACACTAATATCGGTGACCCTGGCTACACCTTTTATTCAAATCCACACCGCACGCATGTCAGAATTGATTATATATCACTCTCCAATTCACTAATTAAGAATTGCCATACAGCTAAATTGCCTAGGGTATTATCTGACCACAATCCCCTTTTTTGTACACTGACTATTAGACAAACTAAATTAGAGCCTATTCATTGGACATTCGAAAAAGCATTACTGAATGATCCTCAGTATCGTCTCCATATGAAAGATTGGATCCCCAAGTGCCTAGTTGAAAATATTGGCAGCACGTCAATAGAGGTTGTTTGGGATACCTTGAAAGCTGGGGTCAGGGGCGAGACTATGTCATATTCACTTAGGTCAAACAGGCGGGAGAAAAAGGAAATATGGAGGCTGCAGGATGAGCTTATGTTAGCGGAAGTAGGACTCGTTAATGCTGCTGGCAATGGGGACACTTCTGGGGATATCTCTAGCATCTTAGCCAAAGTAGCAATTGCCCGGGCAGCGATCACTAATATATTTACAGATAAGGCAATCCGGAAAGCTACGGCACGAAAAGAACTAATTTATTAAGTTAATGAGCAAGTGGGTCATCACCTGGCGGTGCGATTGCGACAACAGATCAATGCAAATTTGATTAGGGAGATTATAGATCCAGTGGCAGGGCAGCTAAAAGACTCAGAACTGATTAGGCAAGCATTTTGGAGGTTTTATAAAGAACTATATATGGAGAACTGCAAAGGCGACACAATCGAAGTTGAAAAGTATCTAGAGAATTGTGAAGGTGTAAGCCTCGAGGTAAATACGCAGCAGACACTAGAGCAAGCTCCTAATATGGAAGAGGTATTGACCGCAGTCAAGAGCCTCCCAAAAGGGAAGGCAACAGGTCTGGATAGCATCCCTTCGGAGTTTTATGTTACATTTGTAGACGAAATTAAACACGTGTTAAGGGATCTAATTATCCATATTTTCTCCGGGGAGGAACCGCCCAACTCCTGGTCCAGGGCCAAAATTGTAATTTTCGCTAAAAAAGGGAAACCCCCAGAACATCTAGGGTCTTATCGCCCAATAACCCTAATAAATGCTGATTCGAAAATATACTCCAAAATTTTGGCAAACCGAATTGCACCTATAATACACAAGGTAATTGTCAAAAGCCAGCACGGTTTTGTTCCTGGAAGGTCAACGATAAATCATATCCAGAGGGTGATCACACTTTTTGACGGAACAGAAATTACAGGAGACCCTATGGCCCTAATTCTGTTGGATGCAGAGAAGGCCTTTGATAGGGTCTCCTGGCAGTTTCTCTGGAAAGCAATGATGATGATGGGATTTCGATCCAAGTTTATTCAGGCGATACAAAAAATGTATATCAATCCTAGGGCTGTTGTATCTGTTAATGGAAGTCTAACCAAGGAAATTAGCATTTCTAGGGGAACTCGCCAGGGATGCCCATGCTCCCCATTGCTCTTTGCAATATACATAGATTCCTTTATTCGCTATTTGGAGAAAAACAACAACATAACACCCATTATATCACAGGGATATGCTACAAAAACATTAGCATATGTTGATGATATTGCCATAGTCACCGCAGATCCCATAGTAGCAATGCTGACCATCGAAGCGGAGGCCAGGAAATTTGGGATGGTTTCTGGCTACGCGCTAAACCAAGGGAAGACACAAATTGTTCTAAACCCAAAAATTGAGATGGACGATCCAAGGGTGGTGAAGGGAGCGACATACTTGGGAGTCACAATTTCCTCAACGCTGGAGGAAGTTGTGGACATAAACCTTAAACCAATGTTGAATATAATACAAAAGGATCTACGACGCTTAGATAATCTCCACTTGTCCATTATTGGGAGGGCAAATGCAATCAAAATGGTGTATTTTCCCAAAATACTATATCTATTTAGGGCTGTCTGTCTAGAGTTCTCGAGTCATTGGTTTGCAGTAATAGAACATACCTTTTCTAGATTTATATGGTCATATGCACAACCCCGCCGGGCATATAAATATCTTACCCTTCCCAAGAACAGAGGTGGGCTTGCTCTTCCCAACTTAAGGAGATATTACTGGTCATGTGTACTACTCTACAGTAAGGAACTACTGCAAGGGGGGGGAAACTCAGAGGAACATACCGCTTCAATCTTTCAGCTACTAGTGGGGAATTTCAGCTATGGCTATTTTTGGAGGCATATACACGACAGCTACCACAAAAAGGTCAAATTTAAGACACTATATAGCAGTTTTAAGGTATGGAAGGTTGTAAAGAAAATATTAGGAATAGGGCCAATTTCATATTACACACCGATATTGAACAACCCTATTCTTCCTCCAATAATTTTTAGGGATAACTGCGTAAACAAATGGTATAATCTAGGAATAATACAATTAGGGGATTTTTACCCTACTCAGGGGATTAAATCTTTTAATGCTCTGAAGGAAGAATTAGACTTAGATTGGCGGGACTTTTTTAAGTACCTCCAAATAAGGGATTTCTTAACTCATAAACTTGGGGCAAGGACATTCTTGGGAAAATGTACGGTAGTAGAGACAATTATACATTCTAAGAAAGACTCAATAGGCGGGGTTTATGGTTCATTGCTGGATAAGCTCCTGGACGATTTAGATAAAACGGCAATGAAGTGGCAAAGTAAAGTAGAAATCTCAAAGGAAGGATTTTTATATTCCTATCAGCTAGCCCAAACCATTCTTATTTCCACCAAACTCCAAACACAATTTTACAAAACCTGCTTTTCTCTCTACTATACACCCGATAAGATCGCAAAATGGGGAACCGGCAAGGGGACATGCTGCCCGAGAGGTAATTTATTTAAAGCAGATTCCGTTCATATCTTTGCCTCTTGTCCAGTATTAACACCTTTGACACAAGATATAGAGAGGTTCTTAACCTCAGTCCTTTGCAGAAATGTTACTTTGTCACACGAAGCAATAGTACTTGGGGCGGAAGACCCAGACAACCTTGAGAGTGGCCACGATTTAATATTCATTGCTATGGCAGTCCTGCAGCTTTGCCTAGCCTCGGCTTGGCTTGACCTGCTACCACCCTCTTTCCAACAGTGGTTAGCCAGGCTTTTAGCTATGTATAATATCGAGATAGCTATATATAAGCGAAAAGGCAGATCGCGACGTAAAAGGGGTATGAAAATCTAGACTCCTCTTACACAATGGCGAGACGCACAAAACTAAATATTATCGATGCTGTTATGAATGTATGTTACTGCTTTTTGTTGTTTTCCGTGATGCTGGGAATATATTTTGTAAATTTTCTATAATGACTATGTATGTATGACAAGAACAATGTAAAGCACATGATGTTAATGTGTAGAATGTCTACCTGTCCGAGTGAGGGGGGGGGAATAAAAATGTTAAAAAATAATAAAAAGATTTAAAAAAAAAAAAAAAGGAAGAGCGGGGCTATGCCGTGGCTATCAATGCCACAGTCGCTTTCTCCCTCCTCAGCGTGACTAGAAATGTCAGGATCAAAGGAAATGGATGGAATGCATAAAGGACATCCTTCGGCCAAGGGCACGAAAAGGCACAGAGGGCCCAAGAACTAGTCCATTTAAAAACCTATGCATGATTCATCCCACATTTTACGAAAAGGGAACCACATTACTCAAAACTAAGTCCTGTTTTATTTTTTGCACTCTTCAGACTAATGTCAGCTGAGAGTACAATCAAGAAACTCTCATTCCATGGGATTAAAGTTTGTGAAGTTTTGATATCACAACTGTGGCACAAAACCTCACTTTTCACAACAAAGAGGATGGTGCATCAAGCTTCAGGGAAAGTGGATGGTGGAGGGCGGGGACCCGTGAGGGGTACTCACTTTACATCTTAAATCAATTTAACAGATTCACATTCCTGTATACTTTATTTTGCATCAAACACAGATGACCGAGTGACAGTATTTGTAAAGCGCCCACCACTTTACTTGGTCTCTGGGTGCTCACCTTAGCACTGTCCAGCCCAAACAAACTTGGATTCAACTTTTGTTTGAAGTCAGTGCTGGCTGATTTATTGAACCCTCACAATGCACCTCTTTTTAGATGTGCAAAAGGCTCAGATTTCTCACTGCTGAGACACACACAGAGCTCCTGTAAAGCACCTCTAATCTGACCTGCATTATGCAGCAATATCTCGGTACTGAGACATTCACGGGGCTCGTGTGGTGCACGCTCTGCAGACATGCACACTGCATTAATATTACAGTAAAGGGCTTTAATGATGCACCTCTCGGTGTCAGTGTAAGATGCACCACTGTCCAAGAGCTCTCAGAAGGCATCTCTATCTTAATATGTGCATCGCGCTGGCGTCCCAGTGCTCATCCAAACAAAAATCTCTCAAAAAGTAATTAAATTTAGGCTGACAGCCCCTGATGAGCCACTCAGAGCACTCCAAAATCAATCAGCTCAATGCATTTCAAAAGGGGGGCAAAATAAGGAAGATAACCTGGTATCTGCCCCTCTGCTCTTCTCACCAACAACACAAAAAGTGCAAGCAGAAAAAGAAAAAAAACTGTGGAATATATTTTTATGAATCAAAAAAGAAGTAAAATGCAAACTCATTAGATAAATATACATCTGTAAGTTAGGAATCTCATGCTAAAAGAAGGGGCAAACTGTGATCAGATATATGATGTGCTCTAAGCACATTCCATACCTCTCTATAAAAACAAATGTGCAAGGAGGGAGGTATGTATCTTTCTTCTGCTCTAGCACTGCACTCGACTCACAAATAAGGAACAGATCCACAAAACAGAATGATCATTTCTATTTCCTTCGCTTTCCCTCTCCCACAACAGATATGTCATCACCGTGTGCCTGTGACCTCCGGGAAGCTATTCAAAAATAGACCTGTAAAATCTCTTGTCGGGGCTGGGTGGGCGAGAGGCACCAGCAGCTCTCGAGAGGCGCTAATCACTTGCTTCGTCGTGGTTTCCCCGGCCCTGCTGCGTGTAAGGAAGGGAAAGCAGGGTTAGGCGAACATACGAAGGTTTAAGGGGCCTTGTGGCTTTACCTCAACTGCTGGGATTCCAGCTAAACCCCAAGTACACAAACGGCCACACTTGACTCTACCTCCCTGTAGCCATCAATGAACCCACCAATGTACCTCTTAGAAAGGAGGGATGACCCTCACCTCCACATGAAGACCCACTGAACTAAATTACTAAAGACATCAATCATTCCGTATGCAGGAGTCAGTTGTCGTGTATGTGGCGTGCTTTGTGGTAATGGTTAATGTTACTGTTTTGCATGAGCTACACTGGAAGTTGTTAGAAGAGATAACTTTCTCTGGTTACCGCCATGCACCCTGATGCCCGTGGATTTCTGCGCAATACAAATGGCATGATTTTCAGTGGACTGGAAAAAGGGATTAAATCCTTGTTATTCACTGTGTAGAGATCACAACAGTGACCACGGTGAGCCCAGCACAGGAAGGTTGGAGCTTTAACAGTCTTCTCTGGCTTCGTCCGCGTCTCAAGATGCGACAGAAGGATAAGTGTTGATTCGCCCTTGAGTCTCAATACACCGGAAGAAAATGATGGAATAGCATAGAGTGGCGTGCAATCCCTCAGCTAGCCTCTCTAGTGTAATAGCGGGTGGCTTTAAGACATCCCCACACACCACTCCGGTGGCTTCTGCATGTCTTCGCCGTACTCTGCAGTGACCCCTCCTGTAGACAACGCTGCACTTCCATGCCTTGGAACAGAAACAAGGTATTTCCCATCACTGTAGATAAGCCAACATAAAGCCACCAACCACAAAAGAACTAGTCCTCAGTCATGGTTCAGCCTCCTTCTAAAGGTATTTACAGAGCTGCAAGAATCAGAACCTGTAGGATATGGGGTTTGCAAAGTATTGCTGTGTCTTAAGAGCTCTCACCTTGCATTGGGTGCAGCATGTGTGTTACCTGGCTATAACTGGATGGTGTCAGGACATGGCTGAGGCAGACAGCTCAACACAAGAACATCCAAGCAGAATTCTCAACACAGTTAACGAGCTCCTGCACCGCTGGTTCGCCCACCGATAAATGTGCGCAGTGAACCCCCAACAAGACTGCGTGTGTATCCACCAACAGCGGTGCAGACTCAACCTGTGTTGAATGTGCGCTCTTGGTGCTGCACCTGTTTGAACTGTTGAGAGCCGCGTGTGCTTAGCGTCCTCTTGCGCAGCGAGTGCCTGTAAACCTAAAAGTACAGAACGTAATGTATGGAAGACTAGGAGCCAAATGCAGAAGGGCAGCGCAGCACGGTGTATGTTCTGCAGCAGGATTTCTTCTTCTATTACTGTTTCACAGGCTGACTTAAAATTCTCAAGGTGAGATGCCTGCTTGCCATCTCCTGGGATTAGGGAGTTACATTTGCACATTAATTGCTGTGACCCAGGACCTAATAATAACACAGCAAATTAACAACTCCCTACTGCATATAATCAGACTCCAAATGGCACAAGGCTCCATGCGGCGTCGTAAAGTGCATGCATAATGGTTGAGGGCTAGCAGAAAGGTCACTAGAAGCCCAAACGCTGCCCGGCAGCCCTAGTATGAGCAGTATGCCATGATTTGATTTTACGAAGAATTAGTGAATAGTACAAGTGTATCTAGCAACGCTCGTACTGTTCCTCCCAGTCTCCCCTGCTCTAATCACGCGTTCTTACCCTAATTGGCGCCATGACATGAGTGACTGGTGGGTCATTTCAAGGCTGTCAATCAGCTCAGGGTGCAACAGTATCTTGTTCTCACCTCCAACCCCCTTCTCTCTTGCTTAAAGATTCATCAACCAATTCTTCTCATAACATCCACGTTACGGTGTCTGATAAACCTCAACATTCTTGAAGATTATAAAAGATAAGGAGCCAGGTGTCCTTTTAAGTTGTCAGTTCAAACCTGGGGCTTTATGATGATTACAGAGGTCACTCAAGGCCAAAGCGAGGGTTCTTCTAAACGAACTTAGTAACGTTATAGTAAAGCCATCAGGCCATCAAATGTACCAAGGAGCATATAATAATAATAATGCCAAAGGCCATTTTTTAGAATAAATATGGAAGTTCATAATGAAATGGATGACTTCATGATGAAGTCAGGAGGTCCTCTGATGAAGCCATTGGATCTTATGATGAAGAAAGGAGGACACTTGGTGAAGACAGGGAACCTTCTAATGAAGCTAAGAGATTTTCCAATGAAGCTAAGAGACCTTTTGATTAAGTCACAGGACTTTTTCAGGAAGCCAGTGGGCCTTCCGATGAAGCCATGGTATCTTTTGAATAAGCCAGGGGACCTTCTGGTGAAGCCAGGAAACTGGTATATTAAGACATAGGACCTTCTGATATAGCCAGAAGACCATCAGACGAAGCTGTGGGCATTCCTCATAAAAGGAAGGAGCCCCAATATCGAATCTGGGAACCCTTCTGATGCAGCTCAGAGGCCTTTTGATGAGACTCAGGTGGTCTCTCCCCTCCAATTTCTCCCTCTTTGAGAAGGCAGTGAAATTCGTGTGTGTCTGTAGAGGGATCTTGGGGATGGAGACAAGGCTTCGATGGTCCTTCCCATGGAGGAGTATAGTGTTCCCATTGATGGAGTCTGCATCTCCATGATCCTTCTCAAGAGGTTTAAGCATAATGAATTCCTGAGAGTACCTTTACTTTATGGGCACTGTCGGCAATGATGACAATGTACATAAATGGGAAAGTGTCCAGCTAAACTTATTTCTACCCTGAATTGGGCACCGATTTTTACATTAACATCTCCAGGAAAATGTACAATCCCCTCATTGATGCTAGCCAAAAGAATGTTTGCCCCCTCCTTTGATTAGATACCACAAGGCTTTTGGACTGTACAGCTCTTCTATGGGAGCACACATATGGGGAAAAGGGGTCTCACCAACCCTCCCTTGGGCTTAGTTCAGAAAGATGGACCAGTATAGAGACTGCCTCAGACCGGCGTATGGTTCTGCAGGACATATTTAAATACGTGGAACCCACCCCTTGTTCTCATAAATCAAAGATAACCGCAATTATGTACTTTACATGTCTTTATTTGACACTATTCTAAACCATAAAAGATTGAAGGAGACTAATATAAGAATAAGTTAAACATAAGCACAAGCAATTATCACAAATGTAAAGAGATGATTACTACCTAATAATTTATTACAAGCGAACAAGAAGCTTCATTTGATTCTCTACCATTTTGCTAGAAATGTACACCTAATTTCCACCCCTCTCCTTAGGTCAGCGATGGTGAGCCACCCTTCATGGAATCAGCATTAAGCATTCATGGGCAGTGGTTAGCTAGTGTCCCCAAAAAGTCGTCCTTGAGCGACTATGTACTGGGTTTTTTATATAATGCGTCCTTCTAGAAATGTGAAAAAAATCCTGGTGGATGCCATCAAATTGTTCACCAGTTGTCCAAGGCCAAATTGTGAGAAGTTATCCTTGCAAGAGATAATGAGAAAATCAGAGAACAGACGCTGCACATGATCGGGCTCAGTCAAAGGTTTTCATGTAATATTGCTGAATATGAGTTATGTCCAACATCTATTAAGTCAACTTATATTCAAATATAGTGTATGCAAGCAACTCAAAATAACCATGAACACAATACTTACACAATATGATTTCATTAGAACAAACATTATACAGTTCCTCATAATAGAGGTAGGATCGATGGTCACAAATACCCAATCACAAATCATACCCGTTTTATTAATCCTCGAAAGATGAAATGCTGAGTAAATCTTGTTGGGATTCGAACCTATAGATGATACGTAGATCTCAAAAGTGAGCCCTAAATTCACTGGGTTACGATACTGGTAATGCTAAGCCTGTTGGACAGCTTGCCTTTTGCTCACAAGGGGATTCTTTCCAAATTAACACAAAAAAATCTTATAACTCTTCTCTAACAAAAGATGGTGAACAATTAGAAAACAGGCCCATCAAAAATACATCCTTTTTAGAGTAGATTCCTTGAAAACACTAAATAGTGACACGTCACCTTTTGGAATACCAGGTAACTGGACATCTTGTCCACACACCTCAACTGGAATGGCATTTTTTATGTAGCACTAAGGCAGCCACGGTGAGGGCTATGGAAGCAGTCCCATGGGATGCTGACTGGGGTAGAACAACTGTGATAATAAGTGTCAACACTTCAGTGAGTGGTCCCTGA
This sequence comes from Lissotriton helveticus, assembly GCF_964261635.1. Taxonomy (NCBI): domain Eukaryota; kingdom Metazoa; phylum Chordata; class Amphibia; order Caudata; family Salamandridae; genus Lissotriton; species Lissotriton helveticus. Next base: position 1,196,248,418 of record NC_136068.1, read on the forward strand.
TGCCAAAGATTAAGGCTGTCAATTGTAGAGGGCCGGAACCATGCTCTATTTGCAAAATGTCTGCATGAGATACATTTACATACAATTACATATAAATAGAAGTGTTTTGCAGTCAATTGATAGTCTGAAAATGTGGCATTGCTCCTGCTTTAGTGGATTGGTGTTAGACATTGTGGATCATGGTGTCTTCCGGGATGGCCGTGTCACGTTGTTACATGTTGCAAGGGTCATAATCCCCACCATATCCTTATACGTGTAGTTTGCAGTTTGAGGGGTGTCTATAACTCATGACTTACCCAGACCTGTTTAGTTGCAGATGCTGGGAAATGTGGTTCTGTTACAGGGAGCCTCCATTTCAGCATGTGGGAGACACTCATCTGATCCTTTAGCAAGAAGAGAGCAACGATCATATTGGAATAGCTGGTCCTTAATCAAGCACTACTCACAGGATAATGATGAACTTGCTGGGTTTAAATATCTTTACAAAACAGGTCACCAAGTCTGACGTTCAGCTGGGACTGGGATTGATCAGATCTCAAGTCCTGAACCAGCAGAACATCAAACACAGTAAGTTGTGCTTACATATGAGCCCTTGAATCAGGAAGAGAAGGCAAAGGCCTCAGCATGGCCACAGATATGCATGGTAAAAATTCCAGTTGACAGGTTACAAGTAGATTGTACTGCATACAATTGTTGCCATACGAGTTTCAAAGGCCATGGGCATTTGCATATAGTATATAAGTTCATTAAGTGTCGTCCTTAACACACTTGTACTGCATCTCATGCACTGGTAATGACAGCCTTAAGACCACTGTGAAAATTACCCAAGCTGCATGGCCCTTTGGGCATATGGAGATGGAATGCACTGCCAATGCTGTGCCCCTCCAACTGAACCATCACAAATCTAGATGAATACTGCCCGCTACAGACAAAATGTAGGCTGATTCCAGCTCTATCTTTCAATTAGGTATTGGTGGCTACAGGTATCTGCTGGTTTCAAAATGTTATTTTAAATTAAGCAGCATACCCTCCTTTGCATGTATTATTATACATATATAGCCCTAGCTGCAAAAACCCTTTAACCTCAATGTAATTAATTAGGCAGTATTTGTATCTGGTCATGTGCAATATCCAGTAAGGAATGTTTTATCCATGTTGTAGAAAATTGTAAAGACACGATGGCATGGAAGACCAGCACACGGGTTGCTGAAGATTCTCCAGGTGCTCATGTATTCAACATACAATGCCTGCATTTCGGTCTGTGACCTCACTAAGGAAAAGAACACTGCCTGCACGTGGTGCTAACTGCAGATTCTTTGAGTTGCTGGACTTGGAGAGATGCAAATGTTTCCACCTCTTGAAATTGGGTCAAGTTCACCTTCTACGCATCAATGCAGCATTTCTCCATCACTTTGCATAAGGCATACTTGCTTCTGCCAAGGTTAGCATGTGCATTCAATGGAACGAGTAATGCGCCTGAACAAGATGACAAAGGCGGCCTGTAGGGAAATTTACCCAAAATGCAGCTATCACAAGAAATGACAAATCCAGGTGAGCAACTGACTCGGCACCTGCCTTACCATCCTTACAGAGGCGTCTCCATACTAGGAAAGCCATCGCTATCCTGTAGGCCATTCATCGTGTGCATGTCTCCTACTTCAAAAACTGAAGAGGAACCCCATCAGCACCAACAGGGAATGCAATGTTGTACTTGGCAAAAGCATCTCAAAGGCAGAAAGGAGCGCCACAACATGCTGGCGTCCATTGTTCCTGCTCTCTGCAAGAGCCCATAAGGTCTGCAGACCCTACAAAGCATTCTTTGTTGTGGGCCGCAATGCTGTTTATAGGCCGTCATAAAAATACAGACACCATATTCTAAGACAACACTTAGGGCCATCAAGTTTATCCTAGAAATGCGTGTGGTCCACCAAACATGTGCACTATATAATCTTTTTGTTGTTGTTTTTTTTTTTTACTTTTACCAATAATACACATAAGGGAGACCCACTTAAAGTGATGCTGACTTAGAAATTGTGCTTTTTATAAGAACGATAGCAACCTTTGCAGTTTCACACCCTGCAAAGCAAGGTGAACAGCACTGCAGCCAAAAGTAGGTTATAATATAAAAATTCACTTGCATGTTGGGCAAAAGCAGCACAGATAAAACTACATACATGATTGTGAGCTAGTTCAGCATTGAATGCTACAAAATAAGAAAAACTTTTTTTAAGGCAGGAAAAAGGTGTACTTAAAAAAAGGAGTCTCATGCCAAAATAAGTGCATTTTTACATGCAAATCTGCACATTTAAACTGCCGCAGTTATTGCAAATCGTTTAGGCACAGGATTCAACAATGTGTTTTGTTGAGGAACAGTGCACATACCCCCTCGGGAACATGCACATGAAGGCCTAGTTTCCTCATAGAGGGAGTACCAGCTACGGAAGCCTATTGGGGCCAGCAGCCTTCTCTGTTGCAACTTCAACACAACTTAAAATGTCTTCTATAACCCCAAAGAGGTTCTCTGGCAGGCCCGGCACCAGGAGTCTTAGCCTGGGAGGGCCGTGAAAACACTTGGGTGGGCCGTGAAGATTTATTACCCAGAAGGCAAAAAGCAACAAAGGTTTACTGGAAACATGGAAAGGGACATTGCCGCAGCCGCTCTATGAAACGGCCTCCTGCACAGACCCATCAAACTACTGACTGATGGGACTACTTGATATTGATGTACATATTAATTGCTCACAATCAGCTATATCTTTAATTGAATGTATTTAAATGATTTAATCTGCAATGTTAATTTATAATCTAACTGTTCACCTTTTCTGTCATTTATAATTGGATATAACAATGATGTATCTGCGCATAGTTGAGCAAATTCCTTCTCTCAGACTTTTAGTCCTACCTTTTCTTCTTGTGTCTCTGCTGAAACTAGTAAAGGCAAGTTTCTAATGATGGCAAAGCATCACTAGATCCAGTTTCTACAATTTTAGTACTTTTCTTTGTGGTAGTCTCGCCAGAACCCTATTTATGTATGTATGTATTGATATGTATATAGCACAAACCTACTTAGAAAGCAACAATACATTACTAGAGGGCTCGGGAGACTGGCTGTATGATTGTAGGAAATGACCATCTTTTGTGTTGTCCACCGGATTTTTACCCGCGTTGCTGTTTGCTGGCCTTTGGTACTCTGTACACTCTACAACTGCCAACCAGCAGTAAAGTGCCTGTGCTTCCCTTGTAAATATGGTTACATTGGCTTATTCCTATTATGAGGAAATGGGGTGTTTTATATAGTATGTCTGTGCGACCTCACTGTGTAATACGTTTACCAACCCCTTTAGGACCCTAACGTTTAATTTGTGAAACCTTCAGCTCAACTCTGAGCAGCAAGGCTAACACAAAGTAACAAAGCATTTAAACAGGACCAAAAGAATTGAAAAAGAAATCAACAAGACACTAAAGAAATCCGGCATCAATTTATAAAAAAGACACTATATTTTTATGTATTTTTAGACACCAAAACAAAAAAGATCCAGGTTCCAGAGGTACAGAATTTACGAGGTATAATAAATCAAAACATTTCACACAACTGTGAATAAGCATTGGCAAACAAATTCAACAAATTTGAGACTTTTTCACTAAAAGGTTTGGGCTAGTTGTAATACGGTCACTTGGAGTTAATGTACGTGACCAACTCCCGCAGAGAGCCAGTCAGGGGGACCAGCAAGGTCCTCAGAAACAGTTAGCTCAGAGGGTAAAGCAGTCTTCAGTCAGTACCAAGCACTTTTATCCTTTGCAGGGATTTCCTATAGAAGTGGTCTTGATGCAAAGGATGAAGGATGCTGAAGATGCTTAAAGGATGCTGTGGATGCGATGCAGTTGACAGGGGTCTTGCTGCAACTACTCATTGGTCAGCAAAGGGGGTGAGGTGATACTGGTCACAGGGTTAACGTCCCTGATGCCGGCAGAACGCCAATCGTCATGGGACTACTGGTCACTCACTGAGAGGCCAATACTTCCTGGGTCAATAAATTATACTTTGGAGGCCCCAGTTGTACTCTGACCTCGCTCTCTGGCTGAAAACTCAAGTGCAACTTTGTGAGCAGGGTCTTGGTTCCTAGTGCTGCACGTCGGTGGTAAGTGGCTAGTAGAAGACTTTGGGCCACCAGCCAAAATCAAGAGTCTTCTTCAGCTGTTGTGTCCCTGTGCTGGGGACAGGAGGCCAGTCAGCTGGCCCTTGGAGTCTCTGGGCTTTGACTGGGCTCTGGAAAGGTCTTCTCCTTGAGCAGGATATGGCAGGGGCAGTCCCTCTCCTTTGCCAGTCAGTAGGTGCAGTGCAGTGCAGCCTCTCTTTGCTGGTTCCACATTGCAGCAGGTCAGCAATTCCTCTGTCCTTCTTCCAGTCCAGTCGGGATCTGAGTTAGGGGGGCCAGGCTGCCCTACAAATGCTCAGCAAATGCCCTCAGAGCAAGATGCAGGTGGTAGCTAATAGGCTACCAGGTTCCCTCCCGCCTGATGACCACTTCCGGCAAAGTGTGGCATCTGGCCATCCCAGGATGCACCATTCTGCCCAGTTACAATATGGCGGGACCCCTCTCCCGACATATGTAGGGCCCTAGCCCTACCTAGAGTTGTGGTTATCTAGGCGGCATCATGATCCTTAAAAACCGGTTTGGCAACTGGTTGTCTGTCTGCCCTAAAAAGGTACTACCCCTTTCCCTAGTGTTACCCATTTCCCTTCAAATGAGGCACCTCCTTGGAAGCTCACTTGTTGGGCCAACACCTGTGGCTTTCTGCAGGAGAGAGCAGGCCCCTATTGTATCTTTACCTGGGAGTCATTAGCATATCGCCCAAGGAGGGCAGTAAGCTATCTTAGTGACAGGAACCAGTGTGCAACTGGTTTGTGCTCAGGAAGTGCCTCCAGGACCTGGAAGTGAAATGCCATTTGTGGAGTGCCGCAATCATTGTTCCGTCTACTACAGTGACAGTGTAAACATGGTTTCAGGCCTAACAGGTGCTGCTTGACTGCTGCAGTGTAAAATCTATAGTGCAGCCTGTCAAAATAACCTTTTTGACAGAAGAACAATTTCCTTGTAAATATTAATTAGTCACCCCTACATAGATGTAGGCCTTGCAGCCCACAAGGTATGTGGTGCATGGGATTTAAAGGTAGTTACAACAAGAGGTGGTGATGGACAGATTCTCTGAATTAAGCAGAATACTCTCACCCAGTCAAGAGATCAGGGCTAAATCCAACACCGTTTTTTTAGCTCATTGCACCATCCCAGTTTCAGAACCTGGCTGTATGCAAATTAGTCTGTCCCTGGCCCAGTGCATCATGGGAACAGGGCAGACCAGACTACAAAAGCCAATTCTTACACTGGGAAGGAAACAAGCTTCCGGGGACCGTTTTCTGGCATTTCAGCCGTCTTCGGCCCGACTTGCTTGAATCCTGATGGTGCAATGAGCAAGGGACTCACGTCTGAGTATACCCTTCCACGCTTAGGGTGGACAAAAATATTTACAACAAGAGGTGGTGATGGACAGAGTCTTTGAATTAAGCAGAATACTCTCACCCAGTCAAGAGATCAGGGCTAAATCCAACACAGTTTTTTAGCTCATTGCACCATCCCAGTTTCAGAACCTGGCTGTATGCAAATTAGTCTGTCCCTGGCCCAGTGAATCATGGGAACAGGGCAGACCAGACTACAAAAGCCAATTCTTACACTGGGAAGGAAACAAGCTTCCGGGGACCGGTTTCTGGCATTTCAGCCGTCTTCGGCCCGACTTGCTTGAATCCTGATGGTGCAATGAGCAAGGGACTCACGTCTGAGTATACCCTTCCACGCTTAGGGTGGACAAAAATATTTACAACAAGAGGTGGTGATGGACAGAGTCTCTGAATTAAGCAGAATACTCTCACCCAGTCAAGAGATCAGGGCTAAATCCAACACCGTTTTTTAGCTCATTGCACCATCCCAGTTTCAGAACCTGGCTGTATGCAAATTAGTCTGTCCCTGGCCCAGTGCATCATGGGAACAGGGCAGACCAGACTACAAAAGCCAATTCTTACACTGGGAAGGAAACAAGCTTCCGGGGACCGGTTTCTGGCATTTCAGCCGTCTTCGGCCCGACTTGCTTGAATCCTGATGGTGCAATGAGCAAGGGACTCACGTCTGAGTATACCCTTCCACGCTTAGGGTCGGTCCTCGGATGCTTGTTTCCGTTCTGGGAAGGACATGGCTTTTGTAGTTCGGACTGGACTGTTCCCATGGGGCACAGGGTCAGCGCTGATTTGCATATCGCCATTGTCTAACCCAGGGTGGTGTGGAGTGGAAAAAAGATGGATTTGGGCCCAGATCTTTTGACTGGGGTGAATGTGTGACATTGATCCACATTCTGTCCATCATTGTTGTTTTTGCAGTAACCGCTCTAAGTGTACTGGGGATGCTCAGACGTGAGTCCCAGGCACTCCACACCACTGGAAGCAAGCTAGCCGGGCTGATGAGAGGTGTTACCTCGAAACCGGGCCGGTCCTCAGATGCTTGTTTCCGTTCTGGGAAGGACATGGCTTTTGTAGTTCGGACTGGACTGTTCCCATGGGGCACAGGGTCAGCGCTGATTTGCATATCGCCATTGTCTAACCCAGGGTGGTGTGGAGTGGAAAAAAGATGGATTTGGGCCCAGATCTTTTGACTGGGGTGAATGTGTGACATTGATCCACATTCTGTCCATCATTGTTGTTTTTGCAGTAACCGCTCTGGGATTTAAAGGTAGGACATGTAGAAATGTAAAGTTTTTTCCTTAGAGTGACTAGCATCCAGAAAATATTTCGACCGTAGGAAGGCTGACTGGCCCACAGAGAAACAAAAGGAAGCAATATTATGTATTAGTTTTGCTACCTCCATTATTAGACCAGCAAGAAATGATTTAACAACTATTTTAGAATATTTGTTAAAAGTCCAATTAAATGGTAAAGTTAGATTTTAAAGAAATATTAGGCAAAAGTTACTTTTGGAAATTTACCTTTTCGTGGCCTGAGGCTACTGGAGGTTAATTTGTATTAGCTCCAGGAAGACCAGTTGATTTAAACCCAGGAACTTCATTTGTATCAAAGGGGCCTCCCCTGTCACAAGTAAATGTTAGATCACACCTGAAAAGGCCCCAGCCTTTGTCCTTCCAGGCACCAATCCCAATGTGGTGAGAGCTCCCCCAGACCCTGTTAAGAGTTAACCCAAGGAAAGGACCACTCATTACCCCGGCCACATCTCTGAACCTAGACAAGGAGAGAAGGTTTTTCCTAACTTGGATTTTGAGAGTGAGGCACACTGTGGTATTGCTTTTCAGTAGGGCAAATATGAACAGCTGCAAAAGTGGGTAGGGTATACCCAGAAACTTTTACCCCATTGGATTGAGAAGAACATTAGTCATCCTCTCCAACCAGCTAGTACCAGTCATAAATGTGGCACCCATTACAAAACACTTTCTGGACCTGTGTATGAACAGAAGAGGACAGTGCCTGCTGCCTGTGGCCCAAATGTAGCCCTGAAGGACTGGACCTTCTCCCTCTTGCACTCAGGATAACGAAGTGAACTCCAAGGGTCAGTTAGCTGACCTCCTGTGTAGCTGCAGGGACACAAAAAGCTGCAAAAGTCCTTTTCACTGAAGTGCCTGGTTAACTAGTACAAACTTGACCTTAATCGGATCCTCAGTATGGCTTCTGCTTGAGTGAGTCTTGACCCTTGGCTGTCTTTAACTGGACTTCTCCTACCACCCCTGTAAACTTGAGACTTACAAAATGTTCACAATTTCACAAAACAAGGAGGCGCCACCCCAGTCTATCAGTCCAAAGCGCAACCTCTGTGAGCTAAGAAATCCGGTTTCTCCCACGCCGAGTTTCTCAGCAAGAACAAATCTGATTCAGGGAGAAGCTATCCAGCTTCATGGAACTCACCTTCGGATACAGCTGCTGCCCTGCCCGCTGGAGAATACTGAGTTCCAGAAAAATGACTACATCTGAAGATAGAAATCCTTCTGGGCAGAGATGTCATAAAGTATCCAGAAGGTGGGCGGATTGCCGTGGGCACACATTTTCAATTTTCCTGCTCTGAACTTTATGTACCAAAACCAATGGGCTCAGCGGGATATCGACCAGTGCCTATCCGACTTTGTCAAGACTTCTTCAGATACAACCAGCTGACTTACTCTTCTGAAGGATTCTAGCTTCCATGTATGAAACTTTTGACCAAGTCAGTTGGTGTAACCCAACCACTCTTCTTAGTGGTCGGCCTGAAATCGCATGTAGGTTCCAGCCTACTGCAACCATTGACTACCATTAGTGCTTTGCACCTTTTGGAGTTATTTTGCCTTGCATCTTTCAAAATTCATATCTTCAGGTCCCCTTTTTTGATTTTTGTTGTTTTAGTGCCATTTTATTGATTAAATTCTACTTTATTTTTCTAATTTGGTTTAGGCACTTCTATTGCTTGCTGTTTTGACTTTATTACTTTTTTGCTACAGAGTAAATACTTTACACTTTGCCTTCAGATAAACCTGCCTATTCCAGGCCATAGCTACCAGGGGGGCACGCCCAGGTTAATTTAGTGACTTTGAGGGTTCACTTTGACAAGAATTGTGATTATTTTATGAAGTGGGCAGTTGCCCACCCCAAGTAATCAATTTTCTTACAATGGTCATGCACATGGAGCAGGGATTACTTTAATTCATTTTTCACAAACTTAGACACAGGAAGATTAAGTGATTTGCCAAGAATCACCCATGTTTGAGTCTAGCACTGAGGTGGCGATTTCAAATTAAGTGGGCAAAGTTATCAGTTTTCATATGAATCTGGTCTTCTTTACTTGTTATGTCAGAGTTCACACATCCATGCATCAAACTGATCAAAGTCTCAAATTTGTTGGAATAAGGGAAGCCTTACAAGTGAGCTTTTAAAACAATGTGGGCAACTAACATTGATAAGATGATTTAAATTTAGAAGGTAAATAGGTTCTCCTTAAGAAATCTTGGGGAACACCATTGAACAGTGCATTGTCATGTTTACTGGTCAAGCAACACAGCTAAAAACAAAAGGAATCAAACACCATTTTACATAAAGATTACAAAGAAGCATGGTTCATTTAAAGCATTTGAGGCAATAACACTGATAAGAGAATTGCATTGTTTTCGAAAAAGGCACATTAGAGAATGATTAGAAAATGCACTTGGAAATAGGGAGGCTTTATAACAGTTAGTTTGGCACCAAGCAAAAATATTACTAGCCTAACATGCATTTTTTTGTCCCGGCTGGAAAAGCAAATGGGAAAATGAAACCAGGCTGCATTTTTTCTATTTCATGACATAAAGTTAAAACAGCACACACATAAAACAAATCACTTCAAAGGGGCTTTACAGCTGTCTATACTATTCCGAAGAGATCTTTAAACCAAACAGGAGAGAACTGCCTGATTGAAAAATAACGCAGATAACTTTACACATTATATGCAGGCACCAATTTAGGGTCCTTTTAAATCTCCTTAAGAAAATAAATTACTGTCATTTTTCGCAGAAAAAAGAGACAACGCTTTCAATTGGTAGTTTACAGATTAAAGTATAGACACAGAAACATCTGCCCCTCACTGACATTGAGAATGCCCCATCCTTGGGAGCAAATAAAGAAAGTGTTGAACTCGCTGCAGCAACAAACTGCTTTCCCCTCAACTCTCATGCAAGTAAGACGCTAGGCATAGTGGACAGACTGCAGGTACTCAACATAAACTGACACATGTTTGCTTCTGAATGGACCTTGGGAGGACTTGGGTGGGCCTGGTCCACCTCTAGAACCGGGCCTGTTCTCTGGCAATGGGTATAAACATTAAGCAAGTCACTTTAGGATATGGTAGTGCTAGCTGTGCTTGGGGGCTAGCACAAGCTACGACACAGAGGCTCAAAGCTTATATTCGTAAAACCAGGGTGTGTTTGGCCCACAAGGCCTTTTGGAGGAAGGGCCCGGACATTATCCATTCCCTTATCACCCCCTACCATCCCCTACCGCTCCAGTTCCTCTTTCCTTGCCGTCTCAACTAAAATACAAAGATCAAGATGGGGCAGACGCTCCTTCTCTTTCAATGCCTCTACTCTCTGGAATACCCTTCCTTTAGACCTCGGGAAGGAGCCAAACCTATTGGTGTTCCGGAAACTTTTAAAAACTTGTCTCTTCAAGGACGCTTTCTAAGCTTTCTGTCTCATATCCATATGCGTTAGTCCGCAGCGCTGGGAGGCCTCAGGGTAGCCATGTGCTATATAAGTCCTAATTCATTCATTCATTCATTCATACCAAAGTAACGACCACTGTGACATAGACAGGATGCATGCCCCGTTGGGCATCTAGAGATGGAATTTACTGTCCAACCACTTAGTAGTGCTGCTGAGCCCATCATTTGGAACCAAGTATTTCCCACTGAGGGACTATGGGGGCTTCACTTAAATAGCTTTACAATATTGCGCATCAGAACAACAACAGGACTTGCTTCAGCATCAAGCTCTACCCTTAGGCTTGTTTTTACATGAATAAAATCTGCTAGAGAAAGTAGAGGTGGGTGAGTCAACAATTTTGACAGGGAGAGTTAAGTCATAGCCGAGCCAAGGGTCTGGCTTGGATCTTAGAGCCCGTGCACTAGCCGAGCCCGAAAATATTTGCTAAGTAAATCATAAAGCAAACATCAAGTTAAATAGGATAAGGTCCCCTTAAAAACAAGTTTATTTCTGTAACGTGGAAGCTTTGACAGTAATAGAGCACATTATAGCATTGCAGTGAGAAATACTTAGTAAAAGTGACAGTTTTGTACAACTGGTTGTCTGAACTCACATATTTAAAAGTGTTTTCGTAGGTGATAATAATGAAGAAAAAAGAGTTTTGGTGTATTAAAATATTTGCATAGCATAACAAAATGTAAGGGGGAAACTGTGACTTATCCTATCAGCCGGTACATTTGTCCTCCCTTATGTCAGGCTTTGCGTTTACCTCTAAGTGCATTTTTCTGCAGTTTTTGACATACAGCGCAAAGTCAACCCAAAGGTCTTGGAATGCTTTACATGAGCACCACACTTGGGGAGATATTAAGTGATTTGCCCAGAATCACAGAATTTTGATCCGATGCTGAACCTGGTTCCCCAATTATACAGTCTGGAGTTGTGGCCGTAACACCACATCCTGGGCGGAGGTAGGAAGGTGGGCAGAGGTAAGTAGGTAAACAGAAACCACATGAAGGCTCGACTCGTTATGGGCTCAAAGTTCCAACAGAACCTCAAGCTGAGCCAGATATCGGCTTCACGCTAAAGCCTGGCTTAAGCTTTCAGTGGCCCGCCCACCTCTAAGAGAAAGTGACTGTTTCATTGCCCCTTTGTTCACAAGGACATTGCTGCCTATAACCGTGCAGCATCTGCAAGACGCTATTTCTCTTAATGAGAGCAAGGAGTTAATGATCTTTCCTGGTTTTATTGTCAAATATGGTAAAACAGTGGTCAGTGTCTGTGGAGCCCTTAGTCAGGTGGAGCAGAACACAAGGAACTGGCATTTTCAGGGACTGTTCGAAATTATTTACAGCTAAAATATATCCACACCTAGTGCTCGCCGAGGGAATGGCTTTCTGCTTGAACTCGCTCTGATTGCAACAACAAATTCTAAATCGTATCATCAATCACGAAGGCAGCGCCATTCATCCAGAGAGGGAGCGCAGACCTGCACCGCGGTGCTGCGATTATCCTTATCCTCGAATATGGCCATTTCTAGGCTGTACTCCTGTATGTATTATGTATGCTGTGAGTGGGAATATAAAGACGAGGAAGGGCTAAAAGGAGTGTGGTTTAAGAATTGTAATTAAGAACACACTGGAAGAGGAGTGGCCTATGTAATATAGCTAAGGGTGTGACTCAGTGCTTAACGAATTCATCAACAGCATGTTACAAACAAACAATAACCAAAATCAGCAGACAATACAGAAATGGAGAGCCCATTGGGGCCCTGGAGATGTAAAAGCACAACGAATGGAGGGTGGGAGAGGGAGCGCAAGCCAACTCCTACAACGAACAGTTGGGGGCAAGCAAACAGAAAATGAATGAAGGGAAGAGGGGTCACCCAACATGGACACAAAGAAAGGAGGGTGAGTGCAAGCTAACACAGACAACAAATGGAGGGAGGAAAAGAGGGTAGGAGTAAGCCAACACGGACAATGGAAAGAAGGTAGGAGGGTGTGGGCAAGCAGGCAGACAGGGAAGGAACATGGAGGGAGGAGAAGTACACAAGAGAGCAAACTAAAAAAGACGATTTCTGGTAGAGTGCTTAAATCCAAAGAAAAAAGTAACACCTAAAAAGGATCTGTGGAGGAAACTAACAATGTCTCAATGCTCCAGGTGAGGGACAAATGCACAAAGAGGAAGGAAGCCAATGGCAGCTGAACAATAAGAAGAAAGCAAATGAGAATGACCATGAAGTCAACCAATAGTAAGCAACGGGTGGTTTCTAAACCCAGTAATAAAAAACAAAAGGTCTCAAAGTGCCAGTGCATGAGCTGTCTAGACTAGACATAACAAATGTTGGCGCTTTGCAATAATAAATTCAAAAGGCTGATGAGCATGAACAGGACTGTTTGAATCCCAAGGGACCTGGTCCCTGGAGCAAAAAAAGAAAATCTTTGTAGGACAATATTAAAATACAATGCAATACAAAACAATTTGGAGAGCGCAAGCTAACTCCGAAGAGGAGTCCTGTCACTAACTACATAGGCTAGAAAGAAGAGGATTAGACTGCAGATTTAAAAAAGAAACGATTTCAGATTTTTCTAAAAATCGCTTCCGAGGAAGCAATCCAAAGGTTGATTGGAAGGGCATTGCACAGCTTCCCAGTAAGGAAAGCGAAGGGTCTTCCTCTTCTTTGTCTGCGCACCTGAGGAGTCTGAAATAGTCTTTGGCTGATAGAGCTCAGAGATTTGGATTGAGAATAGGCCTTAACATTGTTTCTAAAACATGCAGGGCCTATAAGGTCCAAACCTCGAACAGCCAAGGTGAGTGCCTAAAATTGAACATGCTTAACAATAGGCAGACAGTGAAGGTGTTGACAATGGGATTTGCTGGGACGTTGCTGAATGAAAAGCAGGAATTTTCAAGGACAGTCAAACCTGTATATGCTCCAGTAAGTACGCAGGTAATCCCGGATAAAGACTGTTAGCGTAGTCCATTTTGGACGTCACTAAAGAATGAACAATGGTCTTAAGCGTGCCCTTGGGCACAAAATGTAATATTCGCTTTAGGGATTTTAGAGTGGCAATACAGCTGGCTGATACAGTTCACTTGAGGAGCAAAGGAAAGATCGGAGTTAAAAATGATCCCAAGGTTTCTGGCAGTTGAAGAAGGTGAAGGAGGAATCCCAAGGTCCGAAGGCCACCAATTCCATGAGTCAGGATGGCACATAGTACCAAAAAAGGTGACCTATGTTTTATTAGAGTTAACCCTGAGTTAATTGTTACTTATCCAATCTCCAAGAAACTTTAAGCCCATTTGAAGGAATTGAGGGCTTGAGAATCCTTCTCATGGAAGAATAAAAGCAATTGGGTATTGTTGGCATAGGATATCACCCTAGGACCCCAGGTTTCAGCTAGACTTGCAAGGAGTTCAGAAAAATATTAAAAAGAGTTGAGCTCAGAGCTGAACCCTGTGGAACTCCACACTCCAGCGGTTATGCAGTTAAAAGTAAAAACCATAAAGGTTTGTCCAAAGTTCTGAATCATTACAGAAGGCAAAAATTAGTTAGTCAGATACAAATCAGCACCAATAAAGCATAAAAAAATTGTGAGAAGTCATAACATAAGGCAATATGCCATAGCTGAATATTGTCCAGTAATTAACTAAAATAAATCTACTTAGTTTGTAAGTCAAAGGATAGTAATCAACAAGAGGACCGACATGTAGTCTGCCTCTCAGATATCTATTTCCATGGAAAGAACTATTGCCTGGTGGTCACTGGGCTGATGTTGTGGGTGTGTGGCTGTGGAAACCGGGGAAGGGTGCTCTTCACTAGCCTGGCTAAATGTCTTTTTTTGATCCGCCCTAATGTTCCTTCTGCATCCTACTGTGCCCTTCTGAAGGACAATGCCATTTTGCTTCATGCACATCCTTTGCATTACATTTCTGATTGTACATGTCTCTCTCTCGCTCCTTGATGATAGTTGCCCACACGGCTATCTCTGGAGCTTCTTAAGTCCTGCACCATACTCATCACAGCCCATGAGACTTGTGGTATTGAGCTCACTGGACCACTATCGCATGTGCACTGTAGAAAAGAGACACCTTCATTCTAGTACAACTGTGATTTGAGACTGGTCGCTGGCACCTTGCGCCTGATCTTTGCTTGTGAAATGAAAGGTAGAATATATAAACAAGCCGTTAGGCACTAAATGATAGCTATCTTACTTAGGAGACAAAATTTGGACTGCTCTCATGAGACACTCCAATATTCAACAGAATACATTAGACAGAAGATAAAACAAGATGCTTATGGTCATCAATTGCATAGCTCCCAAAAGTACTAACCTCTACGAAACAGCACCTACAATCATGCAACAACATACCATTCATACAACCAACAAAACTCAGGTGTGCCACATAGGCAGCTTTCATACGGCCCACAACAGCTCTCTTTACTAGCATACGCCAAGCACAAAACATCCAATAGAGCACAATGAAAAGGAAACCTTGCTTACCCGCAGCACAGATATGCAATACAGTTAGATATCACAATCACAACAACACTTCCCAACCATGACACTCAGCATAGTAACGTCCAGTAGAACACATCAGACAGACTCCTAAGATACATCTTACACAGCTCATATATGCCATATAGGTCCTTATCACTGTACTCAAAAGCATTTGCCACCAAGAAAGCCCCCCACACACATTCCTATTTGCCAGGCAAAGATGTCCCAAGGCGTACCTCGTGCATCTGGCTCAGCACATGAGGAGGTGCCAGCCCATCCACCGTAGAAGCTATTTCAAGGATACACTCACTGTATCAAGCAAGAGCGAAGTAGCACTTACTACACCGATGCATATTGTCATTTATTATTATTTTCTCAGGTGGACATACATGTACATATGCTACAACATAAGTCCCTTATGTTCTGTTTCAAGTATTGAAAGAACATATTGACTGAGTGATCAAAACCTTGCAAAATCTCTTCTGTTTGAACACCTTAATTGATGTATCCCCATTTCGAACAGTTTACTATGATTCAATCTATTTTAGTGCTTGATTAGGGTTGGATGTTTCATGACCTTCCGTTCGTACCTTGGTTATTTCTGAAATAAGTTTCCAACTACGTGGAAAAAAAGTTCCTTTGACAACATCTGTTGATATTTGTGCTCAGCCTCTCAAGGGGTTATTGGGTTGCCATTCTTTACATTAGCTTGATTGGATACTCTGGGCAGGTTCAATCAATCAATGTTTGTTGACAGTTGAAAGCCATAACAATACACACAAACATTACCCACATAAAGCAATATACAAACAGAAACATTCACTAAAATAATTAAAAATAGATAATATATACATGCATATTAAAAGATGAAAGCACCTGACCCACACAGTTTACAACTAATCCAGTCTGAAATACGTAAACCTTGATACACGTAACCTTTGTCCAAAGCTACCATTCCTACAAAGATTACTGGGTAATTATCTAAGATCAGTAAATATCAGCTTCCACCTGGTATAATGGCAAATCAGATTTGTTAAATGGTGTCAAGGCATGCAGGTAATGTGAAATACCATCAGTCTTGCACAAAGGCACAAGTATTTTCCTTTGGACGCTACAGCTTTTTGCTCAAAAACACATAATGAGTGTAAATTATTAATTCCCACCGTCTTGAAATTACACAGGCCCTCATTGTTCCCAGTTTTATTTTATTTAGTAACGTAGGCACAAACTGGCAGGGTATCAAACCTGAATTTGCTAAATTGTTTGATGTGCTCCTGGGGTGATCCTATTCAGATGTGGGTCACAGTCATCAAATGTCTTGACAGCTGAATATGAAAACAAGAAGTGTGCAGTTCCTATGTGGGGGTCTAGGTCTACCAGTAAGTCAAGTCGGAGGGGTGCTACTTTTAGGAGCAAGGGCCCTCACACACCCCGGGGGTGTCAAGCTTCATCATTGGGCAGCTCCTCATTGGGCCGGCGCTGCAATGTCCAACAGGCCCCTCAAGGGGGCTTTTTGCGGGAGTTTTTTTCTTTTTGCCGGTGCAAAGAGTGAGGCGGGGTGACTAGATGTGAGAAGAATAGGAAAGAAATGTGTATCTAGAAATGACTAAAGAGATCCAAAGGCTATTTTAATCACTAGGTCCCTTTGTCATGGTTAAAAATGTAGGTTGAGCAAGAGATAGATACAATATTCTATTGTAGCTACAGTTAGTTTGAGTCAAGGGTCAACATGTTTCATGCCTATTACTGTCTGGAAGGATCATGGCATTGCATCAGGACCAATAATCCTTTTCCACTCAGTCAGGGATGGTGAATTGATGTGCGCAAAAAAACATGCTGTGCATACATCACATAAATATGTTGGGTACCTTCTGGAGACAGACCCAAACTCTATGGCAAGGAGGCCCCAATTGGACCGGTCAGAACAGAAACTGGTGAGCGTACCAATGGTCAGTAGTCAGTGCATGATTTGGGCTGACGACCTACCCCTAGTTCTGCCGGTGCGGAGGTAGTATTCCCGCTGGTGTTATCGGGCACATTTTTATTTTGAGGTATACAGGGCATAGCTCATCAAGGGGCATGTGTGCTGGAGCCTATAAATCCCCAGTCCCTCTGTCCTTGTCTTGACAGCTGGATATTCACATAGCACTGAGACACATTTGCCTTCTCAGAGCAGTGTCCCTCCTTGACACACTAATATTTTTTTCCAATTTGAACCCCAGCATATTAGAGTTTATTAATGATAGGACTGATGGTTTATTAATGACATAACCCATAGTTTTGGGTGTATACCCATAGTTTTGGGTGTTTTTCAAGATGAACTAGGTTTGTATATTTAGAACTTCACATGGTACTGCTTGAGGAGGTGGGCCTGAGGGTTACCTAAATAATAAGAAAAAATAAGACATGAGAAGGCTGAACTTTACAGAATACCACAGATCACTGGTTGTTTTGAGGATTCAATTGATGAGACTCTCAGTTCCTTTTTAAAGTTAGTGAGGCAATACAGGACCCACTATACGGCAGTGTGGAAACAGACCAGTGGTCGCCAGTATAAATGGAACAGCAAATGTTTTTTTAGGACAGTATATTTTAGTGGGCTAGAACTTCCCAGGAGAATAGATGCATTACTCATGTTACTTATATCTGTAGCAAAAGGGGGGAAGAGTAGTTTGAGGCATGCAGTCGAACAAGGATGCTTTAATGTTGAGGGCCAAGTTTAGAACCTTTGTGGTTTGTAGGGGTTTGACCTCCATGAAGGTGGAAGGTAGTTGAGGGTGGACAGTAAGTGAATGCCAGGGTATTCATGGTGGAGTTTGATCATTTCTGATTTGAAGGTCTTTCCAGTGATGCTGAGCTGTGCAAGGATCAGAATTTTCCTCGTGAATGTGTAAGAGTTCTTTGTTGTTTGGATGTCTAATGAATGCTTTTGATAAAATAAGATGCTTTTGATAAAATAAGATGCTTTTGGCACACTCCTTGGCTTTGTGAAGCCTCTTCTGTGTTTCCTGAAACAGAATAGGTCATCTTCAGACTGAGATGTATGCCTTTGTCATTCCAGGTTTCAATTGGAACATTTTATCTCAGGTAGTTCCCCAGTGAACCATTTGTTGGTGTACTTGCGGCCCAATCTACGTTTTGTGACTGTGGCAGGAGCTACAACATCTAAACTGGATGATAAATTGAGGTAGAGATTGTGAAGTAATGTTTTGGGTTAAGATGTAGTGGGTTGGTAATTCCTGGTGGCAAGATAGCTTGATTCCAGTACAGCAAATATACGATGAGAATGGAAGGGTTATTGTTTCTGATTTAAGAGTGTGCTTTATAGCTCAGGTGGGCTGATGGAATCATCAGACCAAATGTGTGGCTGAAGTGCCATGTATGTGTATGCCTTACATTTAGACAGGCATCAGAAGCCCATGATAAGTGGATCTTGAAAGGAACTGTGACGGCCAACGTGAATTCAAATCCTGTCACTCATACAGGAGCAGACAGTAAATCACTTGCTGACACCCATGCAGGAGCAGTCAGTAAATCACATGCTGTCGCCCATGCAGGAGAAGACATTTTTACTGACTGTTAAAAACACGATGTCAACATAAACAACACATTTCTTAAATTTGTACACCTTGTCCTTACAAAATGATTGAAGGGATTCATTGAGTGTTGGCAGGTTAATTTCTGTAGAGTACGATTTGAACTGTAATGACCAATAAATGAGATGGGCAATCGCACTAGATTACTTTATTTGATGTAATGTTTGTACGATAAACATTCATGTAAATCTGTAATACTTGTGGAAATTTGGAAAAAAAAGGAGTATCTGCTAATATTTTCTGTTCGGCTGTCTGCCTATGTAGCTGTAGCTGACTCCTCTTTTTGTCTGCCTTTCTGTCCGACCACAGTAGGGGCCAGATGTACAACCATTCGATTTTGCGGGTCTCAAATTGCAATTCTTTGCGACTCGCTAAACAGAATGTATTAATGCGTCTCAGACACATTTAGCGATTCCCAATGGGTTTGCAAATGACATGCCTCATCAATATTCATGAGGCAGGTCATCCTTTGCTGGGAGTGGTCAGCACTCACAGGGATGGTGGCCTTCTGGGGTCAGCAGACCATCATTTCTGTGTGCTGCTTATTAAAAAAGCTGTTTTTTTAACTGCCGCCTGGTTTCTTTTAAGGAAAACAGGATGCAATGAAAAAAGAAAAAAATGTAACATTTCTGTTTCATTTTTTAAGAGTAGGCAGTGGTCTGTGATACCACTGGCTGCTCTTAAAACATGTTTTCACTGCCAGTCACAAAGGTGAAGGGACCCCTAGGGACCACTTCATGTTTGCGACTTGCTTATTACCTACTAGAAGTAGGTGGTAAACTGCAACTGTTTTGTGGCCGCATTTGCGTTTGCAACACAATCGTACATGGCCTTGCGCCTCACTGTTAGGAAGGTACGCCTTGGCAAGCCCCTTCCTCATACTGACCCTCAAACCCTATTTTGTGAGTAATAGATTGCTGACTCACAAAGTAGGGTTTGTACGTGCCACAACTGTTTTTTGCAACTGTTTTAGCAGTCAAAAACAGTCTGATTTTCCTTTCGCGACCGCTAAAAATGGTCGCACATCTGGCCCTAGGTTTTAAAATGCTGCAATGATCATATTTTATTTCAGTTAGCCCAATGAAAAGTATCAAACCCTAGAGTGTTGTGATTTTTAAACCTGTCTGGCACCACATTTAACTTTTCTCTGCACTGTCCCTTTCTGTATCGCTCTATTGGTTGGCTGTACTGAGCCCAGATCATAAGACAGTCTGTATTATTTGCACACTGACTTTTTGAGACCTGGGCATCATTTTGCTTTGTGATTGATGTATTAATCAGACGCATGGCAAAATTGGCATTTACATGAAATCGCAAGAAGCAGTACGCAGTTTGCGACCCACTGTAAATATCTACAAGTGCAGGGATGGAGGCTTGTGAGGGGCTCCAGACACCCATCACTGCATGCACAAAAAAAACAGCCTCTGCTCTTTTAAGTGGCAGAACGTTATCTGCTTTAAAAAAAATGATGATATGAAGGAATGAAATCTGGGAGAGCATGGAGGGTCTTCTGCACCACTGTCGGAACACCGGTTTGGACCCCCGGTTTAGATTGGGGTAGAGTGGAGTGGGGTAGATTGTAGTGGAGTAGATTGGGGTAGATTGTAATGGAGAAGAGCGGTATAGACTGGAGTGGGGTAGATTGGAGTAGATTGGGGTAGATTGGAGTTGCATCAGCTGGATTTGAGCTGGGTGGAGTGGAGAAGGAGAGGAAAGACTTTGCGCATCACTGTTACGCTCTGCAATTTTACAAGTTGCCAGGCGCGCAAAGTACATTGGGCTGAAAGGGCTTTAGTCCCCCCTTTACCCCATCAAGGTATGTGGGCTGGAGCCGAGGGTTTCTACACCAGATGCCTCCCAAAGTATTGCATCAGTCCTCGTAAGGACCTTTACAAACTTCATAAACCTCCGTTTGTTTTCATTCTGTTAACGCCCTTGCTCAGCTCTATAAACCTGATATTACTTGCTCAAAGTTAACAAGCAGTGAATTGCAGTAAATAATCTGCGTGGGGGTAGGTGTCAAATCACAGTAGCGATAAAATCTGCTGTTGTCACACTTTCCTGATTGACAAATAAACAATAGGGGAACCCAGCAACAATCCCACAAAAAACAAAAGACAGAATAAGTTTCAATTAAATGGCAATTAAAATGCAGAGAGGGATCCGACAGAAAGATGTTGCTTTCCAATGGAAATATGTACTTTTCGGTGGAGGCCCCGCAGCATACAGTTGAATAGAAGCTTTATTTTCTTTGAACTTTAAGATCAATCAAGTGCGGCGCTATTTTAAGAATTTGTCAACTAAAGAAGATTGCATTCTTACATCTAGTAAAACGTAGTCAATTATGTACGTGATATGCAGCTTCATATAGATGCATGTATGAGCCAGTATTGATCCCCTTTCAGACATCGATGTTTATCTGCAGCATTTTTTAATTCCATGAGGGTTATCCCATCCATTTTTATCAGTCTCGGAAGGACGAAATATTGCCACAGAATTGATGTCGGAATACTTACACCTACAGTGCTAAAAGAATTAGCATTAGTTGCTTTACCAAGCGCTTCCTAGGCTAAAAGTTATGTAGTTGATAAATATAAAAACCGAAAGGTTTATGAAAGGTAAGGCTCCAAAGGCTGTAGACTAAAACACCTACAAAGTCTCGAAAATACCAAAACGCATCTGTTACAATGTTTTAAGTTAAACACAACAACAAAAAAATCACAGCACTAACCAGAATAATGCACAGTTGGGTTGTGCAGTAACGGTAGGCAGTAAGAATTCATTAACGAATTTATGTGGTAGTGTTTATTTTAATTAAAGAGTACTTCAACTGATATATTTCAGTACTCTAGCAATTGATATTCAAAGTGCTGAAATCTATATTCAATTGATATTCAAAGTGCTGAAATCTATATTCAATTGATATTCAAAGTGCTGAAATCTATATTCATTGCCTCTTTTCACGCCACATCAAAACTTTGTGTTACCTCAATGACTGTAACTGAGTACACATATGTAGTGCACACTACAGTTTTGTCCTCTCTAAATATGTATGCTTTCTAGGTCTGTCTAGTAAAGTGCAAGAGCATGCAATATTGGGCCTGATTCACAAAAACATTTGTAAATCACACCCAGAGATTTACATTAGGTATACTACTTTTTGAAATTCACAAATTCTGCATGGAATCCACATAGAGCAGGTTTGCATACCATGCCTTGAAATGCCCAAGAGCGCCCTGAATCTTATACTGGAGTGTGATTTTCCATTGTAGTAATCGACACACTCGTGGTGGAGCTATCTACACCTGTTAAAGAGCCTTTGACTGCCAGGAATCCCTTCATGAAATCCTAGCCGGCATAAGTGATGTGATATAGGGCCATTTGTATCATGTACAAATGCTTTCGCAAACTTTCGGCGTTTGCGATCGCATTTGTGCTAAATGGTATGTATGAAGCAAATCTGCATGCAAAATAAGGAATTGCTAAATTTTGCGATTGCATTTAAGGAATCGCAAATTTTGCGATTCTTTAAATGCAATGTAAGAAGCACCCAAAAAGTGCAATTTCGCCTTAAGGAATCGCAAATTACCACCAACTTCAAGTTGGTGGTAATTAGCGATTTCTTTAAAAAATTCACTTTTTTGCATTTTTCAAAGTGCTATTTGAAGCACATACAGGCCCTTAGGGTATGTATGTGCGCCACATGTGCATCCATGCTTATTTCAGGGGTGCAACAGGGTGTCCTTTGGACACCCCTGCACCCTTGAAATTGCATTCTCAATTTGCGATTCACTAATTGTTAATCGCAAATTGAGAATGTCTTCCCATTCATTCCTATGGGCCTAGGCCCATAGGAATGAATGGGGAGGTATTCCTTAATTGCGAATCGCAATTTGAGATTCTCAATTAAGGAATATGTAGGATTCGCAAAATGTATTGCAAATCCTACCTACATAACATTTTGCGATTCTCAAATAGCGATTCGCAAAAAATCGCTATTTGAGATTCGCAAAATGACTTTTTGATACATATGGCCCATAGTTCGGGAGTGAGTGTACCGAAGAATACTTTGCCATTATATCCTAGGGCTTATAAAACCATTGCCTCTGCAACCTGTATCATTCCTGCCACCAGTAATTCTAAATCTTGAGTCATTACGACTGGGCCTGTTTCTGGTCAACCACTAATGGAGTTCAGTGAAATTAGTTACATGAATGTGTCTTTTGCGTCCTAGGTTACATAGCCAGAGCAGTGTCATCCAATGTAATAATGCAGTGAGTCACTATATTTCTTTCTATTACTGTCTAGACAGTTCAGTGTACCCCTATTGTAAATACTATGAACGTGTGTTCTTTTTCGTTACATTTTTGCCTCTGCTTCTGTTCATATTGATGTCACTAACTGGATACATGCTATCACCTAGGTAGACAAACAGGAGTAAGGTCCTATAAATTAAAATACTACTATCTTTGGTTGCACGCATGCTCACCTTTACCAGCGCATGTCACTGTACTGAGGAGGCATGTTACATGAACAGGCTCATGAGAGTTGGTGTAGATAATGTAGTTGTCTAATATGTATAGCATACATTGGGAATGCCATCCCTTTTATTTCTTATTAATTGTTGAAGTAATTAAGTTGTTTAGCCCAACGAAACACGTGTTGGCTACTGGAAAGAATTTGAAGTCTTGAACACTAAATAAGATCTGCAATAAAAGATCTCTGGAGTCCAAGATTTGGATCACCATAACTTTCGTGTGGAAATTGGATTTACTCAAGAACATAATTTGGATGAAAATGACACTGTGAAAATAATTTATAAATAGATAACCTGTATATAGTGTGTGCCTAAAGGGTTTTGTATGAAATCATGCAATGTAATGCCTGAGAGAGACCACAAAGACTAGCGAAACAATGACAACTCAAAAGTGGTTCACAAATAAGAACAAAGGGACTAAACTGTTTTTTCAGGACATCCCACAGGTAGTATTTCCAGATTCAACTCTTGCGGCATTGGTACTCTGTGCCCATTGCACCAGGACTGAGTGCTCTTAAAGGGCAGTTGTTAAGTTGCTGGTCCTTTACGTACCTTATCTAATCCATATTAGGGTGTAGTGCAGGATACATTTCATTGGTCAGAAATAGCTCTCGCAACCTCTATTCTTCTATTCGTTTGCCTCTATGAAAGATAGTAATTCCTCGTTTAGGGCTTTTTTCAAGATTTTAGAGTGAAATGGTAGGCAGGAAATGGGCCTGTAACTGCAGACCCCCATGGGATCTAGGGTTGGCTTTTTTAGGATGGGTTTAACCAGAGATTTTTTCCAGGTGTCTGGGAAATATCCTGCAAGCAGAATGTTATTAAGAAGCGGTGTTAAATTGTTTGCAAAAATACTGGGTCCAAAGTGGATCCCGACTTTGTTGCCAATATCAGCTTCTCTACGCTGTCCCGTGTTAGGGTATGGAATTCCTGTAGGAAGACCTGTGTGGTTTCATTGTCATCATTAACCTCTTCCATGCTCATGACGGCTCCCGGCCGTCATGAGTCACGGTGGGCGTGTGCTGATGACGACCGGGAGCCGTCATGACCACGACCACGGTCGGAATGTTCAGCACTGCGGCGGAATTCGCGCCGCAGTGATGAGGATACGTTTAAATGATTCTTTTCCAGTTTTGCTGCTTGAAAAAAAATAGGATCAAATGGCAAGTCAGTTGTAGCAATTTCTTCTACTGGTTGCCTGTGAGCGAGGACAATGTGTGCTTTGAAGCCACCATGGATATTCACATCTGGCCAGTTTCTGTGATTCTTGTGTCACTGGAAGCAAAATCTTTCCAAATGTGGGTTGCATTTCAGGCTGTGGTAGTGACCAAGCAAATCAAAACCATGGGAGTTTGAATTAAGGTATTAACAGAGTACAGCTCCAGTAGTCTATGTGGTAAAGAGCATGGACATTGTCATGACAGCAAGAGAGTTGTCTCCTGTACTAGTATCCTAACCTGAAAACAATGTAATGTATTCTCTGCTAAAACACGCAGTATGCACCAAACAGTACTTAAAGGAATGTGAGTATACTGCACTACATGCGATCGATTTTCCAAAATATTATTTGGGGAGGATGCATAAATATCGTATAAAAGTTGTTTTTTAAAGATTGAGACTAATGCAACTTATGCAGTGTATTTACGAATGCACCATAGATTGTACACTGATACAAGAACCCGAAATTTGAAATCCTGCTCAATCTGCTGACCCAATGTCTATAACATCTGCATTTTTCATCCATTATTATACAACTCCTTCGGAAAAACCCTGAACCCCTGTAAACAATTTACAACTCACACCAAAGTTTTGGGCCTTGGTGCATCATCGACCACATATTGTCCGCAAAAGGACCTCCCTTGTTATGCAGTGCGCCACAAGAGTGAAAGGAGCCCCCCGCAAGTCATTTTTATTCTGATTATGAAGATGGCTCTGCCCCTACAGTTAGGTGTTACGCCCCACCACCACAAAGCTGGGGTCTAGTCGCGCCCCATAACGACACATTAATGAGCACAGAAAACAGTAGCGCTCTGTTTCACCTGCCAGGTGTATTCATTTGACACTTGGATTGCGAGAGGTAAGTAATTGACTATGAATTGATCTATGTCTTAAAAGCCCCCCATTCACCAGGGTGACTGGCACTGTCTAGGCGGTCCCCTCGAGTTCAAGGGAGATGCAAACGTGAGCTGTGGCACTTCTCATAACACGTCCCTTGTTTCCACCTTCCCTCTCCATCACCCGAGAGGAAAGGCAGCAGCTGATCTATTTCTATCCACATAACACAAATAGCCTTTTTTATTTCACTGAGGTAGAGGTCAACAAAAGCATTCATTTCCTGAGACAGGCGCCTTGAAGTCAGCTGCCAGCTCACACACCTTTGCCACCAGAAACCAACACAGTAGAGAAATCCCGCACTCTTCCCTCGGTGTTTCTCACCTTCCCCGGCACACAGCCGCTCTGAGCGCCGCGTCTAAAAATAAAGGCTGACGCCACCGTGCAACAGAACATGAAACACCGCAAAAGCCGCCTTGTTCGAGGAAGGGAACGAAAATACCCTCCCCAGAACCAATTATGCAACCTGCCTCTGGAGTGACAGACTGCCAGTCCGCTCTGAGCTCCTTGACTGTGCTGTCAAACCAAAACCCACACAGCTCTGAGCACTGCAGCACAGCACATGCCACCTCCGGCTAGACTCTCATTACAATGTTAGACACTCCTCAGTGTCCTCAGCTGCACTTGCAATGTTACATTACATACTCACCAGTGTCCTCAGCTGCACTTACAGTCTTACATTACACACTCCTCAGTGTCCTCAGCTGCACTTACAATGTTACATTACAATGTTACGCACTCCTCAGTGTCCTCAGCTGCACTTACAATGTTACATTACACACTCCTCAGTGTCCTCAGCTGCACTTACAATGTTACGATACAATGTTACACACTCTTCAGTGTCCTCAGCTGCACTTACAATGTTACATATTCCTCAGTGTCCTCAGCTGCACTAACAATGCTACATTACAATGTTACATACTCCTCAGTGTCCTCAGCTGCACTTACAATGCTACATTACAATGTTACATACTCCTCAGTGTCCTCAGCTGCACTTACAATGCTACATTACAATGTTACACACTCCACAGTGTCCTCAGCTACACTTACAATGTTACATTACAATGTTACATACCCCTCAGTGTCCTCAGCTGCACTTACAATGCTACATTACAATGTTACATACTCCTCAGTGTCCTCAGCTGCACTTACAATGCTACATTACAATGTTACACACTCCACAGTGTCCTCAGCTACACTTACAATGTTACATTACAATGTTAGACACTCCTCAGTGTCCTCAGCTGCACTTGCAATGTTACATTACATACTCACCAGTGTCCTCAGCTGCACTTACAGTCTTACATTACACACTCCTCAGTGTCCTCAGCTGCACTTACAATGTTACATTACAATGTTACGCACTCCTCAGTGTCCTCAGCTGCACTTACAATGTTACATTACACACTCCTCAGTGTCCTCAGCTGCACTTACAATGTTACGATACAATGTTACACACTCTTCAGTGTCCTCAGCTGCACTTACAATGTTACATATTCCTCAGTGTCCTCAGCTGCACTAACAATGCTACATTACAATGTTACATACTCCTCAGTGTCCTCAGCTGCACTTACAATGCTACATTACAATGTTACATACTCCTCAGTGTCCTCAGCTGCACTTACAATGCTACATTACAATGTTACACACTCCACAGTGTCCTCAGCTACACTTACAATGTTACATTACAATGTTACACACTCCACAGTGTCCTCAGCTACACTTACAATGTTATATTACAATGTTACATACTCCTTAGTTTCCTCAGCTGCACTTACAATGCTACATTACAATGTTACATACTCCTCAGTGTCCTCAGCTGCACTTACAATGCTACATTACAATGTTACATACTCCTCAGTGTCCTCAGCTGCACTTACAATGCTACATTACAATGTTACATACTCCTCAGTGTCCTCAGCTGCACTTACAATGTTACGTTATAATGTTAAACACTGCATAGTGTCCTCAGCTGCACTTACAATGTTACATTACAATGTTACACACTCCACAGTGTCCTCAGCTACACTTACAATGTTATATTACAATGTTACACACTCCACAGTGTCCTCAGCTGCACTTACAATGCTACATTACAATGTTACACACTCCACAGTGTCCTCAGCTACACTTACAATGTTATATTACAATGTTACACACTCCACAGTGTCCTCAGCTACAATTACAATGTTATATTACAATGTTACACACTCCTCAGTGTCCTCAGCTGCACTTACAATGTTACACACTCCACAGTGTCCTCAGCTACACTTACAATGTTATATTACAATGTTACACACTCCTCAGTGTCCTCAGCTGCACTTACAATGTTACATTACACACTCCTCAGTGTCCTCAGCTGCACTTACAATGTTACATTACAATGTTACACACTCCTCAGTGTCCTCAGCTGCACTTACAATGTTACATTACACACTCCTCAGTGTCCTCAGCTGCACTTACAATGTTACCTTACAATGTTACACACTACTGAGTGTCCTCAGCTGTACTTACAATGTTACATTACAATGTTACAAACAACAGTGTCCCCAGCTACACTTACAATGTTACGTTATAATGTTACACACTCCACAGTGTCCTCAGCTGCACTTACAATGTTACATTACAATGTTACACACTCTACAATGTCCTCAGTTGCACTTACAATGTTACATTACAATGTTACACACTCCACAGTGTCCTCAGCTGCACTTACAATGTTACATTACAATGTTACACACTCCTCAGTGTCCTCAGCTGCACTTACAATGTTACATTACAAAGTTACACACTACTCAGTGTCCTCAGCTGCACTTACAATGTTACATTACAATGTTACACACTACTCAGTGTCCTCAGCTGCACTTACAAGGTTACATTACAATGTTACACACTACTCAGTGTCCTCAGCTGCACTTACAATGTTACATTACACACTCCTCAGTGTCCTCAGCTGCACTTACAATGTTACATTACAATGTTACACACTCCTCAGTGTCCTCAGCTGCACTTACAATGTTACATTACACACTCCTCAGTGTCCTCAGCTGCACTTACAATGTTACCTTACAATGTTACACACTACTGAGTGTCCTCAGCTGTACTTACAATGTTACATTACAATGTTACAAACAACAGTGTCCCCAGCTACACTTACAATGTTACGTTATAATGTTACACACTCCACAGTGTCCTCAGCTGCACTTACAATGTTACATTACAATGTTACACACTCTACAATGTCCTCAGTTGCACTTACAATGTTACATTACAATGTTACACACTCCACAGTGTCCTCAGCTGCACTTACAATGTTACATTACAATGTTACACACTCCTCAGTGTCCTCAGCTGCACTTACAATGTTACATTACAAAGTTACACACTACTCAGTGTCCTCAGCTGCACTTACAATGTTACATTACAATGTTACACACTACTCAGTGTCCTCAGCTGCACTTACAAGGTTACATTACAATGTTACACACTACTCAGTGTCCTCAGCTGCACTTACAAAGTTACATTACCCTGTTACAAACAACAGTGTCCCCAGCTACACTTACAATGTTACGTTATAATGTTACACACTCCACAGTGTCCTCAGCTGCACTTACAATGTTACATTACAATGTTACACACTCTTCAGTGTCCTCAGCTGCACTTACATTGTTACATTACAATGTTACACGCTACTCAGTGTCCTCAGCTGCACTTACAATGTTACATTACAATGTTACACACTACTCAGTGTTCTCAGCTGCACTTACAATGTTACATTACAATGTTACAAACAACAGTGTCCCCAGCTACACTTACAATGTTACGTTATAATGTTACACACTCCACAGTGTCCTCAGCTGCACTTACAAGGTTACATTACAATGTTACACACTCATCAGTGTCCTCAGCTGCACTTACAATGTTACATTACACACTCCTCAGTGTCCTCAGCTGCACTTACAATGTTATATTACAATGTTACACACTCCTCAGTGTCTTCAGCTGCATTTACAAAGTTACATTACAATGTTACACACTCCTCAGTGTCCCCAGCTACACTTACAATGTTAGGTTATAATGTTACACACTCCACAGTGTCCTCAGCTGCACTTACAATGTTACATTACAATGTTACACACTCCTCAGTGTCCTCAGCTGCACTTACAATGTTACATTACAATGTTACACACTCCACAGTGTCCTCAGCTGCACTTACAAGGTTACATTACAATGTTACACACTCATCAGTGTCCTCAGCTGCACTTACAATGTTACATTACACACTCCTCAGTGTCCTCAGCTGCACTTACAATGTTATATTACAATGTTACACACTCCTCAGTGTCTTCAGCTGCATTTACAAAGTTACATTACAATGTTACACACTCCTCAGTGTCCCCAGCTACACTTACAATGTTACGTTATAATGTTACACACTCCACAGTGTCCTCAGCTGCACTTACAAGGTTACATTACAATGTTACACACTCATCAGTGTCCTCAGCTGCACTTACAATGTTACATTACACACTCCTCAGTGTCCTCAGCTGCACTTACAATGTTATATTACAATGTTACACACTCCTCAGTGTCTTCAGCTGCATTTACAAAGTTACATTACAATGTTACACACTCCTCAGTGTCCCCAGCTACACTTACAATGTTAGGTTATAATGTTACACACTCCACAGTGTCCTCAGCTGCACTTACAATGTTACATTACAATGTTACACACTACTCAGTGTCCTCAGCTGCACTTACAAGGTTACATTACAATGTTACACACTCATCAGTGTCCTCAGCTGCACTTACAATATTACATTAAACACTGTTCAGTGTCCTCAGCTGCACTTACAATGTTACATTACAATGTTACACACTCCTCAGTGTCCCCAGCTACACTTACAATGTTACGTTATAATGTTAAACACTCCACAGTGTCCTCAGCTGCACGTACAATGTTACATTACAATGTTACACACTCCTCGGTGTCCCCAGCTACACTTACAATGTTACATTACAATGTTACACACTCCTCAGTGTCCTCAGCTGCACTTACAAGGTTACGTTACAATGTTACACACTCCTCAGTGTCCCCAGCTACACTTACAATGTTCCATTATAATGTTACACACTACTCAGTGTCCTCAGCTGCACTTACAAGGTTACATTACAATGTTACACACTCATCAGTGTCCTCAGCTGCACTTACAATGTTACATTACACACTCCTCAGTGTCCTCAGCTGCACTTACAATGTTATATTACAATGTTACACACTCCTCAGTGTCTTCAGCTGCATTTACAAAGTTACATTACAATGTTACACACTCCTCAGTGTCCCCAGCTACACTTACAATGTTAGGTTATAATGTTACACACTCCACAGTGTCCTCAGCTGCACTTACAATGTTACATTACAATGTTACACACTCCTCAGTGTCCTCAGCTGCACTTACAATGTTACATTACAATGTTACACACTCCACAGTGTCCTCAGCTACACTTACAATGTTACGTTATAATGTTACACACTCCACAGTGTCCTCAGCTGCACTTACAATGTCACATTACAATGTTACACACTCCACAGTGTCCTCAGCTACACTTACAATGTTTTATTACAATGTTACACACACCTCAGTGTCCCCAGCCACGTCGCTGAGTGTCCTCAACTACAGTTACAATGTTACATTACAATGTTACACACTCCCCAGTGTCCCTAACTACACTTATAAAGTTACATTACAATGTTACACACTCCTCGGTGTCCCCAGCTACACTTACAGTGTTACATTACAATGTTACACACTCCTCAGTGTCCTCAGCTGCAATTATAATGTTACATTACAATGTTACACACTCCACAGTGTCCTCAGCTGCAGTTAAAATGTTACATTACAATGTTACACACTCCTCAGTGTCCTCAGCTGCACTTACAATGTTACATTACAATGTTACAAACAACAGTGTCCCCAGCTACACTTACAATGTTACGTTGTAATGTTACACACTCCACAGTGTCCTTAGCTGCACTTACAATGTTACATTACAATGTTACACACTCCTCGGTGTCCCCAGCTATACTTACAATGTTACATTATAATGTTACACACTCTTCAGTGTCCCCAGCCACAACATCGCTGAGTGTCCTCAACTACAGTTACAATGTTACATTACAATGTTACTCACTCCCGAGTGTCCCCAACTACACTTACAAAGTTGCATTACAATGTTACACACTCCTCAGTGTACCCAGCTACACTTACAATGTTACATTACAATGTTACACACTCCACAGTGTCCTCAGCTACACTTACAATGTTACATTACATTGTTACACACTCCACAGTGTCCTCAGCTGCACTTACAATGATACATCACAATGTTACAAACAACAGTGTCCCCAGCTACACTTACAATGTTACATTACAATGTTACACACTCCACAGTGTCACCAGCTACACTTACATTACAAAGTTACACCCTCCTTTCTGTCACCAGCTAAACATATAATGTTACAAACTCCTCAGCTACACCGCTGAGTAGCCTCGGTTACACTTACAATGTCACATTACAATGTTACACACTCCTAAGTGTCCCCAGCTACACTTACAATGTTACATTACAATGTTACACACTCCTCAGTGTCCTCAGCTGCACTTACAATGTTACATTACACACTCCTCAGTGTCCTCAGCTGCACTTACAATGTTACATTACAATGTTACACACTACTGAGTGTCCTCAGCTGTACTTACAATGTTACATTACAATGTTACAAACAACAGTGTCCCCAGCTACACTTACAATGTTACGTTATAATGTTACACACTCCACAGTGTCCTCAGCTGCACTTATAATGTTACATTACACACTCCTCAGTGTCCTCAGCTGCACTTACAATGTTACATTACAATGTTACACACTACTGAGTGTCCTCAGCTGTACTTACAATGTTACATTACAATGTTACAAACAACAGTGTCCCCAGCTACACTTACAATGTCACGTTATAATGTTACACACTCCACAGTGTCCTCAGCTGCACTTACAATGTTACATTACAATGTTACACAATACTCAGTGTCCTCAGCTGCACTTACAATGTTACATTACAATGTTACACATTCCACAGTGTCCTCAGTTGCACTTACAATGTTACATTACAATGTTACACACTCCACAGTGTCCTCAGCTGCACTTACAATGTTACATTACAAAGTTACACACTACTCAGTGTCCTCAGCTGCACTTACAATGTTACATTAGAATGTTACACACTACTCAGTGTCCTCAGCTGCACTTACAATGTTACATTACAATGTTACACACTACTCAGTGTCCTCAGCTGCACTTACAATGTTACATTACAATGTTACAAACAACAGTGTCCCCAGCTACACTTACAATGTTACGTTATAATGTTACACACTCCACAGTGTCCTCAGCTGCACTTACAATGTTACATCACAATGTTACACACTCTTCAGTGTCCTCAGCTGCACTTACAATGTTACATTACAATGTTACACACTACTCAGTGTCCTCAGCTGCACTTACAATGTTACATTACAATGTTACACACTACTCAGTGTTCTCAGCTGCACTTACAATGTTACATTACAATGTTACAAACAACAGTGTCCCCAGCTACACTTTCAATGTTACGTTATAATGTTACACACTCCACAGTGTCCTCAGCTGCACTTACAATGTTACATTACAATGTTACACACTCCACAGTGTCCTCAGCTGCACTTACAATGTTACATTACAATGTTACACACTACTCAGTGTCCTCAGCTGCACTTACAATGTTACATTACACACTCCTCAGTGTCCTCAGCTGCATTTACAATGTTACATTACAATGTTACACACTCATCAGTGTCCTCAGCTGCACTTACAATGTTACATTACAATGTTACACACTCCTCAGTGTCCCCAGCTACACTTACAATGTTACGTTATAATGTCACACTCCACAGTGTCCTCAGCTGCACTTACAATGTTACATTACAATGTTACACATTCCTCGGTGTCCTCAGCTCCACTTACAATATTACATTACAATGTTACACATTCCTCAGTGTCCTCAGCTGCACTTACAACGTTACGTTACAATGTTACACACTCCTCAGTGTCCCCAGCTACACTTACAATGTTACGTTAAAATGTTACACACTATTCAGTGTCCTCAGCTGCACTTACAAGGTTACATTACAATGTTACACACTCATCAGTGTCCTCAGCTGCACTTACAATGTTACATTACACACTCCTCAGTGTCCTCAGCTGCACTTACAATGTTACATTACAATGTTACACACTCCTCCGTGTCCCCAGCTACACTTACAATGTTACGTTATAATGTTACACACTCCACAGTGTCCTCAGCTGCACTTACAATGTTACATTACAATGTTACACACTCCTCAGTGTCCTCAGCTGCACTTACAATGTTACATTACAATGTTACACACTCCAGTGTCCTCAGCTACACTTACAATGTTTTATTACAATGTTACACACTCCTCAGTGTCCCCAGCCACATCGCTGAGTGTCCTCAACTACAGTTACAATGTTACATTACAATGTTACACACTCCCCAGTGTCCCTAACTGCACTTATAAAGTTACATTACAATGTTACACACTCCTCGGTGTCCCCAGCTACACTTACAGTGTTACATTACAATGTTACACACTCCTCAGTGTCCTCAGCTGCAATTACAATGTTACATTACAATGTTACACACTCCACAGTGTCCTCAGCTGCACTTAAAATGTTATGTTACAATGTTACACACTCCTCAGTGTCCTCAGCTGCACTTACAATCTTACATTACAATGTTACAAACAACAGTGTCCCCAGCTGCACTTACAATGTTATATTACAATGTTACACACTCCTCAGTGTCTTCAGCTGCATTTACAAAGTTACATTACAATGTTACACACTCCTCAGTGTCCCCAGCTACACTTACAATGTTACGTTATAATGTTACACACTCCACAGTGTCCTTAGCTGCACTTACAATGTTACATTACAATGTTACACACTCCTCGGTGTCCCCAGCTATATTTACAATGTTACATTACAATGTTACACACTCCTCAGTGTCCCCAGCTACACTTACAATGTTATATTACAATGTTACACACTCCACAGTGTCCTCAGCTACACTTACAATGTTACATTACAATGTTACACACTCCACAGTGTCCCCAGCTGCACTTACAATGATACATCACAATGTTACAAACAACAGTGTCCCCAGCTACACTTACAATGTTACATTACAATGTTACACACTCCACAGTGTCCCCAGCTGCACTTACAATGATACATCACAATGTTACAAACAACAGTGTCCCCAGCTACACTTACAATGTTACATTACAATGTTACACACTCCACAGTGTCCCCAGCTACACTTACATTACAAAGTTACACCTTCCTTTCTGTCACCAGCTAAACTTATAATGTTACAAACTCCTCAGCTACACCGCAGAGTAGCCTCGGTTACACTTACAATGTTACATTACAATGTTACACACTCCTGAGTGTCCCCAGCTACACTTACAATGTTACATTACAATGTTACACACTCCTTAGTTTCCCCAGCCACAACATCCCTGAGTGTCCTCAACTACAGTTACAATGTTACATTACAATGTTACACACCCCACAGTGTCCCCAGCTACACTTACAATATTACATTACAAAGTTACACCATCCTTTCTGTCACCAGCTAAACTTATAATGTTACAAACTCCTCAGCTACACCGCTGAGTATTCTCTGTTACACTTACAATATTACATTACAATGTTACACACTCCTCAGTGACCCCCAGCTATACTAAGGATGTTATCAAGCTACACCTATGTTGTTTCACACTTCTCAATGTCCCCAGCAACACAGCCAAGAGTCCACAGCTACACTTACAATGTTACACATTTCTCAGTGCCACCAGGTACACTCCCATTGTTACACATTCCTCAGTGGTGCCAGGTATACTACCATAGTTACACAATTCTCAATGTCCCAAGTCCCTGTTACATTGTTTCAGACTCCTCAAGTACTTCCGCTATAGGGCTGACTGTACCGATCTACAATTACAATGTTACACAGTGGTTAATGTCTCCAGGTACACTTACATTGCTGCACACTCCTCAACGTACCCAGCTATACCGCTGGTGGGCCCCCGTTTATTTTATTTATTTTTATTTTTAAGACTTATATCGGGCAAAACGAATCATCCCGAGAAGGATCTCTCGGCGCTTTTGGCAGCAGAATGTACACGGCTAATCCAGGAGTTGCGACTTTAAAACAACCAAGTTTTTAGTAGCTTCTTAAAATGTTTCAGGCTGGGGCAAGCACGCAGCTCGGCTGGAAGGCGATTCCAATGGAGCGGGGCTAGATAGGAAAATGCGCGTCCTCCCATTTTTGTTTTCTTAATCTTGCATGTATGGAGTAGGTTTCGATTACTTGATCTTAGGACTGGCGCAGGGGTATAGGCTGTAATCTTTCTCCTTACATAAAGGGGGCCGAGCCCCTGTTGCGCTCTAAACACCATTACCAATAGCTTGAACAATGCTCTTTTCTTTACAGGTAACCAGTGCAGCGGTTGCAGGAGAGGGCGAGATGTAGTACGCCATGGTTTATTAAGAACCAGTCGTGCAGCTGTATTTTGCACCACCTGTGGCCTTGCTGCAAGGTCTTCTCTAATGCCTGTCAAGAGGGCATTGCCATAGTCAAGTCTGCTGACTAGTAGAGCTTGTACTAAGGTCTTTCTATCACTCATAGGGAGCCATGGGAAGATCTTTCTCAGCACTCGGATGATACCAAGGCAGGTTCCTGATACTGCTTTTACATGCTCCTCCATCGAGATTTTATTATCGGTCCATATGCCCAAGTTCCGTGCATCTGTCTTAGGATTTGGTGCCTCCCGTAGTTCTGTTGGCCATCAGTCTGCGGACCATATCTCTGTTGCTTTCCCGAATAGGAGGATCTCCGTTTTATTGGAGTTAAACTGCAGGAAGTTCTAATTCATCCAGACAGCAATTTGCAGCATACAGGACTTAAACATGGCTTTCGTCTGAACTGGATTTGTCTCGATGGGGACTATTACGTGCGTATCGTCCGCATACGAGATTGTCTCAAATCCACAGGCTCTAATGATGGAAGCCAAGGGAGCCACAATGATGTTGAATAAAGTGGGGCTTAAAATTGAGCCCCGTGGAACGCCCTTTTCTACTGCCAAGGACTGAGAGACAAATGTGTCTAATTGTACACATTGAGTTCTGTTGTTAAAAAACACTCTATCCAAGTCCAGGCAGCCCCTCTGACACCAATCTACCGCGGTCTATTCAACATGACACGATGGGAGATGGTGTCGAAGGCTGCCGAAATATCTAAAAGCACAAGCATAGTGGGGGCCCCTCTGTCAAGTGATATCCTGATGGTATTGGTGACCTCCACTAATGCCACCTCCGTGCTGTGGGCCGGGCGCAATCCTGATTGCGAGGGATCGAGTAGACTATGCTGTTCCAAATATAGCTATATTTACAATAAGGGGTGGTGATGGACAGAGTCTCTGAATTATGCAGAATACTCTCACCCAGTCAAGAGATCAGGGCTAAATCCAACACCGTTTTTTAGCTCATTGCACCATCCCAGTTTCAGAACCTGGCTGCATGCAAATTAGTCTGTCCCTGGCCCAGTGCATCATGGGAACAGGGCAGACCAGACTACAAAAGCCAATTCTTACACTGGGAAGGAAACAAGCTTCCGGGGACCGGTTTCTGGCATTACAGCCGTCTTCGGCCCGGCTTGCTTGAATCCTGATGGTGCAATGAGCAAGGGACTCACATCTGAGTATACCCTTCCACGCTTAGGGTGGACAAAAATATTTACAACAAGGGGTGGTGATGGACAGAGTCTCTGAATTAAGCAGAATACTCTCACCCAGTCAAGAGATCAGGGCTAAATCCAACACCGTTTTTTAGCTCATTGCACCATCCCAGTTTCAGAACCTGGCTGTATGCAAATTAGTCTGTCCCTGGCCCAGTGCATCATGGGAACAGGGCAGACCAGACGACAAAAGCCAATTCTTACACTGGGAAGGAAACAAGCTTCCGGGGACCGGTTTCTGGCAATACAGCCGTCTTCGGCCCAGCTTGCTTGAATCCTGATGGTGCAATGAGCAAGGGACTCACATCTGAGTATACCCTTCCACGCTTAGGGTGGACAAAAATATTTACAACAAGGGGTGGTGATGGACAGAATCTCTGAATTAAGCAGAATACTCTCACCCAGTCAAGAGATCAGGGCTAAATCCAACACCGTTTTTTAGCTCATTGCACCATCCCAGTTTCAGAACCTGGCTGTATGCAAATTAGTCTGTCCCTGGCCCAGTGCATCATGGGAACAGGGCAGACCAGACTACAAAACAAGCTTCCGGGGACCGGTTTCTGGCATGAGTCCCTTGCTCATTGCACCATCAGGATTCAAGCAAGCCGGGCCGAAGACGGCTGTAATGCCAGAAACCGGTCCCCGGAAGCTTGTTTCCTTCCCAGTGTAAGAATTGGCTTTTGTAGTTTGGTTTGCCCTGTTCCCATCATGCACTGGGACAGGAACAGACTAATTTGCATACAGCCAGGTTCTGAAACTGGGATGGTGCAATGATCTAAAAAACGGTGTTGGATCTAGCCCTGATCTCTTGACTGGGTGAGAGTATTCTGCTTAATTCAGAGACTCTGTCCCTCACCACCCCTTGTTGTAAATAATTTTGTCCACCCTAAGCGTGGAAGGGTATACTCAGACATGAGTCCCTTGCTCATTGCACCATCAGGATTCAAGCAAGCCGGGCCGAAGACGGCTGTAATGCCAGAAACCGGTCCCCGGAAGCTTGTTTCCTTCCCAGTGTAAGAATTGGCTTTTGTAGTTTGGTTTGCCCTGTTCCCATCATGCACTGGGACAGGAACAGACTAATTTGCATACAGCCAGGTTCTGAAACTGGGATGGTGCAATGAGCTAAAAAACGGTGTTGGATCTAGCCCTGATCTCTTGACTGGGTGAGAGTATTCTGCTTAATTCAGAGACTCTGTCCCTCACCACCCCTTGTTGTAAATAATTTTGTCCACCCTAAGCGTGGAAGGGTATACTCAGACATGAGTCCCTTGCTCATTGCACCATCAGGATTCAAGCAAGCCGGGCTGAAGACGGCTGTAATGCCAGAAACCGGTCCCCGGAAGCTTGTTTCCTTCCCAGTGTAAGAATTGGCTTTTGTAGTTTGGTTTGCCCTGTTCCCATCATGCACTGGGACAGGAACAGACTAATTTGCATACAGCCAGGTTCTGAAACTGGGATGGTGCAATGAGCTAAAAAACGGTGTTGGATCTAGCCCTGATCTCTTGACTGGGTGAGAGTATTCTGCTTAATTCAGAGACTCTGTCCCTCACCACCCCTTGTTGTAAATAATTTTGTCCACCCTAAGCGTGGAAGGGTATACTCAGACATGAGTCCCTTGCTCATTGCACCATCAGGATTCAAGCAAGCCGGGCCGAAGACGGCTGTAATGCCAGAAACCGGTCCCCGGAAGCTTGTTTCCTTCCCAGTGTAAGAATTGGCTTTTGTAGTTTGGTTTGCCCTGTTCCCATCATGCACTGGGACAGGAACAGACTAATTTGCATACAGCCAGGTTCTGAAACTGGGATGGTGCAATGAGCTAAAAAAAGCGGTGTTGGATCTAGCCCTGATCTCTTGACTGGGTGAGAGTATTCTGCTTAATTCAGAGACTCTGTCCCTCACCACCCCTTGTTGTAAATAATTTTGTCCACCCTAAGCGTGGAAGGGTATACTCAGACATGAGTCCCTTGCTCATTGCACCATCAGGATTCAAGCAAGCCGGGCCGAAGACGGCTGTAATGCCAGAAACCGGTCCCCGGAAGCTTGTTTCCTTCCCAGTGTAAGAATTGGCTTTTGTAGTTTGGTTTGCCCTGTTCCCATCATGCACTGGGACAGGAACAGACTAATTTGCATACAGCCAGGTTCTGAAACTGGGATGGTGCAATGAGCTAAAAAACGGTGTTGGATCTAGCCCTGATCTCTTGACTGGGTGAGAGTATTCTGCTTAATTCAGAGACTCTGTCCCTCACCACCCCTTGTTGTAAATAATTTTGCCCACCCTAAGCGTGGAAGGGTATACTCAGACATGAGTCTCTTGCTCATTGCACCATCAGGATTCAAGCAAGCCGGGCCGAAGACGGCTGTAATGCCAGAAACCGGTCCCCGGAAGCTTGTTTCCTTCCCAGTGTAAGAATTGGCTTTTGTAGTTTGGTTTGTCCTGTTCCCATCATGCACTGGGACAGGAACAGACTAATTTGCATACAGCCAGGTTCTGAAACTGGGATGGTGCAATGAGCTAAAAAACGGTGTTGGATCTAGCCCTGATCTCTTGACTGGGTGAGAGTATTCTGCTTAATTCAGAGACTCTGTCCCTCACCACCCCTTGTTGTAAATAATTTTGTCCACCCTAAGCGTGGAAGGGTATACTCAGACATGAGTCCCTTGCTCATTGCACCATCAGGATTCAAGCAAGCCGGGCCGAAGACGGCTGTAATGCCAGAAACCGGTCCCCGGAAGCTTGTTTCCTTCCCAGTGTAAGAATTGGCTTTTGTAGTTTGGTTTGCCCTGTTCCCATCATGCACTGGGACAGGAACAGACTAATTTGCATACAGCCAGGTTCTGAAACTGGGATGGTGCAATGAGCTAAAAAACGGTGTTGGATCTAGCCCTGATCTCTTGACTGGGTGAGAGTATTCTGCTTAATTCAGAGACTCTGTCCCTCACCGCCCCTTGTTGTAAATAATTTTGTCCACCCTAAGCGTGGAAGGGTATACTCAGACATGAGTCCCTTGCTCATTGCACCATCAGGATTCAAGCAAGCCGGGCCGAAGACGGCTATAATGCCAGAAACCGGTCCCCGGAAGCTTGTTTCCTTCCCAGTGTAAGAATTGGCTTTTGTAGTTTGGTTTGCCCTGTTCCCATCATGCACTGGGACAGGAACAGACTAATTTGCATACAGCCAGGTTCTGAAACTGGGATGGTGCAATGAGCTAAAAAACGGTGTTGGATCTAGCCCTGATCTCTTGACTGGGTGAGAGTATTCTGCTTAATTCAGAGACTCTGTCCCTCACCACCCCTTGTTGTAAATAATTTTGTCCACCCTAAGCGTGGAAGGGTATACTCAGACATGAGTCCCTTGCTTATTGCACCATCAGGATTCAAGCAAGCCGGGCCGAAGACGGCTGTAATGCCAGAAACCGGTCCCCGGAAGCTTGTTTCCTTCCCAGTGTAAGAATTGGCTTTTGTAGTTTGGTTTGCCCTGTTCCCATCATGCACTGGGACAGGAACAGACTAATTTGCATACAGCCAGGTTCTGAAACTGGGATGGTGCAATGAGCTAAAAAACGGTGTTGGATCTAGCCCTGATCTCTTGACTGGGTGAGAGTATTCTGCTTAATTCAGAGACTCTGTCCCTCACCACCCCTTGTTGTAAATAATTTTGTCCACCCTAAGCGTGGAAGGGTATACTCAGACATGAGTCCCTTGCTCATTGCACCATCAGGATTCAAGCAAGCCGGGCCGAAGACGGCTGTAATGCCAGAAACCGGTCCCCGGAAGCTTGTTTCCTTCCCAGTGTAAGAATTGGCTTTTGTAGTTTGGTTTGCCCTGTTCCCATCATGCACTGGGACAGGAACAGACTAATTTGCATACAGCCAGGTTCTGAAACTGGGATGGTGCAATGAGCTAAAAAACGGTGTTGGATCTAGCCCTGATCTCTTGACTGGGTGAGAGTATTCTGCTTAATTCAGAGACTCTGTCCCTCACCACCCCTTGTTGTAAATAATGTTGTCCACCCTAAGCGTGGAAGGGTATACTCAGACATGAGTCCCTTGCTCATTGCACCATCAGGATTCAAGCAAGCCGGGCCGAAGACGGCTGTAATGCCAGAAACCGGTCCCCGGAAGCTTGTTTCCTTCCCAGTGTAAGAATTGGCTTTTGTAGTTTGGTTTGCCCTGTTCCCATCATGCACTGGGACAGGAACAGACTAATTTGCATACAGCCAGGTTCTGAAACTGGGATGGTGCAATGAGCTAAAAAACGGTGTTGGATCTAGCCCTGATCTCTTGACTGGGTGAGAGTATTCTGCTTAATTCAGAGACTCTGTCCCTCACCACCCCTTGTTGTAAATAATTTTGTCCACCCTAAGCGTGGAAGGGTATACTCAGACATGAGTCCCTTGCTCATTGCACCATCAGGATTCAAGCAAGCCGGGCCGAAGACGGCTGTAATGCCAGAAACCGGTCCCCGGAAGCTTGTTTCCTTCCCAGTGTAAGAATTGGCTTTTGTAGTTTGGTTTGCCCTGTTCCCATCATGCACTGGGACAGGAACAGACTAATTTGCATACAGCCAGGTTCTGAAACTGGGATGGTGCAATGAGCTAAAAAACGGTGTTGGATCTAGCCCTGATCTCTTGACTGGGTGAGAGTATTCTGCTTAATTCAGAGACTCTGTCCCTCACCACCCCTTGTTGTAAATAATTTTGTCCACCCTAAGCGTGGAAGGGTCCTTGCTTATTGCACCATCAGGATTCAAGCAAGCCGGGCCGAAGACGGCTGTAATGCCAGAAACCGGTCCCCGGAAGCTTGTTTCCTTCCCAGTGTAAGAATTGGCTTTTGTAGTTTGGTTTGCCCTGTTCCCATCATGCACTGGGACAGGAACAGACTAATTTGCATACAGCCAGGTTCTGAAACTGGGATGGTGCAATGAGCTAAAAAACGGTGTTGGATCTAGCCCTGATCTCTTGACTGGGTGAGAGTATTCTGCTTAATTCAGAGACTCTGTCCCTCACCACCCCTTGTTGTAAATAATTTTGTCCACCCTAAGCTTGGAAGGGTATACTCAGACATGAGTCCCTTGCTCATTGCACCATCAGGATTCAAGCAAGCCGGGCCGAAGACGGCTGTAATGCCAGAAACCGGTCCCCGGAAGCTTGTTTCCTTCCCAGTGTAAGAATTGGCTTTTGTAGTTTGGTTTGCCCTGTTCCCATCATGCACTGGGACAGGAACAGACTAATTTGCATACAGCCAGGTTCTGAAACTGGGATGGTGCAATGAGCTAAAAAACGGTGTTGGATCTAGCCCTGATCTCTTGACTGGGTGAGAGTATTCTGCTTAATTCAGAGACTCTGTCCCTCACCACCCCTTGTTGTAAATAATTTTGTCCACCCTAAGCGTGGAAGGGTATACTCAGACATGAGTCCCTTGCTCATTGCACCATCAGGATTCAAGCAAGCCGGGCCGAAGACGGCTGTAATGCCAGAAACCGGTCCCCGGAAGCTTGTTTCCTTCCCAGTGTAAGAATTGGCTTTTGTAGTTTGGTTTGCCCTGTTCCCATCATGCACTGGGACAGGAACAGACTAATTTGCATACAGCCAGGTTCTGAAACTGGGATGGTGCAATGAGCTAAAAAACGGTGTTGGATCTAGCCCTGATCTCTTGACTGGGTGAGAGTATTCTGCTTAATTCAGAGACTCTGTCCCTCACCACCCCTTGTTGTAAATAATTTTGTCCACCCTAAGCGTGGAAGGGTATACTCAGACATGAGTCCCTTGCTCATTGCACCATCAGGATTCAAGCAAGCCGGGCCGAAGACGGCTGTAATGCCAGAAACCGGTCCCCGGAAGCTTGTTTCCTTCCCAGTGTAAGAATTGGCTTTTGTAGTTTGGTTTGCCCTGTTCCCATCATGCACTGGGACAGGAACAGACTAATTTGCATACAGCCAGGTTCTGAAACTGGGATGGTGCAATGAGCTAAAAAACGGTGTTGGATCTAGCCCTGATCTCTTGACTGGGTGAGAGTATTCTGCTTAATTCAGAGACTCTGTCCCTCACCTCCCCTTGTTGTAAATAGTTCCAAATATAGCATCAGTTG
This sequence comes from Lissotriton helveticus, assembly GCF_964261635.1. NCBI lineage: Eukaryota > Metazoa > Chordata > Amphibia > Caudata > Salamandridae > Lissotriton > Lissotriton helveticus. The sequence goes on from NC_136068.1 coordinate 1,196,291,422, forward strand.
CTTATTTACCAAAGTCTCCAAGACCTTCGAACTACTCGGGAGATGGGAGATTGGCCTGTAATTTTGCAGCTCCATCGGATCTGCCACTGCTTTTAATGGCAAAGGTTTTATTTGCGACTTTTTCCAATTTATTGGGAAGGAGGCTGTATCCAGGGAGATATCGCAGACCTTAGTTAGAGAGGGAGCTAGGATATGTGCAGTTCGGCCATTTTACATGGCAACACCGGTTCTGATGGAGCACCTTATTTAGTTTATGCCAGCAGAGTCTCCACTTGCTCTATTGTAATGATTGCAAAGGAGTCTAATCTAGGTAATGTGGGATCTCTGCCCAAAGGGGATGACCCACTAGATACCGTTCCTCCTTCTAAAGAGCGATATATCTTGTCTATTTTTTCCTTAAAATAGTTTGCTACATCATTACATAATGTTTGAGTAGGGGTAATAGATAGTGTATTTACTATGGGATTTGTGAACTCCTTAAGTATTTTAAAAAGCTCCTTAGAGGAGTTGTTCGCCTTACGTATTCGCACCCCTAAATGATCTTTCCTTGCTGTATTACAATTTTTTAGATAGACTTTATGCGCCGCTGAAAAAGCCTGTTCATCCTCCCGCCGTTTAGTTTTTCTCCATTTTCTTTCTTTCCCTCTGCAGTGGGCTTTTTCCTTTTTAAGAGTCTCAGAGTACCAGGGGGCTGAGTTCTCTCTATCCCTCGTTCGTATTGCTCTAAGAGGTGCAATAATGTTTAAGGTGTCTACAATAGAGGTCTCCCATCGATCTAAGGCCTTGTCATAGTCTCGACTTTCTCAAAAGAAGGGGGCCTGAAAGCTTGACTAAACGAGTCCCGGGTGACTTTCCTCCATGCTCTATGTGGGATCACTCTACCATGGGGCTTGTTGCCACTACCTGTTGACTACCCAGTAAAAGTGAGGGCACAGTAGTCGGTCCAGGTCAGTGCCCAAGGGGTATCAGTTGAGAGACCATAGTTGGCAAAGATGTTATCCAGTATGTGGCCCGCTTTATGCGTCCTCTCGTGAATCCTCCGTGAGAGCCCTAAAGACTCCATTGCAGATAATAGACCCTTAGTGTCGGAGTTTGCAGGCTCGTCAAAATGATGATTGAAATCGCCCACCAGAAAGAAAGGCTCAGATTGTGAAATATAGGGGGCGAGGGACTCCAGTAGTAAGGTGCAAAAAGTTTTATTATTTTCTCCTGGGGGTTATACACTACTGCTCCCTTCCCACTGGCTCTGCCATGAAGGTGAAGCCGAAACACGATCAATTCCATGCCATCAGTCAGCACTGTGTCCAGTACTTTGATATGAAGAGGGTCCCGAGAGGCTATAACCAGGCTTCCCCCCTCTTATTTATCCTATCTAGTCGTGTGATGGAGTATTCTGCCGGGAAAGCGAGGGCTACTAATGGGGTAGTGTGGCATTGCAGCCAAGATTCTTATATAAGGCATATGTCAAGCTTCTGATCCTCTAATAAATCCCATATTTCAGCAAACTGTTTAGGGATGGATCTTGCATTGATATAAATGGCCTGAATGCGCTCCTGTCCTCCTCCCAACTGGGGAATGGACCTAGAGTTTGTAATTTTACTGCACTTTCCCCCCAGATCACCTGCGATCTAGGGAGGGACTGTTTGCTTGAGTTGGGTCACAACCCATTCACAGTGTCTGCATCTTCCCGCTAGTTCTCCCAGAGAGGGGTCTGTCTTATAACACTTACCTATGGGGGTGTCCCGTAGCAGACGCAGCTTTTCTTTGGAGTACTTTAGCCCCTTCATTATAACAGCTACATAGGGCAGCGAGGCCCGGCGCCGGCAGCGTCCAGACGCAGACGGGCTTGCCTTAGGCGCGCCCTAGGTGCGCCAGCGGCGCGCCCGCTGCGCGTCAGAGCACATCCTGCCTTTTATGCCCCCAAGGTTAGCCACTAGAGCACTAACCTCTAAGATGGCCACCGCAGTCCGGATTACCCTTCCCTCCTCGGCAGCCTCTCCCCACTAAAACGGCTGCCTAAAGCAAACCGCGGTGGACCGGAGAGTTGCCCTGCGTCTTCCCCAGTTCTAAAGTATGGTGAAAGGTAAGGCTTTAATGTGCCAGAATAGTGGGTACTTTTAAAAACAAATCATAGCAAAACACAGTGCAATTTTAAAACCGAAGCTCCTGCCCCTCTAGAAAGATTCAAAATGCTAAAAATTCCCCCAGTTACTCTTACATTGTTGCACACTCCTCAAAGCCCCAAGCTAAACTGCTGAGTGTCCCCAACTACACTTATACTGCTACACACTCATAAATGTCCCGGCTACACTTCTGAGTGTTCCCAGCTACATTTACACTGTAACACAACTGAATGCCCTCAGTTTCATCTGCACTGTTTCACTTTTCTCGATGTTCTCAGCTGCATTGCTCTGCATTGCTCTGCATTGCCAGCTACACTAACATTGTTGGAATCTACTCAATGTCCCCAGCTTTCGCTTGTTTATCATCAGCAAGGCCTACATTGCTAGATAGAAGGCCTGAGCCAGTGCCGCCAGCCCTCCTGCTAAGGGAAGGACTGTGGCAAGAGGGGAAAACTGGGATTATAAGATCAGGAGTGGGTCCTCTAGATCCAAATAAGTGTCTTTGAGGGCATGTACGCCCTTGTCGCAAACAGAAGACTGGTAGCAGGTTGAACAGGTCGGGCAGATTTGACTGAAGTGAATAACCAATGAGTGACCTTTGGGAAGACGAGGGCTAGCAACTTCCCATAAATACCATTGAGAAGGGTCTTCCTTGAGGCTCGTATCAGTCTTTCACCAATACTTGTAACAGGATATTGGGAAGAGGATGGCCCATAAAGCTATGATAGTTTATGTGCGGGAGTTAAAGATCTAAAACATTTCTAATAATCTTCTACTAAAATGTATGCACATCACCACCAATGGTTAAAGGGAAGTTCAGAATGAATTTCTCTGGTTTCTGGTTTTCAGTGTAAGTCACATTCCGACAGGAAACAAAGAAAATATGCGTTTCTACAGCGTTTTGAGATGGATAGTGTTGTTAATTCCAAGTGCACAAATTGGTTGAAATTGTGATTACTTCATAAGCAATCCAAGAGAACAAAAAGTCCGATTGGGTCCAGGCGTATGAAGTATAACAGATCATCACCTGAAATAGGTATTCCTTACATGTTTCATTATGAATTCACATAGCTAATATCTAGTAAGAAGTTGCAATTTGGATTACAAGTTTTATAGAACCGAGTCACGCACTTAGAAAATAAATATTCATTATCTCAGCTGATGATCATTTATCAGGTTAAGACATTACATAGTTTGGTTTGCAATAATAAATAGAATATGGTACCTCAGTATTAGAGTATGGTTAGTACCTATTTATTGAACTGCTAGCTACTTATTGTAAGCTAACCTGTCTCCGATCATTCCTAAGGTTATAGTAAATAAAACTGTGGAGGCACTGCACCTGACGATGGAGCATATATGATAAGCTGTTTAGATAGCCAGTATGATACCGGAGTAGAACACGCATGCAAATGTTGACTTTTAACGTGCCTTCCGATTCATAAAGTGTTGCATTCCTCTTATGAGAATTAAGGTTGCTAAACATCTCTCTTGTGGCAAAGTGAGACCCTATATCCAAGTTACACAAGCAGCTCCATACGGCTTGTTTGGATTAAGCACGGATGCACGGAGTGCATTAGGGTAAGGGTAGCACTATACTCCAGCATTACACCAAGATACTCCATATAGGCCAGCCCCCCCTTTACTCATCATTCCACATGTTCCCATTACTCCTCACTGTTCGCCATCATTCTTCACTGCAAGCGCTCTTTACAGGATCCCTCTGCCATCCTACTGCTGAAGGTCACAAGGTCAACATTGCATACTGGATCACTTCTGGATCTATATGCTCCCTACAGTGGCCCATAACCTTTTACTATTAATACCCACGAATGCTTCTTACAAGCCTGTGCACCCTAAACATGCTTAGGTGCCCCTCGTATTGCCCCATATTGATAGTGTCCATTCACAGACCTCCATGCCAAGCTCCCATGTCCCTTCACTGAACATTACAAATTCACATTATGGGCCCGCCTGTGAATCACATTTCTGAGTGATTCCAGATACCTCCGCACGCTTCCCTAGCCCTGAATGCCCAATCTCAAAAACCTACCAACATGCTGTTGTTTTTAAAGGGTAACCCCACCTCCCCAGCCCACCCCACCTACCCCCGTTCCACTTGCTTCTTTCCCAATTTCCTCTTCTGGTAAAGTCATCTTACAGTCACTGAGGCCACACGACGAGCGGAAAGATATGAAATGTCTCATTAATGTGCACCCTATTAAGTCTTTCTTTCCCTAACGCAGTCCTCGTCCTCAGATTACCTTTCACAGATGACCCTTCTCAGCTTCCGTACCTTGAGTTGTGAGCCACTGGGAGTCGACGGCAACCAGTCCTGCTGCGCTGATATAGGTTTTCGTGCTTAATTTGGAACATTGGTGGCAGAGCAGACTTCTGATCTTTTGCTTTCACAAAATGTGGCTCTTATCTTCCGCTTGCTTTGACAGCTGCTATCCTTCATGCGAACATCTATTACCGCCTGCCTCTGAAGACAATCTCGATCAAAAGTACATAATGAGAGAAAATCAAGATTCTCCGGTGACCTTCACGTCTGAAGCCGCCTGCGCCAGTGCCCTCCAGATGGAAATGGAAGTACTCCCCTGTATGGATTGTATCTGCCTTGACTCTTTTCCAAAATAAGATGCAGAACGGTACAGTCGAGGGTTCTAAGGTACCTGCAAGAAAAACTCCACACCACTGGGGAACAGAAACTAACAACAGGAAAAGCAAGACTGGCAAAGGATGGGTCAAAAACGAAGCAAGCTAAGATTTCCAGAGAACTGATCGGGAAGTTGTTGATAATATTCCTATGAACTCAGCAAAGTGCTTGAAACTGATAGTTGATTGCAAATAGTCTTTCCCCCCCCAAAAACATATCAATAAAGTCACCGCCAGTTGTTCTATTATCTGAGGCAGAGGCGCAACTAGAGCTAAATTTCGGGGGGAGGGGGGCTGCGAAAAAATTTCGGGGGGTGGCTGAACCTTTAATCAGTAGGGCAGAGTGGAGCAGCAGGGGATCTTAGAAGGGGTCAAACAACTCTGTGTGTGCCCGGGATCTGTCTCATCCCGGGCTGCCACACACGACGGGGGGGGGGGGGGGGGTGCTGGAGTCCGGTGAGTTCAATGGGTGTTGCGAGCCTGTCTGAGGGTATTGCATACAATCATCCACACAGTGATCAATCATCCACACAGTGATTACGTGGCACCTGGACTACTAAAATTCATTGCACAGTGAGCCCCTTACACATTAATTAAAATATTGCAACTAATTTAAAACAGCGGTGCATAATTACTGAGCTGTCCCCCGGATTCAATACATATCTAAGCATTTACAGGCTTTGCACTGTCTCCCGGTGCACAGGAAGACACTATTTAAAGTCCTGTGCATCTATCAAAAGGCACTAACTGGCCTTGGGCATCGGGGCCATACATTCCCCTATACTCCTACACGGAACCTCTTTGTCGTCCATCCGCAGAATAACAAAAGCTCTTCTAGGTGGAGGATCTTTTTATAATCACGCCACCAAAATTTGGAATGAGCTTTTGCTCAACATCAGAGTAAAACCCAACTATCTGGTTTTTGGAAAAATAGATCAAAGCATGGCTATTTAATTGACATCCAATTGCTTGTCTTTCTCCTAAGTGCCAGTAGGACCCAGACTGGGGTAATCACTGTACTACACAAATTTGTAATTCAGTTTAATTCATTAAGTGTCTCCGTTTCAAGACCGACCCTGTTGGGTGTGACTAAAAATCTCTCACCAACTGCCTACTCTCCAGTGTACATAATCTGTCCGCTGGCTGCTTATCAATCATATTACCACCCTGCACAAATTTACCTTCACAGTGCAGCACTTTCACTTTTAATGGCCATCTCATCAGAGAGGATTAGGACTTAATGAGTCTGGGGTCAGACGTGCCCTCTGTTCTTTGGGTCTGGCCCATAAGATCCTTGATATGTCACTGCTGACTGGGTGATCCCTACATCGTTCACCGACCTTCACAACAGAAAGTCATCAAAGTGTCATTTTCCCATCACATTGCAGATGAACTTAAAGCACTGTAATAGCGTCTCTAGAAGGGATATTTTTGGGGGGCACAACATGGGACATAGATAAAACTAGTGGGGCCACCTCTAAAGAACAAATGTGAAGAGACAGGAAACAAATTCATCTGTTTAAAATGATAACATTTGATTGTTTAAGAATAGTGTATATACCTATGCAGAAACAATTTAGTCTAACATGAAGACTGAGGTTCAAGTATTGCCTCGAATAATCACTGTTTTGCAGTGAATGGTATTTAGGCTTAATAATTAATATGGTAAAGTGTCGCAAATGGGTTCTGCCCATTCAGTCTACCAGGATTTTTTGGTATTGACTACTTGGTTTTTGGATCTTTAGATGGTTGAGTCCATTACCTGAGTCTCACTCATGGTAAATTCACAATAATTGGACAGGGCATGTGTACCGTCAGTGTCCATCTTTAAAGATAAGGCCACTGCTCTGCAGCTAGTATAAGAGGCACTGGGCCAGTTACACGTGAACACGTGAGCATGTGTGGGGGCTGCATGTGAGACAGCCGTCGTGGGCAACCCAGTGAATGCACACAGGCAATTTAGTGCAGAAGGGAGTCTGGAAAGATAGGTGCTGATCTGGATTAAGCTTTTTTTAATACTGGTGGATATTCATAGATAGGTCTGTAGGATTTACTGGGACATCTGAGGTGCTTTCACTGTATTATGTAAATCGGTGTAATCTGCTCAGAAGTGTAGTTTCGCTACACTTACGCCTACACAGTCCAGCAAGGTGTCCAACTGAGGTAAAACATGCACGCCAAGTTTGATTTACAGTTCCCAACACACTATATATACATCTTATGGGACTTCAGGAATGGTCATATTTCTGCACCTCAGATCAAAATCAGATCCCAGGCAAAGTTAATTATTCTGCTCCATAGCAGAGGGAACAAACATCTCTCCACGTAAAAGGAGCAATTATCAGTGATTGACTCAGTTCTTAGGAGAGGAAAGGAGCGTGGGGGAAATCTGTATTTGATAATTGACTGTCACAAAGCACCAGGGCTGGGACAGCAGAGGCACACTAGAACAAAGTAGCAGAATGTGACCTCTGGAGCCAACATAGGAGGGATCACTTTTGAAGTTTTAGTGGAAGGGATCTGGCAGTGATGACACATAGGCATGGCCCTGAGGCCCGCAGAGGAGCTCTTTCCAGAGAAAATTTGAAGTCTCCATGGTGGGTTGTCTCAGAATGCTGTGCAGGAGGATTGAGACGGGTAGAGGGATGATGTGGCATCCTAGGATTGGCCAGGAGTGCCTGGAATCTAGAACTTTTCACCCTCACTTAAAAACCCCTGCAATTGAGGAGCCCTCCGACCTGGGAGGCACTGACAAGGGGAATGATGCACAGATAGAAAGAGACATAATCTAGTGCCCTGCTAAAATGGATTAAATACTTGACTCCAGCCACTCCCAAGATTATATGGTCTCTCTGGGGCCAGACCTTATGCCCCCAGGGGACGAATTAGGATAAAGAGCTGGAATCCAATGACCTGTGGCACTTTATTCTTGTGCAAGAAAATGCCCCTGGTCTGGACCAGGGGTCGTTGCAAGGAACATTTTATTTAATACAGTGGAGGGGGTATGGACCCCGAAAGACTCATTTGGCCCCCCTGACGCAAACCACTGAGGCCCCACAAGTGTAAATGAGACCCAAGCAGCCTATCCCCTAAGGCAAACATAGCACAGCCCCAGGAGCCACATCATGTGCCCCGTCTGCCCCCGTGGCTGTGTCTGTGGGTGGAGTGCCATAAGCAAGCAATGTCCTGCCTGTGCTCCACGCTTTTGGGCAAGAGTGAGCCTGTTCTCCCCATCCATTAAGCAGGAGCACGGGTAGGAAAAAGACTATCCTTTAAAAAACATAACAAGCAGCAATGCATATGGGTGTCCCAGATGAGACCATAACACATAGGGACTACAAAAAACACAAACAGGAAACCTGGCCAAGGTACAGGCTGCAAGTAAAACAGCAGCAGCTCATCAATATTCACTGTTCCTGACAGAGGAGCACTCCATAATGCCACGCCTGGGTTAATCTGCATTTTTTTCTCTTGCTGCACCACTAACGGTTCATCAAATAGTTGAGGGAGGCAGCAGAAAGTGCGACAGCACACCTAGGATGTTTTTTAAATGTGCCCAAAGTTTCAGGGGGCATTACATATATGACCACCGCAGAGGTTTGTGTCATTTCAGGTACGCCCCAGAGCTGGAGCTCTTGCTCTTCAGCTTGGGAATGTGGGGTTTCTTTGTGGTTGATGCTACTCATGTATTATGTGGCCTAAAGCAAGTGTTAAAAAAGACGTACACATATTTTGTATTGAATTAAAAATCCTATATTTAAAATGCTTCATTGCCAGAATTACGATGAGCACTGCAATGTTTATATTTATAATGAGTACATGTGAATATGACTATTATTTCCATTGATTCTAACGATACTGTATAGGTAACGCATGATATGTGATTGACTAGTAATAAGGTGGAACTATGACAAAGCAAATAGGCATACTTTTAATAAACTAATGTGGCACCCTGGCTAAGCCAGTAGGCGTGATATATATATATATATATATATATATATATATATATATATATATATATATATATATATATATATATATGTGTGTATAAATGGGTGCATGAGTCTCTGAGTGGGTCTGTGAATGGGAACATGAGTGTATGAGTAGGTGTGTGAGTGGGTGCATGAGTCTCTCAGTGTGTCTGTGAGAGCATGCATGAGTGGGTCTGTGAGTGGGTGCATGAGTCTCTCAGTGAGTCTGTGAAAGCATGCATGAGTGGGTCTGTGAGTGGGTGCATGAGTCTCTCAGTGAGTCTGTGAAAGCATGCATGAGTGGGTCTGTGAGTGGGTGCATGAGTCTCTCAGTGAGTCTGTGAAAGCATGCATGAGTGGGTCTGTGAGTGGGTGCATGAGTCTCTCAGTGTGTCTGTGAGAGCATGCATGAGTGGGTCTGTGAGTGGGTGCATGAGTCTCTCAGTGAGTCTGTGAAAGCATGCATGAGTGGGTCTGTGAGTGGGTGCATGAGTCTCTCAGTGAGTCTGTGAAAGCATGCATGAGTGGGTCTGTGAGTGGGTGCATGAGTCTCTCAGTGAGTCTGTGAAAGCATGCATGAGTGGGTCTGTGAGTGGGTGCATGAGTCTCAGTGGGTATGAGAGGATGCATGAATCTGAGTAGGTTTGAGAGTGGGTGCATGAGTCTCTGACTGGGTCAGTGAATGGGTGTGTATGTCTCTAAGAGGGTCTGTGAGTGGGTGTATGAGTGTATGAGTGGGTCTGTAAATCGGTGTGTGAGTCTCTGAGAAGATCTGTGTGTATTACTCTCAGTGGGTCTGTGAGCAGGTACATGAGTGCTTGAATGGATCTGTGAGTGCGTGCATGAGTGTCTGAGTGGGTCTGTCAGTGGGTGCGTGAGTCTCTGAGTGGGTCTGTGAGTGGGTGCTTGAGTGGGTTTGTGAGTGGGTGTGTAACTGTATGAGTAGGTCTTTGAAAGGATGCGTACTAAAAAAAGGGGGGCACACCGGGCCATCCTCCTAGGGCTCCTTGGAGCCCAGGAGACCACCACCTCCCTGGGGCATTATTTTATCAATGGATAAGGGCCATGCAGGCCCCACCTCCTGAGGTTTTGCCATGCCCTGGGGACCACTACCTCCCCAGGACCTATTACTAAAAAATACTGAGAGAAGGCCGCCAGCCCCCTTCCCCGGGTCAGTTTCAGCACCAGGGTCCTCAACCCCCAGGGCTAGGCCACATCTACCTGGGTGTCCTGGCTACACCCAGGGCACCCAGTGTGCTTGACCCCCTTACTGGGCCTTTATCATCCTCAGGGGCCCCAACCTATCTGAGACTACATTTACAAAATAAGCAGGGGGGTTGCGTGAACTCCCCAGACCCCAGTGACCACCACCTCCCCGGGGTCAAAAGACATATTTAACACTGGGAGAGGCCCCCCTCTTTGGGCCCATTCGGCCCCATGGACCCCACACACAATTCAAGGGGACCCCCTTCAAGGGCTGAGTTCGGCCTCTCGGACCCCATCCTCCAGGGCCCAGCCTTTACAAGCGGTGTGCCCTGGCCCACCCAGGGCACCCAGTGTGCTATGTTGGGGACCGCGGGGGAGCTTGAATGCCACCACGGCCCCTGCCGGCTCCTCGCCGCCTGTGGGAGCCGTCATTGCTCCCATACGCTCGGCTCAGCTAAATATGCAGCTCTCTGTATGTGGGAGTAATTCCTTCATCTGTTTCCCTGCCCGCATGACACTGGCAGGGAAACAGATGAAAACTCCTCTCTCAGCAAGCAGGAGCAGTTTCACAGCTCTTGCTTGCGCAGAGCGAGTTCGTGTCTGCTCTGACTTGGCAGGAGCTGTCAAAGCTCCCACCAAGTCAGGACAAACAGCTATATCTCGGGAATGGGCACATTGGGACATAGCCGGAGCCGGCCTGGGGGGTGGCGGTCCCCAGGGCTATGTATTGGGCCGCCTGTTCCCTCTCATTCAGGAGGTGGTGATCCCCAGGGACAAATATGGTCCATGCAGGGGGCTGCGTGGCCCCCTCACAGTTTTATTTATTTAATAGGCCCAGGGCTGGTGGTGGTCCCTGTGGCCCAGTAGGGGACCACCCCATTATGAAGCAAGAATTCAACTGAAAATTGCATGTATAATGCACAAAGCTCTGCACTTCAGCACCACAAATTATCTTGCCAATAAGCTTGAGCTGTCGGGCGGCTCTAGATCCTCTAGAAGCTCCAGCACCTACTGCGTACGCCACAGTGTTTCATCAGGAAAAAAACTACAATAGAACTTTCTCTGGCATCACCCCCAGAATCTGGAACTCTCTCCCCCCTGAAATAAGACTGACCCCCTCCACTGCCTCCTTCAAGAAGAAAGTCAAACTCCTATTTATGAACACATTTCTGGTATAGATCATCAGAGTTGTGCTTCTTGAGCTTTTTGTTCTCCATACCATATGTACTTTTACTATGCTTAAAGATTTGTACGTCATTGCCGCAATGCCCACATTCGCGCTATATTTTTTTAATCTCTTCCTGACAAAAGATGACTGCATTCAACGGCTGTGATGATAGTGTCTAACGGAGGGCCAGTACAAATGGAACTGGGCTACGGGCCCATGTGCCCTCCAAAGTCCCTCCCAGAGACACCAGTGGACACCTGCTTTCACACAGCCCCGGTGCTCCAAGAATGGAAAATAACAAGACTCTCAGAGGGCCACGTGTGGTAGCAGCAAGTAACAGTAAAGAACCTGACATTATTTCTTCCGTTTATGGGGAATGCTACAGAAGCAAGATACCATTTAGCCTAGAATCCTTGCACCGATCCTGCTTTACACCCCAAATTAGGCAGGGTGTGGAAAGTGGACGACCACATTGAAAGCCTGGAGAAATGATAAACCTAACTGGAAAATAATCTGCAGAGCTGTATCAGTCACAGAACTGACATTGAATCAAAATCTAGACACGCCACAATAACAGCCGTTGTGCTCTGTAGATGTCACAGCGCACTCTGCACCCACACAGGAAGGAAATGCAGCATGTGGAACAGGAGGCCAATTGTTTACCCAAGTAAAATAATAGAGAGTTATTGTTTTTCAATGCCTTTATTTTAATCTCGCAACCAATTGCTGCATTCAGCATATTTAAGGGCAAGCAGCCTCCATGACAGGGCACGTAAAAAAGAAATTTGGAACAAACCAACCACTGTACTGCATGAAGTGGAACTAAAACGTTTCCCATCAGATCTGCACACACAGCCACTGCAGCATTCTACATCTTGACCAGACTCTCTCTAGCACTTGGGGCATCTTTGTGAAGGTCCCCGAGGGGTAATTTAGTATTTGTCTCACCAGACAAGATCTAAATCTGAGGGTTCGGAATGTAAGGGATGTGATCACCAAGATGTTCACCGGTAATGAAAAATAACATGCACATTTTACTGTTTATCCCACTAAAAATCTGCAAGTCCCAGTAGTTACTGGATCTTTTTCACCCTTTAAATTTCTGGCAGGTTTGAGCTCCAGAAATGAATGGGTTTGCAGATATTATTACTAATCACCCAATAAACACCGAATAATTGAGCCACGGTGCAACCAGAGGGGTATAAATTAATCGAGGCACTTGTAATCAGCTTTTATAGTGGGACCATGCAATGGTGGCTTCTGTCATCGCTATAACATGTGTGTTATCATGCTTTACGCGCCATTGTCCACCCTTTCTGCTAATTACTGGCCCTTCCCCCCCCAGTAAATTTCTATGGGGTTGACCTTCCAAACTTTACCTGAAAAGTCCAGGGGAGCAGTGCTGCAGGAAAGTGCCCCTTTTGACATGGTTACCCACCACTTTTCTCCTGGTATCTGTTGCAACTTTGACTGTAAGTGTACAGGGTTCCTGCTAACCAGGTCCCCAGTACCAGTGTTTTTCCCTAAACTCTACCATTGTTCCACAATTGCCATTACTTTGGACTCCAGGTAAATCCCTAATAAATTGTACCCCTGGTACCTAGGACATTGGGTTTAAAGAGGTTCCCTAAGGGCTGTAGCACGAATTGTGCTACCCTAAGGGACCCCTCACCAAGCACATACAAACTGCCCTGCAGCCTGTGTGCGTTGGTGCAGAGAAAAACGAAGAGTCGACATGGCCCACATCCCTATGTGCCATGCCTACACAGCAGGGTACAGGTAAGTCACCCCTACAGCAGGCCTTACAGCCCTATGGCCGGGTGCACTATTTCCATATGTGGGCATATCTGTGTGAGTGGATGTGTCCCTAAGTTCACTCTTACATACCAAATGTGCACAGGGAAGCCATACCAGGTGCATGGGCTGGGCACTCATGACTACGAGTTCCCTAGCTACATGATGGCTTCACTGTACCCACAGATGTTTGGTACCAAACATCTTTTCTTAATAAACCCATACTGATGCCAGTGTTGGATTTATTAAGAAATGCACCCAAAGGACACCTTAGAGGTGCCCCCTGAAAACCTATTGACCAGTAGTGTGTTGACTGCCTGATCTCGACCAGCCACCCACCCTAGACAAGTTTCTGACCTCCTGAGGTGAAAGCAATTGCTCTCAGAGGCCTGGAATAAAGCCTGTTCTGGGCGGAGGTGTTTACACTTCCTCCACGCAGAAACGGCACTCCAGAGCGGGAAGCTTCAACGGCTCTGCCAACTTTGTTATGCGACCCAGACCTCTCCTGATAGCGGAGATGCCTATCCCCATGTCCTGCCCCCACATTTTGGTGGAAAGAAAAGTGGGAAAATTAGTAAGATTAATAGGTTTGCCCACATCATGCCAGAACCTCCTTTAAGGTGGTCTAGCTGATGTGAGCACCACCTTTTCAAATTCCTCCATCTTATTTTGGACGGAATTAGCCTTCTAAGTTCAGGGTTATGCTAACTTCCCGCAGGAAAAAGTCCTATAGAGGGTGTAGACAAACTAAAGGTAGGTAGCCCATTGGCTACATTCTATCAGTCCCCTAAATTGAGTATTTAGGTGGCACACCTGAACCTAAGAACTCACTCAGATTCCATAAAACAAGAGAAGAAGGAGGAAGAGGAGTCACTGCCTGGCGAGTACCGCAGAAGGGTCGAGAACTTTTGGAGCAAAAACCCTGCCTGCTTTCACCTCTCTCGCCAATAGCAACAGAGTGACTCGCCCTGCAAGCTGGAGAACTACCAAAGCTTTGGGTAGCCTGCCCGCACTTTGAAAATGGCCTACAATCTAACTTGAAGAAGAGGAGCTACTCCCCTGCACTTCGCAGTCACCAACAAGCAGAGTGCACCTTGCAGCTCCCTGGGGTGACCGACACCGCAGACAACCAGGAGAAAGTACTCGTGCTCTGGAAGGTCAGATCTGTCTCCCCACCGAGTGTGAAGACACCAGGACCAACCGTAGCTGTGGAGCACCAATCTAGGGGTACCAGATGCCCTGCACAAAACACCAACAGTGAGAGTCCAGTTCGGATTCCCACTGCACTACACTGAGCAGCTGCCGAGGGACGTCAGCATCACTGAGACCCACTATGTGAATGGCCCAGCTGTCTTGATTTTGCCTCTGCCAGCTGTTTGTCCGTAACCATGAGGAGCATCTTTGCGCATCAGCCAAGCCGCCCTAACCACTCTACACCTGAGCTGCCCGGCCACTGAAGAACCAACCATGTCCCCTTGCTCAAAGACCCCTTGCGACCCATGCCCCCGTTTGAGAGCTCTCAGACTTGTCCCCAAGTTCCCCTGTGCAGCCTATTTCCATGTGGTCCCCCTTCACAGTATCACGCCCAGCTACAACCACACAAGCATCCTGCTCCCGTTAAAAACCCGGGCAGTTCCCAAAAAACTGTTGGTAGTACTTTGGACCTTGGCACACTACAACTCGAAACCCAGAAGGTGAACTCCTGAAACCGAATGTACCAACCTTTATGCACTTATGACTTTTCCTCCCAAAGGAATGCATTGTGCGTAAAGGTGCACAAGTTTGAAAGATTTACTTACTTGTAACAATTGCTTGCAAAAACAGTACTTACTTTTGAATGAAGTTCTTGGTTTTACAACATATATAAAAATAAGTGTTTTTTTTTTATTTTGTCTCTGATTTATTCTTTGAGAGTGTCTCATTTATTGCGTTTGTGAGTACAACAAGTGCTTAGCACTACCCTTTGATAAGGCTAACGGCTCAACCGCCCACCACAAAAGAGAGTGTTAGTATTACCAATTGGGGACCCACTGGACTTTATACAGTGTACTTCTTTTTAGTGCACTATATAGAGAGCCAGCTTCCTACAAATGCTTATTGCGCAACTCGTAATTACGGAATGAGCCATAACAGGAGTTACCACCCATATCAGAATTGATCATGCCAACCATATGCTAGGCCTTAGTGTTATTCTCCTTCTGCAGTGATGGGAAGGGTTTGACTGGTGTGGTCGGCTTTTAGTGGTGCATCAGTTGATGCTGTAGGATGCTGGATCCAGTGGGAGGTGCTGGGACTGTATCTCCCTGTCAGTGCTACCTATTGGGGACTCCATGCGGGAAATCCATTCAGCATCCTTGATTTTAGTTTGCTTTTCTAAAAGTGTAAGGTTTTCAGCTCTTTTCCGAATCCCTGGTACTTTGTCTGGTATCCATGGGGCACGCCTGGATTTCTCTATTGCTGCGCAATCTTTAAGGTGTTTTCTTTATGTTTTGTTGGCCTCAGCTTTGGTAGCCGAACATGAACAGGGCAGCTCAATTTTTTACACTTAAACATTTGGTCATAGGGTGCGAGGTTCTGCAGGAAGAAAGGTCTTCATCCCAGACTGCTTTGTAGAGAGTTCACAGGATTCTGAAGTCAAATCTTTGCTATACTGAGCACCAGTGCAGAGCCACTAAGTACCTGTGCTTTCTGAGCTTGAATCGCAGCCTGGCTGCCTTGTATGAAAAACGTTCTGGTGTCTATCTGTTTCTCTCGAAAATCCATGGTAGACAACGTTTCAGCAGTCTAGACTATGCTTACGGGCTTGAGTGGAGAAATGACTTCCCAAAATGGCCGCCATATCTCAGTAAAAATAATAGTGGTTTGGGCCAGCTACATGAAGGGTTACAACAGTCAACCAATGGAAAAATAGGAGGAAAATGTAGCTAAGGGAAACACAATGAATAAAAGGTGGGAGGAATTTTACCTCTCACTACCTGAAAGAGTGAAAGGCCCATGGTCCTGAGACCTCGAAGTTACATGACTTCTGCAGCACGAGCATAAATAAACAGAGCAATTTTAGCAATCAACAGATGATACCGGTTCATTGCAGATAGCAGACGCGTTTATAAAAATACCTGCAACGAATATACATGATACTTTAAGTCTTATTTTATTACTTCTTAAAGGAATAATTTTTTACTGTAACGCCACAAGTGAGAGCAGTTATAACACTCTGGCAACTTTGTAAAAATTCTGCTAACGGCCTTAAGATCGAAGAGGTGTGAACAAAAAGGCCATAGTTCAGCGGTCTAGAATAGGCAGGAATCCGAAATGCGCGGCAGGTGTCATCTGTCAGATTTTAAATCTCCCCGCGCCTAAAAAAATGAATATGTCCGTCTGTAATGCAACTGGTGCCCATGTAAAGCGCCCTGATACCTTCGGGTGGCGTTCGCGCTATATAAAAGTTCAATAACAAAATATGTCTACAGAGTTCTCGTCCAAGTTTCCTAGGATCCTGACTGCGGTGTGAGTCACGGGCTGCGGGATTCTGGAGCCTACATTTGGATAAAGTGTCAGACACGCGTCAAGACGACTGTGAAACGTATCCATGTTACCTGTGATACAAGGTTCAACTTCCCCACCCTCAGGACAGTCCCTCGGCGTGTCCTGGCGAGAAGAGACGTGAGGGATGGAGTTATAGCGGCATCCGCAGCATCACCCCGCAGGCTCGCCGGCTGGCGCGGTTTCCATGGAGACCAGCCAGCCAAGGCCCCATCACCGAGCAAGTAATCTGAAGGCTCTCTGGGCCTGCGTCCGGCTTCGACCACAGTAATAACTGATGCTATCACTCACATTACGTATACCGGATTACAGCCACGGGGAGTGAGCGCTGCTGTCGAATGCAGGCCCGGTGGAGTTGTACACAGCAGGTGCTGGTGCAGTGCAAGCTGCCGCGGGAGGGGGCACAGGAATGCACCCAGGCGTGTACCCGTTTAATTGAGGTGCACTGGCCACGCCATCTTTAGGCAGCATGGCCTTTCAAACGATGTCTGATAAGGCAAAAAAATTCCTTAGCAGGTGCAATACTGATTGTGCATAAGGGCTTGTAACCTATGGGGTCGCCCGGGGTGGGCCCGGATGGTGAAGGCTGTGCCTTTTAAGGCCAAGGGTGGTGCCAAGCAGCCCCTTTCAATACTTTGAGGCACTAGAATCCAAGATGACGTCACATACAGGGTCACCAGTCGCCGCAAGATCTATGATGAGGACTTGTTGGCAACTTTGGCCTTAGCAAGTCCTGAACAAATCCCACACATAACACGTTTTCAAAATTAGGTGTGAGGTCCATGGTACGGTGTGAGTTCCATAATTTAGTGTGGTTTCCACTACCCACTGTCCATAATCTGGCATCTATTCCATAATTCACTGCCGCCTGCCTCTGCTCTCTGGTTGTGTTTCCATAATCCAGGGCAGATTTATAATTTGTTGTGGGTTCCATAATCAGGGGCATGTTGCATAATTCACTGGTAGGTCAATTACCATACAATGCAGCGTGGGATCCATAATCTGGCCTGGATTCCCCAAACAACTATTATTTCTCCAATCTGGAGGATCTTCCATACTCAGGAGTAGGGTGCACAATTCAATGCAGACTAGGTTCAATAATCCTATCATAGTCTGATGATCCGTTCTGGATCCATAATCTGGCACACACTCCAAAAGCACAAACAAACTATGAAAGCCCAGTCAGTAGATGGCGACCTAGAGAAGACGGTCTGCAGGCACCTGTGCGATACCTGTTCATTTATCCCTTGACATGTTTATATAATGCAGTGTCATCTCTGTCGATTAACGCTGGCTTCAGACATTGAAATCAGTATAGAGGTAGCTTCACAATAAGACTACGGTAGGATGTGTGTCTTTTTGACTTCACCTCTTTTTTAGGGCTTTGACTGGGAGAAGATTGATTTTTCTTGGTTTCAGCATGTTCGGGCACAATGTTCAATAATTTTGGTCCTTCTACTGATAAGTCCCTGCTAACACATGTTTTAATTGTTCTTTAACTTTGTTTTGATGTTTGGATTATTAGGAGGCATGGTGGGATATGAAGGGTAGGGATGGGCCACAATGTGCAGGTTTATAATGTATCTCACACACTTTCTTAGATAGTTTTGCAAATTGTGAATTCTGCGCAGGACATTGAACTATAAGCATTCCTTGATTGGGGCACATTGAAGTGCTTAAAGGGAGGCTGTGGTGTTCTCTTGTTCCTGTTTCTGGAATATGCCTCCGACGCCCATGGTAAAGGGCATGAAGCACTCATCAAGGCATTGACAAACGTGTTGCGTTAGGTTTGGCTTCTGTAGAGTGCACACTCAGTATGGATACACATGCAGACCACCAGCCCCATATTTTTCATGAAGTCCAACCAGCATAGAGGTACCCATGCACAGAGACCAACACAAATCCAGGCATCAACGCACACAGACCAGCAGTCATGCATAATCATGTACAGTAAAAGGTATGGGGTCATATGCATCAGTGAGCACAGGATGACATGCAGCAGTCCAGTACCTATGCACTAATTTCATTCTTTCCTTTGGCCTTTGAGATTCTTCTGTTTTTTTCATCATGTTTCTATATGAAAATATGGTAACTTTCTGTTTTAATTGCATCTTGTCCTGTCAATAGTTTCACTACGATAACGAATATTGAATGAACTGTCTTTTTTAATTGTTTCTTGACTTGTTAATAGCTTCTCTATGATAACGAATATAGAATGAACTGATGTTATGCGGTATATCATGTTATTGTATCAAATCACTGGCCTTTATGTTCAAGCATAATGCATTGACTATTGTGCACTGCCGAGCACAGAGGCATTTAAAAAAAAATATTGTTTATCTATTTCTAGCAACAAGATGGTAGTGTCCTGAAGAAGACACTTTCAACGTGTCGAAACGCGTAGACGGAAAACATTTCCCTACTGTACTGTACAACTGTATAAACAAATAACGTGCATCTGTTGTATATCCACTGTAACAAATTTTTTACAGTTTTTTAATCAGTATATGTCAATGATTTACTTCATGACACTTTTTATCAAATTTATTAAATTGTACTTTCTGTGATAACTTAGAGCTTTATTATTTATTTTTTCACTTGAACTTTGCCAGTGTTTGTGTGTTGCCTGGGTGTATTACTTTCCACAAATGACGTGCAGCAGAGGGCACAGAGTGAAGCACAGGAGAGGAGAAGAATGTGATAACCTCCAGGAGAGCAAAAGGTGAGGTGCACCAGAGTATATACCTTAGAGGAGCATTTGGCAAAACATCTCATGGAAGGACTCATTGGAGCAATTGGCACTGCATCATGGTAACATTGGCTGTTCTGCACGCAGTGGGCACCTGGTGTTGGGCATCACAGTAGCATTGCAGAAGTACAGTTCAGGTGCAGAGTTTTACGCTAATTAACAGACGTGTTCTGCAGTGGCGACTCCTTTGTAATGGCAGAGAAGTGATGCCCCACTGCTCAGTGCTAGCAAATGAAAAATAAAATGATAATACAACAATCTTATTATAATTTTATTTTTCATTCCCTGACTGAATGAGCCAATACCGCAAGTGTAAGGTGGGGCCGGGCCATCCTCCATGGACAGCAGAAAGGGGGAGTAGATTGCCAGACCGTCTTGGAACGGCCAAACCGAGATGCGCACGTAGATTTCTCCAACCTAGCTGTGTTGTACATCCGGGTGGAGAAAATGCACAGACTTCCTGTGCCTGTGCCCATTCAGGCCAATCCCGGTGCTGCTCTCATGCTGGGTAATAGCGTGAGAGCAGCGTCTGGATAGTCTGGAAGCCTGTGCTGTGTGGCCACTGGAAGCAGAGGAGCACTGAGGCAGTCGGCAGCAGGATTGGGAGCCGCAGGTGCAGGTACGTTTTTAAAAATGTGTATTGCTATTTCCCCCAGCGCTGCCCCACCACTTTCTCTTGCCAACAGCTGCCACTGGTGTTCTGCTCCTTCCTATCTTTTCGAGCTCAGACTTAGCTCCAGTCATACCAGCCTCTGTACATCTGTTAATGCATGTGTTCGGGGGGGGGGGGACACAAGGAGGCCCTTGGCTCTCTATTGGTGTCTGGTGGTGCAAAGGAAAGCAAATCGCCACCTGTAAAATAAAAGTGTGTTGTGCAAATGTTGATGTGCACCCCATATACTCGTATCTATCCTTGGCTGAAAAATATAGCCCAAACTGGAGATTTCTGGACATAGGAACCTATTCTAATTGGTTAAAAGGGGAACCAGTCAGTTTTTTAGGTCTCGCCTGTCGATGCGCATGCGCATCGAGCAAGCGAGACTATAGGGGCTCATCCAGACTTTATCTAACTTTCAAGGAATCGTGGCGATTCCTTGCAGTGCCCGTGACTTTTAAGCTCAATGCGCATGTGCATTGAGCTTAAAAGCGCGTGCACAGCCGCCCGCATTCCTCCGACACCTTTGAAGTGAAACTTAGCTTCACTTCAAAGGCCCGGCTTGTTCACACCCACATGCCGCTCTGCCCCGCTCCGCCCCCTCCCCTGAGTCATCCTGCCTGCCCCTTCCCGCCGTGTCGCATTTCTCCTCCCCCCTCCCCTCTCCCCTCTCCCCTCTCTTCCCTCCGTCTTGTTTTCTTTGATGCTGGTATTGCTGGCAGCGGCATTGCGCTTGGAGGGAGAGCAACAACATAAAACTGACCATGAAGTTAATCACAGGACCCTGCAGCCGAAGGCTTCGTGCACTGAGCCCTCCCGGCATACACATAATTTTATCGCTCTCTTTCTCTCGCGCTCTCCCTACATCTATAGCTCCCCCTCCCTCTCTCCTGTCTTCCTCTGTCTCACTCTAACTGTGTTCCTCCCTCTGTCTCACTCCCCCTCTCTTTTTCCTCCTCTCTCCCTCCCTCTCCGTCTCGCAGCTTAGATTCACGTTTCTGCCTGTTTCACTCTCTCTTCCAACTCTCACCCCCCTCTCCATTTACTTACACAAATCTCGCAGATACCCCAAGCAGCGGTGCACGCAGTACCAATCCTTCTGTTATGCCACATCTCGCAGCTTAGATTCTTTCGCTCTTTCTTTTAACTCTCCACGTTTCTGCCTGTTTCACTCTCTCTTTTAACTCTCACCCCCCTCTCCATTTACTTACACAAATCTCGCAGATACCCCAAGCTGCGGTGCACGCACTACCAATCCTTCTGTTATGACACATCTCGCAGCTTATATTCCTTCGCTCTTTCTTCTAACTCTCCACGTTTCTGCCTGTTTCACTCTCTCTTCCAACTCTCACCCCCGGCTCAATTTACTTACACAAATCTCGCAGATACCACAAGCAGCGGTGCACGCACTACCAATCCTTCTGTTATGCCACATCTCGCAGCTTAGATTCCTTCGCTCTTTCTTCTAACTCTCCACGTTTCTGCCTGTTTCACTCTCTCTTCCAACTCTCACCCCCCTCTCCATTTACTTACACAAATATCGCAGATACCCCAAGCAGCGGTGCACGCACTACCAATCCTTCCGTTATGCCAGATCTCACAATCTTCCATCACACATGGAGCTGGTACAGCACAGGCAACGGCAATGCAAGCTTCACTCAAACACGGAGCAGGTACAGCACAGGCAACAGCAGTGCAATCTTCCCTTACACATGGAACAGGTACAGCACCGACAGCAGCAGTGCAAGCTTCCCTCACACACAGATCAGGTACACCACAGGCAGCAGCAGTGCAAGCTTCCCTCACACATAGATCAGGTACAGCACAGGCGGCAGCAGTGCAAGCTTCCCTTACACATGGAACAGGTACACCACCGACAGCAGCAGTGCAAGCTTCCCTCACACACCGTCACACACCCTCAGCTTCACACACCCTCACTCACCCTCACACACACACACACACACACACACACAACAACAAAAAGAAGAATAGAAATTAACTATCCTAATCCACACTCTAACTCCTAGATTTAAATCCTGAGTCCTAATTCACCCTACAAATACACTCTTTCACTCTATGTAGAAAGTACGCGTTTTGAAAACTATAATATGCCAGCGCTTTGCTGTATACTACAAATACAAGTACTCTCTACAAAGCCATTTTTTGCAAAAAATATTGCTATCATTTAGGAAGGATGTTCATTTGGGTCGCTAAATATAATACATTATATGGGCATTCATACAACGCACTAATAATATGTGTTTTTACAGTCACTATTTTATACAATGCTTACTTTTTCTTTAGGAAGAGAACGCAAACACTGTGTTTACCTCAATGCCTCACCCTTAGTCACCCTCACTCATCCTCAAAACGTCACCCTGACTCACCCTCAACACCTCACCCTCAACACTTCAGCCTCAACGCCTCACTCACCCTCAATCTCACTCACCCTCAATCACACTAAACTCCTCACCCTAACTCACCCTCACTAGCCATCAACACCTCCCCCTCAAAAACTTTACCCTTCTCCCTCAACTCCTCAGTCAACCTCACTCTCACTCAACACCTCAGCCTCACCCTCAGCCTCACCCTCACTCACCCTCAACACCTCACCCTCACTCACTCACCCTCACTCACCCACACTCCCCCTCATCTTTACTCACCCTCAACTTCTCAACATCAATCACCCTCAATCGCTCACCCTCAACTCCTCACCCTAAATGACACTCACTCAGCCTCACTCACACTCACCCTCATCCTTACTCACCCTCAACTTCTCACCCTCACTCACCTTCAATCTCTCACCCTCACCCTCTCACCCTCGCTCACCCTCACTCACCCTCACTTACATTCACCCTCACACTCACGTAACACCTCATCCTCACTCACCCTCACTCACCATCAACTCCTCACCCTCACTCACTATCAACACCTCACACTCAATAACTCACCCTCACCCATGTCATCATGTCTACTTAAAAATGCATAGTTGACTTACACACACATTACACCTTTAGTAACTTCAATAAGTAACTCAAAAAAATTAGAATTATACACTCTTCACACATAGTAGCAAGTATGACTTTTGGAAACTAAAAGATGGCAGTGCTTTGGTGTATACTACAAACACAAGTACTCTCTACAAAGCCATTTTTTCAAATAAACAATTCAATCTTTTAGAAAGGATGTTCATTTGGGTCGTTAAATGTGATACATTATATTGCCTTTCATACAAGGCACTAGCAATATGTGTTTTTACAGTCACTATTTAATAGAATGCTTTCTTTTTGTGTAGGAAGAGGATGCAAAGACTGTGTTTATCAATGGGCAAGATACCCCACTCAAATCGATTACAATAAAAGATGCAACTGATGATATAAAAGTGACACTGTGGAGAGAAGCGTCACAATTTAAAATACATATTGGGAAATATGTTACCCTGACTCACGTCACTGTACATGAATTCAATTGCCAAAAAATATTGAATACAACGCGCCATAGCAAAATGGAGGTAAGCACAACAAACAAAACTTTTGTCAACTATCTCTGCTCAGCCACTCTTGGACTTTCACCCAGTCTTGCCCTTTCACCCACTCTGCCCCTTGCACCCACTCTGGACCTTTTACATTTCACCCACTTGGGACCTTTCACCCACTCGGGAGCTTTCACCCACTCGGGAACTTTCACCCACTCGGGACCTTTCAACAACTCTGGCCCTTTCACACACTCTAGGCCTATCACCCACTCTAGACCTATCACCCACTCTAGACCTATCACCCACTCTCGACCTATCACCCACTCAAACCCTATCAACAACAGGGACCCTTTCACCTACTCAGTCCATTTCACCCAATCTGGCACTTTCAACCACTCTGTTCCTTTCACCCACTATAGGCCTTACACAAAACATAAAGTATACAAATTTAAAAACTAATTGTTGCTTTTGTTTTCTCTCAACAGGTAACAGCCCCACCAGAGGAAAAGATGGACATTCTAATTTATGGTGTTGAAAGCTCTACAGAGCAAAATAGTATTATCACAATAAAAGTGACAAACACAGACGAATATCAATCTATGCCCATCGAAAACCAGATCTTAATTAAATGGTTTATGTTAGATGAGGAAGTTGACAACATCGGAGATGCCCTTGTCCACTTTTTGCCACAAACTTTTGAAGTTGTCTTTTGTAATGGCCAAATCATAAAGATTCTGCACGAAAAAAACGATGACATATGTTCTGACTAAATTTTGCATGTTGCCAGGATATCTTATTTTTGTACAAAGTTAAACAATAAAAATTTTTTTTTTTTTTTAAATAAATAAATAAGTGTGGGATACAAATTTTACAACTTCTATGGTATTTTTTGCTCTACAAAAGGCAAATTGTAAGTAATACACTCAATTTATACAACATAGTCACACCCACATACAACATTCAGCCTATCCATTTGACATTACAAACACATATACAAAATACACATACTTTGTAGCTTGCACGCACTACAGTAGTATGTATGAATGAGACTGTTGTTGTGCTAAATACGCCTGTGCTGGTGCCGAGTTATGCTGTGTTGTTGCTCAATGTTACTGTGGGGGGGCCGAATGATAAGGTGGTATTGATGCGTGTTGCATTGGTGGACATCACAAATTAGGTTGTTGTGAGAATTGCACATGTTGTTGGGATGAGTTATGCTTTGGTGGTAATAGTTGAACACTAACAAACCACAACTCATCATCAACACATCACAACAACAGCATTAGGAAGCACCACACTAACATCACTCATCAACACACCAACATCACTCTACACCACCACAACAGCATCATTCTACTACAACAACATACAATAACACTAACACACTTAACATAAAAATAACTATTCACACATGCAAAACACTCACATTTGCCAATCACACCCTCACTCACACTCACTCAGCCTCAACTCATCACCCACCCTCAATTACACTCACTCACCCTCAACACCTCACCCATACTCTCCCTCAACACCTCACCCTCACTCACCCTCAACACATCACCATCACCCTCAACCACCTTCAATCACCATCAACACCTCACCCTCACTCACCCTCAACACCGCACCCTCAAACCTTCAATCACCCTCACTCTCAACACCTCTCCCTCACTCACCCTCAACGCCTCTACCTCACTCACCTTCAGCCATTCAACACCTCACCCTCAATCACCGTCATCCTCACTCACACTCAAGACTTCATCCTCACTCACCCTCAACACATCTGCCTCAATTACCCTCAACCACACTTACCCCCAACACACTATCACACTAAAACAACACACAAACACCACCACTGCACCACTTCACTCACCCTCAACACCTCACCCTTAAACTCTCACTCAAACTCACTCTCACTCATCCTCAATAACATACAACACCTCAACCACACTCAGCCTCAAATCCTCAATAACACTCAGCCCCTCACCCTCACTCACCCTCAACACATCACCCTCAATTACAATCAACACCTCACCCTCACTCATCCTCACTCACCCTCACTCACCGTCAACACACTATCACACTACAACAACAAACAAATACTTACCACCACAGCAACACTTCACTCACCCTCAACACCTCACCCTTAACTCCTCACTCACCCTCAATCTCACTCATCATCAATCACCCTCAACACCTCACCCTCAACACCTCACTGTCATACTCACTCACCCTCAATACATCACCCTCATTCACACTCACTCACCGTCAACACACTATCACACTACAACTACAAACAAACACTTTCCGCCACAGCAACACTTCACTCACCCTAAACACCTCACCCTTAACTCCTCACTCACACTCACTCTCACTCATCCTCAATCACCCTCAACACCTCACCCTCACTCACCCTCAACGCCTCACCCACACTCACCCTCACACCCTCATCCTCAGCACCTCACTCTCTCTCACCTTCAACGGCTCACCCTCAACGCCTCACCCACACTCACCCACAGCTCCTCACCCTCAACACCTCACCCTCACTCACCCACAACGCCTCACCCTCAGTCAACCTCAACACATCACTCACCCTCACTCTCACTCATCCTCAATCACTCAACACCTCACCCTCAACACCTCACTCACCCTCAGCCCCTCACCCTCACTCACCTCCTCACCCTCACTCATCCTCACTCACCCTCAACACCTCCCCCTCATTCTCACTCACTCTCACCCTCTCATCCTCATACTCACTCACCCTCAACACACTATCACACTACAACCACACAAAATAACTATTACCACCCCAGCACCACTCATCACCACTGCAGCAAACAAAGGTCATACAATAACAACATGTACGCTTTTAACAGTCACACACACAACAACAGCTATCAATGGCCACTTTCACCAGGCATACACACACAACAGTCATCAGTACTGCAGTATTATGTCTAAATGAGACTGTGGGTGTGCAAAATACGGATGTGAAGTGCAGAGTGAAGCAGTGTTGTTGCTCAATGGTACTGTGGGGCTGCAGAAAGATAAAGTGGTATTACTGCATGTTGCATTCGTGGACATCAGTGATGCCATTGTTGGGAGAACTGCAACTGTTGTGGTGCTGAGTTATGCTGTGGTGCTAAATATTAAACACCATCACAACGCCACTCATCACTAGCACAGAACAACACATCACAAATACAGCATTACTAAGCACCACACACTCACATGCCCACACGCTCACACACCCCCACCCTCACACACATCCACACTCACACACTCTCACACATCCTCGCACACCCACTCACATTCTCAATAAGCCTCATAGCCTCACGCTCGCCAACAATCACTCACTCTCACCCTCACACCGTCACCCTCACACCATCATCCACTCACCCTCAACACCTCACCCTCACTCACCATCAACACACTATCACACTACAACCACACACAAACACTTACCACCACAGCACCACTCATTACCACTACAGCATTACTCAGCAGACAAACGACATACAATCCAAACATGTGCGCTTTTAACAGGCACACACACTAATAGCTAGCAATGGACACTTTCACAAGGCGTACACACACAACAGTCATCAGTGCATCCTTTCACCATGCATACACCCACACAAACAGCCATCAATCCACGCTTTCAACAGTCACACACACCACCAGCCTGAAGTGCACGCTTTAGAAGAACTTTTTGTACGTTGCACACACAATTACAGCTATACAAGCATGCTTTGGTGCTGTACAGTACTGCAGTTCTATGTCTAAATGAGACTGGGGGAGTTCTAAATACGGCTCTAGTGGCAATGAGTGATGATCTCATGTTGCTCAATTGTAGTGTGGGGTTGCAGAATGTTAATAATGTGCTATTGCTGCCGAAATGGACATAAGGGATGCCGTGCAAGAGAAAATTACTACACACAAGGAAAGTGCGACCGAAAAACACGTACGGCAAAACGAAACTCAATCCATGCCAAAGAATAAAACTAAATAGCAGCCATTGATAAAATACTAAACACACTCTAATGAGAGGAGCCAGACAGAAAATACGTGCGAGCAAAGCAAGAACGAAAACAATAATTACATTACACCTCACACTCACTCTCCCTCAACACCTCACCCTCACTCACCCTCAACACATCACCATCACCCTCACCCACCTTCAATCACCATCAACACCTCACCCTCACTCAACCTCACTCACCTTCAGCCCCTCACCACCTCACCCTCAATCACCGTCATCCTCACTCACACTCAAGACTTCATCCTCACTCACCCTCATCACATCTGCCTCAATTACCCTCAACCACACTTACCCTCACACTATCACACTAAAACAACACACAAACACTTACCACTACTGCACCACTTCACTCACCCTCAACACCTCACCCTTAAACTCTCACTCAAACTCACTCTCACTCATCCTCAATAACATACAACACCTCAACCACACTCAGCCTCAAATCCTCAATAACACTCAGCCCCTCACCCTCACTCACCCTCAACACCTCACCCTCAATTACACTCAACACCTCACCCTCACTCACCCTCACTCATCCTCACTCACCCTCACTCACCGTCAACACACTATCACACTACAACAACAAACAAATACTTACCACCACAGCAACACTTCACTCACCCTCAACACCTCACCCTTAACTCCTCACTCACACTCAATCTCACTCATCATCAATCACCCTCAACACCTCTCCCTCAACACCTCACTGTCATACTCACTCACCCTCAAAACATCACCCTCATTCACCCTCACTCACCGTCAACACACTATCACACTACAACTACAAACAAACAATTTTCGCCACAGCAACACTTGACTCACCCTAAACACATCACCCTTAACTCCTCACTCACACTCATCCTCAATCACCCTCAACACCTCACCCTCACTCACCCTCAACGCCTCACCCACACTCACCCTCACACCCTCATCCTCAGCACCTCACTCTCTCTCACCTTCAACGCCTCGCCCTCAACGCCTCACCCACACTCACCCTCAGCTCCTCACCCTCAGCCTCAACACCTCACCCTCACTCACCCACAACGCCTCAGCCTCAGTCAACCTCAACACATCACTCACCCTCACTCTCACTCATCCTCAATCACACTCAACACCTCACCCTCAACACCTCACTCACCCTCAGCCCCTCACCCTCACCCACCCTCAACTCCTCACCCTCACTCATCCTCACTCACCCTCAACACCTCCCCCTCATTCTCACTCACTCTCACCCTCTCACCCTCATACTCACTCACCCTCAACACACTATCACACTACAACAACACACAAACACTTACCACCACAACAACACTTCAATCACGATCAACATCTCCCCCTCAACCCCTTACTTACCCTCACTCTCACTCATCCTCAATCACCCTCAACACCTCACCCTCACTCACCCTCAACGCCTCACTCACCCTCATAGCCTCACCCACCCTCAACGCCTCACACTGACTCACCCTCAATCTCACTCACACTCAACGCCTCACCCTCACTCACCCTCAACACCTCACCCTCACTCACCCTCAACACCTCACCCTCACTCACCCTCAACACACTATCACACTACAACCACACAAAAAAACAATTACCACCACAGCACCACTCATCACCACTGCAGCAATCAAAGGTCATACAATAACAACATGTACGCTTTTAACAGTCACACACACACAACAACAGCTATCAATGGCCACTTTCACCAGGCATACACACACAACAGTCATCAGTACTGCAGTATTATGTCAAAATGAGACTGTGTGTTTGCAAAATACGGATGTGGAAGTGCAGAGTGAAGCAGTGTTGTTGCTCAATGGTACTGTGGGGCTGCAGAAAGATAAAGTGGTATTGCTGCATGTTGCATTCGTGGACATCAGTGATGCCATTGTTGGGAGAACTGCAACTGTTGTGGTGCTGAGTTATGCTGTGGTGGTAATTATTAAACACCATCACAACACCACTCATCACTAGCACAGAACAACACATCCCAACTACAGCATTACTAAGCACCACACACTCACATGCCCACACGCTCACACACCCCCATCCTCACACACATCCACACTCACACACTCTCACACATCCTCGCACACCCACTCACATTCTCAATAAGCCTCATAGCCTCACGCTCGCCAACAATCACTCACTCTCACCCTCACACCGTCACCCTCACACCATCATCCACTCACCCTCAACACCTCACCCTCACTCACCATCAACACACTATCACACTACAACCACACACAAACACTTACCACCACAGCACCAATCATTACCACTACAGCATTACTCAGCACACAAACGACATACAATCCAAACATGTGCGCTTTTAACAGGCACACACACTAATAGCTAGCAATGGACACATTCACAAGGCGTACACACACAACAGTCATCAGTGCATCCTTTCACCATGCATACACCCACACAAACAGCCATCAATCCACGCTTTCAACAGTCACACACACCACCAGCCTGAAGTGCACGCTTTAGAACAACTTTTTGTACGTTGCACACAGAATTACAGCTATACAAGCATGCTTTGGTGCTGTACAGTACTGCAGTTCTATGTCTAAATGAGACTGGGGGAGTTCTAAATACGGCTCTACTGGCAATGAGTGATGATCTCATGTCGCTCAATTGTAGTGTGGGGTTGCAGAATGTTAATAATGTGCTATTGCTGCAGAAATGGACATAAGGGATGCCGTGCAAGAGAAAATTACTACACACAAGGAAAGTGCGACCGAAAAACACGTACGCCAAAACGAAACTCAATCCATGCCAAAGAATAAAACTAAATAGCAGCCATTGATAAAATACTAAACACACTCTAATGAGAGGAGCCAGACAGAAAATACGTACGAGCAAAGCAAAACCAAATACAATAATTACATTAACATCAATAAAAGGAAAGGCATAAACAAAAGTATAAGAACTCACAAAGGCACTTTTTCATAATATGCAAATAAAATTGTCATTACCTGTCGATCGTAGCAGCTCATTCCCTGAAATGTAGAAAATATAAAAAAAAAACACAACAAAGAGAACATACACAGTGCATACATTATACTTTTAACTACAACAAGCAACTAACAAAAAAAATGAATAGCGGCGAAACAAGTCACATACCGGTACAAATGACACAAGCAAAAGCTAAGTCAGAGGGAAAATAAACATCACAGTGCCACCTCAGGCGAAACGGAACTACTGAAACTACATACCAGGAAGACACTAGCAAAGATTACTCAATGCATCCCAAAGAATCTACTTAAACACGAGCCAACATTCGCATAAAGATCAAGAAAAATTCAAAACACAAGAATAGTGAGCGAGAAATAACAAGGGACGCAATTTCAAAGACATAACACATACAAACATAAACATTGCTTTATGTAACATTTCGAAAAAACTATATTTTTCAAACATATATCTTTTAGAACAGTACTAAGGAATATTGTAACTCAAAACTCGATAATACACATGGCGCAATACAAATAAAACACTCATACATCCTAATAAAACATTCTTAATAATACGTATATACACACACGTATTAATACATTCAAATTCATGTACTCACTTTTAATAAATGTACATCTTACCAGTCAGACGACGCAGCAACAAACACGGAGGAATAACACACCTTTACCGCACGAACATTCACATCAATTTGGAAAAAGCCCCGTTGACGCATGTCAAATGCAACGCTACGTCACACAACGTAGAGCTGCGATTGGCTAAAAATTACGTAACGCTCATAATTACATCACCATCAATTAAAAAATAGAACGCTAACATCCCTTACGTAACAAACGTAAAGGGAATACATTGCGTAATACCCTTTACTAGAACAGAAAAACAAAAACTTTTAATTACATACACTACATAATTTTAGAAACGTATACACAAGCCAAGTGCGACCAAAAAACACGTACGGCAAAACGGAACACAATCCATGGCAACAAATACACCGAAATAGCAGCCATTGATAAAATAAAAATCAAATGCAAGAAGCCAGGCAGAAAGTACATGCGAGCAGAGAGACCTAATAAAATAATTACATTAGCTTTACAAAAAGCAAATCAATAAACAAAAGTATAAAAGTCACAAAGACACGCTTTAATATTATGCAAATTAATTTGTCATTACCTGTCCATCGTAGCAGCTCATTCCCTGAAATAAAGAAAATATAAAAAAGAAAACACACAAAGAGAACATACACAGTGCATACATAAAACTTTTCACTACAACAATAAACAAACAAAAAAAAAAACTGTGCACGCACTACCAATCCTTCCGTTATGCCAGATCTCACAATCTTCCATCACACACGGAGCTGCTCCAGCACAGGCAACGGCAATGCAAGCTTCACTCAAACACGGAGCAGGTACAGCACAGGCAACAGCATTCCCTTACACATGGAACAGGTACAGCACCGAGAGCTGCAGTGCAATCTTCCCTCACACATACATCAGGTACAGCACAGCCGGCAGCAGTGCAAGCTTCCCTCACACACAGAGCAGGTACAGCACAGGCAGCAGCAGTGCAAGCTTCCCTCACACATAGATCAGGTACAGCACAGGCGGCAGCAGTGCAAGCTTCTCTTACACATGCAACAGGTACAGCACTGACAGCAGCAGTGCAAGCTTCCATCACACACGGAGCAGGTATAGCACAGGCAACGGCAATGCAAGCTTCACTCAAACACGGAGCAGGTACAGCACAGCCAACAGCAGTGCAAGCTTCCCTTACACATGGAACAGGTACAGCACCGACAGCAGCAGTGCAAGCTTCCCTCACACATAGATCACGTACAGCACAGGCGGAAGCAGTGCAAGCTTCACTCGAAAACAAGGAGCAGGTACAGCACAGGCAACAGCAGTGCAAACTTCCCTTACACATGGAACAGGTACAGCACCGACAGCAGCAGTGCAAGCTTCCCTCACACATAGATCAGGTACAGCACAGGCGGCAGCAGTACAAGCTTCCCTCACACACAGAGCAGGTACAGCACAGGCAGCAGCAGTGCAAGCTTCCCTCACACATAGATCAGGTACAGCACAGGCGGCAGCAGTGCAAGCTTCCCTTACACATGCAACAGGTACAGCACCGACAGCAGCAGTGCAAGCTTCCATCACACACGGAGCAGGTATAGCACAGGCAACGGCAATGCAAGCTTCACTCAAACACGGAGCAGGTACAGCACAGGCAACAGCAGTGCAAGCTTCCCTTACACATGGAACAGGTACAGCACCGACAGCAGCAGTGCAAGCTTCCCTCACACATACATCAGGTACAGCACAGGCAGCTGCAGTGCAAGCTTCCATCACACACGGAGCAGGTATAGCACAGGCAACGGCAATGCAAGCTTCACTCAAACACGGAGCAGGTACAGCACAGGCAACAGCAGTGCAAGCTTCCCTTACACATGGAACAGGTACAGCACCGACAGCAGCAGTGCAAGCTTCCCTCACACATACATCAGGTACAGCACAGGCAGCTGCAGTGCAAGCTTCCATCACACACGGAGCAGGTACTGCACAGGCAACGGCAATGCAAGCTTCACTCAAACACGGAGCAGGTACAGCACAGCCAACAGCAGTGCAAGCTTCCCTTACACATGGAACAGGTACAGCACCGACAGCAGCAGTGCAAGCTTTCATCACACATACATCAGGTACAGCACAGGCGGCAACAGTGCAAGCTTCCCTCACACACGGAGCAGGTACAGCACAGCATACCCTCAGACCCTCACCCTCAACACCTCACCCTCACTAACTTCACCCTTATCACCTCACCCACAATTCCACACCCTCACTCACCCTCACCATCACTCACCCTCACTCACACTCAACACATCACCCTCATCTACACTCAACATCACCATCACTCACCCTCAACATCTCATCCTTAACACCTCACTCTTAACACCTCACTCACCCTCACTCTTCCTCAACAAGTCACACTCACTCACCCTTAACACCTCACCCTCACCCTCAATACCATTCAACACCTCACCCTCACCTTCACTCAACATCACCCTCACTCACCCTCAACGACTCACCCTCAGTTACACACACTAACACTCAAAAACGCAACAGCACTCTGCCTCTCCATCATTCACACTCTATCCATCATTCACACACTATCCATCTTTCAGAAACTCTGCATCATTCACCCACTCACCATCATTCACCCAATCTCCATCATTCACCCAATCTCCATCATTCACCCAATCTACAGCATTCACCCAATCTACAGCATTCACCCAATCTACAGCATTCACCCAATAGACAGCATTCACCCAATAGACAGCATTCACCCAATCTGCAGCATTCACCCAATCTGCAGCATTCACCCAATCTGCAGCATTCACCCAATCTGCAGCATTCACCCAATCTGCAGCATTCACCCAATCTGCAGCATTCACCCAATCTGCAGCATTCACCCACTCTGCAGCATTCACCCACTCTGCAGCATTCACCCACTCTGCAGCATTCACCCACTCTGCAGCATTCACCCACTCTGCAGCATTCACCCACTCTGCAGCATTCACCCACTCTGCAGCATACACCCACTCTGCAGCATTCACCCACTCTGCAGCATTCACCCACTCTGCAGCATTCACCCACTCTGCAGCATTCACCCACTCTGCAGCATTCACCCACTCTGCAGCATTCACCCACTCTGCAGCATTCACCCACTCTGCAATTTGAGGAATGTTAGGCCATTTTCTTACACATAAAGAAATTTCAGGACGGAAAACAAGGGGGTCGACGGAGTATAGCATCAGATACGTTAGACACAAAAAAAACTTAACATCATTGACCTAAAAGGATGCAAGGATGTTAATCAGTCTTCGGGCCAAAAAGTAAATTTAATTCGTACGATATTACAACAATATTACACAAAGGAAACAAATACAAATATGTGGCAGGAAGCGAGGACGAGGAGATACAAAGACACAAGTGAAACAGGCAACTTTTTCGCCGGGCAATAAACAAGCACTATTCATCCGGAGAATGGGACGGTTTAAAGACAGTAGTCAACAGTTACACAAAAAACCGGACGCATACAACAATAGCACTTCTTCTCACGGAATTCCGTCTAATATAAAGCAAATATGACGAAATAAACAAAAATTCAGAAACAATCAAATTTTTCAGAGGGAAATAAACAAGAACGATTCATCCGGAAAATGGGACGCATTGAATACAATAGTCGAGATTTACACAAAAAAAAGAAACGCTTAACACAATAGCATTTATCCAGACGGAATTAGTTCAAATACAATAAAACATATTACGAACATAGAAAGAGTCAGTCACAAAAATCTAACGAAAAATACATTAGTTCACTGTACATGTCGTTCATACATTGCTAAAAATACTACAGTCAGCAAAGACACAAAGTTTCATTTCATACTTCAAGTACGTCAATAACAAATTATCCGACTACTTCAGCATCACACAAAAAAATAATAAAAAAACAACTTACATCAATATATTACAACACATTTACCACTTCGAAATGAAACAAACCCCTTTTGTATGTCAAATTACCAAAAAAAGGACATTAATACATTACATTACAGTTTAACAAAACATATGCATTACACATCGCCAATAAAAAACACTACTTTATGTTACATTACAAACATTTACAAATATTACGAGTGAATTAAATAAATTTAGCAAGTATTTAAATTTTACATAGTATATATACTACATTACATTACATTAAAATAAACTTAGGAATACATTCTTACCTGTCAAACGACGCAGCAACACCACCGGGACAAGAACACGCCTTCCGCACACCAACATTCTCGATCAATGGGGAATTCAACGGTTGACGTATGCAAATCGGAACGCTACGTCAAAAACGTCGCGCTCCGATTGGCTAGAAAAATACGTAAACAAAAAACACACACAACTCAAAAATAAACTAGACCGCTAAACATAGCAGACGTCGACGTGACGCTATACGTCGGCCATTTTAAAAAAAAAATAAAAACGAGACTACACAAACATGTTACAAAACATACACATAGTTAGTACAATACATACACATTTAAAATTACATACTAATATACACATAAGACTGAAGTAATACAAAGGGGACACCTTTAGTTACAAACAACACATTACTTAATTATTATTAACATATACACACACTCTTAACATCACCCTCACACAACAAAACTATCACACTCTTTCACACACGCTCAGTAACGCTAAAACAACCACGCAACGCCACTCAGGCACGCAACGCCACTCACGCACGCAACGCCACTCAGCCACGCAACGCCACTCAGCCACGCAACGCCACTCACCCACGCAACGCCACTCAGCCACGCAACGCCACTCACCCACGCAACGCCACTCACCCACGCAACGCCACTCATGCACGCCACTCACACACGCAACGCCACGCACACATGCAACGCCACTCAGCCACTCACTGCCACTCTGCCACGCAACGCCACTCAGCCACGCAACGCCACTCAGCCACGCAACGCCACTCACCCATGCAACAACACTCACCCACGCAACGCCACTCACCCACGCAACGCCACTCAGCCACGCAACGCCACTCACCCACGCAACGCCACTCACCCACGCAACGCCACTCACCCACGCAACGCCACTCACCCACGCAACGCCACTCACCCACGCAACGCCACTCACCCACGCAACGCCACTCAGCCACGCAACGCCACTCAGCCACGCAACGCCACTCACCCACGCAACGCCACTCACCCACGCAACGCCACTCACTCACGCAACGCCACTCACCCACGCAACGCCACTCACCCACGCAACGCCACTCAGCCACGCAACGCCACTCACACACGCCACTCACACACGCAACGCCACGCACACATGCAACGCCACTCAGCCACGCACTGCCACTCTGCCACGCAACGCCACTCAGCCACGCAACGCCACTCAGCCACGCAACGCCACTCACACACGCAACGCCACTCACACGCAACGCCACTCACACACGCAACGCCACTCACCCACGCAACGCCACTCACCCACGCAACGCCACTCACCCACACAATGCCACTCTGGCACGCAACGCCACTCTGGCACGCAACGCCACTCACCCACGCAACGCCACTCACCCACGCAACGCCACTCACCCACACAACGCCACTCAGCCACGCAACGCCACTCACCCACGCAACGCCACTCACCCACGCAACGCCACTCACCCACGCAACGCCACTCAGCCACGCAACGCCACTCAGCCACGCAACGCCACTCAGCCACGCAACGCCACTCACCCACGCAACGCCACTCACACACGCAACGCCACTCACACGCAACGCCACTCACCCACGCAACGCCACTCAGCCACGCAACGCCACTCAGCCACGCAACGCCACTCAGCCACGCAACGCCACTCAGCCACGCAACGCCACTCACCCACGCAACGCCACTCAGCCACGCAACGCCACTCACCCACGCAACGCCACTCACCCACTGACACTCACTCACACTCAATCACTCTCACCCTCACTCACCAGCAACACCTCACCCTCAACGCCTCACCCTCAAATCCTCACTCACCCTCACTCTCACTCATCCTCAATCACCCTCAACATCACACACTCACTCACCCTCACTCACCCTCAACACCTCACCCTCACTCACCCTCAACTCCTCACTCACCCTCATTCTCACTCATCCTCACTCAACCACCCTCAACTTCAATGACCCTCAACGCCTCACCCAACACCTCACCTTCACTCACCATCAACATCTCACCCTCACTCACCCACAAAACATCAGCCTCAACACCTCACCCTCAATCACTCACCCTCAACAATTCACCCACACTCACCCTCCCTCACCCTCAATTCCTCACCCACACCCTCAACACTTCACCCTAAACACGTCACTCATCCTCAACGCCTCCCCCTCCCCCTCACTCACCCTCACCCTCACTCACCCTCAACACCTCACCATCACTAACACTCAACACCTCACCCTCACTAACTCACACTCAATCACCCTCAACACCTCACCCTCAACACCTCACCCTCAACACCTCACCCTCAACACCTCACCTTCAAAACCTCAACCTCAACAACTCACCCTCAACACCTCACCCTCACTCACTCTCACTCACCCTCACTCACCCTCACTCACACTCACTCACACTCAGTCACCCTCACTCACCCTCACTCACCCTCACTCACCCTCAACTCCTCATTCACCCTCACTCATCCTCACTCACCCTCAACACCTCACCCTCACCATCACCCACCCTCAACCCCTCATCCTAACTCGCAATAACCCTCCCTCACCCTCACCCTCACTCACTCTCACTCTCACTCACCCTCAACACCTCACTCACCCTCAACACCTCACTCACACTCAACTCCTCACTCATCCCCACCCTCACTCACCCTCAACACCTCACCCTCACACAGTGCAATAGGTCTCGTAGGATTTTTAGTTACAGCTTTTACAATTGTTTATTGCTTTTTTGATTTGTAATTCTTTAGCATTGGCAAAAAAAAATAAAAATGCAAAAGATTTACAACAAAAAACCCATAA
This sequence comes from Lissotriton helveticus, assembly GCF_964261635.1. NCBI lineage: Eukaryota > Metazoa > Chordata > Amphibia > Caudata > Salamandridae > Lissotriton > Lissotriton helveticus. Next base: position 1,196,329,380 of record NC_136068.1, read on the forward strand.
ACAATTCTAAATGCACTAACTCTAATGCTGCGAGACCTATTGCATTTCCAATGCTTGTTTTTGTTCTTTCTAACTGGCATCCTTTTCAGCCGAACAAAATAAACCTATGTGTAAGGACCATACTGATTAGCTGCTGGCAACCAATTAGAATAGCTGTGGCATGAACCTCCAGCCAGTTATGTGAAGGCTGAGAATCTTGCTGCAGTCCGTGGACCACTGTGGGATAACCCTAATGTCCACGGGCTTTTCACTCCGATCAGCAGAACGAGTACAAGGCAGATTTGATGCAAGATTCTTTTCCACTTACAACAGAGTTGGAAATATATTCTGATTGTAGGATAAAACCTACAATACGTAAAACAACGTGTTACTTATTGTAAGTTGTGAATCGCTATAGTGAATGCATAATAGGGGTGCATGTCTTATTTTAATAAAAATGACCCTTCAGACTTTGGCTTGTGATTTTTGTCTAACATCTTGGTGCTTTCACCAAAGCACCCCTGGAGTACTACAGACTACTCTCCATGGCAAACGGCCACAACACCTGCCAGATGGTTTGGGGTGAAGTTATGTATTTTCTGCAGTAAAATATTAGATAAACAAAGAGCAATATCTCGCACAATTAATGGGCCTGTAACATCCTGTGATCACAAACCATGCCCCCTAAACTCTGTCCGGAGCTCAGTGGCATTCAGTGATGGAGGTACCCCAGTATGAACAAGAGCATGTGACACACAAAATTACACTTTCTATGATTTATGCCGCTGGGAATATTTCTCTCGGCAGACTGCAGAGGTCAACTGTACGCAATAGAAAGATAATCTGAAATGGAAAAAACAGTGAGGAGAACCGCCCGGCAGAGGAAGTAAAGGGAGTTTGGAAATATCGCCAACGGGGTCATGTGAATTCGACTAATGGTGGAGGCTTCACTTCCGCCCAGGCTAGATGGTATCAACATCCGACACACATGTCGGGGGCGCTTCCGCATACCACCTCCCACTCAAGAACTGTACCAGAGCATGTACAGAGGTGCGCCCCAGTGGAGGGGCCGTGCTCTGTGCCGCCCCTAGCTCAGAAGCAGAGACAGAGCCAATAGGAGACCTGGGGCTAGATGTAGGTAAACTACATTTACCGATTCTAAAATACCGAATTTTACCGAGTCGGTATTTTAGAATCGGTAAATGCTATGTAGGTAATTACTCGGTAAGTATTACCGAATCGGTGCGATTCGGTATTTACATTTACATTTACATTTCCCATTCATTCCTATGGGCCTGGGAATTACCGAATCGGTATTTACCGATTCGGTAAAAGGGGGGAAACATTCAAGGGTGGCAGGGTGTCACTTTGACACCCTGTTGCACCCCTGAATTGTGCATGGGTGCACATGTGGCAGACATACATGCCCTAAGGGCATGTATGTCTGCCACATGGCACTGTCATTAAATGCAAAAAATAGCTTTTTTTAGGGTTTTCGTAATTTACCACCAACTTGTAGATGCTGGTAAATAACTAATCCTTACAGGTGAAAAGCACTCACTTGAGTTCTTCCTACATTTCGGTAATTTACCGAATTCTTAAATACCGATTCGGTAAAATACCGAATCTGAAATGTAGCCACCTACATCCCAAATGCCTAATACCGGTCGGTAACAACCGAAATTCGGTAATTTCGGCCGTTACCGACCGGTATTAGGTTTCCTACATCTGGCCCCTGGTATTGTATTGCAACATTTATATAGCGCTTACTATCCCTAGGTAGGGCGCTGAAGTGCTTTCCTACATAGGTAGCATAATACAAAGCACAGCGTGCTAGAGACCACCGCAGGCATACCGGGAACATCCTGCTCTATGGTACATAGGTGATCATGGACCAAGCCAACCCACTCAACAGTAGCATTGATAAGGTAAGTCAGCGGGGACGGCCGAGGGTGCGCAGGGCACTGCCACGACCCAAAGCACTGCACTCCCATCACGCTAGCTGGATATCACCAGAGCTCGCAGGAGCAAAGATGAATGAATATTTCCACGTGCTCACAACGCAACAACCCTGATGATGCCAGAAGGCAGCGAGAGGAGTCCAGTGGGTATCTTTATGAGTTCTTCCAGCATACTTTGTTCTCACTCCTCTCCTACCCGTTAGGTTCTCAGTCACTGAATGCATGGAGATCACCTCAGGCTGCGGTCAACCTGTCTGCACAGGATACCCTACCGGAAGGACAACCAGTACTGAAGACTACAGGGAGGGGAAGCAAGACCCTCCCAGGGAGCAGGAAGAGGGGCTCCTCTATGAAGCATATCTAACATGTTTCAAGACCTGCCTCCAGAAGAAGACGCAGGTGCACCAGAGGTAAAATGCCTCTTCCCACCGGTGAGTGGTCAGTGAGTGGTCTGCAACACAAACTGACAGAAACAATCAACTGCACTGACTTCAGGGTGCTGAGAAATCTTTACAATATAGGAAGTATCTTTGTGCTCTGTGAAGTACTGACTTCATACCTTCCTGTGGTTATCCAGTGGATGTTTCACAGTGGAACATTCATGGCATGGCTACTAATCTAACATACAATATTGTGACCATTTCATAAAATGTCTCCCAAGTCTAAAGGGTGCAAGGTCTGCCTAATATCAAACTATTGATCAGTGTTCATGGAAGGGACATGACTGCCAATTCTAATAGTGCCACGCTGTGCCTTTAGGACCTCCTGGCCCTTTCGCCAGCTACTAGGAGGACAGGTACTGTCATATTCTGCTTTAAAAGTTTTGAGGCACAGTTTCAAAAATCTATATATTGCTCTGAAACACCGACACGTCTGAGTATACAACAGACCCTTGCATCATGTGAAGTTATTAAATGGTGGAAAGAGCTACTAGAAACCCTCATCTATGTATTCTCTTTGAAAGGATGCTGAGCACCTGTAGAGGTTTAGCACTTTATAAACAGGGTGTCTGGTTTTAGGGTTTGCTTGTTTACACTTCAGTCTATACCCATCCATATGTATTCTTTTAATATTTTATCTGCGTTTATCCATATTTGAGAGAGAATTAAGCTGTAACAAATATATTTCTATATATATTATATTAATTGTTAAAATGTATATTGATATGTGAATGTCTGCTGGGCTTTGATTGTACATGGATTCATTTATAATATATCAGTTTATTAATTTATAATAGTTATTTAACAGTATACTATAAGAAAACATGACCACTGGAGTGCAGTGACATTAATATCTGCAGCTATTTAAGATTCATTAGAAAACTTTCTGCTCTTTAAGGTCTCGCCCGAGGCAGCATCTTGCACTGTCGTTTGTGAGGCATTTTGTCTACTTACAGGGGGCTTGGAGCCAGACCGTTGCCTATAATTGGTTGACTTTAGAGTAACTCTTATTTCCTTGGTTCTGTCTGGTTCAGCTTCACTTTCTCTTTGTGTGTTTGTCCCTCCCCTGGAGCATGGCCCAAGTAATATTCCTTGTCAAGTGTCCTTCCACTAATCATGATTTTGGAGCTACTTTTTCATGTAGTTGCAACACCTCATAAGAGTGCATGTGTTTGAAGGCCGTTTCTCTTCTACCTCCCTTCCTGCTCCACGCAGGTTTTTTTTTTACAAGCATATTGCACAGTTAGCCTGAGGGCACTGGATAATTTTCCTATGAGCACCAGATTAGGTTACACAAGGTCAGACTGATTCTTTTTTTTCAGATATCATGAAATCATCTAGGGGGCATTGGTGCACTTCTCATGAGCGCCAGATTATATTACACAAGGTAAGATTCATTTTTTAAAATAGTTGTGTTGCTTATCTACTGCCCTCTCGTATTTTTGGTTGTCCACTGTCCATCTGTATTGTTACTTGCTTCCCCCTCCCACCTTCCTGTGTTGTGTTATTTGCTGCTCCCACCCTCAAGAGTTACTTGCACCCTCTCACTCTCCTGTGATGCTTGCCCCATCCCACTCTCCCGCCCTTGCTTCCACCTCTCCACCTCTCCAACCCTCCAATCCCACTAGAACAAAAAAGCATTGGCAAAACAAATAGGTCTTGCCTACACAATCTATTGACTTTGTCAATGTTTTGAGCTATGTTGCACAGCAGCTTAGCTGCTGTGCAGCATGCCTGAAAGTTTTTTTTAAACAAAAGCACTATGATGCAGGCAGTGCTGGTTGTGTTTTTTATTACGGATAGGAGGGAGGGGCATCCACACCCTCGTGCTGCGTGCCCTCCCTCCCTGCCACCCTGCGATGTCTCCTGTTCCGCCCTCACGCCAACATTTTTTTTAAAGTGCTATGATACAGCCATGTGTCAAAGGACATTTATTTTAAAAAAAAACTTTAGTCATGCTGCTGTATAACATGGCTAAAACACTGACAAAGGCAATAGCTCACATAGGTGAGACTAATCTGCTTTGCAAATGCTTGTTTTAACTCTCTTGCTGTCAGTCTGCACATCTATTGGCTTAGTAGTCGAGTGATACTTACTAAATAATAAAACTTTTTCAGTTTCTACTCATACTCAAACATAAATACATGCAGAGAGATAGATTTTTTTCTCTATGTATTTATCTGTAAAATCAGTAAAAAAGGAAAACTTGAAGTCTTGTGTATAAACCACATTCCCATTCAGCGAGGGCGTAGCGAAGCACTTCGGGTATAGAATGTTTTTTTACTGGACCAGGGCCCGGTTTAATTTCAGTAATGCCAGAGTGGACCATTCAAGTATTTCCATCCATCAACTTGTTGCAGCCTCGGAGCTTCATAAATACTTTCAATAAGGATGCGACGTCACGCTAGCATGCTTCCGGCGCACCGAGCTACAAGGGGCCACTGGTGGTCAGACCCAACCCAAGTGCTCAAACCCACCTAAACGCCCATCCCTGACAGCAACAATGCCTCGGCTATGTTCAGCTCAGTTATCCTTTTCCTGGTTGCAAACTGTTACCAGGGGAGTATGTAGACACTCAGGGTAAATGCAGGCTTGTCCTGCCAAGTGTATGTCTACTGCTTGAGGCTCGGTTCGATGAGTACAAGGGCATCTCGACGGAGCACACCTTCTCTGCATCCAGTGTATTTTTGCAGCATGTTCTCAACTTTCTACACAAGGATTTGTGGGGAATCATTAGGTTTCGCCTGTCGAAAGCTGAGCAGCCTTTCGCGCAGGCGGTATCTTATGTTAGAACAGTGTGGCCTTCGTTCCGCCTCTCTCTTCCATTGGCTAGATTCATAAATGGAGGCTAGCCATTGAAAGAGAGAACTGTCCGTCATTTCCCGAGGCGATTGGTGGGCATTCTGCCGATTCTTTCCCTCTCCGCAACGTCATGAAGATGTGGCCACTGTGGGCGTGTACTTATTTTTTTTTTTTTACATGGCTGTTTTTCATCTTTTGTTCGATCGTCCTGGTCCCGCATGGTTGTATCCCGCTGTCCGTTTGTCCCCCTCCCCCCCGTGACTCCCGCTGTCCGTGTGCCCGTCCCCGCTGTCACACGGGGCACCTCTAGCCGTATCTCAGCCCTCAATCCCAGTCTTGTCGCCAGTATGCAGGGGCCCCACTGGACACGGACGTCTAATGGCTCTACAAGGGCTCCTCCGCCCACACCAGCCTCACCTGACCCTCTGCAGCATCGGGCAGAAACAGCCTCCGCAGCGCCGTCCTCCTCAGAGCTGCGCCATGCCCATCGGCGATGTCACAGCGCCAGGCGCCAACTCCACAGTAGCCCGGTTCAACTTTAACACCGCCCTCAGCTGCCAGCTATATTCGCAAATCCACGGGGCACCGCAGTCTCTTCTTATCCCGTTCCCGCCAACCCTCCCGCTGTCCGTGTGCCCGTTAACCTGCCCCCCTCCCGCTGTCCGTGTGCCCGTTCCCGCCCACTCCCCCCTCCCGCTGTCTGTGTGCCCGTTCACGCCCCCTCCCCCCGTCCGTGTGCCCGTGCTTCTTGTTTAGTATTTGTTTTCATTTTACTTTTGCAGTTTTACATAGCGCAAACATGCCCCAAAGGGGTTTGAGCGCTTTACATGAGAGCCAGGCATTACACATTCGTCCCGAATTGCAGAATGTTGAGACGAGGTTGGGACGCGAACCTTGTGCCGCAGTTCTTAGGCTGACTGCTTAAAAATTACATCACTGCTTTTGTTCTATCATTATTATTTCAATGTCTTGGCGTTTTTGCCTTTCTTTACGGGTCGAAGAGCGTTTTAGAACTCTTGACATTAGAGTAATTCAACTATTTCCCACATTTTAACTGTGCTTTGTGATACGCACACTATCAAACGCTAAAGTTTCTATTTTTGCCCCCCCACATACACCTCATATCCAAATGTAATTTTTTTTTGTTAGGTCTCGCATTTGCGAAAGATTAAGCTATTGTCATTGTAAATGACAATGCCATTTATTTATCTGTTTTCAAAACCAACACATAAATAAACAATTTGTCATTTGCAATGCCAATAGCTCTAACTTTGTCAAAGGTGAAACCGTTGCATTGTAAATGCTTGTTTTTAATTTGATATTAAATTAAGTCCACTCGTGACTACTAAAAACGAACAGAGCATTTTTGCTCCTGTTTCTTCAGTAATCATTCTGAGAAAATAAACGACATTGTGGGTGGCCACGGGTCAATGCGACAGTCTACTTGAATTTCTAACAATTTAAGGCTTGTGTTTGAGGTTTTGTACAGCAACATGTACTGGAAGGGTCACAAGGATGAGATAAAGAAGGTACATATTACCTCGATGGTCTCTGCAAAAAGAACAATGTAATTGTTCTTCTGCATCTTCTGTATTTGGAGAACCGGGCATCAGGTGGTTTATTTTTGCTATCGACAAAACTAATCACCCCAATTTACTTTGGTGAGAAAAATGATGGGCAATTATAGATGGGTGGTTATTTCCGAAACCTCGAAGCACTGGGGAGATGCACAATGTTAGGTTTTTGGCAAAAATAACATCTGTGAACGGAAGGAGAATTGTATTTTCTGATGTAGAAGGTGCTCAGCAAACGTGTGAGACGTTAGTCTCAGAAGACTCTTGGGGGCTTATTTATGAGAGCCATGCATCACTTATGCACCACATAAAGTAGCATATGCTTGACGTAGGGCTCTCAATCTGATTTATAAAGCTACGCAAGGCCACCCTGCGTGGCTTTAAGTTGCCTCATAAATCTTGAGTAAGACAACACAGTGCAAATCTCTGCGTCATCTTACTCTGTGCCCAAGAGGCGTGCCATGGGCGTTGCAGTGGGTTTTCCCGCACAACACCCATGGATTTTGACGCTGTCCCAGATTTACAAAATCATGTAAACTTGGGGAAGCGGCAAATCTGTGCGCCTCCCGAGGTGAGGCGTAACGAGGAGAAATATATTTATTTCTCCTCGTTTTCCCTCTTTGCAGAAGGTGTCCCTTCCTGCACAAAAGCAATCCTGCATGCAATGGAGGGACCCTTGCGCCATCTGCTAAAACGGCACCAGTGCAGGGCGAAAGGACAAGACTGCACCATATTGCATAAATACAGTGCATTTCTGTCCTTTCACTTTGGCGTAGGCAGCGCAGCCAGGTGCCTCGCTGTGCTGCCCTATGCCATGTGTGGTTACCAGAAGGCCATGGGTCGCCAGAAACCGCATGCTTCCGGTCCTGTGAATTCCTTCCTCCCAAACACCCCTGTCATTTCACACTGTTGATTCGATGCTACTGCAGTGAGCCAAGACTCGGAGGCATTATGTTGTTAGACGCAAGCGTGCGTGGTGCTAAAATCACGTTGCTCCTCAGTCACGCCGGGTCATCTGGCGCCCCCGACCACAGGCCTCTGTCAAACGGTCAGAAGCCCCTCGAAGGGGCGGCAGAGGGGGCTTTGTGGCTGACTCCCTTTGGCACCTGTGACGGCGGGCACTGACAGGCCCGGGTCACCGTCTTTGTGGCGAACAATGCGCCCTCTCCGGGCCCATTCATGGTGTGATCTCTGGAGTGAGGGCCTCGGAGCCCCACGCGACACACGCTCCCTCCGCTCAGACGGGGCCCCAGCTGTCAGCCCGGCCCCCTCCTGGCCGTCGTGCCGGGGGCAGGTGCTCCGTGGCGCTCCCACACGACAGGCTAATGTATGCGACCCCCTGGTCTCGCTCCCCTTTCAGAGCCTGTCCTGCGCCTTGGCTCGCGCTGACAAATGTAAATAGGATTAGTCTCCGAGGCACGGCGCGGCCATAGATTACCCTGCGTGTTGGCCATCAAAGGACAGCCTTCGGGGCCCTCTCCGCAGCGCCCCCTCTTCAGCCTGTCAGCTAGGCCCTTGACTGCACTGCGAACGCGCCTAAAAGATGGGAGTTTATGTGCGCATTGGCTCGATTTGGACAGTGTCAGATTTAAAAAGGCGAACAATAAAAACATGTATTCTGTCAACATGTGTTACTGAAAAAGGAATCGCCTGTTTAAATACAATGGGTGCATACATGAAAATAACACAGTGGGTTAATGCACCTGCTGCTGCAGAAATGTATGTCAACCATTATCCACAAATTTGAACTGAGCTCAGTCACATATCAAAACGCAGTTTATAAAATAAAATGGCTGCCACTGAGTTGGTTCTAAGTTCCATCTCCAGTGGTATGAAATCTCAAACTATGGCTGTCACCCTCGGCTAAAACGGCAGTTTATTCACATAATTCATAATTCATAAAAAAAAGAAAACTCGTGAGCGCATGAGAGCATCCATAATGGGAAATCTAATTTTCCTCTTTGTCGTGTTAAACGGCTTTTAGTATGTGGACCATGCAATACAAATAGCTCAGCAGGTTCAGTGTCTGCTGCTGAACTCTGTAGTTACCCTGTTAGCCCCAGGTTCAAATCCCAGTAGGGAAGAGTCCCCTTTTTTTCTTCCAACTGATAAAATGAACACCTTTGGCTTGAGTAATATCAGCCACTTTGCGAAGGCGAGACAGGCACACCCTGTACAGCCAAAGCGTGGTTTTCGCTGACTTCAAGGTCAACCCTCGTTGTCCAGCCACACTGTGCCTAATGGCGGCGACCAGGTGGCTGAGTTTACCCAGTGCTTAAGCCTGGGGTGTTTGAGTGGTGGGAAAATGGCTCCTGACATTTACAGGGGCATTATCATAACTTAAAATAATTGACTGTGCTCCTAGAAGGAGGCTTCTTTTCACTTTATATCCTCACTCATGGAACGGGGGTGCTAGGACTCGGAGTGCCTGAAATCCCCGCCCTTTCTTCTCCTCTTGACGCAGAACAAAAACGCGGGCTTCTTCTCTGCCTTCTTGCTGGCGAGGGGCTGAAAGGCTGTGCACCATAGCAGCAAACAATTAAAATGCCACTGGAGAACTGGTGCCAAGGTGTAATAGTCGGTAAACACCGAGGAGGTATGTTTTCAAATTCCAGCCAGGTACATTCCTACACTTAAAAAGAGGCGGGAGTTTTCCTCCACCCACGAGGGTACCTGGCGGGGGAGCCCCTCAGCCCGCTCCAGATGCCCGGTGCCCGCTGCATTCCAAGCTGGTTAAACATTAAGCCGCAGGAATCAGAGTCCAGGCCCAATGAGGCATGAATCTTACAGGACCGCTCCACAGGGATACAAGGACTCGACCCTGGCTCCAGCAGAGCTGCCCCCCACCACATATTCAAATGTTTTTTATAGGGCTACCCGCTGCATGGTACAAGTTCTTTGTAGCAGGCACATTAACCCTCTCACTGTGTGGGTGACAGGAGTGCCCATGTAATGGCACGGTGAGCGATACAACAGGGTGAGAGGAGGGACTGCAGGGTGAGTGAGGTGACCATATGAATTTGGGTGCGGATGTTAGTGCAGAATGGGATGAATGAATGTATGGTTAGTGATGGGCTTGTTTGAGTGAGATTGCAGAGTGAGTAGTGAGGGGGCCAGGTGATTAAAGTGTCACATGAGTGTTATGTTATGTTATATTATGTTATGTTAAAAAATGATTTATAGAGCGCGCTAACACCGATTGGTTTCTTGGCGCTGACAGACAGAGAAAATACTTGAACAAGGGGTATCCGGGATTCTATTGATATGCTTGAATGTAAAGCCATGTTTTTAATGCTTTCCTGAATGTAAGCAAATCCCGACAGGACCGAATTTCCAAGGGAAGAGTGTTCCACAGACGGGGAGCCAAGGTGCCAAATCTGCAGCCTCCAGAGCGTTTACAGCTGAACGATGGTATCTGTAAGAGGTCCAGGTGGGCAGAGCGCAGATTCCGCGATGGGACATACTTGATGATTAGTTCGTCTATGACCCTTGGGCTCTTACAGTGAAGAAATTTGAAAATTAGGCACCCTGTCTTGAAAGTGCATCGCTGAGCCACAGGGAGCCAATGGAGTTGCCTCAATAGAGGGGAGGCAGATAGCCATCTAGTATGATTCAAAATCAGTCTAGCCGCATAATTCTGTACCATCTGAAGACGTTTCAGAAGAAAAAGCGGTAGGCCCAGGTAGACAGAGTTTGCGTAATCTAGATGGGAGATCACGGTCGCTATTACTACCTGAGTAATGGCTTCTGATGTTAAAAGACGTCGCACTTTCCGAATTTTTCGCAGTTGGAAAAAACACTTGGAGACCACCTGGCCCACTTGTGTTTTTAGTGAGAGATCACTATTCAGGGTGACTCCAAGTGTCTTTGCCGAGGAGGAGGGGATAGGGGCTTGGCCTAGATCAGACGGCCAGTAGTGTGGGCCCCAGTACCTAGCACTGTCTCCAGTAAGAGCCAGCTCGGTTTTTCCTGGGTTCAGTTTTAAATGATTCTGGTCCATCCATGTTTGGATGAATCTCATGGTAGACTGGAAGGTGGCGATTGATGCTTCAGAATTGTCAATTGAAAAAATCAACTGCAAATCATCTGCGTAGTTGAACACCGTTATTTGTTGGTTTCTCAGGGCCTGGATCAGGGGAAATATATAGATGTTAAACAAGTGGGGCGACAGGGAAGATCCCTGTGGAACCCCACATGTGATGGTTTGTTTGGTGCCAACTAGTTCTCCAAGTCGGACTGCCTGTGAGCGGTTTCCAGGAAGGATTTCAGCCAACTGGCTGCAGTACCTTGGATGCCGGCCTGGACGACACGGTCGATCAAGATGGAATGGTCGACCGTGTCAAAAGCGGCTGACAAATCCAGGAGTACCAGGGCCTGGGGAAGACGTTTGTCTACGCCGTCTCGGAGGGTGTCTAATACTGCAATCACAACCGCCTCCGTTGAGTGGGCAGGGCGAAACCCCACCTGATGAGAGTCGAGGCAGTTGGATTCCTCCAAGAAGTTAGACAGGCATTTAGCCACATGTGCCTCCATTACCTTTGCCAGAAAAGGAAGTAGGGAGATCGGGCGGTAGTTTGCCTTACAAGTTGGATCAGCCCCGGGTTTTTTGAGGAGTGGAATCACCGTGGCTTCCTTGAAGGCCAGGGGCACCGAGCCAGCTGATAATGAGTGGTTCAGGAGACTATAGGCAATGGTGGGAAAGGCCGAGAGGCAGTCTTTTAAGATGTAAGGAGGATATCTGTCTGACGGAGTGCAAGGTGAGTAGTGTGACTGCAAGGTGAGCTGCAGGGTGAACAGCGCAAGTGCATTGTGAGTGCAGAGAGAGCGGTGTGTTCATGTGACCGAAGGGTAAGTAGAGGGAGAATGGTGTGAGTTCATGACGAGTGGCTTAAGTGCAGTGTGGTCACTGTGAGTGCAGGGTGAATGGTGTGAGTGGATGATGATCAGTGTGAGTGCATTGTGATCGCTGTGAGTGCAGGGTGAGTGTGAAAGTTAAGGGCGAGAATGAGGAGTGAGCTGTCTGAATGCAGGGTGCATTCCCAGGCATTTGAACTAACTCTGCATGTTATTAGGGGCTGGCGCAGGGTTTCAGATATCAGTTAAACTATTGCTATTATGCCATTATTCACGGTCAGGCCGGACTGGCTGTAGCAGGCATCAGGCGTTTTCTCAGTGGGTCAGAAGGATGGGGGCCAATTTTGGACCAGTGGGGGCCGTTTTTGGTACAGGGGGCCTGTTTTGCAGCAGTATAGCAATATCTGCTGCAGTGTTTTCCACACGCATTACAAATGAATATATACTATTTTGTTTATACCCCTGTCATTGTCAAAATGAGGCCTTTGTGGGCTCTTTAAACAACAAATTGCTGGTATTTTTCTTTTGACAAACCTACTTTATATTCCTTTTCATGAAATGTTTTATCACACTACAGTAGTAAAAGTTAAATACAAATGTATAGAATAGGCAGAGTGGGGACCCAGGGGGTGCTGGAACCAGAAAGAAATGAAGCCTCTGTAACCAGTTTACGAAGGTATGTAAATATGCAAATGTTTTATTAAAGACGTGTGAAAAACTCAGGTGTGCCGGAGGTAAGACTCCAGACACTGCCCAACCAAGCCCACAGCAGCTCGAGCTGCATCTGCCCGGGTGAGACACACAAGGGAGGTGCTGAATCCCTTTTAGCCTATCGGCGTTGCGCGCCTGCTGTATAGTCAGTGTTTAAGAAAAAATTGAAAACAAATCTGTTCAAAGACGTTTGCCCTTCTTCCAAGATGCTATTATGGGACTGCCCCAGCCCTGCTCCTCTAGAGGCAGCTCCACGGAAGACCGCAAGACAAACTATTACTAAAGCCAGAAAATGACCAGCTGGGTGACTCCTTAGCGCCGCCATGACCCCCCTCCACACTAAAAAATGGACAGGGCTAGTGCTATGAAGTAGTTCCTGTCACAAGACAACACTTTAGAAAACATATAAATACATATATCTGTAAAGTGGTAGAACTGGTAAAGTGGTAGAACTGAGTGAACTTTAGGGGCCATCCCGTATATGCATGAGAGGTCGATCACTTTGTGTTAAAACACTGAACTCTTTCAGCTCCTGCCCATCCATCAGGCACCGTCTCTCTACAAAGACGAAGCGATATGTGCATCACGTGACCGAAGATCACTCCTGACGCCGAACAGCATGAAGCACGATAACACAACAGCACTTGGCTTAAAAGTGCACATAGAACAGGCCAAACACCAACACTGCTCATGACAAAATATCGCCCTGCGTCCTGTACTCTATCTCCTAAGCACTGCCCCTCAAAAGGAAAACCATATTCTTTTCCCCAGAGTGCATCAGAATCAAAACCATTCACATAGCTCTGTTACCTGGAAAGTGCCACAATACCACACAAGTCCATGGCAAGACTTGCCACTCTGACCCTCTAACGTTCACAGCAGGCTGTGGGCTAAGGGGGCTGCTTTCAGAGCTGAATGAGAGGTGTGGGGCAGCGGCCAGGGTGGCTTACTCCAGAGCGTGGGGCTCACACTTCGATCCCCAGCGCTGGAGGTAGATCAGATCAGCTCAGCATCATGTGACTCTGGGCAATAGCTCACTTAATTTCCCCGACGGAACCCAGCTCATTGAGACCCTCATGGGGGATTAGTTCGTGCTTTACAAATGCAGGGTTAATATTATTACTAATGTGCTGCCATGCCCCAACCTTTAAAGCACCCACTGCTCCTGTCCATTCACTCCCTTTTGCAGCATGTGGTTGCTTGTAGGTTTCGCCTACCAGATAACAAAAGTGTGCTGGTTGCAAAAGACGTATTGCAAACTTACAGTGGGCTTACCGCCCACCCATCAGTTACCACTGGTTGGTTTTATGGTCATTCTTATTTCCTTATTTCGTATGTGATGGTTTTCCTCGTCACATCTTGTGCTTGTCCATCCCCTGGAGCATAGCCTCTTTAGCATCCTTTTGCTTGGACTTGTATCCTTCTACTGCTTACTTTAAGTAGATTCCTGTTCACTTTTTGGAGAAGAACTCCATGTGAGTGCATGTGTTTTCCATCTCTCAGTCTTGTGCTTTTTCCCCACCATAGCCCATGACCCTGAGCTATGTGTTGCTCTCTCCCTAGTGTACTTTCTTCACCACTGTGCCCTGTCGCTCTCTCTCTCGTGTGCTTCTCCCCATAAAACACCCAGCCCGCACTCCTCGTCATGTGCTTCTCCTCCAGAAATCTACCTCAACCTCCTGAGTTGTGTTGCTTTGTCCCTCATGTGCTTCCGCCACCCTTCACACATGTTGCTGCAAACCCACACTCCTTTGCTCAGAGTTATTCTCTCCCACATATGCTTGCAGCTGTCCATTACCATGCCCTGGCATCTCCAGGGCCTGACCCCCTCTTTCCTATTTGTTTGCTCTAAAGCACCCGTCCCCTTTCACTGTGTCCTGTTCCATCTTTTGTCATTATGCCCTGTTCCTCCCCATTCTCTCTGTGGCTGCATTTTACGACTCCTTCTCTCACCCAGTAGGCCTTGATCATCTTTGTGTCACAGCGCTCTGATCCACCACAGCTTCGACAGACGTCCTGCTTTTGAGATCTTACCCACCTCAGGTCTCAGTCAAGGTGCCCTGAACCACTTCCAGACGCTGTTCTCTAATCCACTCCAGCCAGCCCTGGACCCCTTTTATGTCCTCTGCATGTCATAGTGTTTGCAAAACACAATTGTTTAGTTTATACTAAACACTATTGTTCACTATCTTGCACCATTCACTAACACTGCACCATTCACAAGGAGCATCTACTGCTATTTTGTTTTTCAAAGCTTGTCTGTAAGATATTACCATACATGTAATGGGTATACCCAATACCTGCACAGACTTGTACATTTAAATATATGGGTACTGCCTAGGAAGCGAAGGCTCCCAGCTTTACTTGAGGGAACCATTATTTACATTAGTAAATATTATTTATGCATTTTTTTAAAGTTCAAGATGCATTTTTAGTCTATTTTTATGGTAGTCAAAATACATTTCTAGGAAAGTTTGAGCATTTATAGAAATACAATTTATGAAATTACAATTGATGTTGTGTTAAATGTAATGGTTTTCCATTAAGGTAGGATTTATGAACGTATAATAATAGAGCGTGTAGAATAGCATTTTAAGATGTGTGACATGACTAAAATCCAAAAGTCCTCGTCATATAAAGACTGTTTACCTGAAGAACAGTTTGTACAAAAGTTGGAAGGAATATCTCCTGATTCATATGGAAATCCCCAAGAGCATTAGGTAAAGGGAAGGATGAGTTCTAAGAATCCATTTTTCCAGTGAAAGACCACTGATATCTGCTTGTGAGAAACACCACAAATGTGCATGCAGTGGCGAATCAAACTGAAGAAGCAAGAGGTGAGGCGCAGCTTCTAACGATTGAGAAGAGGACTTCAGTCCTTAACATTTGGTCACGTGTACCAGGCCCGGATAAAAACAACCTCAAAACAAGTTGGTGAAAGCCAGAAGCAGGACAAATCTTTGAACTACCAATAAAACAGAGGAAGAGAGAATCTAATCGGAGCGAGTGGTCTTAAAATGATTAAGATTTGAATGTGGTTTTAAACAACAACACCATTTAACCAACTCTGACAAGAACACGTGTTAATAATGTTTGCACTCCAAACCTCCCGAGACAATTCTGGAATACGTGGTCTTCTTCAGACGGAGGATGTACCTTTCCATTTGCTTAACAGTAATCATAGTAAAATAACAATCAGTGTCATTCACTGTGCATTGGTTTCTTTCCAGTGCTGTGAGGTGGAACTCTCTGGATTAGGAATTGTGGGTCAGGTGTAGGAAGTCTTTATGCGGTTGCAAACCATGCAATTTGCTAAATTACATTGTTTGGGACTGCAAAAAGGCATTTTGCTGTGTGCAAAACCAATTTTGTCAGTTGGAAAAGTCGAATAGCAAGCAGGAGGGAAGTGAATGGGGTGTCCCCTCCTAATTTTGAGTTGGGTGGGATGTAGCAATGGATGCGACCATTCATCATTTAGCAACACCTAAAGTAAGGAAACTGATTTGCAAAGGTGACCACTGCCTGCGCCCTCCCCTCCAAATGGTTTCCCCAACAGATTTTTTTTTAAAGCAACAGTGCTTTCTTTAAGGAACACAAACTGTTTCTCAAAGTTTCATTTTTGGCAATGCAACTCAGGGATGGTGGTCTGCTTTCCTTGCAGGTCACCATCCCTTGGTTGGTAGCCAATAAGAGGGCATCTCACATAGCGATCTGCCTAATTAATATTTAATAGTCAGTTCGTTCTGCGAACCCCTGCAACTGGAGATTTTGTGATGCAGCCCTTTGCACAATGTGCGAGAGGTAGCAAAAAATGGGTGTGCATTATGGGGCTAATTTTGGAAACTAGTCTGTAAGGACATTGGACAGTAACTCCTTGTGTCAAATTCGTTTTGTGAAATGTGAAGTCAACAATGCCCAGGGAGACTAGAAAAACTAGAAGAAATTAAAGGACAAAGTACACAATTGACAGTCACTTAAGCGAGGTTGTTAGAGTGTACATACAACACACATCTTCAGATTAACATTTCTTTTTAAGTATTTAAGTATTGTACACAAATACACTTTCTTAAAAGAAAATTATAAGATGTGCAAATCCCCAAAACAATGCGGTAATTTGAGGAAATCTCAAAGGCCATTTGTGAGGTGTGAGTAGCCCTCCCGGGCCTGAATGTAAAGGGGAAAATAACATATAAACTGGAAAAACTGCTCACTCCTGATAATATGAGCTTGACATTCGCAAGCATTTTCAGGAATCAGGCAACTATTTTAAAGTCATTTATTGCAAAATCAATATTATCGCATTTTAGGATCACACAAGACAGAAATCCGATTAGTTAGTGATAGGAAGTTAAAATCTGAGTACAGAGAGCTGAAAGTAAAAAATCCACATAGACACTGGTAAATTATCAATTGTTAATAAGTCCTGGTCCCACAAAAGAAGTGGTAGGCATGATAAAGCAGAGTACATACCTGATCAAACAGAGATTTCCAGTGCTGGGGTAAAAGGCATAAAAAGGGAAAAAGGAAAAATGTGAAATTGTGTTAAATTAAATAAAATAGCATTATACATTCTTCAAAACAAACACTACATCCCCTCTACACCCGATCCATGGGCTAATACTGACCCTGCCACACGTTTAACACCTCAAACATATATTGTCACAACTTCCATTGAATGCAATTAAACACATATTATCTGCAAAAAGCACAGTTGTACCACTCAAACTTTAAAACAAAGAAGTTGCATCTTTTTTTCCTCTCCTCTTGGAGTCAGCGCGCTCACCCCTTTTCCACTCATTTCAGAACATTTCCTGAGTGTGATCATTTTGGGACTAAAAATGATCTAGGATAACTTCGATAATGAAAGATTCTCTTTCCATGTGGCTCCCAGATGGGCGCAACAGCCCTGCACTCATGAATCACAATGGTTTTGACACAGAATTCTTAAAAGATTTGACAGAGCAGGTCTGTACAACACTCAACAACCGCACAAACATCTTATGATAGTGTCTTGTTGGTGCGAGTAATCACTGGCCATCAATACATAGTTAACACTTCATCTTTCCACTGGTATGGCACAAGTTTGGAGAGAATGCTCTCTTAAACTCTCATTTGATACTCTCTGTGTTCATATAACAAGGGTGCAAGGGCTTGTCCCAGTACTTGGGTAATAGACTTATTAGAGCTGCCGGACAATGTATAGCATGGGGTGAACCCACCTCCCTGACAGACATCCTTCCAACTGATTTTTTACTTCCAGATTCCGATATTCGCTCTATCATAAGTACCTACTCCTTCCTTCCCCGCCCGCATGCGTCTTACCACAGCTTTATTTAGAAATAAACAGGGCAGGGGGTGGGTATTCTGACTGTGAAGGGGAAGTCTAAGGTTTGAGGTAATGAGGATTACTGGTAAATAATAAAATCATTACCCCAAAACCCATCCTCTCAATCACACACAGTCAGTTAAACTATAATAATATACAAAAGTTTGTTCAGATTTCCCAATGAAAGAAGGACATTAGTACCCCTTTATCGTGCATAGACTTGTAATCATACAAGTGCCATACATTCTGCTATTTACAACATACAAAACATTTGTTTGTTGACAGACTGAGAGTGGGATGATACTTTAAGTTTGAATTTAGGGTCTAACCTTAGAATTACCCTATCCTGGAGAACCCTAATGCAAGGGGAAGATGCCAAAAGAGCCCCTAACTCTGCCAACCTTCTGGCAGATGTGAATGTAATGAAAAATTAACCTTAGCTGTCAACCACTGCAAGACTGCTGATTTCATCGGCTCAAAAGGAAGCTTTCGTAATTGTTTCAAAACCATGCCGAGCCACAAGGAGAAACCATAGCACGTTGGACTGGATTTCTTAGTCTAAAACTCTCTATTCATCCCTTAACCAATGGATCTACCCTGGCAAAATCTTTGAAGGCTGCAGTAACCCCGTTAATTGCTTCCCACAGTGAGGACAGAGTAGCTAGAAACAAGTCTTTCTGGAACCCATCCTCTAGAAATGCTGAGAACATAAAAGGGTCACATGAGGCAGCCTGAAGATTTTTCAGGAGACACATTTTAAAAAAAATATTACAGTGCTTTGAGTCAGCCACCAAGTAGATAGACTCCTGGACTGTTGGATAGAAATGGCTACCTCCCAAGAACACCTAAACTCTTGTAACCACCCTCCTTTCAATGTCGAACCACGCGAAAAGATCATAGACCTGTAACGCTCTGAAAGACAGCTGAGGAAAATGATCTTAGGAAGAGATAGCAGGAAATGAAAACACTGCTGATCTGACAGATGCATTAGTATCAGGAACCATACCCGCCTTAGCCAAAAAAGGAGCCACTAAGATCACAATTACCTTCTGCTCCTGAAGGTTCTGAAGCACCCCTGGGAGAGGGATCATGGGAGGAAAGTTGTAAATGAGACCCATTGGCCATTTGATAGGCATGGCACCTGCCATTCATGCCTGACTCACCCTAATTCTGTACAATAGCGGCAAAGAGTAAAAGACTGGAAGGCAATATGGTCAAACCATGGGAAGTTGTTGGAATGCTTTCCTCCCCAACCTTAAATTCACCAAGGACGGGATGTTCTGACTGAGACTGTCTTGCGTGATAATAGTCCTGGTCTGGAATGTACATTGCTACTACTAGGGAGAAAAGGTGGGTCACTAACCACAGGCATATTTGCTGTGCTACATATATGCTCATTCTGGTTTCCACAAGTCGATTTATATAGCTCTTGGCTACCTGGTTGTCTATCCTCATAGCACCATTTTTCCCCTTAATCAAAGGAGCAAAGGCATGCAGCACCTGTGGAGAAGTGTGGCTCAATGGTTAGAGCAGCAGACCCTGATGCAGAGGTCTAGCCCGGGACCAGGGTTCAATTCCCCGCCTCGGCGGGTCTTGGGCTCAAAAATTCCACGGACCTGATAATTCTCGCCCCTGTGCCTATTCCAATCATGGAGTCCCACTCTGCAACTCTGGGCAATAGCTTGCTTAATCTCCACAACAGCCCCCACAACGCTAAGGATCACTGGCCTCCACCTTGGGGGTGCCCAGGCGTGGACACCTCACAGGGAAAGCCAGGATGGGTTCCACAGCAGTATTCGTACAAGCGCCTTGAGACCCTTGCGGGTGAGTAGTGCGCTATACAAGTATCAATATACATTTACAGCACCACCTCTATTGCCGAGGATTTCCTCCAATTTGAAGAGCGGGAAGACTCCAAAGACATCTAACTCAATTTCACTTCTTTTTCTCCAAGAGCTGCTTCCCCATCCCACTGACTTGCATCTGTAGTTAATTCCAGTGGGATCAGGGAAGATATGTTGGCTCCTTTGAGGAGACTGTCCATCACTAGCCACTAATCTCGACTTTGTCCGAGTGTTTGAAACATTGGAATCATGGTCTCGAAACGCTGTGTCTCTGGTGAAAGTGGTATTTGATGGAGAGAAGCCTGTGGAACCACTGCTGTTTTCCCCAGTTTCAGGCCCTGTACTCTCAGAAACATCCTGGCTCATGATTCTTGACAGGACAGAAGGTCAGTAAATGCTTCCTGCAAAGACAGGGGCCTTACTACCAGAAGAAACATGAGAGCACTCGATGTGTCGAACAGGGCCCCAGTAAATAGTTTTGGCCTGGTTTCAAGTTTGATCGCTTTAGATTTAGAAGAAACCAGACTGTGGAGACATTCAGCAATCCTCTTCACATTGTTCTGTGCTCTAGAAAAAGGAGGAAAAAAATTGCCACTCATCTAGGTACAGCATTTTCTGAACACCACCAGATGTAATTCCAAAATAAATGGTGCTAGTACCTTTCTAAAAGCCCAATAAGGAAAATATTCCAATAAGGATGATTATACGACAGAGGAGTCTAAAACTAAAGAAAGGCTAACAGCACAGGGCTATTCTAGAACTACTTTGATAAAATCAACAAATAAAGCACAGAAGATTTTGAGAGAATCTTTACTTAAGTAAACTGATCAAAAAGAACTTGTAGAAGTTGATAGTGTAAAGGGAAGCACTCTGAACTGAAAATGATGCCCTGTACTGCAAATCCTAGAAGTGATTGACTTTCTTAATGAACAGAAACATAAAAATAAGATTCCTGAAGATCAAGGGTCATCATCATATAGTCCTCTTCCGCCAAAAGTGGAATCTCCTGCTACAGAGTTGCCATTCTGATGAAGGTATTGAGAAAAAACGGATTCTGCCATTTTAAACCCAACACTAGTCTGTAGTTTCCATTCAATTTGGGCACACAAAAAAATCAAGTAAATCCCATGAGTTCTTTGTGGGGAAGGGACCTCTGTTTTTGCACCTTTTCCCAAAAGGTTCATTACTCCTTTTCAGAAGATAGTCTTTCTTTACTGAATCTTTTGACACTGGGGCTTCTTGTAACCAAGGCTGTGGCTCTTTTTTCAACTCTATGGAATACCATTTTTATTAGTATGCGTAATCACTTAAAAAACAAAAAAAGCTAGTTCAATGATTATTTTCATTATTTCACACAGCTATTACATCTGTCGTGCATTATGCATACCAACGGTGCAGCAATATTCAACATTTAAGAGGTATGCTAATGTTCCATGACTGTGAGAAACATCCTTACATACATATGTATTACATATTAGTTAATTCTTATATCAGACCAAACTTAAACACGTGCGGCTCAAATCTGAAATCTTGCATATAGCTTCATCTAATCTATCATCAGATTGCTGGGTACGGAAAGAAGAGAGAGGGCCCATCATGTACCCATAAATAGGTTCATCTTCAGCAGGTCTACATTGTATTATTCAAAGGAAAAAACATCTACACATGTACCTTCTTGCCCTTGATAAATCTAATCCAGGTTTTGCCCCCGCCATATGCAATTGATAGTCATGATTTTGGGATTCTGATAATTGCGGTCAGATCCTTTCACCCAGCGCCGCAGCACTCAACCACGAGCCCGGCCTCGAAGGGAATGGCGTGACTGCTGCGTGGATTGCGCCAGGGTCCACTGCAAAAAAAAAAAATTTTGCTGCAAAGGTTTTAAAATATTGTTGGATCTTCTTTTCCTCCGCTGTTTTCTGAATTAGGTAATTAAGCTCCGTACCAAATAGTTTTTGCCCTGTGAATGGAAGCCATTGCATTCCAACTTCCACCTTTTCAGCCACTACAATCTTGTGGCCGTCACAAATGCTTCTCGAAGAAGACCACAGCTAATCAAACGTGGCCAAAAGCTCAATTTTCCCCAGAATAGACTTGCAATAACCTCCTCCATACACTAATGTTCAGCCCCCAACCGAGGGGAGAGATTTGGCTTCCTGTCGCTGCCCACGCTGAGTTCCGCTCCCCAGTTTGGCACTTGGATGCCCGAGGGCTCAGAGACATGGTAACACGCTCACAATAGCAAAGTGCAGGCCAGCAACAACACAATCGTGAGTAACTTTCATTAACATAAACTACCCTCAATTTTGTTGCTCAAACACAGTCCTGGCATTCTGTCAAGAAGACAGAAAACCAAAATCAAAGTAGCAGACAGAGCAGGGCTACTTATGATGTAGGAATCAAAGTAGTCTGTAAAATGACGAGTTTGTTGGTCTGTTGCGAAGGTGGGCACCTCATAGCATAACTGACTGACAGAGGGGATGGGTTTTGGGGTAATGCAATTTTGTTTGACATTTTCATTACTGCAATAGTGGCAACTATTAGCTTGAATGAGCTCTTGTTAAGGTCACACATCAATGTACTTATGGTACTATGGCCATGTATAAATACTTAACAAAGACAACCCTATATGACCACGGGACAGGGGTCAGTACGTATTATCCAAACAAAAAGTCATGCCAAAAGAGAATGTTATTGATATATTTTTTTATTTTGTTTGTAAGGACATTGATTGTATGCCAAAATATTCCAATGCTAACAACTTAACAATAAAAGAAAAACATGCAGAGTATTCTTTGAGGAATAATATGATTTTCATTATAAGACAAGCAGATAAGGGCGGGAATGTTGTTATTTTAAACATTTGTGACTCTTACATCCAGGCTTCGAAGAAATTGTCATGCAAAACTGATTATGAGATCAGCAAAGGTATCAAGTACAGTGTTATTTAAATGCTTCAAAATTGTTAAACTGTGGCTTGATAAGGGTATGTGACCAAGAAGAATTCAGATATCTCAACAACGAAACTCCTATACTATGCCTATAATCTATTTTTTGCCAAAGATTCATAAATGATATCAACGTTCCATGTAGACGTACAATTTCAGCCCTAGGATCGGCAACAGAAAGAATATCAGAATGCATAGATATTTTTATGGCACCTCTTGTATTGAATCTGGCATCTTATATTAAGCACACAAAGGACTTACTACAGAAATGACATGATATTCCTTGGAATGACAACTTGTGGATGGTAACTATGGATCTGAAAAGTCTTTATACCAGCATTTGACATAAGGATGGATTACAAGCACTGAAATACTTTTTTAGTATGAAATCTGCTAGTTTGTATAATCATGCGAAAATGATTCTTGAATTTGTACTCAATATAATTTTTTCTTATAGCAGGATACTCTTTATCACCAAATCTGCGGGACCTCAATTGGTACTACAGTTTCACCCTCTTTTGCCAACTGATTTATGGGTTGGTATGAGAGGGAACCTGCATGGAATGAAGGGATCCATGATGGATATCAACATGTGGCCCTGTGGGTCAGATGTATAGATGACATATTGATTGTATAGGAAGAAACAGAAGATAAACTCGTGTCTTATCACAAATATTTGAATTCCAATTGAATTAATGTTAAACTGTCTTTGGAATACAGTCAATCATCAATTGTCTTCTTAGATTTAGAATGATATGTCAGAAATCAAACATTACATATACAATCATTTTGCAAGAGTACAGCTAGTAATATCATTTTGCATTATGGAACAGGATATCCCTAGAACCAGAAAAATAATATTTCCTATGGGGAACTTATTAGACACAGAAGAAAATATTCCAATAAGAATGATTATACGATGGAGGAGTCTAAAACTATAGAAAGTTTAACAGCACATGGCTATTCTAGAACTACTTTGATAAAATCAACAAATAAAGCACAGAAGATTTTGAGAGAATCTTTACTTAAGTAAACTGATCAAAAAGAAGTGTAGCATTAGTCAACGACAAGGGAGATTAGGCACTAAAGTGTTTGCTGAAAATGGTTAAATATACAACATTGGGATGTTTTGAAGGTGGACAAAGATCTGAATACCATTGTCAGCCAGCATCCTTTGGTAAGTTTCAGAAAAGCGGAAACCCTGAAAAATATTTTGAGTCCAATCGACACACATAGGTTTGTTGCAAAATCCATAGAGACCTGGATAAGGGAAAAACATGGAGAATGCTTTTGTTGCAACAATTGTGTATGTTGCAAGTTTATATCAAATAAAACAAAATAATTTGTCAATCAGGATAAGAGTAAAAACTTTACAATCAAGACTTTTATCAGTTGCAATACCAGCTTCTGTGTCTTCCTAATTACCTGTCTTTATTAAAAAATTATCTGTGAGCTTAACTATTCGCCCTTTGATGGAGAGAATTAAGGAACACATAAATGTCATAAGAAAGTGTGATAAAAGGTCCCCTCTAGGCAAACACTTTAAAGAACAAAAATATGTGGCAGATGTATCTAGAATATCAGTAATAGGGATAAATCCCATCAAAGTACACAACAGTGGAGGGGATGGGACACATACATTGCACTTAAAAGAGACGTGGTGGATTGAGACACTATGTACATTAGACCTTAAAGTAGATACAGAATACCATACCACACTTTAGATTAAGAAGACTATAACGTTTTCTTGAAATAGCTAAACATTGGTAGCCTCCTTCTTCCTTCTCTCACCCTACTGTGGAGTAAAGACGTTTATGTTGAAATAATTTTTGTGATTTAGAGGTAGTGTAAATATTGTCTAGCTTTTTCCTTGTGGCTTTTTATGTTTACAGATTTCTGCTTAGGGACCTGGTTGGAAATCACTGGTGATAAAGTATAAGTTTGTACGTTATTAGTGAGACATGTCTACTGCTACTGCAATTGCTTGGAAAAAGCGGTCTTTTCTCTGGTCTCTGTAGGTACATCATTGCGGTATTATGAGCAGGTTCTGGGTTGATATATATATACCGTTAGCTTTTTAATGATATTGGCTTATGATGACGAGTGAGTTAAATATGAAGATTTGATCCCTGGATGCGGAATACGATGCGTGTACTATAAAATTCTGGATTCAACAAGAATCTACTGTAAGGTATTGTTGAGTGTGCTTGAAAAAGTTCTTTAAATTGCATGATACCCAAGAGAGTTGATTGTCTTATGGCTATGGAGGCTTAAAATCATAGATTAGATTATTTTATATTTGCTGGTCAGCATAGCTGTGCATCACCGAGTCCTAGGCAGCATGAACAAAATAAGATCCAATAGCCTAATAGGTCAGGGTGACGACGCTAGAAAAGGAAAATACAAGGGTTAAATCCGGAAACTTATGATTGGTATTTTTTCTAATGCTTTATTCCAGAATGTATTCTGATTACAAGTTTCTTTGTTTATCATATAACTATGAGTGTTAGACTAATCTATGCCGATTGTAGTCTAAAAGTAGATTGAGTAATCAATCAGTATATATAAAGTGCAGCAAATCATCTATGAGGGTCTACGGGCACTGGAGTTGCTAGCTGCTTCGTGGTGCTCTGTTCATTCAAACATCCAGTTTGTGAGTCCTTTCCTGAGTTCCTGGAGCGATGAGGTGGTCCTGAGGTGCAGGGGAAGCTTTGATGAGGTGTGAGAAGGAGCATCTTCCGCTGTTGCCTCTGCGGATCCGACTGTATCTGTAAGGAACAGGGAGGCGGATCGTAGATGGCTGGACAGTTGGTAGACGGGCATGCATTTGTTGGTCCTTCGTTGTGCAGTGCCTTGTATACGTGGGACAACATCTTGAACTGGCATCTCTTCTGGATCAGGAGCCAGTGTGGCTTCTTGAGGTGTGGTGTGATGTGGGTCCGTCAAGGGAGGTCGAGGATGAGTCTTCCTGCTGAGCTTTGTATTGTTTGTAGTCTCCTCAGGAGGTGTGCAATGATACCTATGAAGAGTGTGTTGCAGTAGTCCTATTCTTTTACAATAGGTAAACAAGTACGTTTGTGAGGAGCGTTTACGTGCTTGATGTTGGCCTTTGACTACCTTTATAATCATATCAAATGAGTTGAATAATTGGGACATTTAGGCAAACGTATTAAGTTTGCGGGGAAGGTCTGTTGAGCAGAACAGAGTTTGGTTGGCAACTTAAACTAATGAGACCTAATCAACTAATGGTACCAGAGGATGATGCTACAGAGGGAGAGTATGAGGGTTCGAACCTCGAATGTGGACTTTAAAGGTTATTGGCTTGTATGTTTTATATATTTTTTCATTAGGAAATTCAGTTATCTATAACAGAATTTCATTTAATTTTTATCTTCAAGCAATGACAAACTTTGGGTGATTTGGGCCTCACATTATTTTTTGTTTTGTTTTGTTTTATTTTATAACAACAGAATGATTTGGTATTTGGAAAGTCTTTTGAAATAAGAATGAGAGTGAAAGCTTGAAAACAAGGAGTGGCGGGCACCAAGTCGAGACTGAGGGCGTCCCTGACCAGGCTGCTCCGATCTTTTGGGCCCCCAGACAGACGGAGGAAAGAAACAGGGAAGACTCGATGGCGCGAGGAGTGAGACGGGAAATCCCATTGAGTGGTTTCTGGATCGCTGGAGGGAGGGGCCCCTCCCGCCCGGTACTCCAGTCCGTCGCTGGCAGCCAAGTATAAAAAGAGAAAAGAATCCTGAGATAAATACTGGTGAGTGACTGAGAGGCTGGGGGCAAGGGTCCATGCACCGAATCCTGGGGGATGCTGCACAAACAAACCTTGGTGCCTGTCTCTAAAATGGCGGCCCCTCTGGTTCAGTGAACCCTGTTGCAACGACCGCAATAATGAAGTGGTGCGGATATAACATGGCAGCGTAGGCGCCAACCTCATATTGCACCATCTCTTGCCTATTCTACAGAGAGTAAGGAAACAAATAACACTTCTACTATTCAACGTAGCAATAGTTACTAACTAAAAGGGAGAAGGGCTTGCTTGCAGTGATAAGAAACATAGTGCCTGACCCAAAGATGGCAGCCAACCGGAACTCAAATGAAGGAGCTTTGTTATCCCTGATGCAAACCCTGCTACGATGAGCTGAATAGCGCCGAGGGGTGGTTATAACTTCGCAAAGTAAGCGCCTGCCACTTAATGCACCATCTCATGATGTTAACCATGGTACGGTGAGCTCATTAATGACGAGTGGCGATTTTTAATTTGCAAAGGAAGCGTCTTCCACATAATACACCCAATGCCATGTGAAGTTATAAAGTGGGTACCGGCTGTTTCTAGCCCCAAGATCTGATCCCTTGCCTCACTCCAAGATGGCTGCCACAGTGTTCCCTATCGCGTCGTGCTACTCCTCAGAGAAAAAGTAAACGGACTTCAACTAGATCTCAAACACATCCCCCATCTGGCCTAAATGGCAGCCCCAGCCCCTACTCTGGTTTGTTTACTCCCCCCTCCTTCTTTTACCTCTATCTTCTAGTGGGGACATGCTCTATGCTACTGTAGCCTATGCATCTATTCAAAACGTTCTTTTCCTGATCGCTGAGACCTGAGCAACATGGCTGATGCCCGGTGGAGCTCCTAGACAGCTAATGAGGAGATTGGCCCTGTTTTTCCCCTCGACCGTCACCTACCCAGCCGGACATTGGGCACAGTTCTTCCTCGTCTCCCTGCTATGGCTCCTTCCTTCCCTCCTTTCCTACTAATTCTCTCAACCTCGTTGTTTGTTTACTTTACCTTACTATGCTATTGTAAATGATGTAACCAGTCATGCAATGTTCCCCTGGTAAAGCGCTCTGATACCTTCGGGTCTAGCCAGCGCTATGTAAAACGTTTCAGATGTACCTTGTAATGCAACGATCCTCTGGTTAAGCGCTCTGATACCTCCGGGTCTAGACAGCGCTATATACACTTCTCAAATCATATATACTCAAAACTGGTTTCCTGAAAGCTGAGACCTGAGCAACATGGCTGATGCCCGGTGGAGCTTCTAGACAGCTATTGAAGAGATTGGCCCCAGTTCCCCCTTGACCGTCACCTACCCAGCTGGACATTGGGCACAGTTCCTCCTTGTCTCTCCGCTATGACTCCTTCCTCCCCTCCCTCCTACAAATTCTTGCAGCAGAGTTTTGTATACTCTACTTTACTATGCTCTTGTAACTGAT
The DNA here is from genome assembly GCF_964261635.1 of Lissotriton helveticus. Classification (NCBI taxonomy): domain Eukaryota; kingdom Metazoa; phylum Chordata; class Amphibia; order Caudata; family Salamandridae; genus Lissotriton; species Lissotriton helveticus. The sequence continues at coordinate 1,196,357,048 of NC_136068.1, forward strand.
GTAACTTTTAACGCAAAGATTCTAAATGTAAAGCGCTCTGATACCCTCTTGGGTCAAGTTGCGCTATATAAAACTTTATAAATAAAAATAAAATAAATACAATTTCGGGATTTTATAATCAATGACCATTTGGCAATTAGAATTTTTAATGTATCTTAATTTAATGAACGGCTACCTTAATTTGATCAGATATTTAACCATGAGAGATTTTGAGTAAGTCTTTCAGCTGGTATCAGTATGTGGAGGTGGCAACGCACTGGAGGACAGGTAAATGTAGAACCGTGAAAGCAACATAGCATAATATAGTGGAGTCAGATTGCTTTTAAATTTGAGAGGGGTATGCCCAATAATTAGAGTTTTGTTATTTTCTATAGACAGCATAATTTTTAGCCAGAAATCCTCTTCTCTTTGTGGCAACTTGATTTTAGAGGGCAAGTAGTTTAAATTCACCATGCTGAATGTCATAAATATTGGGAAAGCAAACCGGTCCCAGGATGCTTTTTTCCGGTCCAGGGAAGACCTGGCTTGGTAGTTTGGGCTGGACTGTTCCCATGAGGAACAGGGTCAAGACTGATTTACATATGGCTGGGTCTGAACTGGGGTGGCAAAGTGATCTAAAGAACGATGATGGATTCAACCCAGATCTAATAGTGACTGGGGGTGAGTATTTGAAAAGTTTCAGCGCTCAGTCCATCGTATGCGGTCAGTATGTTGTCCCCAGCATTGCATCTAGAGGAAATATAGCTCTATGTGCAAAAATATGGTTTTGTGTTTACTGTGAACAATAGATGGGATACATTATGGGGTCGATTCCGATCCGGTAAAAAGCGCTCCGAATCGTCGTACGGAGCGTTTTTTCCCCGTACGAATCGTACCTGTAAACATCCCGTACGTACGACTAAGTATGTTTCGTACCAGGAGCCATACTCCGTACGAATCGTACAGAGACCGTACGACTCTAATCTCTGTACGATTCTCCCTCAGAACCCGCTGTGCGCGACATCTGTACGGTTCGCGGCTGCTTTTTCCGACCAGGCAAGTACGATTCGTGTTGGGTATGCTCCGTACGACCCTTTTTAGGTCTCGCCCTGCGATTGCAGGCCAAAGGCCTGCTGTCGCAGAGCGAGACTATTGTTATCGTTCTGGCTTTCAAGGACTGAAAGGGAGAGGACAAGAGACTGGCACGCGCACACACGCAGCAGCCTGCCGGGATCAGGTCGCGCGCGTCAACACACGCTCCGATTCCGGCAGGCTCTTCACAACACATGCACAACACACATACAGCCCCCCCCACGCATACACACACACATACATACAGAACCCCCCCCACACACACGCACGCACAAACACATAGAACCCCCGGCGCTTACCCACACATCCCCTACCTCATCTCGGCGTCTTCGCGCTCCCTTGCCCCCGCTCCTCTGGTGCGCACGCACCACTAGTTTCAATTCCCGCGTCGGCTCCGCGCACCACAGGTTTCTATTTAAACAGCCAATCAGGAGGCAGAACTCCTTTCCGGCATGCTCCCTCTCTGGTCCGCTATCATTTTTAACTGCACGGTGCGTCATGTTTACCTTTGTCTAGTTTACAGACTAAAAATTAAATTATTCTGACTAAGTCATGGAACAGCAGTTCGATCAAATTGCGTTTTCGTCACATGCTAGTTGCACGAAACGCTGTAGGGGTCAAAAGTTGTTTAGTCCTGCAGCATGGCGCCCCTGTGGGCACAGAAAGAAAATAAATGAGCAGTCTAGTTGTTTATCACCAATTTACTATCCATCTTTAACGGCTTTCCCGCACCTAAAGACCAAGTGGACGTTTTAAAAGTACGATCATTTTTTAAAAGCATACGTGCCCAGTTATAAACTACCAGCGTATGTTCTGAAAGACTGGATCAAGCACCACAGAGAGATAGAGGAGAGAATGACTCATAAAAGTAGCTGTAAAAGTCAAACATAATTTCGTTGATTCTGGTGTTGGAAAACAGTAACAACTTTGCCTGACTTTAACATGTCGTCCCTAGTGCCGCAACGTCACAATGCAGGAAGTGGCGTTGATGAGCGTGACTACTGAAACGATTTCACTGGGTGGGGGGCTCATGAAAGAACGAGGTTGGGATTGGGCTCGCTTCTTCTGCAGTGCACTTGCGAGTCATGGATGGGTCCTGGGCTTTGCGCGTAGGCTGTGACGTAGCGGTAGATGAAAGCGACAAGGAATTGGCTTCTCAGCAGGTACAGCCTCTTTTCACCCCGTATAATTACTGGGCTACACACAGAAATACCCATGTGCTGGGCTGTGTAGTAATCCCTCATTAATACACCTCCAGAGGTTTGCTGGTGTAATTTTCTTTATTGAACAAACAGTGTAAAGCCAAGTGATGAATACTTACCAAACCACATATATACTGCAGGTTGCTTGCAAAGAATATGTCACAGTGCGGGTAAAAAATTGCATGGATTGTTTTTAGGCCACAAACTTCCCGGCATGTCGCCGCTTTTAAAGTGTGTTAATGTAGCACATTAGACCAACCTTCTGACAAGCATAATAAGGGGCCGGCCCATCGCTATTATATGGAATTACCCATGCCTGTTTTTATTTTTTAAACACAAGAACACGCCGCTCTCTTGGATTTATAGTTTCGCTTTTAATATCACAAAACTGTCTAAAAATAATCACAAATTACCAATTATTAATAGTTGACTCTGAACTCTCTGAAATTGTCAAATGTGCGTCAAGATCAGTTTTGCATACGCTATGCTAAGGATGTTAGTGCACACATCCTCTACCCTAGAACAATGCAATGTTACAAGAGTTTGCACCATTTTCAGAGAATAATAGTGACCCATTTATATTTTTTCAGATTTTAATAGGGCCAAGAGCTTGTACTCCAATGATTTTGTGTAAAATGTTATACATTCTTTTTGTATCTGGCTTGATGGTGCAGCTGTTTTCAGAAGTAATTTGATCAACATAAAACAAGCATTGGCAAAGCCAAATGGTTGCGGCAATGCCCAAGCTATTGGCTTTGTCAATGGGAATATCCTTTAGTCATGATGTCAACAGCACATGTGCTGTTCAGCATAGCGGAAAGTTACTGAAAGCCCAGAATCACAGTATGTTGAGCGGACTCTGAGTCACTTTGTGCAAAAAAAAAAAAAAAGCAGCGACGAAGGAGGTAGTGGAGGGTGGGTCAAGCAGAGAAGCAAGAGGAGCTGGGCGCAAGCAACAATCGGAAAAAAACTTTAATTGAAGCAGGATCAGTGCCAAAAATGAATGTGTCATTGTGTAATGTAACTGGTGAGCACTTAAAGTGCCTTGCGTTTACGCTATTGCAAGATGGATGACCGAGCCAGAGTTCCAATACCAACGGATCGTGTTTTAAGAAATGCATACGTTTTGTACACGTGCATGCATTTTTGTGATATGTGTGTAATTGTACAAGGGAGATGGCCTGAAAAGACAAGTACTCCTATAGAGTGATTGGAAACAAACAAAACAAGCATTTACAATGATAGGTCTCGCATTTGCGAGAGTTTGAGCTATTCGCATTGTAACTGACAAACCTTTTATCCATGTGTTGGTTTTGAATACAGATAAATAAAAGGCATTGTCATTTACAGTGACAGTGGCTTAAACTCTCGCAAATTCGAGACCTATTGCATTGACAATGCTTTTTAGTAAAATGTGATCCGTTTTAGCTTTAACATATTTTTGCTAAATTCGGCAGATTACGTGCCTGCTGATGGATTATGAGGCAACTGTGACATCCATAATTATTTAGAAAACACTGTGGCTGCCAAATCGCATAATTTCTGTAACCCTGACCATAGCTCATACTGACCCACAGATCCCGGTAGGTTGTAGTGGTTCTAGCAGAAGACCCGAAATGTGGAAAACCACTCTCGTGAATCTTATCTAATAAACCATTTCTAAATGTTTGCCGCATGAATCGTGACATCACCAACCTAGTGACTTCCTTTCGAATCCCAAAATATGTCAGTATGTTGGTGCTTTGAAGTGGATCACACAGATCCTTTCTCCCTTTTCTTGCAGTGACTCTCATGTAAGCCACACTTTTGTGTGCACAATTCATTGCCGCATTTCTGTGCCTCGCACTTTATTTTATCGTCGCAGACGACTGCTTTGGTGCCATCTCTACCCCCCACTTCCCGATGTCGTGCCTTGTTCACCCCTGCCCTTCCTCTCGTTGTCTGTGCCTTCTCCCTACCCCCACACCCCCCAGCTGTCCTTGCCTTCTTGCCCCCGGCCACATCCATTGCAATAGGTCTCGCATTTACGCAAGTTTAAGCTATTGGCATTGTAAATTACAATGCTTTTTATTTATGTTTTGATCTTTAAAACATATATAAAACACATCGTCATTTACAATGCCAATAGTTTAAACTTGCGTAAATGCGAGACCTATTGCATTGCAAATGCTTGTTCTACGGGAGCTGAAGACTCCCGTAGAATCAGAGTTCGCCCCGAAACAGGTACGGAACGGCCCCCCCAGGTACGGTGCGTACCCCCCATGATCATAGGGGTAAGTTGCATACACCTACGATCATGGGCTGTATGAGCCGTACCCCATGTACAATGGGTGTACGAGTCGTACCCCGAGCCGCACCCCATGCACGATGGGTGTACGAGCTGTACCCCATGTACGATGGCACCCATCGTACATGGGGTACGGCTCGTACACCCATCGTGCATGGGGTGCGGCTCGTACACCCATAGTACATGGGGTACGGCTCGGGGTACGACTCGTACACCCATCGTACATGGGGTACGGCTCGGGGTACGACTCGTACACCCATCGTACATGGGGTACGGCTCGTACAGCCCATGATCGTAGGTGTACGCACCGTACCCTTACGATCATGGGGTGTACGGACCGTACGGTGTGTATGTGTTTGTGTGCTTTTCCGTACGACTCGCCCTTACCTGACGTGGCCATACAAATCACGTCCTGATCACCCGGTCCGGATCATACTCGCCGAGTCGTACGGTGTGTGTACAAGTCGTACGGAAATGGCTCGGGATACGAATCGTACGGACGGTGATTTTATCGGATCAGAATCGACCCCTAAGTGTGATGGTATCAATATGAAAGACTTCTATGCTACAATGTAGCGATTAAAACAATTTCTGTTCAGAAATTATTTATATCACTTGACATGGTAAGCTGTTAGAATGTTGTTCCTAGCGTTACATTTACTGTAAATGTCTATTTATGTGCAACAATGTGGTTTCATGGTCACCAAAGATATTAGACAGGATACATTGTGAGTGACAGTATCAATATGAGATGGTAATAAGACCAGTGCAAGGCAAATTAGCCTTTAAGAAATACAAATAATACAAAGGGATTGGTACTCGTGATTGTAAATGAGTCACCTTTGTTAGCGTCTATGTATGACAGAATATTTTAGAAATGTAAAACTTGGAGTATACCTCACTTTGAAACTTTTAATCAGAATGTTTTTTTTACTTGGATTTGAAAGTAACTATGTAACTAGTTAAGAAGTGAAATGGTGTGATGGTCACAGCATGATTATTTAATCAGTGAAATGCCTCTATCGGGAATTGGTAAGCTACTAGTGGATTGGTTGATTATGTGTGATACATACGGGTCAGTGCGGGACAACTAGTGAATAGTGTTTTGATTTCTTTAAATGTAAGCAATTTAGGACATGATTTTCTCTGTACACACGAAATAAAATGTTCAGGCTGTAGAAAAACTCCCAAAATATGATGTACACAAGAATCGAGAAATTGTGAAGCAATGTAGATACCCCTACCTTCACCACTAGCAGAGGACCACGTTTACAACCATACATCACCTTATTTTTTATTAAGAAAAAGGTACGTAGCAACAGTACTCCGTGAGGAAACTGAGATTGTGGACGTAAGGGATCCCTAAGCAGTAACAATATAACCACCCCAGTAGTTGCTAACTTTTGAATGATCCAACTTATGGCCAGTGTTACATGTCCAAGTGTTTCAAGAACTTGGAATATATATAAGAATGGTGGGAGCATAGTGCAGGATTTTGTCATAAACTGTCTTTTGATTTTTTTTGTTTGCTTTAGGGTTATAACTACATAAAAGATTTTCTTTGGAACAATAAGTGTAAATGGGTCTTCACTTGGTACTTAACTGTGAAAATGTATAATTTGTCATTTTAACCAGAATAGGTGATTGCAAAACCATTGAGTTGAGATTATACAAATGCTTATGAATAATGTGATAAGACTTAGAAACGTTAGTAAAAACAATTGCTATTTTAACATTTTTGCCCTGAAGAAGTGGCTTGTGTCGCTGTGAAATGTGTTGGCTGAACATTTGTAATTATGACACCTGCTAACTAGACTGAACTGGACAACTGCTAACTGAATTAAATTGGTTGAAAGTTTTTATGGTATCATGACAACTGTTGATTTAATTGTATTGAAGCATAATAACACTGAGATATGAAATATGAATAGGAAGATAAAATATTTTGATAATAAACCATAATGAAATATAATTTATGCAAATTGTACATCTATTTGTGACACTGATGTTTTTGTAATAGCTCCCTAAAAGTCAGATTATATTGAATAACGTCATGTAGGGCTCATTCAGAATTGGAAACCTCATCTGAACATTAGGGGAATCCACAATCTAATTAACAACATGATTTCATTTCAACTTAATTAAACAGACGAACCATTCTCAGAACAACAGCAACTGATAAACGTAGTTTCTGCCACAAATGTATTAAGTCATTACATATGCAAAACAATATAATACAATATGATGTAGGTGAATATACAGCAGACAACGCAGTTCTCAAACTTTAATTGTATTTAAAACATATAATACATAAAACACTGTACAGTTCACAGTGGTTGTATAAATTAATCAAAGGTAAAGAAGTAAGGGTAGGTTAAGCAAATGAACAGTCCCTTCCTGTTACTCGTCAATGTCAACCAAATGGGAGAGTTTCTCTACGTTTCGACAATTAATTATTCGCAGGGTCACCTCAGGAAGTAGTCATCCACATTACCAGAATGGTTCTTCTGTGTAATTAAGTTGAAATTAAATCATGTTATTAGATTAGACTGTGGATTCCTCTAATGCAGGGTTCTCCAAAGTCAGTCCTGGTTCCGTATCCATGTCAGATTTTTAAGAAAACTGTATATATCTAATTGGCATAAGCTAAAAATCTGACATGGATCCGGCCCTCCAGGACCAACTTTGGAGAACCATACTCTAACATACAGATGAGAATTCCACTTCTGAATGAGTACCACAGGACTGTATCTATGCCTAGTTATATCATGAGCTGTAGAAGACAGACTCTTACATACACCACTCACGAGGCCGCTCTGTATTTTTATCATATTTCTATTTTTTAGCCTGCACCATACATGCACTCAATGGGATTCTACCTTTAATCACAGCATAGGTTTTGGTGATCATTCTTTAATACATATACCTATGGCATGGGTTCTAATGAGTAGACCATATTATACACTACTCAGGCTGGTTTTGATACTTATAGATCTGGCATGGGGCCCGCTGCAGAATATAAAGAGGGGCCCTTGAGGCTCCCATATCTCACCGATACTCATTGGCTTTGTACAGAATGGTAAAACACACAAGATGATGGACGGAATGTTGCACAATAGCAAAAAATTCACCCGCAGTCACAGATCTGGGTTTAATCCATCGTTATTTTGCTCACCAAGCCACCCCAGTTCAGACATGGCCATATGCAAATCAGTCTTGACCCTGTGCCTCATGGGAACAGTCCAGACCGAACTGCCAAGCAATGTCTTCCCTGGACCGGAATCAAGCATCCTAGGACCGGTTTCTGGCTATCAGCCTTCATCAGCCAGGATAGCTCGACTCCAGTGGCGTAGTGAGCACAGGACCTATGTCTGAACTGGGTTGGTGTGGTGAGCAAAAAAACGATGGATTTAGGCCCAGATCTCTGTACTGGGGTGAATGTATGACATTGTTCTGCGTTCTGTCCATCAACTGTTGTTTTTGCATTTGTACAGAATGGTGGCCCTTCTGTATGGTCCGGGGGCCTTAAAGAATGCCCCCCCCCCTCCAATGGAAGGGCTGCATGGGCCTGCGTTATGCCCCTGAGATTAGGTTGTAAGATTTAGTCTTTATTACAAATTGTGTAGCATGTGCTGCGAACGTGAGAACGTGAGTTCTCGTGGTGAAACTATATTATACAATGAATTGGTTAATCTCTGTTTTTAGGTCTCGCCTAGACGAAAGCAAAAAGCAAAGCTTTTTGCTGTCTAGCGAGACTACTTATGTCGCCACTTTCCAGGGATTGCGGGGAATGTGGACAGCACAGAAAACTGTCACGAGCGTCTCCTGCTGGAGATTGTACCTCGTGAGCGCGCACGTCGTCACTCACGCATGCGCACAAACCAAGGCATCCACACACTGCATATACACACACGCACCCCCCCTTAAACATACACACGCGCACACAGACAGACAGACGCACGCACAAACACACTCAAACAGACACACACACACGCACGCGTACACCCCACCCCCACTCACCCCTCCTCTCACTCAACTTACCTGTTCTGGCGGTGCACGGCGGCGGCTCCTTCTCCCGGGTGGCGGTAGCGCTTTGCGGGGCTCTCTCACGACATGAGAGCCCCGCCTTCCCCATGCGCCCGGCCGCTCTTCACCCGGTCCCCCATCTCGGGACCGGGACTCAATGCGGAGCCTTCGTGGCTCCTCGGGCAGCTCGCTCTGTCTCTCGGCGCGATGGGGCGGGACTTCCGGTTGGGGCCGCGCTGGCATTGGCCGGCTTCCCAACCGCTTCCGGGTCGTCGCGGGCAGCGCGGCGGCCCGGCACAGCCATGATGCGTATGTTTTTTACACGGTATACCGTCTCTCAATAAATCGGATCGGTCATTCCACCCCACTGAAACAACTGGCAAAATTAAAATGTTACTTTACTTTCGCCCTTCCCAGCCTCAGTGTACCTGCAAGACTCACGCCGGCGCTGCACGCTTCCCGTAGTGAGGATTCATTCCATGCGCAGATAGCCAGCAACAATTTTCGGATTGATATCCCCATAGACAGTAAGTTACCACGCTGCCCTGCCCGATAATTTGTTTTCACGCCCGGCACACCTCAGTGCTTGTTATAATTGGGGCCTGTTTTTATCCGTCAGTCCCATGGTGTCTTGCTAAGTACTAAAATGAATAAAGAAGTTGAAATAAAGTGCTTAGTTTCTGTTGTAACCAGCCTCTCCCTTCCATCGGCACGCTATCCCGTGTCCTGGCTCCCTTCGCTTCCACTAAGCCACACCCGAATTCCAGACAACACCTGTTTGTGTACGTTTTCAGCGTTATTCCAGTCAATGGCTTTCTGTGACTTTCTCCTATAGACTCCCAACAGATCTCCGATTGTACTTGAAATTATATTAAAACATGTTTTTAAATCAGTCATGATCACTCTTGTTGTCAGATAAAATTGAACTTACACCTCCCCCATAACTGCCAAGATTCCGGATTGCTTATGTGTGACATTTTCATAGTTACAGTGTGCTTGAGTGACGTTCAGCTGCCAAATGTGTGACACTTAGAGTGACACTTTCTCGCGAGTAAAACCAAGCAATTTAGTACATGGAAAGCAATAAATATCAGAAATGACATACTTCTGAGCAATGAGTTATAAAAATAATTTGAAAATAATGCAGAACTCTTGAAATGGGACGTTAACACTTGTTTTTATTGAACTTGAAATGTCTGCACAGTTTTGTGCAGCCTATTTTATTTTGTGTGTAATACATTTAAAAAAATAAAAAATAAAGTTGTATTCACAGTGCTTTCAGTCACAGGCTGCGACCGCCGCACTCTAATGCAGGAAGTCATTATTTCCTGCAGCGACAAACAAGACTCAGTTCTGAGTGTCTCTGGTTACACTAAACAATCTCTGCAGTGATTGTTTTAAGCAATTGAGGTAACAAAGCAGATTCCCCGCCTTCGGGGTGAACAGCAGGTGTGTTCCTTGGCAGTCCTTTTGCATTGATGTGCTTCCTGCATTGTTCTTAGACCTTCTTTTCCACCAGTATTACCCCACTCACCCACTTTTATTCTGTAGGTGGAGCAGACTTTCTGCCCATGTGTGATCCTCAGCAGGTCTGACTTGTGCAATGATTCGGAATTGTGATGCATTGATTTGTGCGTTGGAGGAGGTTGGGTTTTCCACAAGGACTCCTAACTTCCATAGTGGGGAACCTTCTGAAGTATTCTCAGTTAGAAGAGGTCAAATAAAGCGGTGGTCTCTCTACCCACTATTGTTTAACAAATGTATAGAGCTGAGTTCAATACCATTAACAGTTCATAAATTATACATTTATCGTGGTCGAACTGGCCTGTAGGGCAATCTGACAGTGTCCCGTGGGCTGTCTGACAGGTCAGTGGGCAGGTCGTTTTTTTGGCGGTTTGTTTGTTTGTTTTATGGACTAGTGTTATAACGACGATTCATGCGTATGCTCCTCAGCAATCCTGTAGTGAGTTTTTTTGTTGTTATGCTACAGTTGGAAGATAGCAAATGACCATTTTGGACTTGAGATTTAGAAATAACGTCTGCATAGCAATGTGCAGCTGCCAGGCACTTGCAAAAGCATAACTAACAAGCATTTGCAATGCAATAGGTCTTGCATTCACGAGAGTTTAAGCTATTGGCATTGTAAATGGCAATTCCTTTTAGTTATGTTTTAAAAAACAAATTATAAAAAAAGGCATTGCCATTTACAATGCCAACAGCTCAAACTTACGTAAATGCGAGACCTATTGCATTGCAAATGCTTGTTAAATCCATGTATACACGGATCTGCCTGAAGCATACACTCAATGGCCTGTTGTGTGTACTTGTCGCACGGGTTTTAATGGCCACCCTCTAGTATGTACACAGTAGCTTGCTCTCTGTACTTTTATCATGGGTTCTACATGTCTAGCCTGCATTATACACTCAGCAACAGGGTCTATGGATCAGACGATCTCACACAGACTAGACTGCTACGAGTACTTCTAGCGTGGACTGGAATGGGAGACTGTGGTCCCCTCTGGATGCTGCCTCGTGACTTGTAACATGGATTCTAATGGCCGCCTTCAATGTACACACACCTTTTCATCGTGTGTTTGTGTGGTTACCATTTCAAGCGTCTTACTGTGCTTTACTCCTGCTCAGAATGTTTCTCTGTACGTCTTGATTGCAGTAAATTGTTAAACCGGTCTGAACAGTGTACTACTAGATTTGTTTGGCACGAACAGATATCAGTCCCTTGGGGATACACACCCAGTCGTTGAATGGAAGCATCCGTCTGAGAAGCATGCCCTGGGCTGGAGTTGGCAGGCCGATGGCGGTACCAGCATGCCCCCGGGCACGCCATCCCTGGTGTCCGCGAACAATGTGCCAATTCACGGGCATTGCTAGCTCGCCCGGGACCTGCTGGGCCGCGACACATCGTTCAACAGCGTCGGCATTGTTCGGGAACAATGGGAGGTTAATGTCAGGTACGTCACGGCTTGGATAATTACACCCCGCGCCCCCTGGTTGGGGAGGACGGAAGCATCATGGGCCCGCAGAACGACAGCTTTTCCAGGCAAGTTCAGCTAAGACTGCGAGTTACAAGGCGCTCCCTCCTCTTTGATGAACTGACAGGTGATGTGCACACTGGGTAACAGGGGCCCCTGTAGGCAACTCTCAAGTACTCTCGACAATCTAAGAGCTGGCAGGTCTGGGGCAGAGTCAGTCACATGTCAGATGCTACCAAACATATAAACTAACTCTGCCCCGTCCAACTGTCCATTCACAGACACCGTCCAGCCGAGCATAAACTCCTGAGTCCCCTGAAGGTCACCGGCCTGTCCCCCAGCCCTGCACAGCCGCCTCCAGCTCCCACCCTCCCACCTTGCAGCAAGTACCCAGTTTATACCGGACGGTTTATTTGCCAGACACGTCTTCTCACTCGCCGATGCTGTGCTCTAATGCAGGGATTGTTTTAAACAAACAATCTCGCAGCTAAAACGTGCCATTAAAAGCCAGCAGGTGCGCTCGGCTCACACGGTAATTACACTAATATTTCATCCTCGCAGCCACTTCATAACATCTAATTGTCTGTAAATTAAAAGGCGTTATCATCTCCCGTTGAGGGATGGGCTGGAAACGGGCGGAACAGGGTAATTACAGGATTTCTTCTACGGATGCCGGGAGGCCGCGGCATTCCTAGCTTTCTCCTTCGGGAGGTGTCGCTTCCGGGTCACCTGGTCTCGTGGCAGACAGCCCGCGGTAACGAATGGCACAACTGGGATGTTTATTTTTAATGTGTTGTTGCATTTCTTGTTTGCGTCTCTTGCCAGCAGGGTCCCCGCTAGAACGGCCTTTGCCACCATTCAAGCTTCATAGTTCTCTAACAATACCCCCTGTGAAGCTCTGCATTAGTTGAAGTGTGTCTGTTATGGTTGGAGCTGTCACTCAGTGACAAACACAGGGGTGTTCTTCCTAGCGCACCTCATACACATAGACCTACCTCCATGACGATGGTGGGTCTGGGACGGTGAATCACTGCTGGGGGGAAGGAGGCCATCAAAGAGAAAGTCGAATACACTTTCGACTTGAGAAGTGAGAAGGCGAGTGTGAAAACAACTTGGGAATTTACGGTAGTCTGGGGCAGCAGAGAAGGCCTGCTGCCAGGGCACAAGGGCAGCTTCAGGCGCCAGTAGATGCTGTGGGTACCAGGGAAGCACCTACACTATGGATAGGGTTGGCCTCGGGTACCCTCGAGTTTATGAGTGCCTGTCTGTTTCTCTTTTCAGGTATAATTTTTGGGAGTGAAACGAGCACCTATGCACGGATTTGCTGCCTTTTGCTTTCAGCCATGTGATTACTGCAGTGTCTCTGTACCCGGACAAGAAGCCCAAGGAAGCTGCTTGCAGAAACCTCCTGGTGCTACTCCACTTCAGTAACTTCTTGGCTCCCAACTTAATGGCGCAATAAACTCACACGCCGCTGAGGGCGCAGGCCCGTGTGTACAGTACACGCAAGCTATATGTGTCCTACGGCTAAACCTCGACCTGGAATACAGAATAAAAGTGTTTCCTTAACATAGTGGTTTATACGATGAAGTCTCTTCAAAAACAGTGCCTGGTCTCACATCAGAACCCCCACGCAGCACGAGACGGAAGGAGATGGAAACGAGAAGAGAGAGCGAACGCTGAATGACCATTTGTAATAGGGTAATAAAAGTGCATAAAAGCTGCTAGGGATAGTGCTCTGTGTAAAGGAATAAACGCTTAATGATTACAGAAGAGTGATCACTTCTGTCTCGGAGTCAAAAAGAATACCTGATTACCCAGCCACAGAGAAAAGCACAATAGACCAGAATACAAAAACCACAATAGGAGAGAACAGAATAGAATTGAATAACCAAGAGTGAAACCAGCGGCTGACAAAACTTTATTGTTGAGTCAAAATGAATACAAGAAGAGCTAAGGGCGGAATCAAACACATGATGGGCATGCTGAATCTGAACCTCACGGCCAGTGATCAGCCATAAGAAAGCCACAGCGGGCCCAGAACCAGGCAGCACATATTTTGAGATCAGACCACTGCGCAAAAGAAGCCATCAAATATCACCCAGGCCTGACGACTGAAAACCTCACTCCGTGCAAGCTACTCAGCCTATGTGCTTTCATCAGCTAATAGTCTCCCAGAGCCCAGCCTGCACTCAGTCACTACACTTAGATACTTCAGGAACATGAGCAGGGGGTTGGGTCACTCTCGCTAGCCAACTTGATACACCTTTCATCCGACAGCGGGAAACAGCTACAAATTGTTCACAAAATGCTCAAACCATATCATTTTCTCTCAGCATTTATAGATATTTTGGTTCTCAGATCGGCCACTTTCTGCTTGTAGTATTCTTCTTCCTTGTGTTATTATCCGCTAGTAGCTATCAATGATACGAGCCCTAAAGCATCCGAAGTGGACCCAGGCAGCACAGGAGGCTTGAAAATTCCAATAAATTCACAACATCAATGGCTAGCGGGATTAATGACGAAACATCACTATGGGTACAGTATTTGGATTGTGAAGAGGCGGCTTTGTCTGACAGGTCCGATCAAGCCTAACACCCTGGTCTCAACTAACCTAACAGGGTAACTAGCACAAAGATAATCTATATCTCTGCCGACTCCAAGCAACACCTCACCCTCTGTGGCCTCACAGCCAAGTCCAGCCCCTAAAGCCATATCCATGGGTTTCACATATCTAAAGGCCCCATGACATGGACTTCACATATAGACATCAGAGGTGGAACCTCAAGGTTACACCTCTCTGGAACTCACCATCCTCAGCTGTAGACAACTGTTGAACCTACGGCTAGAGACATTATGTATCATACAATGTGGATTACATCCATTGCCTTGATTGTAAATAACCATCCTGTTTTTAACCGTTTTTAGGTCTCGTGACCTATCAATGCGCATGCGCATTGAGAGAAGCGAGACTATAGGGCTTTAAACAAAGTTTAACTGTGGCGATTTGGTGCTGTGCCCGTGCGCTTTTACGTCAATGCGCAAGCGCATTGACCTAAAATGCACGTGCACATCACCAAATCGCCGTCTGTTCCCTCAGCCGCACTCCTCCCACACCTTTGAAGTGAAGCTTAGCTTCACTTCAAAGGCCCCGGCTGCTTTCACACCCTCTCCCCGATCCGCCCCCTCCCCTGCCCGCCGTGTCGCATTTCTCCTCCCCACAGCAATGCCCTCCGTCACTCTGCCCCCTCCCCTGCCTGCATTTTACAGACTTCCTGGAGGAGGGAGAGAAACATTTGCTGCTTTAGGCTACCAGCTTTGAGGGACTGGTATACAGAACATTGTACACCCAGTATGCCAAAGTTTTCGGTGGTAAACGTGATTCGTCCTATATTAATATTTTAGGACAAGCTACACAGAGATTTTAAGAGTAAAGAAGGCGGTTGCTTAAATAATCCATACAAAAGGCTTTACGATCTCCAGTTACAGCTTGCAATGCCGTGCTGCATAGCTTTGTACTGAATCACAGGCCCGTTGCATGTGCAGACCCATCCTTCTAGATAAACACACTTTCGAGCTGGGATCTCTATTTGTAATGTGCCTTTCACGCACTCAGCTGGCCAGAATTGCTGCACAAACAGCCTTTCATTGTCAGAGTAAACTTTGAGGAAAATTACACTCCACCAGTAGGAATACTATACAGATAAATGCCTCTAAACGGCGAATAAAAATTAAACTGGCTAATGTCGCTGAGCTGTTACCACTGCGCCATTCCGTGTTTCTTTCTTTTTTTTTTTATTACTTTTACTCATGCTTAGATTGGAATTTCTGAAACCGGAGCATGACTTCAGCATTTCACTTCCTTCCAGAGATGATTTTTTTTTTCCATCAGCCTACACTCCTGTGCCTCGCGATTGTGACTCCAGCAGGAAATGGGAGGCAGAAAAAAAGCAGCTTTTTAACTTTGTTGAAACAATGAAAATGTACTTCGGAGTTCCTTTATTTTAGTTCGTATTCGTAGCCGCGGGAGCGCTTTGCACGAACCGTATACTTACGCTCAGATGGTGGTTGAAAGCATGTGCGTCTAAAAATAAAACTGCTTACCTGGTGATTGGTTACCTTTCTTCCTGTTTGCACGTGACTGGATAGGTAATCCTGGTAGTGGGATTTTTCAACTGGCCCCCTATGGTATCTGAACTTGCAATCAAATATGATGGCTATGGTTTAGTAAACTATACATTTACGGGACGCTTTATTTGTATCCTTTCTTGGGCCGTGTCCCCCCCTCCCCCCATTCCGCTGGAATGTCCAGTACTCTGGGGGCTCGGCGATCAAAGTAGACCTGGCGTAATATTTCATGTTAATGATTTACTGCACTTAAATGAATATCTAATTAGCAGTTTTTAGAAGTTGTATGATCCCCCTCATCAAGGCCAGCACTTTTAAACATATAAATAGTATTCAATGTAGTCTGTTTAATAACATACTTTGCAGCTAAATTTCCTGGGTCTGCACATTATTCCTACACTTGTACAACCGACTTATCAAGATGAGACGTTGGTGAGTACCTCCTAAAACGTATTTATATTAATGTAGATTTTATTTTAAATATATATATTTGTACTGATTTACCATGTAACATTACATTTGTGTTGGTTACAGTGCATAGGCTCTCAGTACTTAGATCATGACACCATACCTAAATGATGTAACTCACAGACCACGGTGATACAATGTTTCTCACAGATGACCCGGGTAATAAATGAAAATACATTTGGACTGCTAAAGTCACATTTCGCTACCTACATAATATTAGTGGCACTCTCCAATATTCCCCATACGTGGCTAATAAAACTGTGGCAGCTTGTAATATTGCAACCAGAAGGAGCCTTCTCATACAGGCTTATGTTGATACTTCTGACAAGGAAGAGGAATTCCAACACAAAATACATTTCAGGATGCCACAACCACACCCACCACCACTACATCCACATCCACCACAACCACCACCCCATCCACCACCACCACCACCACATCCACCACCACATCCACCATCACCTCCACATCCACCATGACATCCACCGCCACATCCACCACATCCACCACCAACACATCCACCACCACCACATCCACCACCACATCCACCACCACTACCGCATCCACCACCACCACCGCATCCACCACCACCACCGCATCCACCACCACCCCCACCACCACTACATCCACCACCACATCCACCACAACCACCACCCCATCCACCACTACATCCACCACCACATCCACCACAACCACCACCCCATCCACCACCACCGCATCCACCACCACCACCGCATCCACCACCACATCCACCGCATCCACCACCACCGCATCCACCACCACATCCACCATCACCACCATATCCACCATCACATCCACCACCACATCCACCATCACCTCCACAACCACCACCACCACCACATCCACCACCACTTCCACCACCACCGCATCCACCACCACCACATCCACCACCACTTCCACCACCACCGCATCCACCACCACCACATCCACCGCATCCACCACCACCACATCCACCGCATCCACCACCACATCCACCACCGCATCCACATACACCACTTCCACCGCATCCACCACTTCAACCGCATCCACCACCACCACATCCACCACTTCCACCACATCCACCACCTCATCCACCACCTCATCCACCACCTCATCCACCACCGCATCCACCACCACCACATCCACCATACCCACCACCATCACTTCCACCACCACATCCACCACCACTTTCACCACATCCACAACCACCACCACCACATCCACCACCACTTTCACCACATCCACAACCACCACCACATCACCACATCCACCACCACCACATCGACCACATCCACCACCACATCCACCCCCACATCCACCATCACCACCACCACCACATCCACCACCACATCCACCACCACCATATCCCCCAGATCCACCACATCTATATGTGTGTGGCTCTGTGTGTGTTTAGGTGCAAATGCAATGTTCTTGGATTTTCGTCACAATAAAATACACTGAACATAATCTTCACCAAAGTTATTTACAAACATTTAAGCTATTGCCATTATAAATTACAATAACTTTTATTTAAGTATTATTTACAAAATTAAAAGCCATTGTTATTTGTAATATCAAGACATATAAGTCACGTACATACAACACACATTGCATTACAAATGCTATAGGTGTCACATGTGCAAAAGTTAAAACTATTGACATTGTTACTGACAAAGCTATTAATTTTGCTACTTTCAAAACCAACACATAAATAAAAAAAGTGTAATTTACAATACCAATAGCTCAAACTTTCCTAATGCGAGACCTATTGCATTTCCAATGCTTGTTTATTATTACCTTCAGCACTGTGTGTTCACTAGAGCACTGAGCAATTGTAAACAGCTATTTTTTTTCACCAAAATACTACTGTGGTCTCATGTCTACTTCTCATTTATTTATTTATTTACATGATGCTGTTATTCTTTTATTAGAAACCAGCTATTTCATATATTTCTCTTCAAAATAATTTGTGTAATTGATTACGCACATTTTGCATCACAGGCCAACTGTCTAAAGCTGAACACAGACAAGTCAGAAATAGTGATCTTCAGGAAGAGGACATCACGATGGGACTCCACCTGGGGCCATATAATACAATGCAGCACCTTTTCCTCGTTAGTGCCTCGGCGCTAACAAGGAGAGTGCACCCTATACGATTGAATGTGCTGTGATCAGGGTAGCCGCAAACTCGTGCTGCCCTGGGGGCAGCACATTCAAATAAAATACAGAGCAGCTTTGAAGCAGTCGCTCTGTATTTCACTATGTAGGCGGCACCCCGCCTGCACTTTTTAGGAGGATTAGAAATCCGCTTCCAGGTGAGTGCAGTGAGTGACTGCACCCGTCTGCAAGGGGATGGCGGTAGGGTCCATAGGACCCCCCATTTCCCCCTTCCAGAGGCTGCTATCAGGGGGATTGCAGCCCTCATTTAAAATTGCAACCCAAGCTCCTTGAACCTCATGGTCTAACCTCTCCACCCTCATACTCCCACCACTTTGAATATGTAGAATTTGCCCCTTAATGATAAACAATAGGAACAAACTTCGTTTTCTCCTTTGTAATGCTGATTTTATAGTTTTATATCACCCAGAACATCAATTATTATTGTTATCCAGCTCAACAGTACACATTCCATCAGCATTAGAAGGATAGCACTGGCTGCCTTCTCTCCTGCAGAGGCGGCAGCCAGATGGGGGAAGGTCTTCGAGATCAAGAAGATAGTCAGCGGTAAATCTCTTGCAACATACAATAGCCCAATCATTTGCACAGAAGGCAGACTACTCACAACAGAGAAGGAGCAGGAAAGCAAGCAGGGCTGAGCACTTCAAAGTCGTTTTGTGCAGACCAGTACCAACAAGTGAAGGGGACATCCAAGAAGCAGAGACTTGGATGTAAAACCACCCCACCACAGAAAGAAGAAATCATCACTACGACCCGATCTCTCAAGACCGGAAGGCTCCTGAACAAAACAATCTGAAGGCAGGAATGTTCAAGGCAGACCCTCAAACATAAGACAAGCTCCTCCGACCAATGTTTACATTGATTTTGTAGGTAAAGAAATTATCAGATGACTGGAACAAATGCATACTCATCAAGATTGCAGAGAAGGGTGCATTAATCAATTTTAACAACTGGCCTGAAGTCACCCTTCTGTCGATCTCGAGTAAAATCCTGGCGAAAATCCGTGTACAGCGCATTTCTGATGCTGTGGACAAGCAGTTAAGAAAATAACAGGCTAGGTTCCTCAAGGACGTGTTGATCAGATCCTTGCTCTACGCAACATAAAGAAGTGCACAGAGTGACAGAAACAACTATACATCAACTTCATTGCTTTTAAAATATCCTTTAACAGTATCCAAGTGACATCTTCTGGCATATACTGAGAGCCTATGGCATACTGCAGCAGATAGTTCTCCTCATCAAGAGCTTCTATGATCATTTTATCTACAAGATGGGAAACATTGAGTATAGCTTCAAAGTCAGGACACAGGGATGCACAATGTTACTTTTGCTCTTCAACCTAGTCATCAACTTGGTGATGCGACACACAACAGAAGACCAATCCAAAGGCATCAGACCGACTTTTTCAGGAAGTTGTTCCATCACACTTGCAGAGATGTCAAGGCTTCACAACAGAATACCACAGCAGTGCTCTGCACCCATCCATTTCTAGTCTAACACAGACTTATCCCTACACTAACTGCGCACAATTGAGATTGTCCTTCAGACTACACTGCGCAGGACATGGTTCTGAACCATATGGTTGACTTAGTGGGTGGAGGAGAACTCTGTTCTGTCGGACTTGCAATATGGCTTTCGAGCCGGTGTAGGAACCGTGGAGCAGTGTTTGAACCTGTCTCTTTTAGTAGGCAAATACACCAGGGCCAAGGTGGGGAACCTATTTTTAGCTTTTGTTGACCTTACAGCTGCATTTGATTACGTGATTCATAACAAACTTTGGTCAATTTTAACCCCTTCGCTGCGGCGGCTATTCCACCGCAGCGCTAAGGGGGAGGCGGGGCTGCGCGGCGGTTCCGTGCTCGTGACGGAACCGCTCCGTCAGGGCCCGCGGGCGAGCTGTGCTTATGACGGAACGGTTCCGTCACGGCCCCGCCCGCCTAATAGAACCTTCAGCGCAGGCGCGGAATTCGTGCCACGCAGGCGCGGCGAGCGGGCCGTGACGGAACCGCTCCGTCACCAGCACAGACCACCCGAGGCTCGTAACGGAACGGTTCCGTCACGAGCATGGGAGGGGTTAAAAGTGATGGGTGTTGATTCACAGATTATTTATTTTCTTAAACGTTTTTACAGTGATGCCAATGCACGTGTGCGCTGTGACCTACAGGGTGAACGCTCGGCTCCATTCCTAATCAGAAGTAGAGTTAGGCAAGGCTGCATCCTGGCATAGTGTCTTTTTAATTTATATATAAAAGGTTTGGGGAGGCTCTCTTAAACGATAATCATGACTTCCCCCATGTGTCGGGACAACCTATCCCAGCCCTCCTATATGCAGATGATGCGGTGCTGATGTCCCACACCCAAGTAGGACTTCAGAGGGTATTGGCTAGTTTCACCAAATTTATGAATGAGCTAGGCCTAAGAGTTAATTCTTCCAAGACTTCCATTATGCGTTGCGGTACCGGCATAAAAAAACCTAAAGATATGTTTGTGTCAGGACAAAAGATTGGGGTCACTAACAAATTTTCATATTTGGGCATCCTTTTTGCCCACAATGACTCCTGGTCGCAGGCTGTGTCTGCGAAAAAAAGTAGCACTGGGGGGCGTGGCTAGCAGCCGATCGTGATGGCTGCGTAGCTGAAGAGCTCCGTGGGTGAGGCGCCCTCTAACACTGATCCGACCACTAATCCGTCATAGTTCGAGGCTCCGGGGGCTGCAGCTAAGGTCCAGAACCGAGCAGCGTGGACCGGTAGAATCGGGAGGCGATCTGACACTGGAAACTGGAGGTGGCGAGTGACAAGCTTTGCAGGCCTGCCCGACAGCCACAAGCCGCGACCTGCCGTACTTTGGGAGCCGGGCGGAAGTGAGGGAGAGCCGGACAACGTGAACCCGTAAGTGCGCCCTACTTCGGCCGGGACGGAAGGCAAACAACTGAAGGCTCATCACCTGTGGGCCGCAGACAGTGGCGGTGATTCCGGTGCTGACAGGGACCGCGGTAGGCACGCGGTAGTGAATGAGACGGAGCGGCAAGACGCGATATTGGGCCCGGAGTAAGCACTGCACGACTGTTGCCGCACCGCCTGCACCCAGCGCCCTTGGTGTATACCGGCCCCCCTACGACAAAGCAACATAAGTGGAAGAGCGGGGGTGCTTTAAGCAGCGGTCCTCCCCTCACCCGGAAGAGGCCACGGCAGCAGCCCGCGGGCCAGAGGACTTGGGGCGAGAGCCTATAGCGCAGCAGCGCGCGGACCGGTGTCATCGGCAAACCCCTGTAGCAGTGGGGGGGAAACGCATTGGCCAGCACAAAGGGCAAAAACGCGGCGAGGAAGAGACCGGCAGTGGTGCCTCCCATTGAAGAATCCTGTGGGCTGCACAAAAACGGGCAGGCCTGCGATTGCAGAGGAGTCGCGGAATTAGGCCTCCCCTTTGTTGCCTGGTGTGGCATAAGTACTAATAACTGTGGAGACCCCACGGCCACCGCCTCACGGATCGATCGAGATCCGTCACCAATAGCAGTGTCATCATCACCTTGCCCTAGTGTGTCCAGGCCTGCGACTTATGGAGAAGCACTGGGACATAACACGCCCCCAATTGGACGCCTTTGCCCATCGGTTGCTGCTGGAGAGCTGGTACTGTGGTACACGAACAATTCCGCTCCAATTACTGATCTGGCTCTATCGACTATCTCCTCCTAAGTCTGACTTGCCACGGCGAATCGCTTGAAGGGTGCAACATGGCAGGCAGGGGTTCGAGGAACCACTCAGCTCAGGCTAAATTGGACAAATATGCATATGACAAAAACAATACACAATACACGGAAGGACGTCCATCTACGGGGAAAACGCCAGACGGAGATGGGGAAAAAAAGGTCACACTGGAAGACATCATGAAGGCGCTAACGGCCGTGCAAACAACAGTAGGGACAATCTCCACAGACGTTTCTCTGCTGTGGGCGGACTTTCACAAGATGACTGAAAGAATCAAGGAAGTGGAAATAGTCACAAAGTCATTGGTGGAGGACACGTCCGAGTTGCAGATAGCGTTGGCTCGGATCGAGACGGAAAACAAACACCTGAAGGAGAAGCTGGATGACCAGAAAGGGCGCTCGAGAAGGAACAACGTAAGGTTTCTTGGAATTCCGGAAACAGAAGGAACACAAGCCATGGACCTGTATGTGGAGGACTTAATCACAACCAAACTGCAACCCATGGGTTTATCCAATTTCTTCTCAGTCGAAAGGGCTCATAGGGTCCCCGGTGGCAAACCTAAACCGGGAGCAGCCCCGAGACCCGTGCTTGCCAGACTGTTCAATTTTAGGGAGAGATACGCGATCCTCCAAGCGGCGAGAGCTTCTCAACTGATCCGTATATTAAACTCGACTCGTGCCTTCTTTCCAGATTACACGGCAGAGGTAGCCCGTCGCAGGAGAAGTTTCATAGAGGTCAAAAAAGCTTTGAGGGAGCGTGAGTTACTTTACTCCATGTTGTTCCCGGCTCGGCTCGAGTAGTAGCTGACAGTAAAACGTGGTTCTTTGACACACCAGAGACGGCATACGATTGGCTGGAGGGCTGGCGGCAGGCAGGAGTGCGTCGGCGTACCAGCAGGACTCACTGGCACCATCAGGAGGAAGGTCACGACGGATCTCAGGAATCAGAACGAGAGGATCTGAACGGCTCGCCATGACCGGAAACAGACGAAAATGAACAGAGGCTAGACCTCTGACTTCCCGGCCTACTGGAAATAATGCTGTTCTGACAGATGGAGATCGAGCTGACTCTGGAGTCTGGACTGGGGCGAGCCTGAAGGGGCGTAGGGGGCTGCTGCCTTTACGGACCTTTTACCCCAACAAGCAAGTACTATGGTTTGGGGAGAAGCACTCTGCTAAGTTGGGGAGGCGGGCGGTTTTTTGTCCGTTAAGCAGGGAGGCAGGGAGGGGGGTTGGTTGGGAAGAAACGGTTTTTGGTTTTAAGTTTCTGTTTATTGTGGCAGGCATTGAAGGTATACACACACTGGGAACACGACGAACTGGCAGTTACATCGAGATTAGGTCGGGAGGGATGCTCCTTCACTCTAAACACAACGCTGATGACACACAACGCACAAGCTGATATACACGGTGAGGCCTCACAGGACTCCCTAGTAGCCCTCCTGCGAATACTAACGTGGAATGTCAGGGGGTTGGGTGATAAAATTAAGAGGGGACTGGTCTTGCAGGCCTTAAAACGCTATGGTTCTGTGATAATTCTACCGCAAGAGACACACTTCACGGGGAGGGCATGCCAGGCGCTAGATAGGAGAGGATACAAAATGGCGGTGCACTTCGAATTCATGTCAGGCTCAAGGGGAACTGGCATTCTGGTAAAAAAAAAATCACCTTTTATGATACTACAAAGTAAGGTGGACGACCAGGGACGCTTCGCCGCGATACAGGGGCAATGGGAAGGCCAACTTTTAGATATAGTGTCAGTTTATATTCAACCTGCGCTTCAGTCCATAGCATTGCCTGCACTAGGAGAGTTTATTCTAGCCTTACCGCAAAGGGATCTTATTATAGGAGGAGACTTCAACACAACGGTAGATGCATCAATGGACAGAGTCCCTACTAGACAGCAACCGTCTGGACCCTCCCGGTTCCAGGGCTTCCTTGAGGCAATGGGACTGATGGATGTCTGGAGACACATACACCCCACGACCAATCAGTACACTTTTCACTCCGCGGTGCACAACAGTTTATCGCGGATACATTATTTCCTGCTCTTGGGGAATCAATTACAATGCGTAGAGAATATAGACATTAAGCCCAGGGGCATATCGGATCACTCTCCGGTACTGTTGACGCTGGCTTTCCAGGAGAAAACCCGTAAGACAATATATCCTATTTATCCCAACTATCTTAAGATTCCCAGTATCAAGAAAGAACTCAAGGTGGCGACTAAACACTACTTTGAGGACAATACAGCCTCAGTGGAGTCGCCCTCGATACTCTGGGAGGCATACAAGTCAGTTCTCCGGGGTCGGGCGATAGCCTCCATCACTGGGTATAAACGCTCGCAGCAGCAAGAATTGTCGGCATTGGAGTTGGCCCTACACGCGGCGAACGTTACACACATGGCAGACCCTACACCAGACACAGCACACGCCCTACAGATATGTCAGCAGCAATATGGGGACCACCTACAGAAGCAAACGATAGACAACATTACAGCAACGACCCATAGAATATACGATATGGGAGACAAAGCAGGAAAAATGTTCCGGAACAGGAGGTGTCGGAGGTGGCAGCTTTAGAAGCGCTCAGCCACATAGATACCCAGACACTGACGCATGAAGCTAGCATGGAGCTGGAGGCAGACCTCACAGCTGATGAAATACAGATGGCTATAGGGGCGGTACAACCTGGGAAAGCGCTGGGCCCTAATGGGATCCCCATAGAATGGTATAAGATCATGTCTGACACCCTCAGTACATCATTATTGGCAATGTTTAATGATAGTCTGGCGAATGCGGAACTCCCATTGGATCAACGTACCGCGACGAACGTGGCAATTCCAAAACCCGGCAAGCCCCCATGGGAATGCACCTCATATCGCCCGATATCACTGCTAAATGCGGAAGCTAAAATATTAGGGAAGTTGTTAGCCAGCAGGTTGATGGCCCACCTCCCGCAGTTGATCAATCCGGATCAGTCAGGTTTTATGCCGAACAGAAATACTACCCTCAATCTCAGGCGAGTCCACGGGGTGCTAGCACGAGCCTCATCGTTATCGGAACCGGCGGTGATACTATCATTGGATGCTAAAATGGCATTCGACATGGTGGAATGGCAATATCTTTTCGCGGTTCTGTCCCGAATGGGGTTCGGCCCTAAATTTAGGGCCTGGATAAGACTTTTATACGCTAACCCAGTGGTTCAGGTGACAGCTAACGGGCATTTATCACACACGGTGCCATTGGCCAGAGGGACGCGTCAGGGTTGTCCCCTATCACCCTTGTTGTTTGCACTGGTCCTGGAGCCTCTGGCGACTTTAATTCGAGCAACCCCATTGCTGAGGGGTATTAGTTGGAAGGATGGATGGGAGGATCGCCACTCGCTCTACGCCGACGACATGTTGGTGTATCTGATGGACCCAGAACACGGAATCCCTGAACTTCTCGCACTCTGTAACGCCCACGGGAAAGCGTCGGGATACACAATAAACTGGGCCAAATCAGTGCTGTATGTTCTGAAGGGACCAGTTCCTTCACTCCCGGTTGACTGCCCTCTTGTGCTAGCGGAGGACTCATTTAAATATTTAGGTATATATGTTACCGGAGACGCGGTTGACTTCTTTGGGAAAAATTTGGTAAGACCTTTAGAGCGACTGAGACGAGATGTGACCCACTGGGCATCTTTGTCCCTAACGCTGCTGGGTAGGGCAGCGCTATACAAAATGATGGCACTGCCACGATTTCTTTATGCACTTGATAACACTCCTTACCCGGTTCCATTAAGGTTTTTTAAACAAGTAGCAGCTCTGGTCTCGACCCCGTTGTGGGGGAGCCGCTCGGCCCTTATAGAGCAAATTAAATTAAACAAGAGCTGGTATGATGGAGGGATTGCGTTGCCTAATCTACAATTATATTATTGGGCGGCACCGCTGAAAACCCTCAATCATTGAATCCATGCACCCAAAGATGATCCAGCGTACAGGGCGGATAGGGCACAGCTGGGCGCGAACAACATGCTTGCGGTGCTCTACAATAGGAGACTTGCAGCGAAACTGATAGGACCCACAAAGCACTCTGCCACACTCTGGTATACGGCACAAGCGAGACTGGGGTGGAAAGGAATTATAACCAAACTCACCCCGCTGTGGGACGCCAAGGCGTTGGGTCAATTGAGAAATAGTAAGGGCTTTACACAGTGGGACAATATTGGCATATCCACGGTGGGAGACCTTTGGGACAAAGGAACAGTGATTCCTTTTACACAACTTCGACAGCAATACGAATTGGGTTCGACTGAAACGTATAGGTACGTACAAATTAGACATGCATTGCTAACAGCGCTCCCGGCAGGTACCGATGTCCCAGAGGCCTCCCCACTGGAGGATCGGTTATTAACTGACTATATGCAACATAGTTCCACTTCACTCACATACCGAAAACTGCTTAACAATCTACCGGATCCAACGCTTAAACTACGTGAGAAGTGGGTGGAGGAAGTGGGTGAAATGGACGATACGGAATGGTTGGAGGCCCTGGCATCTCCTATGGAAGTGGGCATCTCAGCTAAGTTTAGACTAGTGCAGCTTAAAATCTTACATCGAATACATTACACCAGGACCACTTTGTATAAGCTTCAGCGCACACAACACCCCTTCTGTCTCCGTGGCTCCGGGGATGAAGGTACCCTATTTCATACTTTATGGGAATGTCCAGCAATAACTGAATTTTGGCGGCAGGTGATGCGCACCATTTCACAAACGTTAAAAGTATCCCTCCTACCTGAACCACGAAAATGTATTCTTAATATGTGGGATCCGATAGATCTCACTCGCACCGGACGGGTTTGGGGAACACTAGGCATGATGATTGCTAAGAGAGACATTGCACAGAAATGGGGCGCGGCAGATAGGCCTACATTATCGGCATGGTGTAATCATATGGACCTGGTAATGATTACGGAACGTTCAGTATATGCCAGCAGAGGGAGTCCGCGTAAGTGGAATTAGATATGGACTCCATGCAACGTTTTTCGAGGGGAAATATGTGAACCACTGCCTGAGGAAGACGTTGGTAGTTCGGATGAGGAGGTAGAGGATGATTGAATTGGGGTGGTGGGGGGACTGTCAATGACGGAGATCGAGATGTAATACTGCCACTATAAGTACTGTTTATTGAACTAAGTAAAGATAAGTGATCGTAAAAAAAAAAAACTAGCACTACTGCGCACTACATCTGCCCTTAGAGCTTTTGCTAAAAAACTAGGCAAAAGACCACCTGAGGAGCTTATCAAAATATACAAAGCAAAATGTGTCTCAGCTGCTGTTTAGGGGACTGGGGTTTGGGGGCCAGTTGACTTACTTCCTCTTCAAGTAGTAGAAAACTCTTTCCTAAAATATATTTTATCCGTCCCAACCGGCACTTCTGCATCTATTTCTCATGCAGAGTTGGGCCTCTCCTTTATTTCAGATCTCATAAAACTTGAGCCTGTGCTGTTATGGCACAGACTCTGAACAAAGGAAGAGACAAAATTAAATAGAGACATCATTTTGGATGTTTTGAAATTGGATGGGGCCCTGAGGATTCCATGGATAAGCTATGTTCGAAAGTTTTTACAAAATCTGATCACCTAGAGTACTTCACTAATACCAGTGTTATTAGGGGAATAACTAGGAAGGAACTAAAAGCAAAGACCTCCAGTTGTGCCCCTGTGATAACATCTCTAAGCAAACCACGATTCATGTTTTTCTTTTTTGTAGATGTTATTCTAATGCCAGGAGAATGAGTATAATCTCTGTGTGAAAATGGGTTGGGCTTCGTCAATGTCGATCCGCCCTTTTGGCACTACAACAGCTAGACAATGTGCACACTGTTTTTAGGATGGTTATTTTTTTGAAAAAAGTTCTGTGTCAAAGAAAACAATTGTTTCTCTTTTAAATGTTTTTTAATTCCAGGTAAGCTTGTCGAGTTTAATAATGTTTTATCTCTTCACTGACTCTCAATCGATTTGTTTAAATGAAACTTTGTATGAACTTTTATACATATTAAATGTTGTTATTATGCTTTTATGATTTTTTGCTTATAATTGAATAAAGCTTTCTTTGATTTGACTTAGTGGTGTCACCTCTACAGTACATTCACTTCCTCTCACCAATCATATCAACCATCCTGAAATTAATCTGATTTTACCACATGCACACAACTTTGGGTCAAAG
The DNA here is from genome assembly GCF_964261635.1 of Lissotriton helveticus. Classification (NCBI taxonomy): domain Eukaryota; kingdom Metazoa; phylum Chordata; class Amphibia; order Caudata; family Salamandridae; genus Lissotriton; species Lissotriton helveticus. Next base: position 1,196,385,315 of record NC_136068.1, read on the forward strand.
ATGCACAATAAGCAACATGCTTCTTCCAAAGAGAACTACCACGCAAATGTCAGCAATGGACAATCATACACTCCAGCAAAAGAAAACAAACAGTAAAGGCCATCAGCACCTTCCATACGCATAATGTTCTACACAGAGGCAGTACAGCGGACCTCCATCCCCTACATTCAATTCGTATCTTATAAGGCTACATTTTGTTTCTCGTGGCCATTGCTGTTAAGATATTGTGTTTACTGTACAAATCAAAGATCAAATACACTGGTCAATCTATTATTTGTCTTAAGTATGAGTACTTAAAGTCCTTGTATATTATTCCAATTTTAAGGAAATATCGTATTAGATTAGAGTGCAATGGATGTACTAATGAAGTTGCAGAATAGTGATTTTTTTTTAGCATAGGATAATCTATTAAAGGCTGTTATGTATTACCTTTATGAATATTGTTTTATATGAAAGTTGCATGGGCATTAATTTCTTATCAACTTTTGTTTGTTCTTTAAAAAAATACCTAATACGTTATATAATCTAACCTTCCTGGACACTATCTAATATAATCCACCCCTAGCCTTCATGACACACAACCAGGTGCAATGATCACAGACTTTTTTGACTCAGGAAAACAAGAATCCCAGAAAATGAGCCCGCGTTCTGAACGAGCTTTGGAATCAGATGAGTGCGATAACAGAACACAACAGAAAGTAATACTATAGCTGAAAGATTACATGTTTAATTCATCCTACACCTAACTCCTCCCCTAAATAATTATCATTTCATTGTATGATTTTGGACACATGTATGCTCAGTCTATGTGTAAATGGTGTCATTTTGTAACAAGACGTAGCCTTAGATATACATCTGCTACTTAAAAAGACATCAGAGAACAGAAACGGTCACTGCTTGTGTCATGTGTATAGCGCACAACTACCACTGATGCGGCCTCCAAGTCCTGTTCCCTAGTAAGAAGTAAAGTGAGCAGGACCTTGCACAAATGGTTGGAAGTTGTATGGGTGGAGTGTGATATATGAGATGAACTGGGGTGGACGCGAGGGCCAGAGATGTGCCCTGATGTGAAAGCCACCATGCACATGATGGTACAGCTCAGTGTGCTCCTCTCATCATGCATGGTGGGAGGAAGTCCTACACGAGAAGCATGGGGCGTCATGCACGAGGGTACATGTGCTTCAACCGTGTTACGGCAAACTTGATATTGTTGTGATGCTTGGCGGCTTCTCCGACAGAAGTACTACCAAGTAGCGAATCTAAGCATCATACGCACACTAGCGCCTTGATGTCTGATTTGGTGCGCAATTGAGAGTTGTGTCCATTAGTAACCGTGTGTTGAACTTGTAGGTAAGGATATGGGGTTTAAGTCTCTGTCCCTAAAAACTAGCACCACAATACTGTGGGGCAGTCCTTCATTTGAGCTGGTGGTTTCTGGTGCTCAGCACCGGCACTTAATCATCAGCACTGGTGCTTTTCATGACCACCAGTTAAGAACACATTCATTTATAGTAGGCAGGAGAAGATGAGGTAATTCACCCAGAATCACAGGATGTTGAACCAACGCCGAGACTTGAACCTGGTTCCAAAGCTACGAAGTCAGCAGCTCTAGTCATTATACCACATCCTCTCCCCACTTTCATGGTTAGTAGTTGTTTCTGTTTTAAGGCAGCGCTAACAGGCGAAATGAGGTGATGCAAACTGCCTCCGGTCAGGACTCCAGCTTTTTTTTTTTTTTTACAAATCAACCACTGCTGTGGGGAATAACTTCTTATGGATGAATTAACTAAATATGCCGCTTGACATATAGAACCTTCATTATGGCATCTGCTATTTATACCTGGCTGGTGACTGCCGACTTCCGGGTTGTTGTGACACCGGCTCTTTAAGGTTACTCCTGTGTGAGATGCTACTGTAAGCCACCCTGAAGGTGGGCGAGCATCACGGCGAACAGGTACTCGTTCTTGCTATTACGCAGCCTCCTGGGGCCGTTCGGTGTCTGTTAAAGCCTGGTGACAGCTTTTCCACTGCGGTATCCTTGAATCCTTAGCATGGAGTGGTAACGGAACGTTGTCTGCGTTAACATACGAATAGTGTCATTATGAAGCATTTCTTAACAGCAGTCGGTCTCCCGGCACTTTATGGCAGATGTTTAATGCTACACGGTACAACGGTACTCATTTTATAGTCCTTAAGGCAGGGTTATCTGTATACCTGTCACTATAAAGTATGGGGGAGGGGGCATGGGATGTATTAACCCAGCGAGACACTATACCCTGGAAATATAACATCGGGCGTCGTCACCAGGCGCGCAACACCCATTGGACTCAAAGGGCTTCAGCCCCCTCCCCCTCGTGTGTGCAGCCCGGGATGCGACAGCTTCCCAGGCACACACACACAGCCGCACTCGAGCACTTCACAGGTCTTTAAAAAACTATTTGCATGTTAAAGAGGCTTTGTTGTTGTTTCACCCCTTCTAAGAGCCCCTGCAGCCCCACTCTGCCTATTGCTTAAAGTTTCATCCCCCCACCCCCTTCCCAAAATTTGGCTCTAGTTGCGCCTCTGGTCGTCACTACCAGGGGCTGTGTTTCTAAAGGAAAAGCTGGGGTCTCGCCTCACTTCCCTGCGTGCCTCTGTTCCCCCAGCCTGCAGGTGTTGGGGTTACCTGCAAGCATGGCTCGCTCCATACAAGCCGAGCTGAGGACGGGGCTGCACTCCCGTCTCTCACGTCCTGCAATGACCCTGAGACACATTCAAGCGTCGCAGGCACCAGCGCAGGCATGAAGCATCCGGAGCCTGCGCGCGCCCGCCCGCCGACGGTGACCTCATCGCGGCATCACGTGCCGGGGAATTAACCGCGTCCCTAGACCTGCAGCGCGCGCGGCCCCTGGGCTCCGGCGGCGGGCGCAGGCATCCGCGGAAAAGTGATCTCATTATCAGCCCACGTGCTCTGAAATTAGCCGCGCGAACAACAAGGTGCAGCGTGCTATTGTGTTTTGAGAGGATTAAAGGCACAGTGCACAGATATCGGTAAGGCATCCTCGACACATGGATTCTGCATTTAAAGGGAGAGCGTCTCGCAAAAGAAGCTCTGCATTTGATGGGACAGCACCTGAATTTGCATTAGTGTACCTATTTTACTAATCTGCATGGCTGAGAAACATTTTTGGGGAAAGTTGCTGTACATCTCAGTAGGACTTTATTGCTTTTAGTGGAGAAGTGTTCCTTTTAATGTGAGGGCACTAAAACCTCTCAGCAGGACTGCTTCTAATGCAACAACATTGGTACGTGTCAGCTGGAGTGCGCTCCATTGAATGGTCAGCCCCTGACGCTTCTCAGCTCAGCAGACTGTTTCCCACCGGACAGTGCTGCTTTTCACGGAGTAGCTGTGTCATTCTTTAAACTGGGGAAGATGTGTTCCTAGTGGAGGTCCTGTCAACTGGAGAACCAGCGTTACATTGCTCGTTTAAACACCTGATGACAAATTGTGTGATCCTGGACAAAGCACTCGATTAGCAACAACTTTCAGCAGGACTGCAATACTTTCAGCATACCTGCATACTGGTGAAGCGATCAGCGTGCAGGTCAAAGGTTAGACTTCCTCTGGGTGTACACCACTCAGCATGACCTTCCTCCACCCCGTCGTAAATACAAGTAACCTTCCCGACCTCGCAGCTGAGAGATACGACGTACAATCAGCTGTTACTAGTAGCGCAATAAGAATGCCTTGGGCCCTGGTGCAAGCAAGGAAAATTTCCCCTTTTGACTGCAGTTGGTGTAGTAAAATACAACAATTATTAGGGTTACACTGGCCCTCCAAGACTCTGGGCCCTGGTGCAACTGCACCTGCCACACCACTGTCCGTTACATGCATTTTACCGAATCCCTCGACTCACTACTACCACGCCTGAACGCTATTGCTTTGCTTTTAGATGGATGGTGCAGATTTTTTTTCTGCCTTTTAACATTATAAAGAAGCTGTTTTTTTCCCTCCTCGGATTCTATGAATGCTTTAAAAGACGCAATACTGAAGCTTACAGCAGGCAGGGGATGTCTTCATAGAGATTGTTTCAACAGCACGCGTGAAACGGAAACTCGTGTCAGCAAGTACCTTCAAACAGCCAGTACCAGCACGCACCTCTGTGGCAGTGCATTCCCTTCCTATACATTCAGAGGGCCGGTGCGAGATATTCTCCACTGCCTAGTAACAACACTTTCTGAAACGCAAGTTTCAGACGACATGCGTAAGCACTTTTGCAGCGACCCTCCTGTGCAACTGTACAATACAGCTCCCAGCACTTCACAAAAACTGTCACATTCCATATCAAACTGCCTCTGACCACATCTAAGGGCACTGCAACTCCTGCGATACGACCGCCCTCTGTCAGTAAAGTTATAGTCTTAAAGAGACAGTCCCGGCACTTCCCAGCAACAGGACAGGATTTGCCAGACGCAGAGTGAAACTCCCAAAAGGCAGAAAAACATGTGCCCATATATATATATACGCATACAAACATACAAACACAGACAGACAGGCAGACAGACAGACAGACAGACAGACAGGCAGACAGACAGACAGACAGGCAGGCAGACAGGCAGACAGGCAGACAGACAGGCAGACAGACAGACAGACAGACAGACAGACAGACAGACAGACAGACAGACAGATAGATAGATAGATAGATAGATAGATAGATAGATAGATAGATAGATAGATAGATAGATAGATAGATAGATAGATAGATAGATAGATAGATAGATAGATAGATAGATAGATAGATGATAGATAGATCGATAGATAGAGTGATAGAGTGATAGAATTTAGATTGATAGATAGATAAATAGATAGATAGATAGATAGATAGATAGATAGATAGATAGATAGATGGATGGATGGATGGATGGATGTGTGTAAAGCATACAGTGCCGTCTGTGTAAAGTGCTCCTGCAGCTATTGTGAGACAAGAACGACAAGAGACAGTGACAGGCATGAGACAGTGCAAGGTCAGCATGCTGCTACAAACTACGGACACTCACATCCTCCGGGGCCATGGGCAGCACTTCCACCGATTCCAGCACCTCGATCTGCTCCGCCTCCGAGCCGAGAGCCACCGCCGGGGACGGGTTGGCCGGCGGCTCCGTGCGGATTCTCTCCCCCATGTCTGGAAAAGGCGATGAGGCGAGCACTAGCCAGTACCGGGCAAAGTTTCAGCCGCAGCAGCGCCTGCCGCCAGGTCCTCCATGCCTCCTGTCAGGAGGGGCAGCAGGCGTCCAGCAGCATGCTCCAGACGCACGGACACCCCCTGACCCGGGCACCGCAAGAGGAGCTCAGACCCCCGCTCCGCGCCTCGGACAGTGCGCCACACCGAGCCGCGCACCCAGGACCTCCCTGGCACCTTCTCGGTGCTACGCGTGGGTGCCCGCGGGACCTCCCCTGGCACTTCCTCAGCGCATCGCGTGGGTGCCAAGAGACCTCCCCTGGCACCTCCTGGCGCGTGTGCCAGGTGGACCGACCTCCGCTGGCACCGCCGCGCCTCCTGGTATGGGCGCGCAGCTGATCCCGCCTGGCACTTCCCGTGCAGGTGCAGGTGCACAGACACTCTCCCTGGCGGCTGGCGTCAATGCCCTCAGGCCCCCCGGCAGCTCCTGGAGCGGGTACTCAGACGTCTCCCGCTGGCACTTCGTCACCTCCTGGTACTCAAGGGATCCCCAACAACCACCCCACCCCGGCGGCCGGTGCGGGTACTCAGACGACCTCCACTGACACTTCCACAGGCGCTCCGAGGACTTTCTTGGCACCTTCTCACCTCCCGTTGTGGGCACTGCACTTCACCTCTGGTGCGGTCTCCCAGCGCACCTTCCTGGCACTTTCTCACCTCCTGGTGCTGTGTTAGAGGACCTCTGAGGCACGTCCTCACCTCTCGGTGTATATATTGATGCGTCCTCCGAGGCACTTCCTCACCTCCTGGTGCCGGCGCGTATATTGAAGCCTCTCACTGGCACTTCCTCACCTCCTAGTGCTCCTAGGAGCTCCTTCTTGGCACTTCCTCACCCCCTGGTGCCGGCGCGTATATTGAAGCCTCTCACTGGCACTTCCTCACCTCCTAGTGCTCCTAGGAGCTCCTTCTTGGCACTTCCTCACCTCCTGGTGCGGTCGCGTATATTCAAGCTTCTCACTGGCACTTCCTCGCCTCCTAGTGCGGGCGCACAGAGCTCTTTCTTGGCACTTCCTCACCTCCTGGTGCCGGCGCGTATATTCAAGCTTCTCACTGGCACTTCCTCACCTCCTAGTGCGGGCGCACAGAGCTCCTTCTTGGCACTTCCTCACTTCCTGGCGCGGTGTTAGAGAACTTCTGAGGCACTTCCTCACATCTCGGTGTGTGTATTGAAGCGCTATCACTGGCACTTCCTCGCCTCCTGAGGCGGCCACGCAGGGCTCCTTCTTGGCACTTTCTCGCCTCCTGGTGCGGGCGCGTATATTCAAGCCTCTCACTGGCACTTCCTCACCTCCTAGTGCGGGAGCACAAAGCTCCTTCTTGGCACTTGCTCGCCTCCTGGTGCGGGGAGTCCTGCTTGGCACTTGCTCGCCTCCTGGTGCGGGCGCACAGAGGTCCTGCTTGGCACTTGCTCGCCTCCTGGTGCGGGCGCACAGAGGTCCTGCTTGGCACTTGCTCGCCTCCTGGTGCCGGCGCACAGAGCTCCTTCTTGGCACTTTTTCGCCTCCTGGTGCCGGTGCGTATATTCAAGCCTCTCACTGGCCCTTCCTCACCTCCTAGTGCGGCACACAGTGTTCCTTCTCGGCACTTGCTCGCCTCCTGGCGCCGCCGTTCATAGGACCTGCGCGGCACTTGCTCACGTCCGGGTGCGGGTATTCACGGGACCTCCCCCAGCTCCCCCTAGCGCGGGCGCTCGGAGCCGAGCGCATCACTGCACAGCACAGAGGACTGAGAGGAGCGAGTCCCGTTCCCAGGCAGGCTGGAGCGGAATGCACACCGAGCAGCCTGTCCTGTCTCAGGCAGTGGCCTCCGCCCGCTGCTCCCCCGTCCCGCTGCTCCCCCAGTCCGCAGCGCATCCCATGCACCGGGGGCAGCCAGAGATCCGCGGCGGCGCTGGAGCACTCTTCAGAGTCGAGGCGCTGGCATCAATGCTACACCACTGAAGCCACGGGGATTGTGAAAAAGTCACGGTTCTCACGAGGAACAAGTATAATAAACGAGTCACGTGTGGATATCTGTTTTCAGACAAAATTGTGATTTGCCCGTCAACAAGTAAAGTGACTTCATTTTGTTTTGATCCCATTAAAATATATGTTTTCACCACACACCAGAATTACAAAAAATGCACTTAATTTGTGCTTTCCTAGCAGTTGATATATTCTGAAATATTTGTACAGTTATTTTACAGGTATTTAAATGCCTTTCCTTTCACACTCCCTGTGCCCCAACGACATTGTCACAAAATTCACGTTACAAAATCCTCTAGGAAAGAAAAGTAAACAGCAATCTCCATCTTAAAAGAATAAGAAGCAATTTAACAGAAGAAGTAGCCTGAAATTTGACCTCTGTCTTTGAACCAAAGCAAATGTGACAACATACAAATAAAACTCAAATGCATCTTTATTGCTCATTCATCTTCTGAACTCCAGCATGGTTCTTCTGGGGGTGCTGAAGCCCTCCCATGGTCACCAAAACCCTACTTCTAGTACCTATGAGCAGTATGCAATAAATGACAGAGCTACGTCTTTCACATTAACCAAGTGCCCAACAGGAAAAACACATGCTGCACTTCTCCTACTGCACTGTAGGCAAAGACATACAGCTATTACATGCACTTTTTGCTATTGCACTTAAGGCACAACCTGTCAGAGAGTGCACCTCAGGCAGACAGAACCATGGAATGCACTTTACACACTGCATCCAAGGCAAAGTCAGGCTGAACCGTGGAATGCACTTTACAAACTGCATCAAAGGCACAGCCAGGCGGAACCACGCCATGCACATCTCCTGCTGCACTGTAGACGAAGAACTATAGGAAAAGACACACAGAAATGTGGCATGCACTTTTCTACGTGCACCTCAGGCTAACAGAACTATGGCATACACTTAAGAAGCTGCATCCAAGGCACGGCCAGACAGAATCATGGCATGCAGTTCTGCACTATAGACAGATACACACAGAAAGATGTGGCATACACTTTTCTAAGTGCACCTCTGGCAGACAGAACCACATCATGCACTTTACAAATTGCTCAGAAAGCAGCCAGGCAGAACAACAGCATACAGTTCTGTTGCACTATAGGCAAAGATATAGAGATGTGGCATGCACTTTTCTAATTGCACCTCGGACAGAACCATATCATGTACTTTACTGATTTGCATCCAAGGCATAGCCAGGTGGAACACGCACTTTGCAAACTGTGAAGGAAGTGACCCGCTTAGAGCCACCCAGGTCACTCGCGACCACCTCTCGGCCTTCCTTGCAAATGAAGAGTCAGTCAGACAGTAGAGAATACAAACCAAAGATATTTATTAGAAGTACACTCGAATGGAGTCCGGTCTGACCAGCCTCCTTAGATTGCTGCAGAGGGACTGACCTCCACCAACATGGTAAGATATAAGGTACATCTTCAGAATCACTAAAGACACATCCAGACTGGAAATTTCCAGTTGGTAGCTGGTGAACAAAGGAGATATAGAAGGGTGAGTTGCAATCCCAGGACCGGGTACATCCTATCTCAGCGTCAAGGTTACTCTGCCTGCACCCGCCGCTCTAAGGGTGGGAGCTGGCCTATCTAGTGTGAAAGGTATGTGATGACAAAAAAAGTCTATTTATTAGTACAGCAAAGCTCTACCTTGGAGAAATATGAACAAAATATTGCAGCTGCTTTCTGCTGAGGCAGACAGTGTGGGACAGAAGTTAATTTTGATCATGGCTCAAAATGGCAGCTGAATACAAAATGGTACAATGCATAAAGAATTCGGCTAAGGAGGGAGGAGCCAAGCTCGCGTCCGAGATGGCCGCGTTTTAGCTCGGCTCCGTTCACTCTCCTGTTTGCAACAACTATCCTGTACTTTATCCTGCCCCGGGAAGTATTCTACGATGTGCAGTGGAACGACGATACCTCGCAGGCGCTTACCGTTTGCTCCGGTGGTTCCTGGGTGTCACGGATCCTGAGTTACGCCCCTGTCTGATTCGGGGCCTCCGGAGCGGCCGGGCCCGACACTCCTTGGCGGCGCCCGGGCTGGACGGGGTGCGGTGGCCGGCCCTTGGTGGTGGTGTGGAGTCGTTCGGAGGGGCCGATGTGCTAATAGACCGATTGCGGCCCCCCGGGCCTGATCCGGCGGTCCTGCGGCCTGGTGTTGGGGCGCTGCCTTCCATGGACGGGGTTAACCGTACATCTGGCTCGTCTCCCCTTTGTTCTCCGACCCGGCCATTTTGAGTTCCTCCGCCCGGGCTCGGAGAACGGTGCCGGCGGCGTGTGGGGTGCCGGCGCATCGCCTTCTTCTGGTGGCCCCTCTTCCTGCCCTGGTGGCACCTCCGCCGGTGGCTGCCGGTATCCTATTTGGCCCCGTTGGTATCCGGGCGGGGGTTGGTGATTGCAGCGGCCCCGCCGGGCTTCTAAGATGGCGGCCGGCCCCATGACTCTCGGCCTTGCTGGGACCGGCGATGCGGATCAGCCGCACGGCACGCTTTCTGAATACTGCAAAGGTGAGCCTACACTTGGCGACATCCTCGCCGCCCTGCGCTCCTGGGGGGCGCCCATGGCCGCACCTGTCGCTATCCTGGAGAAAGGTCCCTTGGCTGGGCCTGCCGGGCCCCCTCCGGTTTGTGCGGCTTCATCTCTGTTATGTGCTGCTGGAACTTTCCTTGGGGTCGTGTACCTGGAGGCTGCAGTTGGTGTGGATATACGGAAGTCCGCTGCCCTTCTTCATCCTGTGCCCCCGTCTGCTCCGGAGGTTCGCCAGCCGGATCCCGTCTGGACCGATCTTGATGGGTCTCCTTTTCCTCTTTTGCCTCACATGGCCGAACGAAGATCCTGTGACTGTGCCGCTGTACCGGCTTTCTCCATGTTCTCTTCGGAACTGTGCCTGCTTTGCCTGAGGTGGTTACTGTACATTCTGGATCATCCGTGTCGCGATCGCTATGACTTGAGTGTCTTTGTGATTCGACTCCCTGTTATTCACCTCCGTTTTTCTGTGATCTGGTTCCTGCTTTGTTGGACGACTACAGTTTGCGAAAAACAAGGACAGGGTTGAGCTGATCTTGCCTCTGTGGACTTCTATTTTGTGGTATGGTTGGGTGATCCGTTTCTAATTGTATGATTCTGTTTGTAACTTCTTAACGTTCCTGGAGCTTATCCGTGTATTTACTATCTTCCCGTGGGCTCTGAGTATTTTCGGGCGGGGGGGTGGGAGCCGAAGGGGTTTAGATTCTGTGGCTCCTCTCCCGCTGTTTTTCCCTGTTTTCCCTTCCCTCCCCCCCTTTTTATCTACGTGATTCTTTCTTTCTATATTTCTTCTATATTTCGGGTTCTAATTAGGGCGACAGGCACGCTGCTGGGGGGTAGGCCATAGCCTTCTGCAGGGGTGCAGGGTGGGCTGTGCGGGGTGGTGGGGGGGTTTGTTTTATTGTATCTTTCTTTGTTCCTTTTTTGGTTCTATGGCTCTTCTGTGTCCCCTAATTTCGTGGCGCGGTGTCGGCACGTCGCCCCTCGGGGTGTTTGTGCTGGCATGGCCCTTTTGGTATGTCTGCTGTTACGTTTTACTACGCATTCGTTTCTCCTGTGGCCACTAGTTCCTTGAGCCGAATTAGTATTGGGTGCTTTGTTAGCCGTGGGGGGCGTGCACTGACGCTGCGCCCTCACTTTCCCCCTCCTTTTTTCCGATGTCCTTTTCCTCCCTTATTTTCCCTTCCCCCCCCCTTAATTTTCTTTTCCTTTCCTGGGTTGCTGTAACGGAGGGCTTTTAGTTTCATAAGCGTACTTTTCGCTGTTTTCCTATTATGTACCATGGTAGTGGTGGGAGGGCGTTGAGCAGCGATTGTGATTGTTATTGATGTGGGACTCACGTTCTGCCTTTGCCAAAATGTGACTGTTCTTTTGGTCTTTTCCTGTTTTCGAAACTTCGGCTTGCTCACGGCCCACCGCGGCCCTCTGGACTCTACAGATTGTCATTATCCTGCGAAACCCCCTTTTTTTCTATTATAAAATTAACCTACTCTTCTCCTGTCAGTGATGGCGGCTCGACGACTTGTTACCCTTGCCTTCATATGAGCTAGTTAGTAATGCTGTTGTCACTCCTGTATTGCCTCGTATGTCAATTTATTGTGGTGGCCGGCCCGGTGGGTTGTAGGCCCGTATCTGTGAGCGCCTTCTGTACAATAAAGGTTTAAAAAAAAAAAAAAAAGAATTCGGCTAAAACATGTCTATTCCAACAGACTCTCCTTTTAGCATTTTCTAGCTCATTTTGCTACTGTCTAAGAGCAAATCATTTCTTACAGAATATAAGGGCTACAACTACAAGCTGATACATGTGTTATCAATATTAAAAAAATGCCTTCATCTATTGACATTAGATCTTGTATATCCTGCATCATCATGACCGTGGCCTTAGTGTCATGGACATGGAATCTTTGACTTGAGCGTCAGTGTCTTTACACAACAAGCACAGTAATGGCAATTTCCTCAGTGAAACCCAAAAAGACCACGTGGTTTATTGAAGGGAAGCCATTGGAAACAGTCACAGCATACAAGTATCTGGGCGTCTGGATCGATCATAAAGGGAGACCTTCTGTGCACACAACAGAAATGCAGGCAGTTGCACGCAGCCTGGAGGGGGCTTTTATAAGAACGAAGAGAGCTCTCCACTCCCAGGACTTTGTCCTGCTAATAAAATTGATTGCTGCTAAATTCCTTCCTACAATTTCCTTTGGTGCAATAATCTTCAGAGACAAAATGAACAATTGGCTAGACAGAGCGCAATCATCGTGCTACCGTAGGGTTTTCCAACTGCCAAATTCGACCTCTCACGCCCAAATTCGAAAGGAATTTTCTTTATCTTCCCAGCGATGGACCATGAGCGCAAGATACATCGCCTACTGCCTAAAAACAAAGGAAGCCAGACCTCAGACTCTAAAGAGCTGTATATGGTCTTTGCTCAGCAACCCCAAAACATCATGGAACAAATACTTGATCTTCTGCCTCGAATCCCTCCAAGCACAGGACATATGGTCTACCTCGCTGCCTATTGAGGCGAAATCGAAACTTCTTTCTAAACAGGCAAAAATCCTATCAAATGACCATGATACGCAACAAGTAGTACAGCTCTTCCATGGCTGCTGGGCCTCCAAGCTATACGCCCCGAAAACGTTACCACCCTACCTCGCATCCTCTATGAAATCTTATGTAAAACTCCAACTAATGAGATTTCGTTTTGGCTTAATTCCGCTGAAGGCATACAAGTTTGGCCAAGGATACAAGAAAGAAGCTTCCTCCCAATGTCGCTTCTGTAACCAGGAAGAGGAAAACCTCACTCACATTTTGTGTATTTGTCAACGTTTATATGCCCAAAGAATCTTCTGGCTTCGCCCAATTTGGGTTTCTCTTAACATCAGGACATGCCAAGAAGCACTTGATGCATGCATGAGGGGCGACTCACCTCAGATGGCGACGCGCTTTGTCAAATTCATTACAGAAATTAATTCCTTGATTTTATCATCCGACCAAGAATGAGTTTAGCCCCCAAAAGTGACATTTCTCTTTACCTTTTCATTTCACAAACTTTCAGATTTTTTTTCGATTCTGAAAATCGTCTTTTAATGGTCAATCATGAGTGTGTAGATTGCAATGATTTTAATTAATTGTGCAAATAAATTTTTACTTTTACTTTACTTTACAACAAGCACAGAAAGCAGGGAGATAATGCATGCAGAGGCAGCAGGTGAAAATAATTCCAGAAATTGCAACCAGAAAGATAAGACTCTTCCAACCCCAGGATGTGAATAGACCGCAGCACCATCCAGAGAGAAACCAAGTACCATTCTCTTGGTGTTAGATGAGAGCCTGCGCAACTTCTGGATGGCAGCATACACATTAAGGGCATGGTCTGGGTGTATACACAACAGCTACTTCCAATGATGCAACAGGCCCCTCCCCGGTCAGCAAGGATGAGGTCCAAACACCATCCGGTTTTGTAAGGGAAAACCTCGTAGCCTGGAACTCAGCTGTGATATTCATCAGAATCCCTGCTGTTTTATTAATAACCCCTTCTACAACTCTTGTGAGCCGACGAATATTAAAACTGTTGGACATGGGGCCCCAAAAGGGTACGATTCCTTTCATGGCATCTGTGAACAGTTGCAAAGTGGTATCTGTCTGATCTATATCTTCTGTATTAATAACCCTTGTAACTCGGAGCAGGTATGCACTCCTATGCTGCAATCAATGGTTCTTATGGTAATTGGATGTGTATATACCCTGGGGAAAGAAGAAAAGAGAGGTAACATATACCAGACCACCCCCTAGGAAGCCAAACATAAGCTTGAAATCCTCAAACAAAATAGACATTATATGGTGGGAGCAAAGGCAGGCTACTAATTCCACTCAACGTATATGTGTAATTGCAATTACTCTCTCCCACTTTCACCTTCCCAATTCCCCGAACACAGAAACCAGCTGTTGTGTTGGCTACTGATACTGGCATCGCTTTGTCCTTAGTAATATTGCAGGTTTGGAAAGATCGAAAATATTCAGTGGCATTGCACCCTTGGAAATCTAACATTTCATTTTGAAGCCATGTTTCGTTCTTTACCTTCTTATATACATTCATACAATCTGTTGGAGACAGTGTACCAGGGGTCCCTTGTCCTCCTAACCCAGTGGGAGTAAGCCCTTGATGGAAACGTATACATTCTACCACAGTGCGAGAGTCAGCAGATGTCATATTTATAGCAGAGAAGTGAAAGTGATAATGCAGCATAGTAAACTGTTCAAACCACCCCTCACAACTCCTGAGATAGGATAATGGCATCAATAATAAAATATCACTCATATGTGTAACTGAGGGATGGGTGTTGTCCCAATCAAAGAGCGTACAGGGTACTTTTCTTCCAGGAACCAAGATATCCCTAATACAAACATCAATGCAATTGCAATTATTACTGCGAAAACTATTTTAGCAGAAGTGGAAATGGCTGTTCTTCCTCAGTAATAGGCAGACCAAACTGATACATTGTGTAACCAGAGAAAAAGGAATGCAATAAGACTAATAGCAAAAGATAAGAGTTCCCAGAGTCCGTTAAAGCCTCACTGGCAGACTCCTATTGTTCATCAACGTTGGCGCTTTTGAGCACCAGCGGTGGAGCTGCTTGATCCTAGCTCTTGAAGAAAACCCCACGTCGTCCAAGATACCTTACCCCCCCAGGGAAGCACGTTTGGTCAATCCTGTCCAATGTCTGAACAACGCACCAATTTCGCCTTTCCCTAAACTACTGTTGGTACCATGGGCAACGTACACCCTGACTTGCACGGTCCTTCCCTACTAATCTGACTTCTCCTTTGGTGCACAATTCCTCCGTCGGGGGCGCAAATTGTAACTGGCTACTCCAGGCACAGAGGGGTCAGTAAAAAGGGGCTCAGACACAGAGGGGCCAGTAGAAGGGGGCTCTTGGATTGTTTTAATCTCCAGGGGCACTACTGCATTTAGCACCTCATAAATCTCGGCCTCTGTTTTGGTCCATGTAAGATTGGCACCTGAAAAGGGGACAAATCGTGGGATTTGCTCCCATTCCGATTCCCTAATTCCCTTGTTGACCCACTGGTCATAAGGTTAAAGGAGAGGCAATCATCAGCAATGCTGACAATGAATCTAGTTCTTTCGGCTGATGACTTTGACGGTTGTGCGTGTTGCAAGGAGCACTGGGACCGGCCCCTTCCACCTCGGCTCCAAGTTCTTCTTTCTCTGAAAATTGTGGATCAACACATAGTCACCAGGCCGAATGTTATGTCCTGGCCCTTCGGGTACTGGCGTGGAAGAGAATCCTGGATCTGTTGGTGAATAGAATGCAAACTTTTAGTCAACTCATACAGATAGTCCACTAACGGAGGATATTCAATCTCCGAAAACCGACGAGGATGCGGGACGCACCAGACATTTGCAGGGTGCCCAAACATGACCTCGTAGGGTGACAGTCTTGTTCTAGAATGTGATGTTGTTCATGTGGACAAAAGGGCTCATGGTAAAGCATCTGGCCACTGCAACCCTGTCCTCTCCTGAATCTCTGCCAATTTCAATTTGACAGTACCATTGTATTTCTCAACCAAACCCGCAGACCGGGGGTGATTCGCAGCATGAAATTTCTGTCTGATATGTAGTCCCTCACAAACTAACTGGATGACTCTTGCGTTAAAGTGACTTCCGTGATCACTCCAACTCAAACAGGGCAAGCCGAAGCGAGGAAAGAACTCCTTCAGGAGTACTTTTGCAGTCACTATGGCTGTATTTTCTTTGGTGGGGTAAGCCTCAACCCATTTACTGAATACACAAAGAACACTAGCACATATTCCAAATGGTTGACTCTGTCCATTTCTATAAAATCAATCCGAAGGATCCCAAAAGAGAAAGTGGGAGGTGCAAAATTACCAGGCGGTGTAGGGGTACCTTTTCCAGGATTGTGCATCATACACACCATACAATATTTAACCAAATGAGCGGCAGTCTTCGGGATGTTATCATTTTGCAATGCAGGGTCTAACAAATTATAAATACCTTTAGCACTAATATGAGCTGGCCCTTGCGTCATGGTGACTGCGGGAAGAACATATGCATCTGGTAACATCCATCTCTGTTTCCCTGACTTATCAGTCCAACACCCCTCCTCATCCAAACATGCTGTGCTTTCCTACCATATTGCTAATTCCTTAATCGTTGCCTCACTCTGTATCTCCTCGACATTTTCCAGCATATCCTTAAACATGGTTACCTCAGGCACCCACCTAGTGGGACCTTCTACAAACATTTTTTTCATCTTTGTTCTGGCTGTCTCCTTGGCTGTCTGTTCTGCAAAGGCGTTCCCCTTACCCACATCATCAGTAATTTTCTTGTGGGCGCTGCACTTCACTATCGCTAATTTCTTGCGGAGTGTCAAAGCCGACAAAAGCCTATGTATAAGGGGGCCATGCTGGATCGTCATCTCATGGGAACTGAGAAACCCTTTCTCTGCCCAGAGCCATCCAAAATTATGGGCGACTCCGAAGGCATGCTGACTGTCAGTATAGATATTGACAGCCAGTCCCTCACTCAACTCACAGGCTCGAATAAGGGGAATGAGCTCTGCAGCTTGAGTCGACTGACAGGGAACTTGTGATGTCTCAACTACCGTGTGTAGTGTTGTGAAAGTGTATGCAGCTGTTATAGTGCCATCTGGTAGCTTAAAACAAGAGCCATCAACATATAGTTCCCCTTGAGTGTCAGATAAGGGAACATCAGTCAGGCCTACCCGTCATTTCATCTCTTCCTCCGTTCGGAAGATACAATCATGTATGTCAATTTCCTCACTTTCAGAAGGGAGGGGTAGCAAAGTGGCTGGGTTCAGAGTGGCACATCTTTTGATCGTGACATGTGGTACAAAGAGAGTTAGCTCATAACTGGTCAGACGTGCACTGGTGAGGTGCTGCTCCTTGGCTTGGTCTTATTCAAAAAGGTATCCACAGCATGGGGCACCATGACTGTGAGGTCAGTATCAAATACGAGCCCAGCCGATTGTCTTATTGAGACGGCCACTGCCACAACCGCTCTTAGACAGCTCAGGAGAGCTCTTGGGACAGGGGCAAGAAGAGCAGAAAAATAAGCACACAGCCGTTGCTTACCTCCAAAGGCCTGTGTTAAAACAGAAAGTGCACAACTGAGTGTCTTGTGTACGTACAGCACAAACTGCTTAGTATAATCAGGCGTACCAAGCATAGGCACAGAGAAAAGCACAACTTTTAATTGCTCAAAAGACTGCTGGCATTCAAGCGTTCAAGGCAAGGGTTCAATCACATCTTTAGTGGTTAATGCAGCAGGGGCTTAGTAATGAGTAGTTAGGGAGCCATTGGCGACAATAGGAAGTAATGCCAATAAAAGCGCGCACCTCTCTCTGAGTTTTAGGTATAGGCATTTTAATAATGTTATTGATGTGCTCAGGAGTCAATCTCCTACCCTCCTGCGACAGGAGGTGACTTAAGTAGGTGACCTCCTGTCGACAATATTGACATTTGGAAAGGGATACTTTATGTCCGTTGTGTGCCAAATGCAGTAACAATTCAAGCGTACTGTCTTTGCAACCCTTTTCAGTGTCAGAAGCGAGGAGAAGGTCATCTTCATATTGAAGCAATACGTTACCTGAGGGAAGTGTGAGGGAGTCCTATTGGGCTTTTAAAGCTTGACTATATATACTAGGGCTCTCAGTATACCCCTGAGGAGCTCAACAGAATCTAAAACTTCTGCCAGCTAATGTAAAACTGAACAAGTGTCTGCTGGCTGGATGGATCGGAATACTGAAGAATGCATTTTTCAGATCAATGTCAGAAAAGAATTTAGTAGAGGGAGGAATCATCGTCAGAAGAGCAGTAGTGTCAGGGACTACCGGGAACTGAAGAACCCCTATTTTATTAACTTCGCGCAAGTCAATCACAAAACAATAAACATCTGGATGATCATCAGAGAAGCCCTCTTAAGAATGGGAAGAATAGGTCTATTACACACATTAGCAGACGTCTCTTCAACAACTCCTAATGTAATCAGGTCCTGTATAATCTGCAACAAGGTCCTTTCCCCTGCTTGCAGTATTTTGTTCTGAGGAATGTGGGGGAAAATGGCATTGTCTTTAATCTTAATGGAAACTGGAGGTATCTGCAATAGTCCTACCTCCGTGTCATCCGTTGGCCACAACGTGGGTGACACAACCTTAAATTCAACAGGGAGGGGTGCATTTTTGGACAGACACTGCATAGTACTGACCACATTCAGATCCATTGTCATGTAAACACCTTCCGGAAAACAATAATGGTCACATACAGCTTCTTCAATAAATCTAAGCCCATCAGATTTTCTCCACAATTGGATGTCAGCAAAAATGGCAAATTCACTGTAAAAGGACCTATAGTCAGTGTAAGAGGTTTGGAAATGGGGCTCGCAACCGGTACGCCAGAAAATCATACCAAAGCATTATTATTTTTTTTTTTTAAGTGTCGAGAAATTGAGCACAATATAAATCTCTGTATTGAAGAGTAGTTCTGTGACCAGGTGACAGTTGACAACTTATAATAAATACCAAAGCATTATTATGGCCAGACAGAGCTGCCCCAGGGACCAGTGAACGAGAGATAGAGCTATTCATTGTACCTGTATGCACCAAAAATTCCTTAGCTGAGCCATGCAAATCTACAGTAACATCAGGACTGCGCTGATCTACAGGTATCTGAACTGGTCCCTCACTCTGTCCCTGGCTGTCCTAGCTGTGAGAGAGTCAGTCACCTCATCATGATAATACTGTCTGCCTCTATTGTCATCGAAGTAGTTACTGTCGGGACGATTCTTTGAGGCTGCGCTATGCTGAGCTCTGTCCTGTCCACCAGCTCCATGACCCTGTCCACGAGAACCTCCTCCTCTAGGGGCATCGACTTTCTACAACAACATCGGACACTCGCTACGCCAATGCCCCTCCTCTTTACGATACGCACACTGATTTGGCCCTACAGGCATAGTATTTCTGTTTGTTCGTGGAAGCTTTCGGTCCGAACCACCGCGTCCTCCACTATTTCCCCTAGAACCCTGCTGCAACAACACCTTCATCTTCAATTCCTTATGCTTTTTCGCCACCTTCTCCTTCTCTTCATTTCCCTGTGATGGTAATACTGCACCATACTCAATATTACAGAAGGAGAGGAGGTAGTCCAAGTGCTCTCCGTGGCGTGTAACCTAGTCGCAATCTTAGGAAGCAGGTTCGGAACAAATCTATTAACTAACAATCGGACACCTCCCTTCACCGACAAATCCTGTACACTCAAATCCTAAAACACCCCTTCAAATTGAGTGAAAAAATCAGACACACTCATCTTTCTTCAGACGACATGCTGCTAACTTGTCCCAATAAACCCTTTTTGGTGGAATAAGAAAGTGCATATACGTAATAATTCGACCAGGCAAAGCTAGTATCTCAGCCTTGGGCTTCTCCCCAGGCTTCCTCTCCTGGTCCCATGCTTTAATCTGATCGCAAGTACCACCCAATTCCACAACTTGGTCCTGTGTGTGCACCTGTCTCCAAATATCAACGGGCACTAGTCAACCAAAGAACTTTTCGATATCTGCAAGCGTCATCACTGTCGATGAAGCGGCCTCAGTCAATTTCTTATAATATGGAGCAGGATTTTTCCTAGGATCAGGTAGCTGAGTCTTAAGGGACAAAACCTCACTACTTTTCCACGAAGTGTAAACCCATTGTTCTTGGAAACGGGCCCCCACCCTCGGTCTAATTACAGTATTCTGCTGATCCCGTAGCTCCAGTAGTTCAGGGTGGTATATGGGATGAACTTCCCTCATCGGAAACTGGGATACTGTCTTCGGGATCTTTTCTAGCAGCCTACTTCGATAAGCTGCCAGCGTCGCAACATTACCAAAAACCTCACTAGGTGCCATATCAGCAGCATATACATTGTCCCTAATATCATAAATAATTTAGGGTGCTACATCATTGAAACACTATTCCCACAGCCCAATCAAAGTAGCCGACATGTGCTTAAGGGCATTCTACTGCACAAACGACTCATAATCTTTCATCACACTTCACACATCCTCCACACCAGTGGTTCCCAAACTTTTGACTCCTGAGGACCCCCATTGAGTCACCACTGGATGCCGGGGACCCCCAAGCAATTTGTATGAGTGAAATTTCAAAATTAAAACAGTCATTCGAAAAAAAATACACACGTGTGCACACAAAACAAATACTCAAAGTACTAACGATTTTGGGGCCAGATGTACGACCATTTAATTTAGCACCTCGCAATTGGCGACAATTGCGAGTGACAAATTGCGAGTCGCTTAATGAAGTGTACAACAGTGTGTTTAACACTGTTTGGGATTCCCAAAGGGGTCGCAAATTGTGAGGTTCATTAATATTAATGAGCCTCTCGCAATTTTCCATCCCATTGGGAATGCCGGCCCTCCCAGGGATGGTGGCCTGCTGGGCTCTGCAGGCCACCATGTCTCGGACTGCCTTTAAATAAAGCAGATTTTTAAAAACGAAAATGCAGCCTGTTTAGCATGCATTTAAGCATGCATTTAAAAAAAAAAGAAAATGAAATGTTTTCGTTTCATTTTCTAAGAGCAGGCAGAGGTCCCTGGGACCACTGCCTGCCCTTAAAAAATATTTTTGCATGCATTTGCAAAGGGGAAGGGGTCCTCTGGGTACCCCTTCCCATTGCCAAATGCATTCATTACCTTCTACTTGAAGTAGGTGGTAATTGCGACTGGTTTGCGACCACAAAACATTTGTACATGGTTTTGAGACTCCTTATTTGGAAGGGAATGCCCCTTCCAAATAGCAAGTTGCAAAACCTATTTAGCGAGTCGCAAACAAATTGCGATTTGCGAAATAGTTTATGTACATGGCTCAATAGGTTTTTGCATGCATAACCGGGTTCGCGAACACGTTCGCGCATATAAAAACAGATCGTACTTCTGGCGCTTAATATTTTATATTGAAGTAATAGCCCCTCTGTCACATGTATTTCATTTGTTTTATAGCATCTCTCATACCATTGTAGGATGTCAGAGCACTTTACATCACACTCATATAGAGACATTGAATCATCCATGTAAACCAGTGTGTTTATAAAATGTTTAAAGAGTGCCCGGTCTGGAAAAGCACAAACTCAGGATTCAGAACATAACACAGTGGCTAGCACTGACATTAACATTAAAAATGTATTTCCACCAAAATAAATCTTTTTAGCTGCAACAGGATAATGAATACCTGGGAAAAAATATAAGTTACTAACTGGTACCATGCAGTTTGCAAGCAGTTCTTTGATAACAGTTTATAGGTCCCTCTGCTAGAATACGATTGTCACTTATGAAGTACACAGTAACAAAATAATCTCTGGGACAAAAGCAGTAACCACGAACCTATGCACATAAAATACTGCTTTTTAAGATGCATGATACACGTTCTTTGCAGTAGGCACATTAACCCTCTGTGCTACATTAGTTCAATCAAAGCTGCAACTGAACAAAACTCTCCTCAGCTCCAGCAGGTACATTAATCACTGGCAGTCTCTTGACACTTTTACTGTTGCTGGAAAGCTGCTAATTATACAAGAAATGTTTCCGTGCTTTTAAAACTGTTGCCTACGGAACCCCCTGGGAATGTGTCACGGACCCCTGGGGGTCCGCGGACCACAGTTTGGGAAACATTGCTCCACACTGTAAAAGGGGTTACGAGCCCATTGAGTGGCCTGACTGGCTACCACCCTTTTCTCTTCATCTCCACATCAGATCGTATCAATATCCACCCTAAGCGCTCCATAGCAGTCGCCCAGTCCCCTTCCCCTAGTCCAGGTACAGACGTTCCCCTGCTCAGTAATGTCGGGGAATGGAGGAACAGGGAAGGAGTAGCAACAGAAGTGACACGTACCAACGTCGCTGGTGACTGTGTCCCAGGTGTGAGGGCTCGCGAGAGAGATGCCAAAACAAGAGGTGTAGCAGGGAGACTGGCAGTTATCGTAGCCGCAGAAGGCGAAGTCAACGAAAGGGCAGGAGGCGCTGTGGCCGAACCAGCTTGATCAATAGCAAAAGAAACAGAAGCAGTAGAGACAGAAGGAACGGAGGACTGAAGCTGTGGCATGGCAGGGTATATTTTCTGCGGGGCATGTCGAGGCGGAGATCGAGTATCTAACAATTCCTCCACAATTGTTTCATTTTCTTCACGGGCAACATAAGACTTTTCACATTGTAATTGAAATCTCCTGTCAGCACATTCTATTCCTCTTTCTATTTTCTCTCTGTCATGTGCTACAGCTTTCTGAGTCACTGTCTGCATTCTCCCCTTCCGGGCCTCTTTCGCTGCTTTTATACGTCTCTGTTTAGCCTCCTTTTGCCATGTTCTGAAGGAATCAAACATCGCCTGCCTACTCCTTTTCACAAACAAATTTTCCTGAGAAAAAATGTTCTGTTCATCAAAAGTGCCCGTCAATGGCCACTGCAACTCGGCCTTGTCCCTCGTATATTTGTGACATAGTTGTCCCTCGTATATTTGTGCCATAGCGTACTAAACATAATAGGGCCGAGGCCAAGTTTTACATACATGTCAAAATTTGGAGTGCCTTCTGGAGGCGCTGGGTGACTTTCTTCCAATCGAGCATCAGCAGAACAAAGACAGCCCAAACAAAATGCCTTACTAAGGCATGGCATTTTTCAAAAGAAAACAAGTTCACTATTTATGCCGAGCAGATATTTGCAAATATCTTTACCAAGGTTGGTCCTCCGACCTCATCAAATACAAATCAAAATGGTACCATGTTCATTAAAAAAGAAAAAAATTCAAGCGCTTGTCCAAAGACAATCCTCAGACCGTGTCAAATACAAAGCAAAATGGCTCCATATCCACAAAGGACAAAAGCAAACTCACCTGGTGCACACAGGTCAAACGAGTTTATTCTCCACTGCCGACTCTTCAGACCAAACGGTCAGATCCAAGGGGTTTTGCCCTTCAGGACTCTAGTCGGGATGGTCACTGGACGAGGTACCACCAGGTCAGACAGACGGGACTGCTGCGAGTGCAAGACTCTCTCGTGCAGGGATCCCCGGTCCGCCTGTCCGACTCAACGTGGCCCTGACCTCCACACCTATCCGCGGGTCACCCGATGGAGTACCTGTTCAGGCACCAACTGAGGGAAGTGACCCGCTTAGGTCCACCCGGGTCACTCGCGACCAGCTCTCGGACTTCATCAAAAATGAAGAGTCGGTCGGGCAGTAGAAAATACAAACCAAAGATATTTATTAGAAGTACACTCGAGTGGAGTCCTGTTTGACCAGCCTCCTTAGATTGCTGCAGAGGGACTGACCTCCGCCAACATGATAACACATAATGTACATCTTTAGAATCACTAAAGACACTCCCAGACTGTACATTTCCAGTTGGTAGCTGGTGAACAAAGGAGATACAGAAGGGTGAGTTGCAATCCCAGGACTGGGTACATGCTATCTCAGCTTCAAGGTTACTCTGCCTGCATCCGCCGCTCTAAGGGTGGGAGCAGGCCTATCTAGTGAGAAAGGTATGTGATGACAAAAAACCCCAGTCTATTCATTAGTACAGCGAAGCTCAACCGTGGAGAAATACGAAAAAAATGTTACAGCTGCTTTCTGCTGAGGCAGACAGAGTGGGACAGAAGTTAATTTTGATCATGGCTCAAAATGGCGTCTGAATACAAAATGGTGCTGCAAATGCTAACTTAAGACATGCAAAGCATATAGAATTCGGCTAAAACATTTCTATTCCAGCAACTGTACACAATGAACAGCCAGGCGGAACTATTGCATGCACTTTACTAACTGCATCCAAGGCACAGCCAGTCTGAACCATGGCATGCACTTTACAAACTGCTGCTAAGGCACAGTCAGCCAGAACCATGGCATGCACTTTACAAACTGCTCCTAAGGCCCTGCCAGATGGAATCGCAGTATAGGAAATCCACCTTTTCTGTGTAGTCACCCCAGATTTTTCACCTTTTGCTGGGCCCTATATTCTTGGTGACTTTAGAACTCTGGAGTTGAGTGCCTGTGCCACCCTTCAAACATGGTTGAATTGGCTTATTCTTAATTGGAACATCTAACGTGCCTATTAGTCCCTAGTATATGGTGTAAAAAAGGTACATATGGTCTGGCAGTTAAATGCCACTAGTGGACTGCAGCATCTATTGTGCCACCCACTACAGTGGCAGAGCAAAGATGACTTCAGGTCTGCTCTGAATAGCCTGACTATGCTAGTGTAAACCCACTGTACAAACTGTCAAAAACCTATTGGGCAGTAGAAAATCTTCCTTTTAAATATTACAAAATCACCACTTTATAGGCTTGCAGCCCACACGGTAGGATTTATAGTATTTAAAAGTGGAACATGTAGAAAAATTATTTAGCCATGTGCCTAAAGTAACCAGACCCAAAGAGCTATTTCCACTGTGGCAGGCCTAAGTGTCCTTTGTAGAAAACCAGAGTACAGCTTAATATACTAATATTGTATCTCTGGAATTGGACCAGCTAGAAAAATAATGAAGCAGCTATTTTTGATACTTATTAAATCTCTATTTCAATGGTGAAGTGGATTTTAAATAAATATTAAGACAAACGAACTTTTAGGAAGTTACCCTTCACCTGCCTGAACAGTCTGAAGGCTAATTAGCATAAGCTTCTGCCAGCTCTCAACATGTGCTAAGATTGACTAGGTATGAAATAGGTGTGAAATGTTTCACAGAAGCATACACTGGGTTGTCCTGAATGTGCAGGAATGACACCTCTGAACTCCACAGAATGTGCAGAGTCTGGGGCTGTGGCCATCCTGTGACACCACACTGTCAAATCCTGCTTGACTGGTCTGTTGAGCTACATGTAACATTTGGGGCACACTTGAAAGGGAGAGAACAGAATGCTAAGACAATTTGTGTCATTCCCTGTCTGGTTGCTAAAGGGTCTTGCTTTTGTCCTACCATCCTTCTGTCTCTCGGGTTTGTTGTGTGTGCAGTACCTGCTTCAAACTGGATTTTAGTGTTAGATGCGGAAGACACTAAGGTTACCATAGTTCTTTCCCCACACCCCCCCAGCTCTCAGAGCCCAAGTTTAATGTGGCATAAGACTTTTGCCATCTTAAAAACGCCCTGACACATGGTATTTTGGGCCTGTTTGCAGTTTGGCAAGCATAAACTACTGAATAAGTACGTCGGGTTGGCCACAGGAACTTTCATCCCATTAGGTTGGGAGTGCCCCCATCCACTTGCTGGTAACAAGCAACCCCAGGCACTCTCTGCAGACCAATTTCAGCACCTGCAAAAGATCAGAAGAGGGCCGAACCTGTTGTCTGTGAATTGAGAGGAGGCCTGAAGCACAAGATCTGTTCCCTCTTTTTAAAAAAAAAGTTTTATATAGGGCAAACTAGACCAGAGACATCGGGTATCAGAGCGCTTTACATGAGCACCAGTTTCATTACATGAGGACACATTCTTTTTTGTTAGGCACGGGGAGATTAAGTGATTTGCCCAGAATCACAGGATGTTGAGAGTTCCCGAGACTTGAACTCGGTTCCACAGCTTCGAGGTCGACCGCTCTAGCCGTAAGGCTACAACCTCTCCTCTGCTACATCCTCCTCTTGTACCCAGGACAATGAAGTAGATTCCATGGGTCAGTGGGTGACCTCCTGTGTGGCTACAATGACACAACAATCTCCATGAGGCCTTTTCCTGCAAGTACCTATGTGAATATTGGCAATTGTACCTGGACTGAAACATACTGTTGGCGTCTGCTTTACACCCTGTGAGTCTTTAAGATCCTGGGAGCCTAAGAAGTGTACTCTGGTGGTTGATATGGACTTAAAAGACCAAGGCGCTGATAACCACTCACCCAGACGACTGAGACGATGCCACAAACTCCATGGAACAGCTCCACTTCCAGATCCAGACCAACCCCAAAATGACTCTCCGCGGAACCCTCTTCTTCAGGCCACCTGGCCCCGCGCTCCTTTCATCGACACCATCACCGACCTCATCGCACCCCACACCCTCGCCTCCACAAACTTCATACTACTCGGAGACCTAAACTTCCACCTGGACAACCACCATGACCCCAACACCAACACCCTCCTAGAGAACCTCGCCAACATAGGACTGAAGCAACTTCTCACAACCCCCACTCATACAGTGGCACACACACTCAACCCCATCTTTGCAGAGGAAATAGCTTTTCATACAGCCACACCACCGTACTTCTTTGGACGGACCACCACTGCATCCATTTCTCCTTCAGAAACCCCACCGTGCGCAAGCACATGCTCCGCCTCCCCCGCAGAAGCTGGAACAAAGTCACCAAAGAGCAGCTCACGTCCGCCCTCATCAGCACTCCACCTCCAACGATGCCAGACGACAACACCGCTGCAAGCAACCTGGATCTCTAAGTGCGCCGACACACTTGCCCCCCTCAAGAAAGCTACAGGATGACGCAACAAGAAAGCAAGCTGATTTACCCCTGCTCTCCAAGAATCCAAGTGCTCCTGCCGAGGGCTCGAAAAGACAAAGAGGAACAGCAAAACCCCAGAAGCACGCACCGCTTACAGAACAGCCACCACAGCACATCACCAAATTATCAAATCCACAAAGACGAACTTCCTCCAAGACAGAATCCTCACCAACACCCACAACTCCACAGAACTCTTCTCCATCTTCCAGGAATTTGTCAAAACTGGCGGCAAAACAACAGACGCCCCACCCTCCCAAAACCTCTGTAACAGACTCAGCACCCTTTTTCACCTCAAGATTAAGACACTATGACTCGGGTACTCGCAAACATTTCCCCGGGGCCACAAAGTATTGTCTGTGGTTTCCTGAGGATTGCACCGATGCCAGCAGGGGAGGGTCGGGGTGTTGAAAGGTGGGCATAGGGGGACGCATAGCAGTTGCATGATAAAGGTAAGTTGTCTAGAAAACATTCTTTGCTTCTTTACCTTTAGTTTAGTTAAACTGCAAATAAAGTATGCCTGTTTCACAGCTTCCTGAATGTTCCTGCTCTATTAAGTGAACAACAGCCCAGTGCTGCTGTTCTCTAGGGGCTGCAATTAAAGGTCAGGAGGGCCGCTTGTGGCCTGGGCCATACTTTGAGTATCGCTTCTCTATGATAACTTCAACAACCAAGACCTCTGCACCACTTCAGCCTCCACCCCTAGCAACGCCACCCAACAGACCCTACTTACTTGGACACTGCTCATGACAGAAGACACCTTAAAGACCATGAAGGGCATCTACTCCGGAGCACCCTCAGACCCTTGTCCCCCCACATCTTCCACCGAGCCTCCATCGCACGTGTACTATGCCGCATGATCAACTGCTGTCTCGAGACCGCCACATTTCCCAAACATGCCGTTGTGAACCCCCTCCTGGAGAAACCCTCCACAGACCCGACAGACCTCAAGAACTTCAGGCCCACCTCACTGCTTCCTTTTGCAGCCAAGGTCATCGAAGAGGCCTTCAACAACAAGCACGCAAACTTCATCGAAGCCAACAACTTCCTGTACCACTCCCAATCTGGATTCCGCAGCAACCACAGCCAGAGAACTCCCTACTCACTGCCACCGATGACATCCGCCCTCTTATCGACCAGGGCCAAACGGCAGCCCTCATCTTCCTGGACCTCTTAGCTGCCTTCAACACTGTATCCCACCGCACACTAGCCACCAGACTCCACGACGCCGGCATCCGAGGAAAGGCCTTCGACTGGACACGCTGATTGCTCAAAGGCAGAACTCAGCGAGTTAGACTTCCGCCCTACCTCGCAGAACTGACAGGACGAGATGTGGAGTACCCCAGGTAAATGTAAATGTATTGCGACTTATATAGCGCACGTATCACCCGAAGGCATCAAGGCGCTTGCTTAGGGAACCCGTCCTGGTATTCCCCTGTGAGATACCCCGGCAGGGTATCCACAAGGTGAAAGCCAGGCATCCCGCCGCGAGGGGCCATAGTGGAGATTAAGCAAGCTATTGCCCAGAGTCGCAGAGTGTGACCCCGTGAGTCGAGTAGGCACCGGAGCAAGAATTGTCGAGTCCGTGGATATTTTGAGCCCGAGACCCGCCGAGGCGGGGAATCGAACCCTGGTCCACGGCCGATCTCAGCTTCCGGGTCTGCCGCCTTTAACCACTGAGCCACGCTTCTCCACAGGTATCCTCCTACAGCCCCAACGTCTTCAACATCTACATGGCCCCCCTCACAACCATCATCAGAAACCATGGCTCAACATCTTCTCCTACATCAACGATACCCAGCTCATCCTCTTCCTCACCAAGGAACCCAACATCACCAGGCACACCTTCCAAGAAGGGATGAAAGCCGTCACCACCTGGATGAAGAAGAGCTGCCTGAAACTCAACCCTGAGAAAATTGAAGTCCTCATCCTGGGCTCCACCCGCTCAGCATGAGACGAAAGCTGGTGGCCACCTGCCCTCGGAAACCACCCCAACCAGACAGACCATGCATGAAACCTCGGCATCATACTGGACTCATCACTCACTATGAACCGCCAGATGAACGCTGTTCCCTCGGCCTGCTTCAACACCCTCCACATACTCCGAATAATGTTCAGATGGATCCCGTCTAAATTCAGGCACGCCCTCATCACTACAGACTGGACTACAGCAACGCCCTCTTCGCTGTAATCAACCAAAAACTCCATCGCAAGCTCCAGACCTTCCAGAACGCTGGGGTCAGACTGATCTTAGACATCTCCTTAGGAATTCAGGGCTTTAAAAAAAAACAAGGATTCTGGTAGGATGTGGTGATACCCCTCAGCCTTATCTTTGGTAATAGGAGTATCCAAAGATATTGGAGTAGACGCCTCACTCACTTATAGTGACATGCTTCATCATTGGCGTCTATCCACACCTGCGTAAAGTGGTAAAACCCTGGTGGACTCAACCATAGGTGTAATGGAAGTTTTTAGATAAAGCAAGTACTGGTCATGCAGGGATCCAGATGAGTGATAAATTAAAAATACCTTCAGGTATACCCAAACACTTTGTTTTATTCGAAGGGTACTTGGGGCATGTATAAAAACGTGAATGTATTGGGTTTTACTGAATATGATGATTCAGTTGTACCCCTTTTAAAGCGGCACTTTAAGGGGGGTACAACTCAACAATCGAGTTGGGCTCTTTTCTTCTCTTTTTCTTACTTTCTCTTTTTCTATCAAGGATAAATTGGTGATGGGCGAGTGCTCAGGGGGTGGGGGTGGGTCTCTCTTGGCGCTGTGTCAACCATCTACAGTTCAAAGGTGGGGCAGGTTTCTCTAGTCAGACACGGGGGATCTTGTGCCAGAGAGGTGTTGGCTCGGGGTAGGGGAGGTGTATTTTGTTAAGGTGTACGAATAAGAATATTTGCATCTGGCAGATTTTGGATTTGAGGGGGAGAAAACTAGGCAGTTTAATCAGAGACATTTTTACAAAAAATGTAGGGCAGGATGGGATGGTGAAAAACAGGATCACCGTACTAATGATCAGGCTGAAAATTATATGTTGGAATGTATCTGACCTCAACTCTCTTAATAAACGAAGACTGATACAGGAGGAGATTAAGATGTATAACCCACATATAATTGCGTTAACTGAGACACACTTGGGTGCTTATTTACAAGCCCATTGTGCTGCCGGAAAGTCACTTTTATTGACTCACTGGCAGTGCAGTGTGCCTGCTCATATTTACAAGACCACATACATATCCACCCTGCGTGGCTTTTCATGGCCTTGTAAATATAGCGACCTTTTACGCATTACTCTGCGTGAAAGGGACGTTCCATGGGTGTTGCTGTGAGTGTTACCATGAAACTTCCATTGAATCTGATGCAATCCCAGATGTACAAGGTTTTCTAAAGTTGGGACGGCGTAAGGGAGGCGAATTAGGGAGAAATACCTTTATTTCTCCTCATTTTTTCCTTTTTCTATGTGTGCTGCAATCTGCTGCACACAAAGGAAAGAGGAAAACCCCTTGCGTGAAATGTTTTTGTGCAGTAAGGTGTCTCCTCCTACACAAAAACAATCACCTCTATAACGTAGACACCCTTTGTAGAAAAGTAGGATCTGCTTTTATGTTTCGCCCCACTTTTTGCCTGGTGCTATACTGTTTCTGACTAGTCTCACTGGGATCCTGCTAATCAGGACCCCAG
Organism: Lissotriton helveticus; assembly: GCF_964261635.1. Lineage (NCBI taxonomy): Eukaryota > Metazoa > Chordata > Amphibia > Caudata > Salamandridae > Lissotriton > Lissotriton helveticus. The sequence continues at coordinate 1,196,415,263 of NC_136068.1, forward strand.
TCTCTATGCTTTCTCCCCTAAATTGGTATGGTAAGTAATTAGGTACATCCCAGATTGGACACTGGTGTACCCTTATCAGTCCCTAGTATTTGGTACTGAGATACCCAGGGCATAGGTACACCAGGGGTCCTTAATGGACTGAACTTGGTATTATGCCACCCATGAGGGACCACTCAAACTGTAACTACAGGCTTGCCATTGCAGGCTGTGTAAGCTGGTGAAAGCACCACTTACAAAAGAAATAGGTTCCCTATATCTAAGGTCACTGCACTTAAAACCTATGTCACCCCTAAAGCAGGCCTTCCAATCCTGAAGGCAGGGTGCTCGGTTCTGAATCCGTCAAATATTACAATTGGCGTAACACAAGGATCAACTCTTTCCCCAGTTCTCTTTAACCACTACATGGAATCCCTGGCTGAAAAACTGCGACGCGCCCACATCCCTTTTCATATGCATGCGGACGACACACAGATCTACAACAAAGTCTTGTCGCTGGAGGAGATCAAGTCAATGAATGAAGCTCTAAAGATGACCATGCATTGGATAACAAGTAATCAGCTTAAACTGAACATGCAAATAACAGAATTCCTACTAATTCCCCTTCTCACCCTCCAAATCACCTTGGAAATTAAGGAATGGACCAAACTGATCACTGTGATTAACTGCACCCCGATCCTAGTGGACTTAGCCAAATCACTAGGACTCACACTGGACAGGAATCTGAACATGCGAACCCACATCAACTAGTTGGCTAGAAACGCATGGTACCACCTTAGTTGTCTTAGAAAACTGAAACCATCCCTAGAAACGTCAGACCTCAAAATGGCAGTTCAGGTCAGCGCGAGGATCGAAAACGGATGTTTAACTCTATCTGACCTGTCCAAGATCTCAACAGCCCTGCTAAAAGCCTGTCTCAACGCAGCTGTAAGACTCATATCTGGATCCAGAAAATTCGATCACATCTCTCCGCACTTAAAAGCACTGAACTCGCTTCCATACGAAGCCAGAGTACAACTCAAACTGGCCTGCATCACTCATAAGGCGCTTCACTCAAAAACACTGGCGTATCTAGCTCAGAAAGTGATGATATCTGGTGGAGGCCGGAACTCCCGAGGCGCAAAAGATCTTATGCTGAAAACTCCATTCTTTCAAAAGAAGAAAAATTACAACAGAGATTTCTCAGGCGCCGCACCCAGAATCTGGAACTCGCTACTACCAAACATAACAAGAGTACCATCCCATTCAAAATTCAAGGAGGCAAAGATCTTCCTAATGGGTAAATTCCTTCCTTAACTCTCCACTATCATTCGCTTTGCATCTGTCCTTTGACTCTTCATTCATCCCCATCGGTTTTACAACTCAGAAGAGCCCTCTATGACTTCCGGAACGAAGTACTCTGAGGATCTGCACAATCTTTTCCAGGTTCCTCTGTTCGGTATGCCACTGAGACGAGCACTCAACTAAGCTTTGAACTATGAGTGCTTCAATGGTTAAAAAGGAACCTCTGGTTAAAAAGGCCCTACATAAAACACTAAATAAATAGGTGTGAGGGTGCCCATGCATGAGCAGGACACCCCTACAACCTTCGGAGGCCATTCTCACGGGTTGTAAGTGCATCAGCCATTATAATACATAGAGTGGCCATGCGTGATTACGCGATGACCATCTCTAAACTGGCTGTAACAAACCCTATGATGTTTGGTATCAAACATGTTGGAATCATATGTGGGAGGTATGATTCCATGACGGTGGAGGTATGATTCCATGACGGTGGAGGTATGATTCCATGCACTGTAAAGCTCCTCCGGGAGGCCCTCAGTGCTCCCGGTACCAGTCTTCTAGATCCGGACGGCACAACATGGATGCTGCCGACCAGAGACACAATTCTGCCCTCCGGCTGCTGGGCCAAGCTCGAGCCGGGGAATGCAGAACAATAGGTATCCTGCCACAGGAAGGTGTGACCACCTCCCAGACAGGGTTTAGTGTATTGCAGAAGGGTGGGAGGGCTTGCCAGCGCCACTCAGTCTACTTGAGGGGCACATTTGGTGCCCTCCTTGCATAGACCAGTTCAAACCAGCTCAAGGAGCCATTGGCCACCGCTCTGGTGCGAAACTGGACAAAGGACATGGGAGTATCCTCCCCACTGTCCAACTCCTCCCCTGGGAGGGAACCCTGAATGGTCCCAACCCTTTCCTTAGGGTACTTAAAGGCTTACCTGAGAGCAGGTCCCTAGATTCGTCGTGGGACAAGATTCATTTCAAAACACCACTTCTACTTCGACCGTATGGGCATTCTGGACTTTGCTGTACTTCGCCCTGGGCATCAAGACTGCAACTGGGAAGACTCCTGCTGGTCCTGATCTCGTCGCCCTGTTTGTCTGTTGCAACATCCATGCCTGTGCTTCATACAGGAACCTACCAAGGCATGTGGGCATCCAAGACACCTGAAGGAATCTCCCTTGAAGTAAAGGAGTCACTTCCCTGCATCTGCAGGCACCACAACTAACCTGACTGATCTGCTTATCCTGGGCTCTCACAGACTCCTCAAGTCTCAGCAACATAGGTGGTGGTTCTTCATATCCCTCAATGCCTGCTCTGCCCTCTCACCAGGTTTGAGGCCAGAATCCCTTGTCATGGCCGCAGGAACCGAACTCCTGTGCTTGGCGTCGACTTGCGTTGCAAAGACTTGTTGGATTCCTTCCTTCAAGATTTTTGGGCTCCAAGTAGCTCCCACTTCAAGCATCTCATCTGAAAAAAATCTTTGTCCTCACCACATCACTTGCACCTTGGGCCTGCATCTTTGGTGAGCTGCTCGAGGTCTTCTCGCAACTCCAGTACCTCTGGCCTGTGGTTCCTATTGAGGGTCTTCTTTGATTTCTGTGGGCTCCCCTGATTACTCTGGGCCTTCCCTGACACCCCTGCTTGTGATGTGTCTCCTGGACCTTGCTGGTCCCGGCACTGCACGTTCTTCGCTTTCCACATTGCTTGCAGTTGCCAAGGCTCTCAACTCTCGACATCCAACATAGAACAGCTTGTGAATGGCTCCTGGTCTTCCACAGTATTGCCTGGTCCTCACAGGTGCAGCTCCAAGGCCACCATTAATTCTCCTGCAACACTCAACTTTGGTGGGCATTTGTCTTCCAGGCCTCCTGGTCACTTCCAAGTGGCCCAGACTCCGTCCCCTCTGCTTGCAGGTACTTCTCGGCTTGAGTCCACCTCTGGGTTCCACCGGACACTTTTACCTTCCCCATCAGCGGCATCTTATTGAAGCCCTCCATTGAGTTCAACGGCGGTTTCCGACACCACTACACACCTATGCACCCGGCTTCCCTGGTGTAGGTATCCTGGTTCCTAGGGAATCCATGGGCGTGTTGGCCCTCCAACCTACTGTATTCAGGGGGTTTCTTCAGGGTCCACTGGGAAGGGTCCTTCTTCTTTAAAATTGCAACCGCGACGTACCCGTTGATTTGTATTGAGAACACGGTTGTGTTCCCACACTGCACACGACGTCCGAGGGGTTCTTAGATACTCACCTTGAGTGGTTACTTGGGTCCCCAACACTTCTACGTCTTGTGGGTATAGTCCTGACTCGAGTTGTGGTTCGCACACCACTATTTTAGTATATGGTTTGGTCTCCCCCTGGTGACCACTGAGTATTTTGTGCTACTTACCTGTTTCTATTTAAACTTATTGTGTGCATTGTATATATCTCCGGCTAAGAGATATCTGTATGTGTTAATGAGTGTCTTATAGTAAATGCTTATTTTTATAAATACACTGTGTGGTTCCTTTTTCACTTAATCTATACCTATAAGACTATGTTCTGGTAAAACAAGCTGCTTTGCACCCCTTCTGGACTAAGCCTGAAGGCTGTTCTCCTCAGCTATCACTTGGAGAGCTGTCTAAGGTTTTGTAGGACCACTAAAATCATCATAAGGTTTGTCTGGATTGGTGCAGGGTGCCCACTTACATAAGTGTGCATCATACACCAAGCCAGCTTCTCACACCCTCGCACAATGGCGCAAGGGTGCCTGCATTGGCGCATGGCAGCCCATTGTGCACCAGCGCTGGGGAAAATGACAGAAATGCGCCGTATCATGTCCTTTTCTTTTGACAAATGGCAGCGAAGCAGGAAGGTTTGCTGCGCTGCCGTGTGTCAAAATATTGTAGATGAGGCACTTGGATTATAAGGATAGACATCTATATAAACAATTAGGTTACAATTCACTGACGACCACATCAAAGACGACTTCTATTTGAGGGGTAGCTACATTAGCAGTTAAGAGTTTGGAGTATAAGGAATTGAGTACTGTATCGATGCTAAAGGCAGGTGGGCGATTGTCCAACTTCTGGTGAACCAAAGGAACCACCCAAGGTGAGTATCTGGGAACCCCAGGGAGGTCATGTGCAGTGTGGGAACACAACTGCTTTGGCAAATATATATCAACAGGTACGTTGCGGCTGCAATTTTAAAGAAGAAGGACCCTTCCCAGTGAACGTTGAAGGAACCCCTTAGAAGACAGAAGGTTGGCGGGCCAACTTACCCGTAGATACCTTAGGACCAGGATACTTACACCAGGGAAGCCGGGTGCATAGGTGTGAAGTGGCGTCGGAAACCACAATTGAACTCAATGGAGGACTTCTGGAAGATGCCACTGCTGGGGAAGGTGAAAGTGTCCGGTGGAACTCAACGATGGATTCAAGTTGAGAAGTACCTGTAAGCAGAGAGGACAAAGTCTAGGCCACTTGGAAGTGACAAGGCCTGGAAGACAAATGCCCACCGAAGTCCGGTGTTGCAGGAGAGTTGACAGTGACCTTGGAGCTGCAGCTGTGAGGACAATGCAATGCTGTGGAAGACCAGGAGTCATTCACGAGCTGCCCCACTTCAGATGTTGAGAGTTGAGGGGTCGTTGTCCGTCGAGAGCACCAACAAGCCTTTGCCACTGCAAACAACTTGGAAAGCAAAGAATGTACAGTGTTGGGACCAGCAAAGTCCAGGGGACTCACCACAAGCAGGCCAGTCAGGGCAGGCCCGAGCAATCAGGAGGGCTCACAGAAATTAAAGAGAACCCTCCTTAGGACCCACAGGCCGGAGGCAGTGGAGTCGCGAGAGGACCTCGAGCAGCTCACCAAAGATGGAGTCCCATGGTGCACGTGACGCTGTGAGGACAAAGATCTTGGTCACAGGAGATTCTTGAGGTGGGGCTTAGAGCCCGGAGGTCTTCATGGAAGGAAGTCAACAAGCCTTTGCAACAGTGAGTCAATGCGGTGCACAGAGGTTTGGTTCCTGCTGCTCTGAAGAGGGATACTGGCCTCAAGCTTGGCGAGAGGACAGGGCAGGCTTTGAGGGATGTGAAGAACCACCACTTGGATTGCTGAGTCTTGCAGAGTCTGTGGGAGCCCAGGGTCAGCAGACCAGTCAGCTTAGCTGCGGTGCCTGCAGATGCAGGGAAGTGACTCCTTCACTTCAAGGGAAATTCCTTCAGGTGTCTTGGATGCCCGCAGAAGTTGGAAGGTTCCTGTACAAAGCGCAGGCATGGACGTTGCAGCAGATGAGCAGGGCAATGAGATCAGAAGCAGCAGGAGTCTTACCAGTTGCAGCCTTGATGCCCAGAGCAAAGTCCAGCGAATTCTAGAGTACCCAGACGGTTGAAGTAGAAGTGGTATTTTGAAATTAATCTTGTCTCATGATGAATTTAGGAACCTACTCTCAGGTAAGCCCTTAAGTACCCTAAGGAAAGGGTTGGGACAATTCAGGGGTCCCTCCCAGGGGAGGGGTCAGACAGTTCGGAAGATACTCACATGTCCTTTGTCCAGTTTTGCGCCAGAGCAGTAGCCAACGGCTCCCTGATCTGGTTTGAACTGGACTATGCAAGGAGGGCACCAAAAGTGCCCCTCAAGCAGACTGGCAAGCGCTTCCACCCCAATACACTAAACCCTGTCTGGGAAATGGTCACACCTCCCTGTGACAGGATACCTATTGTTCTGCCTTCCCCTGCTCGAGCTTGGCTCAGCAGCAGGAGGGCAGAATCATGTCTCTGTTAGGCAGAAGCCATGTTGTGCTGTCCGGGTCAAGAAGACTGGTTCCGGAGGAGCTTTACAGTGCATTGAATCATAACTCCCACACTTACGGTGTGGGGGTATGATTCCAACATGTTTGATACCAAACATGATGGGGTTTGTTACAGCCAGTTTAGAGATGGTCATCGCATAATAAAGCATGGCCACTCTATGTATCGTAATAGCTGATGCACTTACAACCCGGGAGAATGGACTCCAAAGGTTGTAGGGGTGTCCTGCTCATGCATGGGCACCCTCACACCTAGAACCGAGCACCCTGCCTTCAGGATTGAAAGGCCTGCTTTAGGGGTGAATTATAGGTTTTAAGTGCAGTGACCGTAGATATCAGGAACCCTATATCTTTTGTAAGTGGTGCTAGCACCAGCTTACATAGGCTGGAATGGCAGGCCTGGGAAAGGTCCCTCATGGTGGCATTATACAGGCTTCAGCCAATGGGGGACCCCTGGTGTACCTATGCCCTGTGTACCTCAGTACCATATACTAGGAACTGATAAGGGTACACCAGTGTCCAATCTGGGATGTACCTAAGTACTTATCATACCAATTTAGGGGAGAAAGCATTGGGGTCCTGATTAGCAGGATCCCAGTCAGACTAGTGAGAAAAAGCATAGCACCAGGTAAAAAGTGTGGGTAAGCATACAAGCAGATCCTACACAACCCCCTCAAACGTAAGGAGATGAGACTACCCTTGCCCAGTTGAGGCTTCGTTTTTTAAGTGGAAATATCTGGAGAGTCCATCTGCATTGGCATGGTTACTCCCAGGTCTATGTTCCACTGTATAGTCCATCCCCTGTAGGATAATGGACCACCTCAAAAGGCATAAGAGGGACTTGTGGACTGTCTGAAAAATAAAGTGAGTGCCAAACAGGTATGCCCTCAGCTTCTTCAAGGTGACCACAGCAAAGGCGTCCCTCTCAATGGCTGACCAATATTTCTCCCTGGGGGTCAACCTTCTGTTGATAAAAGCTACTGGTTGATTCTGGTCCTCTGCATTAAGTTGTGACAACACTGTCCCTACCCTTATCTCAGATGCATCAGTCTGGACATTGAAAGTTTTGGAGTAGTCAGGACTTTGCAGGATGGGGGCAGTGCACATGGCCTGCTTCAGGTCATCATATGCCTTTTGACAACTTACTTTCCCCTGAACTTTCTTGGGTATTTTCTTAGATGTACGATTATTCAGGGGAGTCACAATGGATCCATATCCCTTTAAAAAACTTCTGTAGTACCCAGTCAGATCCAAGAAAGCTCTGACCCGAGTCTGGGTAGTGGGAGCAACCTAGTCCACAATGTTCTGGATTTTGCTCTCCAAAGGTTGAACCTGGCCTCTGCCTACCAGGTGGCCTAAGTATCCAACCTTACTCTGTCCTATCTGGCACTTAGTGGCCTTGATAGTGAGGCCTGATTTTTTCAGGGCCTCTAGAACATTTCTGAGGTGGACCAGGTGATCCTCCCCGGTGGTGCTAAAGACAGCAATATCACCTATATATACTGCACTATAGTTTTCCAGGTCTGTGAGAACTTTGTTCACCAGCCTCTGAAATGCGGCAAGTGTATTTGTCAGACCAAAGGTCATTACAATAATGCCCACTAGGGGTTGAAAATGCTGTTTTTGGCTTGGCAGCTTCAGCTAGTCTGATTTGCCAGTAGCCAGCAGTCAGGTCAAATGTACCCGGAAACTTGACTGAGGCCAAAGTATCTATGAGTTCATTTGCCCTTGGAATTGGATGGGCATTTGTCCTAGTGACTGCATTGAGACCTCTGTAGTCCACACAAAACCTCATCTCTCTTGTCCACCCTTGGTGTGAGGTTTTGGCACAAGGACTACTGGACTAGCTCAGGGGATGTCTGAAGGCTCAATGACCCCCAATTCCAGCTTCTTTTGGACCTCTGTCCTGATGCAATTCCTTGCATGGTCAGTCTGTCTGTAGATTCACCTGTGTCCACTTCATGGATACACCAGGTGGTTTGACTGGGTGTCAGGGAGAACATGTGTCTATACTGATTGAGAACGTGCCTACAATCAGTTTGCTGTTGGTCAGTGATCATGCCAAGCTTTTTGAAGTTCTTGGCTGGCCTCAAGGTTTTTGCTGGCCTTCTTCGTTTGCTCAGCCATACGTGAACGCAGGCCAAGGACTTACAGCCTGATTCATGAAAAACGGCATTTGCGAGTCTCAAATAGCGATAAAATGCGAATCGCTATTGAGAACTCGCAAATCAGAATTCATGTACATTACGGGGAAAAAAAAGCGACTCGCACGCGGGCGCTAAATCCGTTAGCGACTAACTATAATCGCAGAATAATCGCTATTTCCGGCTACCTGCGTCGGGAATGCGAGTCGCAATCTCGTGCGATCGGGAATGCGAGTCGCAATCTCGTGCGATCTGGAATGCGAGTCGCAATCTCGTGCGATCGGGAATGCGAGTCGCAATCTCGCGCGATCGGGAAAACGGGAAGTCGCTTTTCGAGCACAGTGATGACATCACAACCAGGAAGCAGGCAGTTCCCACCCCCAAACACCACAGTGAGGCAAACCTCGAGGGAGCAAGTCGGAAAGCAGCAGCTAATCTTGTGATAGCGAAATTACTACCAAACTGCTGCCATGTCTGAGGAACCTGTTCCTGGCCCCAGCAACAGCGCAGGGCGTAAGAGGAAGCTGAAGTTCTCAGAGCAGGAGCTCGAGAATCTGATAGAAGGGGTGGTGGCCAACCACGACAGACTCTTTGGGATCAACTCCAGGAAGGTCCCAGAGCAAGACAAAAGGAGGATCTGGCTGAGAATAGCCTCCAGTGTGAACTCCGTGGGTGTGGCCGATAGGTCATTGGAGGAGCTCAAGAAGCGATGGTATGACCTCCGAGGTCGTGCCAAGGAGAGGGTGGCGGAGCGCCTTGGAGAGGCATCGGGCACTGGAGGTGGCGGACCTACAGTCCCTCCCAACACACCCTTGGAGGACCAGGTGGAGAACACCCTTGAGAGGGAGGCGTGCGTTGGCGTCACACTTCTGGACTCCTCCAGCCAAGACACCCAAGGTAAGTGGCATGCGACTGCGACCCTGTCCCCTATGACCGTCCCTGACCAAATAGGCTCACATAATGGCCCTTAGTCATGCCTTTGTTGCGCATCAGGAAATGCCCTGAAGCATTGTGGGAGATGTAGTATGTCCACAATGTAGTAGTACCACAATGTAGCCAGACAGGTTCCAAAGTACGCAAATCCACAGCCATCCAGGGAATGTCACCCAGCATGCATGTAACATCAGCACGTCTGACAGTCACATGCAACTAATGAGTATCCACTTACCCTCACAGGTGGCGCAGAAAGCAGTGACAGTGAGAGGCTGCAGATAGATGAGGAGGCCCAGGAGGAGGATTTTCAACCGGAAACCCAGGCACCAGCCCCTGCCGCTGCAACAACACCAGCAGCCAGGCCCCCCACCGTTGTGGCCCCTGCATCTGCCGTTCCACCCGCAGCCAATGCCAGGCCCCCCACCGTTGTGGCCCCTGCATCTGCCGTTCCACCCGCAGCCAAGGCCAGGCCCCCCACCGTTGTGGCCCCTGCATCTGCCGTTCCAGCCGCAGCCGCAGCCAGGCCCCCCACCGTTGTGGCCCCTGCATCTGCCGTTCCAGCCGCAGCCAAAGCCAGGCCCCCCACCGTTGTGGCCTCTGCATCTGCCGTCCCACCCGCAGCCAAAGCCAGGCCCCCCACCGTTGTGGCCTCTGCATCTGCCGTTCCACCCGCAGCCAGAGCCAGGCACCCCACTAATGTGCCTCCAGTCCCTGCCGCACCAGCAACGCCTGCTGTGACACCACCTGCAGCTGGTGCTACGACATCTGGGCCTGCGACAGCGCCAACACAGCGGCCAGCCACTGTGACAGGCCAGCAGAGCAGGCGTGGGAGTTCTCGCCATCACACCACAGCTCCAATCAGCAGGAGGGGCAATGGACAGCGCCATGCCTGTTTGAGCGTAGAAAGACGCATGCTGAGGATCCATCAGCGCCAGTCACAGCAGCAAGGTGCCATTCAGCTCCAGCTGCACAAAATTGGGCGCAATGTGGCCGGAGTGGGAGACCGCATGGACCGCATGACGGCGGCCATGGGCCGCATGACTGCAGCCATGGAGGCAAACACTGCTGCGATGATCAAGCAGCGCAGTGCAGCAAGCCGGCGCAACCACCAGCTCATGAGCCGGCTGGCCTCCTACAGCAGGTCTAATTATGTGGCTGCAAATGCCACCTCACAGTTGTCGCGGCGGTCACTCACACAGCAGCACCAACTAGTACAGTGCTGTGAGGACATCACCAGGGTCCTGGAGCACCTAACCACGGCGGTAACGGCACTACACCCTCCTGCTCTACCTGCCACTGTAGGGGGTGACGATGGCAGTGAGGGGGCTTCCAGCGTCAGCAGCCAATCTGCCACACTAGTCCCGCCACTTAGGCGCAGCACCAGGGCAACGCCAGGTACAGGTGCCCCGGAAGAGGATGAGCCTCAGAGGCGCTTGGGCATAACGCGCAGGAGGCGCAATTGACTCTGTCAGAAAAACACTGGCACAGGCTGACTATAAGCCTGCCATGTACTTTCACACTGCAGTATGAAGGAATACTGTTAGTTGTAAATAGTTGTACTGATTACCTTTTTTTTGTGAATGAAACAAATATATTTATTTTGCAGCACACATTAGCCTTGTGTAATCATTACATTTTGCATGCAATTGTGATATGTGGGGTGGGGGAAGAGGGTGGGCTAGAAATTGTTCTCTGTGATGTGGTTGCGACGTCTGTGGCCTTCAGCTGGGTTCTCCCCGCGTGCATGGTGCGCATGTGCTGGTGGCCGGTCGTCCCCTTCTGATTCACTGCCTGAGATCTCAACAGGTATCCGGCGCTTGGTTGCAATGTTATGAAGCATTGCACAGACAGCCACAATGCGGCAGCACGCAGCAGGACTGTAATACATGGCCCCACCTGTCTTGTGCAGTATACGGAACCTGCTCTTGAGCAGCCCAAATGTCCTTTCTATACAGTTCCTTGTCCGGATGTGCGCAACATTGTAGCGCCGTTGCTGAGATGTGGCAGGCTTGAGGTAAGGGGTCAGGAGGTATTCCCGTAGGGCGTAGCCACTGTCACCTGAATGAGAGGAGCAGATGTTGATTGCCTGTGCAGCGCAGTGACTTCATTGCAATGTGACATTGTCGACAAAGTGTACTTACCAAGTAGGTGTCCTTCCCCAAACTCTCCCCTGAGCAGTCGTGTGTGGAGTCCGCTGTGCCTGAAGATAAAGGAGTCATGGGTACTCCCTGGGTACTGGGCGACAATGTCAGTGATGATGGTCTTGGCATTGCAGACCATCTGTATGTTGAGGGGGTGGTAGGACTTCCTGTTGCGGTACATATACTCCGTGGCAGCTGGTGGGCAGATGGCGACGTGGGTACAGTCTATGCAGCCGAGGACATGGGGAAAATGGGCTACATTGTAAAATTGTAGTTTTGTCAGGTCCAATTCCTGTTGGCTCGTGGGAAATGTGATGTGGCGGTGGAGCTGGGTGAGCATGGCGTCAACGAAAGTGTGGAGGCAGCGTGACATGGTGGGCTGGGATATCCCCCCAGCAGCCGCTACTATGCCCTGGAAACTGCCGGAGGCCAGGAGGTGAAGGCTGCACAATACCTGCACATGTGTAGGCACCGAATTGTTTCGCCTTGTTGGGTGCTGCATGAGGGGGTCAAGTTCATGTATCAGCCAGATGATCATTTCCCCATTCAGCCTGTATTTAGCATATATCTGTTCTCTGGTTTGGCCCAGCAAGGTGACCCGCTGCCGGTAAATCCTTTCCTGCCTCATGCGTCTCCTCCGTGCTGCTCGCTGTAGCCTTCGCCGCCTCACCACCATGTACATTCCTGGCATTGTGGAATGCCTAATGCTGCTGCTGAATGTCCTTATGTGTGATTGGTCAGGCCTGGACCTGTTTGTGATTGGCCAACTGTTTTTCAAATTTTACTTAATCATGGCTTTTATGGTTACCACCTGCTTTGAGTTGTCCTTAATTTGCGCCGCGCAAAAGTGCGATTTTGGGGTTTTTCGCTATTGTATATTTTTCATGAATGCCGATAGAGAATATATTGCGTTTCGCTATTCTTTTCGCAGATTCCGTGGTTGGTCGCTATTTCCGTATCGCTAATGCTCGACTACCGGGAATCTGCGACTATTATAGCGTAATCGCTATTATAATCGCTATTCTGTGTTTGCGAATTCGCTATTTTGTTCTTGAATGCCAATTCAGTATTTTGCACCCGCAATTGCATTTTCGCAGCGATTGCGGGCGCTATTTCGCTTCATGAATCAGGCTGATAGTCCACAATGTCCTGTTTAGGAGGCTTGAGAAGTTGCTCCCAACCTTCCTTTACTAGACACAATGGACCCCTAACTGGATGTCCAAACAGAAGCTCAAATGGGCTGTAGCCAACCCCCTTCTGAGCAACCTCTTGGTAGGCAAAGAGAAGGCAGGATAGTAAAACATCCAATTTTCACCTAAGCTTTTCTGGAAGTCCCATGATCATACCCTTGAGGGTCTTGTTGAACCTTTCAAAAAGCTCATGGCACTGTGGATGAAAGGGTGTGGTAAACTTGTAGTTTAGTCCACACTCTTTCCACATGGCAGTGATATAACTAGACATGAAGTTTGTACCTCTGTCGGTTAAAACCTCCTTAGGGAAGCCCCCTCTGCAAAAGATTCCCATGAGGGCCCTGGCCACTACAGAAGCTATAGTAGATCTAAGGGGAATGGCTTCTGGGTATCTAGTGGCATGGCCCACCTTCACAACTGTATAACTGTGCTCAGATGCAGTTGGAGGGTTCAAGGACCAACAATATCAATCTCTACCCTTTCAAAGGAGACCCTAACCACTGGAAGGGGCTGTGTGGTGCCAACTGACGTACCACTGGTGTGGCAATTGGCACAGGAGCAACAAAACTCCTTTGTATCTTCAGACATATGGGGCCAGTGAAAGTGAGGGACACGCCTGTCCCAAGTCTTGCTTTGCCCTACCTGTCCTGCAATAGGAATATTATGTGCCCGGGAGAGGCGGAAACCTCTGAACTTCTGGAGTATTAGCAACCTCCTGCTAGCACCAGGCTTGTGGTCTCTATCTTCAGAATACAGAAGCTCATCTTCCCAATAGATCCTATGGGACTCACTGATATTCCCTGCTTCCTCAGCAGCAGCTTGTTGTCTGAGGGGTTCAAGAGAGAGACAGGTCTGCTGCTTCAAACTCAAGTCTGCCCTGGAAGGGCCCCATGCCCCTAAGAAGCCTGCCTGGGCAGGCCCAAGTTCCTCTGGGACAGTTCCTTCTCGGGGGCTGAGATCATCTCCCTCAGGAGGTTGATCTTCACTAGGAGTTTGTGAGGAGGGCAATTCCTTACCCTTCCTGCTCCTTCTTTTGGGAAGCACCTGGTCCATTTTCCAGGATCCAGTGCCTTGTCAGTGCTGAGCTGTTTGGCCTGAGCCCTGGTGACAACAAACACACTAGCAGAGATGCCCATCATCTTTGCATGAATCCTGAAATCCACTTCAGCCAAAGCTGAAGTTTCTAGATCATTGCCCAACAAACAATCTACAGGTAGGTCTGGAGATACCACCGCCGTTTTAGGTCCAGTTACCCCTCCACAGCTGAGGTTCACAACTGTCAAGGAATGGTCAGTCCTGACATTGCTAGTGTTGGTGACTTGGTATATTTGTCCAAGTATGATCTGGTCAGGGGACTCAAGTTTCTCTCTCACCACAGTGAGACTGGCCCCTGTGTCTCTGTAAGTAATTGCTCCTTTTCCATTTATCAAAGTCTGTTGTCTGCACTTGCCCAAGTTAGTGGGAGTCACTAGTAATGTGGCAAGGTCTATTCCACCATTACAGACTAAAACAGCCTGAGCTGGAGTCCTGACTAAGCCAGAACCCATCTCAGAACCCAAGGTTACCCCACTAATCCCTTGGTTGCTGTACTATCCCTTGTACTTGTGCTAGGTGGAGCAGGTGCCTTCGGGGCAGTGGTAGTAGGAGCTTCCTTGGTCTTTGGACAATCCGCAAGCCTTGTCCAATGGGTCTTCACCATACAAAAGTAGCAACAAGGTTTCTTTTTGTGATTCTTGGAATTTTGGGACTCACCCTCAGATCCAGGTTTCTGGCTAATCAGCCGTCATCAGCCAGGCTAGCTTGCATCCAGTGGCAAAGTGAGCAAGGGACCCACGTCTGGGCATACCCTGCCAACTTAGGGCGAACAAAGCGATACCAAAGGGGATGATGGACGGAGCGTTTGAGCAAATCAAACACTCACCCCCAGTCAACTGATCTGGGTTTAATCCATCATCATTCTTTAGCTCACTCCACCACCCCAGTTCAGACATGGCCATATGCAAATCAGTCTGACCCTGTGCCTCATGGGAACAGTCCAGCCTGAACTGCCAAGCCATGTCTTCGCTGGACCGGAAACAAGCATCCTGGGACCGGTTTCTGGCTAATCGGCCATCAGAATTGTTTCTGTTTCTGTCGGGAGACCCGTGAGGGACAGGAACTGCTGACAACACGCTCCCCGTTATATTACAACTCTGACGTCCTGATGCTCTGTGTACAGGCTGCAGGTAGTCCCTTTAACCCAACGTGGAGAGTCTGGGAGGAGGAGTTCGGTGGAGCGACGTCATCCTCTAGCACCCTATCAGATGAGGACGCCGTAAAGAAAGCGGAAGAGGACGCACGTCGAGAGGGAGGTGAAGAAGAGCCAGCAGGAGAATGCGAGGAAACGGAGACCACGCCTGAAGACCGGACAAGACGTCGGGTAGCTGAAAGCCAGGGAGCCACACCGAAGGCCCTGGAGGACAAAGAAAAGCCAGGAGGCCAACGGAACTACGCGTTGCCCCACCACTCTCCAGGAGGAGCGTAGCTGGAGCAGGTACGTCTCCGCATACGAGGATTCTCCAAACACTGGGAGGGGAAGGGAAATTTTAGAGGGTGGACACCGCTTTCCCGACTAGGCTGCACATGGTCACGGTGTTCGGTGATCTTCCTCAGCTCTCATCAGAGTCTGGTCAGCTTCGTTGAGTGACCTCAATGCAGAGAGTGTAGCCAGACCGTAGAGTGCAGATGAAGGGAGGGGGATCTTCTAGAAGTCTCTCTCCGTGTTAGTAAAGAATATAAAGACGGAGATCTCTTGGCGCTTTGACAGGAACTCTCCTGGGAGTGGACGCACTGCCCAGGGCTATTGTGTCCGGTTGAGACTCTTCCTGCCTCAGACTGCCAACGAGTTCCCCAGTCATGCTGGCAAGGATGATGAAGCTAAACAGACAGCCAGTGAAGTATTCCAAGCTCTAATGACTCTTTTTTGTGTACATGCAGCTATCTTTCTTTGCATTTATTTTTGTTTATATACATTCATTATATGTATTTATTTTACTTGTGCCTTATTGCCATTTCATATATGGGGACTTGCAGCAATAACTATTCTAATGTAATGTGCAATTGAGTATTGAGCTTTATTTATGTTGTATTTTGGTACTCTAAATCGTGTAGAGTCCTATTTTGAAGGGTGATAACATTGTGTCCTGGAATTTTGAAGTCTTCCTCAGTCGTTCTGGAAAGAAAGCAAGACAGGCAGGGAGACCACAAGCCATAGAAACACTGCAATTGCTGTAGCAGACAGAAGGGGCACAAAATTAGCTATGATTATATTGAATCCTGAGAAGGCTTTTGATCGAGTTACCTGGGAATTTTTATGGAAGAAGATGGAGGCCTTTGGGCTTGGCAAACAATTTTCAAATGGGTACAGGTTTTGTACAAGTCCCCTTCTGCTAAACTGATATATGCGGGCATACCTTCATCACCTTTTAAGATAGAGTGAGGCACACAGCAGGGCTGCCCGCTCCCTCCTCTGCTATTTGCACTGTATTTAGAGCCTTATCTGTTGGCCTTACAGAGGAATGTTGGGATCAGGCCTATGGTATCCGGTGAATGTTAATTAAAGAGCAGTGCATACGCGGAAGATATATCAATATACTCTGATGAACCAGGAAAGGCTATGAACTGTATAGTGGAGGAGGCAGGGAAAATTAGGTCAGTTTCTGGTTATTAACTGCATATAGCCAAAATTCAGCTATTTCTGAACTATGAGTCAGCTAAATCAATACTGGGGTAGTAAATACAGCTACTTATTTGGGAGTTAAATTAAGTGACAAGATAGGCAATATTTTTAAATTGACCTATGAGCCCCTGTTGAAGACTGTGATTAAAAAATTGCGGTTTTGCAATAAGCTTCCAATAAGCATTATAGGTCTCTGTGATGTCGTAAAAATGAATATCCTCCCTAAACATTGGTATATTTTCCAGGCTATATATACCATTAAGGGTGCCAAACATGTTTTTTTAAAGAAGTTAGAAGGGGCTTCAAACAGTTTTATTTGGGGATATAGGCAAGCGAGGCATTCTATCGTACCGACAGGAGAAGGGTGCCATTCCCAGATTTTAAGCTGTAATTTTGGGCATCTTTTGACGGTCATTTGCTGCTCTGCTTGCTCCAGCGGAACCAGCTTTATCTGCATTCAGTTATTATTTGGCATTGGGTGCTGGGAATAGGTTTTTTTTCAACAGAATACATGACCCTACTTATTACAAACGGGTAGGGTTTAGGTTTGTCAAGGATACTGTAACTATGAGAGATCGGTGCCATGTGCTCCATAAAGTTAATACATGGGGACAATAACTGAGACAGAGACTCCATCTATTTCACTTGACATCCTTAAGGCTAAACGGAAATGCCTGATTCGCACTGTATATCAAGGACTTTGCGAGCATAGGAGGGATGATAGTCTAGGCTGGGCATCTAAAAGGAGCAGAGTGCTGTCTCAGGAGGTGTTACCACCAGACATATGCAGGGCTTTAGAGGCAGTTGAGGGCCCTGTGCACTCTGTGAAGTTAAAGCTGCAGCAATTTAAGGCTGCATGTTCTAGTATACACCAGATAAACTTATGAGGTGGAGTGCAAACTCACATCCTGACAAAACTAGCTGCCCAGGTGCAGATGTCAAGCAGCAGATACCTTACACATGCTATATGCATGCCCCGTTTTGAAGGCATTCTGGGAAGAAGTGTGCCGGATAGCATAGGTAGGTTTGGGATATGAACTTCAATTCACCCCTATGGAAATAATGCTTGGATGCAGACTGGAGTTTGACATTGGGTTAAGAAGGCTGCTGTCGCTACTTATAGTATCTGCCAGGCTCTGAATAGCTAGATCTTGGTCTCGCCATTCCCCCGCGGGCTACCAAATAGTGGTCAACAATTCAGCAAATACACAATTCAGAACCGCCTTTGGCCAAGGTAAGAGGTGCTCGGGAGAATATGGGAAGAGCACAGTTTAATTGGAAGCTAATAAAGTTTGTAATGTTGGGGTTTTTCTCTGTGGCAATGGAATGTCTTTATGCTTATTTAGGAATGACTCAATATTGGCTGACTCAATTTCTGGAGCTGCAAGCCTCTTGGTCTATTTCCCCCCTTTCAGGTTTTCTTACTTCTCTTTTACTCCCAGCTGCACACTTATGGTTTCATACTTTCTTTTTTCTTTTTGGCTGGGATGCAAGTAATGATTGTATTAATTATGAAGCACAAAGTTAAAAGTACCCATTGCATTCCCAAAGGGGTGTTTGATCTGATTAATACTGACTCAATAAAAAAAAGGAAACAGGATTACATCATAAATGTGTTTGTAGCAGTTTACAACTAGCCAGGCGGCTGCTGGTACTTAGAGGAATTGCACCTTGATGTGTTAGAAGTGCGTTCCTTGAACTTAAAAACCCGCAAGTCTCCCCATAGTGCATTTGATCATAGAAATAGGAGTTTGGTCTGCGAGGGATAGCCGCGAGCATGGCATGAAGATATCCGAAGTCTAAAAGGCCGCCTTATTTTTTAAATGTTCAGTGGTGCTTGCGGAGGGTCGCAATAGCACTGAAAATAGGGCCAGGCACCAAAATAGCAGTTGCCCCATTAGTGAACTAGATAGCCCATGTTTGCAAAGTGGGCAGTTTTAAACTCGTGAAGACATTCTGTATGACAATGTACAGAAGATGGCACGGATTTGAGCTTGCTGCAGGCAATGCTTGTACTAATATCAGGGACACCCTCAGTAATGGGCATTGGCAAAGCCAATAGGTTTCACCTGTACATGATCTATTGGCTTTGTCAATGTTTTTGAGACATGTTGCACATCAAGATCTGCTCTTGGCATATAGGCGTGTGGTGAAGCTGACTGCCCTGGAGCCTCATTACATCACTAAACACATCTCATACAATCATCCCAGCAGAGCCCTCTGATTGTAAGTGGCAGTGATGCCATTCCCAGCCGTGTGGCATTTCTGCGACTGCTTGTCCCAGCTTGTCTACCTTGTATTATCCCCCAACCCATCACATCTTGGCACTGTTGAATACACTTTTACTGAGATTTGACTGAAGCTTTTCCCTAAAAGCCTCCTGCCCAACGGCAAACCAAAAACATACAAATGTAGAATACAACGGATTTATATACAAGTATGTCAAAATAACATCTTTTGCCCTTTAAAAATCGTAACATAACACGAGCATAATTGGGATGGGAAAAAACACGAGGAAAGGGCAGCTGGGACAATCAGACATCTGTAAAATCAAGTTAAAATTACACAAAGACAGACGAACACGAGGGAAATGTGTAGGAGGACAAAAGACAGAAGGGTCAAGGAGGCAGAGATGTGGTCACAGCACGGGTGAGTTACAGACCCAGGGGTTTATTTAAAGTGACTCTTAGTTCAAATGCACACATTCCCGCGCTCGTGTCTAGTTCTCTGCCACTCTTTTTATTATCTAAAATAAATTCACTTTCTGCCTTTGTGGGAGATATAGTTATTAACAAATAAAGTTTGTCTAGTAGTCAGTAACACTACACTTACAACGTGTGTTTTCTTGATATCGGCTAAACTAGGCCCTGAAATGTTAACCCAGCCATGTTTCCATTGCTCTCTTTGACACCGCAAGCAGCAGAATGTGCTCTAAGACGCTGTGATGACATGCTGTTCTTGGTAAGTTTGGGAGGGAGCTGTTCTACAAGTTGTAACAATCCAAGGCCCTGTCCGTGAAGGCCAACCATTCAATGAGTTTGTTATAGTTTGCATGTAACTAAATGTGGACTGTCACATCCGATGACATTAGACCAAATGGGTGCTAAATCAATATTCATTTAGGGGATGGAGATAGGCTGATGGTTTATTGATTTTGTATTTTGATTTATTGAATTCATGTCAACTTGATCACCTAATGCTGACAAAACAATTTTCACTGTGAATTTTATTATAAAAAGGAGTCCTTCCTGGAAGTGAGCGGGAGGCTTTTCCTCAATTTTTGGTGAGCAGACCTACCTTAGTCTCTTTCATACTTTTGACTTAAATTATTTTGGCATCGTTTCCTGCTGCTTCTGACTGAGCTAAATGTTAATTCACTGAATCTGATATGCTATGCGTTTTTTTATTTCGAGACTAATCTTATTTTGCCCTCTGTAATGGTTTTTACATTTTAATAAACCTTTGTGATTTTTATGTTTTACTCGTCTCAAGAAGGCTTATTTTATTGACTACATAGTTGATTTGCCGTTTGAATCTCTCTATTTATGGTGGGACACATTTCTTCATACATTCTTGAGGACAACTCCACTCCTGAGCCTGCGTAGGCCTTTTATCTTAAAGATTATCTATTAAAATAGAATCAACACCTCCATGCCTATTACTCTATGCAGCTTTCCTAATAACATTGACAAAGACCATAGGTCCTGGCTTTGGAACCTTTTGTCTTTCCCAGTGCCTTTTGGCAATGCTGTACATCATCCGCAAGATAATGTGCAACATGGCCAAAAGTTCTTTAAAAAGGCACAATAAAGTAGCTGCACCATTTTGTAGGCACTTACACGCATGATGGTGTATGTGTTTACATGCATCATTACGCATGCATGTCTCAAATTGACACAGACCCCATTTTCTTGTTTACCGTTTTGAGATGAATACCAAAAAATAAAATAAACTTTTTTTGGGGAAAAAGAGGGTGGGTGTGTGGGCAACAGAGGAGCAGTGGGGATGGGTGGGCAAAAGCAGCACATGAGGGAGTACATACAACACATGGTGGCCCAGGGTAGAAGCTCACGACGAGCGAGAAAGTAAAATGGAGCACGTGAGACAGAGAATTTGATGGTGGGAGAAGCACGAGAGAGAGAGAGGTTCAAACACAAGAGAGGCAGCAACACAGAGTACGGGCGGATATTTGGTGGAGGTAGAAGTAGAGGAAGAGATCTGTAAAAACACATGCACTCCCATAGATGGTGAAAGGAAAAAGAAAAAAAGTAGTTCCCCTGTGGTGAGTAGTGGAAAGATAGAAGCCTGCCAATTCAGAGGGATGGCAAAGAGGCTATGCTCCAAGGGAGGGACAAACACAAGACGAAAAGGAAAGACATCAAATAAGAAGCAAGCAATGAGAGTGAAAAAAAGCCAACCAATGGAAAGCAATGTGCAGGCTGCAAGCCCCTTTAAGGTCTTGGTAAGCCCATAACTGGGGGCATATTTATCAAAAAATCACACAACGCCGCAAGACAACAGAAATATGCGAAATCTACTAAGATTTGATGCATTTCTGCTCTCTCCCGGCACTGGCGCAATGAGTGCTGCCTATCTCCAATGCAGGCCCCCTTGGACCATGGTGCAAGGGTACCTGAGTTACAGGCAGGAATGTTTTTGTGCAGGAAAGGATACCTTCATGCACAAAAGCAATCCTTTGATTAAGTTTTCCCTTTCTATGTGTGCTGCAGAATGCAGCACATGTAGAAAGAGAAATTAATGAGGAAAAATAAATATATTTTTCCTCATTGGCAGGCCTCTGTTGAGAAAGCGTGTCAATTCAATGCAATACCAGGTTTACTAACCTTTAGCAAATCTTGGATTGTGTCAAAATTCATGGGTGGATGTGTGCGAACACCCTCCCAACACAGAGTAACCCAAGGAAATGATTTGCACTATTTTGCGTTACTCTGGATTTACTGTTTCATGCAGAGGCATGCATGGCAGCTTTGCGTGGTTTAGTAAATGCTACTAAAAGGCATGCGTTGCCTTGCATCTTCTTGCGTGGTGCAAGAGCAATGCAAGCCTTTGGTAAATCTGGGACTACGGGGCAGATTTACAAGAAACTGATGCATCTGTAGAGATGCATCAGTTTGCCTGCACCAGCCTGCGTTACCCTTGCGCCACCATGGGTGCGCCGTATACGGCGCACCATGGCGCAAGGATTGGCAGATGCATCAGAAATTCTGACGTATCTGCTGGCCCAAAAGTCACGCATTGCTGGAGTCATGTCGCAAGCACGATGCAACTCCAGTAATTCATGTTAAGGCCTATGCTTATTGTACTGCTTCACTCCTTACACTTGCTTCAAGCAGGCGTAACGTTTTTGATGCAATGGCGTCCTAGAAGTGGAGCAATGAAATCTACAAGATTTGTCTGCGTCACTTTTACGGGGCTTTCCTGCGTGGGAATGCCCACTCTGCATACATTATACCTGACGCAGGTATAAGGTGACGCAGGGCTTTACAACATGACGCATCTCCCTAGATGCATCACTTTGTAATTGGCCAACTTGCTTATGCCGCCGCTGCATCACAAAAGTGATGCAATGACTGCGCAAAAGTATCATAAGGGCCTTGTAAATCTACTCCTAGGTCTTTTACAACAGACAGCCTGCAACATGTGGTAGAGTTAACAAAGAATGGCCTGCTCCAATGTCATGTCAGTATAAGAACCACAGAGCATGCAAAGCCCTGTTCGATTCCGTCACCTTTCAAACAGGGCACTATTTTGTTCTTTTGTCTGCCATGTACAGATCCTATCAAATTTGCATCAGCTTTTTCCTTACTCCTCGCTAAGTGTCTCAATCTAAGACTCTTGAAAAGAACGACTTCATTATAGGTAGTAGCAGAAGTAGTAGAAGCAGTAATATCTTCATAATCATAATTTTCGGATATTTTAAAGGTTATTGCAACAAAGATTTCAAAAGAGCGAGTCGTTGCCACGTAGTCAGAATGTGAAGAGACTAAAACAGCTGCACCTTAATTTAATTCTTAAAGTTCTGTAATCTTGTATATACTTCCTCTCTGTCGGGCAGGCACCCAGTTGTAGAAACTCATCTTATTGCAAACCTTGTAGATCTGGCTTCGATGCCTGGAGAGTGTTGGATGGTTCTCTATCTTCAAATGCTTGCCCCACGCATCATCCACAAGATGATGAGTGTATGATGCTTTACCTTTTGTTTACCTTCATGCAAGGCTGGGCAGGTCTGTACTCTTCCTAAAGCTGATTGATAAAATGCAGGGCTCACAGAGAGTGCTATTGAGAGGAATATCTCTAGGGGCATCACTGGTTTCTCCCAGACAGCCCTCTCACTCACCCCCATCATACAGGTCTTAATAGTCAAAGCTTTCCTCCATGAGTTGGTGTGACCCACTTCCATAAATTCAGATTACGGTAGAGGTAATTACACACACTCACTGAAAAATCCTGTAAACCAGGCCCATGTTATGATATCTCATTTAAAGCTTTTTACATGTTATGTACCACAAATCCGTTTCAGTGGCCACACATTTACATTTTGAGGATACCCCTGCAAATACCCTGAAACTGTGGCCTGATCAGGCCTTCGAGGATTCAACAGATAACCCAGGTTCAGAGATATGGGTTGAGCAACATGGTGGCAAAGGCAGTCAGATAATCAGAACTCACCGTCACCATCCGAGAAGACGAGTGTAAAGAGTTCATAGTGTTGACTGGTGGTGGTGAAATTAATGCAACATTGATGGCATTTATCTCAGCTTAGCAAACACAAGATGATGGACGGAGTGCTGAAACTTTTCAGACACTCACCCTAGTTACAGATCTGGGTTGAATCCATCTTAGTTCTTTAGCTCACTTCACCACACCAGTTCTGACCCAGCCATATGCAAATCAGCCTTGACCCTGTGCCTCAAGGGAACAGTCCAGCCCAAACTGCCAAGCCAGGTCTTCCCAGGACCGGAAACAAGCATCTTGGGACCGGTTTTGGGTTAACACCCCTCATCAGCCAGGCTGGCTTGAATCCAGTGGGAAAATGAGAAAGAGAGCCACATCTGGGTATACCATGCCAACTTAGGGCGAACAAGGCAAACATAAGGAGATGATGGACGGAGAGCTGAAACTTTTCAGACACAGATCTGAGTTGAATCCATAATCATTCTTTAGCTCACTTTGCCATCCCAGTTCAGACCCAGCCATATGCAAATCAGTCTTGACCCTGTTCCTCATGGGAACAGTCCAGCCCGAACTGCCATGCCAGGTCTTACCTGGACCGGAAACAAGCATCCTGGGACCGGTTTCATGGTAACATCCAGCCACGGCCGGCAGAAGGAGTAACTGCAGGGCGGTGACGTGGGGAGCGGGAGGGGCAGGGTGGGGGGTAGTAATGTATGGATTACGGAGCTTCCCAGGTAAGTAAACATTTAAATAAATAAAACGAATTTTGTTGAGTGCACTGCAGCACCAAATGCGATGCAGTGCGCGCAACGAAATTCTTTTTTTTTTATTTAAACCTTATCCTTATCATCCAGGCTAGCTTGAATCCAGTGGATGCTTGTTTCCAGTTCAGGGAAGACCCAGCTTGGCAGTTCGGTCTGGACTCGGTTCTCATGAGGCACAGGGTCAAGACTGGTTTGCATATGGCTGGGTCTGAACTGGGGTGGTGAAGTGAGTTAAAGAACGATGATGGATTCAACCCAGATCAGTGACTGGGGGTGAGCGTCTGAAAAGTTTCAGTGCTCCGTCCATCATCTCCTTGTGTTTTCTGCTGTAGCCCCTCTGCCTCGGGCCCCCCTGCCTGTGGGCCGCTCTTCAGCAGAGCTCGCGCTCACCCAATCATCGCCTGGCACTCTGCCCTGAAACGACACAGTGCTAATGAGGGAGTTTGATGTGAATTGTTGATGTGCCCAGCAGATGCAAAATGTACATCTATGTGAGAGAGGAGCACGCACAGAACATTTCCACGAACTTCAGCATGAATGTCGCACCTCGTGAGTGATGTCAGCTCCGCCGCCTCTGCGCCCCCTCAGAGTAAGAATCACACTTGGAAAGAAGTAGTCACAGCTGCACAGCCTGGATGCCTGCTTCTGAAAGAGCCCCCGGCGGAACAGAGCCCAGGGCCATTATTAAAATAATGCACAATCAATGATACTGGAAAGGGAATGTCCGGCAGCCTCGCAAGGGTACTGGCTGGCCTGGGCTGTCTTCAGATGTCACCCATTCCTCGCCACTCTTTCTTGTTTTTAGGTCGAGCCTGTCCCATTCCGCAGGAATGGATAGGATCAAATTCAAGTGCTCGATCGGCTAGTGAAACCACTGGCGTTTCTTCACAGTGCATGTGAGGTCACGTGGCCACAAAGCGGGTCACGTGACCACACAAGCACGAGCATCTCCGTAATCCGCCTGCCCCCACCAGGCTCGCATTCCCGCCCCCTCATCAGGCCGCACATCTGCCTGCCACACTTCTCCTCCCCTCGCACGCATTCCGCTGCCCCTCCTTTCTCCCCCCCCCCGCCAGAAGCCTCGCAAAATCACCCCTCCTTTCTCCCCCTGCCCTGCTGCTCCCTTGATCCATTTTGGCTCTCGCATTCCCGCCCCCTCACCAGGCCGCACATCTGCCTGCCACACTTCTCCTCCCCTCGCACGCATTCCGCTGCCCCTCCTTTCTCCCCCCCCCCCCGCCAGAAGCCTCGCAAAATCACCCCTCCGTCCTTTCTCCCCCTGCCCTGCTGCTCCCTTGATCCATTTTGGCTCTCTCATGTAACGTAACGTTTGCTTTTGTAACATGCTCACTTGTAATTGCCCATCACCCTCCAGCTGGAGTCACAGCCAAACTGTATGCTTTCACACAGTATAGTGGTCTGGTAGTTATCAGATTATTTTTAGATACACTTTTCATAGACACACTTCGTTAAAAATGTATTTTTATTGGGCACACACTGAACACATTACTTTGCCGTAATCACCACACTTCACCCTCCCGATTTCACTTCCCGCTCTCACCACTTTTGACTTATACACACATTAGGCAGCATCTAGTTTAGATTACATAGCACACTGCTATACCGGCCAGTGACACTGTCTAATTTATGGTTGCACCAACCTTTAGACACAACAGGTATCCTGTGACTCTCCTGGCTGGTGAGGGAGCTCGCACAGAGCCCATGTTCCAATCTTTAACCACATGCGACCACTAGCCTCCGGAAATACTAGTCTCTTCCATACCGGGACCCACTAGCAGCAGAGTAGGCTTCTGCATTAGGGTCACTTAGGCCAGTATCAGCAAGCTGCAGAGTAGCCACACGCTCTAGATTAAACATGAGATTCACCTCATCATGTCAGGATCAGCATTGTAATTGTAATTATCCTGCTAATATGCCGTTTATGTTGCACATATTGCATGCACCTTATCGGGCCGTACTCATAACAGGAGAGTCTTATCACTATGTCGACATAACAGGCCTGACTTACTGCTAACAGTAAAGCAAATATCCATGTCATTCCGGTCCCAGTATGGTAAAAATGCTTTCTCATGTTAGCAAACAACATAGAACAAGCATTACACTACTCACTTCCTCGTGTGTGACTGTGTCCTCTGCCAGGGATGCGTTCCTGTGTTAGGGACGGTACAGCACAGGCAGTAGCAGTGCAAACTTCCCTCACACACAGAACAGGTACAGCACCGGCAGCAGCAGTGCAAGCTTCCCTCACACACAGAGCAGGTACAGCACAGGCAGCAGCAGTGCAAGCTTCCCTCACACACAGAGCAGGTACAGCACAGACAGCAGCAGTGCAAGCTTCCTCACACACAGAGCAGGGACAGCACAGGCAGCAGCAGTGCAAGCTTCCCTCACACACGGAGCAGGTACAGCACAGGCAGCAGCAGTGCAAGCTTCCCTCACACACGGAGCAGGTACAGCACAGGCAGCAGCAGTGCAAGCTTCCCTCACACACGGAACAGGTACAACACAGGGAACAGCAGTGCAAGCTTCCCTCACACATAGAACAGGTACAGCACAGGGAACAGCAGTGCAAGCTTCCCTCACACATAGGGCAGGTACAGCACAGGCAGCAGCAGTGCAAGCTTCCCTCACACATAGAACACGTACAGCACAGGCAGCAGCAGTGCAAGCTTCCCTCACACACAGAAAAGGTACAGCACAGGCAGTAGCAGTGCAAACTTCCCTCACACACAGAACAGGTACAGCACCGGCAGCAGCAGTGCAAGCTTCCCTCATACACAGAGCAGGTACAGCACAGACAGCAACAGTGCAAGCTTCCCTCACACATAGAGCAGGTAAAGCACAGGCAGCAGCAGTGCAAGCTTCCCTCACACACAGAACTGGTAGAGCACAGGCGGCAGCAGTGCAAGCTTCCCTCACACACAGAGCAGGTACAGCACAGGCAGCAGCAGTGCAAGCTTCCCTCACACACGGAGCAGGCACAGCACAGGCCGCAGCAGTGCAAGCTTCCCTCTCACATGGAGCAGGTACAGCTCAGGCAGCAGCAGTGCAAGCTTCCATCACACATAGAACACGTACAGCACAGGCAGCAGCAGTGCAAGCTTCCCTCACACACAGAGCAGGTACAGCACAGGCATCAGCAGTGCAAGCTTCCCTCACACACAGAACAGGTACAGCACAGGGAGGAGCAGTGCAAGCTTCCCTCACACACAGAGCAGGTACAGCACAGGCGGCAGCAGTGCAAGCTTCCCTCACACACAGAACAGGTACAGCACAGGCGGCAGCAGTGCAAGCCTCCCTCTCACATGGAGCAGGTACAGCTCAGGCAGCAGCAGTGCAAGCTTCCATCACACATAGAACACGTACAGCACAGGCAGCAGCAGTGCAAGCTTCCCTCACACACAGAGCAGGTACAGCACAGGCATCAGCAGTGCAAGCTTCCCTCACACACAGAACAGGTACAGCACAGGGAGGAGCAGTGCAAGCTTCCCTCACACACAGAGCAGGTACAGCACAGGCGGCAGCAGTGCAAGCTTCCCTCACACACAGAACAGGTACAGCACAGGCGGCAGCAGTGCAAGCTTCCCTCACACACAGAGCAGGTACAGCACAGGCAGCAGCAGTGCAAGCTTCCCTCACACACAGAGCAGGTACAGCACAGACAGCAGCAGTGCAAGCTTCCCTCACACACGGAGCAGGCACAGCACAGGCCGCAGCAGTGCAAGCTTCCCTCTCACATGGAGCAGGTACAGCTCAGGCAGCAGCAGTGCAAGCAACTAGAAGACTTTTTTTTTCTTTTTTAATTCGGTTGTACATATTGTCTTCTTGGTTATATATAAGGTAACAAAATGCTTATAACACTTTTTTATTACACTTTTCAACATGCTGCACAGCAGCAACGATGCTGTACAGCATAGCTTAAAAACATTGGCAACGCCAACAGCTCTTGCTAAACACGTATAAGGTCCAAAATGCGAGACCTATTGGCTATGCCAATGCTTGTTTTTTAACTGTGGAGCGAAATTAGCGAAATTAACTGTTGTGTAGGTATGCGAATTTTGGGGGGAAATTTGGTGTAATTACATGTAATTCAAATCTGGCACGTGGCCCTATATTTTAGTGTGAAATGCGTCCTCGTGTCCGTTTTGGACTCGAGAACACGTTTTGCTTTGCGCGCACACATACTGTCAAAATCAGCAGTGCCACAAACAACAGCAACAGCAACTCTCATCCCGGCCACTCCCCTAGTTCCTGCACTCCCACCATATCATGTGCCTCGAATGTGGCATCTTTCTGCAACATTGAATCAATTCAGGAATTGTGTATAAATGTAATCCGAAATTCTTGAAGTTATGTAGATTAGGCCATCATCATTTAAATTACTCCAGGATCTATTTTATATAGAGTAGTCGCGGCCATAAGACGTTGTTGTGGTTTTTTTGCAGTTTTATATAGCGCGAACTCGACCCGAAGGTATTGGTCATGGGACAGCACCGCGATGTAATTCATATGATTTATTGGTGACGTCAAGGACTGCCTCCGGCACTTGGTGGACTTGTTTGTGACTTTGGCCCTCCTCAGTTCTCACAGCATGGATAACACTGCCCTGTTCCAGTCTTACTCTTCAACTGTTGGTAAAACAATGATGCATGCTAGTCTTCTGCTGCAAGTTTCGACACAGTAGAAGAGTTCCCCTAGGCCTGGCGGGGGCTGTGCCTGGTAATGGCGACGCTGCCCAGTACAGCCACTCACGTGCAGCAAATATTGAATTGGTAGGAAGTTCGCAGGATACTCAATAACCCCTGTGTATTTACCGAGTAAACTAACGAGACCCACCGCTTCTCAGAGCCACAGCTCCACGGATGCCACCCGGGGTCGCTGCTAGCCCTGCCTACAGTCAGGCAGGAAAGTCACACATTAGCCAAGAAACAAGGACTTCAGTGTCCCCTAAAGAATCGGGTGCAAAGGACAACGAAAGTGCAGGTGACAAACATTCTAAAGTGCTGAAGAACTTTGGCCAACTACTCAGAGTGTGTGCGCGTGGTTTGTTCAGAGTTGGGACCAGCTATTGGGCGTTCTCCTGTACAACTTCTACCCTGGGAGCACACAGGTGTGTCCACACACCTGTAGTTCTCCCTGGGCACTAGAGTAATGCAGACGGGGTCACCACTGTCTCCGTGGCCCTTCTGTGATTGTGACTGCTAGAGTGCTGGGGTGCCCCAAGAAAGGGACAGGACATCACATGCACACAAGTAACATCTCTTTACCCATTTATGTTAATGGGACAGATGCACGAGCACAAATGCCCTAGTGGGTATTTAGTGCGTTTTGCTGATTGACCAGTTGGGGGCGGGGGGGAGGGGGAGGAAAGTTCAGGAGACCCTCTGGCAGACAACACCCCAATAGGGTGGTTCAATGTCAGATGGCATTCCTCTTGGCATTGGTCCCTGCTCCTTGGAAGGAGGCCCTGGAGGGGGCACGTACAGAGCCATGGTGGAAGCTTTCAAGGGGCCGGAGTTGATCTAGTAGAGGACCCTCTGAGGGACCGGGTATGGACCAAGGGGGCATGCAATGGCACCAACACATAACAGACTGGCCACCTACCAGTCGCGGCTCCTGCAGGTAAGTGAGGTGGGGCGGGCGGGCATGTCGACAGACGACGGAATAAGGAAAACTAAATCAATAAATAAATACTATTCCTCCGTCTGTCGACACCCACGCCCCACCACCCTTACCTGCAGGAGCCGCTACTGCTGCCTACTGTTGCCGCTTGCTGCAGTGGGAAGGTATTCCCGCTGCCACAAGTGATCACTGAAGCCCTAACTTTTTTTTTATTTCACAAGCTTCACACTCCAGGAATATTCAAAACCTTAAGGAGAAATTCATGAAATTGTGTGTCAATGAACTTTGCAACTTCAAACACGCATAGATGTCACGTCCCCTGACCTGCTTTTTTATTTAAATGTATTGTTTAAACTGTGAGCAGCAAACTTTAACAGTGGAAGACTATACAGCATTTACCGTATCATGCGGATGATAGTGCATTAAACTAAAAAATCTACACTTTATTCCCCAACAAGTCATAATAGGTGGTATTTATCGCACTCGATAAATAGCGTACCCTGTGGTATCGTTAGTTATTATGAGGGATAATTACCACCTATACTCTTAATCAAGGCCTTAGAGTCAATTACCAAAGTTATTTGTACAATTAAGTAACACATAGGTGTGCCATCACCATCACTGAGCAGTGCACATTCATATCAGTGATATGCAAAACATGGATTTGAACTTGCTAATAGACTTGCACCCACCCAGAACTCCAATAGTATGGCATCATTTCCATGTGAGTAAATCTGCCCGAGTGGATGAACACCCACAACTTGTGAATATATGGGTTTGAACCAACATTTTCAGGTACACTTACACCCTTAAAGACATTTAACCTGTGCAAGCTTCCTTTGCTCTAAGTGAAAGTCTCTGCAAGGACAAAACAGCCAAATAATATATTAAAATGATATTGCAATCACAAATGTATTAGTGACTTACAGTTTCAACATTGTGATTCATTGCAGCTCTCTTGAAATAGACATTGTAAACTTACAAACAGCCTGTAACCAGTCATAGAGTCGAAGGCGTCCGCGAGGGATAGGAGAATTGAAAGTGTGTGTGATCTGTAGGCTCAGTGCTTAAATGGGGGTGGAAAAGTGCAGGGACTCATTAAATGTGGCGAGTGGGCAGGGCTTGGGGCGGGGCTTAGGGGAAGACATGCTTCTTGACTTATATACTACGTGCAGCCAGTGGTCGAAGTGGGGGAAAAAAAGTAGGGGAACTGTGGGTGTAGCATCAGGGGGCAGGAATAATATGAGGGTTGAGTCAGTGGGCGGAGTCAGAGGTGTGGCTAGAAAGAGCGAAACATCCCAATTTTTACTATGTTTGGCATTTCACTGATGAGTTACAGTTTATAACCCTATTCAATGCAACCAATAGATACATGTTTATCCAAGTGCACTGGTGCCATTCCGTCAGCCTAGTGCCAACGAAAGCACCCTTGCACCAAGGTGCAAGGGTACCTCCATTGCATGCAGGATTGTTTTTGTGCAGGAAGGGGCACCTTCCTGCACAAAAACAATCCAGAGAGGTTTTTTCCTCTTTCTATGTGTGCAGCACATATAGATAAAGGAAAAAACAGGGAGAAATAAAGATATTTCTCCTTGTTGTGCCTCCCTTGGGGAGGCGTAAGATTTTGATGCAGTCCCAGGTTTACCATTCATTGTGTAAAAAAACGGAAGAGTTGATTGGGAACACCCACTGCAACGTCTCCCTTGTGCAGAGTAACGCAAAGCAGCAATTTGCACTGTGTTGCATTACTCCATATTTATGAAACCATTCAAAGCCATGCAAAGTGGCTTTGCGTGACTTTATAAATATGACGTGCAAATTTGTGTTATGCATGTACCACTTTCCCTGGTGCAAGCATGACGTAAAGGCCCTCATAAATATGCCCCTCAGTCAGGTGTGACAAATCCCAGATTGCCGATCCCTGGTGAGTTGCCATACTACTGCTGGAACAAGGCCAATGAGGCACTAATGGGTGAGGCAGACTGGGCTCAAGGGACCTGTGACCTCAGTGACAAAGTCTCTGCTGATCTAGGGTGTGCTGCTTTGTAGGTCTGCCTGCAAGACTGGAGGTGAACTTCAGTATGGATTGTGGTGGACAGACATTCAAGGTTATCCCACACTTGCCCCTGCTAGGGTCCACCTGCTGGTGCTAAGAGACCAGGGCTTCTGTTGTCTAGTGGGGGAATGTTCTCCCTCAGGAGAGTGGTCTGGTGGACTGTTCATGAAGCTTTTTTCCCCAGTTCCAGATTTGGGAGCTATGACGATACTGCCACATCCCCCCCCCCTGAGCACCTTTCTACCCCACTGAGAGACACTTGCACTGCCTTTAGCTACAACCCAATTGTGCCCCTTTATAAACACCTTAATGTGTCTCAATTCAAATTATGCACTGCTTGAAAAAAAGTAACATCATTCTGGAAAAAGCAAACACTCATAGGCAATACAAGACACATTTTTTAAATGAAGAAGTAGGGGAAAGGACTTAGTTAAATTTAAAAAGTAGGAGCACGCCGTGCCCTTCCAGTCCCGCCCACTTCGACCACTGATCATGCCGCCTCTTAAGTTTTGCATGAGGGTCTATTTTGCGCCCCAAAAGGTAAATTTCATCATCACACATTAAATTCCTTGAGTCAAGGATGAACTAAAAACAAACCCTTCTTATTGTTTTTTTCACTGCAAAAGGTGTTAATTTACAATCCAAGCTAGACCTGTTGGATTTAGCAGTGCTTGTTTATGCAGATCGGTTGTTTATATAGCTCTTAATGCTGGAGGTGTGGAGGGCAAGGATTCTGGCTGTTTCCCAAGCACTCACAGGAATATGATACATAATATAACATTTGCTCAGAATTACAGAATGTGAACAAATGGGGATACTGGGCTTTGGACTAGTTTACATATTTCGCAGTTGGCAGTGTATCTGTTTCCCCCCCCCCCCCCCCCCCCCACACACACCCCTCACACTTGTGTGCAGATTCCTCCGGCTAGGAGAGGGCTATTGTTTCGGCAAGGGGTTCATTTTACCTTCAAGGCTTTTCAAAACCAAAGATCAGCTGTGCTGTATGCATTAATTTGGTTTATGGTCAATGGTTAAAACCCCCATGTGGTAAAAATATTTCAGTTTTGTTGCATCAAGTGAATGGTGAATAAGTCCATGGAGCAATAAAGACCCAATGGGGGTGGGCAGGCTGCAGCCCCCTCCTCCCGCCCAGGATTTTTTGGGGGTTAAATGGAATATAACAATTTTGATCTAGCTGACAGTTTACATAATATCACCAAAATCGCATAATGCCAGAGGCGAGAGGAGACCTGATGTAAACTCAGAGCTTTAAGTAGAAGGGTGGGTAACCATCTCAGAATGTGGGCAAAAAGGACTCGGCATTTATATCCTGTCACAGCTAGCTGAAGTCTGCTTCAGTGCTCGTGTTATAAGGGATGGTATAAAAATAAAGCTGTCCGGCAGAGAACCGGTTTCTGTTTCCCCAGTGGGCATCTGTGGTTACTTGGGTAGAATGGCACAGGCACCGCATCTTTTAGGAAAACAGCTGATAAGACATGAAACATTTTACAGTTATTTTTAAAAAAGCGCCAAGGTTTGGGCACAGTCTGTCACGAATTACACATGAAGTCCTCTTCCTTTCCTTGTGGCAGGGTCCGTCTGGATGAGCCCGAAAATAATGGGCAGATGGGGCCAAGGGCGGGGCTGCCAATGTGTCCTGATGTGAACATTATATTGGTCACAGTGGGGGCAGGTATGTGGCCTCCTCAATAATGAGCCGTTAATCACTGCACAGCCGGGCCAGCGGAGGTAGCCGTTTTTTTCGGGCAGATTGATTGCTCCTCCAGTGCAACACGGCTCCTACAGTGTTGCTGGGCAGGCCCCTGCCCACAGATACAGAGGGGAAGGGGGAGGAAGTTCTGGCAACTGCAGCGGCCTTCCTCATGTGCACCGCACAGAGTTGGAGGATTTTGTAATATGTTTGATGTTCGGAGCTTTCCTGCCATCCTGGGACGCATTTTTTAAAGGAAGAAGTAGGGGAACGGACTTAGTTAAATTCGAAAAGTAGGGGCATGCCGTGCCCTTCCGATCCCGCCCACTTCTACCACTGCTTGCAGCACATACCAAAACACATTAGAAATGTATTTCAATAAACAAAGAAGGTGTGTTTACTCATTACACAACGAAAGCCAAACGTCGTGATATTTTCACAATTCCTTGTTTTGTAATATTTGCAACATCACTCCTGTTAATTGCTGTTGCTTCGCACAATACCATATATTCTCGAGCTCGACACAGAAAGAAACAAGCAGAGGTGCATACACAAGCATTCCACACATTTCCTTTAATATACCTTCAAAGGGTGTGTCTATTCTCTCCCCCTCTCTCTAGTATTTCTCTCACACAAAAACAATCACAGGCAAGCACACAGGCAAGGAGACAAACAATAGTGGACACTTACATAAAAGAATCAGGTAGGATTAAAGCCATTTGAACCTGGTTACCTCCCACGGCTTTCTGAATAGCGCTGTCACCTGACTGCCTTGATTTCTGTGTTTGCAACACAGCATGATGGTGAACACCCAGGCGTATGCAGATGAGCCCAAGCTGAATAGTTCAGCGGGGGCTCGGCTGAGGACTACAGAAGTGCCTTGGCTGTCAGAGACAGGCCGCCAGCACCAGGGCTTCACGAGTACCGGTACCCTCCTCGGCAGTGGAGAAGTGCCGGTACTCAGAGTGATAAAACTAAGAAGTGCCGGTACTCAGTACCGGTGAGTACCGGCCCATTTAAAGCACTGTGTAGGCTTAACCCTACAAGTGTAAATTTCCAGCAGTGAAACCTACACTTCTGTTAATCAAGCCCAGAGGAGGAGGCAGGGAAATGAATCGACATCTGAGACCTGCATCAAGGTGAAAGGTGCATGAATGAGGTTGCTCTTTATGTTAGGGCACAGCAGCAATAGCTAACAAGAACATTTTGCCTATCATAGTCTGGTATGATAGTCTTTACTTGCCTTGAGGGAGTGTGCTTTAAGACCAGGGGTTTCTGCCCTCAGTTCACTAGTCTGATGAGAAGATGGAGAGCCGGAGTCTACCGGGCACAGTGAAGACCCATTACGCAGCCCTTTCAAAAATCAACACATAAAGGACCTGATGTACGAAATCACATGTTTGTGATTTCCTAATAGCAAATTTTAGTGATTCGCTATTAGGAAGTCACAAACTGCGACGTACAACAGTGTGTTTGACACTGTTAGCGATTCGCAGTGGCCCGTAAATGGACCTGCCTCATCAATAGTCATGAGGCAGCTCGCAATTTCCAACCCATTGTGAATGGCTACAATCACAGGGACGGTGCCCAGCTGGGGTCAGCAGACCACCACGTCTGTGTTTGCTATTTAAATAAAGCAATCTATTATTTTGTAATATAGCCTGTTTTCCTCAAAGGAAAATGGGATGCAGTTCCAAAATAAAAAAAATGAAAAGCTAGCTTTTTATTTTTATGCTGCAGGCAGTGTTCCCGGCACTACCTGCTCTTAAAAAATGCTGGCGCCCACATTCACAAAGGGGAAGGGGTACCGTAAAGACCCCTTCCTGTTTGCGAATGGGTTACCACCAACCTGAACTTTGTGGTAACTAGGAATGTTTTACAACCGCATTACAGGCCGCGAAACATTCATACATACCAGTGCTATTCGGTATTAGGAAGGGACGCCCTAAACACGCCCCTTCCTAATACTGAATCAAGTTACAAAGTCGCACTAACAGACTACCAAGTCACATTTTGCCTTCTGTACATGGCAAAATGCATTTTACCAGTCGCAAAAGAAGCAAGAAGGATTGCCTTCAGTATTTTATTCTGGAGAGGCAGGTTAGACTTCCCGACTCCTTGGTGGCTGCAGCAAGTCAATATTTGTTTAATAAGAGGGAAACCTCTTGGACTGCATTGGGTGAGTTATTTGGAAGAGTCCAATGTGGAAGTCTACCTCTAAAAGCTTGTGGACCCAACATTTGGGGCTTCGTTGAATAGGCAGGAGTTTGTCAGCATTGGACCAATTCAGTCAACGCCTCAGAGATCTTGGCGCAGCTCTCTGCTATTATCTTGAGCATCCCTTCCAAACAGATTACCAAAGCACGCTCAGGAGGCAGAACTCATCTAAACTCACTCCCTAGTTGTTACACAGTGGCGTGGAAACAGAAATGATGCCTAGAAGCATTATTTAGCAGCTTCATCATTGTGGTGAGCAAGTTCCACTGGCTCATTCGTTCACATTTGCAAGAGCCAGCTTCATCATTCGCTGGCCACTCTGAAACGAAGCATTAAAGGTGAGTTAGAATCCAGTCCACACATATTCAGCCTTCCAAAGTATGATTTTCATGAGAAAAAATAAATTGTCATAGGGAGTTAAATCAAAAGACATTAGGTGTGTTACGGCAAATACCATGACACAATATTAAGCAATTGATTGGGATTTGGGAAGAAGCACTTGATATGAGGCAGCTCAGCTGCAGCATCTTGTGAGTTGCAGCCTCCCTGTGCCCCAGACTGCAGTGAGCAGCGTCCAGGAAGTGGTAAGGAGGCAGACTAGTGCTGTCTCTTCCCCAAAACAAAAGTTTTAAAAAAACGATTTTCCCTTTCTGTGATTTCTGTCTTTGCCTGTGGTTGTTACAGTTTAAAAATTGTAGTTTTAACCTGCCTGGGATTGGATATTTTATCACCTGTTTTGTGTTTTAAACTTGTGTTTTTTCCTGCCCACTATTGCTTCCATTTAACGTGTTGAATTGTGGGATTTGCAGTCCAAACTCTGTAGTTTTTCCCTCTCATTGCTGATGACTTTCAGTTTTCCCTCCAAATTTCTCCTTTGCTCTGTGCTAAGACCTGTATGTTAAAACAGTGCACCCCCAGCCACCATTTTGTGTTCACAAGTCAGTGAAACCAGCCCCCCTGCTTTCCCCCCAGCAACAGGGATATTCTACATCAGAGGGTGCTTCTGTGAGCTGTTTAAACCGTGTTTACAAGGGACTGTGCACTTCGTTTTTTGGCCAGTAGAGGGAGTAACGTTTTATTCAAACAGTATTGTTTGATTTCAAGTTAGTGAGGCCTTTACCTGCAGAAGTCCAAAGTGTGGATTGAGCCTGTCTGCCTCCTAGGAGATTCTGCGGTACAAAAGGGGGTGGTGATGGACGGAGCATCCGAACCAATCAAACACTCACACCCAGTCAAAAGATCTGGGTTTAATCCATCACCGTTCTTTAGCCCACTCTGCCACCCCATTGGACGGCTGTAATGCCAGAAACCGGTCTTCGGAAGCTTGTTTCCGGTCCAGGGAAGGCATGGCTTGGCAGTTCGGGCTGGACTGTTCCCATGAGGCACAGGATCAGACTGATTTGCATATAGCCATGTCTGAACTGGGGTGGCAGAGTGGGCTAAAGAACTGTGATGGATTAAACCCAGATCTTTTGACTGGGTGTGAGTGTTTAATTGGTTCAGATGCTCCGTCCATCACCACCCCCTT
This sequence comes from Lissotriton helveticus, assembly GCF_964261635.1. Classification (NCBI taxonomy): domain Eukaryota; kingdom Metazoa; phylum Chordata; class Amphibia; order Caudata; family Salamandridae; genus Lissotriton; species Lissotriton helveticus. The sequence continues at coordinate 1,196,452,073 of NC_136068.1, forward strand.
TTGTACCGTTTTGGCCGCCATAAGTGTGGCAGGGTATGCTCAGACGTGAGTCCCTTGCTCACTTTGCCACTGGATTCAAGCAAGCTGGGCTGAAGACGGCTGTAATGCCAGAAACCGGTCCTCGGAAGCTTGTTTCCGGTCCAGGGAAGGCATGGCTTGGCAGTTCGGGCTGGACTGTTCCCATGAGGCACAGGGTCAGACTGATTTGCATATAGCCATGTCTGAACTGGGGTGGCAGAGTGGGTTAAAGAACGGTGATGGATCAAACCCAGATCTTTTGACTGGGTGTGAGTGTTTGATTGGTTCAGATGCTCCGTCCATCACCACCCCCTTTTGTACCATTTTGGCCGCCATAAGTGTGGCAGGGTATGCTCAGACGAGAGTCCCTTGCTCACTTTGCCACTGGATTCAAGCAAGCCGGGCTGAAGACGGCTGTAATGCCAGAAACCGGTCCTCGGAAGCTTGTTTCCGGTCCCGGGAAGGCATGGCTTGGCAGTTCGGGCTGGACTGTTCCCATGAGGCACAGGTTCAGACTGATTTGCATATAGCCATGTCTGAACTGGGGTGGCAGAGTGGGCTAAAGAACGGTGATGGATTAAACCCAGATCTTTTGACTGGGTGTGAGTGTTTGATTGGTTCAGATGCTCCGTCCATCACCACCCCCTTTTGTACCGTTTTGACCACCATAAGTGTGGCAGGGTATGCTCAGACGTGAGTCCCTTGCTCACTTTGCCACTGGATTCAAGAAAGCCGGGCTGAAGACGGCTGTAATGCCAGAAACCGGTCCTCGGAAGCTTGTTTCCAATCCAGGGAAGGCATGGCTTGGCAGTTCGTGCTGGACTGTTCCCATGAGGCACAGGGTCAGACTGATTTGCATATAGCCATGTCCGAACTGGGGTGGTAGAGTGGGCTAAAGAACGGTGATGGTTTAAACCCAGATCTTTTGACTGGGTGTGAGTGTTTGATAGGTTCAGATGCTCCGTCCATCACCACCCCCTTTTGTACCATCCTAGGAGATTCTGAACAGGAAAAGCAGCTTCCAACTCCCTGGCCAGCAAGCCTTGTCTGAGGTCGCTAGGACCTTATATGGTCTGATATTGTTTGGTACATGTGTACACTGATTGGTGGTTGTATCTGATGTTTCTATTGGATTAGAGTTAGTGTCCTCATTGGTTGGGTTTTCTGATTGGTTTCTGGGTCTGTGATTCAATCAATGATGGGTTAGAACTAGGGCTAGGGATAGGATTGCTATTGGAAGTAGGGACTAGGGTTTCCTGTGTTATTGGTTGTTGGGACTAGGGTGGGACTAGGGCTAGAGTTAGACTTTTAATTGGAAGTAGTGATTAGGGCTTCTGGTGTGATTGGTTGCTGTGCCGATTGTGGGACTAAGAGTAGGGTTAGGCTTCTATTGGAAGTAGGGACAAGGGCTTCCTGTGCCATTGGTTGCTTGGACTTGGGGTGGGACTACTGGTAGGGCCAGGGCCTCTAATGTACGTAGAGATTAGGATTTTTGAACTGATTGGGTGCTTGGACTGGGGCTAAGATTGGCTGTAAAGTCCTGGTCTCAAATTGGTTCTAGATTTTTAGGGCTAGTGTTGTGATTGGATAGTGTTATGGCTAGGGTTCCCATTGGCTGACAGGGTCACCTGATTACTAGTGCTATAAAAGGCCAGACTTAGGGCGTCTCAGCTAAGGGCGTAGAGGACAAGGGCAGTGGCCTGTTTGATCCTGTTTGAAACTGACCAATGTCAGGGCCAGAAATGCTGCCCAATATACTAACCTCCATTTATCACTTTCTTCGAATTTAGCATTTCCAATGCACTTCCCTATTTCTCAGCCTATACTTCACACAGTATATCCTCTACATCCACTCTCTCATTTAACCCCAAACCCCATACCACTACTATGATCCCCAAAATACCCCTTTCTAGACTCTCTCCTACCCTACCCCTCCTTTGTGGATCCGTGAATTCTGAACTCATTTTATAAATGGCATGGTTTTGTTACGAATTTGATATTTGCGAACCGTAACTAGTTAGTGCGGCAAGTATGAGTGTTTTCATCATGTTAGACCGATGGATTCACTACGTATTTAGGGATTTCGTTTTGAATCCTTGGGTTCCATTTTGTGTGTGGCAGCCATTTTGTGGTTGCCCTCACATAGGCCGATGACTGTGGATGAACTAGTCTTTTTAAGTACATGTACACCTTAGCTCCAGTTCGTGCTGACTTCTGTTTGACCTGAGTAAACTGACCCTGTTGCCTGAAGCTGACCTTGTTGAACCAGTTCCTGCCCTTTAGCTGATCTAGATTAAGGATCAGAGCACAGGACGTCGTAAAATTTTACTGCACACAAACATGCCTTATCTTACTTCTATCTGTTTTCTGTTCCTACTTTTATGGTCTATTTATGATATGGGTTGTGGTCCTTTTATTATGGGTTTGTCCGGCTTGTCTAAAGAAGAATGTTGGGTTTGTTCAGTGATTGATCATGGGCCGGACAACTGTAAAATAGGTTTGTCGTTATGCAATACTTATTGCTGTGGAAACATGTGATTGGTTAAACTGTAAACTAGGAATGTTTGCCTGAAGCACAATGTTTGGCATAAAAAGAGATGACTTGCTTTGTAAAGTTGAGCAGTCTCCTGAGAACTCATACCGTGATGATTTCTAGGACTTCTGTTACTGGCTGCAGCCAATAAATTTGACCTCTGACGCCACCTAGAAGCATTCTGTGTCTCTGTTTGCCAGGACAGGAGAATCCGAAGACATCGGGCGTGTCCCTGATGCCGCCGGTTCTGATTGACACGGTTCTTCAGTTGGCGCCCACGTGGGGCGACTTCAGCGGTACCGGTCCAAGCACGAGGATAGTGAGGAGCTTCGTGAGGAAATTCTGGAGGAAGGCCGCCACTTCATCGACCCCTGTATGTCGACGTGGACCGAAGGTGTTTGCAGCGAGGCTTCCCGCTTTCCGACGGCTACGAAGGACTGCTGCCCTGACTGTCGCCCTGTCTTGGACCCTCGATAGATGATTTTTAGAGCGAGACGATAGACGTTCTTCTGGTGGCGTGACAGATATTTTGGTTAAGTTTAAGTAGGTCGCTTCCATGAATTTGTTTGGTTCTTGGCTTGGTTCTTGGTTCTTGGTTTTTGGTTCTTGGTTGATTCGACTGCTGCAGCAATCGAAGCCGAGGGGCTCGTATATTTGCGAGATTATCGATAGTCGATAACCCCTTGAAGTTGGAAGCTAGATTAGTGAGTTATAAAATGCTTGGTCTTAGCAAACTTAGAAAATGGTTTAGTTGTGGTTGCAACAAGGATTCCCGACTAGAGGACTCGTGTCCGATACCTCCGGTTGGAACTCCGATTTAGGAGCTCTATTCAAAACACGGAGTGGGTCCTATTACTTATAATGAAGTATGGATCCGCTACACTAAAAAGGATGGTGTTTTACGATGGCCCCAATATGGTAGTTTCGAATCAAATATTTTAGATAATCTAGAAGTTGGGTTATTCAAGAAGAAAGCCCGGCCGGCAATGTTTGACTCTTTCCGCCTTTGGCGTAAAGAAGCCAAACAGAGAGAAATTAAACAAGCTAAAAGAGATAAAAGAGAAAAAAATGTGTCAATAATGCAAGCTGCTAGGCAGTTTAAAGAAAACGAGGAAGATAAAGCAATTGAGGTGTCAGATAGGCAGCGTTGCATGGCTATAGATAAATGTTATCCGGCCTTGCCGTCTCCTCCAAAAGCGATTGAAGATCTTGAGAAAGATCCTTTGATTTCTCACTTGTTGAGATTGCCACCTCCTTATGTACAGGGTGCTACTGCACCTCCATTACCACCGGTTGTTCCACCCTTTGTTGTTCAACCTCCTGCTATTGTTCAGCCACCCGGTGCTCCACAGACGGTTTTGCCTCCTCCTGCGCAACCCGCTCTAGGGTCGCCAGCTTTGCTACCAGCTTTGCCTTAAACTCCTTTGCCTTCCGCTTCTGCATCTGAGACTCCTACTGTTCTTGTTCCTACACCTTCTTTGCCTCAAAACACTTATTCTCCTGTTCTTATGTCTGCTTCTTCTCCTTCTGTTCGAAAACGAATGACAGAGACTGTTTCTACTCTGTTGTCTCCATTGTTTGGGTCACTGAATATGACCCCTGTTTCGGAACGTAAGCAGAGTCGTAGTCAGCTTCCTGGTTCCGAGGAATGGGCTGTGTTGGATTTGTTGGCTCGTAGATGGATTATAAATGCTTCAAGGTATGATTTGCCAGCAGTAATGGATGTTTTCTTTCAGTGGGAACCGCCTAAGCAAAGGTATGTTTTTAATGTGATGTGTATGTTTCTGCATCAGGAATGGGAAGATAATGATTTGGGTTTGATCCCGCAGGAACTACTTGATGTTCAGTCGGATTTTGCTAAAGGGATGATAGTGGAATCTGATATTACAGACGCCGTAGAGACGATACTGTCTTTTAGGTCTAGACTTCCGCCTCAGACATTGTACGAACCTGATTCCTCTGTTAGGAGAAAAACGAGACAGTATCCAATGAGAGAAGTTCCTCCTGTATGGAAGGAAGCAGTTCAGGCTGATGCAAATCGGGCTATTGTTGCCGCTCCGGCGCATTTTCAGCGAATATGGGTACATGTTCCTTGGAAGAGATCAGAGGTCTTGGCTCTTAAGCAGACCTTACCTGACCCTCGTAAGAATCCTGCTGGTTATTACAAAGAGTTGTCTCAGACAGTAGAAGCATGTATCATGAATTTAGCTGACATAGATATGTTGATGGGTAATGTAGTTCCGCAACCTTTGTGGGCGAAGATTCGTCATGAGAATCATGCAGCAGAATTAGGAGATACTTGGGCGAATATTATTGCTGCAGATGGTAGACAAGAGGGAGGTGCTAAACCTGAACCTTTGGTTTCAGAATTGCCAGGAAGAATTATTACTTTGATGAAAACGATGATGCCTGCGTTACGAGTGAATTGGGATAAGTTAGCAGCATGTAAGCAGAAGAAAGATGAGAGTGTGTTTTTCACTAGGTTTGAAGAGACGTTTATTGATCATAGTGGTCAGGATATGAGTACGGAAGGTGGTCAAAGGTTGTTCGTGGATAAATTTGTCTTTAATTTGCTTCCTGAACTTTCCAATAAGTTGAAGGATTCTGAGAGGTCATGGGATGTTTCTTCGTCGGCCCAGATATTGGCTACTGCCCAATATTACGAGAATAGGGATAAAGATGAGAAGGATAAAGCGGAGAAGAAAACGAAAGATTTAAAGACAAAAGTTCTTTTGCAGCAAGCTTATCCGCCTCGTCAGAATCAGCCTCAGTTTCAGCAACCTCCGCAATTTCAGAGATTGTTACAGAAGCCTGAGCCATATGTTCAGCGATTCTTTCCTGGCCCTAATCAGTGTGCTTATTGTAGAGAGGAAGGTCATTTCAAGAATAGTTGCCCGGCTTTGTTACAGCGTGCGAATGGTGCACCTGGTCAGAGAGGTCGTGGTGGTTTTCAGCAAGCGCCTAGAGGAAGAGGTCGTGGTGTGATTCCCCAGAATGAGCGTTCCTCTTCCCTACAGAATTCTGCAAATTATTTTGACAGACAGAATGTTCCGAGTGGACAGTCTCCCCAGTATTATGTTGAGGATTACTATGTTGAAGGTGAGAGTTCTGGTTATAATGATAGCTATGACAGCCATGGGCAAAGAGAGGGGGTAGTGTCAGTTCCAGTAGATCAGAGTGGACCTTATGTTGAAGTGATTACATCAGGTGTAGTAGAACCTTTTCTTTTGGATACTGGTGCGACAAAGAGTTCTATTATACATTCTAAACTCCCTGGCGCACCTTTGTCTGGCTTAACCAATGTTTCCGTAGGATTTTCAGGCGCCCCAGTTCGTAATCCGGTTTCTAGTCCTCTGTCCCTTTCCATTGGCCCTTGTGAATTGGAAGCTCCACTTATTCTAACGACTGGTTGTAATGAGAATTTGTTGGGTTTGGATTTGCTGAAAAGATTGTATGCAACATTACATTGTTCTCCTTCGGGAGTACAGCTCACTCTTGGTAAGAAAGTGATTTCTCCAATGTATTTGTCTAAAGATTGTTTACCACTGGAATTGCGTTCGCTTCCTGATACGCTTTGGGCTATGGGTCCAAATGATGTTGGTCTTTTGCAGATTCCACCGTATGTTGTTACCTTTAAAACGAATGCTAAGCTACCTCGTATTCCCCAGTATAAAATATCGAGCGATGGTGAGAGAGCTCTTTTGGCGATTGTCTATGATCTGGTTGAGAAGGGTGTAGTTGAAGAAACGAGAGGAAATGTGTGTAACAGTCCTGTTTTGCCTGTTCTTAAGCGTACTGATGCTTCTAAGCCACCTGTGTATCGGTTTGTGATCGATCTTCGAGAAGTGAATAAGATTGTTGTGCCACAGTTTCCTGTTGTCCCTGATATCACTGCTTTGTTGACGTTGATTCCTGCTTCGGCAGCCTGGTTTTCTGTCATTGACCTGAAGAATGCTTTCTTTAGCATTCCGATCGCTGAGGAGAGTAGGGATATTTTCGGCTTCTCTTTAGGAGGACGAAGCTTCCGGTTTAAGAGAGCTCCCCAAGGTTATTGTGAAAGTCCTTCAATCTATAGTCAGGCGTTGAAAACTCAGCTTGATGGTTTTGTGTTGCCTGCTGGTGCTACTCTTATTCAGTACGCTGATGATTTGTTGATTGCTGCTGATGATGAAAAGATTTGTAAAGAGGCTACTCTTTCGTTGTTGCGGTATTTGTCTGACCTTCACCATAAAGTGTCACCTTCAAAGTTGCAATATTGCCGACAAAAAGTAACCTACTTAGGTCATCTCTTGTCGAAGGAGGGAAGGCGAATGACCCCAGAAAGAATTCAAGCGATTGCGCAAATGAGTGTGCCATCCACACAGAGAGAAGTTCGTGCTTTTTTGGGTATTACGTCGTATTGTAGGCAATGGATCCCCAACTTTTCACTGTTGGCGAAACCTCTGTTAGCATTGACGACGAAAGATACTCCGTATCCTCTTCCCTGGTCTGATGAATGGCAGAAAAGTTTTTCTGAATTACGTGATGCATTGTGTTCGGCTCCTGTGTTGGGTACTCCAGACTATAGCAAGCCCTTTAGGTTGTACGTGCACAAGAGAGAAGGATGTGCGTTGTCGGCGTTGACACAATCTTTTGGGGACAAGCAGCGCCCATGCGCGTATTTCTCAGCAACTTTAGACCCAGTTGCTAAAGCATTGCCGAGTTGTTTGAGAGCTACAGCCGCAGCTGCCGTTTCTATCCGACAGTCTGCTGGTCTGGTATTGGATAATACGTTGATTGTGATGGTTCCGCATGCAGTGGATACCTTATTAAACAGGACTAAGACACAGCACCTTACTAGTGCACGTCTTTCAGGTTACGAGTTGACACTGTTGGCTAGCCATGTTCATATTAGGAGATGTAACGTGTTGAATCCAGCTACGTTGTTGCCGATCTCTACAGAGACGGATACTCAAGAACAGCATGATTGTTTTCTTCGTACAGAGGAAGAAACAAAAGCTAGAGTGGATCTTAGGGACACTCCTCTTGATAATGTTGATGGTACGCTGTGGGATGATGGTTCGTGTTTTAAGCTTCCGAATGGTGAAACGACTGCAGCGTATGCTATCACAACTTTAAATACAGTTGTTGAGACAGCACGCATACCACAGAATTCTGCGCAAGCAGCAGAGCTGATTGCATTGACTAGAGCGTGTGTGTTGTCGGAAGGAAAGTGAGTGAATGTATATACCGATAGTCAGTATGCGTTTGGTGTTGCTCACAGTTTTGGGCGTTTGTGGAGAGAACGAGGGTTCCTTACTTCCCATGGAACGAAAATTCAGCATGGGCAGTTAGTGAATGAACTTTTGGAATCTCTCACTCTCCCAAAGCAGATTGCAATTGTGAAATGCAGTGCGCATAAGAAAGTTGTGGACGATGTTGGTCGAGGGAATGCGTTTGCGGATGAAGTTGCAAAGGAAACAGCGAAGGATGTGATGAGCCGTATGTAAGTTGCAGGCCCAGCTAATTGGGTTATGGCTGGTGGAATGTGTGAAGACACGATAGAAAGTGTGAAGATGATTCAGGCTGAAGCTACAGAAAAGGAAATTAATGTTTGGAGAGAGAGTACGGGTTTGTTGGATTCTACAGGTTGTTGGATTGAGTTGTCGGAACACCAGCGATGGTTGTTGCCAGACACGTATGTGCTCCCAGTGGTTACAATGGCTCATGGATTGGCTCATATAAGTTCGAAAGGGATATGCAAGTTGTTGGCTCCAGTTTGGCAGAATGCTGGAATCCCAAAATGTGCAGAGAACGTGATGAAACATTGTATGATTTGTCTGCAATATAATCCTGGTAAGGGAATTCCAACTCCAGCTGGTCATTTTGCTCCTCCGACGTATCTGTTTGAGGTGATACAGTTAGAATATATTCACATGGAGAGATGCAACAACCTAAAATATGTTCTTGTGGTTGTGTGCACCTTTTCTAGATGGATAGAGGCTTACCCCCTAAAAGATAATACTGCCTTGTCTACAGCCAAGGTTTTGTTGAGAGAGTATTTCCCTAGGTATGGATTGCCGAGAATTGTATGGTCGGACAATGGGAGTGAATTTGTGGGTCAGATCATGAAGAAAGTATACTCTGGATTAGGAATTAACCAAAAGTTCCACGCAGCGAATCACCCCCAGTCTGCTGGACTTGTTGAATGTTACAATGGTACGCTTAAGCTGAAATTGGCTAAGGTACAAGCGAGCACTGGTCTTACATGGCCAGATGCCTTGCCGTTGGCTCTTTTGTCAACAAGGACGACTGTACATTCTAGAGTGGGACTTAGTCCGTATGAGGTTGTGATTGGTCGTCCAGCGAATGTTTGGGGAGTGCCTCGTCTGAAAGAATATAGCAGTATTGAATACCCTATGTTGGTGGATTACTTACATGACTTGACTGCTAAATTACGTGTTCTCCACCAACAGGTCTATGACACTCTGCCGACAGCCACTACAGATCCAGGCCACGTACTTGAACCTGGACAGTAAGTTCTTGTGAAGAATTTTCAGCGTACTAAGAACTTACAGCCTAGATGGACCGGCCCCTACCTGATTTTGTTGGTTACTAGAACCGCTGTTAGAGTAGCAGGCAAAAAGAACTGGGTGCATGCCAGTGGGCAAGGGATGGTAAAGCTGATTTTGATTGTGAGAAGGTCCCTAGATTCATTCCATTTAGTGATGCTCATTTGACATGGACACGGTCTGAACGTGAGGATGATGAAGTTCTACAAGCTGCTGTGCCTCCACATTTGAGATTGGACACCACTGAACCTGAACTATTATTCCAAAGTCAAACGAAGCCTGGAAAAGACCGTTATAATCTACGACCTAGGGACAATGAACTAATAAAGTGAATAATTCCTTTTTGATTTTTGGAACTGAACTCTCTCAGCCAAGAAACTTTTTGGTATATTTTTGTGAACCACCATCCGGGTTCAGCTGTAGGGTCTCGGTGTAAAGAGTAGGGAGTGCAGCCGAAGACGCAAGGTCGACGGTTCTGGTTGGTCTAAGGGAGTTCCCTGGGCTGACAGAAGCATTCTTTAGCAGAAGAAAACCAACCGCCGTGAACAGCATCGGTTAGAGGATGGAGTTTTTTGAGATTGAGAGAGCTGCCGAGAAAATGAACTTTAAAATGAAACTGTGTAAACTAATGAGTAGCAAATGTTTTTTGATAACATGTCTTTTAATGTTACTTAGCATAACGATGTTCTTAGTGGGATATCTTGTTTTTTCTTCCCAATTGACTTCTGCACCCACCTCCCAACCTATGTCTTTTCCTACTACTAATTCTTTGCATTCTTTTCATACTTTACCTGAACACGAGCAAATCAGAAGGTCGGAATTCGTGAATAATTATTTTGTGCAACTTATGCATCAACACCAGTTGGTAGTAAACACCACTAATTGTTGGGTGTGTGGTCTTATGCCGCATACTATGGATAGAGGTATTCCTTATCTGGTTCTGCCATTCAGTTACAATGGGTCCGTATGGGCATATCAGATGATGTTTGTTTATGCCATCGAAGTTTATCCCCTGCGTTCCATGAGAGATAACTCAGTAATAAAGCCTTGGTGAAGGGAATTACAGATATGAGTAGAGATATCGAAACGTATAAGACTATTCCCAAGGATGAGTTATTAGCATATGTTGGCTGGAATGCAACCGGTTATAGCTGTGGTTCCCAAAGTGTGCGCCGCGGCACCCCGGTGCGCCGTGATGGGCAGCCAGGGGCGGCGCCGCCACGCAGGATGTGGGTCATATGAATTGCAGCCACAGCCCAACAAGGGGGGATTAAAATTCCACCTTCAGAATGCTTTTGCCCAAGAGCGCGCTGCCGCCATAGGCATACGTGCGTATGTACGCACGAGTCGTACTTAAGATGCGTCGTCCCTGTATTACTGCCATAGCAAGTTTGGAGCTTTTGAGGATCGTTGTTGCTGACCCCCGTGTTGTGCCGTGCCTCATGGGACCCCATTCACCAGGAAATTGGTAAGTATGCAAGTGCTTATGGTGGCGCGCCCCGATGCGCACTTTCATTTAAATGAGGGATTTTATTGTGATGGAGTTTTACCTTACTTAACAGATTTTTGCTCTTTTGTTTCTCCGAACGCCTTTTTCTGTCCTCACCACGTGTTCGCTCATTTGTTCTTCTTTTGCTTTCCACCCTTATTCCCAAATGATCTGTAATTTTTTTTCTTCTCTTCTCCATGCGCTCTCTGATCTCTCCCCTCTTCCTCTTCTGCTAGTTGCTCTTGAACTAATTTAACCCGTAGCTATCTAATTTAGCAACACCCCCCACCCCGTGACACTTATCTGTTTACTTCTTCCCTCGCTCTCTGATTTCTTTCACTTCTCCCGCTCTGACCTGGAAAACTAGTGACTGGTAAACGCTTTTACTGACGGGACGCAGAGATTACACCATTACTGATAACTAAATTAACGAATACCACAGCAATGTAACATTTTGCCTACTACGGTCAATTACTCATTCTTGTCTCCTGTGTATTAATGGCACAAGTGATACAAATATCTTTATGATAGAGGCAGCCGTTGCATACTGAGTCTGGGATAGAGAATACAAGTGGCCCCATTTACAAGTCAGGGCAGTTTAGAGCGCGTAAAGACGCACGTCAAGCTATGGGAGATACATGCATTTTTGTTAGTTGGACCTTGAACAGCCAGCCCCCTGACCTGGCTGATTCGAAGAATATACAACCCTCTTTTGCTGCTTGCTGGATTCACCATACAACAATATTTACACGTAATACTGATAACTATGTGTGGCAAAATAATAAATACGGTCCCGAGAGGGTTAGAGTTTATCTGGAGGAATTACACTAATTTCCTCAATTTCACAAGTATTTAGCATCTAAACAAAAGATGAAAACGGAACCTGCAGAGACATACATGCTATACAATTTCTCATGATATATATATATATAAATGGAAATGCTAAAAGCGTGAAATGTGACGGCAGGCTTGCAGGTCAGGGGGACCAATCACCAGGTGTTCTTGCCAAGGTAGGGTAGTCACTTGTCTAGAGCTGGCAGTTTCAACAGGGTGAAGCAGTCCACGTGGCTGGCAGTGTTAGCAGTTTAGTATAGCGCTCAGGCCTTGCACTGCTCACACTGGACTCACTGCCAGAAATGTTCATCACTGGGCGCACTGTTGGCAGTATAAGCAGTAATAGTCCAGGGTTTGCATTGGGCTTCTTATTTTGTTACAAATAGGATTATAATACCTTCATTGCGTCCCAATTACTTAAAGGAAGACAACAGGAAGTACTCCTGAGGTCGGGCTTACATCCCGCCCACTGGTAGAAATAATGGTGGGGAGCCACGGGCAACTGCCGATTAGGTTAAGGGAGCCATGGGTCAAAAAAGTTTGGGAACCACTGGGTTATAGTATTAGTCTGGGTGAGAAGCAGAGACAAAAAAGGTCACCTCCGATTTGGATTGTACCCCATCGTGGTCATTTTTGTCTGCAAGGGAAAGGCAAGAATCCGAAAACTCAGTTAGGGAAGAGTGTTTGTACTCAGACGTGTGTTTTCGCGTCCCAAACCTCCCCACCGTTTTTAGCAGCTAAGGGCACGTATTTTGTCTGCTATGATAGAGCATATACATGGTTGCCCCCTGATTTTTCGGGCACATGTTATGTGGCGTATTTGTTGCCCCCTACGTATACTGCTGCTGTAGATTACCACAGAACGAGAGTTGTTAGAGGTGTCTTCGATCAGGAAGATACCGCTGGACAAGAAGTGGGAGACTTCTTTAAGGGTTTCCTACCGTTTTGGGGACCTATGGCAAACAGTAGAAACTTACGACAATTAACGAGAGTGGTTGAATCCACCATAAATGAAACTGCCGGTGCCCTTAGTAATTTGACCGCTGAGCTTCAAGCGGATCGCCTTATGACATTACAGAATCGAATGGTTTTATATGTCATACTTGCGGACCGAGGTGGGGTATGTAAAGTGATCCAATCGAGTTGCTGCGTTTTTATTCCAGACAATGCTCCTACAGTATACCAGGCCATTTCTAAGTTACATAAGATCTCCAAGTCTATACATGTGGATAATGACGGTTGGTCGTTGACTGGATGGTTTTGGGGATTGTTATCCACTTGGGGATGGAAGATTCTGATGATCATTGGGATGGTTTTCGTGATTCTCTTCTCATGTTGTCTCTGTGTACAGTGTGGCCCTGCCATATGTGGTCTGTGTGCTACTACGTATGTGAGAAGACCTGTCTCGAGAGAAGTCCTGAGTAATAGGATGATGCTCCAGCAGCATCTTGATGATCTGATGAATATTGACATTGACTCAGACGCAGACTGAGTGATTGCCTTTGTAAGGGCAAAATTAGGGTCTGTGGTTCCGTGAATTCTGAACTCGTTTTATAAATGGCATGGTTTCGTTACGAATTTGATATTAGCGAACCGTAACTAGTTAGTGCAGCAAGTATGAGTGTTTTCATCATGTTAGACCGATGGATTCACTATGTATTTAGGGATTTCGTTTTGAACCCTTGGGTTCCATTTTGTGTGTGGCAGCCATTTTGTGGTTGCCCTCACATAGGCCGATGACTGTGGATGAACTAGTCTTTTTAAGTATACGTACACCTTAGCTCCAGTTCGTGCTGACTTCTGTTTGACCTGAGTAAACTAACCCTGTTGCCTGAAGATGACCTTGTTGAACCAGTTCCTGCCCTTTAGCTGATCTAGATTAAGGATCAGAGCACAGGACGTCGTAAAATTTTACTGCACACAATCATGCCTTATCTTACTTCTATTTGTTTTCTGTTCCTACTTTTATGGTCTATTTATGATATGGGTTGTGGTCCTTTTAATATGGGTTTGTCCGGCTTGTCTAAAGAAGAATGTTGGGTTTGTTCAGTGATTGATCATGGGCCGGACAACTGTAAAATAGGTTTGTCGTTATGCAATACTTATTGCTGTGGAAACATGTGATTGGTTGAACTGTAAACTAGGAATGTTTGCCTGAAGCACAATGTTTGGCATAAAAAGGGATGACTTGCTTTGTAAAGTTGAGCAGTCTCCTGAGAACTCATACCGTGATGATTTCTAGGACTTCTGTTACTGGCTGCAGCCAATAAATGTGATCTCTGACGCCACCTAGAAGCATTCCGTGTCTCTGTTTGCCAGGACAGGGGAGTCCGAAGACATCGGGCGTGTCCCTGACGCCGCCGGTTCTGATTGACCCGGTTCTTCACCTTGCATCATCTTACACCTCTTTTACTATACCGATCCCCCAAAACAAACCTTTCTAAACTCTTCCCTCTTTTCTACCCCTCCCCAACCCTTCTCAATCCAAATAACTGACTAACATATCCACCACTAAAATTACTTTCATGTTTCACCATACTAATTCAACACTAATCCTGATGGGTTCCAGAGTAGCATGCTACTTGCGCTTCAAAACCCCATCAGGGGTAGCAAGCGCTATATAAATACAAACCTCTTTCCCTTCACTATCCCGCCACCTACCCTTCTCTACCCAAATAAAATAACTGAATAACATATCCACTACTCAAATTTACTTAATATTTTACTATACTCATTTTCAATACTAATCCTTTATGAGTTCCGGAGTGGCGTGCTACTCGCCAGAAAAGCGCTTCAACATCCATCAGGGGTAACAAGTGCTATATGAATGCAAACCTTTCTTCCCCTTTTTATCCCTCCGCTATCCTTCTCACTCCAAATAACTGACTTATATCCACCACTGAAATTACGTTAATATTTCACCATATTAATTCACCACTAATCCTTTATGGGCTTTCTGAATAGCACGTTTCAACACCCCTTCAGGGGTAACAAGCGCTCTATAAATACAAACCTTTTTTCCTCCTCTATCCTTCTGCTATCATTCCAAATCCAAATAACTGTCTAACCTATCCACCACTTAAAATGTACTTGCATGTTTCACTATACTAATTCAACACTAATCCTCTATGGATCCCGGGGTAGCGTGCTACCTGCCGAAAAAGCAATTCGACACCTCGTCATGGGTAGTAAGCGCTATATAAATGCAATTACAACACAATACAATACAATACATCTGGCCCATAATACTTTCTATAAAAGCCTCCTTGTCTGTTTTCTATGTCGGTGAGAGCCGTCAAGTCACTCTGTAGCCATTTGTCGATGTGAAATTGTAATCCCACGTCTCTGTTTGTGAACACCCTAAGCTTGTAGACGAAAGGGCAGATTTACAAGATCCTTGTGCCACTTTTGCGTCATTTTTCCCATGTTAAAAATGACGCAAAAGTGGCGCAGAAGGCTTGTAAATGTGCCCCAAAGTACGCAGATGACGCGCGCCAAAGTGGGCTTGAAGTTCTTTACTCCAACGGTCTGCGCTGTTAGCTAGTATTCTGGTTTTCAACGATCCGAGCCGGGAGGATTGAATTTGACAAGATAAATACCGTCTGTGGTCCACCTTTTATCTTGAAAGGGATTCCCGGCCCTTGAAGAGAACAAAGCGGGACATAAGATGAAAGGACCACACGTGTGCTTCAAGCACAGACACCTCCACGCGCTTGGTGAATTGTTCCAACCCAGGGTCTGCATCTCGCCTGTCTCACTGAAATCAAGAGCACATTTGTTGAAACACTCATTCGAACTGAACATTCGGTTGTGTGTGACCCACATGCTGAGAAATGTGTGCTACATTCAAATGATGAGGCCCAGTCACAGAAAAACACACGTCAATCTTCAGCATATTTCATAGATATATGGGCCTGATGTACTAAAAGGCTGGGTCACAACACAGTACTGTCTGAGCCAGGGCACAAGTCCTTAAATAGAAAGTATTAAAGTGAAATCACGGCGAGTGACATCACTGCGCATGACATCACATGTGGCATCACAGGAAGTGGCATCTGTAAAAGAATTACATTGTAAAAAAATGGGCATTTAAGTGGGTAATTGTGTAAATTCTCACCCAGCCCGATACAGCTGACAGTGCACGCTCTTTTATATATAGATTGAACAAAGTGAAATGCTTGCATATCGCACTTATCTTAAATGCTTGTGAAGTGATAACAAGCGGTGTGCCTTTGTTTCTCCTCCTGTGCTCTGGCACCTCGGTGTGAGGCTGCAGATAGCTCGCAGATAAGATTCTACTCTCAAAAGTAGGAGATCCGATGGCCTCTAAATTAACCCTTTATCTTGGGCCCAGCTGGGGTGGAAAATAACAAAGCCCCTCCACACCCTGCAGGATGATGCTTGGTGGAAAACAGTCTACAGTGCAAGTGCTGCTGATTGTGCCTCAGTGTCGGGAAATCACACCAGCACCAGTTCATCTTACTTCACCAGGGCCCAGCCTCTAAGCAGGGTAGAGGGCGTCCAACCTGTGAAAGTAGTGGGCAGACACCATCTACCTGGCTGTACCCCTTGTGCCCTGGTCTAAGCACAGTGGGTCCTCGTTTACGATACTGACGCATGGCAGCACAGCAAGCCTTCCTGCTGCGCTGCTAGGTGTCAAAGTAAAAGGGAAAAACAAGCATTTGCAATGCAATGGTCTCGGCATCATTAAAGGTAGAGCTATTGTCATTGCTCATGACATTTTTTTTCTTTAAATCAAAAATAAATGGGCATTGTCATTAACATTGCCAATACACAGCACTCTGCACTCAACAGCACACAATGCTCTGCACACTTGCTCTGCACTCACTGCTCTGCACACTCACTACTCTGCACACTCACTACTCTGCACACTCACTACTCTGCACACTCACCACTCTGCACACTCACCACTCTGCACACTCACCACTCTGCACACTCACCACTCTGCACACTCACCATTCTGCACTCACCACTCTGCACTCACCACTCTGCACTCACCACTCTGCACTCACCACTCTGCCCTCACCACTCTGCCCTCACCACTCTGCCCTCACCACTCTGCCCTCACCACTCTGCACTCACCACTCTGCACTCACCACTCTGCCCTCACCACTCTGCCCTCACCACTCTGCCCTCACCACTCTGCACTCACCACTCTGCACTCACCACTCTGCACTCACCACTCTGCACTCACCACTCTGCACTCACCACTCTGCACTCACCACTCTGCCCTCACCACTCATCACTCTGCCCTCACCACTCTGCACTCTGCACTCTGCACTCTGCACTCACCACTCTGCCCTCACCACTCACCACTCTGCACTCACCACTCTGCACTCACCACTCTGCACTCACCACTCTGCACTCACCACTCTGCACTCACCACTCTGCACTCACCACTCTGCACTCACCACTCTGCACTCACCACTCTGCACTGTGCACTCTGCACCGTGCACTGTGCACTGTGCACTCTGCACTCACCACTCTGCACTCACCACTCTGCACTCACCACTCTGCACTCACCACTCTGCACTCACCACTCTGCCCTCACCACTCACCACTCTGCACTCACCACTCTGCACTCACCACTCTGCACTCACCACTCTGCACTCACCACTCTGCACTCACCACTCTGCACTCTGCACTCACCACTCTGCACTCTGCACTCACCACTCTGCCCTCACCACTCACCACTCTGCACTCACCACTCTGCACTCACCACTCTGCACTCACCACTCTGCACTCACCACTCTGCACTCACCACTCTGCACTCACCACTCTGCACTCTGCACTCACCACTCTGCACTCTGCACCGTGCACTGTGCACTGTGCACTCTGCACTCACCACTCTGCACTCACCACTCTGCACTCACCACTCTGCACTCACCACTCTGCACTCACCACTCTGCACTCACCACTCTGCCCTCTGCACTCACCACTCTGCACTCACCACTCTGCACTCACCACTCTGCACTCACCACTCTGCACTCACCACTCACCACTCTGCACTCTGCACTCACCACTCTGCACTCACCACTCACCACTCTGCACTCACCACTCTGCACTCACCACTCACCACTCTGCACTCACCACTCTGCACTCACCACTCTGCACTCTGCCCTCACCACTCTGCCCTCACCACTCTGCCCTCACCACTCTGCCCTCACCACTCTGCCCTCACCACTCTGCCCTCACCACTCTGCCCTCACCACTCTGCACTCACCACTCTGCACTCACCACTCTGCACTCACCACTCACCACTCTGCACTCACCACTCTGCACTCACCACTCTGCACTCACCACTCTGCACTCACTCTGCACTCACCACTCTGCACTCACCACTCTGCACTCACCACTCTGCACTCACCACTCTGCCCTCACCACTCTGCCCTCACCACTCTGCCCTCACCACTCTGCACTCACCACTCTGCACTCACCACTCTGCACTCACCACTCTGCACTCACCACTCTGCACTCTGCACTCACCACTGTGCACTGTGCACTCTGCACTCACCACTCTGCACTCACCACTCTGCACTCACCACTCTGCACTCACCACTCTGCACTCACCACTCTGCACTCACCACTCTGCACTCACCACTCTGCCCTCACCACTCTGCCCTCACCACTCTGCACTCACCACTCTGCACTCACCACTCTGCACTCACCACTCTGCACTCACCACTCACCACTCTGCCCTCACCACTCTGCACTCACCACTCTGCACTCACCACTCTGCACTCACCACTCTGCACTCACCACTCTGCACTCACCACTCTGCACTCACCCCTCACCACTCTGCACTCACCACTCTGCACTCACCACTCTGCACTCACCACTCTGCACTCACCACTCTGCACTCACCACTCACCACTCTGCCCTCACCACTCTGCACTCACCACTCTGCACTCACCACTCTGCACTCACCACTCTGCACTCACCACTCTGCACTCACCACTCTGCACTCTCCACTCTGCACTCACCACTCTGCACTCACCACTCTGCACTCACCACTCTGCACTCACCACTCTGCACTCACCACTCTGCACTCACCACTCACCACTCTGCACTCACCACTCTGCACTCACCACTCACCACTCTGCCCTCACCACTCTGCACTCACCACTCTGCACTCACCACACTGCACTCACCACTCTGCACTCACCACTCTGCACTCACCACTCTGCACTCACCACTCTGCACTCACCACTCACCACTCTGCACTCACCACTCTGCACTCACCACTCTGCACTCTCCACTCTGCACTCACCACTCTGCACTCACCACTCTGCACTCACCACTCTGCACTCACCACTCTGCACTCACCACTCACCACTCTGCACTCACCACTCTGCACTCTGCCCTCACCACTCACCACTAAAAATACAGAAAGCGGACACCTCCCTGTTAGAATCCTAGGGAAGAGAAGACGCGCCCAGAGATGACCACGTGAGCTCGTTCGCATGGGGAAGGAACATCGCTTAATCTTAAATACCATGAAGTGATTGTACTGTGGAAGAACGCCGCTACTCGGCCAGCATGGGCTCCAACTTGTTAAGCTCTTGAGATAACTAAATTAATTAGCGTGAATGCCCTTGTGGGAAATCAGCCCATTCTCTTGTACAAGCCGCCCGTGAATACAAAGAGAACACAGGCTACCTGATGTACGGCAGCCAACCAAAACACCGGCGGAAAGCAATTACTTTCCGTCAGGACCGTACACTTCTCATAATAAGCGCCAATGGACGCGACATAAAGCAATCTGCAATGCATCTTTGTTCTGCGAAATAACCGCTCGTGGCCCGCATCGCTATTGTTTAGGCACTAATCAAATGCTACAGCTGGCTGCGCCGCACGACGCCAACATAAATAAGGTCGGCACTTTCACACTCACCCCTTGCATGCAACCATTGTAACTCCACAGACCACACTTTGTCCCCAGCAGTCTCTTAGTATCGCGGCCGCCCCGGAAGTCAGGCACGGTCGCCTGTGACGGGGGCGGGGCCACGTTCAGACCGGAAGAGGAGGCAGGCGGAGTCGTTGCGTCTCGCGGCCCGGGGCTCCTGTGAGCGGTGTAGAGCCCCTGGGCCGCGCCAGCAGGAGTTTGGGCACCGCGTGCTGAGGTAAGGTAAGTTCCAAAAGGCTGGAGCGGGATTGGTGCACTTGTGTGTGTGTGTGTATGCTCGTGTGTGTGTGTGTATGTATGTGTGCGACGGTGACGGCGGGGGGCGGGGGGCCTGGGTGCACTTGTGTATGTGCGCGCGTGTGTGTATGTGTCAGGGGTGGTGTCTGTATGTATGTATGTGCGTGCGTGCATGGGCGCTTGTGTGTGTGTGTATGCGCATGCGTGTGTGGTGCTTGCGCTTCCCAGGAGACAGCGCCTGGCCACAGCGCGCGTTCCAGTTACAAATCGCCTCGAAGGATGCGTGCGGCCGGGACTGTCTCCTGGGAAGCACGCTCGGTGACATAAGATCTCGGCGGAGACGCGCTTCCGCGCGTCTTTAGCCGAGACCTAACAAGGAGAAATGAAAGTATGAGCCTCCATATGTCTCCGGCGGGAAGGGGGGGGGTGGGGGGGGGCATAGGATACTGACGCATTCCCAGGTTCACAAAATGTTGTAAGTCTGGAAATGCTTCATGTTCCATGGATGTTGTGTGGTAACACCCACAGCAACTCCCATGGAAAGCCCCTTTTACACATAGTTATGTGTGAAAGGGAAACATATTTACAAGGCCATGAAAAGTCATGCAGGGCGATTTTACATGGCATTGTAAATATGGGGAAGCCCGTTGTGCTGCTGGCGGCGCAATGGGCTTGTAAATAAGCCCCAGTGTCTGCTCAGGGACCTGCAAGGTCTTTGTCTGGTATGGATGTACTATGGAGATGTCCGCCCCCAAAGGATTCTCAGAAATTCTGCATCTGCAATATTCATTTGGTGGGATTAATTCTGAGAATCTCTACACACATCTGACAAAGCAGAATTTGAAAATAGTAGACCTCGGTCTTTGCACTGACTTTCATCATATACATGCATTCAACACCTGTCTCTTAAGTGGAAACAGGTCGCAATACCCCCAAAAATGGCACATTGTGATAAAGGCATCGGGGACAGCAGTCTGTTTTGCTCAGTGCACACAGTAGTCACTCATACAGTGGAAGCTGCCGTTCACAGACAGCTTACAGTTTACAAATGGTTACCATATGTGAAGTCTCAAAAGATTGATACATATCCTTACAAGTCGCAAAGAAAGGCTTGGGCTTCCCCTTTGCTGTCCCCTTACATTGCTATTTGCAAGTGTGTGCTTTGTGACTTTCCATGCACTTTACTACACTGAGGGCCACCTGTATCAAGCTATTTTGCATTCGCAAACAGGCCGACCCATTTGCCAACGCAAAAAAGGCTTTTCCAATGTACCAACCTCGATTTTGTGATTCGGTAACCTGTTACCGAATCACAAAATGGGTTTGCGGTTCGGTATTTATAAGGGGTGTATTTAGGGCGTCTCTTCCAAATACTGAACCGCAGCAGTATGTATGAATGTTTTGTGACCAAATACTGGTCGCAAAACATATGCAGTTTACCACCTACTTAATGTCGGTGGTAACCCCTTTGAGAATGGTGGTACAAACATTTTTTCAGAGCAGACAGTGATCCCACGAACACTGCCTGCTTTGAAATATTGAAAAGAAAACTTTTAATTTTTCTTTTTTAAACACAACTCGTTCGCCTTTAAGGAAAACAGGCTGCATTAAGAAAAACAATGGCTTTATTCAAAACTAATCATGCACATGGTGGTCTGCTAACCCCAGTAGGCCACCATTCCCATGATTTTAGCGATTCCTAATGGTTTGCAAATAGCGATCTACCTCATTAATATTCATGAGGTAGGTCGATTTGCAACCCACTAGAAATCGCTAAATGAAACTCATGAAGTTGCATACATTCAGATAGCGATTACCTTATTGCAATTCATAGAGAATCACAATTAGGTAACCGCTGTTTGAAATTATGACACATGTGGTCCTGGATTTTTGTTTTTTAGCCCCTCATATCCCGCCACTTTGCATAGTGCAGATTTTGCAGGGGCATAAAGGCTTCTTACTGGTATCCAGATTATTCAAAGCTATCATTTGTAATTTTTGAAGCCTAAAGGTATTTAATAAAAGTAGGCTGGATATGCAGAGGAACCATACTTTCGGAGGTAGAGTTTCTAGTCTTCCATTTTAGCTCCATCCTTCTACACCTCTCTCCTCAGCTCTCACTCTCCTGCTTGTTCAGGGCACCAGTGCTTTGCCAGGCACACAGAGGGGACAATCCAGGTGCCATTGCATGTAGTGCATGCAAATAGTTCTGTTGTGGGGAATATTAGGTATATAAAACACTTGGTTTGGAATACTATGGAAATCAGCAGTTACTGAGAAGAGACCCAGCGGTGAGCAGGCTGTCTTGGTTACCGATAAAGAAACTTGTGACATAGTCTTGCAGCATGCTCACTATACGTTTTTAGCGACGATTTCTATATCCCAATGCCTTAATTCTTTTGCCACTGTAGCTATCTGATGAAACGTCTGACGCATTAGGTGTGGAACCTAGGACCTGACTTAAATGTTGACTGATGGTGTTATTAATGTCACCATGATCAAGTTCTTTATTTCCATGATGGCGAGGGTACTCCAACCACCACACTTCGGGATGTCCGCTGGCCCAGCAGACATCTCTTGCATTTGCAGAGACTAAAGTCATGGCTGTTCCTATAAATGCAGTAGAAATGTGCCTTGTTGCTCCGTCAACATGACGGCGCAGTGTGGCACACTTGAATTTTAATTTTTCAAAAACAAAATTCTAAAGCAGGATTTTGTTTTTGAAAATAAAAAATGTAATCACCCCCTCCCCATGGGAGTGTTCTCCCATGGCATGGGGGTAATTGAAATGTCTTTACTTTTACATACCAGAACGTCTTAGGTGGCAGTTAGTAAAAGTAAAAACTAGCTGTGTGTCTGCCTGCTATAAATCTGGTGGGCAGACAAATGGCCAATCCTCTGACAGCCTTTACTCTGGCCGCTGGACAGGTATGTAGGTCGCAGAGTCTCCACTGTCAATCAATCAGAGTTTTGTAAAGCGTGCTACTCACCCTTGAGGGTCTCAAGGTGCTTGGGGTGTGGGGGGAGGGGGTGAGCCGCTCTGTTGGGGACATTCAAAGAGCTAGGTCTTAAGGTCCTTCCTGTATTGGTGCAGTATCAGGCTTTGTCGGAGGTGGAGGGGAAGTTTGTGCGATGCCGAGGTTGGGTGCATGGTCCGTTGGGGTAGGTGGGTTTCCGAGGGTGGGGTCCACTAGGTGCCATCCCATGCAGGTCCTTCCTGTATTGGTGCAGTATCAGGCTTTGTCGGAGGGGGAGTTCGTTCCAGGTCTTGGCCGTGACGTAGGAGAAGGATCTTCTACCTGCTCTAGTCCTGTAGAAGCGCAGGATGGTGGCTAGGGAGAGGTCGGCTGAGCGGAGGTTTATCTTGGGGGCATGGAAGGAGATTCGGTCGTTGAGGTATTGGCATCCAGTGTTGTGGAGATACTTGTAGGTGTGTGGGAGTAGCTTGAAAGTTATTCTTCTTTCGATGAGGTGCCAGTAGAGGTCGCAGTGGTGTTGGGTGATTTGGTTGTGTCATGGGATACCATGGATTAGTCTGGCTGCAGCATTCGGGATGGTCTGGAGCTTGCGGAGGAGTTTTTTGTTGATTCCAGCATAAAGGGTGTTGACATAGTCCAGTCTGCTTGTGATGAGTGCGTGAGTGACAGTTTTCCTGGAGTTGGGAGGGGGACCCACTTGAACGTCTTGCGTAGCATGCAGAGGGTGCTGAAGCATGTGGAGGAGACGGCGTTGATCGTGCGATTCAAGGTGAGTGATTAGTCCAGTATGATGCTGAGGTTAGGTGCATGGTCCATTGGGGTGGGTGGGCTTCTGAGGGTGGGGTCCACTAGGTGCCATCCCATGCAGAGGGGGTGGAGCTGGATGAGGACTTCTGTTTTGTCAGATTTGAGTTTCAGGCAGCTGTTCCTCATCTGTGCCTGAAATTGTGCCTGGTGATGTCGGGTTCCTTGGTGAGGGTGAGGATGAGCTGGGTGTCACCAGCGTAGGAGATGATGTTGAGACCGAGGTTTCTGACGATTGTTGTGAGGGCGGCCATGTAGATGTTAAAGATTGTGGGGATGAGGGAGGATCCTTGGGGTACTCCGCATCTGATCTCTGTTGGTTCTGAGAGGAAGGTCGGGAGTCTTGTTCTCTGTGTTCTGCCTGAGAGGAATGATCGTAGCCAGTCCAAGGCCTTTCCTTGGATGCCTGGGTCGTGGAGCCTGGTGACTAGTTTTAAGGCTGCTGATAGGTCCAGGAAAATGAGGGCTGACATATGGCCTTGGTCGAGAAGGGCACAGATGTCGTCAGTGGTGGCAAGGAGTGCGGTCTCGGTGCTGTGGTTGCTGTGGAAGCAGGATTGAGAGGTGTCTAGGATGTTGTAGGTTTCTATGAAGTGTGCTAGCTGGGTGTTGACGGCCTTTTCGATGGCTTAGATAACAAACGGAAGCAGTGAGATGGGCCTGAAGTTCTTGAGGTCTTTCGGGTCTGTGGTGGGTTTCTTTAGGTGGGGGTTGACTTTGGCACGCTTCCAGTTGTCGGGGAATGTGGCTGTCTCGAGGGAGCAGTTGATAGTTCGACGTAGCTCAGGTGCGATTGCAGTGGTGGCTCTGTGGAAGATGTGCGGCGGGCAGGAGTCAGAAGGTGCTCGGAGTGGATGCTCCTCATGGTCTTTAGTGTGTCTTCTGTCGTGAGCGGGGTCCAGATGAGAAGGGTCTGTTGGGTGGCGTTGTTGGGGGTGGGGGTTGAGGCGGTGCAGAGGTCTTGGTCATCGAAGTAATCGAAGATTGCCTTGATCTTGCGGTACGAGAAGGAGCTGAATCTTTTGCAGAGGTCTTGGAAGGGAGAGACATCGGTTGTTTCGCTTTTGGGTTTGGCAAATTTTTGTATGGTGGCAAAGAGTTCCTTAGGGCTGTGGGCATTGGAGAGAATTCTGTCTTGGATTAAGTTTTTCTTTGTTGATTTGATGAGTTGGTGAGGTGCTGTAATGGCTGTTTTGTAGGCGGAGCTTGCTTCCAGAGTTTTGCTGTTTCCATTCGTCCTTTCCAGTTGTTGGCAGGAGCTTCGAGAGCGGCGGTGAACCAGTTTACTTTCTTGTTTTGTCATCTCATGGTGTCCGGGGGGGGGGGAAAGAGTGTCACGGTGTTGGTGATCCATTGGTGGAGGTTGCTTGTTGCTGTGTTGCCGTTTGTCATAATTGGGGGTGTAGTGCAGGTGAGGGCGGAGGTGAGGTGTTCTTCAGAGACTTTGTTCCAGGTTCTGCGTGGGAGGCGGTATGTTTGCTTGTGTGCGGTGGGTTTCGTAAAGGAGAAATGGATGCAGTGGTGGTCAGTCCAGAGCAGTTCTGTGGTGTGGCTGATGCAAATATTGTTTCCTCCCGCGAAGATGGGGGTCAAGTGTGTCCCCTGCTGTGTGGGTGGGGGTGGAGACAAGTTGCTTCAGTCCTATGTTGGTGAGGTTCTCAAGAAGGGCGGTGGTGTTGGGGTCGCTGTGGTTGTCCAGGTGGAAGTTCAGTTCTCCGAGTAGTATGTAGTCAGCGGACGTGAGGGTGTGGGGTGCGAAGAGGTCGGCGATGACGTTAGTGACAGGGGTGTGGGGCCCAGGTGGTCTATAGGCGAGTGTTCCGTGGAGCGTCGTTCTGGGGTTGGGCTGGATCTGGAAGTGGATGTGTTTCATGGGGGAGGGGGGCGAGTCATCGTCCGAGCTGGTGGTTGTCAGTCGGAGGGAGCTTTTTGTGGATGATGGTGAGGCCTCCTCTTGGGCAGGTGGGGTGGTCGTTTCTCAGGATCTTGTGTCCGTCGGGGATGGTGTTTGCAATGTTGGCTGTGGAGCTTGTATTGGTCCAGGTTTCTGTGAGAAAGGTGACGTCTGGCGTGTGAGTGTTGAGGAGGTCCCAGATTTCTACGGCATGTCTGTGCAGGGAGCATACGTTGAGGAGGTTGCAGCTCAGTGGTTTGTGCGCGGTGCGTCTGGTGGGCTGAGGGTTGTTGTCGGGGACCGGAGGTGGATGAAGGTGCAGCGGCAGTGTCGGAAGGAGAACGGGCCTTGGGTGTTGCTCGGCGTCGAGTGCTGGCAGTTGTTGTTGCATCCAGGGTTGAGTGCGTGGAGAGTGCTGGGGTTGTAGCTGTGGGCATCAGGGGGCTAGAGTCTCTGGCTCTGGTCGTGGTTAGGTCGCGGATGGGCACAGATGGTCTTATCTTTGGTGAAGCGCGGGAAAGGATGTGAGGAGGCAAAAGAGAAAAAGAGAAAAAAGGCAATACAAGAGAGTACAAAAGCAGTAATAGAGTAAAAAAAGGGAAAAGGCAGTAAAAAAGAGGCAAAAAAAGAGAAAATACAGTAAAAGAGAGGCAAAAAGAGAAAAGGCAGTAAAAGATTTGCCACGGGAATGTCACTTTTTATGACATTCCTGTGACGATAGGGGATACGCCTTATTTACAAGGCAACGTTAAGCCATTTAACGTGGCTTAACACTGCCTTGTAAATAAGGCCCCCATTCACTTGTTTGCTCAGCGTGAAAGGGGAGAGCAATGGGTGTTCCTTCGTAAAACCGATTGATTCTGACGCTGCCCTCTATTTACAAGGGAGGCATAAATAGGAGGCAGCGCCAGAATTCAGACCAGGGAAAACCCGGACTTTCCCTGGCACAACGAGGAGAAATGTTTAATTTCTCCTAGTTTTTGCTGTTTTCATGTGTGCTTCGTTGTGCAGAACACATGAAAACAACAAAAGGCCAATGGTTGCTTATGTACAGGAAGGTCCCCCTTCCTGCATATAAACAATCATTTTTTACACAATCTGTTTTGCAACTTCTATGTGTGCTGCATTAAGCAGCACACATTGAAGTTACAAAACGGCATTTAAAGATTGTTTATGTGCAGGAAGGCAAACCTTCCCTCACATAAACAATCTTCCCAGCACGCAGACACCCTTGCACTATGGTGCAAAAGACCCTCCCCCAGATTCATCAAGAACACATTTTGCTATTCCTTAATAGCGAAAAATACCGATTCGCTATTAAGGAATAGCAAAATGCTATTCATCAAGAAATCACTAAAAAAATAGCGATTTCTAATAATTCCTTAATTGCGAGTCGCAAATTGCGAGTCGCAATTAAGGAATATCTCCCCATTCATTCCTATGGGCCTAGACGCCCATAGGAATGAATGGGAAGACAATCTGAATTTGCTAATCGCAATTAGCGATTCGCAAATTGAGATTGCGATTTCAAGGGTGCAGAGGTGTCCAAAGGACACCCTGTTGCACCCCTGAAATTGATATGTGCACAGATGTTGCGCACACACATGCCCTTAGGGCATGTGTGTGCGCAACATGGAACTTTGAAAAATGCACTTTAGTGCATTTTTGAAAGTTTTTGCAAATTACCACGAAGTTGTACTTCATGGTAATTTGCGTACCCTAATAGCGAATTCGCTATTTTTTTCACTTTCATGCATTGCATTTAAGGAATCTCAATTTGAGATTCCTTAAATGCAAAGAATCGCAATTTATCGAATTCTTAATTAGCGATTTTTGCAAAAATACTGGTCGCAAAGGGGCAGATTCTGAGGATCTGCCCCTTTGCAAGCGGATTTAAGCTTGATGAATCTACCTGCCTGTGTTGGCGCTAGGCTGCTAAGTGTGATATAACTAGAACACAGTGTCCTGAAAGGTAAAGGTTAGTAGACAGTTATAAATAGCATGCACATAGCATTGCTTGGGTGGACAAGAAGGAGATTACTCGTTTTTTGAAGCAAAAGATAATTATTCATCTTTGTGTGGTAACATTCATCTCAGGGTCGGATATACACAGTTAAGAACAGCACTGCATAGAATGTAATGACAACCACATAGAACTTGGTGCAACAAACGTGAATAAATAGTGCAGGTGGCGACGCAAGTGAAAAGAGAACAGCGTAGTTGGCGCACTGTGCATCAAGTGCAGATTATCTACAGTGAGTGGCTAAACCGGCGCATGTGACATAGTGATATCACAGTGGGCACAATTGATTTAATTAGCATCTAAAGGCACTAAGGAGAAGTGCGCCTATTGATCACGCTGTTAGGTCGACGGCGTTTTGATCCGGAGCATTTTGGATCATCATCAGGACTGGTTGTCTGAATTAGAAAGTGCTGTGGAAGAAGGGAGGAGATATTAGGGGGGGAACCTGGTGTGTCCGGGTGAAGAGCACATGAAGAAAGGTAACGGTTACCTGGAAGGATCCTTAAGAATTGGGGTCCTTGTAACCAACAGGAGAGGGATGACTTAAATTAGCCAGAAGGTCACCGAATGATCGGGTTGCTTGGAGAAGCTGGGGAGAGATGAGGAAAGGGAGTGAATTCCTGGGCGGTAGGAGCGTAAAACCTAGTTAGACGGGGTTAAATAGGGTAGCACCACGATGGATGAAGAGTAACAGCCACATACCTCGCTTGAGATTTCAGCGTGTGAGACGGCCGTGTGAATCAGCCGTACTCGGTATATATATGCGCTGGGGTACTCAGCTTTCTGGCCGGCCACGTCAGTCAGCCGTGCTGGGTGTGCGCTGGGGAGTAAATTGAGGAGAATTTAAGTTTATGTGCTCCTACATGGATTGATTAAGGAGATATGGTGGGGATGGTATCAAAGGTTACCTGAATGGATCAGCGCGTCTATCCGGACATCGGAGAAGGCACTTTAGGAGACGAGCGCTGAACGGGGAGTGATATTTCACTTCCGCGTTTGGGCGGGAACAGAAACAAGGGTTGTGGGCGGGGGAATGACATCAGCATGGGTGTGCTGGTATCGGGCGGCAGGGATAGGGCAAACAGCTAGGGAGGTGGAACTGCGTTAGTTACTATGGTAACGCGTCCCTAATGGCAGTCAGCGAGTAAATAAACGCATGATAGCACTGGGAGTGCAAATTGAAAAGGGACGAGTGGAGGGGGGGGGGGTTTGGTGGGGGGGGGCGAAAGGCCCAGAGGGAAAAGGCGGAAAACAGCGATAAGTTGAAACAAAGTTACAATTAGATGTAAACAATCAGCACTTGCAAATAGTAAGGAGGTGGCACAATGTTAAAGCATACGGTTGACCCCCTATCGAGGGAACATAATCAATTTTAAAAACAGACTAGTTATAGTCTAACATCTCATCAATTCATGGGTAAGATGGTGTGTGTTCACTTCCACTCGTCCCTTTTCAATTTGCACTCCCAGTGCTATCATGCGTTTATTTACTCGCTGACTGACATTAGGGACGCGTTACCATAGTAACTAACGCAGTTCCACCTCCCTAGCTGTTTGCCCTATGCCTGCCGCCCGATACCAGCACACCCATGCTGATGTCATTCCCCCACCCACAACCCTTTTTTCTGTTCCCGCCCAAACGCGGAAGTGAAATATCACTCCCCGTTCAGCGCTCGTCTCCTAAAGTGCCTTCTCCGATGTCCGGATAGACGCGCTGACCCATTCAGGTAACCTTTGATACCATCCCCACCATATCTCCTTAATCAATCCATGTAGGAGCACATAAACTTAAATTCTCCTCAATTTACTCCCCAGCGCACACCCAGCACGGCTGACTGACGTGGCCGGCCAGAACACTGAGTTCCCCAGCGCATATATATACCGAGTACGGCTGATTCACACGGCCGTCTCACACGTTGAAATCTCAAGCGAGGTATGTGGCTGTTACTCTTCATCCATCGTGGTGCTACCCTATTTAACCCCGTCTAACTAGGTTTTACGCTCCTACCGCCCAGGAAGTCACTCCCTTTCCTCATCTCTCCCCAGCTTCTCCAAGCAACCCGATCATTCGGTGACCTTCTGGCTAATTTAAGTCATCCCTCTCCTGTTGGTTACAAGGACCCCAATTCTCAAGGATCCTTCCAGGTAACCGTTACCTTTCTTCATGTGCTCTTCACCCGGGCACACCAGGTCCCCCCCCTAATATCTCCTCCCTTCTTCCACAGCACTTTCTAATTCAGACAACCAGTCCTGATGATGATCCAAAATGCTCCGGATCGAAACGCCGTCGACCTAACAGCGTGATCAATAGGCGCACTTCTCCTTAGTGGCTTTAGATGCTAATTAAATCAATTGTGCCCACTGTGATATCACTATGTCACATGCGCCGGTTTAGCCACTCACTGTAGATAATCTGCACTTGATGCACAGTGCGCCAACTACGCTGTTCTCTTTTCACTTGCGTCACCACCTGCACTATTTATTCACGTTTGTTGCACCAAGTTCTATGTGGTTGTCATTACATTCTATGCAGTGCTGTTCTTAACTGTGTATATCTGACCCTGAAATGAATGTTACCACACAAAGATGAATAATGATCTTTTGCTTCAAAAAACGAGTAATCTCCTTCTTGTCCACCCAAGCAATGCTATGTGCATGCTATTTATAACTGTCTACTAACCTTTACCTTTCAGGACACTGTGTTCTAGTTATATCCTACCTACCCAGTCCTGAGTTGGTCTATGGGTTATACTCCTGTCTTATCTATAAGGCTGCTAAGTGTAGCGCCAGCGCAGGGGGAAACGCAGAGCTGTATCATATCCTTGTGAATATGGTGCAGCCCTGCGTTTCTGAAGTGGTGGAGTGAGGCCTTAAGCCAGAAAGGATAACGCCTCACCCCTCCACTTCCCTTGTGCTCTATTGTGTCCTGATAATACAGAGCTAGATGGCGACCATGCAAATTGATACCTTTAATTTGAACCCAGCTTAAATAGTACTGCCTTTGTGAGCCGAATTACATTCGGTTGCAGGCAATCAGTTCGACATCTATGGCTACGCACCTGGACAAAATGAGATGTTAAAAATATGATATTTCATTCTATTTAAAACAAATGCAGTAGTCACTCGGCTCTTTTCAGAATTGGGAAAGGTACTCGTCTTTGTTTTCATTATCTATAAATGTTTAAAATGTTATTCTCAAGAGTGCTTAGAGGCTGGGCCAGAGTTCATCACATGCAGGCACACGCTGCAAGTGGTTACATGCATGTTCTGTTCTGTAGAACAAAGGTACCCTTACTTCATTCTTGGATCTAATTCAGAATGAGTAACTATGGTGCCTGAAAAACAAAGGTCAGCGTCTATCTTTTGGGCTATAAACTCAGTTAAATTCATTAAGAGAAAATCCAGTTCCTAGCCTCCTTTTAGAAAAAGCTAACTTTGTGTTATAAATAAAATGAGGATAACATTTAAGTTATTGCCCTTTAAAGGAGAGGTCCATCATTAAAATACCCTATTACCTAAATATCCCCCCCCCACACACACACACACACGCACACACATACATATATATATATATATATATATATATATATATATATATATATATATATATATATATATATATATATATATATTACCTACTGGCGGTCGCCAGTAGGTATATATAGTTAGGATTTTTTCTCTATGGGTTTTTTGAAAATTCTATGTCTAATAACTTTGGCGTTTGTAGACGGAATCGGCTGAAATTTTCAGGAAAATGGCACATTTTGTTTCTGAGCAGCCCTTGAAAATTTGGGGGGGGTTCGTCCAGTGGGGGCCGAGAAAAAAGGGGGGTCCCAAAACGTGTTTTTAACATTGAGTTTTCCATAGGGCGGTTGGCCTCACTTTTAGCCCGAACGGCTGAATGGATTTGCACGAAACTTGGCAAAATTGTAGGGACTGGTAGCCCGATGTGCCTTTTGTAGGTCTCAATATATGTGCTCCAGTGGATTTTGAGAAATTAACGTTTAAAAAAAGATATATATCTGTAACAGCGGACCGGTTAGCGCTCTGGTTCGCGGACTTTTCGCGCAACGGAGCTTTGTGAAGCGAAGCTGATTGGTTCTCCGGCGTCTGTCAACATTCCAAACAGTCCGTAGCGGCCGCCATCTTGTCTCTCGGTAGGATCGAGAGACAAGAGGAGGTCAAAACAAAGGGGGAAATAACTATAAGGGGGCATGGCATAGTAGATCCTCGCTGACCCCCTAGGTTTGATGTGGAGGTTTTAAAAGGGCCCCGCGGGGCAAAAAAAACACAAAATAATAATAATCGAACGGCTGAATGGATTTGCACGAAACTTGGCAAAATATTAGGGACTGGTAGCCCGATGTGCCTTTGCTAGGTCTCAATATATGTGCTCCAGTGGATTTTGAGAAATTAACGTTGAAAAAAAGATATATATCTGTAACAGCGCTCCGCTTCGCGTACTTTTCGCGTTACGGAGCTTTGCGAAGCTGATTGGTTCTCCGGCGTCTGTCAACATTCCAAACAGTCCGTAGCGGCCGCCATCTTGTCCCTCGGTAGGATTGAGAGACAAGAGGAGGCCAAAGCGAAGGGGGAAATGACCATAAGGGGGCATAGTAGATCCTTCCTGACCTCTTAGGTTTGATGTACCATTTTGCCAAGTTTGGTGTAATTCCGTTCAGCCATTCAGGCTGTAGACGTATGTAAATGTCCTATGGAAAATTGCATGGGGAAAACACATTTGAAAGTGTTGAAATTTAGAACCAATTAAAATGTTACTTTGGTTTTGTATTTGTGTGTGATGAAAGTTAATTGGTTATGTATATATGTCAAATGAGAGGAAACCACAGCCATTTTGTGATACTACTGTCTGAGGTACATTTGTGAGGAATTTTTGGTGGTGAATTTCTGGTGTTTGATTTACACAGTACTAACACTTCTGCTACTTTTAAAAAGGTGAGTTGTTAATTTGTAAGGGGAACTATGTTGTACACTTGAAGATAATTTGAAAAATGTTTTCTGTTATTTATTTGCAGTCCTTCTGTTATACTAAATACTTGATGAAGTTAGTTTTATATTATGTATTACTAAAAACGATAAATGAAAGTGATTATTTTTTTCTGCAATTTACAGCAAGCAATTTCAAAATAAAATGGCTCACAATGAAGAGACCGTGGCAATTTCTTTTGAATTGTCCACTACATTGATTGAAATTGAGAGCACCAATAATGAAATATTGTCACAAGGAGGACATGACTTGTATGATTCCATTAGATTGATTGAAATGGACAGCACCACGAATGAAATATTGTCACAAGGAGATGACTTGAATGATTCCACTACATTGATTGAAATTGAGAGCACCAATAATGAAATATTGTCACAAGGAGGAGATGGCTTGTATGATTCCATTAGATTGATTGAAATGGACAGCACCAATAATGAAATATTGTCACAAGGAGGAGATGACTTGAATGATTCCACTACATTGATTGAAATTGAGAGCACCAATAATGAAATATTGTCACGAGGAGATGACTTGAATGATTCCACTACATTGATTGAAATGGACAGCACCAATAATGAAATATTGTCAGAAGGAGGAGATGACTTGAATGATTTTTTTGATCAATCTCTTGATGGCGAATTTATCGAGTGTTTGGAGACCATAGAGTTACAAGAATCATCATTGCAGACTTTTAATGAGGAGATTCCAGATGAGATGATTGAAGAGGAAATTACTGATGAGGACATGTTACTAGTTGTTTCAAATTTAGAAAATTCTGAAGAATAAATTTATATTTAGAAATCAAAAATTGTTTGAGACATTATTTATTTTTATTTTTAATTTATGAGGTTGTAGCGAAGTGATTGTAGTATAAAATGAGACTTATAGTATAGAGTGCAACATTTTTATGTTACATGGTAAGTTTACTCATATTTACTTCCCTTCTGCCACTATATTATCTCCAATGTGTATTTGACATGTCTTCTTCATCTCCGGCCTCCTTTCTCTCACTGTGTGTCTCCGATGCATCTTATCGCTGGTATTTTGTGTAATTACAGAAGAGAGTAAAATAAAATAGTTCGGAACGTGAAAAGGGGGCAAAGTAGAGTACTCCTCACCCCCTAGGCCTTTTTAGGCGGTCCTAAAAGGATCAGTTTCTGCTTTCCTGAGAGATTATGGTATGAGTTCCATATACCACAATAACTTGCATTACAACATGCAAGATATCTATCTCCTATTACCAACTTTTGGAGATATTCGCGCTAAGCGCGAATATCTCCAAAAAGTAACACCTGCCCTGAGCAGTTCTTAGCCATGTTATCCAATGGGAGGTGGATAACATGGCTAAGAGTATTAGCTCGGTAATGCATGAATATCGCTGAGTTTTTAGCGATATTCATGCATTGCGGCCGTTTATTATCGCATTTGCGATAAACCTTGATAATAGTAAGGTTTATCTTCGATAATTTCTGACGATGCTTAGTGGTAAAAAATTGGTTGGTAAGCATCGTTAGCGATAAATATCGCTTAACTTTGGTAATATGCCCCAACGTCTGTTAACGTTCGATTCGAAGGAAATGAGGAAGTGTTGAAAAACATTGTCTGCGCCATCTTGCCTTTTTTGAAATGCCACACTTTTGTCGTGCACGGCAGCCATTTTAGATGTCTTGACCAGACCCACTCTCTGCACGCTGTCGATTCGTAGCATGGCTCCTCACCCTCGTAAGCATCTCCCCCAGGCACTGGTCACCACCGCTCTCTGTCTTATGCATGGGCAATAAACCTTCCCCCATCTGCGCTGCTCTTCCCTGAGAATCACACTCTGTGCCCGCCCGACACCTCCCTTTCGCCCTATTCACTACCGCACCCTCTGACACTCCTCTTCCTCTGTGTCCGAATGTCCAGGCCGGTCCTAGGCTATCAGCTAGCCCTGCAGATGTAGTTTATGGCCCCAGCTGTAAAGAATCACCCCTCTTCAAAGGAGTTATAGTAGATCAAGGCCCACACCCGATGTGATCCGTCACAGCACACGCGTTCCTACTATCTGAAAACCATCCTGTATTGTGATTGGGGAGGGGACCGAGCCTGAAGCGGAAGATTCCAGGAATGACTCTTTGTACATCAAAGTTTTTACAATTATGTGTCACATTAAAAATATATAGCACTCCAACAAAGTAGTAGGAATATAAAACTTTAATAACATATAAATATATACAACAAAACAAAAACAGTAAAAACATTTAAACAACGAAGAGACCGTGGCAATTTCTTTTTAATTATCCAATAGATTTATTGAAATTGACAGCACCAATAATGAAATATTCTTGTCAGTAGCGGTCTGTTGTGCGAATAGTTCCAAGGCAGCAGAACGCGCTGAAATCTAGATGGCACGAAAGTGATGTCTAGTAAGTTGCCGCCCAGCAAAAAACGGCGTGGGGCGCCGCGGGGGTGAGTGAGTCCAGTAGGCACCACAGCTATTCTTACCGGCATTGCAGAATTACTGCTGGGGACAATGCCTGTGCTGTAGCAGGGTCACAGCAGAAACAAAAAGGATTCTGTTGAAGATGTTGTTGGTTTTCAATTTGAAAACAGTTCTGGTGTCAACTGCTATGCTAATGTAGTGGTTAATGTTTTGTTTTCTCTAGAAAATGTAAAAGAGGGGGAGGCAGTCCAAAGTTCCGTTAAAAGGGCAAAGGAAAGGATCGGTGGTTTGAACTATCAGTCAAAAAGGGGAGGGGGTGCAATAATTTTTCCTACCGGGTCACACTGTGCTTTCACCGGAAGTAAGGTCTGCAGGATTGTAGTAATTCAAAGTGAGGCTGGCGCCAGCATGGGAGCGCCGACGTCCCGCGGATACAGTTTCGTCACTCCACGGGCGATCATGGCAGTCATTCCCCATCGGGGGTCGGAGACTCCCGCGGCTCCTCTAGAATCTTCAAGGTCGTGGAGGACTACGGTGGTGGAGTCAACCAGTGACCGGGCCATTTCTTTATGTTGGGCCCGCTCTTGCCAGGTCGACCGCCATTTTGAG
Organism: Lissotriton helveticus; assembly: GCF_964261635.1. Lineage (NCBI taxonomy): Eukaryota > Metazoa > Chordata > Amphibia > Caudata > Salamandridae > Lissotriton > Lissotriton helveticus. Next base: position 1,196,487,399 of record NC_136068.1, read on the forward strand.
AGTTCGGCAGCTACCGGCGATCGCGGGGTCACATGAGCGGACGGGCTCCACCCTGCCGGGCGAGACGTTGCAGCATGGCCACAGTGGAAGAACCGTTATCTAGGTCGTTCCGAAACTGTGCAGCACTGTAGTTGTTAGGATGCCACCGCCTGGAGCGCTGAGGGTGCAGCTGGGAAGCCTCCACCTGGGGAGGCGGGAGAGGCCTGTTCGCACCGTCTCTCCCTCCCAGTGCACCCCACGGCGTCTCGCTTGAGATTTGTTATGGCCGGACCAGGCGATGAGGACGAGGGGGGGGTCGGAGGCATGTGCAAGACATCCCCCTCCAGTGTTGTCGCAGCCATTATAAAAGAAAGAAGTGTCCCGTCCGTCTTCGGGCCGGGCTTCCGGTGGATGTCGGCCGGACGCCCCTGGCTCTGGCCCCATGAACGGGTTTCTTGGTTTATCGGCTGCAGCCGGATCCCGTCGGCCTCGGCCCCCCGACCGTTGGTGGTCGGACCGGAAGAGCATGTGGCGGGACTACCTGCAACTCTCAAGGGCCACCGCGGCCGGACTGGGAGAGAGAGGGGAGGGTCGAGGAGACATTCCCCCCCCCCTGCAACTGTTCAGCGTTGTAAAGGCAATCCCCTGGCCGGGTCCCGCTGGTCTCGGCCTCTCCTCCGGCTACACCCTACGTTAGGATCTCCTGGCCGAGGCGTGGCAGCAGGACCTGCCTTATATGGGCTGCTCCCGGCTGGGCGTAGCCGGAACCCTGCCCCACCTTGGAAGTTTCCAGAGTGGGGGTGGATGTTCTACTGACTTGCATTTTCCCTAGTCTATCGATTTTTTTGGCGTGGCAGGCGGTGGGACAGCGAGGGGTGATTTGGTTTCTCTTACTGTTTTTCTGGTCTCTCACCACTGGCATAGTTTTAACGTTTTCTTGTTTCTAGGACATTAATAGGTTTTATCATTACGTTATGTTATCGTTTCTTTGTTCGTTGTTTAATAAAAGTTCATGTTCATCAGTGGCCTACTGATTTTCGTTTTCCTATTTTTTTCTTTCCAGGTTGTTTCATGGTAAAGTTTCTGTTAACAGGATACAGTGATCACTTCGTTATTATTGCATATGTCCTTTTCACTAGGGGTGCTCTCTGGTCGGGCCAGATGACGTATCTCTAGTAAATGGTCCGGGTGAAAAAGGTGCATCAATCAGTGGGGAGTAGATAGGCATGACAGATTACAACGGGGGAGAACGGTCCGCATTACGTACCCTTTCACTACTTGCAAAGATTTTCCTACGTTTATTTGCAAACAGGGAATACCTCCAAAAAGAACTAATTCCCAAACAGTCAATGTTCGGACAATCAATCAATCAATGAGGAATGAAATAGGTACGACGTGTTAAAGGCTTGCGTTACCTACCCTTCACTATCTGCAAAGGGAGATAGAATATTCCTATTCTTCCTCGTTTGCAGGTAGAGAAGATCGTTAAGAGAATTAACTTCGAACAATTCAATGCTCGATTGAAACAATCAACAAGGGGTACTGTGAACACAAATGAACGCCGCTTATATACATACGCATTGCTATTTTCAACAGGTTGTTCCTAATGTTTCTATTTTAGCGAGGTCAAAAGAGATCCCATTAGTGGCCTACTGATTTTGCTCGATTCCTTTTGTTTTTTTACACGATTTTTCGCTATCTGCAAAGACTAAACAGAGTATTGCGACTCTGTGCTTGTTTGTAAATAGAGAATGAACCAAAGAGAACAATCAATCAAATGGAGAGAGAAGCAGGCACGACGGATTACAAAGGGGGAAAGGGCTGCGTTAACTACCCTTCACTATCTGCAAAGAGAGAGTACTCCTAATAGAAATGAGGGGTGGGGGGCAGCAATCAAAGCAGATCAGTGTGCATAAACACGAAAAAAAAAATTCTTACCACGTACTTGACATTCGACAGCTTATGATATTTGCTATTAAAAAACCATTGAAATTCACTGAAAAAACCATAGGTTATAGACCATATATAGTTAGGAATTAGCATTTACAAAACCTTGAAAATTCACTGAAAAAACCATAGGTTATAGACCATATATAGTTAGGAATTAGCATTTAAAAAACCTTATTTTACTCACACAAAACCATTGAAATTCCATATATAGTTAGTTGCACTAACTATATATTGCGCACCCGCAATCCACTGCTGATGATGTCACATATTACATCATTCATGACATGGTCAGTGACATCACTGATGACATCACTGATGACATCTCAAATGACATCACTGATGACATCTCACTTGACATCAATGATCACATCACTGATGATATCATTCATGTGACAATACAATGCATCTCCTCACATTTTAATATAACCTCTGTTTCACCCAGTGTTAAAAACAGAGTATAATTTTTGAAACCATTGACACACCAATACTAGTTACTACATACGTACTCACTGATTCCTACGTCTACACACACATTCACTCATTCACCCATACAATCATTCATACATACAATCACTCATGTTTACAACACAATCATATGCACTCATACACCTATACAGACACTCACACTCTGCCACTCATCCATGGAGTTACTCACACACCTAGTCAGTCCTGTAAAGAATCAATCACACTTCCATTTTCTACTCTATACAGTTAAACATAGAGCACCTTACGTTTTCAACCATATACTAACACATACTTACTCTCTTATACAATCATTGATACAAGTACACATTGATCTGTACAGAGTCACACACCTCCCATCCAGCCACACACACACTCAGTCTCCCATGCAAATACTTGGGCAATCAATCAATAACCCATATAGTTACTCATATAGCTACTGATCAACACATGCAGCAGTTTACAGAACAACAGACATAATGATGCACAAATTAAGACAGTTTAGTCACTAACCCATGCACTCAGTGAGACACATTTAATCACTCACTCATACATTCAGTCATGCACCTACTAAATCCTTCGTCCAGACACTTATACATCCACTCATTCTTCAATATGTAAGACATATTTTAACTTTACAGAAACATAGTCACTGGATGTTGTCATCAGTGATGTCATTTGAGATGTCATCAGTGATGTCATCAGTGATGTCACTGACCATGTCATGAATGATGTAATATGTGACATCATCAGCAGTGGATTGCGGGTGCGCAATATATAGTTAGTGCAACTAACTATATATGGAATTTCAATGGTTTTGTGTGAGTAAAATAAGGTTTTTTAAATGCTAATTCCTAACTATATATGGTCTATAACCTATGGTTTTTTCAGTGAATTTTCAAGGTTTTGTAAATGCTAATTCCTAACTATATATGGTCTATAACCTATGGTTTTTTCAGTGAATATATATATATATATACATGCATAGAGCAGTGAAAATAGGCTAAGGAAGCTGGCAGTAAAGCTATCCCATGGGTTACAAAGTGCACAGAGGTTTACACCTATGTCAGCAAAGCTTGCCCTCAAATGATAGATTTCATGCAGGTTCAGAAATCTGACAATAAATCTGTCCCTCGGGTTACACAGACATAAAAGGCGCTGGCCTTTGATAGCAGAGCTAACTTTCAGGTTACAGAGCTCTTGCAAGCCTAGATATAACACCGCATATACCCTTCAAGTTGCAACTCATTTTCAAGTTTATGCCTATGACAACAGAGCTCTATCATCCATGTTGCAGAGAGAAATGATACAGACTCAAGAATTTGTCAGCAAGTCTGTCCCACTTGTTAGACATCCCTTACAGGTTCAGGCCTCTGATACCGGAGCTACACGCAAATTACAGAACCTTTGCTGGCTCAGACATCCAACATCAATCTATTCCTTACCTTAAATAGTTCTTACAAGTACTGGCCTATGACAGAAAAGCTACCCTTACTTTCATTCTGGCATTTCATACTAGTTCAGTTTGCAGACGCCTCTGTGAGATGCCAGTTACATTTCACAAAGCCTGAAATGCAGTCATGGCCATACATTAACAAATCTTGTGATTGCAAAATACAAGCCTGCTTCCCACAGTATTCATTCCCAAGAGCAATTTAAGTTGACAGAGTCAATCTTTTGACCTCCACGGGGAAGCAACCATTTCAACGCGGTCGTTACCACACAATACAGTTACCCCGCATATGTCCTTACCACGCATGTCTACCATGCATGGTTTTACAACAAAAATGTAAGTATTTCACAGGTAAGGATAGGTATCTATCTGTACATGTATATATTAGAAGAAGAAGGATCACAAGAAAACAACAGCCAGCCAGGGCAAAAATCCGGAACCGAAGGATACAATGAGTCACAAAGAAATAAAATATCTAAGAAAGAAGCAACTCTGTGCAACTACTGGGCAATCCATCTTGTACTGAGGACGCTGAAAGCTGTACTGGAAGTATATTTTTGTTCTTTGGTGAGTCCATCTGTTTGAGTCACTTCTTCCTTGAATTTTCTAAAATGTATATATATATATATATATATATATATATATATATATATATATATATATATATATATATATATATGGGTAAGGACGCTTTTAGGGTTTAGGGGTGGGTGAGGGTATGGGATGGAAAGGGTAATTTTTGGATGTTATGTTATGTTATAAAGGAATTTATATCGCACACTAATACTCTGGAGTGTCCTGGTGCGCATGCCAGATGGAAGACGGTACTATGGCCGGTCCGACCGCCCTCGTGATAGACTCTTTAGCATACAGTGGTGACTATCTGACTAGTCCACCTCTCTACACCTACAAGGCCACGACTTTCCTGGCCCTCCGAGGTCGTGACTCAACTTGACTAGTCCACCCTTCCACACCTTCAAAGCCACTACTGATCCGGCCTCCCAAGGGCTGTAAACCTGCCCCCCTCCCGTCCTGAGGAAGACCCGCCGTGACCACCCACTGGGGTACCACTAGGGTTGAAACGTCGGCGTACTTCTAGGCTCAGAACCACCAGAATAAGTGTAACAAAACAAATGTGAAAAAAGAGAGGGGGCAGGGTAGGAATACCCTAAACCCCTAGGCCTCCTGGGGTGAGGTCCTCGCAGGGCACAAAACAGACTCCTGTGCTTCTGTAATATTGATTCCCCGTGTGGGCCAGGTCCCGGGGCCTCGAGCAATTATATAATTGGCAAATCAAGTTACATTAATGCAGGGGTCCTGGCAAGCTGCTTCGCAGCCCTGGGGACCCCTCACCCCCCTCACAATTTTTTTAAATAAAAGCCCCGAGGAGGGTTTTTCCCCAGGTCGAGGGGCGGCGAGTCTATGTGGCCACCCGCATTCATATAAACATAAGCCTCTGGGAGATGGTGGTCTTCGGGGCTTAGAAATGCCCATGGAGGGGGGTGCCACTTGCACACTACTGACTGGAGGATGAAGTCCTCTTGGCTTTTAAGTTCATTGGGGGCCAAGAACCCCTGTTGTTGTCACAAGTAAGTCCCCCACAGCGGGATTGCTGAGACATAATTGAAGGGCCTTCTCCCTTTCTCAACCACTCTGAAATGGGGCCTCCTGGCTCACTACAGAATGCAGCCACAATCGTTCGTGCTCAATCATGCTCTCCTACAGCACAAAAAAATCTGCTCTGTTGTGAGGTGCAGAGTTTATTGGTAATTCTGTGTTCTCTGCAAACTCCACAAGCGGAATGGAATTTTACACCCAGGCCTAGTAAAAAAACAAAAGTTACAGGGTCATTGTAGTTAGGAAATAGATTTTGTTTTAAACTTATCACTGATGACATAATTCTGTGTGTGTGTGTTTAAGCCGCGTCTGGTGGCTCAGTCAGTGGGCTAATGCGTCCACTGATGGGGCCTGTGTTTGACCTCATGGTCACAGATTCAAATCCTGGCGGGTCCACTCAGCCTCTCTGCCATTTGAGGTCGATAAAATGAGTACCATTGAGTTGGGTAACAATAAACATCTGTTATTCAGCTCTAAGATAAATACGGGTTAACATGCGCTTTACAAATACACATGTTATGTTATGTTTTGTAAATGTTTCTGAGGCTTACAGATATATACTCAGCTACAGCATAAGTTAAATTGTTATTCTTTCTGTGCTAGTAATTAGTCATACTATTTCTAACATATCTCATCCGGGGGGCTGCGTGACTGTCTGTACCAGTGTGTGAGTGGATGTTTGAGTGGCTGTTTGGCTGAGTCGGTGTGTGAATGGCTGTATAGATGTGTTAGTGGGTATGTGAGTAGCTGTATGGGTGAATGAGTGGCTAAATAGGGGTTGGTGGAATTTGCGTAATCGCGTTACGTAAATCTCCGCGAAACGGTAAAAAATCTCCACGAACATGCAGAAATACCACGAACAAGCAGAAATGCTTGTTCGCGATGCTTTTTTACTGTTCACAATCGCTGTGTGCGTGCTCGGGGGGAAATATCTCGCGAACACGCATTTGAGAACGCGAACAAGCAAAACATTTCCCGAAGTTGTGGAACGCAGAATTTTGGGCAATTTCGCGTTCTCCGTGGAACGCGAAATTACCCAAATTCCACAAATTCTGCGAACGGAACGGAACTTACCGCCCAGGTCTAATGGCTATGTGAGTAACTGTATTGGATGGTTGTATGAGTGGCTGTATAAGTGGGTTAGTGGTTGCGTGAGTGGCTGTATGGGTGAGTGAGTAGCTGTTTGAGAGTGTGTAAACTGTATTGGGATGGGTGTGTGAGTGGCTGTATAAGTGGGTAAGTGGTTGTGTAAATGGCTGTATGGGTGAGTGGGGGTGTGAGTGGCTGTATGGGTGAGTGGCTGTGTCAGTGGTAGTATGGGTAGGTGAGCGGGTGTGTGAGTAGCTGTATTGGTGAGTGAGTGGGCCTAACTCCTTTAACATGACTGAGTTTGAATTCAGTAAAGAAAAAGTATGCTTTATGAATGTAGAATTGTACTTGAGAATGGCAGGTTAATATCCAAGTTATATAGAAAACCCACCGCGACAAACTCCTTCCTTCATGCTGATTCTGGCCAACCAAGAAGTTTTTCTCTCCCTATCAAATGCATCTATATGCGGTAAATTATATTGAAGTCCATGACATATGTGTTCTTAGTATGTTAGAAGCTTGTTTGGGTTAACTTTTAATTCCTTTAAAAAAATGTTGGTATATATTTAGGTGCTAATAAGTGGTTATGTTTTATTAACAGCCCTGAAGAAGCGATTTTGTGAAACCCATATTGGCTGTCTATACTACTGTGTGAAGAAAAAATTATGTAATCAAGCATATGATGTACTTCGACTGTATTGATGTATGATTTCTACCAAAGCTGAAGATTACATGTTTCAAGAGTCCGAAAAAAGACAGATCATAATAAAGAATTTGCATGGACTATAAAAGATGCAAAAAGTGTGTTTTTCTCAGTACATAACCTAATGTATGGACTAAATGGACTATTCCCTGAAAGGAAAACGGGGAACTGGGAATTAGCGCCAGGCATTTCTCTAAATTTCCTTAGTTGTAGATTATACATATCAATATGTTCATTGAAAAACCATAGGTTTCATGAGTGTTATAGTTAGCTGGACATTTCACTCGTACAAAACCATAGAAATTTCTCTGTGACAGTTAGCTGTGCTAACTATAACTCGCGCCCCCGCAATGCACTGCTGCTGATGTCACATATTAGATCAATCGTTCTTCTTGGATGAAGTGCTGACAGACAATCAGATCTCACGATAAGATGTGTGGTTAGGCTCCGCCCAGATATATATATATTTTTTTCCTTTAATATCTAAAAAACTACTGAACAGATATACACCATTTAACAAAAAGGCACGAGTCTGAACCAAGGACTACCTCTTTGCCAAATTTGGTGTAATTCCGTTCAGCAGTTCGGGCTGTAGTTGTGACTAAAGGTTCCTATAGAAAATTGCATGGGGAAAACACATTTTGGGACCCCTTTTTTTTTTCTCGGCCCCCGCTTGATGAATCACCCCGAGACTCAGGATAGGAGCGGACAGGAGCTGGCCAAAAGTTTCGAAAATTTCACGAAGATTCGTCAACCAGCGCCAAAGTTATTGGGAATAGAATGTTTCAGATTTCCCATGGAAAATAGGTCCTAACTATGACTACCTACTGGCGACCGGCAGTAGGTTTGATATATATATATATATATATATATATATTTATATATATATATATATATATATATATACACACACACACACACACACACACACACACACACACAGATACATATATATTTATCCCACGAGGAGACCGAAACACGTTGGGTTTTGTAACCAATTCCGGGCACAATAAATAATTTTGCAGCAAAATCCTCTGAGTGCGTCCTTATTCAAACAGTGTGCGAATATCTTGAGTGAAAAAAAAATATATATATATATTCACTGAAAAATCCATAGGTTTCAGGGACATTATAGTTAGTTGGACATTTCACTCATACAAAACGATAGAAATTCCCCTGTTATAGTTAGTTCAGCTAACTATAACTCGCGCCCCCGCAATGCACTGCTGATGACGTCACATATTACATCATTCATGAATGTGAGCTGGCATACCGTATGTCCTTAATGTTTCAAACTGAGTAACTTCCTGTGGCAATGTCTATTCCCATCCACACAAAGTAACTCCCAAACTTCAACTCGGCCTTCAATCCCTACTTTGAAAACAGATTTCATCAAACCAAACAAACTGAAATGGCTTTTGTTCAGAACAGAAGTGTCCCTCACGTCTGCAAAAGAAAGGAATCAACTGCAGATAGCACGAACTTCAAGTAAAATACAGTTCCTTTTAAATACAAACCTCCCATTACAGTTTGTGAATTGTTACACAATTTTCAACACATCTCACACTCAAGGTCTGGCACACTTTTTTAACATGGTCTCCTCCGGCCTTCTCACAGCCGTTCAAACTGTTTTTGGTATAATACCAGACTTCATTCATTCGATCATCTCCGGAATAACAGGAACAGTGCCCATAATTCTCGCTCTGTTTGCGGCCATCCTACTACTATTTTTGCTTGTAGAAAATGGCTGCGCTCCCTGTGGTAACAACCATGTCCAACAGAATACGCCTCTACGCAAAGCAACATCAATACAGTGAAAAAATGAAACTAATTTTCGGCTGCCTGCCTCTATCTATTATCGAAGCCAGCTACAACATGACATTTATTTACACATATACAATCTGCATGCAACCATATTTTTATTGCAAAACTTGCCCATTCAACTGGTGAATGGATCTATGCCTTTCCAACAACCCAACAATCGCTCCCGATATCCAGCAGGTAATGCAGTATCTTGAAAACCATGAACTTGATTGTTCGGGCACTGGAGAAATGGCAGATGCCACGCGAAAAGGTATTGTGGCGGAATGGGATTTCTGTGCAGCCGCGAAAGATCTCCTGCAACGTGCGGCCTTTGACAACATTGCAGATTGCCTGCCTATTCAAATTGCCGCTCCAACATTCGAGGAATATTACTGTCCCTTCAAGGATATGAATTGGATCACTTCACTTTTCTCACACAATGGCAACAATGACCTCTTGGAACATTACGCATCTCAAGCCGCTGAAGAACTTCCGGACTGCAATCTCAAAGACTTGTAAGAAACTCTCGTTGTTCTTGGATTTATTTTTTCCATCTTTTTTTCCTTTTTCCTTTTTTTTTAATACACTTCAATTGTACTACTTACATGTAATAACTTTCTAAGTAGGCTCACACATTTGAACTCTGTTTTCATTATTGCCCCCTACGTCTGCACTCTAACCAGGGATCAGTGATCTATGACCTAGGCAAATACGCTATTTACTTGCTAAATTAGCCTAAACCCGACATCCATTCTGAAACCATGTCTATTCTTTGTGCATACGTCTCTGCCTGGTTGTTATCCACAAAGCGCTTTCACACAAATTTACTCTTCCTCAGCCTGTGCTCACAAGCCGCCGATCAAGAACAAAAAACACGACATCGTTTGGGAACAGTGTGGAAATCGCATCCTACCTTTATTTTCATTATACAATTTAGTCATTCATGTCTAATAGCTATTGTTCATGTCACATGGAACTGTAACATGTAATGTGGAATTCACTGATGCAGGAGCTTCGGTTTGAGTACAGCAGAAGCGGTTGGAGTTTGCCTCAGCTCGATGCCTTAGCTCTCTGCACAAGAATGTTTTTTTGAAACAGCTGAAGACAATAATGTATGGTTTGACCAGAAGGGTACTGAAAGTGCTTCTTAGAAGCGCAATGTTTGTATGCCTCCTCAAAGTTCCAATGTGGGTAGAACTATTACCAATTCTGACACGCACCAGATTGAATCTACTGTACAACTGATTGCTGACTGTTCTACTGTTGATAATTTTGTGTTACAAAAAAGCAGTACCAGGGTACCTAAAAAGTTTGATGATTACATTTAACAAATTCTTTTTTTTCTTCTTTGTTTTCTTAAAGGATACATGTGGTAATCGTATCCTACCTTTATTTTCCTTATAGAATTTAGAGTCATTCAAGTCTAATATGTATTGTTTATGTCACCTGGAACTGTAACTGTCAGATTTGGGGGTCTCTAGTTGGCACAGGTAGGTACTTGTGACAAATAGGGACCCTTGCTTCTAGTCAAGGTAAGGGGGTACACTCTTAAAATAACCCCTGCTCACCCCCTTTGTAGCTTGGCACGAGCAGACAGGCTTATCTCAGAGGCAGTGTGTAAAGCATTTGTGACCACATACAGTAACCCAGTGACAACATTACAGATAGACACCACACAGTTGTATATTAAAAATAAGTATTCTTTATATAGACTTAACACAAGACCATTAAACGACAGAAATCCACAAGACTATATTAAAGATGGTAGTAGTTCAGTTCAGTTCTTAAGATGCGACACTTTGCGTCAATGTACCTTACGATGCGTTGAGCTTCCACAACAAGCAATGTTGCAGCGATGGAAATGCGGCAAAGTTCCGGTGCAAAGAAATAAAGACATGAAGATCCTTCAGATGTGACACGCTTCTCCGATGATGCGAGAAGTCTCGGTTCGATTCATCGGCTGCAGAGGCGACACCCTTGTTCAGCGATGCGACGGCAACAGCCTCGGCTGCGACACTCTTCTTCGATGTTTGCAAGAAGCTTCCGCACAATGCTACAACTACAGTGGCGACATCCAAGATGCGACGGCAGCTGCTTTGACGGCGGCGCACTTCTCCGTGGATGCGAAGTGCTTTCCTTGATGCGGTGCAATACGACAGCTACAGCGCCCACATTTATGATGCGACAGCAGCAGCGACGGCGACACGAATCTTCCTCGTTGCGAGACACTTCTCTCGATGCGGTGCTATACAACAGATACAGCGGCGACACCCTCCCTTGGAGTAGCGACGCCAGCAGCAGCGACGGCGACACGCTTCCTCTTTGTTGCGAGACGCTTCTCTCGATGGGGTGCAATTCGCCAGCTACAGCGCCGATATTCAAGATGCAACGGCAGCAGCAGCGACGGCGACACGCTTCTTCCTCATTGAGTCGCGCTTCCAGCTCCTTGCGACACCCAGTCCCTCAGAAGGCCCAAAACAGCAGCAGGCACTTCCAAAGAACTCTGGGGAGCTGGGGTTTTGAAGTCTGTTGTCCCTGAGACTTCAGCAGGAGGCAGGCTCTGTTCCAAAGGAGACAATGTGTCCAAGTTATGAAAAACACAGTGATTAAACCTAAATAATGGGTGGCCAAAAAACTAACAGGACAAAGAAAAAAGAAAAGAAAAGAAAAAACTATTTTCTAAAAGAACCCTCACTCACCCTAGTGGTGACATGCTTCATCATAGGGCTCGTCACAGGGGAGACCAAGTATCCCCCTGTGTGCTTCAACGCCTGCTATTGCAGCGGAGCTGGTATGTCAACTGTGATATGTGAAAAAACAGTGAATGAGTGGTGACATTAAAAGATCACAACAGGACCCCAACAACTTTATTCAAAGGTCCAATTGTTCACATTAAAATAGTGAGATCACTACAGGGTTGCAATTAAAGCCCTGGTGATCTAGTGTAAGTGGTCGACATGTTTCTGCTGTGTTATGCTATCTTAGCTCAGCTTTCTTCAGGACCACAAAATTGTGATAGAAAATTACGTCCTCCAGGGGTCCACCCACGCTAAGGAGTGCCCACACCGTTAGGACGATAAAGAGGAAAAGTTACACTTTCTGGCTTCCCTCGATTAACTCACGGTTTTACCCGCACTCGGTGATCCTGCACTTTGACTGGATACCATCTGGAACATAAAATATACAAACAAACTCAGCTGTATCTATGTTAATTAAATCTAATGTCACAACCATTAATCCAATTGAAAAAGGCATTTAGTGTCTCCTCACTCCCTTTCCATATTAGCAGCACATCATCTATGTACCTTTGCCATAGAGTGATGTGGTCATAGAAAGGATTAGTAGATGGTAAAATATGCAGTTCCTCAAAATTAAAGACGTACAATCCTGCCACACTGGGGGCAAATGTGCTGCCCATAGAAGTACCAGTGGCTTGTAAATATAACTGGTCTTCATACTGGAAAAAGTTTCTTTTAAGGGCTAAAGCTGCACAATTAGTCACAAAGGATTTAGATGTTGTGTAATCCCATGTGGTAGTCTCAAGTGTGTTGGCAATGACCTCAATTGTTGCATCTTGTGGGATACAGGTGTAAAGGCTCTCAATGTCTAATGTAGCCAAAACATAATCACCTTCTGAAAGAGTTATTGTCTCTAGTAGAGCAAGCAAACTTTTTGTGTCTCTGATATAGGTGCTGGTAGCCTCAACTATAGGTCTTAGAAAGAAATCACGCACATCCGCCCGTCCGATGCCTTTTTTCAAAAGAGACGCAGCGTCAGAGATTGTCAACATCCGGACGCCAGCGGGACTGAAATTAGGTTCACAGTGGCGAGGCGTTCCCTTTGAAGTAAGTGTTGAACTCCCCGCATTAGAGAGAGAAATGCATTTTAAAGATGTCCTGTAAGCATGAGCGCAAAATCCGCTCCGATCGCGGATTTTGCGAATTTTCGGTAAATTCGCGATCCGCGAACTCTCGCGAATTTGCCGAAAATTCGCAATCCGCGAGCGGCGGATTCCGGGGGCAAAAGTTCAACCATTCCTGCTGTTGTAACTAATTTACGATGGCGCCGGCAAGCTGCCAGCGCCATCCTAAGATAGTTACTAAATTAGCTTCAACAGGAAGCTCTAATAGATAAGATAAAGCAGGTCATCGAGCGCCTGCTTTATTTAATCTATTAGAGCTTCCTGTTGAAGCTAATTTTGTAACTATTTTATGATGGCGCTGGCAGCTTGCCGGCGCCATCGTAAATTAGTTACAACAGACCAGGAATGGAATAATACCGTTGTGGAGGCTGGGCAGGTGTGCCTTCTTCCCAAATATACCGTCGAAAATCAGCTGTGACGCTGGACAAAGGCCTTTGCATCTTTGACCTTCACGAGCGCAATCCCCGTGCTGTTATGTGACCAGGAGCTTCTGTCTCTACATCTGCTGCTCTGATCAGTCTCTGACCTTTTATACACACAAGAGCCATGTGCACTCGCTTGGAAGCGCCGTCCGTTTGGCCCCGCCCACACACTCGCGGTGTGCACCGTCTTCCCGCCATTTACCCACTATGATGGGCAGATCACTCAAGGGACCCCTGCGCCCTTCGGCGCGATTGCATAGTAACACACACCTGGTCGCTGTAGACAACTCTCTGGCACTTTAAGCAGCTGTACTGTAGTAAAAGCACTATACATTTACCCAACGAGGTAGCACTTACTGATTATCCAGTAGAAAGTACTCCAGTTGAGTAGAGGTATGGCACAAAACGGTGGCTTCTTCTTGAATAAATATGAAGGGCAGGGTTCATTCTGGCACGATGGTCCTGGCACAAAAATTAAACCTCAACAGGAAGCACTTACAGATATCAATACAGCACGTGCCCTAGTTGAAGCTTACATTCAGTGACTCATTCATCAGCCCAAAAACAATTGTGAGCGTTGTGGAGGCTGGGCAGGTGTGCCTTCTTCCCAAATATACCGTCGAAAATCAGCTGTGACGCTGGACAAAGGCCTTTGCATCTTTGACCTTCACGAGCGCAATCCCCGTGCTGTTATGTGACCAGGAGCTTCTGTCTCTACATCTACTGCTCTGATCAGTCTCTGACCTTTTATACACACAAGAGGCATGTGCACTCGCATGGAAGCCCCGTCCGTTTGGCCCCGCCCACACACTCGAGGTGTGCACCGTCTTCCCGCCATTTACCCACTATGATGGGCAGATCACTCAAGGGACCCCTGCGCCCTTCGGCGCGATTGCATAGTAACACACACCTGGTCGCTGTAGACAACTCTCTGGCACTTTAAGCAGCTGTACTGTAGTAAAAGCACTATACATTTACCCAACGAGGTAGCACTTACTGATTATCCAGTAGAAAGTACTCCAGTTGAGTAGAGGTATGGCACAAAACGGTGGCGTCTTCTTGAATAAATACGAAGGGCAGGGTTCAATCTGGCACGATGGTCCTGGCATGGAAGCCCCGCCCCCAAATCCGCCGATCCGCTAAATCCGCGGATTTTGCGGATCCACGATCCGTGAATACGCAAATTCGTGAATCGTGGATCCGCAAAATCCGCCCATGCTTAATGTCCTGGACAGATTTGGTGATTTACACGATAACCGTGTTGGCCTCTTTGTACAGATTATAAAGGGACGTGAAGAATAAGCCAAACTGAGCGTCTATGGGGCACGCTTGCTCTTCTGACAGAGTGAGTGTTTTAAACTGACTTTATGATCTGCTGTAATTTTTCTGTGTTCGTGTCCAAGCTAGCTCTTGAGAAGGGGCAGCAAGGACTATGACATTTTATGAGCTATTAATTCCGGTGTTTTAAACATGATAATTCTGAATGAGAGTGACCACATGGTCCACATCTTAAAGCTACATTTCTAATTTATCTGAAACGACTGGAATATGAGTCATATTACTACAGCTTAACAATTATCTGTTAACATGAGTCATAGCAACTAACTTAGACATGAGATTTAATTAACATAGATACAGCTGAGTTTGTTTGTATATTTTATGTTCCAAATGGTATCCAGTCAAAGTGCAGGATCACCGAGTGCGGGTAAAACCGTGAGTTAATCGAGGGAAGCCAGAAAGTGTAACTTTTCCTCTTTATCGTCCTAACGGTGTGGGCACTCCTTAGCGTGGGTGGACCCCTGAAGGACGTAATTTTCTATCACAATTTTGTGGTCCTGAAGAAAGCTGAGCTAAGATAGCATAACACAGCAGAAACATGTCGACCACTTACACTAGATCACCAGGGCTTTAATTGCAACCCTGTAGTGATCTCACTATTTTAATGTGAACAATTGGACCTTTGAATAAAGTTGTTGGGGTCCTGTTGTGATCTTTTAATGTCACCACTCATTCACTGTTTTTTCACATATCACAGTTGACATACCAGCTCCGCTGCAATAGCAGGCGTTGAAGCACACAGGGGGATACTTGGTCTCCCCTGTGACGAGCCCTATGATGAAGCATGTCACCACTAGGGTGAGTGAGGGTTCTTTTAGAAAATAGTTTTTTCTTTTCTTTTCTTTTTTCTTTGTCCTGTTAGTTTTTTGACCACCCATTATTTAGGTTTAATCACTGTGTTTTTCATAACTTGGACACATTGTCTCCTTAGGAACACACATTAAGAGGCTCTCTTTTGTTGGTAAAAATTATGATTAAGGGGTAGGAGAGTAGCCCTGTTTACCCTCTCTCTCTAGTTGTATTTACACAGGCTCTGTTCCAAGCCCTTGGAGATCCTTCACAAGTTGAAAATAAAGCACACAAAGTTCTTTCTCCTTTCTTTGGCAGTCAGGCAACCACTGCAGGCCAATCCCCCAAGCAGCACTTCAGCTTAGGGATAATCTCTCCTCAGTTTCTTCAGGTTCCTCTCCTCAGCAAAGGTTTCTTCTTGTAGTCCAAAAGTGATCTAATTTCTTGGGATCAGGGTTCCAATATTTATACCCCAAAATCATTTGTTCCCTGAGGGGAGAGGTGCCTTTGCCTAGTCCAAACCAGTTCTGGAGCACTCTGTTTACAAGACTCCTTCTTTCCTTTCACAGTGTAGGGCAGAAACATCAGAAGCCCCACAGGGGGTGGAGCCAGCATTGTGGAGGGAAAGTACAGCCCTGGAGCACTTTGTTGACAGGATTCCTTCTCTTATTTCACTGTGCAGGGCAGAGACATCAGCCTCACCCCAGGAGGAGGAGCCAGCATTGTGGAAAGCAGGCACAGCCCTATTCAAGGTTCAGGTGCAACTCCTCCCACCCATCTAGATGCAGATCTCTCTATTCACCACTGGGCTGACTCATTCTGTCCCTTGGAATCCCCCAGCCCTGTCACTCAAAAACACCACACAAGGAATACACAACCTAGCAGGGGCAGGCTTGAAAGGTTAGGCAAGAAAATACCTACTTTCTAAAAGTGGTATTTTCAAACACAGAATGTTAAAAACCAACTTCACTTAAAGATGCATTTTATCATTCTGAGTCCGGGCATACTAAACTCAATTTTCTACCATGTTCTCTGAGTCACTTAGGATTATAAGAATGTAATAATCTAACTGCCCATTCTGGCCTATGGAGAAAAGGTAGCCTTGCAATAGTGAAAAATGATAATGGCTGCAATTCACTATTAGGGCATGCCACACACACCAGGGCATGTCCTACCTTATACTTACAATGCACCCTGCCCTTGGGCCTCCCAAAGGGGTGTCTGATATGAAGTAAATTGAAGGTTTAGGGACTGGCAAGTGGGTGCACTTGCCAAGTCAGCAGGACAGTACCAGACTGCATGCAGGCTCTGCAATGGCAGACCTTAGACACATTTTACAAGGCTGCTTCTGTGGGTGGCACAACCAGTGCTGCAAGCCCACCAGCAGCATTTGGATTTACAAGCCCTGAGCACACCTGGTGCACAGTACTAGGGTCCAACAAGTAAACCAAACAGCCAATCATGGAATCCCTAATCCATACATCAATTTACAGTAGGGAGCACATATGCACTTTAGCACTGACCAGCAGTGGTAAAGTGCCCAGAATCATAAAACCAACAAAAAAAGGTCAGACAAAATACAGGAGGAAGGCAAAAAGTTCAGGGATGACCCTGCAAAAAGGGCCAAGTCCAACAGTAACATGTAATGAGGAATTCACTAATGCAGGAGCTTACGTTTGAATCCAGAAGAACAGATTGGAGTTTGCCTCAGCTGGATGCCTTAGCTCTTGCACCAGTGGGCCCATTTATGGCACTTAAATAAAGACACTTCTTATATAACTTTCAAACTCCATTGCTTCATTACACACAGCCACTTTCTTAGACACTCCTGATTTCACCATTTGTCTTCTGTGGCATTGCAACATTCTGCATTATATTCTTCACAAATATTTCTTTTTCCTGCTTGCTAAAACATTACATTTGAGCCTTCAGACAGGTAGAGATGAGTAGTTCGCTTCCCACTCCCTGTATAGTACAGTATAAAAGCATACTAACACTACTTACACAGGTATGCTACAGCGGCCAGTATCCTGCAGCGACCACAGCACATCACTTTACAGCAATCAACTCATGGCTTAGGCTCCCGGTTTCATCCCAGAGTCTTCAGACCGGTACTAGTGAGTAGTTTGCTTCCCACTCCCGCTATACACTAAACGCATACTAACACCACCTGCACTGCTATGCTAAAGCGCCCAGTATGCTACAGAGCACATCAGTTTACAGCATTCAGCTCACGGTTTAGGCACACGCTTTTATCCCCGAGTGTACCGGCCCCTCACCTCAGCCCCATCTCACAGTGGGCAAAACAGCACTTTCACACCGGTGCGGGTAAATACTTTGCTTTGGCCAGTATGCTACAGCGCCAAGAGCACATCAGTTTACAGCACTCAGTTCACGGTGTAGGTGCACGCTTTCATCCCTGAGTGTCCCGGCTCCTCACCTCAGCACCATCTCACTCTGGGCAAAACTGCACTTTCACATCGGTAGGGATGAATACTTCACTTCACACTCCCTGTATAGCACACCCTAAACACCCCACAGACGTTAAAGTGCTCCTACCCTCCTTTTTCCTACTTCTTTCCCCCTTTTTCCCCTTACTTGCTTCAACGGAAACACAAAATGGCGGCCAACACTTCCTAGTTGCAAGCGAGTGCCCAGAGCACATGAGTTTACAGCACTCAGCTTACGGTATAAGCCCACGCTTTCATCCCGGAGTGTTCCAGCACCTCACCTCAGCACCATCTCACTGTGGGCAAAAAAGCACTTTCACACCGGTAGGGGTAAATACTTCACTTCACACTCCCTGTATAGCACACCCTAAACACCCCACAGACGTTACAGTGCTCCTACCCTCTGCTTTCCTTCTTTTTTCGCCCTTTTTTACCCTTACTCACTTCAAAATGGCAGCCAACACTCCCCAGTTGCAACCGTTTGCAGCCAATAAGCAGCAAGCTTGTGCTTGTAACGCCTCAGCAAATCAGATGACAGAATTCCCAAATATCAATATCTGTAAATTTCGATATTTCTCCAAAACTACTGAACGGATTGACATCAAATAAACAAAAGTGTGCTTTCTAGACCAAGACCCTTCTCCCTGCCAAATATGGGGCCATTCCTTTCACCCTTTCAACCTGTAGCCTTGTCTAAAGTTTCCTATTGAAATTAACATGGAGAAAACACGTTTTGAGACCCCCTTTTATCTCGGCCCCCCCTTGATGAATCACCCCCAAACTTTCAACATAGGAGCTGATATGGAGAAAAAGAATCAGTTTGGTAAATTTCATGAAGTTTCATAAAACGACGCCAAAGTTATAAGCTAAACAAAAAATGCTCTTCCTATGGAAACTTGGTCCTAACTATAACTACCTACTGGCGACCGCCAGTAGGTTATATATATGTATATATATATATATATATATATATATATATATATATATATATTCCCCAACACCAGTCCTCGATCCTCAGAACCGCTTTCAATCGGGTGCACACAAGAGCCATCAAGAGGGGTCAGAGCATAAATTTAGATTCATTTTCGTTTCTGCAAAAGTTGACAAACGCGTTCAGCGTTTCCGCCTTCATCAGTGTCAACAACAAATTTACTCATAGGTGTTTAAATAAACAGTGCTCATAAATCATAGACCTAGAAAGTGTCATGTGCAACTTAATCAAAATAAACAATGGACTTCACCGTCGCGGCCATCTTACAGTGGACCTAATCAGATCAGAAACAACGCTTGTATATGCGTGTTTCATCGTAATTTCAAATTCATATATTCAATTCATACATGGATTAAAAAGCAAGAAATTGTTCATTTGCAAAATAGATCACACATATGTCTCATGTTAATTACAATATATACAATACATGAAATAATCTACTTGTAGACCGCTCGATTTAAATAACGCCCTGAATGGGCTAATCTTAGCAGCTAGTAGATTTGAATTGTAGGAAAACTTGTTCCTATATGTGTATATATATATATATATATATATATATATATATATATATATATATATATATATATATATATATATTCACTGAAAAAACCATAGGTTATACACCATATATAGTTAGGAATTAGCATTTAAAAAACCTTATTTTACTCACACAAAACCATTGAAATTCCATATATAGTTAGTTGCACTAACTATATATCGCGCACCCGCAATCCACTGCTGATGATGTCACATATTACATCATTCATGACATGGTCAGTGACATCACTGATGACATCACTGATGACATCTCAAATGACATCACTGATGACATCACTGATAACAACATCCAGTGATTTTTTGTTTCTATAAAGTTTAAATATGTCTTACATATTGAAGAATGAGTGGATGTGTAAGTGTCTGGACGAAGGATTTAGTAGGTGCATGACTGACTGTATGAGTGAGTGATTAAATGTGTCTCACTGACTGCATGGGTTAGTGACTAAACTGTCTTAATTTGTGCATCATTATGTCTGTTGTTCTGTAAACTGCTGCATGTGTTGATCAGTAGCTATATGAGTAACTATATGGGTTATTGATTGATTGCCCAAGTATTTGTATGGGAGACTGAGTGTGTGTGTGGCTAGCTGGGAGGTGTGTGACTCTGTGGAGATCAATCTGTACTTGTATCAATGATTGTATAAGAAGGTAAGTATGTGTTAGTATATGTTTGAAAATGTAAGGTGCTCTATGTTTAACTGTATAGACAAGAAAATGGAAGTGTCATTGATTCTTTACAGGACTGACTAGGTGTGTGAGTAACTCCATGGATGAGTGGCAGACTGTGAGTGTCTGTATAGGTGTATGAGTGCATATGATAGTGTTGTAAAGATGAGTGATTGTATGTATGAATGATTGTATGGGTGAATGAGTGAAGGTGTGTGTAGACGTAGCAATCAGTGAGTGCGTATGTAGTAACTAGTATTGGTGTGTCAATGGTTTCAAAAATTATACTCTTTTTAACACTGGGTGAAACAGAGGTTATATTAAAATGTGAGGAGATGCATTGTATTGTCACATGAATGATATCATCAGTGATGTGGTCATTGATGTCAAATGAGATGTCATCAGTGATGTCATCAGTGATGTCATTTGAGATGTCATCAGTGATGTCATCAGTGATGTCACTGACCATGTCATGAATGATGTAATATGTGACATCATCAGCAGTGGATTGCGGGTGCGCGATATATAGTTAGTGCAACTAACTATATATGGAATTTCAATGGTTTTGTGTGAGTAAAATAAGGTTTTTTAAATGCTAATTCCTAACTAT
Organism: Lissotriton helveticus; assembly: GCF_964261635.1. Taxonomy (NCBI): domain Eukaryota; kingdom Metazoa; phylum Chordata; class Amphibia; order Caudata; family Salamandridae; genus Lissotriton; species Lissotriton helveticus. The sequence goes on from NC_136068.1 coordinate 1,196,508,201, forward strand.
ATATGGTGTATAACCTATGGTTTTTTCAGTGAATTTTCAAGGTTTTGTAAATGCTAATTCCTAACTATATATGGTCTATAACCTATGGTTTTTTCAGTGAATTTCATTGGTTTTTTAAAAGCTAATATCTATACCTGTAAAATGTATTCTTCTTTAAATCCAAAAATATATTTTATATGTTTATTAATAACTTTTTTTTTTTATATATTTTTTTCTTCGTTCCCGCTTCGCGAATCGGGAAGCTTCCCGTTAGCTGACCTTGATGCCGCGAAATAGACCGCGAGCATATAAACGTTTCTTTACCGCAACTGCCGCGTTAGAAAACAACATCATCACGCCTCCCGTCCGCATGACGTTTCGCGTTGTCGTGTGATACGTCATATGACGTGCTACGTTAGCGAACTGGTACGCTTACCGAGTCGCAAAGCACAGGTTTCTGGAAGCAAACCGGGAGGCCCTGCAAAGCGCGTAACGTAAACACAGCAGGTCATGTGACTTGGTAATAACACTTTTCATTGGTTCATTTCACTTTTGGTTTCCTAATGATGTAAGAAGCTTCCCGTTAGCTCAATTTGATGCCGCGACCCGGTCCGCGAACCGGTAAACGTTCCGTTAGCGCAACTGCCACGTTAGAAATCATTATCGTGACGCGTCGCGGAAGCGTGACGTATCACGTTGTCGTGTAATGCCTCTTATGACGCGCCGCGTTAGCGCACCCGGAAGTGCTCCTGGGCGCGGACCGAGGCGCGAAACGCAGCTCCCCGGAAGCGATCCGCGGCGCGTCGCGTAAGCGCGACGTATCGCGTTACCGCGTAATGCGTCTTATGACGTACCGCGTTAGCGCACCCGGAAGTGCTCCGGGGCGCGGACCAAGGCGCGAAGCGCAGCGACCCGGAAGCTATCCGGGGCGCGTTCCGCAGCGCGTAACATAAGCGTGAGAGGTCATGTGACTTGTTAATAACACTTTTCATTGGTTCATTTCACTTTTGGTTTCATAATGTTGTTAGGCTTGGTCATGTGACCTAAAAATAACACTTTTCACTGGTTTAGAACTATTTTTTTTTCTCAAATGATGAAAACCCCTCCTTCTTTTTACCTCATTCTTACTTTCTATTTCCAGAGAGCAAGACCTATTTTTCACAATGGCTTCTGTAATAGCTGCAGCTGGTGCTTCTCAGCAACCACCACCACCACCACCACCAAAAGGACCACCACCAACACTGGACTTTGGTAGAGAGGAAGATAATGAGGACGAAGAGGAGGAGGAGGAGGAAGAGCAAGTAAGGCAGTTCCTGCCAGAAACACCAAGGCAGAGCCATATTAAAGAGCACTACATATGGCAATTCTTTAAAATTCCACCTGGACAAAAGAAGGTCAATGCACCCCAGGTGTCTTGTTTGATTTGCAAAAATATACTTTCTCGTGGCAACCCCAACAAGAAATACAGCTTTGGCAATCATACAATGATTCGCCACATGGAGCGATGGCATCCTAATAATCTTTCCCAAGCACAAGTAAGGGATCTTGCTGCCAACCCCCCAGATGTCATCCCCAGCACCAACAGGGGTCAAAGCTCATTCGCCGGACCAGAAGGCCGAGAAATAATCCCCAATATTCAAGCTCCTTTTGCACACTACAAAATAGTTTGTATATATTGTGGAGGAACTATTGCTTATGGAGAGAAGAGTATTACTTTGATTAACCGAGCTGGAGAAAATCATAAATGCTACAAGATGAGAAAACAATGAATCCTTTTTATTTTTTTTTGCTCCTGTTGAGACATGTTCTAACCCTGCTTTTTTGTTATTTCCCCCTTACAAAACACAAAAAAAACACAAAATAGTTTTCAAAAATCCAAAAAAAAATCAATAAATTGTTCAGAAAATTCATTAAAAAAAAGAAAAAGAATAAAAAAACAGTTCTTTTCAGAACTACCTTCCATTTATAACAAAATTGCCAAAATGTTTATACCCTGTCTTTCTTTTCTCCTCATAGTACGCTCCTCCGACCGCTTCCCGGTACGCGTACCGGGCGCTACCCACGCAAAAAAAACAAAAAATGTTTTTTGTTTTTTTGCCCCGCGGGGCCCTTTTAAAGCCTCCACATTAAACCTAGGGGGTCAGGGAGGATCTAGTATGCCCCCTTATGGTTATTTCCCCCTTTGTTTTGGCCTCCTCTTGTCTCTCAATCCTACCGAGAGACAAGATGGCGGCCGCTCCGGACTGTTTAGAATGTTGACAGACACCGGAGAGCCAATCAGCTTCGCTACGCGAAGTTCTGTTACGCGTAAGGTCCGCGAACCGGAGCGCTGCCCGGTCCGCTGTTACAGATATATATCTTTTTTTAAACGTTAATTTCTCAAAATCCACTGGAGCACATATATTGAGACCTACAAAAGGCACATCGGGCTACCAGTCCCTACAATTTTGCCAAGTTTCGTGCAAATCCATTCAGCCGTTCGGGCTAAAAGTGAGGCCAACCGCCCTATGGAAAACTCAATGTTAAAAACACGTTTTGGGACCCCCCTTTTTTCTCGACCCCCCCTGGACGAACCCCCCCCATATTTCCAGGGGCTGCTCAGAAACAAAATGTTCCATTTTCCAGAAAATTTCAGCCAATTCCGTCCACAAACGCCAAAGTTATTAGACATAGAACTTTCAAAAATCCCATAGAGAAAAAATCCTAACTATATATACCTACTGGCGACCGCCAGTAGGTAATATACATACATATACATATATATATCCAACAAAAGCGCAGGAACCCTTTTGGGAGCAACCACACACAAACTCGATCATGAACTCCTTTATTTCAGGTACTTGCCAGCAAGCCTTCAATGATGCGGTTTCTTAAGAAATAAAACGCCAAATGCATTTCGAGAGCAAGGGCTCTCTTTGTCAGTGGCAAAGTTAATTCAGCTGCTGAAGCTCACCCCTCAAGTAATACGTCCCCGCCTTCTGGGCGTTAAGCAAAACAGTGGCGTTTCTGGGATCTGGAGTCCTAAACAGTGGCGTTTCTGGGATCTGGAGTCCTTTAATGAAGGTTGGGTAAGTTTCAGTAAAATGGATGCAAATAATTCACAGTGGATATTAAGGCACGACTCCATTGTTAGCCTGCCCCGCTTTTCAGTAGCTGATGGAGTGTTCAAGGAGCTACCCCTGCAGAGCCCCAAGACGTTCGTGTCCAAACGCTCCTCCATGATGAAGAGCTGGCTCCGCATCAGCAGCAGGTGACTCCCACGACCGGGCGGCCGTCATAAATCCAACAAAAGCGCAGGAACCCTTTTGGGAGCAAACACACACGAACTCGATCATGAACTCCTTTATTTCAGGTACTTGCCAGCAAGGCTTCAATGATGCGGTTTCTTAAGAAATAAAACGCCAAATGCATTTCGAGAGCAAGGGCTCTCTTCGTCAGTGGCAAAGTTAATTCAGCTGCTGAAGCTCACCCCTCAAGTAATACGTCCCCGCCTTGTGGGCGTTAAGCAAAACAGTGGCGTTTCTGGGATCTGGAGTCCTTTAAGCAGCAGATCACTCCCACGACCGGGCGGCCGTCATAAATCCAACAAAAGCGCAGGAACCCTTTTGGACACAAACGTCTTGGGGCTCTGCAGGGGTAGCTCCTTGAACACTCCATCAGCTACTGAAAAGCGGGGCAGGCTAACAATGGAGTCGTGCCTTAATATCCACTGTGAATTATTTGCATCCATTTTAATGAAACTTACCCAACCTTCATTGAGGAAGAGATGTGGCGCCGTGGCCAGGGCGACTGACGCTGGAATCTGGGGATCACGGTTCGATCCCCGGCGCCGGTGGCAGGTTAGCCCAGCACCATGTGACTCTGGGCAATAGCTTGCTTAATCTTTCCAACGGCCCCCAGCGCCTAGAGACTCTTGCGGGTGATTGTGCGCTTTACAAATGTGGATTTATTGTTATTATTATTATCATTAAAGGACTCCAAATCCCAGAAACGCCACTGTTTTGCTTAACACCCAGAAGGCGGGGACGTATTACTTGAGGGGTGAGCTTCAGCAGCTGAATTAACTTTGCCACTGACGAAGAGAGCCCTTGCTCTCGAAATGCATTTGGCGCTTTATTTCTTAAGAAACCGCATCATTGAAGGCTTGCTGGCAAGTACCTGAAATAAAGGAGTTCATGATCGAGTTAGTGTGTGGTTGCTCCCAAAAGGGTTCCTGCGCTTTTGTTGGATTTATGACGGCCCCCCGGTCGTGGGAGCGACCTGCTGCTGATGCGGAGCCAGCTCTTCATCATGGAGGAGCGTTTGGACACGAACGTCTTGGGGCTCTGCAGGGGTAGCTCCTTGAACACTCCATCAGCTACTGAAAAGCGGGGCAGGCTAACAATGGAGTCGTGCCTTAATATCCACTGTGAATTATTTGCATCCATTTTACTGAATCTTACCCAACCTTCATTAAAGGACTCCAGATCCCAGAAATGCCACTGTTTTGCTTAACGCACAGAAGGCGGGGACGTATTACTTGAGGGGTGAGCTTCAGCAGCTGAATTAACTTTGCCACTGACGAAGAGAGCCCTTGCTCTCGAAATGCATTTGGCGTTTTATTTCTTAAGAAACCGCATCATTGAAGGCTTGCTGTCAAGTACCTGAAATAAAGGAGTTCATGATCGAGTTCGTGTGTGGTTGCTCCCAAAAGGGTTCCTGCGCTTTTGTTGGATTTATGACGGCCCCCCGGTCGTGGGAGCGACCTGCTGCTGATGCGGAGCCAGCTCTTCATCATGGAGGAGCGTTTGGACACGAACGTCTTGGGGCTCTGCAGGGGTAGCTCCTTGAACACTCCATCAGCTACTGAAAAGCGGGGCAGGCTAACAATGGAGTCGTGCCTTAATATCCACTGTGAATTATTTACATCCATTTTACTGAAACTTACCCAACCTTCATTAAAGGACTCCAGATCCCAGAAACGCCACTGTTTTGCTTAACGCCCAGAAGGCGGGGACGTATTACTTGAGGGGTGAGCTTCAGCAGCTGAATTAACTTTGCCACTGACGAAGAGAGCCCTTGCTCTCGAAATGCATTTGGCGTTTTATTTCTTAAGAAACCGCATCATTGAAGGCTTGCTGGCAAGTACCTGAAATAAAGGAGTTCATGATCGAGTTCGTGTGTGGTTGCTCCCAAAAGGGTTCCTGCGCTTTTGTTGGATACATATATATATATATATATATATATATATATATATATATATATATATATATATATATATATATATATATATATATATCCCCTAATGCGGTCTCTGCTCTTTCTTTGGAGGAGTGTGGTTAGATATTGTGCGCGTGAAGCCAGAGACGCACTACAGAGGCCCCCGCATCGCTAAGTTGGCCTAGGACTTGCTGGCATCTGCTGCGGCGGACTTCTCACATTTCCAGGGGACTGGATGTTCCCAGGCCCACCTCCGGGATCGGAAGAAGACAGAGCGGTGTCGGAGAAATTTTACTCGGCGTTGGGCGAGCTGGATTACCGGACTTGCCCCCGCCATTCGGATTCCTGTGCCTCAGAGGTTGATGCAGTCTGGGGATTCAAGGAGACACCACAGTTCAGGTAGCACATAGGATATTGGTGCAAGCGATATTGTGATGCCCTTCAGCCCGCTGAAGTAACAGATTACCCCCCATTACTCACGTTGTTATGAAACAGCATTTTGGGACCTGTAGTCTCCACGCAGCAGGTGTTCAGCAGCAGGTGAGCCAAGGCATCAGCTTTGGGGGCAGAGCAGATTGCAACCTATCGGTGTGCAGCAGGACATGTTTTAAACCACAATTGCGCCCACAACTCCTGAAACGCTCCAGGCGGTGAAGAAGACTAAACTCATGCCGTAATGCATTCGCCAAGTTGTGTATTGCTGAATAAAGATGCCTCCGTGATATCCCCTAATGCGGCCTCTGCTCTTTCTTTGGAGGAGTGTGGTTATATATATATATATATATATATATATATATATATATATATATATATATATATATATATATATATATATATATGTGTGTGTGTGTGTGTATATATATATTTATAGTGGCAAAACTAATTTTAAGCCAAAATCTATTTTCATTCCACAAATAAACAATGATGCAATAAACTGCTTCAAAAGAGGGATGATTCAGGAACTTAAGAATATTGATAAGAAAGGGTCAAGAAGTAGACAAAATTTGTCAAAAATTCAAAGAGAGGCCATCAGGTCATTGGAAGAACGCAGAGACATTGTGATTAAAAAGGCAGACAAGGGGGAAATGTGGTGGTCTGGCCTTTATAAATGTACTTAGATGAAGGACTAAAACAAATATCGGATTGTACAAAATATTGTATGGTGACTAAAAATTAGTATGAGGCAACAATAGAAGTAGAGTCAAAAATGTTAATTGGATGGAGAGATGATGGTATCTTGGAACAAGATGAATATCTTTTTCTAAACTGTAAAGATCCCAAAATTCCAATTTTATATCTCCTGCCCAAGATTCATAAAAATGCCATGGTACCACCAGGGAGACCTATAGTGTCCTCACGCGGTAGTTCACTTGAAAATGTGTCAAAGTACGTAGACCATTTCCTTCAACCCTATGTACAGGGATTGCCCGCTTATGTTAAGGATACTGCGGATTTTTTTAAAAAGATCAAAGAAATTGAATGGAAGGAGAGTTATCTCCTAATGAGTATGGATGTGTGCAGTCTCTACACCAGCATCTCCCAAGGTGCTGGTGTGGATGCTTGTAGACATTTTCTCAGGGCAAGATCGTTATAATTTCTTCTTCACACAGAAATGTTATTAGAAATGATAACAATGTGTTTGAAAAATAATTTTTTCATTTTCAATAAAGTTCTGTACAAACAGACCCAGGGGACGGCAATGGGAACCTGCTTCGCCCCCAGCTTTGCAGGTCTTTACCTCGGCTGGTGGGAGGAGCAGGTTGCCCGGAACATCGATCAGTATCATGATCATGTCGTCCTCTGGGCACGGTACATTGACGACGTATTCTGTATCTGGGATGGTGATCAGATACAAGCGGAGGAATTTGTCAGGGTCCTGAACCAGAATGACTGTAACCTACAATTCACAAGTGAGATGAGCAAGGATAAAATTGAATTCCTTGATCTAGAACTGAGTATTGTGAACAATAAGATATGCGGTAAACTATACAGAAAGAAGACGGCTGGTAATAGCCTATTGTTGGCCCAAAGCTGTCATCCTAAAAATTTAATCACCAGTATCCCCTATGGGGAACTGTTACGTGCCAAACGCAACTGCAGTTCACAAGAAGATTATGAGACAGAAGAACAAGTCATGGTAGAAAGATTTAAAGACCGTGGCTATGGCCTGGCAACTATTCAACCAGCAGTTGATAAAGTCGCTAGAATAGAGAGGGATGAGTTACTCAAAGAGAAAGAAAAAGAACAAACTACAGAAAATGAGCTGAGATTCATAACGACATACCATAACCAGGCTTGGGATGTACGCAGAAGCTTGACAAAGTTTTGGGAAGTTCTCAAAACAGATGAGGATTTGAGAGAGAATCTGGGTCAACATCCTTCAATAACTTTCAGAAGAAGTAAATCATTAAGAGACACGTTAGTGACAAGTAGCATCAAAGAGCCTAAAAAATTGAATCCTATACAGGGTTTCTTTACTTGCACTAAGTGCAAGGCGTGTCGATCTAGCCAAAACTGTAAAACTGTTAAACTCTGTGAAGACCAACCTCTTTTTAAAATCATGAAACATTTTTCCTGCGATACAGAATTTGCAGTTTACGCCTTAAGGTGCCCATGCAATTTATTTTACCTAGGGAGCACCATTAAAAAGGTGAAACTTCGTATTTTAGAGCATTTACGGGCAATTGCTAAACATGATAGACAGTATCCTGTCACCCGGCATTTTCATGATAAACACAATCAGAATCAAAATCTCCTTAAGTTCTGTGTGTTGGATGCAATACCACCGAGAGAAAGAGGTAGAAACCACACACTTGAATTAAGGAAACTTGAATCTAAGATGATTATCAAGTATAACATAATGATCCCATTTGCTTTGAATTTTGACGAAGAAATGTCAATACATCTGAGATAAATGACTAGTCCATTATTGCACCCTTCCTTACTGAGTATCTTTTTAAAGTTTTTAAAGTTTTTTTCGTTTATAATCCATCACAAAGGGTTCATTAGTTTTATAACACAAAATGTATTTGATTTTGTTGCAGATTAGAAGAACTTAAAAAGGATGACTGTAAAGAACATGTTGAAAAACAGCTTACTGGAGCAACTATCATCATTGAATATGAAATAGCCCACATGGGCTGAATTGTGAATAACAAGTTTGATTTTGAAAAACTTTATTGACTTTCATGGCGAGCAGCCTTGATGATATAAATACATTGTTTATTTTGCAATGAATCACAAATCAAAAACATAATTTGTAGAAATGTCAATGTAGTTCTTTATTTGAATACCTGAACACATTTGTAAATACTGCATCGATCTCAAATGTTTAAGTATGTTTGCTATGTCTATGATTGTGAGGTAATGGAACCCTGCACCTTTAAATACATGTATTGCACTTCATTAATTCACCCGTGATAAAGCAGTGAGGTTAACTGCGAAACGCGGTTTTCCCGTTGCAGAAAATAAATACCATTTTGAAATTGAGGCCGCGGCACCAGTGAGGTTATTTTCTCTTACGCTGGAGTTTGTTGTTGATAAATTGGGGAGTGGCGTCCCTTCCGTGTTGCCCGCCGCACGAAGCGGCTTGGATTTTCTAAAACTACGTTGGATATATATATATATGTATATAAATATATATATATGAAAAGGCTTTACACTTACCTGCACAATACCTACATTTTCATTGTAAACGCATGCGTGATAAAGGCTCATACATGGTAATGACTTGCGCATTAAAGGCGTATGTGTGGCAGTGGACTTGTGGTAAAGGCATGCGTGGTTTTGTCATACATCCACCTCCATGTTCCATGATGACCTCAGTAGTGAGCACAACTCACTGTATACACCTTTAAGATATTCTTGCTAGCTGTTAATAAAGTGTGAATGCCTTTTAACAGCCAGCCAATTGCAGCAAACAAGCGTCATTTGCAAGTCATGAAAGTGACCCATTATTTCCTGTCAGTAGCAAGAGCAAGGACTTCGGCCCTTTCCCTCTCTTTACAGTGCAAACAGCAAAAATTGAAACCTAAAACACATTTGTGAGTAGTTTAGGAAATCCCAACTTTTATTCAAATTACTTTCCCAAACTTATGCTTAATTATAAAACACATAATGTTATTGCTTTTTGTGCTTAATGGCACACACAACAATTAAGGGACGCTTGAATATGTTGTGTATTATAAAAGTGGGTCTGCTGTAAAGCTAGCCAATACTGGCCGACTTTATATATAACAGTGGGCAATATTTATCTTGATTCGATCATCATTTCAATAATTGACACATACACTTCTGTTGTTTAAATATGTCCGGGCATTTATTCAGTTATGGCAATACTACAACTCAAAGACTGGGAAACAATATACAATTTAGCATAATGTGTGAAACGAAAATAAAATAAGCAATTCTAATGCAGCTGGTTTAAAAAGTAATTCAATTTCCATAAGCCAAGATCTAAAAGCATAACAAAATAAACTAAACCACATGGCAAAGTAATAAACACAGTTTAATGCAATATACAAACTCTATGTTCACTAGGAGTACACATCATATTCAAATATAATACAAATGCTAGCATAGGTAATAACAATTTACAATACAATACTCAGGGGGTTAATGCTCTTACTTGGTTATATGCATTGGCCTTCTCCAGGAATTAATTGTTTTCCAAACTGTTGTAAACATTGCTTAATTCACTGATGGTTCCATTACAAGGCTCTAATCATGTTCTAAAACAATACAGCATCATACAATTCAGCTATATATACCTCGAATGTAGTCCTATATACCTACCCCATATACGATGTTAAACAGACTTAATTTCCCAAAAACTTTCATTTACTGAAAATTGACTACATGCATCTTCGAACATTAACACTTATCCATGTGTTCTGAATCCCTTATTTAGTTACAGAAAAGGACATTTAATGTGCGTGCTATGACCACCACTATCCCTGTCTACTTAGTTAGCTTCAAAATACAACTTTTGTTAGTGTTCATGCACATTATAAATGAGGGGTTGATGTTGCCTCTGAGAAGGGGAGTCTGGTGAAGCTCCTTTATTGTGGCCAGTACAATCTATTGGGCATATGTACAAGGAAGTGTCGGACCGCGGAGCTGAACCAAATTTAGCAACAGCACCGCACTCTGACAATTCCAAAATGCAGGGCCATATATACAACAATACGGTGCACTCGTATGTTTTCCATAGCGCTAGCGCTTAAATTACCTGCCTAGTGCCAACACAGGCACCCTTGTGCAATAGTGCAAGGGTGCCTGCATTGCAGGGAATGATTGTGTATGTTCAGGAAGGTGTAAACAATCAATACTGGCGATATGTTACTTCTATGCGTGCTGCAAAATGTAGCACACATAGAATTAGCAAATCGTCATTATTTAATGATTGTTTATGTGCAAGAAGCAATAATCCTTAACATAAGAGGGAGAGGGAGAGGAAGTAGTGGATTCTGTCTCCCCTAGCAAGTATCATAAACAAAAAGGAATCCACTAAGTGGAAGGTGGTTGCTACCACAATGGTGGGGAGCAACCAGGGTTGTTAAAATACCCCTCACACACCAACAGGCCCCTTGGTGTCATGCTTCATCATCGGGGTCTTCGCAAACCTCTACGGGATGCGGCGTGCTACGACTTCACGACTACGCAGGAGCACTTTAATGGTGAACTATGTGTTTGGTGTGTGTGGGTAAACAATGTGAGTGGTGAGGTGAAGGTGAAAAATTAAAAAATACCTGGCACGTGAGTACTGAAAAATTTTATTAAGTCTCCGGCTGGTATTATTAAAAAGAGTGCTGGGATGGTTGTGGTCTACTGATTAGGGTAACCCAACCATGTCAGTGCGTCGACATGTTTCGGAGTTTGAAGAACTCCTTCTTCAGGACGAGGATGTGCACTACTTATCCCCACCTTACTCACATGTGTGTAGATTTTAAAAGTGTGCTCTACAAAAATTAGATATGGTGAGAATGTACCTATCTATGTTTAAAGTAAGGTCCGTTGCTCGTCGGAGCCGCCTGAAGAGGGAGGAAGTCAGGAAGCCCTGAGAGTAACCGTTGCCACATCGGGTAGAACGGACCCCCCAACACGCTGTGGCTCATGAGGCCATGTAACCTCTTTCCATAAGTGTCTCGAATCGCCAATTGGGCGCAACGGACCTTACTTTAAACATAGATAGGTACATTCTCACCATATCTAATTTTTGTAGAGCACACTTTTAAAATCTACACACATGTGGTGGGGATAAGTAGTGCACATCCTCGTCCTGAAGAAGGAGTTCTTCAAACTCCGAAACATGTCGACGCACTGACATGGTTGGGTTACCCTAATCAGTAGACCACAACCATCCCAGCACTCTTTTTAATAATACCAGCCGGAGACTTAATAAAAATTTTCAGTACTCACGTGCCAGGTATTTTTTAATTTTTCACCTTCACCTCACCACTCACATTGTTTACCCACACACACCAAACACATAGTTCACCATTAAAGTGCTCCTGCGTAGTCGTGAAGTCGTAGCACGCCGCATCCCGTAGAGGTTTGCGAAGACCCCGATGATGAAGCATGACACCAAGGGGCCTGTTGGTGTGTGAGGGGTATTTTAACAACCCTGGTTGCTCCCCACCATTGTGGTAGCAACCACCTTCCACTTAGTGGATTCCTTTTTGTTTATGATATGTGCAAGAAGCAACACCTTCCTGCACAAACACAATCATTAATGTGTTTTGCTCTTTCTATGCAGCACACAGGGAAAAGCAAAAATAAGGAGAAATAAAAGTATTTCTCCTCATTGCGCGATTCTAATGCCTGCTGTTGCATGGCGTTCGTTTTTGGTGCTGCCTCAGATTTACAGATCCTAGTAAATAGCAGCGTCAAAAAGCAATGCATGAATACGGGCCATATTTACAAGGCAGCGAAAAGCCACAAAAAGTGTCTTACGGCACTTTGTACATATAGAGACGTGCATAGCGCCACCACAATGTCGCTGAAAGTGACGTTCTGGTGGTGCTATCCCCTTGTAACTATATCCCTAGGAGTTTCAAGATTAGCCACTGGATGAAAAGAAGTGACCTGGACAGACGCCATCCTTTTACCTTGCATATGTGTACATTGGTTTCCAGTAGCATAGCAAGGGTGGCATGGGGTCTAATGCGCACAGGGAAAATGGGCCCACTGCTCCCGGTTGAGTAGTAAAAGAGAGCAAGACTTGGTGCAGTGGACATGTCTGCACCCACATAAAAGCTGCCAGTGGTGGAAAGAAGTTGTTTTAAAAATGTGCTCATTTTGCACATTATCCCCTGTTAATCATGCAACTGGGTGGTTACTTTCATAATGCATATATAATTGGGATGAGCAAGTTTCAGTTTATTGCCTCTTTTCATCCCTTCTATCTGACCCGAGGGCAAGTCCTTCTAGGAGTAGTGAAATGAGGAGCCCGAACAGCACGTGGGAGACAGAGGACCATCGATTTCTTCAGCTTGTTTTCTTCTTCCAACCAGAGGAGTGGTACTACATTTGCCCTTGGTGACGTTTGTTGTCAGTCGAAAAGTCACAGAAAGTATCAATTGTAATCAAATCAAATTGTGATCAAACCTAGTAATCACCTAGTAATCACATATTACTTTTGAGATGCCTTGTCAAGTTAAGCGCGTCGCTCACAAGTACTTCAAGACTACAAGTCCTCAAAAATCTGCATTGCTGTACAGTGTACACATGTGATATCCATGGCCGGACAGGCCTTTCATTCCACTGGGCATTTCCCCTGTGGGCTGGAGTCCTTGGAGGCCATGTTTGAAAGGCCACAGCCGCTGCTGGTGCCTCTGCCACTTTTTCCAGCTCCCAAGGTTAACTGCATTGAGAAGGAGGCTTGAAGAGAGACAGATAGTGAGGGAAGTAGAGAGAAAGCGATCAGAGGGAGAAGAGAGAGCGGAGGGAAGGAGGGAATGGATGGATGGAAAGAGCGCAATAGCAAGAAGATGAAGGAAGAGGGCATGGTCTGGGCATTTTTTTGCCAGGGCTGCTTTTGACAGTCCGAACAAGGTGGTATCAATTGATCTGGACGATGTCTGTAGCAGATCCAATTTTCTTGGTTCGGTAAGAATATCCAGCCCTAAAGGTGATATGTCTGTTCAGGCAGATCAGGCCTCGTGCTCCCGCAAGCTGACGTGATATGTGCCCAAATCCCTCCAGAAATACCCTATTAACCTGGTTTAACACAGTCACGAGTAACACTACAGGAAATAGCATGAACAACATCCGGTTTTAAGCTACCAATCCTGCAGCTATCTGAGGTTCAATGACAGAGCGCGTGCCATAGTTTTCACACGTTGCTGACACCCTGCAGCTCATCAAGAGGCCCAGAATCAGAGTCTGTCGATTGCTCTCCGGTATCTTCTGTGTCTTCTCCTAAAGAAAACAAAACATTTATTCAATCAGGACATACTATTCTTGATTTCGATTGATAGAAAAAGGCTTTTATATAAAATACAGTGGTTTCAAAGAAAATAGTCAAAGAGCTGAATGTGCTTCCAGGCCTATACCACACATCACTAAGTTACAAGAACAGATATGGTTAAATCGAGATGGAAAAAGTTCCTTATTGACCTTATTCCTCCATCTAGTGGTAGACATTAATATTACACTTTTCCTCTCAAATATTTTTGCTGTCGGCTACGGACAAATGCCCGTAATGATGTCTCTTACTATGGGGCCTATTACGATTGCGGTTTTCCCGCATCCTCCGGGCCGGCGGAAGCCACCGCCGGCCCGGAGGATGCGGGAAAACCGCCGCGGAGCCTCGAAAGACCCACCGCCATATTAGGATGGCTGGTGGGGCTGGCATTCCGTCCGCAGCTTTTCTGCCGCGGTCGCCTTCCGACCGCGGCGGAAAAGCTTTAACATGGCTGGTGGTGTCTATCAGACACCGCCAGCCATATTAGAATGGTGTGAAAGGCATGCTTTTCCGCGGTGGCTTTTCTGCCGTGGAAAAGCATACGGACTTTCACTTCGGGGGCCCGTTGCGGGCCCCCTGTGTGAAGGTGGGGTGGGGGGTGCACATGGGGGGTACCTATGGTACCCCCCTGTATTTGCGTGCACAAAGCAGCAGGCACTGCGCGGTGCCTGCCGCTTTGTGCATGCAAATGCGATGCATGCATTTTTAACCTTGCGGCGGGTGCAGCTTGAAGCTGCACCCGCCGCAATGTTAAAGATAGAGGATGTGACCGCCACCCTGGCGGTCACATCCTAATCTGCTCGGAGGGAACGCTGCAGCCCTTGCGGACGTTCCCTGCTGCTCAGGGGTCGCGGACGGACTCAAGTCCGTCCGCGATCATAATCGGCCCCTTAGTCACAGTAAAAGAATGAAACATTCCTTAAAGTATTGTTCATGTTTCTTTTTCACGAGTAGGGCAACAGAGGATGTTTGTTTTAGTTCTGTGATAAGAAAATTGCATTCGGAGAGTATTCTTATTTCTCATCACAATGAACCTATTTCATTAGTTTAGCTGTAGCGCCCTGAATGTACGTTGTTTATGTGAATTTGATGGGTCTCCTAATAACATCCCCTTATTTTTGCGTAAACCTCTGTTTTATTTTTAGAACCGTACCAACCAACCATTGCATTGGCGTTTACACTGCTGGAGTGATGCACTGGCTAATTTCTAATTTCTAATTTAAAATATTTCTAAAGCGCAGCGTACACCTTGCGGTTTCTTGGCGCTGGGGGGATTGGCAACTGAGGGAGAGAGACCAGAAGAAAGGAAAAGGGAGATATTGAGAGAGTTTAAGTGGGGAAGGCCTGGCTGAAGAGGAACGTTTTCAGATCTCTGCGAAAGGGGAGGTACTGAGTGGCAGAGCGGAGGTGGTCAGGGAGTGAGTTCCAGAAGGTTGGAGCCAGGGTGGAAAAGCTGGCCCCGCCCCACTTTTTGCGTGTGAAGCGAGGGGTCTGAAGAAGGGACTTGGAGGAAGACCGAAGTTCTCTTACAGGTACATACGGATTAATTAATGAAGAGATAAAGGCGGGGGCAGTGCCCTGGCGGGCCTGGAAGGCCATGCAGCCGATCTTAAAAAGGGAGCGTTCTTTTACAGGGAGCCAGTGAAGCTCCCTGAGAAGGGGGGTGGAATGGTGATAACGAGGAAGGCCATACACCAGCCGGGCTGCCTGGTTTTGGATAATCTGGAGTCTACGCAAGCTGTACGCGGGGATACCATGGTAGAGAGCGTTTGCGTAGTCCAGTCGTGATATCACTAGTGCGGCCATGATGATCTTAAGTGCCTGGGGGGGAAAAAAACGGGAAACAGTGCGGATAGTGCGGAGAGTGAGGAAACAAGAGGATACCACGGAACTAATTTGTGAATGGAGAGTGAGCTGGTTGTTTATTTTGACACCGAGAGTTTTGACCGTGGTGGAAGGGGTAGGTGGGGGGCCGAGAGAGGGGGGCCAAAAGAGAGAGTTCCAGGGGCTGGATGAACCACCAGTGAGAACCAGCTCGGTTTTATCCGGGTTCAGCTTAAGGTGGTTGTGGTTCATCCAGTCCCTGATGAATGTCATAGTTGACTGGAAGTTAGAGACAGAGAGAGGAGAGGGGGACAGATCAAAGATGAGCTGGAGGTCATCTTTGGCTCAGCTCACCTTAGAAGGCTGCAGTGCTTAATTTGTAATAACAAGTCAGGAGACGACACTTTGCCCCTGTCTTGGTGCCAATGATAGTTACAACACAATTACTAACCATTTCACTCCTACACGTGTGACAATTCGGACTATTCCAGGACCCCAAAGCCATAAGAATGGCTTGGGGGCAGGAAATAGTCATTTTTTATGTATATTGAATTAATAATTGACTGTTATTGTGGTCATCTCTAAATTAGCTAGACACTGCCACCTTGCGGCAGACTGTAACAAGCACTGGTGTTTGCAATTAAGTGCTGAGCACCGGAAACCACTGGCTCAAAATAAGCACTGGGTAGTATTCCTTTTCTACCTATCCCACATTTAAATACCATGCACTGTTCTTTGTGCAATACAAGGGCTACATAGGGGTGACTTACTAATATTCAAAAGGGAGGTATGCACCAATCAAAAAGGGTTTATTTGACAGGTCACCCTGCAGGTTTTGCATGTCAGCAGTTAGGCTAGACAGGGTAGGCCTACAGCCATGTCTGCAATGCCACTGTAGTGAATGTCACAGAAGGTGCTGCAGTCCACTAGTGGCATTTAACTTCCAAGTCCTGGGTGCACGTTCTACGCCATATATTAGGGACGTATATGCATGTTAAAAGTGCGAAGCAGGAATAAGCCATTTAAACCATGTTTAGCAGGACAGCAGGCACACTTTGATTCTGGTTATCAAGGGTAAAGTGTACAGAGTTCTAAAATCAGCAACAGTAGGGTCCATAAAAAGGTGAAACATCTGGGGTGAGCATGCAGAAAAGGTGAATTTCCTACACCACATTTGACACCTATCCAGCCAGGACAGAACATACAAAATATATTACGCTGGCCCATTATAGGGTGACTGTCCTGTTTTTTTTCCCACTAAAATCATCACAGCAATGTTTTTAAGCATGATGTTTGTTAACTTTTTCCCGGAACAAATTAAGTGCTCCTCTTGGCCAGAGCTTCATGTCCCCCCCTTTTGGCATTCCTCTGCGCTCCCTCTGGGAGACCTGTAGCACGGTTTTAAGACTAGAGGTTTAGTATGAGGTGAAAGTATAATACTTCTCTGGGTGGAACCAAAGTGATCCCTATGTATATTTTAAAGATTTAGCAACAATACGTTTATAGACAGCTGCGCTGTCAAGCTAGATCTAAAAATTACTATTGAAATGTGGAATTAACATTCAGTGGTTAGCAGCAGGTAGAATGGTGATCTTTGCAGGGATGTGCTTTTGCCTGTTGAATACTGTCACATGACAGAGCTGAAGTGAGAACATAGAAATATATTTGTATTTATTTATTTATTTATTTATTTATATAGCGCACTACGACCCGAAGGCATCTAGGTGCTAGCCTGGCGGAAACAAATCACAGCTGCCACATAAGAAAGAGCACAGAAGATTAGATGGTAAAGAGCCAAGTTTTTAAATCTTTTCTAAAAGGCAGAAGATCTTGAGCTGCTTTCAGATGAGTGGGAAGTGCATTCCACCACCTGGCCGAAATGTGATGAAAGCTTTTCCCTCCCCATCTCTGTAGGCGGTAGTTGGGAATCTTGACATTATTGGCTGATGAGGAACGAAGTGTCCTAGAGGGTAGGTACCATTGAAAAAGATTCTGTAAAGACTCTGGGCCAATACCATGTAAAGCCTTAAAGGTGATGCACAGGGCTTTAAAGCGAATCCACTTTACAATAGGCAGCCAATGTAATTCATTTAAGGCATGTTTTGCAGAAGAAAAATGGGAAAGTCCAAACAAAAGGCGGGCCGCTGCATTTTGGAGAACCTGTAACTTAGCAGTCACAGATTTGCAAGCGCCCACCAACAGCCCGTTACAGTAATCCAACTTGGACATGACCAGCGCTGCCATCACAGTTCTTTGTTGATCAACTGGAATATAAGGAAACACTTTTCGAAGAATACGAGGGGTGTAATAAGTAGAGGATGTCAACATGTTTATGTGTTGAGAGAAACCAAGAGAGGAATCGATAATGACACCAAGGTTTTTAGCCTTTACTACCGGAAGTGGAGTGGGGCCAAGCTCAACAGGCCACCAGTCAGCAGACCACATTGAAGCGTCCTTTCCGAAAATAAGTACCTCGGTCTTATTAGAGTTAAGCTTTGAACAATTAGTATCCATCCAACTGCTGACATCACTCATACATTTTTGAAAATTAAAAGCTGACTCAGAAATAATACTGGAGGCAGACACAATGATCTGTGTGTCGTCAGCGTAAGAAACTAAATTAAAATCATGACTTCTTATTAAGTTAGCAAGGGGGGCTACATAAACATTAAAAAGAGTAGGGCTTAGGGAAGAGCCGTGGGGAACCCCATAAGGAAGTCTAAACTCTTCAGACTTAAACCCTCCTACTTCAACATACTGACGCCTGTGGGTCAAGAAGGAAATCAGCAGAGCAAGAGCAGTGCCTCCAACACCTACTGCTTGAAGACGATGGGTAAGAAGATCATGATCCACCGTGTCGAAGGCGGCCGACAAATCAAGGAGAATCAATACAGCAGTACCTCCTGAGTCGACCGCCTTCCTAACATCCTCAATGGCAGTAATGAGAGCCAACTCAGTACTGTGAGATGTTATAAATCCAAATTGAGAGGGATCTAGTTTACGATTTTTCTCAAGATGGAGAGAGAGGTGAAAGTTCATGTGTTTTTCCAAAGCCTTAGCCGGTAGGGGGAGGCGAGCAATAGGACGATAATTACCTATCTCTGCTTTATCCAAATTGTTTTTTTTTAGAAGTGGTAGGATTGAGGTTTGTTTCCAGGCTAAAGGAAACACGCTGTGTTCCACAGCCAAATTCAAAACTGGAGTGAGTTGCTGTGATACCAATTCTGCAACTATGCCAATCACCCTGGGAGGACAGGGATCCAGGGGAGAGCCAGATTTTATCGTAGCTAGCAGGTTAAAAGTTTGCTCAGTTGATAGTGAGGGGAACTCGTTAAAAATAGAGCCAGTTTCAGTATAATTAAGGCCTCGAAAGGGAAGGGGCATTAAGATAGTTAAATCTGTATTAAAACAGAAAAAGAAGGTGCACTCTAAGAAAAGTCAATATCCGAAGTCGCTCTTTTTTGTATAAATTCTTCTTTATTTTAGATTTCGTTCAAACATCAAAGGCACAGCCAACGCGTTTCGTTCCACTCTTTGCCTTTTGGAACTTCGTCAGGGCAATAGAAAATAAGCTTGCGATTTCAAAGGCAGTACCCTTCAGACTGCCACATAGATCCACGTATTGCACTGTATAGGCCGAAGGTGCGTTCTCATGTATCAGAATAAGGTTAATCGATCCGTGGCTCCTGGGAAGATCTTTGTCTTGTGCAGGTAATATAGGGAACCCGGTTGAAAAAGGTGTCAGCCTCCGTTCGTTTTAACAGCTGATTACGTTTTCCCAAGGTGATAACACCGACCGAATGCTTGAAAACAGGTTATGGGAAGCCAATGTATAACGCACCGAACCCGTTTTCCACTAGGTGACCGCTCGTATTTGTGTTGCAAGCGTCAAGGTTCCCCGGATTCAAAGCAGCAACCAATTCCTTGTCTATCAATCAAAGCCTTTTAATGCAGCATACCGAACCTATAGTATGGTGTCGGCTCTCAGACCTTCGGCGTGTGCGGCGTTCATTGATAGACAAGGAATTGGTTGCTGCTTTGAATCCGGGGAACCTTGACGCTTGCAACACAAATACGAGCGGTCACCTAGTGGAAAACGGGTTCGGTGCGTTATACATTGGCTTCCCATAACCTGTTTTCAAGCATTCGGTCGGTGTTATCACCTTGGGAAAACGTAATCAGCTGTTAAAACGAACGGAGGCTGACACCTTTTTCAACCGGGTTCCCTATATTACCTGCACAAGACAAAGATCTTCCCAGGAGCCACGGATCGATTAACCTTATTCTGATACATGAGAACGCACCTTCGGCCTATACAGTGCAATACGTGGATCTATGTGGCAGTCTGAAGGGTACTGCCTTTGAAATCGCAAGCTTATTTTCTATTGCCCTGACGAAGTTCCAAAAGGCAAAGAGTGGAACGAAACGCGTTGGCTGTGCCTTTGATGTTTGAACGAAATCTAAAATAAAGAAGAATTTATACAAAAAAGAGCGACTTCGGATATTGACTTTTCTTAGAGTGCACCTTCTTTTTCTGTTTTAATATTCTTGTAAACTACGCATCCTACGGCAGCGGGTGTTAAAAGTGTTTGCACCACCATTAAATGTGAAACTAATGAATTGTTGTGCATGACCTGGTCTGCTGCTTTGGTCCTTCTGCTTAAATAGTTAAATCTGTGTTGGGTTTTTGTAGATTTGAAAGACCTTGGCTAGAAAAAGTATCGAAGATATCGGATACTTTCTTACGAAATGCTAAAGCCAGTTCATTACAGAACTGCTGGTCTATTGAGTTATCTTCGATAATTGGAGCATTACTTAACTTAAGCACCGTGGCAAAGAGTTCCTTTGAATTATTCTTTGTCTGAATTATCCTTTCCGTGAAATAATCTATTTTAGCGTGTTTAATCAGGACTTTATATTCAATCACACATTTTTTATAAGATTCTTTGTCACAGTCTTTGTAAAATTTACGCCAGCGCCTCTCCGCTGCACGACAATGTCTTCTAGAAGTTCTGATTTCTTCCGAAAACCAAGGTTCAGTAGGTACTAGTCTGCAATTCTTGCACTTTTTTAGGGGGATGCTATATGTACCCCGTTTTTTAACCAATCATGAAATTGCAGTGATGCCGATTCAATGTCGTCAGCCCCTAAAGGTAGGGTAGATGTTAAGTGTGAAAGAAGCAACTCCTTGTCCAATTGGTTCCAGGAGTAGCAACTAGGGGCAATCCTGCTCTTATGTCCCCTAGATTCAGTAGGTTGTAAGAGGGTAAAGGATACAGCCTGATGATCAGACCAGTGAAGGCTCAAAAGCTCCCGAAATTCAAGCAGGGAAAAGTCAGTAAAAACTGCATCTAATAGGTGACCAGCTAAATGAGTAGGCCCTTGTACTCTTTGTACCATGCTTGCCCCTGACATCAAGTCCAACAAAGCAAGGGAGTCTTTATCTTCCGTATTACCTAAAGGATAATTTAAGTCCCCCAGGATAGTAAAATCTTGAGTCAGAACCTTGGCTTCAAGAAGATGTCCTAGGGTCTTTAGGAATTTAGAACGCGGTCCAGGAGACCTATAAATTAATAGCCCGCTGAAAGAGTAGGTGGGGCTAGTAGCGATTTTGAAGGCAAGAATCTCCGCCTCCGAATCTTCAAAGGAATCTTTAAAGGAGGCTCTAAATTGTTGTTTATAAATAATCGCTAATCCTCCTCCCCTTTTTCCGATTCTATCTCGCCTGCCAATTCCATAGCCTGGCGGGATGGCAATAGCCATGTCTGGACCAGACCCTTCGTCCGCCCAGGTTTCAACACCAAAGATCAGGTAAAAAAAAAAAAGAAACAAATGAATTAGTTTAGTTCAAACTTATGTTTGATCATTGATCTTGCATTTAAAAGGACACAAGATAATTTCGACAGGAGGCTGGGACCGTATAGGGCTTTGCCAGACGAGGGGTTTCCAAGGTCTGAAGACTGAGGCGTCCTTCTTACTAAGGATATGGGATAACTAAGGGAACTAGTAGAGCATTTTAAATTTGTCAATGTCAAGCCGCAATGCGGGCAACAATGGCCCCCCTTATCATATGAACCCCCAAGGACCCCACGTTTGGGCCCAGGGCAGAGATATGAAGGCAGTTGCAACATCAAGATCTCATTTCTAGAGTAGCAAAGTTTCAAGGGTGATGATGTTGGAGAAACGGGCATAATGGCTGGCGCTGAGCGCGGCACGAGCGTGGACGGGCGCAGACGGGCTTGCATTAGGCGCGCCTTCGGCGCGTCCGCTGCACACGTCCGCTGCGTGTCCGCTCTCACCTGCCTTAATATACCCTCCCCTTCACCCTTGACCCATCTTGGAGCCGCTAGAACCCTAACTCCAGGTAATGGCCGCCACTAATTTGGACCCTGCGCCGATTCCCTCCACACAAACTGCACCAGCAGCGATGGACCGGTGAGTGCCAGGTAAACACAAAACGATTAAAAATGCACTCGTTTTCAATATAAAAACAATGCTAAAATCAATGTGCAAAGCAGTCAGTGCGCGATAAAATACATCTGGCAGTGGCGTCGGCGTTTCCCGGGCTGCGCGTCCGCTCTCACCTGCCTTAATATACCCGCCCCTTCACCCTTGACCTTTCTTGGAGCCGCTAGAACGCTAACTCCAGGTAATGGCCGCCACTAATTTGGACCCTGCGCCGATTCCCTCCACACAAACTGCACCAGCAGCGATGGACCGGGGAGTGGCAGGTAAACCCAAAACGATTAAAAATTCACTTGTTTTCAATATAAAAACAATGCTAAAATCAATGTGCAAAGCTGTCCGTGCGTGATAAAATACATATGGCAGTGGCGTCGGCGTTTCCCAGGGTTTGTATAGCACAACTTAATTACTGCCCATTATGCCGACTGGGATATAGGACAGCAACAAAGGACCTCCAATTCACTCTTGCACACGTATCTGTATGTTTCCCCAGCTATAGTTCAGGGTCTTTATTTCTATTTCCACAGTCTGCCTCCAGGTTTTCCTTGACCTGCCTCTCTTCTGTTTGCCTTCTGGAGTCCAGTGGAGAGCTTTTCTTGTGATGGAGTGTTTTTCTCTTCTGATGGTGTGTCCTATCCATCTCCATCATTTTCAGATGGTGCCCATGCTCTCTTGCTTGCATCTGGTGAAAGGTTACTGAATGGAGATGGTGTTTGGCCAGAAAATGATCAGTATTGTTCTCAGGTTACTAGTGTGGAAGGCTGGCAATTTTGTGATGTTGCGCTTTGTTATCTGCCAGCATTCTGATCCATACAAGAGTGTGGATAGAACACAGCTCTAGTAAAACCTCAGCTTGGTGTTGGTGCTGTACTGAGATGACCTCCATAGATTGTTCAGTATCCTGAAGGCATCTCTGACCTTATTCAGTGTGTGCTTTATGTCACTACCTGTCCCCCCCCATTGTGTCTAATAGTACGGTGTAGATAGGTGAACCTTTTCAGTTATGGCTAAGGGTCCGATTACGACTTTGGCGGTGCTGCACCTGCTCTGCACCAGCTCAGCACCTCCAAAGCCATGCAGGGACCGCCCGCTAGATTACGAGTACAAGGCATGTCTGGCGGGCTTTTCTCGTCTTTTATTTTGCCGTCCCCATGTGGTGCCTTGAAAACGGGCACCGCAATGGGAGCTCAAAAGAAATTCCAGAATGCCATGGACTGTGAGTTCCATGCCTCGTTGGAAGTTGGGGTGCATGCAAACAGGGGGGCATTTGCCCCTCTGAATACATCCCCATGGCAGTGGGGGCTTGGAGGCCCTGTAGGCCCCCCTTCGTTTCCCCTCCTCTAGCCTTTTCAGAGCAACAAGCCCGCCATGAAAAGGCTGGGGCAGGGGAAACTCCTAATATGCTGAGTGGAATGTGGTGGTCCAGCCTTGAATATTATATAGGCCTGTGTGTTGCGCCACTGCCAGAGAATTGCAGTTGTCTGGCACAGCGGTGGACAGTCCAAAAAGCCACCTTGTAATGCGGAGGCCACAGGACCGCTACCGCTGCACCACCACAAGTAAACGGCCTTTAAGTCCTCTGGGTCCTCTGTAAGTCCGCAGGCGTTTCTCGGTACAGGTGGCATCTCTGTGGAACTCTCTGCCCCTTAAGATTCGCTCAGAGCCCAAGCTTCTACTATTCAGGAAACTTCTTAAAACACACTTGTTTCCATAGCAGTGAGTAATCGAGTCTCTCCTTCTTCTTTGGTCTGTCGCGCCGGGATGCCCCTGGGTAAGCTGAGCGCGTTACAAGTTTCATATAATAATAATAATAATAATTTGGGATGATAAACGGCATGACTTCTGATTTCTTTGTCTTGCTATACATAGATGCTGTGCATGGATGTTTAGGCGATCTTTTCCTGAATATACTGGTGGGTGTGAGAGAGCACACCCACCAGTCATCTGCATAGTAATGTCCTCCATTTTAGAGAATAAACCCCATCCGATGCCTCTGGCTTGGTTTTCTGTTGTGCGTCTCAGCACTCAGTCAATGACTAGATTGAAGAGCAATGCTGACATCATCAACACCATTTCACACTAGTCTTGATATCAAAGCTATGCTCACTATCTCCCACCTAGCAGGTAAAATTATCATAGGAGCTCGTAATGAGGAGGAGTATCTGCTGGGGTATGCAAAATAAATGAAGTTATTATTATTATTATTATTAACGAATTTTGTACCGCGCACGGTTACCCAGGGGCATCCCAGCGCATATAGAGACCTAGAGCAAGCTGCTAATACAGAGCAGAAAGAGCTACACTTATTCTGGAAATAAGTAAGTTTTCAGAAGTTTCCGGAACCTAAGAAGATTTGGTTCAGAACGTAGTGAGAATGGGAGGGAGTTCCAGGCGCGCGCTGTATGGATGGAAAAACTCCTGCCACCTGAACGGGCTCTCCTAATTCTCTTTATCTGAAGGAGGTGTTTGTTGTCAGAGCGTAGAGCTCTTGTAGGCTTGTAGGGCCGAATCATGTCCTTCAGAATGGCTGGTCCTTTCCCCTGTATACTCTTGTGGGCAATGCAGAGAGCCTTGAAGGTCACTCTCTCTCTGACGGGAAGCCAGTGTAGTGCTTTTAAAGCAGGCCTGGCTGACTGCCTGGCCGGAACGTTCCGCAGCAGCCTTGCTGCCGCGTTCTGCACTTGTTGCAGGATCTTGAACGTTGACTCCGGGGCTCCGAGAAAGAGTGCATTACTGTAGTCCAGGCGTGAGATGATTAGACCTTGGACTAACAGCTTCCGGGAGAGTTCTGGTAACAGGGGGAGAACCTTACGGGCCGACCGGAGCATTCCATAACACACGCCAGCGATCTTCTTGGCGTGTGTCCTAAAGGACAAATCCGGCTCCAGCCAGACCCCCAGGCTCTTAATCTCCTTCTTTGGGTCAGGCGGGGTGCCCATGCAATTGGGCCAGCTGCTCGGCGAGAGGGCAAAACTTGACTGGCCCAAGATCATCAGCTCAGTTTTTGAGCCGTTCAATTTGAGCGATGACCTGGTCATCCAGTCAAACACCTCTCTCAAGCATGAATGGAGCGTCTCGGGCTGTTTCTCCAGCTGTGTCAGACCCACCACTAGCTGGGTGTCATCCGCATAGCTTATGGTCTTAAAGCCAAACGGAGACACCACACCCTCCAGGGGTGCCATATACACGTTAAATAACGTGGGGCTCAAGGATGAGCCCTGGGGCACCCCGCAATGAAGTGGGAGGGGAGGAGATTTTGCGTTTCCTTCCCAAACCTCGAAGGTACGCCCCTCCAGAAAAGAGGCCAACCATTCCAGGGCCACTCCTGTGACACCCGACTCAGCTAGACGTTGTATCAGCACTCCATGATTGACGGTATCGAAGGCCGCACTGAGGTCCAGGAGGATCACTGCCACTGACCCCCCTGCGTCCAAATTGCTTCTGGCCTCCTCTACCACTGCTAGCAGAGCCGTGTCAGTTCCATGACCCGGTCGGAATCCCGTCTGGGAGTCCCTCAACCGGCCATTCTCCTCGAGAAAGTTGGATAGCTGACGGTTTACCAACCTCTCGGCAACCTTACTAACCCCTGGTAGCAAGGAAATGGGCCTGAAATTGGCCAGGTTCTGCGGGTCCAAGCCAGGCTTCTTCAGAAGCGCTTTGACAACCGCACTTTTCCAGTCCGGCGGCACAGTCCCATGAGCGAAGGAGAGATTGACCAGATCGGTCAAGGGCTCTCCTATCGACAAGGCGGCCTGCTTTAAGTACCGCATTGGGACTGGGTCCCGAGGTGAGCCACTTTTCAAGCTCCCGAGGACCTTCAGTACTTCGCCTGAGGTTACAGGGCCAAATGACGTTAATAGTTTTTCCGAGATGCTCAAGTCCTCC
The DNA here is from genome assembly GCF_964261635.1 of Lissotriton helveticus. Lineage (NCBI taxonomy): Eukaryota > Metazoa > Chordata > Amphibia > Caudata > Salamandridae > Lissotriton > Lissotriton helveticus. Next base: position 1,196,534,020 of record NC_136068.1, read on the forward strand.
AAAAAGACCGAGGTCCCCATCACCGGGGGGAGAGAACTAACAATGGTATCAATTTTATCTTTAAAGTAAGTGGCCAATTCCAGACATTTTTCCTGTGGTCTGTCATGGACAAGAATGGGATCAGGCGGTTTAAGAAGCTCCTTCATCACTAGAAAGGCTTCCCTGGATGAGGACGCAGCGTGCTTCACTCTCTCCCCATAAAAGGAGGCCTTTGCAGCGCGTATTGCAAGTTTGTATGTCCTTAATTCCATCCGATATTTTTCCCTGCTATCTCTCTCCGAATTCCTCCTCCATAATCTCTCCGCCCGTTTACAATTCTTTCTCAAGGTTCTGAGCTCTAGGGTATACCATGGGGCGGACCCCACTCTCTTATCCCTGATAAGCATCTTCTTGAGTGGAAGCACATGGTCCACTGCGTTGGTCAGCCAGTTCCTCACCGTAGCATCTGCAGTCACCGGATCCCGACCCTTCTCAGGCTGGGTGCCCTCCAAACGGGCACTCCAGGCCTCTACAGGGAGTCTTGACCATGCCCTGTCTATTCTAAATTTCCTGAGTGGGAGAGTGTCATCACACTTTACCTCCCAATTAGCCATGATCAATGAGTGGTCGGACCAAGGAAGAGCGAGGGGGGGCATAGCTGATATCCCCGCCATATTCGCGAAGAAGGGGTCCAGAAGATGACCTTTAACATGTGTGGCCCCAGTGTTTATCAATTTCAGTTGATGTATAATTGTCTCTGGCACTCTTTGCACTGCTCTATGATGTTGCATAAAGGAAGGATCTGATCAACACACCCTCTACCTTTGTGGAACCCAGTCAGTTCTTTTCTTAATAGCTTATCCACGGCATCGGAACTGCGCTGTATAATAATTTTCACCAAGATTTTACTCAAGATTGTAAGAAGAGTGATTCCATAGCAGCTGTTACAGTTGGTTAATGTCCCCTTCTTTGCAATCTTGACAATGATGCCTTGGTTCCAGTCGTCTAGTGATTTCTTTCCATCCCAAATTGATGTAGACAGGGGTTCAAGAATCATGGCTGATGGTTCAGGGTCTACCTTGAAAATGGTCTGTATTCAGGTTGTCTTGGCCAGGAGTTTCTCCTTTCTTGAGAAAGCAGATAGCAGTGACAATTTCTTCTTTCTGAGGTGGAGCATTCCTCATATTTGCTTCCGGAATGTTAACCTAGCTTGTAAAGCAGAATCCTAGCCAAAATTAAGGAAGCGCTGTACATGGTTAAAGCCAAGCATACAGTCAACAAGCAATAGGAGAGGTAGCTTGTTTGTGGTCTGTTAATACATTCTGTAGGGGTTTTATTTAAAGAAGTGGTTCTTCAACTCTTCCATAAATTGGAGCAACGTTGGTTAGTCTTGATGAATAAAGGGATGTCATTTCAGGTCTTAGGTGCACAGATGGAATAAACCTGCAGCCATGTTTTTTTCTTCTTTACAATTCGAAGAGTCCAGTCTGATTATGTCCTGGCTGCAGGTGTACAGATAGCCCCCACAAATGATGACGTTCTCAGCAAGATAATAGGGGATGCTGACGTGACAGCTTTATAAATGATGAAGCTGGTTTTAAAGATTGTGCTGGCTGGGAAGGGGAGCCAATGGAATTCCATCCAGAGGGGGATGATTTGATCATATTTCTTCAGGCCCTGGATGTGTAGATTACAATTAAGGAGTGCCATTAGCAAGTCTGGGAGCCATGGAGCAGGGCATTCACCACCATTCAGATGCACAAGAGTACAAGGGCTTGAACAGGAGGTCTGAAACTACTTTCTGGAAACCTTCTTTTAGAAGAAAGAGCAGACACCAGAACGACATTTTAAAAACATTTTTGGCTATGTGTTCCTTGAGGGTGAGGGTAGTTTCAAGGGTGAATCCAAGTGACTTGACTTTCCATGAAATCTGGGGTTCGAAGCCATCGAGGTTAATACCATTGAGCCAGGCTTATACTATTTTTTGCTTGTTATTCTACAAAAACAAGAGTTCTGTCTTGGAAGGTTGAGCTTCCGGTAGGCTCTGAACACGCAGATTTGCGTGAGGAATAGGCAGTGTTTCAGGAGCTGGACTTCTGACGCAAAAGGGAGAATACTGCAAAAACTGTGCATGAAAAAATGTGAATAACAGAGCCATATTTTCAAAAGTAATTCATTTAGAAGTCTCTCCGGACTTTGTGGATTTTTGGTTTTACTGGTACAACCAAAATAATGATGCGTTTTTATTCAAATTATGCCCTCTGCATGGGGTGTTTTAGTGGTTTGTTAGTGTGTATTCTCAATAGTTCCGCATTTTTTGTTCAAAGCCTGCAACACATGTTTATTTCCTCTTTGGGACTAAAACTGTATCACTTTTTGAAAAGTGACTGTGGAAACTCCTGCTTTCACAGAGACTCAGCCCTACTGTGTAGTTACTACTTCTCTACTTCGACCTACCTGTTGCCAAAAGACACAAATAAACTTTTATGAATGCACACACATGTACGGAGGTACACTCTTACACACAGATACAATTATACACATATATACTTGTGCAGTATCTCAGCTATATACACTGCACAGGTCTACCCAGCTCAGTTATGTTCTAAAGAAGGCCCCACTTATTAATATACAGTTAGATAGTTATCTCATCTGTAAAGTGGTCCTGAAAAGATACAAGTATTTTGGGCAGATCAAAAACACTTTGAACATTACTTTCTGATTTTCTTTAAGTGCATTGAAAACTTCAGAAGTACTAGTAAAACAAGGTAGAATATTTGGTTGCAGGAATAATTCTGAATGTGAAGAGTGATCACATGGAGAATGAAAATGGCAGTATTCTAGCGCACAGAGTCAATGGAAACAAATTTCCTTACCGAATTGTGTCATGATAACTATGTTTGCAGGATTTGGAATGTAGTAAAGATCAAAATGTTCAGGTCCTCCATTGCTTTCCTCCTCTTGACATTCAATGAAAGAAACAAAAGCCAATCACTACTCTACAGATCCATACTTTATTTCTTTTGTGGCAACTTACTGATTTACTTTATGTGCCATGAAAACTGAAGAACTACTAGTGAAACAAGATAGATTATTCAGTTGAAGCAAGAATTCTGAATTTGTGTGAAGAGAGTTCACATGGAGATTAAAAAAAGTAGCATTCTAGAGCCCAGTGTCAACACAAACAAACTCACTTACTGGATTTTGTCATGATAAGTGTGTTCTCCGGATTTGGACTGTCGTAAAGATCAATATGTTCAGGTTCTTCATTGCTTTTCTCCTCTTGGCATTCAATGAAAGAAACAAAAGCCAATCACTACTCTATGTACCCATACTTTATTTCTTTTGTGGCAACTTTCCAATTTACTCTATGTGTCATTAAAACTGCAGAACTAATACGGAAACAAGGTAGAATTTTCAGTTGAAGGAGGAATTTTGAATTTGTGTGAAGAGAGATCATATGGAGATTGAAAAAAAGTATCATTCTAGAGAACAGGGTCAACACACACACATTTACTTATCGGATTTTGTCATGATAAGTGTGTTCTCCGGATTTGGAATGTCAATAAAGATCAAAATGTTCAAGTTCTTCATTGTTTTTCTCCTCTTGACATTCAATTAAAGAAACAAAAGCCAATCACTACTCTATATACCCATACTTTATTTCTTTAGTAGCAACTTTCTTATTTACTTTATGTTCCATGAAAACTGCAGAACTACGAGTGAAACAAGGTAGAATATCCGGTTGAAGGAAGAATTCTGAATTTGTGTGAAGAAAGGTCACATGGAGATTTTTAAAAGTAGCATTCTAGAGCACAGGTCAACACAAACAAATTTACTTACCAGATTTTGTCATGAAAAGTATGTTCTCCAGATTTGGACTGTCGTAAAGATCAATATGTTCAGGTTCTTCATTGCTTTTCTCCTCTTGGCATCCAATGAAAGAAACAAAAGCCAATCACTTCTCTATGTACCCATACTTTATTTCTTTTGTGGCAACTTTCTAATTTACTCTATGTGTCATTAAAACTGCAGAACTAATACTGAAACAAGGTAGAATTTTCAGTTGAAGGAGGAATTTTGAATTTGTGTGAAGAGAGATCATATGGGGATTTTAAAAAGTATCATTCTAGAGAACAGGGTCAACACAAACACATTTACTTACCGGATTTTGTCATGATAAGTGTTTTCTCCGGATTTGGAATGTCATAAAGATCAAAATGTTCAGGTTCTTCATTGTTTTTCTCCTCTTGACATTCAATTAAAGAAAAAAAAGCTAATCACTACTCTATATACCCATACTTTATTTCTTTAGTGGCAACTTTCTTATTTACTTTATGTTCCATGAAAACTGCAGAACTACGAGTGAAACAAGGTATAATATCCGTTTGAATGCAGAATTCTGAATTTGTGTGAATAAAGGTCACATGGAGATTTCAAAAAGTAGCATTCTAGAGCACAGTTCAACACAAACAAATTTACTTACCAGATTTTGTCATGAAAAGTATGTTCTCCGGATTTGGAATGTCGTAAAGATCAAAATGTTCAGGTTCTTCATTGCTTTTCTCCTCTTGACATTCAATGAAAGAAACAAAAGCCAATCATTACTATATGTACCCATACTGTTTCTTTTGTGGCAACTTTCTGATTTACTCTTTGTGCTATGAAAACTGCAGAACTACCAGTGAAACAAGGTAAAATATTCATTTGCAGGAAGAATTCTGAATTTGTGTGAAAAGAGATCACACGGAGATTGAAAAAAGTAGCATTCTAGAGCACATGGTCAACACAAACAAATGTACTTACCGGATTTTGTCATGATAAGTGTGTTCGCCAGATTTGAAACGTTGTAAAGATCAAAATGTTCAGGTTCTTCATTGCTTTTCTCCTCTTGACATTCAATGAAGCAAAAAAAGGCAATGACTAATCTATATAACCATAATTTATTTCTTTAGTGGCAAATTTTTTATTCACTTTATGTGCTATGAAAACTGAAGAACTACTAGTGAACCAAGGTAGAATATTCGGTTGAAGAAAGGAATCTAAATTTGTGTGAAGAAATATCACATGGAGATTGAAAAAGGTAGCATTCTAGAGCACAACGTCAGCGCAAGAAAAGTTACTTACCGGATTTTGTCATGATAAGTGTGTTCTCAGTATTTGGAATGTCATAAGGATCAAAATGTTCAGGTTCTTCATTGCTTTCCTCCTCTTGACATTCAATGAAAGAAAAAAAGCCAATCACTAATCTATATACCCATGCTTTATTTCTTTTGTGGCAACAACAAAACAATTGTGATTTTTTAAGATAACTCCCTGGTGTTGAAGGGTCTAACATCTCATTCTATATGCACTCAATTGAATGATCACAACTGAACCTAGGAAAAGTAGATGCATCGTGGAAACACTTGGTAGGGAGAAGTTCAACCTAGGGCAGGGTCAGGTCTATGGGCACCATAGGTGATGTATCTTTTCTGCCATCAATGTAGCTACATCTGTCCTTAATGGGTGTATGATGTGCCCTACTACAGAGAACACATATATTGGCTTAATAACATTTTGCAGCACATTTTAAAATTACACGTGGGTGGCTATGTCATCAAACGATCTTAAAATGTTAACGGTGCATTTGAGCACAAGGCAAGTTTACCATAAAGTTGGAGCACACTAGTTGTGCAAAGCAAGACCATGTAAGAGAGTTTTTTTAAGTACTAATACACGTAGTTCTCTGATGTGTGTAGCATTGCACGGTCAGCATTCATAGATTGTTCCTAATAGTCACCTGAATCTTGTCCTTCATCGTAAGAATGTCTATGTACGTTGCTATATGGTAATAGTAAAGGAAAAATGTTAGTTTTAGTTATAATGTATCAGTGGTAATTTAACTTTATGTCCAATGTTCAGTGCTAATATTAGTCAACTGGAATAGCTATTAAACCATTGTCTATGGGAAACGACCGCGTTGTTACCATGCGTGGCTTTACATCGCAAGTAATTTCTACAACTTGCGCAAGGTGGCGTGCAACACGAGTGAATGTGTTGGATTTTAAATCCAACACATTCCCTGCTGTTACGCTAACTGGAGTATGAATAGTAATTTACACTATTCCTAAGTCCATCGCGCCATCTAGCGCAAGTTTTAGAAACGACTTGCGATGTAAAGCCACGCGTGGTAACAACGCGGTCGTTGTACTGACCGCATTGTAACCTAGTGTGTGGTAATAGCAAGTGTAGTAAAGTGCTATATTCATTGTCTATAGGTGACTTAGTAGCACCTCAACCTTTTGTTTCAGCCCTCTTTGTGATTCAACTGTATGTTTGATGATTGTTGTTTAATGGACTTTGTTTTCCAAATTGTCTTATGATTGAGTTCCAGTATTCTTTCAGCTTCGAGGAGCGATAGCTCTGTACACAGTAACCATTTGAAAAATATTTTTGTCTTTTGTCAAGCTAATAGGAGGCAACTCCAGTCCAGGCGGGTCAGGTTGGTGGTGATGTCTATTGTGTCATCTATTGACAGTATTTGTTTAGTGTATGGCAGACAGCAAAAAGGTACGTACACACTTAGCATTCTCTAAAACAATTCTACAGCATTTACAAGGAGGTGTGTTTATTGGAAAGTGTTAATCTTATGGAGAACAATATCACGTCAATGTAGTAATGCTGGTGTCTTTTTTTTGCCAAGATTGGTGAAGTGATATTAACATTGATTCATCCTCTAAAACGGTAGTATCGTTGTCTTTTGGTTTGTTGGTGACAGTGCCCGTCAATAGGTGGTGGAGCACTGAATTTTATGTTCAAGCATAAATCTTGTCTGTATTTGTTTCTTTATAGAATAATTAGATTAATCATTATTAGTTCTCTTGTGCTGAAATAACACGTTTGCAACTCTACACTACAACAAAAACCGATGTCTAGCCTTAATCTCTCCACTTTTTCCATATTCTCCCCCCACTCCCTTTATGATTACTTTTTGTATTTCCCCTCCAGGCAATGGACTTTTACATATAGAGTCTCATGAAAATTTAGCTATAGCTTATGATTATGCTTCTTACTTTTCTACATTTATAAGTTTTCTAGTCTTTGTTGTAGTATTCAAGAGGTGCCTTTCATGTTTTGTACATTTATGTGGAATACATATTTATTTATTTAAAAAAAAAAGATAAATTAAATGTTAAACTTCATAAAACAGATAGGAAAGGCCAGATTGTTCCTGACTGGTTTTGTCAGTGATTGCCTCAATTTCCTTAATTTTCCTTTTACCCAGCCTCTTGTTCTAGTGGTGTGAAACTTTAGGCCTGCTTGGCCCAATGAGTTCCCTTGTACTGACTGCAGGAGAACAGATTCTTTATATTATGCAGGTACATTGTCCAATAATAGCGCTGCAAAGTAGGTCGGAAGAGACCCCATTCGATAGTAGACACTGCATCTTTTTATTCGATATTCCAGGGTGGACAATGTTTCTTTCAGACTGTTCTCAAGTTATAGAATACATATTTTTTAACTGGTGGTCAGATCATGAGACTTGAGCTACAGATTGCAGAAAGAGTAGCTTTGATAAGATAATAATGGTGGGGTTAATCATTCTTTCAGTTATAGTTAAATTGTTTAGTCACATTTGTGCTTCAGGTTCAGTTTAGCATGCTTCGATGCCAGAGAGCATTTCATCATTTTCATTTCATCGTAGGAGGTGACGGTTAGCACCTATCCACCCTAATCTCACCCAACACAGGTTCAGGCGCATCTGCATTCTGCTGTCTCTGTCGGCTTCATGTCCTTGCCACCAAAGCCTAGCATTCCCGCAGACAACAGTAGTCAGTGGTAGCATTCTAAGCGTTCTGATTGGATGAGACAATCTCAGCCATCCATACAGCGCCCTAATATAGCTTTATCACCTGTTGCCGCTGGCTATAATCTCTGGTAAATGTCCTCCCCAAGACACAAACCCGAGGTGTGGGTGTGTGTCAAGAGGGAGGACATTCACAAACTTGTGTAGCCCAAGGGGAGAGGATGTGGTCCGTCGGCTACACTGCCGACTTTGGTGCTGGAAACAAGTGTTCGAGCCTCTGGGTTGCGTCCACATCCTGTGATTCTGGGCAAATCACTTAATCTACCCGTGCCTGAATGTGTAATGTAAATACAGTGCTCATGTAAAGCGCTCCAATACCTTTGGGTCGAGTTCGCGCTATATAAATATGCACAAAAAAAATTAAAAAGGCAGAAGGGCTATTCCACCAGATAGAGCAGGTGGTCTGACAAACTGAGAGGAACAGAAAGACTAACATTGAATGCTGGCTCAGGCCAATACTGCTGCCAGTGGCCCTCTGCCATGACCATGTTTTGATTGGCGCTCTCACCATTTCAATATTCTCATACAGCCAGACAGCCTGGTGTCAAGGACTAGCTCGGGTTCTAAAGGCATGAAAAAACGGCTTTGAACTAATGACACAGCCGGTAATGCTATGTGAAAATATGACCTACTGAGGAAGGAAAGCCTTACATTTAAAAAGTGGTTGGTTAAATTGTTTTGTATTATTGTTTGAGTGTAGAATGCTTTAATGTCACAAAGTATTTCATCACAGAACCGTATATTAGGTAAGACGCTGAGGATATGATTACATTTAGCATACTTTTAGTCCATGTTATTTGTTACTTTTGATGTGCTACCTTACACCTTAATAAGGTATCATGGTGCCATAGACGTTATACAACGCTGCACAAGTGGCAGAAAACGACTGAATGAAAAGACAGGTCTTCAAATCTTTCCCAAACTGCAACTGATTGGGAGTCTCGCGGTGACGGAGTAAGCTAGTCCACAGCTTGGACGGTTGATCCTGAAAGAAGAGACCTCACCAAAGTCAACAAGATTAAATAAAGAGTTGGATTTTGAAGACACCAACAACAACAATGCCTAGCTTTCTGGAGAAAGTATTGATTGAGTCTATTTTCAGAAAGATGTGTCTTGTGGTGTAAAATGCATATAAACAATGGAAAGGGACATGTATTCGTTTCTTTTATGAACTGGAAGCCAATGAGATGGGCTCAAAGCTGGAGGGGGGTTGCTCAGTTTTCTTCAATTTCATCAAGAGTAAAGCTACTGCATTCTGAACTCACTGCAGCCTCTGGATAGCACAATCTAAGAGACTGTGTTTAAACACCGTAGTTATAATGTAGGCGAGCAGGTAACCTACTGTACCCTGTAAGAAAAGACAAGCCTTCAGTAGCCTATGATGAAAAATACAGGTCATTCAACCAGAGGAGGTTTGAAGAGTCCAAGGGCCAGATGTAGGTAGGCAAATACCGGTCGGTAACAGCCGATTTCGGCCGTTACCGACCGGTATTTGGATTTTGAGATGTAGGTGGGTCGTTATTTACAGAATCGGTATATTTTCCGATTCGGTAAATTTACCACTTCGGTATTTTACCGAATCGGTAAATATACAGATTCTGTAAATCCATATGTAGGTGGCACAGTTTGCAGTGCCACAGGCCCTTAGGAATTCTTATTTTACCACCCAATCCTATTGGGTGGTAAAATACCGAATTCCAGTGTACATGCACATCTGTGCATGTACACCTATGCCATGTGACACACAGACATGCCCTTAGGGCATGTCTGTGTGCCACATGGCACACAAGCCTGCAATTGGGGTGCTACAGGGTGTCAAAGTGACACCCCATTCCCCCTGCCAGGATTCAGTATTTACCGATTCTGTAAATACCGAATCTGTATTTCCCATTGATTCCTATGGGCTTCAAGGCCCATAGGAATCAATGTGAAATACCGATTCGGTATTTACAGAATCGGTAAATACCGAATCTTACCGAATCGGTAATTGAAAAATAAGATTTACCTACATATGCCTCCTTCCTATTTACCTACTCTTAAATACCGAATTGGTATGATTCGGTATTTAAGAGTCGGTAAATAGGATTTACCTACATCTGGCCCCAAGAACCTGATTACGATCTTGGTGGACAGGGTTACTGTGTCACAAACGTGACGGATATCTAGACAACGAAATTTCAATTCCAATATATCTAATGGATCTTGTAATACGGTGGACGGGATATCCATCACATTTGTGTCGGAGTATCCCATCCGCCAAGATCGTAATCAGGCCCTAACTGAGGCCAGACTCCACCAAGATGCCCAGATTTACATTTTCTTACCACAGAAGTAGGGGTCAGGTTGAATAAACAGAAATGTCAATTCCTTGGAATCATAAACAGACAACTGAAGTAGACTGTCATAAGAGGTAGAATGAGGAAATGCCATAAAGTAAGGTGTCCAATGGGAACTCATGCTACCGTAGGTGCATCCTGACTATAAGAGTGTACCGTCTGCTATCAACACCTTCTGTGCATATTCCCTCACTCCATATTGGCACAGAAGTCTTCGTAGACTTATTTTTGCAATATCTGAAAAGGACTGAAATGAAATATGTGGGAGACTATTTTTTTTCTTGGATTTTTTTGTGTTTGCCGGACCTCGAAGGCAGTGCCTCCTAAATGAAGAATTCTAAGAACTGAATAAGTATGGCAGGAGTCCTCACGGACAGGGCGGTTTACACATACACCAGGAATGGGAAAAGTCTAGTAGCAAGATTTCCTCTCCCAGATGGGAATAAGCATGTGCATGGTGTGGACAACACACAATAGGAAAGAAACAGGGACAATGTACATGTATGTGCAGTTTTCTGGCGCGCAAACCAGGCCCAATAGCATTAGAGTGCTTTACAAAATATCAAAGTTAAGTTTCGAACAAAATAAACAATGAGAAAAGCAACTAGATCAAAGCAAGGTACAAACCACCTATGTCTCATCTGCAGAACTGGGCAATGGGTCTCAGAAAAGGAATGATACAAGGAGCTCTCAGTCTCAACCGAGTGTCTTTAAAACATGAGTATTTTAAGCTCCTTTTTAAAAGTTACTAAAAAGAAGTAGTGTGTAGAGCTATTACAGACAGAAAACAACAGTGGAAAATTCCCAAATAAACAGCACCTAGTCAAAATTTCTCCCAGATTTTTTCGTATTGGGCCCACCCTCTGATCCTAGGGGCGGTATGTGTGCACACTCCAAAAATACCTACTGTTACAGTATAGGTTCAAAAACATGAACTAAGAAGATTTAAGAAAGGACAAGGTGCACCACTTAAACGTTTGTAGAGACTGTTTTCTCTAATAGCAAAAACAGCAATGATCACATGTGTAGTGTGTAGAGCTAGTCGAAGTGAATTTCAGATTCTCAATGGACATTGAATAAGGGGGTCTCCAGAAGTAGGGATTCTCTATTTATCGACCCCAGTTGGCCACCAGATATTTTCAGTTTCCTAATCAAGTGGGAGAGAGTGAATGTGTTTGGGACTTTCTGAAGGATGCATGCAGCTTTACTCCAAGTTCATCATAAGGCAGCACTCCCTTGTAGAAGATTTATTTTCATTTCTTTCACCCCAGAATGGGGAAACAGGAGATGTGGGTATGCTTATTCACAGGGAAGGACGGTCACACATTTCCTTCAAATATAATAATTATTATTCTTTTAAATTATGATTTCATTCAAAAGGTTGCTCAGAATCCATGAAGCTGATAGGTGGCCATGCTTTCTATTATACAGTACAGATTTCGGTGCTTGATTGACATTATCATTGAGATTATCTGTTGTTCTTAACAAGTAAAGAGCTGGTTCAAAAGAGGAAAAAGAGAGAACTGAGGTTTGGTCAATTTCTTTCGAACTCAGCAACTTCTCCCCTACATTTTATCAGCTGATGGACAAAGGAACTACCCACAATTGTAATCTATATGCCTACTATGTACATATTCACCCCAATTACATGGGTAATCTATGTAACCAGCTAAACTACAAAACACAGCGTCCCAATACTGCACTGGTTAAAAAGTTAAATGTGTGTGTCTTCTAGTTAACATACTTATCCTGTGTACCCAAATTAGACAGGTACCTAGGTCACACATGTAGGTAACTAATCTGAACTGTGATAGCTATGACCGAAGCAGCACTACCCAAACATTTTAACTTCATATAATTGTAACTGGTGTGCCTCCCAGCTAAGGTAGGTGAAGTGTTGTGTACGCTCAGCTGGACACGCCTCGTAAAATGCTGTTTTGTGGCAGTAATTATTATACAAAGCGGAGCATTAATGATGTAACAGTTGAAAGTTTGGAGTTGTTCTGGTTAAAAACTCTCACGTGCTAAATACATACATATATTTCGTCTAGATAAATGCTATTGCACCTCTTCGTTGCTGAGTCAAGAATTTCATAACTTCAATCTACATTCTAAAGCAATATCTAGGCTACTTACCAAAACAGGTCTTGGTGCATTCCCCTTCACTCTTTGATTTTGGATAATCATAAATATTCGTCTCCTCTTCACTGTCACAACTCTCGAATTCTTGCTCTAAAAACATAGCAATAATAGTACTACTAAATGCCTGCTCCAGACAGTGCTAGTGTTCTTGCGTTCAAGGATTTTCCACAAAACGACAATGATGTTGATGCATTGCACACGTCACCAGCATAACTGCCACTAAATACCCCCTTCAGGAGGAAATTCGTATGCTTGCCACTGCCTCTCCATGGTGACTCCTGGATTCTTTTTTGGTCAAAGCCTTCCATGCTCTCTGGTTTAATAAAGACATCTTAGGGATATTCAAAGAGCTTCCTTGGGAATGCATCCAGCCCGTTGCTTACCATTGGCTTTCTGGTTTGTAACTCACATTTTCTGCAGTGCTATTTGCTGGCTTTACTTATTTTAGGCTGTCAATTGTGAGTTTGTCCCTCCCAAGGAGCAAAGCCTTTTCAAACCAACTCCCCTTGCATTCTTCCACGAGCGCTCCTTTCTGTAAACAGGCCTTTAAATCTAATTCCTATTGTTTCACATTAGCAGTGCATTCAAAGATAGAGGTCAATTGTCAGGCTCAGTGGGAGCTGGAAATTTACTTTTCTTTGTCAGACTTCAAAGTGAGAAGATTTATGTGACAATCTTTCTGGATACTGGGGTAGGAAAGGTTTTTTCCAGCACACAACAGCATTTAAAAGAACTGTGCAAGTAATTCAGAATATATCAAAATTATAAAACCCGATATGAAGCACATGTTTTGTTAAGTCTGAAGTGTGTTGGAAACAAACACTTTAATATGATCAAAACAAATCAATACACTAGCTGATGCCATTTCCACACATTGTCATTTGTGCGTTGTACAGATTTATTAGTAAAACTGTGTGTCTGTGTAAATGTAATGGCCATCACAATTGAAAATGTGTTGTCTGTAATGGCAGTGTGCTACCACACCATGCATACTCTACTCTACGCCACTCCACTCTACCCTACACCACTCCACTTTACACCACTCTATGCCACTGCACTATACTCTACTCTGCACCACTCCACTCTATGCCACTGCACTCTAAACCTCTCTACTCTATTCTATGCCAATGCACTTTAAGCCACTCTACTCCACACCACTGCACTCTTCGCCACGGCACTCTACACCACTCCAGTCTAGGCCACTCCAATCTACTCAGCACAACCCCACTCTAGGCTATTCTGCACCACTACACTGTGCGCCACTGCACTCTATGACAATACACTTTACGCTAATGTCCTTTGCTCTGTAACACTCAACTCTATGCCACTGCACTCTACGCAAATTAACTGTACACCACTCTAATCTACTCTGTAGTACTGCACTCTACACAACTTTACTCCATGCCATTACACTCCTCACCACTGCAATCTTGCCTGTACCACTCCACTCTATGCCATTTAACCCTACTCTGAAACAATCTACTATATGCCACTGTCCTGTATAGCAATGTACTCAAAACCACGGCACTCTATGCCATTTCTCTCTGTCATTGTCAATGTATTTGTGTAGTGCAAACCTAGCCATTATACAGCAGAGCGTTGTACAGACTTGAAGGCAAAGGCAGAGTCGACAAGTGATCAGAGGGATATCTGAGTTGTTGAAGTCGACAGTTACTTCACTGCAATGTAGTGCTGTTTACAGAGCAGTGTCTTTAACTCTTTCCTAATTGGAGCAGGGTAGGAGTCGTTCTGATGTATACATAAAAGGTCCTTCCATGACCTGGGTGCATAGATATAGAAGATTTATATCCTTTTTTTTACATATCTTCAACGCCTTTCTGATGGTGTCCTGACTATGGGCCATGCAGAGACTTTAGAAATGCTGGAACATTGGTTTTAAGTTGTACTTGCATGCCTATTTCATTCATTTCTGTATGGATTTCACTGATACACACTCTGTCTGCCTTTCCTGCTCAGGCGCCACATTAAGTATTTTTATCCAGCTCCTCATAGACCATTAATAGGCATATAAACATATTTAAGGTGAACATTAATCAGAAATACTCAATTTATACCTTAACAGCAGATGTTTGCTCAATGAGGTTTTCCTGTTTCAAATTCAAAGTAAGTTAAGAACTACTTTGTCGATATTCGACAAATAATTGCACCCCCCCAACCCCCCCAAGCGCCTTGAGACCCTCTGGGTGAGTAGTGCGCTATATAAATTTCTGAACTTGAACTTGAACTAGTCACTATATTTCCCTAAACACCTTTTTAGAATTTGGTGGATAAATGACATCTTCCAAAAATTGTTGGCCGTCCTCTCCGCCATATTAAGAGTGCATTGATGTCAATGGCACTGTAAATTATTCAGACAGGACATTTGCCAGTTTTTGTTGATGTGTCACTTCGCCAAACCCGAAAGAAGGCCTGTGGTCTGGACTATTGGATTCACTTAACAGTAAAGATCAGTTACACTTTTTTTTTATATATGTATGATACATAAGAGAAAATTAAAATATCCCCCACACTAAACCAAAGCTCTTATGGCACCAAGCAAGCCATCATGACCCTCCCCAGATGAGCTTGCTTGCTTCTTCCATCCATGCATCTATCAATTCATCCTTTCACCCTTCCATCAATCCACTGATATCCACCATTTAACCTTCACATTCTGTCATCAGTTCAATGTTTCATCCATTATTCTGTCTGTCACTATTCAATTCGTCCGCCCATCAGTCCATCAATCTATATCCAAACCTATCTATTCATCTTCAGACCTAGCCATCAAACCTATCCATCCATCCTCCCTTCCACCCTTTCACTCATTCATCCATTCTTTCACTTATCCACCCTCTTTCATCCATCCATCCTTTCAATCATCGATCCTTTTGCTCATCAATTCACCCTTTCACTCCATCCATCCACTTCTCCATCCAGTTTCCCTTTTACTCATCCATCCATCCTTTTCCTCAATCACCCATCCATCCACCTTTCTCTCATCCTCCATCCATTCATCCTTTCACTCATCCATCCATCAATCGTTTCATTCATCCACTCTTTCACTCACCCATCCATCCACCCTACCTCCCTTTCACACATCCATCCAAGCATCCAGCCATCCACCCTTTCACTCATTCATCCATCCATCCATCCATCCAGCCTTTCCCTCACCCATCCATCACCTACAAACCCATCCTTTCACTCATTCACCCTCCCACCCTTTTGCATTCATTATGAGCCTTTGTCTGCCAAGTTGCAGACAGGAGAGGCACCTCAAGAACCCCACCCCTGCTGTAGTTGCTAAAGCGGGGGGTTAACAATGCCACTAGTATGAGACACATCTAAAAATAACAAATGTCAGTGGAGATCATTTGCGTATTGTTTTGTTATTCTAATCTTGTTAGATAATGGTGTCCAATAACTTGAGTCCTGAACTAACGTTAGCTTGTTTTAAGACACCCCCCACCCCCAAAGTGAGGGAACATGTTTATTAAGGTACCATGAATTTTGTACTAAAATCTTTTTTTCTAATTTACACCCATTTCCAGTCATTGGATATGGTGATTCTACTTTTATTAGAGATACAGAATATTATTTTATTTACATCAATTTATTGTACATTCAGGTAGTTGTGATCTATGCAAATCTATACCTCAATAAAGCGTGTTGTAGGCTAAATTGCTTCCACAAACTCTCCCTTGTAACTAATTACAGATAATATTCAGAGGATATGCTGGTTCATGTTAAAGGTGAAGGGTCTTTCAGCAACTAGATTTTGTAGTGTTGGCCAATCTAACCTATATTTCGGATCTGTGGACATTGCACAATAGGGGAGATGACATACTAACAGAATATCGAATTTTTAATATTATGCTGCAAATATATAATTCACAGAAAATCAATAAACTAAAATATTGTGCAGGTAAGTATAGAGTTACTATTCTTAATTTCATAAATATGCAGCTCAGAGACAGATATATTTTCAAGGTACACAGATGTGGAGTTAAGAATATTAAATGTAACCATATTAAATTCACAAATTCACAATATTTTATAAGTCAATATTCTAGCTTCAATTTTTTGTCGCATGACATTTTGGTACTCAATATTCTGAGACAGAACCATGGAGACATATTTTATTCAAATATTACGTCTTTCGTCTTAGTATTTTTTCAAAAATGTGTGTTCCACTGTACTCATAATGTAGGAAATTGTCAAATCGGATCAGAAATGTTATTTCTTAATTTTTAATGAAGACAAACACCCAGCAGCAATACAATCCATCAATTGGGATAGATAAATCTGCAGATAAAATATGTTTTTCTTCAGATTAGAATGCTGTCCTTCCCTGCATTGCAAATGCCTCCAACCTACAGAATTAGGGTTTTAGAAATAGACAAGTGTCCAACGATAAGGACTCATAGATATGATTCATTAAGCAGGTTAAACATTTGTTCTGCTGAATAATGATATCGATTTCACTAGATATATTTTTGGGAATTGAATAGGTAATGTAATATTAACGTACCAGCATCAGCCCGTGTGACTTCTTTATCACTTCTTAGTTGTAGAACATTAGAACCTGAAGAGACTCCAAGTTTAATATTGTTTTTATTTTCATGATATGTATTAAGAATGAAAATCAAAATGTAAATATATGTTGTATTACTATGTTAGAAACGGGGTCTCTAGTTAGCAGAGGTATGTACTCTGCCCAAGAGGGGACTGCCACTGTAGTCAGGGTAAGACAGATACACAACCCCCATTAACCTGTGTTCACCTTCTGGTAGTTTGGCACAGAAAAGTCAGGGTTTACATAAGATGCAATGTGTAAAGTATTTGTGCAAAACTTTCATTACAGTAACACAGTGAAAATACCACAAAAAGACTCCACAGTAGTTAAGAAAAATAGAGAATATTTATCTTAGTAAAACAATAAACAAAACAACAAAAATCCAATAAGCAGAAGTCAAGATATGAAGTTTTAAAGATTAAATGCAAAAAAAAGTGCTTAGAAGTCATAGAATTTTATAAAGCGCACTAAAACTCAGAGGTGCCAAAATACTATTGCAAGACAGACTAATCAGATCAGCCAAGAGACAGGGAACTATACTGAAAAGGCCAGGTTTTCAAATGTTTTTTAAAGGATCTAAGGGAGGCTGCTTCAGTGATATAAATGAACAGGGTATTCCACAGCAGCAATTGAAAAAGAGTGCCCCCCCATCTTTCCTCCCTGAATCGGGGTATTGTAACTTTTTCAAGGTGAGCAGATCCTACTGGGTGTGTACCAGTGAAATAGAGCATTTCAGTTAGATAGGGCCCATCTGATACAAAGCATAGAAAACAGTACACAGAGCGTTGAAGGAAATTTGCTTCCTAACTGCAAGCCAATGAAGAGAGCAGATACCGTCTCTGACTGAGAGCCTCTTGGGGATGTTCATAATAAGACAGGGAGACACATTCTGAATAACCAGAAGTTTATTCAGGGAAGAACTGTTAATGTTTAAGTACAGTGCGTTTCAATAATCAAGCCACAAGGTTACTAAGGAAAAGGGGTTAGACAAATTGAATATTTCAGGAGGGAAGCTCACCTCCAATTGCTATGTTTACTCTATCTGCTGTACATACTCAAAACGACATAATATACACAGACAAAATTAGATATGCCCACACAAGGTAAATACAATATAGTGACCTGGAACGTTAGAGTGATGGGTTCTGAACGGGAGCAAGGCCCACATAGCCTTACTACAGGAAACCCACCTGACTGCCAGCGAAACAGCTAAACTGCGCAAGAAATGGAGAGGACACATTTTTACCATGTCCTATTCCGCCTTCGCAAGGGGAACCCTTATTTGGGTGAGACATGGAGAGCCATTTGCACACATTGCAAATACCACCACTGGGTTGGGGCTCCCAACAGTAAGGCCAAGCCTCTGACTTATATTTAACTGAAAGACTACTAATTCTTTTTCTGATATAAAAAAATAATTTAAAAGAGATTGATTCAGACAAAACTAGTAGTCTTTAGCACATGTTGTTTGGTTGATCCACATGTCAGTATTGAGTATACTTTAAAGAAAAAAACAGTATTGGCGTTTGTTCAGTTAAATATATTTACACACATTGAGCAGCGTATAGACATGCAAGGCAGGTACACAATTGTACACGGGACACTTGATGGGGCACATTTAATTATTGGGAGTATGTACGCACCAAATTATGACCAAGACAAATTCCTCACTAACATGAATACCATATTAGCGGACTAGGTCGATATCCTGTGGTCACTGGGCGGGGACTATAATGCCATACTAGATGTTCATCTTGATCGTTCCCACCCCCCGGTTCACGGGGCTGTATCCCTTAAACAAACAGAATCCCTCAAATCTTGGGTGGAGGGATGGTTGTTGGAGGATGTATGGCGCCTTCGAAATCCTACCTGCAGCGAGTATTCCATCACATCAACTCCCCACCAGACTGGATAGAATCTTATGCTCCTCCATCATTGCCTCCCAAATCTCCCACACCACATACTTGGGAAAAACTTTGTCGGATCACAATTTGCTGGAAATCACCCTGGAATGGGGGAGGATACCCACCCCAGTCCCCACCTGGAGACTGTGTCCGCAACTGTTAGAAGATGCGGTCTTTAGAGATCGCTTGGATACCAGTATCTCCAATTACTTTAATGAAAATACAAACTCCGCCTCCTCATGCTCCATAGTGTGGGACGCATTTAAGACGGTAATGTGTGGAACGTCCATAGGTGTCATGGTGGTGGCTCGACAGGTAATTAACAAAAAACGTACAATACTTGAAGCCACCCTGCAGGAGTTGGAACAGGATGTGAGTGCCAACCACCCCGTTCAGACCCAATTACAAGAAGGAAGGATCAGACATGCCGAACTCCTTGAAGATCTAGGCCTAGTAGACTATAGGGCATACACCCAACGCTCTCATGCAGAATTGGACAAGTCTGATACCTTGCTGGCCCACCTTCTACGCGATGCCCACACTCCCCCCAGTAACGATACCAGAAGTGTCACTACCAAATTGCACTGTGGTGTATACACAGGCAGCAATAAACAAAGCATTTAAGGAAGACTATGAGAACTTGTACAGAGCGCCCATAACGGCACCGCCAGAACATGTTCTTGGACGACTTGCACTACCCTAGATTGACTAAGGCAGCTCAGGCGGAGCTGGGAGGTCCCATCATTAGGACTGTAATTAAGGAGGCCATAGAGGACATCCAGTGCAATAAGACCCCGGGATTAGATGGGCTGCCAGCAGAATTTTATTCCACCTACGCAGGCAAGCTAGCTCCCCACCTCGAATGCTTATATAAGGCAGCACAAGAAACACATATTCTCCCATTGACAACTATGCAGGCACTAGTCATATCCCTTCCTAAACCGTATAGGGACCCACGAGATATGGCGGGGTACCGTCCCCTCTGCCTCCTATCTACAGAGTACAAAATACTCAGCAAAATTTTGGCAGCCGACTCCTCCCCTACCTCTCTAAACTGATTCATCTAGACCAATGCGGCTTCATTCCGGGTCGGAATACATCCCTTAATATACAACGTCTACACTACGGTATGGAGGCGGCCACAAACTCTCTTGTAGAACAGGGTGTATCTCCCTTGATCTCCAACAGGCATTTGAGACGATACATTGGGAATATATGTTTGTAGCCCTGAGCAAAATTGGCATATCACCTAAATATGTACAATGGGTTAAACTCTTGTACACTGCCCCCACTGCCCGAGTTCGTACTGGATCTCATATTTCCAACTCGTGCCCGGTGGCGAGAGGAACCAGACAGGGCTGCCCCCTTTCACCAATCCTGTTTGTACTGGCCCTAGAGCCCCTCTTCATAAAGCTCCGAGTGTATACAGAAGAGAAGGAGATCCCTTTGCGGGGAGACTCAACATGTAGTATCAGCTTATGCTGATGATCTATACTATACCTTCAAGATTTAACGGGAGACCTCGAGCCCCTCCCCTCTATATTTAGATGATTTGAGGCCATTTCAGGGTTAGCAATCAACGCTGTAAAATCACAAGCATTTTATATGAAACACAGGGAAGACACAGATCCTTTTCCCTTTGGCCCTGTAACCCCGAAGGTTGCACCATCTACCTTCAAATACCTAGCTATACTAATTTACAGAACACCCCAGGACCTACTGGAGGGAAACCTCATGAAAACTGTTCACTCGCTAAAGGCTCAGATTACATTCTGGATGTCGCTGCCTCTATCTGTAATGGGGAGAGTAGCTATATCCAAGATGGTCTTACTCCCTTGATTGTTATATTATTTTACCAATGTGACACTCCTGATTCCGCACAGTGCCTTTCATTCATTGGACACCCTACCAACAGACTTGATTTGGGGGAAGGGACGTAGGAGG
Organism: Lissotriton helveticus; assembly: GCF_964261635.1. Lineage (NCBI taxonomy): Eukaryota > Metazoa > Chordata > Amphibia > Caudata > Salamandridae > Lissotriton > Lissotriton helveticus. The sequence goes on from NC_136068.1 coordinate 1,196,554,750, forward strand.
ATCAGCCTGGCGAAACTCAGGTTGAAACCTGAGGAGGGAGGACTGGGAGCCCTGATTTTAAAGCATATTGCATGGCCAGTCAACTGCAGTGGTTATCGTACTGGTTGGCTGGGAGAAATTTGCACGAAATTGAATACACACCGCAAAAACTGACTGAGGAACGTTTACATACACTACTCCTGCACAGCACCAAGCTACCGCCTGCAGCTCCATCTCTGCTTAAGGTCTCCCTGACATATGCGATACGTTCTCTGCAATACACTAAGAAGGTTACCCCATACTCAGCTAATATCCCAATGCTTGGTATACCAACTAACACAGGATTGATTACTAACTGCAGTATTCTCCATTGGACGCGGGAGGGAGTGGAAACGATAGGCAGCTTATTTTTAGATGGCGTACTGGCAGACCCTGACAACTTTGTCCTGGCCCAAGGAGTTCCCCAGACGCTATTCCTAAATCATGCCACTACCACACATTATGTCAAAAAACAATGGCCCCCTGATGATAATGAACCCCTCATGCACGGACTAGTGCATGCAGTACACTTGATGGGTAGGGGAGGACATCTGGTTCGCTGGCTATACAGGGGCATCTGGTCACATGTGGGTATTTCACTGGGGCCCCTGCGTAAAAATTTGGAAAGGGTTATTAGACGGAATGTCACCGATAAGGAATGGGCCAGCACCCTAGAGGTCCCCAAAAAGGTGTTCCATAATGTTAAATTCAAATACATCCAATATATGGTTTTACACAGGGCTTATTTTACACCACAATCAATCAATCAATCACTGCATTTCTAAAGCGCGCTACATACTCGTGAGGGTCTCAAGGCCTTGGGGGGGGGCTTTGGGGGTGGCGCTACTGATCGAAGAGCCAGGTCTTGAGAAGTCTTCTGAAGGCCAGCAGGTCCTGAGTCTGTCGTAGGCTGGTAGGGAGAGTGTTCCAGGTCTTGGCGGCGAGGTGGGAGAAGGATCTGCCACCGGCAGTGGTTTTCCGGATACAAGGAAGCGTGGCGAGGGCGAGGTTGGCTGAGCGGAGACTTCGGGTCGGGGTGTGGAAGCTGAGACGGTTGTTGAGGTATGTAGGTCCGGTGTTGTGTAGTGCTTTGTGTGTGTGGATGAGGAGTTTGAAGGTGATCCTCTTGTTGACGGGGAGCCAGTGCAGGCTTCTCAGGTGGGGTGTGATGTGGCTGCGTTGGGGGATGTCGAGGATCAGTCGTGCCGAGGTGTTCTGGATTCGTTGTAGTCGTCTCAGGAGCTTGGTTGTTGTTCCTGAGTAGAGGGCGTTCCCGTAGTCGAGTCTGCTGGTGACGAGGGCCTGGGTGACGTTTTTTGTTGTTTTTGTTCTGTTGAAGCAGGATGCGGAGACGCCGTTGACGTGCCTGGTCATGGAGAGGGTGGAGTCGAGGATGACCCCCAGGTTGCGTGCGTGGTCTGTGGGTTCCAGGGCTGTGCCTAGCGATGTGGGCCACCAAGAGTCGTCCCAGGCTGATGGGGTGGGTCCGAGAATGAGGACCTCAGTCTTGTCTGAATTCAGCTTCAGTCTGCTATCCTTCATCCAGTCGGCTACGGCCTTCATTCCTTTGTGGAGGTTGGCTTTGGCGGTGTGGGGGTTTTCGGTGAGGGATATGATCAGCTGGGTGTCATCGGCGTAGGAGATGATGTTGAGGTTATGTTGTCGTGCGACGTGGGCGAGCGGTGCCATGTAGATATTGAACAGCGTCGGGCTGAGGGAGGCTCCCTGAGGGACACCGCAGATAATCTCAGTGGTTTTCGAGTGGAAGGGAGGGAGGCGGACGCTCTGGATTCTGCCGGAGAGGAAGGAAGTGGTCTAGGTCAGGGCCTTCTCTTGGATTCCGGTGTCATGGAGGCGAGCTGATAGGATGCGGTGGCAGACTGTGTCAAAGGCTGCTGATAGGCCCAGGAGGATGAGGGCGGCTGTTTCTCCTTTGTCCATCAGGATCCTGATGTCGTCAGTGGCAGTGATGAGGGCGGTATCGGTGCTATGGTTGCTGCGGAAACCGGATTGGGAGGGGTCCAGGATGTTTTTGTCTTCGAGGTAGCGGGTTAGCTGTTTGTTGACAATCTTCTCTGTTACTTTTGCCGGGAACGGGAGCAGGGAGATGGGCCGGAAGTTCTTGGGGTCCTTGGGGTCCGCCTTGGGCTTCTTCAGAAGCGCGTTGATCTCGGCGTGCTTTCAGCTTTCCGGGAAGGTTGCTCTCTCGAAGGACCTATTGATTGTTTTCCGGAGGTGGTGAGCGATGGTTGTGCTGGCTCTGTTGAAGACGTGGTGAGGGCAGGGGTCGTATGGGGATCCGGAGTGGATGGAGTTCATGGTTTTGATGGTGTCTTCGTCGCTGAGGTTGGACCAGGCGGTGAGGCGACTGGTGCGGGTGGTGGTCGAGGGGTGGTGGACTCGGCGCTGGGTGCGGGGGTGTCGGAGATGAAGCTGTCGTGGATGACGGTGATCTTGCAGTAAAAGAAGGTGGCCAGGGAGTCGCACAGGTCTTGTGATGGTGGGATGTCGTTGGTGTTGGAGCTGGGGTTGGAGAGTTCTTTCACGATGCTGAAGAGTTCTTTGGTGTTGTGTGCGTTGTTGTCTAGGCGGTCCTTGAAGGCGGTCCTCTTGGCGGACCTGATGAGTTGGTGGTGTCTGCGGGTGGCGTTCTTGTGGGCTGTGTGGCGGTCTGGTGTTCGGTCGTGGAGCCATTTCCTCTCCAGCTTTCGGCACGTGCTCTTGGAGGTCCGGAGGTCTTCGGTGAGCCAGGCGGCTTTCTTGTAGGTGTGGTGGTTGGTTGTGGAGGTCTTGAGAGGGGCAAGGGTGTTGGCGCAGTCGTTGAGCCACTGTTTGAGGTTGGTCGCGGCGGTGTCAGGGTCGGTGGGGTCGGCGGGTGGTTTCAGGGCGAGGGTGGTAGTTAGTTGGTCCGTGGTGACCTTGCCCCAGCAGCGGCGTGGCAGCTGTTGGGTGCGGTGGTGTGTGGCCGGTTTCCTGAAGGTGAAGTGGACGCATCTGTGGTCGGTGCAGTGGGGTTCGGTGGTGTGGTTGAAGGAGACGTGGGGGCTTGTGGAGAAGATGGGGAGCAGCGTGTGTCCAGCGGCGTGGGTGGGTGTCGTCAAGCTGTTTGAGTCCGAGGTTGGCGAGGTTGTCGATCAGGGCGGTGGAGTTGGCATCGTTGTTGTTCTCGAGGTGGAAGTTCAAGTCCCCGAGGAGGATGTAGTCCGTGGAGGCGAGGGCATGGGTGCTGACGAGGTCGGCGATGGTGTCGCTGAACTGTGGTCGTAGTCCGGGTGGTCTGTAGACGAGTGTTCCTCTGAGGGTGGTGTTGGGGTCGGTGTGGATCTGGAAGTGCGTGTGCTCGGTGGTGGTGAGGGTGTCGTCGGTGTGGATGATGGCGATTCCCCCTCCCACTCCGTTGGTGCGGTCTCTGCAGGAGATCTTGTAGCCTTGTGGGATGGCTATGGCGATGTCTGGTGCTGAGGTGGCGTTCAGCCAGGTCTCCGTCAGGAAGGCGACGTCGGGAGCGGTAGAGTCTAGGAGGTCCCAGAGTTCAATGGAGTGTTTGCGAGCGGAGCGAGTGTTGAGGAGGATGCAGCGGAGGTGGTTTGGTTCTCCGGTTGGTGGTTTGGTGGGCTGGATGCTGGTAAATCTTCAGTTCCGGCAGGCGAAGGGCCCTTGGGTGCGCCTCGGGGTGGCTCGGTAGCAGGGGTGGTCTCGTCCAGTGTTGAGTGCGTGGAGGGTGCTGGAGTCGTAGTGCAGTCTGGCGTTGCGGGGGGCGCGGGGTCCAGCGGTCCTGGCGCTGGGTGCGGTCCAGGCGTGGACGGGCGCAGACGGACTTGCCTTTGGCGCGCCTTCGGTGCGCCAGCGGCGCACCCGCTGCGTGCGGCAGCTGTGCGGCCGCTGCGTGGCCTCCATATGAGGGACAGAGGGAGGGAGGAGCAGCTGGGTGGCGGGAACGGGGCGGCGAATGGGGAACCAGGGGGGCGGGGACGCAGCGGCGGAAGAGGGCAACGGGGCACACAAGGAAGGGCAAAAACAGCCCAGAAATTACAAAAAACTAGCAAAAACGAGCAAAAGGCAGGAAAATACAGAGGGCACAGAGATTACAGAGCAGAGAGTATAAACGAGCAAAAATGCGGGGGACACCAGGGTGGCAGGGCCGCAGGGGACGCAGCAGCGGGAGAGGGCGAGGAAGGGCAAAAACAGCACAGAAATTACAAAAAACAAGCAAAAACGAGCAAAAGGCAGGAAGATGCAGGCAATACAGAGGGCACAGAGATTACAGAGCAGAGAGCATAAACGAGCAAAAATGAGGGGGACACCCGGCCTGAACCCGGGGACAGCGGGGCACAGCGAGTGGAGGCAGTAGCGGGGGTAGCCACACAGGAGGACTGTGTCGCCACACCGTGTAGCCACACCGCCTTAACTGCATATTCACAGATGCCCAGATCAGTTGCCCCCGGTGTGGGACGGCAGATGTGTACCTACCTCACATGATATGGAACTGCCCAAAATTAGAGAGGTTCTGGGCCAAAATAGGGGATATATTGCGGGATGTAACAGGTACCTCAGCATAGGACACAGTGGAAAGCTGCCTTTTGGGACTACACCCCCACCCGAAAAACCAGAAAACCAACTACAGATTCGCTGATATGGCCCTATTATTGGCAAAGTGGGCTATACACACGTGGCATACGGAGCTTGTCCGGGAGGTGGGGGAAAGCGCCACCCTCCAGCGGGAGGAACAAACGGGCCATCGCAAAATACCCATTTCAGTGGAGTGGAACCAAATGCTGGGATCGCTAAAGGCTATGGACTTGATAGAATCTGACTGATCCTAAGCTGGGTAGGACATTCCCCTGACACAATACAGAACCCGGCCATTCCCATCTAGAAATATATTAGCATCCCAGGCAACCATCCATCATCTATGCATTACATACAAAGATACCGTAGGAGTACTGTACAGAACACTATACGCCGACATTAACAAAAGTGAGCCTAACAGGGGGGGCGGGGTGGGGGGTATGTTATGACAAGTTGGGGTACGGGAACAAAACTTGTAAATGTATGCAATACTGTTAATCTTTTAATAATACGGCTGTATACGGTTGGTATACATATATGTGAAAGTGGGTCTACAGTAGTCAGCCATACTAATGACAATATAGTGACTGCATGTATCAGTGGTACTCTGTTGGCCTAATCACAGTTCTCATGCTAAATCCCTAACACCAACTGTAAAAGCAAATATGACATGATTGTATGTATCGAACATACTTATAAAATCAATAAAATTGTGTTAAAAAAAAAAGTTACTTGCCAAAATGACAGATTAGTACAACTCTGCCGGCCGGGATGTAAGGAAAGATTTTTTTCAAAATCCTTATGATGTAAAAACAAGTACTATTAGTACAACTAAGCTGTGTGTCAAAGCTTAAGGTATTGTCAAATATATTATACCAAGATTTGTTGCTGCCTTTACTGGAGCGTGAAGAGGTCCACAGACATCCGGCCATGAGATGTTAGTCCAGATGGATTCCCAGGACCCAAACAGAAGAACCTTAGTCTTGTCCGCATTCAGCTTCCAAGAGTTGTCTCTCATCCAGCTTCTGATGCTAGACATACACTGGTTGAACTTCTCCACCACTAAAGTCACGTTATTGGAGATAGAGACGATAATTTGAGTATCTTCAGCACATGATAGCACTTGGAAACCGTATGAGCCCACCAATTCAGCCAGAGGGGCCACATACAGATTGAATAGTGTGGGTCTCAAGGACAAGCCCTGGGACACCCCAGAGGGAAGGCTAAACTCATTGGCCTTAAAGTCACCACAACTGACGATCTGAACCCGGTTGGTCAAAAAAGAATGGAGAAGCTGCAAGGCAGTCATGCTAACAGCGGCTTGCTGCAGACTTTGCACCATTTGTACAGATGAGACAGTATCAAATGCTACCGATAAAGCAAGCAATATCAGAATAGCTGCTCGCCCTGATCGGCGAATATTGTCAGCCACCACAATGAGAGCAATCTCTGTGCTATGTCCAGTCTGAAACTCATTCTGAAAAGGATCAAGGACCCCATGGGTGTCAATAAATCTAAACAAGTCTTGGTTAATGAACCTTTCTAACATTTTAGCAGGGGCTGACAGCAGAGATAGGTCAAATATTTTACATGTCGTCAGGGTCCGTCTTTGGTTTATTAAGTTATCAAGAAGTGGAGTGACAACTGCTTCCTTCAAGATAGTAGGAAATACACCAGATTGCAGTGTTAAATTAAGCAAAATTAGCAATACGATCCAGAGCCAATTGGAAAATGTTAGGCGTCACTGGGAGAGCCAGAATTAAGACTCAGCAAAAGATCCTTAGTTTGTTGAATTCAGGTCAGGGGAAAAGCATGAAGAATATTCTGCTGGGAGCAGGTAACAGAATTATCAAAACAGGAATCATTTTCTGAAGGAGCATTGAAGTTTGAAAAAATGTTAAGTATTTTTTGGCCGAAAATAAAGAGCTACCTTCTCACAAAATTCTTGGGATGGATTAAATGAACACTGAAAGAGAGGATCAGGCAGCTCCTTCACTGCTTTCAACAACTGCGTAGAGGAATTATTAGCCGAGCTAATCTTCTCCGTATAAAAGGTAGCTTGCAAAATGGTCTTTTTATTACCCAAAAGAAGGGCTTTATGCTTCTCTTTTTCATGAGAACAGGGGTTAACTTTCTATTTACACTCTCGTCCGCAGCATTACTACATAAGGGACTTGGAAGCAGAAGGCTTGCATCTAGTTGGAGTCATGGCTTTGAGGGGCACTACAGTATCCAAAGCTGTGGTAACCCAGGCTTGATAGCCTTCAGCTGTTTGTGCAAAAGAGCTAGCTTGTCTGGCCCTCGAGGATTCAAGAGCCTGTTCCAGGCTTTTTGAGGTAAAGTTGCTTAACTTTCTTTGACAAATATGTTTGGAAGGGGGGTCGATCTCGTCCCAGATGTAGAACATGAGGAGAGAACTTTAAAAAGAATCACTGATGATCTATCCAGAGGAGTTGGACATCCTTGATATCCAATTCACCATGGTTGTCAAAAATCCCATCCAAAGTGTGGCCCAAAGAATGGGCAGGAGATTCCACCAATTGACCAAATCCAAATTTGAACATAAGTTCAAGTAAAGAAACTGAGCCTGAGTCAGGATATATCTTAAAAATGAAAATTGAAATCCCCTATGATGGTAAATTGAGAACATGTCAAGTAAGGTTCAAAGGTCTTCCACCCTACCTCAGAGAAATTAGCCAGTGGGGTGATATACCAAAAGGCCCGAAAATGTAAGCCTAAAAAGGGCTACCTCCAGCGAGTCCCCTAAGTTCTTAACCACTGGGTCAAGGGTACTGCTGAAAACCTTTGAGTAACATGACAGCCAGCCCGCTCCCTCTCTGGCACTGACGATCAAGCAGTGAAATGGTATAACCAAGAGGTCTTCTCTAGCCCTCATTTCAGTAAGGAATAGACAATCAAGAGTCAGTGAAATAATTAAATTGTGGACTTCAGTTTTATGTTTAACCAGGGAGCTGGAATTAATTATTGTTCCCTGAATATGAGTCAGATTGCCATACTCAGCTCTGACCCTTAAAAAATATTTTATCTTCCCCGGGCGATAAGGATATGCTAGCGAGCAAATGTTTACTTGCGGTGACAAGAGACCGGTGCAAATCCAAAGTTTGGGCTGACTATGGTAGAGGACAGGCCGTCTACAGAGCCCACACAGAAAAAGTATCTTGTATGGAGCACAGCATAGATGTTGAGAGTACAATGCATTGATCTTTTCCACAGTTGGGTCACTGCATCGCTGTCAAACTCCATTGAGATATAGGCAATGAGTTGTTGTTGAGCCGCACAGAGCATCATCGCTGGGCTGCACAGATGATGTCAAAGGATCGGCGCTGTGTCATCGTTAAACCTCGCAGTAGGGACCCTCGTCATTGTCGAATCAGCACTGCGTTGGCGTCAGAGGGCAATGTGCTGGTTTTTCTACCGCAACCGGGTCAAGGCGCTGGTTTTTGCATTAAAACAGCTGCAGAATACACTTCTGAGGCACAAGCCTGGAGAGTAGGCACCTCAGGCAACGGTAGGACTCACAGATGACAGAGTTCAGCAGCACCATCAGAGTTGCAAGAAGTCTTTGGTGTCCCTGAGACTTCAGAAAACAGAAGGCAAGCCAACAAGGCCTTGGGCAATCTTGGGTTCAAGGATGTAGAGAACAGGTCCAGTCCTTCTCACTCCCAGGCAAAAAAGTAAGCCAGGCGGGTAACTACGCTCCACCTGCGTAGTTTATGTAGTTCTGCATACTCCACGTCCTGTTGCAAACGCAGAGTTTAGGCAAAACTATGAATCTGTGACGGAGCACAGTTAGCTGGCCCCTCCACCCTCCCAAAGTAATAATAAAGTAATACAAAAGGCTCTTACCTGCTGTGGCTGCCTCCTTCATTCCATGGCCGCTCTCCTTCCTCCTCCTCGTTGTATTTCTGCTCTGATAACCTCCACGTTGTACGTCTTGCAGATAAGCATGCGCAGGACGAGGACGAGGAAGGAGAGTGGCCATGGCAAGGCAGCCACTGCAGATAAGTGTCTTTTTTAAAACATTATAAATACTTTGGGAGGGGGAGAGTGTGGAGCGAAGTTCCACTGAGTTGTTTTCCAACTCTGTGGAACTTCGCATAGAGGCACTACGCCTGCTCTGCCCACCCTTACAAAAAAGAAGCAGGCAGCAGGCCAACACAGCAGAGCAGGTAGAAAAGCGGCCATCCCTTCAACAACACAGAAGCTCTTCATCCAGGCAGAATATCCTTGGTTCCAGTAGAGTTCTCATTTGGTGGTGTCAGGTCTTATACCCAAATATACCTTTGAAGTGCAGGCGACATCAAAGAGGCCTTTGAAGATCCCTGTCTTTCCTGCTCTGGTTCCAGACACACTACAGGGGGGTATGCAGCTCTTTGTGTGGGGACAGGCATAGCCCTATTCAGGTGCAAGAAGTGCCAGCTCCTCCCTCCTAATTTACCTCAAGAAGGCCCATCAGCCAGGTGATGGGCCATCAGAATGCGAATGTCACACCCCAGCACCATTTGTGTGACTGTCTAGAGCAGGCGTCTCCAATCTTTTCTGTAGTTAAAGTTACTTCAGAGCAGAGAAAATCATTGTGAGCTACTGAAGGCTAAGCAACTCGCGCATTGTTACCAAACAACCTCACACCCAGCTCCATTGACTTTAAGCCTAATGTCCATAGAACCAGATACTATGGTTTGAACAAAATACTTTGAATCGGGGGCACTACGACAGGACTGCCATGTGTGTCAGTGACAGAGTGTTGTCTTATGTTTTTTAATGGACAAATTTAAAGTGCCAAAAATGTTCTGTAAAATTTTTCATGATATGGAACATTTTTCTCCCACTTAAAATAATGACTGTATTTTTCATATATAAATATGCACTGTGTCTACCAGTCACTAGGAGTATGATGCCTACTGTGTGTAAAGGCGACACTTTGAAATGGTAGAAAATTTAACTGAAGAGTTAACTTTGTTTATATGGATTCCATAAAACTCATCATTTAAATGTATTCACATCTACAAACATAAGGCATCTTGCTCCCAATGGCCTGTAGACAAGGTGCCATATTTATAATAGAAAATTCTTCATGAAGCATAAAAACGTAATTGGTTTAATTGAAAGAGGAAAAAAACATTAAGACTTAGGGCTCGATTACGAGTCTGGTGGTCCACGGACCGCCAGACTCATGGGGACACGGCGGTGGTGGTCTTCTGACCGCTCAATTACAATTAGGGTGGTCAGACCACCATTGCCCACCGCATCAGTGTAGAGGCAGCAAAATGCTTGGCGGGACCAGTGTGGTCCCGCCAAGCATATTACAAGTTTCCTCTCCGCCACGGTTTTCATGGTGGTTCCTCCTCCTTGAAAACATGACAGAGAGGAACCAAAAAGGGCTTACAGGAGACACTATTGCCTCTAGGCCATAGGGTCCAAGTGCCCCTTGTGTGCATGCACCCCAGTTCCTGCAGGGCATGGACTTTTAAGTTCATGCAGTATATGAACTGTTTTTGGCATTCCCATTGCGGTGCCCATTTTCAGAGGCATCGCCATGGGGACATAAAAAAAAGTCCGGTAGATACACAAATACTAGTAATCTGGCGGGTGGCCTGACCACAGGTTTGACGGTTCGGCGGCAAGGCGGACCCGGCGCCGCACCGCCAAACTTGTAATCAGACCTTTAATGTTTTATAGAAATATTTTCCTTTACTTTACATTTCTCCCATTTCAAAAAGAGGATTGTATTTTTCAGTTATAAATATGGCACAGTGTCTTCTTACTACTGAGAGCAAGAGGCCTGTTGTTTGTAAATAAAATGCCACACTTTTGAAATGGGAGAAAGTTAAAATGAAGAGTTAACTTAATCATGAAGGTAACTTTTCATTTTGATCTCAGTACTTATTTAAGAGTTAAATACCTCATTGCTTCAGTTTTTTACATCTGTGACCATGGGTCATGAATCTGCCTCCAGCACTGCTCATTATCAGGGTCTGCTATCTGCAGCTCTAAGATAATAAACACAGCCGTTCCTTAACTTGAAAAGAAAAATGTGACCCTGTGTTTTAAAAAAAAAATGAACTTAATGCTGTAAGCTACTCTGTAGGTGTCAACAAGCTAACTCGCAATCGACTGGTCGGAGACACCTGGTCTAGTGGGAGCGTTAAAGCCCAACTGGCACCCAACCCTGACGGGTATTCAGAGACTGGCAGAGGCAAGGAATGGTTAAAGTAAGAAGAAGCCAACTTTCTAAAAGGGGCATTTTCAGACTTACAATTTAAAATCCGACTTCACTACCAGGACATGTAAAACTCAGAAGTGCCCATCCTATCTTTTAAATACACTGCACCCAGCCCATTGGGCTACCCAACGCCTATTTTAGGGTGACTTATATGTAATGAAAGGGGTGTTGTGGGCCTCGTGAGTAGTTTAACTTGCCTGGCAGAAATGGCAGTTTACAACTGCACACACAAGCTCTGCAGTGGGATTGGTGTCACTACATCGCGGTTTTTTACAACGCATTCAGTTACATCGGAATTTTTACAATGCAGGATCCATTACATCGGATGCCATTACAACGCATGGCATTACATAGCAGATGCTATTACAACGCATGGCATTACATCGTAAGTATAGGTAAGTATAAAAAATGTAATTAAGTTAATTTAATTAATTTAATTTAATTAATTGAATTAAAATAAATTTTAAAATAGTAATTAATTTTATTTAATAAATTTAAATCTATTTATTTAAATTAATTTTAATAAAAATTGTAATTAATTTTATTTCATTAATATAACGAAATTGATTTAATTTAAATATTTTTTTAATTGTAATTAAATTAAATTAATTAAAATAATGTATTTAATTTAATTATTTTAATTAAGAAATGTAATTAATATAATATAATTAATTTAATTTAACCTAAAAACACCCCGTACCCCAAAACCCAAACCCTACCCTGAAACCTAAAAACACCCCTGTACCCCAAAACCCAAACCCTACCCTGAAACCTAAAAACACCCCTGTACCCCAAAACCCAAACCCTGCCCTGAAACCTAAAAACACCCCTGTACCCCAAAACCCAAACCCTGCCCTGAAACCTAAAAACACCCCTGTACCCCAAAACCCAAACCCTGCCCTGAAACCTAAAAACACCCCTGTACCCCAAAACCCAAACCTTGCCCTGAAACCTAAAAACACCCCTGTACCCCAAAACCCAAACCCTGCCCTGAAACCTAAAAACACCCCTGTACCCCAAAACCCAAACCCTGCCCTGAAACCTAAAAACACCCCTGTACCCCAAAACCCAAACCCTGCCCTGAAACCTAAAAACACCCCTGTACCCCAAAACCCAAACCCTGAAACCTAAAAACACCCCTGTACCCCAAAACCCAAACCCTACCCTGAAACCTAAAAACACCCCTGTACCCCAAAACCCAAACCCTACCCTGAAACCTAAAAACACCCCTGTACACCTGTACTTATTTTAAAAATTACTTTAATTAATATAATAAATAATAAATTAATAATATTAAAAAACATAAATAAATATATTTAATTATAATTAATATTAATAAAAAAAAAAAAAAAAAAATACTTACCTATACTTACGATGTAATGTCATGCGTTGTAATAGCATCTGCTATGTAATGCCATGCGTTGTAATGGCATCCGATGTAATGGATCCTGCGTTGTAATAGTTCCGTTGTAAAAGACTCCCGTTGTAAAAGTTGCGATGTAACGGTGCATCACCAATCTTCAGGACTAATCCAGAAGAACCCACTCCTCAGGGTTTCAGTTGCAGAGAGCTCTCTACAATTCCAGTTTAGGACCACAGCTAATCACCCCTATCTGTCTTGTACCTGTGATTTCTATGCATCAGCACCAGCTAATTGGCAATGTGGTAGGGAAAGCTGTTCATTCATAAAGATTCAATCCTCTATTTGAACCGTCACCAATGATCTAGATTCTTTTTTTAGAAACCAAATAAGAGGCATAAGATAAGGACAACACATTACTGATAAGCAGTAACTTTTGTCAAAGGAACTTCTACGTCTGCCTTCCCGGCCACGTTCCATGATTGAGGAGAACGACAGATCTGCCTTATGTCTATCCCCTACATACTCCTTCCTTGAACCCATTCCTAGCCCGGTATGAATGAAAACAATACCAAGTTCACCCCTGTGGTGCAGCTGGTGATAATCTCGGTAGTACAACCATATACAAATGCTGGTTAAGACCAATATCTGCTTAATAGACTTTTATTTATATAGTGCTTCATACCTTAGTGTAGGTACCTAAGTGCTTTAGTGGTTATCACACAATTTTATTGCCCCTAGAAGGGTGAAAGATTTAGCAAACCTTAACTGGGGAATTAAACATAGCATTTAGGAAAACTGAACGAGGCTTTTCTCATCCCCGTCTCATGCATTAGAGCTATTTTTCTAGCCAACGTGTGTATGATTACAAATTACTAATATTGATCCAACTGTTATAAAATGTTAAATATATTAGCCAGCATGTAGCATGCCTAGAAGCTCTGGGGAGGCTTCTTAGTTGTGAATTTGAAATGCACCCTAGTAGGGGGTGGAGGCCATAATGTTCCAGAACAATGGGCTTGGAATGTCTTTAGACAACACTGCTCCTAGTCTCGTTACAAAGAGAGTCATGCTTCAACCAGCTGCTAATTGGATAGGAATGGGAGATGAGATTCCAACACAGATGCAATGACAAATGGTAAAACAAGAATGTTTTTGTCTAGCAGTAACCAAGCCCAGAATATAAAACATCAACACATGCACAAGTTGCAATTGCAAAAGAACTCCTGAGGCTAAATGTGCCTTTCTTAGACATATTTGATGCAATTATAGAAAGTTATTAGGAAAAAGACAAAATATTGCTCTGCTGGTTAAAATTCTGTAGGCAATATAGAAAGGCTGCAGGCATTAGGCAAAACCACTTCCAACTATCAATCGTTGAAAAAATCAAAACCTTTTGGAAGTAGATGAAATTAAACTTGATTCTGCCTGAGTCTACGGTCTTCCAAATTGATGCACATGAATAACCAGTACCTTAACCCGGCCCTACATCAGCTCAATTTCAACTAATCTCAAAAGAGCAGTCCAAAAATCAGACCCTCCAAAGTATGACACCAGCCTCACTGGAAGATATTTAGGAAGTTTATAACCACCCTAAAACTAACTGAGAGACTGCTGCATGTTCTTGTAGGCATTATTATCCTGCAAGATATCTTAGTAGACAAACTCCTCACATGAATAAATTAAAAGAAAATGAGCACTGCTCAGTTAGGCAATAATAAAAGCTTAATACTGAGTTGCTCTAGGCAATTCGGCTAGTAAATATCATAATATTGTTATTACATTGTATTAAATGTAAATTGGATAAATGTAAAACAAACCTCTGATTATGTCAAACACCCAATCTATGCCACAAGATGATCATGTATACATGTTTGTATGCATGTAGTCATGTGGTGTTTATATAGTGCAAACCTAGCCACAAAGCAGTGATTAGCTGTGAGGCATTGTACAGGGTCAAAGGCAAAGATATTGCCAACGAGTGATTGGAGAGGCAACCCTGCTTCAAGGAGTCGTGGTGGATCAGAACTGCATGGTTAAGTAGTGTTCTTTAAAGAGGTGTTTCTTCACCTCTTTCCTAAATTGGAGCAGGGTTGGGGTAGTTCTGATGGATATGGCGCTGTCATTCCAGGTACAAGATGAATAAATGGAGAAGGCCTGTGGCCTTGTTTTTAATTTTTTGCGTTTTGTTTCTCCAGTATGATGGTGTCCTGTAAGCCAACAGAGATGGCAAGATTTTCAGCGAGGTAGGCACGGATGCCAGTCACAATGGCTTTCTGAATATGGGCAGAATTAATAATATGGTAAAATTGAAGGAACATTAATCAATTTCACATGTTGAGACTCAAATGAAGCACATATGAAATTGACAATTAAAAGAATTTTGAAGACTGACATTATGTTACATACAGATATACCTATGGTACTAGTCTATTTTAGTACATTTAGAGGTGTTATCTACTCACAGAAAACATGAATAATAGTAAGTATCCTGTACCAATCTTCAATAAGACTGGCTGTTATGACTGTCACTCTTATACTTCAACATTTAAAAGTTGAGATATCCAACAGGACAATGGAGCAACAGTGGCCTAGAAAACCTGATAGAGGACCGCTGCTCTCAACATTACAATGTCCTAATACTTCACATATGCCTCTCTCTTTTCCCTTGCCTCTCTAAAACATCTAGGGGTCCATTAGGATGGCGGATGGATCGCCACCGCCATGCAGGCGGTGGCGATCCGTCCGCCATCCTTGCCCGTCCGCCACCTTTCTTCCCCCGCCATATAACAATAGCGGGGGGGGGGGCCGTGGCGGAGGGGAAGACCGTCCGCTGCTTTTCCACCGCGGTCGCAAGGCGACCACGGCGGAAAAGGCCTGATATGGTGGCAGTGTCTATCAGACACTGCCAGCCATATTAGGATGGCCTGGGAGGAATGCCTTTCCGTGGCAGCAATGCCGCTACGAAAAGGCATACTGTTCCAGCTTTAGGGGCCCGTTGCGGGCCCCTTGGGTGAAGGGGGGTGCACATGGGGGGTACCTATGGTACCCCCATGCGTTTCACAGCACAACATGGCAGGCACTGCGCGGTGCCTGTCATGTTGTGCTGTGAAACGCACAACAAGCATTTTTCACATTGCGGCGGCCGGTGCTTTAAGCACCGTCCGCCGCAATGTTAAAAATGCGGGATGCACCCGCCACTGTGGCGGGTGCCTCCTAATTGGGGGCACGGTTCCTCCGCCCTTGTGGCGGACGGTACCTGCCCCCGACAAGATGGCGGACAGACTTTGTCCGTCCGCCATCCTAATGGACCCCCTAGATTGGGCACACAGGAGCCTTCCAGCCTCCCATAGCTCACAGTGTCAATGGAGCCTCGAAAGGAAGGAAGGGAATCCTGCTAAGCTACTGGTTCTCCCTGACTCGGTTGAATGAGGAAAAGCAGTTTAGCTGTGCCCAAGGAGAATCAGAGATTGGCTTCAGCCTCCGTTCACACCTGTTGCTCTGTGTGTCCAATAGTTAACAGCCATGGCCCTGTGCACAGCTATTATAGCCTTATAGCCCACAGTACCTGAATTTACTGGCCATGAAAGGTTCACTCCAGCGTTCGGCTCTGGCCTTTAACAAGCGACCAGGACTTTAATGCCGGTATAGCCCAGCTACGGAGGGCTATAAGGCTATTAGAACATTCGCCCACCAAAGGCAGAATGTTCTAACAAATACAACAAAGGCCTCACGGATCTCAAAGGGACTGAAATCTTGTCGGGCTCCGTATGGTGAACGACAACATTGGAAAGTTAAGCTCCGGACTTCTACCAGTCATTAGAAGCCTGGAGCACTCCATTGTTTTCAATGGAGCTCCCAACATTTCAATGTGCTAATAACTGTCAAACATTCTCAGCAATAGCTGTAAAACAAAGGCTTCAGAGCCACGGGTGGCTTCAACCCCCTCAGTCTCAGAGAGGCCTATATGCTTATTAATCAGGACATTCTGCCCTCATGGGGCAGATTATTCTAAAAGCCTTTTAGGCAGCCTTAGCAGACTATACCAGTCACGGCAGTCCTGCACCCATGTTAAAAGCTGTTGGCTTGTTTAATGCTGGAGCAGGCCAGTAATGCCCAGTATAGCCCTCTACGGTGGGCAATAAGGCTATGTTATAATGTATTAGCCTTCTGCTGAGGGCTATAGTGGTGGTTAAAGGTCAGTGAGGGCCTTTTATTAAGGGCAGGGCCTTTAACAACCGGTGTAGCCTGAGGAAGAAGGGCTGTAAGCAATTAGAACATTCCACTCATAGAAGATAGAATGTTCACTCAAAATGAAAAATGGAGAAAACAAAAGAGAAACATGGGAACATTGGACCCGCTGGCTTATGCCACCCTCTACTGACCCTGAGTCCTCGATTGTCTTCTGTGGAGTTCCCAGTATGCCAATGATCTAATAATCTGTATTAGCATATGATGATATGAGACACTTCTCACATGTATTTGTTTGTACATTACTCAATATTGTGATTGTCAGTCTCCATCTGCTTTTATTATTTTCATGGTACCAGAGGAAGGCTCCAATTCACTACACCGAAAGGTTGCCACAGCACAAAAGAACACTTCACCTTTTGTTTGTGTAGGGATCCTGTGAGAACCCCGACCACAAATGCGATCTCCTGGCCTCTTAGTGATGGGAGATATGGTTTCACAAGATTCTGTAAGATCACAGGAATGGAGATGTCCATACTATGGAAGACAAATGCTCAGTATTCTACGGAATGAGAAAATCCCACATATTATGGTGCAGTGGGTGTGTATTTTATCTTACCTTCTACTAAAGCATCAGAACTTGAGGAGAGCTGGTCATACGTAGAGTCATCCAGCTCGTTCCTGGAGTCTGACTTGTTGAGTTCATCAGCTTCTGCCCTTTGTTCCAAACTGGGAAGGTCATGCCTTACAAATAACACAAAGTCACATGAGCACAACTATGAGAAACCAACACAGTGCACAGATCAGCACTACTCACTTTTGTGAAATGAGGAAAACATCCAGATAAATACTGCAACGTTGCAAATATTTATAAGACTTGAATAAAGAAAATAGTGCCTGATTTGGTGGCAGTCGGATCACGCACCAACAGCCCATTGGAGGAGGTCCAACCGCCACATTTCAATGCTAGTGGTCGGATCCACAGCAGGCGGAGTCCAGACCGCCGCATCTGAATGGATCTCAGATCCCGAAGGGGCGGCGGTCGGAATCACAGCCCTGAATGGAGGCGGACATTTGTGGACACTTGGAAATCCCTTTCCAACAGCCTTTTCATGCCAGAAAGACGGGCATGAAAAGGCTAATGGAAATGGATTTTGGGGCCCCCAAACAGGGCTCCATTCCATCCTGGGCCACTGTAAAGAGGCCCATGGGGCACATGTAGTGTGCCCACGCACTTCCATGTACTGTGCCATGCACCACATGGTACAATGCACACGGTTCGTGGAGGTGCAGGATGTGCGCCTTTACACGCCGGTTTGTGCTGCGGCCCTTTTCCTGGGCCTCAGCACAATCCGCCGTCCCCTAACCCAATGTGATTAGGGTAGCAGTCCATATGTCAATTGTTATTTTCAACTGTTAATGTGGACTCCTCTTAATATGTAGTCGAAATGTTTTGGCCAATCTGTTTTATGGCCTCTTAAGGACTGTACAAGGGAATGTGAACCCACTAATCCTTCTCCAAACAACATTTTCATTATTTTAATGCGATCAACAGGACTACAAATCCTAGAATGCAAAGAAAAGCAACCTGCAGGAGTTACATACTAATGGAACTGGGAAACTTGAGAGTGTTGCATTAGACTTGCAAATGTTTGAGAATGGTGTTCCAAGTGCTGAGAGAATACTGTTTGGAAAAAGATTAGTGGCTTCACACTCCCTTGTTCAGATCTGAAGTGGTCATAAAACAGATTGGCCGAAACATGTCAACTATATATTAAGAGGAGTCCACGCTGAAAGTTGAAAAGAACAATTTATGTATGGAATGCCGGCCCATTGGATGTTCCACATTTTAACATTAGACGATGGCTACAATGAAAGTGGACTATCTCTTGACGGACCTGGCTTGAAAATACGCATTGGGTCATCCATTTATTTGAATATATGAGGAAAGTGTGATTGTGGTTTTAAAGTTCTTTGCACTTTCACTCACAAGTAGTATTTACACAATAAATTGTTGATGTATAGTAACACTGAAGGAGGTGTGTGGAGAAAAAAATTAAATTTAATTAAGACATTGTGCAAATGATGATGTTGTCCAATAATAATGTGTGTGTTATTGTTGACCAAAGAATTTAAATCAATCCTTCTGGAGTTACTGAAGTTCTTCATTTTACCAATGCCAAAAGGGGTGATTGAGGGTGCCATGGAGGTGGTTGCTGGTTACATGAGAGACATAAGTAGCAGTTTCTGGGTGCTTAATATTGTGGAAATGATAGCTACACCTGGATCTGTTAAGTGCACCAGATATCTAACAGTGATTCATCGTTAATCTTTGGGCACATCAAAGAAAAACATATATCCGCTGTAGTCAAAGTGAACAAAACATGCTCTTCTCTCTAAACCCTTAAAATACACTTTTCTGGACATACATGTTTAATACAATTAGTGTGTTTTGGAATTAAACCAAAGTCCCTACGCTCTACACAACATTAAACCTCTAAGATCAATGGAAGAGCTTTTCTGGGATTGAAACAACGATCTAACAATAAACCTTTATGATGATGATTGGAATATACTATTTTCTACGAAGCATAATTTGAGTCTTGCATTTAAGTAGAATTGTCACCAAATACATACAACTGTGCGTTATTTTATATTACTACATTGGCATGAATGACACATTTCAAGTAAAATAGCAACATGTGTCTCTATTCAATGTGAAATGTGCCATAGAATAGCAATGAAGGAGAAAGGTGTCAGGTGCCAAGTGTTAATTTGCAACTGTTGAAAAAAGGACAGAAATTACACTGCAATCAAAATTAAATAGCTGGTGGAAAGTGGAATTTGTATTGTGGACCATTCAACACTCAGACAAAAATCTGATGTTTGGAATTTCCTATTTCAACATCATCTGCCTGCTAAAAAGGTTCAGAAAAGTAAAAGATTTAGGGGGTCATAACGATGGCGGTGTAGCTGCCACCGACAGGCTGTCGGTATCATGAGGCCATTTTCCACCGCCATATTATGAGGCAGGTGGTGGTTGCTGGTTACATGAGAGACATAAGTAGCAGTTTCTGGGTGCTTAATATTGGGGAAATGATAGTTACATATGGATATGTTAAGTGCACCAGATATCTATCAGTGATTCATCGTTAATCTTTGGTCACATCATAGAAAAAAATGTATCTGCTGTAGTCAAAGTGAACAAAATATGCTCTTCTCTCTAAACTCTTAAAATACACTTTTCTGGACAGACATGATTAATACAATTCATGTTTTTTGCAATTGAACCAAAGTCCCTATGCTCTACACAATATTAAACCTCTAAGATCAATGGAAGAGCCTTTCTTGGACTGAAACAACGATCTAACAATAAACCTTTATAAAGATGATTGGAATATAATATTTTCTACGAAGCATAATTTGAGTCTTGCATTTAAGTAGAATTGTCACCCAATACATAGAACTGTGTGTTATTTTATATTAATACATTGGCATGAATGACAAATTTCAAGTAAAATAGCAACATGTGTCTCTATTCATTGTGAAATGTGCCATAGAATAGCAATGAAGGAGAAAGGTGTCAGCTGCCAAGTGTTAATTTGCAACTGTTGAAAAAGGGACAGAAATTACACTGCAATCAAAATTAAATAGCTGGTGGAAAGTGGGATTTGAATTGTGGACCATTCAATACTCAGACAAAAATCTGATGTTTGGAATTTCCCATTTCAACATTATCTGCCTGCTATAAAGGTTCAGATAAGTAAAAGATTTAGGGGTCATAACAATGGCCGTGTAGCTGCCACCGCCAGGCTGTCTGTATCGTGAGGCTATTTCCCCCCGCCATATTATGATGGCGGGCGATACCATGGCGGTCAGAAACACCGACTGCAACGTATCTGATGAGCTCCTTAAGCCCGCCGGTACTGCGAAGGCCTTCATCATGTAATACATGCCGTCAGTGCCTAGGTGGCATCTCCGGTCAGATTACAATACTGGCTCCCCACCAGCCTTTCCATGGCGGGTGAGGGGGCCTGTTGCGGGCTTTCCTTGTGCAAGAGCAGTTTGTTTTTGCACTTGGGGGGGCACCATAGGTACCCCCCTACATTTCCTTGCACCTTGTGGCAGGCACCGCGTGGTGCCTGCCATGTAGTGCAGGGAAAAGCAAGACCTGCCTTTTTTCCATTGCAGTGGGTGCTGCTGGCAGCAGCACCCTCTGCAATGGAAAAAATGCCTTTTGAGGCCGTTGTTGTGGCGGCTGCATTGCAATTGTATATGTGAGACCGCCACCTTATGGGCTGTAGGTCCCCATCCCCGGTACGATGGTGGATGGACAGAATTACGTCCACCATCGCAATCAGTCCCTTAGAGTTATTTACTCACCTGAAGAAAGTTAGATGAACTTTAATTATAATTTTTTATAAATGTTAAACAGCCTAATGCAGTAGTTCCAAACCTGTGGTCCAGGGACCCCTGGGGGGTCCGCAAAGCCTCCTCTGGGCAGGGCCAGACTGGCTACCGGGCAGTTTTGAATGCTGCTGAGCTGGGGGTTAATTTCGTTGATGGGGACCTGCGTGTACAAAACGAAATTCGTTTTGTTTTCATTATTTCAAAGTACACGCAGGTCTCCATGTACGAAATCAGCCCCCACTGCAGTACAATCTTCCAGGAGTTCGGCAGCATTCCAAACTGCCCAGTAGCCAGTCCGGCCCTGCCTCTGGGGGTCTGCGACTACGTAGAAAATTAAATAATATAAACAGCTTATTTAAGTGTATCTAAATAAAGAAGCTAAATATACAATTGAACCTTTTAAATCCTATGGTAAATGTGAAGGAATTAGAAATTAGAAACTAAAATATTAAATTAGCATCCTCAGATTGATTTGTGAGGGCAGTACAGGTGCATCAAACAGGTGTGTCCACGATGAGTGGATTCAATTGAATTTAGAAAAGCTCCAACCTATCGATTAAAATTAAAAAATGCATTTCTTTTTATTTATATGTGTTTGCGAATTAAATAAAATGTGTCACCATTTATGTATGTGTTTGCTAAATGTTTTTTTCTGTATTTGTTTGTGGGTCAAATCATCAACAATGCTTAGGCAAGGGTCCCCAGCTTCCAGTAATGACTCAGTGTGGGCCCCCGGGTTCCATTAATGATTAAGAGGGGGTTCCCAGAAGTCAAAAGGTTAAGAATCACTTCCCTAAAGCATTCAAATATGATATATTTGGGGATAAATACGTTCAAACGAGGTGCAGACCACATAAGGTATCATCCATACAGCATATGGGTATCAAAGGGTAACTTGTCTATTTAAGGGTGACCATGTCAGAATGCATCAGTGTGTCCACAAATAAAAAATAAAAAAAATCATTATATTTCCAAACTGGGCTTACCAAGTACAAGAAGAATTCTTTCTGCCAGGGAATGGAAGCTGCATCGATTTCCATAAATATTCGATCCAGATTTTTCGTAACTCAGCCGAGTCTGCAGACTTTGGGAGGACAAGAGATTCAAAAAAGATGTGGAATTACTATGACTTAGTACTAATGCTAGACTGTTTCCTACTGTGCACCAACTTGCATGTAGTCTGATCAGAGAGCAGAGGCCGCAGAGATCTTGAATATCACTCCAAATATAAATCCTTTAGATTTCTCTTGAAATGTAGTGTCATTTTATTGAGGAAATGTTGCAGCGTTAATAATTTATATCAAGTACGACTACATACATTCAAAAATTATCCCTTACCAAACCATAATACGATTATTTAGTATGCTTTAGTTAAATTACTTTAGATTTTTTGAGAGCACTTTTGTACTGTATACCTGGCCACTCGTTATAAGATACTCTCTTACTGATGCATAAAGAGCAGCACTGGGATTTTCAGAAAATAATTATGTATACAAATCAAGGCAGAGATTTTCAAGAAATAACTGAAAATCATTAAACATACATTTTAAGGAGCGATGTAGGATAATTTTATGTAAGCATATTTTTTAAACCTATCTGACTAATTCAAAACAAATTCTACACACACCTGTGAATTTTCTAGAGAATCAATGATTATCCAAAATGAGCTTCTTATTGAAACCTTAACCCCAACTCCAAGTGTTTCTGACCTTTCTAATAAACTATAGCATCTCAATTAAGATATGTTGATAATGGTTGAATGACTTCCTAATCGGTGTTTGGAAAACATAGTGAATGAAAAATATTGTGATGCATAAATATCAAATCAAGAATATTGAGATGTTAAAAGTATTATTGACAGAAATATCGAAGGGAAGAATATAATTTAAGTGTTGTTTTTAATATTGTTGTAAAAAATATTGTTTTTATTATTTTTATAGGTTAATTTATACTTTGTTTGTAATGTGTTTGTTTTTTAGTTGTATGTCAATTGTTGTGTTAGCATGTTTTGTAACTTTTTTTAGTAAATTTAAAAAATGTACAAAATTATTTATTTATAATTTTTTTAATGTTTATAATTAAGGTATATGTGATTTTGTTACATATACAGAATGTTTTAATATTTATGTAAATTAGGTGTCTTTTTTTTTTCACAACCGTGTTTATTAGAAGTTTAAGCAGATCATATGTACAGTTCTCCAAAATCAGGAGAGCACGTCAGTGGTCTACGTACAATAGAGTGCATGCATAGCTTAAACGTTTAACTGGCCCCCTCCCGCACCCCTGTCCCACCCAACAACCCCAAAATCCCCCACTACCCACCCCTTATCCCGCCATAGCCCAGTGCACGTGATCACTATCAGCTGCAGTATACAGATTAAAGCAAAAATAGGCATCTTGGAGCCACCTAGGCCCCGAGGTCTCTATCGGTAGGCAGTCCATCATCCATGTCAATGGGAGGCTCCAAGGTCAGGTCCCTGTAATCTGCCCACCGCTTCCAGATCTTATAATGTTTTCGGGGGCAGCCCCTGGCCTCAAACACTGGCAATTCCAACCCCATGAGGAAATCCAAGCCTGCCCTCCAGGCGCCAAGCGGGGGAGCGCGGTCGCTCTTCCAAGCCCTCGCCAAATCCCGCTTGGCCACGACGAGGCCCAGCAGAAGGAGATGACGCTTATAGATGTTACCACCTACTTGATCTAGGATATGAAGAAGACCCAATCTGGGCGTACGAGGAAGATCCCACCCCAGCACCTCCGATAAGCAGTTCCATACCCCATTCCAGAACCGGGCTAGGCCCACACACGACCACACAGTATGCACCAATGTGCCTCTCTCAGTCCCGCAACGCAGGCAGTCTGGGGTAGCAATAAGGCCAGCCTTCCACAGTCTCTCTCTGGTGTAATAGACCCAATGCAGGTACTTGTACTGTATGAACCGTAGTCTCACAGCTATTGCCGCCCCACGGGGGGACTCTAGTGCCTCCCTCCAGTCATCTTCATCCAACGGACCGACATCCATCTCCCAGGAGGCCTTCAACAACATAAGGGAAGAGTGGCAATGAGTGACCAGCGTTTGGTAAATTTTGGAGACTTTTTTATCCCCCAGATCTCACATGAAAAGCTTAGCTTCCACGGGGCTAAACTCTGGAAGCCGGTCCAGCCCTACCAGGCTCGGCGCAAGAGCATGACGGAGCTGTAGGTATTTAAAAAATTGGGTCTTGGGCATATCAAATTCAGTGCTGAGAGCTTGAAAGGATTTGAGGGTAGTCCCGGTAAGGACATGGCCAAGTGACGAGATCCCTATGGAGTCCCAGCCACCAAACCCCTGCAACGAGGCCAGCGCAGGGAGCAGTCCGTTATTCCAAAGTGGAGTTTCGGCCGTCAGCCGACCCCACCAGCCCATGCGGCGCAGTACTTGTCTCCAAATCAGGAAGACTACCTGAGTAGCCTGCGGCAGTTGTTTCCACTGCCCGGCCGAATACAAGAGTGTATGCAGCGTGGCGTCCCCCATCAGAAAATGCTCTAGGGCGTATGCCGGATCGCCATGTCCACCGTACCACCACTCGTTCAGAACCAACAAATGGGAGGCTTGGTAGTAGGATAAGATGTCCGACGTTGCGAGACCTCCACAGTACGTGGACAAAAAACAAGTCCGCAGCGCCACTCTGGAAGCGCCCCCGGCCCATAAAAATCGACCTAGCAGTGAATTCACACGACGGAACCACTGCGGGTCCACCCTGTGTGGATGGTTTTGCAGTTGGTATAATAGTCTAGGAAGGGCGACCATCTTGAAAATTGCAGACCTGCCATAAATATTAAGAGGCATGCGCGACCAAGTTTTGACGTCTGATTGAACCTTGTCCCACACCGGTTGTATGTTACGCTCCCATGCAATTGCAGCAGACTCCGACAGGAAAACTCCCAGATATTTCAGTCCACCGATCGCCACTTGTAGAGCCGAGGCCCAAGGAGATACCTCGGACCTTCCCCCCAGTACCCAAAGAGTCGATTTGCGCGGGTTGAGGAAGAGTCCCGAAACGTCACCAAAAATGCGCAGTATTTCCAAGATTCGAGGGCCTGAACGATTAAGGACCGTCAAAAAGAAAAGGACATCATCCGCATATAGCGCGATCCTGTCTGAGAGTCCCGCTCCCCATACAAAGCCACGAAGCTGTGCATCAATGCGCACCCATGCAGCCAGTGGCTCCATGACCAACGCAAAGAGATAAGGGGACAGGGGGCACCCCTGCCGGGTCCCCCTAGCAACCGGAAATCTCTCCGATATGGCTCCTGAAATACGCACCGAGGCGGTGATGTCCGTGTATAGAAGTCTGACGTATGAGACAAAAACCGGACCCAGATTGAGGCGCGGTAAAAGAGCGAAGAGGTAAGTCCAACTGACAGAGTCGAACGCTCTGTCAATATCCGCAAGCAGGAGCGCCGCCCGCTCCCCAGTCGCCCCCATCGCGTCCACCGCCACCTGTGCACGTCTGATATTGTGTCTTGTCGCTCTACCCGGCATAAAGCCCGCCTGATCCGGGTGGACCAAGTCCACTATATATGGGAGGAGACGATTCGCCAACGCTTTAGCCAACAATTTGGCTTCAAAATTAATTAGAGATATGGGGCGACACGACTCGTGTCTGTCGGGAGGCCTGCCCGGTTTCTGGAAGACTACGATCTCAGCCTGACGCCAGTCCACCGGCAAGCTACCACACTCCCGCGCTGCTTCCAAAGCCCGCCGATAGTGCGGTCCCAGCTGCAAGTGAAATTTCTTGTAGAATTCACTGGGAAATCCACTCGGTCCGGGCGCCTTACCAGTGTTAAGTTGTCCCAGTGCATCACCCAGTTCCTCCGCTGTCAAGGGAAGGTCTAGGGCCGTCCTGGCTTCATCCGATATCGCACGGGGGGAAGGTCAGCTATGAACTTGTCAATCGCCTCTGGTGGGAGACCGTCCCTTGGGGCGTATTGTACCGCATAGTAGCCAGCGAAGCTCGCCGCAAGGGCAGCAGGATCTGTCATAGCAATCCCCTCTCCGTCCGTGAGGCCCGGCAGAGTAATCGGCTGTAGAGTTTGTTGACACAACCGGTGGAGCATGGTGCAGGACTTGTCGCCCCATTGGTAAACCCTGCTCCGCGTGGCCAGCCAGGCTTGTCGAGCCTCGTCCAGTAGGACCGAGGCGTAGGAGTGCTGCGCCTGCAGGAGCAGTCTTAGCGCTACATCGCCATCGTCCTCCCGACACCAATTCTCCAGTACTCCCACCTTAGCCGCAGCTGCCACCGTGGCCTCTTGGCGTTTTCGACGGGCAGCAGCACACCAGGCGATATCCACGCCCCTCAGCGTGGGCTTCATGGCCTCCCAGACCGTCACACTATCCACTCCCTCTGTCAAGTTCTCCTGCCAGTATTGGGCAATCGCTCCGCGCATGTATGTCGTATAATCTGCCTGCTGGAGATGCCACGAGGACATCCGCCACCGGAACGGCTGGTGCGACTTGCGCAGCCCGATCCGTACCGCGACCGGGGAGTGGTCAGACAGCCCTCGAGGCTGAATCGCGGCCTGCTTCACCCTATCGAGGAAGGCCCCTGGTACAAACACACAGTCCAGCCGGGAGAAGGAGCCATGCACAGCAGACACATACGTGTATTCACGCGTCCTGACATGCAAATGCCTCCAGACGTCCACCCAGCCCAACCCATCAATCATTGCCTTCAGACGTGTAGGGGAGGTTGCCACTGCGGCTCCTTGTAATCTCTTTCTGTCCAGGCCCACATCCACCACATCGTTCCAGTCGCCACCTATCACAACCAAGCAATCCGGGATCTCGGCCCACAATTCAAACAGGCGCTCTGCCAGGGACCATTGTAGAGGTGGGGGAGCATACACACTGCCAAACACCACGGGCTCCGCACCAATCATACCCTTAACAAACACATATCGACCCTGGGGATCGAGCCAATGACGCTCATGAGTATATGACAGTCGTCGATGAATGAGGATGGCTACCCCCCTCGATCCCCTGGTAAAACCTGCATGGAACACCTGGGTATATCCAAACCGTTGTAAACTCAGTACCTTCGTCCCCAACATGTGTGTCTCCTGTAATAGCATGACATCCACTGAGTCCCTCTTACCCCAGCGCAGCACTGCCCCACGCTTAATTTTGTCCAGCATTCCCCTGACATTACAACTTAGGATTCGCATGGAGCCACTAGCAGGCGCCGTCTCCGGGAAATCACCCATAGTCTCGATGGGAAAGTCTCTGAAAACCCCAGGACCCAGCCCAAGCGCCCTGTACTACGTAAATCATTGCAGCAAAAATCACGTGCATCCCCGTCAAACCACCCCTTACCCCCCCTCCCTGCCCACCAACACAACCCCCCCAACTACCCAACCTCCGCCTATCCCCCCTCCCCCACCCCTATACCTCATGGAACACTGAAGTATCTGTCGCGGCATGAGGAGCTTCAGGCCCAAAACAGAGCGCCCAAAGCCACCCATACCAATGGATCCCACTACTCTCCCCAACTAACAGTACCTCCCCTTAGGGCCCCCCCTCGAACGTGAGAGGACTAGGCCACCCATGGGTCAGTACCCCGAGCCCCATCGAACCACATGTGTCCCACCGCTCAAACGGAGCGAGGCGGTCCTACAACACTCATAACGCCCCTCCTGTGTCAAGCCATGTCCCAGATCTCACCACACCAGGTGCCAGGCAATCGATCAGTGTGGCAACCACTCAGGGCCACCTGCAGAGACCAGTGACAAAGAGTTGCCAGGGAAGCAAGAAAGAGGTTCCACGGCCGTCAATTTCCAGTCTCGGATTGAGTAGTGTCAGACTGTGCACCATCCAGAGGGCCACCCCCGGATCGGGAGCGTCGCCGTGAACGAGATTTCCTGTGTCTTTTACCCCTGATGGAAGAACCGCTCCTCTCCTGCGACGACCCACGCGAAGATCCGGGGTTCAAGCCCGGCTGGGCATTCGGTCGGATCCTGACCGTCTCATCAGTCCAGCTAAACACTGCCTCTGGGGTATCAAAAAAGTGGGTCTTGGATTGAAAGACAACTCGGAGACGAGCCGGGTACAACAGCGAATATTGAATTTTCAGACCACGCAATTTGGCCTTCGCATCCTGGAAGGATCGGCGTTGCTGCTGCACCAGCTTAGTATAGTCTGGGAAAATCATAATCCTGTGACCGTCGAACAGCAAAGTCTCCTTGGCCCTCGCTTCCCGGAGTATAGTGTCTCTGTCGTGGAAGTTGAGGATTTTAGCGATGACCGGACGTGGCCTCTCTCCCACCGGCGGTTTCTGCATCAGGGCCCTATGGGCGCGCTCCACTACAAAGCAGCGCGACAGGACGTCCGGGGGAAGCCAGCTCTCCAGCCAGTGCGTCAGGAACGCATCCATGGGCCCCTTCTCGCAGTCCTCTGGAAAGCCCACGAAGCGCAGATTGTTCCTGCGCGCTCGCCCTTCCGCATCCTCGACGCGGAGTGCCAGCCCCTTTTGGATCCTGGCCATGTCCTCCACCTTCTTCTTCAGGGTAACTACATCATCTTCCATCCCTGTAATCCGGGTTTCGGTTTCTGTGATGCGAGCAACAGCATTACGGAGGTCCTGACGCAGTAGCATGACATCGGCTCCAACCGCACCTATCTTGGCATCCAGCGTGTCCCTGGATTGTGTAATGGCGGCCATCAGGGCCGCGTTATCAGGACCCGTGCCCTGGCCGCCCCCTGAGGCCCCGGATCCCCCACTGGGTCCAGTGAATTTATCGATCGGTCCTTGCTTGGTGGAACCAGTGCCACCCCCTCCTCTCGTCATGGTGAGCAGGAATTGAGCGGACTGCTCCGCGCCCACGGTAGGCCCTTCCCCCACTGCAATCCAACAGTAGAGTCTACTCGGGGGGCCAAAGGTGACCACAGTCAAAGCCTGGAAGCCGTCCCCAGCGAGCACCCCCAGATACTGTGCACCACAGCTAGGCTCCGGGCGGCAAGCCCCGGCAGAATACGTCTGTCCCCACCAGAAGTGCAAAATAGATCTGTCGCCTCTCTTGCTCAGGGTCTCCAAGGTCTAGGTCCGGACCCCCACCAAGACCTGCGAACCAGGGCGCGCACAGTATAGTCCCGAATCACCGGGAAGCCAAGCCACGCCGGTCCTCCAGGCCCCCCCGGACCCCGCTCGGGTCCCAGTGCAGCATATGCAGGGCAGGCACCTGGCTCCTTCAGCTGAATAGCGCCGACCACCCCTCGGGCCACAAGTCTCTGCACTGCGCCTTACAAGCAGGCACACTAGCGTGGAGGGGGGGAGGAGGGGGCACTCACAATTCGTCGTGGGCTATCTTCGGATCGGCTCCCGGTCGCCACCAGGGCAGCAGGTGCGTCTCTCCAGGCACGGATATGGGCCCCACCGGACAGCACTATATATCGCCGAGCCACCGCTCCATCTAGCACAGCTATATCAGTCCCAGCTCTCCAATCCTGAAGTGGCGCTCGACCCTCCAGCACCCCTGGCTGCACAGTGCTCGCTTCCTTGTCCAGGAGTCAATGAAGATGTAGCCGGGCGGGGATCGCTAAACTCGAGGCCCCGGCGTCTCCAGGGCCAGGCAGGCCGCAGTCCCCCTCCGATGTCCCCAGGGCCCGAAGCAGAATCCAGTAGGAATGTCCCCGGTCGCGCTACCGGTTCCAGGCGGCCCCGGGTCCAGGCAAAGGGAAGCGCGCCTCAGGGCTCACTCCACCAGCAAAGTCTAGCCCACCGGGCAGTCGGGCCCCAGCTGTGATCCACCCCTCCGGGCTCCCCCTGCACTTGTCCAGCGGTCTCCGGGCACTGCAACTGCCCCACCAACACCAGGGGTGATCCGCGGCGACCCACCGCAATCCGGGCCCGGGCCAGCCCGGGGTCGCGAAACTCGAGGCCCCGGCTGCTCGGGGTCCGCACAGGCCGCAGCGCCTCCACGCCGTCTTGGGGTCGCCTCGATGCACTAGGCCGCTCCACAGGGCCCCACAGTGGTTCCTCCAAGCTCCGGTGCCGCTGTCCCCGGCCAGGGAATCGCCCGACCGGCCCGACCACCGGCCGTCGGCCGCCGACCCCGAAAATCGAGGTCCCGGCTCCGCCCGCGGACTCCAGGCCGCACCTCACTGCGGATGATCTCGGGTCACCGGAGCGGCAGAGGGAGCGAGTCGGCACACCGGAGAGATCTGGGTGCCACCAGGAACACTCTCCACACAGGTAGGGCAGTTAGCGGGCTCGGGGGCCAGGATAAATAAACAGATTATGTCTGGGCCGGCGGGAGCTCCTCTAAGCTGCGACCGCCATCTTCGCCCTCCAAGCCACGTCCCAAATTAGGTGTCTTTTTAAAAAAAAATTTACATTATAATTTTCAATTTGATCTTTTTAAAAATATTTTATTTTTACTATAAAATTTGATTTGAAGTATTTGTAAATAATTACTTATTTTTGAATTTGCATTTCTGATATGTATATTTCATTTATTAGAATTCAATTGCAATATATCTTTTGTTTACATTTAGAAATAAATATTAATTACAACGTTTATTAAATAAATTGTGCATTAAATCTGTAAGATTTATATTTTATAATGTAAGGTTTTAATATATGTGTAAATATATTTTTTATAGGTCATTTTAATGCTTTACGTTATTTATGTGTTTTAAAAAGAATGTATCTTTAAAAATGAATAACATAGACAATGTATTGTATTTTATTTGTTTACTACATTTATTTTATTATTAATTAGGTTAAAAATTGTTAAGTGTTATAAATTAGGTATTTGTCAAGATAAGTTACATATTTAAGTGTTTAATCATAAATGATTGGATGTTAGATACATCTTAACCTTGATATATGCTATATGAAATATATAGTGTTACATGTTTTTCATTTATTACTTTGATTATTTGTAGTTCTAGTTTGAGTTTATGTAATAATTTAAGTTTTTACAATTATTTTGTTATAATATAGAATGTATTGTATAACTAAATTAAGGTTATAAATTAGAAATAATTATTTAATATGATAATTGGTACTGTTAATTATTTTGGAAACATTTATTAGGTAATAGTGTGTTATACATAATGATTTTATTGACTGGAAACACAATTTGGAAGATGCTTTACTATGGCGTATGCATGATCAATATGACCCCTTTACTGTCCAACACTGTCCCTCCGACAAATGGTTTAAATTGGGGAAGGTGTCCAAAACTTTCCCCAACATGGGGGGTCTTTAGGATGGTGATTGGGACCGCCCGCCATAAGGGTGGGGGTCCCGTGTGGGCGATTAGGATGCGCCCGCCACAGTGGCGGGCGCATCCTGCATTCCTGGCATTGTGGCGGGCGGTGCACTCAGCACAGCCTGCCACAATGCCAGGAAGGCATGTTGTGCACTTCCATGCACAACATGGCAGGCACTGCTGGGGGGTACCCTAGGTACCCCCCATGTGCCACCCCCCAACATCCTGGGGGCCCGCAATGGGCCCCCAAAAACAAACACCGCATGCCTTTCGCCGACACAGAAAGGCACCCTCCCGCTTGCATTCTGATATGGATGGCGGTGTCTAGCAGACACCGCCACCATATGAAACCCTTTTCCGCCCGGATAACTCATTGACCGGGCGGAAAAGTGGCGGATGGTCTTCCCCCCGGCATACTAATGTGGCAGGGTGGGAAATGGGTGGCAGGCGGGCTAGGATGTAGGGCGGATCGCCACCGCTATGCGGGTGGTGGTGATCCGCCCTACATCCTAATGGGTCCCATGCTTTAGATCGGTGTGGGAATAGTAAAAGTAACTCCTGGGAAAAGCAAATGTAACCTCTCTAGTGTCTAACTAGAGCTTCCTCAAAGTGGTTTAGATTGGAGTGGGAATAGTATATGTAACCCCTTTAGGGCGCAACTCCTTCCCCAAAGTGGTTTAGATTGGAGTGGGAATAATAAGTGTAACCCTTTTATTGTCCAACACCTTCTCCAAAATGGTTTACATTGAAGTAGGAACAGTACATGTAACCCCTTTAGTATACAAGAGTGTCTCCAAAAAGGTTTATAGTGATTTTGGCAAACAAAATTAATACGTATTTGTATTGTAAGATAATAAAGGTACATAACATAGGGACTCATTAAGAAGGCGCTCGGACTGCTGCCTGAGATGTCGGACAGACCAACTGCCTGTCGGTGAAAATCTGCCCAACATCATAATTAGGGCGGCAATTGCAAAAACAACAAGTGATGGACTGAATGTGGATCAATGTCACACACTCCCCCAGTCAAAAGATCTGGGCCCAAATCCATCGTTTTTTTGCACTCCACACCACCCTGGGTTAGACAGTGGCGATATGCAAATCAGCTCTGACCCTGTTGCCCCATGGGAACAGTCCAGTCCGAACTACAAAAGCCATGTCCTTCCCAGAACGGAATCAAGCATCCGAGGACCGGACCGGTTTCGAGGTAACACCTCTCTTCAGCCCGGCTAGCTTGACTCCAAGTGGTGTGGAGTGCCTGGGACCCACGTCTGGGCATCCCCAGCGCACTTAGGGCGGCAATTGCAAAAACAACAAGTGATGGACTGAATGTGGATCAATGTCACACACTCCCCCAGTCAAAAGATCTGGGCCCAAATCCATCGTTTTTTTGCACTCCACACCACCCTGGGTTAGACAATGGCGATATGCAAATCAGCTCTGACCCTGTTGCCCCATGGGAACAGTCCAGTCCGAACTACAAAAGCCATGTCCTTCCCAGAACGGAATCAAGCATCCGAGGACCGGACCGGTTTCGAGGTAACACCTCTCTTCAGCCCGGCTAGCTTGACTCCAAGTGGTGTGGAGTGCCTGGGACCCACGTCTGGGCATCCCCAGCGCACTTAGGGCGGCAATTGCAAAAACAACAAGTGATGGACTGAATGTGGATCAATGTCACACACTCCCCCAGTCAAAAGATCTGGGCCCAAATCCATCGTTTTTTTTGCACTCCACACCACCCTGGGTTAGACAATGGCGATATGCAAATCAGCTCTGACCCTGTTGCCCCATGGGAACAGTCCAGTCCGAACTACAAAAGCCATGTCCTTCCCAGAACGGAATCAAGCATCCGAGGACCGGACCGGTTTCGAGGTAACACCTCTCTTCAGCCCGGCTAGCTTGACTCCAAGTGGTGTGGAGTGCCTGGGACCCACGTCTGGGCATCCCCAGCGCACTTAGGGCGGCAATTGCAAAAACAACAAGTGATGGACTGAATGTGGATCAATGTCACACACTCCCCCAGTCAAAAGATCTGGGCCCAAATCCATCGTTTTTTTGCACTCCACACCACCCTGGGTTAGACAATGGCGATATGCAAATCAGCTCTGACCCTGTTGCCCCATGGGAACAGTCCAGTCCGAACTACAAAAGCCATGTCCTTCCCAGAACGGAATCAAGCATCCGAGGACCGGACCGGTTTCGAGGTAACACCTCTCTTCAGCCCGGCTAGCTTGACTCCAAGTGGTGTGGAGTGCCTGGGACCCACGTCTGGGCATCCCCAGCGCACTTAGGGCGGCAATTGCAAAAACAACAAGTGATGGACTGAATGTGGATCAATGTCACACACTCCCCCAGTCAAAAGATCTGGGCCCAAATCCATCGTTTTTTTGCACTCCACACCACCCTGGGTTAGACAATGGCGATATGCAAATCAGCTCTGACCCTGTTGCCCCATGGGAACAGTCCAGTCCGAACTACAAAAGCCATGTCCTTCCCAGAACGGAATCAAGCATCCGAGGACCGGACCGGTTTCGAGGTAACACCTCTCATCAGCCCGGCTAGCTTGCTTCCAGTGGTGTGGAGTGCCTGGGACTCACGTCCCAGGCATGGCTGTTGTAGTTCGGACTGGACTGTTCCCATGGGGCAACAGGGTCAGAGCTGATTTGCATAAAGCCATTATCTGACCCAGGGTGGTGTGGAGTGCAAAAAAACGATGGATTTGGGCCCAGATCTTTTGACTGGGGGAGTGTGTGACATTGATCCACATTCAGTCCATCACTTGTTGTTTTTTGCAACATCATAATTAGGCCCTTAGGGGTCGATTACGATGGCGGTGAATCGGCATCCTCCGGGCCGGTGGAAGCCACCGCCGGCCCGGAGGATGCGGATTCAGCGCCACGGCATAGAAAACACCCACCGCCAGATTATGATGACGGTGGGATCAGCGGCGGACAGCTGGCCCATACGCCGCTGATCCGCGGGGTGTGGACCGCAATATGGTGGCGGTGTCTGCAAGACACCGCCAGCCACATTAGGATGGGTGCGGAAACATACTTTTCCGCTGCGGCTTTTCTGCCGTGGAAAAGCATGTGGACCTTTGCTTCTGGGGACCCCATGCGGGCCCCCAGGGTGTTGGGGGGTGCACATGGGGGGGGGGTACCTATGGTACCCCCCTGCTTTGGCATGCACAAGGTGGCAGGCACCATGCGGTGCCCGCCACGTTGTGCATGTCAAAGAAAAACATGCATTTTTAACTTTGCGGCGGGTGCTGCTTAAAGCAGCACCCGCCGCAATGTTAAGTATACGGGACATGACCGCCAGGGTGGCGGTCACATCCTAATTCCAATGGAGGGACCGCCGCTTCCCCTGCCGACGGTCCCTCCACCTCGGGGGTGGCGGACGTCCACCATCGTAATCAACCCCATAGTTTGTAATCTTCATTTATATTTTTTAAATATTTATTCAATGTATATGTAGACATTTCTTTTTAAGTATATATGTTTACACGACAAAACATGTTCATGCGTATATTTAAACAATATGTGTGTACAATTTTAATACTGAATAAAACATATAGATCATTTTTGAAATTTTTTTACATTCTACATTTTTCCTTAATTTTCCTAATTGTGGTACATCTATTTTTTTGTACATTAATACAGTTGATTCACATACATTTTTAAACAATTGTTAAATATTTTTTAGGTATACTATAAACAGTTCCACTGGAATTATGCACCAGGAGAGGGCTAAATTATGTGAAAGGGTTGAGTAAATTATGCGGCAAGCCAAGTCATTTTTACACTTGGTAACACTGTCTGGGCATTGGTTGCACCTCATTAGTACCAGTTTAACACCCAAATATAGCAATACGCAACAGAAAGCTGACCAGTCAAGTTTTGAAAAGTCCCTTCCACTGCCCTGCAACATGTGTCACTGCATGTTGGTAACTTTTGAACTGTTTGAGCTAAGAACAAATTTTGTTTTGATTAAAATCTGCAGATTATGTGGCAGATGATGGATTATGTGGCAAATGCGGCAAATCTATAAATATGAAAAACTCGCCACACAATCTCATAATTCCAGTGGCCCTGATTATAATCCTATATTATTTTTTATAGTATTTAGTTAATTTATACTTTACATAAGTGCTTTATATTTTCATATCACTTTTATTGATGTTTTACATTATTTACACATTTTGTAATTTTTATTAACCATTTTTAAACAAGTGTTATTGAAATTCCCATTGTTTTCTATAAGAAGGTAAGGTTGTTATAGAATTTTGAGGGTAGGGGGGATGAAGATAGTAGTAGTAAATGGTAGTTATAGTGTTAGTTTCTAGTGTTTGAAAGGTTTATTTGTAGTTTTTGTTATTTTGTTTACTGGTGGTCTGTTTTAGGCTTAGGTAGAGTTTGTTAGTAATGTATCATTATTTTACATAATGTTATGTTATATGCTTTGTATAGATTAATTGTGATGTTTATGTTTCGTTTGAAGATACTGTTTTTTGTGGGTGGGTATTGTATCTTATTTTACAGGTTTATTGATCCAAAAGTATCCCAGGAACATTTTGATTTTGCATTTTTGTTAAACAAAATCTGTCTGGTTTCTAGTAAACCAATATTTTGAATTTGGATTTCCCTTGATTTTTTGGTTTTTCGGGAGTGTTTTTTAAAAAAAAAAACAGTTTTGGGGTATTTTAGCGGTCCTTAGGAATTTTGATTGATTTGTTGGATTTTAATGGACCCGTTTTATTGTTGCATTTTTTGGGGGGCATTTTTTGATATTTTCTTCCCTTTTATGGGGCTTATATTTTTGGGTATATGGATATGGAGGAAGATCTGCAGCTACATAACAGTAAATCATATTCAAGTTATTTTTTGTGTTCGGGATAGTATGTTTTTTACAAGGTATGTGTATTTGATGTGATTGGTACTTGTTATATTATATTTCTAATGTGATGTATTTAATCGCTTACATTTGATTTTACTTGTAATTTAGGATTTGAGGTTAGTGACTTTTTATATACACATACATTTTATCCGTCTTATTTGCAATTTTTTGACTGATGTATAAAAATAACTTTGATATTTAGTTTAAAGTTATTTTAGTTATGCTGGTTTGTACTTTATGTTTGATTTATTGGGTGCTGTGTAGGAAATGTATTTAATAATATGGTTTTGGCAATTGGTTCTAAGTAATGTACTTCTTTGTTATTAAAGAGTTTTGCTTTACTTTATAGCATGTTGTACCTTATACTGGTTTGTTTGCTAACTTTCAGTGCAATTTAGGTTACAGATTGCTCCATTCGTAGTTGTTGGTAGCATTGTTCTTTTAGTAGGGCTTCTATGAATTTGTTCTGCATTTTGTTCTGTTGGGTTCTGCCTATTATGAATTGGAAGGTATTGTATCATCCTTCTACTGCATTGTTGGCTTTGGCTTCTTGAGCCATGGTGCAATCGGGTGGGCATCTATGTCCAGAGTGGTGCTGTCTGCCAATCCAAGGGTCTTCAAAATAGTCCATTGGGGGACTTAGTTTGTGCTTGTTTTGGTGGTCGTGGTTAGTTGTCTCCGTAAAGGGGACGTAGGCTAGTGCAATTGTGTTTTTAATTTCGTAGGCATATTGGCTGTTTGTTGCATATTCACTTAGGGCCTGATTATGACTTAGGCGATATTGCCGCTGAACTTTTGCCGTGGCGGGCTGAGGAAGACCACCAACCCATTGGCATTCCTGAGCACGGGATTATAACAGTAATCCAGGGCTGGCAATGCAGCAGCGGGGGTGTTACTGTGGCGGCAGTACAGTGCCTTGTACACGTCACCCATGCCACACAGTGCACCTACGATAGTGCAGGAATTGACGGGCACAACATGTGCCCCCAGCCAAATTTCGAAATGGGTTATAAAAACCGGGAGCCCTGTTTGAATCCCGTTCCTTGCTGTCCCGCCAACCTTTTCATGGCAGGATCTCTGCCATGAAAAGGTCAACATGAAAGCAAATCAAAATTTGGCCAGCGGTGCCGGCATCGGTACCGCTGTAATAGGCCGCAGCATTGGCCACTGCCGCTACGGCGGGATCAGAGATCCTGGCAAAGGCGGCAGTCTCACCACCTGATTGAAATCGTGCAGTGGGACCGCTGGGATGGTGGTGTTCAGGCCACCATACGCCGTTATAGCAGTTTTGCGGCCGCCGATATCCTAATCAGGCTCTCATTCCAGATCGTTGGCAGTGTCTCTAAATGCTTTGGTTAAAATGGTAGCAACAGCCTTTTACTAAAATAAACCCAAATAGATATACACTTCAACATATCAAAATATTAATAAAACATATATATTTACAACTAATACTAACATTTAAACATTAAACAATAAACAAATGCACAAATACACAGGGCTACATTTCACATGTCCAGACTTCTCCCCAATGAAGAACTCTGCAGAGTAGGCATAGAAGACTTTTTAAAATGTTATCCACCATCCCCTCAACTGTGCCTGGAAAACTGCTCCTAGCACAGCAATCCGGACACACTGCCAATGAATAGTAAATAAACAGAGGTCTGAGAAGAAATTACCATAATTTTAATTCTTTAAATCCAGGCTATCACAAACATGGAGATATTTTCCCATCGATACAGCTTGATTTCCATCTCCGTCCAAACCTTTCTATTTATTTTGATGGTCAAGTCACAAGTGTTAACATGCAAGGACAAAAACAAACGGCTATCACCAATGTTTCATTTAGGCCCTGATTACGACCTTGGGGGTCGGACTGCCAGGCCGCAGCGTCAGCGGTCGGGAGAAATCCACCAAGCAGATTGGATCCCGACCACCGCAGTTTAATGCTGGGCTGGCTGCGGTCTTCCAGCGGCGGCATGCTTCAGCTCACAGAGTAAGCCTGAAGGCATTGCCACCGCACTGCTGCACCTGCAATGTCATGCGCACACTGCTGCCATGCACCTTGCCGTGCATGGCACTCAGTGCGCGCACAAAAGTGCAGCATAGAGTGCTCAACATGTGACCCCAGCAAGGGGTCCCTTCCCTGCATTTCCTGCATGAAATGGTTGGCGGAAAGGCAGGTCGGAATAGGCATGGTGGTGCCGACTTTGGCACCACCTCCATTCCCCGCTGCTTTCCCCACCACCGCAACAGGATCCAGGATCCTGCCGGTGGCAGCAGTCTTCTGTCGGTTTGACTGCCATTGTCGTAACCGGGCGGTTGGACCGGCGAGGAGCCGGCAGTCAGACCGCCACCGCGGGTACGTCGGTCTTGGGACCTCCGTACACACTCAGAGCCTTAGTAATGTTATTATATTAACAATGACTGTGAACAATTAATGAATGGGCATGTGCCTCGTGACCCAAGTGCATCATTTTATCTTGAATTTGCAGTCATCCTGTGTGCTCAAGTTTCTCGTCCTTTAGAGCCCTCCTATTCAGTGTTGCTAGCCTTGACTTTCATGGTAATTTCTTAATCAGCGATTACTAATATGCAAATTCTAATC
This sequence comes from Lissotriton helveticus, assembly GCF_964261635.1. Taxonomy (NCBI): domain Eukaryota; kingdom Metazoa; phylum Chordata; class Amphibia; order Caudata; family Salamandridae; genus Lissotriton; species Lissotriton helveticus. The sequence continues at coordinate 1,196,593,297 of NC_136068.1, forward strand.
AGAATCCATGGGCCTTTGAAGATGTGGGTAATGCACCAAATAGTGAAGCAACTGGGTCATTTTGAGTTGCTCTGGGTGTAAGACAGGGATTTATCCCAGCACCCACCTTATTTGACCTCTTTATTAATAACTGGAATCTTCGTCTTTCAGGTATTGACAGATATTATCCAGTGGTATGGCAGGTACACAATCTATATTGCTCTTTCAAGATCTTGTTGTATTGTTGGCAGCATTTCTTTCAGGTGTTATTAAGACTATTGTATGGAACATTCTACAAATTGTCTCAAAGACAAAGCAAATGGTTTTTGGATGGCACCCACCACTGACCTATTCCTTCTTATTTGATGGGGAGAAAATCTAAAAAGCTGACTGTCTGCGTTGGTGGTCTTGGTTTGCCAGATCCTAAGAAACTACCCACGCAGGTTACAACATCAGCAGCCGGAACTATATACTTTCAAAACTTTCAGCTACCATTTAGAATTTGCAATAAGGGCCTAGAAGTGTGGACTTCTCTTATTGGAGCTGAATTTTGGAATTGTTAAAGAAGATCAAGGCTGGTAAAGAGAGAAAACATTTACTTTTGTACCCTAAGTGAAGTGCAGAGGAGTAGCACGTTGATCTGCTCTAAACTCGAACTATGGCACACTACAATTGCTAAGGCAGCATTTGTACCTTTTCTGTTTTGTCTTCATGTTTGATCCAATAGAGATGAATCAAGTGAAAGATGTAATCAGATATAATGCTTTTCTCAGCACTTTTTGAACGATGCCCGTAGAAGGAGACAAACACAGAAGTGACGTTTACATTCCAGGCTTTGGTCTTAACTTGGTATCTGGTGCTTTAATATTATGCAAGGGTGTTTAGCTGGCACTAACATGGACACAAAAGAAGTGCATAGGGCATAGAGCCATATATTTCTAGACCCACTTCCAAGTGACTTGGAATACTACTAGTAGAGACAGCAGGAAAAGAAATTGAAGAATTTGCACTTTAGTGCTACGATAGATTTAGTTAAAGGTCGAAGTGCTGGAATCGCTTGATCGTGTTTCATTTACATGTCCGTGATTTATGGTGACAATGGCCGAATTCATTCAGACATATATTATCTATATATTTATGTATAATTCACACACTGTCCCTTTGTAAATACAGCAAAGACGCATGAAATAAGTGAAAGAATACAATTGACGAGCCATGACAAGATGATTTACCTCCACCCTTTTGTGATGATAAATGCACTGATATTGCAGGAAGTTCAAGCGTTATGCTGCTGATACTGGGATCTGTATCGGTGGATCCAGTACTGTGATACTGTTCATTGATGTTAGTTATATAGAAGCCTCTAATTAATTGAATTTTATCTTTTGTATCTAAGTGTATAATTTTTAATAAAAAATTGAATGTTTTTGTAGTGGCTTTTTTATGTAAGTAAGGATGAGGGTGATGATGGTGCCAAAGGTGTAATTGGTCACTGGGGGAATTAATCCGTTACCAAATGGCAAAAAAACAGCCATTCAAGAGTTAAAACCTTTCATGCCGAGTAACTGGGTAAGATTTAGATCCAGAGCACAAATAAACCAATTTTGCACCATTCTCTTAAATCTTGGTATAGTATATTTAGCTTTTTATTTAATTAGGTGTTTTATAAAATGCTGACTGTTGTTTTATGATAGATTTAGAGTGATAAGATTTGTTTGCATTTAGCGCAATAACAATATTTTATTCACAAACTATCACTCGTGTAAAAGGGCAGAATTTGACAAATATCTGGAGTGTTTTTCAGTGCTGAGGACTGGCCTGCAGCTACCAGGATATTATCCAAAATAGGGAGCCTAATACTGTGGAATTAGGAAGGTTTCTGGGCCAATTGGGGGCAGGGGAATTGAGAGATTCCTGTTCAGAGATGTGCCAATGATGTGTAATTGCATCTAACTAAGCCCGTCCCCTTCACTGCCAACATTTCAGGTGCAGACTTGTTGGGAAATCTCCTAACTAGATAGTAGGTGTTTTGTCCGTTGCAGTTGTTAGTTGATTGGAATCAGAAAGCAAAGTGACTTACCAGTAGTTTTCTTTTCCCGTTCTTCATTACAATCTCGAATGTGTAGTTTGAGGCTGTGGCGTTTACTTCTCTAACAGATTGTACCTGTTCAATATAAGTATTTAATTTAACATCATCTATAGGAATAATTCAACCTAGAATGGTTATCGAAGTGTTGCAAAGATCATAGCCATTTGAAGAGAAGTGTTTTGTTATGCATAAACAATAAAATAGAAAAATATTATATAATACAATACAATGATACTCCTCTAGTCCACTGAATGAAATTGTTAAGACTGTTAGACCTAATAAAGAGATTGATTTTAGGACATTTTCACTCTTTCAAAGGAACATTTCAGTCTTAATGGCGAAGGAAGATCATTTCAAGCCCAAACCCCAAGGTTACAGACGTGTCTGCCTCCAATGTAAGCGAAGTGAACCCCCTCCTGCCCTCCACCGCTCTGCATGGATTTAATGGCATGACCAATCCGATGGATGACTGTGCTCTTTACTAATCCCAGACAACAACTACCAAGACATGTTGTATTCTATTATGCATAACTTTATCGTAAAATCCCTAAGACATCCTTTGATTACTAATAAGATATAAGAGAAGTAAACGGAATTCACTCCAGACAACACTGGGATTGAATAGTGAAGTTAAGATGTGTCCTCACAATAACTAGATAGAGTGAAGCCATTTGACTTATACAGTTGGTGGCTGTAGTTGAAAGAGCTCCTTGTCCGGTGCTTTAAACTCCTCCTAAATACACACAAAATTGTGAATGGATTTAGGACTTTCAGACATCAACACATCATCAGCACCTTTTAGGGCTGTTAGAAAGATTCAATGCTATGATTTAATTACTTGTGTGTAAAACAAACACCAGGGTGCACCCACTCAGTATAGAAGAATCCAATTGTTTTAGCCTAGGATATACTTTGAGTCTACTGGAAAGTATAGTACACAGACTCGTAGGTGTGCAATACAATCATTATAAGGAATGGAAATCAATAAAACTTTGTGTATAGTTCATGAACAAATTATCTGTAAATCTACACATAATCTATGAATGTCCATATGCAACCCCTGCATCAAATCATTTTGCTCTAGCAGCTACACACCCATGTGAATCTTCACTAATCACAAATGTAACTAAATTTGAAAATTACTGAGTGGCTACTCCTCTGTAGTCTGAATATGTTTTAAAAATAATGGGTAGTTTAGAAATGAAGGTCAAATTTGTTGAAGACACCCGCTGAAACTATTATACAAACATAATTCTAGGGTATCCTATTCTACTTTGTTTTTCAATTGGTTCATTGTCATTAACGTTTCATTGAAAAATCGACACCCAAGTTAATATGCTCCACCACAGTGAAACATTTGATAAAGAAAACTCATTAATGATCAGTATAATATATTTCACACAAAAAAGACATTTTGGAGCAATTCCCAACACTCTAACCTATACTTTTCTCATAGCTTTAATAATTCACGCAACAGTGTTCCCTTCAGACCAACCTATAGTGTGCCATCCAGTGATTAAAGTTATGAAGAGTATTTGGGAATTTGAGTAGCCTGTTAAGAGCATGTGGTGGTTTTGCCTGAAGATATAAAACCAGTAACTGTTAGTAATTAAAAAAAAGTTTTAGTATTTAAAATGTTCATTTTAAGTATTATATTGGGCAGTGTTTAAACAAAATTTAAAATAAAAGGGAAATTATAATTTTCCTCAAATGTATTGCAATTTACATTGTGTTTTTATTACTTACATATTTGGCCTACTATTGTTTTTTATAGAAATAAATTGAAAAAGGTCAATAGAAATGTTTTATTAGTTTGATGATATATTAATTTTGATGCAGCTAACGTTTACTTAATGTATATATATATTGGAATGCATACATTATTGATTATTTACAATAAGGATATGAAAACTTAACCTTACAATCAAACTACTCTTTCCTCAATGTTTGTGGGTCTGGAGTTAGATTAGTAATTTTAACCCCTCTGCCCAATATAAGCACGTTCTCTAAATAAAGTGGTTTGGATTTAGAATATTAAATCTGTGCCCACAAATATATGCACTTTTAACAATGTTTGTAGGCATGAGTTTAGGATAGTAAATCAAGCTTTCTCTCCCCCAATGTTGGTGGTACTGGAGTTAGAATAGCAAATCTGCCCCTGACCGAAAAAAAAAAGCATTTTCTACAATATTTTGGGGGCTTGCTTTAGAATATTAACTCTGATCCTACCCCAATTTATACATGTTCCCCAATTTTTAGGTGCCTGGAATTAAAATAGTAAATCTGCTCCCTGCAAATATATTAACTTTTTAGAATATTTAGGGGAATTAGAATAATAAATCTGACTGACCCTCTCTCTCCCAAATTTAAGCGTATCTCCACTTTAGATGGAGCTGGAGTTATAATAGTAAATCCAACACCCTCTCTCCACCAAATGAAAGCCCTTTCCCAATTGTTTTAAGGTCTGAAGTTAGAATAGCAAAGCTGAATCCTCCAACCCATATACATGCTTTATTCAATGTAAGTGGAACTGAAGTTAGAATAGTAAATCTACACAATGGCGCCCCAATAACGAACTACGTTTTTTATCAGCCATGAACATTCACATAGTTTGAAGACATGGTATCCATCTTGGATATCATAACTGAGTTTATCTTTCTTCATGGCTCACAGCATATTTGCTAGGAAACCGTAACACAATTTTGCTGCAGCCTGTACTTTGCAATGCAGATCTAGGATTTCCTTAGCAAACAATAGTTGCTTTCTTTGGAGTTGCTTGATGGACATTGAGCAAACAGAGAAGTAATCAGGAGTCATGTTGTGAAAACGAACTTTGAACTATTATGAATATTTAACCATCTTTAACATAATCTTTGCTTAAGGCTATAAGATTGTTACAGTAGTAGTAGTAGTGGTGGTAGTACAGTAGTATATTTTGTGATGGATCAAGAGAGTTTCTAAAGTCAGAATTCTGTTGCTTGTGCTATGTACATGTGATTATGTGTAAATGATACAAGAAACAGGTAGAAACTCTACCACACACAGCACTTAGTGATAAAGCTTGAGTTTCGGGAATAATCAGTTCCACATCAAAGTACAGAGATATGTTTCACAGAGAAATCGCTAAGGTAAATCTATTCACTGCTACAAATAGATTCAGGTCTAATTCTGACCACCCAACATTTTTTACTAACTTCAGTGTTTTGGGGCCTGGAGTTAGAATAGGAAATCTTACCCTCCCCTAATTTATGCACTTCCACCTATGTAAACAGGACAGGATTTAAAATAGTAAATAAGTCCCCCAAGTATATGTACTTTCCACAGTGTTAGTTAGTCTTGGGGTTTAGGATAGTAACTTTCACTCTCCCCCCTCCTCCAATATATGCACCTTCCCCAATGGAAGCTGTGCTAGTGTTAGAAAAGTAAGCCTGACCTCCACCCAAACTATGCACATCCCCAAATGCATGTGGGGCTGGTGTTAGAGTAGAAAACATAACCCCCACCCCTAATATATGTGCACATTCCCCAATGTTTGTGTGCAAGGATTTAGTTTAAAAAATATTCCCATCCCCCAAATATATGCACTTTCTCTAATGTTTGTTGGGCTAGACTTGGGATATACAAACTTACCCTACTTAAATTTGAGGACTAGAGAATAAAAATAGTGACTCTCACCTATCAGCAAACATTTTTTAAAGGTTTAAAGAACTGTACATATCAATGTATATTTTTCTATTTTAGTTAATTTTTGGTTGTACATTGATTTTTTTAAATAACAATACATATGCTTATATTAATCAGCAAATAACTAAAACCCTGTTCCTATGAGGCACAGGGTCAAGACTGATTTGCATATAGCTGTGTTTGAACTAGGGTGGCGAAGTGAGCTAAAGAACGATGATGGATTCAACTCAGATCTGTGTCTGAAAAGTTTCAGCGCTCCATCCATCATCTCCTTGTGTTTGCATTGTTATAACAGTAAAATAAAATAAACCCTTACATGTTTATATACAGATATTTTATAAAGTCAAATTTACTCTCAATTGCATATGTCCTTATTAGCGGTGGCTTCCTCAAAATTAGTTAATCAAGTTGAATGTGGGTTGTTTTTAACCAAACATTATGTGTGGTTATCAAAACTTTAAACTTGTATTAAAAATGAATAATTAATGTAGGCCCTAATGACACTGATGGTACAGACACCACCACATTGCTCAAAGCCAAACGACCTTTTGATAGTCTTACTGAGGAAGAAAAACACACAAATCACTTTACGTAACAGTTATTCATGTTCACAGAAATGACAATTTATGATAAGGTCCAACAAGTGCTGATTTAGATTCATATTGTTTAATCAGTTTGCAAGGTATTCACAATGTAATAACCATGTTTGTTCTTACCTATATATGAACTAATCCACTGCCACACTGTCTCTGTGTCTTGTCTACATCATTTGCTGGACTATTAAAATTAGACTGGCTAATTTTGAATAGCTCACTATTTCATTAATCAATGTACATATTATATACTGTGATGTTCTCTATAGTATGTCAACAACATTTTAGGATAGTAAAAAACATAGAGAGTGAGTTGTTAAAAATTCACAACACCTGCCCCAGCCGTATCTCTTTCGGTCTGGTAAAATAGGGGACAGAAGCGCGTTCCTCTGCTGTGTCTACTTTAATTCTGCCTGCCTCTTAATGCAAATCATCTCTTTTTAGATAGGATGATAGTAAGTAAATTTTTTCATGAATATGAAGAAAACAAGAAGGAGCGTTTAATCAGAACTCTAAACACATTGGACGCTGCATCCTTTTTGTTTTATTTATTTATTTTGACGGTTTTATATAATGCAAATGAGACCCTTGCGGGTATCAGAGTGCTTTACACTTGTTAAAGAACAGAGACATATACAATCAATATTATTATAGTTGAGAAGGAAACATTGTACCCACTGAGAGGGCAGGATCGCCTCCATGATAGGACAGATGCATCGAAACAGTAATATAACAGTAATCATGAGCAAAGATGACGAGTTCAGGTAGGCTCCGCGTGACGAGTTCCAAAGACCAAGGGCAGAAATGTATTCCAGAGTAGTAATTTAACTTCTTTCTTGAAAGATGACGTTGAGGGATTCATTCTGGTTTCAGGGGGGAGGGAGTTCTACATTCTTGGAGTGATACTAGAAAAGGCTCTATTGTAGGTTTTCTTTTTAGAGAATCTCTGAGATCTCAGCAGTAAAGAGCAGGAGCTTCTAGAAGAGCTGGAGGCCCCAGAGAGTTCAAGCTTCTGAGCCAGGTAACTTGGTGTGTTGTAGTGTAGGGCTTAGTGGGTCATGCATGCAATTTGTGGCTAAATTCATTGCTTCGTATGGGAGCCAGTGAAGGGATTTTAAATCAGGGTTGATATGGTTGTTTCTTTTCGATCCAGTGATAAGCCTTTCCCTGGATTTGAGGGAAGCCCTTCAGGGAGCCGTTGTGGATTTGGGCAGGACGGCTAGCATTGCACTTACGTAGTCCAGCTTGGCGATCACTAGGGGTTGGATGGAAGAGTTGAAGTCTTTGGGGGTAGGAAGGGTTTTAGTTTTATGAAGAGGCTCATTTGGAGGTTTACTCCTTTGGTGGCAGCACCAATGTGGTTCTGCATGTTAATGTTCTTGATGAGAATAATTCCTAGTGATCTTGCTGAGTCAATGACCTGAGATAGGCAGTTGAAGGCTGTTAGTTGCTTCATTCAGTGATTAATGATGGGTGATTGTTTCGGAGGGGCAAGTAGGAGGAATTCTGTTTTGAGAGTGTTAAGTTTGAGGTGGTTGCATGTTATGCGTTTTTTTAGGGTTAAGTTGAGGGTTTTGATGTCTTCAGGGGAGGAGACTTTCAGGTATAATTGGGTGTCCTTGGCGTACATGTAATAGTGAATATTGGATGAGCTCAGAATTCACGTTAGTGGCTCCATGAACAGGTCAATGAGAGTGGGTGAGAGGGAGGAACTCTGTGGAACACCTAAGGTGATAGGCATAGACTCAGACATGGACTGATTAGCCTTGATTGTTTTAGTTCTGTTTTGGATAAAGGATGTGAACCAGTTTAGCACAGACCTGAGAGTCCCATCCTACGTTCCAATAGATCTAGTAGGTAGTCATGCTTAAGCGTATTGAAAGCTGAACAAAGGTCTAGAAGTATAAGAAGGCATGATTAGTTTTGATCCAACATTTTTAGCGCATCGTCCACTGTGTGTGTAAGTGATGATTCGCTGCAGTCCCCTGGTAGGAAGCGGTTTGGGATTGGTCAAGAATACAGGAATGCGCAGTGTGGTTACAGAGTTGGACGTGAGCATATTTTTCAAGGAGCTTCGCAAGAGTTGGAATGTTAGAGAAGGGAGGAAGTTATTAAAGTCTGTGCGATTAGCTGTAGGTTTTTTAGAATAGGGCTGACCTGCCCAGACTTTAAGCAATCAGGGATTGTGTCTTGAAGCAGAGAGGCATCAACAATCTTGGTCCAGAGTGAGAGAATCGTTAGTTTGATCTCATTGAAGAAGTTAGGGGTAGCGGGTCATTGTAATGGTTTGAGGGTTTCTGATCTGCTAGCATTTTTAGAATGGCGAATTCTTCAGTGGTTTTGAAGGCTTCCAAGAAGCGTTATTTTTGAAGAAGTGGTCTGGTAGACTTGAGGGTACAGCAACCCAGGAAGTAGAAGGTCTGGAGTGAGATGCAAAGAGAATGTGTTCCAGGGCCCTCTGCAAATTAGATTTAATATTTTCCATCTTCTCAAGAAAGAAGAACCCAAATTCTTCGCAGTTTGAAAGCAGGATGGATACTGCTGAGGGAAGGTTGGATAGGCCAGCTAATTGAAGTTTGATGACCTCAAATAACTTTTTTGATTGGTTTCTTGCTCGATCTAGTTGGTTTATGAAGAAATTTGCTTTTGAGTTCCTAATGCTTTTGTAATATGAGTTCATATGTGATCTCAAATGCTTGAGGTGTTCAAGGGAAGGTGAGGATCTTCACTTTCGTTAAGCCAGTCTCAAGTTACGTCTTTCAGTGCTAAGGCTACCATGGTGCTATGGTTTAGAGTCATTAGTGGGCCTTCTTTTGAGCTGCAAGGGTGCAAATGAGTCTAGAATGTTCCTCATGGAGCTGGTGTAGTGGCTTGTAGGATCCTGGACATCTTACACGTCTACAGGAGGCGGAAGTAGGTTATTACTAAGGGATATCAATTCATTATGGTTAATATTATGCATGCTCCTTTTCCATATTTTGGGTTTTGTTGATTGAGCGGTATTTGTTCATACGGATTTCAAATGAAGAATGTGATGTGGTGGTAGTCAGACGAGTGACAGGGGAGGATAGATTCTAATAGAATAGTGTTAGCTTTGCAAATCATAAGATCTAAAGTCGCTCCCTTGTTGTGAGTTGCGCTGTCAAAGAAATGTATCAGGTTGAGATCAGCAAGAAAGGATTTAAGGCTGTTGACTATATGGTCATTCAAATAATTCCAGAGAAGGTTGAAGTCTCCAAGGTAAATTTTGGTACAGTGCTGGCCCAAGTTTGTTGTGACGATTTCCATGGTTTCTTCTGTGAAACATAAGGTCATCTCCAAGCGGGTGGTAGATTGTGTGTAATTTGCATAGTGGTCTGTTGTTGCATGCAATGTTGATATAAAATATTCACTAGCGGATAGAATAGGAGATAGAGAGTGTTTGACTGAGAGACTAATGCAGTGAATGCAGGTAATGCCTCCACCTGGTCTGCTGGTTCTATCAGATTTCGTGATATTGTAGCTAGGAGGGACTATTATGTCCAGGATGGGTGCAAAGGAAGCATTTAGCCATGTTTCTATCATGAAAAGAAGGTCATGGTTGAGTGTGAGGATAAGGTCAGCAATATCCACTGCATGTCTTGCAGTCAATCTGCAATTGAGTAGCATGCATTTCAGTTTAGAGGTGGCCCTGGTTGGGGAGATCTGAGTAAGAGTGACACGCTTAAGGTTGTATTTGTTTACCACTCTGTGATTAGGTTTTGATTCTCTGTGTTGGTGGGCAGGAATGGATTGGATTTGCCCCTGGTTGTCTATGTTATCAGAGTGTGTGGATATCTTCTTCAGACAGTGTATCTAGTAATCTACTGGGCCGAGTGGAGGCAATGGGGTAGGGTTCTCCATCTTGAATGAGGGAACTTTGAGGAAGTGAGATCAAGTTGGTCAGGAAGTGAATTGGAGGCATAGGGCAGTGGTAGGTGAGATGGTCCTTAGATTGACTATCGGTATTCTTCAAATTCATAGTTGACCACCGATTGTTAGTAGACTTTATGGTTGTGGATAAGGTTGTCGGATCTTGTAGCAAGGGAAAGAGGTGGGGAGAGTGGCAGCAAAACGCATTAAGTAGGTATTCTAAGCAAACACCAAACTTAGTGAAATAGACTGGTTGTGTTGGATTTAAAGCTGATTATTGTCCATCTTAACCAACATAGCACATTGATTGTATTATTTTAGCAATGAATTATGAATTACACTCACACGTTTAGATCAGATATTTAATTTTGATTTAAATGCTTTTATTGTATATATTGTTAAAGGCTTATGCTGATAACAATGTATACAATAATAATAAGGCAATTTATTGGCACTGCCACGGTAAAACAGTATAATTTCTGGAAAACACAAGAAACACTCACAAACCTTTTACATTGTTTTATAGAAACACATTTCCACTTACTAAATGTATGTAGTACTTTCCACGGAGGCAGGTCTGAAAAGAAAAGAAACCGACTAATTAACCCAAAAAATGTATCTTGCTTCAAAGTGGGACATATGACAGGGTTGTACAAGGGAAGGTGTGGAGCCCCCTACCTCATCTGCTTCTTTACTGGTGTAAAACGATAAAGTGGTATTCCGAAGGCGAAAGAAGTATTTTGACCAGGCAAATTTCTGGAAAACATACAGCAAGAAACTCATTTGAATGAACTGTTTCAACAAACTCCAAGAAACCCATTTGATTATTCTGTTTCAACATTCACTAACAAAAGCATTCAATTACGCTGTTGCAGCATACCCCAAGATACCCATTAGATTATGCTGTTTCGATATACCCCAGTATACCCATTGGATTACACTGTTTCAACATACCCCAAGAAACTCATTTGATTATATTGTTTCAACATATTTTGATTATACTGTTTCAGTCAAGAGGTAAGAAAACAGGAGAGGTCCGTCACTGACTGCATATTTATCCATTAGCCAGTCAGAAAGCATAATTTCCTATACATGGTTTAACAATATGTGCAGTTACCATTTTCATTGCCCCTGTGTGGGGAGCTGTTTGTATTGGAATCCATAAATTGCTCCTTCCCTGGTCCATACCGTATTGAAATATTAGTTAAGTCTTCAGCTTCCCAGAGAGCCAAATGTTAAAAAAAATACAACTATTTTGAGTTTCTAGAAAGCCTGTCTCTGTACCAAGGAGCGTTTATAACGGAAAAGTTCTCCAGTACCGCTTCCTGTGTAACTACCAGACCCTCACATAAAATGTGAAACATCCAGCAGGCTACCTAATCTAATTGGCCAGCGAGAGCTAATGCAGTGTGTCTTGTTTGAAGGACATGGACCCCTTGTTTAACTAGTTTGGTGGCATGTAGAGCTGGTTTTGGGCCTTTTTAGCCAATCATCCACAGAGACTGGAAGGATGACATATCAACAATTATAATGGTCGACCCTGAAATTGATTACTGCACCCCCACTAAGGTTTTTTTGGGGGGGACTGTAAGGTGAAGATTGATTGTTGAACACATCATAAGATCTATAACTAGGCTGTGTAAATTATGAATAAATTATCTCAGGAACATTAACAAGCGGTCTTATTGCATATACTATTAAATTGCCTATCAACCTTATGTGTGTGCTGCTATTTGTATTTTGTGAGTAAGATTTGCCTGAGATCCTTTATCAACCATCTCACACTAACACCACTAGTAGCAGGTTGTTCAATGCTTTAGCACCATTTTCTTAATCAAATTTGTACTCTCTTATTTATGGTATACTATCACAGCATATAGATGTGCAGCAACAACTACGATTTATATACTTGAACTACTTCTGGCTTGTAATAGGCACTTTAGTTTGTTGAAAAACTCCTATCAGCTTCTAACCTCAGTCAGTTTGAGTTAGTGCTGCTGGATCCAGACACTACACCATATTGGATTTGTCAGTGATTGCACTGCAATTTACCAAACACAGGCAAAGCTAATAATGGCAGCGGCCGCCATCTTTGAATGTTATTCTCAGCAGTTGCTTGTATTTGTGCCCATGAGATCCAAGTACTGCTCTGCATGTTACAATTAAGACAAATGTTTCCGTTCCTTCCTGGTGGGCGATGCAGGTACAGATCCTGGCTGCACATGGAACTAGTCATGCAGACTTCAAGTTTCCAGGGTTTAAAGACAGCATTTTTATGAGTTTGAAGATGTGACATGACATTAATACATGAACAAGAAAAAAATGTAAAATAATGTTAGAAAGCATTTAAAAGTGGTATTTGATGCATTTAGAATTACTGTCAGAAGTACATTCCTTGAAAAAACACAGTTAAAAATTGGGTTATGGTAAAACACGCAAAACCACTGAAAATCATCAGTTATGGCTAGCACGTACCCAACACACACCATAACTCCTATTACAAGCCATGTTGTTTGAGATGCTGATTAAATGGGAAAACAAATGCTTAGCATCAGCAAATATGTTGTGTATTCTGATTAAATATATCAGCAGAAATACAGAAATGATTTTGAGAGAGATTGAAAATCTACAAAGAGATGTGGAACTAAATGCAAATACGGAATATGTAAACAAATATTTTGGCAAAATGGAGAAATGACTTGAGTGAATAGAAAAGGATGTAAAAAAGAAGAACGCGGTGGAATACCAGAGGCTTCCCGTGGATTATGAACTAGGTAGACTTTACATATGTTTGAGAAAATGTGTCCGTCTCTATGAAAGAAACATGATAGTAATCAATAGACAAAGACAAGAATAAACTCAGGAAGAGGGAGAGAAACGGAAGGAAAGGCAAAGGAGAAGAGGAGAGTGTAAGAGTTGGAAGAGTCAGATCAAAAAAACAGGGAAGCATAAAGACAGTGGAAATAACATCTGACATGGACAAGGAATTGGTAATAGAATATAACACTGTTGTAGTAAAATAATGTGATAGAACTTTAACGAATGTGGAAAACAGGTTTGGTTACTTGGACTTTCCAGCTGCCTTAAACCTGTTTTTACTATTCAGAAACAAGAATAAATGTATTTAAATGTATTCGGACACTTAAATTATTGAACGTTTTCTCTATGAAGAAAATGAAAGATGTACATAGGGAAAGGAATACAGCAGTGGTATGCAAGATCACAATTTGAAGATCCTAGATATGGATGTGCTGAAAGATATAGTGGATCTAGAAGTGTTGGAACCTGGTGAAAGAGTGGAGTTTGACTTGACTGGTTTAACGTTTGATATAATTGATATGCACTTCTGAAAAAAACTCATGGTGGAAGAAAATGAGAACTCAAGGTATATTACACAAACAATGTTTGACACTCATGGAGGGAATTATGTCAGAAACTGATTTGACAGTGAAACCATTCCAAGGGAAGGGGGGGGTGGACAATTAGACTCACACTGTATAGTGTTCTCGGAAGAAGCGAACTTGGGGACAAGGCATGATTTGAAATTATATTGAGAGACAGGTATAGTTATGTGACTCTTTGTCACAACAGGATATTTTTTTCTGGAATACGATCATCTGAAAATACCAGTTTTATGCTTGCCTCCAAAATCCATACCAACTAGGAACATCCCTTGTAGAGATCAATAATACCGGCAAAGAAGAGCCTTTTTTAGAATACTTCCAGGTGCATAGCCTATTTTTTATTTATTTTATTTTATTTGCAGCACTGGGGCAAAAAAGGTAGTCAAGCCTATAGAAAAAATGCCTGTTGGTGGCCGCATAGGAATATTCCCTGTCAGTGGGGTGGGTACTGCGCCAGAGGTCCATAAGCCCAAAGGCAGTCAGGAACTGTTCTAGTCATCTATCATCATGGCTTCAGAGTGTGGCTGTCGTGAACCTGCCTATATCTTGACAGGGCATTACAATGATGTCCCCCTCCCTTAATCAGGAGCACTGCAGGGGTCTGTGTGCTTCATGTCCCAATTCTCTCTATAAAGCACAGATTGTAGTCTTGGCGAGGAGGACATAGGCATTACAACAATCCTTTCCCCATTCCATTCTCTTGTTACTACCGCTTAGCACCACACCCTGTCCATCTGTCCATCCAGACTCAGATAATTGACAATGGGGGCGATCTGCGTGCCATAATACCCAACCCACGGGAGCCCGATGTAAATCCAGAGTGGGCTAAGATCTTATATCGACCTCTAACTACAAACCCACAGTTATTTCCTACTAAGTGTGTCTCTTGTTATTGAACAAAGTCGGGATCGTGCCTAGCAAGGAAGCCCATCACCATTCCTCTCTTCAGTTTCTCTCCCGCCCATTAATCTTCCACATTAGGATCTAGAGATCCTGTAGATCCTGGCTCTGCTGGCCAGCCCTTGTACAAGAACCAGATGAATGTTTTGCACTGCAGCAGCAGCTCCTCTGCTAAGGCGGAGAAGCGTCGCCTCACTGCTCTCAGGCCAGTTGAAAAGGAAAAATAAAATGATAATAACAATGTTATCATTTAATTTTTAGTACGGGGCAGGTTAGGGCGGGGTGAGGCTGGTGTCACAGGGAGGAGGAGTGATTGGTGCACCATAAGTGCACATGACAGTTTGGCCGGCCGCCTTGGGACAGACAAACAGTCGAGCACACTTTTCTCCACCTGGCTGTGCAGCAGAGAACGGTCCCAAGGCTCACAGGCACAGTCTAAGCGGCCAAACAGGCCGCTCAGATCAATAAAAATGCTGCTGTCACTCTGGTGACAGCAGCGTCGTGATTGGCTTAGGGGAAGCTGTGTGCTGCCGGGAGCCAGGAAGAGTAGAGGACGGAGGTGAAACTGTGGCCATAATCAGGGAAGTGATATTTTTTATTTTTTTTATCCCCCCACAGCAACCGCCACTGGTGCACTGGCCTGAACCACAATGCTCCGTCTCATCCAAGTCTGTGTTGTGCCGCAGAGATGCCAATAAAAAAAATATCTCCCCATTAAACATACCCCCCCCCCTACTGCCTCATGCTGCAGGCTTGCAACTGCCCGCTACCCCAATGCTTGAGATGTCTGTCGCTCACCCCTACAAAATATTTCTAAATATTAAACCTGATGGACACATAATGCAACAGTCTTTTCAAATGTCTTGTGATCTAACAAGAAAAAAAAAGGAGAAGAATAACACACAGTGAAATGGATACTGCAGTGTCGTAACTCTGCTTCTGAGGATCTGTCCCACCTCTAGGTCTTCCTGGCATTCAGGAGGTGTTTGTCCCTAGCCAGCTGCGTATTGCTCAGAATTCCTCAACAAGCGACAAAGTGTTACATTTGTTGTCCTCCTGATGTGGCGTTGTCCGTTCGGTTGGCTGCAAAGGTGTTGTCTCCATGCCCTTGCGTTGCGGCGATTGTAACCCCCCTTTATGTTTCTAGCTTTCAACCAGAAGCCAGCCCTCTAATCAGTCCCACCCCTACTCCAGTGCCGTAAAATACCAGGATTTGTCCTCTGACAGGATTCACAGTTTAACCAGGAGGAGCGCATCATATTTTGGGCATTCAATTTTTGCAGCTCTGCTTTTGCCTTATTAAATGATCTTCACTTTGCTTGCACTTCTTGCGTGTAAGCTAGGAAGACTAGAATTGTACAGTTCTAATGGGTGAATGGACTAGTTTGTGTTGCAGCTTGGAGAATGGTGCCGTGGTTCTTGTAAGTGAGGACCCTTGCAATAAGCGGTCGGGTCTTAGCCCTTGGTCAAGAAAAGCCGCTCCTGGCACCCTGTGTGCACATTCTATCACAAAGTGTTAGGAGAAGTCTAGGGAGCCCACCACAGTCTTGATAAACTCCTCCAGGAAACGTGCAGGGTCTCTCCCCTTACATTTTTCGGGAAGGCCCACTATACAAATTTTGTTTTGTTGGGAACGTCCTTCTGCATCCTCTGCTCTGGCATGAAGTGATCAGTGGTTTATTGTAGCACCTTGAAGTCTCTCTTCAAAGTAGCAATGGATTCAGAATAATTCCACAACTGTCTGCTCCACTGAGGTCCCTCAATTGGAGAGCTTCTTGCAGTAGTGATGAGTGCAAGATTGATCCTCACCATTTCCTTTTTAGTGTTCAAGTATGGATTTGGTGTCTCTGATCACCTGGAGCAGGCCCTTCAGAGATGTGTCCCATTACCCACTCCCTCCAGCAGCACCCAGTCTAGCACCAGAACCAGCATCTCCCCCAGTGGATTCACTCCGGAAACCATAGAGCTCAAGTTTGTGAGACAGCGCATTCTTGTGGTCCTTATTACACCACACCCCCATGATGGCATGAGGGCATACTGGCCAACCCATCATAGCACAGGTCCGGATTATGTGGCGAGCTCAAGTCCCAGCAGCTGAGCCATCAGCACCCCCAACAGTGGCCATGCAGCCTCTGGCACCAGGGTACTCTTAGTGGGGTCTCCTCCAGGACCTCAAGTCAAAGCCTCCCCACTAGCCCTAACCCGGTTTGAGGGGGCATAATGCAAAAATATGAATATCACCCCACTTACAAGTTCACAATATTCAGTCACACTACTTTCATACACTCTCAGTCATAATAAAAAAAAGTATATATAATATCACATGTATCAATGTATGAAGTTTTTACATAAAAAAGAAAAATATTTTATTCCAAAAAATTATGAAATGATTCTGTACATATATAAAAAAGGAAAACTGTAAAAAGAAAATAGAATGATTTATACACAGAGAAATAAAAGAATTAATAAGTAATAATTTCTCTGCAAAAATGTTGACTTTATGTAAAATTATGATAGGCAATTGGCTAAATATAGGTCAAATAAGAGGTTCCTTTGGTTGTTAAGGTACCATCTTGCCTTGGCGCCTAGAATAATTTTTTTAGACCTTTTGGACAAACCATTCCCTCAAATCTAAAAGATACAATCTGATTTTTGGTCAGGATATTAGACTGGGGGATTTTTTTTTGTCACTCTAGACGTGGTCTCTCTTTATACTAAAATTAGGGACTCCGATGGAAGGAGAACAATAGAACACTTTTTGAGGTCAAGATCACTCAGGTTCTATAGAATCTCCTAATGATACCGAAAATTAAAACTGTGGATGTATGCCAGACAGAAAACATATTGTTATGTTACAAACTCCTGTATAGACACCTTCAGGGCAGAGTGAATGGCACCTGTTTTGCACTAAGTTATACAAATGTGCATATGGGGTGGTGGAAGGAACAGGTGCTTCACACTGATTTAAAAAAAAATAGCTGATGAGGTGGTTGTTTGGGTAAGATATATTGACAATCTCTTCATTATGTGGGGAGACTGAAATAAAAGTTAACACTATTTTGAAAGGTATTAACAATAACAATCTCAACCTGCACTTAATTGCAACAATAAGTAAAACCAACATTAAATATTTGGATGTAGAATTGCAGATTGATCGGAAAGAATAGTGACAGAATAATGACATCAACTCCAGATAACAGTATTCTCCATGCTAAGAGTTTTCACCCTAATGCTTTAAAGTATAACATCCCTTTTAATGAGTTGCTGAGAGCAAGGAGAATATGTAGTGATCTAACAACCTACAGAAATGAAGAATTGAGGGTAATGGAACACTTGAAGGGGGTACAATGAGAAGAGGATACGTGAAGCAACATTAAAAGTGTAAACTTTGATTAGAGAGACAATACTGTTTGGGAAAAGAAAAGGGAAAGATGGTGCTTAAACTCGTTGACCGCTACCTATTTACCTATTGCACCTAAAACTAAATATATGTGATATAATGAATACATATTGGTGTTTACAGACAAATAACTCCACAATAAGAAATCCTATATATAAGACACCACTGATAACATATAGGAATGTCTCATACAGAAAAGAAAGAGTGGTACACAGTGAATTCGGGGTCAAAGAATTGAGTTGGTTAGAATTTGGAAAGGTATTTAATGATTGCAAGAAGGATTGTGAAAATTGCAAAGCTTGTCAGTTCAGTCTAGACTGTAAGGAGTTTATGACACCGTTTTCTGTGTCCCAAAAAAGATAAATAGCTTTTAGGAGTATGTGATATACATGTTAATCTGCTCATGATAATGTTAATCGGCCCCTGTCACAACCTTACAAGTCCATAAATGGATCATACAGCACAATAGAGCAATCAGAGATGAGGACAGGAACTATCCAGTAGTCAGGCATCATTTTGGACAACTACTTGAGAGGAATGCAGCTACCTCAGATAATCAGTGGTTGATTGTGTGTCAAAATCACTCAAGAGAGGAGACAAGTCACTCTGAGAAGGTCAGAATTTACAATTATTAGATATATATTTTGACATTATATACACAGAAACCAATTGGGTCCTTTGTAGAAATCTTTGAAGAGATGTTTGTACATTCATGGTGCATCAAATTGCCGTCCTTTCAATCAGATTTGCATAATGGAGTAAAGTTCTGTATATGGTTTTCAGATTTTGGATTGTAGAAAAAGTTTTTTTGCTGTTTGCATCTTGTCTTTCAATGTTAACATTACTGTTGAATAGTAGTGAACAGAGGCTTAATTTATGAGTACACATGTCTTGACATTCTATGTCATAAGTGGGATGTGAAATGCGCGTTAGATTAAAGCGGGGGTGCAACAGAGCTGAAGTGTTTGTGGGAGGTTGCGCTGTACCATTCTCCACCAGTGGGTCTTTTTGATCCCAAAATAATTGTTATCTCTTAACATTCACTTCATGTTCTGATTATTGCCAACTCTACAATTGGCACCAAGCGACTCCTGAGGTGTCCACCCACTGAGGAGCTTCAAGCGCCGTTTCCATGGCATACCAAGCCAACCCGGCAGAAACCCAAGACAACCCGACTTCATTGAGGGTTCTCCAGTGCAACTGAATTCATAGAGTACATACTATTTCGAGGTACTGTACATTGAAGATATACTTTCAGGATTCAATTTGACAGTTTCTCCACATGCCGTTTGAAGCACAGCCGCGAGAGTGGTCACGCGAGTGTACAGAAGCTTGAATGAAGATTCTAATCCTGAAGTCGCACAACACGCCTGATGTCAGCATTGTAAGGTCTAATTCCTCACAAATATACATGCACAGCACATACTACGCATAACATTGCAGCCATTTTAGTAAAGGCTTAATGTGAAGCTACTTCATCACTTCTATTTATGCGCGGCGTGTTTGATCAGTGATCCACATACTTTTATCACCTAATTTCTATTGTCGTTATTTGTGTGTGTTACTTCAGCAGTGATACGCACACTTTAAGTCAAACTTATACCAAGAATACACAGGAAGTATAAAGCAGTGATACGCATACTATTTACTAGAATGATATTATTCTATTTAGGATGCAAGTGCACATCGGATCGCAAGCTCAGTGATGCACCCACTATTTACATGTGGGGTTGCTTGTTTAAATTAAAGATCTAGTGAACAACCTGGTTAATGCTGGCATAAACATTATTTTGACTATGCGGCATTGCCTGCATCTATCGCTCTAACCTTCTTGTCACTGAGCTTCTGGCGGATACCACAGACTCCTGCGAATACCTCACCCTCTCAATTTGCAGTAACGCCACCCAACTGTGCAACCTGCACATCTTTTAGCACCCCCCAGGCATGAACGACTCCTTCACTGACCACCTCATGGAAATTCTCACAGCAAAGAGTTCCTCCAACGCCAAAGACATTTTCCTCTGCGATTTCAACCTGCACTGGAACGATCCCAAAGATCCTTATGTCAACGCCATTAAAGACCTCCTGGCAGATCAAGCCCAGACTCAAGCTTGTTCACTCCCAACTCACTCGAAAGGGGCCACTCTTGACTGGATCATCTCTAAGGAAGCAACCGTCAAGCTTATCTCTATAGACCCCTGTGACTGGTCTGACCACCACGCCATTGCCTTCCTTCTACCTGGAACCCTTAAGACAAGGGCACCACAACCGGTGCTTCCTAAACGCTGGGTCAGAGACACCAAGAACCTGGACCTCAATGATCACTACTCTGCAACTATGTCGAACATTCTGGATGACCTAGCCCTACTAAAACTAAAAAGAACTCAAGTCAAAGATAGAAACCCATGGTTCACTGGATCCCTCAACAATGAGAGGAAACACCCGGCTTTTTAAAGGATATCCAGAGGTTTTGGGTTTCGCCAACTTTTATCGGTGGTTTATCCCTCAGTTCTCCTCCGTTGTGTCTCCATTACTCACCTTCTCAAGAAGGGGGTTACTTTTCATTGGTCCTCAGCAGCAGCAGAAGCATTCCAGAAACTCAAGCAGGCCTTTACTGAAGCCCCACTGTTACATTACCCAGATCCTTCACAACCCTTCTATGTGGAGGCCGACGCATCTCAGGTTGCTGTTGGAGGTATTTTGTCCCAGAGAGATCCTACATCAGGACATCTACATCCAGTGGCCTAGTTTTCGAAAAAACTCTTGCCTGCTGAACAAAATTATACGATGGCAGAACGAGAACTCTTAGCCATCAAACTTGCCTTTCATAAGTGGCGCCACCATTTGCTAGGAGCCTATCACACTATAACAATTTACTCAGATCACCGTAATCTGCAATTTTATCAGAATGTCAAAGCGCTAACTCCACGACAATTACGTTGGCTATTGTTTTTCAACGAATTTGATTTTGTAATCACATATAGGCTTGGAAAAGAACAGCAGAAGGCTGACACACTGTCACAATTAAATTTTCCAGCTCTGGACAAGGGTACTGATACGCCTACTGCTATTATCCCTGAACATAAGATCATTGCATTGTGTTCCCCCGACGATTTTATAGAGCAGGTCCAAGTAGCACAACAAAGAAAGTCCACACCTCTTCATACTTTTAAAAAAGGAGACTCCTGTATCATGATCACCAGTTGTACATTCCCACAAAGGAGTTGTGTAATACTGTTCTGAATTAGCATCATGACTCAGCATATGCTGGTCATCCAGGTGTAAAGAAAACGGTGGAATTATGCCAGAGAGATTTCTGGTGGCCCACCCTAGCATCAGATGTTGAAAGCTATGTCAAAACCTGTCCAACCTGTGCACAATTCAAACCCCTCATGTTGCTCATGCTGGACTACTCCAATCAATGCCCATCCTACTTGCACCTTGGCCTACGATTAGTATGGATTTTATCACCGGTTTACCCACATCAAACGGTTTCTCCATTATATGGGTGGTGGTAGATTATTTAACCAAATGGCACACTTTGTTCCTTTAAAGCACATGCCGTCAGCAAAAGAATTAACAGACCTGTTTATACAACATGTGGTCAAATTACATGGCTTACCAACAGCAGTTGTGTCCGACAGGGGCTCACAGTTTGTGTATAGGTTTTGGCGAAGTTTTTGTTCCTCTATGAAAATTGATGTTTGTCTGTCCTCCCCCTACCATCCTCAAACGGATGGACAGACAGAACACCTTAACCAGATCTTGGAACAATCATTGCATTGTTTTCTTGTTACCATGACCAGTGAATGGAATAAGGCGTTACCACTGGCGGAATTTGTGTATAATAATTCAGTCCATGCAGCTACTGGAGTCTCACCTTTTTTTTGTGTATTCGGTTACCACTCCAGAATGCTCCCACTATTGCAGCCATCTGTTGTTAGTCAGGTCCCGGCAGTCCATGAACATCATCGACACTTAGCATAAATCCAGACACAATTTAAGAAACACTTAGAGCCCTACCAAAAACAAGTTAAAAAACAAGCGGATAAACATAGGCTGCCAGCCCCACAATATGCAATAGGAGATCAAGTATGGCTTTCAACTAAAAATTTAATTATTGACGGATCTCATCAGTTAAACCCAAAGTATCTGGGACCCTTTACCATTACCAAAATGATCAATCCGGTAACAGTGAAAATAGAGCTCCCATCAGATTATCAGATTCACCCGGTTTTTCACGTTTCTCTACTACGGCCCTACTCTCCCTCAACTCGGACAGGACCACCCCCACCCCCAGTGAAGGTACATGGAGAATGGGAGTTTGAAGTAGCCAAAGTTTTGAATTCTAAGAGAATTCGGGGAGTGTTGCATTATTTATTGGCATGGAAAGGGTACAGTACGGAAGACAATTCATGGGAACCTGCCTCTTCTGTTCATGCACCTCGATTCGTGCGACAATTCCACCAACAGAATCCCTCTAAGCCATGACCACTACCAGGACTTTTGAGAGGGAGGACTGTCAGGAACCCGTGTCACGCCATCCACAGTGTCCCCTGCATTGTTTGTCAACACCCATATGGTGTGAATATCAATCATATTGCAGTGTTCCTACAATAAGTATTTTAACCAATGTTTGTTTTTTCTTTAATATATTTGCTTTTGCCAATGTTTATTCTTTTTGTATGGACCTTGCCAATGCTTGTTAGATATCTGCGGATCAGGGGCACAGGTGCAGCTGCTTCAGTTGGTTTAACACGTGAGCTGTAACTGTACTGAGCACATGGATTGGATACGCCCAGCAACGCCCAGGACTCATTTTAAAAGTGCTTCAGAGCTAAGTGTTAAATTGAAGCTTTACATGTTTTGTTGTTATTGTAATTGATCAAGAGCTAAGTGTTCAAATGAAGCTTTACATTTTTTCTATTATTACTGGAAAAGATCATTAGTGCGATTTAAGTGGAGAACTTGACTTTTAACTTAATGGTATTGCTTTTGAATGCAATGTGGAAAACTGCTTGATATTGTTGCACATGTGTTTGATTGTAAAATAGGCAACAATTGTTCCTGGTGATTTTGAAGCTTTCTGATGCTCGGTGCACATGTTTTCTGGTTAATAATAATATTAATCTTTATTGCGTGATTAATAAAAATCTTTGCAATTACTCAAAGAAAAAGAAAGCAATGCGTAGTCAAAGAGTTTTACAAAGCAGATAAAAGCAATAGAGAAATTAAAAGTAGAAAGGAGAAAAACAAATCATGCAGACTGGTACAGTACTGTGCATTTGTATAAAAAGCCTTACACAGTTTGCTGTGTCTTTAGTTATCAAAAAAGAAGTGTCTTAAAGTACCAGAGCAGATCTCGGAAGATCTAGTACAGTACTGTGTATTTATACGAGAAGTCTTTCGCAGTTTACTGTGTCTTTTAGTTATCAAAAAAGAATTGTCTTAAGGTACCAGAGCAGATCTCAATAAATGAAGTTCAGACACTAGCCACTGGGTTTAGGGTTGTGTTACCTATTTTCATGAAGCGCACTAGTCTACAGGCTAGCTGGATGTCTTCTCCCTTAAAGCTAATCAGCAAAGCTTGACGACGAGTTCGCACACGTTTTCTGGTTGTGTTTGGACAACAACTCTCCTTGTATTTTGAAATTGACTGATTTTGGTTGTGCACTTCTTTGGCAGTAGTAAGGGGACATTTGACAACATTGTAAAGCGCCAAGGACTATACGTAAAGTGCCCCT
The DNA here is from genome assembly GCF_964261635.1 of Lissotriton helveticus. Classification (NCBI taxonomy): domain Eukaryota; kingdom Metazoa; phylum Chordata; class Amphibia; order Caudata; family Salamandridae; genus Lissotriton; species Lissotriton helveticus. The sequence goes on from NC_136068.1 coordinate 1,196,616,981, forward strand.
TTTCTGATATTGTTGTGCGCAATTGCGTTTTAGTGCGCCATTCTTAAAGTTGCTGGATATTTTGGGCTGCATTTTAAGGCACAGTTGCTTAGTGTGTTTTCAAACAGGCTTGGATTGAACTCTGGGAATATATTTGGAAACGTCTTTGGAAAAGTCTTATGCACAATCAGGTGAGATCATAAGGTGTTACAAAAGAACAAATATACTATGTGAATTCATAACATAGAATACACAGTCCAATACAAATTCCTGTTTTATATTCATAGAAACCTGTAAACACATTTCTTAAATGCTTATTGAGAGACAAACTGTTTGAAGCGCCATCACGCCTAAAAGGTCATCAAAAGTAGTAGAAGACATAATGTTGGTATTGCTAGTAGTCTAATCAGTTTTTAGGGCATTCTGTACTTATCTACCTCTGTATATTTTAGGAAAAGGTACGAGTGGTTCGCTGTGTCAAATTCCAGAACTTGGCTGGCCCAGACGGCACACACCCTCTTCTTGGCAAAGCGTGAAGAGTAGCAGTCTCTCTCTCTTGTCTCTCATCCCAAATCCCCTTCCCTCTTTGGGCACCTGCCAGGGCTACTGTTTTTTGGTCAGCAGCACTGAGAGGTGTTCGGGGGGGTTGAGGAACTTCATCGTCCCTGCAGACGGACCTGGTGTTCAGGTGAGCGGCTGGACTCACATATAACATCCTAAAACCGACCCTGAGATCCAGACATGGATTAAAGCCATCACAGCCTTAAATTGTCCACTGACCATTGTGGACTCAGGCAAATCTCTGGGTATAACCTTGGATTGCAACTTGAACGTGCGAGACCACATCAACGCAATGGCCAAATCTGCCAGATTCCACCTGAGCTACCTATGGAAACTGAAACCCTTCCTTGACGCTCCCGACCTAAAATTGGCAGTCCAAGCAATAGTTATTTCTAGACTGGAATACGGCTGTTCCACTCTCTCTGGTTTACCCAAGATCTCCCTAGCACCTTTAAAAGCCTGCCTCAATGCAGCCGCCAGATTACTTACGGGCACAAGGAAATTTGATCACATTTCTCCTCATCTGAAAGCGCTGAACTGGCTTCCTCTCGAGGTCAGAATACAACTTAAACCAAAGCGCACAGCAGCTGACCAGGGTTTCGCACATCAACTTTGCCTGTTTCAAAGATATTTAGTGGTGCTGCTACTCTCACCATCCGCTGCCAAGGATGTGTATCAAAGCAATAGAGAAAAAGAGTAGAGAGGCGCACTCAATGAAGTCAGTAACACAAAGAGTCCATTAAATACGTAGATCTTCTGTTGTTTTCTTAAATGTATTCTTTATTTTCTTTCACATACAACGGCACAGCCAACGCGTTTCATTCCCAATTGTGCCAAGGGAATTTCATCAGGGCTGCAAAAAGATATTAACGTACATAAGTATTTGATTTATCTTATGCTTAAAATTGCATATAAAATGGCTCATGTCCAAGCTAGTATACAAAAAGATTTATTTTTTACAAAAAGACTAGCAAAGTTTAAAAACATACCAATAGATCCAGACAAATTGGACAGATTTAATATCTGCCAATTAGCAAAATTACTTATCTCCTTATGGATGCAAATGCTCCCTCACCAGTACATTGCTACCACAAGGCCAGTTCGAGCCATAGTGCTTGAAACTGGGGGAAAGAAACACCAGGCTATACCCATTGGAGAGATAGGTGCCTGGAAGGAGTCAAGTAATTGTGACATGCACGATGTTTATTAAGTTGAAAAAGAAAGTATGTGGTCGAGGTGACCATAATCCAAGATTTAGAAGTGAAAGTCAGACGTGAAAGTCATGCTGCTAAAAAACCATTAAAGTGAAAAAGTGCCAAGCTTTGGTGACCCCAAAGGACTCTCGAGTGTCACAAGACGTGACTAAAAAGATTTATTACAAGGCTCACCATATACTAAACAGTCAGGTTGATACGGTAGTCTAGATGAGGTAGCTCTTAGAGAGCTGTTGTGAAGGATGATCGCAGTAGATCACAGCGTGTTCCTGGAGTACAGATATAGTAATATAATTTATGATTCCTATTGTCCCCATATTAGGGCCAGGTGTCCGATACAAAAGTATGACCAGACAAGATTGTATACATCCTATTCTCATTAGGGTGAATATTATCCCCAACGTACATGATAACTGCATTGAGAGTGCTCGCAAGTGGTATAGGCAACACTCCCTAACCCAGGACGTTCCCTTAAAATCAAATGAAAGGGGAGGGTGAGCAGAGACCAAAGCAAAAATGGTCCCTTGTGACCTTATTTGTAACTATGAAAAAACTGTTTTGAAAAACGCTTGCCGCTCAGGTCCGAGTGGAATGGTAGTTCGTATCCCCCCGAGTTAGTTGAAAAATGCAGCTTTGGAAAGTCAAGGTGTATGTTGATCCTGGACCCCTATATGTAGAAAACGTAAAAAATATTAAGTTGTATACCGCGTATGGGGAATGGAGAGCTTGGCTATCATAATCCTGAGTTAAAAAAAGGAAGTCATCAGGTATGTACAAATGTTTTAAGAAGGACCTATGCATTTGAATCGAAGCAGGTCCGAAATTGTATTCATAAAATTTGGTCCAACCCTCCTTATGCATATATACATCCTAAAATATCTAATGAGTAAGGAACTCATATAAGCCCGAGGGGAAGAACAAATATCTGAACAATACCAAAGGCTTAAGGTTGAAGTATGTATACCTTTTGAAATATCCAATGCGTAGCGAACTCATATAGGGCAGTAGTCTGCATTTCTAATTAGGTGACAATATTAATGGACCGAGCTCGAAAGCAGATAATGAAACAGTTGAGGGAGAGGCAGATCGTTATAGTAAGCGGTAAACACCTCTACCTGCTGATACTAAGGGCAAGGAGTGTTCTATATTAGCCCCCCCTCACACGTAAGCCTAGAGGCCTCTGCTCCCCTAATGTTCGGATATCATCAGTTTGAACATAGTACCTTAAGGGAACTGCAAGGCGGGGGACGTTCAGCGCGCTCCGGGAAATAACCGGCGTGCATAGTACTTTGTCTTCGCGTTATTGCGGAACGGTACCTGAAAATGGCCAAACAATGTCAGGTTACCACCAATGGAAACAAAAGTAGAAGCCCGGCAGGAACCCGAAACTCCTAACAGCCTCATGTACCTCTGATATGGTCCCCGTTCTCCGCCGCTCCTCCTCATGGATTAGTGGAAGCGGGGAAATACCGGTATACGCCATATTTAAAACAAAAATGTGCCATTACTTGGCGGCAATCACGTGGTACCGGGACCAACCCGTCACGCTTTAGGGAATCCCGTGTCCACAAGGGCGGCCATCTTTGAATGTAGCAAGAGATAGCATATTTTCAGTGTCTAAGGATACAAGACGTCGCATTATATCGACGATTTGAAAAGTTTGCAAAATTGAAATAAAATTACAATGAATTAAATTAAGAAAGGGATGTTCTCTTATATCCCATAGGTTATTAGTTATTAGATCAATCACAATAGTTTTTAGTACATCATAACTATAGGATTGTGTTAGGTTGAATCGAAACCATATAATGTATAAAAAGGGGCGCACGATGTAGTCGTGTCATAATATCACAATCTTGACGAGTGTGTGAGTGTCTAATTTATTCCCTGAAATGTAAGTAAGGAGAGCGCAGTCGCAACCGACCCTGGCGGCCATCATGGAATAATCTGAAGTATGCGCACAATGCATATGAAGTGCAACATTGAATGTACCGAATTCTATCCTGCAGAATAAAGTCAAGCTGGGGACACCCAAAAGGGGGAGGGGAAAGGGGGGGGGGGAGGCGCGGAGGGAAAGCCAGTGTGGGTGCACCCCAAATTATTGTGACACAACTAAGGTGCAAATATAAAACAAAAGTGAGATAGTATTTACAGTGCAGCCAACAGATAGAGAATGACAGGCAGACTGGGGTACCATGCGAAAAAAAGGGGATTTCTCAACATGAGCAAGTACCCCTGCAGAACAGTCCAAGATGTCGCTGAAGAATTCCCAAAATGAGAGAAAACCCCTAACAACTGTCCAATATGTCATGGAGTAATTACAGTGTGTGGAAAAACAACATTACAATGTCAAAGAAACCAATGTTATACACACATTATGCAAGGTATCATAGAGAAGTTACAGGGTGTGAAAAAACAACGTTAAAATGCAGAAGAAATCAATGTTACACACACATTGTGCAAGGGCAAAACAGAGGGAATCTGTTACAGCAGTTTGTTTCTTACAGTATAACACAGTTTGTTTCCATCTATTCAGTTAAGCCCTCTATTCATCCCCCGCACCTGGCGGGGACAGACCTCAGGCATGATTTACACATTCAAATCCTGATGTCCGGAGCGTTAGTGAGTAAGGGAAGTGACAAAGATGGTGGTGGCATTATTTTATATTTTATGCCAAAAAGTGATGAAACTCTTTGTCCGTGTTATGCCCCCTTTGTGTTGCCCGCAAGCGGCAAATCCACTTTGCTTCCCTCTGCCTAACAGCTAGTTCTCGGTCACCCCCTCTTTTGTCCTGTGGTATGTGATCAATACCGTGGAACCAAAAGGAGGTGTCATCTGGATGTTTCTCATCATAATGTGAACTTACTGGGTAGCGTTTGTCTCTGCCAATGATTGCCCTTCGATGCTCTTGAATTCTTATTTTCAATGGGCGGATGGTACTCCCCACATAGATGATATTACAGCTACATCCCAATACATAAATTACGTGTGTGGTGTTACAGTTAATAAAACTGTTTATTTTGTAATTTTTCAATGTATTGTACCTGAAATTGGTGGTTTTATTTAGGCCTGAATTGCAAACTATGCACGACCCACATGTATAAAAGCCCAACGGTTGGGATGGAAACCATGACTCACGCGGGGTGGTTATGTAACTTTGACATAAGTCATCCCTGAGGGATTTGCCCTTTCTGTATGAGATAAGTGGTCTATTGGGTATTAAGTCCCGTAGGCCAGGAGCGTTTTGCAGAATTTCCCAATGTTTTCTAAGTACATTATGGATTTTGTTACTGTTGGCATTATATTGGGTCGTGAAAGTTATACTGCGGTCCTTCTTTTTGGGTTTAGTGGGGTTAACATGAGTTGTCATCAGCAGAGTGTCTTCCCTATGTAAGTTCTTTGCTTTTTGTATGGCTACATCCACCACTTTTTGATCGTAGCCCCTCTTGAGGAACCTGTTTTTTGCAGTGGTCAGATTTTGAGCATAGATATGTTCTTCGCTGCAGTTTCTGCGCAGTCTCACCATCTCGCCGTATGGTATATTATTAATTACAGAGCGAGGGTGGGCACTGTCCGCATGTAATACTGCATTACATGAGGTTTCCTTCCTGTATAGGCTACTTTGTACCACACCCTCCTTGACATAAAAACAAATGTCCAAGAAATTGATGGTTTCTTTACTGTGTGTCATGGTCAATTTTACGTTATGTTTGTTGTTGTTAAGATATGTGTGGAATTGTTGTAAAGATTCCACAGAGCCCGACCAGAGGACAATGATGTCATCTATGTACCTCCCCCAGAATACAATATGTTCAGTCCAGGGGGAGGCACATTTGTTCCAAGCATGCATCTTTTCAAAATGGCCCATAAACAGGCAGGCATACGATGGTGCAGCCTTAGAACCCATAGCCGTGCCACGGGTCTGATGATACCAGATAGAATCATGTAGAAAGTAACCACATACTTTCTTTTTCAACTTGATAAACATCGTGCATGTCACAATTACTTGACTCCTTCCAGGCACCTATCTCTCCAATGGGTATAGCCTGGTGTTTCTTTCCCCCAGTTTCAAGCACTATGGCTCGAATTGGCCTTGTGGTAGCAATGTACTGGTGAGGGAGCATTTGCATCCATAAGGAGATAAGTAATTTTGCTAATTGGCAGATATTAAATCTGTCCAATTTGTCTGGATCTATTGGTATGTTTTTAAACTTTGCTAGTCTTTTTGTAAAAAATAAATCTTTTTGTATACTAGCTTGGACATGAGCCATTTTATATGCAATTTTAAGCATAAGATAAATCAAATACTTATGTACGTTAATATCTTTTTGCAGCCCTGATGAAATTCCCTTGGCACAATTGGGAATGAAACGCGTTGGCTGTGCCGTTGTATGTGAAAGAAAATAAAGAATACATTTAAGAAAACAACAGAAGATCTACGTATTTAATGGACTCTTTGTGTTACTGACTTCATTGAGTGCGCCTCTCTACTCTTTTTCTCAGAATACAACTTAAGCTGGCATGCATCACACACAAGGGCCTACACTCAAACTCCCCTGCATATCGTGCACAGAACTTTGTGGTATCCGGAGGAATCAGAAACTCATGGTCTGCCAGTGACCTCCTACTCCAGCCTGAATGCTTTCGGGGAAAAAAAACTATAATCGGGCATTCGCTGGGGCTGCACCAAGAATATCGTACTCCCTCCCACCCGCCATCAGAAGAATTCCCTCTCTTGCACGTTTCAAAAAGGAGCCCAAATCCTTCCTCATGGGTAAAGTCCTCGGCTAAACCCCATTCCTCAACCACCACAGACACTATTGCCTCCCTCCGTCGACCTCAGCCACATCTCTGCCCATCTGAGCGACCTGCACTGGCTCCCCGTCAACAAGAGGATCACGTTCAGACTCCTCACCCACGCACACAAGGCTCTCCACGACATGGGCCCCAAGTACCTCAACAGCCGCCTCGCATTCTACACACCCACTCGCCAGCTCCGTTCCGCCAGCCTCGCCCTCGCCACTGTCCCACGTATTCGCAGATCCACCGCCGGAGGAAGACCCTTCTCCTACCTGGCGACCAAGACATGGAACTCCCTCCCCACCCACCTACGACTGACCCAGGATCATCTCTCCTTCAGGAAACAACTCAAGACCTGGCTGTTCGAGCAGTAGCGAATCCCCCTCCCCCCAGCGCCTTGAGACCCTAGCGGGTGAGTAGCGCGCTCTACAAATTTCATGATTGATTGATTGATTGATTGACCTTTCGCCCCACCAGAAACCTGGGGCCTGTCCTCAGCAACTGTAATATTAACTGTACTTTGTACACTTCCATCCCTCTTGTACGCAGGCCAGAATACAACTTAAACTGGCATGCATCACACACAAGAGCCTACACTCAAACTCCCCTGCATATCTTGCACAGAACTTTGTGGTATCTGGAGGAAACAGAAACTCATGGTCTGCCAGTGACCTCCTACTCCAGCCTGAACGCTTTCGGAAAAAAGACAAACTATAATCGGGCATTTGCTGGGGCTGCACCAAGAATATGGAACTCCCTCCCACCAGCCATCAGAAGAATCCCCTCTCTTGCACGTTTCAAAAAGGAGGCCAAATCCTTCCTCATGGGTAAATTCCTCGGCTAAACCCCATTCCTCAACCACCACAGAGACTATTGCCTCCCTCCATCGACCTTTTGCCCCACCAGGAACCTGGGGCCTGTCCTCAGCAACTGTAATATTAACTGTACTTTGTATACTTCCATCCCTCTTGTACTCAGCACCCCCCCACCCTCCCTATTTTATGGTATACTCTAGTGATCCCATGCCTCTTGTACAACTCTATGACACTGTGAAGCGCTCTGATACCCTAATGGGTCAAGTTCGAGCTCTATAAAACACAAAAATAAAATAAATAAATAAAATAAAATATATTTTTGTACATGCAAGCACAATTGAATTCAAAAGGTATTTTATTATACAGGTATTTCAAAGTTATTTATAATTTATAAATAGAACATACAAGTATTCTCATGCTTAATAGTCAAATGTTTAATCAACCTTCGATATTTTTGCAAGTACCTGTTAAACCAACACTGGTTTGGAAAAAATTGTTTAAAACATTTGAGAACTATTTGGTTGATTCAGATGGTAAGACATTTTCTGCAGAAAGAAAATTGGCATCATTATTTAGTTTCTTAGGGAATCCTGCCAGTGAACTTTTTGAAAATCTGCAATCAATTCCAGCACCGAAAGATGAGAATGCTCAATGGGATATGTTCAATAGGCAGCATGCAGAACTGAAAGGCAATTTACAGAGGTGCCAAATGTCATGTGATGATTGAACATCATAGTTTCTTGAAGGGAAACAAATTGGGGGAAGTATCTGTTGAGGAGTACGTTGCTGCTTCAAGGGTTGTAGCAGCAAATTGTGATTCTGGTCAGAATGTTAATACATATAAGAGACCAATTTGTGTTTAATTGTTAATCTAAGAAATTTCAAGAAAAATTATTGGCTTGTCGTAATCCCACGTTTTCAGAGGTGATGGATATTGCCAGAAGCATTGAGAGGTCAATATTGTCATCTAAAGCATTGACAGTAAAGGTAGTCAACACTAATTTACCAGTGTGTACAGTGTATAGTTCAAATTAAGAAAAAACCCAAAGAAGTGTTGGAAATGAACAAAATCTCAGTTATGTCAAGTGTGGTTCTAAATCACATCTTAGTAATAATCCAGGGTGTCCAGCGATTGAAAGAAAATTTAATAAGTGCAATCAAATTAGACATTTGCAAAGTGTGTGCAGAAGTACAAAACCCAACAGTAGTGTTAATGTAAACACAGTAGAAGAGGTGGGTAATACTCTAGATAACGTAGTACTCACATTATATAATTCTGGTTCTGACTTAAAAATGTATGCCATAGATTCTGTATTTAAAACACCATTGGGGTCGGTACACATAGGAGATGAGGCTATTCATGTACTGGCTGATTCGGAACCCCAGATTACCATCTTGGCTGAAGTTAGTTGTTAAGATAAATGGAAAAACGTTCAATTAAAAAAGACATATATCAACTGAAAAGCATTTGGCAATTGTGATATCAAGATATTTGGGTATTTTTATGATAATTTAGAGTTTCAGGGTAGAGCCATATATAACAAGATATATGTGGCTATTAATGGAAAACATATCATTGGATGGTATGGCTTGGGAAAATGTGGGGTGCTGTTGTGTCCTGGAACTGATTGTCCGATTGTCTTAAGAGACATATTGTTGAATCATGTTGAGATTCAACAAACTAATGTTAAGATGGTGATTGAGAAGTATGGTGCTGTGTTTTTTTTATTGGTTTATGAAAGACCAACAAGAAAAACAATACCAGCTGTACACACATTGAAACGTGCAAGGCAAATATGATTGGACATTACACCAGCATAAGTGAAGTGTTAGACAAAGCAAAGGCAAGAAACTAGAATCACACCCATTCTAGTCCTCAGGTATGTTCTGAGAGTATCAGCCTTCCACCATCCCAACCCATTTACCCCACATCCTGTGAAATTTCTTCGGGCAACCTCTCGCCTCGTACAGGGGCCATTCCTGAGCGACGCACCAATCCACCCCTCTGCGCCAGCGCGTCACAGGGGGGGGGGGGCGTGTTCAACCAGCAGGCCGCAATGTCTCTTTTGGCCACCATCATCGCTGTGTTCAGAAAGAGCTTTTCAGCCCTGGACCCATCCATTCCCTAAGCGATACCCAGCAGGACATTCAGTGGGTTAAGGGGAACTTCCCACCATAGGACCTCAGTGATTTCCTCAGTTATGGACTCCCAGTAGCGCACGATCTCTGGGCAGAGCCATACCATGTTATAGAAGTCAGCTCGTGGGGGGCTGCAGCGGGGGCAGGGTGCATCAATTCAGAGCCCAGCGCGATGCAGTCGCAGCGACGTGAGCTAGGCAGTTTGTAGAAAGTATACTTGGACTAGGCGGAGTCTTGTTGGGGTAGTCACTGTTTTGGGGGCCATCAATGCATCTCTCCAATCCGCATCATCCAGAGACCCAAGCCCGCCCTCCCATCTGTCCCTGATTTGTGACATTGTATTGGGAGTTTTGTTGGTAAGGGAGCGGTAAATACGGGAAATCCCTCCCTTCCCCAGGTTACCGGTCATAGTCTGGGCTTCTGGGGGCTGTATTCGAGCAGGGGGGTGCCATTCGAGATGAGAGAGTGGCGTGTCACACCTGTAGGTATCGGTAGAACTGGGAAGGGTGGAGGGAGTAGTGGGATTGGAGTTCTTGGAAGGATCGAATATGGTTCCCACCACGGAGATCACCGAGTAGGGAAATACCGATGAGGTCCGATGTTCAAAAGCCAGAAAGGCTGGTGACCTCCCGAAGCAATGTGCTGCACCACAGTGAGGTATGTTGGGTCAGCTTCTTCGACCATTGGGTGTGACGTAATGAAGCTCGCCAGGCCAGAAGTACCCCGCGAGTGACTTCAGGTAAGGTTTGGGGGATGGCGTCTCCATATAACATCCCCTGGATGGCGGGCAGGCCCAGGGTGTGCAGCTCTAAGCGGTATGCCGGGTCCGACCATCCACTGGTATACCAGTCATGCACAGTGAGGAGCCAAGTCGCTAGGTAATAGAGGTAGAGATTCGTCATCCCCAAACCACCGTCAAGGAATGGGACCCGGCACTGGGTAAGGGCCAGCCGAGGCCTCCGGCCTCCCCACAGGAACTTGGTGGCCATGCTGTCCAACTCTCGGAACCATGGTCTTGAAAAGGAGAGGTGCGTATTCTGAAGGATGTATAGAAATCTGGGGAGGACCATCATCTTAAAGAGGGTATTCTGCCCATAGGGTTTAGGGGCAGTGTTTGCCACTTGAGGAGATCCGCCCGGGCTCTCTTCACTAATGGAGTGACAGTAAGTGTCCAAGCGAGGTCGGGGAGGAAGGCCACCCAGATACGCAGATCTTTGAAGGACTGTCGTCAAATAGGTATCGACGACTGCCAGTCGAAGCACTCTCTCAAGAGATGGAGCGGGACCAGAACGGACTTAGTCGTGTTCAACCTAAGGTCGGAGGCTTGCTCGAAGAGGTGCAAGGCCCAGAGGCATCGGGGTCCCGACTGAGTCGGATCTGCCAAGAATAGCAGAACGTCATCAGCATAGAGGGAGATCTTGTCTTCCTCTAAGCCTGCCATCTCCATCCCGTGAGGAGCCGGTCAGATTGTACTAGACAGGCCAAGGGTCCCATCGCTAGCGCGAATAAGAGGGGTGAGAAGGGGAATCTCTGCCTCGTGCTTCTTTGATGGGGAAGGGTTTCGACAGTGCTCCGTTGACTAGGACCTGGGCCCTGGGTTTGCAATATAGTGCCTTGACCAGGCCATGGAAGAGGGCCCCAAAACCCATTTCCACCAACATTGCCTCCAGATAATGCCAGTCCACCGAGTCAAATGCTTTCTCGAAATCCACAAGGAGGGATAGGTAAGGGGTCAATTGTTGTTGGTTCGCTAAGGCAAGTGGAAGGCATCTGAAGCAGTGCTGAGTTCCCCGGGAAGGCATAAATCCACACTGGTCGGGGTGGACCAGTCTGGCCAAGTAAGGTCTTATACGGTTGGCCAGGACCGATGCAAATATGTTAAGCTGAGTTGACGAGGGAGATGGGGCGATAATCGGGACAGTGTCTTGAGGGGGGCTGAGACTTAGGGATCACTACAATAGTTGCCAGATCCATCTCAGGACGGAATGAGCTGTTTTCCAACGCCTCCTGGTACATTTCTAAAAGGTGAGGAATCAAGGTGTCCCGGTAGAATGCATAGAATTCCTGTGGAAGTCTGTCCGGCCCAGGTGTCTTGACTGCAGCCATACGTGATATGGTGTCACTGATTTCTTCTGAAGTGACAGGGAGGTCATGGACCTACGCCTCAGACTCGCTGAGTTGCGGGAGGGAAAACTGCTTGCGCCGGAGGAGCTCCGGGAGCAAGAGGGCAGGGGGTTGCGCAGTGTAAAGGGTAGCATAGTAGGCGGAAAAGCACTGGGCCACCGCCATGGGAGCTCGCTGGGGCACTCCGTCCGGATCAAGTACTTCAGGAATTATACGATTAGCCATTGGATAGGTGGTCAGGCAGTGGAGGAGTTTCCCATTTTTGTCACCCCACCCTTACACTCGCCCCATGGAAGACTACCATAGGAGTTTGGCAGCCTCTAGGGAAGTCTGTTTGATCTCATCCCTTAGAAATGCCAATATCCTGTCCTGGGCCTCCGACCTCTGTTCACGAGGTTGAGCCTCGATTAGAATAGCCTGCGCCTCCAGGTGCGTGAGGTGGGAATCATGCTTCACACATGTAAGCTGGAGCTGGCCTTTGGCAAAGCCCCGGATAGTGGCCTTACCGGCTTCCCATAGGGTGCTGGGAGAGGAAACCGACCCATGATTGGTGGTGAAGTAACGACAGAGTTAGTCTCCCACTTGGTCTCTGAAGTCATGGTCTTGGAGGAACCAAGCGTTCAGCCGCCAGATCGGGGCGAAAACTTAGGGAGACCACCCATCCTCACTGCCACCGGGGAGTGGTCGGATAGACCTCTGGGGAGGATGGTGACATTGTGAAGTGCATGACAGTCTGGTACCGGTAGGAAAACGTAATTGAGTCTAGCATGCGTGTGGTGGGAAGCTGACGTGTGGGTGTAGTGCAGAGTTGTCGGGTGCCATAGTCTCCAGGAATCACCAAGATCCAGCTCTGCAGCCCAATTTGACAGGGAGGTAGACTGGGCAACCCTTGAGGCAGATGGTGTCATGGCAGTGTCAAGAGTGGGGTCCATCACAGCATTGAAATCTCCCCCAACAACAATCGTCTCCAGGGGTAGGGTAATCAATGTAGTAAGACGCCAAAGTGTGGAATTCAGTAGGGAAGGAGGTGAATATACAGTGATCAAGTTCAGGGGCCGGCCACCTAAGCTCCCCTCTAGCATAAGATAGCAGCCATTCGGGTCGTGAGTCGTCTTGCGTACCACGAGTGGAAAGCCACGGCGCACTAAGATAGCCACCCCTCTCGACCCCCGTCTAAAGCCGGAGTGCCAGACTCCTCCAAAGCCATAGCACGCCAGGAAGGGACAGCGATTGCCTAAAAGATGGGTCTCCTGGAGCAATAGTACATCTACCATGTGTCGTTGAGCATACCGCAAGACCGCTGTGCTTTTGACCTTGTCTAGTAAACCAATAACGTTCCAGGACATGATGTGAAGCGATACTTTCTCAGCCTGGTTGTCAGACATAGGGCTAGCAGGTGTAGGGCAGGACATCTGGCGCGGGTGGCCAATGTGGGCGGAATGGCGCATGTGCGCGGTGTGGTGGATACGGTGCTACAGGGCTGAGCCCTGTGCGTTTGCCATGCAGCTGAGTATGCAAGCTGGTACAACTAACAACGGAACCAGCGAAAACAAAGCAGGACATCAGTCCCCCCTCTCCAACCTCTTCCCCTCCCCCCCACCCTATACTTCAGGAACAGAAGCATCTGTCGCCCTTACAGTGAAAAACCAAGAGAGAACCAAACTAAAACGCTTGGGAATGGGGAATCGTGGAGGACCCCTCCTCATAGCAGGATGTGTGTCTTCATGACCATCGGCAGATAGAGTCAAGAGTACTTGGAAGAGCAGCGCCCAGCCGCAGAGTTAGTTGTGTCGGAAAGATAAAGCCGGGATCAAGCAGGACCTGTGAGGCGCATCGGACTGCGGGAAAGATTAGTGCCAGGTAGGACCACCAATGATGGTCGGGGTGAGACACCCACAGGGTCTGAGCGACCTGAAGAACCAGAGCGACTCATCATAAGATAGGCTTCAGGGAGCGCCCCGGAATCCACCTGGTGAGTGGAGCTCAATGGCAAATCAGAGCAAGCCCGTCTATGGCCCCTTCTACTGCACGAACGGTTGTGTTGCGCCCAGAGGCCTGGGGAATTGCGGCCGGCACTTCCAGCGCCGGAAGTGGGAGATGGAGTCAGAGTGTTGAGCCTCAAGGGGTGCTCCTCTGTCACCCATGACCATGCATCTGACGGGGAATCGAAATAGAGGGCCTTATTCTGGAAAAAGACCCGCAAACGGGCTGAGAAGAGGAGCCTGTACTGTATGTTGTGCTCGCGCAATTTCTGTTTGACCTCCCCAAATGATTGGCGATGGTCCTGTACTTCTCGAGTGTTGTCTGGGAAGATCATGATCTTCCGGCCTTCATATTTGAGATTTTGTTTCTTACGGGCTTCAGCCAGAACAGAGTCTTTGTCCTTAAAGTTGTGGATTCTTATTATTATCGGTCTATGGGGTGCTCCCTGTATTGGCTTGGGAGCCAGTGAGCGATGTGCCCTTTCAATCACAAACCATGGGGAGAAAAAGCCTTCTGGCATCCATGAGCACAGCCAGTGCTCTACGAAGTCCGCCACCCGGCCCTGTTCGCTCCTTCTGGAAATCCCACTAGGCGAAGGTTGTTATGACTGGACCTGTTTTCAGCATCCTCAGCCCTTCGGTGAAGCTCCCAAGTTTAAGAACAGAGGCGGGTGACCTGCTCCTTCAGCTGCTGGACATCATCCTCCACAGTGGAAATACGGGATTTGGCTTCCGTAATCCAGGCTGTGTCATTGCGAAGGTCCTGCCGGATGAGAGTCACATCGACCGGGACTTCAGCAATCTTTCCCTCCACTGATGTTTGCGAGGCATGGATCGCCTGAAGGATAGTGGACAGATATGTAGGGGAAGGAGGTTCTTTGTTTGCAGCTCATCCACTCGCCCCGGAGTCGGTAGTGGTAAAGCGGTCCATTTTAGTCTGGGTGGCGGAGATCTTTGGTGCCCTGTCCCTACCCATTGCCGACACTCTGCAAGGCAGGAGAACCAGATGAGACTGCGTCGTCCAGTCGGGATGCGGGAAGCCTGAAAGCGGAAGAGAAGGGGAGAGAACCCCGCTACTCCGGGCTCTACTGTCCGACCAACGGCCGATAGCCCTTACACAGGTCTAGCCACCAAGCGAGGGTCGAGGCCAGCAGTGGATTCAGGGCGCAGGGCCGGCGGTGTGGAGGAGCACGGTGTAGGACACAGGATGCACAGTGAGCGAGGTAGCCAGGGAACGGGCGGAGGGCGATCACTCAATGCAATGGTTGCTGTGCATCAGAGAGGTTCTCCCCACCAGATCCCTGATGACCCTAAGAGGGATTAGACGTCCCACCTGGCGCCACCCCTTGAGTCAGCAGCCGAGGCCCCTCCCGCACCACAGGACATAAGGGGGTGCCCAAGAATAAAATCTACACCCAGAGCCACAGACTTCAGCGTAAGGGAAGACCTCCAGGAATCCAAAGTGTTGGAGGGGGGCGAAGAGTTGCAGCGGGGGGGGATTGGAGCTTCCTCCCTGCCGCCCGAACGACAGCCGAACCCCCTGCTACTAGGATCCAGTGAGCATCCCCGCTCCTCACCTCTCAGTCTGTATTCGAGCAATACAGCAGTTGGTCCTCACATCCCCGTCACTCACAGAGTGCGAGCCAGGAAGGGAGGGCCACGCATCCAATGCAGCAGCAATTAGCCCTCATATGATGACCGGGAGGAGAGGGGGGTGCATAAAACGGATGTGCATGTCTTCCCTGCCGTCTTCCTCCTAACTGTAGGCCTCACCTACACACCAGGCCTCCTAGTGCTGACCCAGTTCGCAGAGCCAGTACGAACACGGCAGTACATTCAGCGGTCTTCTCCTCCCACCACCGCCCGGCGGCCGAGCGTGCGTCTCAATCACCCCCTGGGAGAGGGGGGGGGGCTGGCGTTCAACACGGGACCTCCGCAGCGGTGATCCAGGCCAGGTTCAATGTCATGGAGAGAGGGAGAGGAGGAAGCAAGTCGCCCAAGAGGGATGGTACCGCCTACACCGCTGCCCGGAGTAGCAGCCTAGACCTGCAAATAAAGATGAGGACACTTGGGTCCCAGACCATGTGTAGCGGGCCCCCGATACTGCACACGCAGGAGGGCAGCGGCTGGGGTGCCCCGCTTACACCGTTGTTATGCCCAGGAATAAGCTAGTACAATGCCCCACGTGGTGAGGACCCACCTGGAGGTCAGGAACCCATGCTCAGGCCGTACATTAGGTAACCTTCTTCAAGTGCACCTCATGGTTACCAGGAGACACAGTTCACCAGCCGTTTCGCCCCTATGCCACCCGAGCCGACAGCCGAAACCACTCCGCCTGCTCTCTAGCTGCTCAGGGTCAGCAATCAGGTGGCACAGGGGGTCCGCCGTAGGCCGCCTCCCAGCTCCTCAACTCTTCTTGCTAGCTCTGTCGGATCAGCAAAAGCAGACCTCCAGGGCCCCGCGGCCGATCCAGTCCCACAGTCCGCCTGCCGTCCCCAGCTCGATGCCGCCGAAGGGGGTCACCACACCCAGGAGAGGTGCTATGATGCAGGGCACTGAAATCTCCAGTAGCAGGCTGGGCCCAACACTCACTTAATATGCGGCTCGGACTCTGGCAGCAACATCCACCAGCTGGAGCGGGACAGTCTCTCGCCTTCCCTCTTCTCACCGCATGATCGACAGCCGGTCCTCCCACATTCCGCAAAGCGCCTCAAGAGCCCAATACAATTACAGCGGCAGGCCACCTCCACAGCCCACGGCGCCTCTCACCTCCACCAGGCGCAGGGCTCACTGAGAATTTATGAGATTGAGGTAGTTTTAGACCAACATGAGTGTGTGGTTCCTACTGTGGCTGCACTGGACAACTGTAGAGGTACTATATCTGAATTGGAATGGTTTAAAATGTGTTAGGAGGATGAGCAATTGTTGTGCTTGATACAATATCTTGAGAAGGGGTGGCCACCTAGTGGAAATTTAGAACTTGGTTTGCAAAGTTTTGCCCAAGTATCTAGAGAACTGATTGTGGAGAATGTTATTTTAGGGCATGATTAGTTTGTGCCACCGCTGGGACTCAGACATAAATTAATTGATCTAGCTCACCATAGACATCCAGTTGTTACTATTACTAACAAATTGCTTAAACAATTAATGACCAGCTATGGAATCTGCAGTTGATAGATTCATTGACGTCTGTCCAGTCTGTGTGAATTCAGATAAACATTGGAAGGTATCTTGTGAACCATCATATTTATCAGAAATTCCAAATAAACCGTGGGATAAAGTTTCTAGTGATTTTTCTGGTCCATATAACCTAATGGGACAAAACTATAGATTCTGGATTGTGCTTACTTATAATTTTTCAAATTGGATCTTTCACATTTTTGTGAGTAATCCCACAATGGAAGAAGTTATTGAGTTTTCGATGGAATTTTTTTAAATTGCAGGATTACCCAAAATATTGATGTCTGACAATGATGTGCAATTTAAGTGCCAAGCAAATTAGCGATAAAGATTATCACGACTGAGTGAATAGAACTAAACCTAAGATTGTTAAAAAAAAGGAGACTGGGTAAGTATCTCAAAACCCAGTGTGAATCACAAACGAACATATAAATTCACCAAATCTGTTTATGTTGTTAAATTTTCAGGAAGTGCAGTGATACTACACAAGAAAGGGTGGTGGAATAAAAGCTCTATTGTTGTTCTAAAACCAGAGCGGGAAATTTCTTCAGAGAATGTGATAAAGATGATGATAAGTTTAATTTCAGTGAATGGCTGATGACAAAATATTCTTATACTGATTCAACCAGAGCTTGTCAACAACTACATTTGCCTGATTGTAGAAGATCAAACAATATGGTTGGCAATGGAACTGTACATGAGGAAACATCTTTAGTTCAATCACAATGTACAGAGATGACACTGACGCATGAAAAAATGTCCACAGATATTCAGAGTCAAAGTAAGGTACAAGTTGCCAGCGAAGTTGAATGACTATGTTTTAAACTGAAAGGCAGTTGAAGTTTTGAATTGGTATTTAATGTTTAGTTGGTTTTTTTGGCATTAGACAAATTAATGCTTTAACTTCATTGTTAGTTTCTTATATTTTATTTTATTTCATCTAGTCTTCTGCTTTATTTTTTATTTTTAAAGGGGGGGACATATTGTATAGTAAGGAACATGATGATGTGCACCCATGTCATGACATTCTATGTTGTAAGTGGACTGTGGAATACAAGTTAGATTGAAGTAGAAGTGTAACTGAGCTGACATGGTAGCGGGAGGTTACGCTGTACCGCTCTCCACCAAGGCGCCTTTTGGATATCAAAATAAATGTTATCTCTTAACATTTACTTCATGTTCTGATTGGTGCCAACTCTACAATTGTGCACTCCTTTTTCTTATAGGTAGCAAATTTATTGAGAATAACCCTTTTCAACACCTACTATAATGAACTGTTGAGATTTGCCCACTGTGGCATGATTGTGGATGAAATGTAAAAATACAAATTTTATTCATTTATTGGAATCAATTAAACCACCTCCAAAATTAAGCAAACAGAATTACTTTTCAACGAGTGACACATACCTGTAGGTATGTGACCTTTCTCTATGGCCTTATATCAACATGTTCTTGCTTGTCTCCCTGCAACTGAATATTGGATAATTAACCTTAGACTTAACCCTAAAAGACACATACTTTCATTTCCAGCTTGTTCTTTTAAGTCTGTCCCTTCATTTATTCTCATCCTTCTGTCTCAGCTTCTTTTTATCTCCTACACTCTTAATCTTGGTTTCTGAACAATTCTTCTCTTACTTTTGCTCCACAGACGACTTCTTTCACTAAATCCAGCCTTTTCTGTCTTTCTCAGCGACGAAACTGTTCATACGAACTTAAAAGGTTTTAATTATTGCTTTTCACTTTATGTTGGCCTTCTAAATATTTACCTGATTTGTTTCAAGCTATTAAAATGCCACTATTTATCTCCTGTTTGGTCTCTAACCACATGCTCACATCTCTCCCTATCATGCTGAGCTTGGCCAGCTAACTATATATGTTCAATGCAAATTTGTATTTCGGTGTATTATTTTTAAGTTTCTACATCCACTAACTTCACCTTACTTATGTTTCCTTGTTTCTCCCTTATTCTTTGAGCTCCACTTCATGACTTCTTGCTGTCCTCCCCGTGTGTCATCACCTTCCTTTTCTTTTTCACTATTAGCACTCAAACTTTACAGTGCTTTTCCTGTTTCTATAAGCGCAGGCCCTTCACTTGCCAACTTAAAAAAACTACTATGGGAACACTTTTTGTTAGCTAGTTGGTGATCCCAGCGAATAGCACGTTCTCATAGCCTAGTCGTCTGGTGATGAGGTCTTTGCTGATCGTTTACCAGGTGTCGTCTGGTAACCATTTGAAGATTTTCTTCACCATCCTTAGGGTGTTAAAGCGGGATGCGGCTACTGCATTGACTTGGGTGGTCATGTCCATTTTGTTGCCTATAAGGAGTTTTAGGTTTCTTCAAATCTTTAACAAATGGTAACCAGTGACCTCAGCAAGTTTGGGGATAGTACAATGTATAAAGTTTCCAACAGTGCTCACAAGGGGATGAGAGGTTAGTTACCATATAACCCCACTATCATCAGCAAATGCAGACGAACAAAAAACACACAGATTGTCCCCGAGCACTTTACAGTCATCGGTAAGTGTCCATATAGGGATCCTTTTCCCAAGAATATTGTTCAAGTGGAACAGATCAGTCCATAATTCTTGCAAATCAATGTTTTATTCCAGAATTTCAATCCATAGAACCGCAGCCAACACGTATTTCGTCGAGCATAAATCTAGCACATTTGACTTCTTCAGGACTGCAACCCAAAATAACAACACATAAGTATATGTCTAATACATCCAATTGTCTTCTCAAATCATAGGTAGGTTGAAAAGTAGTACCAACGCAACCAAAAACCAGTGCT
This sequence comes from Lissotriton helveticus, assembly GCF_964261635.1. Taxonomy (NCBI): domain Eukaryota; kingdom Metazoa; phylum Chordata; class Amphibia; order Caudata; family Salamandridae; genus Lissotriton; species Lissotriton helveticus. The sequence goes on from NC_136068.1 coordinate 1,196,636,568, forward strand.
TTTAGAAAAGAAAGGACAGAGCCAAATTCCCCAAAACTGAGAAAAAGTTAAATCCAAGGCTAGTGACAGTCAGTGATTACTACCAAAGCCTACCAAAAACAAAATCTTAAATAACCAACCTCTCATAATATCTTGACAGTCAACATAAATTAATCTCAGACATTCCAATCATCAAGAGTCTGGGTAAACCACTCTTGGGTCCTCATGGGTCAGATTGCTCTAAAAATATATATATAAAATACACATATATATTTCTCGTGTCTCCATCAGTAATAGCTCACATTGATGCCCCATCCGCCATTAAATTACTCATTCAACAATGTACCTTCGCAAAAAATCATCCTGAAGTTAAGATATATATATCATATGAACTCTCTAACATTCAGCAGTACCTTTAACCCAACTAAGACAACATATAAAAACAAAAAGAGAAAGCCGCCAGTACCGTTCTGTAATGTCCGCCGTTGTATAATCATGAGTCAATATCCTAGTCTCTTGTGCCCGTAATAGAAAGCAAATGTTCTGAAATCAGAATCCATATACTAGTAAGCACTGCAATCAAAGTTGAGCTAATAAAAATGTTATACTGCCTCACTCCACCTTATAAGTAAAACTCACCCCATCAATCCGTCCTCCGTAGTATACGTAAATATCCCTGCTACAATTCTGCAGTACACAGTAGATCATCACGAGTATGTGATCTACAAGTTATCAAAAACAAAAGGAAAAAGGGGACAGTTGTAAAACCTGCACCTCTCCGCTCTTCTCTGAAAATCTCATACTGCCTCACTGGACCTTATAAGTAAAACTCACCCCATCAATCCGTACTCCGTAGCATACGTAAATATCCTTGCTTCAATTCTGAAGTACACAGTAGACCGTCACGAGTACGTGATCTACAAGTTATCAAAACAAAAGGAAAAAGGGGACAGTTGTAAAACCTGCATCTTTCCCCTCGTCTCCGAAACTGTATATTTTTAAAAGACTGCCATAACCGTGTCTTCACTCACCTTCTTTCCTAACAGCATCCTAGTCCCGACACTGCAATCGGCATTCTACACCAGCGCCATCTTGGATTTCCTATTTATGCAGTGTCGCCGTGGGCGCCATCTTTGAAAACCTACAGTTTATTAATATGTAACTCTATGGACCCCCAATAAACTATACAATACGAATCACACTCAATTATTCGTCACACTTACTTCCCATATCTTCAGAATAAACTCTGCTCACGTCGCTTATCATTAACATTATCTTAGAAGCTCACCGCGTAGTCTCACGATACCCGTACGCCACTCCCCCCGTACTAAACAATAGTTACAATAACGGTCTAGTCATCATTGTTAATCCCGCAAGAGCCATTTTAGAGTATCATAACCTTTCGAGATTCACTGGGTAATCACCCGATACATCCAGGCGACAATTAATACAGTTCCTTCAGCCCTTTAATGGGGTGATCGTCACCATATTTGTTAAAAATGTTCCGATCGAAATCTCAAACTGCATAACTGATTGTCAACAAAAATGTATCTTGTGTTTAAGGTGAAGAAAAACCAAATTCCAAAAAATAACAATTTCTTGATCCCGCAGCCACGTTTACTGGCCAACTTGTAAGTTCAACTACCACGTCATGGGCACACAGTAGAATAGCTGCAGCCATACTTCAATATTTAAATCACCATTTCAAAATAAAGAGCATGCTATACTTATATCTCATGCTCTAAATAATCCCTATGTGTCCACAAGTAAACCCATACACACTGCATTGGGCATTGGAGGTAAGGGGAAGAAGAAAAGGAAGAGGGGGGAAGGAAGAAGAAAGGAAACACAAATACATAGTTCCCTCCACACTAAGAATGATAGTAGATTCCTGTCTATTTACAGCTAAACGTAATTACACATATCTTCCAATATTACCACATCGACACAGTTCATAGATAATGCAGTAATATAAATACACGATGTACGTATTCATTGGTCCAAACAAATAACCTCAATTCAAAAAAATAACCTCATTTCAAAAAGCAAGGTAGGACATTATTTAGTATAACTGATTTTGTTATATACCTCATATCTCCACAACAATTATAGTCCACTTAAATTAAAAAACAATATTTCATACATGATAAGCAATACAGTCACATAATTTGAAAAGAAGGAGTAATTAAGTTACTCTTGGCCTAAAAAGTATTGAAACCCATTATCTATAGTCATCCCCTGCTCTACTGCTTTGAGTTTCATAAGCCAGAGAACTTCCCTTTGTCTTAATTTCAGCTGTCTATTGCCACCCCTTTTGTCCTGCTTAACGTGAACATTGATTTGCAAGAATTAGGGACTGATCTGTTCCACTTGAACAATATTCTTGGGAAAAGGATCCCTATATGGACACTTACCGATGACTGTAAAGTGCTCGGGGACAATCTGTGTGTTTCTTAGGTTTCTTGCTTGTGAGTCTAAGGTGTGTGGGCAACCATATGAACTTCGACAGCAAGGCATCTCTACTGAAGCCACCACTTTGGTCTTGCCCGAGTTCCGTGTGAGGCAGTTGGATTTCATCCAGATGGCCACTTCAGTCCTGCAGGCAGTGAACTAGTTCCTGGTGTTGCCTGTTATGTCCGAGAGGTACAGTATCAGTTGTGTGTCATCTGTGTTTGTGAGGATGTTTATGTTGTGAGTCCGTATGATGTTGACTAGTGGGGTCTTGATGATGGTGAAGAGTATCGGGCTGAATCAGGAGCCCTAAGGAACTCTGCAGGTGAGCTAATGTGCTTCAGAGTAGTGGGGGGGACATGTTGAGGGTTTGGGTTCTTCCAGTAAGGAAGGAACATGTCCATTTGAGGGCATGTCCGTGGATGCCTCGTTCCTGAAGTTGTCGGACCAAAATGGGTTGGGAGATGCTGTTGAAAGCTGCTGATAGGTCTAAGAGGTTGAGAGCTCCAGTTCACCCCCTGTCGAAGATCATCCGGATGTCATCCGTTGCTACTATGAAGGTGGCTTCAGTGCTGTGGCAAATCCTGATTTTGTGGCATTGAGAAGATGATGAATGGTGAGGTGGTTGGAGAAGTGCTTGTTAATGGATTTTTTGCAAGGCGTTGGCTGGGTAGGGAACGATGAATATCGGTCAGTGGTTGGAGAGTTTTGCTGAGTAGGGCAAGGTTTTCTCTAGAAGGGAATGACAGCTGTGTGTTTCCATGGTTCTAGAAAGGTGGCTTTTTAAATGCAGGTGTTGAGGGCCTCACTGATAGGCATTGCTCTTTTGTTGTAAGCCTGATGGGGCATGGATCTGACGGGGCCCAGAAGCGTATGGTCTTCACTTCCTTCAAATTGTTTTCAGGCCTGTCTTTATAGTCTTTGCATTGAAAGTTTGTAAGATTCAATATCCTACACTCCATGTGTTGCAGGTTATTCTTTCTCAGACGCCAACACTCAGAATTGTGTCCACTGCAAAATCAATCAATCTATCAATAAGGGATTTTTATAGCGCTACTCACCGAGAGGGTCTCAAGGTGCTGGGGGGGGGGGGGGGGGGTTGGGAGGCAGAAGGGGGTGGACTAGCTCTGTGGTCATCCAAAGAGCCAGGTCTTGAGATCCTTTCTGAATAGGTGCAGTGTTGGGCTTCCGCTGATGAGGAGGGGGAGTTTGTTCCAGGTCTTGGCTGCGATGTAGGAGAAGGATCTGCCACCCGCTCTGGTACTTTGGATACGGGGGACCATGGCTAGGGCTAGGTAGGCAGAAATTCTGGAATAAAACATTGATTTGCAAGAATTATGGACTGATCTGTTCCACTTGAACAATATTCTTGGGAAAAGGATCCCTATATGGACACTTACCGATGACTGTAAAGTGCTCGGGGACAATCTGTGTGTTTTTTGTTCGTCTGCATTTGCTGATGATAGTGGGGTTGTATGGTAACCAACCTCTCATCCCCTTGTGAGCACTGTTGGAAACTTTATACATTGTACTATCCCCAAACTTGCTGAGGTCACTGGTTTCTCTTGGGGGAGTGAAAGGAGATTCTTTTGTTGAGGTATTAGGGTCAGGTGTGGTGGAGGGCTTTGTAGGCATGGGTAAGCAGTTTGAAGGTTATTCTTTTTTCCACCGGGAGCCAGTGGAGGTCGCAGATGTTTTGGGTGAAGTGGTCATGTTGTGGGATGTCAGCGACGAGTCTGACAGCGGCATTCTGATCGGTCTGGTCTTTGCAGACCAGTGTTTTGTTGATTCCGGCGTACAGCTTGTTTCTGTAGTCCCGTCTGCTGGTGAGAAGTGCATGGGTGATGGTCTTCCTGGAGTCTGGGGGATCCATTTGAAGGTCTTGCGGATTATGCAGAGGGTGTTGAAGCATGTGGAGGACACAGCGTTGATCTGGCTGTTACATGGTGAGTGAAGAGTCGAGTATGATGCTGAGGTTTCGAGCGTGGCCATAGGGGTGGGTGGGTTTCCGTGGGTTAGGGGCCACCAGGTGTTGTCCCATGCGGAGGGGATGGATCCGAAGATGAGGACTTCTGTTTTCTCCGAGTTGAGCTTCAGGTAGCTGCTGCTCTTCCAGGATGCGATGTCCTTCATCCCTCCTTGGAAAATGTGCCTGGTGATGTCGGGTTTCTTGGTGAGGGCGAGGATGTTTTGGGTGTCGTCAGCTTATGAGACTATGTTAAGTCTGTGTTTTCTGACAATGATTGCGAGGGGGCCATGTAGATGTTAGGGGAGAGGATGTGGCCTAATGGCTAAGGCATTCGACCTAGAAGCCTGGGAACCAGGTTGAAGTCTCGGCAGGGACGCTCAACATCCTGTGATTCTGGCAAATCACTTAATCTCCCCATGCCTAACAAAAAAAAACATGAATGTGTCCGTCTGTAACGCAACTGGTGCTCATGTAAAGAGCTCCGATACCTTCGGGTCTTGTTTGCACTAAATACCCCCCGCCACCCCAAAAAAGAAGAGCATGGGGCTGAGGGAGGATCCTTGGGGTACTCCACATCTGATCTCTGTAGGTTCGGAGAGGAAGGGCGGGAATCTTGTTCTTTCTGTTCTGCCTGAGAGGAAAGATCGAATCCAGTCTAAGGCAGTTCCCTGGATGCGGGGGTCATGGAGTCTGGCAGCTAGTGTGCGGTAGCAGACGGTGTCGAAGGCTGCTGAGAGGTCTAAGAGGATGAGGGCTGCAATGTGGACTTGGTCGAGGAGGGTGCAGATGTCGTCAGTGGCGGCTATGAGGGAGGTCTCTGTGCTTTGGTTGCTGTAGAATCCAGACTGAGAGGAGTCGAGAATGTTGTTGCTTTCTTTGAAGTGCGCTAGCTGGGTGTTGATGGCTTTCTCAATGACTTTGGTGACAAAGGGGAGAAGAGAGATGGGCCTAAAGTTCTTGAGGTCTGTTGGGTTTGCGGATGGCTTCTATGGGGGGGGGTTTGACTTTGGTACGTTTCCAGTCATCGGGGAATGGGCTGCCTCGAGGGAGCGGTTGATTGTACGTTGTAGTTCAGGTGCGATGCCGGTGGCAGCCCTGTGGAAGATGTGTGGTGGTCAGTGGGTGCTCCGGTGTGGATGCTTTTCATAGTCTGTTCAGTGTCTTCTGTGGTGAGAGGGGTCCAGGTGAGAAGGGTCGGCTGGATGGCATAGCTGGTGGGGGTGTTGTGTAGATGCTGTGGCATTGGTCATCAAAGTAGTCATAGTGGTGGAAGAAGGAGCTGAGTTTGTTGCAGAAGTCTTGGGAGGAAGGGACTTCAGTAGTTTCGCTGTTCAGTCTGGTGAATTTTTGTATGATGGCAAAGAGTTTTTTGGAATTGTGGGCATTGGAGAGGATTCTTTCTTGGATGCATTTTTTCTTAGTTGATTTGATGTGTTGGTGGTGTGCCGTGGTTGCGGCCTTGTAGGCGAAGCGTGTTTCCAGGGTTTTGTAGTTTCTCCAGTTTCGGCAAGAGCGATTGGATTCTATGAGGTCCATGGTAAACCAGGTGGCTTTTGCGTTGTGTCGTCTGGCGGAGTTCTGGAGGGGGGCGAGAATGTTGGCGCAGTTGGCGTTGCATTGATGAAGGTTGTTTGCTGCTGTGTTGGAGTCTGTCGTGGTAGGGGGAAGAGTGCAGCTGAGGGCGGAGGTGAGGTGTTCTTCTGTGATTTTGTTCCAGGTTCTGCATGGGAGGTGTGGCGTGTGCTTGCGTCGAGAAGGAGAAATGGATGCAGTGGTGGTCCGTCCAGAGTGGTTCTGTGGTGTGACTGAAGCGAATGTTGTTTCCTACAGCGAAGATCGGGTCGAGAGTGTGTCCTGCGGTGTGAGTGGGGGTGGAGACGAAATGCTTCAGTCCAATGTTGGTGAGGTTCACTAGGAGGGCGGTGGTGTTGGGGTCGCTGAGGTTGTCTTGGTGGAAATTCAGGTCCCATGGCAGTATGTAGTCCATGGAGACGAAGGAGTGTGGACCGATGTAGTCTGCGATGGTGTTGGGGAACGGGGTCCAGGCAGTCTGTAGGCGAGTGCTCCGTGGAGCATCGTTCTGGGGTTGGGCTGGATCTGGATTTGGATGTGTTCCATAGGGGGCCAGGCGTCGACCGAGTTGGTGATTGATACTCGGAGAGAGCTTTTGTGGACGATGGTGAGGCCTCCTCCGGGGCAGTTTGGGCGGTCTTTCCTCAGGATCTTGAATCCGTTCGGGATGGTGGTTGCGATGATGGGTGCGGAACTGGCGTTGGTCAAGGTGTCTGTGAGGAAGGCAAAGTCGAGCGAGTGAGTGTGGAGGAGGTCCCAAACTTCTACTTTGTGTCTGTGCAGAGAACGCACATTGAGTAGGATGCAGCTCAGGGGCTTGTGTACATTGGCGTCCGGTGGGTTGAGGGTGGCTGTTTGGGTCCAGAGGTGGGTGAAAGTATGGTGGTAGTGTCTGCAGGAGATCGGGCCTTGGGTGCTGCTTGGCATCAAGAGCTAGAAGTTGTTGTCGCATCCAGGTTTGAGTGCATGGAGAGGGCTGGGGCCGTACCAGCGTGGGGTCAGGGGACCAGGGTCATCTTGTCAGATGGGGACCAGGCGCATCATCTTGTCAGATATCCAAGTCTAGGACAAGCATTTCCTAAAAATTATGTTCCATTTCAAGAATAACGCCAACATCCTAAACACTCTCAAAATCGATTGCTCCTTTCACAAACACGTATTCACCACACTCACAACTGCTTCAATGTCCGTGGAAAAAGTTGTCTTGTGGTTTGCCAATTGCTTTACTTGCCACCATATTACCAGAAGCATAAGGAAAGCCTCTAAAAAATGCAATACTGTGCTTTTTAGTTCTTCACATATTAGGCTCTTACGCCCCACACACTTGTCCTTGTCACAGAACACCAAACACACCTTTGTCAGCCAGATCGGAAAAAATCTTGTGGTTCCACCAGCAGCCACAAACACCCACATTTGCATCCATCCTGAGATACACCCCCCTTAACCCTTACATCTTCAGATACTTCTCCCCCTTATCTTGTTTCTGTAGTGAGGTTTGGTTACTTCTATTGATAGTGGCAAGTGTGTATAAAATGTCGGTATGAGCAACACTTCCTTGCCTGCAACTTCAGGCAGACAAACAGCTGTTGGATTTGTTTCATTCCCTCATATTCTTTTCTTCTACCTCATGCATCACTCGAACCCCATCCCCTGAAAACTCTCAAACAGCCCAAAGAGAATTCGCATTCCATGCCTATTGAATCTGGTTCAATGTCCATGAATGTTTACTTCCTATTCCGTACTTCTGCTATTTATTTTGCCTGAGGCCCTTCAAACTCTTATTCAAAGAATCTCACTAGTTTGCCTGCCTTCTCCACTTTCATGTGCTTTACCACCAACAAATGGTCATTAAGCTAATGTGCAAAGTCTAGCATGGCCCAGCACTGTACTTTTGCGTAGAACTCCCATATTAGGTGGGACACCCTGAAAGAAGAGGGAATGGAATTGGGAGTTAATTAGCCATATGAATTGTCAGAACCAGCATTGTAACAGCCATTTATCGCAGCCACAGGTCTATGCCCTAGAGACACCACTTTTGCGACCACACCCCAACACCACGCAAATTAGAACATGGGGCAGGAGGGACAGGAATTCAGGCAAATGCAGGAAGGATGGAGGACATGAAGGAGTTCAACTACCCTACCACAAATGTCGAGGAAGAGATCATCACTACAAATTTGTGGGATATGAGGATGGAAGAAAAAATGTGTGTTGTCATTTTATCACGGCAGAATCCAGAAAGATATGGTTGGAAGTGGCAATGGGGAGTAGCATGCTTTGTGATGCCCGTGATCACCTTCTTACCTCCTCTCAATGCTGCCTAATTCTTAGAGGCTCAGCATAGCATAGGCTAGGTTTAGCAGAAGACTCACCAACCAGATCTGTGTAGGCACCGCTTTTAGATTAACATCTAACTAAGCTAATGGTGCTCCACACTATTTTGGCAAAAACTCAGGAAACCATTGAAAGATGGCAAACTAATGTGCACAGACTTGAGCAATGAGTCCTCCATCGCACTGAATAGATGCTTCAACATCAGTGTACTACAATGGGGCGTGGCTACAGCGCCGACCGGGATGGCTGCGTGAGCGAGTTGCTCCGCGCCATGCCCCGTCTTTTCTCCTGATTGTCCGTCGCCCCGCGCTGCCTGGCGGCAGAATTCGTAGTCTGGAGGGCTGGTGAGCATTCGAGGAGCGTTCGGCTCCGTCGGGACCCTGACCGGTGGCAGCGGGCGGACCTGGAGCCCGGCGCGACTATCGAGCGGACGGAGCCAAGATGGCGGCGCCGCCTCCCTGAGGGCTCCGAGAGCGGTGTGTTGTGGCGCACTGGAGCGGCCACAGGCTCGGGCGGAGCATTTCGGCAGCGGTGTGCGGAGCGGGGGCTCATCGGAGCGGACCCTGAGCAGCGGGGGGGCCCAGCGGTGCTTTGCCGGTGAGTGAGGCGTGTGGGGCGCCCCTCCCCCACCTACTGCTGAGAAGGCAGCGGAGCGGAGCCTGCCCCTGTGCTGGGCCGCCGAGGGCGCTGTGGGCTTGGGAGGCCATCCTCACACCGGCCACCACACCGTGGGGCCAACAGGTCGCAGGAGCGAACTACCGGCCGGCGGAGAGCTGGGGAGGGCGGCCGCCCGCGGCGCTTGGACGTCCCGGGGCCTGGCGGTTCGGAGGTGGCAATCCGCCCGACCAGAGGTGGGGGCCCCGCCCGCTGGGCGGTGAAGACGCGCCGAGCTGGAGGTGTAGTGTTGGGCCCTACAGCAAGTGGTGTAGCGGAGGGGCCGGTGTAGCTGGGGCCTCGCCGGATTCGCGGCCCGCCCCTCTCGCGGACTCTGTTCCCACTGACCCGGGTGGGCTGCGGGTGTTCCCTGAGAGGCTGCGGGACACTGTGGAGCGCACTGCCGCCCGGGAGCTGATCGAGGAGCTGTGCGTGGGGTGCAGTTGGCACCGCGGACACTCGCTTATCCTGGGGATTGGTGCGTTGGGCTCGGCTGGGTGCCTCTGGTGGGCCTCGCCTTTGATTGAAGGGGCTGCTCGTGCGGCCGAGTACTTGCATCCAAGATGGCTGCACAGGGGCTTGGCGGCGCCGAGCCTGCTGGACTGGGGAGCCAGAGGCAGGAAGATCTGGCTGGCGGCTCCCAGACGGAGTCCTCGCCGCAAGAACAGAGGCTCAACCTCCGCCTAGACGCAATTTTGGCCGCGATAACCGCCACGAAAGAGGAACTGCGCCAGGATATTGCGCAGGTGGCGTCGGGGCTCGGCCTGTTGCGGGCGGACCACACCAAACTTTCGGACCGGGTGAAATCCAATGAACTACTGCTCCAGGAACTGAAACCGGCGGTGGTCACGGCGGAACATAAACTTGATGACGTTGCCCGTCGACTGGCGACCTTGGAGCGTAGGGTGGAGGACGCGGAAGGCCGCAACCGCCGGAACAACGTGAGGGTGGTAGGGCTTCCGGAGAAGATTGAGAAGGATGATGCAGTGGCCTATTTGGAGGACTGGTTCCGCACTGTGGTGGCGCCTGAGGGCCTTTCCCCCTTCTTCTCCCTGGAAAGAGCGCATAGGGTGCCCGCAAAACCTCCCTTGGAGGGCCGACCGCCTCGGCCGATGGTGGTCCGACTGCTGCACTATAAGGATCGGGATCTGCTGATCCAGAAGGTGAGGGATCGTGGCCCCTTCCAGGTGGACAACAGTAAGGTGGCCATCTTTCCGGACTACACGCAAGAGGTGCAGCGGAACAGGGCTTCTTTCCTGTCTGTGAAAAAGGAGCTGAGAGAGGAGGGGATTCAATATTCCTTGCTTTTTCCGGCCAAACTGCGGATTGTCGTTGATGGCAAGACTCACTTTTTTCACGCGCCCGATGAAGCTTGGTCCTGGCTGGAACTGTATCGAGCAGGGACGGATCGGGCACACAGGCCAACCAGGGATCGGGAACAGCCGGTCAGGGTCCGGAAATCGCAGCGCATCCGCTCCCGGAATCGACGCCAACGGGCCGAGCGAGAGGCGCAAATGCTGGCCGATAGACGGAGTGCGTTGGAGGCCACAGCGAATATAACGGGGTCGCAGCAAGAGGACGCCTCCAGGGGTTCGGCATCGGAGAGTGAAGGTTTGAAGACTGGTGATGAGGACTCGGAGGTGGGGGGAGCGCTGGGGCCGGAGGTTACTCCACAGACATCCGATGGTATCTTTAATGGATGAGGCCTTTGGTGGATGGACTTTGGCATGGCCTGGACGCTCCTGATTTTTCATGGACTGCCAGGTATGGGGCTGCAATGGCAGCGAGGGGCTGTGGGCGCGGGGTGGTTGCTCTGTCGTCCTGGTTCGGGGCTCCATAGTCCCCATCGGACCCCTAAGGTCCTCTGTGGTGCCGACCACAGTTTAGTATGATGTGTGGGGTGTTTGAGGTTTGGAACGGGGCTGAAGCTGGGTTACTAGGCCCTGTCCTGGGGAATGGGAGGGTGGGTGTTGTAGGGGATGTTTTGAGGGGGTTGTACAATTGCTGCGATGCGGGTCACATTTCTTGGCATGTGCTACTGTTGGGTTTGATGCTCTATGGGGACGTTACCTAATCTGAAATGTGTCACATGGAATGTCCGGGGTCTCCGCACTATGGTCAAGCGCCACAAGGTGCATGCCTACTTGGTGAGGCGGGGCGTCCAGATAGCGATGCTTCAGGAGACTCACTTGACACAGCAGGAATGCGGGGCTTTGCAGAGGAGGTGGCGGGGCCAGGTGTTTGGCACGACTTACTCAGCGTTTGCCAGAGGAGTGTTGATATGGGTCAGGGCTGGCACGCCATTCCAGGTCACGAGTCAGAAGATAGATCCGGAGGGTCGTTATGTAGTGGTGGAGGGACGGCTGTATGGAAGGGAAGTAGTGCTATGTACCATTTATGCCCCCAACGCTGAGCAAGCCCACTTTTTCGAGAGCTTGTCGCGCTCACTGGCGAGCTACTTGGCAGGCCCTATCCTCCTGGCAGGTGACTTTAACTCTATTACGGATGTGCAGTTGGACAGGTCTCACCCGCCTTTGGTGGATTCCCCGGTGCGCAGACTTGCGACTCGTAGGCGGGAATGGCAGGACAGGTGGGGTTTGGTGGATGTATGGAGAGCGCAGCACCCCGACACCCGGGATTACTCCTATTTCTCGGCGCTGCATGATCTGCATGTTCGTTTGGATTCGGTGCTGTGTTGTGAGTCTTTGGCGAGGGTGGTGCAGCACACTGAGTACTTGGCTAGAACCGTCTCGGACCATAACCCGCTGCTGATTTCGGTGCAGTGGCAGTTGGCGAGATCGGCGGTCCCCACGTGGCGACTCCGTCCGGAGACGTTGGAGGACCCAGCGTTCTGCGATACGGTCCGTCAAGGCGTTGACGACTATTTCGCGGTCAATGCTGGGTCGACGGCGACCAGAGCGAATGAATGGGATGCGATGAAAGTGGTGGTGAGAGGGGTATGTATGGGCCGGTTTCTGACTGTGAGGGGTGCCGTGCTGGCTGATCTCGCGAAAGCGGAGTCGGTGCTGAGAGAAGTGGAACTGCGGCGTCCGGAGAGGCCTGAGCTGCAGGACGACCTGTTGCGTGCTAAGGAGGCAGTGGCGACTGAGACTGAGAGACTGCGGTGCTATGACTATAAGTTGTATGCGGTGAAAGTGCACGAGGAACGTGATAAGGTGGGCACGCTCCTTGCGAAGTTGGCTGATCCGACCCCTAGGGGTTGTTCGGTGCTGAGTATACGAAGGGGAGACGGGGTGGTGGTTTGCTCGCAGACCGCGGTCCTGGAGCGCTTTCAATCCTACTACACGGGCCTCTATACCAGCCACCTTGAGGTGGAGGCCACGGCCATTGGCGATTACTTAGATCCGATTCCTCTACCGGTGTTGGATGAGGAGGACGCCCAGGATATAGGAGGCCCTGTCACCCTGGCCGAAATTAGAGGGGCGATTGGCCACATGGCGCGGAATAAGACCCCGGGGGTGGATGGGCTGCCGATCGAGTTCTATGCCAAATTTATCGATGTACTAGCGCCCAGGCTGCAGGCTGTATATGTGGAGGCGAAGGAGCTGGGGCGATTGCCTGAGTCCATGACGGAGGCGCTGGTGGTGCCCCTGCTAAAACCGGGCAGGGATGCTTTGGATGTCGCCTCTTTCCGTCCGTTGTCTATGTTGACGGTGGATTATAAGATTCTGAGTCGTATCCTGGCCACCCGTCTCTTGCCATTGATGACCTCTTTGGTACATAGGGATCAGGCGGGATTCATCCCCTCCAGGAGTACCTCGATGAATATCCGTCGGCTGATCGGGGTTATTGATAGTGCTGCCTTGTCCGATCCGGGCCCGGTGGTGCTGGCGGTCGATATTGAGAAAGCGTTTGATAGTTTGGAGTGGGACTTTTTAGATGGTGTGCTGGCGAAGTTCGGGATCGGGGACGGGTTCCGAGGCTGGACAAGAGTGCTCTATTCCTCGGCCAAAGCACGGGTGCGGTTAGGGACACTGGTCTCCTCGGTTTACCCGGTGTGTAGGGGTACGAGGCAGGGCTGCTCGCTATCTCCTTTGCTCTTTGCTCTGGCGATGGAACCCCTAGCTGCACAGGCGAGGCTGGGAGTTGCTTACGACGGGATCATGCAGGGCCTTGACTCACATTATATATCGCTGTACGCTGACGATCTGTTGCTGTACCTCGCGGACGCTGGAAAGGCTCTGGAAGGCGCGGTGGATATGTTGAGCAGGTTTGGGGAGCTGTCAGGCCTCAGGGTGAACTGGACTAAAACTTGTGTGTTTCCGCTGCGGAAGGCCACGCGCTGCCCACAGCTCGTGGGGTCTGTGAAGTGGGAACCATCTTGCTTTCTGTACCTGGGGGTACGCATCTACCATGCTACAGCGGACCTCCTTGACGGGAATGTGGGACGCTGCATTAGAGCGTTGAGAGGTAGTATGGACTTCTGGGCCTCCCTCCCGCTGTCTGTATTGGGCCGAGTGGCGCTGTTGAAAATGGTGGCACTCCCGAGACTGCTCTACTATTTTAGAACGTTGCCGGTGTGGATCCCGCAGGGCATATTCAGGGAGCTGAGGGCGATGGTGACTGGTTTTCTTTGGGGCCATGGTCGCAGACGGGTAGCATTGACCACCCTGCTGAGACCCAAATGTGAGGGTGGGATGGCCGTCCCCGATTACGAGTTATACTATTTGGCGGCGCAGCTCCAGGTCCTGACGCAGAATGTGGCTAGAGAATTCAGGGGGCCCGAGGTTGGTCGAGGGGTAGGCGTTCAGCGACAGGTCTTGTCGTCCATTGTGATGCAGCAGAGGCTGGCCAGTAGGGAAGTCACGATGGAAGAGTGGACCCTCAGACTGTGTTGGAATAGATATATGAAAAGGGCGGGGAAGCGCCGGCCGTATGCCCCGGAGATCCCGATAGGTATGCTCACTATTTTGCCGCACGGGGGTGATTGGTCCAGATTGTTGGAGTGGGAGGACCTGGGCTTGCTGATGGTAGGTGACCTGTATGTGGATGGGGCGTTGGCCCCGTTCCAGACGTTGCAGGAGCAGTTCGGCCTGCCGAATGGTTCCTTCTTGCTGCATGCGGCGGTGGTCGCGGCTCTGCGACGGCACTGGGGGGGCGGATTGGCTGAACCAGAGGTGTCGGGGGTGTGCCAATATGTGGTGATGGCTGCGGGCACCGTCAAGGCGGTGACTTGCCTTCACAATAGGATGCTGAACGAGGGTCTAGCTCCGTTGACTGAGTTGAAGTTGCGTTGGGAAGCCAGCATCGGTAGGCCCCTTCCAGACTCTGTTTGGGGTCAGGTGCTACACAGGGCCTGGAAAGAGACGAGGAATGCGAGATTCCAACAGGTGCATTATTTTGTGCTCCATAGGGCGTATTTGACCCCGGAGAGATTACGTCGCCACTTCCAGGTGCATGATGCCATGTGCCCGAGATGTTTGGCGCCCGGAGCGGATTTTGACCACATGCTGTGGGGCTGCCCGAGGTTGGGTGACTACTGGGCCGAGGTGGGGGAACTCTTGAATGCTGTCACGGATCGGGAGGTGGACTTTGACATGGCCACGTGTCTGCTTCTGTGGTTCCCGCATACCAAAAAGACAAAGGTGACGAGTAAATTCATTGGGTTAGGTCTGATATTGGCGCAGCGAGAACTCACTTGGCATTGGAAGTCTAAAGAGGGGCCGTCTGTACGGAGGTGGAGGAACGAGTTGGTGAAGTGGTCGGGCTGTGAGAGTGTGTTACGGATGCGCCAAGCGACTAGAACGGGTAATGAGAGGAGCTTGGATCTGGCACGGTCGTGGGAGATGGTGGTGCAGGCGTTGAGGGACCACTTAACTGACAGTGATGAGACCGATCAGTTATGAGTCAGGATTCCATGTGACCACTTGTTCGTTACAACTTCCTGATGGTTGTCACCCTAGAGCAGGAGGGGCCTGGAGATACCCGCGTTAGCAGCAGTTGGGGGTGGGCTTAGAGTAGGAGTTGTGGGATGGGGTGGGTTGCCAGCGACTTCCCGGAACCGGTTGACCCAGGAACATAGTCGGGCTGATTTTGTGATATGACATTGCAGTGACCGGGGATTGGGTGGGGAGAAGATGGTTGGTTGTTTGGGGATAAAAGCAGGAACGAAGTGCTGTACTTGACCGGTGTCCGGCATTGGGCATGTACCAGGGTGCCTCCAGCGAATTGTTTTATTGACGCGCCGCCCAGCCTCCGGGATGTGGGCTAATCGGCTGTGTATTGCATTGCTGGACTGCTGTCTGATGGGACCCGTTGGTACTTGGGTTGGTTTGTTGGCTATGTTTATTCCTGATTCTGCAATAAAAATACATTTAAAAAAAAAATCAGTGTACTACAATGGAAGCAATCCTTGTCTTCAGCAACGCTGCAAAGGGATATGTGCTAGACTATAATGTATTTATGTGATGAATTCACGTGCTACATTCTGCCAAGTGGTCAATATCCTGAAAGAATACACTTCAACAATTTTCTTTAGCGGCACATACACACCACTGTGCACAAAAACATAAACAGGGTGCAGTGGCGTGACAAAACTTGAGGGGGGACCTCTGCAAAGTTCATGGAGGGGGACCCCCGCACTCTGGACCAAGTCAGGAGTTCTCACGCCAGGTGTTTGCAACCCATGCACAGTGCCGGAGGTCCCACCCTGGAGTTCGAGGGCCCCTGCACCGCAAGGCTATTTTTATCGCCACTTACAGGGTGACAGAAGCAATACCCTTCAAGGCACAGAAAGAAGTCAAGCAAGATATTTGGTCTTTTCACACTGTTACTGCCTACCAGACTCTGCTAGGTGGTCAGGTTCTGGTGCTACCTTTTCAGATCCTCAAATGCAGTTTAATTTCTGCTGCTCTAGTCGTTCCTAGTCCCCCTTTTCTAACCCTTCCTCCTTCCTGCTCTTCTGAATTTGAATTGTAACTCCCTGCCGCCCTAATTTATCAAATGCAAAAAGAACAATTGATGGACAGAATGCAGAACAATGTCATACATTCACCCCAGTACAGAGATCTGGGCCTAAATCCGTTGTTTTTTTGCGCACCATGCCATTCCAGTTTGCACCCAGCCATATGCAAATCAGTCTTGATCCTGTGCCCAATGGAAACAATCCAGCCCAAACTGCCATGCCAGGTTCCCTTTGGACTGGAAACAAGCATCCTAGGACTTGTTTCGGCGTTACACCCCTCTTCAGCCAGGATAGCTTGACCCCAGTGGCATGAGAGCACGGGACCCACGGGTAAGCCAGTACTTAATTTAATTTGGTGGTTGCCGGTAGGGGCATCCAGTACTCATTTTTTGGGGACAAACACTTATTTTTCTGCATTAGACATTTACAGAGAGCAAGAGAGGAAAAAACACAAAACTGAAAGCCAGAGGAATAGAAAGACGAAAAACCTGTTGCACAGGGAGGAAGCAGAAACCAGCAAAGGGGCAGGGAGTGTTTGGCAATGGCTTAAAGAGGAATGAAGCGGATTTAAGGCTACACTACCTTGGTTTTAGGCCGCGGGCTCGTGAGCAGGGGGCCAGCACTCTTTCTTCTACAAATTAACCACTCGACAGTAGTTTGAGTGGGGCCGGGCAGGAGCATGGCCCTTAACCTACGGCCTGGAGCCCTGGCGGTTTTACTGGGCTTCGTATTTCCACGCCTGGTAAACTTTGGTGCAGAGTACATTTTATATTTGCCCGTGTCAATGAGATAACATCAGTTACATTTGGTGTTCA
This sequence comes from Lissotriton helveticus, assembly GCF_964261635.1. NCBI lineage: Eukaryota > Metazoa > Chordata > Amphibia > Caudata > Salamandridae > Lissotriton > Lissotriton helveticus. The sequence continues at coordinate 1,196,653,267 of NC_136068.1, forward strand.
AGTTGGATACATACTCACAAATCTTCCCATTATACACTGCACTCTATCAGCTTTCACTGCACCAGCCTGCACTACAACTGAGTGTAGCAGCCACCAATCACTGGCCTGCACTGGTACTCCCTGTGCCCTGTGGGGTTTGCTCTGGGGTTTGCTCTGCGGTTTGCTCTGGGGTTTGCTCTGTGTGTCCCCAAACAGAGAGGACCCACACAGTAGATATCGGCACTGAGCGCCCTTGGGTCCTTAATCGCCATACCAATTGCAATAGCGAAAGGGTGATCTATTTAATCACATGCCAGTGCTCACTTTGCTATGTTGGTATGACGACCAGGAAGGTGAAGCTCAGGATTCACGAACATCAGGCGTAATCGACAGGCTACTCGCCTGACGAACCACTTCCTTACCATGAGACACACCGCCGTCTGGTAACTCACCTTCCCCTCAGCTCAGTAAGGGATTGGAGGTACCGACGGACAGGTGGGTCTGGTGTGCCTTCGGCTAAGTTTGGCCGTATTTCTTCTTTTTCTCTTCGGTAAACTTTCGTCTCCCGCTGAACCTTCCTCTTGGTTCCGGTTGAGCATGCAGTTTTTGGACCTTGTCAGCGCTGTCTGACTGGAGCATATTCAAAGTTGCGTCATGCTCGTGTTAGCACTGTTCTACTAGTGCCTTTAACTTCCAGTGCCTTTTGATTAGAGCATGCTCTACTTATCTCTGCATGCTCGTGCTGTTTTTTCAGTGTTATAAGTGATTACAGCATTAGATCTTTACCTTGAGATCACATCTTTTGTAGTTTGATCTATGTTTTAGACAGAGGGGTAAAAATCATTGAGACCACCCCTGTGCGCCACATACTAGTTTGAAATTATAGATCAAGTTCTAGGGGCTTCCGTGTTGCGCCCCAGGGGTGTACTTTTCAACTGTTACCATCACCCCAGATCAAGGCAATTTACAACATGCCTATAAGTTCCATTATGGAATACAATCACAATTTCAGGTTTTTAAGTATAGTTCATCGGCAAGCTTGGCTAGCTTAGACTGCGTCCTTTTAACCCCTAGACATCAGAGTTGATATGAAGAGATGGTTTTTGTACCATTACATATTTGACACAATGGTATGTTTTGCCTTCCATTTCTTCAGAGCGGGCCTCTTTTACCTGAGCGAGTGCCAGGCGAGGTGAGGCCACTCCCAAGCAGATTTTGGGTGAGTGATTAAGATATTAACATTACAAGAGCATATGCTCATAGGCTGTTACATGTCAATAATCATGTATATATTGTCTCATAGTTTTACACTGTGTGTTTGTATACACTTGCTCTTGTTTCAGGAGAGGATTTTCTTCAACCATGACTCCATTCCCTACCATTTAGCATCAATTATATGGTAGGTCTTTTTTCTCAGCATGGTTTTTTGTTACTTGGACAATTGAAGTTTATTTTGTCTTCACAGCTGCAGTAGTGTCACAGTAATAGGTCCTGAAGAAAGCCATGATTGGCTGAAACATGTTGACCAGTTAATTTATCAACTGATAGTAGTATTTGTTGAAACACTATCCTACACTCTGCTTTTACTTTGTCATTATGGTGGCCCTTCTAATAAAGTTCGTTTCTTGGCACCATGATAGTCAATTTTAAATATCACTTTATACCATCACACATTTTTTTTAGCACTGCAACTTGTTTTCTTCCCACAGCCCTAAGCATCACACTCTTTTGGCTGCCCATCACTGGTGGATCTGATACTAGAGTTTCCTCACGATTTCACTAGTGAGGAACATAGTGGATACCAGTGTACAGAAAAATCCCAGATGATGAATCTCCGCCAATGGGTGGGCTGATGGGTTTTCTTCTTCACATTCATCAGTTTGTGCACATACACTACACTTGTCAGAAAGCAGATATTGCATTAGCCTGTATAGACCATTAGTACCCCTTTCGTGTTTTTGTTTTTTACTCCCTGTGCTGTGCCACCTTTAGCAAGGCTGCACTTCTATATTTCCATTTAAAGCACTAACTATAATACTTTGGATAAGTCCTGGAAGCTTTCTTAGATAGCATTAAGATTTACAGTGTCAGCAGAGGGATGTCTTTTTGTGTGACTTTACATCAATAAAGATAAAAAGTGTTGAGTTTCTGGTAGTTATGACAATTGAGTGCTACCGATCTTGTTTTATTGCACTTCTTACGAGTACCTATTATTTAAAAAATCAAACCTTGAGCCTCCTAAAAATCAAGTAAAAAAACATAATTTCTCTCCCGGGTATATCACAATGTTGGAGGCGTGTTTCAAAATGGGTTGAGTCTTAGTTTCATCGAAGCACAAACCATTTTAACATTTTTGCAGGACAATAAAATGCGGAAGGCAGCAAGGAAAACACATCCTACATTTCCACAGACCCTGACGCTGCCCAAGGTATTATCCATAGTATTGGAACTACTAATGGCTGTGTTATTTCAGATCTATTTGCAGCTCTTGGAGTTAATAGAACCAACTAACAGTAAGAGTAAATAAACAAAGGACTTAAGAGAAGAGAAACTGACATGGAATTTATAAAAGAACCAGCTCACACCACATCCAGTGCTAGATTTAGGGTCGCACAATTCAAATTCCACTTCTCCCGCTTCTCGAGCAAGCTTCGGAGCTCCCTTCCTCTCGACCTTGTTCCTGCAAGAAACTCAAACCTGGCTTTTCTAAATCTTCGTCCTCCAGCGGCAGCGTTATTCTACCATCTCATTGGCACTGTCATTTTTTAAATTGTTTTCAGGAATAACCCAGGACAATTATAAACATAAAACTCTGTACAGAAATCAACATTCAAATAAAAACAAACGATAAAATCAGTTTCGATCAAGAGGTAAAAGACAGGGTGAATCATAAAAACACTTCGTCGGCGCATGAAACCCCTGTTGATTTCAGATCAGTACTGAAAGAGTGGTAACTACCAGTGATTACTAGAGGGGTCCCAATAGGGGCCCACCATTATCCGTGGGTAGCAAATGACCAATATAGTTCCTGTGTTTCGTCTTCCTTAGTGGACATCCACAGCAAATCATTGATTAGATTTTAAGATATGCAACAACATTGGTGCAAAAACGTTTTTCAAAGCCCTGAACTGGTCTGCGCGGCCAAATCCAAGCAGCCCAAAGACAATTAGATACAGACAGAAACATTTGGGGGTCATAAGATTTGTAACAGTGCAAGTGCATTAGTACATGTTGATACTGAAAATAACATTAAATAAGTACACTAAACGCACAGCCCTGAATGTTGGATTTTGTACAAAAAAAGTAAGAAGTGGGCTAAAGAATGACGATCCCCAATTTCACAGTCACACAGCTGGCTGCTAAGGGTAGGTTGCATAACAACTGTACCATATATACTCTGGTAGGAAAGAGCACCCAATCAACATTTAAGATATAAATTGTGAGGTGACTCAGGTAAGATGCAATCCAAATAAGTCTCAAACTCCCCACAAGTGCTTAATATTTGAGAGTTTGATACAGCCCTTTCTAGACCTGAGGGTACCAGAGTTTTTTACAAGACGTGAGATTAGAATAGGTTCCAAATAGTGATAAGAGAGTTCGTACCGATTGACGTAGGTATAACCAGAGGGAGTAAGAACATTACAGTGTTATAGGTTGGTCAGAGTCAAGGATAATACAACAATATAAATCTGTGGTATTAGCGACAAATTTGGCTGCTGAGTAGGTCACGTGGCCATAAAGAGTGATCCTTATTTTTGTGGTGGGAGCATGGGTACGACGAATCAGGTTGGTGGTGGGTTGAAATATTTGTTCATCAATAGAGATTTGAGGTTCCGTTTAAAACCAATATAGGCGGGATTACAACAGAAATCCTTAAGAAGTGAGTTTCAAATCCTTGGGGCATTGTCTGAGGACAAACGCTTCTGGGGTGCTTTTTTCATTTTGGGTGGGATGAGAAGTGAGCTGGAGCTTCTCAGGGCTCGGCATCTTCCCGCTCTCTAGAGTTTGTTCTCCAGATTAATAAGGTTAGCATTGTGTAGGGCTTTGTGGGTCATCCAAACTGTCTAAAAGATGCATCTTCCATCTATGAGGAGCCAATTGAAACTCTTGAGATCATAAAGATAATTAACAGTCAGTTGCGAGGAGTTTGCAGATGCAATAATTGTTTTAAATTTAAAGGACCAAAATGAGCCCTTCACCTTGGAAATGGATTTGGAGTTTATTGTTGCTGGACCGTACCAGAGCTGGCTGTATCCCAGGACAGATACAGACTTTATAGCAAGGGATACCCTTACATTACAAGGAAGCTTGGCAGGTTCTAAATCTTTGTATAGTTCTCTTAAGTAAACTCACTCATCGATTTCTGCTCTATCAGAGCCACTACATCACTGGAGCAAGAGCAATAACATCTGTAATAGGACGAATACCAAGCTCCAAAAAACAGGGGGGTATGCGGTGTCCCAGGTCCTACTTTCAGCAGAGCTGTTAGAACGTTTTTTTCTATGATTTGGAGCTGCTTGGAGTCGCCATGGCCCTACAGTTCAGCACCACAGATCACCGAGGCAACTGCCTTCTGCCTATATACTTGTAAAATGACATCAAAGGCATGAAGGACGGTTTTATTTTTAAAACATAGCATAGAGTTTGATTCACATTTTTAAATGGATGAAGCCTTGTCAATGTGTCAGGGCCAACTCAATTTATGGTTGAAACAAATGCCAGACAATCATAAGACATAACTCTGTCAAGGGATTGTGCACCAACGCTTGGTAACCTCTTGGGGAGGAAGTGGGGGACCATTGAAAGATTCTTCGTCTTCATAGAATTTTTAAGAAGAATTTTGTTCTCACAATACCTCTCAAAGGTATCTAGTGATACATGCATTTCATTTTGGGTCCGAGATAGTATCACTGCATCGTCAGCAACAAGTAAAATCATTCTTTGTTTGTTACACAATCTCAGGACGTCGGACTTCCCTTCTCCTAAAAAACTTTCTACATCATTAAAAAAGATGGAAAATAGTAATGGAACCAATACTCACACCAGTAGAACAGGGATAGGAAATAAATTCCTGCATTCCTCCAAGGGCCAATGTTGAACAAATGCTTTGGTCTCCACATGCAAGTTTTCAATAACTTGCTCCCTTCCCCTTAGCACCATAACACCCTTGGGGTTATTTTGTGCTATACAAACCACACTACATTACATCATACATACTTCAAGCCTAGGTCGACTTCTCCTTAACTTATCCTCCCTATTGTAGCAGGGGTCTCAATCTCTCTCTTGTTTGCTTTATTTTTACTTCTCTTTCTCTTCCTCGATACTTTCTTCTCTCTTTTGTTTTCTTCCTTTCTCTCTTTATCTTGCTGATTGATTTTTACAAGTGATACAACTGATTCTCTCGTATTGCTTCTTTATGGCTTTTTCCACCATATTAATTTATATGTTGGTGATATATATGACATTGATTATATCTATTCTGATGAATGCTTATTTATCTATTTATTTATTGTGTAACTCTCTTTTTGGTTGTATTGCTTATTATTGTATTTTAATTGTTTATATTTCTTCTCTCAAACTAATAAAGATATTAGAACAACAAAAAAACCTAGGTCGACTCACAACATCCCCCCCACAAAAAAAGTGACAGCTGTCCTAAATACAAGGCAGTGTCACTTTCATGCATGTGATGTGGGGGCGCCCTTTAAATGCTACTTATTGGTGATAGGTAGCAGATAAACATATATATTCACTGTGTGTCGACAATTGCTGCTCAGACTCACAGCAGATGTCTGCCTTATTATAATTATCTCCTTTTACACTAGACATTCAACTTGTGAGAAGGCAGCTCCCAAAACGAGGAGGGCAATGAGATGGTTTGGTGGTGTACACAGACAGGGGACACATTATTATAATCAGGGAACTTCCTCATGAGAGTTGACAAGGCACAGCCCCCCTGCCCCCAGCTCTCTGTCTGATTGTTCTCAGAGAAGATTCCTCACAAAATATATGATCAAGAACGTTATCGACATGCAGCGGCTCGAGGCAGTGGGTGGCGTGTTAAACATGCCGTAGCATATGGTATTTAAGGCGCTAGTGAATGCCTGTAAGTACTAGCACAGCATATGAACAAGTTAATGCCGGTAGCATAATTATTTTCATTACTGTTTCCATTGGTGTTATTTTGATACTGTTTATTTTCATGATTTGTCCTGTGATTGATAGCATGATTGTTGGCAATAGTGTATTTATCATTAGTAGTGTTCATTATTATTGTTACTAAATATTAATGCTCGACATTATTATTATTGTAATCCTTATTAGGACAGTGACATCTGACAATCAGTGTTTCAGCATAAGGGGGGGCAGGCAACAAACAGAGAAAAAAGACTTTCTATAGCGTAGCCGTAGAGTGTTTCACCCTCAAATGCTGGTTTCACTGATACCTGACCGCGCTCTCTTCATAGGTCACTCAGTGTAATCATTCACAGGGCGCCAGAGGGTGGGTGGTTCCCGCTCTACCGTCCCGTGAGAGGCGCTCGCGGCCCCTTCCAGTTACACGTAGCTGCGAGTACACTTACCATGGTGTCTTTCCTCTTCTTCAAGATACTTTCAAACTGCAGCTCCTTCTCTGCCGCGGCCATCTCGCGCGCCCTGCCAGGAGCCCCGGGGTTCTGCGCTCGGAAGGAACATAACAGGTGCACTTCCTCATTCCCTCTGGCGCCCTCACCCCTCCCCCTGCCCACCTGACTGACGCCTTTCACTGCTGGCAGGTCACTAGACTCGGCATATTGTTCCTCGGAGAGGCTGTGATTTCCCACCTGCCTTCTTGTTCCTTCAGAATGGTACAGCGCTCCGAGCCGAGCACAGGCGCTGCAGTACTGCTGTGTAGTCACAGTATTCGGACAGGTGCATTTCACCTCAGGCGAGGGCCACTGAGAATCTGTTTTAAAGAAATACACAGTGGACAAACACCTTTCAAATGACAAATTCTAGGTTCAAAATCTTGACTGTTCTTCCTAAAGAGATAAAGTTACAGGGTGTATCTGAAATCTGAAAAATACCTAGTCTAAGCACGCTCTGAAAAAGCACCTAGGTCCTGATGTACGATAGCCGACAAGTCGCAAATAGTAGGGGTTAATTGGCCGCCGACTTTTTGCGACCCGCTGTCATTTTGCAATATCTCTGCACTAATAGGTCCCCTATCAAAATGCCCAGTTGCAAAATAATCGAACAAAGGGGTATTTCCAAAAAAGAACTGACCCACTGGACAGGTTCAGCTTTGCGAATCGGATACCACCCGGCTCGAGTGCTGGTAACAGAAAAATGGTTTGGAACAAATATTGCGGTCGTAAACAATTAACACGTTATCAAGACTCACAGTTAGGAGGGGAAGCCCAGTCGCTCCCTTCATTGCAAATCAGAATGAATCAGAGTCCTTTTGTGAGTCAGGAAGATTTTTCAGACTCAAAATTTATAAGCAGAAATCATATTTATATTTAGAGTCGCCACCCGCCCAGCTGTGAGCTCTGTGCCTTTAAATGACCTTGTAACAACGGTTTCTCTGAAGACGCTGTACACTTGGTGTGCGGCCTGCGCCTTTCATGCAGCTAAGCACCAAACTTTTTTAGTTTTTCAAAGACAAACTTCCATAGAGTCTGCTTATTTTATGAAACAACAAGCTAATGACCCTTTTCTACATCTGGGAACTTTTTTGGGTGATTTTTTCTCTTTTCATTTCTGTCTAGTACTGCCCGGTTTTTCTTCCTCATGACCGAGAGAAGAAAAAAGCATTTACAATGCAATGGTCTCGGCTTTGTTAAAGTTAGAGCTATTGGCATTGCAAATGGCATTTTTTTCATTTATTTTTTTTTAAAACATAAATAAATGGTATTGTCATTTACAATGGCAATAGGTGAGCATTAGAGAGTAGTAGAGAGTATTAGCGGACACAGAGCCACACACACACACAGCCACACAAAGAGCCAGCCACACACACACACACACACACACACACACACACACACACACACACAGAGCCACACACACACAGAGCCACACACACACACACACACACAGAGCCACACACAGAGCCACACACACAGAGAGCCACACACACACACACACACACAGAGCCACACACACACACACACACACACACACACACACACAGAGCCACACACACACACAGAGTGAGGAGCTATGAGGCCCCTGGCGGAATGTGAGAACTGAAGAGAGACACAGATTAGACAGCAAGTGTGAGAGCTCCAAGGTGGAACCTAAAAATGAGGCGGGATGAGAATGGGGAGGCGATGGCTCCAAGAACAAGCAAAAGATGCAAGGTGAGGCCTCCAAAGAAAGCTTTGAGGGCTCAAGGTGGAGTCTGACGATATGGCGCCCAGAAGAGATACCGAGCTGTAGAAGTGCTCGCGCTCCAGGAAGAGAGGTGAGGGCTCCCTTCGGGACCCTCCCCTGACGCAGAGGCCCCAGAGCAGACGGTTAACAGGACCTTAAGCAAACACTGGGTAAAGCCTGGAGCAAGCACCCAAGCAGACAGCTCACAGGGCCAGAACAGGCCCCCGTCCGGTGCCTGGAAGACCCTGGAGTGCTCACGAAGGCAGGCTCCCTGCAGGACCTCCGATTCGCCCCAGAGCGGGCACCTCAAAGTCCATGCAGGTAGGCACCATGACAGCCACTGACAGGGCCCAAAGGTGGCCATTGGCAGGCTGCTCCCAAGGCACAGAGCTCGTGCCATAGCATGCAATACCAAGGGCCTCAAGAAGGCATCATAGCTAGTGGGGCTTCATGGTAAGCACCTGGAAAGGCATGGGGGGCACCCTGCTGGGCTGCTCTGTCTGGGGTGGCACCAGGGCATAGCTTCAGGGAAGCACCACCTCAGGAAGCTGGCAGGGGCTGGAGTGGAACCCATAGCAGGCAGCTGGCAGGGGCTGGAGTGGGATCCATAGCAGGCAGCTGGCAGGAGCTGGAGTGGGACCCATAGCAGGCAGCTGGCAGGGGCTGGTAGAGCCTGCAGGGGCACCAGACCATGCCAGGCAGCTATTGGGGTGTTAGGCCCTGCAGTAGGCACCATAGTTGCACCAGGGAGGCATTGCCAAAGGGCTGGAGGGGCCTCATTGCAGGCAGCTCACAGGGCTCAGAGGCAACACCTTGGCATGCAAGACCCCGAGCCAGCACCATAGCTGGCAGCTGGCACACTGCCAGCCCCCCTGGCACACAGCCCGGTGATGACAGCAGGGAGAAAGCTGGCGAGGGAGAGAATGGAAAAGAAAGTGTAACTGGAACAACAGGGCCTGGCCGGGCATCACAGAGATGCCTCCGTATGAACATTTGATTAACCCTTCAAGCCCCAGTGGTGGGTGAACTGGGCGTCTCCCTAAAACCCGCCGCATTCCCAGCCCTGCAAGGGGGGCAGGGCAGCTGCTGTAACACGCGGGTGTGGAGGGGCCCCTCCCTATGGGATCCGACCCCTGCTGACTCCATCCCAAAGCTATCCAGACGCGCATCCGAGGGCACTTTATAGTTAAAGCCTCGTCTGTCTCTGACACCTCTCCAAAGCCCCCCTCGCCAGCCGGGTGCCCGTCCCCGGGGCCCACCACCTCCTGAGCGCTTCTTGAAAGCCGTCGCAAGCTGGCAGGATGCTGGAGTGGCCAGGGTCAGGGTGCTCTGGCCAGGGTCAGGGCCAGAGTGGAAAGCGAAACCGCAACTGCACAGGGGGCCGCCGTTTTAAAAAATAAAAAAAAAACACTGCGACTCAGGGCGACAACAGGCACTTGTGAAAATACAGCGTGGGAGGCACAGAAAGGCATGAGAGGTCCAACGAGAGGTGCAGAGGTGCAGGGCTGAGTGCATCCAGAGGGATCCCGATACCTAGCGAGGGGCGAATTCTCAGCCGGGACCCTGGGGAGAGAAGCAAAACGGCAAGGATCAGAGGCGGCTCCCATTTTAATGAGATCGAGAGAGACAGACACCGACACACCGGTACACAACAGTGCTTGGGGGGGCGTGCGAGGTACCCCTAGCAGAGCAGAAGGGGGGGAAGAGGCAAGAAAAGCAAGCACAAACTGGGCAGAGGCAAGAAAAGCGAGCACTCACCAGCTGGGGCGGAGGACTCGGACGTTATCCCTTGCTTCTCCGGCGGCGGTCAAGCAGAAATGACTCTCATAAAAGCCCCGTCATTTTCCGACTGGGGGGCGTGTTTTTCTTTCTCTCCTCTTCCCATTGGCTGGAATGTAGAATTCCAGCCAATGGGAAAAGGAGAGAAAGAAATGAAAAAACACCCCCCCGAATCCCTAAAAGACGGGACTTAAATGGAAAGACGCCCGTCTTCTCCAATGGCTGGCCAGCATTTAGGAGGCCAGCCAATGGAGAAGAGGGGCGGGTTCAAGCCCCACTCTGAAAAACATGAGATCTCGCCGGCAAGACTGCGCATGCGCAGCCTACACAGGCCGGGACCTAAAAAACCAATAGCCCGCAGTTCTTAATAGGTTATTCTATTAAGAGCTGCAGAGCCAACAGGGGCATCGGAAAGATGATCGCCAACCATAGTGTGGTGCTCTACCGCTCTCCAAGGAGGGGGGCTTTTGGACTCTGTTCTCAGGGGCATGGAGGGTGGGGGCATGTCCCTGTTTACCAGTGCTTGAAATGTAAAAATCGAAGTTTAGGGACTCTGTAACTTAGTACCTGTTTCTTTCTGATAAGTGCCCATACCCCCTAATGAAAAGTATCACGTTTTTCTTGAGCAGTGCAGGTACTGTCTCTCTCAAAATATAAAAAAAAAAGTTCCGGTATTCAGTACCGGACAGTACCGGCCCATTTAAAGCACTGCTGTTGATATGACTGGATTCAATAGGTCCTGTTTCTACCACAGACAAACAGTAGGTTAGTGGTTTACACTTCCTTCAAATACATTTAAATGTATTACTAAAAGGGGGAAGATCTAGGAGATATGGTATTATAAACTATGCAGGGATCTGGACAAAATTCAGAAACTTAGAATTACTGAATGACCATGGGAAGTCTTGGCGGTGGAATAAAGAACTGAGCACATATTCACACATGTTGATCTTTGGTGATAAGATCTTACAATGGCAGCAAGCCATTATTGCAGGGATAAACATTGTTGCTGCAGCAGACTGAGCCAAACAACATAAAACTGTTTGGTTTCCCATCCATAAAGTGACCTAACAGTAGCATAGGCTTACTGCTTCCCAGTGCAACACATTTTAACAACTTTAAATGCTTTATATTTGCATTACTCGAAATGCACTTTGATCACTCTTTGCTTCTGGTGTTTTCCAAACTCACTTCCTTTTTAGATTACCGTACATTTCCCATTTTCAGCTTTTGGCAGTTGTTCACTGCTATTATGCTTTTCACCAATAATACTATGTAAAAACATTTACCACATCTACGGTGTTAAACACTACTACACTATTAAAGCATCTAGAAGCAGGGGTATACACCAATTTACAACATGTAGTAGCAAATTTAAATTTTTCAAAATCAATCCCAACTACCTTGAGAAGAATAATAAACCATCTTTGTTGCACCCAACGTTAAGAGTGGAGAAGCGTGGCTCAGTGGTTAGAGGCGGCAGACCCGGAAGCTGAGATCGGCCGTGGACCAGGGTTCGATTCCCCGCCTCGGCGGGTCTCGGGCTCAAAATTCCACGGACTCGACAATTCTCGCTCCGGTGCCTACTCGACTCACGGGGACTCTGGGCAATCGCTTGCTTAATCTCAACTACGGCCCCTCGCGGCGGGATGCCTGGCTTTCACCTTGTGGATACCCTGCCGGGGAATACCAGGACGGGTTCCCTAAGCAAGCGCCTTGATACCTTCGGGTGATACGTGTGCTATATAAGTCACCATACATACAAGAAGGTAGCACAGGAGAGGCCATAAACCCGGGCACAACATTCTGAAACAGAAGCCCTTTTGGCAAGGATAGTCAAATAACTGCAGAAGGAATGCACAAAGGCATCAGTAAAGGTACACGTAACAAGATAAAGGACACTTGCAGCCTTGCCTTTTCCCCCCCATCATTGCACTCTGGAGTAACTCTCACTACCTCTTGCCCTTTGCGGACACCAATATTGGCAGATCCAGTCCGATGCCTAGGCATATTTGAATGGATGGGTCACCTGTGGGGAGCAATTAATACAAAACAGCAGTTGCTTATCTTTTGGTTTTTTGATCCACTGCTGAGTCACTTCTTGATATTGCTGTTGGCTGTGGACTTACTGCCGCTATAAAAACCTGAAGCGGTTTGTCACAGCTGTAGTTCTAACACTTACCAGTGTCCAACATATCAATGCACTCTGGATATTAAAATTTTCACTTCTTCTTCTTTAATGTATGTCCACGCACAAGACAACCATTAGAATTGTAGTACATTGATTTCATGCATTGCTCAAGTTACATTCTATACAGGCTCTTGTAGGTATGTGTCAGCCTTTGCTATGCATGCGACTGGACTGGCTGGTTCTTTAGGATTCTTGCAGCTTTATTCTTTCTGATAACTCAGTGGAAAAATGTGTGATTTTATTTTTGTAATTGATTATACCAGTGCTGTATTCTTTCACTGATCTGTGTCAGTAGAATATAGAACGTGCCAGAATCTATATGGGTAGGGTACAACATCAAAATAAGTCTAACCATTGATGAGTGTTGGGGTTGTAGTACATGATGTGGTTCTGCAGGTGTGTTTTTTTTATTTATTTATGGAAGGATGTTTTACATAACTGAGCCTCATACTCATACGTTTGCACATTGTTTTATACAGGAGAAAATTCAGTTCAGTGGTCCTTCGCCAAAGGCGTATCTGGCCACGTGGAACTCTTGTCAGCTACAGCCTTCAGCTTTATCTCGCTGGAGATTTTTTACTTCCAAAAGAGAGGTTAAGTCTAATCTCCACCACTACTTCATCCAGTGAATCCCTGATGACAGCGTCACTTCCTTGGACACAGCCTGCAGCCTTACCCTGGTCAAACTTCTACCTTCTTAGAGAAATTTTGTTGTAATTTCTTCTATGTCCAAAGGTAAGTGCTGACAGGGCCCAATCCACTCTTTGTATCGGACTCAGGCTCCATCTCAGTCGGCCATGTTTTTCGATTTTGACCTTGTCTGGCATGACTAGATGTCTGTGGTTGACGCTTTCATCTTTTAGGAGCTAGTTTTTGCCTTAAATGTTAAAAATTCATAACTCCAGTTCTACTGATTATTTTCTTGTCATTTTGGTGTCAAATTATTTATTAAAATGTACTCTATTTTTCTAAATTGGTGTGGGATTTTTCTTGTGTTTTGCTTTAATGTTTTTACTATTTGTGTACTGCCTAAATATTTTACACATTGCCTCCAAGTTAAGCCTGGCTGCTTTGTGTCAAGCTACCAGAGGCTTAAGCACAGGTTAATTTAATGACTTTTGTGGTTCAACCTCACAGGGATTTTGGCTGTTGCCTGAGTAGGTTAACACCCCACTCAACCAAAAACCCAATTGATCACAAACCCCGTTTATCCACTGTCCTCCAATTGCCACAAATCCACTTGGCCCTTCCCTACTTACCTCTCTTCTCTACCCTTAAATGACCCTTTCTCCCCTGCTCCACAAGATTACTCATCTGCTAAGTTCCCCTGATTGATATATAGCCTTGATGATACTGATATGCAAATATTTAATTATCACGTTTCCCATTTGTGTAAAATCTGGCAGATGTACTTGTTATGGTTCATATCAAACTATCAATAAAATAGGTTTAAAAAGCATAGAGCGGCTGATCTATGCCAGTTCAGAGATTCACAAGTGTGGTCTGAATCCCTGGAATGAGATTTGATCTTTTAAAAAACAGGTTGCGGTTACAAGCAGCATTGTGCATGTCTGAAAGGGTCACATTAGAATACTTATTTACCTAAGGAGGCGGGTCACCATTACTAATTGGCAACACCAGCAACATTACATCTTCCACATTAACATACAGAGGTTTTTTAAATCTACTTGGATTGGTATCAGGAAGTCTCTTTCTGATGGCCTAGAGAGTCAAGAAGGTGGGATGAATGCCCTGGATGACTTACATCTCCTCTGCTCCCATGGGCCTGCTCACCTACATCAGTCAAAGTCTTGACTCTTCTTGTGGTACATAGTTCTTGCATGCCGGCTCCACGCACTATGTGTCCCACTAAGTGAACCATTGCTTTCCTCCCTTTTGCCACGTGACCCAATGCTGCTCAAGCCGCAACCCTGATGAGCTGCACAGCCCCTGCCACTTACCCTTCCTGTCCCCGGCAGTCATGCTCCTGAGGTTCTTTAATTTTGACTCCATCTTACATTTGTCGTCATTTTTGTGTTGCCTTTTCACAGGCTGCTCTATTCATGAAGTGTCTCTGCCCTTTGGACTGCAACGTGTTGAAACCCCCCCCTCTGTCCTTGCTTTGAAATCAATCCCAGACACCAGCTGGCCTAACTGCATACAGACATGTCCTGCCATTACTGATTGACCTATAGGTGCTGTAATTAATTTACTTGTGGGTTGGGCAGAAACACGACGTAAGGGGGACATTCTGGTTATATGATGCTTTTTTTTTTAATGTTCTCCTATTGGCTAATATTTTGCAGATCTTGTATGTCCATATTAGGTATTTTGCATGCTTGCAAAAGCTAGGACTGCCCCTTACTTTTGTGTTGAGTTTGTAACCCTAAGCATATAAAAGGCCTCTGTGTTTTGTACTCTTTAGACTGCCTCATTCAGTTGCTAAAGGCTCCTGTGTGACGTAGTCTCACTTAATTAAGTTTAATAAAGATGTCTTTTCATATTTCAGCTTCTGTGCCAAGTTCTTTGTATTAGTGAGACCCCTGAGAATGAAGATTACAGTTCTTCAAATGGCGCGCCCAACGTGGGCTTCATCAGAGAAGTGACTTTCTGAAGGAGTGATCTTGTCAGGAGACTGAAATCTACTGAGGAGGACAGGACGGGACTCTATCAATCAATCAATCATGCCATTTGTATAGCGCACTACTCACCCAGGAGGGTCTCAAGGCGCTTGGGGGGAGGGGTATGCTACTGCTCGAACACAGCCAGGTCTTGAGTTGTTTCCTGAAGGCGAGATGGTCCTGGGTCAGCCGAAGGTGGATGGGGAGGGAGTTCCAAGTCTTGGCAGCCAGGTAAGAGAAGGATCTTCCTCCGGCGGTGGCTCTTCGGATGCGTGGTACGGCTGCGAGGGCGAGGCTGGTGGACCGTAGCTGGCGGGTGGGCGTGTAGAAGGTCAGGCGGTCGTTGAGCTACTTGGGGCCCAGGTCGTGGAGAGACTTGTGTGCGTGGGTGAGGAGCCGGAACGTGATCCTCTTGTCGACGGGGAGCCAGTGCAGGTTCCTCAGGTGGCTGGAGATGTGGCTGCGTCGGGGGACATCCAGGATGAGTCGGGCTGGAGTCTTTTCTGTAGCTTGGCTGTGGTTCCGGCGTAGAGGGCGTTTCCGTAGTCCAGTCGGCTGGTGACGAGTGCCTGGGTGACAGTCTTCCTGGTCTCGGTCGGGATCCAGCGGAAGATCTTGCGAAGCATACGCAGGGTGTTGAAGCACGATGAGGAGACGGCGTTGACTTGTCTGGTCATCGAGAGGGAGGGGTCCAGGATGAAGCCCAGGTTGCGTGCGTGGTCGGTTGGCTTGGGTGCGGTGCCCAGGGCTGGGGGCCACCAGGAGTCGTCCCAGGCGGAGGGCGAAGATCCCAGGATGAGGACTTCCGTCTTGTCCGAGTTCAGTTTCAGGCGGCTGTCCTTCATCCACTCGGCGACGTCTTTCATCCCTTCGTGTAGGCAGGTTCTGGCGGTGTCGGGGTCTCTGGTGAGGGAGAGGATCAGCTGGGTGTCGTCGGCGTAAGAGATGATGTTGAGGTTGTGCTGGCGTGCGATGGCTGCGAGAGGTTTCATGTAGATGTTGAAGAGGGTGGGGCTGAGTGAAGATCCTTGCGGGACGCCGCAGAGGACTTCGGTGGCCTCGGAGCGAAACGGGGGGAGGCGGACTCTTTGTGTTCTTCTGGCGAGGAACGAGATGATCCACTCCAGTGCCTTCTCTTGGATACCGATGTTGCTGAGGCGCTGGACTAGGGTGCGGTGGCAGACCGTGTCGAACGCAGCGGAGAGGTCCAGGAGGATGAGGGCCACTGTTTCCCCCTTGTCGAGCAGGGTCCGGATGTCATCGGTGGCTGCGATGAGGGCGGTCTCGGTGCTGTGGTTGGCTCTGAAGCCGGACTGCGAGGGGTCGAGGGATCCGTTCGTCCCAAGGAAGGCGGTCAGCTGTCTGTTGACGATCTTCTCGATGACTTTAGCAGGAAAAGGGAGGAGCGAGATGGGGCGGAAGTTTTTGAGATCGGTGGGGTCCGCTGTAGGTTTCTTCAGGAGGGCGCTGGTCTCGGCGTGCTTCCAGCTCTCCGGGAAGGTGGCGGTGTTGAAGGAGGCGTTGATGATGTTCCGGAGTTGGGGTGCGATGGTGAAGTCGGCCTTGTTGAAGACGTGGTGTGGGCAGGGGTCGGTCGGTGATCCGAAGTGGAAGGTGTTCATCGTGCGGGCTGTGTCTTCGGTGGTCACCGTGGTCCAGGTGCGAAGGGTGGCGGTGGGGGGCATTGGTTCGACGGTTGGGTGCGTGGGTGGGGCGCCGAAGCTGTTGTGGATGTCGGCGATCTTGCGGTGGAAGAACGAGGCGAGGGAGTCGCAGAGGTCTTGTGACGGAGTGATGTAGTTGGTGCCGGTGCTGGGGTTGGAGAACTCCTTGACGATAGTGAAGAGCTCTTTGCTGTCGTGGGCGTTGTTGTCCAGTCGTTCCTTCAGGGATTTCTTCTTGGTGGTGCGGATGAGCTGGTGGTGCTTGCGGGTAGCGTGTTTGAGGGCGGTCATGTTGTCGGTGGTCCGGTCGAGGAGCCAGGCTTTCTCGAGGGTGCGGCAGGTCTTCTTGGAGTCCTTGAGGTCGTCGGTGAACCAGGATGCCTTCTTGCTTCTGGGTCTGCTGGGAGGGTTCTTTAGTGGCGCGAGGTCGTCGGCGCAGGCGGTCAGCCACTGTGTGAAGTTGCGGGCTGCTTCGTTGGGGTCCGTTGTGTTGGCGGGTGGGCTCTGGCTGAGGGAGGTGGTGAGCTGGTCTGCGGTGATCTTGCTCCAATTCCTGTGAGGTACCTGTTGCGGGTGGTGGTGGGTCGTGGATCTTTTGAAGCTGAAGTGGACGCAGCTGTGGTCGGTCCAGTGGAGTCCGGTGGCGTGGCTGAAGGTGATGTACTTGCTGGAAGAGAAGACGGGATCAAGCGTGTGGCCGGCGTAGTGGGTGGGGGTGTTGACCAGTTGCTTGAGTCCGAGGTTGGCGAGGTTTTCCAGCAGGGCGGTGGTGTTGCGGTCCTTGTTGTTCTCCAGGTGGAAGTTGAGGTCCCCGAGAAGGATGTAGTCAGTGGAGGAGAGGGCGTGCGGGCTGATGAAGTCTGTGATGTCTTCGCTGAATTGTGTGCGTGGTCCCGGGGGTCTGTAGACGAGGGTGCCTCTGAGGGTCGTCTTAGGGTCGGTGTGAATCTGAAAGTGGAGATGTTCGGCTGCGGCGAAGGAGTCGTTGGCGTCGGTCGTGATGCGGATGGTGTTCCTGTGAACGATGGCGATGCCACCTCCGGTTTGGTTGATGCGGTCCCTCCTGATGATCTTGTACCCGTCCGGGATGGCGATGGCGATGTCGAGTGCAGAGGAGGCGTTCATCCAGGTTTGCGTGAGGAAGGCGACGTCCGGTGATGTAGCGTCGAGGAGGTTCCAGAGTTCCACGGCGTGTCTGTGGACGGAGCGGGTGTTGATCAGGATGCACTTGAGGTGGTTGCTGCTGGTGTTTGTCTTGGCGGGTGCGGGGCAGGTTCGGAGGCAGGTGAACTTGCAGGTGCAGCAGGTGAAGGGTCCGTGGGTGCGTCTCGGGGTGGCTCGGCAGCAGGCGTGGGTCCGGCCGGCATTGAGTGCGTTGAGAGTGGCGGCGTCGTAGGTCAGTCGGGTCGTCTTGCCTCGGCGGGGAGGGCCAGGAGTCCTGGCGCTGGGCGCGGGCCAGGCGCGGACGGGCGCAGACGGGCTTACCTTTGGCGCACCTTCGGCGCTCAATCGGCGCTCCCGCTGCACGCGTCCGCTGCGCGGTCGCTCTGGGGGCATCATAAGTTAGGAGCCGGGAGGGAGGAGCAGCTGGGTGGCGGGAGCGGGGCGGCGAATGGAATCACAGGGGGGCGGGGCCGCAGGGAGGCAGCGGCGGGAAATTCCAAGAAGCAGCGGGCAGCGGGAAATTCCCAGGAGCAGCGGGAAATTCCCAGGAGCAGCGGGCAGCGAGCGAAGGAATCTGCAGGCAGGAGGCGGCAAAGGCAGGCAGGAGCGGCAGCAGTGAGTGGGGCGACCAAGCCCTGTGGAGGGCTGAGCGGTCACACTCTGTGGTCCCCTACGGTCCCCTTAAGTAAGGAGCCGGGAGGGAGGAGCAGCTGGGTGGCGGGAGCGGGGCGGCGAATGGAATCACAGGGGGGCGGGGCCGCAGGGAGGCAGCGGCGTGAAATTCCAAGAAGCAGCGGGCAGCGGGAAATTCCCAGGAGCAGCGGGAAATTCCCAGGAGCAGCGGGCAGCGAGCGAAGGAATCTGCAGGCAGGAGGCGGCAAAGGCAGGCAGGAGCGGCAGCAGTGAGTGGGGCGACCAAGCCCTGTGGAGGGCTGAGCGGTCACACTCTGTGGTCCCCTACGGTCCCCTTAAGTAAGGAGCCGGGAGGGAGGAGCAGCTGGGTGGCGGGAGCGGGGCGGCGAATGGAATCACAGGGGGGCGGGGCCGCAGGGAGGCAGCGGCGGGAAATTCCAAGAAGCAGCGGGAAATTCCCAGGAGCAGCGGCAAATTCCCAGGAGCAGCGGGCAGCGAGCGAAGGAATCTGCAGGCAGGAGGCGGCAAAGGCAGGCAGGAGCGGCAGCAGTGAGTGGGGCGACCAAGCCCTGTGGAGGGCTGAGCAGTCACCTCTACTCTACTCTACTCTACTACTCTGTGCACAAGGATTCTGGAGATTCTTTGTCTTTGCAGCCCAGTATATTTCTGATCTTCCTGAGTTTGATCCTCCACATCATGTCACTCCTGACTGAGAACCTTTTTGGCGTGAGTATTCTAAAAAAGGACCTTTAGGTCATTTATAACTTGGCAGTTAGAATTTGGACAACCTTTTGATTGGTAAAAGTAAGGTAGTTTAGTAACGCTTACTGTAGCTTTGGAACTTGTGTTGGCCAACTTTTGATTTGTATGGATTTGATATGTAAATTGCAATTTGTGTAGACAGGTAATGAGGAGATTTTTCTCTATTTGGTTTTGTTGAACGGTGCACGTACGAAAAGTACATTAAGCACTACTTTGATTATAATATTGTATATTCTGCAATATTTTTGGCATGCCTGTTTTCAAAGCTCACATAGAAGAATGTGTTGCTTTATTTGGAAGGTACCATAGTGTGATGTGAAATTAATTAGCCGGCTCTCCTTGAAGGAATACCTAAATAGTTTTAGGTATACAAACATATTTCTTCCTTGGTGATTCTGTATCCCCAGGGAATTAAAATATGGACATAATACATACAAGGATCCTTTGTTCTGTGCAATTTTGTGAATGAAGATATGCAGAGCGATTTTTGGTGTTCTGCTAGCCAAAGCTAGTGAATTAAGTGTATTTTCGCTTCTTGGACATACATCAGTCTGTTGGGCTGTTTTTGAAGTCTTTTGCAACAAAATTGAGAAGCGCTTCTTGTAAATATGACTTACAACTAGTATTTACAAATGGTTTGGTTGTCCTTTGTTTCTGTTCTGAGTATTGGTTTGCGGGTTAAATGTGTGTTTAAATGTCTATGTGGTTTTCCCATTAGTGCAATTTCTGTAAGTGAATAGCGACGGCGCTATTCACAAAATAAATGGCTAAAGCGTGCCATATTGTGTGTCCTGAGTGTTTGACCCCTTTCTATTTATGTCTGAAATGAGCTCAATGTCTGTTCGTGGTTTTTCTTGATGTTTTCAGTCTATTAAGGAAAATTCCTAAATGCTTAAAAACTAAAATGTAAATTCACATTCACTAGGAATAAAAAAAAGCCTCAAAATCGAAATTTTGTGTTTTGTAGAAAAATAAACTTGTAGTATTTTTTACTTACATACATTGTGTTAGATATTAACAGGCAAACACTTCATCTGAAGTAAATTTTTGCTGAATTCAAACGCATATTATAGAATTAATATGTTTTAGTTTTAAATAGATTGCCACCGTGCTCATGTTATAAACATTGAGAGACAAGCTAAATAGACAGGAATATTTATTCAGCCAGGACTTTGCCCTCAGTTGCACGGGTGAAACTTTGCATTTCAGAATGTTGTTTTAAAAAGGTTCCAAAACTAAGGTTCATTATTTTGTATTATAGGAAGACATTTCAATTAAGGGTTTTTCCTCTCTTTAAGCATTTCTGTAAGCATATTCTTGGCTCTGATGCTAAATAATAATTAACCCATGTAATGAAGAAACACTTAAAAAGAAAGAAACAGTAACAGATGCTGAAACAAGATAAGGCAAGTGCAAGGAAACTAAAAAGTTAACGATGTCTTGAACATTGATTGGCAATCTCAGATAAAGATCAATCAGGGAAATTGGCTTTGCGAGGTCAGTTTCGGGTGAAGAGGTCAGTTTCTTACAGTTTATTTCAGAGTAAATCTGGTTAATGTGTACATGACCTGGGGAGGCCAGGCCACCTTGTTCGTCAGGCTATCTTTGCAGGCCTACGTGGCACAGAGCAAAGCAAAAAAAAAAAAAAAAAATTAAGTCAGATTCGAGGAATTACAGAATCTTAATATGTGGAATTATCAAAAATGATTGGGTTTATTACAAATAATTATTATTAAGCAAAATATTTATTAAAAATAAGTGCTACAAAATTTGTTTTTTACTATTCATGAAGCTTAATACTTATACTGTGACCTCCTAGCATTATAATTAAATTTAATAAATGTTATACTGCATAATGAGGACATTAGCATATAGAATTTCACTTGGCGCAGGCGTGAAAAACTAATTTTTCTCAGGATTTGCATGAGATATGTCTAATGTCCAATCTCTGCAATTTGTAAAGAACATTCTGAGGATGATTAATAAGTAATGCAATTGTAGGATCTTTATTTTTAAGTGCCCCAAATATCAAAGTCGAATTTGGGTAAAATTTGGGCATTCTTGCCATTTACAATAGCTTTAAAGTGCTTTAGGCTTCAGTAAATGCATACATTTAGGTATAATACAAGTTTGTAGGTTGTTCCCATTTGGGTTTGCTTTTAAATGGCTCAGTGAGCCAATGTGCCTGGGCAGAGGTTTGAGTTTAATATCAGGGTGGAAGGTTTTAACTTTGGCTGGACTTAACTGAGACCTTCATCCATTTAAGGTTGATGAAATGAGTACCATTGCAAACAAGCATTTGTTCTAAAAACTGGTATGTGTGTTATTATGTTCTGCGAATTATTCACAGTAACTGTTTTAATAATCTAAGTATAGAAATAAATTGTAGCCCCTAACAGGAGTAATATATATATCACGTGTTTTTAAATAGGGTTGGTTATTGCAGGTTAGAAAGAGTTGGGAAGGTTTTTTGTCTTTTTCAGCCTTAGAGTGAGGAAGAGGGAGAGGGCTGAGGAGCCCGCAAGGCAGATTTTGACCTTAAGGTCAGTGAGTCGGGAGTTAGGAGTAAGTGTAAACAGATGGAGAAATCATTGCTTGGAAAAGCAGGGCCTCAAAAGGTGTTGGCGCACGGGACACGCAGAGTGTCTGTGAAAGAGTTTTTGGGACGTCACAATTAAGGTGGCTTAGCATGTTTTTAAAAGATGGTTGGTTACAGTTGATATTTTGTGTGTTATGCTCAGTGTCAGCAGTATGTTGAAAAAGATGTGTTTTTTTATTATGACTTCTTTTGAAAAGAAATGTTTGTGCGTTTTACATATTTTTGTATTTTATCCTTTTATGAATTGTTCCTGCTGGTTCTGTGTGTCAGAAGCGACACAGTAAGTTGTGTTTGACAGCCAAATCTCCACTAACTGGTGATCTGCTGTCAAAAGGAGGGTGAGGATTTTAAGCCTGACAAATTAAGCAGGCCTGAATGATTGGGTTTTGGGCTGCAGGTTCATAGTGCATAAAGTGCATGCAATGGTGTTGTGTGTTACCGCTTATTTACATATGCTATTGTACTTTGTCTATGCTTTTTGTGCTTGATATACAGCGTGTATATCTGATGGCTTGGCATGTGTGTGTTTTTTTATTTTATGCATGGTTTTGTTTTATGTTGCTGCTTTAGATACTATTACAAGTTCACCTGTGTTGTGAAGGGTTCTACATGACGATGTATATCGCTGCACAAGGGGTTGGGTGAATTTGCGCTGATACTAAATTTCACAGTGTATGTCAAATTTGGCTATATACTATTGAAGTAAAATAAAAGAGATATACAGGATCAAAGTGTGTCACCTGCTGTTAGTCACGCTACTGCCCCCCCTTCCCTTAAGGAACAGGCAGCCCTACAGTTATGTATCCTGATTGGACGTAAGGATAAATTATAGATTTGTGACTCTTGTACATGGTGACCTAATTTCTATATTACATTAGTCAGTTTTGTTCTGCTTCCTAAGTAGTGTATGGCTTTGTACCATAAAGGAAACAAGGTTTCATTTTTCCCTGAAGCAGGAACTGGAACATTAGCTGAGATTACCGTATATGGTTTAGCGGCCAGCGGTAGAGCTAACATTTGTGAACTATTTTTGATTTTTGTTCACCCAAGTAATTCCTTGTTCTTCCTATAGATTTTTCTTTTGTTACTTCTCCCCTGACCGATGTCGCATCATGCCTAGTTATTGGGGATTTTAGATGTGTCCTAGTCCCATTTCTCTTTTCCATATTCCTTTCACCAGTTAGCCCTTTTATTATTTTTGTATTGTTCAGCTTCACACTTCCAGATTGCATAAATGTACCAGAGACACCCATATTATGTACAATTCCCTTTTGTATGACCAGACTGGTTTTCAAGAATTTTCTTTAGGCCTACTTTGATGTTTTCCAGTCTGACTGTCAGGGTAGTGATGGACTGGTTAACTGACTCACTACTATAGTAAGATACGTTTTCCACCTCAATAGGAGACACCTTACGTTTTTTTGAATATGACAAATTCAATGCCTATTCTAATTTGGTTTTTAGTTCCTTTTTTTCTGCTGCTTTAATTTTTGGTGGATTAGATGTGTTCCAAATAATGGAAATACCAGGACTCTCTAGTTCTTGTCTTTTGTTTCCACATTTTGATCATTAGCTTTTGTATTGCATAGTCCACCTGATGCACAATTATTAAAGGGAGGTATCTACATGTCCCTGATAATATATATTATTCGATTTCTCTTTTGAGGTGTTGTAGATAAGGAATTAGGGAACACCTATATGTAATCATTGAGAGAAAAAAATGTGTTTGCCCCATTAGACAATGCCACCATGTGTGAGGACATCCATTCAGATAGAATTCCCATGTCGCTATCTACCCCTAGATGGTAGAGGATATGCTCTCACATGGAAACCAATTAAAGAGGCTAGAGGCACTGTTTTGCCTACTGCCTTTGTCTTTGTATTGCCTTTGATAATGACAGTGTATTCTGGACCAGAAATGTCCCATGACGTATGGCCACTCCTTTAAAGATTGCAGGCCACCTGCTTGCAGTCCCCTTGTTATACAATGAACATAACTGAGACCTTCATCCATTTAAGGTTGATGAAATGAGTACCATTGCAAACAAGCATTTGTTCTAAAAACTGGTATGTGTGTTATTATGTTCTGCGAATTATTCACAGTAACTGTTTTAATAATCTAAGTATAGAAATAAATTGTAGCCCCTAACAGGAGTAATATATATATATATATCATGTGTTTTTAAATAGGGTTGGTTATTGCAACTGGAGGGACCAGGTCTTTACAACTGACTAATCCTCTTATGCTGGGGGCGGGTCATAATCTGGATTAGAGTGGCCATCGACTCAGCTGTGGACCCTCAAGGGCATTATCTCTTTGTGGTGGGCCCACTGGAGGGATACATCTTCCTGTTCAGAACGATATACACTCCAAACACAGAGCAACCTGCTTTCCTTGATCAGCTCTTAGGGGTCCTAGCACGTTAGATAGACATTCCCCGGTTTTTGGGCAAGGACTTCAATAATGTCCTAGACATGGAGCTGGATAGCTCCTATCATCCGCCCCCTCAGTCCCCCAAGCATTTCAATAACAAACACCTAGGAACTTGGATACATCACTGGGCACTGGTGGATGTATGGGTCAACGTCAAGCAAAGGACAACGTGCATTCATTTTACTCCCACCCCCACAATCTCCACGTACGCCCGACTGCGTTGTCTGCTCCACAGAACTAGCCACACTTGTGATACACACAGACTATTTGGGGAGAACGAACACTGACCACAATCCCCAGTGTGTGGAGGTCTGTTGGGACACTGCACGCCCTCTATTGTAAGAATCCTACGATGTTTTTCTCAGTTTACCTTTTGCCCAGCAGCACTAGGATGTTTGTTTGACCGCATCTTTGTTTTTCTTAGTCCACTTGGGAGTTAGTAATGCTATATGGGCATTATAGACACTTTTTTGCCTTTCAGTCTCTTAGCAATACAAACCACACCGCCTAGGCTAGACAGGGGACGGCTGTCCCCCGTCTTTTCACATGGATTTTGACTAGAATCCATTATGTGCACCAGTTCAGGATTTGTGGCACCTGTGATCTGGATACTGCTTTAAAGTGCACACCGAAGAGCACACCTGCATGTTTTTTTTAATTATGACAACTTCTAGGAGCATACTGACAATCTTCTTTGTCTTTTTTTGTTCTTTATGTTTGTTTGTCATTATTTGTTACCTTTTTAACCAGAATTAACTCGGTTCCTCTCTACTTTTGAGGGAATCTGTACCGTGTTTTTTAATTATTTTTAACACCAGTAACCCATTGTTAGGGTGGGCCTTAGCGTGCCCATACTACCAGGGTTCACCACTACACCTTTGGTCCTAATGAAAGCCTGACTAAATGCTCACACATAGGCAGACACATGTTGACCGCACTCCAGGGATAAAACAGAACTTTTAATTTAGTTCTTTATCCTAAACTTTAGTTGTTATTTATGTCTGATTGGCAAATCGAATAAAATATTTTTTTGACACAATCTAGACATTTTTAACTCACATATTCACTTTTCACCAATCACTTAAAACCAGCTCCGCAGTAAACTGGCGGTGCAGCACACTAGGGTGGCATTCGGCCACTCCTGGTGGGGCCCGATGATGAAGCATGTCACCAGCTAGGTTGGTGAGTGAGGGCTTTTCTAGTAACCAAACAGGTTCTCTTCACAGGAGATTCTCACTGTGATCTACATACATGCTTGCTCTTCTTTCATTTTTCCTTAATACACTCCTTTGTTGATTCGTTGGTTCCCTCAGGAGTTCTACAAAACATATGCCACACTGCTAGCCACTCCCCGTCAAGCCCTGTATGATGAAGCATTCTCATACTCCTGCCTCCTGCAGTTCCTGCAGGAGGCATTGATTGTTTCCATACCTAAGCCGAGGCATTACCCATACAATCTCGACACCTACCAATTCTTGGCGATGCTCAATGAAAACAATAAAATCCCTGCAGATCTCTTGGTGCCAGCGATTACGTAGTTAGTCCATAAAGACCAAAATGACTTTGTGCTGGGCCGCAGCATGTCTCGGAATCTACCCAGCCTCTTCTGTGTTCTGGAGCAGGACCACTAACCTCTATCCGGCTGCCTGGTTCTGGACCAGGAGAAAGCCTTGGACTCCCTTGTGTGGAGATACCTTTCTTTCTGCTTGTGGGCTTATCAAGCTCCTATACATCCCTGACCTGTGGCAGGACAGGTAGGTACATCTCCAAACCTATCTGTATAGGTTGTGGCAAACTTCAGGGCTGGCCCTTGACCCTCATTCTTTTCTCTCTGACTATGGAGCCTCTACCGCAGGGACTGAGAGCTCAGCGGTGAGACTAGGGGATCCCGCTGGCAGACAGAATACAAGCTGTACTGCTTTCTTCTGATGAGCTGCAGGGCGGCTGGCAACATTTGAAAGTGGTGGGGCATGTCGCGATGCAAAAAAACGTACAGGTGCTGGCCCTCCATCCAGCCTCTCTCGAGGTCATGAGGGTGATGGTGTGTTCTGATTGAGAGCAGGAAAGGGTGCCCAAGCTTGGACCATTTACACTGTAAAATCATTACTGACCACAGCTCATTAGTGGGGTTCAAACTCCATATTGGCTCCACTTAAGATGGGAAGTGAGACCAAGAGGCCTCTGCTCCCTCTCTGGAATTCAAGGTTAGTGGGAAGGGGCAGTTTCCCGCTTCATATTTTTGTGTTTTTTCTTCGACTTATCCAAAGATGTCCACTGTGATGACGATATGCCACGGGAATGACTTCAGCAACAGGAACAAGACCATCATTTAGATTTTGACAGGTCATGGCATGGAGTCTTCTTGGGCATGGCAATGGAGAGTGTGGCTTCATGGTGACGGATGGCCTTTGAGTTCAGCTGGGCGTAGTTGCCACAAACAGACTTCATGAAGGTTGCGACAGTCTCTTCATGGTTTAAAACCTGTGAGTTTAGGAGGTGACATTTCTCTTAGGCACTGGAGAAGGTTCAAATACTGGGGAGAAGCTCCAGATCTGCATCTGAAGGCGCAGAAAGAAAGAAGTGATCTCAGTGCGCATTAGTGGGGCTTACGTGTGGCTCAACTCATCACTTCCGGAGTGGTACATCATTGGGGTGAGTTGCACGGTGCATTCTAGCAGTGGACAGGAGAACCACTCCTAAAGTTTCCAGGATCCAGTTGGACGCCTACCAGTTGGCTGGATTGTGTCTATGTCTATGTCAGATGTAAGTCGTTTACATTATGTGGGTGGTAAAATATTCCTTCAATACATTAGTTGATTTGGGTTGGCAGCACAGGCATGTATGAATCTTGAATAGTTAAAACCATATTTAGACAATGGAGTAATCAGTTAACGGATAGTTTAAGAGAAGGATTTTATCCTTAATTTAGCAATATTCATGACACAAGCGATGACCAGGTCTTAAGTGTGACCATCTTCCTATGCATGTGTCTTGATCAATTGGATGAAGTAAATGAGATTGTGAGTAGGTTTCCTAATCCATTAAGTAATAATTAGCGTGTATCATATTATTTCAATGAAATATGGGCTAGAATAGATGTACAAAGATTAGGAATAGTGATCTCCTAATGATGATTTTTTGTGAATCGCACACAGGAAATCGCTATTCCTGTTTTATGAAACCTCATTGAGTTTCATTTAATGGTTCATAGTGGGTAGAAAATAGACCTACCTCATGAATATTAATGAGGCAGGTCGCAATTTGTGACCCACTATGGTTTGCTGTCATCACAGGGATGGTGACCTGCTGTGGTCAGCAGACCACCATGTCTGCGACTGCTTTAAATAAAGCAATCTTTTTTTTTAAATGTAGATCATTTCTCATTTAGGAACGGGTTACCACCAACTTTGAGTTAGTGGTAAAGTAAGAATGTTTTGCGACCGCATTTCATTCAAAAGAAATTCACACTTGCCAATGCAAGTTGGCATTTGGAAGGGACACCCTAAACACGTTCCTTCTAAATACAGATTCACAAACGCAAATTATGATTCTGTAACAGGTTACTGACTCGCAATATGGGTGTTGTACAGTTGGAAATACCTTTTTGCTTTGCCCAACAGCCTGATTCTGTAAATCGAGCAGTTTGCGTCCTCAAAAAGGTTTCGTACATCAATCAATCAATCATCGCATTTATGACGCGCGCTACTCACCCGCTAGGGTCTCATGGCGCTGAGAGGGGGGGGTTGGGTGCTGCTACTGCTCGAAGAGCCAGGTCTTGAGTTGCTTCCTGAAGGAGAGATGGTCCTGGGTCAGCCGCAGGTGGGAGGGGAGGGAGTTCCATGTCTTGGCCGCCAGGTAGGAGAAGGATCTTCCTCCGGTGGTGGTTCTGCGAATCAGAGGGACGGTGGCGAAGACGAGGCTGGCGGATCGGAGCTGGCGGGTGGGTGTGTAGAACGTGAGGCGGTTGTTGAGGTATTTGGGGCCCATGTCGTGGAGAGCCTTGTGTGCGTGGGTGAGGAGCCAGAATGTGATCCTCTTGCTGACGGGGAGCCAGTGCAGGTCTATCAGGTGGGCAGAGATGTGGCTGTGACGAGGGATGTCCAGGATGAGTCGTGCAGAGGCGTTCTGTATGCGCTGCAATCTTTTCTGTAGTTTGGCTGTGGTTCCAGTGTAGAGGGCGTTCCCGTAGTCCAGTCGGCTGGTGACGAGGGCCTGGGTGACTGACTTTCTGGTTTCGGTAGGGATCCACCGGAAGATCTTTTGGAGCATGCGCAGGGTGTTGAAACAGGATGACGAGACGGCGTTGACTTGCTTGGTCATCGTGAGGGAGGGGTCCAGGATGAAGCCCAGGTTGCGAGCGTGGTCCGTGGGCTTGGGGGCGGTGCCCAGTGCGGGGGGCCACCAGGAGTCGTCCCAGGCGGAGGGTGATGGTCGAGGATGAGGACTTCCGTCTTGTCAGAGTTCAGTTTCAGACGGCTGAGCTTCATCCATTCCACAACGTCTTTCATTCCTTCATGGAGGTTGGCTCTGGCGGTGGCGGGGTCGTTGGTGAGGGAGAGGATCAGCTGGGTGTCGTCAGCATAGGAGATGATGTTCAGATTGTGTTAGCGTGCGATGGCTGTGAGGGGGCTCATGTAGATGTTGAAGAGGGTGGAGCTGAGCGAGGAGCCTTGAGGAACGCCGCAGATGATCTTGGTGGTCGCTGAGCGGAAGGTGGGGAGGCGGACTCTCTGAGTTCTGTCGGAGAGGAAGGAGGTGATCCATTCCAGAGCTTTTCCTTGGATCCCGGCGTGGTGGAGGCGAGTTGTTAGGGTGCGGTGGCAGACTGTGTCGAATACGGCTGATAGGTCGAGGAGGATGAGGGCCGCAGTTTCCCCGTTGTCAAGCAGGGTCCTGATGTCGTCGGTGGCTGCGATGAGGGCGATCTCGGTGCTGTGGTTTGCTCGGAAGCCAGACTGCGATGGGTCAAGGGATCCGTTCGTCTCGAGGAAGGTGGTTAGCTGTTTGTTGACGGTCTTCTCGATGACTTTGGCGGGAAAAGGGAGGAGCGAGATGGGGCGGAAGTTCTTGAGGTCCGTGGGGTCCGCGGTGGGTTTCTTCAGGAGGGCGCTGAGCTCTGCATGTTTCCAGCTCTCTGGAAAGGTGGCGGATGCGAAGGAGTTGTTGATGACGTTCCGGAGTTGGGGTGCGATGATGGAGTCAGCTTTGTTAAAGATGTGGTGTGGGCATGGGTCAGCCGGGGAGCCGGAGTGGATGGTGTTCATCACGCTGGTGGTGTCTTCGGTGCTGACGGAGGTCCAGGTGCAAAGGGTGGTGGTGGGGGGCGTTGGTTCGGTGGTTGGGTGTGTGGTCTGGGCGCCGAAGCTGTTGTGTATGTCGGCAATTTGCGGTGGAAGAATGAGGCGAGTGAGTCGCAGAGGTCTTGCGAGGGCGTGATGTCATTGTTGCTGGCGCTGGGGCTGGAGAGCTCTTTGACGATGCTGAAGAGTTCCTTGCTGTTGTGGGCATTGTTGTCCAGTCATTCTCTGAATGCAGTCCTTTTGGTGGTGCGGATCAGTTGGTGGTGTTTGTGGATGGCGTTCTTGAGGGCTGTCATGTTTTCTGTTGATTGGTCGTGGCGGCAGGCTTTCTCGAGGGTACGGCAGGATTGCTTGGAGTTTTTG
Source organism: Lissotriton helveticus (assembly GCF_964261635.1). Lineage (NCBI taxonomy): Eukaryota > Metazoa > Chordata > Amphibia > Caudata > Salamandridae > Lissotriton > Lissotriton helveticus. The sequence continues at coordinate 1,196,683,111 of NC_136068.1, forward strand.
AGGTCGATGGTGAACCACGAGGCTTTCTTGCTGCCGGGTCTGCTTGGAGGATTCTTCAGTGGTGTAAGGGCATCGTCGCAGTTGGTGAGCCACTGTGTGAGGTTGCGGGCTGATTCGTTGGAGTCCGTAGTGTTGGTGGGAGGCTTCTGGCTGAGTGAGGTGGTGAGCTGGTCAGTGGTGATCTTGCTCCAGCATCTACTGGGGGCCTGTTGCGGGTGGTGGTGGGTCATCGTTTTCCTGAAGTTGAAATGGACGCAACTGTGATCTGTCCAATGTAGTTCGGTGGCGTGGCTGAAGGAGATGTGGTTGCTGGAGGAGGAGACTGGGTCGAGCATGTGGCCGGCGTAGTGGGTGGGGGTGTTCACCAGTTGCTTGAGTCCGAGGTTGGCGAGGTTGTCCAGCAGGGTGGTGGTGTTATTGTCATTGTTGTTTTCTATGTGGAAATTGAGGTCTCCTAGGAGGATGTAGTCTGGGGAGGTGAGGGCGTGCGGGCTGATGAAGTCTGCGATGGCTTCGCTGAATTGTGTGCGTGGTCCCGGGGGTCTGTAGATGAGGGTACCTCTGAGGGTGGTCTTGGGGTCGGTGTGTATCTGGAAGTGAAGGTGCTTGGCGGCGGTGAGGGTGTCGTCGGAGTTGGTCGTGATGCGGATGGTGTTTCTGTGGACGATGGCGATGCCTCCTCCTGTTTGGTTGATGCGGTCCTTCCTGTAGCGACGTCCGGTGTTGTTGTGTCGAGGAGGTTCCAGAGTTCAACGGCGTGCCTGTGGACGGAGCGGGTGTTGAGCAAGATGCACTTCAGGTGGTTGTTGCTGGTGTCTGGCCTGGTGGGTGTGTCGCATGTTCTGAGGCAGGTGAATTTGCATGCTTGGCAGGCGAAGGGTCCGTGGGTGCGTTTCGGGGTGGCTCGGTGGCAGGCGGGCGTCCGGCTGGTGTTGAGCGCGTGGAGGGTGGCGGTGTCGTAGCTCCATCGGGTGGGCTGGCAGTGGTGAAGGCCAGGGGTTCGGGCGCTGGGCGCGGTCCAGGCGCGGACGGGCTCAGACGGGCTTGCCTTAGGCGCGCTTTCGGTGCTCCAGCGGCGCGGACGCTGCGCGGCCTCCATAAGAGGGGGCGAGGGAGGGAGGAGCAGCTGGGAGGGGGAGCGGGATGGCCAATGGGTGGTGGGGGGGCGCGTGGGACGCGAGCGGCGGGAAACCAAGGTCACAGAGGGCAAGGGGGGCACAGGGGAGAGAAAGGCACAGCAGGTACAGAGGAAAGCAAGGGGCACAGAGGAAAAACGAGGGCTTCAGAAGGAAATCAGAGGCACAGAACGGCAAAACAGAGAGGGAAAAGGACACACATAGGGGGCACCGTAACAGTGGGAATTGGGAGGCAAAAACACGGAAGCAAACAGTAGGTTAGGCGGTGAAGCACAGAGGCGAGAACCACGGAGAGCAGTCCCCAGGGAAGCGGTCAACACGAGGTTGACCAGTCTGCAGGGAGGCAGCGGATGAAACGGGCCAGCAGCAGTGGTAAGCCGGGGATCTGTGCAGTGGCAGAGGGAGCGACCTGCCTGGATTCAGGGTCAAGGGTCGCTCATCTAGCCATATATGATTAATTGAACTAAACAACTGGGACACAATGTTTCTTTAATTGTACTTTGCTGATTTATCATAGCAGTCACAGTATACCAAAGTGCTTTTTAAAAATTATTTTCTATCAAATTGTGTGCTTCCTCAAATGTGAGTTTCTGAAAGACCAACTTTGAATTTCTTTTATTATGTTTGCAGAATGAGCTTAACAAGTTTGCAGAGGTCACTCTTGTGGCAGACTAACACTGCTATTCGTGAGCTATGACTGAGACTGCATTGGATAGTGTCCTTGTACTTAGAATCATGTATAATACCATACCTTACTTCAAAGCAATGCTGATAATAACAGTGTGTTTTTGGCCAACTAAGACTAAAGGTACCTCAGATTCGACAGAATCTGGATCTATCTCAAGCATTGAACTCTTAAATGAAATTCAGACACATCCACTTAATTACTGGAGACTCCAACGTCATATTTTTTAAACTATAAGAAAGGGACGAGATAGTCAACGAGATTCACCAGGTTTACAATGTTCTAAATGAAAGGCATAAACGTCTACAAGTAATATCAGTAAAGATCCCGATACCAAGCAAACACAGTTTAGTTGAAACTTGCTGTATGTTAGGCCAGGACCTCAGATAGCTCAGAACAGTTTTGAACAGGAGCAGTGAATTTATGGCGGTATGTGACCCAGGTGGGAAGAGGCTTGGTAAATTTTGCTTTATAGACGGCAGACTGGCCTTTGCTAAAATCAAGGACACCTTTGGTGGAAACTAGTAAAATTCAATTCAATTCAATTTATACTTTATTTCGGTCATTTTAAACCATAAAAGTGCATAAAGAATAAATTACAACACATCAATATCAGGGTCGCAGCGATTTTACAACTTTGACAATAATAGACTGAGGGGGGGGTCAGAATTTACACCAGCTCATCGTCTATTTACAATTAAAAAACAATTAGTTACTAATACAGTAAATATACATTTAGAAGTGTAGTAAAATTCAAAATGGAGCACTAGTAAAATACAATCTTGTAACTAGGTTAGAGTTTGTCTCATGCACATTCATAATCCGCACAAGTAAGGGACAGACACTATGACGCATATTAGAACCCTTCGAATAACGGTAACAGCATTTTCCACAAATGTAGGAATATTTCCATAGGATACATAACGTAGGTTGTTGACACTGCTGTTTGATAAGACTCTGGTGTGAATGCAGTGTTTTGTGTTGGCTTTTTGATAATTTTAATGTTTCTATTCAAGTTTTTAGAAGAATACACATTAATTTCCTATCATCAGGTCACAGATACAAATATACTTCTGACAAAATCTCATTAGTAGGTCAGCCAGATTATCAGTAGGTTATTGCAAAAGTATGATCATAAATCTGAACATTTGGACTTGTTTCTAGAGAAGTTAGACCGATTGACTAATAAAACAATAAGATCATTATGAGTCTCTGAAATCAACATTATGGGTTTTCTTTAAAGTATCACATATGCACATTTATAAGAGTCCTGTATAGGTGAAGTTCTCAACTACAAAAACTAAGTAAGACATCAGGAAAAGTGGGAGAAATTAAGAAGGTAAAAGGATTGGTACTGAAGACAAGTAAATTGACACGGTCTCTTACCGTTTCTCTGTGCGATATACAGAAGTCTGCTGTATTTCAGACACATTACATTGGAGTGAGAGGAGCACTGGCTTAAAACCATGTAGACGTGCATGGTACTGGTCATGGTGTTTTGACCAGTAGGCATTCATTTATTCAATTGCTTCTTTCGGTGTGTCGTCTGTTGAGATGCTTGTTCAGTTTATTATCCATTTCGCTGGTGAAATGTATCCAAGTCCACCATGTATGTAACATAAAATAACAGGGGTATTTGTAAAGCACACGATTACCCTAAGGCAGGGGTCTTCAAACCAGTCCTGGCGCCCCGTATCCATGCCAGATTTTTGGGATATCCCCATCTGGTGACCACGGTTCGATCCCCGGCACCGGCGGCAGATTAGCCCAGCACCATGTGACTCTGGGCAATAGCTGGCGCCGCGGCTAGGGCGGCTGACTCCAGAATCTGGGGATCACGGTTGGATCCCCGGCGGCAGATTAGCCCAGCACCATGTGACTCTGGGCAATAGCTGGCGCTGCGGCGGCTGACTCCGGAATCTGGAGATCACGGTTCGATCCCCGGCACCGGCGGCAGATTAGCCCAGCACCATGTGACTCTGGGCAATAGCTGGCGCCGCGGCTAGGGCGGCTGACTCCGGAATCTGGAGATTTATTTATTTAGGGTTTTTGTAGAGCGCGTAGTAACCCTCGAGCATCCCAGAGATCAGGGTTCGATCCCCGGCACCGGCCGCAGATTAGCCCAGCACCATGTGACTCTGGGCAATAGCTGGCGCCGCGGCTAGGGCGGCTGACTCCGGAATCTGGGGATCACGGTTCGATCCCAGGCACCGGCGGCAGATTAGCCCAGCACCATGTGACTCTGGGCAATAGCTGGCGCCGCGGCTAGGGCGGCTGACTACGGAATCTGGGGATCACGGTTCGATCCCCGGCACCGGAGGCAGATTAGCCCAGCACCATGTGACTCTGGGCAATAGCTTGCTTAATCTTCCCGACGGCCCCTAGCGCCTAGAGACCCTTACGGGTGATTGTGCGCTTTACAAATGTGGATTATTATTATTATTATTATTATTATTATTTGGGCCGATTCCGATCCGGTTCGTAAAAGCACATCTGCCAGAATCTGTCGGACAACCACGTACGCCCGGGAGAGGACTGCCCGGGACCCGTGGAGCCCGTCCTGGTCACTCTGACCTGCCATCGGCCTGGAGAAGAAAGCGCCGGACGCCCGGGGGGAGGACTGCCCGGGACCCGTGGAGCCCGTCCTGGGCACTCTGACCTGCCGTCGGCCCGGGGAAGGGAGCCCCGGATGCCCGGGGGGAGGACTGCCTGGGACCCGTGGAGCCCGTCCTGGGCACTCTGACCTGCCGTCGGCCCGGGGAAGGGAGCCCCGGACGCCCGGGGGAGGACTGCCCGGGACCCGTGGAACTCGTCCTGGGCACTCTGACATGCCGCTGACCCGGGGAAGGGAACCCCGGACGCCCGGGAACCGTGGAGCCCGTCCTGGGCACTCTGACAAGCCGTCGGACCGGGGAAGGGAGCCCCGCACGCCCGGGACCCGTGGAGCCCGTCCTGGGAACTCCGGCATGCTGTTGGCCCGGGGAAGGGAGTCCCAGATACCCGGGACCCGTGGAGCCCGTCATGGGCACTCTGACAAGCCGTTGTCCCGGGGAAGGGAGCCCCGGACGCCCGGGACTCGTGGAGCCCGTCCTGGGCACTCTGGCATGCCGTTGGCCTGGGGAAGGGAGCCCCGGACGCCCGGGGCCCGTGGAGCCCGTCCTGGGCACTTTGACATGCCGTTGGCCTGGGGAAGGGAGCCACGGACGCCCGGGGGGAGGACTGCCAGGGACCCGTGGAGCCCGTCCTGGGCACTTTGACCTGCCGTTGGCCTGGAGATGGAAGCCCCGGAGGCCTGGGGGATGTAGGAGAGTAGGGTCTGCAATCCTATGATCACCCAGATTTTTGCTTTTTGCTGCACTGGTTTACGAATTTCCCTGGCTGTGGGCCTGCTAATCAGACCCACAGCCTAGCTGTTCTCTCTATCCAAATTGTACTCAGGTACTGAATTGGCACTGGGCCCTCTCCAAGTCCCTGTACCCAGGGCTGAGGTGCACCCAGAAGTCTCCCAGGGGCTGAAGCATGTATTGTGCCACCCCTGGACTGACTAACTAAACTGACACAACTGGCTGCCCGACAGCTGGGGCAAGGTGGTGTACTCACCCTTTGCTTTAGATATAGTAGACCTATATCTAACCCTAAAATGGACACACAGATCTCCTATCAGTCACTCCTATGGCAGGCCTTAACAATCCTGAAGGCAGAGTGCTTGGAATCGTGTGAGATGGTGCTCTGGCATGAGCTGAGCCTGTCTGCGGCTTTCGGGATCTATCCCTTAGCCGTTTCCATGATATCGCATACCATATACTCTTAAGTGCATTATAATCCTCGCGGTTATATGCCAACTCTGGTATCGCTTTATCAAAACATGTCGAGTAAGGTGTCATACGAATTGGAATACTAACCCCTCGCCAATTCTGGCGACGGGGTTAGCATTCCACCCTTCTAGAGGGACACGGCATGTATGTAACCCCTAACCCCGGTTAAAGTCAAACAGAGCCTCAGCTCCACAAAATGGATGCTGCCACCGAGACACAAGTCTGCCCTCCTGCTGCTGGGAGTCCTCCCAGAGCAGGAGATAAGGACAAAGGGTTTCCTGCCAGGGGCGGTGCCAGCACCGTCCCAGACAGGATTTTGTGTATCCTAGGTAGGCAGGGCTTCAGAGGAAGGTGACTGCAAGTGGCACCCCGGTGCTCACTATGCATAGGCCGGCTTGAACCAGTTCCAGGGACACTCCAGACCCTGAGCTGGGGAAAAGCCCGCCAAGGAAGTGGGTGTAACCACCCCCCTCCTGGTCCCACCCATAGGGCAGGACTTAGTCGCGTGCCAGCCCCCTTTTCCCAGATAAAGGTAGGAGCAGGCCCCCTTCCAAATTAGATCATCTTTGGAATCGAGATACGACTTTCTGCGAAAGGACTTCAAGATTTCCTTCTTCAAGATTCTCCCTTGTGACTAAGGAGTAGTCACCCTGCATCCGCAGGCACCATCGCAAGAACACTGCGGTCTGCTGTAAGTCCTTCCTCCGGAATCCGACTGCCCAGCTCGACAAGACCCGGCTTCCCTGGCACCTCCGACCTCTACTCACCTCTACAGCCAAGCTGAGAACCGTGAGTGCGACGAGACCTCAAAGGGACCGACTATTGCCAAGACTGCACGACTTCTGCACAGCAAGCCCGCCGAGTAATTTCCTGGTGAGTGCTTTGGGGTCCGAGAAGCCCCGACCCTGAGCAGCTCCAGCACCGAAGAGCAGCCCCCCAGCATCTCCACGATCGGCGTGGGGCCCTTCTGCTTTTTGCTGCTCACCGCGTTGTTTGGCTACTAGCCTGCTGGCTTGTGGCCTTCTGAACGACGCCCGACGACATCACTGCTGCTAGTCTGGTTGCTCCAGACTGGCTCTTGCTCCCTTCCAGAAGAGGAGCACCCCGGACCCTCCTGGTCCACTCAAGACGCCATTTTGAGTCCACCGCGTGGGCTTGAATTAGCCAAGGCTTTGTTGCCCAATCCTGGGTTCTTCGACGCCGACAGCTTCATCCATCGTGGGACAGCTCGCCTCTCCATCCTGGTCGCCGACAACGCCTCCTGGTCCGTGAGATCTGCAGAGCACAGCGTCGCCCACTCACCTAGTGCCCACTGACTACTGGCTAGTAGTCACGAACTTGGTCCCCTCTGCTTTCAGGTGTCATCCATCTTCAAGATCCAGGCTTGGATCAACTCGAACTCTCTTCACTGGTCGCCTGCCAGCATCTTTCTTCCAGGCTCCTGGTTCGCCGACGAGGATTCCCGACGTCTTTTGAGACCTATGCAGCTGCAGCCCCTGGGCTAGGTAACTTCGGCATTTCGGTGCCCCAGCATAGCCTCACTATCCAAGGGTCAGGATCCACTGTCGTTTTCTTCCTACCAGGTCGGGTTCGCCCGTAAACACTAACTTTAACTTTACTAGCTTCCATAGACTTTGTCCCGCATCCCGCGTGAGAGTGCACACTCTGCACCCGAGTCCCCTGGGCCTCCTAGAAGTAATCTAACGATTCCCTAGTCAAGTCCTAGCGATTCCAAAGCCTATTAGTACTGTACTTACCTGCTAGTAATTTCGCATTCCACTTTTAGAGTATATGGTTTTTCGTGCCCCTCGGGCATTTGTGTATACTGTGCTAACTTAAGTATTTTCGTAAGAGTTTTGTTGTGTGCCTAGCACCCTGTCCTCATAAAGAGTACAGGGTTGTTGTGATTCTAATAAATACACTGTTTATTTTCATAACACTTGTGTGGTGTCCTTTCACTGGGTGTTCAAGGGGTAATGTGATGGTAAAACAGCTGGCTTAACACGCCCTCTAGAGTCTTAGCCTTAGACTGCTCGTATCCATGCTACTAGGATAGCTGGTCTATAAGGTTGACTTACAACCAATCATCAATAAGGGTTGTTTGGACTGATATATAGTGATCACTAGAATAGTGAGCACTGCACATCAGGCCAACTTCTCACATTGGTGAGCAGCGGTTGGGATTTGAGCTTGCTGTTGTTTTACCACACATGCCCTAAGAATATCTTGTGAAAGATCACATAAGTACTAAAGGTACATATAACTTAGCTTAGAATACTCTGAGTTCTACTGAACCAGCTGTTGTAGCTAGGGCATAGCACACCCTAAAACTACAACTCTAGCAAGGGATCAGTAGGCAAACACATAGTGTAGGTAAGTGCACCACTTGCACCTCACTAGAAAAGCATGTCTACCCAGGGAGAATCTACTGAGACTCCCCTGGTCAGTGTTGACCCTCCACAGGTCACTTCAAGATATGCAGCTCTCAGTTTCCAGGAGATGAGACAAGTCTGTACCTCCAGGAAACTGAAGCAGGGGTCTAACCCCACCATTCCCTTTCTGATAGGTCTCTTAGAGACATATGATGCCAGAAAGATTTCTCAGTTACATGAGAATATGCCAGCCTTAGAGGGAACCTCTGGGGATCCAGACCTCCCCAACATTGCCAATGCAGTTGGGGAGGAGGAGGATCAGGAGGAACTCTCTGGGGATGAGGTAGACAAAGGTCTTGAGGTAGTCAGAAGGCTAACCAGGGCCAACTTAGACTTACTTGGGCTAGGATCTGGGGGCCCCCCAGTACTAACCCGAAGTGGGCCTAACCTTGGAGTTAGGAGAGATAGATCTCTTTCTAGGGACTCCAATAGATCTCTGCACTCTAGTAAGTAAAGTCCACATTTGTAAAGCGCACAATCACCCGTAAGGGTCTCTAGGCGCTGGGGGGCCGTCGGGAAGATTAAGCGAGCTATTGCCCAGAGTCACATGGTGCTGGGCTAACCTGCCGCCGGAGCCGGGGATCGAACCCTGGTCCCCAGATTCCAACGTCAGTCGCCCTGGCCGCGGCGCCACACCTCTCCCACTCTAATGCCTCTTCCCAGAGGAGGAGGAACTCTCCACAGAGGAGAGTGACTTCCCCTCAGAGAATAGAGCATGAAGCTAGAATGAGACAGGCTGCTCTGAGGATTGAAAGGGAAGAACTTGCCCTGGCCAAAGAAAAGCTTGCCTTTGCTAGAGAGCAGCAGATGAGTGGGCTAGCTCCCACTGGTGGCAGCAATCTCCCAAGAGATAGAGAGAAGGGTTTAGATACTAAACACCTGACTAAAATAGTGCCCCCCTTTAAGCAAGGGGATGATATCCAGAAATGGATGGCTGCTTTGGAGAGGGCCTGCACTGTGCAGTGCATTCCCCGAAGTCAGTGGGCAGCTATACTGTGGCTCTCCTTTGATGGTAAAGGTAGAGATAAGCTCCTCACTACAAGAGTGGAGGATGCTAATGATTACCAGGTCCTGAAAAATGCACTGGTTGATGGGTTTGGTTTAACCACTGAGCAGTACAGGTTGCTGTTCAGAGACACCCAGAAAACTCAGTCTCAGGACTGGTCTGACTTTGTGGATTGTGCCACTAAGGCTTTTGAGGGCTGGTTGCTGGGTAGCAAGGTTACAGATTACACAGGATTTTATAATCTTATGATGAGAGAACAAATTTTAAACAATTGTCAGAACCAGTTGTTGCACCAGCACCTTGTTGATTCAGATCTGACCTCTCCCCAAGAATTGAGAAAGAAGGCAGACAAATGGGTCAGGACAAGGATCAAGCAGAACCAGAACCAGAACCAGGGTGGTCAGAAGAAAGCAGACCAGAAGGGTAATGTTAAGAGTGAACAAAATGACCAGAAGTCTTCACCAGGTCCCCAACAAACCAAAGAGGGTGGGGGTCAGGCTTCCCAGAAGAAGAAGACTCAAGAAGGCCAGTCAAAGAGGTGGTGCCAGTACTGCAAAAGTAAGTCTCACTGGTTTAGTGAGTGCACCAAAAGAGGAGGACAAACTACTGCCACTACAGCCCCTAAGGCAACTGCACCCCCTAGTACAGTCAGTAGTGGTAGTGTACCTCCCAAGGCATTAGTTGGGTTAACCTTGGGAACTGAGGGGTCTGACAACTTAGTTGGCACACTCACTCAGGCTGTCCTTGTCTGTACAGGGGATATGGATATATCCCCTGATATAAGTCCCAATACTTTGGGCAAATACAGGCAGACACCTTTGATAAATGGCAAAATGGCTCAGGCCTATAGGGACACTTGTGCCAGTGTCACCATGGTGACACCTAACTTTGTGGACCCTGGACAGATCATGCCAGGTACTGATTTCCTGGTGACCAATGCCAGCAATGTCACTACTAGTCATAGTGTGGCAATTGTGGCTTTCTCCTGGGGTGGAGTGAAGGGACAAAAGAAAGTTGTAGTCAGTTCAGACCTCCCAGTTGATTGTTTGTTGGGCAATGATTTGGAGTCATCACTATGGTCAGAAGTGGAGCAGAGGACTCACATGGAAATGTTAGGCTTGCCAGCACATGTGCTTGCTGTGACTAGGTCACAGGCCAGAAGATGCCCCACTGAACAGGTGCTGGATCCTGAAATTATGGACCAGACACCTTCCAAGAAGAAGAGCAGTAGGGTTAAGGCTTTGCCTTCCCCCTTTCTCCAGGTTGAGGATCAAGTCTCTGAGGAGGCTGATCTGAGAGAACTGAGGGAAACTGAGCCTAAAGAGCTTGAACTTGATCAAGTTGAGTTTCTGGGATCAGGGGGACCCTCCAGAGCAGACCTGGGGAAGGCACAGTTAGACTGCCCTTCCCTTGAACCCCTCAGACAGCAGGCTGCTGCTGAGGCTGCAGGGAATGCCACAGGTGCCCACAGGGTATACTGGGAAGATGGACTCCTGTACTCTGAGTCAAGAGACCCCAAGCCTGGTGCAACCAGGAGGCTGGTCATCCCCTTGTCTCTGAGAGGTTTCCTTCTCACCTTGGCCCATGAAATTCCCCTTGCAGGTCATTTAGGTCAGACAAAGACTTGGGACAGGCTTGTCTCACACTTTCACTGGCCCCATATGAATGAGAATACCAAGGAGTTTTGTCGCTCCTGTGTCACTTGCCAAGCCAGTGGTAAGTCAGGTGGCACAACAAAGGCCCCCCTCATACCACTACCTGTGGTGGGGGTTCCCTTTGAAAGAGTGGGGATTGACATTGTTGGTCCAATGGAACCCCAGACAGCATCAGGGCACAAGTTTATACTGGTGGTAGTGGATCATGCCACCAGGTATCCTGAAGCTATTCCACTTAGGACCACTACAGCACCTGTAGTGGCAAGAGCCCTAGTTGGAGTGTTCTCCAGAGTGGGTTTCCCTAAGGAGGTCGTTTCTGACAGAGGTACAAACTTCATGTCAGGATATCTGACTGCAATGTGGAAGGAGTGTGGTGTGAACTACAAGTTCACCACACCCTATCATCCACAATGCAATGGGCTTGTTGAGAGATTCAACAGGACCCTCAAAGGGATGATTCATGGACTACCTGAAACTCTTAGGAGAAGATGGGATGTCCTGATCCCCTGCCTCTTGTTTGCTTACAGAGAGGTCCCACAGAAGGGGGTTGGCTACAGCCCTTTTGAGCTTCTGTATGGGCATCCTGTAAGAGGACCCCTGTGTTTGGTGAAGGAAGGATGGGAGAGACCTCTCAAAAAGCCTGCAACCAACATAGTGGACTATGTACTTGGTCTCCGCTCCAGGATGGCTGAGTATATGGAAAAGGCATCTAAAAACCTTGAGGCCAGCCAAGAACTTCAAAAAGCTTGGCATGACCAAAAGGCTGTGCTGACTGTGTACCAGCCAGGACAGAAGGTGTGGGTGCTGGAGCCAGTGGCCCCAGCAGCTCTGAAAGACAAATGGTCTGGGCCCCACACCATCATTGAGCAAATGGGAGAGGTTACTTACTTGGTGGACCTTGGAACTCCCAGGAGCCCTCTCAGAGTGCTCCATGTTAACAGGCTCAAGGCATATGTTGACAGGAAGGACATGAGCTTGCTCATGCCAACAGATGAGGGACAGGAGGAAGAGAGTGACCCTCTCCCAGACCTGCTCACTCAGAATCCTGTTGATGGATCAGTTGATGGTGTTGTCTTTTGTGGCAGCCTCACTGAACATCAGCAACAGGATTGCAGGCAAGTTCTGCAATCCTTCAGACATATGTTCTCTCTGACACCCAGCCAAACTGATTGGTGTACCCATGATATTGACACTGGAGACAGTCTGCCTGTCAAGAGTAAAATCTACAGACAGCCTGATCATGTTAGAGACTGCATCAAAACTGAAGTGCAGAAAATGTTGGAGCTGGGAGTCATTGAGACCTCAGATAGCCCTTGGGCTAGCCCAGTAGTTCTAGTGCCAAAGCCTCACACCCAGGGTGGTAAGAAAGAGATGAGGTTTTGCGTAGACTACAGAGGCCTCAATGCAGTCACTAAGACTGATGCCCACCCAATACCAAGAGCAGATGAACTTATAGATAAATTGGCTTCTGCCAACTTCTTAAGTACATTTGATTTGACAGCTGGGTATTGGCAAATCAGGTTAGCTGAGGAGGCCAAACCCAAGACAGCATTTTCTCTCCCTGGAGGGCATTATCAGTTTGTGGTAATGCCCTTTGGACTGAAAAATGCACCTGCCACCTTCCAAAGGTTGGTGAATCAAGTCCTCACTGGGCTGGATGACTTCTGTGCAGCATATCTAGACGATATTGCTGTCTTTAGCTCCACCTGGGAGGATCACCTGGTCCACCTGAGGAAAGTGTTAGAGGCTCTGCAAAAGGCAGGCCTCACTATCAAGGCCACAAAGTGCCAGATAGGGCAGACACAGGTTGTATACCTGGGCCACCTTGTAGGTGGAGGCCAGGTTCAGCCACTGGAGAGTAAGATACAGGCCATCAAGGACTGGACTCCTCCAATCACCCAGACTCAAGTTCGAGCTTTCTTGGGCCTGACTGGGTACTACAGGAAGTTAGTCAGAAATTATGGGTCCATAGTGACCCCTCTTAATGACCTGACAAGCAAAAAGATGCCAAAGAAAGTTCAGTGGACAGCAAGCTGTCAGAAAGCATTCAATGACCTAAAGCAGGCCATGTGCACAGCACCTATCCTAAAGAGTCCAGATTACTCCAAGCCATTCATTGTCCAAACAGATGCTTCTGAGTTGGGTGTGGGGGCTGTTCTGTCTCAACTGAATTTTGATGGTAATGATCAGCCTATTGCTTTCATTAGTAGAAGGTTGACACCCAGAGAGAAAAATTGGTCAGCTATTGAGAGGGAGGCCTTTGCTGTGGTTTGGGCCCTGAAGAAGCTGAGGGCCTACTTGTTTGGCACTCACTTCACCATTCAGACCGACCATAAGCCCCTCTTGTGGCTAAATCAGATGAAGGGTGAAAACCCCAAACTGCTTAGGTGGTCCATTTCCCTACAGGGGATGGATTTTACAGTGGAGCATAGACCTGGTACTGATCACAGCAATGCTGATGGGCTCTCCAGGTATTTCCACTTAGAGCAAGAAGACTCGCCTGGTCAAGGTTAGTTTATTGTCCCAAAGTTTGGGGGGGGGTCATGTAGGAGAGTAGGGTCTGCAATCCTATGATCACCCAGATTTTTGCTTTTTGCTGCACTGGTTTACGACTTTCCCTGGCTGTGGGCCTGCTAATCAGACCCACAGCCTAGCTGTTCTCTCTATCCAAATTGTACTCAGGTACTGAATTGGCACTGGGCCCTCTCCAAGTCCCTGTACCCAGGGCTGAGGTGCACCCAGAAGTCTCCCAGGGGCTGAAGCATGTATTGTGCCACCCCTGGACTGACTAACTAAACTGACACAACTGGCTGCCCGACAGCTGGGGCAAGGTGGTGTACTCACCCTTTGCTTTAGATATAGTAGACCTATATCTAACCCTAAAATGGACACACAGATCTCCTATCAGTCACTCCTATGGCAGGCCTTAACAATCCTGAAGGCAGAGTGCTTGGAATCGTGTGAGATGGTGCTCTGGCATGAGCTGAGCCTGTCTGCGGCTTTCGGGATCTATCCCTTAGCCGTTTCCATGATATCGCATACCATATACTCTTAAGTGCATTATAATCCTCGCGGTTATATGCCAACTCTGGTATCGCTTTATCAAAACATGTCGAGTAAGGTGTCATACGAATTGGAATACTAACCCCTCGCCAATTCTGGCGACGGGGTTAGCATTCCACCCTTCTAGAGGGACACGGCATGTATGTAACCCCTAACCCCGGTTAAAGTCAAACAGAGCCTCAGCTCCACAAAATGGATGCTGCCACCGAGACACAAGTCTGCCCTCCTGCTGCTGGGATTCCTCCCAGAGCAGGAGATAAGGACAAAGGGTTTCCTGCCAGGGGCGGTGCCAGCACCGTCCCAGACAGGATTTTGTGTATCCTAGGTAGGCAGGGCTTCAGAGGAAGGTGACTGCAAGTGGCACCCCGGTGCTCACTATGCATAGGCCGGCTTGAACCAGTTCCAGGGACACTCCAGACCCTGAGCTGGGGAAAAGCCCGCCAAGGAAGTGGGTGTAACCACCCCCCCTCCTGGTCCCACCCATAGGGCAGGACTTAGTCGCGTGCCAGCCCCCTTTTCCCAGATAAAGGTAGGAGCAGGCCCCCTTCCAAATTAGATCATCTTTGGAATCGAGATACGACTTTCTGCGAAAGGACTTCAAGATTTCCTTCTTCAAGATTATCCCTTGTGACTAAGGAGTAGTCACCCTGCATCCGCAGGCACCATCGCAAGAACACTGCGGTCTGCTGTAAGTCCTTCCTCCGGAATCCGACTGCCCAGCTCGACAAGACCCGGCTTCCCTGGCACCTCCGACCTCTACTCACCTCTACAGCCAAGCTGAGAACCGTGAGTGCGACGAGACCTCAAAGGGACCGACTATTGCCAAGACTGCACGACTTCTGCACAGCAAGCCCGCCGAGTAATTTCCTGGTGAGTGCTTTGGGGTCCGAGAAGCCCCGACCCTGAGCAGCTCCGCACCGAAGAGCAGCCCCCCAGCATCTCCACGATCGGCGTGGGGCCCTTCTGCTTTTTGCTACTCACCGCGTTGTTTGGCTACTAGCCCGCTGGCTTGTGGCCTTCTGAACGACGCCCGACGACATCACTGCTGCTAGTCTGGTTGCTCCAGACTGGCTCTTGCTCCCTTCCAGAAGAGGAGCACCCCGGACCCTCCTGGTCCACTCAAGACGCCATTTTGAGTCCACCGCGTGGGCTTGAATTAGCCAAGGCTTTGTTGCCCAATCCTGGGTTCTTCGACGCCGACAGCTTCATCCATCGTGGGACAGCTCGCCTCTCCATCCTGGTCGCCGACAACGCCTCCTGGTCCGTGAGATCTGCAGAGCACAGCGTCGCCCACTCACCTAGTCGAGGTGACTACCATCCGGTGCCCTCCTGGTGCCCATTGACTACTGGCTAGTAGTCACGAACTTGGTCCCCTCTGCTTTCAGGTGTCATCCATCTTCAAGATCCAGGCTTGGATCAACTCGAACTCTCTTCACTGGTCGCCTGCCAGCATCTTTCTTCCAGGCTCCTGGTTCGTCGACGAGGATTCCCGACATCTTTTGAGACCTATGCAGCTGCAGCCCCTGGGCTAAGTAACTTCGGCATTTCGGTGCCCCAGCATAGCCTCACTATCCAAGGGTCAGGATCCACTGTCGTTTTCTTCCTACCAGGTCGGGTTCGCCCGTAAACACTAACTTTAACTTTACTAGCTTCCATAGACTTTGTCCCGCATCCCGCGTGAGAGTGCACACTCTGCACCGAGTCCCCTGGGCCTCCTAGAAGTAATCTAACGATTCCCTAGTCAAGTCCTAGCGATTCCAAAGCCTATTAGTACTGTACTTACCTGCTAGTAATTTCGCATTCCACTTTTAGAGTATATGGTTTTTCGTGCCCCTCGGGCATTTGTGTATACTGTGCTAACTTAAGTATTTTCGTAACAGTTTTGTTGTGTGCCTAGCACCCTGTCCTCATAAAGAGTACAGGGTTGTTGTGATTCTAATAAATACACTGTTTATTTTCATAACACTTGTGTGGTGTCCTTTCACTGGGTGTTCAAGGGGTAATGTGATGGTAAAACAGCTGGCTTAACACGCCCTCTAGAGTCTTAGCCTTAGACTGCTCGTATCCATGCTACTAGGATAGCTGGTCTATAAGGTTGACTTACAACCAATCATCAATAAGGGTTGTTTGGACTGATATATAGTGATCACTAGAATAGTGAGCACTGCACATCAGGCCAACTTCTCACAGGGGAGGACTGCCCGGGACCCATGGAGCCCGTCCCGGGTACTTTGCCATGCTGTTGGCCTCCTGGAGATGGGTGCCCCGGACGCCCGGGGGAGGACTGCCCGGGACGTATGGAGCCCGTCCCGGGCACTTTTCCATGCCGTCGGCAGGGATGGAGCCCCGGACGCCCGGGGGACGACTGCCCAAGAGCCATGGAGCCCGTCCTGGGCAATTTGACAAGCCGTTGGCCTGGAGGAAGGAAGCCCCGGGTGGCCTAGGGAGGTGTTACCCAGGCATAGCCCATCTGGTCCCCCTAGCAGAGAACCACCAGCCTTGGAGGGGTGTCCGGGCGTACCCTGTCCCTAGTAATCCGGAGGGAAATTACCCCCCTTTCTTGCAATCTGTGCACACGAGGTGACAGAGGGTACCCAAGGCGCGAAAGTACCCGACCTCCTGGAGCCCTCGCTGGGATCCGGGAGGCGAATGGCACCTCATCATGACTTCCAGGGCGACCAGATGGCCGAGGCGAGAGGGGCGACCAGATGGCCGGGACCAAAATGACGCCAATCTGCCTGCCCCGGAGCTGCAGGGCTCTGGGGCTGCAGGGTTCCGGGGGCTGCAGAGCTGCAGGTCTCTGGGGCTTCAGGCCTCCCCGGGCCCTGATGGACCCTCCGTCCCGGGCGCCTCTGACCCCCGGCCGGCTTGCAGGACGGAGGGGGGATTCCCGCACCACTGGGCCCTGCCGGACGGGGCTCAAGCCCCGGGCCCGGGCCCGGTCCCCGGCCCCGGCTTTCCGAACCCTAGGCCGGGCCGGGGAGAGCCTCCCCTGGGCCCCCGGTGGACCCTCCGTCCCGGGCGCCCCGGACCCCCGGCCGGATTGCTGGACGGAGGGGTACCAGCACCCTCGGGGCCTGGCCAGATGGAGTTCAAGCCCCGGATCCGGTCCCACCTTCCGAACCCTAGCCAGGCTGGGGAGAGCCTCCCCGGGCCCCGGTGGAGCCCCGTCCCCAGCACCCGGACCCTCTGGTGGCCTGCGGGACGGGGGGCTCCAGCACCCTCGGGGCCTGGCCAGATGGAGTTCAAGCCCCGGGTCCGGTCCCACCTTCCGAACCCTAGCCAGGCTGGGT